>NC_133450.1:222266608-225026608 GCF_048565385.1 Saimiri boliviensis | reverse complement strand
AATAATGAAGTCATTGAAGGTGTATATTACATTATTTCCCAAGGTATTTTCATTCTAATGGGAAAAATAGAAGTAGTCCTTAGCTTATCATCATCCTCATTGAGATTTTAAACATCATGCATTCAAAATCACTACATTCTTAATGAAAATAAAGACACTATGACTATGTCCTCCATGCTTATATTATTCACTGAACAATCTGACATTGGTTAAGATGTTCATAAGCCATCAAAATAAAGTAATATTCATCCTGAGAATAATGCAAGGGGGAAGACGGAGAGAGAGGTCAATCTGTAGCCTTTGATATTCAGCTCAATCTAAACACTTGTCATATTTCTATGTGTATTCACGTGTGCATTATTATGTGTATATAAGTGTGTCTGTATATACTTTATTAGTATTTTTCTAGCAAAGAAATGAAGACTTTTAATGTTAGTTAAGGCTACTTGTTTATTTTCAAAGTTGTTTGTACGTTTTTCAAGGTATTTTTGTCAAAAGATGGTTTGTTTGTTATAGCTTTGTCTACACGGACAACGTGGCTTAATCTGATTATATAGGTCTTGATGAGTATTTCAATTTTTTAATATGAACAGTAATTAAAGGCAACAAAGTCTAGACATTAACATCTTGTAAAGGAAAAGAGAAATTGTGAAATGTTTTAAGAATCTTTTTCTGTGGTACATGGTGTGAACATATGCCAGATAGGAAAGCCTACTGTGTATTAATAGAGTGAAAGTGAGAATGTTTGACCTCAGAGTTAAGCAAAAGCAGTCTTAGAAACAGTTACAGATTATTTTGATTCTCTAAGTTGCCAGAGCTTTGCTTATTGTACTTGAATTTCTCCCTTTCTACACTTCTTTACATGTTTAATTTCATGCATTAATTGCTTTGAAAGTTCTCAGAAGTAATAACGTTAGCCTCGTGTTAACTCTTGTCATTTCCAGATTGCAAAGTCAGAGCTTCCTAAGAACAGTTCCTCTGATGATGAGGCCCATATGTGTCTCGTCTCTGACATTTCACTGATGCAAGGACACTGATAAATCAACTTCCCATGTAATTACAGAACCTAAATGTATAACATCCATCAAATAACTGTTTCTGTTTTCTTTCTCTGTTCCTTTGTCCCTTCCTTCTTAGGAATTAGAACAGACAGGCCTGCTACATAGTGCTTCCAGGTTTTCTTGAGGACTTCGGCTTCATCTTGTACCTGGGCTGGGTTTTCCCGTATGCCTCCCTCTCTCTTTCCTCCTCCGGCTTCACCCCACCAACTTTATTTAAGAAGGCACTCTAGTCCTTAGAGAGAAAAGTTCAACAACAATCATATCTTTTCCTGAGTGTATCACTAGAATGAAATTGAAAGGAAAGGACTATTTTGAAAAAAAAGAAAGAAAGAAAGAAAGAAATCCTTAAAAATAAATAAATTATGAACTTAATTGATTCAAACTAATTCACGGTTTATGCAAACCAAGCAAGCTTCCTGTCACTCTACAAGTCTTTCTCTGTAGACTCCTTGCCCCTCAGCTCTGTTTCTATGAGCACAGAAAGAATGACATAATTTAGGTTGAAATAAAGGTCATTTGGAGAGCCTCCAGCTGTCCAGTTAACTAAACTACAAGAATAAAGGATCTGCGGTTCCCTCTTAAATTTAATTTTTTGAATTGTCACTCACTTGTAGTTATAGATGTGTGAATTTCTTGCTGAGTTTCCTTGGCCTCATCTCCAGTATAGTGAACCCCCTAGACTTCTCATCTGTGCTTTGTTCTCACCCAGCATGCCCTTTGTTTGGAGTTGGTGGTGATGGATGCATGTGGCATAAAAAATACCCTACGAAATCACTCAAACAGAAGGAACAGGAGAGGATTAGAAGAAACCAGCTGGCTAGAATGAAATTGGCAGAGTTCAGCCAATGAAAGTCAACTTGCCAAGATTTAGTCTTCTGTTAGGTCATCTGTTTCCTCCTAACTAAACAACTCTTGGATATTTATAGACATAAATGAATTTTTATTCTCCACAATCGCCAATAACTTGTCATTTCTGGTATTTGAATGTCAGTCATGGGGAAAAACAAGGACGTGTATATAGAACACTCAAATGTAGTCGCCTACAAGTGGAAAACAAGGAAAAGATATATTATTTTTCTATACTGAATGCCAAACCAAAACAGAATTTGTGGAGACTTTATATAGTTGGCAGACATTATACATATTGCTGGACAGCTGCATGTTATTTATAAAACTTTCCAAAGTTTAAGTATTTTTGAATATGTACATTTCCAGCCCTCTGACTTCAGGCTTCCAAATTTACCTGAATAGTCTATAATCACTTTTGGTGACAAGCCATTTTCTCACCTAACTTCAACCCAGGCCTGACTCTCAGAAAGTGAAGCTCAAAGTTCAATTTACACCTCTCCTGCTAAGGCAGTTAGCTATCTTTATTTGTTTGCTTATTTCTTATTTAGCATGTATCTCTAAAACTTATTTTTGTATTATTTTCATAGCAAGTTGCCTTATGATTGCATTGATTTCTAATTTTTCTTGGAAGTTCAAAAAAGTCAGGGTGACTTTCAGTTTATTATCACCTAGAACTAATTTTTGCTGTATTAGTTTTTGTGAGGGGGTGGAAAAAAGTGGAAAATGTGTGTGTGTATGTATGTTTGTGTGAATGTGTGTGTGTATAATGACATGTTTATATACATGAAGAGACACACATAAAACTACATGTGGAATACTATGCAGTCATAAAAAAAACATGAGTTTGTGCCCTTTGTACGGACATGGATAAATCTGGAAACTACCATTCTCAGCAAACTGACCCAAGAACAGAAAATCAAACACCACATGTTCTCACTCATAGGTGGATGTTGAACAATGAGAACATGTGGGCATCGGGAGGGGAACATCACACACTGGGGTAGGTTGGGGGGTGGGGCCTTGGGGAAGGACAGTGTGGGGGCAGGGAGGCTGGGGAGGGAAAACACCAGGAGAAATGCCTGATATAGGCAACAAGGAGACAGAGACTGCATGCAAACCACCATGGCATGCGTGTAACTATGCAACAACCCTGTAGATGTGCACATGTACCCAGAGCTTAAAGCATAATTTAAATATATATATATATATATATATACACACACACACACACACATATATATATATATATACACACACACACACACACACACATATATATATATATATATGTATTTTTTTTAATGAGTTTAGTTCCATTAAAGCCAAGAAAGTAGAATTTAATACATTCTAGTTTTAGTGTAAATGACATGTTTTAAACTTAAGTGCTGTGAGTTTTAATTTATCTATTTTTCAGTATTTTTTCAACTGCTTTAATGTTCTGGAAAAAAGTTAACTATTCAAGAATATATAAAAGCATGCATATGGAACCTGTATTTTGCCTTTTGCCTTAGGCTTCAATATGGCTCAGTATGGCACTGTTACTGGTCCTGTCTTTATTAAAAATATTGATATTTTGTTCAAAAAAAGTACATGCATACCTTTTGACTTTTGCAAATGTAACTGTCATGATTTTGTCTACTTCTCAGTGACACAAAATGTCCATGATCTACAGTAATTGGTATTTTGCTAAATCGTGAATTTAAGTGGCATGAGTGACAAGTGTAATGAATAACCTCCCTATCAATATTACCTTATGGTTTTTCAGTTCTTAGGGTATATAGAAACTTTTGTCAAACAATTATTTTAAGTTTTTTAAAACAAATATTATATAAAATTGAACACTGTAAAATGTTGCTGAAAATGTTGCTAACTTATGGGTTGACAATATGTATAGGAAATATGACTCTAGGGGAAAACGTGCTTCAGACATAGCTAATAGCTCATAAAAATATTACCTGACAAGGTATTTAGCATATTGAAACTATATGAAAGTCCTGATTATTTTCTCCTTCCCATTCTAGAGCAGAGGTAACGAACTCTAAAGTCTCTAGGCCCCAGGGAGGTTGTGATGTCAATGAGCAAACGGAACTAGGTGCAAAAAACATACTGAGAGGTGAAGAGCTGTGGAAAACTTGTGAGCATATGCTGTGTCTAAAGAACAATAGATATTTAAATACAAATATCATGGCTGATTTCGAATTTTTTTAGGAAAAGCCATAAATCCAAATTTATAAGTAAGTTTCCAATTTGTAAATATCAGCTCAAATGACCAAAAAAAAAAAAATGTGTGTAGGTCATAAAAAGAAAAATCATAGTAGCTAGCTACTTTACAACTCTGACCAGTGCTTGCACAAATACATACATATACACATAGAGAAAAATGATGATGGTATTTATAAATTTTCAAGTAGCCGGAAGGATCTTAATCAGAAGTGGTAACTAGTTGATGTTCTCATCTCTCTCACTCATAGAAATATGTGTCGTTAAAAGCAGCACATCAGACTGACTACTCATTGCCAAATCAGCATCACCACTATCTTGCTAGATTTCTTCTCTATTATGGAAGAGAAGCAGGAGCAATAATTTCCAAACATCCTCCATGAATGATAGACTTTGCCAATGAGAGGCACTTATACAAGACTTGGAGGCAGAAGGGAAAGATTGGTCATTATTCTCTGGAAGCAGTTCTAACCAGACATGTGGGATTTGATTCATGGGGACTTTTTGGTAAGCTCTTAACAATCACCCTTTTGCTGCCACCAACTAAAATTGTTGGTGGGAATTTCCCAGCAAGTCTTGAGAATTGCAACAGCTTCCTGGGACATCCATGAGAATTACATGATTCAGAGCTTCAGGCTGAGGTCAGTACTGGCTTCATACACTTTTGCTTTCTAAGCTTTTCCTAAACCTCTTGTCTCTTATACTAAAACCCTTTGTAACTGGAATACATAGACTGACTTCCATTTTCTTAACCAAACCATGACTTATCAATGCAGCCTTTGAAAGATGAGGTATATGTAAGTAGTTTTCTTAGTTAGAATTACAATGTTGTAGGGCTAAAAATAACGTAGCTGTTGAAATTGACTTAATTATCAAATGAGATCAAGAATCATGTTCTTTTATAAGCATTTGATCATTTGTCCAGATACAGTTCATTTCTTTAGTAATGTTTTTTCATTTGCCTGAACATGTGGTAGTTGAGGCAGGTGGGTGCAGGATCACTGTAATGTTGGTGAAAAATAAAGATTATTCCAGGTTACCGTGGACCTCTTTATAAGTAGAACTACCTCCATATAGACTCATCCCTTTTATTTGCCTCTCTCCTTTTTTTTACATATGCACATAGTGCCACACCTACTCTGGATTAAATTGTCTCATACCATTTAATATTCTTAATTGTAACATATTCTTGCTGTAACTCACATGAGTATTATTTTAAGTAGCCATTTATTTATTCAATAAATGTTTAATGAACACCTACTAGGGGCCACATTATCCTTTCTAGGCATTTAGGATCTTGGAATAAAACAAAGTCCATGCCTTCACGGAATTTACATTCTAGCAGGGAAAACAGAGTATAAGCGTATTAATATTAATAAACATGTAATAAGCATAAGGGATGAGACAGAAGATCAACCTGTAGAAGGCCAGATATTTAAGAAGGACTTGCAGGGAAGAATGAGGAGAGAGATACGGCTGCTTGGGAGGTGATGAAGTCCAAGTGGGAGCAGAACCCAAGGTCCTGCAGGCCCTAGCAAGGATGTCAGACTTCATTCTGAAGAGAGGAAAAGACAAAGAAGGGGTATGTGTGAAGAAGTAACCTGATCTGATTTTCAGTTTTAATATGATCATGCTAGGCTGCGTTGTGGAGGTTTGAGTGGGAGGTCACAAAGAGAAATGTATGCAATGTAAACTGAATTTTTTGCCTTTGTTGTGCCAGAATAATAATACCCTCCAGCCCTCAGTGTCTTAATCTATAAAATAGAAAAATGTTAAGGGAATTAGATGATTTAACATGCAGAGGACTTACAGCCTCATTGGCACGTTAGCCAGCAGGGGTAGTGACTGTGGCAGTGAACAGCAGCAGCAGTACAGCCACCTCAATCCTCTGCCGGATTGTAAGGCCCAAGACCAACGTAGTATTTATCCTACTAGATTTTTCTCTATATACACAAACTACCCTACACAAATTATTTTACTGACTTTCTTTTTTGTACACACTTTTTTCCTCTGCATCTTTTACTTTCTTATTCAGTAATGTTCATAGACATTCTATTACATCAGTGCAAATGGAGCTATATACATTATTTAGTATTGCATAGAACCCTGTAGTATAGAGAAACGATAATTATTTGACATTTCCTGTAAGTTTTCACTGTTTTTTTTTTTCTGGCTAAGACATAAAGCTGTGATCATTTGTGTCATCATGTACCATTTGTGCATGAGTTACAGTGAAACAGATTCCTAGAGGCTGAACTGATGGCTTGACAGATATGTACAGTTTAATTTGGATTGTCACTACTAAATTACACTTTTAAAAGCTTGTTTTGATTTACAGCCTTACCAATTTCATGTCCCAGAGCCTTTTTGACATAATCTTAGCAGCCATTTTATTTTTAAGCTTATGATGGTCTAAAGTAAAAACTTTATATCTCATTACTATTTTAATTTGTACCATCCTCAACAACAGAAATATTAGGCATATTTTTCTATTTTTGTTGACTGTTCTTTTTGGATTGGCTAAGTTGTGACTTTAATGCATGTTTTCCATTAGTTTGGTAATTTACTGATTTGTAAGAGATTTTTTTATTTAACAATATTAATGTTTCATATGTTTTATATATTACCCATATTGTCTTCATATGTTCCATTTGTTTTAAACCTTAATTGTGGTGACTTTGCCTAATTGATTTCCAAAATTTAGGGGTAGTCAATCTATCGGTCTTTTCTCTTATAACTTCTGGCTTTTTTTGCATTGTTTCAAAAAGTCTTCCCTATTCAAAAAGCAATATGCTTCTAATATTTTCTAATTCTGAAGGTTTTATGTGTGCATCACTGATGAATTTGGAATTTTTCTTCAAGTTGATGGATTAGGGGCACAATTATTTCCGATTAAAGAAATAGCTGAATATTTTAAAAGAGTTATTTTCTAAGTTGTGATACGCTTCATCTTCAGATCTAGTTGTAAAACCACAGTGTGACAGTCCATACTCTCTCTTTTCTGTATCTGTTGGGTAGGCCATGTTTTTAATATATCATTGTGAAGATAGAAGGAGCCTGGGTCCCTGAACCACTGCTAGAAAGAAAGCTACTAGGGAGAGGTCCAGATTCACACTGTTCTGCAAGAAAGAAATATGTTTCTTGTTTAAGAACTGTGATACAAAGTTTATCTGTTACTGCAGGGAGAATGAGCTTGTCCTTGCTGCTGCAGGCACCAAATATAAGTAACCAGACTCTGGTATCCACTAAACATGCTGTAAGATTTCCAAGGAATAAAACAAAATTGTCGTTAATAATAAAAATTCAGAATTTCATGAAGTTCAGAGATTTAAAAGATAGAAAATGAGAAAAGCACATAAAATTGTGGAGCCTATGTGAGGAATACAGGTGATAAAGTGAGAAAACAATAGGAGCATTCTTAGGGAAGAATGCGGAAGTAAGGCTATATAGTAGAGAAGACCCAGACTATTAACTAATATGAAAAAGCTAAGTTAAAACAGAGACAACTAAATCAAGCTAACGGTTCCATAAGGTGTTTTCTGGAAGGTACTTCTTTTCCTGTCTTAAGGGGCTTCTCTTTCTCCCGATGATTTATTCTGGGCATTGTATCTGTACACAATGCTCCTGTATCGACTGAGGGAGTCATGGCCCGGGCTTCTGTCCTCTATTGATCGCTGTCCTCCTGGCCTCAGGAGAACCACTTGTCACCTCATAGTGACTATGATATCTACTACTGCAGAGGAGAAAAATTTCTTAGCTGTTGCAAAACATTTTCTAGTGATTTAAGGATCTAGCAGTCTACCAACTCACTGTTATAATGAGCTGTGGGGCTTTTCCCTTGGATTTTGCAGGACGTGCCCTTGAATTATTTATAACAGAGCAGCCACCTGCTTGCGACTATTTTCCATTTTGTCTTGTGTTCAATCGGCCTTGTCAATGGCATTGCGAATACAGTGGCACTCTGCTTGCCCCCTTCAGCCCCCTATTAGAACAGTGCTGACAGTGAGCTGCCACACACCTGAAAAGTTCTATTCCACTACAGCCATGGCCTTTGTCTAAATAGTTCTGTAAGCTTCATTATGAAGAAAAAATGCTGGTTCAATTGTTCAGCAAGGTGCTGTCAACTCCAGCGCTGAGAAAAGTCTTTTTTTTTTCTTCTTTTCTGGAAGATTGGAATTTATGAATATACATGCTTGTGTTGACAAAAAGCAATTTGGGTGGTGGGAAGGAAAAACCAACCCACCTGCATTCAAAGTACAGCTCTGTGCTGGTAAACAAGCAATGCCTTCACTCTTTTCTTCCTCTACTTTAACAAAAAGAAACATTACATGTTTGAGTAGACAACAAGAGGTACCATTAAGATTCAGAAAATTGAAAACCTAGACTGCAATAAAAAAAAAAAGAAGACAGTCACAGGGGAATTTGTAATGGCTTCCCACGTTTTAGTGGAATACTTCCGTTTTTTATTCACCTTGCAAACACTGTTCACAAACAACAGCAAAGAACAAAAGCTGTGATTTATATTTATGGACAGGTATACACGCACCCCTGACCTCCTGCTGCCTTCCTCACCCTTCATACCAGAAGCAATTTATGGAGGCTGGTCTAAATAAACATTAAGGAGGCAAGGCCACAGACTGACAGCCAGGAAAATCGATGGTCTCCAGAAACCAGCAAGTAGGATCAATAAAAGAGATTAGGCATCAGAAGCTAGTGAAAGGCTGTTACAGGTAAATGTGGCTTACTCATCATCTGACAGGGTTCTCAGCCACAGGATGAAAACTCATATAAAACAGAAACACACAACAAGCAGCCAATGGTGGCTTCTCCAGGGCTGCAGAGACTGATGGATGACCCCAGAATGAAAGGGATTATATAGAGGTTTTGGCAATTTTTCATTTGCTCTTCCAGCACCAGGGCAGCTGCCCACGGGAAGTAGTGCAGATGTATTCTTTGAAAAATCTCTGCAGCTGGGAGCAGAGATTACAGGTGCTCATGCCTGAAATCCTTGCCTAGAGGCAGGTGGATTGCCTGAACTCAGGAGTTCCTGACCAGCCTGGGCAACATGGTGAAACCCTATCTCTACTAAAATACAAAAAATTAGCCAGGTGTGGCAGCATGCATCTGTAATCCCAGCTATTCAGGAGACTGAGGCAGAATTGCTAGAACCTGGGAGGCAGAGGTTGCAGTGAGCCGAGATCACCCCACTGTACTCTAGCCTGGGTGACAGAGTGAGACTCCATCTCTTAAAAAATAAAACAAAGAAAAATCACTTTGCCTTTGCTTCTCATAAGTTAGCTTTCTTTGGATTTATTTATTACTCCTTCCTAGACACAGACCAGCATAACTTAGCCCACCCTGTCCTTCTATGCACACACACACACACACACACACACACACACACATATACAAGAAACACATACACACTCACCTTCAACATTTCTTAACAGGATTATTTATACTCAAAGCATGGTGAATGGAAACTGCTATGACGCAAACTTAACTCTTTTTATACATCTCAAAAGAAAATCCATGCACTTGTAACTTAAAACATTGGATTGTTAACTTGCAAGCTGAAGAATGAAGGGTAATTACATTCTTGAGTTTGCAAGTTAATGTCCAAAGCTTGTCAACCAAAGAGTGAAGGACAATTATGTTCTTGAAAAGCAGGGAGACTAAGAGAAAGAACCAAGGCAAAACAGATTTTTCCTTTTTATGAAACAGGACAGTTAGAACTTAAAAACTCAAATCTTAGCATTATGGGAATGGTTACTTTAAAAACAAAATCATGCTTTATTTTGCCTGATAATTTTTATTTCAGAAGAAATGGGGGAGAGGCCTCTGTCTGACAAGAATATAATAGAAACACAGATGAGGGTGAGTATAGGAAGAGAGGTTTCATTTCCTTGATCACTAAAAGACAATTGGAATTTTAATTGAATTTTAATCTAGGGACAGTATAAATTGAGGCTAATGTTCTCAGTAGTGGTAAATTGGGAAACATACCACACCGTTTTGCTTCCCTTGAATCTGGGCCTTCCCTCATTTGGGACTTCCTAAAGCTGACCTGATGCCCTGCTTTGACCCATATGATGTGGAAGGCGTCATGTGAGTTCTCGTCTTAAGTTTCAAGAAGGCTTAAAGCTTCTTCTCTTGATGTTCCTGATAACGCAGTGTGAACAAACCCAGTGCTGTGGTTTAAACGTCCTCTTCAAAACTCATGCTGCAAATTAATTGCCATTATGACAATATTAAGAAGTGTAGTGTTTAAGAGGTGAGGTGATTAATGTTATTATTGAGGGAGTGGCTTAGTTATTGCAATAATGGTCTCCTGATAAAAGAATAAGGTTTGCCCGCCTCCCGATTTCTCTGTCTCACATTTGCCTTTACATCTTCTACCATGAGGTGGTGAAGGCCCTTGCTAGATATTGGTGCCATGCTTTTGGACTTCCCAGCCTCCAGAACTGTGAGAAATAAATTTCTTTTCTTTATAAATGACTCAGTTTGGAATGTTCTAATATAACAGCAGAAAACTAAGAAAGAAAATTGGTACCAACAAATGGGCCTACTGCTATAACAAATACCTAAAAGTAAGAAAATGGCTTTGGTTTGGAACTGGATAATAGAAGCTAGAAGAATTTGGAGAAGCAGGCTAGAAAAGGCCTATATTGCCATAAAAGCAGCTTTATAAGCCATCCTGGTGAGAGCTTAGAAGAGGGGAGCTGTAGGGAAAATCTCAGTATTCTTAGAGATTACACAAATAGTTACGACCAGAATATTGGTAGAAATATGGAAGCATAAACCATTTTGATGAGATCTAAGACAGAACTTGGAAGCTGGGTTTTGGAAACTGGAGTAAAGACCATCCTTCTTATAAAATTGCAAAGAACTGATGGAATTGTGTTTGTGTTCTAGGACTTTATAAAATGCAGAAGTTAAAATTGATGAACTAGAATATCTGGCATAAGAAATACCTAAGCAGCAAATCATTCATGTTTATGTGTGGCTACATTTCACTGCATACAGTAAGATGCAAAAGGACATAATGATTTAAAGGCAAAAATTCTAATTAAAAGAGAAAAAGATAAAATTATTTTGAAAAACTGCAGCCTGGCCATTTAAAGAATTTAAAAAAAAATGTGTTTGGAAGAGCAAACCAAGGATGTGGCCAAGCCATGGTTCGCTAAGGAGATGATTAGGAATAGAAGAGATCATCAAGACAATTAGAGAATGATACCAAAGGCATTTCTGACATCTTTAAGGCTGTCTTTCCCATCACAAACCCAGAGCTCTAGGAGGACAAAATGGTTTGGGGAAACCTAGGACATCTCCCATGGAGTCTCTGCCCAGAACTGCTTCAGGTCTCTGCTTTCTACAGTCTAGCAAAAACATTTGGCCACCTTAGTCATGGCGCAAGCAGACCCAGTTGTAGCTTGACCCACTGCTCTGAAAGGTAAAAGCCATACATCTTGGCAGCATCAACATGGTGGTAATTCTTCAGGAACATGGAATGCAAAAGCTATGGAGACATGGCTCTTTCCACCTAGATTTGAAAGGATTTTGCAAACAGTCTGTGGGCCCAAACAGAGATATGTTATAGGAGTAGGGCCACTGCAAAGACCCCCTAATAGGGCAGTACCAACCAGAAATGCAGGGTTGGAACCCCTAGAGAGAATCCCTTCAAAAACAATGCTTAGTTGAACCATGGGAGTAGAAAAGCTGCAGGCATGAGACTTTAACCTGTGAGAATTGCTGAGTGGACTGACACCTTTAAGAGGTGATTAGCTTCTGAAGCCCTGTCATGATGGATAGATAAATGCCTTTATTTCACATGTGAGTTAGTTTTCAAGGGAGTAGATTCATAATAAAAGGATGAATTCAGTCCCCACCTTCTCACTGTCTCAATCTTGCCCTCTCTTGCCCTTCCACTTTCTGCCCTGGGATGATACAGCATACAGATTCTTGCCAGATGATGACACCATGCTCTTGGAAATCCCGGCCTCCAGAACTGTGAGAAATGCATTTATTTTCTTTATAATTATCTAGTTTGTGGTATTCTGTTTTAGCAGCAGAAAACAAACTAAGATATTCAAACTTGCCTGCTGAGTGCTAAGATTTATGTGCTCAGTTTCTCCTGACACCTTGTCCAACCACAGTGATGTGGGTGAGACCATCTTAGATCACCTAGCTACCCACTGAACCACCAGCTGACCACATATGCAGGAGCAAGTACAGCCAACAGCAGGTAAGTCAGCTTGGACCAGAAGAACTGCTCAGTCAGCCCACTGGGTCATTATCTAAATCAACTGCTGCTGTTTTACATCACGGTTTATTATGCAACAAAAGCTAACTGATTCATCTGTTAGGTAAATGTTGACTGCACAGTAGTCCTGGGAATGGTGAAGGGGTTCATCTTAGTTTTAGACAAAACTAAAACTAAGTTTTAGAATCAGAAGTTGCTATGTAGTGTCGTTTATACAGGTCTCAATTTTTCTCTTCCTCTCATTTAGGCAGGGCAGGATGAAAATAAAATCCATAGGCTTTCTCTCACCAGACCCTCTTGCCAATGCCTCCCATTGGTCAAACACAGAAGGCAGGGGACGAAAAAAAAGAAAAAAAAAAAAAAAAGAGCACCCACACACATGCATACAAACAGAACTCTGTGATCTGTTCTGGAGAGATCAACTTTCTATAATGGGAGAGAAGTGGGATAGGGAGAATTCACATTAGAACCGGATAGTAGTCTCTATCTACTTCTTCAATATGCCTGATATTTGCAAGAAAATGGGAATGCTTTCCATTGTTAAAAAGCGTAACTTGACAACATGACTGCATGTCTCAGAGAAACTTGTCAAAAAATAAGATCATGGGACCCTGGGTGCATCCACTCTGTCATATTAATGGAAATTCCCCAAAGCTTCAACATTCATATTTTTCCTGTGTGCTTGCAACAAGAAAATCACTTGAAAGAGAAGGTATGGGACACATATGCTCTCACAGCTCCCACCATTCCATTAGAATGGTTTGTGCTAATTTTCCTTCAAACTTTCCCCATAAAAGGAGAAAGCTATTTTTCTTTTCTATCAGATTGCTCAACCATATTGTTTTTATTGTTGTCCCATTGCCATTATTTACCTTTTATAAGCTATTCACCCCACTGTGATTGCAGCGGTGATCTTTTGCCTACCCTGTTAGAGGTTCCAATCTTCTACTTTATAATCTGTAATCTGTGGCTTCCCTGTGAGCTCTTGGCACATTGATTTTCTGATATAGTTCCAAATATAAGATGACAGCATACATCCCTTGGGTACAGTTAGCAGTGGAAGCAATGCCAGGAATGTGTTATAAGCTCTTTGGAAATGATGAACTATCTAATCTCCTCTGATCCTTCCTATATACCCAAAGTAAAACATGGATATGTGCCAGAACATGGAGCTACCTGGAACTCCCTGTTGTGGAAAGATTCAAGTTTCCTGCCTTTCTGACTTGGTGTGTTTAGTAGGGGAACACAGGGGTTCAGGGGAACCCTTTTCAGCTTCAAGGCTGAATGATTTGACCTCTCAGGCCAAATCATTTCACGTCATAGAACCAGGCCAGAATCAGGTCAGTCTTATCTAACCCAGAGGGCATGCTTATATTAAAAAATCAGAGGCAGATTGCTAAGTTCTCGGATCTACCCAAAACTCTCATTTTTAATTTCCTTTATGAGAGATACATATGTAGCTTCGACAAGTGGGGAACATTATTATATAGTCATGCTCTTAGAGCTTAAAATAATTTATACTGGCTCTGAAAAAGATCAGTCATCAGCCTAGAAGGCACTGACAGTCTTTTCACTTTGTATGGAGCTCAGTTTTCATGGCAAGCCAATTTTTACGGGTGAACACAGCCCATTTGGACTTAAGATAAAATCATTATTGAGGAAATTATTAAGTGTATCTTTCTAAAAGTACACTCACTGTTATTTCTGTTCCAGCTGTTTCTCTCAAGCCTTTATGTATAGATCCAATTTGAATAAAGGTATAATTGGCAGAAAGATGACTGTGTTTTTAATGCTATGAAGAACACACAAAATACTCAGATTCAGAGATTATATTCAACACCCACCATTTACTTGTTATGTAAGCTTAGGCGAGTCACTTAACCTCTCATCTTCTTTCCTTGGATGACAAAGATAGTAATATCTGTTTTACTTGACTCACAGTATAGTCTTCAAGCTCAAAATAAAGACACAGCATAGAAGATGAAGCCTGATGTCAAATGTATGTGGTTATAGAGTACAATTTAAAGTAAGCAATTTTTATGAATCCAGTCATTCAACCAACAGCAGATAATCACTATGCCAGAAATAGAGATAACTCCAATAGGTTTCTTGTCTATGTGGGTTCACATTCTAGATTCAGAAACAAAGCAGCAGCAAACAATTTGATAAAAATAGAAGATACGGAGATCACCAACCTCCACCACTATTTCTACTATGTAATATGTCTTAAGAGCGAACACTGTATCAGGCCCTATGCTAAGCCCTTTACACCCATGTTCCATTTAAGCCTCATAATTCTCTATAAAGAGAAAAGTATTAATTATCACCATTTTACAATGAGGATACTGAAGTTTGAAAAATTGAGATATTTACTGTGACTCTAAAACTTCTAACATAATATCAGAATAGGTGGAGGTTTGGTAGAGGACTATCATGAGTTTGTTTTTAAGCATTTTGGGCTGATAAATTATAGTTGAGGCCAGGCGCGGTGGCTCACGCCTGTAATCCCAGCACTTTGGGAGGCTGAGGCGGGCGGATCACAAGGTCAAGAGATCGAGACTATCCTGGCCAACATGGTGAAACCCCGTCTCTACTAAAAACACAAAAAAAATAGCTGGGTGTGGCGGTGGATTCCTGTAGTCCCAGCTACTCAGGAGGCTGAGGCAGGAGAATTGATTGAACCCAGGAGGTGGAGGTTGCAGTGAGCCGAGGTCACGCTACTGCACTCCAGCCTGTTGCCTGGTGATGGAGTGAGACTCTGTCTCAAAAAAAAAAAAAAAAAAAAAAAATTACAGTTGACCATTTAGATACAGGTTTGCTGCACCAAAGGGAAAGAATCTAAGGTACAGATTTGGATATCACCAAAGTCTACCAAACCTTTTGTTTGTCTTTACAGAGAGTTTGAGCAGAAAGAAAGAAGGAAATTAAAGACAATTATATCTGTTAGGTCTATTTTTCCGAGAAGAACTTGGCTTTTAAGAATCTGGGTTCCTGGGCTTATTAGGAGTCAGGGTTTAAGTTTCTGCCTTGGTAAGGCCACCACTTAGAGAAAAGCCCTGATATGGTATCTTTTAAATTCCTGAAATCATCCCATTCTTAGAGAAGCAAGTAGAAGCTACACTGCAAGTCATCAGGTACTCTAAAGTACAAAATTCTAGGACATCATGATGTCTGGGAAGTCTTTAATGAGTCAGGACTGATTTTAACAAATGATGAATGCTTTATTTGGAAAAATTACATATTTTATATTGTCTTCATTTTCTTTTATATTGTTATTTTAAATAATTTTATCTTAGTTATATATTGCAGAAGTTATCTAATCTATACTGCTATTTTACTTAGCAAGAAAGTATTTTTACAGTGATTCCAGTTTTGATACTTGGATACAGGACTCCATTACTGACTGATACCTTTGGACCTCCCAAAACCTTGTATGCTAGTTTGCACATGCTAGAAGTACCAAGTCTATGGATGCAGATTCCCAGGCAGAATAACTTTGCAACTTCACTTTTTTAAGGGTAGCAAAATGTACTACTGAAACAACATGGGGCGCAATAGAAGCCTGGTGGACACATCCAGTAACAGAGTTGAACAATGGTAGAAGGAACAATAAAGCATAATTAAAACTAGCAGATAAAATAACTTCAAATAGCCCATGAGTTTTTCAGAAGTGTTTTTAAATTTGAATTAACCAGCTAAAATACTATATTTATGCAGTACAGTTCTCCAGGTGGCCTGGGGCTAAATTACTTCTCCCCTTTTCCTGCTTGTAGTTCTCAAGAATAAATGAGGATGTTCTAAGAATGCAACACCTTGAGATAAGAGGGAACTGGGTGGAACAGACTGGGCTCTGTTTTATCCTACCATAAAAACAGGATGTCCTTCAGTGCTTTATCCCAGCAAGTAAGGTAACCTCTGGTGCATAAAACCCAAAGTAAACTGCTTTCCATGGTCCCTCAGCTGTAGTACAAGTAGGGCATGTGTACTTGAGACTCCATCCCCTCTGGGCAGCTTTCTTGATCCTTGGGTATCAGCTTGCAATGAATCCTAGGCTTTTGTTGTCCCTCATTGTCTATCAGTAGTAAACCGGTTCATGTAACCTCTTCTGTGCATCGGTGTTCTGTCTCATAGGACTCAGACAAGCTGCTAACCAGTGCACAGTGAACCTGTTCCATTACTTACTTGTAATAAGAAAAACATCAATCTACTTAAGATTTGGAAACCAGTATTACTTATGTACATTTCATAAATTCTAATATATGAAATAGTGTTTTAAAATTTACCTTGGTCTTGTTTGTAGTTACATGCCTGCATTATTGCTTATGCACTATTGATCATATGGATCATGTAGTCACACTAAAATCATCACAAAACTTTAAAAGGATATTTTACTTCTGTATTTTTAGATTCACATATCAGAAAATGACATGAGAAATTATTATGTAATTTCAAGCTGTTTATATTATCAGAGTAAACTATTCTGGGTCAGCTGCGGGTTCTCCATTCAGAATACTCCACAATGACTTCTTTAAGAACAGACACTACATAAATCAGTCACACCAAGTCTTACTCGTAATTGTCGATAAACTTTCATTGACGTTTGCACATTTGGTTCATTTAGAAATTGTTATTTCTGGGCAAAAATTAATTCATTCACAAATAGTCATTTTGAAGCAGAAATAGTTAAAATTTTACATTTTCTTAAGGATAGATTAGCCATTTGCCACATTATTTTTTTTCCCTCATTTTAGCACAGGAAATAGTGAGGCAAAATAACAGTTTTCCATCTGTGATATTTGAGGTGAGAAGGAAATGTGTTGTGCTTTTTTCTAACTTGTAAAAGGGATTTAGGGGTGCCTTCCAAATGAAGAAAATATTTTTACACAGCTGCAATGCAAGGATATTCTTGTAATGGACAGAGAAACAGTCTTAATTTTTGAAGGACTTGAAATTTAGAAGGTAGTATCACCAACAATACACATTTGCAGAACAATTCACAGTTTCCAAGTAACTTTTATATTCATTATCTCAACTGTGCTTCACAAAACCCATAGAAATAGGGAGAATCATAAAAAAAAATTCTAATTTTCTTTAAAAATTAGCTTTATTTATTGCCGGTTAGAAAACTATTATCGCCGGGTGTGGTGGCTCACACCTATAATCCCAGCACTTTGGGAGGCTGAGGCAGGTGAATCATGAGGTCAAAAGACCAAGACTATCCTGGTCAACATGGTGAAACCCTGTCTCTACTGAAAATACAAAAATTAGCTGGGCATGGTGGTGCATGCCTGTGGTCCTAGCTACTCAGGAGGCTAAGGCAGGAGAATTGCTTAAACCCAGGAAGTGGTGGTTGTGGTGAGCCAAAATCACACCATTGCACTCCAGCCTGGGTAACAGAAGCAAAACTCCATCTCAAAAAAAAAAAAAAAAAAAAAAAAAAAAAAAAAAAAAAAAGAAGAAGAAGAAGAAGAAGAAAAGAAAACTATTACCATCTTATTATATGAAAATAAAAAATTATTTACATTCAACTGTACAGATAAGCACTGTAAATATTTCTATGTATATACACAAAGAATTTTTCTTAGTAAGATTCAAAACATACACAGATTATATTATACATGATGAATTTTAAACTGCTTTTTCATATACCATTAACGCATTTTATGTCAATTAATTAGATCTATATCATGATTGTAAAATGGCTATTTATTTTATCCTATTTTAGAATCAGAATTTAAATACACATTTTAGTAAGACTGAGGTTGTTAGAAAACCAGCCACAGTGACATGAGATGGCTACTCCTTAATTATTACCATTAAATACCGTTGATTTGTGTTAAGAAAAAAGTTTTCAAAATATCACTCAGATATATAGGGTTACATTTTGTAAATAAATAAATAGAAAAGCAGTTCTTCAGAAGAAAACAATAAAATGAAAGCTAAAAATTTTTGAAATGTAAACACTTATTATTAAGATACTTTGAACTAAATGTAAATTAAAAGATAGTATTTGGCTGGGAAATAAATTACAATTTGGCCATTATTGCCTAACATACCCCCCCCCACATTTCCTCACTATAAACAGAAATCCGTTTGGTTTGCCAGAATCAACCTCATAATTGATAAAGATAATAGAATTATTTTAAAATCTGTATTTTAACCCAGCTTGATTACTTTCTGTGACCTTTGGATTTCTTAAAAAAAAAAAAGTCAGCCTTGAGCAGTCTATCTTAAAAAATAATCAAATTGGAGTCTAATCCTGATTTAAAATATCTTAAAATATTTCTTAGTTATCTTTCTCATTTTGTCTAAGGGCTTTAGAATGCTCTATAGACATTATCTCATTAATTCTTAGAGGATCCTGGGGCAGCAATTGTAGTTGAGATTTTCCTATTACCATCACTGTTCCCATGAAATGGAGACCCAGTGAGGTTCCGTGAATTGCCCAAGGTTATAGACTGAAGCCAACCCGGGGCTCCCTCTCCATATGGCATTTCCTTTCTGCAATAAATAACTTTGCCATTCTGAAAGCTGGTTCTTAGATCATGTTTTTATGTGGCAGAATTCAAATTAACATGAGTTTCTCAGTGTTTTGATATTTATTTTAGATAGAAGTTGTGTATACTGATGAAACACATGAAATGTAGCACTCTCAATTCATTTATTTTGTCCTATTAATGATCTCTGGAGATTGTTCTGTAATTGCTATGACTATAGAGATTGGTAGATTGTTAAGAAGACTGAAATGGCAATATCAGCTCATTTGCTGTTTCGTCACTCATTGTACATAAACACAAGAAGAGTTTAAATAAGTTGAGTAAAATATTACTCAAAGTTTGGCAAACTTGGTGACTCATCAGAAGAATTGCAGATTGAATGCTACAAATTCTTCTAAGTCAGGTAAATATAATTTTTAAAACACAGCATATTTGAAAAAAACAAGCTAGTATTTTATTCCTTAAATGTAGTTCCCTCCCATTTATTTTAAAACTAGCTAGAAAGTAAACACATATTTTAAAATAGAGGGCTTCCCACTGCTTCTTCCTGGCATGAAGTCATAAACCCCTGTTTGTTTCATCATAACCATTTCCATAGCAACTAATGGTGATATCAGAACTGAAAGACTGAAGCTTCAAGAGGAAAAGTAACTATAAGGACAGATAATCTCTTATAAATAAAAATTGTGTTTGCAAGCAGATGTTTCTAACAGAAAAGAAATGAATGGAAAAATTAACCACATTAAGGAAAAACCATAATTAGAATTTAGATGCTTATTAAGTAATCATTCAGCTAGTGATCTCTTTTCTAGAATAAAAGAAATTGAAAAATGGAAAAACAAGGGAAATATATCAAGGAGATGATATTTTATGAACTAATCATATTAAATACAAGAGGCTATGTATTTTTTAGGTAAATCTGAGGATGCTTTGCATTTGATTCACACTGAGGAAGGTGTGCCATAAACCATGCTCATGTATTAGTGATACAAGCAGTTTAACACTAATTATCAGAGTAAAGATTAAATCTCATTTCTAATTATGTTCTTATTTCCTTGCAATACAAAGCAGGATTTACATGTTTTGGATTCATCTGATTCCTTCATGTGTTCATGGGCATATATACCCATACTGTATGTTACTAAGAAAAGTTAGCTTATCCTCTACACAAACTAAAAAAGTAATTTCTCATTTATTGCTGTAGTGATAAAAAGATAGACGAGTATAGTATGAAAGGCAGCTTCTAAGTTTCCCCCCAAGGACCCCTGCTTCTTGGTATATATAGCCTCATAGGATCTCCATCTGGTGTGTGTTAAACTTATCAATTTACTTATAATATAATATGGCAGGAGTGATGGAATATTAATTATGGCATAAGTCAAAAAGAACGGTGACTTTCTTCCTGGACACTTCTTCTCAGTTTGTTTAATTTGGAGAAAGGAAGCTGTCTTATTTTGACAGGGTGACCAACTGTCTCAGTTTTCCTGAAACTTTCCTGCATTTAGCCCTTAAAGTCTAATATATGAAACAATTGGTCACTTTAGCAAGAGTCTCATGTAAGTGAGTTTGGGAACCTCTGAGGTCACCAATATCCATATGAGTAAACTTGGAAGAATATGTTCTACAGAAAAGGTCAGCAACCTTTTTCTGCAAAATGTCAGATAGTAAATGCTTAGGCCTTTCTGGTCATGCGGTCTTTGTTGCAATGATTTAATGATCCCTGGATTGGTTTTAATTAAGGATGGTAAGACACAAAGCTATGAAAACAATTTATCATGAAGGAAGAAGGTTTTATTACAGGTACAGTCCACTAGAAGCAGGAGGCATGGCATGCTACATCGGGCTACTCAAGGAAGAACCAAGGTGAGATGAGTGGGCAGAGGCAGGTGCTGTGAGCAAGAAGCTTTACTCTGGTTTTTGAGGGAAGGAATGGGTAAGGCAAGGTAAACACGGTAAGCAGATTTAGGTTTGAATTGCTGGAATAATTCTGGTGGAATCTGGACTATAGGAGCTGTTCCCAGTTGTCTAGTACCTGGTCCTAAGGTGACTGGACTGGAAGATAATGTGATGGCTCAATAAAAGGAGGCAGTTAGAGGCACAGGTTCCACATCGGTTGGTTTGCATATCAAAAATGTGCTTGAAGAAAAGTTGTTTACTACTTCTAGGAATTAGCTAACCCTGGAAGGGGCTGTCTTCTCAGGTCAGCAAGGTACCAGATAGCAGGGTATCAAGAATATAGAAGACAAGAAAATGTAGGTAATACACACAGGTACTGAATTCTGCTGTTGTAGCACAAAAACAGCTATAGACAATATGTATACTAATGAGCAATATGTATACTAGTGAGGCTTGGCCCACTCACTAATCCAGTGACTTCCAAAACTTGGTTTGTGGACTAGTATAAAATATAGCTTGCTGACTTCTGTTTAATGCCTGCCAATAGCCACCTGACTTGAGTAAGTTTGGAAATAGGTCTTCTCCATTTGAACCATCAGATGAGAACACAGTTCTGGCCCCAGTGTTCTTTTTCTTTTTTCTTTTTTCATTTTTTTTTTTTTTTTTTTTGAGACAGAGTTTTGCTCCTGTTACCCAGGCTGGAGTGCAATGGCGCAATCTCGGCTCACCGCAACCTCCGCCTCCCGGGTTCAGGCAATTCTTTTGCCTCAGCCTCCTGAGTAGCTGGGATTACAGGCACACGCCACCATGCCCAGCTAATTTTTTGTATTTTTAGTAGAGACGGGGTTTCACCATGTTGACCAGGATGGTCTCTACCTCTTGACCTCGTGATCCACCCGCCTCAGCCTCCCAAAGTGCTGGGATTACAAGCATGAGCCACCATGCCCAGCCCCCAGCTTTCTTGCATTCTCAGCAGAGGCCTTGAGCCAGAACCACCCAGCAAAGCCATACCCAGATTCCCAACCCACAGAAAGTATGTGATAATTAAATATTCGTCATTTGCAGACAATATGTTTTGAGGTATTTGTTATATGGCAATAGATAACTAGTATACTTGAGTTGAGTAGAATTATTACAGAGAGTAAAGAAAATGACATCAATGATATGGTGAAATAGGAGGTTTCCAACTTATAAGCCCCCACAGTAATAATAATTTTGCAGCCATTGATGAACAAAAGTGAGAGTGAAAACTTTGGAATTCAGGTGGGAGACTATAAAATCCAAGTGGAGCCCAAGAACTAGCAGGGCCATTTTGAGAGGACAGACTCATGTTCAGGTGGCCAGGTTTGCCAACTGTGGTCCAGGCTCCATACTTGGAAATGGCCCTGTATCCCTGTGAACTTACGTACAGCCCCATTTGACCTTGGTCTTGCTATCAGCACCATCCACCAAGAGACCTGGGAGGAGTCATGCCCACTTTTGCCTTAGAAGACAGGCTTACCAACATTGATCCTACCAGTGGACCCTAAAATGGTCCTATAACTAGTATCTAGCCCCTCTCAGCACTAGTATGAGACCAGTATCACCTACACAGATACCTAGAGGAAAACATGTCTATCTTAGTCCCTGAAGCAGGTCCACTTGTTTCAGTTCCACAGCAGATACTGAAGTAGCTCTATTTCTCAGCTCCAGTCCCTGACAGCTATAGTCTGAGACAGTCCTGCTTACCCAGAGACACAGAGGGAAACAAAAATGTTCATGCAGGTCTCCTTATAGCAGTTTCACTGAGGATCTTGAAATAGCCTTGTAACTAGGCTCTAGACTCTCAGCCACAGTCTGAGAGCAATCTTGTCCACCCAAGATCCTAGAGATAGATACACCTATCTATGTCTACAGGGGCAAGACAATAGACCTGAAGCAACCCTGTGACTCGGTCCCAACCCTCTCAGCTGCAGGCCAGGCCAGTACTGCCTGCCCAGGGATGCACCCAGTGATATAGTAGAGTACTCTGAGAGACTTGGAGGAAACCTCACCCATTTGTGTACCTGGTAACAGGACTACCATCTAGGAAGTCTGGAGTGGCTTCTCATTTCAGCACCAGCCCTACTGACCAAGGTCCTGGAGGCAATCCAGTCCAGTTAGAGACCAGACAGGATTCACATCTGTTTGAGCCCCTGGTAACAGACCTGCCAACCACAGACCTTATTGTCAACTCAGCAACAGTCACATGACCTAGCTCCAACTACACTTGACTACAATCGTGGAAGCAATCCTGTTAGCCTGGGGACAGCCTGTAAAAAAGTCTATAAAGACTGGAAATAGTATTTGTTTCTTCAAATACATAGATACCAATGCAAAGCTACATATATAAAAAAGAATCAAGCAAATATGACATCGCTGAAAGAAAATAAAGCTGTAGTAACCAACCCCAAGGAAATAGAGATATTTATGGATTGTCTAAAAGAGAATTCAAAATAGTCTTCTTCAAGAAGCTCAGTGAGAGACAAACCCAGATAGACAACTAAAGAAAATTAGAAAACCCATGGATGAACAAAATGAGAAACGTATAAAAAAAAAGAAATAACAATGAACCAGAAATCCTAGACCTGAAGAATACCATAGCAAAACTGGAAGACTCAATTGAGATCATCAAGAGCAGACTCAATTATGCAAAAGAAAGAAGAGTGAGGAGGAGAGACAGCGTTAACTACAATAGTGAATGCACCCTGTTAGAAATTGTGCTGCAGCTGTGCACAGAACACAGCACAAGAGACTTGAGGGTTTGAGAGAACACAGAGTGCATTTGCCTTCCACCTTAGTAAAGCAGGCTGCTCTTGGTTCAGATTTTTTTCTCTTGTATTCTCGATAACAATGTGATAACACCGTATGTACTATTTTGTATTTCTCTGGCCTGATTTCTCAAATATGCGTAACAAGAAAAATGAATAGCACTAAAGTCATTTTGTTAAATATGCCTATTATGGAGATGCTATGGTTCAGTGCTAATGGAGTTTTTGGTCTTTTTGAGTTCCTGATGTTGCATGCTACAGTGATTTATGGAAGGCCAAAGTGTTTTGCCTCAATGAAGGTCTGTCATGTTAAATACCCACTGCTCCCTGATTACTTTGTACCATGGCCCACATTAATTTTCCTGTGACTCAATCCATCCATTCAATCCATCATAAGTCATATCTCTAAAATAAATCTCAAACACACACACACACACACACACACACACACACACACACAGACATGATACCATCTCCCCAGCCCCCATCCTATTTCAAGCCACTACCTTATCTTGCCTACCATACTACAGTGGCTTCCAAATTGGTTTCCCTACCTCTAGTGTTGCCCTCCTACAGTCCACTGTTTATCCCATAGTCAAGTTGTTCATTTCAAATGGAAACTAGGCACAGTCATATCCCTCCCTACTTCAAAAAATTTAAAGAAAGGTGTCATATGTGTATGTATGTGTGCTTGCACATGAAAATAGCTTCTCTCTCTCTCTCTCTCTCTCTCTCGACTAGCATGTTGTCTGCCTGAAAAGTGCAGAAACAACCTGAAATGTGCAGCTTTCCCAGCAGTTATAATCTTTAATTGTAGTATTAAAAGTAATGGCAAAAACTGCAATTACTTTTGCAGTAGTCTAACATTAATATTTCTGCATGAATGCAAAAACAAAGGTAGCACAAAATGAAAACCAATAATAATTCAGTTGTTCAGCTGAACTCTGTGTGTGTCTCTCTCTCTCTGTCTCCCTTTCTCTGTCTCTATCTCTCACTCCCTCTCTCTCTCTCATACACACACACACACACACACACACACACACACACACACACACACCAGCAGCTTTTCAATCCTAAGCCTGACCATGGCTTCCACTGCCTAGCTCATCTGGCCCTGCCTCCTGTTCTCAGGTGTCAGGTACTCTTCCTTTCCTCATTATGCATCAGCACCTTTTCATCCTCCAAACATTTTCTTTCCAGCTCACGGTGTCCTCTGCATAATGAGCACTTTTCATTCTTCCTGTCTCCACTCAAAGGCACTTTAAACAAGCCTTTACTAAAGCAACACCTCAATGCCTTTGTTGGATATTTTCTTTGTCACATTAAACACAATTGTTTATTCCCTTATTTGCTTATTTGTGTCTTCTTCTATCAGACTATAATACCTTAAGAGACATGTTTTCTATTGCATTCAAGTACTTAGAACAGTGTATGTACTGGATACAGTGGATACTTAGAATAGTGTATGTACTGTATCTACTATGTTACATAGTAGGCCCTCAACAAATATATGAAAATTAAGGTTTCCTTTATTATGATATGTGTTATGTTACAATGAAGGAAAGTAGTCTTCAGGCATTTTTCTATATTAACAAGATAATGAAATCCTACTGTGCTCTATACTTTTCACAATTGAAAGTTATTTTCACACTATATAAAATGCAATTTACCACTTAGTTGATTATTCAAAAATGTTTATTCCTCAAATGATTGTGCTAATGAATGTTGATTAGAAAAAAATGTACATTATATTTTCCCTATTTAAAAAAAAATTAGTGCTGGTTTAAGATTTCCAGTCTGCCCACACTGATGTTCATAGACAATTACTTTTTCAGGGCAGATAGTAACAGATAAAAGTACTCCAGTTAAGCTGTCAGTGTTCTTTATAGTTTTTCTTAGTGAGCAATCTCTATATCAGTTAAATGAAAAAGATTGTCCAACAAAAGTCTACTCAAATTTTTGTTTCCTATTTTTTATTACAGGAATATTTGTTGAGAACTTTTTCAGGCTACTTTACAACAGCTCTAGGCTAACAGATACTATCATAGCCAAGATCTAAATTTCTTAAGCTCATTTTAGAACCATGGAACTTCTAAAAATTCTGTACATATTTAGAAAAAACTGGTTTGTTGCCTGGATATTTGTAACTCTTCAAAACCATTATTTTAAATTTATTTAGACATTTACATACCGTTTTCCGTAATGCTGCATCAATCTATATTCCTGCCAAAAGTGTACGAGGATCCCCTTTTCTCCACACCCTCACCAACATTAGTAGCTTATCTTTTTGATAATAGCCATGACACCAAGTATGAAGTGATAGCTCATTGTGGTTTAATTTTGCATTTCCCTGATGACTAGTGTTGTACTGTATCTTTTTGTATATCCGTTGTTCATTTTTATATCTTCTTTAGGAAAATATCTGTTCAGGTTTTTTGTCCCATTTAAATCAGGTGATTTATTTCCCTGAAATTGAGTTAAAAGAGTTCTCTGAAATTTTTGGATATTAACCTTTTATTGGATATATGGTTTGTAAATATTTTTTTCCAGCCCAGAAGTTGCTTTTTCATTTTGTTGATTGTATCCTTTGCTATGCAGAAGCTTTTTAGTTTGATGCAATTCCACTTATTTATTTTTGCTTCTGTCATGTGAGCTTTTGGTTAGATATCCAAAAATCATTTCCAAGGCCAACATCAAGAGGATTTTATTCTATGTTCTCTTATAGGTGTTTTATAGGATCAAGTCTTATATTTGAATCTTTTATTTATTTTTTGTATGATTTAAGGCTTCATTATAAATTTTATATATTTTTTGCATGTGAAAATCCAGCTTTCCTACCATCTTTATTGAAAAGACCATCCTTTTCCTATTGTGTTGTCTTGATGACCATACATATTTAAATTTACTTCTGTGTCTTCTATTCTATTTCATTGGTCTATATTTCCACTTTTATGCTGGTTACATACTGTTTTTATTATTATAGCTTGATAATATAGGTTTAAATTAGGAAGTATGATGCTTCCAAATTTGTTTTGCTTTCTTAGTATTATTGCTTTGGATATTCATGGTATTTTGTGGTTCCAAACCAATTTTAGGAATGTTTATTTTATTTCTATGAAGAATGTTATTGAAATTTTGATGGGGATTGTGCTTAATTTGTATGCAATTGACACTTGAACAGTGCAGAAGTTTTGAGCACTGACCCAGCAGTAGAAAATCTACATATATAACTTTTGACTTCCTAAAATTTAACTACTAAGAGCCTACTGTTGACAAGAAGCCTTGCAAATAACATAAACCTTTGATTAGCTTACATTTTGTATGTTATATGTATTTATACATTATATTTTTAGAAGTAAGAGAAAAGAAAAAGTCACATTAAGTAGGTGGAAGAAGAGGAGGATTAAAAGGTGTTAGTCTTGCTATCTAGGGGTGGCAGAGGCAGAATAAGTGGAGGAGGTAGAACAGGAGGTAGGAGAGGCAGGCGCACTTTGTGCAACTTTTACTAAAAAACAATAAATCATATATAAGTAGACCTATACAATTTAAACCCATGTTATTCAAGGCTCCACTATGTTGCTTTGAGCAGTATGGACATTTTAATTATACAACACAGTAATGCTTGTATATACATACAAGGGAGATGAAATTATCATCTCATAAAGTTATATGTACTCCCATGTTTATTGCAACATTATTTGTAATAGTCAAAATACAGAAACAATATAAGTGATTTTTAACAATTTGATAAATTGTTTGATAATATTTATCTCTCTCTATATAGATGGATGTATGGATAGACATAATAAAATATTATTCAGCCTTGAAAAAGAACCCGATGTTACCATTTGCCACAACATAGATGGACCTAGGGGACATTATGCTGAGTAAAATAAGTCAGAACAGAAAAAAATATACTGTATGATTTTACTTATATGTGGAATCTTGAAAAAGAAAGAGTCAAATATGCAGAGACAGAAAATGAAACAATGGTTACCAGGAGTGGGGTTACCAGGAGGAGGAAATGAGGAGATGAAGGTCAAAGAATACAAAGTAGCAGGTATGTAAGATGAACAAGTCTAGAAATTGAATGAGCAATGTAATGACTATAGTGAATAAAATTACATTTTATTGGGTATTTTTGTTAAATAAGTAGATGTTAGCTGTTCTTTTCACTAAAAAAAAGCAACTGTGTGATATGAAAAATATGTTAATTTGCTTCACTATAGCAACCATTTTACTATTTATGTGTATCCTATAACATTATGTTGTAAACCTCAACTATACACACTAAAATTTATTTTTTTTAATGGAGGGAATGGAACACCCTGCCCCTGTGAACAAAATAAAACAAACAAACAAACGTTCTTTCAGCTCAAGATAAGCTTTCCATTAGAAGCCAGCCCTTACTTGGTTAGGACTCCATGGGATCTACATTGAAAATACTTCTTCATCAGTTAATTATTTCCCAGTAGGTATATTCCCAAATATATTGAAACACTTGACCCATTCAAGCCAATTAGCCAAAACACTTGTGTTTCTTGGCAAATACTTTAAGTTATACTTCCTTACCACCAACAGAGTTGATAGGACAGAAAATATTTTTCTCAGCTTTAGAATTTTGTTGCTTCTCAACATTAACATTATCAGCAGCTGACTTCTCATGAGCATGAGCACTTACTAGTCTTTGTGCTTTCCATTCTTTATTATTTTCATTTAATTATCTCTCAAAACCATTGAAAGAGCTACAAATACTATACCCATGATGCAGATGAGAAAAATGAAGGCCAGAGAACTTAACTAGTTTCCCCCGGGGTCATATGTCTGAGTTTCAAGCCCTAAGTGAATCATTCCCTGTGTTCCTAGCCAGTTCATTCCTGTATTTCCACTGTGTGGAACCAGTGGGGGTGGTTTGTTTCCCCAGAAAAGATCCTTCTCATCACTGGCCTTCCTACTGCCTGGTTTCTGTGCTACAATTGTCTCTCAAAAACAGAAGAGCCATGCTGTTACTCATTGTGACATACTCAGAACTACAAAAAGACAGACGGTCATCCCCCTGATGTCTGCTTGCTGTGTACTTTCTCCCAGCTTCTCCATGAATACAAGTCTCGAGACCACTCTGCCTTCTTTTCTTTCTTATTCTTCTTTAGGAAGTGTAAAAACATAGGCACAACAGTGGCTTTTATAAATACTGATAAGGAAAAAACACTCACATAGTGAAAAAAAAAAGTCACGTTACCACTTACATCATTTTCTTTCCATCACTCTTGTAAGACTGTTTTCTCCCAGGGAGTAGAGGAGTGGAATAATGTTTAAATGAGAAGCCTTCACACGTTTTCTCAATCTCACAGCTCGAGACAACTCCAAGGTCAATTTTCTTCAAGGCTTAACTTAATAACTACTTGGAATAAGGAGGGAAGAAAGGAACAATCTATTTTCTTCCATTCAGATAAGCAAGTGTGCAGGTTCATGACTGATTTAACATTTTGTATTTGGGTGCTGCTCTCAGCATAAAGGTGATAGAAATGACTACAAATTTATGGGAGGACATAAATAGAGATGGCATTTTAAGGTGTGATGAGTAAAAAACCTTCAGCTTTTGACCAAAGTCATTTTTAATGACATATTGACTAATAATTCCTTACTAAAATAAGTAAAACTGCATTTAAGAAGACAAGAAACTAGGCTTTGTCCAGCTTAAGCCATCCGGCTCCACAAGTATATTCTTCCCACAAAGAAGTGTTTATCACAGGTTTGCAGTTACACAATTTGGCAACTTAAGACTTCTGATTGTTTTTCCCTTTTTCTCTATTATCCTATTTCTTTTACAAATTTTGTTTTTAGTCATACACTTTTAGACTCCAAATGGTGAATTTTTTCTCACAAATTGTTTCTCTGTGCTGTAGCTGAACAGTACAGATCCAGTCCCACAAAAACTTAAATGGTTAGTTTTAAAGTCTTCAAAATATAAAACAAATCAACAGTATAAATGCTATAGGAAAGATTGCCTAACAAATGCTTTAGGTAAGCCAAGTTACTCTGAGTTTAGGTAGGCAGTGAATCTTCCATTAACACACACACACACACACACACACACATATACACACACACGTGTAATATACATGTAACTATACTGAAATGTCTCATAGTTTTCTGCACTTTGTTATCAGATGGCAATAAATTCAAGTTGGATTAAAAAGTTTTCCATGTCAACCCCTGAGGACAGCTGATTATAGATCTGACCTTTTGAGATTCTGTGTATTTCCCACTTAATCAGTGCTGGAATGAGCTTCTGCTAAGTGGGATATATAGGATTCCTATGGGAAAAGTGAAGCCATTTAAAAAATAATGAGTCTCCCTTCTGTCCCCTCTTCCTTTCCATTTTGAGCTGTATTAGTCCATGGTAATAGTCTACATGAAGGCTCCACAAAAGCATAGCATACACATATAATATTTACACTATACAGGGAAAGAGTGGGCTAGGAAATGTTTTGGGGAGCTCTGAATGTAAGACATCATTTACAATGGGATCAAAATTCCTTTACTTGCCTTTTTACTGATGGAGAAAAATGTGTTTGGTTGCAAAGAGGTCCTGTGGGGCTTTTAAGCTCCAGCACCTCAGATTTTGACAGTGTAATTGGATCCCCGTTGCCTGGGCAATCACACAGAATTGGAACCATCTCCAATTTTGTCTTGTTACAGTAACGTACGTGATAGTTTCGATATAATCTCACAAATACTCTAGTTTGGTCACCATTGCATTTCTTAAAACCTACAATATGAGTGTGTGCGGGTGTTTGTGTGTATGTGTGTGTCACATGCTCCTAATCTCATCCCCTAATACGTCTAATTTTCTTCCCCCACCTTCTGTGAAACTGAACAGCATAATAGATGTAATTAGACCTTCAGTAATAGGACCGAACCGAGCAAGCAATGAGACTCCTTCTAGGGAGGCAATCAGTGCATTAGGTCCCCAGGACTGAAACCACTTTTAACAAGGTTTGGGGCCTAGGGAATGTCAGTCTGGCTTCTATTGCTTCCCCAAGAGGAAGTTCTACCCAGAATGCAAATCTTCATTTACCATTTCTACAAAGGCAGAAAAAGAACATTAGCTGCTTCATTACACACATAATGAAACAAACCTTGCTGTTAATATTTTTTTCTCAGCAGTAAATCAACTGTTCCCAAATGTTCTGAAGTATAAATGTATATTTTATCAGAATTTAAGAATCATTCCCTATGTTTTCCTCATCAACTTTTGGAAAAAGATACTACTGAATTGTGTCAAACAAAGGCAGCCTTTATGCTTTCAAGAGCATGCTGAACTGTTTCTCTTAGGAACAAGATTTGGTCAAATAATATTTCTGAGACATACATGTAAATAGTCAGTTTCAATAACTTGTAGATATATTTGCAGACTGAATACAACCCATTGGTGCTATTCTATTCCATGATGTACTGAAGTAAACTCTTCTGAAGAAAAGTGTACATCCTGTTTATGGAGTAGAACAAACTCTCATTCTTTATTGTATTCCTTATATATTGCATTAATATTCCTTGGCATTAATATTCTACTAAGATAACTAGTTTGAGGCAATTTAAGAACAAAAATACATCAGCTTTCTGAATTCACTTATGTAAAGAGAAGTTGAAGAGAAAAAAAGACAAATATGGCAGCCAAAGTACATTATTTGTCTCTAATGATCCAGTGTCATCTTTTCACACCTTTAACCCTTATAATAAATATTCTTCCAACTATAGGTAAAGGAATCACTTATGGGTAACAGAAGATTCATGAAATATGCAGCATCAAGTCCTTTGGTGAGATTAAGATTAGGAGAGAGCAATTCCAAGATAATTTGTTTGTGAGCAGAGGCGGTTTTATTAGGAAGACAGTCGTGTGCGTGTGTGTGTGTGTGTGTGTGTGTGTGTGTGTGTGTGTGAAAAGCCCCAAATACCAGGCTAATCTAAATAATAAAAGTTTTCATAACCAGTGATGAATCTTAAGCTTTCCTATGTAAAATATATTTGGTATAATGTACATTGGCTAATAAAATGAATATCAATTACAGTATTTTTAATTGTTTTGACTAATAAATTAGGTTAAATTTGACTATGTTTTGACAAACTCTATTGTTGAAAACTTCCAAAACATATAGCTAAATCTGTCAAAGTTACTTGAACAACATAGATGAAATTACAAACCAGAAAAAACATTTTAAAAAGTCATTAAAGATTATATATTTTATGGTTCTATTTACACTGAATGTCCAGAATAAGAGATTCTATGGGAACTGAAAGTTGATTAGTAGTCACCTAGGGGTTGGGGACATGAAAAGATTCAGGGTGTAGTGAAAGGGGGCAGAATTTACTTTTGTGGTAATGAACATGTTCTATTACTGATTGCCCTGATAATTACGTAACTCTGAATATACTCAAAAATAACTTGTACATACTAAATGGGTAACTTTTACCATATGTGAATTATAACACAATAAAACTGTTACTAAAAATGTTTCTTGATTTACTAGAAGGGTCCTTGCAAATAAGGATTCAATATTCTAATTCTTAATTTAGTTTGTTTATTCCACATTCCTATTCTTCCATGTCACCCATCCAAATTTTTTTTAAGTAGAAGGGTATTCAGCCAGGCGCAGTGGCTCACGCCTGTAATCCCAGCACTTTGGGAGGCCAAGGAAAGCATATAACAAGGTCAAGAGATGGATTCCATCCTGGTCAACATGGTGAAACCCTGTCTCTACTAAAAATACAAAAATTAGCTGGGCATGGTGGCATGCACCTGTAGTTCCAGCTACTCAGGGGGCCGAGGCAGGAGAATAGCTTGAACCCAGGAGGCAGAGGTGGCAGTGAGTCCAGATTGCACCACTGTACTCTGGCCTCCAACAGAACAAGACTCTGTCTCAAAAAAAAAAAGAAGGGGTATCTTTTCATTGACATGAGTTTAGGTGTGAGACATTTTAAGGGCTGGTTCTAAGTGTTTATTTTTTTGATAAGTATATGATGGAGAGCTTGTTACACTGGAGATTCTGTGATGACCTCAAATCATAAGATAGCCACAACTTTGCCTTTTTATAGGTTATAATCAAATGCAGATATTGAGAAGAAAATTAGAAATTTACATACCATGTTAAGGAAAATTCACAGTGACTTAGAAGGGGTATTTAGCTACAGTTTGTATGGAATAAAATCTTTCTGGATGGTGTAATATCTAAGCTAAATTTCAAAGGAAAAAGCAAAAACCAAGTGAAGAAAAAATGGCAAAGGAAATACTGAAGCAATAGGAATATCATATTAGGATTGAGGACGTGGCTCTGGTGGAACTATGCAAAGATTAGTATAACACTAGCTCAACAGGCAAGAAAAACTGCAGTAAAATGAAATAACCTGCCAGATAAACATCAGCTAAATTATAAAGGCTCCCATAAGATAGAGAAAGCAGCTTGGAAATAGAAAATCAGTGAAAGGTTTTAAGCAGTAGAGTGATGTGATATTTTGTATTAAAGGAAGATCATTCTGCTAATATTTCGAATTGTGGATTGGAAGATAGAAAGATAGAAAGCAACAGTTAGGAAGTTAATGCAAAATCCAGGTGGAGGTAATGATGATCTCTACTAGAAAAATGGCAATAGAATTAAAAAGAAAAGCCAATAAATATGAAAGTAATTTAGGACACCAAATCCTTGGGCTGGACTTGATTAACAGGAGGGTGGTTATAAAGAGAAAATGAGGTTTTAGAGATCTCTCCCACATTTTTGACTTACAGCATTTTTAAATTAATATATTGCAGTATTTAGAACAGTTTTAGACTAATAGAAAAATTAAACAGACAATACAGAGTTCCTATACTCCCCCCACCTCCTGGTTTCCTTAATTATTAACATATTAGTATGGTGCATTTGTAGTTCAAGAAACAATATTAATTCATTGTCATTAATTAAAGTGCATAGTTTACATTAAGATTCACTCTTCTTATAGTCTATGGAGATTAAATAATGCAGAATGTCACCTATACACAATTATGATTTAATATAGAATAGTTACACTGTCCTAAAAATCCCTCTGACCATTATTCTGTTCCATTGAGCTGCTTTTTCTTTGCCACACTATATTTCTTATTGTAGCTCCTTAAGAAGGCCTGAAGTTGGGTAGAGTCAGTCTTCTAACTTTGTTCTTCCTCATTAGCACTGTGTTGGCTATTCTGAATTTGTTATCTTTCCACATACGCTTTAAAATCAGTTTGTTGACACTCACAATGTAACTTTCTGAGCTTTTGATTGTGATTATGTTGAATTGGTAGATCAAGTGAGGAAGAGCCAAGACCCTAACTATATTGGCTCTTTCTATTCATAATCATGGACTAGTTCTCCAATTATTTAAATTGTATTTGATTTCTTGCATCAGAGATTAGTAGTTTCCCTTGTATAGATCATAGGCACATTTTATTAGCATTTTCATCAAATTATTTGATTATTTCTGGTGCTAATGTATGAGATTGTGCTTTTTCGTGTCAGATTCTAATTGTTCATTGTTGGTGTGAGCAACTGACAACTGTACACTAAGCATGCATTCTGCAATCTTGCTCTAGATGTTTATTAGTTCTAAGAGGTTTTGTTGTTTTTGTTGTTGTTGACTCTTTGGGAGCATTACATACAAAATCTTGCCATTTTTGAGCAAAGACTTCTAATTTATTCCTTCTAAGTATATATACCTTTGTTTTCTCTTCCTGACTTATTGCATTAGCAACAATTTCTAATAAAAGATTGGATAGGAATGTTAAGATGGAACTTCCTTGCCTCATTTCAGATCTTAGAAAGAAAGCACGTAGTTTTCTACCATAAAGTATGCTTTAACTTTAGGCTTTTTGTAAATCTTCTTTGTTAAATTGTTTAAATTTGCCTCTATTCCCAGTTTGCTGAGTTTTTTTTTTTTTTTAACATAAATGAATTTTAAAATTTGTCAAATGCTTTGTTTTTTTTTGCATCTATTGATATGATTGTATAACAAGATTTATTCCAGATATGTCAGGCTGGATTATATTTTTAAAATTTAGTAATTTACACTATCATATCAAAATTTAATCTATCATATCAATTTTGACATGATATATTAAATTACTCAATTTTCAAATGGTAATCCAGCCTGATATATCTGGAATAAATCCCATTTGGTTATATCATAGAATTATTTTTGCACATTTTTTAACACTGTTAATATTTTATTGATAATTTTTGTATTTATGTTCATAAGATCTGTTGGTCTGTAGTTTTCCTCTCTTGTAGTGTCTTTTTCTGGTTTTGGTGCCTACACTTTTTAATCTAGAAATGTAGAGTACAGCTAGAAACATATAGAAAAAAGTAGTATGTGACTTCTCACTGATTTTCTGTATCCTCTTCCCTCTCAGTATGAACTATCTGCAATCTCTTCCTGAAGTTAAAAAGACAGGGCTACAGATACGTGAGGTTCCTAAATCCTGATTCTGTAACCAAGAACTTTGGGAAGATTGTATTTTTCTGAAATGGGTATGAAAACAGAGATAGCTTTCTTACTTCAGTTATGTCCAAGGATATTCATTCTCTCTCTCTCTCTCTCTCTCTCTCTCTCTCTCTCACACACACACACACACACACACACACACACACACACCCTTTCACAGACAGATGCATAACTGTCTTCCCAATAAAATTGCTTCGGCTCACAAATTATCTTGAGACTGCTCTCTCCTAATCTTTGATTATTTCACCAGAAGTACTTGATGCTGTATATTTAATGAATCTTCCATTACCTGTAAGTGATTCCTTTACCTCTGGTTGAAAGAATACTTATTATAAGGGTTAAATGTATGAAAAGATGACGTATCATGAGAGACAAAAATGTGCTTTGGCTGCCATATTTGTCTTTTATCTCTTCAACTTCTCTCTACATAAGTAAATTCAGAAAGCTCAAACATTTTTGTCCTTAAATTGCCTCAAATTAGTCGTCTTAGTAGAATATTAATGCCAAGGAATAGAAACTGCAAAATACAAGGTATACAATAAAGAATGAGAATTGTTCTGCTTCCGAGAATAAAATATTGTGTTACCAAATTACATGTGACAGCAAGACTTAAGTGAGTATCATTAGACTTCCCTTTGGTCAAGGTCTTCAAAGATTTTTGGGGGGAGCCAACATTACAGAGCACACATTTTATATCCTGAACCCCATTTTCAATCAGATTTTAAAAACTGTAGAGTATCACAGAAATAAATCCAACACACACAGATAAATCACAACTCATAAAACATGCCCAGTAATAATAATAAAAAAAGCAATATTCACTGGGGAGAAGAAAAAACAAATAAAGAGATCCAAATAAATCCCTTATTAGAGCAGATGATTAGTATTAACATCTCAATTCAAATCACATGAAAAGTTAACAATGATCCTTCTTTTATGCCCATTATGTATTTTGTCATTGTATTTGGTTATTGTTCATGTAGCCTGGAAAGATTTCAATCATGGCCAATTGTTAGAGCTTCTACAATGTGAAGAGGTGACTGGAGTAAGAAGAGACTTAAATAATCTCAGTGCTTTTCCCAGAGAGCTTTAAGAATAGAAGTGCTCATCAAGAGGGTTAGGAGACCTAGACAAATAAAGTGGGGCATAATAGCTCTGTGTATTATCTATTACATTTTCTTTTAAGAGATTTTTTTCCCTTTCTACTTTTCTCTCTCTTATTTTTAATAACCTCTTAGGACTTCAACAGAAATAGTTAAAACCTATTTCTTTTTCCACACACACAGACTCATAGTTCATTGTTGAAGCATTGATTTATAATCCTAGTCTGCTATAATTAAGGACATATCATAGATAAAAATATCACTTCTCATTTTTAAAAGTATATGAAGATTTTCTTTTAAATGAACTTAAGAAAAACAATACTATCTGTTAATGAACCATACTGCCCATTTCTTCTGTGGAAAGATAATATATGTGCTCCCAGATTCAGAGACTACTTCAACTGAGGAGAATCCCAGCATTCCAATTCCAAATTTCAAGGACTGAGGTAATGATTAGCTGAATTAGGGCAGGTGCCAGCTGTAGCTTTGACTAGAGGAATGCTATTGTCCAGTAGGAATACAGATTCAAGGATCCTCCTCGGTGTACATGTCATTAGCGTTACATGTATGTAGACTGGATATTGAAGAGATTGGTATGGAAAGACAAGGTTTCAGGTCTCCAAGAAGTTGCTAAAGGCTGAGGAGATCCCAAAGTGCATCTACTCGAAAACACCAGTCATCTCACTAAAGTCTATCCCACCACATAATTTAAATAACATGAATCCTCTACTAACCTACTTACTTTACGTACAAAGAGAGGGAAATAATACCATAGTTACAATTTGAGTTTCTATCATACTTAGAAAATAATCAAATATCAACTCTTTACCCAAACTGCCAACTAGCAATAGATTCACTCATAAATTACAACCTTGCCATCAGTTAATTTGAAAGGAAAGTTCTGGAAGAACACTGATTGTCTTCTCTCAGTAAGTTACCAAAGAAATGTTGACAAGAGAGTAATTAAGAAAGCTTTCTTCTGAAGGTAAGCAGTATTTGAAGTTCTGGTATAAATTCATGACTCAGGGCATAGTATCTAAGGGTTTTTACTACTATTCCGATTGTATGCTAAAAATAGAGCAAGCTTTTATTAGGAATTTAGGAAACACTTTTAATTTTTAAAAACATGTTTGGCTTCTGGCTTCCTGTTAAAATGTGGGAAAGAGAATCATTCTCAAAGAGAATCATTCTCACCCTTAGAATATAAAATGTTCGATAATCTGCAAAGTTATAACTCTTATTAAAACCATTAGAAAGTGCAGTTGTAACACAAACAACTAACTTCCAATTCAAAGGAAGATGGGAATATTCAGGAAAAAAAATAGGAAGCAAGCTCTTGTTTGGATGGGGTAGTTGTCAGACACTTGACAACCTTTGCTAAAGGCTGAATGTGGGCTTATGTAAAAGTACAGAACAGAGGAGAATTTGCACCAACACATGGGCTCATCTTCATGGACCTCACTAAGTGGCTCACAAGAAAGATTGGCAGAAGATGAGAGATACTTCTGAGTAAATGTTACTTTTGTTTGAAGACCTAGAGGAGTATACAGCAGCCATTGTGATAAAGGCACAAAGTTCAGCCTGAATCCTCCTCCTTTATGTACACTACAGAATCAAAACCATAGAGGGCAAACCCTACCATCCTCAAGAAACAAGTGAAAAGCCATGGTAGCGGAGGAAAGGGATTAAGATGAAAAACCTTCTGTGTTAGGAAAGGGGCAAAAAATATATGGGGCCTGGACAGTAAAACTGATTGTTGCGGGAGTTGCAGGATTACTGAAAAGACCCTATTAATGAGACCCAAGGGCACAGTATCTGCCTAAGCCTGAACAAGAGCCACAAACAACATGCTCTTCTAGCCCCAACCCCACCATCATGCTGACAAATGTCCCCTAATAAATAATAGCCTGATACTACTAAGGGAAGTTCAAGAGCAGGTAGAAAAACCCAAGGTACAGGTACAAAGAAGACACCTAAAGCTGACAGAGGAAGTTGTAAAAAACAAAAACAAAAAAACTCTAGCAAACCAATTCATGTCATACACACAGAATTATACTAGGAGAATTTGAGAAATGGGGTGCACTAAGGCACAACAAAACCCAACTCAACTCCTAAGTAGATTAGCCCAACTCCTTGCAATAAAAACCTAGCAATGAAGAAAAAACAAAGAAAAAAGTGTTTTATCAGGCATAAATATAAATTACCTCAGTGTTTACTCTCTTACAATAAATTTCCAGATTCTCACTAAATATTACAAGACATATAAAAAAATTTTAAAAATCACAATGTCAAGAGACAAAGCAATACAAACAACCAGACTCAGATGACTCCTACGTTTGAACTATTAAACAAGGAATTTAAAAAACCTGTGATTAATATGTTAAAGGATCTAACTGAAAAGGGGAAGACAGCAAGCTTGAGCAGATGAAGAATTTCAGATCAGAAAAAAAAACTATAAGATATAAAGTAATGGAATAATTGAGCTGAAACACATAGTAACAAAGATAATGAATGCCATCAACAGATCCATCAGTAGATTTAATCAAGCCAAGGAAATAGTTGAATTTGAAGATATGACAATAGAAATATCCACAATGAAACACAAAAAATAAAAAGATGAAAACAAATATAAAACAAAATAAAAAGCAGAATGGGGTATCTGAGAACCAAGGAACAGGAGTAAATTGGTACATCCATGTTCTACCTTAAGCCTAAACTTGTCAGTAATGCTTTGGTTCCTCAAGAGATGACATCCAAACTGCACAAATGACTAGTCTTCTGATTTTTCATAGGCTGGCTTTGCATACCTTAACTAATGACCTTGGCCTGAGATACAACAGTCCATTGTGCAGATTCCACTTGTCAATGCAAAGCTGCTGGGCTATATTCTGACCATAATGCCACCTACACTTATTCAGGCTTTCAATACTACAGCCATAACCAGCCTAGGTGGCACCATAGGTGCATTTCCACCATGACAGCAAACCTTCTTATAAAAACTAATGAAGCTTCTATTGGCTATTTTAAATTCAGAGATTTGCAAGATATAGAAGGTAGCATATATGCTAGCTGTATGCCCTGCTATTAGGATATTTAAAGTAATGTTCCTAACTTCACATTCTAAAGTACATGTCAGATCATCACATAAGACATAACTTAGGACCTCATTTGGGGTTGAATGCATCAGGGGATATATCATTTGGGGATATATCCCCAAAAGGCTAGCAAGACAGCTACCCCTTTTCTCCTTGCTATTCAACCACATCAGTACATTTCTGACTTCCTGATGACCCTTTATGCTTTAGGGTACTAAATTTTGTGCAAGATTACTGCAAACCTAGTGAGGTTCACAGCCTCATCACAAACCAACTCTATGACAGCCTAGTGAACCACAAAATGACCATAGCCCAACTGACCAATAAAAACCAGACTTTGGCTCTATTGCTGACTTCATGACTGCCATTGGCCAATGCTGCTCCTCCTTTGCTCTTGCTTTGCTTTGGATACTGTTAACCTCACTGTCTTTCTCCAGCTTTCCTTCTGTCATCCTGCCCCACTATCCCATCCCTCCAAGCTATGGTACTCACACCAAATTGAAGCTTATCTCTGAATTTTTCTTGAAGTCGTTGGAGAACTCATCACCTTAGATTCCTCTTCAGAATATTCCCCTATCCATCCCCAATATGTAAAGCTCTGCTGCAACATATTCACCACACCACACAAATGCAATGACACCAGAGCCAGACTCAATGATGTTGAAAAAGAGATTATCAATACTTACAAAACAGTATTTATGCTATGGTTAACACCAAGCTCAGACCCATGATGATTCATTATTTAGCTCTGTGTTTTCAGGAGCTACCAATGGAGTACGGAAAGTTCTGTTTTGGGTCTAGGTGTACTCTCTGTCTACTTTGTTCTACTACTCCAGGCTACAGCCTGACATATTCAGCTTCTGAATTTTCTCTCTAGATTTTATCATTTGGCACTGAGAGTTAATTATTGCCTAGAAAGGTCACCACCATCCCATCACTGATGAACAATTAATCCCATATCTTCCCTACCAGGGCCTACTTTGATACCCTCCATAGGCACCATTCATACTTCTAGCTAATTACCCCTAGCCAACCTCACTAAGTTTTCAGTACAGGGTTCACTACCCTATTCCCATCTCTACTTATGTTTTTTTTTTTTTGTTTATCCTTGAGGCTCAGTTCATTCCATCATAGCAAGCAATCCCTAGTCTTGAAGAGTCTCTGCTATATATTTTTACTGCTCTTGGAGCATACAGTTCAGGTCCTTTGTTGCACTAATTGCTGGGCTTTCCACCAGTCCTTAGATGAATCACCAGCTCTCATTACTCATATCTAGTCAACCTCATAGAAGGATTTACCTTGGCCAGTCCTCCTTTTCCTGAGTACCACTCCACACAACTAATTGTGTACCAAATCATTTATTTAAATTTCTCACTTGGCCTCTTCCTCTGATATGCTTTAAAATTTCTAAGAAACAGCCCTGCTTTGCTCATACTGACAAGCTTACTGACACCTCATGGACTGGATTTTGTTACGTCAACCAGTATTCTTGTTGCTAAAGGGCTGTGTTGTGTTATTACTTTAATAACACCTGTCTGTCCTTCCATTCTCACACTACCAGAATTTTCTTCTAATATCATATGCACTGTATGTACCCTGGGGATTGGGGGTTACATTTTTTCTGGACTCCCTGCTTCATGTTTTTCAGTCTCATTCACCACAAAAGGGCTACTATACTGTACATTGTGCTTGCCCTACTTACAGGCTTGAAGGTCACTGACACTGCTCTAGGCACCCATAACCCAGTACGCAAACACATCATTAATACTTGTCAGAAAATGCGACAGACTGAATTACTGCATTCCTTCTCCAAACTCATATGTTCAAATCTAATTCTCAATGTGACAGTGTTGGTAGCTAGGGCCTTTGGGAGATGAATAAGTCATAAGGGCACCACCCTTATAAATTGGATTAGTGACCTCATAAAAGAGGCTCCAGAGAGTTCTTTTTCCCCTTGTGCTATGTGAGGACACTGCTAAAATACCACAATTTATGATTCAGGAGGTAGGTCCTCACAACCACCAAATCTTCCAGCCCCTTGATCCTGGACTTTTCAGCCTCTAGAACTATGAGAAATAAATTTCTGTTGTTTATAATCCGTCATAATGGCCTATGGTATTTTTGTGATAGCAGCCTGCCCATGCCAAGACAGAAAAAATCCAGAGTCCTTGTAGTGATTCATCATCACATTGCTATAAAGAACTACCTGAGACTGGGTAACTTATAAAGTAAAGAGGTTTAATTGGCTTACAGTTCTGCAGATGGCTATACAGGAAGCCTGGCTAAGGAGGCCTAAGGAAACACAATCATGATGGAGGGTTAAGGGAAAGCAAACACATCTTATATGGCTGAAGCAGGAGGAAGAGAATGAAAGAAGTGCTACACACTTTTAAGCAACCAGATCTCATGAGAATTCATGAAATTATACTAGAAATCCATTACAGAGAATATAAGGAAAGACCTCTAAACACTTGAAAAGTAAACATCATATGTCACAGTAAGCCATGTTTCAAAAGTCATAGGGAAGTCATACAATGTTTTGAATTTAATGAAAATGAAGATAACATGTTAAAATAAAAACAGATACATGCACAGAATGTGCAGATTTGTTACCTGGGTATACATGTGCCATGGTGGTTTGCCATACTTACTGACCCATTCTCTAAGTTCTCTCCTCTTACCTCCCACCCCCCAACAGGATCCAGTGTGTGTTTTCCCCCTGTGTCCATGTTTCCTCATTGCTGAAGTCTCACTTATGGGTGAAAACATGTGAGGTTTGTTTTTTCTGTTCATGTGTTAGTTTGCTGAGGATGATGGCTTCCACCTACATCTATGTCCCTCCAAAGGACGTGACCTCATTCCTTTATATGGCAGCATAGTATTCCATGATATATATGTACCATATTTTCTTTATCCAGTCTACAATTGATGGGCATTTGGATTGGTTCTATGTCTTTGCTATGGTAAACAGTGCTGCAATAAACATATGTGTGCATGTACCTTTACAATAAAATGATTTATTTTCCTTTGGGTATATATCCAGTAATGGGATTGCTGGATTGCTGGGTAAAATGGTATTTCTGGTTCTAGATCCTTGAGGAATCACCATACTACCTTCCACAATGGTTGAACTAACTTACATTCCAAACAAAAGTGTAAAAGCTATCCTACTTCTCCACAGTCTCACCAGCATCCATTGTTTCCTGACTTTTTAATAATCACCATTCTGAATGGTACAAGATGGTAGCTTATTGTGGTTTTGATTTCAATTTCTCTGATGATCAGTAATGTTGAGCTTTTTTTTTTTTCATAAGTTTGTTGGCCATGTAAATGTTTTCTTTAGAGAAGTGTCTGTTCATATCCTTTGCCCACTTTTTGATGGATTTTAAAATTTTTTCCCCATAAATTTGTGATTAAGTTCCTTATAGACTCTGGATACTGAATTTTTGTCAAATGGGTAGATAGCAAAATTTTTCTCTCATATTTTAGGTTGCCTGTTCACTCCGATGATAGTTTCTTTTGCTGTGTAGAAGCTCTTTAGTTTAATTAGATACCATTTGTCAATTTGAGCTTTTGTTGCAATTGCTTTGGTGTTTTTGTTGTGAAGTCTTTACCCATGCCTATGTCCTGAATGGTAGTGCCTAGGGTTTTTATGGTTTTCTTCTAAGGTATTTATGGTTTTGGGTTTTACATTTAAGTCTTTAATCCATCTTGAGTTAATTTTTGAATAAGGTGTAAATAAGGAGTCTACTTTCAGTTTTCTGCATATGGCTAGCCAGTTTTCCCAGCATCATTTACCAAATAGGAGATCCTTTTCCCATTGCTTGTTTTTGTCAGGTTTGTCAAAGATCAGATGGTTGTAGATGTGTGGTGTTATTTCTTAAGTCTCTATTCTGCTCCATTGGTCTATATTTCTGTTTTGGTACCAGCACCATGCTGTTTTGGTTACTGTAGCTTTGTAGTATAGTTTGAAGTCAGGGAGTGTGTTGACTCCAGCTTTGTTCTTTTTGCTTAGGAGTATCTTGGCTATAGGGGGTCTTCCTTGATTCTATATGAAATTTAAAATATGTTTTTCTAATTCTGTGAAAAATGGCAATGGTAGTTCGATGGGAATGGCATTGAATCTATAAATTGCTTTGGGCAGTATGGCCATTTCTACAATACCGATGCCTCTTATCCATGAGGATGGAATGTTTTTGCATTTGTTTGTGTCCTCTCTTATTTCCTTGAGCAGTGGTTTGTAATTCTCCTTGAAGAGACCCTTTATATCTCTTGTTAGCTGTATTCCTGGTTGTTTTATTCTCTTTGTACTGATTGTGAATGGGAGTTCATTCATGACTTGGCTCTCTGCTTGTCTATGATTGATGTTAATTTTAATAAAAGGGGAGTACTATATAACATATGAGAGAGAAATGTCTTATTCAAAGCATTTTTTTTGCTATTATTCTTTAGTAGCTAAATATATTATTTCTTCTAAATACAATAGTTATTAAGCTAGAATGGTAATATTAAGAAGCTCACATTGACTTTTATTTAATAAAACTTAACATACCTTTTGTAAAAGTAATTTCTCTTTACTCTAGTAAAGTAAGGGAAACTGTGATATAATTATTTTTGTAAGCTACACATAATTTTTCCTCTTAGATATTCTGTTTTCATGTTGTTTCCAAACTTCATTTTTTTAAAAGTAATTTAGTACTTTTTAAAATCTAGAAACTCACTGGATTTTTCTTTTCTTTTCTTTTTTTTTTGTCATAGAAGTTTGAAAAATTCCACCAGGATTTGTCTAGATATGGACTTTTTTTGCATTCTATTTCCTTGGAAGATGAAAAATAAATTATTACATTTCTCAGTGAATTTTTCATTAGATGAGAATTTTATTTTGTAATTTCAATATGGCTAGAACTTTATTTGTGCAGTTTTATTTTCACCTACAAAAATTATCATTAGCCATTGAATAGTGTTATTGCCTGGTCATTCAAGTTAGTATTTTTTACTCATCCCCAGTCAAAAATGAGAAAGTAAAGTTGAGTTATAAATTTTCTGCAGCATATGCTCTGCTATCCAATTATTCCACTGTATTTTACATTCCTTATATTATACATCTGAGTAATTTATAGTAAGCTCTCACTAGGATTCTTCCTTCAATGGGGACTATTTGATATTCTCTGTATACAGCATGAGTAAAATATTCATGTAATAAACTCACACTGGATTAAGGGAAATAACACTTTGGCTTGCCTTGACTGAAACTTATTTTGCTTTGCTTTTTTAAATTTTTGGTTTTAGTATTTCTTTTAGTTTTACATTTCTTCAGGAGGTGTTAGAATCATTTACTATTTAAGTGACAGGCTATTAAATAGTTTTCTTATAAATTAATCTGGGTTTTGGTATTTTGCATTAAAAGTTATATTGATATTGAGACCCAAGACATATTCCAAACAGGTCATGAAGTCTAATTAACCTTTTATCACATTCAACTACTTTAAGTTACATGAACTTGGCTCTGTCCTCTAAATATAACAATACAATTTTGGCATCTCATTAATAAACATGACAGCATTTATTAACACTGCTATGTAACTAAAGTAAAACTTCATCAATTCAAATCTCAGGGAACCAGAAGTAATCAAGCTAGACCTAAACAGGAACAAATTATCTGACATCATATTTTAATGGCAGGAGAGCTGAGAAGCTAAACAACTTGCTGCTTCTGTCAAACAATCTTGATTACTTGTCAGTGTAGAAGAAGTTGGTAGGGTATGGAATAAAAGGTTAATTTACTTGCACTCACATAACCTCTCCCTCTCTTCTTACAGAAAAACAATCAAGGTGATTAACTGAAGTTTTGCAAATCATTTTCTATAAATTCATGACTCACAGGATCATATATTTTAAATTACAAATATAATGGTATTTGTGGTCATTCCTGCCAAAAAAATTCCCATACAAGATTGTTTATTATTATTTTTATCTGATAATACTTTCATTAAATGTTTATAGATGAAAAACATACACATTTTTGTTAGTCTTGCATCAGAATTCTAAGATCAAATATTTATTTGCTCTTCAAGTATTCATTCATAAAATATCCTTTCTTTTCTTCTTATATTAACCATGCCTATCTTTATTTGGAGGTTTTGACATCTGAGGCCCTGCTGACCCTAGAAGTAGTCAGCTCACTCTGGAATTAGCCGGTTACTACAGAGAGTAAACAAACAACTCACCTCTGAGCACAACTTTCATATGCAAATAAACCAATACCAAGTTTACACCTTGTGCTCTAAGCCACTATCCACCTTCCCTTAGCATTCCAGGACTAGGTCCTAGACAACTAGAGACAGCTCCTATGACCCTGACCCTGCTGAAATTTCCCTCCCAAGGAAACCACAATAAAGGCTCTTGGCTCAAGATTTTCCCTCTTTCTTTGCCTCCTGACTGCACCTCACCCAACTCGTGCTAGCTTATGTGAGCCCCTGTGTCTCCACCTGTAAGTATAACAAACTATCTTTTTGTTGTTGTTTTTTAGAGATAGGGTCTTACTCTGTCACCCAGGCTGGGATGCAGTAGTATGATTATAGCTCACTGCAGCCTCCAACTCCTGAGCTTAAATAATCCCCCTGCCTCAACCTCCCAAGAAGCTAGAACTATAGGCACATGGCATCATACCCAGTGAATTCATTTATTTATTTGTAGAGATGGGGGACTTGCTATGTTTCTCTGGCTGGTCTTGAACTTCTGGCCTCAAGTAATCCTCCCACCTTGGACTCCAAAGCATTATAGGTGTGAGCCACAGTGCCTGGCCCACAAACTATCTTTTCAATGGCAGTGATCTCCTGATCTGCTGGCCTTAACATAACACAATAATGAAACCTCTTAAAACTCTCACTCTCTATCCTCACCTCCTCCCTCCCTTCCTCCCTCCTTCCATTCCTTCCTTCTTTCCTTCCTTCCTTCCTTCCCTCCCTCCCTTTATGTGTGGAAATGTGTAGAAACCACTGGCTATTTAAATGAACCATCACCAATTAGCAAAATGTTGTACTGTCTTGGCTAGGCTATATAAAATAAATTTTAGCAAAATGAGTACAACAAATTTTGGATGGACATATGTTTTTTTCATATTTAATAATCTCAAGTGTGAGGAAACACTTCTAAACTCTGCCTTGAGTTATCTAAACTTTAGATTAGTGGATCAGTCTTTAAATATCAGTTATAGCTATAGTAAGAAGGGGAAATTATTCACTAGAGCACTTAAATAACGGCATATGTTCTTTTCTTTTTATTAACTATAAACAAATACCAAGTTTAAATGTAAACGTTGACTACTAAACAAAATACGGGTACAGAGTTTTAAAATGGTGCCAACCTCACTTTACCCATTAAATTTTAATAATGGATTTAGAAAATGTAACAATCTAAATTTGCTGAAATCAAAGAACTAAAGTATGAATTAGCATTAAAATTCTTTTCTCACACCTTAAGAAAAGCCATTTCTAAATTAGAATTACCAATTACAGACAATATTTGTGACCTCCATTTTATTCAGATTGCATACCTTTTAAAATGTGTAGTTCCGTTTATTTGGATTTTCATTTTATTTTTGTCTTTCCACTCAAGTTTCAGGCTAATTCCATTTTATTTTTTACTTTAAGCCTTCTAAATTGTTCTCACTTATAACATCATTTATTTTTTTAATTCTCCCATCTCCTACTTTCCTTGTGATATATTTGCCCGCTCTTTCCTTTTCTCATAGGGAAGATATTCATTCATTCTCCCTTTTATTCATTTGTGAATTTATTTTTCTGGCACTTACCATCTTCCAGTAATAATAGGAGTCCTAAGGAACACAGAATGACAAGACAATTTCTGTTCTGAAGGAGATGAGAAAGAGAATGAAAAGCCACTAATCAATTAAGTTAAAATGTCAAATTATTGTAATAAAAGTACACCAAAAGCAATGGCAATAAAAGCCAAGATAGATAAATGGGATCTAATTAAAATTCAGAGTTTCCATACAGTAAAAGAAACCATCACTAGAGCGAATCAGCAACCAACAGAATGGAGAAAAAAACAAAACAAAACTGCAATCTAGCCATCTGACAAAGGGCTAGTAACCAGAATCTACAAAGAACTAAAACAGATATACAAGAAAAAAACAAACAAACCCATTCAAAAGTGGGTGAATGATATGAACAGACACTTCTCAAAAGAAGACATATATGAGGCCAACAAACATATGAAAAAATGCTCATCATCATTGGTCATTAGAGAAATGCAAATCAAAACCACACTGAGATACCATCTCACGTCAGTTAGAATGGTGATGACTAAAAAATCTGGAGACAACAGATGCTGGAGAGGATGTGGAGAAATAGGAACACTCTTACACAGTTGGTGGGAGTGTAAATTAGTTCAACCACTACGGAAGACAGTGTGGCAATTCCTAAAGGATCTAGAAATAGAAGTTCCATTTGACCCAGCAATCCCATTACTGGGCATATACCCAAAGAACTATAAATCATTCTACTATAAAGACACATGCACATGTATGTTCATCGCAGCCCTGTGTACAATAGCAAAGACATGGAACCAACCCAAATGTCCATCAATGACAGACTGGACAAAGAATATGTGGTATATATACACCATGGATACTATGCACCCATAAAAAAAGATGAGTTCATGTCATTTGCAGGGATTTGGATGAATCTGGAAACCATCATTCTCAGCAAACTGACACAAGAACAGAAAGCCAAACTCCGCATATTCTCACTCATAGGTGGGTGTTGAACAACGAGAACATGGGAACTCAAGGAGAGGAGCAACACACACTGGGGGCAGTTGGGGGGGTAGTGGAGAGACATTGGGGAGTGGGGAGGGAGAGGAGAATAGGGACAGATAACATGGGGAGAAATGCCAGATATAGTATGCAACTAAAGTTAAATAAATAATTTTTTTAAAATAGTAAATAATAGTGCTATGGGAAAACAACAGAAAACTTACCTAACTGGGAGGAATGAGATAAAAAAGATTTTTGCAGAGGCATGGCTGTCAGAGAGGAGAATTGTAGGACAAATGAAAATTTTGCAGGGAAAAACGGGGAATAGAACATTTGTGACTAAGTTATCTGAATCTTCCAACTGAGTATTCTAAAACACCAAGACAGAACATAAGCACAGAAAGGCTAGAATTTTGGTAATACTCAATGTATTCTCTTCTTATGTCTTCTGGTATACCTTACCTGACCTGTTCTATCCCCCAGAAAGCTACTTCTTTCAGCTGCTCCTCCATACCTCCTTACTATCTTGCTTCTATTTTGGTTTAACCAAGAGTTGGCATTGGTGGCAGAGAGGAGGGTGGGAGGAGATAATAGAAGGTACATTGGTTCCTCACTCTCTTCTTAATTCCATGGAGATGTTCTGGTAGAAGCTCTGTCCCTCCATGACTGTAGCTTTCCTCTAGATGGCCCCTCCATCTAGGGCAAAGGAGCCATGGACTTCTTCCCTCTAGAATTTGCTCCTCCATGTTTCCAATTCTCACTGAGTTCTGGTAACGTCTTTCCTCCCTTGTGTCTTTGACCATGGGAGTGGCAATACTCTTCCACTGTTTCTACTTTTGGAACATCTACCAATACTTTATTTGTTCAAATCTCATCTGCAAGTTTTCAATACCTCTAATCAACAATTTTCATTTTAACCATCTTAGTTAAATGTTGTATTTTGTAAGTATTCTTACTGCCATGACAGGAAGAAATTTAATCCTCAATGACCTTTAAAATATCAATTATTTTTAAAAATCTTGTTATAACCTGATTTAATATAATCTTGGGTTTCACTATCTATTTGTGTAAACAATAAAATAAATGACAAGCCAGGAAAAATGATGGAAAACATGCAAACATAAAAGCTCCCAAAATCTTAAAAATCTCTGAATGTCAAACAAGATTTCTGAGTCAACTTTGGTTATGAAAGAAAAGGTAAAAGGGAGCCTTATTTATTTTTTTCAGAACTAAATGCAAAGTCTAGCAGAAACATTCACAAAGACACAAGATGATTGGGTCTCTAGGTAGATGGTATTATCAACCCAGAAACAAAAATAACAAGACACCATAAGCAGGGACTTTATGGGAGAAGATTTTTTAGCCATCCCCTTTTCTCTTCCTTAATTGACCTGGCGATAATAATTGTCTATCCTATTCATGTAGAAGGGCAAGAAACAACAAAGAATCAACTGAAAGCAAAATAGTAAATTTAGGAGATGGCTAAAGAGTAGCTCACATTAAAAAATATATTAATACATATATAAAATGCGGGCTGTTGGTGCCCAAGATACTCAAATCCCATTTCATAAACTCTATTTCCTGGAGGAAAATGTCTCCAGGTAGGTCATAGAGTAGGAATAGCAGATAAATTGAACAGGATAAAGTGACCAGCCAGGATTGCAACATCATAAACTATACCTGTGCCTCTAATCTGCTCCCTACACTTACCTGCAAGAATATGTAAAAATCCTGGGTTTTTGCCTGGCCTCAAATAAATAGCACAGGCCAAGGTAATTATAACTGATGGTAATTGATAATGAATAAAAAATAAAAATACCTGATAACTAAAATTCCCAGTGGTATATGAGCCTCTGTGTGTGTGATATATTTGTATAATGAAACATCGATGAAATTCAATCATTATGAAAGAAAAATAAGCTGAAGAGTCTACAGCAGAAAAAAAAAGAACTAATGAATTAGGTAGACTAATATAATAAGCATAATATTACTGAAATGGCTAATATTAGGTGCCAACTTGATTGGATGGAAGGATGTCTAGATAGCTGGTAAAGCATTGTGTTTGGGTGTGTCTGTGAGGGTGTTGCCAGAGGAGATGGATATTTGAGTCAGTGGACTGAGAGAAGAAGATCCACCCTCAATCTTTGGGCTGCTAGAACAAAGCAGGTGGAACAAGGTGGGCTAAGCTGGCTTGCTGAGTCTTCTGGCTTTCATCTTTCTCCCATGTTGGATGCTTCCTTCAATTCTTCTTGCCCTTGGACATCAGACTCCAGGTTCTTTGGCCAATAGACTCTTGGACTTACATCAGTGTTTCGATGGGGCTCTCAGGCCTTCACACACAGACTGAAGGCTGTACTGTTGGCTTCCCAGCTTTTGGGCTTGGACTGGCTTGGACTGGCTTCTTTCTTCCCCAGCTTGCAGAAGGCCTATTATGGGACTTCGCCTTGTGATCGTGTGAGCCAATTCTCCCTATTAAACTCCCTTTCATAAACACACACACACACACACACACACACACACACATATATATATATATATATCCTATTACTTCTGTCCCTCTATAGAATCCTGACTAATACATAGACTACAGGAGACACAGATAGAAACCGGGAGTCCAGATGGAAACAAGCCAGATGAGAGGTGAGGATCACCAATTACTTTTACAGAGATGAGATAGGATATTGAAAATATAAAGCAAAAAAAAAAAAAAAGAAAGAAAGAAAGAAAAAGAAGAGGAAGAAGAAGATATATGTTTATGTGTTTTTAAACAGAAGAATCAACCAGAACTACTAAATATGAAAAGTACATGTAGTTGTTCAAATAAAGAAGTCAGTTAGTCAGTTGAGGTACAGAATAGAATAAGGTTTCCAGCTAGAAAATGCACTAGTGAGTAACAAATCATGGCAAAAATATTATTCTAAACACATGGGAAAGAGATAGAAGGAATGAATGTGAAAGAAAAAAAATAAACAGAAATGAAATAGCCATTGTTATACCTATTTAAAAGACCTGTCAGAAGAAGTAAAAGAAGGGAAATAAAATTTCAAAACTCCTTATAAAAATGTCTCAAAATGGCCGGGCGCGGTGGCTCAAGCCTGTAATCCCAGCACTTGGGGAGGCTGAGGCGGGTGGATCACAAGGTCAAGAGATCGAGACCATCCTGGTCAACTTGGTGAAACCCCGTCTCTACTAAAAATACAAAAAATTAGCCGGGCATGGTGGCGCGTGCCTGTAATCCCAGCTACTCAGGAGGCTGAGGCAGGAGAATTGCCTGAACCCAGGAGGCGTCGGAGGTTGCGGTGAGCCAAGATCGCTCCGTTGCACTCCAGCCTGGGTAACAAGAGCGAAACTCCGTCTCAAAAAAAAAAAAAAAAAAAAAAAGTCTCAAAATGTTTGTAAAATAATGGCAGAGAATTTTTCAGAATTAAAGAAAGTTGTAAGATATCCATTTAAAAGAGTTTATAAGCGCCCACAGGATAAGTTAAAACACACATACAAACACACATATACATAGTTTAGGAAAGTTTTAAAAATATCAAATACAGGTAGAAATCTCTAAATCTAGGAAGGATAAACGTTTTACATACAAAATAAAAGACAGTAGATAGAAAAAGGCAGGGAATAATATCTGCAAACTTCTGACAATAAATAAAAAAGAACGTTAAGCCTGCAATTACATTCCCAGTTACGCTATCAGTTAAAGGAAAACGAAATAAGTATATCATTGAATATATATTTGTATAATTATGAATAATATTATTTAAAAAGAACAACTTTCCACTGTAAAGCACTTTTAGAAGAACTGCACTCACAAAAGGTAGCATGAACCTTTGAGTTTACTTCTTTATAGAATGTCTAGTTGAGAAAAAAAGAGTAAATTTATGATTATGTAAATAAGGAATGACTAAAAGTTATGTAAAATAGCATATTCGCAAAAGTTCAAAACTAAAATTCCACATGAGAGAAAAAGGCCAGAGTGATATGAAAACAGACCAAGGCATTCTCTAATCAGAGAGAAAGGCATATATTTTAGTAAGTTTTAAAAATGAGAGGAGAAAGTAAACATAACATTAGTCCTATTATTAGACGAGTAATTAATGATAGAATATAAATGCAACATAGTTGTCAGACCAGCAAAATAGCATTCAGCACAAGCAAATAAAAAAATTATAGGAAGAAATAAAAATTCCTATTAAAAAAGATACATGATATAAGATAGGAGAAATAAGTTCTAATATAAAAGTAATGATGATAAATCTATATTAATTTAACTCATCAATAAATAAGGCCTGCACATTAGATTAAAAAATTCAGGAACAAATTGCCTACAGGAGAAAAATTTAAATCAAAGAAATATAGAAAGATTGAAAACAGAGGATGAAAAAAGATGTACTGGAAATAATAAGCTCATGTAAAACGAGAGTAGAATTTTACGTTGGCAAAATAGAGATGAAAGCAGAAAAATTAACAAAAACTTTATAAGACATCAATAGAAAAGTTTCATAATGAAAATTATATTTAACATATACAATCTCAGCAAGAGATCATTTCCTTATACTTCAGAGAAAATACACATTATTTTCTAGCACATACCTTCACAAAGTCATTTACATAATAATACTCAAAGATTCAACATTATGAAGACTCTGTTCTTTCTGCACTGCTATGTAATTGTAAATTGATAACTAAAATATAACTACAAAAATCTATGTATATAGAAACTAAAATGCATATTAAATAGCTCTTGCCTTAAAAGAAAAAATCATCTTTCCTATGGGGGTAGTCAAAGCATTTCTTGGAAGAAAGTTTATAACATTGAACACATTTATGAAAATTCTATAAACTACAGATTACCCAGAAACTCCAGTAAAGGGCATTAAAAGAAAATCAAATTAATTAACAGCTCTAGTTCATGAATGAGAAACTTAACATTGGAAAACTGTCAATGATCTCCAAACTAATCTATAACTTCAATGAAATTCCAGTGAAATACTCAAATAATGGGGACGGTATAATATGGGTCCATAAAGGAACCTAGTTTCAATAACTTGGTAATGACCAGATTGTTCATCTCTAGGGATAATTTCTAGGACAGAATACTCTGTGATGATTAAAGGTTATGGTATTATATAGAGCAAAAAGGGGTTGAGTATGAAAAACAACACAATTATATGTAAGATAAAATGTGATCAATTAATATACACAAAACACTATGTATTTTTTTCAAAGCTATATGTATACGCAGCTGTTCTAATAAATATATTTGAGCTATATATAGAAGTGCAGAGCAGATACAAAACAAAAAGAATAGGAAAAGTGTGAGAGATGAATTGGAATAAGAAAATTTTTTATAAAGATAGGTTTACATAGATCAATGGTGGTAGCTTCATATAACTGAGGAGTAAAGTCAATATATGCACCAGAAATACAATAATAACAATTTAAAAAAAAAACCATTTCACTCCTTGGCAGTAAACTAAACTTTCACGTATGTTGACAAATCCCTAGTTTCACTGCAGAGACCCCTGAGAGTTCCCGAGAGCAAATTCTTCAGTGTTCACACAAGCTGCGCAGCCCTACTTCAATGACTTTTCCTTCTTTAGTCCGTCCCACTGCAGAGAGCTGGGGAGCACTGAATATCCACTCTAGTCAATGCTGCCAACAAGGACTGGAGCAAGAGGGGCTCACCTAGGTCCCAAACCTCTTTACATTAGCCCAACCTCACTGGAAGTCTCCCTGTTCCAACTCTGTTCCACATTTGACCATCAAAATTAAAAGCTTGTTTTTTGTTTGTTTTTCTGAAATGCTGTATTATTTTCCTACATTGATTTTTTAAAATTATTTTTACTTAAATCTGTACCTAAGATTGAGTGTCATGGCTTAGAGAAAGTCAAATATTGCTCCAAAATAATTTATTCAATTTTTAAAAACTCTTACCAAAATGAATTACTAGGAAACACAAGTTTTCTTTAGGAGATCTACATTGAAAATAAACTTTTCAATAAGTTTTTTGTTTAGGGTTTCTAATGAAAATCAATAGAATCTTTACATTCTCTCAAATTAAAAAAAAAAAAAACATTTTTTTTTTTTTTTTTTTGGAGACAGAGCCTTACTTTGTCACCCAGGATGGAGTGCAGTGGTGAGATCTTGGCTCACTGCAAACTCCACCTCCCAGGTTCAAATGATCCTTCTGCCTCAGCCTCTACAGGTGCATGCTACCGTCCCCAGGTAATTTTTTGTATTTTTAGTAGAGATGGGGTTTTATCATGTTAGCCAGTCTGGTCTTGAACTCCTGACCTTTCAGGAAATATTTTGAGGATACATCATGTAGAAAAGTAGTTACTCAGGGAAGCCTACTGATGTATGAAAATATAAATATCATACATATTAGATTTAATTGAGTGTAAGAACAAAGAACTAAGAAGGGTTTATTCCGGTCTAGCATTGACTTTTGGGTTTATGGGAAAATACCAAGTGAACAGTACATCACATTTGGCAATATTAAAATTCAGTATGAAGATTAAAAATGATTAAGAACTATTAAAAGTTGAAATACATCTTAGGACCATGGTTCCAGAGCCTGACTTTATGTGTGATCCAGTGGGGGCTTAAAATAAAAATACTGTTCTCTAGATCCTAGCTAGACCAAGCTACTGGGATACCATGTGCAAAATACTTAAAGGTACCTCAGTTGCTACATTTTATGAAAATTATAAAGAGAAAAGTTGACATAACAATTTTATGGATAATATGCTCATCAACTATATACTTCCACTAACATTTTAGCATTCTTACTTTATATATACATCTATCTCTTTAGCCATACATCTTATTTTCTATGCACTTCAAAGTTTCAGACATTCATATACCTTCTCCTCCTCTCAAATACTTCAGCAGGCTCCATACTTTTTTAATTCTTATTTTTTCAGTTAAAATTAATATTCAATACAATATGCAAATCTTAGACGTACTACTCAATGAGTTTTGTCACAGGTAATAAAAGGTAATAAAGATATATTGTAATAATTCCAGACATGCCAGTAGTTTATAACTCAACAGTCTGTTGAAATAGTCTGTTGAAATAGGCTGAAACAGATCTATTTCAGCCACAGAAACAAAATCACCCATATCTTAATAAGTAGTAGAGAATGACTCTCTCAAATGTGTGTTTACCATCACATAGAAATGGTCGATGAAACTCAGTTGACTTTTAAAGCAGATCATGAATATAACTTCATTCTAACAGCCTGTCCTGAGTTCTCTCATCAGGAACTTTCCATTCTGGGCAACTGCAACTAGACATATGCAGAGATAATCCCATAGGTAGATATGTAGATGCATTGTGCTTTCCACTAAATTATCTTGCCTTACAATCTAATTTGGATTTTTGCTTATCTTAATCCGTCCTGAGTACAGGATGATTATGTCACCAAGTACAGTGCATGTCTGTGCTAGGCCCTTAGTACATGAAGGTTGGGTTGTTTGAATTTTAAAGTCAAGAATGGGGACCTATTTTATTTGTTCAGAGGGTCTTTCAATGTCTTTAGTAGATATTGACTGTAACTGATATTACTGCTCTTGCCTCATGAATAACTCAATTGGAATCCTAGTTTACAACAAATACATTCTTTCTTTCTAATCCAACTTTTAAAAATACATGGAAATTGCATTAGGAAAGGAGATTAATTCTTAATTTCGGTAATTTTTCTGGAAAACTTACTCTTTCAATAAAATGATAGATTGGCCATGTTTAAAGTATTGCTTGTTGTAGTGCTTGAATTTCAGCCCTAGATGAATACTGTCAACAAACCCAAAGCAGTGATATGAGTAATTTAGCTGCCATGTAGAAAGTACAAACCAATCTATGGCTCTTGTTTCCAGTGTTCTGCCCTTGGCTCCTAATTTGGGTAGCTAATAGTGACCAGTGTGTGCAATATTTTAATGAGTCAATTTTCTCCTTACAGCTATGTAGTTTTCAGTGGTTATAATTGGATTTCCCACATTACATGTGTAGAGAAGCAAATATGCATCCTCCTGTATAGAAATTTGATGATTACGTATTGCTGTATCCCATATCATAGCTCATCTATGGTTAAATAGAGGCTTTCATTCAACAGAGCTATCAATCTGGCAGCTTCAAAAATACTATATTCACGGCAAGAAGAAAAATGTCCTAAAAAGAAATTGAGTAAAATATATTGGTAAAAATTTAAGAGTAGATAAATGGGCTTGACTATAATCAACTGTGAATTATTTGTGGCTATTTTCATATAAATGATGATTAAAAAAATTGTCTTATACTGAAAGTAAAAAATACATATGTTAAAACTATATAGATAAGAAATCTATATATCTGTTATATTTAATTTTTTAATATGGTTCAATATTTTCATCAAATTCTATACCATTTCACATTCTAACATATTTTAATATTCATTTCTGGTAAAAAAAGAAGAGAAAAGCATGGTAAACATTCTTTTTAGAAGGTTGCACTGAGTAAAATGTTCCAAAATAAGCTACAAATAAATTAGCTCAAGGGTGGAAAATTCAATTTAAATAATAAATTAGAAACATATCAGAAATTAGATTCTGTTTTAGGATAGTTTTAAAAACTTACTCTGCCCAAGCCTATTAATGCTAGCAATGTAATTATTAAACCATACTTAAACTGCAAATTACTTACAAAGTATGTATTTGATTTACATGCCTTCCAAATCTGTCAATTCTATGATAAAATTAATTGCTAAAATGTTTTATTGATAACCATGCTAGTAGATGAATCAGCTTTAAACACTTTAATAGCTTAGCCTCTGATTAAAACTCCTATAATCAATCCTTGACACAGAAATATTCCTTAATTAAATATTTCAAATAATGAGATGATAGGACCATGTAATTGATAAAGCTTTACTTACATGATATTTGCTGCAACATTATAAAAGTTTATAAGAAAAGTATTAAATAAACTATAGATATAGCCTGAGTTCTTTGTTTCATTAAAATCCTTCAAAATATTTTGAGGAATGTTTATTATGTAAAGCCAACTGTATGCTAGTAACTGTGATTTCTCACTTGCAAATGGGGATAACTAAATGTTAAAAATATAATTCCTATGCATCTGCTTAAATATCTGTAGCCTAACAGTTCAAATCACTCCAAAGTTGCTCATTTTATATATATATATATATATATATAAAATATATATATACACATGTGTGTATATGTGTGTATATATATATACATATCTACACACACATATATGTGTATATATCTATACACACATGTGTGTATACGTATATGTGTGCATATATATACATATATATGTATATACACACATATATGTGTATATATACACAAACACACATACACACACACACACATACATGCCATGGCTATTCTTAAAACATATAATCCCTTGGTAATTTTAGAACAAATTTCCTTCAAAGAGATTATAGTATTGTTTGTTTTACTTATATTTTAGTGGCTTTCATAATGATGTTTTTAAGGATTTCTTTTTCTGTTTGTTTTTGAGAAAGAAAGATAATGAATAGAGATTGTAGCAGAAAAATAACTCTGTATTTCTAAAAATGTACCACATAAGATATATTTTTAGGAAACTGCTACTAGGAAATTTACAAGAGAAAGATCATTGTTTCATATAATGAAAGTTGAATATTAACTTTATCGTCTAAGCAAAGAGTTGCACCATTGGCAATAAAACTCTACCCTTTATATCAAAATAGAAATGATCATAGGCATGTAATCAGACGTTTAAGAGATTCTGAAATTGTGAATATAAAAGCTAAGAGTTCAAAAGCAATTTTGGAAAATACAAATAAGTAAAGAGATGTAACTTACATGTCCATACTTGATAATCCCAGAAGAGTATTGCTCTAGCAGGACTGAGGAGTAGTTTAGGATGGCCCTTCCTATACGGGAGGATTAAAGCAAAGCCCAGCTGAAGTCAATGTTGAAAGGTGGATTATTCCTGTGTGTGAACACAGTGGTGTAGTAGGGGCCATGATGGCTGTTGGTAAAGCTTGTACCAGGTGACCTTGTAGAGATGGGTGATATGGTAGGTGAAAAGGCCAGAAGCAGAGGCCAGAAGCAGGATGCACCATACGGAAAGAAATTATAAAAGAGTGCAAAGCAGTTGTCTTTAACCAATCATTGATGTTTTAATGATTCATTATAAGGGATTGGCCTTCACTTCTTCCTCACAAAACAGCTAGGAAAATGAATATGGTCTATGATTCATGTGTAATCCTCTGCTTTACAGGAATTTTTAATAAATTTTGTACATGTCCAGTAGTATCTCTTGAAAGCCACTGTTTTGACTTACAGTTTTGACTGTAACACCTAAAACTTAAAATTAGAAAGTTGTGGCTTAAAAGATATATAATCTCTTATAATCCAGGGTACCAAATGTATTGCTCTGGTATCACTTTTACACTTCTGTATTTGAACCAAATACACTCCATGACCTATTCTGGATGCCTTTTATCATTTGCACATTTTTTCCCTTAAGTTCCATACCAGCAATGGTTTGGGCAGATGGGTATTTAAGCTTATCTTTGAGCTTCAGAAGAAAAAACAAAGATTCTGCATTAAGTTGAACTTCTTTGAGACTGTTTGTGAGTCAGGACATATGTTTGTAGGCAGCTGTTTTTTTGTGGCCAAATTTGAAGCACTTACTTCAAACTGGTGTATCCTACCATATGGAGACATAATTTTCAGCCAAAACATTTAATTAACAATGAATTGAGATGACCCTGTCTTCACTTATGCCCCATGCAAGTGCTGAACAAAGTGACAAAGCAAAGACAAGTGTACTTGAAAACTAGACCAGGTCCCTGCCCTTCCCATCTGGTCCCGATAACACCCAATCTTATTTTTACCGTCCTCTCTCTGCTCCATTTTATTGCACTCCACATGGAGTCAAGCAATAGATAGAGGAAAAAGTACATATATTTGGGAGCAGATAACACCATTTGATTGGCAATAGTTGTCTTTTCTAGAACTAATGTGAGGCAACTTATCAGAAAGTAGAAAACAGAAAAAAATGAAAACCATAATCTTACTTTTATAAGTATTTCAAGGCTATTAATATAAATGCTTTTTTAAAGGCTGCATCTATTAGCTCTGAAAATTTCATTGAGTTACAAGGCAAAATAAGAGGAATGGAAGAAAGAATATGTCCAGAAACCTATGACACGATTGCTCGTTTCTTGACATTGTGCTAGTTTCTGAGGTATAATCAAGAACATGATTAATAAAAATGTAGGAGTTATAGAGCATCAAAAAGAACAAACCATCCATTATGATAAGAAGATCATTTCATGGAAGAAATTCCCAAAGGAATATGTATATTTTTAGAAAGACTACCACCACAGGTTACATATTCTCACAGAGAAGACTGGCTGTAACAGTTAATACCAAAGGCAGAACATGCCTCAGTAATGAATCCCATGATATTTCCATGAACAAAAAGAACCAGAAAGAACAAATGTTGCCAATGCTAATAAAGAAAAAACTTAGTGCAAATGTCTCCTTAAATTAACAGTATCACCTTTTCCAAAATTCAAGGGTAATAAAATTATTAATAAGATCATATTAATATGCTTTACATTTTGTTAACGTCTTTCCTCCTTTACTCCAAGTTTTGAAAATAATAATTTTGTATATTATTATGATTGATGAATATTTGTTAGGCCTTAAAAGTTCTTCTATTACAGCTGATTGTAAACTTTACCTAAAGTTGTCATGATCCAGGAGAGGATAACAACTGTGCAGTCTCTGAAGCAAAGCATCAGGTCTTAAGCCAATTTCATCAATATTTAAGAACAGTAGAAACTTCATTACTTTGATGCCATAATAAACCCAGTTGAAAGGTACTTAAAACCATCAATTGCTTTTTATTATATAATGCAAATAATGTTTGCTTGTCTTGCTTTTCTATTTTCACTAAAACGAGCTGTTCAATGGTGTTGAGTACGTATACCCTGAGAAAATAATGACAATGTTTAAGTTATTTTTGGTACTTGCAAGCAAATAATCATTAAAGATGATTTTCATTTAAAAAAATCATTGTGGTTAAACAAATATTAATTACATGAAGATACACTCTTGGATTTTGTAAAAGGGACATTTTAAAAGCAGTGCTCAGAAATGTCTGTCTGCTTCAATCACACCATTCAGTGAGTGGGACTGGTGTTTCTCTCCGTGGGAGCTGCCATCATAATGACACTTCGCAGCAGGAACTCAGTTGGATGATGCAAACTAGAATTTTTAAAAAGCCTTTATGTTCAGAAAGCATCCCAAATCAGAAAGTTTCCAAGATGCAGTGGAAGAGTCCCATGATTTATCTTCAGAGGGAAGCATTTTGTTAACTGAACAAGTTCTAACCAGATGTTAATTGAGCATAAAATTACAAAACTTGGCTGACACCATGGCAGATTGTAAATACACTGACTAGAGGATAGGCTGACCTCTGTGTCCTACATTGTACCTAGCATGATTTGGGGTGGTCTGTAAATACTAAGTAAATGCATCTGAGAAATATTTGGAGTTCAAAAATTACTTCTGAAAACATAATGCCACGTCTAGGCATATTTTCTTACTAGTATTTTATTAGCAGTAATTGTTGCAGTATTCTGCCACTTACAAAGCACTTTTAAGATGTATTAACACATTTCATTGACATCATAACTTGGTTATCTTTTTTCCTAGGAATCTGAGATTCAGCATGCTTTTCCCCAAAAAACTGTGCTGCAAATGGCAGAATGATTATGTGAACCATCTTCTTTGCTCAGAAACGTCTCTAAGAAAAATCTCCCCGAGGTTACTCCAATACACTTTAACTTAATTTGGTCAATAAATTCATACATACTCAGTTTGAATTAGACCAACATTAATATCAATTAGTGTGTTAATATTTTTATTTGATACTTGGGACAGTAGTACATGCTTCTAAAGGAAATGCAGGTCATTTTCATATCTATATGCACATATAAGGCTTGGACAGTGACAAAGATTCTTTTAATGCCCTTACTAAACCCTGTTCATCCTACTTGCCTCTTACCTCTTACTACACACGTCAAGTGAGTATTCACACCATCTGCCTCCATTTTTATATCATCCACTCTCTTTCCAACTATCTCCCCCTATTAACATTTCTACCACCACCATTTTATTGAATTTCAAGAATTGCTGGTGACCTTCAAATTAACATAATCAAACCTGTTGTCTTGGTCCTCATCTCTCTTGGCCTTCCCATATATTTTAACATTCTTGTTTATTCTTTCTTTCTTGTTACTATTTTCTTTGACAAATTCTCTTTGTTCCTTATGATCCTGCCCTCTAACCCATGCTCTTGCATTTTTGGACCCACGATTATAAACTCTCTACTGATGGTGATGGAATGTTACTTTTGAACTAAATAACAGCCTTAAACTCAATGGTCTAGAAGCAAACTTGCCCTCTACACTACAGACCAGATTTCCACTCACTTGTTCATTTCTGGCAATTGGCTTATCATCATCCCAGCCACCTGTATTGAAGACTTTTTACCCTTCTGGTTGCCAAAATCCATCAGTTCTTTTGTCACAGTCACTGTCTTTTCTTACACCATATTTCAGGAACATCTCTTTCAGATACTATGCCTGTTTCAGAACACAACTTAGTAATACACTCTTACTTAAAAAGGTTCAGTATTCTCCTCTCCACCTCTCATTTCACCTACTATCTGGAGTCCAGCCTACTAACTTCTTCAGACCAATTCAAAGTTATTTCTCTTTATTCAAGGCGATATGATGTCAACAAGTTACTCATATATTTTATATTCTATATCTTTTGCATTTAGGGCTGAACTCATATCTTCCCCTCTCTGTAAAGTGTTATTCCCAGGCCATATTAATAAATTATACTAAAAGGACCGGAAGAGATGCTAATTTTCCATTGTAGTTTTACTTGATTTTGTGAGTCAGAAATACTTTCCTTCCCAATAAAGTATTACATGTTATTATCTTTTTTTTTTACTTTTGTGTTGACACATAACTATGTATTTGTACACCTTGGGTTATTTATGTCTAGGTCAGTCTGTCTATATCTATCTATATATCTATTTTATCATTCTCTTTTTTATTAAATTATTGATCCTTGAATACTATACATTTCTTAAAGTGAGTAGTATTTTCATTTATTTTGGTACCCTTAGTAGTGATTATGTATAATAAATTCCTAATGTAATGAATAAATAATTGAATGAAAGATGAACAAATTGCATCAAGATCAGGAGAAAAAACATGTGCAAGGAACATCAAGGGATGTAGAATTAAAGGACATAGACATACAAAAGGCTCATTAAGGAACTATGGAAATTGAGGTCAGAAAATCTAGAAAAATTCACCTCTTAAAGACCAATAACAAGTCTGGAGTTGAATGAGTCTATAGGTGAGCAGAAAAAGATAGCCAGAAATATATCACTGGAGGGATCCAACAACCAGATAGGAACCATGGAATGGGACATGTCCAGGAATTAGAAATGAGGAAGAAACATGTCAAGATATTAAAGTCAGTCAAGGAGCCAATTCTCTGGAACACTACCATCTACATCAAAATTTTCTCTATGATTCTTCCTTCTGCCTTGTGTTGTATTTTGGCATCATCACAATCCAGAGAGTTTCAGAAAGTAAGATTTTCCTTCGGGCATTTGCTTTTATATTTATTTTATTGGCAGGAACTGAGCTGATGATAGGGTATATGCTGGGCTAGGCTGTAATGTGAATCTGTGAAGTGATAGTTACACATAAAAGACAAAAGGGACTGAAGACACTGTGACTACAGCCCAGAGCTGAGTGCAAATAATTCAAAAATGCATTACATAAAAATTTTACAAGATTGATCTACTCGATTATTTTTGAAAATAGGTGAACATCTATATACACCAAGCACTGAGCTGGACTCTTGCGCAAAAACAAGTTAAGCATAGACCCCAGTCTCATGGAATATGCAGTGTATTGGGGATACTGACCATAAACAGGCACACATAACAATATATGCCTATACATGCTGATGGTAACTCATCCGCAGAATGGTGAGCCAGAGGTATAGTGGTTAAGATAAGGTTGGATAGATAGGGAACATCCAGGTATCTACAGCAATGAAATTGACAATCACAGAAACAATTAGACTGTGCAATAAAAGCCAAAATATAATTTACAATAAAGATCAAATTGATGTGAGGCTGTTTGGAAACTTTACTTGAGAGAGTTGCAGGAGTTCAGAGTATTTAATGGAATCCATTACATGATGTATAAACTCTAACTATATAGTAGTCTATGGAAATAATTTTTTATTTGTATAATGGCTTACGCTCTCCAAAACGACATTTACTTGCCCCTCATTCACCTCCAAAACTTTCAAATTGGTCTAATTTAGTAGCCTTACTCAGTCACTTTTTCTACTCCAAATTTCTCTTTCTGAAAATGGCATTCAGTTGGCATCTTTGCTTCTGAAACAAATTCAGAATTCAGGGTCACAGAGATGTCATTTTTAACAACACATTCTACCTTAGCTGGAAATTTTGAATGTCTGTTGGGTTAATTGCTTCCATAAGAGAGACAGACAAATGAGATCCTCCAGTAATACTGAGTGGCTATGTATTCCATTTTGTGTTCAGCTTCTCCTGTTGGAGCTGATTTTCTCAAAGAACAAGAAATGCATTCTCTCTTTGAGACCACAAGAATGCCAGTGAGGCTCAGAGGCCAAATGCACAGACTGGCATCTCACTGACCGGCAAACTCCTCGGTCCTCCTCCCGTGGGGGCATCATACTAATAATAAGTACAATATCTTTATTTTCCCCCTTTGCACTCCTGGAGTCTGCCTGGAAGAAAGTCCTGTGCACTCTAGATCTCTCTGAGGGCTTGCTGAGCCATTGGCAAGCCTATTCTTTTGGGAAATAGTTATCTTCTACTGAGGAATTAGTTTTCATCCTGCATTGAGAACCAAGGTCAAATTCAGTAGGTGTTCTGGAAAAATCACACTCAAATTTCCAGAAAGCTATTCATGCTGCATCCTTCAACAAGAGCAGAAATTCAAAAATTTCACCAAAGATCATCAATTATATGAGGTTCTCAAGTCGAATTATTAAGCAACAGCCAACTATCAAGGGTCTCTTTTTAAAAGTCTTCTCAGTGTCAAAAATTCTCCAAGAAAGAAATCATTTACAGTACATTAACTTTGGAGAGATGGCATCTGTTCTGGATTAGTCTTGCATTTTCAGTCTTCAATGACAAAATTAAATAGGAATTTTATTCACCTCATGTATTATTTTTTTGCATCCTGCATAGGATGCACACGTGCATGCCCACACACATACATTCACACACATCAGAGTCACATTTCAATCCTAAACTTGAATGTAGGTTTGTTGCCTGGCTATATTCATCAAACACAACAGTGGAACCATAGGAAGGATAATTAAATGAGGATTTTTGTTTGTTTAGCTGAAAAATATTTAGCTTCTTCGTTATTAGGATAGAAAGAAATTATGAGGGGGAAAACGCATGATACCAGTCCCTATGTCCAGCCCAAGGGACTCCTCTCTGGACCCTAATGAGATATGTTAAGGAGAGATAACCTTGTTTTCACCTAAGGCTGTCTGGGGCACAAGACCAGTCTAGATTGCTGTGGCATGGAAGAGATAATGCAGAACCCACAGGATTGTAAAGAGGATATCCCTGCTTCAATATGGTCACAGGGCAATGAGGCCTGCAGCTAAGGCTCTGCCACTGCTCTGTTCTATGGGTGCTCCACCCCATTTCCCTTGGTTCATCCCAAATGTCTTCTGTCAACATGATGGCTCCCTGCAGGAAGACTGCACCTCCCTCCCAACGTCAAGATATTTCTCCTAAAGCATGCTTCCTTGCCCTTGTTTGGGTAAATTTGTGGTGTTTTAGATATCAGAGGGCCCTCGGGGGGAGTACACCCCAGTTGCCCACTTATCACATCCAGCTGTGTGACATACTCACACACACTTACTACATTAAGGCCCCTTAGTGGTGCATTTTGCCTCCCTTGCCTGTCTCACTTCTTCACTTTCCCATTGTACTTTCTGAGTTCAGTTCCAAGATAAACACCCTGCATTCATTTTTATTCTCATGGATCTTCTAAAGGAATCCAATATAAAAGAGCTGTTACCTTAAGAAAACTCTGTAAGGCCTCAGAAGGCAGGCCTTGGCACATGGACAGGGCATGATGGCAATGACAATGGTGGGGAGTGGGTATCTATGGGAGATGTACTGTTGGGAAACTTTTCAACTCAAGAGCATGTATGAACCCATTTTTAGTCAGTTTCAGAAAACTAGGAAGGAAAATTAAAAGGAAACAAGGCTTACCTATGCTATGCAGTTATAGCACCTCTCAGTGGCAATAATAATTATTGTCAGAATAAAAGGACAATTAAAGCAGGGCTTGTTTTTTTGTTTTGTTTGTTTTGTTGTTGTTTGTTCTACATATTCAAGTATCCAAAATAGTGTCTGGCACATAAAAAGTTTCCAATAAATATGCATTGAATTAGTAAGTATGACCGCCTTAGCAGTGGAAGACAGATGAAGATTGGGAAAATGGAAATACTGTATTCATACATTCATTTGTACATTTACATAGGCACAAACTCAATACATTATCTACACATATATGTGCAAACACACACACACAGACATTATAGAATGCAGAAACTTAGCTTTGTGAGTAATATTTAAATGTAACATAATTTAAGACTGTGGCCTCTCTTCACCTTTTAGGCTAATTCAATCTCAAATATAGACATGCTTATCTATAATAATAAAGTTCGTAGTAAATGTACATATTCTGTGCATTTCTCACAGGTAATTTGCAAGCCTTTTCTTAATGATTTTTTAGATTTTATGTCATGTATAGTGTGAGAAAGGTTCAAAACACAAGACTTTTAATCTCCCATTTTTTTTCTAGTATATTCAGCCATTACGTTTTACCTTTGCAGTTTTTAATTAGCTAGAATGTTTTGTATTATAAGGGGTGAGGCATGAATCCTCTTCTCCTAAGAAGTGTATAGTCAGTTCCAACAATGTTTTGTGAATAATTCATCCTATTACTGATTTCAAAGACTACCTTTTTATTGATTTTACTAAGCCCTCATTTGTATTTAGGTCTATTCCTGAGCTATCTATTCTGTTCCATTGTGTTTTACAATTAGCTTTAAAATAATTTGTATCACTTTTTAAATTTTTCTTTTGAGACAGGGTATCATTCTCGCATCCAGGCTAGGGCACAGTGGCATAATCGTGGCTCACTGAAGCCTCAATCTCCCAGGCCCAAGCAATGCTTTCAATTCAGCCTCCAGAGTAGCTGCACCACAGGTGCCCACGATCACACACAGCTAATTTATTTTATTTTTATTTTTTTGGTAGATACACAGTCTTCCTATGTTTCACAGGCTGATCTCAAACTCCTGGGATCAAGGGATCCTCCCACCTTGGTTTCCCAAAGTGCTGGGATTATAGTATGAGCCACTGTGCCTGGATGTACTGCTTTTTTAGATTCCATAATTTAATAAAGCACTACATGTTGTTTCATGTTTTGCAAATTAATTCTCAAGCTCTTATGAGACTAAAGACAAAATGGTCTAGATTATAGCTGACTGAGAAAGAAGGCAGAACAACGGTTATTGGCATATGTCCTGAAGCATCAGTCTGAGCATAACAGTAACTCACAAATGTCATTGCTACTTATTCATAGGAAATAATTCCACCCAAACCGTAAGGTCCCTGAGAATTTTAAGGTGTTCCATGGAACTGCACTCTCTCCGTATTCTACAACTTTGACTTTTAAGCTTCTTGTTCCCAAAGCTTCTTGTTCCCAAAGCATCTGCAACTACAAGACTTACTCAGCTTCTGCCTAAAATCTTCATTGTGTATAAGCTGTGAAGTATAAAATCAGACTTCTTTCAGGACATCAACTAGGTCCTCTTTTTTTTCTGGTAAATTACTCAAATAAAACAAAATTATAAAAACTCTATTTCCCTATCTTTTCAGCAAATACACAAAGGCTTATTTATAATCATTCTGATAATATCATTTTATAGTAATTGTGTTGCAGATCATATACATGACATTTCTGTATTCAAATATTTTTTGAAATGTATATGAGCTCTGCTGCTGGTGACAAGAAACAAATATCACTAACAAATGAGAGATGTATTCAGCTACCTATGGCATATGAAATTTGCACATTTTTCTATGTTATTGTGCTTCAGTGCTATCATTATACGCACACACAATGTTAACATAAATGTACTCAAATAATTTGACTTGTCTTTTTTTCATCTCTTATTGAATATGATCTAAGGCCTTAAATGACCTTGAAACCTATACATATTGGCATCAGTACTCAAAATTTGCTAAGAAGATTATTCCCTGCTACTTCTCCTCTTTTTACTCCCCTCTTTCTCTCCTTGACTCTCTCTGCAAGATTCTCTTTCACCTCCTTTTCAAAATTCCAGCTCTGGAGAAAAAAATGTTAAAGCTTTTGTATGTTTGACAAAATTATGGTGTAAAAAATATAAAGATGTAAACAAAACAGTAAATGTTTCTGAGCCTTAATATTTCTAATAAAATCTTAGAAAGGTGGGACAGTCTTGATTCCTCCTTGCCTTGTGTACCTTCAGCAGCTGCCTACTACTGTGTAGAATGAAGACTGGAATCTAATTCTAGTGGCTCTTCACAGCTGTTTAGTTTACCACTGGGTCAAAGGCATATGGGTTAACAAAGAAATGTATAACTCTGTCTGATCATGAGAAGTCCCACTCAGAAAAATAAGCAGTAGCTTCAATTTAGAAAATAGCAAAAGCATTAGGACCTGCAGACCTTATAACCTCTACTATCCCTATTGCCATCAGTTCCATTTTGTTAGTCAGAAGCTATCTTCCAAAGAGAGTCACAGTTCCTCTGAGTTAGAAAGAACATTTCATTGTCACACTTGTTCAGTCCTCCCTAGAGCAGGAAGTGGTATAATATGTGTGTCCAAGCTTTAATTTATTATTTTTTTTTCTTTTATAATTTCAAACTTGACCTCTGACTTCAGAGTCCACTGCTTTAACCATTAGTGCTTCTCTAGATCTTAAACCAGAAGCTACATGTCTAATACTTAGAGAATGACTGTGGTAAAATACATATGCTGCCATATTAGCAAGTACTTTTTATTTGACATAGTATAATCACAACCAGTATCAAATCAGAACCCATAAACAAGTAAGTTGTTTTGCTACTTGGCTATTAGCAGAATGCAAAGGATGTTAAGGCACATATCTAGCAAAACCAACCTGAAGCTGTAGTTGCCTTTAAAGCAAGTTCTCTCAGTTATTATTAAAAAAAAAAAGACACTAGATATATTAATGCCCTTCTTGGAAGATGAGTTCATCCTATCTAATATGCATTAGAAATAATCTACTCATTTGATAAAAGGTTTGTGAGGCATGAATAAAGGGCCAGGCTGCTTGTCTACAGCAGCAATTAACAGAATCACACAAAGCCAATTTCAGTGGCCTATTTTCTCAGGCCAGCCATCAGTGTAATTATCCACATTAGAGGAATTTTCTGATCTGGAGGAGAGGTTCACAAGTCAAAGGGATCTGAAGTTCACTCTGAGGAATATAACTAACTGTTTGGTTTTAATAATTCCTCATCAAATAATTTCTGAGTTGTCAAAAGAAATCATTCCCTCTGCTCTTGATAAAGAATCATTTTTGTGCTGCATTGGTTTTGATGCAAAGGTGATATCACAATGCCATTTCTCCATTTTGAGGCAGCCTCTCTAAAGGGAATATATAAATCATGTTTGTTTCTTTTTTATGAGATAATATTTGTGTTGTCAAGTAAGTAAAAAAAATAGCAATAAGGAAATGCTGAATGATTTTCTTTTGGAACAAAACTATACAGTTTCATTCTTATATCCCATTATATATTTCCCATTCATGATAGTAACAGACACGTGATTTGTCTAGTTTCCCATAATCACCTTCAAGAGATTCTTGACGTGCAATTATTCCTTTGGATTAATAGAGAATTAAGAAATAATGGACTCAAAAACATTTACATATTTAGGTTTAAAAAGTGCAGAAAGAAGAAAAAAAAAAGTTAGCTTTTACTTGAGCTCTGAAAGGAAATGGAGAGAAGCTTGTACTGAAGGGCCCAGAACACCACTTAACCTGGTGGGAGGCAGTTAGCAGACTGTGGTGATGGCGTGGGACTTTTAAAACAAATGTTGCCTATGACAATTCCAGCAGACATGCAAATTGCCATCTTGATAAAGGAGGAATGATTTTTGTCCAAGTAACAAGTATGAGCATGTACCCAACAGTGAAGCTCTTTGCACATATTTTTCATCAAGAAAGATATATACTGAAAGATAAACACATTGATTCATAGGTGTGCAAGGGCAATGTTACTAGAGCAACCCTCTTTTTCTCAGCCTTCAGGTCATTCTCTCACTATGAATCTCATTGTTGCCTCATAATATGTTATACATAGCTAAGGGTGGGAAAGTCTATTTCATTCAAAAATAATAAATATTTATGCATATAGGCATACACACACATTACATTGCCTGACACATGGTTACTATGAAAAGCTATATCAGCCATGATATCTGTTTTTCTACCTAGCTAATTTGCTGAGATGCATATGCATTCATATATGTGTCTGCAAGTGTATGCATTATGTGTAGCTTTCCCATTGATATCACCCCCCTCCTTTAGCATAATTATAGTGGTTCAGCATCAGTGAACACTGAAACTGCCCTTATTAAACTAGCAAAAGAGACCAATCTTTTCTTAGATTAGATGGTTAGATTTAGATGGGTTTTTTCTCAGGTATTTTAGATCAGCCATAGAAAAGCCTAACAAGGAGAAAGATTTTTCATTGTTCCTATTATATGTATAATGGAATGAAATATACTTGTGACCAATTTCAACAGAGCTTGATTGGTATTTATGTAGGAGACCCTGGCATGAAACTTTTCTGCTAACAATACACTAAGTGAGGTCTCAGCCCATCAGTTTAAAGTCCTTGAAGTCATGTGAAAATCTGATTCCCCAGAGTAACTGTACTTATATTTATTATGGAGAAAGAACACCCCCAACTCTCAACCATACCCCCACCCCTAGTTGCATTTCAAGCACTATTGAGTTTCACAGTCTGAGAATTAACCAAAAGATTGAAAAAGAGTTGCTTAAATCTTTTTTTCCTCTTCATATTAGCCCAAAGGTGCCCTTTTTAAATGAAGTAAGGATGAGGAAATGGTGATAAGGAAGAGAAAGATAATAATGGATATTCATATATTGCTGAAATTATTCTGGTTAACACATCTAAGAGATATGGAGCAAAATGTAAGCTCCTATACACAGTAAGTAGTTTATTTTGAGATAAAAATTTGCTCTGTCTTTGATTATCAGTAATAATTTATAGTGAAAGATAAAATTCAGTCACAGGCAAGGGAGTAAAAATTGTGTAGCTCTAGAAAGCTGTTGTTTTTTTCAAAATGCCGTTTCTAACACAATTGTGTGTATCTGACAACAAACTAATATTATCCTCATATTTACAAGGAAAAAGAATTCATGGAGAAAGATGGAACTCACATCTACATGCCACATGAGTGAAGGGAATCTAGATGGGCAGACAGACATATTCTTGACTTCCAAAGCCCATCTATTTTACTGGACCCTCAAATAATTTTTTGTTACAGTTCCTACAGTCAGATTTTCCCAGTTATATGAAACCTAATGCAATCTGTTTTATTCAACAACAGGCTCTGCTTGCTTAGCCATTAATATCTCTCCAATACACATCCACCCACTCACATACATGACACACAGAAGTAATTGGAATACTCTCTAATTATTTCAGCTGCCCTGATGCCCAAGGCAGAAGACTTCAGGACTGATTCCATTACTATTATTATTGCTGGAAAGAGAGGAGCAATGAGCCCATCAGCCTTGCTAGAGTTCAACCAGTCATCAGTTTTAATGAACATGTTTCAATCTTACAGTATTTTTCAGATCTATCAAAATAAGCTTGCTTTGGGAAAATGTATTATGAATAATCACGTATTCCGGGATGCTGTGACTGTTCTTCTTCAATTTATTATTTAACAGTCATTTCTAGCAGGGTCATGTGGTTTACAAAAATCAAAGGTCCAAGCAATAATTACATATCTATTTATAATGGCATCATGTGACACCTCTTGAGAGACGCATTACAAGTATCTGTATGAACCGATAATACAGCCATGGTGAAACAGACTAACAGAGGATGACTGATTCAAAAAGTGATAGCAGTAGAAAAGCAAGAGAAAATGTGGATCAAACTATCTATCATGATATAAAAAGAGTAATTACTTTTGCACCAAATTTATAGCACAGGCACTACTCTTAGATGCCTTAAAAATCGGAAGAAAAAATAACTACTGGAAAAAATAAGTTGAGTGGATATGCAAGCATAGGCAACAATTCTCTCATAAGGAAAGGGAACTTTCCTTTCCCTGCAGCTTTATTTGCCATTGACTAGTAAATCCATGGAAAGTAGATGCTGAGAAATACGAATAGAAGAAAAAAAATTACTTCAGAGAAATAATGAATGTGCTCACAATGAATGGCTGAGAAAATACCCATATCAACTTTCAAGTTCAGTGGGCTGGTCAGACTTGGTTTATCAAAGAGTCTTTTCTCTAGCGAAGATGTGTAGGTTCTTGAATTATATAGAAACTTAAGATCTTCAAGTTTGTTCCTAGGTGTCTAGACTATATTATTGGTATCTGAACAACACCAGTATAATGCAAAAATGAATCCCCATGAGTAACAATAACCTCTAAAGCTCCCATCTTACCATATTTAACTATCTTTATTTAAAAATGTCAAAGCCAAAGATGATGCATTAATCTTTATAAGATGCATTAAGATGGAAGTAATATTCTTATGCTTAAACTTTATTTTTCTAATTAATAGTTTTATTAACTATAAAGTATAGCTTTGATTATAGTAACCATTTGTGAGTCATTTCAAATAAACTAATATTAGTGTTCACCAGTAAATGTGTTTAGAAAATCTTGTATTTCTCACCAGAAAGTTATCAATTTCACATTCTACCACTTTTGATCAAAGCCTACAATGTTTCTAGCTGGACACAGAAAATTAAATATTTTTCTAATTGTTTTTTCTTTATGTGCCTATAAAGTGTTTGATCCATATTGGAAACAGTAATACACAAACTTCTGATTTGCCTGGAATTCACCAGATCTTTCTTTTGTATAATGATCTGACTTCCCAGACATCTTTTATTGTAAAAATAAAACAAATTAAAATGTTTCACCTCATACCATTACAAGCATGACTATCACCCGTGTATCTACCCTGCAAGGATGGCTGTTTGCTCTCTTAACACTTCACATGATTTGTTTTATTTCATAGAATAAGCTTACTAAAATCACTAAAAAATCAAATCAGTAAATTGCTACAAACATTATGGAAAAGAGTTGCTAGCATATCATAAGTCCTAACACATTCCTACCATTTGGTTTAGTAATCCCAGTTCTGGAAATTTTTATTCATGCACATTTCAAATACTTATCATGTATCAACCATGTACAAGCCACTGTGCTCTTTGCTAGGTTTAACCAAATGAAGAAAACATGTCAGACAGGATTTTCACCCATATGTAGTTTGTTTTGAGGTAAAAACAATCAAATAATCATAATAACAACTAAGATAATTCCAGCTCTGATTGGTTCTATGAAAGTAGATGCTCTGCTGCTATGAGAAAACAAAGTAAAGATTTGACTTAGCTCAAGATGTCAGAGGAGATGTCCCTGAAGAAGTGATACTTGAATAACTGTCTGAAGGACAGTGGTAAAGTATATGAAATGCCTGGTGAAAAGCCAGCAAGTTCAAAGGCCTAGGAGTGGAGAGGCATGAGGAGTACAAGACCCTGACAGAAGGCCAGAGGGACTGGATCACAGAGAGGATGAGGGGGATGGGGCATAAAACAGAGCAAGAGAAACAGTTCAAAAGGAGACATTGTTAAAGGGCTTGATTTTAGTCTAAGAGAACTGAGAAGTCTTTGGCGGTTTCTAAGCAAGGTGATGACATGGTCATATCTGTGTTTCTTACAGATCACTCTGAGTTCAGTATGGAGAATGAATTGGAATAAGACAGTAACATGTAAGACTAAAGATGTGAGGGGACAAGGACCTAAACCAGGATGTGTGCAGGGATAGGAAAGGGATAGATTTTAGAGATATTTAGGATATAGGGTCAGTAACAGTCTCTAGGTAGGGATAATATTATTCCAATTTTTTTATTCTCATCTAACTGGATGCATGGTAGTACTAGTCAGTGAGATACAGAATGCTTATAAGACTAGAGTGTCTGTGGGTGAGTGTGTATGTAGCGGGCTACTTATAAGTCATTTTGACTGTTGAAGATTGATTTGAGTCACTGAAAAGCTGATATCAGATGGACAGTCATGTATTAATAAAAGAGCCCTAGCCTAGAAAGAGAAATGTGAGTTATCAGTATACAGGTGGTAATTGAAGGCCTAAGTTTGAGTGAGAGCTTATGAGAAAGACTATAAAGTGAGGAAAATGCCTAAGCCTGAGCTCCTGCATTTAAAGTTTTGTCAGAAGGAGATAATTCTGCTTGTGGGACAGAGAGATTATAGTTACACAGATGGGAGGAAAAGCAGAAGTACATTTTCTGGGTGACAAAGGAAGAAAGGGGCCTGACAAAGCCTAAAAATAACTTATAGACCAAAAAAAAAAAAAAAAAAAAAAAGAAAAGAAAAGAAAAGAAAAAGAAAAACACACATCAGTTGTAAATTTCTCATTAGCTATTTCAGTGGAATTCAGAAGACAGAGGGTATAAGAGAGAAATAGAGCTATTGCCACTTAGTAGCTGGAGAGGCATTAGGGATTCAAGTGAGAATTTTTAGTTTTTGTTTTGTATTTATTTATAATAGAGATTTTAAGTATACATTTAACAACACTGGGAAGGGAAATTTAAGAGAGAACATTTGAGCACTCAACTGAGAGCAAGGATAAGTAAGAAAAGGCAGGATATGGAAGGAGATAGGATTTATGGCATAAGCCAGAGCCTTCAACAGGTGAAGCAGCAACTCCTCTGCTAACTACAATGGTGAGATGTGAGGCATGTTTTATTTGGTAAAAGCAGGAGTTACTGTCTGTGGCAGCCAGGCAGTTCTTCACGCAGATGTCAGTCCATACTTCTCACTGGGCAGGGCTACCCAATCTGGAACTCCAGCACAACCACCATGCCCACAGATGACCACTTCAATCAGAGGCAACTCAGCATTTCTCCAAGGAGGGAATCCCAGAGTCAACCCACAACCCCTCTGTCACTGTAGTTGCAGTGGTACCACCCTAACAGCTCTAGGATTGGGAAAGGAACAAAGAGCCTAATCACTACACTGGCCCTTCAGCACATTGCAGCCACCATATGGAGAGGAGTTTAACCCCTCTTCCCTTGGAACCCTCAGCTCCCTCCTCATTAAGCAGAGTCCTTGGCTCATGATCACAGAACAGTCATCCCCACTCATGGCTGACTCTGGTCACTGGTAGTGGCCCAGGGTCTCCCTGCGGAGAGGTTCCCAAAACATCCAACAGCCCCTCTGCCATTGCCACAGGAATGTTTCTATTCCTTCTGCTCTCAGTCAGGGGAAGAAACAAAGAGTCTGAGGGCTACACTCAACCTTCCAGCATGCCACAGTCATCATATGGAAAGGAGACCAGTCTCTCCCCATGGTGAGGCCTCAATCCACTGTTCTCCAACAAGCAGAGGACCAAGCTCATACCAGCAATGCAGCTGTCCAACCCAGCTGGCTGAACACTCCAAGTAACAGCAACTCTGTGTTTACTGTAAATGGAGCCTGCAGGAGCATATGAAAGCCCTTCTGCCACCATCTTTGCAGTGATGCCACCCCTGATACCCTCAGACTAATGAACATTCAAAGACAGTAAGTAAGTACCTTATCCACCTTTCAAACAAGCTGTAGTTGATCCAAAGAGAGAAGACTAGTCTGTCTCCCACAAGTCCCACCCACTTACCAACCTCTTCACAAGGCAGAGAACCCCCGACTTGGGTTCACAGTACAGATCCCCCATCCCAGGCTGATTGCACTGAAGCAATTGCTGACTTGTATCTCTCTGGGGTAGAAACTACAGGAGACAAGTAAAACACCCTTGGCCACAATCACTGCTGAGGTCCCTTCTGATGTCTCAAAGTTGGTGAGGGAACATAAACCTATATCACTCCAGAGCTGTGGTCGGCATTCCAGGAGAGCCTAGCCATGATCTACAGCCAGCACGCAAGTGGGAGAGAAGCTCACACTTTCAGAGTATTCACAGAGAGCACAGCTGCAACTGTGAGGAAATATAGGAGAGGTGCACAACTGAGCAAGGACCTAACAACTCACCACTATGCCAAAATGCCACCTACACTATCACATCCCAAAGCTTCAACATCAAAAATACCTCTTTAACATACCACCATGTGAAAACAAGTACAAGAATTCAGCTACTAATAAAGACCATGCACAAATCCTCAGCCCTGTGAAAACATCCAGGAAAGAAGTTTATTGCATGTACTCAATCTATATTGCAGTTAAATCTATCCATATGCAGAGATGATGAAAAACCAATGCAAGAATTCAGGAAACTCAAATGGCCAGAGTGTCTTATGTCCTCCAAACAACTGCACTCGTTCTCCAACAAGTGTTCTTAACCAGGCTGAGTTGACTAAAATGACTAAAATGACAGAAATACAATTCAGAATATAGATAGGAACAAAGATCATAGAGATTCAGGAGAACAGCAAAACGCAATCCAAGAAAACTAAGAACCACAATAAAATGATACAGGAGCTGACAGACAAAATAGCCAGTATATATATGGTTTTAAATATGATAGATCTAAAAAATACACTACAAAAATTTGACAGCGCAGTTGGAAGTATTAACACCAGAATAGACCAAGTTGAGGAAAGAATCTTGGAACTTGAAGACTGGCTCTCTGAAATAAGACAGACAAAAATAAATAAAAAGACTGAAAAGGAACAAATGGAACCTGTAAGAAATACGGGATTATGTAAAGAGGCCAAATCTACACATCACTGGTATTCCAGAAAAGGACAGAGAAAACAAGTTAGAAAACATATTTCAGGTTATCACCCATGAAAACTTCTCCAACCTCACTAGAGAGGCCAACAATCAAATTCAGGAAATACAGAGAACCCTTACAAGATCCTACCACAAGATTATCCCTAAGACACATAATCGTTAGATTCTTTAAGGTTGAAATGAAAGAAAAAAGTTAAAGGCAGCCAGAGAGAAAGGTCAAGTCATCTACAAAGAAAAGATCATCAAACTAACAGCAGACTTTCAGCAGAAACACTACAAGCCAGAAAAAATTGGGAGCCTATATTCAACATTTTTAAGAAAAGAAATTAAAAGCAAGATTTTTGTATCCAGCCCAACTAAACTTCATAAGCAAATGAGAAATAAGATCTTTTTTCAGACAAGCAAATGCTGAGAAAATTTGTAACCACCACTCCTGCCTTACAAGAGCTCCTTACAAGCAGTAAATATGAAAAGGAAAGAGTGTTACCAGCCAGTACAAAAACATGCTGAAGTACACAGACCAGCAACACTATAAAGTAACCACACAAACAAGTGTGCATAATAACCAGCTAACATCATGATGACAGATCAAATTCACACAAATCACTACTAACATTGAATGTAAATGTGCTAAATACCTCAATTAAAAGGCATGGAGTGGCAAGTTGGTCAAAGAACCAAAACCCAATGCTATGCTGTCTTCAAGAGACCCATCATACAAGCAACAACACTCATAGGCTCAAAATAAAGTGATGAAGAAAACTCTACCAAACAAAGATAAAAGAGCAAAAAGCAGAGGTTGTACTACTAATTTCAGACAAAATGGACTTTAAACCAACAAAGATCAAGAAAGACAAGAGTATTGCATAATGGTAAAGTGTTCAATTCAACAAGAAGTTCTAATTATCGTAAACATATACACCCATAACACAAGTGCACTAAGATTCATTAAGCAAGTTCTTAGAGACCTTCAAAGACACTTAAAACTCTCATACAATAATTGCGGAAAACATCAATACTTCACTGACAGTATTAGATCATCTAGGCAGAGAATTAACAAAGATATTCAGGACCTGAACTAAGTACTGGATCAAATGGATCTGACAGACATCGACAGAACTCTCCACCCCAAAACAAAAGAATATACATTTTTCTCAATGCCACATGGCATGTACTCTAAAATAGACCACAAAATAGAATATAAAATAATCCTTAGCAAATACAAAACAACTGAAATCATACTAATCACTTTCTTGAACCACAGCACAATAAAATTAGCAATCAAGACAAAGAAAACTGCTCAAAACCATATATTTTCATGTAAATTAAATAACCTGCTCCTGAATTATTTTTGGGTAAATAATGAAATTAAGGCCTAAATCCAGAAGTTTTTTGAATCTACTGAGAATAAACATAAAAACATACCAGAATCTCTGTGACACAACTAAGGCAGTGTTAAAAGGGAAACTTACAGCACTAAACATCCATAAAATATAACTGGAAATATTTCAGTTTACCAACCTAACATCACAACTAAAAGAACTAGAGAACCAAGAGCAAACCAACTGCAAACCTAGCAGAAGATAAGAAATAACCAAAATCAGAGTTGAACTGAAGGAAATTGAGACACAAAAGATCAACAAATCCAGAAGATGATCTGTTAAAAAACTTAATAACAGACTGCTAGCTAGACTAATATAGAAGAAGAGCAGAAAAGAAAAAAGAGCAGATCCAAAGAAAAACAATTAGAAATGATAAAGGGGATGTTAGTATTAACCCCACAAAAAATACAAAAAACCATCAGCAAACATTATGAACACCCCTATGCACACAAACTAGAAAATCTAGAAGAAATGGATAAATTCCTGGATGCAAGCATCCTCCCAAGACTGAACCAGGAAAAAACTAAATCCCTGAACACACCAATAATTGAGGTCCAAAATTGAATCTGCATTATATAACCTACCAACCAAAAAAAAAAAACAAGTCCAGGACAAGAGGGACTCACAGCCAGATTCTAACAGATATACAGGAGAAGCTGGGACCTTTTCTGTTGAAACTAGTCCCCAAAAAAATTGAGAAGAAAGGACTCTTCTCTAACTCATTCTGTGAGGCCGATGTCATCCTGATATCCAATCCTGGCAGAGATACAGACAAAAAAAAGAAAACTTCAGGCTAATGTATTTGATGAATATCGAGGTAAAATACTGGTAAACCAAGTCCAGCAGCACACCAAAAACTCATCCACCCCAATCAAGTATGCTTTATTCCTGGTACACAAGATTGATTCAACATACACAAATCACTAAACATGATTCATCATAAAAACCCAGAACTAAGGATGAAGATCACATGATTATCTCAATAGATGCAGAAAAAACTTTCAATAACATTCAATATCCATTCAGTAAACTAGTTATTGAAGGAAAATATCTCAAAATAATAAGAGCCATCTATGGCAAACCCACAGCCCACATCTACTGAATGGGCAAAAGCTAGACGCCTTCCTCGTGAAAACTAACACAAGACAAGGATGCCCTCTCTCACCACTCCTATTCAACATAATATTAGAAGTCCCAGGCTGAGTGTAGTGTCTCACACCTGTAATCTCAGCACTTTAGGAGGCTGAGGTGGGCAAATCATGAGGTCAGGAGTTCAAGACCATCCTGACAAACATGGTGAAACCCTGTCTCTACTAAAAATACAAAAATTAGCAGGGAGTGGTGGTGTGTACCTGTAATCTCAGATACTAGGAGACCAAGGAAGGAGAATTGCTTGTACCTGGGAGGTGGAGGTTGCAGTGAGCTGAGATTTTGAAATTGCACTCCAGCCTGGGTGACAGAGTGAAAGTCCATCTCAAAAAAAAAAAAAAAGAAAAAAGAAAAAGAAAAAAAAGAAAAAAGAAAGAAAGTCCTGGCTAGAACAATTAGGCAATAGAAATAAATAAAAGACATTCGAATAGTCAAACTATACCTGTTTGCAAACAACATGAAACTATACCTAGAAAATCCCACAGTCTTAGCCCAACAGCTCCTTTAGCTGACAGACAACTTCAGCAAAGTGTCAGGAAACAGAATCAATGTACAATAATAATTAACATTTCCTTATATCTACAACAGTCAAGCTGAGAACCAAGTCAGGAATGTCATCCCATTCAGAATTTTCAAGAAAAATAAAATACCTACAAATATAGCTAACCAGAGGTGAAAGATTTCTACAATGAAAACTACAAAAAAATCAGAGATGACACAAAAATTGGAAAAATATTCCATGCTCATGAGTAGGAAGAATTAATATCATTTAAATGCTCATACTGCCCAAAGCAATTCATACATTCAAGGCTATTCCTATCAAACTACCAATGACATTCCTCACAGTACTAAGAAAAAAAAATATTTTAAAATTTCTAAGGAACCAAAAAGAGTCTGAATAGCTGAGAGAATTCTAATATAAAAGAACAAAGCTGGAAAGAGGCATCATGCTACCTGACTTCAAACTGTACTACAGGGCTGCAGTAACCCAAACAGCATGATAGTAGTACAAGAACAGACACATGGACCAATGGAACAGAATAGAGAGCCCAGAAATAAGGCCTCACACCTACAATCATCTGATCTTTGACATAGCTGACAAAAACAAGCAAAGGGGAAAGTACTCCCTATCCAATAAATGGTGCTGGGATAACTGGCTAGCTAGCCATATGCAGAAGATTAAAACTGGATCCCTTTCTTATATCATATACCAAAAGAAATTCAAAGATGGGTTAAAGACTGAAATGTAAAACCCAAAACTATAAAAACCCTAGAAGACAACCTAGGCAATACCATTCCAGATATGAGAATGGACAAAGATGTTATGATGATGACCCCAAAAGTAATTGCAACAAAAGCAAAAGTTGACCAATGGGATTTAACTAAAGAGCTTTTGCATAGCAAAAGAAACTATCAATAGAGTAAACAGACAGAGTGACAGAAAATATTTGCAAACTATTTATCCAACAATACTCTAATAGCTAGCATTTATAAGGAACTTAAGCAAATTTACAAGAAAAGAAAAACCATTAAAAAGTGGGCAAAGGACATGAACAAACACTTTGCAAAAGAAGACATACATGCAGCCAACAAGCATATGAAAAAAAAGCTCAACATCACTGATAATTAGTGAAACGCAAATCAAAACCACAATGAGATAACATCTCATACCAGTCAGAATGGCTGTTATTAAAAAGTCAAAAAATAACTCACCACAACATTGTGGTGTTATTTAAAAAAAAAAAAAAAAAAAAAAAAAAAAAAAAAAACCTCAAAAAATAGCATTTGGTGAGGTTGTGGAGAACAGGGAACACTTATATATTGTTGGTGTGAGTGTAAATTAGTTTAACCATTGTGGAAAGCAGTGTGGTGATTCCTCAGAGAGCTAAATACAATACTACCATTCAACCCAGTAATCACATTTAGAATATACATCATTCTACTATCACATGCACATGTATGCTCATTGAAGCACTATTCACAATAGCAAAGATGTGGAATCCACCCAAATTCCCACCAATGGTAGACTGAACAAAGAAACTGTGGCATATATGCACCATGGAATACAATGAAGCCATAAAAAAAATGAGATCACATCTTTTGCAGGAGCATAGATGGAGCTGGAGACTGTTATCCTCAGCAAATGCAGGAACAAAAACTCAAATACCACATATTCTCACTTACAAGTGGGCACTAAATTATGAGAACATATGGACACATACAGGGGAACAACAGATACTGGGACCTACTTGAGTGTGAAGGGTGGAAGGAGGGTGAGGAAAAATAACTAATGCATAATAGGCTTAACACCTGGGTGCTGAAATAATCTCTCCAACAAACCCCCATGACATGGGTTTACCTCTGTAAAAAAAAACCTGCAAATGTGCCCATAAACTTAAAATACAAGCTTAAAAACTTCTTTTAGCTCTAATTCTCTCATTCCTGAAGTATTTCCGGTGCAGCTTTTGCTAAATGAAAATTAATGTTCACCTGCATGTAAAGTTATCATTTCAGATTTCACTTCTACATATTTATGGTAGGTAACTTTTTGATTTGGCTCAAATAACATTGCTGGCAAACAAGAACATGTATACTGTCTTGGTTGTCCTTATTTGGCTTAGGATAATCAAACCCTCCAATACAATATCATTCTGTTAAATTATTGTTTGAAAATATAAATATTCCTTTTTATTTATGCTGACTTTTCTAGTGTTAATATATACTCAGCTCAAATGCTGACCTTCTTTAAGCATCTGACTTTATTTTTGCTTACCCTCTCTGAGAACAAGTTTCAGAGATCAAGAATATTTGCAGGAAAAAAACAGGAAGAGAGGAGGAATTACTAATGACACAAGAAATTCTAGATGAAATTAATGACAAGCAGCTTGTGGTTTTCTCAGAAGCTTTATTATCTAATTAAGGCATCATTTGGGTAAGAGAATGACAGCAATATCCCATTTTACTACTAAGGGAATAAATTGAATTTGCATCAATACAAACATTAAAATGAGAATCTGAAGAAAAATAGTACAGTTTAAAAGAAAATCTTCACAGCTGGGATGCAGCAGTTCTAAACTCAAAAATTCATAAATCTGCAAAAAATTAATAGTGTGGCAATAAACATTTAATATGCAGAGGCCCTTTTTCTATCTTATGTAAGATAGAAACAATAGTCCCTACTATTGCTTCCCAGAACTATTGTGATGTTAAAATAGCACATGTGACCATACGTAGGTATTATTAAATTAATGTACTACATACTCTGTATCAGTCTCTCTGTGTCTCATTCTTTCTCTGTCTCTCTCTCTCTCACATACACATACACACACACAGACACACACACATGATCACAATACCTCCAATAAGGCATAACATTTCAGTATCAACTTCCTGTGCACATTTCTAAAACTGTTCCATACATCCTGTAAGATATTCCACACACACACACAAAAGGGCTTGTGTTAGGCTGAGCATGATGTTGCCCAGCTTCTGGGGAGGCCTCAGGAAATTTATAATCATAATGGAAGGCAAAGGAGGAGGAGGCACATCGCATGGCCTGAGCAAGTGCAAGAGAGACAGAGAGGCAAGACGCCACACACATTTAAATAACCAGATCTCGTAAGAACTCACTGTCAAAAGAACAGCAAAAAAGGGTTAGTGTTAAACCATTCATGAGAAATCTACTCCCACGATCCAATCACCTTTCACCAGGCCCCACCTCCAATACTGAGGATTACAATTCAGCATGAGATTCGGTGAGGACACAGATCCACACTATATCAAGGCTTTTGCTGAAAAGTTAATGAAAATAGTAGTAAATCATGTACTTCTCTTAAAGCTTTATAAAGTGTATTAGCACATTAAAGACTTTGAGGAAGCCTACAATAGAGAAAGTGATTTAATTTTGCTTATCAAGGAGTTTCCAAAGTTATTTGACTTTGCAAAATGCATTTTTCTATTTCTTTGCAACAAATATTTTTTCTATTTTGCTATCCAGTAAAATCTCATGAGACATGAAAGTATTAAGGTTCCACAGAATAGTTTAGGAAACACTTCTCTATATTATTTCTGTCATACTCTCTTATTATTCTCTCTCTCTCTCTCTCTCACACACACACATACACACACACACACACACACACACACACGTACAGTTATTTTTCCTGTAGAACTACACTGTTCAATACAGTGGTGACAGATCTCTAGACATATGGCAATTATAAACTGAGATGTACTATTAGTGTTAAAGTATACATCAAAGATTTTGAAGAGCTGATAGAAAAAAAATTGAAAATATCTCAATAATTTTATATTGATTTTATGTTGAAATGATATTTTAGATGTACCAAATTATGTAACATATGTAATTAAAATTAATTTACCCTTTTTTCTACTATAAAATTTCCAATAACATAAATGGCTACAATTACAACTGATTATCTTTTTATTTCTACTAGACAGCATTAACATAAATTGTTAGAAAATTAGAAAATACCAACAAAATATAAAGAGGAAAACTGTCACTTATAATACTATCATCTAACAATACTTATTTTGAAACTTTCAGTGCATTTTCTGGTAGTTATTTTTCTATGCATATCTTACCAGAATTACGATCACAATATCAGTAGATAGATATATAGGCAGATAATATAGGTATAGACAGAAATCAACCAACATCATCTTTCTTTACTTTATTCTGAGGCTTTCTATGGTACTAGGATACAGTTTGACCTCTTTCTTCCTCCTGATGAGCACAAAGCTTTGAATGAAATAAAGTGACTTTGGGACACCAAATTACCTAAAAAATATATACTGTGAAATAAGCATTTGAGTCCAAGGATTTCATCAGGATATATCTAAGGTGAGTTTGCTTTCAGAGGCTTCTCTGGTAACTCTGAGGGACAGGTGGAAAGGAAGGCAATCCAGGCTTTAATATAAACAGGCCAGACCAAAAAGAATTCTTAATCGGATGTTGTCTTTAAGCTAAAGAAGGAACATGTATATAAACCAGACCCCAGCTTGCTGTTGCCACTTATTTAACGGAGTTTTACAAAAGCAGAAATTTCACTACAGTCAGTGATTTATTACTCAGGGGAATTCAAGGAAACTCCCTCATGTGAGCTATTCATTTTCTTGTTCTGAGCATCCCAAATCATCTCAGCAGGAGAGGATGTACGTCCCTGACTTTGGCTGCTTACTCTGGTTTGCATTTCCATTTGCTAAATAGGTCACAGAGCACTGTTTATTCTGGCCCTCAGCTCCAGCAACGCTGTGGGATTCCCTCTCCTCCTCATTGCCCTTCACTTTCCTCTTCCTTCAACCCCCACCTTGTGGGACTTGCATAAGTGCTCCAGCAACTTAAATTGTGCTTGTGTCCACATGAACAACCAGTTCAGCTGTTTCAATCGAATGAGCTGGCCTAGGATTCGATTCAGTCTACCAGGCAGGCAAATGAATGGGAAAAAGTCATATTTGAAGTCAGCCCTGGCAAAGATGGTGTGACCAGGTTGACTGAGTGGATTCTCACTTTCTAACGAAGTATGTATGTGTTTTAAGTGGTCATACTTTTTGTTCTTTCTAGCATTAGATATATATGATCTGGATTCTTTCAACTTTTTCAGTTTTTCTCTCTGTTATTCATCCCCTCCACCCCCACCCCCAGGGCCAGTAACTGTTTCAAAATAATGCGACTTTGCTTTCATAAGGTCTTTGATCAACAGATCACAAATCACTTTGTGGGTGATTGAGTCTTATACTTCATCCTGTGAGGCAAGGAAAGAATAAAAGAGGAATATGCATATATCATAAAACCTAAAAGAATCCCAAAGAAAAATATAAAAAAGGAATGTATTTTTAAGTCTAATTCATCTTCCGTTTCAGACTTGCTTTTTCCTTAAGACAATTTCTTTTTCCAATCTCTTTAGCACAATTGAAATTTCTCCTGCTTTTCCTACCTTCTCTGAGCATTTTATACGACTCCAATTATCTGCTCTCTTAGTGTGTCAGCTATACTTTTTTAAAAGTTTTAGGGTTTGTGTAAAAAGCATAATTTTTTACACAGCATCAAAACAGGTGGCTTTGAGTTCAAGTTTAAATAGCATTTTTAACTTAAAGAAGAATACTGGGGAGGCCGCTGTGGCAAGGTAACCATGAAAGGCACAATAAATGAAAATATGGTTTGTCATGTAGACTTAAATCAGTGCCTTCTGCATCAGTAAAGACCGAATCATCTCTCTCTGCCTAATACAAAGACGGGGCTACCCTTACAAATGCACATTCTCTTTATTGATAAAAGTTTCCCTTACTGAAGGATAATCTCTCTGTTTTCAGAGCTTCTCCTGTGTCTGCAGTTTCTCAAAGTAATCAACTCAAAATATTCCATACGCCAAAGAGGCATATTTTGAGGTAGCATATTTTAGTCTTCTATGTACCTTACAAAAAACTATGCTTGACTCTTTTTTATCACACAATACATTGTTACTAGTACTTTGAAGAGGTATTTTTAGATCAATACAAATATAATTTATTTTACCTTCATTTATGTCTTTTACGATGCTTTTTTTATTTTTTAATGTAGATCTTCATTTCTGACTTACATTATTTTCCTTCTCCCTGCAGAACTTCTTTTAACATTTCTTGCAGAGCAGGTCTGCTAGCCATGAATGTTTTCACTTTTTGTTTGAGAGAGTCTTCATTTCTCCTTCATTTTTGAAGAATAACATATCTGGATACAGAATTCAAGATTGGTGGTTTCTTTCTCCCAGAACTTTAAATATTTCACTTCATTCTCTTCTTCATTGCAAAGTTTTTGATAAGAAATCTCCTGTAATTTTTCTCCTTTATAAAAATATAGAAATGTGGTTTGTTTTTTGCCCCCAGCCTTCTTTAAAGATTGTCTCCTTATCTTTAAATGTAAGCAGTTTGAACATGATATTCCTAGGTGTGGGAAGTGTTTTTGTTTTTGTTGTTTGCATTTATCCTTCTTGGTGTTCTCTGAGCTATGGATTGGTATCTTTCACTAACCTCAGGTTTGGTGTCTTCATAATTTTGAAATGTTTTCAGTAATTATTACTTTAAATATTTCTTTTGCTTTTTCTCTCTTTCCTCTCATTCTGGTATTCTGAGTATTGCAGGGTGAAAGGAATTTTCCTTCCACTCTTTGAAGATGGAAAAATTTGAATTTCTAGAGTAAACTGACACTCGGCAGATAAAAAGGAGAAAAGACATACAAATTGAGTGCATATACATGGAAGCCTTACAAAATTAAGACTTGAAAGGTAAGATGATTACAGTTTTATACAACACATAATGGAACAGGGATCAGGGGGTTTCTGGAGGACGGAATGGGCAAGCTCTGGAAGGGTGATGGGGAGGGACTGCACTGCAAACAAAGGTTGTCTTAATATGTAGATAAAGTCTCTCATGCAGTAGTCCTCAGAATAGCCTGTGGTGATCTCTGGGCAGGGTTTCAATATGACCTTTCCAGGATCGCATTTAGGCTGATATGGGCCTCAGAGAAAGCCTCGGCTTGCATTTGCTATTTACTTCACTGATGTATATAGATGTAAAAGGACAGCTTTTTTGTGTGTTTGTTTGTAAATCTTTTTTTTTTTTTTTTTTTTTAATTAAGACAGGGTTTCACCATGTTGGCCAGGCTGGTCTTGAACTCCCAACCTCAGGTGAAACGCCCACCTTGGTCTCCAAAGTGCCTGGATTACAGGTGTGAGCCACCACACCCAGCCAAGACAGGACAGCTTTTTCATAAAACTCTCTTTTGTAAAAGGACAGCTTTATAGAGCTATTCCTGTGTCTGCAGTTTCTCTTAAAAGCCATCTCGAAATATGCCAAAGAAGTATATTTTGGGTGGCATATTTGGTGTCCCACAGTATAGTACAGCAATATTATATTTCAGTTTGGGAAATACCTTCAAACTTACTGATTCTTTCCTTGGCTATGTTGAGTCTAATAATGAGCCTATCAAAGGCATTCATTCTTCCTTTCTGTTGCTGTTTTTTGTTTCTACATTTCCTTTGATTCTTTCTCAGGGTTTCCACCACTCTGCTTTTCCATCAATTCTTACATGTTGTCTACTTTTTCCATTAAATACCTTATCACATTGATCACACTTATTTTAAATTCTCTCTTGGAGAATTCTAACATTGTTACGGTTTCTGATCCTTGCTTTGTCTTCCCATATTGTGTTCTTCTTGACTTTTGTCATGACTTGTAATTCTTAAACTGGAAGCTCGCCATACTATATCAGGTAAGAGAAGCTGAGCTAAATAGGCATTTAGAGTGAGGATTAATGTTATCTTGCTAGAAGTTGAGCTGTGTTTAGTGTTTTTTATAGCTAAAGGTACCAGAGACTTCAACTCTAGTGCTCTTATCTTTCCTGTTAGAAACTTTAGACTTCCTCAGAGAGAGTTCATTTTGGAGTTCTTTAGGCTATAATCTAATGCTATTATACTGGAGCCCTGCGGGTGTGGTGTTAAGATGTGTGGAAGAAAGCGTGTTTTATAACCTTATAATTAAATCTCAGTTTTCTGGTGGGCCTGTGTCTCTGGGCTACAGTGTTTCTAATTTATTTCCTTAAAGTTCTGACCCACGTTTACTATGTCCCACTGCACTTAAGTAAGATTTAAAAAAAAATAATAATTAAGGGGGCTGAAGAGGGAAGAATGTCCTTATTCCAGCTGTGTTAAAGTTCTGGTAAAATCTTTCTCTTGAAGAGTGGGCCTTTTTTATGGAAAACTCTGCATATATTTCACAATGGTTAAAATGGTAAATGGTTTGTCTACCGGCAAAGCCGTGAGTGAATCTTCCTCTGGTCTTCATGAGCGCATCTTCTGATCTTAATTCATTGTGAAAACCTGATGTGATTACTGAAAGTCAATCCCACAAAAGTATGAGGTCCCCCAAAACTGCAGCCACTAGAGTTTCTCACTCTCATGCTGGTCCACAATCAGCCCCCAGTTATATCAAAATTACAATTTAAGTATGAAACTACCTTTGCAAAAATTTTAACAGTGAGAAAATTGTGAGAGTGAAAGAGATATGATCTATCTAACCAACTCTCCATCTTGCCTTTAACCTCTAAATTGCCCTCGATCATTTGGGCCAAGCTAACTTTGGGAGAAGTTTAGTGTATAGTTTAAATGATAATAGCCCTTCCCCAAAATTAAACCACCTTTGTAAAACTAATGAAAGACCACCAGATTAGGAGGATAAGAAAAGCCTTAATTCTGCTAAGCTAGAGGCATAGTCAAATGATTATCAGCCATTGTTCTGAAGGTCACGGGATGTGCAACTTTCCCAATTGCTCCTGTAATTAATATCATTATTGTAGAACCTACTATTGACCTTTTGAGATGTCTTTTCAGGTTTCTGTATTTCTGATAACTGGATGGCCCCACCCAGATCCCTGACTCAACTGGTCCTGTGGCCCCCACCTAGAAGTAAATTCAGTGCACAAGGACCATTTTCCAAATGTCTATGATTGTATTTCCAACCAATCAGCAGCACCCATGTGCTAGCCCCCTGCCCTCCAAATTATTTTCAAAAAGCCTAGCCTCCAAATGTATGGGGAGATTGATAATAATAATACAATAATTCTATCTCCCACATGTGACTAGCCTTGCATCAGTTAAACTTTCTTTAGTGCAATGCCCTACTCTCAGTGAATTGATGATGTCTGTGTAATGGGCAGGAAGAATTCATCAGGCAATTACAATCATATCTAGCAGTTATGACTCTAGCCACTTCTGCTCCAGGTAAGCAAATTTGACTTCTACTGTGACTCTCTGGAATCACCTATCTCTCTCCACATTCTGGGCTTTGGTAGTTTATCCTGCAATTTCAGTTCTCTTACTGGTCTAAGAAAAGTCATTTTCAGTTGGTTTAGCTTTACCTTGTAACGATGCAGTGACAACTGCCAAGCATTTTACATACCAGAGATGAAACTGGAAGTCCTTCCATAACTGAAGTTTTATTTCTTTTTTATAAAAAGTTAATTTCGGAAGAATACTTCACAGTGTCTGATCACAGATGAGTTTGAGCCTTATCACTCAGAAATGTCAATTACCCATCAGATGTCTCTTCCTGAACTATATCTTCATTTTTTTCCATATTGAACAAATATTTGCTGTGGACCTATGGACATAAGATGTCCCTGTGTCCATTCTCCTTGGTACATCTTAAAATGCTTGGAAACTTGGCTTCCAAATCAGGCCACAACACTGGGACACATTATGTGTCACCCTATTAGTTCTTTTAAAGCAGGCGTCCCCAAACTTTTTACACAGGGGGCCAGTTCACTGTCCCTCAGACCGTTGGAGGGCCGCCACATACTGTGCTCCTCTCACTGACCACCAATGAAAGAGGTGCCCCTTCCTGAAGTGCGGCGGGGGGCCAGATAAATGGCCTCAGGGGACCACATGCGGCCCGCGGGCCGTAGTCTGGGGATGCCGGTTTTAAAGCAATGATGTCTTCATTCAACAGTTGCCCATTGGTTAATAAATCAAATAAGATATTAGAGAACCATTATATTTTTATTTTTCTGTCTATAGAATAGGTAATGGCCTGTCATGAACTTTGGTGAGAAGCTTATCATGCTTAGATTTTGGAATGGTGGAAGAAAATCCTATTAACCCTTGAATCATCATTGAAAACATGAATTCAGCTGAATAAAAACATCTCTTGGTTCTGTCTACTGAGGTTATCAATTTCCATGTTAACAAAAGTGAACATTTCTCCTTTACATTTCTCAAGTAAAACCCTTCTGTTCAGAATGCAATAATCTAAAGCAAGAAAAGAGTAAAAATGAACGTATTCTAGTTGTGTACCTGAACAATCAATTCACTCTGATATGAAATAAAATATTTGTTGTGATTCTGCTGTGACCTGATACTTTATTGTATTTATAGGTCAGACAACTGTTCCATCTTGGCAGTTAAAGTGAATGCAAAAGTTTATGACTGTGAATAGTGGCTTTTGAAGATATAACTAACAAATTATTCAATAAAAATATGCTAAACAATTGGTGAAATGTTAGATATTTGAAAATCATAGTTTTTCATTGTCACTTATGAATGACTATATTTACTCTTTGGAAAATGATTATAGAAAAATTAAGTTTCCATTTACCTTTTATGTAAGAATGTGGAAACCAAATTCTCAACTGAGAGCAAATTTAGAAGTGTTTTTCTCTGAAGGTTTGTGCTTGCCTGGCCTTAGAGTGGCGGGCCAGGAAATCAAGGTGGAATTCTTTTCCTCTAAGCTATGTTCATTGATGCCACACTAAAGAAAATTTGGAGGGAGTATTTTTTAATTAGTTCTATCTCAGTAACTCTCAAAAATGCTTTAGGGCATGGGAACACAACTGTCCAATGTTCAAGCAACTCCTGTTGATTTAAGTAGAATTGATCAGGAGTAATATACTAAAGAAAGCTTAGTACAAAAGACAAAAAGCTGGAGGCTACTTTATGTATTGTTTGTGGCTTATCGTACAAAGCAATGAAAGTCTCATCTACTCCCCTTTCTACAGCCCTGGCTGTTGTCTACTTCTAGCATAAAATAAAATGTCACTCACGCCTGTAATCCCAGCACTTTGGGAGGCCGAGGCGGGTGGATCACGAGGTCAGGAGATTGAGACCATCCTGATCAACATGGTGAAACCCCGTCTCTACTAAAAATACAAAAAAATTAGCTGGGCATGGTGGCATGTGCCTGTAATCCCAGCTACTCAGGAGGCTGAGGCAGGAGAATTGCCTGAACCCAGGAGGTGGAGGTTGTGGTGAGCCGAGATCGTGCCATTGCACTCCAGCCTGGGTAACAAAAGCGAAACTCCGCCTCAAAAAAAAAAAATAAAATAAAATAAAATATAAATCGTTTCTTCCTAGAAACATTCCATCCTTAAGTGGATACACATTGATATTCTAATTTTCTCTTGGAGTACAGTATTTGGTGGCAATTTTGGCCTCCAGTCACAAAGTTTCCTCTAACTAAAGAGTTTTGCATAGTCCAGGACTCTAATAATTGCTTTAATTTATATTTAGCATCTCAGAATTAAAAACATCAGATTGACAGCAGAATGGTAAGTGATTTCATGAGGTATTTTAATATGGGCAAAGTTAATAAACTATAAAAATCACTAGTAAAGTCATTTCCTTTGGAGAAATTTGGAAATTCAAGTAAGCCATGTATGGTGTGCATGTGTATTTTGTCACCCATCATGTGTTTTGCATGTGTTTGTGCACATTCTTCTGCTAAAGAAAACATACAAAATGATATCAGGTTTTTTGCTATATGAAGTAATGGTTTCTTCCAGGAATTGTGTGCTTGCAGGGTTAATTCAGGAAGGTTATTGCCCAAGAACCACACAGCAGTCATATCTCATCACCTTCAGCAGGAATAATTTATAGTTTAATCTTACATGCAGGCGTATTAAATTAGTATTACTCATCAGAACCTGCTTATTAATAAAACAAGCCAAATTAGCCACTGGAGAATCATATTTGGAAATTCAATGACAATTTTACATTTTTAATAAAGGCTCAGAAATATTATTGCAGTGCAGGTGGTACAGAGAACTGTGGTCAAATTTGACATTCGTTAATAATTGAAGTGTGGAACGTGACAGAGGTGAAAATTGATATTGATTTCTTTCCTCTAATATTTGGAGGCATTCTAAAAGGTAAATAAAATGAGATAACAAGACATATCAAGGCTCACTGATTTCTTTGATCGCCCCTCCCCACATGAGAACACATATCACTCGTTTGCCTACCATGTTTTGAATAATTCAGTGCCCATAGTCTTTTCAGTTCAATGCATTACAAAACACACTCAAGCTGAGTTTCAATCATATTAGACTGAAAGCTGAATTTTTTATGAAGGATTATTTAAAACAAAATGCGTCTTGGGCCCAACAGCCTTTGAAGCCAAACAATCCTGAGAGTTCAGTAAGGAAATGTCAACACTGTGGAGAATTTTTCGATTCAGAAAATTAAAGGAATCCTGTTTGATGTATATTAACCATATCAATATTAACAACCTTCTGCTGGATTTCAGCACTGATTTGAGAACTGAGGTATTATTGGTCTTGTATTTTAACTAGTTGTAAAAGCACTGAGAGAGTTGTTCTTGGGTTGAACTTGACCTGCGTCTGGAAATGATTTCTGCTCCATCCATTTTGAAAAGCTTTATTCGAGTGGATTTCTCTGCCTCTCTTATCACTTGCACCCCTTGGGAAAATGAAAGATGCTCAAATATAGATGTTAACACTACAGATGCTTTGTTTGGGAATAGTGTCTTTCAGCTTCCTGTCTTTAAAAAATTATATTGCCAACCAGCCATTTGACTTAAAAGCAACTCTTTTTACTAAAAGACACCTATATTGGGATGCCAGAAGAAGCAGTCATTTCAAACTTCTTTTTTAATTTTGTCATACATTCATACTGGAATGTACTTGTTCAACAGATCATGGAACTTCCTTTCTACTGACCAAGTAATGAAGCAAAATGATCTTCAGTGGACAATATAAGTAGAAGCAAAATGTTACGAATTATCAGTCTTTTTCCTGAGACATACAGAATCTTGTAATCTTGTATAGGAAAAACTCAAACAGAAAGTCTTACAATAATCTAGCATATTAGCATTACTCTTTTAACATTCAGCGGCTTTCACTGCCAACTCACCCTGAACCCTACACTGCTGAGAATGTCTTTATCGTTAATTTTTAAAGCTCTCCTCTTTTCATTAAAATGGTCACAATTTCACAAGTAAAATTAAGGAAGAAGCATAATAACATCCCAGATATTCTAGATAGATGCTCTGAGATAAATGGCCATCTATTTCAACCGAATATAGGTCTTATAAACCAAGAAGTATCTAAGACAGAACTCAATCAATTTAGAAGTTTGTTTTGCTAAGGTTAAGAATCATTACCTGTGACACAGCCTGAGGAGGTCCTAGGAGAATATGCCCCAGGTGATTGAATTACAGCTTGATTTTATACATTTCAGAGACAGAAGTTACAGGTGAAGACAAATTAATACAGGTAAGGTGTACATTGGTTTAGCCCAGAGAGATGGGACATCTCAAAAGGCGAGTTTCTAGGTCACAGGTAGATTTAAAGACTTCCTGACTGGCAACTGGTTGAGGATGTTAAGCTCTGTCTGAGGAGTTGAAATAAGCTTGGGTTAATGTAAGAGACAGGATGTGTGGTGGAGGTGGTTGTGAAAGCTAAGATTCTTGTCTTACAGATGAAGCCTCCATGAAGCAGGATGCAGAGAGAATAGATGGGAATGCCTCTTATCAAGTGTCAGCCTCTTCTAAGAGACCTAGTAAAGAAAAGAAATCCTCTACAGAACGCAAATTTCCCCTACAAGAGACAGTTTTGCAGGACCATTTCAAAATGTGTCAAATAAATATACTTTGGGGTGAAATACTTCGATTTCCTTCAAGAACTTGTCATCTGTCTCGTGATGTTATACAAGAGTGAGGCTGGCATTGGTATATTATGGCTACAAACCATCTGTTCTGTCAGTCTTGGATGGCTATTTTAACGTTAATACTGGTCAGTTGTGCCTAAACTCCAAAGGGAAGGGAGTACAATGATGCATATTCAGACCCCCCCATTCCTTCTGTCACAGCCTGAACTAGCGTGTCAGGTTTGTTTGATTCCCTTTTGTTAAGAAGAAGGTCCATTCAATTAGTTAGAGGACTCAGAATTTTATTTTTGGTTTACAGTCAGTTTTCTATGAAATAGGAAATTCATCTCATAATTGAAGTGAGAAGATAGGCTGGATCATCCCCTCTTGAGTGGCCTTTATGTAAGTGTTTCTAGATATTGGTCCCTCCTAGCAATCCACCACTCCATCACTGTGGAGTCAATTAAGTGAGGAAATTTTTAAGGCCATGCTGGAAACACAAAACACAGTGAGGAACTGAGGTGACTGGCAAACAAGAAGAAAGTGGAGGAGGAAGAGAGGTAGGGAGCCCAAGTTTCATTGTTTTCTATATTCTCTGTGCTTTACAAGGGAAAGACATCCGGGTCTGAATTCTTTTCATTCTTAGTCATTAATGTGGGTCCAGCATCTCAGGGAAAAAGCCTTTTTAAAAAAGGAAATATGCAGTTCAGGTTTAAATTATTTTGGATGCAATATCACAATTTAAAAGGACTTCCAAAATGAGGGGATAACCTTTGAAAGATTAACTCCCAACCCTCTCAATCTCAAAAAATGAATACTAAAAATACGAACCAGCAAAGAACACTAACTACACAGCCAAATAAAACAAAGGCCTATAACATACCAATTGACAGTAGCTCTCCAGGAGAGAGAAAGAAGACAACAAAATTCTATCTGATTTAGCAGAATCAAGCATAGTACCTATTTTTTCCCCCAAAATCAAGGGATAAAGGATTTTAGTAAAAACTCCAAAAGTAGATTGAGGGAATGTGCAGAAAACAGGGCCAAAAAACCCCAAACCTCCTTAAAAAGAGAAGCTCCTTCTCATATCAGTGGAACCTCAGGTTTTATCTGGATAATAAAATAATAGGTCATTTCAGGTAGCTTCTTTTTGTATTTATTTATTTAAATTTTAGTCAGCATTTAAAAACTATCCAATCAGAAAGAGAGGCAATTCTACATGCATTAGTTATTCAATTCTCACAGTTTCATTTGTATTAATAGATTTGACTGCATTTGTGCATTTAGTTTTCTATCTATACAACTGTCAAAGAAGGAGATGAAAGAGAGTGAGTAATATTTGCATATGCAACTAATCAAAGCAGAATTGCTTTTAGCTTTAACACAAATGTCCTTTTGTGATCTCAGATTAATATCTTTATTCCTAAGTAGAACATAAATAACATTTATTGGCTGGATTATTTGCAATAGACAAGCTTGCTTAGTGTTTATTGCCCAGCAGATAACTATTGATAAGTCTCACTGAGTATGCTAACAGAGAAAAAAAATGCTGATACTGAAATCCAACTTTACAAGAATGAATTTAAATTAACTTCAGTAACCAGTATTAATGAAACTGGGGAAAATGGCACAACAGTATTCCACAGAGTATTTTGTTTTAATTAGAGATGGAACCTATGAGCTTCTAAAAAATATTACATTCTATCACTCTCTCATTTTAAAAATCTAGGAATATAAATGAAAACTAAAAAACATTACTTAGCTATTTTAGTCCAGTTTTAATATATAGCAGCTCTGGATTCATATTAAGGGTAAATAGTTAAAAACTTGAGTAATTAATATAATTTGGAAGCATTCTGATACAAGTAATAAAACTTATTAGAAAGTGAGTCCATTTATGCAGAGACAGCTATAACATTTAGTTCAAATTTACTACAATTAAAATGTTATGGCAGTACTACATTTATAAATACATACACAAGTTAGGCAGAAAATACAAACAGATTTAAATGTAGAAAGTTTGATCATGATAAACCAAAATTATAATCGAAAGATTCAAGTTAATCACCGCCAGGCAATATGGCTCACGCCTGTAATCCCAGCAGTTTGGAAAGCTGAGGTAAGCTGATTACCTGAGGTCTGGGAGATCGAGACCAGCCTGACAAATGCAGCCAAACCCCGTCTCTTCTAAAAATACAAAAATTAGCTGCACATGGTGGCACATGCCTGTAATCCCAGCTACTTGGGAGGCTGAGGCAGGAGAATGGCTTGACCCCAGGAGGCGGAGGTTGCAGAGAGCTGAGACCGCTACACTGCACTCCAGCCTGGGCAACAAGAGTGAGACTCCATCTCAAAAAAAAAAAAAAAAAAAGAATTCAAGTTAATCGTTCAAATTTGATGCTGAGAAAACCATATACCCACTTATAAAGAAATAATGTTAGGTTTTTTTTTCAACCACAGACTAAATTAAAAAATAAATTACAAATGGATTAAAATTATGTCATTATAAAAACAGAAAAATATTTTCAATAAACCCCAAAGCTATAAAGATTTACATATTTAAATTATAAAATGTAAAAGAGTCTATGTGATAAAAGGTGATATATGCAAAATGAAAATAAAATAATGGACTTGGAGACAATATTTGTAGCATATATAACAGACAAAGGATGAATACCTCTATATATAAACCATGCTTACAAATTAATAAGAAAAATATAAACATCATAGCATAAAAATAGCCTTAAAATATGAACATAGAAGTCATAGAAAAAGGCAAATAATTCATAAACCGGTGAAAAGATGCAGAGTAACACTAGTAGTCAGTGAAATGCAAATTAAAGCAATAAATGCCATTTTAATATGAAGATTAGCAACAAATGAAGGGGCTATATATTATAGTTGAGGTAAAAATGTAAGTGATATTTTTAAACAATATTAAGATCTTTTCACAATATTATCTGAACTGTCCTAATAATAGAGATTCAGTAATCAATGAGACACAAATTTCTAATATCGGGAATGAAAGAGAAAACATCACTGTATTTCTTACTGACTTTCAAAAAGGTAATAAAAGAAATTTGTGAATAACTTTGTCAACAAGTTCAATAACTTAGGTTAAATTTTAAAATACAAAAATTATCAAAATTTACATCAGAATAGAATGTTAATAGCTTTATTCTCATTATAGAAGGTGTATTCTTACTTAAAACCTTCCCAGAAATAAGACTACAGACTAAAAAGACTTTACTCTTTTAGTAAAAAAGATGAAGTAAAAAAATTATAAACTCTTTTTATGAGGTTAACAATACTTCAAAACCGAATTCTGAGAAAGACCTTATAAGAAAATAAAAAAAATAAATAAAACTACAAAGCAATAACTCTCATGAATATTGAGTCAAAAAAGCTTAGGACAATATTGGTGAATTTAATTCACCAATATATCAAATGAACAGTGTATATGACCATATGGGAGTAAAGTTAATTCCTAAAATGAAAAGTTCCTTTAACACACAAAACTTTCACAGCCAGAGTGTCAGAGGCATTTGAACCAGAGCAACTCCATCTTGAGTAGAAGCTGGATTAAATGAGGCTGAGACCTACTGGGTGGCATTTCCAGATGGTTAGGCATTCTAAGTCACCGGATGAGATAGGAGGTCAGCACAAGGTACAGGTCATGAAGACCTTGCTAATAAAACAGGCTGCAGTTAAGAAGCTGGCCAAAACCCACCAAAACTAAGATGGTGACAAGAGTAACCCACGTCATTCTCACTGCTACAGTCCCACCAGTGCCAAGACAGTTCACAAATGCCATGGCAACATCAGGAAATTATCATATATGGTCTAAAAAGTGGAAGCATGAATAATCCACCTCTTCCTTAGCATATAATCAATAAATAAACATTAAAATGGGCAACCAGCAGCCCACAGAGCTGCTCTGTCTATGGAGTAGCCATTCCTTTACTCTCCTAATAAACTTGCTTTCTTTTGAACTCTGGACTCAGCCTGAATTCTTTCTTGTGTGAGATCCAATAACTCTCTCTTGAGGTCTCGATGGGGACCCCTTTCTGGGAACAAGAGGGAAGGTGTCTAAGAAAACCCTATACCTTAATGGTAAAGGAGTGAACATTTCCCTCCTAAACTCAGGAAACTGAACAAGTCAAACTGTTTCTAATACTTATAATTACCATGGTACTCCAGGTCCTCACCAATGTGATAAGTCAAGGAAATAAACAAGAGGCGGATTATGGCTATGTGTATAGAAAATCCTAAGAAATCTACCGCTCAAAATACTGATTGTGAGTAAATTTAGCCATATCACAGCATATAAGCTCAATAGATTCAAATTAAATTCAGTTCTATACACAAGCCCCATGTGAGGAGTAGAGGAAGAAAACCAGAGGGTATAGACATAACCAAGGGTGACTGATCACACTGGCCCAGAAATTGTGAAATCATTAGGCTCCTAAATGTCTCAAAAAAATGAATTAAGTCATAAGTCAAATGACTGCCACAGCATTTGATTCTGTAACCAGTAACATAAATGAGTTGGATTGTTGAGTTCATTGTTACTTTGTCCTTAATTTCCTCCATAAACTTGACTGAAACTTTTATAGCTGAACATGGCATCTGGCTTGCATGACTTTTCCCAACTTTGTGCATAAATACTTAGAAAAAAAGATGAAAATTAGCAGTACTAAAAATTAAGACTGACAAACAACCTATGCCAGTGACAAGTTGGAAAAGTATTTATAACAAGCTTTAAAGTGTTTCAAGACATTACAATTTTATAAGAATGCTGCTTGACTTATGATAGCATTACATCTCAATAAATCCATCATTAAGTTGAAAATATTGTAAATTGAACAAGGCATTTACTATACCTTACCTACTAAACTTCTTAGCTTTGCCTAACCTTACTTAAATGTGCTCACAATATTTATGTTAGCTTAAAATTGAAGAAAATAATCTAATTCAAAGGGTATTTTATGATTATGTTAAATAGCATATATAATTTATTGAATGCAGTATATTATATAAAAAATGAGAGTTTTGCACCATTATAAAGTCAATATTGTAAGTTGTGAGCCATCCGTACTGGTCTTTCTACTTGCTCCTAATTTTGCCTTTAAAAAAAATCACATTGGGAGGCCGAGGCGGGTGGATCACAAGGTCAAGAGATCGAGACCATCCTGGTCAACATAGTGAAACCCCGTCTCTACTGAAAATACAAAAAATTAGCTGGGCATGGTGGCACATGCCTGTAATCCCAGCTGCTCAGGAGGCTGAGGCAGGAGAATTGCCTGAACCCAGGAGGCGAAGGTTGCGGTAAGCTGATATCGCGCCATTGCACTCCAGCCTGGGTAGCAAGAGTGAAACTCCATCTCAAAAAAAAAAAAAGAAAAAAAAAATCACAGATATTATTATAAGAATTCGTATTTATCCGTCTGCTTGCATTATTTTAAAATCTCTGAGTTACATGCACAGAATGGGCAGATTTGTTACATAGGTATACACATGCCGTGGTGGTTTACTGCACCCATCAACCTGTCCTCTGCATTAAGTATTTTTCCTAGTGGGATCCCTTCCCTAGGTCCCCACCCCCGATAGGCTACAGTGTGTGATGTTCCACTCCCTGTGTCCATGCGTTCTCATTGTTCAACACCTACTTGTGAATGAGAACATGCAGTGTTTGGTTTTCTGGTCTTCTTAGTTTGCTAACTCGTGTTAGGTGTTAGTTTGCTGACAATTATGGTTTCTAGCTTCATCCATAACCCAGCAAAGGATATTAACTCATATTTTTTATGGCTGCATAGTATTCCATGGTGTAGATGTGCCACATTTTCTTTATCCAGTCTATTATTGATGGGCATTTGGGTTGGTTCTAAGTCTTTACTGTTATGAACAGTGCTGCAATAAACATATGTGTTCATCTGTCTTTGTAGCAGAATGATTTATAATCATTTGGATATATACCCAGGGATTGCAAGGTCAAATGGTATTTCTGGTTCTAAATCCCTGAGGGATTGCCACACTGTCTTCCACACTGGTTGAACTAATTTACATTCCCACTAACAGTGTAAAAGCATTCCTATTTCTTCACATCCTCTCCAGCATCTGTTGTCTCCTGACTTTTTAATGATAACCATTCTAACTGGTATGAGATGGTATCTCATTGTGATTTTGACGTGCATTTCTCTAATAACCAGTGATAATGAGCTTTATTTTTTATGTTTGTTGGCCACATGTATGTTTTCTTTTGAAAAGTGTCTGTTCATATTTTTCGCCCACTTTTTGACAGGGTTGTTTTCTTTTTGCAAATTTGTTTAAGTTCTTTGTAGATTCTGGATCTACCTGTGGTAGTCTGAATAATAGTACTCCCCACCAAAAAAAGAGAGAAAGAGCCTAATCCCTAGAAGATGTGAGAATGTTGTTACCTGGCAAAGGGAAATTAAGATCCAAATGGAATTATGGTTGCTAATCAGCTGAATTTAAGATTAGAAGATTATCATGGATCACCCAAGTGGGCCTAATGTAATTGCAAAACTTCTTAAAAGACAGAGGAAGAAGAGTCAAGGAATAAAAGGTGATAAGGAAAGCAAGGTCAATGATGCAATGAAGGAAGGACTCGACCTGCCATTGACAGACTTGAAGATAAACAGATTGAGTAGATTAACAAGGGAAGTTTCTAGAATCTGAAAAAGGAAAAGAAATAGATTTTCCTCTATAATATCCAAAAGGGAATGCAGCCCTATTAACACCTGGATTTCTGCCCAGTAAGACACATGTTGGACTTCTAATTTACAGAATTGTAAGATGGATAATAAATTGGTGTCACTTTAAACTCACTGAGTTTGTTAACTTGATTACACAGCAACAGGGAATAATATAATAATCTCATTATCTCTCTCCTCTATTCCTGGAATGCCTTTACAATATTATATTTCTTGTATTATCCATCCTCCATACACACACACACACACACACACACACACACACACACAATCAGTGTATATATAGAGTATGTTTAAAATACATGTTTTGTATGTTTACACTCACATATATACACATATATATTTTAAGTTAGTATTTCTCTGCCATAAGACCATGAGAAAAGCCTTCATTTGCCTATAATTTCCTGTTAATTATAATTAAGGTTGCTAATCTTAATCTTTGCTTTATTTTGGTTTTGATCTAATGATATTTAGTCTTCTGAATTATTCCTGTTTCCTTTGGAATTTGCTTTTCTTTTTGTATACTTGGTTGTTTTGATATAATTTTTCTGTTTTCTCAGTTTTATTGATCCTTGCCTTCTACTTATTAAGAAGTAATTTATTTATTTATTGTATTAGGTTTAATGGAACTTGTATCTACTATAGGCTTTCTCTGCCTTTGTGAGGATGCTTTTCTCCCAAAAACCACTATTGTAAATGAGAGTGTTGTCTGCCGTTTTATAAAAGGTGATTGGAGGTGCTCTCTTAGTTGTCCTCCCATTCTTTCTGTGTGTATGTGTATTTGTGTATGATTCTAGTGTCCTGGTTAATCTTTTCAGGGACCATGAAACTATTTCGATTTCTTAGGATATATGATGCTACATGGGTAGCACTTCACGGGGATTTGGAGTACAGTTTATTTTGTCACTCAGGTAATGAACATCGTACCTGATAGTTTTTCAATTCTTATTCTGCTCCAACCCTTCTACCCTCAAGTAGGCTCCAGTGTCTATTGTTCTCTTCTTTGTGTCTATGTCTACTCAATCTTTAGCTTCCACTTATAAGTGAGAACATGTAGTATTTGGCTTTCTGTTCCTGTGAACAACTGGATTTTAATGAGAAAAGAAAATCATTTTATTACATTAAAAACTGTCATATTTTCAAAATATGAAACTTGGAACTTCAGTCTAGAGATATTTGCAGAAATATTCTCCCTGAATAGCAGAAAGGACTTTATCTTGTAGAACAATCTATGAAGATACCTCAATAACTTTGGCAGCTGAAGTTCTTAATCAAATTAAGAGCATGCTCTTCCCAGAGTTTGAGAAGTCTGTGCCTTTGCATTTCTACATCTGTTTTGTTGCTACAGTAAATAAAATAAAAAACTTAACAGATTTAGTTTATGTTTCTATCTACTAACTTACTTGTTGTCTGAGGACTCCGTTGAGCATGCAGTTGCCCATGTTGTCAGAGCTCCTCGTTTCTTATTCAGTGTCAGGCTAGCTTGATGGACCCAGCTCATAGAGGGCAACTGTCACTCTATTTTGTCTATCCAATCTAAAGACCCATTAAAGTGCTTTAGGGCATTACTGTGAAGAGGACTTCCTTTTGTATGTGCATGTGTGTGTGTTTATTTAATACTGTGGTCAGACTGCAATAGCACTACATCGGACTTTGCTTTTGGCAAACTTTTCTTTTTGTTTACAAGATGAACTTTTTGTTTATCAAGAAACACTTTTACTGGCTTCATGCCAAGTGAGTATTTTCCTGGCTCCTTGTATCCATATATTTAACTATTTTCCTAGTATTCACAGTCACAAACTTGGTCAATATTTATTAGTTTCACTCTTCAATTTGTTTGCCCATTCATAAACACACTTAACTCTCACCACACTGATGGTAGACTCCATCTCAGCATGCTTAAAGGGGCACAGGGAACAGTTCATGAGGAAGGTGCTGTCAGAGGCTGATTGACAGTATCAATGTTGTAGATGGCTCTAATGACAAACATGCATGGCTCTTACTTATGCCTTCCTACTTCCTGATAAAGGCAATGACAGCTCTGAATCAGGGCATTTGAACCCAGAAGAGCTAATTTTCCACTATATATGGTGCAACTGTGCCTATGGAAATATATCTTATTAAGCACTTTTCTTTTATGTTACACAAATATGAGGCTTGCAGTTTCTAGAACAATAAACATTCTCTTGCCATGACAGAGCCAAAGCAGATGCCACTAGTTAGAAAAACATTTCTGAATTATATGACTTGGGTTCCCTAACAAGGTTAAAACAATTGTTTTTTTCTCTGTTTTATGATTTCAAGAGATGAGCTTGCCTAATCTACTAAAATAACAAATAGAACTACTGAAATAACAGGGTCATATTATTATTTTGAGATAATTTAATAAATACTATAAGAATATTATTTTACGAATGCTATTACTAGCATTTAAAAATTATTTTATAAGCCAAACATTGATAGCTTTAAGCATAAAAATATTACTAACTTATTTCTTCCTTACAGTCACTTTATGATGTTGGTACTACTATTCATTACCATTGTGCAGATGAAGAAATTGAGGCACAGAGAGGTGAAGTAACTTGCCCATGATTGCACATCTATAAATGGTAGAAATAAAATCCAAACTCTGACCAGCTCCAGAGTACATGAATTTAGCTTCTATGCTACTTTGCTTGATCAATCACTATCATATTAATTTAACTGGATTCTAAATTCAGATGAGCATTTTTTTCTTGGTTGCAAGGAAACATTTAATAAGCCTAAATTGCAATGTTTGAAATGCAAGTCTGAGTCCAAATCTGAAAACCCTAAACCATGTGATTTCTTAAAAAAAAATTGAGTATTTGTTCTAAGGTTTGTCATAGTATAAGCTTTCATTTAAAGTAACAGGTCCTATTATAAATAAGTGTAAGAATGGCATTCTAAAATGTATCCAACAAGTGTTACAGTTTCTTTAATGGCAATGAAATAGTGAGCTGTTTCCTGAAACACTAAATGAGTTGATTTGCTTTTATTGAGTGAACACTAAAGTCTGTTGACAAGACTGCACCTGAAAGGACTCTGTAGATACGCTATCACTCTAATAAGAGTCAGCCTTGTTTTTTTCTTTAGCAAACAGGAGTGGTAAGATACAGTTTCAGTTGGCATGAACGAATAAATCATTTTTGGTTTTGGTTAAACCTGTGCCTTAATAAATGTCTTCGAGTTGGAGGAGACATGAGTTTATAGTTTCCATTCTTTATGCCCATCATCACCATATGAAACCAATTCCAAGAAGGTAAAGCTATGCTTATGTGTGTCCAACCAGAGAGTGATGCAGCTATTCAAGCATACTTTACAGCCTGAAACACTGGTAAAGTGAGGACAGCCAGTAACCAATGAGTTATCCTACCACTGATTCATCTGTCAGGTCCTTCATTCTTCTCTTCAACTTTTAGAATTAAGAACTATACAAAAGGTCCTATTCCAAATTTCATTCTTTTTATTCTCCTCTCATGTGACTTCTCACTCTCCCTATCCAATGCCACACACACTGCCAAAAACAAGACTGAGTACTTTGGGGACATGAAATAGGTGTCTATATAGAGATTAACTCCTGTCCAAAAATCACTAACTCTAAAATAAACATGGGGGGAAACTAATTGGGGAAATGACTGGAATGAATTAAATATGTGGGGCAGGAGGAGGACAGATATGTGTATTGAGTATGTCTCTTAAAAACATGTTTTATTGACCTCAAATTTAATCCAGTCAATATCTCTGAATACATTTTAAAACCCTAAGTGTTTGTGCATGTCTATAATGATGGCATTCTATATTATTTGTGTTATGTTTTCTTGTTCACAGGAGTATGTTGCCTTTAGGGTTTAACATTTAATGTTGCTTTTGTATACGGATGAAGTTTCATATAGTAAGGGAAAAATGTTTAAGGATTTCTTTCCCATTAGCATTGATATGAGTTCCTGTCACTTTATTTCTTCGTGGTGGCTGCCAGTGGAAAACACAAGATGACCAAATATGGGAAAGACCCTGGAACTCTCGCAGTGAGTTTTCACGGTCTGCATCAGAATTCTGCAGAAGGCCTTCTACAGAATTGGCAGTGAAATGAGTATGGAAAGTTGGAATTAGTTTGCTATTTACTTTCAGTTTGATATTTTTTTCTTGTCTGTAATGTATAAAAATTACACAACAAGTAGGAGAACAGTAGCAGTTATAAAGAAAATATCCTGCTGCATTAAAGATACTCAGCACTTACTTAGGCTCACAAATGCACAGAATGTTAGAGCTGGGTTGTGAAAACTAATCTAATTCCAACTTCCTCCCATAATGATGAGGGAAAGTTGGAGGCTTACCAAGAAAAGTGACCATTCCAGGATCAGTGAGTTTGCAGTTGAGGAGAGAGGGCTTGGCTTCTGTAGATTGATGCCTCTATGGGCAGGGTATTAATGGAGATTAAGTGTTCCTTTACCTAAGAATGTTCAGCTTAATCAAAAGGTTTGGGATTCTTGTCTCCTCCTTTGTTTTAGTTTCTTTCTACATACTTATGGACCATATTCTTTTAGTTACTTTCTAGAACGGAATCTCCACGAAATCTGTTTTGTTAACCCTTCTGTTTTGGATTGTAGCTTGAATTTTTAACAAGTTGGGGAAGAATACTGAACTGCAGAAAGTTAACAGATTGCTGGTAAAGAAAATCAAAATAATTATAATGCCAATTTCTCTGGGTATTCCCTATGTACTTTGGGAGTAAAAGATAATATTTGTAAAGCTATTTCAAATTGTACAAATATTACCTATAGTTTACAACCCACTGGTTAAAAGCACGGATTCTAAGTTAGAGAACTTAAGACTTTTTCCCAACTCTGTCACTTACTAGTGGTGAGACCTCAGGAGGCGTACTTCATCTCTGTGTGTTTCATTTTCTCATTTGAAAAATAAGGGTTATAACTGTACCCATCTTCTAGGATTGTGGTGTGCAAGGAATTAATAGATGTAAAGTGCTAAGAACTTTGTGCCATTCTAAGCCATTTATAATGGGTCTTTTTATTGTTGTTGTTACCATTAGTACTCAGTTGTCCTTGGAAAAAGCTTCCCAGCAGCCTTGACTTGACTTTCTTTTTGTTATATATTTTCTACATCCCACCTGAGATTTCTGAAAAATCCTGCAAGGCTATTCTGCAGTTATTTAATACCTATGTATCTGTTTGTCATAACGAAAGTGAAAGAACTTCTGGCTTACCATAATCCACAAACCAGGGTTTTGATTTTCTCCCATTTATACACAGCAGTGAACAGATATATGAACATGACTCCATGGGGCTTTCACTGGGGTCCAAATATCCAGACTTTGTGTAACTCTAAACTGCTATGCACAAATAATGGACCTTTAAACACATCTCCCTCCCCTGCCAAAAGTCAACTAAACCATCATTATTTCTGGAATATAAGGTATGATTTCTATTAAATAATTGTGCATACCAAAAAAGGAGAGATACTTTGTATCACAACATTTTGAGAAATACTCAGAGGTCTAAGATGTAGTTGAAATGCTTTCCATCATAGAGGGGTTCCAGAGTTAGCATGTTTTTTACCATATATACATTTGTTTAAGCAATGACAATATGTGGTGACTACACTGTTCAATTCCTCATACCATCAGCACTAGATAAATTAAAGAGGATAAATTCAAATACCAATCTGATCCTTTTGACATAACCCCTAAATCCTTTCTGCTTCTGTATTTTCTCAAATCTAACATAGAACCCAAAGACAAACTACGTCTAAATACTATCAAGAAATGTAGTAATACATGGCAGACAATCCATCTGAATCTTTAATAGTGCACTAAATTTGTTACAAGCAGGCATGTAAACCTAAAAGATAAAATTTAGAGGAGAAATTCTGTCCTGTCTGTTCTCCAGGAGCTAGAAAAAGAACAAAAGCTGAAAGGACTGAGTGAAAAGATCCTGAGTAATCAGAGGCTTCTCAAGTATTTCTGTATAACAGGAAACAAACTCCCATAGAAGGCTGTGATTGGTTTTAAATAGCTAAGAGGGTGCCAATGGCTAGCCTTTCACATACAGTTATTCAAGCACAGAATAACTGATTATCTAATAGGGATGCAACAGAAGGGAATCTTGCCCTAGCAATAGGGATGTGAACAAGATCCCTTCCAGCTCTAATGCCTACACTTAAAATCTAATCATTAACCCCAAGCCATCATTAAGAGTGACCTCAAATCATTCCAAATCCATTTGTCTACTCATCTATTTTTATACACTCAATCAACAAACCTTGAGTGACTGCAATAGGCCAGGGACTGTTCCAAAGCTGGCATAGAACAGGGAATAGAAAGGAAATTCAATCTCTACCATTATGTAGTTTGCATTCTTTGAGAAGAAGTCTATCTAAACACAAATAAACAAAGATAGTCGTTATTTTTATGATTATTCTGTTACTGTTCCTGAAAAATTGATAAGTGGTTCAAAGGAAATAAATTAAGATAATATAACTGTGACTAAGCTGAGATAGTGGATCATCAAGAAAATGGCTTTTTAGGAGGTGACATTTAAGTTACATGCCAAGGAACAGAAAGGAATAATTTACAGAAATTTTTCTGGAAATTTTATTCTAGAAAAAAATTATTCTAAAATATTATTCTAGAAAAAGCATAACACAGTAAGTGCAAAGGCCCTGAGACAAGATCAAACTTAGCCACAATATAAGAACAAAAAGTAGCCAAAAAGTTAGGTCATGAGATAACATACAAATTTATACCAGCTCGTTCCTAACTTCAACTATACATGGATGTTTTCTTGCAGCAAGTCAGACATGTACAACATCCAAAAGAAATATCTGGTTTGAAATTACACTGGAAATTCTGCCTGAGATTCTTGACAAGGGCACAACCCTATTAAAGATCACAGCCATCATTTTCTAAAGCTTAATTCTGGCAATCACTGGCAGACATTTAACAGGGGTGTTTAATATCCTCCCTAAAACATCAGGAAGGGAAGAACAAACATTCTCGCATGTCTGCAATGTGAACTTAGTGTCTCACAATTGAAAATTGGCTGGAGCTTATCCTGCTGACTGCTTTGCCAGCAGTCCAGCATTTAAAGCCTTGAATTCCTGTCCGTTCATCTGTACTTGTGTTTATGTCTCTCACTTAAGCAGTTTTCAGCACACTTCTGTGGTTCTTTTGATACAGTGAATGTGCAGGTGTAAGTCTGACTGTGCCAGGGACTGTGTCCAGATCTGGTCTTTATTGCTAAAACAGACATCTTTGAATATTTGAATCACTACACATGCCATATTTACTCTTGTGTAGGTAGGCCAATTTTCCTCCAGCTAAAGATATTTTAAAATTATTTCTCCCCGCTTACTCCTCCACTTTTCTCCATTGCTTATGCTAAATAATTCAGTGCACTATTCCAAAAGTGGATGTGAGTCACCCAACCCATCTATATTCTTTCAGGGTTAGAGAGAAGGTCAAAAAATGCAGGAAAAGGAGACTATACCCAACAGACTTAGAGAAAAACTCTGGCCATCCATCTCAATAGATCAAAATCATTGCTTCAACTGGACCAAGATTTTATTTGTATCTCATTTCCTGAAAAAGAGACAACTTGGGGAAAGTATTTAGGCAAAAGAGTAAAAGATTCATTGTTGCTAGCCTGTTTCTAAAGTCTCCTCTGGAGCTCAGGTTTTGAATCCTTTGAGATTATGAACTAAAAATCCATGTGTTACATAATGCATTTCTGGAAAAATGCCCAAGACACATATGTGCTCTATGCAGCTAATAGTAACATTAATCTAATGAATGGTATATTAGAAAAATGATTTGTGTACATTCCAATGGAAAGTATATTTTCTCAGGAAAGCTCTTGGATGGAAATGCAAAAAAAAATAACTCCATCCCATAAATATAGCTTGCAGCTACCATATCAACCAATAAGATAAGTTAGTGCACCTTTGCAGAAGGTTGAGTGATTACTCTACCTTTGCTGCTCAGGGGAAAGCATTTTCCAAACCTTGTGCAGGTGTCTAAGAGAGACTGCCTCAAAGGAGAGGAACTGCATTCTCAATTTTGAGCCCCTGGATAACTCTTTTTCATATATATATATATATATATATATATATATATACTTTTTTTTAATAATAGTTCATTTTTCAAGTGCAACGAAAACTATGTCCCTGTTTATCCCAGGGGTTAATTGGGTTAAACTTGATACATCACAGTGTGACCAGCTTAATATTTTACTCCAAGAGCTATATCACCTTTTATCTTTTATTTATAATGACCCTCATATTCATTTCTCAACTGGAACATGTAGTTCAGAGATATCAGGCATTGGTCTCTAATTTTTTTTTTTTTTTTTTTTTTGTAATGCACACTTTTTGATCCATAAGAAACAGCACTGATAGGAGATGTTTTTCTTTTAAGAAAAACTTAAGAGTTCGAGATTGGGGATCTTTTTAACCTACTAAAGACAGAATCAGCCATCTGTAGAGGATTTGCTTTTAAATAAAATCATCATCCTCTTATGTTTTTTAAGTATATTTTTCTTCAGAGGGGATGGAAACTGAATTGAACGTTTAATGTAACTGACTTCTGATTTACAGGTAAGAGTTAGGAGAGGCTCTAATGAGAGGTTTAAATGACAGAACAAATGAGAAATTAAATTCTCTTTGCCAAGTACAAATGAATTCATGGGTAGAACCTGGAGTCGAGGGCAATAGATCCATAACTGCATTTTAAGGAATTTAAATCTCCACCAGTTGTCCTGAGAACCAGTTAAAAAAAAATTGCAAATCAATGTAGGTACAGAACTCATCTGTCTGGCAACCGTAACAGCCCCTGTTTCTTGTATCTCAAGATACCTGCAGGGGCAGGGTGGAACTTGAAACGGGGAATTCAGAGGAGCCACTCTGGAGTTCAGAGCTGCTTTGGCATTGAGCCACCCAAATTAACACAGGCACATGGTGCACCAGAGCCAAAAACTGAATTTAGACTTTTCAAGATTTGAACAAAATTAACCTACGACTCTTCAACTTCAGCTTTCAGCTTCTATTCTGATGTCAAGTTTTTGCCCCTTAAGGCCTTATTTTTCCCACAACAAGTATTCTCCTATTATCTCTGGTATTATTTTTTTCTTCCTCCAATTCCCTCTTGGGCTCTGCATATGTTTTTGAGTCTGATCATCTGTTTCATTTCTTAAGCCCCAGAAGAAACCTGGATAACGTCCTCTGCAATGCTCAGAAACAAATGTGCTCTGTAAATGATATCTGTCAAACATTATTATATGCCACACATAGATCTTTGGTCTTGAGTACATATTAGAAATATTGCCATCTTTTACTGCTGCTGGCATGATTTCAAATTAGTGCTCTTAGGAAAGCCCTAGAGAGCATTAAAATGAGAGTTTTATTAAGAGCCTTTGTGATAGGAGGTAGCTTGATAAAAAAAAAAAAAGAATTGAACGTTGGAACGGAGGCCCATTAGCAGCACTGTCACCAGCTAACTGCAAAAACTTGAGCAAACCACTTAATTCTCTGGTCTGCAGTTTTCTCATGTAAAATGAGGTGGCTGGAATAAATAATTTCTGTAATCTCTTCAAGTCCCAAAACTCTATGACATAAAAAAGAGAAGGGACACCATTTCATTAACGTTCCTGACTTTTTCTCTATCAAGGGATGTAAAAAGACCCTTATCATATTACAGCATGATCTCTCTCAAATTTGATTTCCAGAAAGGTGGTGCAAGGCCTGTATAGGGTTAATTCGCTTAGCTTTTGGTTTAGATTCCTCTAGCACATTGTATCCAGCCTTAATATTTTACACTGTAAGCCATATCATCTTTTATCTTTTATTTATAGTGATCCTCATATTAATTTCTCAATAGCAGCTGGTGCGGCAGGAGGGACAAGTCATTGATCTTCCAATTTATCCTCTACTCTTACATATCCTGAGGTCGAGGCAGCCTGGAGAGATTGATGGAGTGCTGGCACCCGCCCAGCAGCCGTGTTCCTCATGCATGAAAATCAACCACAGGAAACCGAAATTCGACAATTGGCAGCAATATCAGCCACCTCTGTAATAAATATAACAGGGCGTTCTTTAATAATTGAATGGGGTGTCTGGGATTCGGTAATGAAAAAGCTCCTGTATGAGAGTGTCAGAGGAGCTCTGGACTGGCTGGAGGTTGTATATGTTGGGATGTGGATGGAAGAGGGGGAAGCTGTTGCTGAGGTTAGCTTCTCACACAGCAAAATTCTTATTCCTTGATTCTCAAGCAAATCATAATACAGAGTAAGCAATACTTCCTTCATTTTCTGTAAAGCCAAATGCTTTTGTGAAATATTTTTTAAGTTTTGCAAGAAAAACCACAGATCCTCAGATGTTATTGCACAACAATATAAAAGGAAATGTTCCTTTACGCTACCATTAGTCACAGATACCAGGTGAACAGTTATGCCCAGAGCTTTGAATCGCCTACACGTTCTCATAGGAACAAACCACTAATTAATTCTTAAAGAAAGGTCTTCACTTTTTGTCAAGGCTGAGCAGTGGCCTTCAACAGGCCTAGCTGTGGTCTCAGTGGACTTGAGCCCCTGACAGCAGTTTAACCCTGAGTTAGCTACCTCTTCTCCTGCCAGCTCCTCAGCTAACTGGTCTTGCTTAAATTCAGTTGTTATGGGCTTATTTGATCATCAGCCTTGTGTCTGTATGGATTAGGACCCACCTGCTGAGGCTTAACTCTCTCTTTTGCCCTCTGTGGCTGGGGAAACAGATGCTATGTGCAGAATCAGAGTTTTCTCTCTAGGCCACATATACGATGCTACAGTGTCAAGACAGGAATAGATGTGGCTGATGTAGAGTTACAAGGAAGGAAAGCTTCCCCATTTCCAGCCTGTGCACATATTCCCTCCCTTGTTCATTACTCAGCATGCAGACTATAGAGACACCTATATTATCTGTGCATTTTTTTTATAATGGAGTCACTAATAATGCCCTCCAGGGATAAACTAGTTTATCAAGCTGCTCAGAAATTTCAGGCACAGAATTACCAGAACACTGGTAATCTAAGTTACTTCTAACAAAAACTGTTAACAGAGATTTTGAGTGTCCACGAGGTTGAGCAATGTTTTGATTCTCACAGATAAAGCCTCACAAAGGGTTCTAACCAGTGTGTACTTCATCTTCCTCTAATGAGCAGTCAATCCCTTTGAGTTTTGAAATCACAATAAACATATCAAGTGACTTAATCTGATATAAGACTATTGTTTGATATAATAGAGAAGCTAAATGTATAATTTCTCCATCAGGAATACACAATTTATACATTTAAAAATTTTTGCTTCTTTGTGCCTTCATTTGAAATATTATTTTCCTCTTTCATTCTCTAATGAGGCTTTATGCTATAGTTATTTCTTGATATTAATAAATATTCAAGTGAAAACTGACTGCAAGACAGAAAATAGATATATAAACTATTATTTTGTGCAATGTAAATCAGACTCACTGACAATGATGAGCATTTACTGGATAGTATCTCACCCAGTGTCATTATTGACAATGTGGCAGAAATAGGAGTAAGAACAATAGTAATAAATAGTAGTGATACTGATGCTATGTATTCTTATAGCACATGACAACTTTCAAGATGTTTAAGTGTTGTACTGAACTACTATCAACCTCAGTAGGGAGGCACCGGGTTCAAGACACAGAGGAGGAGACCCAGAGCCAGCAACCAAGACAAAGGGTTTTATCAAGGGCTTATATACAGGAAGAGATTTCAGTGGTGGTAGGCTGGACAAAATAACTGCACAGCCCAGTGACAACGAGCTGGGCAGAAAAACCACAACTGCTAGCAAACAGCAGTTTCACTTAACACCCTCCCCTTAACCCCCACCTGGCAACCTTCATTTAACCCAAAACGCACTCCTCTGTACAGCCTATGTTTCACTGGACAGGATAAGATGGGACAGGAGCTTAGACATTCATTCCTCATAGAAAAGAAACCTATCTCTGGATTGGCCTCTCCAGGTTGGCCAATCTCGAATTATCTAGCTCAGAACACAATTCAGGCGCATCTGTCAAGCAGGGTCATTCTAAGGCTATGCTTAATTTATCGTTATCAGGTGCATTTATCCTACAGTAAGTGCAATTTCTTTTTCATTTGACTTTCAAAACAATCCTATGTAGTAAGCAGGCCTGATATCCTTATCTGATTTTATAAATGAGAAAACTAAATTCCTGACACATGTAGTGATTCAGACGCCTAAGAAGTCAGAGAATCAGGTTCTCCAACTGCTACTTTAAGCTCCTCCCTATAAATTAGTGAAAAAGATAATAAACAACACTAATAAGCCAAGAATGGATCCCCAAAACTCTCATGGTAAGCTATTTGCAGGTAAGCTATTGTTGCATGAGGATTATTAGAGACCAAACAATAATTTTAGGGCTTAGTAAAAAAGTGTCAATGGCAGGGGCAGGGAACTGACTGTAAGTAATTTCAAAAATCGAATCTGCAAGATATTATGCAATTTGACATTGACCTAAAAATAATTCAAATTTAAGTAAGTAAAAGCCTTAAATTCCTTGAGCCAGTTTGAAAGCATTCTGTAAAGAATTGTTCAGCAGTTCCTTATCCATATTTTACAGTCTTAGCTGCAGGTTTTATGTCAACTATTTATGTGCCTGTCCCCCGTTTAATATTATTTTCTAGGAGATAACACCACTACTGTATATGCTTACTTTAGGAAAGAGTTCTGGAAGATTTGGGGCCTGTTCACAGGCTAATCACTTAACACATGAATGAGGAATCATGTGGTGTGAATGGTCAGAATAACTAATATCTGACACTGAACATTAAGACATGCTTCAGTGAGGAGAATAGTACTTTGCAGCCACAACACTCCCTGCCACCACACTGTCCTCTGGGAATCTATGCATCTCATTCTCTAGGTGCTTACTCAATACAGGCTTCATGCTTGGAGGCCCTCAGGGAGGTGGGGTCAACCTGGTGCTGGACCTCTAAGTATCTCTCTACATTGATGAGAATCAGGATTATCAGGTGAATGATTTAGGCAGCCAACGATCCTACTGAGTGAAAGTTAATTATGTTAGCAAATCTTTGAGGAGTCACCAATAAAAATATGTAAAATTGTTGGATGCAATTGTCTAGCCCAAGCTTATTGCACACATAATTGTCCTTAAATTACATGTACTTCTTTAAGACACTGTCTGAGATTACCAAATGAACATATATTAAATAGTCCAAAGTGAATCAAGTGTTATTGTGGAATCAAAAAAGAGGAAAGCGATAATCCAAATTCTAATGACTAAAAACAAATTCGATTTGTCTTACAGTTGGTCAGGTATTCCCCAAAGAAGAAAGAAAAAAATGAAGGAATGCTAAAACCATAACAGCAAGAAAGAGTATTTGCCACCACTAAGAATATTAATAAAAACTGGCATCATTGGTTATTTAGGAATTCAGTATGATTTATTTGCATTATCTGCAAAGCTACCTAACATACATCCCAGAACTGCAGAGAAACATGCCTGTCAAACCTTCACAACAGCTTGGGACTCTGTTATATAAACTTTGGGAGACTATTAAACTTGAAATACAAAGCTCTTTGAAAATAGATGTTCTTATCTGTTTTGGCATATTCATCCCCTGTAGGAGCACTGTGATCCAAAGAAGATTAAATAACAATAATTTGTTTTAAAAGCAATTGAGAAAACATTCCACTTCAAAAGGCTTAAATTTGGAAAAACTTCAAATATGAGGTTTAGGATTACCAGTATGGTTTCCTAATCTCCTAATTATTTGAGAATAAAAGCACTTTTACATTTCTCTCTTTTTGGAATAACGGAAATTTCAATTCAACATAACAAATTAAGAAAATGTCTCGATAAATAAAAATTACGGGAGCACATTATACCTGTTGCCCTTCTGCTAGTGGTTAATTATTCATCTTCACTCAATCCAGTGAAGTGTCACATGTCCAAGAAATTTGGTGGCAATCATTTAGGGCTCATTTAAGCACTTGTATCCTACAATCATTAGAAATGCATTCATCTGTGAAAATGATGATTTATGTGTATAAGCCATGTTTGCTAATGTAATACCAACAAAATTCTCTCAATTTCCATAGGAAGCTTCCAGCTTTCTTGCTCCTCTTCTCCAGGTTATGGTTGCACAGTATCCATGTGCACAAAGCTATAAGACATCTCATCAGTCATCAGCAGGCACAGTTAAATCATTTATCATCATATGCTGCTACTGCCACTGGGTATCACTGCTCCCAGAGACATGTACTAGAGCAGGGGTGTTCAATCTTTTGTCTTCCCTGGGCCACAGTGGAAGAAGCATTGTCTTAGTCTGCTCATAAAATACACCAACACTAACAATAGCTGATGAAATTTTTAAAAATTGCGAAAAAATCCAAAATATTTTAAGAAAGTTTACAAATTTGTGTTGGGCCATATTCAAAGTTGTCCTGGGCCACAAGGTCAACAAACTGGCACTAGACCCTTTGATGGGCTACAGTGGGGCTATGATCTTCAAGGGCCCAATACAATGAAGCTGTGAGATACTATGAGTTGATGTGGATGGAATACATTTAATTTTCCCATTTTTTGGTGACATGTTGTTAGAGGGTCGTAAAAAACTGTTGCTGAGATATCATCAATGAATATTGCTTTATTCCACTTTATTAACAGCCCCATCTCTCAAAAGAACCTGGGTATACATTTGTGGGGAAATAAAGTAGAGGAAAATTCAACTAACAGATGCCATATTGGACTTGACTTTTCCATTCTCAACTGGTATGTTTTTGTTGAAACAAACTTCTATGCCCAACTTAAAAATATGAAATTTATTAAAATATAATTGAAGCACAATAAATTCCACATGCTTAAAGCTTACAATTCAGTAACTTTTGACATATGTATATACCCATGAAATCATTAACACAATCAAGAAAATGTGCAATCTGTCACCCATGAAAGTTTTCTCACAGCGTTCATGTGTCCTCTCATGTTCCTCCACATCCCAAGGGCAGTGCCAATCTGCTTTCCATCACTATGGATGTGCTGTCCTTTTTCAGAATGTATCTAAATGCATTCATACAGTACAGACTCTGTCTGCCTATTTTCACAAAGCATAATTATTTTGAGAATAATGTATATGTGTGCATCAATAGTCTATTCCTCTGTGTTGGCCAATAGTGTTCCACTGTATGGGTCCACAACAGTTTATTGATTTTCCTGTTGATGAACATTTGAGTTATACTTTTAAGCGATTAAAAACAAAGCTGCTATGTACATTCATGTACAAGGCTTTGTACAAACATAAAAGAAATTAGAAGGGCGAGATCATATGATCTATATATGTTTAACTTTTAAATAAACTGCCAAATGGATTTCTGAAGTGATTGTACCATTAGCAATGTAGAAGAGTTCCAGTTATTGTAATTCCTCACCAATACTTGGTACAGCCAGACTTTTTAAGGTATGTGGTGGTATCCCCTTATGGTTTTAATCTTGATTTAATTAATGGTTGACTATGATGAGCAAATTTTCATGTGCTTATCTGCCATTTATATGTCTTCCCTGGTAAGCTCTCTTCAAACATTTCTCCTACTTTTTTTTTTTTTTTTTTTTTTTTTTTTTTTTTTACATTATTGAGTTTTCAGAGGTCTTTGTATGGTATAGATACACATTTTTTCAGATACATGATTTTCAAATATTTTTCTCCCAATCTGTGCCTTTTCCTTTCATTCTTTTACTAACATCTTTCAAAGAGCAGTCATTAAAAAATTTTTGATGAAATCTATTTTTCTTTTATAGATCTTATTTTTGGTGTTGTCTCTTGGAAATATTTGGCTAACTCAAGATCACAAAGAGTTTCTATATGTTTTTGCACAGAAATTTTATAGATTTGGTCAGGCATGGTAGCTCATGCCTGTAATCCCAGCACTTTGGTAGGCTGAGTTAGGCAAATCACTTGAGGCCAGGGGTTCAAGACCAGCCTGGCCAACATGGTGAAACCCCAACTCTACTAAAAATATATATATATATATATACACACACACACACACACACACACACACGCACACACAAAGAAAATTAGCCAGGTGTGGTGGCACACACCTGTTGTCCCAGCTATGCAGGAAGCTGAGGTGGGAGAACTGCTTGAACCCAGGAGGAACAGCTTTCAGTGAGCTAAGATCGTGTCAGTGCAGTCCAGCCTGGATGATAGAGCAAGACTCTGTCTCAAAAAGAAAATTATGGACTTATGTTTTACATTTTGTGTATTTAATCTATTTTGAGTTAATCTTTATTTAGTAAGAGGTATTGATCAAAATTCATTATGTAACTTATCCATACACTAAATGTGTCCAGAAGGATTTGTCAAAAGACTACTCTACTGAATTATTTTTGTACCTTTTTTGAAAATCAGTTGTTTCTACATGTGTGGGTCTATTTATAGGATCTCTATTCTGTTACATTGATCAATTGTATCTGTGTTATAATAGATTCTTTCCCCGATTGCTTTCCAGTTGCCCATGAAAACAGACTCCCAGTAATATGGCCTCCCCATTCACACATACCAACAGGCATATTTGAAGGGCACTTTATAGCTAGTCACACTGGGGTTCAAATTAGGATTACTTCCAAAAGCACCTTAAAAATATTGAGGTTTGAAAACTGTATGTTTTATAGCCTTTCAAACTCAACCAAATTCATGTTAATCTGTAACCAAGAAACTGTTCGTGGGGGCCTGGCACAGTGGCTCACACCTGTAATCCTAGCACTTTGGAAGGCCGAGGCAGATGGATCATGAGGTCTGGAGCTCAAGACCAGCCTGGCCAATATGGTGAAACCCTGTCTCTACTAAAAATACAAAATAATAATTATAATAATAATAGCCAGGCATGGTGGTGCATGCCTGTAATCTCAGCTACTTGAGAGGCTGAGACAGAAGAATCACTGGAACTCAGGAAGCAGAGGTTGCAGTTAGCCTAGATTGTGTCACTGCACTCCAGTCTGGGTGACAGAGAGAGACTCCATCTCAAAAAAAGAAAAAAAGAAAAAAAACTGTTTGTCGTATGTGTGGGCATGTAGAGTATAGCAAATATGTAGGTAAGAGGAGCGGGAGGTTATCCTAAAAGATCACTACAGGGCAATGGGAAAAAAATAGAAAAAAACAGATACAAATACTCAAACACCAAATGTTAAAATAAAATAAAATATTTCTCCAAGTGTTTCAAAAGTGACTTTGTATTATGAGATAATCAAGCAAATCATAAAACAGAAAAATTTAAAGAATATTTCAAGATGCTTTTATTTGCCAAATACTGAGATACTAGGTATGATATAAAAGAGTTTCTAGAACCAACTTGTCTTTTATTTTTCATCTCTATAGGGTGATTCTTTATATTTTATTCACTGTCATGTACATGTAGGTGTTAAGAAGATGGAATTTTTCTAAAAAAGAGAAATGAACAAAGAATATATGTTGTCATCTTGCCTAAAACATTTTTCATGTTCTGACTCATTTTCCTTTGTGTTAGCATTTCAAGAGATTTTTTAAATTTGACTATAATAAAAACCTTAATAACTTTAATAAAATCCAATAAAAATAATATAAACAACTGTAATGGAAAGTGAAAAGATGGTAATAGCAATCAGCACTGTGATGTTTCTCGTCAATATTCTTTATAATGTATAATAGTCATAAATCCTGCATTAATTTGACTTTGACTTTTAGTCTTTATTTGGTGAAAGAACTTCTTTTGATAAGTCATTTATTTCTTTTGCTCATTATTTCCTTGTACTTAAAAACAATTAATGACCATAGTTCAATAGAACCATCTCAGAGTGTGGTGCAGTGAGAGGAAAGGTATGCTAAGTATTTGTAGATCTTTAGGTTCAGAGAATGTAAGGGCTTTATGTTGGAATGTTGTGGAATTTATCCTGATTTCCTAAAGAGAAATGAGAGCATGCATGTACTTATGTTATTTAAAATTAAATCAACACATGTTCATAGAAGGCATCTTCTATTCTGGACAGAGTTAGGTATTAAGAGAAAAGTAAGAGCTATAAAACCTAATCATGACTACAAGAAATTTATAATTGAGTTGGGGCAGGGCATTCAAAGGCTCAAAGAGGATGAGACTGATACAGTTGCATGAGTCTAAACTTTGCTTTAGAACAGACCAGATTACTCTTCTATTAAAATACTTAATTGTATCATCTAAAACCCTTAACTCTAGTGAATCTAAGGCTCAAAATCTACTGTAAAAAATTTCTCAGGGGAGCTAAGGGTCAACCAGTCATCTATGACTAAGTGAAGGTGTTGACAGCTCCAACCGGCCACATTCTCCATCATATTCTTTCTTACTTGTGTTATTTTCCAGTATTAGGCAACCACTTATGCTGAAATTGATGACAGAGAAAAAGGGAAAGAGAGGGCAACACATAGTTGCTTTTTCTTTTTGTCATTCTTTACTCATCAGTAAGTTGAGATAGACAGAATATGTACATATCAAGAAACAAGATGAAAACAGTTATTTGTACAGCATTTTTACTGTTATGGTTAAAAATAAACTTGTATATATATATACAAGCAACAAAGTAGGGATTTCCTGGTAATTTTGTACATCAGATAACTATTCTTATATTTACATGTAAAACTAACATTGCTTAATATAAAGAGAAATGGCAAAATCCAGGCTAATAATTTTAAATGTTCATTTGTATTTACTTAGAAATATATTAAATAGTCAATAAAAAGGCCCATGAAAGTTAAAAGACCACAGAAGGAAAAAGCTTTTATTGATTGATTGATTGATTGATTAACTGATTAAGACAGCTTCTTGCTCTGCCAACCAGACTGGAGTGCAGTGGCATGATCATGGCTCACTGCAGTCTCAAATTTCTGGGCTCAAGCAATCTCCTTAGATTCCTGAGTAGCCAGGACTGGAGGCACATGCCATGACACCTGGCTACTTTTTTTAAAGGTTTTTTAGAAATGGAGTCTCACTATATCACCCTGGTTGGTCTAGAACTCCTGGTTCAAGCAATCTTCCTGCCTTAGCTTTTCAAGTAGATGTGATTACAGGTGCAAGCCACCATGACTGACCCTTTATCTTTTAATGCTATATTACTTTTCTAGGTCTGCCATGGAAAAACTCAGTTGCTTCTCCGTATCTGTGAGAAATTGGTTCTAGCACCCTCACAAAAACCAAAATGCAGGAATACTCAAATCTCTTATACAGAGTCATAGTACCTATGTAACCAACATACATTTTCCCTTGTAGTTTAAAGTCATCTCTAGATTAATTGTAATACCTAATACAATGTAAATGTGATGTAAATAGCTGTTATACTGTATTGTTTTCTGATGTATATTGTTTTTTATTGTTGTGTTTTTATTTTAGATTTGATGTTGATTGGATCCCCAGATGCATTACCTGTGGATACAGAGGCTGATCGTACCACAAACTGTGTGACTTAAAACAATAGAAAATTACTGTTTTATAGTTCTGGAGGCTAGAAGTCTAAAAACCAAGGTTTTTGCAGGGTCATGGTCTCTTCAAAGGCTCTAAGGAATAACCGTCCCTTGCCTCTTGTAGTTTCTGGTGGTTGTCAGCAATCCTTGGCATTCCTTGGTAGCATATCTGTGTTACTTCAGTCTCTGTCAGCATCACCACATGACTATCTTCTCTCTGTTTCTATGTGTATCTCCAAATCTTTCTCCTTATAAAAATACTGGTCATTGGCTTTGAAGTACCCTAATCCAGTATGCCCTCATCTTAAGTTGATTACATCTGAAAAAATATCCTATTTCCAAATAAAGTTATACTCACAAGTTCCAGGTGAATATGAATTTTGTGGGACACTATTCTAGCCAGGGAAAAATATCTTTTACAGAACCTTTTCCTTGTATTTTGGACAAAGCACCCTATATTTTCATTTTTCATTAGACCACACACCTTATAACTAGCCCTGTTGTCACCTTTTTATTGATCAAGTTCATGTTGGAAACGTGATTTAATGAGCCAGCCAAGTGAGTTGGCTAACTGAACCCCAAAATTATACAGACTTGTCCATTCTTGCAGCTGGTTAGTTCTAGGCAAGCCCATTTGAGAGAAGCATGCCCATATAAGACCCATGCCTATGTGGCATGAAGGATAAATGCCTATAGCATTTGTATCTATTGGCAGGCTCTCTCCCAAGATTAAGCAAAGAAAGTGGTAAACAAAACATGGCCAGCTATTATTTCCAACTATTCAGTTAAACAGGGCATTTCACCTACCTAGTTTCAGAGGTCAGAAGTATACTAATCAAATTCCCTTCTCATGCAAACAATATTAGGAATAAAAATTAAAAAGTTGTCACTAATATTCCACTGCTTTTAATTCTTTTAAACCATTAAACGATTCCTTTAAGCTTATAATCAATAGAGTGTGGCTAACCTCTTCATGAAAAACAATTAGAAGCTTATCAGAATATCCCTACTCCCATTTTCATGAGGCTACTCACGTGGGTAACTTCCTGGGACTACTGGTAGTCACCCTAGATTTTTTTCCCAGTAGTCTCTGAAATGGTTGAGAAAATGCATTAATTAAACCAACTCCAAGGCTATTAATCAGGTGTCCCGAAACTTTTTACACAGGGGGCCAGTTCACTGTCCCTCAGACCATTAGAGGGCTGCCACATACTGTGCTCCTCTCACTGACCACCAATGAAAGAGGTGCCCCTTCCTGAAGTGCAGCGGGGGGCCGGATAAATTGCCTCAGGGGAGCGCATGCGGCCCGTGGGCGGTAGTTCGGGGACGCCTGCTATTAATATCCAATGTTTAAGATCAACTTTCTGTTCTATTAGCCATCGTAACATATATCTCGCTACAGAAATATGACAGAGGTTAAATGACAAATTAAGATGAAATATATAAGAAGTTATGTTTTTAAAGGGTTGGAAGAGTTAATAATATTTAAAAGCATTAGCCCCAGTACCAAGAAATTTAGAAAGTGACCAGCTCCCTTCACTTGGAACAAGTAAACTAGGCAAGATTTTGTTCCATAAATGCAGTACAGAATGTGGTCAAAGAACATAGCAGACATTCAATGGCATTTGAGAGAAAGATAAAGTCTATTTGTTTTTAGCCTCACTACCAAGTCCATTAGTCTATGTCAATTATTTGAAATTTGTGACTTATGAACGTAGAAGTTGGAGGATTGTTTTAGCATGAGGTTAATTTAACACTATGAATTTGTCATTCAGATTTCAATTATACTTCCTTTTTGATTACTCTTTTGCTTACACTTTAGTACTGAACTGATTATGAGTTCTACTGAATCTGCAGCCTCTGGTGTGTCAAGTTTATGGTCCTATGCCAAAATAGATGTTTCACTGCCTCCTGCCATCAAATTGTGTGGAAGAAATAAAGCTGCCTTTTAGAGAACATTTTTCTCTCATATAATGAACAGGTCCAGAATTAGCTTCAGTCTACTTGGTATAGGGAGTCGCTCAAGCCTACAGCAAGCCACATGTGTCAATTCCAACAAGTCCTGATTTCCCTACAACTGAGTCTCGGTCAAGCCTACTTAAGAAGAGCTGTGCCTGAAAAGTAAGCTAAGTGAGACAGCTGCCCAAGATCTTCCTGCCCAGTAGACTCTTAAACACCCTAGTGCCAACTCTCTCTGTACAATAAAGATCCTCCTGTTCTCTTTTTCATTCTGCTTTACTCATTCTCTCAGCTACCTATACTTCTTCAGAAACAGCCACTCTCCTATGCTGTAGACTGCAGTCATCAGCCAAAATCAAAGCTATTTATGGCTGACGAAATGAGTTGAATGGTGGCCTGCCAATAATATATGTCCACGTCATAATTCCTAGAACCTGTGAATGTGACCTCATTTGGAAAAAAGTGTTTTCATAGATATAATTAAGTTAAGGATCTTGAGATGAGTTTTCCATCCTGTATTATCTGGAAGGGCCCTAAATAACAAGTGTCCTTATAGGGATGCAGAGACAGAAATTTGAGATAGACTGAGAGAAAAGTTATGAATATGCAGAGGGGAAGGTGATATGAAGACAGAGGTGGAAATAATGTGACAACAAGCCAAGGACACCACAACCACCAGAAGGTAAAAGAGGCAAGGAATGGATTATCTCCTACACCATCTGCAGAGAATATGGCCCTGCTGACACTTTGATTTTAGTCTTTGGACCTCCAGAACAGTAAGATAACAAATTTCATTTGATTTAGGTTACCAAGTTGGTGGTAATTTGTTACAGCATGCATAGGAAACTAATACAGCAAGTATTTAACCTTTCCCCAGGCTTCATCAGTTTATTTCACAAACCTGCCTAGACTAAGCTATTTTCAAACCATCAAGGTAAAAACACTCCACCACACACTAAAGACCAAGGCACAAAACAAAGTTCCACGGTAGTACCTAAACATTTTCCAGATGGACAGTTCACTCTTAAAAAAATATGTTCCAGTACCATGCTGTTTTGGTTACCGTAGCCTTATAGCATAGTTTAAAGTTAGGGTTGTGTGATACCTCCAGCTTTGTTCTCTTGCTTAGAATTCCTTTGGTTATTCAAGCTTTTTTTTTTTTTTTGGTTCTTTATGAATTTTAAAATAGTTTTTTCAAGTTCTGTGAAGAATCTCAATGATAGTTTAATAGGAATAGAATTTAATCTATGAATTGCTTTGGGCAGGATAGCCATTTTAAGAACATTGATTCTTCCTATCTATGAGCATGGAATGTTTTTCCATTTGCTTGTGTCATCTCTAATTTCATTGAGCAGTGGTTTCTAGTTTTCCCTGTAAAGATCTTTCATCTCCCTAGTTAGCTGTATTCCCAAGTATTTTATTCCTTTTGTGGCAACTATGAATGGAAATTTGTTCCTGATTGGGCTTTCAACTTGACTGTGGTTGAAGTACAGGAATGCGTCATTTCTGCACATTTTGTATTCTGAGACTTTGTGAAGGTTTATCAGCTAAAGGAGCTTTTGGGTTGAGACAATGGAATTTTCTAGATATAGGATCATGTTGTCTGCAAACAGGGATAGTTGAAATTCCTCTCTTCCTATTTGGATGCCCTTTATTTCTTTCTCTTGCCTTATTGCTCTGACTAGGACATCTAATATTATGTTGAAGAGAAGTGACAGAGGTCATCCTTGTCTTATGCCAGTTTTCAAGGGAAAAGCTTCCAGCTTTTGCCCATTCAGCATGATGTGGGCTGTGGGTTTGTCACAGATAGCTCTTATTATTTGAGGTATGTCCCTCTAATACCTAGTTTATTGTGAGTTTTTTAAATGTGAAGATTGTTGAACTTTATTGAAAGCTTTTTCTGCATCTATTGAGATCATCATGGGTTTTTTTTTCTTTAGTTCTGGGTTTATGTGATAAATCATATTTATTGATTTGTATATGTTGAACCAACCTTCCATCCCAGAGATAAAGCCTACTTGATCATGGTGGATAAGCTTTTTGATGTGCTTCTTGGTTCAGCTTGCCAATATTTTGTTATGGATTTTTGCATCAGTGTTCATCAAGGATATTGGCCTGAAGTTTTCCTTTTTTGTGATAGCTCTGCGTGTTTTTAGTATCAGCATGATGCTGACCTCACAGAATAAGGAAGGAGCCCCTGCCCCAACTTTTTGGAACAAAAACAAACAATAAAAAAGGACTGCCCACACAATAAATGGTGTTAGGATAACTTGCAAGCCATATGAAGAAAACTAAAACTTGACCCGTTCCTTAAACCATATACAAAAATTAACTCAAGATAGATTAAAGACATAAATGTAAAATCCAAAACTCTAAAAATCTTGGAAAACAACCTACATAATACTATTCAGGACTTAGGAATGAGCAAAGATTTCATGACAAAGATGCCAAAAGCAATGGCAACAAAAGCAAAAACTGACAAATGGGTTCTAATTAAACTAAAGAGCTTCTGCCTAGCATAAGAAACTATCAGCAGAGTAAACAGACAACCTACAGACTGGGAAAAAATTTTGCAAACTATGCATCCAAAAAAGGTTTAATATTCAGTATCTATAAGAAAGTGAAAGTTACAAGAAAAAAATTAAAAAGTGGGCAAAGTATATGATCTGACACTTTTCAAAAGAAAACATACGTGCAGCCAACAAGCACATGAAAAAAAGCTCAACACCACTGATCATTAGAGAAGTGCAAATCAAAACCACAATGAGATACCATCTCACACCAGTCAGAATGCATAGTATTAAACAGTCAAAACAACAACAACAACAATGAGAACCAAACAGATCATGATGAGATTGTGGAGAGAAAGGAATGCTTATACACTGTTGGTGGGAGTGTAAATTAGTTCAGCCATTGTTGAAGAAAGTGTGGTGATTCCTCAAAGACCTAAAGACAGAAATACCATTCAACCCAGCAATCTCATTACTGGGTATATACCCAAAGGAATATAAATTTTTCTGTTATAAAGACACATGCACATGGATGTTCACTGCAGCACTATTCACAATAGCAAAGACATGAAATCAATCTAAATGTCCATGAATGATAGACTAGATACTGAAAATATGGTACATATGTACCATGGAAAACCATGTAGCCATAAAGAATGATATTATGTCTTTTGCAGAAACATGGATGGAGCTGGAGGTCATTATCCTTAGCAAACTAATGCATGAACAGAAAACCAAATATTGCACGTTCTTACTTATAAGTGGAAGCTAAATGATGAGAACACACGGACACATCAAGGGGAACAACACACACTGGGGATTATCAGATAGTGGAGGGTGGGAGGAGAGAGAGGATCAGGAAAAATAACTAATGAGTACTAGGATTAATACCTGAGTGATAGAATAATCTATACAACAAACCCTCATTACACAAGTTTACTTATGTAACAAACGTGCACATGTATCCCAGAATGTAAAAGTTAGAAAAAATATAAAGTTGTAAATTTTTTAATTTTTTAATGTTGCAGCCAGATAATACACCAAATACTAGGGTCTTTTAATGACCCTCCAGTAAGTACAACATGCTTATTTCATCAAGGACTGTATTAGAAAAGAAAAGAATAAATACGTAGTTCAAAATACTTTTTATTATTGATAATCCTGGCCTAAGAACTCCAGTTTGAATGAGCCAAATGACCCCAAATCTGAACTCCAGAAATTGGCAGAGTTACCAAGTAGTAATACACAAAATTGTTGAAGAAGAAGAATCCCATGTACACTCTCAAAGGAGAGAAAAGAATTAGTGAAGTTAATGATGCCAGTGAATTTTTTCCTCAAACTTTACAAAGAAGTTACTTACCCATCAAGGGACAGACTAGGTAAAGGTATAGAGTCTAAGAGGCTCTTTTGATAAGAAGCAGGGTAGGATCATTCAAGTCTCTATCCTCCTCTCAAACAACCTCACATTTGAAATGTGAAACAAATTAGAAACCACTTTATGCCAATTTACTCACAGCAATGCTAAGTTATTCAAGGTACACTAATAGCTAGTCAGGAGGCTGTGTGTCATCCATTATCTCAGTTAGGTCTTCTGGATAACGTTCTGCTTTACCTTGTAGTTCTATGTTATGAAGATGGCTTCTTTCCTTGACCTCAGGAACCAGCCTCTACTAGCTGAGAACTTTTCTTATGCTGCTGCCTTGCCTCTCTCCACCTTCACAGAGTTAAACAGAATTAGGGCCTTTCTCTGTGTTAAGTTTTGGCTTAAGGAAATGTTGTTACTGATTTGATCTTCTACCCAGACCACTAAAACTTTCTTCATGTTACCGATAAGGCTGTTTGGCTTTCTTATCATGTGTGTATTCACGGAAGTATCACTTTAAATTTTCCTCAAGAAGTTTCCTTTTGCATCTACAATCTGGCAAACTGATTGGTGCAAGAAGCCTAGCCTTCAGCCTCTCAGCATTTGGCATGCCAGCATCACTACGGTAAATCACTTCTAACTTTTGATGAAAAGCGAGAGATGTGGGACTCTTTAATTCACTTGACTACTTGGAGACCACTGTATGGTTATTAATTGACATAATTTCAATATTGTTATCTCTCAGAGAATGAAAGGGACAAAAGAGAGGGAGAAAGACAGGGAAATAGAGGACTCAGAACACATACAACATTTATCAATTAACTAAGCCATCTTACAGGTGTAAGGTTCGTGGCACCTCAAAATAATTACAATAGTAACATCAAAGATCACTGATCATAGATCACAGATTACCATAAGAGATATAATGATAATAAGCTGAAAATATTGTGATAATTACCAAAATGTGGCATAGAAGCACCAAGTGAGCACATGCTATTGGAAAAATGGTACTGACAGACTTGTTTGACACAGAGTTGCCATAAACCTTCAATTTAAAAAAAAAAGGCAAATCTATATGAAGCACAATAAAGCAAAGTACAATAAAAGAAGGCATGCTTGTTTATACCACATTTTATTTTTTCATTCTTCCATCTATGAACATTTGTTTCCAGGTTTTAGTTATTGTGAATGATGCTGCTATGAACATTGATGTACAGATATCTGTTCAAGTCCCTGATGTCACTTCTATTGGATATATAAAGTGCAATTGCTAAATTATATGATGTATTACATGGATGTTCATATGTTGAACCATCCTTGCATTCCAGAAATAAATACCATGTGAACACAGTGTATATTCCAATATGCTGCTGAATTCAACTTGTTCATATTTTGTTGGAGCTTTTTAAATTGTTTACATCAATTTTCATAAGAGATTTTAACCTGCAATTTTCTTTCTCTTATATCATCTTTGGCTTTAGCATCAGGGTAATGCTGTCCTTCTGGGATAAGCTATAAAGTTAATTTTTCCTGTTAAAGTTTTTAGAAGGGATTGAGAAAGACTGGCTTTGAGTTACTGTGTAGCATCCTTCCATTTTCATCTGAAAGATCTCCTTATCATTTCCTGTAAAGAAGGTCTAGTAGTAATAAACCCCTCAGCTTTTGCTTATCTGAAAATATCTTTAGTTTCTCCCATTGTGGTAGACAGTTTTGCTGGACATAGGATTTTCAGTTGACTGTTTTTCTTTTAGCATTTCAAGTATATCATTCCAACCAACTCTGGATCCAAGGTTTCTGCCTGATAAATGAATTGTTAATATTCCTGATGAGGACTTGTACATGAATAGTCACTTCTTTATTGGTAGTCACTTCTATATTGGTGCTTTCAAGATTCTCTCTTTGATTTTGTCTTTCCAAAGTTAGATAATAATATGTTCCAAGTAGGTATCTTTGGGTTTAGTGAAGTTTCAGAATTTATAGATTCATATCTTTCATCAAATTTGGAAATTTTTTAGACATGATTTCTTCAAATAATCCCTTTGTTCCTTATTCTCTCTTTGCTTTCTTGAACTCTCATAATACATACTTCTACTTTCTTGATGGTCCCACAGGTACCTTAAGTTCTATTCACTTTCTTTATTCTTTTTGTCTAGTATCTGAGGGCTGCTTTCTATTAATTTGTTTTGTTCCTCTAAATAAGTCATGTTTTCCTATTTCTTTGATGTCTTTTATTTTAGTGTTCCCCATGAGAATGGAACCAATAGCGGTGTGTGTGTGTGTGTGTGTGTGTGTGTGTGTGTGTGTGTGTGTGTGTGTACAGATAGGTGAAGGAAGATTATTAGAGAGAATTGGCTCACATAACATGCAAGTCAAAACTACAATGAATCACACTAGTCAGAATGGCCATAATTGTAAAGTCTACAAATAACAGATGTTGGCAAGGCTGCAGAGAAAATGGAGAAAATGAAACACTTACACACTATTGATAGGAATGTAACTTAGTTTAGCCACTGTGGAAAACAGTTTGGAGATTTCTCAAAGAATTTAGAACTACCCTTAACCCAGAAATCCCATTACTTGGTATACATTTAAAAGAAAGTAATGGTTCTGCTAAAAAGTCACCCACATTTTCATCACAGCACTGTTCACAATAGCAAAGTCATGAAATCAACCTAGGTGCTGATGAATGGTGAATTGAATAATGAAAATGTGTTACATATATAACATGGAATACTACACAGCCATAAAAAAGAACAAAATCATGCCCTTTGCAGTAACATGGGTACAGCTGGAGGTCATTATCTTAAGCAAATTAACCCAGGAACAGAAAAACAAATAATGCATTTTTCACTCATAAGTGGGAGCTAAACATTGGGTACTCTTGAATATAAACATGGCAACAGATAGACGATGGAGACGACTAGAAAGGAGAGGAAGGGGAAGGGTTGAAAATCTAACTGTTGGGTACCATGATCCATACTTTGGTGATGGGGTCATTTGCACCCTAAACCTCAACATCTCACAATATACCCACATAACAAACCTGCATTTGTTCCTCCTGAATCTAAAATAAAAATTATAAGAAAAAAACTGAAATTCTTCCTTTGATTTCTACTCCATTTTACACCAGAGGCTGCAGTTTTCAAACTGTTCACTGAAATAAACTCTCTTTCCTTCAAATTCCTTTTTCAGATTACTTTTGTTCACAAGAGAGTAATGTGTAGTTACTGAAAGCAAGGAGAAAACATGTATTTTAGGAAAAAGAAGTTCATTTAATGCACTCCATGAATCAGTATAGTCCAGAGGACTCTCTGTGTCTCCACATTAACTCTCTAGAACTTACAATTCATTTTCAGTGATCAAGACAAGAAAAGAAGAGTGAGCGTGTTCAACCTTGGGTTGCCAGCTATGGTTTACTGTCACTATAACACTCTCATCCAAAGCTGCCCACAGGTTCATTTAATGTGACTGAAGATGTGTGCTTTAAAAATTGTCAAATTAAAAATCATCTCACCTGGCAACTATAAATTGCTGTTATTAAAATATTTATATTAATTACTAAATCTTTTTTAAGAAAATCTATTACTTTGACTAATTTTATATCAACACGTTTATTTCTGCAAAGCTAAATTATCTCAGAATAACCACTTGCCATTTAATGCTATTTGATCTTACAAGGACAAGAATATTCTATAGCTCAAAAAATACATATTGTGCCTCTATTCTCATTGGACAAGAAAAATAAAGAGGTAATTTTTTTGTGGAATATCCTTGCCCACATTTCCTTATAATGTCCTGAAGCCCCAGTATGCATTATATGTTTAATGAATTTTTCCTCTTTGGGAAAAATGGAAATAACATGACTGTAATTTATGATTTTCAAATGAGTCTGATATATAATTATGATTTTTTCAGAGTTCCTGTAGGAAATCTTTGTCCAAAATTTGTACCAGCTTGTAATTTTTATTCCAACAAATAAAATCAACAGATTGATTTGAACTCTTCCCAAATGATTACAAGAAATTCTAGTTAAATGCCACATCTGTAAATGATTTCTGGCATGGAGATGTTAGTAAGAACTTACAGTATTTCTCCTTTTTTCAAACAGAATTTGGGTCTTAGCAAAACTTTTTGTGCTCTATTGATGTTAACCTTTTTGGGGGATGTAACTTCAAATTTTCTCTGACACGCTATAAAAGGAATCTTATGAGCAGGGGGCTAAAACCAGTTTTGTAGTATGTTAATTATTTCCAATGTTATTTTAAATAGATGTTTTAAAATGAAAAAATGTACAAAAATATTTTTACAGAATTTTGTTCTTGGTTCTGAAACTTCTGCATGTCACATATCTGATACACAACATCAACCCCAAGAAAGAAAAACACACCAACGAAATAAGCCTGAGAAACAAGGTTCAAACTAGAGAAAGTTGTGTAGAATTTTCCAATTCTTTCTTGCTATGCTGAAGCTTCCAGATCCTAGGACAGTAACACACATTTACCTTGTCCTGTCAGTAAAGAGCATGTCTCTTTTCTTGGGTGTAAGAAGGTCTACAGTAATATTTAGCTGACAATAATGTGTGGTGAAGAGTAGTCCCAGCAGACATGTTCACATGACCAAATTGTACTGATATTTTAACTCAATACATTTCTCCACTATTAACTGGCAAATAAATGATGTATTTGCTTTCTAGACATATTCCAGGAAGGCCAGAGAAACTAGATTCTTATCCACATGGAGTAATCCACTGGTGAATTTATGGTTAGACCAAAATGGATCTAGAATATAATCTTTACATATTAGATCCTTCCCAGGACCAAAAAGAACATCTGGGCTGCAAGGCCCCATTAGAAATGTGGCATGTGTGACAATTGCTGGTCCCTGCCCTACATCTTCTTCGAGTACTGGAGCCCAGTGTGGGCCACAACTTGTGAGTTGAGGTAAAGACCTTCTAGGAGTGCATGTGTTTATCACACATATGCCACCGTGCTAAGTACCCTGTGGGCTACAGGAAAGAATGAGAAAACGTGAGGTCTCCATGATAAGGAGGCACACAGGCCAGGGCATGAGCTGTGGAATCACACAGCCTGGGTCACATCCTGGCTGAAGTACTGCCACCTGAATCACCTGAGGAACGGTCTCAGGCTTAAATGTTGTTTTAGGAAATCTGCAAAAAGAAATGATGACATCCTGCCAGGAAGAGAGGTGGTAGGGGCTGTATCCAGTCGGGTATGGGTACTGCGTCCTCTCCTTGGGACACCTGCACAGTGGGGCTGGCGGACTTCGCAGCCAGGGCAAAGGTGGGCCTGGCTCCAGGCAGCACAGAGGCACTGGAGAGGCTCCGGAGGAGTCTAGCAGGATCTGGGTGGCCCTGCGCTCAGCTTCCAGCAGGCTCTGCCCCTGTGACCCAGGGTACAGGGCCAGCCAAGACAGGGCCGCTGGGTATCAAGCCAGCACCCAGGCCAAGCGCCAGGAGAGAAGGACTCTGGTGGATCAGGCCCCGCATCCCCCCCCGAGTCCTACTGAGAGTCCCATCCTGGCCAGCCACCCACCCCAGCCGCAGGACACCCCCAGGTACCCGGGGCTCGAGAGTCCCGCAGGGCCCAGCAAGGGGCTTTGCCCTTCGTCAGCTGACCCTGTTTTAGGCGCCCTGGCTGGGCCCGCGCTCCCTGGTGCCCTCCTCTCTCGGGAGCCGCATGGGGAAGTCACGAGTCTCAGCTGGAGCAGGTGACGGAAGAGCGTCACATCCGCTTCTGTATCGCAGGTGTTCAACTCGGAATTTCTTTCACAGATTTCTTCCCTGGTCTCGCTACAGGCCCCCGGGTCAGTGCCCGCCCCTCGCCCTCAAGGCCTCCGCACCTGTCCAGGACATCCAGGCCCTTTCTGATTCCTGTTCAACCCGCGACCGCCTCCTAGGCCCTCCTCCTCTCCAGGCAGATTGTGTGGCGCCCGTGTCCTGTCCCATAGGACAAGGGCGACCCTCTGAGGTTCCTGCAGGCTGTGGCCTCCGAGCTGTCTGTTGGGAACTCCCGGAGGCTGCTGCACCCAGACCCCCTAAGGACCCTTCTCCCAGCCACAGGTCGCCCTCCCACGGCCTTCGCCACCTGCGCAGGTCCCAGCCAGGCTCCCGAAGGAGACCGAAGGGAGGGCTGAAGAAGAGCCCAGAACAGTGATGCAGGAGCATCAAGTAGAGACTCAGGGACAAGATGACAAGAAAAGGGCCCCCGTAGCCATAGGGAAGTGTCATCCGCATTCAGGGCCTTGGAGATCCAGGGAGACCTCACCTCCTTCGGTGCAGGCCCAGGCCTCTGCAGGGAAATGCCCACTCCTAGTTGTCAGAAAACCCAGATACCTGGGTCGGAAGGCACAGGTATCTCCAGTGAGTGGCTCCTTCTGGGAGGACCATGACGTCCCCAGCTCACACAGCCCTGGTGGAGGTGGTCTTCCCCTTGAGAAGACTGACCCGGCTCCAGCAGTGCTCACTGACCTGGCCAGGGGATGCTCCCTGCTTCCAGAGAAGACGGCCCTGGAGGTGTTGGATGAAGACCACCAGCCCAGTTCTCCAGGCTTGCTGATGTCTGGGAAGGAGATGCAGGGCAAGAAGCCTTCAGTTCTTTCATCATGGAGCTCTTCTCTGCCCAGAGCTGCCAGTAACAGGCAGGGCAAAAGGAAAATGTGGATTTCACCACTGCTATCACTGGCCCCACCCTGTGGTTGATGTGGGATAGAGGTGAGCTGTTGCCACCTGCTAAGCTTTCTTGCCTGACTATTGAGGGATATCTGGGCAACCTGGAGAATAGCATGGGGTATAAACAGAAGAGAAAACATGTTCAAGGAGAAAATGGAGGCTTTGCGGGACAAAAACAGAGGCCAAGGCTAACTGCCACATCACTCAGCCTGCCTTTGCTGTCTTCCTACCTGCAGAGACTTCAGACTCCCCATCCCTGGCCACCTGCACTTCACAGGTCCCAGCTCCTCTGTCCATTGTGACTTGGCTGAGCTGCCAGATACCCCATCTTGCCTGTCCATCCACCTGACCCTTCATCAAAAATATCCAAAAACCCTAACTCCCCACTATCTTTATCCACTGATTTTGTCCCTATATTAGGGGTTCTACATAATGAGAAAGGAGGTTATTCTCTTTCTGGAGTAGCTTCAGCACCTCCCACTTCTGACCTCCCAATGCCTTCTGGCCCCACACCTTTCTCCTTCCAGCCTCCCCAGAAGGGAGACCCCTACATCCATATGTAGTGAATTCTCCTCCCCATTTCCTCTCTCACCCTTCTTCCAGGCCCTTCCACAGGATCTCTGTTATCACCAAATAGATGAATTCTGCAGCAGTCATCACCAACACAACAAACACATCTGCCCACCAGACCTTGCAGCCTCTTTCAGACCATCAGGCCATCAACAGGGTCACCACTTTCCCTCCTAAGGTTGTTATTTTCAAAACTTCCTCAAGCTTCAGGATGAGAGCTCTCCCATTTTTCCAAGTTGATGACAGTGCACAGCATGGGCCCCCAGGTAACACTCAACCTACATCCACCCAGCTATATTTATATTCCCCCGCTCCACCCCTCAGCCCAAATTTGGGGCCCCTGATTTGGCCAAAGCAAACCACAGCACCCCCTAGCCTCCCCTGCTGCCTCCTCAACTGCAGAGACTTCATATTCCCTGTGCCTGGCCACCTACACTTCCCAGGTCCCAGCTCCCCTTCCCACCCTTGACTTAGGAATTGCTTCAGCCCAAGTCTCCACCAGTTTGCCTGCATAGTCAGTCATGAGAACAATGGTAACTTCTAACCACACTGTAAATCCAGGAACCACTGCTTCACCCACATTCAGGGACCCCAGTGGGCAGCAGGAAAAGCCTGAATCCCTAATACCCTGTTATCCTAAGCCATCCCATTATGACTCCTCCAGACATCTCTAGTTTAGGGAGCCCCACCAACATCATCATCCATTCCTACCATTGACAGCAGTGCTGTGGATACCACCCCTTATTCAAAAGCTGTCATCTTCCAGTCTGCCACTATCTCATGGAAGAAGTGCAACCTGTCTTACCCGGGGCTCCTTGGTTCCGGGAACTCACAACCAACCTAGTGGCAACATTGCCTCAGCTCATGTCTCTACCGGTTTGCCTGTGGTCAGTCATGGGACCAATGGCAACTTTCCCCCATGCTGTAAGTCCAGGAGCCACTTCCCAGCCCATATTTGGGGCTTCTCATGGGCAGGATAAGTCAGACCATTCTTTTATTCTGGGAAATACAGCAACCCAACACTCATTATAGGCCTAAGGTCTCCTGCAGCCCAGCTACCCAGTGGCAGCATCATGGCAGTAGATCTCACTGACGTTAACATCACATATTCCGCATTTGGCCTGCCTTTCAATGTGCTGCCATGTATGGTTAAAAACCGAAGTGTTTTCCTCATTGCTACAGCCAAGTCTTTTATATTTAGAGTTGCCACCAGGATGCCTGACACTGGGGTTAGCACTGCATTGGTTGGCAATTCTACTCTAGACCCATGGGGCATGAGACCTGGAGCTCCTACAGATTCTGAGAACATTGGGGTTAGCATGTCTGCTTCAGTCCCCAGTTCAACATGAAGAAAAATGAAAGCTGTACCAGGATGAAGGAGATCAGCCAGTGCCAGTCTGTTCCCCCATTTGGTCAGGTATCCTGGGGCTCACCTGCTCACACCACATTGGTTGTGACCACAAATGCCAGCAATATCCCTACTTGTTCCATCTTCATGCCAAGTACCTGACATGCATTGCTCCAGAACCCAGGTGTTGCACCACGAGGAGGTAACCACATTCCCATTGTCAGAGGCCCTTGTGCTTCTTTTTTCCATCAGTCCTTGGTTGGCCCACTTGGACAAAACACAGATAGTGCATCTATAGTAAATGCCACCATAGCTATAATGAGAGGCCTTCATGTGCTGGCACAGCAACCAAGTACCCAAGGCTACCTGGACAAAGAACAGACTGTGCAATGGGGGACAGCCCCACAAATGCTGTGAGTGGACACATCTATGATTCCCCCATTTAAAAAGAGCATCTGAGGTCCACCTGGTACACACAGTGGTGCAATATGGGACAAATAAAAGCAAGTCTCCTTCCACATGTGATCTCCGTGAATAAACTTTTCCCATGGAGGAAGGGGCTCAGTCCCTTTAAGTTAAACTTAAGCTGCCCTCTCCCATTAGAAGCTGGAGGCCCCAAACTTCTGTGTGTCTATATGTTTTGGAGGGCATGAGGAGGCTGATAAGCCCAGTTGGAACCAGAGTGTATTTGACACACTCCCCTGTAGAGGGTAGAAGAAACCATCATGTGTCAGCTGTGCTCTCCCTGGCTTGACTGTTAACCTGGCTGCCCAAAGCCCCCAGCCAGTTCTTCAATCTTTGAACTGACAGGTACCCACTGCTATTTACCGGGACTACTTTCCCCTTGCCTGTTTTCCTCAATGGGCCTTTATCTTTCCTGACTGTGTGTATGAAAATCCTGTTCTTGCTAATGTGCCTCTGCTCATGTGTCTTTGCTCTTTGATTCAACTGTGGAAGAAGACTTGACATGCATGAGGGGTGATGTGTTGAAGCAGACTTTATGCAAAACTTTCTGTGTTTCAGGGAATAGAATATGGAAGTAGCCACTTTTTCTGACTTCACAGGCTGAGTCCTGAAGCCTCTGTGTGAAGTCTGAGCATCAAGGATGACAACCTAGTGAGACATGAGGTTCGGGCCAGGGAGAGACCAGGTGGCCTGCCCTTGCCTCTTTTATCTGATGTTCTCTCCAACCACTCCTACATCATTGGAGGCAATATAGTGTCTGATATGTGTTAGGAAACTGCATTTTTTTTTTGAGACGGAGTTTCGCTCTTGTTACCCAGGCTGGAGTGCAATGGCGCGATCTCAGCTTACCGCAACCTCTGCCTCCTGGGTTCAGGCAATTCTCCTGCCTCAGCCTCCTGAGGAGCTGGGATTACAGGCACGTGCCACCATGCCCAGCTAATTTTTTGTATTTTTAGTAGAGACGGGGTTTCACCATGTTGACCAGGATGCTCTCGATCTCTTGACCTCGTGATCCACCCGCCTCGGCCTCCCAAAGTGCTGGGATTACAGGCTTGAGCCACCGCGCCCGGCCCGGAAACTGCATTTTTTAATTTTAGTTTTTAAAAATATTTAAATGTCTTTTGTGTGTGCTTTTGTTTAATTTAGACTTAGGTACGTCATCCTTACAGAGTCCCACTTCACCCAGAGAGGTTGGACTTTGCATCCAGCTTCTTGCATGTAGAGGAACAAAGAAAGGAAGAACTCATGCCCACTCTATAATTATTGAAACTTTATATTTACTTTGAATTTATCATGCTGCTTAAAATGATCAGAAAAGCTTCTCTTTAATAACTGCTCTGGCTCTAGGCTAAACCACCAAGACATCAAATCACAAGAGTTACAATTACACCCAGATCTGGCTGACCCCAGCATTCTGCTAGGTCTCCACTAGACTGAATTGATGAAAATACAATCTTTTCTAAGATATTTCACATCCCAGAAGAACCATCTCAAGAGGGGGAAAAGAGAAAAGTAAAAGCACTCCCCCCTTAACTTCTAGCATATTAAACATGTATTCATTGAGGCTGGACTTGGCATCCAGTTTCTTGCCTGTAGAGGAACAAAGAAAGGAAGCACTCATACTTACTCTGTAATTATTGAAAAATTTATGTTTACTTAGAATTTATCATGCTGCTTGAAATGATCAGAAAAGATTCTCTTTAATAAATGCTCTGGCTGTAGTCTAAATCACCAAGATCTGGCTGACCCTAGCATTCTGCTAGGTCTGCACTAGACTGAATTGCTGAAAATTTAATATTTTCTAAGGTATTTCACAACCCAGGAGAATCATCTCAAGATGGGGAAAAGTACAGGCATTTCCCCTCAGCTCTACACTACACTTTGTGGTAGGCCCTGGAGATTTAGGGTTCAAGACATCTCTTACCCCAGAAAATCTACAATGTAGTCAGGGAGACAGATGACTAAACCAAACATTTAAGTGGATAGATAGGTGCTGAGATAAATGGGAGCAGGTAAGAAGAAAATTAACTACTTACAGGGTAAATGAAACATGAATTGCACCTTCAATGAAAAGAAGGAAACCGTTAAGTGGAGAAGGACTACTTCCAGGTCAAAGCAATAGCACTAAAAAGTTAGGAAAGGGATGGAGATGACTGGTCAGTAGAACATCAGACAAGTGGTCAGCTGTGGCTAAAGAGTGAAACCAAAGCTGGGAGATGCACCTGCAGGGTTCAAAAAAGGTGGAATGAACACAAACTTAAACACCACAATGGGGCACCTGTCATTTATTCTGAAAGTATGGGAAATCAATAGTGTAAGATAATGATGGAAAATCCAGATTCTATTTGGAAAGCAGTTCATTCACTCTATCAATTATAACATATCTGTTGAGCATCCGGGCTGTGCTATGGACTATTGTAGGTAATACTGTCAATTGCAAGAAAGAAAAAATTCTTCACTTTGTGGATGCTATATTCTTGTTGAAGGGGAGAAAGAATATCAATGAACATGCAAATTACCTGGTAGGGTAGCCAATAACAAATGCTGTGGAGAATAAAGAAGGATGTGGAGGATTAAGATTGTGGATAGAGAGCAGCAGGGTTTTTTATTTAAACTGTGGAGAAGAAAGCCTCACTGGGAAAGTGAAATGTGAACATCACAGGCAATTGGGCCAGATATCTGAGCAAAGAGCCTCCCAAATAACAGGATTCGTTTCTGCAGATGCTCAGGGGAAGGATGCCTGGGGTCCTCAGGGAGCAGCTAGTGAGCTACTGTGGCTAGAATGGAGTCAACATGTGGGAGGGAAGAAGGGAGGAGAAGAAGACAGAAAAGATATGCACCACCATTTATTGGTTGTATAATGACAAACAGTGAAGAGTCTCAATGAAGCCAGTTCTTCTACTATTCAGTTCTTCAAGAATCTCAATGAAGTCAGTTCTTCTGCTATGGACTGTTTACCTGACAAAATATCTAAAATGATAAAATAAAATAATGAACTGACTTATAAGCCATTGTTGTTATTGTTCTATACAAATGAATAGATGGATAGATGATAGATAGAGTTATAGACTGAAATTTGGTGTCCCCTCAAAAATTCATATTTTGGAACCCTAACCCTCAATGCGCTGTTATTAGGAGGTGAGACCTCTGGGAGGTGTCTAGGTTTTGATGATGTCATGAGTGTGGAAACCCTGTGATGAGATTTGTGCCTATATAAGAAAAGCAAGAAATGCCAGAATTTCTTCTCACTGCCATGTGAGGACATAGCAAGAAGGTGGCCATCCTTAAGCCATCTTAAAGATAAGACACACAGACAGATAGATAGATAATGATAGATAGATACAAAGCATATATTTATACATGTAGGCAGTGGTCTTCTGATTGCCTTTACTGGGCAATTCAAATAGAAGAATTCCTATTTTTAAAAGAGCACAAAAATGCTTACTTTTATGAAGTAAACACCTGTAAAAGTATGAAAACTGGGACTAAAAATGCACAGCATTGTGCCTAGTGCAATATTTATGAGATTAGCTCTGTAAAAGCAAAACCATCACAAAGAGACTGGTAGACTCCTCCTGGCACACTGCTGCCTGATTCCTTTACTCTCAGTTGCTCAGAACAGTTCCAGAGGGTCAGAGTTCCTGCGCACTGGCTGCAAAGAATCATCTGCCTTTTGAGGTCAGAACTGCCTCTCAGAAGCAGGGTTAAAATCCATTTGCTTTTAATAGTCCTGCACCATCTTTACCATGACTGGCAATATTACCAGAAAAAAAATATTTAAAAGTTTATATTTATGACATTTTTTAAAAAGTCCTCCAATTATGATTCTAAGACAAACTTTAAAAAAAATGTGAGAGATAGAAAGATGAATTTGATTTTTATGTTTTGTTGCACTTACATAGCTGAAATTGTTTCTAAACAAACATACTTTTTATTAAAATAATATATACGCATGATACCAATTTGAATCATACTGAAATTCAACCCTTCTTACTCCAGTTTCCCTCTCCAAAGACAGTTTTTAACTACTTTGCTATTACTCCCATAGTTCTAAACTTTATGCTTATTCTGCTGTATCGTGACATATCCGTTTTAGAAAATATTTCTACTACCCTAACATAAGAGAGGAGGATAAACTTCCACTCCCACACATATTCTCTATCTCTTCCTTTCCAATATGTCATGTTCATTATTTTTGCTGCTTTTGTTTTATAGTTCCATATAATTTTACTAGTTTATTAATGAGGAAAAGTGGTTAAAAATATTGGTTCTAGAACTAGACCACTTGATTTGGAATGCTTGCTCTTCAGCTCTGCAACCCTGAGTATTTTATAGAGCCTTCCTACACCTTTGTTTCCTTACCTATAAATCAGGGAAAAGGCTAGTTCCCACCATATGGGGTTGCTCAAGTTACTTAAGTGGAACAATGAATTTCCAATCTTTAGTGTCCAACACACAGATTCTCTCAGGAAGTATTTTCTACTATTATCGATTTCTTGTTTTGTCGATGTTCACTTTAATCTCATGACCTTCTGTATGCACAAAACTGTTTTTGCACAGCTTCTCTGTCTTTTCCTTTCCCCTTGCCCAACTCACCTCTGTGAATGACCTTTGCTTTTGTTTGTGTTGTGAACATTTTCATTTTGTCATGCACTGGCAGCAATCCAAAGGTTGCCCCCAAGGGTTGAAAATGAATAAATTGTATTGACTAAGTATCACTCAGTTCTGGGGTAAAGAGTGGGATAGGACTATATTTTCTTCTCTGTAGGCAGAAGACCCTATCTTGTGTCTTTTCCATCAATTGTTTAAAATTGTGCTATATTTTAGTTTGCTTTTTACTTCAACTACTATTTTATTATACAGATTTCATTGCTTTTTCCACTTGAATTGCCTTTTTCTTTTTTCTTGTATTCTTTGCCTATGAAACTATTTTGTATTTTCAAACTCAACATTGTTTATGTAACTAGAACCCTTTCTTTTCCTGAAAGCTTGTGCCTCTCCAACTCCATTGGAAACTTTAAGACTAAAGTAAGAACATCGTCTTAGAAGAGGGTCAAAGGGCCTATTAAAATTGCTTTTAGGTGAGGTCGAAAAAGTTCACTATCAACAAATTATTTTTTTAAATAGTCTAATTCTGAATTCATCATCCTAAATTCTCAGATCTGTGGTAGAAACAGGAATCTATAATTTGACCAGCCCTCCTCACATGTATGATGCAGACAGTCCACATTTCATATTCCTCCAAATGTTGCTTTAGGACTTAGGTGAAGGCTCACCGAAGGCCCATTCATCTCATCAGATAAATAATTGTATATAGGAATTGGGGCTAAAATCCTAGTTACTAATAAACAGAGTATTCTCCCTAAATCCGTTTCTCAGGAACTAGAAAGTGGCTTGTGGGAAATTTGAGAATTTTAGAGATGTGGATGCATATCTTTCTGGTTCTAGATATTTTCATTTTAGAGATTTAGAAACTTCCCCTGGCTGTAAGAAGCCTGCTCAGGCCTTCCCTGAACCAGTCACTGCTGTGACCAGGGCGATGTGATGCAGTGAAGGCCTTGTTTAACAACAGCTCATTCTTTTCACACGATAGAGCTGGGGGTGACTCTGTCAGAAGTCCCAGGACAGGAGTGTCATCCAGTTGTGCATTCTGGACAGGAAAATTGAGTCTCCTAGAATTAAACAGTTGCTAAGTGTTAGAGCAATGATCTAGATCCTGGATTTATCTAAGACAGAAAGCAGGATGTGAAAGGGACCAGAAAGACAAAATCAAACAGAACCTCTAATAAGAAATTCTCAAATTTCCCACAAGCCACTTTCTAGTTCCGGAGAACCTCTGATAAGAAACAGTCTGTCTTAGGTAAATAGCACATTTTCTTTAAATCCATACTATTTTGTTAATGGCTGCTATCAGAGACTTGCTTGGAAATAGGTTTTATAGAATGCAATGCAAATGAAAGTTTATGGGCAAATAGATTGGGGTTTCTGGGGAGAATGCATTGAAGTTAAGGGTTCAAAACACAACCTAAGTCAGTTTATAATTTGCCATTGAACTAGCAGAGGCTGCTGTATAAAAATTGAGGAGTACTGACTGATGAAATGTCAAAGTTAGCCACATTCATTATCACTAGAAAGTATTTTTCTGTTTCCCTTAAGGTTTTATTGATTTTGCCAAATACATATCTCATATATGCACTGAAAATGTAAGCCTTGAAAATGCTAAAATATCTGTGAGCCTAATCTTGATGCACATAAAAACTTATGAAAGCAAGTTGAATAATTTATAAGCCTGGAATTTGCGTATATTATTTACAAGCACATTTGTTTACCTTATGACAAGCACTATTCTAAACAATTAATAAATACAAGCTCATTTAATCTTTGAAATAAAAACGCTATTGGTAGGTATTGTTCATAATTTCACTTTTTTTTTTTTTTTTTTTTTTTTGGAAACAGACCCAAAGCAGTTAAATACCTTGTTCAATTTCACACAATTAGTAGGTGGTAAAACCCAGGATTTAAAACCAGACTATCTGAACTTTTGTCACTTGGCTGTACCACCTCATTTTAAGCTATGTGTAGGGAAAGGACTAAATTGACAAGAATCTGAACTAAAAGCAGAAGAAGGAAATGAGAAAGTGAGTGATGCTGAATCCCGGAGGAGTATTTAAGTTCAGAAGTTCTCAGTGATGAGACCTGGGAAGGAGCATGAGACGTGGCTGGAATATTAACTTGGGGTGGTACCTAAATCCCCTGAGACAGGACTGTGTTCTCCTTAAAGTTCAGAAAGACAGGTTGGATGAAACATAATGAAAAACAAGGTAGAAAGGAAAAGAATAATGTGACTGCAGTGATGAGCAGTTAATATTTTTCCTTTAAATAATAGAAGAGAGGGTCTCTGGGGAAGGAAAGACCTCTTGTTGCCAGATGTCTAGGTATTTTTATTCCCTGGAGGAACATGGGGAAATTGGCAGTCCATGTATTGGTTTCAGAAATCCCTTAAAACCAAAGCTTCACTTTCCCAAACGGCATTAACAGCTGTATGGCAGGCTCACCACTTTGTGTGCAGTCACATGTTTTCATTGGAGTAACAGTTCCTGATGGGTATGCATTAGTCTCCTATGCATAAATTACTACAGACTCCTAAATTACTACAAACTTAGTGGCATGAAACAAAATACATGTATTCTTTTACAGTTCTGGAGGTCTGAAATCTGAAACCACTTTCACTGGGCTGAACTCCGGAGTTGGCAGGACTGTGCTCCCTCTGGAGACTCAAGAACAGCATCCATTGCCTTCCCAGCATTCCTTGGCTTTTGGCTTCATCAACCCAATTCCTGCTTTACTACATTCTTTTTTATCAATAGTAAAATCTCCTTCTGCCTCGCTCTTATAAGGGCACTTGTGAATACATTTAGGACCCACCTAAATAATGCAGGATAATCTCTCCATCTCAAGCTCCATTAATTCATTCCCCTGCAAGATCCCATTTGACGTGTAAAATAACATTCACAGGTCCTGGGAATTAGGATGTGGACATCTTGGACAGTGGCATTATTCAGACTTCCACAGGTAGATATTATTTTTCACGGGTACAGAAAATGAAGCTTGTGGAAGTAATTTGTCTCAGGTAATACAATGCTTCAGAGCAGAGATTTAAATTCTCTGGCTGTCTGACTTTAGGACACACTCTGAATCACTGTTAACCAGTATTCCTCTTTTTTTTTTTCCTTTTGAGATGGAGCCTTGCTCTGTCACTCAGGCTAGAGTGCAGTGGCATGATCTCAGATCACTGCAACCTCTGCCTCCCAGATTCAAGCGATTCTCCAGCCTCAGCCTCCTGAATAGCTCAGACTATAGATGCGTGCCACCACCCCTGGCTAATTTTTCTGCACTTTTAATATAGACATGGTTTCACCATTTTAGCCAGGATGGTCTCAATCTCCTGACCTCATTATCCACCTACCTCGGTCTCCCAAAGTGCTGGTGTCTCACATTTGTAATCCCAGCACTTTGGGAGGCCAATGTGAGTGGATCACTTGAGGTCAGGAGTTAGAGACCATCCTGGACAACATAGCGAAATCCCGTCTCTACTAAAAATACAAAAATTAGCTGGGTGTGGTGGCACAACCTATAATCCCAGCTATTTGGGAGGCTGAGGCAGGAGAATCACTTGAACCCAGGAGATGAAGATGGCAGTGAGCCGAGAACGCACCGCTGCACTCCAACCAGGGTGACAGAACTGAGACTCCATTTCAAAAAAAGAAGAAGAAAAAGAAGAAAGTACTAAGACTTCACTGGAGAAAATGCTGTGCCCTGACTCCTTTCACTTTGCCTGTGGTGTTTATCAACCTTCTCAGAGTCCAAGAGTTCAGAAAACTGTTATGCAGGGTTGCTGAGAGAAAGCATTTACTGTTTGGTTTACTCTTGGTAATAGTGAGTTTTCTAATAGAATATGCTGGCAAGTAGTGCTATCACCACTTCATATATTTAAACACGCTGTCAAAAACTATAGATGTAAAGGTGTCAAGTACTTGTCTAAAGCCATCCTGGAGGGCAGAGAAAAAGCTGGTCCCAGATGCTAGATGCCCAGGCCTGGATTAATCCTACCCAGTCCTGATTAAGCCCCTGTTTAGAGGGATTGTGGCTGATCAGCCAGTACCTGAGACCTTATACCTTGGATTAAAGATGGAAACTAGCTGAGGGATCACATATATTTGTATTAATCATTAATCTATAATCTGCTCTTTCCATCCTTTGTGAGTGACAACTCGGCATTTTTAAAATTATTTTCTGCTTCAGAAAGAGCAAAGCAGCCTATGCCCCACTACCTGTGACCTACTGCACTTTTCAAAGGTGGTTTGCCAAGTGGAGCTGCAAACTTAACTCCAATATCACACATCTATGGAAAATTCCAGTCAGGTTGTAGGCCCAGTCACAGTGCATTTTGCTGAGGATCAGTAATGATTTGCTGAGGATCAGTAATACTTTCCACATGCTGTCTGACAAGGGCGCGATCTCCACACTTATTATACAACATTTGTCAGTTACTTTCTGACACGATAGTCTTTAGGATTCCTTTGGAATATATGAAGTATTTAGGCACTATTTCAGAAGCTTCCTCCCTGCATCCTCTCATTTCCTTTAAAAAAAATGTTGGTACATGGTAGGTATATATATTTATGGGGTATATGAGATATTTTGATACAGGCATACAATGCATAATAATTACACCAGGGTAAATGAGATATCCAGCACCTCAAGCATTTATCATCTTTTTTGTTACAAACAGTACAATTGCACTCTTATTTTTAAATGTAAATTATTGTTGACCATAGGAACAGTGTTGTGCTTTTAAATACTAGCTCTTATTCATTCTATCTTGCTATATTTTTGTACCCATTAACCATCCCTATTCCCCCACCACTACCACTACCCTTCCTAACCTCTGGTAACCATAGTTCTACTCTTTTTATCCATAAAGCCAATTGTTTTCGTTTAGCTCCCAAAAATGAGTAAGAACATGCCAAGTGTGTCTTTCTGTGCCTGGATTATTTCACTCAACATATTGTCTTTTTTATGGCTAAGTAGTGTTCCATTGTGTATATGTATCATATTTTCTTTATACATTAGTCTATTTCTTTCAAATCTTGGCTATTGTGAATAGTGCTGCAATAAATATGGGAGTGCAGAAATCTCTTTGATATACTGTTTTCTTTTCTTTTGGGTACATACCTAGCAGTGGAATTGCTGGATATTTTAGTTCCATTTTTATGTTTTGAAGAACCTCCAAACTGTTCTTCATAGTGGTTGTATTATTTATGACTGCGGTAACAGTATACAAAAGATTCCCTTTTCTTCACATCCTCACCAATGTTTATTATTGCATGTCTTTTGGATAAAAGCCATTTTAACTGAGGTGGAATGATACCTCATTGTTGTTTTCTTTGCATTGCTCTGATGATCAATGATGTTAACTATATTTTCATATGCCTACTTGCCATTTATATTCTTCTTCTGAGAAATGTCTATTCAAATCTTTTACTCATTTTAAAATTAGATTATTCAATTTTTTCCTATAGAGTTATTTGAGCTTCTTATATATTCTGGTTATGCATAGTTTGTAAATATTTTCTTCATTTCTATGAGCTGTCTCTTCACTTTGTTGATTGCTTTCTTTGACGTGCAGAAACTTTTAAAATTGATATAATCTCACTTGTCCATATTTGTTTTGGTTGCCTGTGCTTTTGGGGTATTATTCAAGAGATTTTGCCCACTTCAATATCTGTGAAAGTGTCCCCAATGTTTTATTTGAGTAGTTTTACAGATTGAAGTCTTAGATTCAAGTTTTTAATCTACAGGTATTGATCGACTTATACCTATGCAACTTACGACCATTCGACTTTATGACCACAATCACTAGCCACAACTGCTACGCATCTGGCAGTGCAAATGTTGCCCAGCTGGGCGTACGACAGTGCGGACCAGCTTCTGGCAGCACTACCATCTCTGCGTGCACCATTTCAACTGTACATATAGCCTACTCAACTTATGACCAAATCGTGTTACGACTGTCCCAACCGTGGTCATAAGTCGAGCACTGCCTGTATTTTGATTTGATTTGTTTATATGGTGAGAGACTGGGATCTAGTTTCATTCTATGCCTATGAATATCCAGTTTTCTCAGCACAGTTTATTGAGGAGACTGAGCTTTCTCCTATGTATGTTATTGGCCACTTTGACAAAAATGAGTTTGCTGAAAATGTGTGGATCTATTTCTGGGTTCTCTATTCTGTTTCACTGGTTTATGTGTCTATTTTTATGCCAGTACTATACTGTTTTGATTACTATAGCTCTACAGTATCATTTGAAGTCAGATAATGTGATTCCTTTCTCAAAAAGAGTTTTGCTCTTTTTGCTCAAGATAGCTTTGGCTATTCTGGTCCTTTAATAAATTTTAAGATAGTTTTTAAAAATAATTTATATGAAGAATGCCATTCATATTTTGACAGGGATTGCATTGAATCTGTAGATTGTTTTGGGTAATGTGGACATTTTAACAATATTGATTCTTCCAATCTATGAACATGGAATACCTTTCCAGTTTTTGCATCCTCTTTAATTTCCTATATTAATTTTCTTACATCAATGTTTTATAGTTTCCTTACAGTGATCTTTCACTTTTTTGGTAAATTCCTAGGCATTCTATTTTATTTATAGCATTGTAAACAGGACTATTTATTTTTTTCAGATTGTTTGCTGTTGGCATATAGAAATGCTACTGATTTTCGTACAGTGATTTTTGTATCCTAAAACTTTACTGCAGTTACCAGTTTTATGGTCTTATGAGGGAGTCATTGTTTTTCCAAATATAAAATCATACTCTCTCCAAACAAGAATAATTTTACTTCTTCCTTTCCAGTTTTGATGCCCTTTATTTCCTTCTCTAATTTCTCTATCTAGGATAGCTAGTATTATTTTGAATGACAGTGGTGAAAGTAGGGCTCTTTGTTGTGTTTCAGATCTTAGAGGAAAGGCTTTCAGATCTTAGATGAAAGGCTTTAAGTTTTTCACCATTCAGTATGATATTAGCTGTGGTTCTGTCATATATGGGTTTTAGTATGTTGAGGTTTTCCTTCTTTGCCCAGTTTTTTGAGAGTTATTATTATGAAAGGATGCTGAATTTTATCACATTTTTCAGTATCAATTGAAATAATTATATAGTTTTTGTCCTCCATCCTGTAATATGATGTATCCCTGGGCTAAATTCTACTTGGTCATAACAATTATCTTTTTAATATGTTATTGAATTCAGTTTGCTTGTATTTTATTAATGATTTTTGCACCCATGTTCATTAGGGATACCGGCCTGTAGTTTACTTTTTTCTGATGTCTTTGTCTGGCTTTGTATCAGGTAATACCGGCCTTGAATAAATTTAGATGTATTGCCTCCTCTATTTTTTGGAACAATTTTAGTAGGATTGGTATCATTTCTTCTATAAATGTTTGAAAAATTCAACAGTGAAACACTCAGGTCCTAGGCTTTTCATTGATGAAATACTTTATTACAGTTTCTATCTCATTACTTGTTATTGGTCTGTTCAGGTTTTGGATTTCATCATGGTTCAGTCTTGATAGGCTATGTGCAGAAATTTATCCATTTCTTCTAGATTTTCTTATTTGTTAGCATATAGTTGTTTATAGTAGCCTCTAATGATTCTTTGAATTTCTGTAGTATCAGTTTTAATTTTTTTTTATCTCTGATTTTATCTTTTTGGAGCTTCTCTCTTTCCTTAGTGTGACTAAAGATTTGTTGATTTTGTTTATCTTTACAAAAAAGCTTTTTGTTTTGTTGAACTTAATATATTTTTGCTCCAATTTCATTCTTTTCCTAATGTTTATTATATTTATTTACTCCTACTAATTTTTAGTTTGGTTTACTTTTGCTTTCCTAATTCTTTAAGATACATAATTAGGTTATTATAAGTTTTTCTATTTTTTGACATACACACTTATTACTATAAACTTTCCTCTTAGTACTGTTTTTACTGTATCATATAGCTTTTCATATGTCTTATTTTCTTTTCATTTGCTATAAGAAATTATTTAATTTCCTTCTTAATTTCTCCATTGACCCACTGGTCATTCAGGAGCATATTGTTTAGTTTCTAAATGTTTATATAGTTTTCAATTTCTCCTGTTATTCATCTCTAGTTTTATTTTATTGTGGTTAGAGATGATATTTCTAAAAATTCATTTTTAAATTTTAAACTCTTATTTTATGTCCTTACATATGATCTGTCCTTGAGAATTAATCATGTGCTGAGGAGAAGAATGGGTAGTCCGCAGCTGTTGAATGAAATATTTTGTAAATATTTATTAGATCCATTTGTTTTAAACAGCAGACTAAGTATGACGTTTCTTTGCTAATTTTCTGTCTGGAAGATCTGACCAATGCTGAGAGTAGGTCTCTAGCTATTACTTTATTGTGGTCTCTCTCTCTCTTTAGCTGTAATAATATGTGCTTTAAAAATCTAATTGCTCCAATGATAGGTGCATATATACATACAATTGTTATATCCTCTTGCTGAACTGGGCCATTTATCACCATATAATAACCTTCTTTGTCTCTTTATATAGTTCCTGACTTAAAATCTATTTTGTCTGATATAAGTACAGCTGCTTCTGCTCTTTTCTGGTTTCCATTTGCATAGAATATCTTTTTTGATGCATTTATTTTTAGTCTATGTGTATCATTATAGGTGAAGGGTGTTTCTTGTAAACAAGATTATTAAGTCTTTCTTAAACCAAAATCCATTCAGCCACTCTATGTCTTTAAATTGGAGAGTTTAATCCATTTACATTTAATGTTATTATTGTTAAGTAAAGATTTATTCTTGTCATTTTGTTATTTGTTTTCTGGTTGTTTTGTCATATTCTATTCATTCTTTCCTTCCTTCTTATCTTCCTTTTAGTGAAGGTGATTCTCTCTAGTAATATATTTTTATTTCTTGCTTTTTATTTTTTTATATCTGTTGTATTTTTTATTTGAGGTAACTATGAGGTTTTCAAATAATATCTTATAAGCAATTATTTTAAACTGATGACAATGCTGATTAAATAGACAAGCTAACTAGTTTTTTCTTTTGTTTGATCAATTCTGTCAATAAGAGACCCTGATGTATTCTTCAATATGTCAATTGCATTTTTCAGGTCCAGAATTTGTTCGATTATTTTTTAGTATTTCAGCCTCTGTTAAATTTATCTGACAGGATTTTGAATTTTTTCTGTGTTATCTTGAATTTTGTTGAGCTTCCTCAAAATAGCTACTCTGAATTATCTGTCTGAAAAGTCACGTATTTCTGTTTTTCTGGGATTGGTCACTAGTACCCAGTTTAGTTCTTTTAGTAAAGTCATGTTGTCCTGGATGATCTTAATGCTTGTCAGTGTGCATTAATGTATGGGCATTGAAGAGTTGGGTATTTACTGTAGCCTTTGTAGTCTGGGCATGTTTGTACCCATCCTTCTTAAGAAGTCTTTCCAAGTATTTGAAGGGACTTGGGGGCTGTGATCTAAGTATTTGGTCACTGTAGCCATTAGAAAGCTCCCCAAGCTCAGTAATGCTATGACTCTTGCAGACTCATAGAGGTACTGCTTTTGTCATCTTAGGTAAGCTCTCTGGATTACCAGGTGGAGACTCTTGTTCACTTTTCTTACTTTCCCCCAACAAATTAGTCTTTTTCTGTGCTGAGCTGCCTGGAACTGGGGGAAGGGTGACACAGTAGCCCTGTAGTTACTATACCTGGAACTACACTGGGTCAGACCCAAAGCCAGCACAGCACTGGGTCTCATACAAGTTATCTACTGCCTGCCTACCACTTATGTTCACTCAAGGCCCAAGAGCTTTACAATCAGCAGACAGCAAATTTAACCAGGCTTGTGTACTGGTTCAGGGTGGTGAGGTTCCTCTGGGCCTGGGTGAGTCCAGAGATAGCATCTGTGAGCCAGGGTCTACAGTCAGGAAACTTAGGACTCTACCTGGTGCTCTTTTATACTGCAACTGAACTGGCACCCATGCTGCAAGACAAAAATCTTCTATTTCTTCCCCTTTCCTCAAGCAGAGTTTCTACCCATGATGACCCACTAGCCCTGGGCCACAGTGAGTACTACCTGGCTAGACCAGTGTTAACTCAAGGCCCAAGGTCTCTTCGGTCAGCTGGTAATGAATACGTCCAGAACTGAATCTCACCCTTCAGGGTAGTGAACTTCCCTCTGGTTTAGGAAAGGTCCAGAAATGTCATTCGGGAGCCAATGCCTACAATTAGGAACCTCAGGAGCCCACTTAGTGTTTTACTCCACTGTGGTTAATCTGATATCCAAGCTGCAAGACGAAGAGTAAGTCTCTCCCCACCCCATCCCCCCATAGCCACCACTACTGAGAATGTGTTTCCTGACTTCTGAAGCAAGCATGGCTTTAACTCTCACCTAATGCTTATAGTAAGTACGGCCTGATTACCACTTCTGATTATTCAGGGCCTAAAGGCTGTTTACTCAGCAGGTGGTGAATTCTGCCAGGACTGGCTCTTTCCCTTCAAGGCAGCAGATTCCTTCCTGGCACAGGATGTGTCTATAAATGTCTGGAAGCTAGTGCCTGAAATAGGTGCCTTAGGACTCTGCCTGGTGTTCTTTTACTGTGGCTGAGCTGGTGTCCAAGTTGCAAGACATAGTCCTTTTTCCTTTCTTCTCTTCTCAGAGGGAAGAAGTCTCTTCCAGAGCTGTGAGCTGCACTGCCTAGGGCTGGGAGAGGGGTAATGTAAGCACTCCCTTGGCTGCCCCAGCTGTTATCTTACTAAGTCACATGCACCCTGAGGCCACTGACTTCAAGCCCAGCATAGAACCAGGACTTGCCTAGAAATTGCAATCCTTGTGGCCTAGACTGCCTTTCAAGTTTATTTTGACCCCCAGAGAACTTTATCACTCAATGGCAAGGCTTGAACTCAGATTCTAACCACTGCAAAGGATGAACCACCTTTAAGACTGGTCTAAATGCTCCCTCTGTGGGTGCCAATTGAGATCTGCCCTGTGATGCTCTCCAACATGATAGAGCATCACTGAGTTCCAATGCAAAGTCCCCACACCATTGTGCTCTGCCTTCCATGGCCATGCACAAAGATTATCTCCCCATGCCATGCAGCTCCTGCCAAGGAATTGGGGAGGGATGGGGTAGGCAATTCAAGACTTTCTTTCCCTCTTCAGTGTTTCTTTCCCTCTTCAGTGTTTCTTTCCTTAATATGATGTTAAAACTAGGTACTGTGATTACTCCTTGATGTTTTATTCTTATGAAGGTCTTTTTTGTGTGTGGATAGTTTTTCAATATGGTGTTCCTGCAGAGGAGACAATTCCTGGAGTCTTCTATTCAGCCATCTTGGTCTGCACATCTCCTCCTTTCATTTCTTAAACAACATTTGTTAGTTCAGTCTATAAATAATTCCACATAGGTGGGTTATCAGGTGCATATGTTCCCATTCTGCTTTCCTTGAAACTCTGTGCCCTTTAAAATTCACATATAGCACAGATATTTCCCATCATCACTATAATCAGGAATCAGAGCTACAAATGTAACTAGCAAGTTTGTCAGCTTTTTAATTTCTTTCCCACTTAATTGTCTAAGACTGATTTGCTGGATACTATCTCTTTTGATTTGTTGCAAATTTCAGTGTTGCAGATAAAATACTGGAATTCTGCCCTGAAGACAGTGACATTCTGTTAATTGTTTTCCCTTTTTTTTAATTGCATTTTAGGTTTTGGGGTTCATGTGAAGAACATGCAAGATTGTCATCTCATTCCTTTTCTTATCAGAACTCAAAAGAAGTTAATCTATCAAACAGCTACTCAAGGTTTCTTTAAATGCAGTGCAGAGTATTTGGGTTAGACAGCCGGTTCTCCACCTGTTGAAGTCATTTTACGTTCCATAAAATGAAGTCCATAGTTAATGATAAATTTGATTTAATATCTCATCTATTGATTTATAAAGTTTACTTCCTGGTATTTTCCCATCTTGATACTGTTATGGAGAAAAGAAAGTATTGTTTAAACACTTGGTCATATGTTAATACATTCCCTAGTTTTTCATTTGTCTTTAACTCTGTTTAGACTGCCTTTTGTCATATAGAATTCGTTAATGCTTAGGACAACATATCCACTATCTTTTCTTTTATGGTATCTCAGTTTCATGTTCTTCTTAGGGAAAGATTTCTTCATACAAGGAATATGGTATCTCATCTTATTCTACAGTATTCTAAGTACTTTTTTTCTTGCAATAGAACATATTACCAAAGGTATGCTATATAGGTAGTCCTTGATATATAAAGTTCATATGTACATGAATTTTAGTCACCATCTTTTAGTTAAATAATCATCCTCCATCGACAAATTTTAGTTACTAACATATACTGTGAGAAACAATGTAGCATACAAATTTCACAGCTAGCTATACAGTCCACAAATCACTATATAAATAACAGATATCAATACCAATCAGTGGCCAATAAAGTCACTTCTTTAAGTCTGTTAGTGATTGGTCACAGTGCATGTTATTCAACTAATGCACATCAAAGTGTGTCATTGTGCTGCTTCCTTGTTTCCTAGTCATACATCTACATGGCATTTTATAAAACTGGATAATTGAAGGAGAGAAAGCAAGGCAACTCAGGTAAAAATACAGCAAAGAAACAAATAGTGACTACACTGGAAGTACAATTCTAATGGAATGTTAAGTGGGTTGTAGAAGAAATAGCTGACCATGGGAATGTTGACTCTATAGATGTTGAGAGTAAATTTGCAGCCCAAATCCAATAAAGGCAAAATCAACATAAATGAGGAAAGCAATTGTGACAAAAGAATGAAGATGTCCTACAGTAAGTGACATCAACAAAAAAACTTCACATTAAAGAATTCTCAGATACATTTTATGACATGAAAAACAAAGGATGAAATTTTGATAACTGAAGTGTGAAATGTTGAAAATTCAAGGGTAAGTGTTAGAATAGAGAGAGACAATTTGCTAAGGCACAGACAAGTATCCTACTCTTTGTAAGGTATATGAGAAGAGTAGGACAAGGACTGTAAACTACTATTGATAAGATTTTTTTAAATTTCTCCTTTTAAAATAGTTTTTTATTTTGAGAAGTTTTAGATTCACTTAAAAAAGTTAAGTAGAAGATACAGAGATTTTGCATATACCACATGTCCCCACATAGGCACTGCTTCCCCGCTTATCAATATTCTCCACTAGAGTTGTACATTTTTTACAGCTGAACATACATTCATATATTGACTTTAGGTGACACACTGTTACCTAAAGTCAACAGTTTACATTAGGGTTTACTTCTGTTGTATATTCCATGGATTTTGACTAATGTACAATGGCATGCATCCTACATGACAATATTACACAGAATAGTTTCACAGCCCTAAAAATTTTCTTTAATTTGCCCATTCATTTCTCCTTTATCCCCAATCCCTGACAACTACTGATGTTTTTGTTATCCTCATAATTTTGCTTTTTCCTTAAAGTCATATAGTTGGAATCATACTTTACACAGTCTTTTCAGACTAGTTTCTTTAACTTAGAAATACACATTTAAGGTTTTTCCATGTCTTTTCGTGGCTTGATAGGTCATTTATTTTTATCAATATTTAATCATCTATTATCCAAATGTACCACTGCTTATCTATTTACCTACTGAAGGATATCTTAGTTGCTTTCAAGTTTTCACAACTATGAATAAAGCTGCTATAAACCACCTTGTGGAGGTTTTTGTGTAAAATAAGTTTTCAACACATTTGAGCAAATACCAAGGAGTGTGATCACTGAAATGTATGTTAAGAGTATGATTAGTTTTATTATAAACTGCCAAACCATCTTACAAAGTGGTTATACCATTTAGAATTCTCACCACTTGTTGCTTCACATCTTTGCCAACAGTTAGTGTTATCAGTGTTCTGAACACTGGCCGTTCTAACAGGCATGGCACTGATACCTCATTGTTGCTTTAATTTGCATTTCTTGAATAATATATGGTGTGAAACATCTTCTGATATGCTTATTTGTCAACTGTATATCTCCTCGAGTGAGATTTCTGTTCAAGTCTTTTGCTCACTTTTTAATTGGGCTGCTTTTTGTCGTTGTTGAGTTTTTGAGTTCTTTATATGTTTTGGATAATAGTCATCTATCAGATAGGGCTTTTGCAAGTATTTTCTCCCAATTTGCAGTTTGTATTCTTATTTTTTGACAGTCTCCTTCTGTCAAACAAACACTCAAGAAGTGTTGTTGTTGTTTTTTTAACTTTAATAAAGTTAAGATTATCAGCTTTCATTTTCATGGGTTGTGTTTTTAATGGTGTATCTTAAAAGTCGTCACCATTTGTGAAGTCATCTAGATATTCTACATTACCTATTTTGAGTTTTATGTTTGCCTACTGCTTTTAAGTCTATGATCAATTTCAAGTTAATATATGTGAAAGATATAAGGTCTGTGTCTAGATTTATCCTTTTGCATATAGATATTTGGTTGTTCTAGTAATAGTCATTGAAAGATTATCTTTTGCATGTTGTATTGTCTCTCTCCTTTGAGAAAGGTAGTTGACTATATTATTGCATGTCTATTTTTGGGCTCTGTATTCTGCTACACTCATCTACTTGTCTATTCTTTGTCAATATTATACTGTCTTGATTACTGTAGTTTTATACTAATTTTTCAAGTTGAGTAGTGTCAGTCCTCCTATTTTTTTCTTCTAATATTGTGTTTTCTGTTCTTGGTCTTTGGTCTCTTTATGTAGGCTTTGTAATTTGTCAATATCCACAAAATAATTTGCTGGTATTTTGATTGAGCTTGCACTGAATCTGTAGATCAAGTTGAAAAGCACTGACATCTTAAAAATATTGTCTTCTTATTCATGAACATGGAATAGTTCTCCATTTATTTGATTCTTTTAAAATTTCTATCACCTAAGTTTTCTGATTTTCATCATACAGACCTTGCACATATGTTGCTAGATTTATACCAACATATTTCATTTTGGGGGGATGCTAATTTAACTGGTATTATATTTTAAATTTCAAATTCCACATATTCTTTGCTGGTATATAGGAAAGCAACTGACTTTTGTATATTTATCGTGTATTCTTCAAACTTAATACAACTGTTTATAGTTTCAAAAATATTTTTGTCCATTCTTTTAGGTTTTCTACATAGACAATCATGTCATCTGTAAACAAAGACAATTTTATCTTTTACAATCTGTGTACCTTTTGTTTTCTTTCTGCTCTTATGTATTTTCTAGAATTTCCAGTACATATTAAAAAGGAGTATTGAGAGGGGATATTTTTACTTGGTCCCTGATAGTAAGATGAAAGCTTCCAGTTCCTCACCATTAATTATGGTGCTAGCTTTAGCTTTTAGTTGAATGTTTGCTATCCAGTTCAGAATGTTCTCCTGTATCCTAGTTTGCTGGGAGTCTTCCATAATGAATAAATGTTGGATTTTATCAAATGTTTGTTGTGCCTCTATAAATATAATACATAATATTTTTCTTTAGCCTGTGGATGTAATAAATTACATTAATTGATTTTCCAGTGTTGAACCAGCCTCACATACCTGGGATAAATTCCACTTGGCCATGTTACATAATTCTTTTTATATGTTGTTGGCTTTCTATTTGCTAATATTTTGTGGAGAAATGTTGCATCTATGTTCTTGAAAGGTATTTGTCTGTAGTTTTTTATTCTTGTAATATCTTTGCCTGTTTTTCTTTTTTGACAGAGCTTTGCTCTTGTTGCCCAGGCTGGAGTGCAGTGGCAGAACTTGGTTCAGTCGAACCTCTTCTTCCCCAGTTCCAGCAATTCTCCTGCCACAGCCTCCTGAGTAGCTGGGATTACAGGTGCACACCACCACACCCAGCTAATTCTTTATACTTTTAGTAGAGACGAAGTTTCGTCATGTTGGTCAGGCTAGTCTTGAACTCCTGATCTTAGGTGATCCACCGCCTCAGCCTCCCAAAGTGCAGAGATTAAAGGTGTGAGCCACTGCACTCAGCCTCTTGGTCTGGTTTTATTACTAATGTAGTGCTGGCCTCATAGAATAAGTTAGAAATATTTCTACTAATTCTTACTTTGAAAAAGATTCTATAATTTCCTTCTTAACATATGGTAGAACTTTGTAGTGAACACATCTAGGCTTGATGTTTTCTGTTTGGGAAGGTAATTATTTATCCAATTTTCTTAGTAGATACAGGCCTATTTAGATTGTGTATTTTTCTTGTGTGAGTTTTGGCAGATTGTGTACATCTTTCTGCATCTGTACATTTAATTTACATGTTCCTTTATATTTAAGGTTGATTTCTTACAGGTCAGAAATAAATCAGCTTTGTTTTTGGTTTGCTCTAATGCTCTCTTTTGTGTATTTATACCACAGAATTCAGAGTTATTATTTGTATAGTCAGATTAATATCTATGATATTTGTTACTGCTTTCTATTTATTGCTTTTGACCTTTGTTCACATTTTTGTCATTTTTCTTCTGGCATTTGTGGTTTCATTTGAACATGTTATATATGATTCTATATTCTTTTATTTCTTAACATGGTATTTTTTTTCCTTTTGGTTTCTTGTTTTGGGGCTTTTTAAAATAAATTTTTAAGTTATTTCAATAACTAAAGTTAAAAAATTAAATAAATTAAAATAATTTTAAATTTTTATAAATAATTAAAATAACTTTTTTAGTTATTTAGAGTTTGTAATACATATTTATAACTAATCTAAATCCATACTTAAATAATACTCTACTGTTTCATAGACAGTACAAGTACCTTATATTACAATATTTTACTTTCTCATTTTGTCTTTTGTTTCATTTGACATTCATGTAATTTATAAATAAGTATATATACACATACACATTTACATAGCTTACATTATTTTGAATAAACTATTATCTATTAGATTCTTTGAGAATTTAAAAATAAATGTTTTCATTTAGCTTCACTTATTCCTTCTCTAATTCTCTTCCTTTCTTTATGTACATCCAAATTTCAGACATATATGAATTTCTTTATCTCTGAACAACTTTTCTAAACATTTTTGGCAAGGCAGACTACTGGCAAAAATTCTCTGAGTGTTTCAGAAAGTCTTTATCTTTCACGTTTAAAGCACAATTTTATAGAATACACAATTCTGGGTTGATTATTTTTGTCTTAAAACTTTAAATATTTCACTTCATTTAACTTTTTGCTTACATTATTTCTAAGAAGAAAGATGTAATCCTTAGCATTTTTACTCTGTAGGCAAGATGTTTATTTCTTCTGGCTTATTTCAAAGTGTGTATGTGTGTCCTTTTTAATCTGCAGTTTTTTGTTATTTTAATTTTTGTTTGTTTTGGCATTTATCTTACCTGATGTTCTCAGGTTACATGGATATGTGGTTCAGCATCTGACATTCACTTCAAAAAATTCTCAGTCATTACTACTTCAAATATTACTTCTATTTTATCCTTTTGCTCTCCTTATGTTCTCATTCTATACAGTGATATATTTTATAGCTGTCTCACAATTCTTGGATATTTTGTTGAGTTTCTTCAGTAATTTTTCTCTTTACTTTTCAGTTTAGGGCATTGCTATAGACAAATCTTCAACATTGCTACTGACATATCCTCAAGCTCAAAGATTTTTTTTTTCCCTCAGCCGTATCTACTCTACTACTAAGTCTATCAAAGACAATCTTCATTTTGGTTGCAGTGTTTTTGATCTCTAGAATTTCTCATTGATTACTGCTTAGAATTTCTCCCTCTCTACTTAATACTGTCCAACTGTTTTTGCCTGTTCTTTATCTTTTCCATTAGAGGTCTTGGAATATTAATCATTGTTTTAAAATTTTAACTCTTGATAATGCCAACATTTCTGCTAAGTCTGAATCTGGTTCTGATGCTTGCTCTGTCTTTTTTTTTTTTTTTTGCCTTTTAGTATGACTTCATTTTTTAAAATATGGACATAATGTACTGGCAGTAAATAGGCCTTTAGTAATGTGTTGGGTGGTAAAGTATGGCAGAAGGGAAGAGTTCTATACTTTGGTGATTAGTTCTTAGTCTTTTCAAAGCCTGTGCCCTTCAGCTGTGATCTTCACAAGTGCACCTCAGGATTTCCCCCACCTTAGGTGGGACAGGATGACTGGAAAAGACTGGAATTCTGTAAGTTTTTAACTCATTTGGGTAAATATCAAGAAGCAAAATTCCTGGATCATATGATAAGAGTTGGTTTAGTTAAAAAAAAAAAATTTGCCAAAGTATCTTTCAAAGTGGTTGTACCATTTTTCATTACCACGAGCCCCGAATGAAAGTTCCTATTGCTCTATATTCTTATCAGCTTTGGTATTTCAGTTTTGGGATTTTAGCCATTCTAACAGGTGTATAATAGTATCTCACTGTCATAATTTGCAATTCCCTGATGATGTAAGGTTGAACATCTCTCATATGCTCTGTTTATTTTCATTGTTGTTGAATCATAGTTTTTTTAAAACACCAGTGACTGCTAACTATAGTATCTCATCCTGTCTGTTGGTCTTTTTCTTAGTTTTTGATTATTTCGTCTTATTTCTTGGCATATCAAGTGATGTTCTGAATACTAGGCATTTTTAAAACAGAGAGAGGGAATTGTACCTCATAGATGTTCCTATTTTTCTCTGAAGATTTGCTTGTTCTTATGGTAGATAGTTATTGCAGGGATAGATAACCTTAGCCCATTCTAAGTTTGAGATAATTTAAAATTGGTCTTGAGCATTTGTAAAGGATGGTCTAATTTTGGTTTGCTCTTCTTCTAAGGATGTTGCCATTTGGAATTGCCATGTGAAAGGCTGGATTCACCTGTGCCCTCAGGTACCTGATTGAGCTCTAAGCTTACTTGTTCTCCCAGCCCTATGAGACTACCTAAGAATGTACTTGGCTTGTGGGCCTTTTAATTGCTGCTTTTGGCTTCATCACTTGCCAACTGGCTTCTCTACTCCCTGGCTTTTTCATTCCTTGGCTTTTCAGCTCCTAGGCTGTATGTTTTGAATCAGCAAATGCCGCAAGGAGAAAAGCAGTTCCAAATGTCAAGCTTCCTGTTTCTCCTCTCCAGAAGCTTGGCCCACATGGCATTGCCTTTTTTGTTTTTTAACATTCTGATGACTTTAAGCAGATGTTTTTCTTACTTTATCCAGCATTTCTAATATTTCCCAGCCCTTACTTAATCTCTTTTGTGGGGTACATGTGCAGATCATGCAGGATTGTTGCACAGGTACCTACATGGCAAGGTGGTTTGCTGTCTCTGCCATTTCTCTCCATGTTATTCCTCCCCAACTTCTCCACCCCACACTGTTCCTCCTCTAGTCCTTCACCAACAGACTCCAGTGTGTGATGCTCCCCTCCCTGTGTTCATGTGTTCTCATTGTTCAACACCCACCTATGAGTGAGAACATGCAGTGTTTGATTTTCTGTTCTTATGTCAGTTTGCTGAGAATGATGGTTTCCAGATTCATCCATGTCCCTACAAAGGACACGAACTCACCGTTTTTTATGGCTGTGTAGTATTACATGGTGTATATGTGCCACATTTTCCTTGTCAAGTCTATCATCAATGGGCATTTGGATTGGTTCCTGGTCTCTGCTATTGTAAATAGTGCTGTTAAGCTTCATAAGTGAAGGAGAAATAGAATCCTTTATGGACAAGCAATCACTGAGAGATTTCATCACCACCAGGCCTGCCTTACAAGAGCTCCTTCTTTACAAAGAAGCACTAAACATGAAAAGGAAAAAAACCAGTACCAGCCACTCCAATGATGTATCAAATGGTAAAGAGCATCAACACAATGAAGAAATTGCACCAACTAATGGGCAAAACAACCAGCTAGCATCAAAATGGCAGGATCAAATTCACACATAACAATATTAACCTTAAATGTAAATGGACTAAATGCCCAAATCAAAAGACATAGACTGTCAAATTGGATAAAAAGTCAAGACCCATTGGTGTGCTGTATTCAGGAGACCCATGTCACATGCAAGGATACACATAGGCTCAAAACAAAGGAATGAAAGGAGATTTACCAAGCAAATGGAGAGCAAAACAAAGCAGGGGTGGCAATCCTACTCTCTAATAAAATGTACTTTAAACCAACAAAGATCAAAAGAGACAATGAAGGGCATTACATAATGGTAAAAGGATCAATGTAACAAGAAGAGCTAACTATCCTAAATACATAGGCACTCAATACAGCAGCACCCAGTATGTAAAGTAAGTTCTTAATGACCTACAAAGAGACTTAGACTCCCACACAATAATAGTGGGAGACTCTAACACTCCACTGTCAGTATTAGACAGATAACAAGACAGAAAATTAACAAGGATATCCAGAACTTGAACTCAGGTCTGGACCAAGCAGATCTAATAGACATCACTTAATCTTATTTATTATTGAAATATCATCACAATTTCCCCTAGGAAAAATATTTAGAATTGTTAAGTTTTAAACTTTTACTATATGAACTCACATTCTATAAGGACCATTTTACTTGATTGTTCAATCTAGTTCCTATGTTACCAGTGGGAGGTGGGTAAAATGTTATGAAGGATCCTAAGTATATTGGTGTGGGAGGAATCACTGATGAGTGCTGTCTCTTGCTCTTTTTATTTTTCCTCCCCTTACTCTAGAAGCAAAAGCTAGCCAGGGCACTGCCCCCCTCATTGATCTTGTCCAGCTATCCCGAAAGGAAACCCATGATGGCAAAGATTGAACTGCAATGAAAGTCTGCAGGTCAGGAATAGCTAGATGATGAATACCATGCTTGGTTTTTTGTGTGAGAATTTTACAGCATTTTGCAAAACCTTTTGTCTCCTACGAACACTGCTCAGATTGTTGAAGTTTTCTGGGATTCTATTATACCTCTCTATTGGGTATCCCACATAATTTTTCTGGATCCTGATCTCATTTGTGTGCTGATGGCCCTTGTTTTCCCTCCTTCCCCATATAATTCTATTTGTTCATAATTTCAAGAATGCTGTCAAAGTAAAAGTACCTTCTCCCTCTTCCTTTCTTAAGCAACATTGTTAAATATTAATATTTGGAAATTTATTTCTTACAGTGGGAAATTGAAAGGTCAAATAATTGTGAACTCCATTAACCTATGACTCACACAACACCTTCCTCCTAAGCCTAAGTATGTGATACTCATTTGGTTTTCTTATGATATCTTCCATTTTTCTAAACTTATAATGACTTAGCTAATTCCTGAGTTATGTGACAATAAGAAAGGAGTCAAATTAGCACTATAGCAATGCAGTTTAGACCTACGAGTGAAAACCAAGTACTAGAAAAGCTCTTAACCAATAAGTTTCACTGTGCTTTGTGTTTTAAAAATGCTGAGGATGAATAGGGAACTGGGGAGAATCAGTTCAATCTATTTTAGTATCACAGATCCCTGCACTGAAATGGGAAAGAAAATGCATAGTTCCTGCTTCAAGTCACATAGTTTCTGCTTCAAGTCATTATCTTTTGCATGGATAAACAATAATAAAACATAAAGAAAACAAACACTAAACTAATTACTAGGTCAGGGAGCACAGATTATACTTGATCTAGGAGTTCATTAGGGAGGGATTCCAAAAATCACTGTCTTCTTCTCAGAAAACTTCTTTGAAGAAATAGTATTTGGGTTGGGCCTTGAACAGCTATGTAGGAAGGAGAAGAAAGAACGTTTAAGACAGAGAGAAAGCACAGCATTAGGAATGAGCACAGGAGGCTTATGGACTAGAGAGTAAACCTGTCTGCAAAGAGGAGTGGCATGTGCTGAGTAACAGTGAGAGTAACGCTGGCTAACATTGGTTAAATAAAATAGAATTAGATTGATTAGATAATGTGGGTGGAAAGACAGGCAGAAGACTGTAGAAAGTCCCTGAAGATATAGATCAGCATAATAACATTAGGAGCTCAGTGGTACTCGGACACTATATAAATGTCTAGTTTAAGAAAAAACGGAGACACAATAAAAGAACAAACTCTAATAAACTAGATACATATCAATTTGCCAGACGCAAGAGAATACATTCCATGTGTTACTATGTATAAGATATATGATGATAGAGTTCATCATAGGAGTTACCTCTAAGGAGTATACCATGGAAAGAGGTACCAGAAAACACTTTTGCATGCTAGAAATGTTTCATGATATCTTGACCTGGTGTTGAATACATGGGTATATACAAATGTAAAAAATCATTTATGGCCAGTGCAATGGTTATTTATTGTATGTATACCTTTAAAAAATCCATTAGGATAATTATGCTGATAGTTGCATGAAGAAAGTTTTAGTCAAGGAATAGCCAAAGTACTAATGCAGTAATAAGTTCTAACATCCTCACTGTGGACTCAGATGTTCCTATTGGAAATAAGTGGCAATGCGGGTAAGAAAAAAGATCAGTTTTGATGGTTGGCTAAGCTGAACAAATTAGATGACTGTAAATTCAGTTTAAGAACTTTGGGAGTGTTTGGATACCACTGAACAGTGAGACAAAGGAAGTGCAGTTTCACTGAGCATATATTTTGTGTTAATCACTGAGCTCTTTTTCACATATGTACAATTATTTAATGTTGTATCTTGTATCTTGGACTGTGAAGATGAGGAAGGTAGCTGGTTTTGATGCTAAAGGTTGGGAAAACAATGAGCTCATCTGTCTAAGACTTTGAAGCAAAAGGAAGGGGATGAAGAGGGAGTACACAGTAAGTGCCAGGAGCCACAAAGCATGTTTGGGAGCTCTAGAAACCACAAGAGATAAAGCCACTATAGCTGTTAAAAGCTCCTAAAGGCCTTCAAGGAAGCAAATAAAAACAGAGGACTAAGAACTGAGTCCTTCAAAATGACAAATGGTAGGGCATGAAATAATAGATTTATAAGAAAAATAATTGCATGCGTATCCCAGCACAGAGATATCCTAGTTCCATCTCAGCAGCTCTCAAACAGGCCTCCCACAAAATGTAGTTCCATCAACTGATTAAAGATTTGTTCTGAAAAAAGGGCTTGGATGTCAAGTAAATTTGAGTAAGGCTGAATTAAACAAAGTCAAATCAATTCTTTTCTCCAAAACTTCTCAGGCTATAGTACAGCAATATGTCAGTTGAATCTCTAATAAGGAGATATGGCATATGGCTGTTCCTAAATGCTTTTGCCTCATAACTACATTACTATCTCCTAAAACCAGTGTTCTGCTAGACAGAGATTGTGAAATGCTGTTCTCAGCCTGTAAAATTACACACCATTCTCAGATTTGATTCATCCTTCTTCTGCCTTTTCTCACATTGTCTCTGAAACCTGTAATGCTTCTTCTAGCCTTCATATGCCAAACCCGTTCCATCTTTCAACAAGGAGAGGATAGGAAAGGATTACATTACTAAAAGCATTATATTATTAAATTTTATTACCATTCATCTACACTCCTTGCCTAAAAAGAAAATTTTAAAACCATGCCACGGTGACCTTAATTCTGTAAGTATGAACATATTTTGTTACTTGGAATTCTATAAAAGGCAGTGCACTACTATATATATGGATAGACATTTCTGATCTCCAACATGTAGATCTTGCTGATTATACTTTGATGAACCAGGTTAATTATTCAAAAAACCACTGTGTTTGGCTTAGCCCTTATACATAGGGAATATTAAGGGTGGAATGGCCTCTAGATATTAGGTAATTTTTTCACCTCATATCCCATATAAGAAAATTGAGACCTCTAAAGATTGAATAGTTTATATTGATAAAAGGTAAATAAATACAATATTGCCAGATCTGTATTTCAGATGAAACATTCTGAGCTGTTGTAGAGCACCAGAACATTATCCCCACTGATATTGAGACAATGTGTTTCTTATTCCTCCTCTTTTTTGCAGTGGATAATAAATGGGGTGGTAAGGAGTTATTAAAAGGGAAGTTAAAAGTTGGAAAAGTAGAAAATGTGACAACTTCGGAGAGGAAAAGGAGGGAGAAACCCCGGGATTATGAAATTCTTCATGAGAAGACTTTTTACAAAGTAGATGATTCTTAGGAAACAAAGAAAAAAGAAAAGTGATACAAAAAACATAGGGAGAGAGAGAAATAAAGAAGGTAAAAAGAGAAAAAAAAGGAATTTGAAGAAGAAAAATGGGATGCACAAAGAAAATTTTACAAGGTTGATCTGATTCACTGAATGATTATAGAGTGTTCATATTTTGAGCATTGCAAAATTTGTGAGGACAATAACTATTTTTATTATCCCAATACTTCACATCTATTATCTTATTTCTAATTCTTAGAAAAGCCCAGTGAGGGCCAAGCTCATGCCTATATTCCCAGCACTTTGTGAGGCAAAAGCAGATGGATCACCTGAGGCCAGGAATTCGAGACCAGCCTGGGCAACACAGTGAAACCTGTCTCTACCAAAAATACAAAAATTAGCCAGGTGTGGTGGCTTGCACCAGTAGTCTCAGCTTTGGGAGGCTGAGTTGGGAGGACGACTTGAGTCTCGGAGGCAGAGGTCACAGTGAGCCGACATCACGCCACTGCACTCCAGCCTGAGTGACAGATTCAGACATTATCTGAAAAATAAAAATAACAGCTAGGCAAGATGGCTCACATCTATAATCCCAGCACTTTGAGAGGCCGAGGCAAGCAGATTACGAGGTCAGGAGTTTGAGACCACGCTAGCCAACAGAGTGAAATCCCATCTCTACTAAAAATACAAAAATTAGCTGGGCATGGTAGCACACACCTACAGTCCCAGCTACTCGGGAGGCTGAGGCAGGAGAATCACCTGAATCTGGGAGGTGGAGGTTGTAGTGAGCCGAGATAGCACCACTGCACCCCAGTGTAGGCTACAGAGTGAGACTTTGTCTCAAAATAAATAAATTAAATAAAAGTAACAACAAAAAAGGAAAACACCAAATGAGTTGGATATAATTGATATCCCATTTTTAAAATTAATAAATGGATCTGCAGAAAGGTGAAATAACTGCTGGTCAGCGGCAGGGCTGAAATTTGAATCAAGCTATTCTTAATGAATACTTTATTCACTAAGATCCAGAGTAAAAAAACAAGACAAAAAAGAAAAAGGTTGACTATTCATCAAAAGGAGATATTAAATAGAAGAGAAATGTAAAAAGGACAGCAGGAATATAAATAAAAATAGGTCCTCCAAAGAATGCTAGATGGAAATAACATACTAACATTATAGTTAGACCAAAGTTGCAAGACTTTTCATCCACATTTCTTTGGACATGGGACAAACCTGTCAAATGTGGAAAGATTCTGGAGGACAATTTTAATGTAACTTAGTCCTGCTTCATTCTAAAATTCTTTCCTCTCGTCTCATATCAGAATTATAAAAGGAATAATAGTTGACTGGCTGAGACTTGATTATTTGTTATCTGAGGATTTCTTCATCCCCCAGAGGTGTCAGTCCAATCAATTATGCACTTATTAAGACTAAAGGACAGAGATCAAGTTGTTGTTCATGTTAGTAAACACTTTAGTACAGTCACTGCACATACACCTATCTCACCTAATTCTTATCATAATACAACTCACATGAGTGCAAACTTTCTGACTTAGCAGATAAGGAAACTAAAGCTTAGACTCATAATTTGCCCAAGATCTCAGAGCTGACAAATGAAAGAGCCGCTCTTAACACCTAGAACCACATGATAACCAATTACCAACACTTTGGGGTTTCCAGGAGCTTAAAGTCCAGTAAAATAACACATGAATCATTTTCAGAGAGCTACAACTCCAAGTTTAAACTATAATTATTTTGAAGTTTTTCAAGTAATAGAGGTTGATAAGGCCAAGCTTTAGAATAAATTGAAATAATCTGAAAAGTTTTATAGGAATTAGACCTTGACTTCTGGTTTAGAAGAAAAATTAGCAAATGTTTTTCCAATTGAAATATGAAAAGTTATCTCAGGCAACTACCAGAGAAAGCATAAATCACTAGAGGGTCATCCTTATTACACAAAAACAAAAGATCATCTCTGGCCAACCATCCACCCAAATTCATAAAGTCCCTTCCAAACACATGCAACTATGATTCTGGAATTAAAGTTACAAATCATGAAGGAAAAGAGCAACTGATGTGGTTACTGTCTTTTGCCCTTAGGAATTATCACCAAAAATTCCAAGAAAAAGTTTTGTGTACTATGTGAATTCCTGGCCCCTCGAGTTTTAGCAATTTCATAGATCTTCTATAGATGACATCATATATAATGAGGAAAATAAGCATAATTCAATCTTTTCTATAACACGGAACCACAAAACCTAAGGCTACTAAATTAAAACTGGATGAACAACATGATTGTTCTGCCATTTAAATTTTTCCCAGATTATTATCACTGGATACTTGGAGACTTGAAATACTGTCCTACAGTTGTTTAGATTTGTAGAGCAGAATATATGGTTAATTAAATCTGTTTGGACCAATGTTCTTACTTTAGAAATTTTTTTTAAAAACTGAGATGCAAAAGAGTTGGAGCTAATTAGTTGCCCAATTCTCTTGATTCCTGAGCCTCTTTCTTTTATATGCCAGCAGATTTAGATTACTGTTCAATCAGGAAACTTTCTGTAGGATATTGGCCTTTGTCTGTGAAGGAAAGATGGTGTTGGGGCATGGCAGAGACAAATAAGTATCTTGTAAGAACTTGAAAAAGAAATAAATTAAACTCACCTTTAAGAGTTAAGCTTTGAGATCAACACTTTTTTTTAATTGAGCATAGGAAGACAAAGTCACCTGAATGACACAGAAGAACTCTCAGGGCTATACATTTTGATTATAATCTGATTATTTGAATTATTTTATTATCATATATAAAGAAATACAGTATGTCTCAAAAATAGAGTTAGCAGTCTATAAAAATGCAGCTTAAGTAATGTACCAGAGGCAGAATTTGGCAGTACACATTTAAGCACTGGCCAGGTGAGAGTTAAGTTAGCCTGTGGATTCAAACTATTTTCTTCCTTTGGCTAAACTATTTTGGCTATCATACTATAAAATGTGACTATCAACAATACTGAAAAATATAGACTTTGATAACTGAATAAAAGTATGAGTTCAAAAATAGCTAGAAGAGAATACTTTGAATATTCCTAGTGTAAAGAAGAGATAAATAATTAGGTTATGGATATCTCAAGTATCCTGATTTGATTATATATATGTGTATCACATTATCACATGTACCATGAAAATATGTACAGCTATTATATATCAGCATTAATTTTTTAAGTGTAAGTCTATTCTGTGATGATGTGGTTTCATAAATGCTATCAGAGTAGACCACATGTCTATGAAATGGATATTTCTACTATTAACCATCCTGATGAGATTAACCCTAGAGTAGGGAATTAAGACTTGAGGAATTAGGCATTAGGCTATGATGGGACACCACTTGTTCTTGCTAGAAATAGGAGAAAATTTGGCTTGAAATTCAAGACTTTGGAGTTTCTACAGAAGATCTGTTAGCGAGGAGTATCTGTCCCAGGACAAATGGTGACAAGCTGAGAGCCAGGCCATTAACTGACCCGTAAGAGATGTCAGGGTGATATCATGTGACAGTTTGAAATCTCTTTCATTGTCCCTGGTCTTCAGTAAAGCCACGTTGACATTTTCTAGTTGGGTGTCAGCTGCATTGAGAGGAATAATGAAAAAGTCTCTCCCCTTGCTTAGAGCCAAGCAAGGCAGGGAATAAAAGCATCCTTTCCCTAAGGCCAGGATCTGAGGTTACAGTGGCTGTGGCTGCTAAGAGACAGCCTACCCCAGTGGAGAGATCTCACAGTACCAAGGGTGGCGGTGGCAGTGAGAGGAGATTGGTTGAAAAAAAGTCAACAGGATTTTCCTGAGCCCACATTACAAGAGACCTTGAGATGGTCTTGGAAATAAGTGGACCTTTCAAACAGGCTACTTTCTGTGATTGAGAGTGGGAAACAGGTTCATATGATTTATTAAAAGAAGAAGGGGAATTCATTCTGAACCACAGTCCAGGTTCTGCTCATCCAGTGCACACTCCACTCATATTAACACTTCTTCCCAGTCTGTGATGATTCTACCTCAGTTTCACATGGCTGGCTGCTTTGTATCCTTCCTGCTTCAGTTGGATGCTGCCTTCTTATTGAATACTTCCCTGAATTCATAAACAGGTGCCCAAGTCCACATTATTTTTCATCTTAGCATCCATTTTTTTTTAACCTTCAAACTTTGGATTTTTTGTTTTCAAAGTGTACATTTTCTTTTGTACTTTTGTTGTTGATTACCAAGTATCAGCTCAGTCAGGAGACCTCTCCCCACCAGGCGGTGCTAAGGGCATTGAGAGGAAGACACCCAGATAGAACAACAAAGTGGATCTATCTGGGGGACCAACAGGCTGAGAGCTGAGAGGCTGACAGCTTTCCAGGCTGAAGGCCCCAAGCAGATTCTCATCCATGTATTTATTTGCTCTTAGGTGATTATTATTAATACACAGGTGTTCTATATTCACTCATAACACAAGAATATACCAAGTAGGCAGCTGTTACATGCCTACCACTAATTGCAAACTAAAGGTATCCTCCACAGAGGAGCCACTGGGGCAGGGTAAACAATGTTTCTCAATAGCTGATTTCACTTTTATTTTGCTTGCCTCAGAGAAGAAGTCTCTCTGGCTCACTACAGATTGCTCCAGAGAGTACGACAGAACCAGGCACCCAGCTAATAGCCACACACCCAAAAATGTTTGTTGAAAGAATGAACGAGGCCACAGAATAATTAGTCTGTACTAATTAGAAATCGGACTTGCTCTTTTCTGATTCCATACTCATCTTTTCCCTTTGTTTGCATAAATGTTATTAAGATAGAACAGATATACAGAAAAGTTCATGAATACTTTTGATATCCAAGTTAGCCTTTCCTACAGAGAGAGGAAGTCAAGTTTAAAAGATACAGAGTAATTTCTGCCTTATTTGCCATTACATTCATAAAAACATTCTGCTTTTCCTACATTATTTGTTTGCTAGTTTACTGTGAGATTCCTCCTGAGAAGAGAAATTGTATTCAGCATCCTAAACATTTCATATTTCCAGGTCGCAGACTGAGGGAAAGGCTCTGGGCTTTGGTAAATTCATCCAGGGACAGACAGCAGCCTCAGATGTGAGAAGGGCCATCAGTCTCCTTTCGTCCATGTGCCCCTGCATGATTCATCCTGCTTTGATTTTTGATTTTGAACCTCTAGCAAAGGCCAAATATTAATCGCAATAAACATGGAGCAACTCTACAATCAACATATATACATATATATATGAGATATGTTGATTGTAGAGTTGATACATATGATATGTGACAATTAACATAGGGCAAATCGGTAATAAATGTATTTCATGTAACTTAAATGATACATATATAATAGAAAAGTATAATCAATAGGGCTGCAACCTCTCTTCTGAAAACAAAAGAACATTTGGAAAAAATAAATGACACTACTATTCAATCTGAAAAATTTTTATAGACATAGTGATTACAAAGCCCTTTATTACCATCACCTCCCGTATCACCTGATCCTTGTAAAAATTATCCATCATAATTTTGACAGATTTCACCAAAGAAAGGGTGACTTTATTATGGAAACTATAAAGATAATTATCTATACCTCCTGTTTTACAGATCTGTCGTTTTGGAGTATTTTTAATTCTCATTCCATCTTCCATAGAAATCGAGGTTGATGCATTAGTAGTAATCAGGTGCACAAGATAGAAATAAAAACTAAAAGCTGATAAAATGCAGCAATTCCTCACACTGTAATGAGTATTTTAGAGCCTTAAGATGTTATACATCATAAAAGACACCTAAAGTCAGTTGAAGTCAAACCACTGTCTTTCATCCATAGATAATTAAAGTGACCCCATGTTTCAAGACTAAGTCAAGGATTTTCAGGAGTACGGTAATCTTTAAGGGCTAACCTTCAGGAAATTTTCTCTGCATCTGGGAAAGGTGCTGAAAAGAAGCTTATGGACCAAGAAGAGAATTTAATGGGCTCTTAACCCCTTTCAATTGAGGTACAAGATGTGGGATTAGGAAATGGAGCAACTATTTAAGTCTCTTCATTCTATTTTTCACTCTGCTCAGAGAGTCCAGCTAGCAAAGCACAGTCACTTGAAATTGTATGTGCATCTTCATTCTTTTGAGTACTGAACTGTCACATTTATGAGAGTCTCATATAGGTATCTTAGACCACCTAAAATCTCAATTTTCTATCTGTAAATTAGTATATTATAGTGATATCAAAAAGAATGATTTTTAATGTGATAATAGCATCAGAATATCACACTGAAATAAATCAACATTTCTGCTGGACTGGGAGTATTATGAAACTAAATGCTAACTTCAACTTGTAAAAGGGTTCATTTCCTGACCTCGAATATGTTTAATTGTTACTAATATGTGTTATCCTAATTAAACATGCCTCAATAATTATATGAAGAAGCTGCAAAGCTTTTAAGACTCTCACTAATCCAGCACACCCTGGTTGCTTGTTTCTAATTTGTTCATTTTAATGTACCAATTATGTGAATTAGAGTAAATAAACATGTTGTGAAAAATCTCTCTTCTGAGACTCTGACCCTTAAATGTTTTGAATCAGGTAAAACAATCCTAGTTCTAGCTCAATTATTTAGCTTCTAGAGAAGATTAAAAAGCTAATTTATTTCATTGTAAATAAACAACATATCTTGAGGTTTCACAATTTTCATTGTGAATTTTTAAGCAATAAATACTGTTTTGATCAAATACAAAGAGGAATAAAATCAGATAAATGCATAATGAATTATTCTACCAATTTTAACAAAATCTTCATGAAGAATTATATTACATTAAAGCTGGAAGAAAAATACTAAGACTGTTTTGCTTGTACTGTTTATGGCAAGTATTAATGACCCCATCAATTTCATAGCACAGATGAGGGGAACATATTGTATTGTATCTCTTTAGGGTAATAAACTTTTGACATATAGGCCTTTTATTTCTTTGTTATTTGTTTACATACACTGCATATTTATTTCTCTCTGTTTAGTTATAACCCTCTTTTCAGGGTCATACTTTTCACTGAGGATTTGAAGATGGATTTGTTTTAACATTTGGAAAACAGAATATATCCAGAGTTGCTGGATCTTTCTGCTTTCCAGGTCACCTAGCAGATAACTGTCATTCTGTCCAGTTAGTAGATTTAATAGCACACTCTTCTGCCTAGTGCCCATTAAGATATGAGGCTGGCACAATTATCTCTCCTGTGGAGTCACCCAGAATGGGAAAATTAAAGCTTCCTAGGCAGAGAAACCTCTCTTAGCCCAATAACTCAATCAATATTAATGGGAAGCTGTTTCTATAATTTTTGTTAGTTTTCCTTCTTCTAAATATGAAAACAGTATTTCAATGAAAAATTTGAAAAAACTATAGTCACTCCCAAAACCACTAACTGCAGCATCCACTATTGCTATTTTAATATAATTTCTACTCCCTTTAGCTTTTTCTAAACATGAGTTTTTTTGTAAGTAGCTAGTTTGCTGTTTTTAAATATTAAAATAAGAATTATCCAACGTAATAAATAACATACTTCATGATTGTAGGGCAATACGACAGGCTACTATATATGATACCATAAATCTTGCTAATTATTCCAATATTGTGCAATGAGATTATTTCCAGTTATTTGTGACTACATACAGTATTGCTCTGTATATCACTATATATAAATCTTTGCCAGAAAACAGTGTATTTTGATATTTTAAAATAGAGCTTTTCTTTATATAGGTAGTGCCCATACTTCCATATGATAAATTATCAGTAGCTGTCCTAAGAATCATTCTCTTGTAAACAAATATATGTTTCTAAATAAAAAGTATCATCACGTGTTTCATAGGTATCAACGTTCTAGACACCAATGAGTAAATGAGATGCTAGCCACGGTCCCCATAGCTTTCTTCCTAGAGATAGCAGATATTTCAGAGGTTACTGGTTGAAATTTTCTAAATCTTTCTCCTCAATCCTTACCATGAATTCCTATCCTTATTCCTGTAAATGCCTCCTATGAACTCCAGAATATACATTGAGCTCTTCAAATTATAGCTTTCCCTCTTCCATATCTGCATACATTTTAAGAAAATCAAATCTATCTTAAGGGTTACTATAGTGAAGCTTATATTTCTAAAATAATAAACACTTTAATTCTAGTAATAGTTGAAGTAGGCTGAATAGCAGCTCCCAAATATATCTATATCCAAATTCCTGGACCTGTGATATTAACTTACATGGCAAAAGGGACTTTCTGGTGATTAAGAATCTTGATATAGGCAGATTAGCCTAGATAACCTCAGGGATTAAATAATCTGGGGTGAGGTAATTATAACAATTCTTATGGGAGGGACGTAGGTGGGTAAGATCCAGGGGAGAAGGCAATCTAATGACAGAAGCAGAGACTGGATGGATTCTCTTTGAAGACAGAAAAAGGAGGCACCAGACAAGGAATACAGGCAGTTACTACAAGTTAAACAGGAAGAAAACAGATTCTTCCCTAAGAGCCTTCAGAAGAAACCAGCCCTGCCAACATGTTGGTTTTAGATCTCCAGAATTGTAAGAGAAAAAAAAGTGTTTTAAGTCACTAAGTTTGTAGTAATTTATCATATCAGCAAAGGAAGTTAATAGTGATGTATGTTCTTGATAGATACGTGGTAAAGATGCAAAGAAGAAAATGGAAATAAATCATGATCAAATAATAGTTAATATGTTGGTACATTTTCTCCCAGATATTCATATCAACATGTAGATTCATCTATACACACACAAGAATAAAATGCATATATGCACATACAAAAGATCATATGTTCATTTTGTCTTTTCTCCATGTAATAAAATTGTATGATTTTTAAAATAAATTTTAAAAATGGTATTCACTCAATTTACATTGCATAATTTATTTAACCAATTCCTCATTGTAGACCAAAGGCTTTTTTTTGTAATTTGTTTATTATACTTTAAGTTCTGGGGTTCATGTTACATAGGTACACACATGTCATGGTGATTTGCTGCATCCATCACTACATCATCTACATTAGGTATTTCTCCTAATGCTATCCCTCCAAATCTTACCACCTCCTACTGTCCCTCCCCTACCCCCCAGCCCCTGACAGACCCAGGTGTGTGATGTTCCCTTCCCTGTGTCCACATGTTCTCCTTGTTCAACACTCATATATGAGTGAGAACATGCAGTGTTTGGTTTTCTGTTATTGTGTCAGTTTACTGAGAATGGATGGTTTCCAGCTTCATCCATGTCTCTGCAAAGGACATGAACTCATCCTTTTTTATGGCTGCATAGTATTCCGCAATATATATGTGCCACATTTTCTTTATCCAGTCTATCATTGATGGGCATTTGGGTTGGTTCCAAATCTTTGCTATTGTAAACAGTGCCACAATAAACATATGTGTGCATGTGTCTTTATAATACAATGATTTATAATCCTTTGGGTATATACCCAGTAATGGGATTGCTGGATCAAATGATATTTCTATTTCTGGATCATTGAGGAACCACACCATCTTCTACAATGGTCAAACTAATTCACACTCCCACCAACAGTGTAAAAGCATTCCTATTTCTCCACATCCTCTCCAGCATCTATTGTCTCCTAATTTTTTAATGAATGCCACTCTAACTAGCATGAGATGGTATCTCAATGTGCTTTTGATTTGCATTTCTCTAATGACCAGTGATGATGAGGTTTTTTTCATATGTTTGTTGGCTACAAAAATGCCTTTTTTTGAAAAGTGTCCGTTCATATCCTTGCCCAGTTTTTGATTTTTTTTTTCTTGTAAATTCAAGTTCTTTGTAGATTCTGGCTATTAGCCCTTTGTCAGATGGGTAGCTTGCAAAAATTTATTTCCATTCTGTTGGTTGCCAATTCACTAAATGATCATTTCTTTTACTGTGCAGAAGCTCTTGAGTTTAATTAGATCCCATTTGTCTATTTTGGCTTTTGTTGCCATTTGTTTTGCTGTTATATTCATGAAGTCTTTGTCCCTGCCTATGTCCTGAATGGTATTGCCTAGGTTTTCTTCTAGGGTTTGTATGGTGTTAGGTCTTATGTTTAAATCTTTAATCCATCTGGAGTTAATTTTTGTATAAGGTGTCAGGAAGGTGTCCAGTTTCAGCTTTCTGTATATGGCTAGTCAGTTTTCCCAACACCGTTTATGAAATAGGAAATCCTTTCCCCACTGCTTGTTTTTGCCAGGTTTGTCAAAGATCAGATGGTTGTGGATGTGTGGTGTTATTTCTGAGGCCTCTGTTCTGTTCCATTGGTTTATATCTCTGTTTTAGTACCAGTGCCATGCTGTTTTGATTACTGTATGCTTGTAGTATAGCTGAAGTCAGGGAGCATGATGCCTCCAGCTTTGTTTGAAGTCAGATAGTGTGATGCCTCCAGGTTTGTTCTTTTTGCATAGGACTGTCTCGGCTATGCGGGCTTTTTTTTTTTTTTTTTTTGGTTCCATATGAAGTTTAAGGTGGTTTTTTCCAATTCGTGAAGAAGGTCAATGGTAGCTTGATGGGGATAGCATTCAATCTATAAATTACTTTAGGCAGCATGGTCATTTTCACAATACTGATTCTTGCTAACCATGAGCATGGAACGCTATTCCATCTATTTATGTCCTCTCTTATTTCCTTGAACAGTGGTTCATAGTTCTCCTTGAAAGAGGTCCTTCAGATCCCTTGTTTGTTGTACACCTTGGTACTTTATTCTCTTTGTAGCAACTGTGAATGGGATTTTGCTCATGATTTGTTTCTTTGTCTGTTACTGGTGTACAGGAATGCTTGTGATTTTTGCACATTGATTTTGTATCCTGGGACTTTGCTGGAGTTGTTTATCAGCTTAAGGCAATTTTAGGCTTGAGATGATGGCACTTTCTAAATATACAATCAAGGCATCTGCAAATAGAGACAATTTTACTTCCTCTGTTCTTAACTGAATACGCTTTATTTCTTTTTCTTGCCTGATTCCCCTGGCCAGAACTTCCAGTACTATATTGAGTAGGCGTGGTGAGAGAGGGCATCTTGTCTTGTGCCAGTTTTCAAAGGGAATGCTTTCAGTATTTGCCCATTCAGTATGATATTGGCTGTGGGCTTATCATAAATTGCTCTTATTATTTTGATATATGGTCCATTGATACCTAGTTTATTCAGAGTTTTTAGAATAAAGGGCTTTTGAATTTTGTCAAATGCCTTCTCTGCATCTATTGAGATAATCACATGTGGGTTTTGTGTTTGGTTCTGTTTATGTGATGGATTACATTTATAGATTTGTGTATGTTGAACCAGCCAAAGGCTTTTTTTTTTCCTTTTTTTTTTTTTTTTTTTTTTTTTTCGAGACAGTCTTGCTCTGTCACCAGGTGCCAGGCTGGAGTGCAGTGGCACAATCTCAGCTCACTACAACCTCCGCCTTCCAGGTTCAAGTCTTTCTCCTGCCTCAGCCTCCTGAGTAGCTGGGACTACAGGTGTGCACCACCACGCCTAGCTAATTTTTGTATTTTAGTAGAGAAAGCGTTTCACCATGTTGGCCAGGATGATCTTGATCTCTTAACCTCATGATTCTCCCACCTCAGCCTCCCAAAGTGCCGAGATTACAGGCGTGAGCCACCATGCCCGGCCCAAAGGCTGTTTTTTTTTTTTTTAAAAAATTCTAGGTTTAATATATACATATCATTTTGTACTCTGATATTAAATAATATTAAAAGAAATGCATCATAAATCTGAGTTCAAATTTCAGTTCAGATCTGATTATTTGCTAAGGTTAATTTCTAGAAGTTACTAGTTCAAAGGCTATATATGTTTTTGATAATTTGATAAAAAATTTTTCTTCAGAAATATTTTTCTAATTTACATGTTGTCAAAGCATCAGACTATATTTGGAAGCTATTATTACTATTATTTTTTAATTTTATTGCTAGAGAGGTTGAATATTCCTTTCATCATAATTGCTGGTTTGTATTTTTTAATTTATGTAAAGGCTTATTCATAGCTATAGCCATTTTGCCATTGGGGTATTTTTTTAATTATTTGTAAGAGCATCACGTAATAATAAAAATTTTATGTAATATATCTTGGAACATATTAATTACTGTATACTCTTTCCCTTTTATTTTGCTTGCCATGGTCTTGAATGTATGCACTCTGGTTTTATTCCTCTGACATCCAAATGTAAGAAAAATGTTCATTTAAAAAAAAAAAGACTTTTGTGGCCAGACATGGTGGCTCACACCTATAATCCCAGCATTTGAGGAAGCTGAGGCAGGTGGATCACTTGAGGTCGGGAGATCGAGACCAGGCTGGCCAACATGGTGAAACCCTGTCTCCACTAAAAACAAAAAAATTAGCTTGGTGTGGCTGGGAAGTGCCTGTAATCCCAGCTAGTTGGGAGGCTGAGGCAGGAGAGTTGCTTGAACCTGGGGTTTGGTTGCAGTAAGCCAAGATTGTGCCACTACACTCCAGCCTGGGTGACAAAGTGAGACTCCATCAAAAAAAAAAAAAAAAGTATAGTGACTTTTCTTGAACATCGAGCTCTTAAAACCATTGAAATGTGTTTCTATACATACATGAAAATGTGATTGTTCCATTTTTATTTATTTACTTCTCATTTGTTTCAAAAATATGGTGTAATTTTCTTCTTTCTCTACCTCTTGCTTTCCTAAACAATTCCGTTCTAAAGACATTAATAGGGTCAGGAATGATAGGCATCTGCTGTGTATGAAGTCAGGATATGGGACAGAATCCCCAGTGGCTCAAGAAGGATACCTGAGCCCAAGAAGATTGAGGGTGTGTGTGTAGAATGGCTTTTCTGTGCAGAGCGGCAAAGCCTAAGCAGGATAAGGAGGCCATCTTTGTTGAAAGAGAGCCTGGAGTAGGCTGGCAGAGAGTCAGTGGGGCAAGGCAAGTGGCTGTGTAGGTAAGCTGTCTCTCATGGAGTGTTGGAACTCAGGCCAGGTAAAGACGACTTTCTCATGGTGGAACATCCTCATGATGGTGGCAGTGCACAGGTGAGGTGAGAGGGTGGAAGTGGCGCAGAGTGTTAGAATCCTAGTGGGTGAAGAGGAATATGAAGAGAAACAGATGATAGCAGCAATGGGAGATTGGCTACATAAAGGGGGATTAATCACATCAGTAAATTAAGGATAATGGGGATCAGTTATGTCATTATTGGAAAGGAGAGTTACACATACAAAAAGGGAAAAGCTACTATGAATTCTGCAGTAATGGACTGGCTTGAGGCATCAGTAGAACTCACAGTTTTCAGATAGATGGGAAGGTAAGTAGGTAGGTAGGTAGACAGACAGACAGACAGACAGCTATGTAGATGATGTGTATGAATCTTCACATAAAAATCTCTGTAGCTCTTTCTATTGAGAGAAAGAGACTGAGATCAACAATAATGCAACAGTAATAAGCAGACCTAGAAGCCAGGCCTTGATTCTACTAAGAGGAACCAGAATATCTTAGAGAAAAAGCTGATTCCATAGCTGAGGCAAGTAAAGTGCAAGATAAACCCAGAATACATTGTGTCAGAAAGTGAAGAGGTACATAAAGAATGAAAAGAACACATCAAAAGAACACAGAATCCAGATTGAAGGGGCATCTGCAGTCCAAATGTGGGACAATTTGGGCCTTAATATACAGAAACAAATTACAACCACTGAATAAATTAAGAACATGACTCCATACTTATATAAATAAACAGAACATTTAATAAGGGATAGGATTTATGATTCCATAAATGACTCTCTATAAAGTAGTTACTTTAAAGCCAAATAGCCTGGCCAAAACCACTTTAATCAGCTGACCAATAATAAACATTATCAGTAATGGGACAGAGGAAAAAGATGCATTTGATAGAATGAGAAAAGAATAAGAACACAACATTGTTTCTGTAATATTCTGCCCCAACATGCATAACCTGAACCTTATATGAGAAAACATCAGACACATCCAAATTAGCAGATACTCCACAAAATAACTAGTCTACAGTTTTTAAGTGTCAAGGTATGAAATATAAGAAAACAATGAAGAACTATTTTAGACTAAAAGAAAATGGACAAACATGATACATAAATGCATGTGTAACTTTTAATGGCATCCTTTTGCCAACTGGAGAAACTTGAATGGGGTCTGAAAATTAAGTGATTCTCTTTTCAAAAGAAGACATGTATGTGGCCAACAATCGCATGGAAAAAAGCTCAGCATCACTGATCATTAGAGAAATGCAAATCAAAGCCACAATGAGATACTATCTCACACCAGTCAACATGGCCAATATTAAAAACTCAAAAAATGGCCAGGCGCGGTGGCTTACACCTGTAATCCCAGCACTTTAAGAGGCTAAGGTGGGTGGATTACAAGGTGTAGAGATGGAGACCATCCTGGCCAACAGGGTGAAACCTGGTCTCTACTAAAAATACAAAAATTAGGTAGGTGTAGAGGCATACTCCTGTTGTCCTAGCTACTAAGGAGGCTGAGCCAGGAGAATCACTTGAACCTGGGAGGCGGAGGTTGCAGTGAGCCGAGATCATGCCACTGTACTCCAGCCTGGTGACAGAGGGAGGATTCATCTTACCAAAAAAAAAAAAAAAAAAAAAAAAAGAAAAGACAACACTGGCAAAGTTGTGAAGAGAAAGGAATACTTATACACTGTTGGTGGGAGTATAAATGTAGTTCAACCATTGTGGAATATTATTTGGTGATATCTCAAAAACTTAGAGGCAGAAGTTTGATGAAGCAACCTTATTACTGGGTACATACCTAAAGGAATATAAATCATTCTATCATAAAGACATACGTACACAAATGTTCATTGCAGCACTATTCACAAGAGAAAATACATGGAATCAACCTAAATTTCCATTAATGACAGATTGAATAAAGAAAATATGGTACCATGGAATATTACAGAGCCATAAAAAAGAACTAGATCATGTCTTTCGATGTAAAAACATGAATGGCACTGGACGCTATTATCTTTAGCAGACAAATGCAGGAACAAAAAAACAAATATTGCATATTTTCATTTATAAGTGGCAGCTAAAAGATGAGAACACATGGACAAACAGATGGGAACAACACACTGGGGTCACTTGAGTGTGAAGGGTGGAAGGAGGGAGAGGAAGAGGAAAAATAACTAATAGGTTCTGGACTTAAAACCTAGGTGCCAAAATAATCTGTCCAATAAGCCCACATGACACAAGTTTACCTCTACAAAAACCTGCACATGTACCCCTGAACTTAAAAGTTAAAAAAGATGCAGTGATAATCCATCATAAATTTCCCGATTTTGTTTGCTTCTAGAAATATTCTGAAAATAATAATTTTATGCCTTTTTTTTAAAAGAAATGTCATGTCCTATTCCACTGGCTAGAACTTTCAGAAGCTTTTTTCCCCTTACGTATTTATAAATACAGCACATATTCTTATATTATTTTATGTCTTTCATGGGAATGTTTCTGATGTTTTCAACTTTGACACTAACTTTGGCTGTTGATGTTATCCCATAAACATATCTTCCTATTTCAAGGGCAATATTTTTTCCTGTCATAAAAAGGTCTGACTAATTTTCTGTAATTACTGAGATTAATATATAGTGGTTTCTTTTTTTTTACTTTGACCTACTAGATGTGACTAGGTATATTAACATATTTGCTCAGAATAAATAATTCATGTATCCCTGGACTAAATCTTAACTTGGCTGCAGGTTATTAATAGTTAAATATACTGCTGAATTAGATTTGCTAATATGCATTTACAATATTTTATCTGTATATGAGAAATTTATCTATATGTTTTTATTATGTGTTTTACTTAATGTTTTAGTACAACACTATCAAAATAAAATTTACAACATTGCACACTTTTGTGTGTGCTGCAAGAAAAACTGATATATCTGTCATGAATTTTCTTTTCTGTCTTCCAAGTGATTGGTTTATAGCTTTGTTTTTAACCATCCTTTTCTTGGCATATCTTAGATTAAATGTCAACAAACCTTTTCTGTAAAGGGCTATATATAATGAAAGTCTGTGTGGCTTTGTGAGCCAAGTGGCCTCTGTCACAACAACTCAGTCCTTCTTAGTCTGTGCTGCTATAACAAAATAACTGAGACTGTGTAATTTGTAAAAAAAAAAAATATATATATATATATATATATATATATATATATATATATGTTTATTTATTTATTTATCATAATTTTGAAGGCTGAGAAGAAGTCTAAGACCAAGGCACCAGTATTTGGTCTGGTGAGAGCCTTCTTGCTGTGTTTGCACATAGCAGGTGGCAGAGGGGCAAGCTAGCAAAATTAGTGAATACTGCATAAAGCCTTCTTCATAAAGGTTTTGATCTGATTCATGAGAGAGGAGAACCCATGGCCTCATCACATCTTAAAGGTCCCACCTCTTAATACTATCACATAGTTAACACCTGAATTTTAGAGGAAATTTATTTTTTTTCTTTTTTCTTTTCACGGACCATGTTGAAGTTATTCCGTGAATTTTTTTTTATTTTATTTATTTTATTTATTTATTTATTTTTTTTAGGGAACGAATTTAAACCATAGCACTGACCTGAGCCATAGATGATTTATAAAATAATAAGTATGGCTATGTTTCAATAAAACTCTATTTACCAAAATAGACAGTGGCTGAATCTGGCCCCCATAGTAAAGTTTGCCAACCCTGCTTTATTCTATGCACTTTTAAAACAAATTTTTGAAAGCAATTTGAAATTCTAATTTTTACCTTTTTCTTAACATTTATAGTATATAGAGACATTTGCTTTCCTCTGAGTCCAACTTTGGAAGTCTCATAAATGTTGACATTCAATGTTTTTACTACTGACATTTTTCTACATATTAAATAATTTACATTTACTTTCTTCTTGGTCTAAAAATTATTTAGGGAAGTTGTTATTTTCACTTTTAAATGTTGGAAAATAAAGACTTTGAAATTAGAGACATGAATAAAAATAATTAAAGGAACACAATTAAGTGATATTTCAGTACTGGCAATGACATATGCCATTCAGTGCAGGAGTGAGAGGCTCAGGAGTATAACCCACTGTCCTGTGCTGCCACTGCTGTTAGTATTTGTATGCGTCATGGCCAAAAAGAACCACAGTACAGGGATTAATAACCACAATTAGAAAACTAAAGAATGAGGTTAGCAGGCGATGTGATAGTCACAGAGAACGGCTTTAGATTTAAAAAGTTGAAAGATGATGAAAGAAACTATTTGTATAAAAACAGAAAGAAAAGTCATAGCATGATTCTGCAAAACTCTGGGTATGGTTAAGTTACAGAGACTTATTCATTTTATTATTATTTTCCTCTTGTATTGCATTATAGTGAGAGAATATATTCTCTACAATGGTTGCATTTTTCAAGGTATTGGAGCTCCTATTGTCCCAAAAGTTCTGTGTGTGCTGGGAAACAAATGCTAAATCTCTGAAGGATACTGGTTTATTTATGAATGTACTTGTGTGTTCCTAATCTTTCCAGAACTATAAAAAAGTATTAATCCTCATTGGTGTCATTTTTTCAATTTCTGGATTCTGTCAACTATATACTTTAATTGTTTCATGTATTTTGATGTTGATATTTCAAGTAAGAAAAATGGGTTTTTATATTTTCTTTGAATATAAGGCCCTTCCTCAATAGTAAATATAGTACTGTTGATGAATTTAATTTGCTTAACATTGAACCTACTTTGCTTATCATTAATGTTGCTACACATACTTTGTTTCTATTTAAATGAATGTTGGATATCTTTGCCTATCCTTTTGTCTTAACCTTTGTGAATATTTTTTCAGTGGTGTATTATGTGATTTTGTTTTTATAAGGTATATTCTTATAATCTTTTAGTAAGTGATTAATTTGTTCATTTTAATAAGGATCTGAGAGTAACACTAGCACTCATGGAACCATATTGCCTTGAAGTTAATCATCTGTTTTTCCATAATAAACTTATATAGGTTTGTGTGCTTACTTTTAACTCCTGAGTGGAATTATTTTTTACATAAAATTCTTATCACTGGATTTTGATTAATCAGTCTCAGCAAGATTTACAGGCAGAAGGCTAATGCCAGTTGTCAGTATTATCCTTTGTGTTATCCTTAGCATCCTCTCTGAATAGATAATTATAAATGGGGGTGGGGATTGGAAACAAGAGCAGTGAATATGACTTGGCCTAGAAGCTTGAAAATGCTGGCCTAGAGTAGAATCCATTAATTTACATATATTCCTACTAGCAACAGCATGTAATAGGACAAGAGCAAATGAGATGGTGAAGAAAAGCAAGTGATTTTCTTGATGACATATTTCAAAAACAAATTATCAAGACCCCAGGAGGCACAAATATGGAAGAGAGAAAATAAATAAATTTAGGCTTTTTCTCATTCAAATCAAACTAAAAACTGTTGGCTGCTTCCCCTTCATGGCACATATTTTCACTTACTCAATTATTGTCTATGACAATGATCCAGACTCAGCCACTCTCTGGGGACTGTTCTGATTGAAAATGCACATAGCAATCCCCAAAAATGTTAGCTGTTACAAGCTTTATGGATAAGAACAAAGGTGGTCACTGGTTGTAAACTCTATGGACACATCATCGATTTAGTGACTCTATTTTCAAATTTTGTTCTAGCTGAATTATGGGGACTGAAGTTGTTCTGTCTCTGCCAGTCCATATTCCCCTAACCTTTCTGAACATGAAGATGTCTAGCTCCCACATTACAATCTCAAGAGACTGTGGTCTTTTTTTTTTTTTTTTTTTTTTTTTTCTAAGTGTGTACCTTCTTCTTATTGGAGCTCAAAAGATAAGAAAAAAAAAGTGAGCAGAAAGAGAGTAATTCATAGCTGCGGCCACATTTCAAAACAGAATATTTGAAGGTTGTGGATTTACTATGTTTCTTTATGACTTTCTTCTATCCGGCTATTCCATCATTAAAAAAAAAAAAAAAAAAAAAAAGCTCCCAGATGCATGAACTGAATGTCACTAAGGCACACTATCTCAGGTGCTATAGCACTGAAGACTGTGGAATTCCTGAAGAGGCAGGCTTTCAACAAAGGAATTGCATTAGGGGAAGCAGCAAGCTATAAAGCCTGTTTTCCCTTTTGGAAAGGTCATTACAGTGAACTTTCCTCCTTTATAGTAGGAAGCAGCAATCAAAGGAAGATTCTCAGACACTAACACTACAACTCTGTTGCCATCATTAGCTTCCCTAGACAGTCTGGGGTTCTAGGGGAGTGATGATCCACAAGTCCAATATATGTTGTACATAAACAGCAATGCCAGAGCAGTTTCAATTTTTTTTCAGGCAATTAAACTTTATGCCAAGCTAATTCAATTTTGCTGCTGTTTTATTAAATCCTATGGAAAAAGAAAAGAAATCTGTTCTCTTTGGTAAATCATAAGTTTCACAACACATTTCTTCATATAAGCTCCTTGTTCTGCTATTTTGATATATTAAATATCTAGCAACAAATTTCTGGGATCATAAATCCACAATGATAAAATTAATCCTATTGCTGAAAACAAATAAATATTTTATTGCAGTTTTATGAGCTTTATGTTCCCTCTTCACTTGTAAGTAGGTGTTGTTTAGCAGTACAAAGACATTTTGCTTCTGTAAAATGTATTAGAAACAATATGGCAGTAATAGAATTCATATCTACAGAATTGTTGTGCACTCTTTAGATTGAAAATTCAAAAGCATCTCCCTCCAAAAAAAATAAAGAATAATGTGTCAAAAACAACAAAAAAAACTAGTCATTATAATCAACTCAATTTATATTCTAAAACCTTTCATATTTCAATTTCAGGCACTAACTCTATTACTAGAATTAGTCGATACTTCTTTTTGTTTGTTTTTGTTTTGTTTTTGGGTATTAAGAAGAAATGTGAGTTGCAGGAGGGAAGAAAGTGTAAAAATATACTCATTAAAATGTAATTCTTTTAATTTTCATGAGTGCAAGAAAGGTACTAGATTTAGGGCACTGGCAATCTGTACGAAAGAAGTTATATATGGAAAATTAAACGGAAATAGGAGTGCTAGGATTGGGGAAAGGGAAGCTCAGAGACAGAGTGGCCCTCTAACATCTGTAGAAATTTTAATTTGGTTCACCTACCTTCAGAAAACCTTTCACAAAACATAAAAAGTTAGTATAGGAAGACTAAATAGTTTATTCTCTCACATATAAGAGAAAAGGAAACTGAGGCTTACAGAAGCTTGATTACCTTGAAAATATTTTCTGCCAAAATCAGACCACACCTGTGTAATCTTACTGCCAATGCCCTAAATCTAGTACCTTTTTCATTATAATAGATTAATTGCAAAACATTATACCAACTTTTTGAGAATTTAGATCAGACAAAACTTCACAGAAGAGTTTTTCAACATTATCTACTCATTATGCACCTTGGCCTTTGGTCATTTCTCCAGTACAGTCTTGCTCTGGATACTACTTAAGGCTTTCCATGATTCACACCCTTTCATACCATATACATTCTCTTTTTCAATGAATCCCCATCCTCCCTAGGCTGCAATGCCTCAGGCAGGGAGGCACACTCAGAGAAGGGACTATTCACAAGCACTTGTATATTTTGCAGGAAGTAACACGTAGGTGTCAACTGCACTTACATTCTGGCAAATTGGGAAGAATACTAAAATACTTTGGTAAAATCTGGCAAATTGTGAAAAGTAGCAAAATAGTTTGTAAAGCATGGACCAATGAGAGATATTAGTATAATAATAAAGGGAAAAGTCTGATATACTCTCAGCCAAAACAACAGAGACCTGATTAACCCTTCCTACCTGAAATGTGAAAGAAGGAAAGAAGGAGTGGAGAAGGGAAGGAGGACAGAAAGGAGAAGGAAGGAGGACAGGGAGGAGATGGGAGAGGAGAGGGGAGAGAGGAGGGCAGGGGGGAGAGGGGAAGGAGGGTAGGCAGGGAAAGAGGGGAAGGGAGGGGAGGAGGGAGGAGGGAAAGGGCAGGGAGAAAGGAGAGGGCAGGGCGTAGGTGACAGTGTGGGGGAAGGGAGGGGGAGGGAGGGGAAGGAGAGACAGATTAAAGGTTTTTCAAATAGTGAATATGAAACAATGAAGGAACCTGATCCTTCAGGCTGAGAAAGGAACAAAGTGAGTCCTTCAAAGTTTACTAACCTGAGAAAAAGTTTAGGCTATAGTGCAGAGAGGGGGAACTCAGAAAAGTGCAGGAAACTCCTTGAGTTGAGAAGATGAAACTGAGAATCTGAAAAGAAGAAAGTAGTTAGAGTTTCAAAGAAATAATATTGGAGAGGAGAGAGCTATACAGAAAGAAACTTTTTCTTTTTCTTTTATTGTACTTTAGGTTCCTGGGTACATGTGCGGATCATTCAGCATTGTTCATAGGTACACACATGGCAATGTGGTTTGCTGCCCCCATCCCCCCATCACCTATATCTGGCATTTCTCCCCATGTTATCCCTCCCCAACCTCCCCACCCTCCCACTGTCTCTCCCTTGGCCCCCCCGCCACAGACCCCAGTGTGTGATGCTCCCCTCCCTGTGTCCCTGTGTTCTCATTGTTCAACATCCACTTATGAGTGAGAACATGTGGTGTTTGATTTTCTGTTCTTGTGTCAGTTTGCTGAGAATGATGGTTTCCAGATTCATACATGGCCCTAAAAACGACAGGAACTCATCATTTTTTATGGCTGCATAGTATTCCATGGCATATATGTGCCACATTTTCCTTGTCCAGTCTATCATCGATGGGCATTTGGGTTGGTTCTAGGTCTTTGCTATTGTAAACAGTGCCGCTATGAATGTATGTGCACATATGCCTTTATAATAGAACAATTTATAATCCTTTGGGTATATACCCAGTAATGGGATTGCTGGGTCAAATGGAATTTCTATTTCTAGGTCCTTGAGGAAGTGCCACATTGCCTTCCACAATGGTTGAACTAGTTTACACTTTCACCATGTAAAAGTGTTCCTATTTCTCCACATTCTCTCCAGTATCTGTTGCCTCTAGATTTTTTAATGATTGCCATTCTAATTGGCATTAGATGGTATCTCAATGTGGTTTTGATTTGCATTTCTCTAATGACCAGTGATGTTGAGCATTTTTTCATATGTTTGTTGGCCTCATATAAATCTTCTTTTGAAAGGCGTCTGTTCATATCCTTCACCCGCTTTTGGATGGGTTTGTTTTTTTTCTTGTAAATCTGTTTTTGTTCTTTGTAGATTCTGGATATTAGCCCTTTGTCAGATGGATAGATTGCAAAAATATTTTCCCATTCTGTTGGTACACTCTGATGATTGTTTCTTTTGCTGTGCAGAAGTTCTTAAGTTTAATTAGGTCCCATTTGTCTATTTTAGCTTTTGTTGCCAATGCTATTAGTGTTTTAGTCATGAAGTCCTTGCCTGTGCCTATGTCCTGAATGGTTTTTGCCTAGGTTTTCTTCTAGGGTTTTTATGGTGTTAGATCTTATGTTTAGATCTTTAATCTATCTGGAGTTAATTTTAGTGTAAGGTATCAGGAAGGGGTCTAGTTTCTGCTTTCTGCACATGGCTAGCCAGTTTCCCAACACCATTTATTAAACAGGGAATCCTTTCCCCATTGCTGGGGGTGGGGGTGTTGTCAAAGATGTAGATGTGTGGCATTTCCTCCAAGGCCTCTGTTCTGTTCCACTGGTCTCTATCTCTGTTTTGGTATCAGTACCAAGCTGTTTTGATTATTGTAGCATTGTAGTATAGTTTGAAATCAGGTAGCATGATGCCTCCAGCTTTGTTCATTTTGTTTAGTATTGTCTTGGCTATGCAGGCTCTCTTTTGGTTTCATATGATGTTTAAGGTGTTTTTTTTTTTTTTTTCTAGTTCTGTGAAGATCATTGGTAGCTTGAATCTATAACTTACTTTGGGCAGTATGGCCATTTTCACAATATTAATTCTTCTTAACCATGAGCATGGAATTTTTTTCCATCAGTTTGTATCCTCTCCTATTTCCTTGAACAGTGGTTTGTAGTTCTCCTTGAAGAGGTCCTTTACATCCTTTGTTAGTTGTATTCCTAGGTATTTTATTTTCTTTGCAGCAACTGTGAATGGGAGCTCACTTATGATTTGACTGTTAGTCTGTTATTGGTGTTTGTGATTTCTGCACATTGATTTTGTATCCTGAGACTTTGCTGAAATTGCTAATCCATTTAATGAGCTTTTGGGCTGAGATAACAGGGTCTTCTAAATATACAATCATGTTGTCTGAAAATAGAGACAATTTGCCTTCCTCCTTTCCTAACTGAATACGATTTTTTTTTCTTGCCTAATTGCTCTGACTAGAACTTCCAATACTATATTGAATAGGAGTGGTGAGAGAGGGTATCCTTGTCTAGTGCTGGATTTCAAAGGGAATGCTTCCAGTTTTTGCACATTCAGTATGATACTGGCTGCAGGTTTGTCATAAAAAGCTTTTATTATTTTGAGATATGGTCCTTCAATACCTAGTTTATTGAGAGTTTTTAGCATAAAGGGCTGTTGAATTTTGTCGAAGGCCTTCTCTGCATGTATTGAGATAATCATGTGGTTTTTGTCTTTGGTTCTGTTCACATGGTGGATTACATTTATACACTTGCATATGTTGAACCAGCCTTGCATCCCTGGGATGAAGCCTACCTGATCGTGAAGGATAAGCTTTTTGATGTGCTGTTGCAATCAGTTTGCCAGTATTTTATTGAAGATTTTTACATCGATGTTCGTCATGGATATTGGCCTGAAGTTTTCTTTTTTCGTTGAGTGTCTGCCAGGTTTTGGTATCAGGATGATGTTGGTCTCATAAAATGATTTGGGAAGGATTCCCTCAGAAAGAGACTTCTTAATACGAACTCTAATTTATAATGAGCAGATATGTTGTCACTCAGCTAACCATTGTATTCACTAGCCTCTTTCTCAGCCAGCTGTGACTTTGTAGCTGATTTGACCAAGAAGACTTATGAATATGCTCTACGTGTTACTTAATATAAAAGGTGTGCTTTTCTCCTACTGATAGCAATGCAGTGTGATTGCTCATCTTTGAGTTGTATTGGACAATGAGGCATATGTGCAAAGCCATAGGCCTTGGACCTTTGTGTCCTCTCACCACACCAATAATTGGTTGAGACATCCATAGTCCTGTTCAGGTCACAGTCATTGGTCCACATGAGCTACCAATCTAATATACATGGCCCATTCAGGTCTAGCAGCAATCTTCCATTGCACACACCTTTGACTTGCTTCTTTGGGAATCTGGACATTACTCTGTTCCTCCTATAAGATATTGTTGGGATGTAAGAAATTCTATGGGGCAGTGGAAGCTGTACATGAAACCCAGGGCATTTTTATTCTTGGGACTGGCTATATCTCTTGCATCTACCCAGTTACTGGAGTGCAAATTTTTTCTTAAGATCCCACAAACCTATTTGAAAATATGCTGCAAGAATCAGTCCACGAGGATGAGAAACTACTGCTGATGTTTTCTCTACTTCTACTTTGACTTAAAGTGGGAAACAAGAAAGTTTTGCTCTTGCTAAAGCCGTGGTCTCCAACCTTTATGGCAACAGGGACTGGTTTCATGGAAGACAATCTTTTCTCAAACAGGAGGTGATGGGGATGGTTTCAGGATGAAACTATTCCATCTCAGATCATCAGGCATTAGTTATATTCTCATAAGGAGCACACAGCCTAAAACCCTCAGTGGTGTAGTTCACAATAAGGCTAGCACTCCTATGAGAATCTAATACTGCTACTTATCTGACAGGAGATGAAGCTCAGGAGGTAATGCTCCCTCAACACTCACCTCCTGCTCTGTGGCCTGGTTCCTAACAGGCCACAGACCAGTACTGGCCCACAGCCTGGGGGTTGGAGGCTCCTGTGTTAAAGCATTTGCCGAAACATTTTGTTTATGCATTAAGTCCTTCTATTTCAATAAGGATTAGGTTTTTAAAAAATCAAAATTCAACAAGAGACAATACCCAGCACCAGTTTCTGTTTTTAAATCCCTTCCTTGATATTGACTGACCAGAAAAGGGTTGACTGCATTTAAAAAGAAAAGTTGGAAATTTCAGGAGAAACTAATCAATAAAGATATAAAAATATTATCCTACCACACTAGATCTGATGAACTTCACTTTCCTTCTGGCTTAAAGCTAATAAATGCCCTGATCTGGGGAAGGTATGATTAAAAATTCTGGAAGCTTTCTCATTTAATTTATTCCCTATTTTTAGAACATACTCTTTTGCTTTCTAACAAAAACAATTTATAATGAGTTCTTAGCTTCTTTTACAGGGAAAAGTTGCCCTTTTTGCTCTGGTGGTGCTAGCGTTCAGACATAATTTAAAATGTGGCATGAAGCAATCAACTGGAGCTCACATAGAAAGCAAAGAACAGCAATGCTCACCTGAAGCCTGTGCAGACTGTCAAACCACAACATTCTGTAAATGCACCAAGAGAAACATGCCATGTCAGAGACATTTAGGGAGCTTTGGGCTCTTTCATACAGGCACGGAAACCCTGAAAAGAGCTACAGAAATACAAGTCCTACAAAATCAATATTTTTAAAGAAAACTGATTAAAGTGGTTCGTTTCTTTATTCTTCATATATATATATACATACACACACACACACATAGTATTGTGGTTTAACAGAATAAAAGGAGCAAGCTGGACTTTTGCTAGCAGCTACACTTGGTCCACCCTCCCATCCTATGGTCTCTCTCTTCCAGATAAAAAGACCATGTGATTTACTGAATAATTTTAAGGTAATGACACGATAATATTTTAAGATGTTAACTGACATTCCTTTGTCCAAGTTTTTTTGTGTTTACTGCCTCCCTACTCCCAGTAGTTGACCACTAGTGATAGATTTCTAGGTCTTATCCTAGTTGGGAATAAGTAGCCACATTCTTCAATTTAGTTGTTGAAAACTTGCTTGAAAAAAAAAAAAGATAATTTACTAAAGGCAAAAAATTTTGCTATTTATAAATGCTGCAATTTTGGTAGATTCATTATGGATTCTAAGATCCAGAGCTTAGTCCTAACATACAGAATTTAATAAAAACAACAATGACCAAACAGAAATAAACAAGGATAAAACAACTGAGAAGAGATACCCTGAGGCTGGAAGAAGCCTCATTCTGGCCTCAAAGAGTGTACCTACAAAAAAGTCCAACTCAAATTGCATCAAACTGCTGACTAATTTATTTACCAGAGTGTTACAATTAGCTAGAAATTAGTGGATGCTAAATTCTCAGTCTGCTACAGCTTGACAGGGAGTTCAAAGAGAGCCTAGAAAAAAATCTGTCATCCCAGAGGGGAAGGGGGAGTCAGAATGAGTATGTGTATACCCAAGGCTCCATTCTCTGATAAAACAGCATCAGAGAGTGCATACTTGGGGGAAGTAGTCTTTGCTAACCTAGTTCAGCAAAGGTACTAGAAAACCAAACAAATTAGCAAACAACAATGACCACCCAGGGGTGGAGTGACAGTATTGGGGTTGTGAAAATGTGTTATCCTAATATCTAGTTTTTGATGTAATTTCAGTATTATCAACAATAACATTAAATGTGCATGGCTCAAATAATTAAATAAAAGATTACAAACTGAATAAAACATAAAATGCTGTCTGTTGGAGATATACTTTATATTCAAAGATACAAATACGTTTAAGCTAAAAGAAATGGAAGAACATATATTGTGAAAACAAGACAAGAATTTGATTAGCTATGCTATTATCAGACAGAATAAGACGCAATATGTTACTAGAATAAAGCGGAACATTTTATAATGATAAGCTTAATCCATCAGAAAGTTATAACAATATATGCAACTATAAGCAAAGCTTCAATATCCATAAAGCAAAAACCAATAGACTTGAAGGGAGAAATAAAAAAATATAATTGGTGAATTAAATACCTCACTTTGATTAATAGATCAGACAATTAAGCAAAATATGGATACAGATTTAGAAGCCTTACAAAACACTATAAACCAACTCTAACAGATAGGTGTAAAATAGTCCATCAACAATAGCAGAACACACATTTTTCTAAAGCACATATGTAATATCATCCAGGATAGAACATATGTGAAACTCAAAAAAAAAATCTTAAATAAAATGAAAATAATTAAAATCTCACAAAATATATATTTTTTACCTCAATGGAACCAAATTAGAAGGCAATAAGAGAAATCTGGCAAATACACAAATATGTGGAAATTAAGCAACATCCTCTCAATCAACAACTGTTGAAAAATATTTTCAAAGAAAGTAGGATCTATTTTGAGATAAAAGAAAACTAGAAAACAAAATAACAAGACTTAAAGGCTGTAACTAAATCAGTGCTTAGAGGGAAATTTGTAATACTAAACATCTTATACTAAAAGGAAAGAAGGATGTAAAATCAATAATCTAACCTTTTACCTTAAGGCACTGTAAAAGGAAGAGCAAATTAATCCTAAAGCAAGTAGAAAGAGAAAAACAAAGATAAAAATGCAGATACAATAGATTAAAAAAACAGTCAATGAAACAAATGACTGGTTATTTGAAAACATCAACAAAATTGACGAAGTTTTACCTAGATTGTCCAAGGAAAATACAGTGAAGATACAAATTACTAAGAATTATGAATAAAAGAGGGGACATCACTCATCTTATGGAAAAAAACAATTAAAATGTAATAATATAAACGATAGTACAATATCACATTATTTAGAATAAAAAAATTTCTAAAATATGACACAAGCTACCGAAACCAATGCAAGAAAATACAGAAAATCTGGATAGATAGAACAAGAGAGTCAATACATAGTCAAAAAAATTCCCACAAAAAAAGAATCCCATGCCAAATTGGCTTTATTGATAAATTTTGTCTAACATTTAATGAAAATCTAATGTCAGTTCTTTATAAACTCTTTCCAAATAAGTGGAAGAGGAGAGAAAACTTTCCAATACATTGTATTAGGCCAGTGTTACCCAGATACCAAAACTAAGAAAGTACAACACAAGAAAATAAAACTACGGACCAAGATTTCTTTTAAATAGAGCCATAAAAATACTCAAGAAGACTGAAAACATGGCTCATGCCTGTAATCCCAGCACACTGTGAGGTCAAGGTGGGTGGATCACCAGGTCAGGAGTTCAAGACCAGCCTGGCCAACATGGCGAAACTAAAAATACAAAAATTAGCCTAGTGTGATGGTGCATGCCTGTAATCCCAGCTACTCGGGAGGCCGAGGCAGGAGAATTGCTTGAACTTGGGAGGTGGAGGTTGCCGTGAGCCAAGATAATGCCATTGTACACCAGCCTGGGCAACAAGAGCAAGATTCCATTTCAAAATAAGATAAAATAAACAAAAAAAACTCAATGAAACAGTAATAAATCAAATCAAGCAAGATATTTAAAAAATATATATGCAATGACCAAGTGGAATTTGTCCTCACCCCAGAGTGACCAAAACTGAGCTATTTGATTACTATTTTAGTAACATCCTGATTCATGTAAGTAGCATATTGACAGGCTCTGAAGATTAAGGTATATGTATCTATGAGAGGCCATTATTCTACTATATAATGTTATGCTAGTTATTATTACTTTCCTTTTCATAAAAGTTTAAGATTCTAGATGGCTATTAAATTGTTATTCTTTATTTTTTAACTATGATACAGCTGTGTATTCTCTACTCTTGACATTACTATCACATCTTTAGTTACTCCACAATATATGTCCAACAGTTGGCTAAAACCTGCTGAGGTGTGGCTAAAATATGAAATCTAACTGACTACTCAATTTTATTTACTTTCTTTTAGTTGCTGGTTTAGCTTTCTGTGATACCAATACCTTAAAATAAGTCAATTAACTGGGTAATTGGTCTCAACTCCTCAGAAACGATTTAGAAGACAAACACAGCTAGTCAGAAATCTAACATTCACTATTATAGACAGAAAATGAGAATTTTGTATCCACAGACACAACATTTAGAAACCTCACATAGGAAATAATACTTTAAACAAAAAAGTTTATAGAAATGTATTGTGGAAAAGAGCAAGGAAACAGTGGTGTATATGAAGAGGCTATGTTGCTATCAGGCACATTACTTAGACTCAATCACAAGCCCTTTAGCTGTCAATCCATTTGATATATTATTAGTGCTACAAATTTCATCATGTGATTTCAGGACATTCTTCATTAGTGGTGCCAAAACTATTCTACAGCATTTAATAGAACCATTGGATTATGTTGTCTGAAAATCGATTAGTGCATGGCTGCAAACAGCTTTATCTGATTTGTTTTGCAAGCTCCTATTGATACCTATTGAGGTATCCTATTGATGTATAGTATAGGTATCAACAGGAGCTTGTAAAGATCCTATTTTGTTTTGCAAGATCCTATTGGTTGTTAACCACAAAGTGGATGAGAATGTGCCTTCAGGATCATGTCTGATATCACCCATCCCATTTTGACTTATTGTTTTCCCTTTTTGGAAAAAGAGACATTCAGGTGAATTTAATTTAAAAATTAAGAGAAAAGGAGAAAAGAAAGGGAAAAAATGAGTCCTGATTTGAATTTGAAAACTCTAACCATTTTATTTCTATTGCTAAGGATTTTTATTTTACATTTTATATGAGGCACAAGAGTAGAGAGAATACTACATGTTCAGAAAATGTTAGAAAAATGAGGCAAACTTCTTGAAAGGTTCTTGAAATTAAACACATTATGGTTTAAAATAAGGACAATTTACATGTTATACTGGTCTCCAGAGAATATATACGGGAAGAATGTTGTATTTAAATCACAGAGATATGTCTTGCATTTTAAGTTCTGGGATACATGTGCAGGATGCGCAGGTTACATAGGTCAATGTGTGCCATTGTGGTTTGCTGCACCTATCAACACATCACCTAGGTTTTAAGCCCTGTATGCTTTAACTGTTTTTCTTAATGCTCTCCCTCCCCCAAAATCCCTCAACAGGCCCCCAGTGTGTGTTGTTTCCCTCCCTGTGTCCATGTGTTCTCATTGTTCAGTTCCCACTTATAAGAACATGCAGTGTTTGATTTTCTGTTCCTGTGTTAGTTTACTGAGGATAATGGCTTTCAGCTCTAAATATATCCCCTCAGAGAACATGATCTCTTTACTTTTTATGGTTGCATAGTATTTCATTGTGTATATGTATCAGGTTTTCTTTTGTCTTTTTGTTTTGCTTTTTTTCCTTTTTGTGGAGAACGGGGTCTCGCTATATTGCCCAGGCAGGTCTCGAACTCCTGGGCTCAAGCTATCCTCCCGCCTCTGCCTCCCTAAGAGCTGGGATTACAGGCGTAAGCCACAGCGCCCGGCCACGTTTTCTTTATACAGTCTAACATGGATGGACTTTTGAGTTGATTCCATGTCTTTGCTATTATGAACAGTGCTGCAATGGAGATATACATGCACGTATCTTCATAATAGAACAATTTATATGCCTTTGGGTATATACTCAGTAACACATAATCAAATAGTATTGCTGGTTCTAGATCTTTGAGGAATCAACACACTGTCTTCCACAATGGGTGGACTAATTTACCCTCCCACCAACAGTGTAAAAATATTTCTATTTCTCCACAGCCTCTCCAGCATCTGTTGTTTCATGACTTTTAATAATCGCCATTCTAACTGGTGTGAGATGGTATCTCATCGTAGTCTTGATTTGCATTTCTCTCATGACCAGTGATGTTGAGCTTTATTTCATACGTTTGTTGGCCATAAAGACGTCTTCTTTTGAGAAGTATCTGTTCATGTCATTGGTCTCTTTTTCAATGGGATTGTTTTTCTCTTATAAACTTATTTAAGTTCCTTGTAGATTCTCGATATTAGCTCTTTGTCAAATGGATAGATTGTAAAAATTTTCTCCCATTCTGTAGGTTGTCTGTTCACTCTAATAATTTCTTTTGCTGTGCAGAAGCTCTTTAGTTTAATTAGATTCCATTTGTCAATTTTGGTTTTTGTTGTACTGGCTTTTGATATTTTTATCATGAAATCTTTGCTCATACATATGTCCTGAATGGCACTGCCTAAATCAGGTGTCCCCAAATGACGGTCCGTGGGCCGCATGCGGCCCTCTGAGGCCATTTATCCGGCCCCCCGCCACACTTCAGGAAGGGGCACTTCTTTCATTGGTAGTCAGTGAGAGGAGCACAGTATGTGGCGGCCCTCCAACGGTCTGAGGGACAGTGAACTGGCCCCCTGTGTAAAAAGTTTGAGGACGCCTGGCTAGATTTCCTTCTATGGTTTTTAAAGTTTTGGCTTTCACATTTAAGTATTGAATCCATTTTGAATTAGTTTTTGTATATGGTATAAGGAAGGAATCTAGTTTGGATTTTCTGCATCTGGCTAGCCAGTTTTCCCAGCACTGTTTATTAAACAGGGAATCCTTTCCCCATTGCTTGTTTGTATCCTATTTTTTCAAGACAAGGTAGTTGTAGATGTATAGTCTTATTTCTGAAATCTCTATTCTGTTCCATTGGTCTATGTGTCTGTTTTTATACTAGTGCCAAGCTGTTTGGGTTACTGTAGCCTTGATGCATGGTTTGAAGTCAGGTAGCATAATGCCTACAGCTTTGTTTTTTGTTGTTCTTTGTTTGTTTTTTTTTGTTTTTTTTTTTGTTTTGTTTTTTGTTTTTTGTTTTTTGTTTTTTTTTTTTGCTTAGGATTGTCTTGGCTATAGAGGCTTTTTTAGCTCTATATGAATTTTAAAGTAGTTTTTTTATGTGAAGAATGTCAATGGTAGTTTAATGGGAATAGCATTGAATCTATAAATTACTCTGGGCTGTAGGGCCATTTTCATTATTGAGTCTTCCTATCCGTGAGGATGCAATGGTTTTTAATTTGTTTGTGTCCTTTCTTATTTCCTTGAGCACTGGTTTGTAGTTCTCCTGAAGAGATCCTTCACTACCCTTGTTAGTTGTATTTATGAGTATTTTGTTCTCTTTGTAGCAATTGTGAGTGTGAATTCAATCATGATTTGGCTGCTTGTTTATTGTTGGTACATAAAAATGCTTTTGATTTTTGGCCACTCATTTTGTATGCTGAGACTTTGCTGCAGTTGTTTATCAGCTTAAGGAGCTTGTGGGCTGAGGTGATGGGGTTTTCTAAATACAGTATTGTATCACCTGCAAACAGACAGTTTGATTTCCTCTATTCCTATATGAATACTCTTTATTTCCTTCTCTTGCCTGATTGCCCTGCCATAACTTCCAATACTATGTTAAATAGCAATGGTGAAAGATAGCATCCTTGTCTTGTGCCAGTTTTCAAGGGGAATGCTTCCAGCTTTTGCCCATTCAGTATGATATTTGCTGAGGGTTTGTTATAGATGGCTATTATTTTGAGATATCTTCCAACAATAACTAGCTTATTGAGAGTTTTTAATATGAGGGGGTCTTGAATTTTTATTGAATATTTATTTTGTTGAATTTTTTTGTGTCTATTGAGACAATCATGTGGTTTTTTTTAATCTTAGTTCTATTTATGTGATGAACTACCTTTATTGATTTGCATATGTTGAACCAGGCTTGCATTTCAGGGATGAAGCCAACTTGATTGTGGTGTATAAGTTTTTTCATGTGCTCCTGGATTTGGTTTGCCAGTATTTTATTAAGGATTTTTGCATTAGTGTTCACCATGGATATTGGCCTAAAGTTTTCTATTTTTGTTGTATCTTTGCCAGGTTTTGGTATCAGGATGATGCTGGCCTGATAAAATGAGTTACAGGGAAATTTCTACTTTCAATTGTTTGGAATAGTTTCAAAAGGAACGGTACCAGCTCCTCTTTGCACCTCTGGTAGAATTCGGCTATGAATCCATCTGGTCCTGGGCTTTTTTTGGTTGGTAAACCATTTATTACTGCCTCAATTTCAGAACTTGTTATTGGTCTATTCAGGGATATAACTTCTTCCAGGTTTAGTCTTGAGAGGTGTAGGTGTCCAGTGATTTATCAATTTCCTTTAGATTTTCTAGTTTCTCTGCATATTGTGTTTATAGTATTATCTGATGGTTGCATTTCTGTGGGGTCAGGATTTTCAATATTACTAAAAAGATTTGAGAGATAAAAGATTTTGAGTTTAGGTAGTCTGGCTAATGACCTCATACATAGTTTTAAGAGCCATTTGGATGGGAGATTTGATCTATTCTCAAGGTTTAATTTGAGGATTCTTTATTGCTTAATCAGTAATAAACTACAGTTCTGAAAACAATTCATATTACTATTTATAATGTAGTGATTAAATGTGTAATCACCAGAGTCTCAAATGTTGTTTGATATCTGTAGTTCCATTTTAAAAAAAAATACAATTATCTTCCCCAACAAAAATGGGAGAAAATATGAAACTTACAGATGTTGAAATGATTATCATCTGAAACTTTTTACATGATTCTGAGTTATCAAACAGTGATGCAGAAAAGGGAGGTGAGTAAGGAAATAAAAAGGCTTAAACAAGGTACCAAAATAATTTTCTGTTCCTGTGTTAAACAATACTAGGACTGGGTATACATCTGTGGCTCTACTCAACAATACTGAGAATAAAGAAAGTAAATGAGTACTTGCTCCAGGAAATAAGGATGTGAACAAAGGTAGATAGCTTATGTAACAAGACTAACAGATTGTTTGTCATGCCTCATTGCAAGACCCTCACTCCAGTCTAAAGTCATTATGTCCTAAACTCTGACAAGTCCCAACCTACTCACCTCCTTGCAAATCCCACCTTAAAATTACTCTTTTAAGACCCTAAAATCATATACATATCTCCCTGCTGTTGAATTTCCTCTTCTAAGGTGCCACTCTAACAAGATTGTATTTCCCCTTGCTGCAGTAGGTCTAATAAACTTAGTCTGCTAAATTAACTGGATTTTCTGGCCTTTTGGGGACTTGACAATTATCACAACCCTTAGATTTTTATATCTTCTGAGGCAATGAGTTTCTAATATAGGTACTTACATGGTGTTTTCATTGCATATTAGAAAGTACCCCAAAATAATGATTGGATTTATCGGGCAGTCAGAGAAACTTATTGAACTAGAGCATTGCTTTATATTTTTACCAATAGCTCTATTGGAAGAATAAAAATATTTTCTTATGCTTAAAAGTCTCAAAATTTATTATTTGGTTTCACCACTTTCCAATGTGAAAATTATCTAATATGAGAAAACAGAACTCAGGAGACCATTTCAGTCCAGAGAAGAAAAAAACTATTGGGTCTTAAAGAAACATATTTTAAATATATTTTTAAAAACAGAGGGACTATGTAAAAGGACTTTGTACTAAACCATTTATGATACATCTAGTAATCTGTTCCTAGGAATAGCTTAAATATATTCAACAGTACAAGAAAGTATTCATTCAATAAATAATTTTAAAAATAACTTCAGGCTAAGTACAATTTTTGGAATTGGTATATGGTGGTAAATAAAACAAACATGTTTCCTAACTGCAAGGGATTTGTAGTCTAGTGGTAAGAAGACAATTTCTTTAAGGAAAAGAAATGTATACAAAAGTATAAAATTACAATTTCTGTTAAGTACATTGAAGTAAAAGAGAACATAGTTAAAGAAATTCAAAACAGACTCAGTCACCAGAAAACCAACCAGCTTTGTAGAAGGTCAGGCACAAAATTAAGTTGAGATACAATTTTTTGCTTTTTTATTTTCCCTACCTTGACCTGAAGGACTAAGCTAAATTTTCAGGCAAGTTGGAAACGTGCAATGTTTCCAAGAATAAAGGAGGAAAATTAAAGTAAAAGTGAATTTTTAGTTGTTTTAGATAATGGGAAGTAATAGATAATGGGAAATAAATGTGTTTCCTTGATCTTGATTCCAATGACACAATAGGTTAGAAAGAAAGAATTGACACCATATAAAACTGTCACATCTAGAAATTCTATTTTCATACAGCATTTCCAAAAGCTTTAGACAAAAATATCCTGAAAGAAATTGGAATTGGAGCCTACTGTGAAACCCCAAAAGAAACCAAAGTTATTGATATAGGAATCTAATTTATTGATTTAACTACACTAAAACAGTAAAGGAATTTTGCATTGTTTACCTAGAATGTCCAGCATATAACTTCTTCTGTATTAATGAATTTACATACCTTAACTCCAAGAGAACACACAGATGGGGAAGAAAAAAAAAAAGCATTTTAACGTGAAACACACACACGTCCCTGCCCAATCACATTAAAGGAGTTTAAGTTTTTTAAAAGAATTGATCTTATATTAAATTGCCTGTACTTTATACAATTTTTAATAAATCCTGCACTTTCTTTTACAGAAGAGGGTAGCTAAACAAATAATTGTGTAAATAGGTTTTGAAGTCAGTTTTTTTTTTTTTTCTACAGAGTCTACAGTTTATCTCTGCTACTTGTGCTCCTAGAGTGACCTTGAAGTACATATTTCCCAACAATTCCTAAGTATGTCCAAATGGAATATTAAAAGTGAGAAAAACTAAAACCCAAGCTATCATACCATTCAACAAATGAATACAGGAGTTTTCATTCTCACATTGGCAAAAATCTAAAAGTTTAAGAATATACCATGTTGCTTTGCAAATTTAGAGCAAAAAGGCAGTTTCATGCATTGTGGATAGAAGTGTGAATTCCTAAAATCTCTAAGGAGATAAAGTTGGCAAAATCTATTAGAATTACAAATATATAAACATTTTAATTCAACAATTTTAAATTTGAGTTGAAAGTGCCCCTTTTCTTCTGGGAATGGTGCCCATTTGTAATCCTCTGTCCCCAGCTGTTACAAGCCTTCTCTGTATTTTCACCAACTGCTTTCACTGGACTGGACCTCTTCTGAATACACTGATCACCTAGAACCACACTCCTAATAGTCTTTGACCTTGATTATTGCCTGGGATCCCTGGCCAGCCTGCCCAGTTCACTTGATGAGAGTCCCTTAAATATGCGCACTTGCTGGAATGAAGTATGAATTCATCATGACCTTTTTACAACCAACAGAAGCAGTAAGTTATCACTCTCCAGTTGCCAGACTTTCAACCTTGCCCTACCTCTCTCTCTTTTTTTTTTTTCTTTTTCTCCAGTGCTGTTAGGAGGTCCTAGCATGCCCTCTAATTCTGCTTGTCCAATATATGTTACCTAAAAAAATGAATTAGATTGTGCCTTATGCCAAGGAAATATTTTTTGAAATCTTTTCTATAAGCTAAGTCTTCTGCTAACAACTTCTATAAATATTTTCTGATTCAGTCTTCAATACATACCTGTGATGTAAATGTTACTCTTTATTTTCTTTCGAGTAAACCAAGTCCTGAAAAAATGGATTTCTTAGAGTCATATGCTTAAGATTGAACTGTGATTACAGCTAACTCTTGCCTTTCAATCTAGTACCATTTTTAATTAAACCTTGTGGCCTCTAAACTACCTCCCTGTTAATCAGAAAGGGGTATTCAATCAAAAGTCCATTTCTATTTCAGCAGCTTCAGTGAACACAAAATTAATATATTTTCCATATGACAATTTTGTAACTCCCAGATACTATATAAATTGTCAAATGGCTTTTTAACATCTTCTAAGTATTTCTTTATAGTTTGTTATACTGGCCCTTTAATTTGCTTGTTTTTGTTGTCTATCATATCAAATCCAGATCAAAGTCAAAACAAAGTACTGTCTTCATTTATGGAACATTCTAATTTGTCTTTGTAAATCAGTTATATGCTTTGCCTTTTCTAGGTCTGACACACAGCCAATCTCTGTGTTTTGGCAGCAGGTGACTTATAAAGTCCTACAAATGAGACTTGTCATCTGTTTGATAACTAAGGATTTCAAACTTTGTTTTTCAAAAAGAAAACAATTTATATTGATAATTATAATTTATATAATCAATTTGAATGTTCAGGAGCTTAGAGAATATATCTAAGTATGCTGTTGTTCTTCCTGTTTTTCTGTTTTTGAGATGGAGTCTCCTTCTGCCACTTAGGCTGTAGTACAGTGATATAATCTCAGCTCACTGCAACCTCCACCTCCTGATCTCAAGCAACTCTCCTGCCTCAGTCTCCTAAGTAGCTGGAATTGTAGGCATGGGCTACAATGTCTGGCTCATTTTGTATTTTTTGGTAGAGATGGGTTTCCCCATGTTGGCCTGGCTGGTCTCAAACTCCTGACCTCAAGTGATCCACCTGCCTCAGCCTCCAAAAGTGCTGGGATTACAGGCATGAGCCACTGTGCAAGGCCCTTCTTAGTTGTTTTTTTTTTTTTTTTAAATTTAGATTGCTCCTAGCTCTCAATACAGGTTCAGTTGGTATGGTTTACTTCATTAAGTACATATACTTGGCTTGTGGCACTTTGAGTTAAAATGCCTCATTTTGGTCTTAAATTTTCTCATTAGCATAAAAGTTAATTTTTAATTATTCAGGAGGATCGAAATTTTTTTCTTTTAGTCTTCACTTTTTCACTCAACAGAAATTCCTTAAATGTCTACATTTTGGCTGGCACTAGTGGTCACCTGGGTTGTAACACTGCATGAAAGAGGCACAGTCCCTGCCATGATAGGGCTTATGTTCTAGCAGGGACGGGGCACAAAAATGTAACAAATACATTAGTTTTATTTTTTAAAAATTTCACAAAGGGCAATGTGATAGAATAAAGCAATGCTTGTATGAGTGTGGGTGAATGTTGGAGAAGGAGGGGTAGTGTAAACAGCAGATAAGGGTAGCACTTTGAGAAGGTTTCACAGAGCTCAGATCTTAAGGAGAAGAGGTTAACAATTACACAGCAGACTGGAAAATTCAAGAAGTTAAAAGAGTTTAAGCAATGACTCTGAGTCAAGGAAAAATAAAAAGATGTTTTTAATGACTGAAATGATTAACACAGTAAAATTAGGGGGATACTTGTACAGGGTGAGTCTGCTTGATGACCTTCTAGACTTTTGTAAATAATTTTGATTTTATGTGAACTACAGTGGGAGTGACTGATTAATTTTTTTTAATATCACTTTTGTTGCTAAATGGCAAATAACTTGGAGAGTCAAAAGAGGAAAAAAGATTTAGTTTGAAGGTTAGCAAGCAGCCAGGGAAGCGATGATGACTGCCTAGAGTAAGCAGAGGGCAGATTAGAAATGTATTATCATAATTTGCAAAAAATTTGAATATGGAGAGTGGGAACAATGGAAATTCAACATTGTTCTGGATCTAATGACCAGTATCAGATGAGAGAAATGTAAGTAATGCTGTATTCATAGGTAACTATGGAAACCACATAGACTCAATCTACAAAGTTTATTTCTAGCTTATGCTACTTGTTCATTCATGGATAGGCAGGGGCACTTTGCTCATCACAGTCACTCAGAAATTTGGGCTGATGGAGAAAACCTTCCTCCTAAACATCAAAGGTCACAGTGCTAGAAAAAAAACGAGCTTTTCAGTGTCTCATATCAGTTACTAAATACCATACCCTGGAGGTAACCTATATCATTTTCAGGCACAACTCTTTGGCCCAAACTAACCACATAGCACCTTTAGACACAAGAGTGCGAGAGAATGCAATGGTACACATGCTTGGAAGGCAGAGAGTTGGAATATATTTGATGACTATATTAATGATGAATTCCCTATCTCTTCTTTGTAAGACCCTATTTTTAAGAAAATATTGGGAAAATTTGTGAAAGCTGTGGCCACACTGTTCAGATTATATGAGTGCCTTTGACATAGAGCTTCTGGACTATAAATAATTTCATGCCCAGGAGGCCCACTTCTTAGGACAACTGTCTTGCAGTGATGTTCCCAAGGCATGCTGGAGACCTACCTTAAACACCATTCACAGCCAGACTATCATCTCTGCTATTATCTGTGTTATGATAGACATGGAGAAGAATGGAGATAGATCTTGGAATTATTGCCAACTTACCCTTTGTAAAAATAAGTACACAACTTATCTTTTCCAGTTTTTCTACCTTATGAGAATCAATTCTCATTTTAACTCAAATCCTTTGATGAATACTCTTATAATACTACACATTCAAGGATATTTTCTCTGTATCATAAAGGACTGCAACTTTCTTAAGACAGAGGCCAAATTCATCTTGTTCATCACTTCATTCACTTACATATAGGAAAATGCCTGACAAAAAATAGTATACTGTTCATAAATATCAGTATTTTTAAACACCTCATATATATATATATAAAATGTAGAATATGATGCTATCTTCCATAATAAAATCTCTGTTTATAATGTTTTATATGCAATATAATGGCATACAAATTTATATGTGAAATGCATGCTTTATCTTTTTTTAGAAATAGTTTGGGTGTCTGCTATATGCAAAGCATGGTGTTAGGTAGGTTAGCTTTATCTTATTTATTCCTCAAAACAATGAGAAGTTCTAACATTTTGTTCACACTTTACAGATGAGAAAACTAAAGTTTAAACCCACTCCTAGCACTGTCAGAGGATGTAGTTGTGGCATGTTTCCTGGACTTTGTTCCAATGCTTTATTTCCATACAGAAGATAGATTGGCATGATGTGCTATGAGAAACCAGTGGACAAAACACTTCCTGCATTATCATGAATTTTACCTAAAATATATTTTATACAAAAAATTGCATAAAATACAAAATATTTAAATTTTCAAAAGAAAATAAGAAAAAAATAAATTTTAAACATTTTTAAGAAATTTGCTGTTTGTTGTGTCCATTGCTTATATCTTTACTATAATGTCAGTATCAGATAAGAATTTAATTCAACTGCAATAAAAGTAAAATAAAATATCAGTGGTTTACAGAAGGCAGGGACAAGGGTTTTATTATCAAGTGATGAGAAGTCCAGAGTGTGTCAGGTAGTAAGTACAGCGCTGGCATGAGACTACAATATCACCAAGAACCCAACTATCATTGTGCTCAGCCATCCTGCCATATGCTTGTAACCTCATGGTCACAGAATTCTTCATCAGTCATTCTATGTTCCAGAAATAAGGGAGATTGGAAAAGGCAAAAGCTAAGGAACAATATCCAGATTTGGCCCATTTTAGATGATACCTTAGAAGCACTAAACAAAAATTTTCTCTTAAATTTATTGGTCAGAACTGTTTCACACAGGAAAACTTAGATCCAAGGAAAGTTGTAAAAATAGACTTTTAGGGCTGAACGCATTGGCTTACTCCTGTAATCTGAGCACCTTGGGAAGCCAAAACAGGTGGATCACCTGAGGTCAGGAGTTCGAGACCTGCCTGTCCGACATGGTGAAATCTCATCCCTACTAAAAATTTAAAGTTAGCTGGGTGTGGTGGTGGATATCTATAATTCCAGCTACTCAGGAGGCTGAGGCAAAAGAATCAGTTGAACCCAGGGGCAGAGGTAGCAGTGAGCCAAGATCATGCTATTGCACTCCAGCCTGGGTGACAAGAGCAGAATTCTATCTCAAAAAAAAAAAAAAAAAAAAAATTGACTTTTAGCTGTGCAATTGACACATTCATTTAAATTAGGATTATGTTAGTAAGAAGAAATAGGTATACTGAGTTGGTAACAGTTACCCACTCAAATATAATCTGAAGTGGCCTCCATCATGCCTTATAGACATGTCCACTGGTCATCACTGAGTGGCTAACCTAAGAATTAGGCTACCTGGAAATGAAGTGGGTTTTATGTTAAAGGTTTGAGAAGGATTCCTCCAAAACTTAGCAATATATGCCATCTGGATGGCCCTTCCCCTTGCAAAATCTACTAACTGCTGCTTTAACTTGCAAGCAGACTCCTGATTTATCCCTCCATAGCTTGAAATGAGGTGATATATGTCTGAAATCACTACAGATATTCAATCTGGGAACTCTCCATCTTTCTGTTGACCCTGTGAATGTTCTCTGTTTGTTGTTGGAACATTTACAGTGAAAGTCGTTCTCTTAATTTCTGAGAATTTGGATGAAATAATTTAACTGTTGAGTGGCTTTACCTGGACCATGAAAATATCAAATGCAATTTAGTCAAGAGAACTCTACTATGTACAAATGCCATCAGAGGAAGCTGAAATTGACTTGATTTTTCTGTTCTGATGTGCAAGCAGCAGTGGCTTGAGAACTACCTTCTTTCCCCCTGGAAAATTAAAACCTTTGAACCAAGACTGATGGGACTGCCCTGTCCCCAGAGCTTTTACAAATTATTATTATTTAATCATACTGTGATCACAGGTGAACCAGGCCCAGCTGGTAATAGGTGAGGACAGTACCTTGCTTTAGAAATTCCCTCATTTACTTCAAAACAGAAGGGATACTTTTCAGTATAGAAATGCCAGGATTCAAGGACTCAACACCGAATTCTGTGATGTTCTTAGACCTAGCTATTTTAGGGGAAAACAAAGTACATCCTTTATTGTGAAGGCAAGATTTAGTTATTTTTTACATTACACTTCCATGATAATCTATTGTTTTCAAATACCACCATAAAATGTAGAATTTGAGGGACACAGACAACATTCATAGTCAAAAGTAGTTAAACGAAATCCATTATGAAGCTGAAAACTCCATAATTAACAATGTAATACTTCATCTTTCACAGAAACACAGATAATTAAAATGGACCAACCACTAACAACTCAAAAGAACAAACAAGGCAAAGATAGCCTCACAGTGCCCCCTAGCAAACAACAAAATTCCTCTCAATGACATTGCTTCTTTGTTACTGTAAATCTGGTTCAAACTATTTTGAAGCCACAGTCCAGACATTTTGTGATCCTAATCACTATTGAAGCAATTTGACATGTTATGGAAAAATACGCTGTTATTCATTTAATATTAGACAAGCCAACCAGAATAAGATTCTTTGATTGCAATCTGCCATCATTCAATCATGACTGACTTATTTCATACTCTTCTCTCTTCCTTCCTTTCCTCCTTTTAAAAAAATTTTACTTGGAAGGGTGTCTGTCAGTGCTGAAGCAGCTCTAACCTTACCTATGTAAACAAAAGTGTGAAGAAGTTTACACAGCAAGTGGACAGAGCCTCCGGCAGCTCAGCAACACCTCTGCAGGTAGACTGTGACTAGACTCCCTCCTTGCTAGGCAGGGCATCTCTGAAAAAAGGCAGCAGCAGAGTCAGGCACTTATAAATAAAACCCCATCTTCCTGGGACAGAGCACCTGGGAAAAGGGGTGGTTGTGAGTTCCCCTGCAACATACTTAAATGTCCCTGTCCAGCAGCTCTAAAGGGAGCAACAGAGCTCCCAGCACAACACTTGAGCTCTGATAAGTGACAGATTGCCTCAAGTGGCTCCCTTACCTTCATGTATCCAAAAAGACACCTCATACAGGAGAGCTCTGGCTGAAATCTGGCAGGTACCCTTCTGGGACAAAGCTACAAGAGGAAAGAACAGGCAGCAATCATTGCTGTTTTTCAGCCTCTGTGGGTGATTCCCAGGTAAGCAGGGTCTGGAGTGGACCTCTAGTAGTTCTGCAGCAGAGGGACCTGCTAGAAGGAAAACTAAAAAACAGAAAGAAATGGCTTCAACATTGACAGAAAGGATGTCCACTCAGAGACCCCATCCAAAAGTCACCAACTCAAAGACCAAAGGAAGACAAATCCATGAAGATGGGAAGAAACCAGCACAAAAGGATAAAATGACCAAAAACCAGAATGCCTCTCCTCCTCCAAGGGATCACAATTCCTCGCCAGCAAGGGAACAAAACTAGATGGAGAATGAATTTGAGGAACTGACAGAAGCAGGCTTCAGAAGGTGGGTAATAACAAACTTCTCTGAGCTAAAGGAACATGTTCTAACCCAATGTAAAGAAAGTAAAAACCTTGAAAAAAGTTAAATGAAATGCTAACTACAATAACCAGCTCAGAGAAGAACATAAACAACATAAACTAACTGAAAAACATAGCATGAGAACTTCATGAAGCATACACAAGTTTCAATAGCTGAATCAATCAAGCAGAAGAGAGGATATCAGAGACTGGAGACCAATTCAATGAAATAAAACAAGAAGGCAAGAGTAGAGAAAAAAGAGTGAAAAGAAATAAACAAAGCCTCCAAGAAATATGGGATTAAGTGAAAAGACCTAATCTAGATTTAATCAGTGTATCTGAAAGTGATGGGGAAAATGAATCCAAGCTGGAAAACATTCTTCAGGATATTATAGAGGAGAACTTCTCCAACCCAGCGAGGCAGGCCAATATTCAAATCCAGGAAATACAGCAACTATTAGAAAGATATTTCTCAAGAAGAGCAACTCCAAGGCACATAATCATCAAATTCACTAGGGTTGAAATGAAGGAAAAAAATGCTAAGGACGCCCAGAGAGAAAGGTTGGGTTACCCACAAAAGGAAGCCCATCAAACTCACAGTGGATCTCTCCACAGAAACCCTACAAGCCAGAAGAGTGGGGGCCAATATTCAGCATCCTTAAAGAAAAGAGCTTTCAACACAGAATTTCATATCCAGCCAAACTAAGCTTCATAAGTGAAGGAGAAATAAAATCCTTTATGGACAAGCAATTGCTGAGAGATTTCATGACCACCAGGCCTGCCTTACAAGAGCTCCTCAAAGAAGCACTAAACATGGAAAGGAACAACCAGTACCAGTCAATGCAAAAATGTTATAAATGGTAAAGACCATCGAAACAATGAAAAAACTGTCTCAACTGATGGGAAAAACAACCAGCTAGCATCAAAATGGCAGAATCAAATTCACACATAACAATATTAACCTTAAATGTAAATGGGCTAAATGCCCAAATCAAAAGACACCGACTGGCAAATTGGGTAAAAAGTCAAGACCCATTCATGTGCTATATTCAGAAGACCCATCTCAAGTACAAAGACATGCATAGACTCAAAATAAAGGGATGAAAGAAGATTTACCAAGCAAATGGAGAGAGAAAAAAAAGCAAGGGTTGCAATCCTAGTCTCCAACAAAACAGACTTTAAACCAACAAAGATCAAAAGAGACAAGGGCATTACATAATTGTAAAAGGACAAATGCAACAAGAAGAGCTAAAAATCCTAAATATATACACACCCAATACAGGAGCACCCAGGTACATAAAGCAAGTTCTTAACGAACAGCAAAGAGACTTAGACTCCTACACAATACTAGTGGGAGACTTTAACACCCCATTGTCAATATTAGATCAACAAGACAGAAAATTAACAAGGATATCCAAGGCCTGAATGCATATCTGGACCAAGCGGACCTAATAGACATTTACAGAACTCTCCATCCCAAATCACAGAATATACATTCTTCTCAGCACCGCATCACACCTACTCTAAAATTGAACACATAATTGGAAGTAAATAACTCCTCAGCAAATGCAAAGGGACAGAAATCATAACAAACAGTCTCTCAGACCACAGTGCAATCAAATTAGAACTTAGAATGAAGAAACTCAAACTGCACAATTGCATGGAAACTGAACAACCTGTTCCTGAATGACTACTGGATAAATAATGAAATGAAGGCAGAAATAAAGATGTTCTTCAAAACCAATGAGATTAAAGACACAATATACCAGAATCACTGGGACCATTTAAAGCAGTGTCTAGAGGAATATTTATAGCACTAAACTCCCATATGAGAAATGAGGAAAGATCTAAAATTGACACCCTATTGTCACAATTTAAAAAACTAGAGGAACAAGATCAAACAAATTCAAAAGCTAGCAGAAGAGAAAAATAACTAAGATCAGAGCAGAACTGAAGGAGACAGAGACACAAAAATCCTTCAAAAAAAATCAATAAATCCAAGAGCTGTTTTTAAAAAAAAAAATCAACAAAATAGATAGATTGGTAGCCAGACTAATAAAAAAGAAAAGAGAAGAATTGAATAGATGGAATAAAAAATGACAAAGGACACATCACCACCGATTCCACAAAAATACAAACTACCATCAGAGATAACTAGAAACAACTCTATCCACATAAACCAGTACATCTAGAAGAAATGGATAAATTCCTGGACACTTCCACCCTCCCAAGCCTACACCAGGAAAAAGCTGAATTCCTGAATAGACCAATAACAAGGTCTGCAGTTGAGGCAGCAATTTATAGCCTACCAACCTAAAAAAGTCCAGGTCCAGAAGGGTTTACACTCGAATTCCACCAGATGTACAAAGAGGGCTGGTACCAATGCTTCTGAAACTATTCCAAACAATACAAAAAGAAAGAATCCTCTCTAACTCATTTTACAAGACCAACATCATCCTGATACCAAAACCTGACAGACACAACTAAAAAAGAAAATTTAATGCCAATACCCATGATGAACATCGATGCAAAAGTCTTCAATAAAATACTAGCAAACTGAATGCAGCAGCACATCAAAAACTTATCCATCACAATCAAGTAGGCTTCATCCCGGGGATGCAAGGCTGGTTCCATATACACAAATCTATAAACGTAATCCATCACATAAACAGAAACAAAGACAAAAACTGCATGACTATCTCAATAGATGCAGAAAAAGCATTCAACAAAATTCAACAGCCCTTCGTGCTAAAAACTCTCAATAAACTAGGTATTGATGAAATGTATCTCAAAAATAATAACTGTTTATGACAAACCCACAGCCAATATCATACTGAATGGGCAAAGACTGGAAGCATTCCCTTTGAAAACTGGCACTAGACAAGGATGCCCTGTCTCACCACTCCTATTCAACATATTATTGGAAGTTCTAGCCAGAGGAATCAGGCAAGAAGAAGAAATAAAGGGTATTCAACTAGGAAAGGAGGAAGTCAAGTTATCTCTATTTGCAGAAGGCATGATTGTATGTTCTCAGCCCAAAATCTCCTTAAGATAATAAGCAACTTCAGTAAAGTCTCAGGATATAAAATCAACATGCAAAAATCACAAGCACTCCTACACACCAAAAACAGACAGAGAGTCAAATTATGAAAGAACTCCCATTCACAATTGCTACAAAGAGAATATAATATCTAGGAATACAACTAGCAAGGGATGTGAATGACCTCTTCAAGGAGAATTACAAATCGCTGCTCAAGGAAATAAGAGAGGACACAAACAGATGAAAAAATATTCCATGCTGATGGTTAGGAAGAATCAATGTTGTGAAAAAGGCCAAGCTCCCTAAAGTAATTTATAGATTCAATGCTATCCCCATGAGCTATCACTGATCTTCTTCACAGAACTGGAAAAAAACACCTTAAAGTTTATATGAAACCAAAAAGAGCCTACATAGCCAAGACAATCCTAAGCAAAAAGAACAAAGCTGAAGGCATCACACTACCTGACTTTAAACCATACTACAAAGTTACAGTAATCAAAACAGCATAGTACTGGTACCAAAACAGAGATATACCAATGGAACAGAACAAAGCCCTCAGAAGTAACACCACACATCTACAACCATCTGATCTTTGACAAACCTGACAAAAACAAGCAATGGGGAAAGGATTCCCTGTTTAATAAATGATGTTGGGAAAACTGGCTAGCCATGTGCAGAAAGCTGAATCTGGACTTCTTCCTTATAACTTAATTCAAAAATTAACTCAGATGGATTAAAGATCTAAACATAAGAACTATCAACATAAAAATCCTAGAAGAAAACATAGGCAAACCATTCAGGACATAGGCATAGGCAAGGATTTCATGAGTAAAACACCAAAAGTAATGGCAACAAAAGCCAAAATAGACGTATGGGATCTAATTAAACTTAAGAGCTTCTGCACAGCAAAAGAAACAATCATTAAACTGGCAACAAGAGAATGGGAAAAAAAAATTTACAATCTACCCATCTGACAAAGGGCTAACACCCAGAATCTACAAAGAACTAAAAGAAATTTGCAAGAAAAGACAAACAACCCCATCAAAAAGTGGGAGCAGGATATGGATAGACACTTTTCAAAAGAAGCCATTTATGTGGCCAATAAGTATATGAAAAAATGCTGATCACTGGTCATTAGAGAAATGCAAATCAAAACCACATTGAGATACCATCTCATGCCAGTTAGAATGGCGATCATTTAAAAACCTGGAGACAACAGATGCTGCAGAGGATGTGGAGAAATAGGAATGCTTTTGCACTCTGGGCATGTAAATTAGTTCCACCATTGTGTAAGATATTATGCTTTTACACTGCTGGTGGGAGTGTAAATTAGTTCAACCACTGTGTAAGATTCCTCAAGGATCTAGAAATCGAAATACCATTTGACCCAACAATCCTATTACTGGGTATATATCCAAAGGATTATAAATTGTTCTGTTATAAAAATACATGCACACATATGTTCATTGTGATGCTGTTTACAATAGCAAAGACCTGGAACCAACCCAAATGCCCATCAGTGATAGACTGGATAAAGAAAATGTGGCACATATACACCATGGAATATCATGCAGCCATAAAAACGGATGAGTTCACATCCTTTGCACAGACATGGATGAATCCGGAAACCATCATTCTCAGCAAACTGACACAAGAACAGAAAACCAAACACCGCATGTTCTCACTCATAAGTAAATGTTGAACTACATATATATATATAAAACTTAACCTGTAATCTTGAGCCTAAAAGTAAGTAAGACTCATAGCTGATTTCTGTTTTCAAAAACTTCATGTTAATCTAAATCACCACTGAGTTCTCCAAGCTATTTTTATATAAGACTAGCTGAATTTTACAGTCTATTTATTTTACACTTTTTAATTAAATGGCCTCTACCTAGTGTCTGGTCCCTGTTCCACTGTCTTACATAACATATCTGCTCACATTTTCCTTCTGATTATGAATGAGAAATAGTTTCAGGGAGTGAAATGGAAATATGTGAAAATCACAACGCACAGCAATTTTATTTTTCAACTTGGATATGTCCTGAGCTTGTCATTCAAGTCAGCTGAGCTTTTAAATGCTGTGAGTGATTACTAATTCCAGTTGGATTTCCCTGCAAAGCTGAAAGTGATGAGAGAAGGAGACATTCTGTGACAACCAGAGATAGAAGCATAAAACAATATGTTCAATTTTGAGAAAGTCAACAGAAATGTTAAAAATTAGCTAACTCTTCCAGGTGTTATGGAAAATTGTAGAGTGGAAATAATAGGTAGATGACATTTGATTAAATATTTAATTAAGCTAAATACACACGAGGTTCTTAATTTTGAATCTGCACTGTGCAATGGTGTTCCACCAAAGTGAAGCAGAGAAATAATTTTCAAAAACTTTCTTTTGATTATATTTAATTGCACCTTGACCATACCAAACATGTCATCCAACATTACCTTCAAATCAAGCCACATTTCCTACTACTATTCTACTTGTTAGACCCAGCTTTGAAGATGGGAGAATGCTCAGTATACAAATGTCCCTTGCATGTTCAGAATATTACATTTTGTCTTCTTGATTAATTTAAATGGCTTTGGAGAGGTTTACCCATTGACACTCAGGGACTAATATAATTGCATTACAGGCTACTCTTGCCAATTCCAATGTTCAAGAAGAAAAGCAATGGTGCTTTACTGTGCAATGCCAACTCTGGAAGAACAGGACAGGGGAACCATCCATGATTAGAGAGTGAAGTTCAGTGTGAATGGGTTGTAGGAAACTCTGGAGGGAAACCTAGCACCTAGACACTGCAGGCTTTAATGCAGAAAATTCATTTTCAAAAATGAATTAATATTCCCATTTCTATTTCCAGTGGCTCAGTAAGCTAAAGAATTCTGCAATCTCAAATCACTAAATAATGGATAAAAGAGATGCATGAATGGAAAAGGAATTTTTAAAGATTTCAAAATAAAAACTTTTGCATACATATCTGAAAGCACATTAACTCCAAGTAGAGAAAGTTGTTCCTGTGGGATTCATAGAGCTTCTTGTCCTATATGTCATATATGTAATATTTTTATTACTTTTGCTATACTATGACTCCTCCAAGACAGTATCTGAATTGTAGTCAGATTTGTATAGCGAGTATAGTACTTGGTACAATGTAATTGACACATCATTATTTAGTAAATTGGATTGAATTGAATTAAGTTAATACTGGTAAATGTCACTATCCAATCTGTCAGCAAAGACTTGAAGCTTGCAGTAGGCAAAACAAAGACACTTGCTGTTTCTGTGACTAGTTTTTTTAAAAAATAAGTTGGTTATATAGTTTTTCATTAAAGCTGATACTTGCTTTTTCTAAGCATATTCATGAACTGTTAACTGAGTCCACATTTCTCCTCAACCCCAAAGGAAACTGGATACCTATTTTACAGTCATCTTCAACATTCCAGTACCCTATCTTTCCCAAAGCATAAAATAAGATATCCCTTATTTTAATAGCACATCTATCTTGCAAATCAATGTTGTGGGTACTGTATTTGAGAGAGGCACTGACCTCTAAATGTTTCCAGAGAGCTAGACTCTCAGCAACCATTTTCTTGGTGCTATAGCATGTGATGCACCAAAAGAAAAAAAATAACTGCAAGGTCAAATCATATTCGAACAAACAAGACTAGCAACGCAATCAAAGCTACTAAATAAAGGCACTTAACAAAAGAATTAAGAAGTCTTGTGAGGTAGATGAAGTGCTGTGTCATGATTAAGAGGTGAATTCAAATTGGACCCCTGAATCAGAATAGAGAGGATTTAAAATAGGCTCTTTGTGTATTGATGTGCAGATCCTCACCCCTGTGGCTGCTACTCTGAAGGACAGGTCAGAAACAGGCTGGAAGGACCAAAGCAAGCCATAAACCACTTACGTGAGAACAAAGAGAAAGAAATAGAAATGATGCAGAAATGCTGTCAGTATAATTGGTAAAACCTTGAAAGAGAAGAGCCACTGCACCAGTATAACGACACAAAGAAACAGTTTCCTCTGATAATGCATTGCCCCAAAGTAAACAATGCTATGGCGTGGAACACAGTCCATCCATAAGCCCTAACGATGAAAAGCATCAGTACCAGTCCTTGGAATACAGGAAAGCGATGTGACTTGTCACAGTCTGCCTCTCCTCAGTCTCCCGTTATATATGGTGTGTGCGTGTGTGCACATGTGTGTATGTGCACATGCATGTGCATGCACACACACACTTTCTCTTGGGGTTTCTTATAAATTAAAAAAACATAATGTTTAGTTAAGACCATTTACCAATTCAACTAATATGTTCAGCAAATTCTTCAAAATCTGGACAATATATAACGAGATTATGGATGGATAATCTGGATGGATGGCATGCATTCAAACCCTGTACCAAACTATTCCCACTTTATTGTGATCTAACAAAATTCCTCTGCTTTTAAAAATTTTATTTAATACTGGGCGCAGTGGCTCACACCTATAATCCCAGCACTTTGGGAAGCCGAGATGGGAGGATCACCTGAAGTTGGGAGTTCGAGACCAGCCTGACCAACATGGTGAAACCCCATTTCTACTAAAAATACAAAATTTAGCCAGGCATAGTGGCAGGAACCTGTAATCCCAGTTGCTTGGGAGGCTGAGGCAGGAGAATTGCTTGAACCCTAGAGGCGGAGGCTGCAGTGAGCCAGGATCATGCCATTGCACTCCAGGCTGGGTGACAGAGTGAGACTCTGTCTCAAAAAAAACAAAAAAATCCATTTACAATAAAAATATGAAGCAACATCATTTTCTTAAGCACATGAAATATATTTTTTCTAGAAATCATGAGTAGCATAAAAATGATCTACATTTATATTAGCAGATAAAAATATTACTCCTGGGAGTAGTTTATATTTATTTTTTAAATGATTTTTATATTATAGCAATAATGCATATAATTTTCATGTATTTTCTAAAAGTTGATAATGTATATTTTTATATCTCAATATTTAAAAATAATTGCCTACTAATTACTGTTGGCCAATAATGACTTCTTTCATCATCAATTTTAGTATTAGCAGTTGTTACAGTAATTAAATGCACCCTGCCTCAGACATACACATATACATGTACATGTACACAAACATACATAGTTTCCTTCCCCACATTCTCCCAATGTAGTTATAATGTCATCTTTAATGAAAGTCAGAGCTTCTACTATTTAATATGACTTTGTAGTACATACCATGATTGAATTCCTTCTCTCTTACATTTTCTTCACATACAAGATAAATGATTAATAATTGCCCTTTTTCCATGATTTTCCCAGTTTTCTTTGGAGTCATTATTTTTTAAAGAATATTCCAACAGATCTTTTTTTTTTTCAATATATAGTTTATTGCACTTTAGGTTCTGGGGCACATGTGAAGAACATGCAGGATTGTTGCATAGGTACATACATGGCAATGTGGTTTGCTGCCTCCATCCCTATCACCTGTATCTGACATTTCTCCACGTTATCCCTCCCAAACTCCCTACCCCGCACTGTCCCTCCTCTAGCCTCCCCAAACACACCTCAGTGTGTGATGCTCCCCTCCCAGTGTCCATGTGTTCTCATTGTTCAACACCCACCTATGAGTCAGAACATGTGGTGTTTGGCTTTCTGTTCTTCTGCCAGTTTGCTGAGAATGATGGTTTCCAGGTTCATCCATGTCCCCACAAAGGACACGAACTCATCATTTCTTATGGCTGCATATTCCACAGTATATGTGTGCCACATTTTCTCTGTCTAGTCTATCACCGATACATTTGGGTTGGTTCCAAGTCTTTGCTATTGTAAACAGTGCTGCAATGAACATACATGTGCATGTAATAGTAAATTTTTTAATTTGCCTATTAGTAAATCATCCACTTGACCAGACAGAATTTGTGTGCAAGATTATTGTAGGAAGGCCTTCACTCTGTGGCTGTCCATCCTTCTGCTGACTACTTTCTAGGTATCTGGCACCCTGCACAGTATACAGACAGAAGCTCCATTGCTTATTCTTTGGATCCTCATTTCACTGGATCTCATGTTCTTCTTGTTCTTTGTTTCCTCCCTTTTTTTGCTGAGATGTAGCTTCCAAAAAGGAAAGTCAAAAGAGGCAAATTCTGGTGAACTTGTATACCTAAAAATAAATTTATTTGCACCTCACACTCCATTGATAATTTGCCTGGGTATCGAATTCTGGGTTGAAAATACTTTCCCTAGGAATATTAAAGAATTGCTTCTCACATTTTATAACATTCAATATTTTTATTAGAAAACCTGATGGTAGTTGGATACTATTTCATTATATTTGGTCAATTTGTTATTATTAATGATAATTGTTTTTCTTATACCAGAAGCCTCTGAGAATATCTCTTTTTTTAGATTTCTTGACCAATGTAAGTTTTTGGTTGTTGTTTTAGTTTCATTTATGTGTTTGACACATGATAGGCTCTTCCAATCTGAAGATGTGTACTCTTCAGCTCTAGAAATTTTCTTACAATCTTTAGTTGATAATTTTCCATTTTGGATGCTATATTTTTAGTAAGCTCCTAATATCAGGAGAGTCAATACTGCTAGTCCATGGGCCACACTTGGAGAAGCAAGTATGTAGAAATTAAAGCATAGGTATATATGAGCCAGTGCCAGATTCCAAAGAAATTAAATAGTAGTTGTTTAAATTGACCAAGAATGTCTAGAAGTCACCTCAGGCCCTTCCTACAGAGGGTTTGATCTCTAGATGCAAAATGTAGATACCTAGATTCTCTGTCCTGGCTTAAGTGAGATGGTACAGAGGAATATGGTTTATAAAGTATAGTCCTGTGCCACTGGAAATGTACTGCTGTTAATAGCCTATTGCTCTCTCTGTATCTCTTCTAGTTTTGGTACATTTCCTACCTAACCTTTGAATAGCTTCTCATTTTACTTTCTAGGAAAATGACACTTAGGAAACTGAAAAGAGAGAGTACCTAAAGTTAAACAAAAGAATGTAGATACTCAATAACTCTGAAGAACAAAACAATGTCAAATTGTTACCTTTCCCTCAGAGCTGTGGCTGTCTTGAGGTGTGGATTAAAGACCAGAGACCATTTTGAAGGTGTGGCAAAATCTGACAGGCATGTGGCATTCTGTACAAAGAATGGTAGTGATATCTACAGCTTTATTGGTCTCACTGTTTGGGATCTAATTGGGCTGATGAGGCATCTATTTAAGGGAAACAGGAAAAACACATATGCACACACACATACACACACACACGCACACACACACACACAATGAGTCAACTGTCGCAGTTCTGGGATCAGAGCCTTTAAAACGTGTAACTGGCTTGGTAGAAATGAAAGCTTGGACATTTTAACTGTTCATTTCTGGACCATCACACACCTGTTCTTTTGGCATCTACTCCATACTGTCCACTTGTCTGCCTTAGACAGACTCTTTAGACACACCTATGTTCCCTTTCCTCCCAAACTTTGCTATCCTTCTCTGTACTAAATCAGATACTGCTACATCCTCAAAAAGTTATAACAGTGTTGCTTATCAAATATAGTCCTAACTCCTCATCCTGAATGTTCCCTAACACTTCTTCCTCCAATTCTAATCAGAATTCACAGCCATACAATTCAGAATTCTGTAATTTTTCTCTATTTTAACCAACCTAAAATGTGAATGCATACCTGACTATGCTAATGCTTATCTTACTTCTCCTGATTCCATCCTTGATGCTTTGAATGTTATTTATCACATTTATTGTTAAAACTATCCGCCATTAAAATTTACACTTATAGACTATGGGGGACTTTTTTGTGGGTCTTCTCAAATTCTGCCATGGGTTTTAATTATTTTTTATGTAGCCTGATGTAAAAATTAAGAGCCTCAATAATCAAGTAAAGACTACCAGGGTTTGAATCTCAACTTTGACATTCATGTAATGTGTGACCATGAGCCAGTTATTTGTGTTTCAGTATCATCATTTTTAAAATGAGGGTAATATCACTGCCTACTCCATGAGGTTTTGTGAGAATTAATGTAAAAATCCTGATACACTGTCTGGCACATTGTAAATGCCTCATAAATGTGCTTGTGGTGATGATGATGATGATGAGGTTGATGATGATGTATATAACTTGATTGCAAGGTCAGTGTGAGCTAGAATCACTTTTTATTTACTATATGTTTATAGTCCCTAAAACAAACCTCTACTCTAGAGCCGGGCGCGGTGGCTCAAGCCTGTAATCTCAGCACTTTGGGAGGCCGAGGCGAGTGGATCACGAGGTCAAGAGATAGAGACCATCCTGGTGAACATGGTGAAACCCCGTCTCTACTAAAAATACAAAAAAATTAGCTGGGCATGGTGGCGTGTGCCTGTAATCCCAGCTACCCAGGAGGCTGAGGCAGGAGAATTGCCTGAACCCAGGAGGCGGAGGTTGCGGTGAACCGAGATCGCGCCATTGCACTCCAGCCTGAGTAACAAGAGCAAAACCTCATCTCAAAAAAAAAAAAGAAAGAAATTATAATCTATTTCACAGAAATCCTTACATGTGGAATTATAGAATACAAAATAAATAGCTATTCTGCAGCAACAATAGTCTGACAACTCAGGATCAACATATTGGTCATTTCTGATCAACTATGTAATATTTAATATTTGATCACATGAAAGCTATAGGACATTGCTCTCTTTATCCCAATGGAAACTACAAGTTATTATGCATGCCTCCTTCCTATTCCTGTATAATGCATCCTTTGCATATATTGTGAAGCTAAAACCTGACATGAAAGTTTATGACAGAGTAAGATTGTAAAAATGTATTTTTTATTTGAGACAATTTTGCTATAAAAGCACATTTCAGTCCTTTAAAATAACAGTCGACAAGATTTACTATATCAAATGTAAGTTTCACACCTCAGTCAGTGGTAGATTTCAAACAAACCCCAGCAGCTGAGCTGAAATTGGCTTTTAAAATCTTTAAGTTAGTTTGCTCCCAGATGAAGATCTTTTTTTTTTTTTTTTGAAAAATCACACTTATCATGCAGCTTGCAAATTCTTTGGTTTGCATTTATCCATTTTATTATCCTTTTCTTATTGTCAGAGACAGGAGCCATGTCAGTGCTACATTAATCCAGAAACTAAAAATAAGGAGGCAATATTGTGCATATTAATGCAAGGTGGCGGCTCTCATTTTTTCCGTCACAACCTATTTTCCATTTGAACCAATTTGTACAAAATGTATTTAAAAATCAGAAACTTAAAGACAACCAATTTTCAACTCATTGACCTATAAATTTTCCTGTGATTGCAGTGCACTCCTGCTGTAGCAGGGAGAATAGGAGGGGGTGGCTGAAACTGCAGATCCCTGGGGGAAGGCATAATCACATGCTGGCAGTACACCCAGGCCCTTTAATGTCCAGGGTAGAAATTAGAGGACATCTAGCGGGTTCATGAGTCCCAAGAGAAGAGAGAAATGAATGTCGATAACCATAATGTCTCTATCTGTGGGGAGCCTGTCTAGTTCTCGGTAAGAATTTCAAGCTTAGTGTTTCCTAGATAGCTTGCTCGTTCACTCTCTTGTTGTCTAACCAAGCAGAGGAAGGGAGAAAGGAAAGAAAAAGGGAAGGAAGAAAGAAAGAAAGGTAGAAGAAAGAAAGAAGGGAGGGAGGGAGGGAGGGAGGGAGGGAGAGAGGGAGGGAAGGAAGGAGAGAGGGAAGAAGGGAGGGAAGAAGGGAGAAAATTAAACAGGGATAATCCTAACAGATTTGACTTTAGGTTTGTTTTATCTGACATGAATATTCAGCCTTGATATTCATTTACTTTGTGAATTCATCTCTAATAATGACCAACATTTGTATAATGCTTTCAACATTCCAAAGGGTTTATACAAATATTACACACACACACACACACACACACACACACACACACACACACACACATACAATATTGACATGCTAAAACATTTTTGAGACAGGAATATAACTCCATCATACACACTCCAAAGCTGAGCTTTGGAGAAGTTATTTAGACAAAGTTCCTAAGGTGCCAATTAAAATCTACTTTTTCAAAATTCAAAGCCCAATGCTCTTTGCCTATACTAAATTGGTACTTTCAATTATTGAAATGTCTGTTAATTTCTGTATATTTTCTATAATTTTAGTTAAAAAAAAGTCTATACTTTCTATAAGAAAGGAAATTTAAAATTAGGCTTCCTATGTTTCACATATTTAAAAAGACAGACCTGTATAGAGTACCTAAATGAAATACTAAAGTAGAATGCTCTACATGTAAAAGTAGACAGAAGATTGATGCCAAATGTCCTATAATGGCCTTTTATCCTATAACAACAGGTCTACTTAAATACAAAGAATTGGGATATACATGGAGATAAAGAATGTGAGACACTTTCTCTTAGATCTTGTTTCTGTGCCCTCAGTCTTTTCATTTGTGTATTCCTTTGGCAAAATGTGTAACTCAGATGGCCACTGATTTTCCTAATAGACCCCAACAGAAAACTACCCAATATCCATGAGCAGTAGAAGAGATTGTTTTTCACGTGAACAAGATAACATACAGCAGTTTTTAAAATCTTCAACCATACACAGCAATATAGATGAATTTCTGAAACGTAATATTTAGAAAAAAAAATCCAGGCACTAAAAAATAGATACTGTTTTATTAAACTTATGTCTTTATCTGGGTGCACAGGTGTGATAATTTGTGAAGTTTTGATGTCAAATTATGATACCTGACCTTTCCTGTACATATAATATACTTCAATAAAATGTTTGAGGGGAAAATGCAACAGCATCTTAAGAATATGATTGCATTTCTATTTATCATGGATATTTTGGAGGTACTAACTCCAGGCTTTCTAAGGCAGAATAGCATTGGAAAAGCATGGGCATTCGATTCAGATGCCTGAGTTGGAAGTCTGCCCTCCACTGTGAAACTTAGTAGCCGTGTGTTTTAGGAGAAGCTTCTCAAACCTCGGTTTCCCCAGTAAAATTCTTACGGATTTGTCCACTGAACTAATTCACAGGGTTTTGTAAAGCACAAATGAGAACACTAAACTGACAAACCACAACAAATTTATGGAGTTATTTTTTAGGCTTTACACATCTTGAGCAAGTGTCATCTCAGAAAAAAAGTCAAATTTTTAATTAATATTTTGGTATGACCACCAACCCTCCATAGTTCGGTTCCTTCACATAATAGATATTATTTCTGACTCTATGTAAAGTCCAACTGGAGTTTCCTGGTTTAACTGCCTTCAGTGATTCTGTCCTTATCTAGGTCTTTGGGTTTCTTTCCCTTTGCACTGTACTTGAGAAGAGAAGACATAGAAAAAATATTCCTATTTCATAACCACTTAGTCCTAAAGAGGTTCACATCATTCCCATTTACATTTATTAGAGGGAGAGGTAGCCACACCACCTCACCTAGTGGCAATCAACCTAAGGAAAGCATGAATCTTTATCACTCCACTAAGCTTGTCTGCCACACTGCGCTTTTGTTCTCTTCCACAAAGCACATATCAATTTTTGAGGCTCTGTCAGTTGAACATTTCACACTAAAATTCACAGAAACACAGATCATTTGATCTACAAACATATGAAACTCTCTGGAATGTATCGCCTGCACAGTTTACTTTAAACTCAATCTGAATACCAGTGATCTGTTCACTAGTTCTATGAGATATCTTACATTCATGAACAAACACTAGTTAGGCCAGAATCCCATTGCTCAGGTGTCAGTTCATATTAACCTGAATTGAACAGTCTCCACTGCTTGTGATCTTTAAGGTGAGGCACACCTTGGTAGAGTAGAAAGCAGCCAGCACTGACAACTAATGTCATGATCTATCTTCTAAATGTGTAAACAAATGAAATGAAAATACTTTAGAGAAAATCCTCATCTAAGTCTTTTTAATCCTTCATAAATTTAATTTGCTAAAACTTAATATTAAACACTATTTTTAACAACTTTATAAATGAAAGCTTTACTTTTATAATAGAAGGTTTACATTGGATATGTGACTTACTCCAAATCACAAAATTGGAAGCAAAACTTGGGGCTCAGTATTACCACTCTGAGAAGTTCTTTACTTCTTATTAAAGAGCAACAATGTCATAAAGCAAAACTGTAATGATGTTTGTGTATAAAGTACCTTAATGGTTAAATGTAAGACAAGAATTGATAAATCCAGTATGCTATTTTAATGCTGAAATTGGTTACTCTGCCTCTTGATGTTTAATGCAAATAGTGCCAGAAACTCTAATTACATCAGTAATCAGCATAAATTGCATATATTCCTCATTTTCAAGTACTTGTAGACTTAACTTCACAAGACATAAGGCAAAAGGTATAACTTTGGAGAACTTCTATCACACAGCCTTTTGCTCCCAGGAAATGGTTATTTTAATAGTCCTTTTTCCATATATACATATATGTAGGTCTCTCAAGCCTGAAATGAATTTTCAAGACTCAATGTCCTTATGCTAAGTATTCGGCATTCCAAAAACTACTGCTTCTGAAAGTGTGTATAGGTCGGGAATGAAGTGTTCTATTTTTACAGTGAAATGCAGATTTTCTATTAAAAAGTAAAGCTTTCATTTCCAGTGTTATAAAGGACAGTTTTTGAGTTTTGGTGAATTAATTTAGGAAGCTACAGAAGTTCTACCTAAGAATTTTGTCTAGGGTATGTATTTAAATTTGACTTTACATTTGAACGTTATCAATAATGTCCAATACTTGGCTTCGGGTATTTGGGCCAAATAAATATTAGTGGCTAATATTTAAATGATCAATTTTGGTTGCACTGCTTTCTATTAGATTTGGTTTTATCGCTTATATAATTTTAGATATTAATTATTAAAATACACTGATATTACTTTTTCATTTATCTCAGTGTCTCAATAACACTTTCCAATTTTATTTTTTAATTTTACATATACATAATAGATGTAAAAATTTAGGGGTACATGTGATAATTTTAAACATTCTAATAATCAAATCAGGGTAACGATGATTTCCATCACCTTAAATTTATCTTTTCTTTATGCTAAGAATATTTGAATTATTCTTTTCTAGTTATTTTTAAATGTACAGTTGGTTAGTGTTAACTATACCCAATCTACTGATCTAGTGAACACCAGGTCTTATATACGCATATGCATATATATGGAAACAGGACTATTAAAAAAAAAACACACTTACTGGGAACAAAAGGCTAGATGACAAAAAAGTGGTATCTTCTGCCTTGTATCTTGCAACTTAAGTCTGCAAGACTTCTGTGTATCTGTACCCACTATTCAAACTCTCTTTAACCCTCTCTCCCCCAACACTTTCTAGCCTCTTGTAACCACTAATCTACTCTCTTGTCTTCCTGAGATCCACCTTTTTAGCTCCCCTGCATAAATGAGAATATGTTACATTTTTTTTCTGTTATTGGCTTTTTCACTTAACATAATGACCTCTAGTTTCATCCACGTTTCTGCAAATGATGGGATCTCATTCTTTGTTATGGCTCAATAATATTCTATTGTGTATATGTACCATATTTCTTTATCCATTTATCCATTGATGGACAGTTAGGCCGATTCCATATTTTGGCTATTGTGAATAGTGCTGCAAATATTTCTTCATTACACTGATTATTTCTTTTGGATATATGCCCAGTAGTGGTAAGTCATATGATAGTTCTAATTTTTAGCTTTCTGAGGAAACTCCATACTGTTTTCCCTAGTTGATATACTAATTCACATTTCTACCAACAATATAGAAAAGTTTCCCTTTCTCCCCATCCTATTAAGCATTCATTATTCTCTGTCTTTTTTATAAAAGCCAGTCTAATTGGCATGACATAACATATTATGATTTTGGTAAGATATTATGATGAGATATGATTTTGGTTTGCATTTCTCTGATGACTAGTGATGTTGAATGTTGTTTCATGTACTTTTTGGCCATTTGTATTTCTTCTTTTGAGAAATGTCATTCAGATCATTTGCCCATTTTTAAATTGCATTATTTGTGGGGTTTTTTTTTTTTGCTAATTGAGTTGGTTGAGCTCCTATGGATTCTGATTATTAATCCCTTATCAGATGAGTAATTTGCAAATGTTTCTTCCAATTCTTTGGGCTTTGTATTCACTTTGTTGGTTGTTGCCTTTGCTGTGCAAAACTTTTTAGCTTGGTATCATCCCATTTGTATATTTTTGCTTTTGTTGCCTGTGTTTTTGAGGCCCTACACAAAAATGGGTTGCTCAGATGATAGCTGGAAAAGTTTTCTCAATGTTTTCTTCTAGTAATTGCAAAGCTTCAGGTCTTAGATTTAAGCCTTTAATCTGTTTTGATTTTATTTTTGTATATGCTGAAAGATAAGGGTCTAGTTTAATTCTTTTGCATATGGTTATCTAGTTTTCCGAGTACCACTTATTTAAGAGAGTACGCGTTTCCCCATTGCATGTTCTTGGCACCTTTGTTGCAAATGAATTGGCTATAAAACATGGATTTATAGCTAGGATTCCTGTTCAATGCAATTGTTCTATGTGTCAGTTTTTATGCCAGTACCATGCTGATTTAGTTACTTTAGCTTCGTAGTAGATTTTGAAGTCAGGTAGTGTGATGCCTTTGGTTTTGTTATTTACACTCAGGTCTTTTCTCTAAGGTCTTTTGTGGTTCCATATATCTTGACCCTTTGGCTAATATCAAGTTTCATAACTGTTCTTATCAGTTTAATAATACTTTTAAAAATCCCATGTCTTCCTTAATGCAGAAAACAAGATGGGCACATAAGAAGAGAAGATAATTCTAAATAAAAGCAAGATGTAAAGAATTGTTTTTGTCTTTCATCCAGATTTAAATAAGTGTTCTAAAAAGTCATTTCAAGTGAGAATAGATGTGTATTTTGTAATGCAGGACATTGTGGGCCTAGGTTCTTCAGTAATTCTCTAATAACTTTGTAAATTCCATGGCCCTAAGTAAGTACAGTAATTAGGTAGTAAGCTCCATGAGCACCTTGCCTGTGTCATCTGCATTAATTAGTGTGCACCTATTAACTAGCACAATGCCAAGCACATAACAGATGCTTAGAAATTAGTGAAGTATAAGAAGTAGTAATTCTTCTTTCTCTTGGCCAGTCCTGACCTGTAATCCTATAGACCCTTCCCTCAATAGTATAGTTAGGCCAAGTAGGCAATTACCCTGTAAGTTCTTTAAATGGCTCCAAAACCTCCTAATGTCCCAAACTATACTTTTTTCTCTGAAATTCTAAGTGTCATTCATTTCGCTGAAAGTATCACTCTTCTTAAAATGCAAAATAGAGATGCAGTGACACGAAGCTATTTTAAATTATTTACACATGGGACTCTGTTTGGGTCCACTTCCACGAACACTCCTTTCATGGAAGCTGTCTTTCTCTCCCTTGGATCCCCCCTCTGGAGTCCCCCTTCCACACTCTCTCATGGAAGCCAGTCTTCCCCTCCTAAACTCCATCTCTCTCTATTCCCTTCCACTCAGGGTGGAAGCTGCTTTCCTCTCCTGGATTCCATCTTTCTGGATTCTCTCACTCAGTGTAATAGTTAGCTGTTTCTTTCTCTCTCCTTCTCCTGTTTTTCTCTCTCTTTAAATAAATCACTTTCTACAAATTAAAATAAAATTTAAAAAATTATTTACACATATGATAAATGAGTATCATATTTTCTTTCTCCCAGTGGATTTTTGGTTAGAAAGAAGGAGTCATTCATTCTATAATCTCTGGACATCTGAAATAGGTTGAGAAAAATATGTCAGTAGGATGAGTTTAGTGAATGAGAAACACCAAGAAAACATCTGCTTATCTCATACTGTTGGTTATGGGTGACACAATGCTAAAAACATAGATGTAGGTTGTTTAATACCAGGACTTGTACATGACAAAAATGATATCCACAGATGCAAACTAGTTGAACAGCTAGTCATTGGTAGAGCTAACATTAGCTTTTGGAAAATCTGATTTTCGGTTTGGTACTCTTCAGAAATTTGATCCCTTATTTACACAAGCTAATTTTACTTCAAAGTAAACTAAATCCTACACAATATTTTGAAAATTTAAAATATATTTTAAAATCTCAACACATTTTATGGTCTCTGTAATTTTATATTGTAAACACAAACAACTACTTAGGCTTCCTTAGAGGGATTTGTCAAACATGTAAATTATATGATATGGTCTGGCTGTGTCCCCACCCAAATTTCATCTTGAATTCTAGCTCCCATAATCCCCAAATATAATAGGAGAGACCCAGTGGAAGGTACTTGAATCATGGGGGTGGTTTCTTCCCATGCTGTTCTCATAATACTAAATAAGTCTCAGGAGATCTGATGGTTTTACAAAGGGCAGTTCCCCTGCACATGGTCTCTGGCCTGCTGCCATGTAAGATGTGCCTTTGCTCCTTCTTTACCTTCTGCCATGACTGTGAAAATGAATGTGCACATTATGTTCATTGCAGAACTATTTACAATAGCAAAGACCTGGAACCAACCCAAATGCCCATCAATGATAGACTGGATAAAGAAAATGTGGCACATATACACCATGGGATACTATGCAGCCATAAAAAAGGATGAGTTCATGTCCTTTGCAGGGACATGGATAAATCTGGAAACCATCATTCTCAGCAAACTGATGCAAGAACAGAAAATCAAACACCACATGTTCTCACTCATAGATGGGCGTTGAACAATGAGAGCACATGGACACAGGGAGGGAAACATCACACACTAGGGTCTGTTGGGGGGTGGGGGGGCTAGAGGAGGGATAGCTGGGGCTGGGGAAACTGGGGAGGGATAACACTGGGAGAGATACCTAAGGCAGGTGACCAAGGGATGGAGGCAGCAAACCGCCATGGCAAGTGTATACCTATGTAACAATCCTACAAGATCTGCACATGTACCCCGGAAATTAAAGTATAATAAAAAATATAAATATATATATATATAAAGAAAATGGATGAAGACACTATGATTAAATATGAAGACTTATGGTTACACAATTAGAAGCTAGTTTAAAAATGTTCTTCATCACTTTCAAATTTGGAAACATTTTACTAAACCAGCTCCTTGAAGTATGGATTCATGACTATGGTGAAAAAATTATATATTGCTACAATATAGAGAAAATATCTTTTTTCAAAGATTTACCCAATAAAGAGATTGTACTTATTTTTTTTAAGTATATATACCACGAGAAATAGGAGAATTCTGAGGTCAACAGAGTTAAGATTGAGTAATCAGGCAATTAGTCAGGGTTCTCCAGACAAACGTAATCAATAGGATGAATATATATATATAAAGATATTATAAGGAATTGAATATATATATGAAGATATTATAAGGAATTGGCTCACATGATTATGAAAGTAGACACAGCATAAGATCTTCATGATGGTTCAGTTAGCTGAAGACCCAGGAAAGCCCATGATTTTGCTACAGTTGAATTTGAAATGGCTGAAAATCAGTCAGGTCAACAATATTGTTTCTGTCTGAAGTCTGAAAGGCTGGAAACCCAGGACAAGTCAACATTTCAGTCTGAGTACAAACAGGAAAAATGTGATTTTTCATTTTGAACACCATTAGGCAGAATTGCCTCTTATTCAGGGAGGGCTAGTCTTTTTGTTTTATTCAATTCTGCAAGAAATTAGATGAGGTCCACCCACTCACATTATGAAAGGCAATCTATTTTATTCAGTCTACCAATTTAAATGTTAATATCATCAAAAAACAACCTCACAGAAACACCCAGAATGACAATCGAGCAAATATCAGGCATCTCATGGTCCAGGAAAGCTGGCAAATAAAATTAACCATTATAGGCAGGCAGGTTTTATTATGTACAATGCCTGAGTCTACCCAAATAGCTTGTTGCATCCATTTTTTAAGAAAATATAAAAGCACAAGAAATTAAAAAAAGAAGATGAAACAATTCTACAACTGGCATTAAAATATATATAGATACATATATGAAAACTGAATGTTCTGGGATAAATGACAGAAACTACTTTAAAGGTGATCAATAGTGCTGCTAAGAAAGATACATCATAAATGGAAGCTAAGGCAGGAAACAAAATGCTTAACACTGGAGAGAAGTGTCATACCAGACACAGTTTAGCAAATATTTTACGCAATGGCCTTGACCCAGCCACCTGGGTTAATGCATCTGGTATGTCCACAGAATGGGAGGATTATGTATGAAAACAAAACAGTTGTCTCATTCAAGTCTGTGGTTTACTAGACCTAAGCAACTCGGCTTTATGTCATGTTTAACAGAGCAGAATAGGGAGAAAAGAACTGACTCTAAAGATGATTCTCAAGCCCTATAAAATTGAGAAATCACTGGACAGTAGTAGAATTGGAGAGCAGCATAAATAATGAGAATCAAGATTGTTGTTGTCTTAGAAAAAGAAAGCAAAGGGCAACTGTGTCAATGGGAGCTGCCCCTCTACAATAAATAGGAGCACTATTAGAGAGCCCCTGGGATACCCTGAATCAGTTGGAAGGGACATGAGCATTTCTTTGCAGCTGGTGATCTATTAAAAAAATTTTGTAGCAAATAATTTACTGATAAATTAATTTTCATATTGTTCTATTCCTCTAGTCTCATAAAAATGTATGCAGTGTCTCCTTGTAGTGCTCCATCTCTCACACTTCTCTCTCCAGGGCTACAGTCAGCCCTGTGCTTCCTCCATAAAGCATAAGATGCCAGTTGTAGAATTGTTTCATCTTCTTTTTTTAAGTTCTTGTGCTTTTTTTTTTGGCATTTCCATGAAAGACAATGGATTGTGGACCACACTGAAGACTATTCCTAAATGGCCTAGGCTATTCAGAAAACCTCAGAGGAGGGCAAATGATAGTGCACTGTAGCCTGCTTGGACTGGCTTGCAAGAGTCAATTGTTCATTTTTCAGGAATTCTGTATTGTTAAACACAGATGTTATTAAAATTCAAATTACATAAACACACTCTGAAATAAATTACATTAAATACAAACTCATCAGTTCCTAATTATTTTATTATAGTTTACTACTGACTATGCTCTTGAGATTATTTACCTGTGTTGAATTCATTTGGCAGAAATACTGTATAAAAAGTGCTACTGAGCATCCCTTCACAACTGTCTTTAGTGACATCATATTGGTAACAGTGGCATAATGTTGGCCATGTTGGGAAGATTCACATTACAGAAATTGGTAAATACTACAATTCTAGCTTTATCTTTCCAGTTAGGTGGTTGCTAAACATTAACCAGAACACCAATGGGTTGAAGATGTGCATGTTAAAGTCCAGTGAGAATTATCTGATCCTAAGTTAGTGTGAAGTTACTGAGAAGTAAGAAAAGAAAGATGGTTACGACTTGAACTCAGTACCCATGATATAGCAGGATTCCAAATAGGTAGTGTCCATGGAAAGTGGATTCTAAATCATGATTATTTTAGAATTCTTTGCACTTTTGAAGAGACCATTCAAGTCTTATCAAACAATAATGTCTGGGGTGAGCTTTGCAATTGAGAACCAAGCTTTTCCTCACTTTTTCCATGAGAGTAAAAGTAAAGTTTCTGATTCCTTCTACAAACTAAAAGAAATGGTTTCCCACAATTGGCTGACACTATACATTTGCCAGACTTGGTGGTGTGTATCTGTACCTAAATTAAATTTTATAGAAAAAAAAAACTTGAAATCTGAGACATTTCTTGTACCCTGTAAAGTGTTGTGAAATGATTCATACTTGTTATATTACGGAGAAAAATACCTTGAGGCAAAAAAGATGTGGTAAAAGCACATATTTCATAAATTATATTTGTTTCTAGATTTTCTAGAGACCAAATAATTGAAAGATATTTACTGTCATAGAACAAATAGAAGTGTGACTAATGTTTTAAATGAATCACTTGTATCCTACAGGATCTAACTAGAAAAGTGAACCATTTTACACACCTTGTCCAATCCACCATTGATGGGCACCTTGGTTGATTCTATGTCTTTACGGTGGTGAAAAGTGCTGTGATGAACACACAAATGCCAGCGTCTTTTTGTACAATTAATTTTCTTTTGGATATATATCCAGTAATGAGATTGCATAGAATAATACACAGCCATGAAAAATAAATGCAGCTGGATGCATAGAATACTACACAGCCATGAAAAATAAATGCAGCTGGAGCCTATTTTTCTAAGTGAATAACACAGAAACAAGAAACCAAATACTGTCTGTTCTCACTTATAAGTGAGAGCTAAACATTGGGTACTCATGGACATAAAGGTGGCAACAATAGACATTGGAGACTACTAGATGGGGAAGCGAGGGAGGAGAGCAAAGCTTGAAAAACTAACTCTCGAGTACTGTTCCCACTGCCTGGGTGATATCGCTCATATCCAAATGTACTCAGCATCATACAAGATATTCATGTAACCAACCTGCACATGTACCCACTGAATCTAAAATAAAAGTTGAAATTATATTTAAAAACAAAGAAATGTGTGTAGCTGATTCCAGAGCCCATTATGTTTCACAGTTACAATCCCTCTTCCCCCCTAGCATCTCTTAGTTATTCTGAGGTTAAAAGATGCTTTTTACGTGTGACATTAGGAGAATTTATGAAGAGGATGGATGGGGACATCAATACCCTCAGAAGATTTCTAATGCCATGCTATCTCAGAAACACTCTAAGGATGGCTGAGATATCCCAGTTAGTCAATGCAGCTAATAAGCTGGTAGAATGAGGATATTGAAATTATTTGGAATTTGTTGGCACCCACTGATTAGTAACTGAGTCATGAAAAAAAAACTGTTATCCATTGTATCCTTCAGGGTCTAATCAGAAAAACAAAACCATTTTACATGCAAAAATGAAAGTAGTATAGTGTACAAAACTGGTTACACAGGAAGAGCTATGAGACCAAACAAGGGATGGTGAGATAACCCAGTGATTCTTAACAACAGAAAGCCACCACTCTCCTATTCTGGAAAGACAAAGGGCATGGGTGATGTCACAAAATCCCAGAGGCCTGGATTTCTAGCTGACAGGCTTTTCACATAGGAGCTAGAGCCCTAGAATTGATTATATTAGTGACACAAATGCCACCAAGACAGAGAGGAAGACAGAAAATATGTTGGCTTTACCCATCCTCTTGCCCCTCAATCTGACACCAGAGATTCCCACAGTCTAAGCCTAACTATGAGTCAGTGAACTGTGAGCCCTCGGGATATGCAGCTTCTAGAGGTCGGCAAAGCAAGAAAAGAAAAAGGAGGTTGGGTGGTGTGGCTTGCGCCTGTAATCCCAGCACTTTGGGAAACAGGCAGATCACCTCAGGTTGGGAGTTCAAGACCAGCCTGACCAACATGGAGAAACTCTGTCTCTACTAAAAATACAAAATTAGGCAGGTGTGGCTGCACATGCCTGTAATCCCAGCTATCCCAGAGGTTGAAGCAGGAGAACCACTTGAACCCAGGAGGTGAAGACTGTGATGAGCTGAGATCACACCATTGCACTCCAGCCTGAGTAACAAGAGCAAAACAATTTCCAAAAAAAAAAAAAAAAAGGAAGAAGAGTAAGAGCCAGGCGTGATGGCTCATACCTGTAATCCCAGCACCTTGGGAAGCTTAGGTAGGTGGATTGCTTTAAAACTAGGAGTTTGAGACCAGCCTGGGCAACATGGCAAAATGCTGTATCTACAGAAAATACAAAAATTAGCCAGGCGTGGTGGTGTGTGCCTGTAGTCTCTGCTACTCAGGAGGCTGAGGTAGGAGAATCATCTGAGCCCAGGAAGTCAAGGTTTCAGTGAGCTCTGATGGCACCACCGTACTCCAGCTTGGGCAACTGGAGTGAGACCCCATATCATAAAAAAGAAAAAAGGAAGGAAGGAGAGAAGGAAGGGAGGAAGAGAAAGAGAGAGAGAGAAAGAAAGAGAAAAGTAATAGATCTGAGGGAAAAACAGATGCAAGACTAACATATCCATAAACTTCAAAATATCTATATCTGTATCTGTATATCTATATCCATATCTAGAGAGAGAGATTGATCTCTGCAGTGCCCATTAAGGTTAGAATGTAAGGGCAGGAAGAAAAAGGAATTTATTTTTAGCCCATATATATTTATCTGAGTGTATATTTAATTAGTAGATGAATTAGAAGTTTACACACTTCTAATTCACACTATTCAATTGAAGGAGGCAAAGGAACGGACTGAATGAACCGTACTGAATAATTGAGAGCTGGGTATCTTTACAAAGTGCTTTTATTAACCTACATGTAATCCTTGCATGCTACAAAATAGCTAGATGTAACATATTGATATTATTGCCAATCCTCTACCACATTCTCTCTCTGCATCACAAAAATAAGAGTATATCAGAAAATATACAATATTAGTTGATTTTATCCTTTTTAAAGCTAATTTTCTTCTGTTCACATCCTCTTTCTAAAGATATGCTTAGAATCTTCTTTGTTATCATGAATTATACCAAGGAAATCACCATTCTTTCCTTCCTGAGCATATTATTTCAAGAGAAACATGTTTGGTTGCTTACATACTCAGGCAGAGCTCTTTCAAAACAGAAAACCCATCTATTTTGCTTGCTTTCCAGAAACTATCCATCTATTACAGTTAAGCACACAAATTTGTTCTAGCAAATTGGCAACTCAAAAACACAAAAGAGCCTTGTAATATTCAAATAACATTTAAACCGTTTTAAAGACAATCTTGTTTAAAAAGTTAGAGTATAACAAGTCAAAGAAATCAAACATACTTTCCCAACAGTCTAATGTTTAACAGAAGGGAATCTACACTGAATTCCAGTTTAATGAGAAAAAGACGACTTTAAAGTCACTTAATCATAGATGACAATGTTTCTTCTCAATGTGCCTGCTTTTGAGCCATATTTCTGCTGACTAAAATATTTTCTTTTTGAAGTGTTTTATGACATATTAGAACCAGAGATATCAAATGTTAGTGCTAGAATGAACTGGCTGTGGTCTGTGATTCAGTTCCCATATTCTCTCTGCACCACACTCTTTAAGACTATCATTGAGTTAGTCTCAGAATTTTGAAGCTGTAGAATTCAGGGCAGTACATTACAATATGCCAATATTACTATTCTGCTCTGACATTCTCTTCATTGATTGACAGATGAAGGAGAAGGAAGGGCAGTCACCATTAACTTAGGGTAAATGAAACCGGAATATTAAAATTCAGGATTATTTGAGTGACTGAATTGTCTGGCAGAATGTTCTCTAGTTAAGAGTGGGGAAAGATTAATTCTCCACGTGACACCACTACTGTGTTTATACAAGTCTACTGAGACAATTGTTTGCCTTGAATTGTTTTCTTCATTCATTTCAGCCAGATAGTTGACTGATTTTTCTTTCTGATGTATACAGAATGACTATTTGACTGGATTTACTATTTAATTTCCAGTAATGCACTGTAAAAACAATACATTAGTCAAATTACATTGGCAGATATGAAAAGTTTATCCCCAAGCTAGAGAGAAATATATAATACTGCCTTCTATAGACATTTGTCATAAGCCCTGAGTTTGGGAAAATTGTTCCAATTTCATCTATTTTGTCACAAGCCTTAGCTCTAGATAAGTAGAAACACTAATTCCATAGTAAGAATATCTTTGAAGAGCATGCATAAAAATAAGTTTGTGTGAATTTGAGAATCATATAATAGAGTCAGGAAAAAATATATAAGCCCAATTACACTGAGTTTCTTACTTACCAGAAGGTGTTGTGCTAAACTTTTGATTATTATTCCAGAAGTTCTTGAAGCACAAATACTTCAAATATATTTATAGAAAACTCTCTTTAAAGATTATTTCAATATGTTTAGTTACTATGGCAGGCCACTTCTCCATTCTCCATTCATAACTCTATGTTCTTATTGAACATTTGAGAATTGGTGGCATAGGTAGGAAGGATAGGCAATTTGTATATTTGATTTTTATTCAGTAATGCTGATTTTATAGAGTGCTTCCTCCACAGCTGACTAGTTCAAAATGGCAAAGATGGTTGGATACTACTCTTTGGAATTAAAACGGTTCTTTCAGAAGTTTCCACATTCCACTAGCCAATCTGTGTTCTTGAGGAAGGCAAAATTCATTCTTTCCAAACTTAACACATTAGATTATTTTTAATAATTCTGTTAGAATTAGTATCATTTGACAGGAAAATCTAGGGCAGATGGGAAAAAATAACCATAAAATTTAGAGAAGGACAAAACAGAATTTTTAAAATGGTGAATAAGGACTTCTGCTTTCAATAATACCAGCTCACCTTGGGAAAACTTACTAGAAAGGCCAGGTAAATTGCATGCCATATTTAATCATAGGTGTTAAACTTACAAAAAGTAAAATCTGAAGAGAAATAAACTCACTGAAGTGATACCAATGTTGTGCACATGCTTTGCTTTTTTTAACTATACATGTTTAAGATGTACAACATGCTTATGTACACATACGTAGTAAAATTATTACTATAATAACACGCTCATCACCTTACATAGTTACCTTTCTTCTTTTTATGGTAGAAGCACCTAGAATCTATCTTTTTAGTAAACGCTTAGTATATAATACAATCTTATGAATAGTCCTCATGCTCATATTAGATCTCTAGACTTATTTATTCTAGGTAACTGCAAGTTGCTACCCTTTGACCTACATTACCTCATTTCCTTTTCTTCCACAATCCTGGTAACCGCCATCCTACTCTACTTCTAGGTGTTCAAATTTTTTTTTAGATTCCACATATAAATGAGATCATACAATATTTTTCTTTCCTGTCTGACTTGGATCACTTAGCGTAATATTTTGTTTTTTGGTTGATTTTGTTTTGTTTTGTTTTCCACTATCAATTTGTATCAGTTCGTAATATATTTTGCATATTAACCCCTTACCAGATATATGCTTTCCAGAGTTATAGATGCCTCTCAATTTTTTTGCTTTTTCAAACTGCTGTTATTCTCAGTGACCCCAGAAAATTAGGGTGTACCATGCCTTGTCCGTGCCCCAAGACAGGTTAAAAAGAAGCCAGTCCCTTGAGATGCAGGCTGAAAATTTAAGGGTGTTTAATGTATGTTCCAGTTCCTTCTATTATGCGGGAGAAGTAGATAGTCAGAGATAATCTCTCACTCATATTGCACTAATCCAGGTAGAGGGTCTGAGGTAAATCCCTTCACTTTTATTCACACTACACATTCTGAGCCTCTTGGAATCGCCACTAAAAGTCTACCTATTTAAAAACCATCTCTTTAGTCTCTGTGGTCTGGGGAAACTCATGAATGCCGGGCCCAGTCAAGTCCCAGAGCTAGAGAACTAAAAAGTCAGTTTGTGAAGTGGGACCCGGAGAGGTTGGGATACACAATGCACACACAAACTACTTCCAGGAAGAATCTGAAGACCTGGTTTAGTCACTGGAGCAATTATCATCTCCATAGATGCGTAAAAGGCATTTGACATAATTCAACATTATTCTTTTTAAAATGTATAGAAAACTAGAAAAAGAGAGCTTTCTGAATCTACTAAGTATACTTAAAAATCTTATAGAAAAATTTTATGATTAAAATACGACAAGCTTTGATTCAAATAGGAAACAATAAAATGATAATCACTATCATAAATTCCACCATATGGGTGCCCTAGAAGAGGCAATAAGGGATAGAACAAGAAGTAAAAGACATGACAAGGAGAAATTTGTCATTATTTGCCAATGACAAAATTTGTATATAGAAAATCCAAAACAATCTACAAAATATATAATTTTATAAGGTTAGAGGATGAAAAGCCAATATAGAAAATATTCAATTGTAGAATTCTATACCAAAAACAAAAATACTGGAAATTTTAAAAATGTTAAATATTACTTATAATGGAATCTCAAATCATCTAATACCTATAAATTAACCTATAAAAAATGGACACTATCTCAATGCAGAGAAGTATATACTGTCATGGAGAGAAATTAAAGAAGCTCTAAATAAATGTAAGCATACATCTTGTTCATAAACCGAAAGACTAAATATTTTAAAGATGTCAATTCTCCACAAACTTATAGATTCATTGGAATCAAAATTATAATTCCAACCAGGTTTTTTTTGTTGGTAGTAGTGGTGATGTTGCTAGTGTCGGTTAATAGTGACAGACATTCTAAAAGCTCCATAGAAACATAAAGCACCACAAACAGACAAGGAAATCCTGAAGAAGATTTCTAACATTGTAGATCTTAACATTACTGTGTAGCAATACTTACTATACAGCTAATGTAATTAATACAGTGAAGTTTGGTACAACAATAGACGAATAGATCAATGGAACAAAATAGAGCATATATTAACATGCTCAGATGCCTCTGATTATTTGATTTATAACAAATGGCGCTCATTGCAGTGGAGAAAAGGTGCTGGGTTAATTGTGTCTCCACATGGGAAAACAATGAATCTTGACCCTCTAACTCAATATACAAAAACCAGTTTAGATGAATTCTAAACTGAAATGTGAAAGGCAATATAATAAATATTCCAGAAGATAATATAAGAGAGAATCTTTACAATCTTGAAGTAGGCAACAATCTTTTCACAAAGGACAACACAAAAAAACTTCAGCATAAAAAAGATAGACAAACTGTGCTACTTTAAATTTAAGAATTATTAAAGAAGCGAAGGGCCAAGGCACAATAAGAAATAATTTGTACTCTCGTCTCTTGTGCGCAGGCTCGCTCGTTCTCTCTCTATATATAATATGTATAATTATTATATATCTATTATATATAAAAATTAATCAGAACAAAAGCAATCTAAAAAATGAGCAAAGCTCTGAAGAAGCACTTCACAAAAGGAAATGTCCAAATGGCCAACAGGTTATGAAACAGGCTCAGCCTCAGCAGGCATCAAGGAAATGAAAATAAAATAACAATGAGATCTCACTACTTAAATTCCAGAATGTCTAAGATAAAATTGATAACACACTAAGCATTATTGATGATGTGGGACACCTGGAACTCTCATAGACTACTCCTGGGAGGGCAATTAAAAACAGTATTTTTCAAAGCCGTTGGGCAATATATAATTAAGATGAAGTTACTATGCATTCCTGGTGACTCAGCAAACCCACTCCTCAGTATAAATCTTATAAAGAGGCCGAGATATGTTCATCAAAACTTACATATGCAATTTTTCATTAAAGCACTATTCATAATAGAAAAAGCTAAAAATGAACCAAGTATCCTTACAGAGAACACACAAATCATGGTTTATCAACATAACGAAAAATTTTACAGCAATGAGAATAAACAAACTAGAGATATATGCGCCAACGTGGGTATATCTTACACACATAATTGATTTTATTTATTGCATATAAAATTCAAATATAGGCAAGATTATCAGATAATAGAAGTTGGAATAGTGATTACCCTGGTGAGGGCTGGTGTAGAAAGTGACTGAAAGGATGCGAAAGGATCTATAAAATTCTGGGAATGCTTTGTTTTGTGATCTGGATGTGCTTATCTGATTTGTTCACCCTGTAAAACTATACTGACTTCGTGACTTGTTCACTTTTCCCTAAGTATACTACAATTCATTAATATTTTATTTCAGAGAAACCATGGTAGATGAGAGAGTCTGGCAGGGAAACAGACTTGAGAATTTTGTGATGTCCTATTCACAGTAGAGCTCAACCATAAAATTCTGGGGCAAAACAGTCATTTGGGTTCAACTGAACAACTTGAGTACTAAGAAATGACAAAACAAGGATACAATTTATGCATGGGGCCCTGAAAGGGATTTTACTTGGTATAAAAATTCAACATTTATTAATAAATAAGGACACATTCACACAATAAAGTCATTAAAAATAATATTGTGAGGTTTCTGGGAAAGTACCAAAAACTAAAGAGAAATATACATGTTTATGGTGGCCTTCTGAAAGGAGCTCTTGTTTTTTTTTTTTTTTTTTTTGAGACGGAGTTTCGCTCTTGTTACCCAGGCTGGAGTGCAATGGCGCGATCTCGGCTCACCGCAACCTCTGCCTCCTGGGTTCAGGCAATTCTCCTGCCTCAGCCTCCTGAGTAGCTGGTATTACAGGCACGCATCACCATGCCCAGCTGATTTTTTGTATTTTTAGTAGAGACGGGGTTTCACCATGTTGACCAGGATGGTCTCGATCTCTTGACCTCGTGATCCACCCGCCTCGGCCTCCCAAAGTGCTGGGATTACAGGCTTGAGCCACCGCTTCCGGCCGGCCGAAAGGAGCTCTTTTAAGCTTATAACAACTAGTGTTACTAATGTGTGTGTATGTGTACAAACTCATCAACATAATAGATGAGACACAAATGTGATGATGAATACTCCAAAGCATTGAGTCTTCAGATTACTCCAACCCTGATGGACATCTGATTGCAACTTCGTGAAAGGCCACAGTCAGAAACTGCCAATCTGAACCAAGTCAACTAACAGAACTGTGAGAAGTAATAATAAATTATTGTTTTACACCACCGAATTTTAGGGCAACAAGTGATAACTAAAACCATGTTTATGTTTCCTGTGATTTACATAACAAACTACCACAAACTTGGGGGCTACAACACTATTTATTTTCTCACAGTTCTGGAGACCAGAAGTCAGAAGTCAATATTATGAGACTCAAATCACGGTGTTGTCAGGGCCATGCTCCATCTTGAGGCCCTAAGGCAGAATTCGTTCCTTGCCTTTTCCAGTTTCTAGAGGCTGCCAGCATTCCTAGGGTTCAGGAAGCATCACTCCAATTTCCACTTCTGTGGTCACATTGCCTCCTCCTGTTCTATGCATTTCAAAACTCCTCTGCCTCATTCTTAAAAGAACATTAGTGACTGAATTTAGGGATCCCCCACATAACCCAGAATAACCCCTCATCCCAAGATTCTTAATCACAACTGCAAAGATTCTTATTCCAATGAAAGTGACAATCTCAGGTTCCAGAGATTGAGATGCGGGTATCTGATTTTTGGGGATGGGGGTGATGGTGGAGGTTATTTTTCAACCTACCACAATCAGTAATTAAGATCTCTTTTTAGGAATCTCCCAGGATATAACTGAAGGGAAAGAAATCTAGGTATTCTGAGACTTAGTAAGAAATCTTATACGCTGAGAGTAACGATTCTAAATAAAGCTATCTTTAGATCATCCCTGGTCCAGAGCTTTGATGATATGCTTGTGCTCTGTGTTCTACTGATTAGAAGGAAATAAATTTTAAAAATTTTTCAAAGAACTGTATCACTATGCTTAGTGAAATACTGAGGTCCTAGCAAAGGTGTTTTGGGCCACTTTGAAAGTTATATGATGAAGGATGGAACACTGCCATGTCACCACTAATTATTATCCACTTGGTCACTGGGGAGCCAAAGGTTCTGGTGATTTTGCTAAATGGGCTCTAGTAGAGCAGATATGCATTCTTGTGTCTCACTTATCAAGATGGTTATCAGCCTGTAGTTACTATGATGAGTGACTATCGAATTAGACCACCACCCAGCAGCGACTACTGTTCCTGGTAGAGCTGAGGTAGGGCAAACCTAAGCACTGTAGGAGGCCAGCAACAGGCAAGGACAGAAGAATGGCTTCTAAATGCGACCCGCAGAGCACAGGGAATATCAAGGCTAGCAGTTACCAAGGAAGAACTTTCAATGTATATAGGGATTGGGAAATCATAATATATTTTAAAGCTGTCACCGTAAGCCCTTTTAGGATGATGTACATTGCTGTGGAAAAATAACAAGCACTTGATGTAGAAGGGGAGCATCTTCTTAAGCCACAGACAGGTATTGTTTCCAGGATTACAAAATGAAAACAAACTTGAAGTCATCATGGATAATCCAACAAGGAGAGGCTAAGTCACAGAGATGGGAGGCAAGAGACAGAAATTTAAGGGAAATATTTGAGCAGCTTTGTATTGATGCAAAGTACAAGTGTGTCACTGATACAATTTGAATATTTGTCCCCTCAAAATCTCATGTAGAAATTTAATCCCTAAAGTTAAAGGTTGAAGTTGAGCCTATTGGGAGGTGGTTGGGTCACAGCAGTGGATCACTCATGAACATCTTGGTGCTGCCCTCCCAGTGATGGAGGAGTTCCCACTCTATTCATTACCATGAGATCTGATTATTAAAAAGAACCTGGCATTTCCTCCTCTCTCTCTCTCTCTTGCTCCTTCTCTGGGCACATGATGCTGGCTGCTTCTCTCCTTCCAGCATGAGTGGAAGATTTCTGAAGCTCCCACCAGAAGCAGATGCTGGCATCATGCTTCTTGTACCACCTACATAACTATGAGCCAAATAACCCTCTTTTCTTTATTAATTACTAAGACTCGCGCATTCCTTTATAGAAACACAAAACAGGCCAAGGAAGCCTCCCTTCTCTAAGTCTTAAATCAAAGCTGCTGTGTTTCTGAGTCTTTTAAGCACATGAAATTTCTTTTTAAAACCTGAAAATAGAGTCGAGATTCCCATCTGGGTTACTACAGAGCAGAATGAAGCCAGCATGTTTACCAACAGTTCACTACGTGGCAGAGGAGGCCTTGAAGCTGTGAGCTGAGGCTCACTGGGAACAAGAAGGACAGAAAAAACTTGAACTGATAGAAGCTATTGGGTGACATTCTCAGAGTTAAATCCCATCATGATTATTATACCATCAATGGCCACTTCCACTCTATGCCTCAGCTTCCTCACTCCTTTTGGGGCCTCAATGGGTTATAAGCACTCTTTGATCTGTATTTAGTGTTCGCAGAATGTGTCTTATTACTTGCCAACACAGGTGAAAAGCCTGCCTTATACCTGCCAGCTTCAGTTTCTTAGTCTCCCTGCTACAGACTAGCCTCGTCAACCACCTTTCCTTCCATTTCTGCCAATAATCCATCCCATTAGATGCTCCTGGACCTTTTCTGAGGTGGGAGGAAGAAGTGACATTTATATTTCTAGAGAAAAAAAATTGATCACATGATTTCAAGGTATTCATCTTGAGTGTGCAAAATGTTTTTTTTTTAGCTCAATCATGGGTATCTGTGGCCTCCCATCTTCAAGGATGTGTTATAAGATTGCCCTTTCCTCAGCAGTAAGCCCCTCTCCATTCTCCTCATTTTCTCACCTTATTCCTCTCTATCCATGGACTCACAGGCTTTCCAGACCTATAAGGAAGATAAGCACTTCACAGAACCTCTGCTACAGGACCAAATATATTGAAATGACTTTTTATGAAGATATTGAAACAACAGAAAAAGAAGACATGAGGATTGTTTCTCCTGAGGGTTCAATTATTTTGAGGGCCTGTAGCAAACTATGATTGATAAATCTCACCTTTCCTTCCCTGGCAATAGTTGATCACACTGTGATGAAAACAAGTTAGAGAATGAAAAAAATAATATTTGGATTTCAACAAAATAATGAAAATGCAGGGACTGTCTTGCAAGGTGCAAAAAGATTTCACAGTTTGATTATGCGATGGCAGGAATATCTTAAAACCTGGATGTCTGCATGATACATTTAAAAACCAACCTTTTAAAATATGCATAACCCCCATAAGATTTCTTGATCTCTCTGGGGCAGCACGCACCATTACATTTCAGAGTGGTGCCCTGTACATTAAATTAATGAACGTAATTTTTAAGTACAGCAATGGCTGAAAGTATGGAGCTGGCAACAGTTTGTTGAAATGTATTCTGCTTCTAAAACTGATTGCATAATATGTTAAACTTCCAAATTCAGGCAGGTAGATCTTGCTAACAATCAGGAGATTCAAATCTGTTAATAGCTAACTGTGCATTGTTAAACCTTATTTTGGGAGTTCCAGAAGCTACTGGGTTTCTTTTGCCCCTTTGTTACTGTTTTCTTTCTTATTCTGTATTTAGAAAAACATAGCTGTGTGACGTTGCGAAGGTTATATTATGTCAATGAGCCTCAATTTTCTTCTCTGTAAATACCTAAGTTTAACTCTAGTACTGCTTAGTAGAAATTTGTGATAAACGAAAATTTCCTATACTGTTTAATACAATATCTGTTAGTCATATGTAATGAACAAACACTTGAAATGAGGCTACTGTGACTGAAAAACTAAATTTTTTATGTTATGTTTAAGTTTATTTAACTACATAGAGCCCATGTGGCTAGTGTCTACTAGAAGTACAGGTCTAGATGATTTTTTAAGGACATTCTTCCCTCTAAAACTTTACCATTCGTGAACTTAACCTAAATATTTTTGTCTTTTAACAAGCAAAAAATAATTTATGCTTCATTTAAAATTATTTTGAAAGATCTTTGTCTGTTTGGAAACACTGTATTCCTTAAATATTCTTAGCTTTATAAAACTTTAATAATATTGATGTTTTCTGTCCTCAGTGCCACCATAGTGATTATGAAAAATATTAGGGATGAATGAAGACCATTTCAAGAGATCATGAAGAGAGACCCTTTTGGATTTAATTTCATCATGAGAATGCTCAGAATGTCAAAATGCTAAATATCCAAAAGCAAAAACCATGCCTTTTTATAATATGTGGTTTTCTACAGGTACTTGGAAAAATGTTGAGAGTTAGCTCTTAAAAATTATCTTTAAAAACTGTACAGATGTCTTTAAATTGCCTTTGGCTATTCAAGGATTTTATAGTATTTTATCCATTCCACTAATAATTTAGTAAACATACATAGTTTCCATGATTACTACATATGTGTCTGTGCTCTCCAAAAGATTATGCATTCTTTGAAGTTAGCAGCTATATTTATATCACAGCCTCCACACATATCATCATCTCCAGTGCTAATTCAAATCAAAAGAGACAAAATTTTAAATTTATTATGGTCATAAATATCTAGCAAATAAAACAGTAATCAAAAGGATGTCATTTTTGTAATCCAGAATATTTAAAAAAGAAACACCTAGTGCAAAACCTTATTTCTAATAACATTGCTGTATTTAGAACAGGCATGTGTTAAACTTATTTTAAAATATCTCCATATCAAAGACTTTAAAGTTATGTATGAAAGATTATATCATGAGCATAGTCATTTAGTCTGACCAGCCTGGATTACTTATGCAAAACAATTGTAAAGAGAAATGGAGTTTTAGAAATTTATCTCTAATGTGATCTAATGGACCAACTGAGTCACAACAGAAACTACAGCTTCATGGGAGATAGGACATTGGAGGGTAAGCTATATTGTTACCCTCAATACAATCATATCTACAGAAAAATATATAGACTAGCATGCATTTACCAACATATGGAAGTTTACTTGCTGATACTGTAAGGGGATGAGGTAATGTATATTAGGAAAACAATTTTTAAAAACTACAAATTTATAAAAGAACATTTAACCAATATTTAACTACAAATTCAAAAAATAATATTAAACCATCACTTTTAGTAAGTTTTTCCAAAATTAAGAAATTTATTCAAATTGGGGTCATCAATTCAATCACCATTTGTATTAACAATGCAGGTGGAAACAAGATAGGCATGCTTATTAAAATTGAAGATGACATAATGTTGGCATGGATAACTAATGGAACAGAAAAATCAAATCATGATTAAAAGTAATCATACGTGTAATATTCTGAGTATCTCTATTTAGTTTCAAAAAGGGATACCACAAATACAGGAAAGAGACTCCTATGAAATTGACTGCCTTCTCCCTTGTTTTCTTCTTCCTGTCCTTTTTCTTCTACCTTAGCTTGTCCCAGAAACGGTTTAAAGCTGCTTGCAAGGTAAACTCTATTGCTTGCTTACTCGCACACAAGCTTCACAATATGTCTACAAGGTACCTAGTGTTGAGATAAAATATGATTCATCATACTGAGATCTATTGCAAAAATAGAATTGAAGAAAGAATCCTGGGAAAGCAGTGGAATAGAAAGCATTAGGAATCTGTCTCCCAACCTGGACAATTGCACTGGCAGACTCTGCCTGATGTAACTACAGTAGTCCTGCCCTATCTATTGTTTCACTTTACATGGTTTCAAAAATATTAAATGAAAATTTCATAAATGAACAATTTGTAAGTTTTAAATGCCATGCTATTCAAAGAATGCATAATCTTTTGGAGAGCACAGACACATATGTAGTAATCATGGAAACTATGTATGTTTACTAAATAAATTATTAGTGGAATGGATAAAATACTATAAAATCCTTGAATAGCCAAAGGCAATTTAAAAACATCTGTACAGTTTTTAAAGATAATTTTTAAGAGCTAACTCTCAACATTTTTCCAAGTACCTGTAGAAAACCACATATTATAAAAAGGCATGGTTTTTGCTTTTGGATATTTAGCATTTTGACATTCTGAGCATTCTCATGATGAAATTAAATCCAAAAAAGGGTCTCTCTTCATGATCTCTTGAAATGGTCTTCATTCATCCCTAATATTTTTCATAATCACTATGGTGGCACTGAGGACAGAAAACATCAATATTATTAAAGTTTTATAAAGCTAAGAATATTTAAGGAATACAGTGTTTCCAAACAGACAAAGATCTTTCAAAATAATTTCAAATGAAGCATAAATTACTTTTTGCTTGTTAAAAGACGAGTTAGCATATCATTAGATTCAAATGCCCAGTTTACAACAACAATTTAAAAAATCACAAGCACTAAAAGAAATAGTAAAGGAAAAGAAAGAAACAACAGACTCTATCTGAAAAAGAACAGATGGCAGATCTACTATACAAAGACTTTAAACGGTTACATTAAAGGCACTCAAAAACAGAAGAAAGACATAGAGAAAGTCAAGACAATGATGTATGAACAAAACGGATAAATCAATAAAGAGAATGAAAATCTAAAAAGGAACCAAAAAGAAATTCTAAAGCTGAAAAAGACAATAACTGTAATTTAGAAATTTATTAGGGTGATTCAAAGACATATCTAAGCAGACAGAAGAAAGATTATCTGAATTTGAAAATAGGGCAACTGGAACTATCAAGTCTGAGTAACAGAAAGAAAAAAAGATTGAAGAAAAATAAACGGAGCCTAAGGGTCCTGTGGAACACCATCAAGCAGACCAATGTATGCATTTTGGAAGTCTCAAAAAGGTAAGTGGAAGAAGAGAGATTCTTTGAATAAATCATCATAAAGAAATTATCAAATTAGATTAAAGACATGAATAAAACATTGAAGAAGCTCAAGAAAGTCTTAAGTAGAATGAACTCAAAGAGATTCACACCAATACACATAATTAAACCTTTGAAAGACAAAGAGAAAATATGAAAGCAACAAGAGAAAAGTGAATTATCACATACAAGAGCACCACAATAAGATCATGAGCAGATTTGTCATCAGAAATTTTGGAGATCATAGGGCAATAGGTTGATATATTCAAAGTGCTAAAAGAAAAAGTCAGCCAAGGATCCTACATCAAGCAAAACTTTCTTGAAAATCAAAGGGGAATTAAAGACATTTCCAACGAAAAAGCCTTGGAAGTTGTTACCATTAAACCTGCCCTCCCTGTGAAAGAGAGTCTTACAGATTGAAATGAAAGGAATTTAGATAGTAATTCAAAGTCATATGAAGAAATAAAAATCTCAACAAGGGTAAATATATGGACAATTATAAAAACTAGTATTATTGTAACAACAGTTTATAAATCCACTTTGTTTTCTACATGATTTAAGAGACATTTAAAAAATGAGTCTAAAAGCTAGTATTACTGTAATTTTTGTTTGTAGTCCCACATTTTATTTTCTACATTATTTAAGACACTAATGTATTAAAAATTATTAGCTTATATCTTGGGACACATTATAATTTCATGACACCAATAACAAACGGGGGGAAGACAGTTTTTGCATGTTCATTGAAGTTAAGCTAGCATAAACTCAATTTAGAGTGCTACAGTTTTAGAATATTAAGTGTAATCTTCATGGTAACCATGAAGAAAATAGTTATAGAATATATGCAAAAGGAAAAGAGAGGCAGTTAAAACATTTCACTAGCAAAAAATCAACTAAACAAAAAAGAAGACAGTAATGTAGGAACACAAAAAGGACAAAAATCTATAATGTATGTAGAAAAATACAGCAAAATGACAGAAGTTTCTTATCAGCAATTTCTTTAAATAAAAATGGATTAAACCCTCCAATCAAAAAAAGATTGGCAGAATGTATTCTTAAAAACATGATCCAAGAATGTGCTGTTTAAAAGTGATTCACTTTATGTTCAAAGACACAAACAGGTTGACAGTAAAAGGATGGAAAGATATTCCATGCAAACAGTAACCACAAGGGAGCAGGAATAACTATAATTAATACCACACAAAATAGAATTTAAATGAGATATCAATATTACCTAAAATGCCCTACATGTTTAATGCAATTCCTATTGAAATCCCAATGAAGTTTTTTGGATATATGGAAAAACCTATTCTAAAATTAATTCGGAATGTCAAGAGAACCCTGAATAGCCAATGCAATCTTGAAAAAAAAAAAAAACAAAAAACAAAAAAACAAAACTGAAGGACCCACTCTTCCTTATTTCAAAACATAGTACAAAACTGACAGTAATCAAAACAGTGTGGTATATAGATCAATGGAATGAAATAGTCCAAAAATAAACACTTGAAAACATGGTAAAAATAAATTTCTGTAAGATTGCAAAAACCAGTTAAAGGGGAAAGAACCATCCTTTCAATAAACTGTGCTAGAATTTCCACATGAAAATGAATCAAGTTGCAGCCTTAACTAATACCATATACAAAATTAACTGAAATCAAATTATGTAAGAGAGACAAAAATGTAAGAGTTAAAATTATGAAAGTCTTAGAAAAGAACATAGGGCAGAAGCTTCACAACATTAGATTCTATTACGATCCCTTAGATATGACGCCAAAGGCACAGGCAATTAAAAATCAGACAAATTAGACTTCATGAAAATTAAGAACTTTTGTGTATCAAAAAATACTACCTACAGAGTGAAAAGGCAACCTATACAATGGGAGAAATTTGCAGTTATGTATCTAACAATGTATTGATATTCAGAACATATAGAGAATTCCTAAAACTCAACAATAACATTAAAGAGCCTAATTCACTAATAATCAAATGAGATTAATAGATTTTTATCCTAAGAAGCTATATAGATGGCCAGGAAGCATACAAATATTCTCAACATCACTAATTATTAGGAAAGCACAAATCAAAACCACTATGAGATACCACTTCATAGTCATTACAATGGTTGCTATCAAGGAAAAAAAACAAACAGAAAATAACAAGTTTGATGAGGATGTGGAAAAAAGGAATCTTGTACATGGTTGGTGAGAAATTAAAATGTATTAGCTGTTATAGAAAACACTATGGTAGGGTCTAAAAAATTAAAAATAGAATTACCACATGATTCAGCAATTCTATTTCTGAATATATACCCAAAAGATTAGAAAACAGGGTCTTAGGGTCTTAAAGAGATATTTATATATGCATGTTTACAGTAACATTAGTCACAATACCTAAAACATGAAAGGAATGAGAGTTTCCCTCAACAGATGAACAGTCAAAATGTAACATATACATACAATAGAATAGTACTCAGCCTTAAGAAGAAAGCTAATTCAACCTATACTACAACAGGAATAAAATCTGAGGATATCATGATAAGTAAAATAAACCAGTCATAAAAATACAAATACTGATTCCACTTACATGGTATACCTAAGTAGTCAAAATCATAGAGATAGGGAGTAGAATTATGGTTGCTAGGGGCTGAGAGGAAGGAGGAAATAGAGAGGTAAAAACATGTACTTAGAAACCAACTTCTAAACATGCAAAGTGCAGGGCAGGGTGCCAGGCACTCATTTCCTATGGAATGTATTTCCATTTCTAACAGCTGTTCTTATTTACCAGAATCACTGCATATCGATACCTTGTTCTACACTGTTCTACTCCGCCATCTTTGCTCTCTATATAAAGACCTTCATACTCGTTGTGATACGAGCTATTCATTTATTAAATAATCAACTGTAGGACTATTAGAATTCAACAGAGTAAAATAAAAGTGTTGGAATCAGTTGAAGGGTTTAAGTGCCTCTACCACTAAATGCGGAAAGAAACAGCCTTGGATTTTGCCCTTGTTTAAGATCTTTCTCAAGTATCTGAGGTAAACCTAAGCTCAGAATTAATTTAGCAATGGAACTCACTGCTCATGCCCCTGCATTTTGTAACATTTTCAGAATACATGGTGGTCTTCCCTGCCCACTGCAGAAGCCCTGGGGCCACTGGGCCCACTGTCTGTCTGAAATCTCAAGATTGTGGCCAGATGCTAGCTTTCCCAGAATCCTACATTTCAGTTTCTGAAATGCTCTAGCTTACTGTTGCCCATCTCTCTCTCAGCTTGGAACCTGGTCTTCTACTACTTTCCATGGTCTGAGCAACTACCTTCTACCTTTAGGCCTCAGTTGTTTAAACTCTAAAAGGATAGATTTGTTCTTAATTCTAAAGTGTTCATCCTGAAGCTCTAAAATTCAGTGGCTCCTTGATGTATTGCTTTTTGTGTATTTGCTTTAATTTTAGAGCTAATTAAAGCCTCAATTTTTCTAAATGATAGCAGGTTACATTAGATAAGTAAGAAGTGCTTTTTAGAGTTGCAGAAATAGAAAGTGACTTAGCATGTTTTTAAGATTCTAATGATGCATTCTCTTAAGAGTGATAGGGGAAGGGTAAGAGTTAATAAAATACTAAATGAATTTGAACAAATTAAATTAGCCAAGGTGGAGCTGATTAGTCAATATTTGAATAAGCTACAGATAGCCATCACAAATTTCCCTTTATTGTTCTCAGAAGTGATTCCAGTGAACTGAGTCCTAAGTTTATATTTAATGTTTAAGATAATCTTTAAAAATAGTCACTGTTGCTGAAATATTGCCAATCAGTCCTAATCAATGCTTTGCTATCAAGTGTATTTGAAATAAATTTATTACTCTGCCTGATCTGTTTAATATTCCAAACAGAGAAAAATGCACAAGAATTTATGGAGTCTCTGGATTTCACATTGAAGTGTGCAATAAATTACAACATTATTTGGCCATGAAATTAACAAGCCATGGAAACCACACCATTAGCAAGGTATACAGTGGTAAACAGCAGGCAATGATGATGATAAAAACAAAATAGACTCTGGATGTTGGAGTAGCTGCCAATAAAGGAACAATTAAATGCATTCATATGTTTCTTAGGCAGGTAAGCTCTTTGAGGACAATTGCTGTGAATTCTACATGCCTGTCAGTTTCTTACAGTTTAGCTTCTGTGGCTTTTATCCAAAGGCCCTGGGGAAGGTTACTGTGGGCAAATTCAGACCCCTCCTCAACGTAAAACTTGGCAACATGCATCCTGAACAGCAGAACATCCATAGACCCTTTTCACAATGGTTTCAATCCTCCTCTTCACTGCCACCTTGACAATGTAGGGTAAGGGTAATGGGCTAAAAGAAGTTGAATTAGAGAAGGAAAGATAGAAGAAAGGAGGGAGAAAAGGAAGAAGGAACAGAGGGAAAGAGGAAGGAAGAAAGGGAGGGAGGGAGGAAGGAAAGAAAAAGAAAAAGTAGATATGGAGCATTTCAACATTTGTATGAAAAGTTGAACCAAACAAACCTGAGGTTATCCTAAACTATCAGTACATGCCACAGAAAATGAAATGAAAACAATAAGCTAAACTGAGATTATTTATTTTTTAAACTTTACTGCATACATATACCTATCCATGTTAAATTCATCTATATATTTTTATCCAATAAAAGAGTACTATATTGAACGTGTCCCCTCCAAAATTCAGGTTTTGCCAATGTGATAGTATTAAGAGGGCCTTTGAGAGATGATTAGGCCATAAGGGCTGCTCTCATTAATGGGATTAGGCCTTTATTAAAAAGGCTTCACCTTTCAGCTAGTTTTGCTTGTTTTCTAACTTCTTATTCTACTCCAGCCAAGGGAGCACACAGCATTCCACTCCTGAAGAGGATGTAGCCTCATCAGACAACTCAACCTACACTCACCTTGATCTTGGACTTTTAGCCTCCAGAACTATGAAAAATACATTTCAGTTCTTTATAATTTATGCAGTCTTGGGTATTTTTCTGTAGCAGTACAAGAAAACTAAGACAGCGTTGTTTTGCAAGAGTATCTGGTTCTATCAAAGGGCGTTTAAAGGTCAGATGACTCAACTTCAGCAAAAGCATTAGCCCTCAGGTGACTTACTGTTTCTTTCTGGTTATGACCCATTATATTTTACAGAGGCATTTCCAAAAACCTAAAATAGTATTAGGATGACTGCCTATAAAAGTTTCACAGTATCGAAAATTTTATAGGAAGAATATCTTCCTGAATAATCAACTCAAAGATGTCAACCAGGTCAATCTATGCTGAGAAACTTAAAAAACACTTCACCTCTATTATACTGACAATCACCTTTCTTTCGTAAACCTTGTGCTGCTTTGAAAAGTTAGAAATGGTAATAGTAAGCCAAAAACGGACACTGATAATGCCCGAGGCTCAAGTTGAAGACAAAATTAGTCATCCAGTCTAAATTCCTGGTTTAAAAATCTCAATAAGAATGAATTTCAAAATCCACATGCTACACAAGTGACACCAGATACAAAAGCATATCTAGTAAATTATTCAATGTATACAAATTCTAGAATCGACAAAATTAATGTATAATGTTAAAAAACAGATCATTGGTTGCCTGGTGTAGGAAATAAGGGAAGTTTTGCAAAGAGCCAGGAGGGGAACTTTCTAGAGGTTTGGAATCATTCTCTATCTTTGTGGTGGTACTGACCACACAAATGTATACACTGGCTAAAATTCACTGAACTGTTCACTAAACATATATGTATTTTATTGCATGTAAATGATTCCTCAATAAAGTTCATTAAAGACAAAGCACAACAAATAAAAAGTTCTCAACCCTCAAAGAAAATGTGCTGTTTTCTCCCAGGGTACCAGATTGGAAAGGATGCACTGGTCCTTCCTACTCTAAAATATATAGAGAATTATCTACATTATTTTAAAGTGTCAGTTTTACTTTCAGGGAAATTCACCCCTGTTTCAGTATCTTAACTTCTTCCCATACCTCCTTCCAATCTAGTGAAGTTTAGGGAAGGAAATTCAGCTCTATCATTATACAATATATTATTTCCAATGCTATTGTTTATAGATACATTTTGGCTACAGTTTACAAAAGCTACCTCTTTGACACTCACAAATCTTAACCAATAAAAAACTGTCTCCATGGAAGTTGGAAAAGTTAATTTGAAAATGAAGAGTTGAGATTTGACATTTTTGTTCTCGGTGATTCTCTCATCCACAGGATCAAGGACAGGCATGAAATTAAGTAGAAATGTGAAACACATACTTTTAAAAAGAATTTTTACTTGAAGTTCCAGTATACATGTGTAGAACATGCAGGATTATTATATAGGTAAATGTGCACGTTGAGGGTTTGCTACACCTATAAACCTGTCACTTAGGCATTAAACCCCATATGCACCAGCCATTTTTCCTGATGCTTTCTCTCCCCTCGTCCCCACCAGCAGGCCCCAGTGTTTGTCGTTCCCCTCCCTACTTCCACATGTTCTCACTGTTTAGCTCCCAATTATGAGTGAGAACATATGGAGTTTGGTTTTCTGTTTCTGTGTTAATTTGCTGAGAATGATGGCTTTCAGCTTCATCCATGTCCCTGCAAAGGGCACAGTCTCATTCCTTTTTATGGCTGCATAGTATTCCATGGTTTGTATGTAGCACATTTTATTTATCCAGTCTGTCATTGATGAGTGTTGGGTTGGTTTCATGTCTTTGCTATTTTGAATAGTGCTGCAATAAACGTATATGTGCATATGTCTTTTTAATAAAATGATTTATATTCTTTTGGATATATACCCAGTAGTTGGATTTCTGGGTCAAATTGTATCTCTGGTACTATTTCTTTGAGGAATTGCCACACTGATTGAACTAATTTACATTCCCACCAACCTGGATTATTTCAGCAAGATAGTCTCCAAACTCTGATATTCTTTCTTCTGCTTGATCTGCATACTTTGCTGAAGTTGCTTATCAGCTTAAAAAGTTTTTGGTCTGAGACAATGGGTTTTCTAAATATACAATCATGTCATTGGAAAACAGGTAAAATTTGACTTACTTTCCTATTTGAATATACTTTCTCTCTTTCTCTTATCCTCTTCATCTGGTTCACTCCTGTGCCTGGAGATGTATCCTGAGAAGGCTAGAGAATAGCAAAGATGGGTACTTGCTCCTTTCTCTAGGATCTCTGACCTTGAGGGGCACCAAACTGATGCCAGTAGAAAAGCTATTATATAGGGTGTCTAAAGACCCCTGTTGCAGGGGTGAGTCTTACCTAGTTGAAGGGGAACGAGAACCAGGACCCACTTAACAAAACACTTTGGTTTTCTCTTGATGGTGGCAGTGTGTCACGCTGGGGGAAACCCATTCATCTAGGCTTCCCGGATTCCTCAGAGGTGTCAGGAAGAAAGACTGAATCTGATGGTTCACAGAGACTATGGCCACCACACCCCCTTGGATTTCAGGCTCAGGGAGATCAGAGTTCTGTCCCTTTTGTCTTGAGCAATCAAGGTGATCTACCACCACTTCCACAAGGAGCTCAGATGACTTAGACAGCAGGTAGCAGCAGCGCTGATGGCTGTTCCTCCCCTGAGAACTCAGTAGGCTTAGGTAGCTTCCAGTGGAGAGGCTATTGAAAACCTAAGCAGCTCCATAGTTTGGACCCAAGACCCCAGTGGTATGGATTCATGGATGTGATCTTCCCATCCATGGGTTGCACAGTTCCATGAAACAAGCACAGTTTTCCAGGCTGGGTAGCATGCTCACTTAGCACCTCCCTTGTCTGGGGCTATGGGCTCCCCTCACCTTTGTGGCTTTCAGGTAGGCTGATGCACCATCCTGCTCCTCTCCGTAGGTCACGCCAGCTGCCTGGTCAGTTTGCATGACAGAACTTAGTTATCTGGTTGTTGGTGCAGGATTCACGGGCTGTTTTGGTTCTTTTCAGTGGGAGCTTCCAAGCACAATGCTTCTATTTGGCCATCTTGCCCCACTCCCCACATATATTTTTAAAAATTACCTTGCTGGATTTATATTACAGAGATGACACAATATGGTTAAAACTTATGTAGTTATGTAGGTCTCTCTTAACTAACAATCTATCATGAGACTTATAATCTTCATGAAGACCAGGATCTTTGACTCTTTATTTTATTCACTTTTTATTGTTGAATCCCCAGTGCCTGGAACAGTGACTCATAATAAAAAGTGACCACTACTTGCTTGATCCATGACTAAATGAATGATAAATTCTGGCTGTCAGTGTGCATCTAAAGCTGTCATTGAACCAGCAGTTTCTACAACAGAGTCTGGGAGGGAGTTATCAAGATATTCATAGTAAAGGGTTATCAGGATATATCCTTTCCTTGAAATAATCCAACTTCAAATGGATTGTTATCCCAAACTTCATGATTATTTCCAATATAAAAACCATTTGTTTCAGAAGATTGCAGTACACATCACAGATATGATTCTGGATGATCTTTTTAACACGATAATAGTTTATTCTTTCCTCATGCCTCTTTGCCTTAACTTAAACCTGGCTTTTCACTAAAAACATGTCCCCTTCTCACTCACTAAGTTGTTGGTCTCTTCAACTCTCTCTCTCTCTGCTTTGGAATCAAAGCCAGAATCAACACCTTCCTGCTCTGGAATGATACTTTCAGGTTATTTTTATTGCCCTGAGGAATGACAGAACAATTGTCCTATCAAAGCCATTTGAGATTGGTAGCCCTAAAAAACATATACAAGTTTAAAATTACCATATAATGGAAGTAGAGATTCCAAGCCATTTATGATAATCAGTATGGAAAGCAACCTCCTCTGGCATATCTAATGCTATATGCAGTACCCTCTTCCTGGCAGGTTTTAAGGAAATGTGGTAATGGATGGTTGCCTTTTGTGGAAAGACATAGTTGGCTTCATAAAGGCTTGAAGTGCATGCATTTTTCTTGAATTAGATTTCCCATTAATTACTTTGTCCCCAATGAGGTATCAGCAGAACTGATGTAAGCAATTAAGGAGATGCTACTCAGTGTTTTCTGCTTGTTGACTTTTCCTTATTTCATCTTCCCTTTGGCTGACACATCAGACACATCAGAAATATGCATGTCTTTTTTTTTTTTTTTTTTTACAAAATAATATATGTGGGTGTGAGTGTATGTCCACATGATGAACACTTCATTAAAATAAAATGCCATGAATACAATTTTAGGAAGCAGGGTCTATCTGAAGTTCTAGAAAATTTTAAAGCATTAATATTCCTGGACAACTTTACATTATCAAATTTGCCAAAATTTTATTGACAGCTAGGAAATTTTCAAATGTTCAATATGACAATTTGTTAACTTTATAATTATATATTATGTTAGGAGTATATTACAATCTTTCATTGTCCGTTGTGATTTTTAAAGTATTCCTCTCCTTGTTCTTAAAAGATATTGTCATATATTAGTAGATAAGCACAGACTATCAACATGAAAGTATTTTATAGTGATAAGAACTACTCTAGCTTATCTCTATCGTAAGACAATGGACTATAAAACCACAGCTAAGTATTTCAGAGTCACAAAACATTTATCTACCCAATCTCAAAAAGAGCTGCATATTCAAGAAAATATACCTATAAAATGCATAAATAAACCACACTATAACCTGTTACACATAACACACCGATTGTAATGTCCTGAGTCTCTCCCATCTTTAGGTAGCTGGAAATTATAATAAAACAGGATTATTTACCTTTGGGAGTCACACCATCTCTCATACCAATTATCTCATTGCTTCTTTAGAGATAACAGTAAATTAACTTGAATATCATGCAAAAAGTAATGTTACTGATATAGAATCATTTGTTTAAAGATAATAACTTCAATAGCAACGGGAACTTTATCACTGTAGGCTTCAAATAACCCCTGTATTTCTCAGATTGCATGCTGAATTACAAAATGCCTTATTGTATTTGAAGCTATTTTATTTTCAGTAGTTCATTTTAAATCAAAGCAATAAATACTGAAGAATATTTTGGCCCCTAAATCCATAATCCATGTTGATTATGCCTGGGTTATCACTGAGACATGATTGAAATCACAGATCAGCAGCATCCTGGCCAGCCCATACATTATAAATTATACAGAATCACTTGTGGGAGGGGGAAGGGGACTGAGAACTTCCTGTGAGGCCTTTAGATGGCAATATGAAATCCTAGCATGTAGAATCTTCATCCACAAGATGGGGAATGATGACAATTGACTTCATAAATACTTTCCCAGTCTGGCATTGAAAATCCACTGTAGGGCACAGTGCCAGAAAATAAGACGTGAAACATACATCTACTGGACAATCAGTAAATATTCGCTTATATGTCTACTATGTATCAACTGTGCTGAGCTCTAAGGTTATGATACTGAACCAGAAATGTTCAGTTCTAGTCCTCCCAGACCATATTACCCAGGAAAGTATCTCTATTATAAATGACCAGGACTGATAAGTTCTAGTCAATGCTATTTTCATAAGCTATCATCAGCAGGTGACCAATACAATACAGTTAGCATTTTAAACAGACCTCATACTCTGTCATCTTGCTTTCAATATTTTTGCTTTCCTTTAGTGGTCAGTTTCTTCCAGTTAATGAGGTTTGGAGAAAACTAGCCTTGTGAACAATTTCTTGTGGCCTCACTCTTTCACCACACTCTCCTTCATGCACTTGAACTAAGGAGACCTTGATTAAAGTCACTTGCTGTAATCCTATTATTTTAAAATACGGCTGCTCCAGCTTTGAGAGATTTCTACTGGACCAATACGGTGGCAAAACAGCAGTGAAGCAGAAGCTGGTAAATTTCAAAATGACAGCTCTAAAAATATCCTCTCTCCTTTTGTTCTCTTTTCTTCCCTTTGCTCTGAACACCTATGCCCTGACGCATTGCCTCTACCTTCTCATGATTACTGCTACAAAAAAAAGGTTTTCTAAAAGCAGAGAGTATTTACAGTTTCCTTTGCTCCTGGGTCTGTTTGGAAAAGAATTTTTACTGATTTTTAATAATTTCACAACTGTGTTAACACAAAAACTGTATTATTTTGTTTATACTCTCTTCAACTTTATATTTGTCATTTTCTTCATCTGCATCAACATTGAAAGAATATTTTAAAGACAATATTTTCCCCATTGCCCTTCCAAGTTTCATGTTCATTCCTCCAGTCTCATTTCCAACCCCAATTAAGAGCTGCATCACAAAAATATAAGCACAAAGTTCTTTGTGCTTTTCCTGTACCAGCCAATTATTCTAATTTGTTCTATCTCTAAAGAAGGGGATGAGAAATCAACACAAAGGCCGATTATACGATCTGTTCCAAGAGAAAGATCTGAGGGTAGTCGATTTACTAATGAAGCTCAATGTGTTTTAAGGATTGACAGACACAATCATCTGGAATTTTCTTCCCTTAAATTAGTATTTTTCACCAGATGCACATCTTTCACATTGGATGATGCATTCTTTAAGGTCAAGATAGAATTGAACAAAAAGAAAAGAAGAAAAAACAGTAACACATTTTAAAGTAATAATGCAATATTACAGCTATCACACTTCCTGGGGAATTCAGTCTATTTTATGGACACAATTTAGCACAAACCCATAAGAAAGCTAACAAAGCTGAAAACCACTTAACAATAGCCTGGAGAGGTAAAGGTCAAAAATGATTATTGCCAGGCCGAAGAGACAGCAGACCTACCAAAAAAAGCACAGGACAAGAAAATCTGGAAACCTGTGTTCTAATTTCAGTTATTTCAGTAATCATTAGTGTGATCTGAGTGAACTTAGCCTGCCCTACTTTTTCCAATTATAAAAACCTATACAGTATCATCCTCTCGGTAGAATAAAGTATCAGATCTGAAAAGTTGTGGATCTCTTTAGGGAAAAAACAAAACAAAAGTGATGCTTTCTAACCAAAAGTGAATAATTCAAACAGCCTATAGAATCCTAAGAAAAGTTTGCTTTGTACCAAATTACATGAAGCAATTGCTTTTTTTGAAAGCTATTTTTGATAATTACTAGACTTTTTTCCCCCAAGATGGCAGATAGAGGCTTTTAGTGAGACTCAGACACTTGGAAATAGCAAGATGATACATAAAGATAAACTCTCTGAGCTTTAATTCAAGAAGAAAAATGGAAATTCACTGGAATCATGACAGACACCTGACATTCTGGGAAGGAGAATTCAGGCAAATAGCCCCCATGATGGCGTCTGGCTGATGAAAGTGAGTGAAGTCTCATTACATGAAAGAGGCAGAGAGCCTCTCTCTGTGACTCATCTTTCCACTAGGGATCCCAGTAACTCAAGCCAAGAGAGAGCACCTTGTTTGTCCTAAGCTCCAGAACGATCTTGGGGAGAGGTTTGGAGACAATGAGAGGGAAAGACACCAGGAAAAACTACAGGCATTTTCCCAGACCCGGGAGAGACAGCAGGATGACATTTTTAATCCAGGTTCATACAAAGTCAGCCATTCTTTGGCAACCTGCAGGCATTTTTGCCTCAGGTCAGAGATTGGAACACCTGCTATACAGCAGTATAGGGGCCTCTACAGCCAGAATTGTGGAAAGTGCCTCATCAGTATGCACTTGAATTTTGTTCTCCCTTGCCACAGGCCTGGGGTGGGAGGAGAGTTGCCACAGCTGTAGTTTATCCTGGGTGACTAGACTTGCATCAGAACTAGCCTGGTGCCTTGAAACTGGTGTATGTTATCACTGGGTGCGTCAGACTCTTCCCCTGAGATCCTAGTGCAGTGAGGCTGTCTCCACTCCATCCCCCCAGGCAGAACACCAGACATTCAGAAAACAGGCTTGTCTAGACCAGCAGCATGAGCTGCTCCACCCTGCCTGGGCATAGACTGTGGTGCATTGGGGCCCTTTCTGCTCCACACCCAGGCAGCTCTCAAGGCATCCTGGACCACCTGTTTACTGGTTCAGCAGTCTGAGCCACCCTACCCTTTTTTACAGTGCAGTGGGGCCATCTCTGGTTCATGACTAGGCAGATGTCCAGGCATTCAGAGCAACTGCTTGCCTGATTCAGCAGCCTGAGCTACCCCATCCTTCCTGTGTAGAGATCCTGATACAGGAGGTGCCTCTTTGCTCCACATCCTAGCAGAACTCCATGCATTTGGAGCAACTGCTTGCCTGGACCAGCAGCCTGGATTTCCTAAGCCTTTCTATGCAGAGATAGTGGTAGATCAAGGGCTTCTCTGCTTGATGCCCAGGCAGATCTCCACACAGTCAGAGAAGCCACTCACTGAAATCAAAAGCCTGAGTTGTCCCACCCTTCCTGTGCAAAGCACCTGAGGAAGGAGGGCCCTCTCTGCTCTTCATCCTGGCAGATCTCCAGGCATGTAGAGCACCCATTCATCCAAATCAGTAGCCTGAGGCAGCCCACCCTTCCTCTGCAAAGATCATGGTAAAGCAGGGGTTTCCCTGCCCCATGCCCAGGCATATCTCCAGGCATTTGGGGCACCCAATTGTCTGGATTACAAGCCTAAGCCACCCCACCTTTCCTGTGTAGAGACTGTTGTACAGCAGGGCCCTTTTTACTCCACATCCTCGCAGATCTCCAGGCACCTAGAGTAACCAGTCTCCTGGATTAGAGACCAAGGCGGGACCTTGGCAGTTTTAGGACCAAGGTTTCCCAGCTCCACACCTGGGCAAATCTCTGGACACTTGGTGGTCACCTGCTTGATTCTCTATAGCCACTTGTGTCTGCCATTAGGCAACCTGTAGATGGGCTTGCCTGGGCTGGTCCTACCCATCTTGCCTCCAGCCACCCAACCACCCTAGGGCTGATCAGGAAGCTCAGACCACTTTGTACTCCAAGGGTCAGAACACTGCCTGAAGCAACAGAGAGCTTCTCCAGGTAAACAAGGATCAAGTATACCCAGCCACATTGCCTGCCCCCAGCTCTTACCTATATGCACCATCTACTGGCTTGTAGGTAGAACTGCACAGTTCAATATTAAACCTTCCAAAGAAAGTACATTGGGCCATAGGAACAGAGCTAAAAGACCAGACACAACATTCTCTAAGTCACACCCCTGAGGGAGAAGGGAAAAGGGAAAGGAAAATTTAAATAATAATAATAATAATAATAATGCTATAAGAAAAAAAATTTTTACCCACACAAAAATAACTAAAAATTTGAAGTGCCAACATCTCCAAATGAGAAGAAACCAGATCAAGAATTCTGGCACCATGAAAAATTAATGTAGTGACACTAATTTAAGAATTGCACTAGCTCTCTAGCAATGGTCCCTAACCAAAAGGGAAAACCAAGAATGACAGATAAAGAATTTAAAGCATGCATTGCAAGGAAGCTCAAGGAGATCCAAGAGAAGGTTGAAAATCAACACAAAGAAACTTCTAAAGCAATCAAGGAAATTAAGGAAGAGGTAAAGCATCTTCAAAAGGGATCAGTCAGAGCTCCTGGAATTGAAAATTTTACTTTAGTAATTTTAAAATAAAACTGAAAACTTTATTGCTCAGGCACAGTGGCTCACTCCTGTAATCACAGCACTTTGGGAGGCCAAGATGGACAGATTATTTAAGGTCAGGAGTTCAAGACCAGCCTTGCCAATGTAGTAAATCTCCATCGCATGGTGGCACATGCCTGTAATCCCAGTTACTCAGGAGATTGAGGCAGAAGAATAGCTTGAAACCAGGAGACAGAAGTTATAGTGAACCAAGATTATTCCATTCTACCCCAGCATGGACTGCAGAGTGAGACTCTGTCTCAAGAAAAAAAAAAAAAAAACTGAAAGCATTATCACTAGGCTGGACCAACTGGAAGAAAGAATTCCAAAGCTTGAAGACCAGACTTTTGAGCACAATCAGACAAAAATAAAGAAAAAAAGCACTTAAAAAATGAACAAAGTATTTGAGAAATATGAGATTATGTAAAGTGACAAAACCTATGAATTACTGACATTCTTGTGAAAGAAGAGAAAAAGTAAACAACCTGGAAAATATATTTAAAGGCATAAGTCAAGAAAATTTTCTTAATCTTGCTAGAGAGGCAGACACCCAGATACAAGAAATCCAGAGAACACCTACAGGATACTATACAAAATGAATAGCATTGAAGTATATAGTCACAAGACTGTCCAAGGTCAATGCTAAAGAACAAATCTTGAAGGCAGAAAGAAAAAAAAAAGGTGGTGAGGGGAAGACTACATAAGTTCACATATGAAGGGATCCAACAGGTAAACAGCAGAATTTTCAGCAGAAACCTTAAAAGACAAAAGCGATTAGGGGCTGATTTTCAGCAGTCTTAAAGATAAGACATTCTAATCAATAATTTCATATTCAACCAAACTAGTCTTCATAAGTGAGGAGAAAAAAAATATTTTTTAGACAAGTGAGCACTAAATAAAGTTATCACTACACCAAACTTAAAAGAGATCCTTAAAAGAATTCTAAACATAAAAATGAAAGAACAATACCTGCTATCAAGAAAACACCTAAATACATAGCCTGCATGCCCTATAAAGCAACTACGCAATACAAACTACAAAACAACCAGCTAACAATTTCACAATGGGATTGAAACCATATGTCAATATTAACCTTGAATGTTAAATGCTCCTACTGCAAAGGCACAGAGTTGCAAGTTAAATTTTAAAAAAACAAGGTCCTCCCAGCTACTCAGGAGGCTGAGGCAGGAGAATTGCCTGAACCCAGGAGGCGGAGGTTGCGGTGAGCCGAGATAGTGCCATTGCAATCCAGCCTGGGTAACAAGAGTGAAACTCTGTCTCAAAAAAAAAAAAAAAAAAAAAAAAAACAAGGTCCAACTATCTGCTATCTTCAAGGGACCCAACTCACACATAACAGCCATAGGCTCAAAGTAAATGGTTGGAGAAAGATCTATCACACAAGTGAAAAACAAATGAAGCAGGGGTTTCTATGTTTACATGAGATAAAACTGACTTTAAACCAACAGTAAAAAAAAAAAAAAATTATAAAGAATGGCATTATATAATGACAAAGGGTTTAATTTAACAATGAGAGTTAACTAGACTGAATATAGAGGCACTCAACATTGGAGCACCCAGATTTATAAAATAACTACTCCTAGACCTATAAAAGGACTTAGATAGCCACACAATAATAGGGGGAGACTTCAACACTCCACCAACAGCATTAGACAGATTACTGAACTAGAAAACGATCAAATAAATTATAGATATAAATTCAAAACTGAACCAATTAGACCTAATAGACATCTACAGAACACTCCACCTATCAACCACAGTACATTCTTCTTAGCCGCACATGAAACATACTCCAGGATCAACCACATGCTCAACCATAAAGCAAGTATCAATAAATTTAAAATTTTGAAATTATATCAACCATACCCTCATACCACAGTGGAATAAAAATAGAACTCAATACCAAAAAGTTCTCCAAAACCACATAATTGCACGGAAATTAAACAACTTGCTCCTGAATGATTTCTGGATAAACAACAAAATTAAGGCTGAAACTTAAAGGGACAGGGGTCAGCAAAATTTTTCTGTAAAAGGTAAGAGAGAAACATTTTAGATTTTGTGGGTCACACTTCTCTGCTGCAACTGCTCAGCTCTGCTGTTTTAGCATGAAAACAGCCATATACTCATTCATTAATGAATGAGTTTGGCTGTGTTCCGTAAGACTTTATTTACAAAACCAGGAGCCAAGCAGAATTTGATCAGTTGGCCATATTTTCCTGACACCAGTGCTGGATAAGTGTTCATGAGAGACTGTGAGTCAATGAGTCATGAGACTAAATTCCAGTTCTTGCTGTGGTACCTTCTACCCGGATGAGGCTGGACTCATCCCTTTATCCATATGGCCCGCTATATAGATAAAGTTTTTATATAGTCAGGTTTTTTTTTTCAGAGAAATAAAACAGACAAGAGGTTTATAAACAAAGAGACAGAAAGGAGTTAACTCACACAATTCTGGAGGTATGATCAATTCAAAATCTGCAGAGTAGGCCAACAGGCTGCCAACCCAGAGAAGAGTTGCAGTTCTGGCAGAATGACGCCTGATAGCAGAATTACTACTTGCTCATGGGAGGTCTGCCGAGACCAGCTCCATCATGGAAACCCCAATCCAGATAGTGCTGAAGGTGTTTGCACTCTAACAGACACAAAGATAGAGTGCAAAGGTGGGAAAGAGAGTGGGACGTCAGGGGACTGATAGCATTTCCCAGCTGAAAGCCCTGAGCAGACGCTGACCCATGTATTTATTCTTTGTGAACAAGTGATTATTTTTAATAAGCAGTGCTCAGTATTTCTTCATGGAACGAAGACTAAACAGGCAGATAGTGCCTGTTCACTACTAAAACAGAAAGAAGCTACAACGCATCCTTTGCCAGTCAGCAATGGAAACAATGTCATATATCCTGTGTTTTGGCAACTGGTTTAATTAGTGCATGACCAGTACATATTGCTTACTGTTCTAGCAGTTTTCTGCCTGGGGATGGCTCAGTATTCCTTGCCATCACTTCTCAGCAAACAACATATACTTTATCACACACATATCAAGACTTTCTCTCAATAGAGGTTAGTTTTTTTTTTTCCCCTAGTAAGATTTTCAGCTGTTTAGATGAGTTCCACAAATATGGCAGGCAATCCACTTTACTCACAGCCCACCCTGTAGATGTTAATCTCACCCCAAGAAAAAGCACCTTCACAGAATGACTCAGAATAATGTCTGAGCAAATATCTGGGCATCATGGCCTAGCTAAGTTGAAGTAAAATTAACTATCTCAGGCACAGATTTCTCATCTTTTAGTGGGCAGTTTGATTTATTTGAACTAGTTGATGCCTCCTGGAGATACCCTTCTATCTTTAATTTTGCACACGGTGGGCATGGAGAGGAAGAGCCCTTTCACTCACTCACATGACACCTAAAAAGATAAAACTTCCTCTTATTCTCTTTACAACTGACTGGGAAGAATGTCAAAAATACAGTACAATTTCTATCTGCTTCAGCTAACATATGATAGGTTTGGAATTGACCTATATTCCTGGGGGGACCCATATAAGGTCTATTTTCATCAGTGGGAATCTTGAGTTGCTGAGTTTATAAGTAAAACAATGTGATGCATTAAAAGTTACCCAAGGATATGAGTCCATGAGGCTGAGAACAAGAAAATAAACATCTAATTCTACAGGGTAAGAATATAATTCAGGGGGACAAACTGCTGCTGCTTTTCAAATCAGCACAAATCAAGTATATTGGCAAAGGAAGAACATTGGTCATGACAGACAAATTCCTTTTTAGAAATGATCTCTCAAATGATTTGACTCAGTGTCAACCATAATTTGACTTCAGAAACCACAAGCCAGAGCTTCTCATTCTCAGGGCTTCCTCCAAAAATCCATAAGAATTTGGCATTTTTTTTTAACTCCCCAAGTGATTATAATGTAAAACTAGGGTTAAGAACCACAACCATATCAAATTCTAGACACATCGTACAGATGTAGAAAGAATTTAAATTGAACTAGGGTTAAATAGTAAAACAAGCTGTGACTGTAGCTAGACGAGGGCACCTAGTCTTAATGAGAGGAAACAAAAAAAAAAAAAACACACAAGACAAAAAAATCAAATGTTTTACATCTGTGTTTAGCTAATTGCCACTCAGACAATTCAAACAACCCGTAGCACCTGAACCCTAAAATATCTTGTTTTTAAAAAAGTAACTGTTCAAGTGAATGTACTTGGAGAATAACATTAAGTCCTAAAGAAAAAAAATGATTTTTTTCTTTCTGTGCTTTCTATACCTGTATCCTATTTTATTTTCCTAACATAAGCTAGATATTCTTTTTCAGATTGGATAGATGAGGAAACAAAACCAGAAAAGCTCAATAATTTTCTCATGACCACTCATTGAGGGTATGATAGGCAGAATAATTGCCCCCAAAGACATCCTCACAGTAGTCCTCCAAATCTGTGACTATTTTACCTTATACGGAAAAGGGACTTTACAGATATTATAAAAGTTACAGACCTTGAAATAGACAGACAGATTATTCTGGATTATCTCAGGGAACAAATCTAATCACATGAGTCTTTAAAAGCAGAATATTATCCCCATCTGTAGTGAGAGAGAGAGAGGTTGCAATAGAAGAATGGTCAGAGATGCAACATTGCTGGCTTTGACAATGAAGAAAGTGGGCCTTGAACCAAGAAGTGCAATTGACTTCTGGAAGCTGGTAAAGTCCAGTAAATGAATTCACCCCTCAAGCCTTCAGAAATAAATTCCGCCTTACCAAAGCCTTTATTTTAGCCCATTGACATCTGTCAGGCTTCTGACATAAGTGTAAGATAATAAATATATTTTTAAGCTCACTAAACGCACAGTAAGTTATATGACAGCAATAGAAAATATTAACAAGTACAGAGGTCCTACAAGACTCAGACCATGTATTCAGATCTAAGCAATTCTAAAGCAGGGGTCCAGCCTTGGGATCCACAGCTGCTAGCTTCACTGGAGCCTCACCCCACACCTGGAGCAAAGTGGCCCAATGCAAAGCAGTGACAGCAGGAGTGAGGTGCTCGCTCTGCCTCACACCTGGGGTACGTGAGGACCTAATCTACCTCATAGGTGAGCATAGGTAGATGCTAGCAGCTCAAACGTACTAAGACAGCACATATAACTAGTAAAATCTGAATAAGCTCTATGAACTGTATGAATGTCAATTTCCTAGTATTGATAAAATACTATATTCAGGCAAAAATGTCAACTTTGGGGGAAGCTGGATGATGCATACACGGAGTTACTCATATAATTCTCTGTAACCTCTTGTGAATCTGTATTACAAAATTTTTAAAAATCTTTAAGTGAATCCATCCTAAAATAGTAGCAGTATAGGCACAGAAAGGATTAATGAGGTTTATGTCAGAAAGACTAAATAAGCTGCTAAATAACAGATAAGGTCTGCTCGCAAGAGATTTTCATGATCCCAGCACAAATAAAGCAATTTTGGTTTTAATTCTCAGAGTTTACAAAAAAAAAAATCTAAAACAAAATCCCCAGGTATTTATGTAATGACAAGAACACTAGTTTAGAGATATGGCTTCCTAAAATGACAATTTCAAAAGCAAACATACTAATTCAATGTATACGTTAGCTTTTAACAGACCAGTGATATTATTTAAGTCAGCAGTCGCCAACCTTTTTGGCACCAGGAACTAGTTTCATAGAAGACAATTTTTCCATGAACCAGGGTCAGCGGGGATGGTTTTGGGATTATTCAAGTTCATTACATTTATCGTGCACTTTAAATCTATTATGACATTGTAATATATAATGAAATAATTATACAACTCACCATTGAAGGAAGGTGTTCTCTTTCCAGGGTCCGCAAGTTTTAAGAGCAAGAATTTCCCAGTGCCATGACCGCCTCCCATCTCTCTCCATCTGGGAGATTTAACAGTTTATGTTTAAATTTTGTGGGCACTGGAAGAAACTACGAGTCAGTCACTCCAGTGGAAGTTCTAAAAAACTTCTTTCATTGGCCAGGTGTCTTGGAGAAGGTGAGGCTTCCTCCCAGGTTAAAAGTCCCCTTCTTCCACACCCCTTTGGACTCCATGTTTGGGTCCCCTTCTACAAACACTCCCTTCGTGGAAGCCTGTCTTCCCCTCCTAAACTCCATCTCTCTCTATTCCCTTCCACTCAGGGTGGAAGCTGCTTTCCTCTCCTGGATTCCATCTTTCTGGATTCTCTCACTCAGTGTGAGAGTTAGCTGTTTCTTTCTCTCTCCTTCTCCTGTTTTCTCTCTCTCTAAATAAATAAATCACTTTCTACAAACACTTTTAAGTCCGGCATTTACTGCACACTACACCGTAGTCCCCTCTCTCATACTTGAGAGGGTAGGAGGCCAAGAACCTGGAGAAACATCCTCACCTAATATTACATTTTGGCGAGCCAGCCAAGAGGGGTACACCAGAAGAGGGGTACACCAGAAGAGGGTACACCAGAAGAGAGGTACAGCCAGAAAAGGGGTACAGCGGAAGACCTCAAAATTGTGAGTAAAACCGACCCCATTCTATCCTGTTTAAGAACACCTGAAGCAGCCACAGCCAGGCAGAGCTACAGAGAACCTGAGTGGAGGTGCCTCAGAGGCCAGACCCAGCACTTAAACGGCACAGCCCAGCCAGAATTAGAAGCGCAGTTTTTTTCTTTTTCTTTTTTTTTTTTTTTTTTTTTTTTTACCTTCAAGCTCTCTCTCTGCTTTCCGTCTACTTCTCTATCCTTTGGAGATTATCTCTGGGACCAAAACCTGAGGGAGCCTGTGGGACAGAGCAGGCGGGCACTGCCCCAGGCCTATCGCTCCTTGCCAGGTGGTGGGGGAACAGCCCAGCCCCAGGGCGGAACCGACTGCGCAGCCGTGGGCTGGAGAAAACCGTGAAGAGGGGCGAGGTACGGGAGCCTGCAGGGGACCGCGGGGCTCGGCAGTCTAGTGCGTGGCTCTGGCAGGCTTCTCTGGCATTCCCCAGTCCCGGGCAGCAGGGTAAAAACGCTCCCCAGGGCGTTTGCCTGCCAGTCACAGGTCCCTATGTGGGTAGTAGCCTGAGAAGTGACCCAGGCGTGCAAGTGGTTCTGGCAGGATCAACATGATGACCGAAAGCCACCGCGGCGGGCGGGGGAACTCACCGCAGCCCAGCAGCAGCTGCGAACACGAATTTAAACTGACGCAGCTAGTGGCTTTTTTCCTCTGCCTGTGGGATGCTGGCCATCAGCCCTGCCCGGCTTTTAGGTAAGCCACATCGCCTCAGGGTGCAGCATTCTCATTTAAAATATGGTTTAAGAAAGCTTTCTGCCATTCTTTTAGGCAAGTGGTCTGTTTGCACACTTGGTTAAGTGTAAGACCTGTAACTGCAAGGTGGTTGGCTCAAAACCCTGGTGGAGCCAGTGTTAAATTGGTGGTCTTTAGGGAAAATTCAGAAGCTGAAGGCTATGGGACTTTGCATTTGGTGTATAATTTGTCTTGCTTAGGATTGGCTCACTCTACTGCAGAACTTTTCCATTGAAAAGATCATAGTTAAACGGGTTCCAGGCCACAAATAGTCAATGGCAGGTCTCTCAACCTTAAGAGCATTTTCCTACACTGGAAAATGGGTTAGGGGAGAGGAGACCCGGGTCCTGAGGGTATTGTTCTGGCCTCAGCCATGCCTGGCCTGCCTTCTTTAGACTGTGTGCTCTAATGGCCCCTCCCTAAAAGTTTACCCTTCTAGGGCAGTTTTATAATCTGGCTTGTGTAAATTGTACTTTTGCTGGGAAATATTGGTACCATCTCCCGAGCCTCACTGACCTTGTTGGGGCTCATTGGTATGTAACTACCCAAGTGTTCCCTGCCTCTATGGTAGTCACTGGAGGTCACACAGGCAGTGAGTGGTCCTATGACCCTGGTAGGTCGTCACTGGAATCCAGTACATTTGGTTATGTACTGGATGTTATGTATTGGGAGGCCCTCTGATAAAACTGATCACACATCTTGGGCATATGAAACTTCGGGGTACTGACTAAAAAACGTTTCATTTTCCCGCCACTGGAACCCTGGATGTCCTTGGCTCATAAGCTCTATTGTAGACCTCTAAATCAGTCTGCACCCCTGAAAGGCTCCCCTCTGGAGGAAACCTCAACTTCGGGACCCTTTCTACACCCCATTTCAGCAGGTAGTAGTTAAAGAGGATCAACGCCAGTGTTCCAGCAGAAGTTGGGTTTTCCTGTTCAGAGGGAGGGAATGAGGGAAGGTGGTCTCTTTCCAGGGTCCACAAGGGGACGTAGTTTTAAGAGCAAGAATTTCCCCGGCACCTTGCCCCACTCCCATCTCTCTCTATCTGGGAGATTTAACGGTTTACGTTTGAATTTCGTGGGCATGGGAAGAAAATAAGAGTCAATCACTTCAGTGGAAGTTCTAAGAAACTCCTTTCATTGGCCAGGAGTCTTGGAGAAGGTGAGGGTTCCTCTCAGGTTAAAAGTCCCCTTCTTCTACAGCCCTTCAGTCTCCATGTTTGGATCACCTTCCACGAACACTCCCTTTGTGGAAGCTGTCTTTCTCCTGGATTTCCTCTCTGGAGTCACCTTCCATACTCTCTCACGGAAGCCTGTCTTCCCCTCCTAAACTCCATCTCTCTCTATTCCCTTCCACTTAGTGTGGAAGCTGGTTTCCTCTCCTGGATTCCATCTTTCTGAATTCTCTCAGTGTGAGCGTTAGCTGTTTCTCTCTCTCTAAATAAATAAATCACTTTCTACAAACACTTTTAAGTCTGGCATTTACTGCACACTACACTGTGGTCCCCTCTCTCATATTCGAGAGGGCAGGAGGCCAAGAACCTTGAGAAACATCCTCTCAGGGAAGGTAAAGATACCCTGAACCCCTAAACCCCAATATTATACCATAATGTAGAATCTGTGGGAGCCCTGAGCTTGTATCCCTGCAACTAGATGGTCTCATTTGGGGGTGATGGAAGACAGTGACAGATCATCAGACATTAGGTTCTCATTAAGGAGAGTACAACCTAGATCCCTCACATGCGCAGTTCACAATAGAGCGCCTATAAGAATCTAATGCTGCTGCTGATCTGACAGGAGAAAGAGCTCAGGTGGTAATGTGAGCAATGGGGACTGTCTGTAAATACAGATGAAGCTTGTCTCCCTTGCTAGCTCACCATTCACCTCCTGCTGTGTAGCCTGCTTCCTGACAGGTTTCAGTCTATGAGCCAGGACCTAGGGACCCCTGATTTAAATGGTATATATCTTAAATAACCAAATTTTTCTGGATCTCCATCTATACCATATGGCACACACAGTTTGCTGTGAGTTCATTTTTATCTTACAATGAGAATAAAAGAAACATAAGCCTCACCTGCAGTTGGATCTCATCACAGGAAGGCTAGATTAAATGATATAGCAGCAATTCTTAAGCACCAAAGCTTAAGGAGTGGTTTCTAAATTTGGCTTTACATTGAAATCACCTGAAGAGATTCTTTAAAATCCTGATGCATCCCAGACCAATAAAATCAGAATTTCTGATTCTCTGATAGTGGGTTCAAATATCAGTTATTTTAAATTTCCCCAGATGATTCCTATGTCTAGCTAAAACTGAGAATAAATAAGCAGAAGGGATGTACTGTAAAGATCTTTAAATAATAAGATCATTTACCTCCCCCAAAATGGGTAAGGAAGTCTAGATTTTGTGCATACTTGCTTAATTTTAATTAGCACTGTGATTTGTCCAATCTGGATCATGTTTTTCCTACATTTCATGGTAGCTGGTCACTGTGTTGAAATGTAAAGCATTTTTACATCCCCACTCCTACCTTCAGATACCAGTCTCTGCCAAGAAATGAAGAAAAGGCACTCTCTATTACTACCACAACAAGTGCTGTCATAATAACTTTAGTTACTCCAAATCTTTGCTCTGGCTGTGATAAGCCTCTTTACCAAGTAGTGACCTATACTAAGAACAACTGGGTCCTCAACCAGGGCGTGAAAATTTAGAGTACATGAAAATCACCTGGAGTGCCTTTTAAAACAGATTGCTGGGTACCACCAGAGTTGCTGATTCCATAGGCCTGTGGCAGGGCTTGATAATTTGAATATGAAACAGGTTATCAGGTTATAAGATGATACTGATAAAGCTGGTCAGGTGATCACACTTTTGAGAACCACTGTTCCAGGGGCCTGAAATATTAAGATACTAATGGAGGAAGCCCTTTCCAGATCCAGATTATACTATCACCAACTACTTTTCGTAGGGGGAAAATATGTTTTCTTCTTGGTTGCACCTGTTTATATTGGAAACTATTTTTTAATTTTTTTAAATTCATACATTGTAACTATGAAGTGCAATTTGATATTTCCATTCACGTATATGATGTATAATCAAATAAGTGTAATTAGTTTATCTGTCACCTCACCCATTTATTATTTCTTTGTGGTGAGAACATGTAAAAGCCTCTCTTCTTAATATTCTGTAATGTACCATACTTTATTTTTAACCATAGTTAAAAATACCTACTGTATAATGGAATACCAGAATTCTTCCTATCTTATTATGACCCTGTACCAATTGAACATCTTCTCCCTGTCTTCCCATCCCCCATTCCTCCCCAATCTTTGGTAACCATTGTTCTGCTCTACTTCTATAATATCTTTTTTTTTTAAGCTTCCACCAATGAGTGAGATCATGGGGTATTTATCTTTCTGTGTCTGACTTATTTCACTTAATATAATGTCCTTCAGATTCACCCATATTGTCATGAATGACAGGATTTCATTGTTTTTTTCTGACAAAGTATTTCATTGTGTATATATATCCCTATTTTTACTCACTTACCTGTTGAATCAGTTGATTCCCTTTCTTGGCTCTTATAAATAGTGGTGCAATGAATATAGGAGTGCAGACATCTCTTCAACATACTGATTTCATTGCTTTTGGATATATACCCAGTAGCGACATTGCTGGATCATATGGAAGCTTTATTTTCAATTTTTTGAGGAAACTCCATACTGTTTTCCATAGTAGCTACCCTACTTTACATTCCCACCAGTGATGTGTGTGTCCCTTTTTCTCCACATCCTCACCAACACTTATCTTTTATTATTGTTTGTTGTTTTTAAATTAGGTTGGTGCAAAGTAATGGCAAAAACACAATTACTTTACACCAACTGAATAAATAGCCATTTTGACAGATATTAGGTATCTCATTGTGGTTTTGATTTGCACTTCTCTGAAGATTACTGATGAGGAGCATTTTTAATATACTTGTTGGCCATTTTTATGTATTCTTTTTAGAAATGTCTATCAAGGTCTTTTGCTTATTTTTAAATCAAATTGTTCTTTTGCTGATAAGTTTCTTTAATATTCTAATTACTAACCCCTTGTCGGATGTATACTTTGCAAACATTTTATTCTGTAGATTGTCTTTTTACTCTGTTAACTGTTCCCTTTGCTGTGCAAAACCTTTTATGTTTGATTTAATTTCATTTGTATATTTTTGTTTTGTTGCCTATGTTTTTGAGATATTATTTTAAAAGTCCCTGCCCAGCCCAATATTATAAAGGATTTCTCCTATATTTTCTTCTAGTAGTTTATAGTTTCAGTTTTTACACTTAAGTTGTTAATCCATTTTGAGTGAAATTTTGTATGTGGTGAGATGTAGGGATCTGGTCTCTTCTTCTGAATATGGATATACAGATTGTTTTCTTTATTTCTTTTTCAGATAGTTTAATATTAGCATATAGATATGCTACTGATGTTGACTTAGCATTCTGTGAATTCACTGAATTCATTTATTAGCTCTAACAGTTTTTTGGTGAAGTTTTTAGGGATTCTATATCTACAAACAGGGATTATTTTACCTCCTCTTTTTCAATTTGTATGCGTTATATTTTCATTCTTGCCTAATTGGTCTGGCTAGGACTTCCAGTACCATGGTGAATAACGGGTAAAAGCAGAGATCTTCATATTGTTCCTAATCTTGGATAAAGAGCTTCAGCTTTTCTCTATTCAGTATATGTCAGTTGTGGGTTTGTTGTATATGGCCTTTGCTGTGTTGAGGTAATTTTTTGAGAGTGTTTATCATTAAAGGATGCCATATTTTATCAAATGCTTTTTCTTTATCTGTTGAAATGATTTTTTTTGTGGTGATTTCCTATTTTATATTTATTTGCATTTGTTAAACTATCTTTGCATCGTTGGGATGAATCCTACTTTATCATAGTGAATGACCTTTTTAATTGGCTACAGTTTACTAGTATCTCGTTGAGAGTTTTTGCATCTATGTTCATCAGTGATATTGGCCTCCAGTTTTCATTTTTATTGTGATTTTGTCTGGTTTTGGAATCAAGGTATTGCAGCTTTGTAAAGTGAGTTTGAAAGTGTAATCTCCTCTTCAACTTTATAGAATAATTTGAGAAAGATTGATATAAGTTCTTTAAATGATTAGTAGAACTGAGAGACCAAACCATTAGGTTCTGATCTTTGATTTCTTTGATGGAATACATCATATTACTGATTCAATTTTTTCACTCGGTGTTAGTCTTTTCAGATGTTCTGTTTCTGCATTATTTAGTCTTGGTAACTGTATGTATCCATGAATTTGCATTTTTTCTATATCATCAATTTTTTTGGCATATAGTTGTTCATAATAGTCTCAGGACTTTTTGTATTTCTGTGATATTAGTTGTAATGTCTCTTTTTCATATCTTATTTTACTTATTTGAGTATTCTCTCATTTTTCTTAAACTAGCTTAAGTTTTATCACTTTTGTTTATATTTTCAAATAATTTTATTGATCATTCTAATTGTTATTTTGGTTTCTATTTTGCTTATTTCTGCACTGACCTTTATTATTTCCTTCCTGCTACCAATTTGAGTTTAGTTTTCTTCTTATCTTTCTAGTTCCTTTAGGTAAAAAATTAGGTTGTTTAATAGAAATATTTCCTCCTTTTTGATGTAAGTGTTTATTGCTATAAACTTGCATCTGAGAACTGCTTTTTCTGTGTCCCACAGCTTTTGTTATATGTCCATTCTCATTAATATCAACAAATTTTTAAATTTTTCATTTAATTCCTTCATTGGTACATTGATTATTTAGGATCATGTTTTATAATGTCCATATATTTGTAAAGTTTCTGAAGTTTTCCTTTTTGTTAATTTCTAATTTTACACCACTGTGGTCAAAAAAGATCCTTCATATAATCTTCATCATCTTAATTTTATTAAGACTTTTTTGATGGCCTAACAACTCATCTCTCCCAAAGAATATTTTATACACAGTTGAGAGAAATGTGTATCTTGCAGATGTTGAATGGTATGTTCTGTAAACGCCTCTTAGATCTACTTGGTCTACAATGCAGTTTAAGTCTGTTTCTTTGTTGGTTTTCTGTGTAGAGGATCTGCCCATTTTTCAGTGAGGTGTTGAGGTGTCTTACTATTATTGTATTGTAGTCTATCACTGCCTTTAGATGTAATAATTTTGATTTATATATTTGGGTGCTCCAGTGTTGGGTGCATGTGTATTTACAATTATTTCATCCTCTTGGCTGAATTGATTCCTTTATCGTTATATAACTGGGATCCTTAGGGTGTCATTTCATCAGCCAGCAACCTCTGTGGCCTGAAGCACCTCTGCTTGGGTTTTGCTTGTACCCTCTGGGCTGGTTCCTCCCATTCTGCCTGGCAGGCTGCTCTCAGCTCATGCTACTAACCTGGATCCCATGCCTGCCAAAGGCAAGCCAGGTGCAGAGCCATGAGGGGTATTTGAGTGAGCCCTGGGTCTGGCCACTGCTCACAGCCAGGCATGCCAGCTATGACAGAGTGGGCAGCTCCAGGCACTGGCACAGACACCAGCTCCATGTGTATCACAAGCGGCTTCCACTGCAGGCACCAGGAAATGTGGTAGTGCCCAGAGGGTTGGAGGCACCAGGAACCATAAAGCCCCAAAAAGATTGTCCCAGCCCTGGCTTGGAATCCTGAGTCTGGCCTTCCCAACAGGCCACAGTTCTTTTCTCCTTCTCATTGACTGCAATGTGGTGAGCTAGGGCCATGTTTCAACCATATTTGTGTTATAGCTCTTTCAGTCCCATCATTCAGCAGGTCTCAAGTTCTTGTTCTGCATCCAGAAAGAATGAGTTATGTGGAAAACTGGAGGGTGATCAAGGCAGAAAGGGGCTTCACTGAGTGACAGAACAGCTCTCAGGAGACCCAACGTGAGTAGCTCCTTCATGCAGGCAGGTCTTCCAAATGAGTGTCAACTCTCAGCACAAAGTAGGCCCATAGTGGATAGCTCTTTTCTACAGGCATTTCTTGTAAGGTCAGTCAAGTGGTGATGAATTTTCTTAGCTTTTGCTTGTCTGCTTTTTGTCATTTGTAATTAATAGCTTTGGTATATATAATATTGATGGTAGTCATTTCTTTTTCTTTCAGCGCTTTTAATATACCATCCCGTTTTCTCCTGGCCCGCAAGTTTTCTGCTGAGATATAGGCTGATAGCCTAATGGAGATACCCTAACATGTAACTTGGTGCTTTTCTCTTGAAACTTTTAGAATTATATCTTTGACTCTTGGTTTTGAGACCGGATCTTGCTCTGTCACTCAGGCTGAAGTGTGATGGCACAATCACAGCTTACTGCAGGCTTGACCTCCCAAACTAATGTCTTTGACTTTTGACATTTTGAGTATAATGTGTCCCAAAGGGAATATTTTTGGATCTGGTTAGAGACTTTTGATCTTCCTGAATCTGGATGCCTATATCTCTCTCAAGACAAGAATTTTTTAGCTATTATTTTGTTAAACAGATTCTCTGTGCTGATCTCCATCTTTTCTCCCTCTGGTAAAACTATAATGCAAATATTTGTTTACTCAACGGTGTTTCATAAGCCTGGTAGGATTTTTACTTTTTAAAATTCATATTTCTTTTTTTCCTTCTCACTGGGTAGTTTCAGAAGACTTATCTTAAAGTTTGGAAATTCTTTCTTAAGTTTGATTTCGTTGGTTGTGGAAGCTCTCTGTTGTATTTTTTATTTCATTCATTGCCTCTTTCAACTCCAAGATTTCTGTTTGGTGCCTTATTACAATATTTATCTCTTTGCTAAATTATTCATTCATATAATAAATTATATTTTATGATTTGATTGTCTATAATCTGCTGTATCTCACTGAATTTCCTTAAGATAGTTATTATGAAGATTTTTAGGCAATTTGTAAATATACTTTTCTTTGAGTTCTGTTACTGGAGACTTATGTTTCTTTGGGGATATTACATTTCTTTCATTTTTCATGTTTCTTATCTTCCTTCATTGATATCTGCACATCTAATGGAATAGTAGCTCTCTCCAATTTTATGGAATAACTGTTATAGAGATATGTACTATTGTACATCTACAGGGTCCTATGGGTATTGGTTGGATATGGTACATTGGCTTTGGAACTAGGTGGACTCAATAGCATGGGCCCCATGCAGTTTCTTCAGTTGTAATTTTTGTTGGTGGTATCTGTGATTACTTCAGTGAACTAGCCCCTGAGAGCTTGTGACTTCAGTGGTATAATTTTTCTGAAGATGGGGGTTCCTAGCTGGTTTTCAGGGTGGACACATTCAGGAATGACGGGATGGCAGGATGTGTGATAGGTTCAGCAGAGCCACTACTGAGCTGGGTTTTGGACCAGGCATGCACATATGATAAGACTACTGTGTGGCAATGTCTCCAGAGAGATGAGCCTGCCACCAGACTCACTATTGGCCCCCGCAGTTGTGTGGTAATCTCTATGTGGATGGAGCTGATGCCAGAGTGGTTGTTGGTATAGGTTCAGCTGCCCACAGTGCAGTGAGTAGGTTGCTTATGTGGTGGTATGTCTAGGAAACAGGGCAGTTGCTGCCCTCTCAGGGTTGATATGGGTATGCATTGGCACAGTGTGCTTACTGGCTGTTCTGCATCTTCCCTGCTGTGCAGATCTACCTATTCTTTGGGGATGGGGTTACGGGCTCAGTGAAGCCAGGCTCATGATGCTATAGGTACTCGTATGAACATGGTACAATGACAGTGGAGCTTCTACTGGTCCCCCATAGCAGATCAGACTCTAGCAATGGGTCCAATTTTAATATAGCACCTGTTGTTGCAGATTAGGTCACAGAAATGGTGGGTACATCACTGAGGCTCCTACTGTTGGACAATGCTGCTGCGTGAACTTTCAGCAACTTTGCAAACAGTATTTAGGGCCTGTAAAGACTGAGGGACTCTCCTAGCATGGATTTCTGGCATCTTTGGCAGCTATTGGGACTGGTGGGAGTCTCCTCCAGCTTACCTCTTCCTAGTAGAAGAACTTCCCCCTGACTCAAAGCTGATTGCAGCAGGGGAAACAGTGCAGCAGGGGCAGAGTATCTTCCTTCTCTATGGTGCTATCCTAAGCTTCTGTACTCCACAGAAATTTCACTGCTTCCTGGTGCTCTCAGCATACTTTCTCAATCACTCCACTTGAGGTATAGTTGTTTATTCATTGTTGTGGTCCCTTTTTGTTGTAGGGGACCAGCACCTAGTAACACTAGTCATCCATCTTGCTCCTCATTACTCTATGTCAAACCTTATTTGAAACATAAACAGAAAGAAGAGATAGAAATGCGCATTGCCATATGAACTGTTCATATTTTATGCATATGAAATAAGTTTGTTTCCCTATTGAAGTGGTACTCAAATTTTGCTGCTCATTTGAGTAACCTAAGGAGCATGAAAAGACACTGGTTTCTGAGTCCCACTTCCAGATTCTGATTTGTCAATCTGGAGAGGAGCCTGGGCATGGAGATTTTTTCAAAATTTCCCAGGTGATCCTAATGTGCCGCAAATCTGCAAACTGACTATGGGCTGCAAGTCAACAAGTGATCAGGTAAAAATGTAAGACACATGGGCTGTTACTTGAGCTCTGTTGCTATGTGTATTCCATTTTTTTCGTCCTGGAAGAGGTTTGCTATGGAAAATGACTGACAGTTTTGTTGATTGTCTGAAATAGATTGAAATTTCCAATTAGCTTGAATAGGGAGGGAGAAAGGTTGAGCACAATGCTAATGTGTATCATTTACTTATTGCATTATGTGTTTAGCTAGATGCTGTTGCAATTGAGTTCAACTCTCCTCTTGATGCTAATAGTAATGCTTGTCCTAATGCAGCTAAAAACTTCTAGGCCCGTAGGTAGACAGCGTCACAAAGTATTTAACCCTCGCTCTCAAGCCCATTCCCCTCTCTCAATATATAAATATACATCAATGCACTTGAGAGCAAAATAAACATATTGGCCTTTGATTCTTCTTCTATTCCATTTCCTTTTTATCAGAAGACTTTCAGACATTTGCCTTTTGGTGGAATGTAGACAATACCATCAAGAGGTAAAGTGCCCTTAGGGAGAAGAAAACAGTATTTCAAAAAGATTGATGCTCAAATAAGGAAGTTTCAGTCATCTTGGCTTAGAGGCCAAATATCCAAAGTCAAAAAAAAAAAAAAGAAAAAAGAAAAGAAACGAAAGAAAATCCAGCTTTTTCTATCTAATTGAAACCAGGCAGCTTTAAGAAAATGAAAAAGAAAAAAATCTTAAACCTTGAATTGTCTTCCTAATGCAATGTGTGCTTGCCCTGTCTTAGACTATTCTTCCTATTTCCTATATTACTCCTAATGTTTAATTCTTGAAATAGCTACATAGCTGAACACAGAAGCTAACCTCTTGCCCCAGTGTGAATTAAATCTTCTTTTTCTAAGACTGGCCTTAGATGTACATAATTATTTTCTCAGTTTGAAATAAGGTGCTGTGTTTTGCCTTTTCAATATACTTAATGCAACTATAACAAACCTGTTATGATGCCACTTTGGTGATTTTCTTCGTCCATGTAATTTTGAAAAATAAATTCATAATGTTCATGTGTGATTTGCCCCCAGGGTGGTTTGCTGTAATGTGAGGATATTGGAGCCTTTCCCTAAGTCATTAGAAAGCATCCAGAAAGCAGCCCCTGGTCTCCTTCAAAGCAGGAGGGAAGGAAAGAATCTTTAATCATAATAATCCTGGGTGAAAAAAAAATCTTGGAAATATAACATCTGCTTCTGTGCTTTGTTGTTTTGCAGGATAACAGTGATTGCTTTAGCAGCTTCTACTGCCATATGTGTACAATAAGTAAATGAACATAAAATTGAACAAACACATAAAAGAAGGATAAACCCACCCAGCTTAACAAATCCACTCTCTTACCTGCTGTGCCCTGAAATATAAAAAAAGAAATAATTTGGATCATAAGGATTAGTAAAATAACAGTCTCTGTTAACAATATTGACAGGCAGTATAAGGATAATTTGTCTGATGTGGGGACTAGCAGTCTTAACCTTTTAATTCTTAATAACTGTTCTCTTTCACCACTATCTCCCTAATAACAGAAGAAAAATTACCTATGCATTTTTCTTAGAAGAAAATGAAAAGTTAATAGTCCAAATAGACTTTTTCTGCTCATTTGGAAATGAAATCCATAACTAGATTTTTTTCTCATCATTCACATCGTCAATGTGTAAAAACATCATTGTGAATTTAGGTGCACTAAGATCAGAAAATTTAAAATTGGTTCTCCCAAGCCATTAATTATTAACCAACATTGTGTATAATACTAAAATCTTAGGAACCCTTTTAAGATTTAAAAAGCTCTGCAAACATTAGCTAATTTATCCTCATCATTTTTCTCAAGTATCATAATTGGGAATTATTAAATATCCTTAATATTTGTCAATAAATAAATATTTGTTAACTGTCACTGCTACATCTAAGTCATACTATTAATGAAATAAAGTATTATTTTGGATTTAGCAAAACAACATTGGGAGTAGATAATTTTGGTATGTTACCAAAATTATCATAGTGATAATTAAATTTTCTAACTATTTTATATTATTTATTCATTTTATTTATCATTACTTTTTTATTTTTTATTTTTACTATTACGGTGATAATTAAAATAAAAAATAAAAGATGTTTCATATATTACTGGTCATTCTGCACTGTAATTAATATCCTCATTTTTCCTGGCCTTTAGTGTCTCATGTGTTTCTACTCTAATCAAGTAGCTAAAAGAACCAACAATGAATCCAACAGATCCAGGTCCAACGTTATGGCCACCACTTGCTAACTATGTGAACCTGGGCAAATTACTTAGCCTACATGGGCTTTGGTTTTCTACTTTAAAAAATTAGGCACAAAATAATCACCAACCTCACATATATTCATTCTATAAAGGGTAAATGAGAGTATAGATTTAAATTGCTTAATATGGGACCAGTCCCTTAATAAGTGATCAGAAATATTACCTGGGAAACATATTTTTCCAGTGGTGTTATCTTTGTAATTATTTTGTTCTTTTTAATATTTTTCTGCTTCATCGTCACCCAAGTCTCTTCATTCAGTGAGTTAATCTTACCATCTTATTTTTTAAAAATACCTTCTATTTCTAATAATTCATCATTTTTATAACTTTTCTCTCTTACCTACACCCAACAATCTTATATAATAGGCAGGTTTGCCTTGAAGCTAATGAGGCTTAACCTTCAGAGATCCACACTTTATGGGTACCTTATTAGATAATAGGAGGAACTCCAGAAATTAGTTCATGTCATCATATGCTTTGGAAAAAAATTTTAAAGTGATCTGTTTTAACTTTAATTAGATAAGACCACTGTCTTATCTTTGCCAATTTTCTTTCCATCATGTTCCTTTGGTATTGGGTCATTCTAGAATGGTCATAGGTTTTTTGGGTGTCTGGCTAAAGGAAAGTTTGAGTTGAATCTATTATGTGATTTAACAATACCATGTGTAATAAAGTATTTATTGTTCTTTTATTGGAATGGCTTCCAGAAACACTCCTATAGCCCACACTACTGATTTAACTGGGACTAAAATGTGGAGATGCAAGGACAAAGGCAATTTTGCAAAATAGCTATGTCTTACACTTCATACCTCTGAAAGCATGTAAGGTTGAAGAAGAAAAAAAATTGAAAATTATGAAGCCAGAAGCTGTTCTGTAGAAAATTATTTCAATTATCAGACACAAAGTAAAAATAAAAAATTTGTTCTTATCAATGCTTAGTCAAAACAGACATTTTCTCCTGTCAAAAATATAATTATCAATAATGAAGTGTGTGTGTGTGTGTGTGTGTGTGCGCGCGCGCGTGTGCGTGTGCGTGTGTGTGTGTGTAGTGAGACTTGTATACTGCATAAACATGTAGTGGTGCTTAAATTACTAATGCATTTACAACTGTACAGTATTTATGAAAAAGTAAACTATATATTACTCAAATATAAAATCAACTAATAATAATTAGACATTATTAATAATAATGAATCTGAAAGAAACTTTTCTAAATTAATAATTGAAAGCAAATTCTAATCAGCCATGATAAGAAAAAACTTTGTATATGAAATATATAGCTTATTCTTTAGTATATATATAGAAATATTATAAAGCAATTGTTAAAATTTCTACTTAAAAAGTAGAGAAAAGTTTTCAGAGATATGCCAAGTTGTAGTTAAATTTTTATTTTTTTCCAGATTTTGTGATGTCTGAGATATTTGACAGCATTTTATAATTTGTAATTTGAAGAGCTTCCAGTTTCAGTTAGGATGAAATATTTTGACCACTGAGAAAGCATAAAACAAATAAAATGACTAACACTCAATCAAAAAGTTCTAAAAGTACCAAGAATGAGAACTATATGGCTAAAATTTAAAGAGAAGAATAGCCAATAGAAAGAGATTTGAACATGATATTTGTGTTATCAATCAGAGACTTTAAAATAATTGGGATTAATATGGTCAAGGAAATGATAGAAAATAAGGGGAAAAATGAAGAATTTTACAAAAGAATTGAAATGTGTAAAAAATAATCAAGTGGGCAGTCTAAAAGCACAACTAAACTTTAGAGTTAATAGGTTGATTTATTAGCAGAAAATGTGAGTAGAGAACCAGCAAGTCTCTCAGAGGACAAAGAGGAAAAATACAAGTAGAAGTATAAATAGGCTTGTGAGATACGGGGAAATAGTTGAACAGAAAGATTTTTCAAGTTTGAAATGGAAAAGAGAATGAAACAGAAGATATATTTGAGGAAAAATGACCAAAAGTTTTTAAAAATTGATTAAAACTTGTAATACACAGATTCAATCAGTTATGAAAATCCTGAGTAGAGTAAGTAGAAAGAGAATTACATCTAGGCCATTGAAATAACCCCTAAAACCAAAGGAAAAATTTTGTAAACATCTAGGAGGAAGGCGTGATGAGAGAGGAAGACACAGAGCTTTCAAATTAACAGCAAAAAATAATAATAATAACATTTGAGTTCTGTAGAGACCATGGAGACCGTATGGAAAACACATTTTATATTAAAATAATGTTTAAAGTGTCAAACTGGCATTTTGTACAAACAAGTTTTTAAGATAGAATTAAGATAATTTCAGACCAAACTATTAAGAGAATTTATTATGACCAATTCCTTAGTGAAAGAAATATGCAAGGAGTTATTGTGAAAGAAAAAATCCCAGAAATGTAAAATACAGGAAGAATAGGCAAATATGTTAATAAGAGATGTCAATGGATTTTGAATATATAAACCAAAAAAAATCTCATAGATTTTAAAATATGTTTAGGCTAAAATACATCGAACAAAATAAAAGTACAGCAAAGGGACAAAGAAAGTTAAAGTGTTAGAAAGTTATAGATTTATATAGAAATCGTAAAAGAAAAATAAACTATAATAGCCCAAGTTTACATGACTACCTATGATAGTCATGTAAAGCAATGTATAAAAATAAAATATTAAAATTTAAAATGTGAAAAAAAATAAAATTTTAAAACATTTCATTAATTCAAATGTGAACAAGACAAAAACATAGAAGAACCTCAAAACACTGGAGGATGAAAAATAAATATGTTAGATATTGATCCAAACATTTTAATAATAACAAAGCAATAAAAGAAATAAATATACCATATACAAGACTAAGACTGTAATATTTGAATTACAAATAAAGAAGTTTTATCTGTTTAGAAGTGACTCTTATTATAAGGATCCACAATGATTATAAATAAAAGGATTAAAAATAATACATTATGCCAAAAAAATTGCAGGAAAGAAGGGAAGATAAAAACAACATTCAATGCTAATATCAAAGTTAACTTTCAAAAATGGAATTACAGACATAAGTCATAGTGATAAAGGTGAAAATATGCCATGTCCTAGTCCATTTTCTGCTGCTGTAACAAAATACCTGTACCTGGGTAATTTATAATAAACAGAACTTGATTGACTCATGATTCTGGAGGGTAGGGTGTCCAAGATCAAGGGACAAGCACTTGGTGAGAGCCTTCTTGCTGCCCCACCCAATGGTAGAAGGCAGAAAACCAAGAAGGAATGAAAGAAAGTGGGAGAGCAAAAGGCATGTACCCACATCCACAATAATGATATTAATTCATTTATGAGGGTGGAGCCCTAATGATCTAAACATCTCTTAAAGGTTCCACCTACCAATACCATCATAATAGCAATTAAATTTCAACATGAGTTTGGTGAAGACAAACATTCAAACCATAGCATACCAGGAATATTAAAATTATAAATCTTTAGGCACTCAGTAAATTAGATTCACCAACTATAAAGCAAACATTACAAAACTGAAACAAAAAAAATAAGCAAATCAACAATCTTAATAGAATTTAATACATTTCTCTCAAAAGCTGATGGAACAGACAAAACATCAGTTAATATATGAAAGATTTTTTAAAAAATTAAGATTGATCTAATTACATATGTAAAACTGTGCAGACAACTCATATACAACACGTTCCACCTACCAATACCATCACAATAGCAATTAAATTTCAACATGAGTTTTGGAGAAGACAAACATTCAAACCATAGCATACCAGAAATATTAAAATTATAAATCTTTAGGCACTCAGTAAATTAGATTCACCAACTATAAAGCAAACATTACAAAACTGAAACAAAAAAAAACAAGCAAATCAACAATCTTAATAGAATTTAATACATTTCTCTCAAAAGCTGATGGAACAGACAAAACATCAGTTAATATATGAAAGATTTTTTAAAAAATTAAGATTGATCTAATTACATATGTAAAACTGTGCAGACAACTCATATACAACACGTTTTGCAAGTGCACATAAACCATTATCAACTTTAAATTACATCATTTCAGAACTTGTGTAAACACATTTTGATTGAAATCATTCACAATAAATTATTTGACCACAGTAAATTTAGGATAAAAATTAATGATTCATATACAACTAGGAAATCCTCGCATTCTTGGAAATTAAGTGATAAACATCTATAAAAACAAATAACAGGAAAATCATCTGATTCAAAGATAAAATAACACCAGAAATAACAAAATGTTTTAAACCAAATCATAGTAACGACAGAACCTATCAAAATTTGTAAAATTAAATATGACCTCCATTAGAATAAGAATGTAGAGTCTTAAATGCACATAGAAAAAGATGATAAACTTAAAATCAGTGTTCAAATTTTCTAGCTGAAGAAGGCAGAAAAAGAACATTAAATCCAACCCAAATAAAGCCAAAAAAAAAAAAAGGGACTATTAGAAAACCTGTCTGGTTTTTAAATCTGTGAAAATCTGTGAATCAGTAATTTTCAGATGCTGACCAACAGGCTGCACAATACTCTCATCCCAGAGGTGAGAGAAATAAACCAAGAGAGCTCTATGCCTGCACTGGCTTATTTCTTGGAGTCAGTTTCCAGTCTTCAGAAGAGGAAATACAAACAAAGTCTGAGAGAATTGTGGACTTGAAAAGATAGAGATCTTATCTCAAGGAAGCCAAAGAAGCTGGAATTAGTGGGCTCAACTACTGAAAAAGAGGGAACTGAACTGACTAGGGCTCTGAAGATGTGTAGTAAGGATGTCTTGAGGGCTTGACTGAAGATTTACCTGCACGTGTGTGAAAGGAAACTACTGAAGGTAGGAAAAGAATCATTTTGAGTAAGCAGAACAATCCCTACACATCGCACAGAGATAGGGATAGTTGGTATGTAACCAATCAGACTAGAAGAACCCTTGTAATGTATAGAGTATCAAATAGAATCCACAAAAGAATGATTTAGCCATATACTAAAGAGTGTTCCATAATTCACCCTAAAAAGTTTAAAAGTAAGCCTTGAAATGATTGAATTTTAATTACATTTCTTTAAAAGAAGTTGGATATTACATCTTTTAAAAATATATAATCAAAGCCAACAACCAACAACATAACATTTTCATCATCCAATCCAAAATTTTTAAAAGTCCTGGCTTGCAAAACAAAAATTAACAACAAAAATGAAATAATAACTAAAGATACAGAAATAGAAAATATCCCAAATAGAAGAAAAAAAGACTAATCTTTAGGTGATGAAAATTTTCTATATCATTGTTAAGAGATATGATTGTAATGCCAAGAAAAAATTAATATGGAATACTTAATGTATTCAATTAATACAAAAAAAGACAGTAAAGGAGAAACAGAAAAAAATAAATAGGAAAAGGGCATACCTAAGTATAACTATACCAAAAATTGTTGATATGCTTCTCGAATTTGCTTTAGTTCCATCCATGAGGGCCTCCCTAGAGACATCCCTTGTGACAGTACAACTGGCTGTGTTTACTTGAGAAGCTTGACAGTGTACCAGCCTGTGTTGCCTTTCCTTCCTTCCTGCATCACTTGTCACTTCACTTTTTCCCAACCTCTGTTGTCCTGGGTTTGTAAGTTACATGGAAGCTCTGCCTCAAGCTGGGAGAAGTGAAAGATGGGGTGAATGAGTAGGAACAGCAGCTGCTATTACTAAGAACTTACTCTGTACGACACACTGGTTCATCTATGAGGCATAGGGTGAAAAAGACTTGAGGTAAGTCTAATGAGACATACATACATAGAAAACAATCACAGAACCGTCTAACTACTGGGCCTGGCACTGTGGCTCTTGCCTGTGATCCTAGCACTTTGGGAGGCCAAGGTCGGCAGATCATTTGAGGTCAGGAGTTCAAGACCAGCCTGACCAACATGGTGAAACTTCATCTCTACTAGAAATAAAACAATTAGGCAGGTGTGGTAGTATGCACATAGTCCCAGCTACTCACAAGGCTGAGGCAGGAGAATCAATGGAACCCAGGAGGCAATGGTTGCAGTGAGCTGAGATTGCGCCATTGCACTCCAGCCTGGGTGACAGAATGAGACTCTATCTCAAAAAACTAACAAAAAAACTGTCTGGTGAATATGACTAGAATTTCCAAACCCATCAGCATTGATTTATAAATGATCAAAATTGTCACTAGTTGTGACATACGGTTACATCAGTAATTTTTTACTTTATATCCCTCATGTGTACTGATTACTTTTCTATACCTAACTTTAGACAACCAAAAATACATTATTGAGAATTACTGTTAGAGAGGCTTCCTAGCTGGGAAGCTATTATCTCATTAATATTCCAAGTCAAGACATTGGTCAGGGATTGGTGTGTAAACATCAGATTTTGTGTCAATTTTTGGATAGGGGAGCCAGGAGATTTCAGTACCTTGTGCAGTATTTCACCTCATTATGAAACCTTTGCTTTGGGTGAGCTATATTAGACCAGGTAGTAAGTAGCTTTGCTCTCTGCCATTGTGGTCACTGACCTACAATATTTTAATAATTTATTTGTAAAATGCTTTGGTATTTACAGAATGGAAAGTATTTTATTTTACATACCAACTCTCATATCCTTGGTTTCTCCAAGCACTTTGCAAAGTAATTAATTTAATTCGATTACTGGTTGCACAGTGACTTTGCAAACAAATGGAAAGTGCCACATGTACTTAGTAGTTTACATAAAGGTCAGATTTATTCCTGGAAAAAAATATTAGATCCACGCAATTCATAAATATGTGTTGAAATCACACTATGTTTCGGGCACTATTCTAAGCACTGGAATCTTATAAATGAGAAACGCAATTTAAAAATAAATGAATCAAGGGAAAAATGGAATAAGACAGAAAACATTTTTTTGGGGTGTTCCAGAAAGAATTCCACGTGGATGTGGCATTTGAACTGAAACTGGAATGAGGCAGAAGAGGCTGCCAGTGAATACCTTGGTAAAGAGTATTACAGGCAGAAGCTACTACTGTGGTGTTTGCTAAACTATCGTCACAGTTCACTGCAGCATAGATAACTCTCATAAGGAAGCAAAGTTTACTTTATATCAAGCAGTGCAAGAGGAAGAAAGACTTATTGATCTATAGCTATCAGCCATCATAAGCCCAACCTCTGATTAATAAAACTACTCCCTGGATTTAATTCCATTTCATGTCATTCAGATTACAGCAAAATTATTAACAATAAGGAGTGAAATCTGGAACATGGTGAGGTTCAGGTGCCTGAAATACCCAGGTAATGGAATTCAATAAATAGCTAGTAAACTGGGTCTCCAATGTGACTGTAGAATGGCAGAGTAAGTTCAATTTAATGTCACTCTCCTACTCTTAATATATGGAAATGTGGAGTGCATTTCAAAAAATTTGAAAACACATAGCTGAAACTGAAAGGAAGAAAGGCACATCTCCACTTTTTAGAAGTTATGAGAAAAATAAAATCCAGAGACATGAGAGCAGGCAGATGCTCACAGGCTCTGGTCCTAAATCCAGGCCACATGCAGATAGGAGATGGGGCTGTAACTCTAATGTCATCTGCAGGCCAGAAGTCTAGACTCAAGATGGAAGAATATCGATGAGCTGATATAGAGGTCCTGTGTGAAGCCCATGACGGGTTGTTAAGTCCATTAAAAGGGCCCAGAGAAGTAGCAAAGAAGATTGACATCTATCTGAGGTCTTCAGAGAGGGAAAACTTCAATAGTTCTAAAAAATTAGTTCTGTCTTTTTGAGAGTTGTGATAACCAGGTTGCCATTGTATGCTCTATATGATACAGAAACTGTAAGGTGAGTAATTTAAAAAAACAACCTTGTGCAGGGTGGATTTTGGCATAAATCCTAGGACCCCATCAGAAACAAAACTGAAACCATTTTAAAGGGAAATGTTTATAAGTCAGGGTACACAATATCTCAACCAAAAAGAAATAATTCTCAGGAAGTGACTTTAGTTATTTAAATATTCCATGCATTTTCATAGCCATGTCATTGCGAAGAATTCTTAAAACATACACAAACAGTTCATTTACATGTCCCACCATCCAGAGCAAAATTCACTTGCGAACTGAACCTATGGGAATTAGAAAGCACTGTATAGAGAGAAGGTTTTTGCTATTGAAAACTTGGATATAAGAAAGATAATATCAACTGTTAATTATCATGTATTTTATTTAAATCTTTTAGAGCACAATAATAGAAAAATATCTATGTATAAATGATTTGAATATTTAAAGATTTATAAGTCCCTTATCTATAAAGACTTCGTAAGTCTATGTTTTAAATAAAATCCCTGGGAGGTGCAAAAGTGTCTGGTAACAGGGTTTAATGGGCTTGAGAGAATTTCATTTGTATAAGATTCTTACTCAGCCATCAGATGCTTTCAGTGACTTCCTGAGTTTCATAGAATGACCCAACGATGTGAGGGATATTTTGCAAAAAGTTGTGCTCTTTTTTTAGCCTGCTTTTTGTGTTTGCATTAAAAAAAAAAATCTGGGTGGTACATGATGCTATTACATACTCCCCTTATTCATGCATTAATTCATCCAAACCATATTGGAATTGAGATACTTCAGTTACACTTGATAAATAATATTTAGATGAATAAAAGTCCTTATTGTCATAGTAAGTACTGAGAAAAATCATGAGAATGATTTTTGGCTAGAAAGATTCTAGCTACACAGAAGCTTGTAATTGTGTTAAAGATATAAGATATTCTTAGGGAATCGCAATTATATGGGACAGTCCCTAAGTTCAAAAATGAGATTTTATTGGCACAGCTTGAGAACAAAGAAGGGAAGGTTTATTATGGGCTGAGTATATTAACAAATGAACATTTGAGTTGTAATTTGAGATTGCCTTTATAAAAAGAAGACTTAATTTGATATTTACACATAGAGGATCATGGTTATAGCATGTGCATAGCTAGTATGACCAATATGTATGTTTCTTATTAGTGACATTATTCAAAGATAAACCAAATGTAACTTTACTTTCATGGATACATCTCAGTATACAAATAAGATGGCAAATCCTACCTCAGTAGCACTAATGAATGATACGATCATTAATAACAAGATTACCAGGGAAAGGGGAAGGGTGAGGCTCATGTCCTACATCACAAGACATAACTTACTAAATTCTATTTCTCTTTCTCCCTTCCACAAAGATCCTCTCCATCTCCCTGCACATCTGTCTAGTCCCAACTCTTGCTATATACTCCTCCAGTCACCTTTCCAGATCTTTCTGAATCTCTTCATTTTAGTTTTATTACGCCACAATTAAAACATCTCTCAGGCTCTCAAGTTTGTATCGCCACCAGTTACTCCACAAACCTAAACAAAGAACACTTCTCAGGATCTACTTTCTTCGAAAGGGAGAGGCCATGATAAGTGACTATAAATAATATAAGTGGAGAGTTGTGACTTGAAATACTGTACTGTTTTTCCTGGTAGATAATAAAGCATAAATCCAGGGAACTTTGGGAAACTGGGAAGACCAGGAGCATTCATCAATATTTATTGTTACTTCCAGAATAAAACACAGTCAGATGGCAAGCTCTGACAGGTTAACTTTTTCAAAAGTTACTTTCACACACCTTGTATACATCACTTGACTACTGGGGTGTTTGATAACCACACCTGTTTCTTCTTTACTTTTTTCTTTCTTTGCAGGCACATATATGGCACCACTCTTTCAAATCATAAGAAACTTCCCATAGGTCCCTTGCCAGGCAAGGTTAAGCTATAACAACCCAAATACATTTTTGAATAAGCTGGTTGGTTGAAAGCACAGGAAAAGAGCTGGGTTTTTCTTTTTTGACAGGCATATAATGAGTCATGGGAAAGTGGTTTAAAAAGTCAGTCTCCATGTGAGGCCAAGGTTAAGAGAGAGACTCTAGAGGCCAGAAGAGCAAAGTAGCTACAGCAATCCACATGCTTCCAAGAGCAGTCCTTTATAACTGAGGGACTGATTTTCTTCCCACTCTTTTTCCAGTAACCCAACTTGTGTCTATTAAGTGACCCAAGAGACTACAGTGTGACAGAGAAGGCTTTGATTTTCTTAGCCCTGAGTCAGGTATTCTCAGTTTACCGTCCATTCAAATTAAAAAGAGTTTTATAGGAGGAACTGAATGGAATTCAGTGAACTCTTTGTTTCAACCCTTTACCTGAATATATTTTTTGTTTGTTCTCAACTTTCCCATGACATGCCTACATTAATACATTTTAAAAAGCAATTTGCTAAGTTGAAAGACTTTTTTTCACTATGTGCATTTACTGTGATTTGGCAAAGCCAAATTAGTTGGCCAAATTTGTTTCTATATTGCCAAAGATTATATTCTGAACTAAATGAAAACTGGTGTTTCTTTGCTCCAATGCTGAGCAATTGGAAGGCAGAACAAGAAAAGATACTCTATTAGTCCATTTCATACTGCTAAGAAAGACATACTTAAGACCTTAGTAATTTATACAGAAAAAGAGGTTTAATGGGCTCACAGTTCCACGTGTCTATGGAGGACTCACAGTCATGGCAAAAGGCATGTCTTATATGGCAGCAGACAAAAGAGAAAAGGAGAGCCAAGTGGAAGGGGTTTCTCCTAATAAATCATCAGATCTATGTGATAGGTATTCACTACCATGAGAACAATATGGGGGAACTACCTCCATGATTCAATTATCTTCCAAAAGATCCCTCCCACAACATGTGGAAATCATATGAGAGCTATAATTCAAGATGAGATTTGAGTGGGGACACAGCCAAACCATATCAGATACCTACTCATTCAGAGAAGGAAATTCAGCCTCTGTAGCTCTTCCAGGTTCTTTAAGTAAAAATAATATAAGTTACTATTAGTTCCCTAAAAGTTTGCAGACTTTAGAAAGAGGCTTGGAACTTTCAGAGTCATGTGAACACTCTGATGTAAGAGTTAGAAACTAGGCATTCTCTATTTTAAATCTACCCAAATGCTTTTACTTCTTTTTTTTTTTTTTTTTTTTTTTTTTTTGGCTTCCATATTACTTCCTGTTCGGATGTTGAAAAATCGACAGTAGTACTTCTTGAGCTTTACATGTTACAGGTCAGTTTTAGATGGCAGGGTCAGATACCCCCAACTACTTCCAGTAACATAGTCTGAGACGTAATTTGATATAGGTTGAACAATATGTTTTGTGTTGAAGTGTGTGTAGGGCTTATTATACCTAATGTAGTTACAAACTGAAAATATTTTAAGATCTTTATCTTTGGATAGTTTTTCTGTGGTGTTCCTTGGTGTCAGACTGTTAATGTGCAGTCTGGCACCTGCAAATAATGTGGCTTTGGGAGTCAATCTTGTTTATTATGCTGCTTTATCTGGGGAGAATCTTAAAGTCAAAATAGTGGTACAACCAGAACGACTGTTCTTTCTTCCAATTTCACTGCCCTAGTTTTTTCTTCCTGGTTTATCTGCATTCCCCTGGCTTGTATTAAATATTTCTGCAATATATTGGATCAGGCATATTCCTGTAAGCTATCACAATGTGATCTGAAACAAGGGTATAAATGAATGTAAAATATATAATGTAATATAAACATACAGAGTTTAAGTGCAATGTTTATGTTTTCTATGCTGAAGTCATTGCTCCTCTTGCCAGTAAGATTTGAATGAAAACACTAAAAAGGCAAAATCTTCAATTCTGAAAACTTAGTATGTATGAGTCAGGTATATAATTTGTAAAAGTCTTAGAAGTGAGGAACTGTCTTTTAAATTTAATTGCTATTGCAAACAGCAGAGTAGCATACACAAATAAGTACCTAATGAAAATTTATATTCTAATTTGGAATTCCTGTATTTTCCTTCTCATCTTGTGATAATAGGTCATTCCATTATCTTCTGTTTAATGCTTCCACTTCATAACATGAGAGATTTGCTGTGAACAAAAAAGAGAGGAAAAATTATTATTCCCTTTTTGATGAGGAGAAGGAAGGGTAGAGAATATTAAAGGTCAAACACTCATGAGGAACTCATAATTTTCTATATATTTCATAGAGTATTTTTTCTTTCAAAAATTGATTTCAAATTCCTGAAAGAATACTATGATATGTTGTTATGTCCATTTTACAGACTGAAGTAAGTGAATTTCACGGAGGTATGAAACTTGCCCAGGGTTATCCAGTTAATAAGTGGCAGAGATGGGAATTAAATCCATATATATCTATTTCCAAAGCTTTTGTTCTCCTCCCCTCATCTGCTTTTCATAGCCAACAATTTCCTGCTTATGAATATGACAGGTTTCCCAAGAGCCAGTCAACAATGCTTTTTAATCAGCTCAAAAAATTACTGTTGATTCTCTAAAGACATATTTCTTTTCCATTCAGTGACTATAGTTGTTCAAACACTATTCCCAGAACCTGGTAATCATATGGATGGAGACCAAGAAGAAACAGAACTAGAGATGCCTCTAGCAATCAGTAAAGACTAGGCTCATTGGTGCCACCAAATGTCTTTCCCTCTAGACTAAATTAATCCTATTAGTAAGATCCAAACACTTTATAGTATTGCCCTTCCCTGATGACATCCTCTTCTGCCAATCATTTTGTCTTATCTTTCCCCATATAATTATAATTACTTGTCAAGTTTTGATAAACTCAGTGACTAGTATTCAATGTACTAGTCACAAAAGTGGAGGCTACTAGATTCCAGCAAAGGGAGAAAATAGAGAAACTTTATAAAATGTAAATATATGAATATGTACACATACATAAAATGTATATACTATATGTGGCATTTCTTCAAACTTCTTTCAGTATCTGCATATTTTGTATATTAGAAGCAAAAATAGGAATAAGCATAGCATTCTGTTTATAAGACACAGAAAATAGACCCCAATATGGAAATCTTTAGCAATGAGAATAAGGAAGAAAGACTACAGCACAAGATTGAGATGTTAATTTTTTTTTCTAGCTGCAATGCCAAATATTGAATTTTCAACTTAGGACGAGAATGCCTTAAGAAGATATATTAGTTTTCTAGGGATACCATAACCAACTAGCACCAGATGAGTGACAAACCACAGATATTTATTTTCTCACAGTTCTGGAGGCTGGAAGTCTGAAATAAAGTGTCATCAGGGTTGATTTCCTCTGAGGGCTTGCTCATTGGCTTATACATCACCATTTTCTCCCTCTGGCTTCACATGGTTTTTCTTTTGTGTATGTCCGCATCCTAATCTTTTCTTTTTATAAGGACACCAAATCACATGGATTAGGTTTCACCATGTGACCTCATTTTACCGTAGCCACCTTTTTAAAGGCCCTATCTCAACTTTCATAACATAAAGAATAAAAGTGAAAAATAAAGGCTCTGTCTCCAAAGACGGCCACATTCTGATGTATTGGAGTTAGGACTTCAACATGTAAATTTGAGTGTTAAAAGGGCAATTTAGCCCATAACAGAAGATAGGGTTTTAGGGAAGTAAGTTACTACTTAATTTAAGTGAAATGCTTCAGGATATGAATTTATGCGAGAAGAACAATAATAAGAATTTCCATAATACCATATATTACACAAAGAACTAAACTAATGATCACAACATCTGTAATGTGGGCATTAAATGAAGCTAAGAAAGGTTAAGCAATTTACCCAGAGTCATGTGGTTCATACTTGGCCAAATCCAGAACTCAAAACACGTATTTTCCCAGTTCCAAGCTCATTCCACAATTTGCCACAAAGGAACAATAATCACTTTCCAAGGGACCCCCCCTCATCAACTATTCCCTATTACATATTCATTTTAATTTTTGCTGAGATTAATAAATCAGCATTTTTGCTTAGTTTCAGAAGTTACATGGGGATAGAATGGAATTGGATATTGTTAGTAAACTTCCCACATGGGTAAATGGAGTCCAGAAACTTCAGTGATGTTTCCATATAGAAGACAACAAGAAGCATTTCAGCATCCTTTTGCTTCATTTATCTCTCCAAAAACGCTACAACAATCCACTTTAAGAAGCCCTTGTGTTTTCCAAACTTTCACCAATGGAATGTTCAGGGTCATTTATGCTAATCTAATTAGTTTCACATTTTAATTCACTTTAAAACCAGAAATTCCCATTGTTCTCTGTGAGGAAATCAAGTGAAGATCATAGCTGCTCATTTGGAGAAGTTTCTCTTCAGGACCCTGGAAAAACCTAATACATATAGTAATAATTGTTGTTAATTATATCATGATTAATCAGACATCAAAAAGGGGCATACATTGGGATAAATGATGATAAGAAAAAAACATAGATTATAAATATTCAGTATTGGAGCTACTTGAGAGGTTGGGGTGCACCTGAGCCTAGAGAGAGTAAGGTTGCAGTGAGCAGTGATCGCAACACCACACTCCAGCCTAGGCAATAGAATAAAACCCTGTCTCAAAAAAAAAAGATATGGACATATGAGAAAGTCTTAGAATTTAAATCCCATTTTTCAATATGAACATAGGAGAAAGTTAGAATTTAAATCCCATGTTTCAGAATAAAATTTCTCAAAAAATCCCTAGAAACTCAGCTCTATGGATTGGTTAAACAAACTATGTTATATTCATGCAATGAAAAAGTGTATTAAAGAATGAGATACTCTTTTCTAAATGACTTATCAGTGCTTCAAAAAAATGGTAAATAATAGTTTGTTTTGTTTTTTGAGACAGGGTCTCGCTCTGTCACCCAAACTGGAGTGCAATGATTACAGCTCACTGCAGTCTGACCTCATGGGCTCAATTAATACTCCTACATAGATCTCCCCAGTAGCTGGGACTACAGGTGCCTGCCACAGTGTCTGAATAATTATTGTATTTTTTGTAGTAATTATTGTAAATATTTGTATTTTTTCACCATATTACCCAGGCTAGTTTGGAACTCCTGAACTCAAGTGATCTGCCCACTACAGCATCCCAAAGTATTGAGATTAAAGGTGTGAGCCACCATGCCCAGTAGTTTTTTTTTTTTTTTAATATGGTATTAGGCATCTTCATTTTGTCCTGCACTTATTGCTAATGTTAGTAAAGTTTTATCAGTATCTTTAGCTGATATGGTCTGGATCTGTGTTCCCGCCCAAATTTCCTGTTGAAATGTAATCCCCAATGATAGAGGTGGGGACTGGTGGGATGCTTTCTCATGAATAGTTCAGCACCATCCCCTAGTGCTTTTCTGGTGATAGCATTATCATGAGATCTGGTTGTTTGAAAGTGTGTAGCAACTCCCCTGGCTCTGTCTTACTTGTGCTCCAGCCATGTGAGACACCTCACTCCCCTTTGCCCTCTGCCATGTTTGTAAGTTTGAGGAGGCCTCCCCAGAAGCAGAAGCCACTATGCTTCCTGTACAGCCTGCATAACTGTGAGCCATTTAGACTTCTTTATAAATTTATAATTTATAAATTACCCAGTCTCAGGTGTTTATTTATAGCAATGTGAGAACAGACTAATATGCCTACCCCTTCTTTTCTTTTTTAAATATGTAATTCCTTCATGTTGCAGAAACATTCATCTATTCTGATTGACTAGTTTTTTTTTAATTAGAAATGAATATTGCATTTTATAAAATACCATTTGATCTTTCAGATGATTGTATAACTTTATTGTCTTTTGAGCATATTATATGGTAAATTATTTTTGTTATATAATTCATTATAAATTATATTTACTATATCATAATTAAAAAGCAGCATTATGGTTCAGAAATAGACTAATCAGTGGGAAATAAATGTCTAAAATTAGACTCAATAATATAAGAGAATTGAAATTATAATAAAATTGACATTTTGGATCAGTAACAAAAATTATTCAACAAAGGTGGAAAATACAGCTAATCATTAATAATTTCTAGATATATTAACTACTTAAAAATATAGAGGCTGGGTGCAGTGGCTCATACTTATAATTTCAGTACTTGGAAGGCTGAGGCAGGAGGATTACTTGAGGCCAGGAGTTTGAGACCAGCCTTAGCAACACAGCTAGACTCCCATCTCTGCCACAGCTGGGCATGGTGGAATGTGTCTGCTGTCTAACTACTCGAGAAGCTGAGGTGGGAGGATCACTTGGGCTCAGACAGTGGAGGCTACAGTAAGCAATGATTAAGCCACTGCCTTCCAGCCTGGGGTGACAGAGCAAGACCCCACCTCTAAAAATAAAAATGAAAAAAGAATAAAATAGAAATAATGGAACTGTAAAACTACCAGAAGAGACCTGGTAGACTTGAATTTTTTCTTTTCTTAGTGAAGCTATCTTTTTAAGCTAAAATTTTAAAAATAATCTTAATTATATAAGAATTTCAAATTTCTCCATGGAAAAACATACTAAAAAGAAGGTCAAAAGCAAAACACCCTGAGAAATATATTTAGAGATATACATGCTTTCTCTGCATCTCTTGAGAGAAGCACATGGTTGTTTTCTTTAATCTATAATGTGGGCATCAATAAAAGACACTGGTTCAGAACATGAACTCTGGAGTTCTTGTCTTGGTTCCACTACTGATCATCCATACAATCTCTACATGTTACTTAATCTCTATTTGCTTTGAAGTGGAATCTTCACCTGAAACAGGGAAGCAAGATACGGTAGTGCCTTCTGCTGGAGACAATAGGTAAAACGGAGTAAATATTTGTACCACTTGGGACAGTGCTTACCACAAGGGTAACACAATGTTGATGTTTATCAAATTAAAAAAAAAAAAAAAAAAAAAAAAAAAACCTAAAAGATAAATAAAATACAGTGAATTAAATAAATGTTTTCCTGATGTTAAACCACTCTCACATTTCTTGGAGGACCCAACTCAGTCATGCCTTTTTCTCACTCTAGTGGACTTGGGCAGCTAATAGAGTGGTTTAAACATTTTGCTTTTATATCTATGAATAAATTTGGCTTGTAAATTTCTTTTTCATACAGTTCTTATCTATGTTCAGTATCAACATTATATAGGCTTTATAAAATAATTAAATGAAGATTCTTTACTGTCTAGAAGTTTTTGTTAAGATTGATATTCTCTTTGTAGAAGTTTGACAGAATTCACCTCCCAAATGATCTGGGTCTGGTATTTTCTCTGTGGAGGATTTTAAACAACTGATTTAATTTATTTACCAGTTAAAGAACTCTTTCAGCTATATATTCCTCTTGTGTCAGTTTTCATAAACTTTAGCCTCTAGGAAATTGTTTTAAGTAACTGTTCAATTTTATTGACATTTCATATATTCTCTTTTCTATAATCTCTGCTGAAGAATTGCCCCATTCTTTCTGCATATTATTTACTTGTGTTTTCATTTTTCTTAAAATGCCTATTTGTTTATAAATCTTTCCAAAGCACTATCATTTGGGTCTAGAAATCACCTCAATTTTGTGCTATTTTTCTGTTTTGTTAAGTTCTACTCTTTGTTATCTACTTCCTTCTCTGAGTTTCTTGTTTTCTTTATCTTTTTTTTTTCTTATCTTTTTTTTTTTTTTTTTTTAATGAGATAGAGTCTGGGTTTGTTCCCCAGGCTGGAGTGCAGTGGTGAAATCTTGGTTTACTGCAACTGCAACCTCTACTTCCCAGGTTTAAGCAATCCTTCCACCTCAGCCTCCCAAGTACTGAACTACTGGCCTGTACTACCACACCTGGATTTTTTTTAATTACTTTTATTTTTTGGAGAGACAAGATCTTGCCATGTTGCCTAGGCTGGTCTGGAACTCCTGGGCTAAGGCAGTCTGCCCAACAAGACCTCCCTAAGTTCTGGGATTACAGGTATAAGCCACTACACCTTCCCTGTTTTGCTTTTCTAACATCTTAGTTCAAACACTTGCTCATTAACTTTAAAAAATCATTTCATTTGTAATATTCAAGTCTCTTTGAAAGTCTGAGAGTCCCAAGTTCTTCTAAGCCTATAAGGGTCAGCTCCTCCATATTAATGTTGGCCCAAGACTTAATTCACTCTATACAATAAACATGAAGGCGTTTCGTTGCCCTGTTGACTATTTTGTCTTTTGCTACTTCTTACTTTCATTTACAGGGAAGCCCTGCAAAAATATTTTTTACATGCTGAAGGGACAGAAAGTCATTTTAAAAAATTTCTTTTCAGGATCTATCTACTAATGTAATCAAGCAGAAAATATGATATGCTATTTTACTGAAGGCAGCATCATTTTTCTCATTACTTCCATGTTTTATTGGCTGTTTTACATCAATGGGTTTTTAGCTTTCTTGATTATGTGTATTTTTATATTTGTTTAAATTCTACCTAGCCTCTTTAAATTCTACCTGGTTCCTTTTGCGTGTGTGTGTGTGTGTGTGTGTGTGTGTGTGTGTGTGTGTATAAAAAAATATATATATACACAATTTTAATATAATATATAATATATCATATATTATAACAGTATATGATCTATAATATATGATGTATTATATATAATATATTCACATATAAATTCAAATTATAAATTCAATTATATGCAGATTTATATTTATATTATAAATTCAAATTTATATTATAAAATCAAATTTTATATATTACATATCTACTTTATATAATATAGCTATAAAATATATAGTATATAATATATACTATATATTATGATATTTATACATTATATATATTTATTTATTTTCTATCCTGTACCTGATCATTCCAACTTCTGGTGGTTCTGGGAATCAAATTCTGTTATTGCGTGCTTTTGTTGATTCACTTTCATTGCAGCTTATGTTTTCATTATTGCATGAATTTAAATCTTGAGTTCATATTTAGCTAAACCTTGTGGGAATCCCATGAATTCAGGATGAAGAGTGCACCTCTCCAGAGGGGATTGACTTTTGTGTTTAAAGGACTACCCGGCTGAGAGCACTTTAGCTTTCTTTGCTTCTGTTTCTAGAACTACAAACAAATTTGCAGCCCGAACACTCTGAAAGCAAATATGGGGTTCTAAGTTCTCAAGAGTTCCTATCTTGTTTTCTACTTAGAGAAGAAGTAAACAGAATTGGCTCTTATTCTTCCTTTGACAGTAGATGTTTCTCTTGTCCACCTTTAAATTAAAGATAAGGCTACCTACGTATAGATTCTCTGTTCTAAGTTCCCATTTAGCATGAATAAAGTCTTATCTCCTGCCTTTCATGTTGTCTCTGCCATTAATGCAAGTCTTTAGGTCAGATGTCAGCATACTGTGGCCCATAGACCAAATCCATACACCTACTTTTTTACAGCTTATGAACTATGAGTGATTTTTCTGTTTTTTGATTAGTGACATTTTAAATGGTTTTGTAAGTACTCCATAGCATCTTCAATTTTGCCTCTTATCCTACAAAGCCTAAAGTACTTACTAATTGACTCCATTAGAAAAGTTTGCCAACTCCTCTCCTGGGACATCAAGACTTGCAATCTGTGCTAGCAACAATTCTCACTTCAGCGCAACCCTTTCTGTTTGTGTAATTTTAATTACATTCTTCTAAATCAACCATACCCATGAAAGTAAGTGTACTACATTTAACCCAGAATATATAAAAGTTTTATTTTGTAAGAGTTTTTCCAATAATCTTGCCCACCAGGTTGTTCATAATCTTGTTAATAATGGCAAAAAAATTAAAAACAAGTTGACATCAATAAAGGAGAACTGTTCATAAATAAATTATAGAATCACATACAGTGTAACACTATAATGTTAAAACAGTGAAATGCAACTATTTTTATTGTTATAGATATGTGTTCATTTTGGTCCCTTTTAAAAATTAGCCTATCTCTGTGTATGTATGTAGTTAATCACATATTTATATATATGTATGCATAATTTTATGATATTTACATACAAACATGAAATCATATATACATAATTTTATATACATACATAAAATATGATTATATTTTTATATAGACATACACAAATATACTTATATTTATATATATTAAAACTTGAAGCATAAATATATAGCATATGGGTGTGTGAATATGTGCATGTTTACACATGGATGTGTAGGTTGAGAGATCTATAGTTATGATTTAGACATAATTCAAGAAGTTTTAAAATAGTTATCTCTAGGTTGGAGGGATTGTAATCACCTGATGGGTTCTTCCTGCCACTGCACAGACAAAACCAATTCACTGAGACTTTCCCTGTTGCACTGGTATTGCAATAGGGAAAGTCAAATTAATGCAAGGCCACTGTCATAACATTTAGCAGTCACTCCCTGAAGTTATCACTCAAATCATTCTCCCTGAATACTTGAAGGTTTGGGTTTTACAAGAATAGTTTAGTGGGCAGGAAAATAGGGAATAAGTGCTGCTGATTGGTTGGGAAGGCAATCATAAAGGTGTGGAGAATAGTCCTTGTGCACCAACTCTGCCTCTGGGTAGGGGATCACAGGACCAGTTGAGTCATCACTCATGAGTCCAGGTGGGGTCACTTGGTTATACATGACCAAAAACATTTCAGAAGACCAATTGTAGGTTCTATAATAGTGATGTTATCTATAGTAGTAATTGGGGAAGTCAGAAATTGTGTGACCTCTGGCCACATGACGGACTGCTGAGCAGTAAAGGATTATAGAGACTATGCTTACATCTTTGCAGAATTTAGGCCCCTCCCATGATCCTAATCTTGTGACCTTTCGTTAGTCTTACAAAGGCAGTTTCAGTCCCCAAACAAGGAGGGGATCAGTTCTGGGACTATTTTCATTCTTGCTTCAAAGTTAAATGGTTAACTAAATTCCCCACATGGCTAGCTTGGCCTACTCCCAGGAACCAGTGAAGACAGCCAGTCTAAGGCTAGAGGCAAAATAGAGTCAACCATGTTAGATTTATCTCACTGTCATAATATTTGCCAAGGTGGTTTCAGGACTGTGGCTATTTTATTTAAAATATTGCTTATATTGTGTCATAATTCTTTATAATTAGCAGATTCCTATGCAAGTAAAATTTTAAATATGTATTCATACTTACATATACCATTCATACTTATTTAACTTTAAATATATATAAAGATAATACCCTCCTTTTTTAAACATTTGTTTATTTGAGACAAGGTCTTGTTCTGTTGCCCAGGCTGGAATGCAGTAATACAATCATAGCTCCCAGCAGCCTCAAATTCCTGGGCTCAAGCAATCCTCCATCTTAGCCCCTGTAATAGCTGGGACTACAAACTCAAGCCACCATGCCCAGCTAATTTGTTTTAGATTTTTTGTAGGGACACAATAATTCCTACCTAACATCATTTGCTACAAGTAGTAGAGTGGGACCAGGATGGCTAAAGCAAACTCTAAAGTATCAAATTATTTCTATTGAATTATTTATGTCATCTTCCTGAAATACCTATCTAGCTATTAAAAAACATAGCAAAAGCACCTAAAAGTCTAAGAGAGGAAATACAATCCTTTATTTGTTAGAACCTCAAAGAAAAACTGTCGTTCTTTTCTGTCCTTTGCTAAACAGGCAAGAACCAAGCTTAAATCACCTAGTAAAAGCCAATTCAAACAAAAGCTTTTATCCTCATAACTGGAAAACTTAAGTTCCCAAGAGACCCCTGCATCAACCACCAAAGCCCTTCAGGCATGATTCAAAACAATAACACTTGAAGAACAATAAGAAAACTAAGATTATAGCTATTTTACAAATAAATAAAAATAATGCAGCCAATTCGTGTTTTGTTTTTTTTTTAATTTGAAAGAATGAAGGGAAATGTAAGCAGAAGGAAGACCCGATAAGAAAGGTCAGAAGAAAAGGGAAAGGAAAATAAATTTTTCCCGTTTGATAGGCAGTTCTCTTTTTCTCCCGAAATCATTTTGTCCCTTGTCTGCCAGGCCGGTTGGAGGCTTTTTCTTCTTTTTCTTTTCTTTCCATGAGACCGATTACAACTAGCACTGGAGAGTCCACTGAATGAAGGAATTCTGGTATGTAAATGAACTGTGTGCTGAAGTAGAGGAAATGGAAGTGGGAAAGTGCAATGTGGCTGTCTGTCCATGTGGCTGAGTAGGATGTTAACACATGTCATAGATGTCTTAAGGGGAAATCACTGGACTTCATTATTTGATTTCTCTTTGATTTTTTTCAGGACTGTTTTAAATAAAAAAAACACCTAGAGGTTCCGAGTACTCTTTGCTGATGTCACTGGGAAACCTGAGAGAATAGTAGAGCTGTCTTTATTCTTGACCAGATTATCTTATTTTCTGTAATCCGTTTTTATGGTAGTAAAATACAAGTAACATAAAATTCACCATATTCATCATTTTTAATGTACAATTCAGTGAAATTTAATACCTGTATAATGTTGAGCAACCATTGCGATTATCTAGTTCCCAAACAATTATATTCCCCCACAAGGAAACGTCGTAACATTTAGCAGTCACTCCCTGTTTCCTCCTCCACCAAGCCCCTGTCAACAACTTTCCGTTTGGATGTCATAGAGACTGTCTCCATGGACTTGCCTCCTCCTCATAGCTCTTATGAATGGAATTATATTAATATAATGTGTCACCTTTCATGTCTGGCTTTCCTCACTTAACATAGTGTTTCTAATTTTATCCATGCCATGGCATATATCAATACTGAATTCCTTTGTATAACTGAGTTCTCTGATCATTTATTGGGCTGTTTATTTCATACTCACAAAATTAAAAAAATATTTTAAGAATAAAAGGCTAGTTGTGGTGGCTCACATCTGTAATTCCAGTGCTTTGGGAGGCTGATGTAGAAAGATTGTTTGAGGCCAGAAGTTTGAGACTAATCTGGCCAATATAGTGAGATCCTATATCTCTACAAAATAAAAACATTAGACAGGTGATATATTTTGAATGTCTCCTCCAGATGTCATATTGAGATATAATCCCCACTATTGGAGGTGGGGTCTAGTGGGAGGTGTTGGGGTCATGAGGGTGAGCCTTCCTGGTTTGGTGCTGTCCTCATGATAGTAAGGGAGGTCTCATGAAATCTCTGTTTGTTTAAAAGTGTTTGGCACCCATCCCTCACACTCTTTCTTGCTCTCACTCTTGCCATGTGATATGCTTGCTCCTGTTTTGCCTTCTACCATGAATAAAAGCTCCCTGAGTTCTCTCCAGAACCCAAGCTGGTAGTGGCACTATGCTTCCTATACACTCTGCAGAACCTTGAGTGAACTAAACCTCTTCTCTTTATAAATTACCTAGCCTCAAGTATTTCTTAATAGTAATAAAACAGTGGCCTACCATAGAAAATTAGTACAGAAGAGTGGAGCATTGCTATAAAGATATCTGAAAATATGGAAGCAGCTTCGTAATTGGGTAACAAGCAGAGGTTTTAAGACTTTAAAGTGCTCAAAAGAAGAAAAGAAAGTAATAGAAAGTTTAGTATTTATTAGAGACTGGTTAAACGGTTGCAACCAAAATGTTAATAATGATATGAGTAGTGACATCCAGGCTGATGAGATCTCAGATGGAAATAAGAAATTTGCTGGGAACTAGAGCAAAGGTAACCCTTGTTATGCCTTAGCAAAGAACTTGGCCATATGACGTCCATGTACTAGAGATCTGTGGAAGTTTGAAATTAGGAATAATTTATTGGGATATCTGGTGGAAGAAATTTCAGAACAGCAAAGCTTTCAAGAAATGGCCTGGCTGCTTCTAAAAACCTATGCTGAGATGTGGAAGCAAATAAACTACTTAGTGTTGGAATTTATATTTAAAAGGGAAGCAGAATGTGAAAGTTAGGAAAATTTGAAGCCTGGCCATGTGGCAGAAAAAGAAAAAGCATTATCAGAAGAGGAACTCAAGAAGACTGCAGAACAACCACTTGCTAGAGTCATGACCATGACTAAAAGAGCTGAGTGCTGGCAGCCACACAATGAGCATAACGCCTTGAAGGCGTTCCAGAAATCTCTGAAATGTCTCTGCCCATAACAGGCCCAGAGGCCTAAGAGGAAAAAGTGGTTTTGTGGGCAGACGCAGAGCACCAAGGCCTTCCCTGTGCCACTTAGAGGGGCTGCTGCCTACATCCCTATTGCTGTAGTTCTTACAATGGCTCAAAGGGCCCCAGGTATAGCTCTGGCTGCTGCTTTGGAAAACAGAAGCTGTAAGCCTTGGAGGCTTCCATGTAAGTTTTAAGGCTGCAGAAGGACAGAGTGCAAGAGTGAAGGAGGCTAGGCAGCCTTGGCCTACATTTCAGAGGATATGCAGGAAAATCTAAGTGTCCAGGCAGAAGTCTGCTGCAGGGGCTAAGCCCTCACAGACAACCTCTACCAGGGCAGTGCAGAAGAGAAATGTGGGGTTGGGAGCCCGGAATGGAATCCCCACTGGGGTACAGCTTAGTGGAGCTATGGGAAGGGAGCTACTGTTCTCTAGACTCCAGAATGTTAGGTCCACCTGCAGCTTGAATCCTGTGCCTGGAAAAGCTGCACACACTCAACTGCTGCCCAAGGCATTGGCAGCCTGCCCCTCCACATTGTGCCCTGAATGCAAGCCATAGAGTCAATGGAGATTATTTTCTAGAGCCTTAGATTGAATGCCCTGCTGGGTTTCAGACTTGCATAGAACCTATAGCCCCTTTATTTTGGACAATTTATTTATTTAGGGGTAAAAATATATACCCACTACCTGTACTCCTATTGTATCTTGGAAATAGGTAACTAGTTCTGATTTTACAAGTTCATGGGTAGAAGGAACTCATCTCCAGATGAGACTTTGGACTTGGGAACTTTTGGGTTAATGCAAGAATGAGTAAAGACTTTAGAGGACCATTAGGAAAGGATGTGTTACAGTGTGAGAAGGAATGAGATTTGGAGGGCCAGGGGCAGAATAATATTTTGGATATGCTTTCCAAATTTCATGTTAAGATGTAATCGCCAATGTTGGAGCTGGGCCTGGTGGGAGGTTTTGGGTCATGGAGGCAGATCCCACATGACCTGGTGCTGTCCTCGTGATCTCTATTTTTATGTTGCACCAATGAATGGATCTAATACATGAACAATTAAGCCAGAGCTTCACTCTTTTTATTTTTTATTTATTTTTTTAGAGACAAACCTGGAGTGCAGTGATGTGACCATAGCTCACTGTGACCTCAAACCCCTAGGCTCAAGTGACCCTCTCAGGTGAGCTGAATTCTCACAAGATCTGGTTGTTTAAAAGTGTGTGGCACCTTGCCACTCACTTGCTCTTTCTTACTCCCACTCTCACCATGTGATGTGCCTGCTCCCACATCACATTCCTGCATGAGTAAAGTCTCCCTGAGGCCTTCCTAGAAGCAAAGCAGAAACCAGTGCTTCCTATACAGCCTACAAAACCACAAGCCAATTAAACCTCTTTTCTTTATAAATACCCAGCCTATGGTATATTTTGTAGCAATGCAAAAATGGCCTAACACACTGAATGTGGTGGTGCACACCTGTAGTCTTAGCCACTTGAGAGGCTGAGAAGAGAGGGTCACTTGAGCCCAGGGATTTGAGATCACGGAGAGCTGTGATCACATCACTGCACTCCAGCCTTGGCAACAGAACGAGACCCTGTCCCTCAAGAAAAAAAAAAAAAAAAAAAGAACTGAAGCTCTGGTTTAATTGCTCATTTATTAGGCCCATTCATTTGAGCAACATGAAAATGGAGATACAGCTATAAAATGATGATCTTACAAAATCCTCATCCAATTTGATGAAAGTTTGCAAAATGTTGCAAAAAGTTATTTGCTTTATTTTTAAAATATTTTAATAAATTCTAGGAGGTTTTTATTCTGTTTAGATAGCTTGAATGAGTGAGAAGGAAATTACTGCTCATAAAAATAAATTTTAAAAGAATTCTAATTATTCTTAATAGGGGAAAGAGAGTAACATGGTCTATCATCAAAATACTGTTTTGGTTCAGATCTCCCATCAAAATACTGTTTATGGTTCTAGCCACCAATACTGAATTATATTTCTTAAAAATCAGACAGCTGCTTAATTTCTGGCATATTTCTTTTAAACTTTCTTTTATCAAATTTATTAATATGATATAAACAACAGAAGTTGATGTTCAGATTCAGTTCAAATATCAAGTCTACTCCAGTGGAAAAAAGTCTCATCTCTTGCCAAAATGTTGTCAGCTCTGGGGTAGCTTACTAGCCAAATGGCTCTTTTAACTGTTAAATGGATAGAGATTGTTTAAAAGGAATAAGAGCCAATTTTTTAAGTATTTGTACACATTAAGAACAGTTCTAGGACCTCTCATATTATATATCATTCATTTCTCACTATTTTACACTCTACAGATGTGAAAAGCGAGTTTCAACATATTTTGTTAACTTGCTGAAAGGCACACAGTAGTAAATACGAGCAAGAATTCAATCTCAGATTTGTTAGACTAGAGTTTGAGCTGAAATTTGACATTAATAGAAATAGCAACAAAATTAAAATCCAGAGATGTTTTAAAATTTCATGTTCTTCAACTTTCTTTGACTTGTGATAAATAATTTTATGTATATGAGCCTTAGTTTTCAGTTGTAAATGTAACTAGATGGTCTCTATATGATTTCCTTACTCTAAAATGTTTTATTAAATTGGCCTCCTACAATAATTGCCCTTGCAATATATGTATGCTGCCACCAAGTGGCAGTAAAGAGTACTAGTTTCTTTTTTTTTTCCCCATGTGGGGAGTGCATTTGACGTGACTTAACCATCAAAAAGTTCATATTTATTAATATAACCATAAAATAATTGTATAATGGGGTATTATTTACTATAAAGCGGAGGCTTTAAATTATGGCTGTAAATCACATCAGAATCACGTATGGAGGTTTTTAACCATAGAAGAAATTCAGATCCTGTTTAATAATTGTTAATGATGGGGCTTGACCATCTGGACTTTGTTTTTGTTTTTTTTTTCTTCCAATGATAATTCTGATATATGGCCAGTTTTAGGATAAACGAAAAGAAATGAAGTGAAAGAGATGATTAAACTAGCTGTTAACATTTTATAATCTTTAACCTTCTTTGTATACATAGAGAAAATGTAGTTTACAAATATTATCTTCCTTTGAATTTATCAAATATAACTTATTCTAAACAATTTCTAACTCATCTTTCAGTCTCCAACTTTAACTTCCTTCTTTTCAGATCACCCTTGTATTGCCCTAGGTGTACAGATACTTACATGAAACACCTGGATCTAATTTACCACCATTGAAACACAAGTTTTCTCCTTTCTCCCTCAATAGAGGAGTGAAACAGTTCATATACACCACAAACACCTTGAGTTATCCCCACAGTAACTTTGGGCACTTAAAAACCTGCTAGAAGGGAATGATTCAAACATGCTAGCTCAAAGCAGTACTATAAAAATGAGTACTAAAATAAATTAAGGCAAAGAATATAATTTGTGTTTATTCTCAGTACACATATCTGCAAGGTACATACTCATCAGAATACTGTGAGGATCTATGCCAAGGCTGGTCTCTCACGTACTGGGGAAGAAAACTAGCACATTCCCTAACGTCTCAGCTGGGTCACACTGGTTTAATGTTACCACTGGAAGATGATTGATAAGTATGTATTAGATTATTATCATTTTAATGGCCACATAATCAGGAGAATTCTCAGGCAAATACATGTACACATGCACACAAACACTCATCCCTCTTTATAGAATATAATATTTAAGCATGAAATTGACTTTTTCTTTTGGTAGTAATGGCTCTTTTGCTTTTCCCTATTTTTTGTTGTCTGAGAATTTACTACAAAGTCAACTATTAAAAGAGGCAAATTTGAAGAGTTTGAACGATTTAAAAATACATTTACAGTACTCAGTGGGAAAAGAAAGTAATTCCTGCTTGTGTTGATGAAAATCCTACATTAAGGAAGAAAAAACCAGTGTCATACTACAGAGGCAGCAGAAGAGAGAAGGAAACATAATTGCCTTTGTGTACTTTCTGGTATCTTCATCCATTGCTCTTAGTGCATCACTAATACTGTAGCTACATACAGAGCAATTGGAACAGAAGATGTAAAGACATACGGCCATTTGGTCTTAAAAGTCCAGCAAAGACATACGAAATAAAATCAATGTTTATCTGGTTTTCTATTCTGAAACTGCCTATTCATATCCCCTTGCCTTTGGGTTTTCTGTCTTCTTTTAGATTCACTGGAGTTTTAATCTATTTTTCACATTCAACATTTCTTCTCTCAGTGAATTTGTCAGCTATTAATTTTACTTGTGAAATTATTTGTTGAGTAGAAAATGTTGATTTTTATATACATTGTTTACAACTTTTAATTAAGGTATCTGGAAGGATTATTTCTGAATTCATAGGGCATGAAGCCCTCTCCTGTGTTTTCTTTTTTGAACTTTATACTTTTGCCTTTCCCATGGATATCTCGATTTCATATGAGTTTACTTCTGTATGAAAGGTGAGTTAACCACCCAAGTTTATTCATCTTCCTAAAATGTGTCATATTTCCCAACATCATCTATAAAACAATTGATACTTTTCCAATTTTTTCTGTAATGTTCATGAATAAATGGGTCAATTTTGAGTTCACATCATTCAGTAAAATAGTGAATAGCTTCTTAAGGCTATTGAGTATTTGCGATGTGCTTTAAATGCAAAATACATACTGGATTTCAAAATTTTTTAATTGAGAAAATTGTGAAATAAATATTAATTTTTTATTTGCTGACATATTAAAATAATATTTTGGTTACACTGGATTAATTTAAAAATATTATTAACATTTATATAATCTGTTTCTTTTCTATAAAGTACCTAAGCAAAAATTACAACCACATATGTGTAGCTTGCATTATATTTCTTATGAACAGTGCTCCTATATGTTATTTTGGAATATTAGTTCCTGAAACATATGCCATACTAGTTTTATTACTAATTTTTTTTTTTTTTTTGAGATGGAGTTTTTGCTCTGTCACCCAGGCTGGAGTGCAATTGTCCAGTCTTGGCTCACTGCAACCTCCACCTTCAGGGTGCAAGTGATTCTCCTGTCAGCCTCCTGAGAAGCTGGGATTACAGGTGGGCACCACCACACCTGGCTAATTTTTGTATTTTTTTAATAGAGAAGGGGTTTCACCATGTTGGTTAGACTGGTCTCGAACTCCTGACCTCGTGATCTGCCACCTCAGCCTTCCAAAGTGCTGGGATTACAGGTGTGAGCCACTGCACCCAGCCTAAAATTAGTTTTATTATCATATATGAGCAATTTCACTTTTTTACTGTTTTTTTTTTATTTTATTATTATGAGCTTTCTTTTTAAAAGCTATTTTGGTATTCCAATTCTCAGAAAAAAGAAGCTGTTATTTTTATTGTGCATGGACCAAACACACAGGATAATTCAGAACAAACGATATCATTAGGTATTAGATTATACTATTCATGAACAAGCTCTATCTCACTCTTTAAGAAATTTTTCTATTCTTTTATAATTTTTAAATTTTCTTCACTTAGGTATTGTATTGCTTTTAGGTTATAGCCTAGATCTTACATAAAATGTTTTTGAGATTGTGGATATTTGTTTTCATCTCTTCTTTTTATTAGCAATGAGGGTGTATTGACATATTTTAGTTGATGTTGTAGCCTATAAGCAGCCGAATTACAATTAATTTATTTCTGCATTCTGTTGTATTTTCTGAATATATCTTCTGCTAATAAAGATAATTTTATCTTTCCTTTTCCAGTGTTTATACACATAATATTTTGTCATTCATTATTTCTATGGATGGCCGATACTATATTAAATCATATTGTAATAATGGATATTCTGTTGTGCTCAGAGTTTTAATGAAAATTCAACTAAACTTTCTCCATAGTTTTTAATACAACATTTTTAGCTTTAGCTTTTGTTTGTTTTCTAATATATGTTTATTAAGTAGGGAAAGTTCTATTTCTTATATTCTGAAAATTTTTATCTTAAATGTTTTCCAAAGCTTTTTAGGGAACACTTATTAAGAACTTATTAATAATTTTTTAATTCTTTATTGCAAAGATCAACTTTCTAATGTTAAACCATCCCTGAATTCCTGCAATAAATAATGCATGATTTTTAAATATATGGCTAATTGGTTGACTGATATTCTATTTATGATTTTTTTAACCCATGTTCATAACTGTATTATATAATTTTATATTCTCAAATTGTCCCCACCTGATTTTGCAAATAAGCTGAAAAAAATAAGTCAATCTTACCCCTTTTTAATTCTAATTTTCTGATTTTTTCCACTACTCTACTGAGTATATTTGTATTTTGCTACAGTTTTCATTTGGTGCTTTCTCACTTGCTTCCTCTCTTGCTATGTTATTTCTGTACAGCCATTTCCCCTTTCCTTCTGCAAAAGTGGAAGATCTCACTAGACACAATGTTGGTGCCATGCTTGTAAAGCCTGCAGAACCAGGAGCTAAATAAACCACCTTGCTTTATAAACTACCTAGCTCAGGTATTCCTTATAGCAATACAGATAGACTAAGGCAAGGGCAAAGCATCTGTTGGCTTTCAGTTGAAGGCAATGTTCACTTACCATTCAAAAACCCAAGGGCTTTTAAACACTATGTGAAATCTACTCTGCCTGTGCTCTGTAAATGGTATAACAAAGTCTCGATGACAGCATAACTCTTTACAGAATGGTTTACAAAATATTTTAAGCACACCATTGAAACCTACTGTGCATAAAAAAGGATTCCTTTCAAAATACTACTGCTCATTGATAATGCACCTGGTCACCCAAGAGCTCTTACGGAGAGGTACAAGATTAAGTTGTTTTCATACCTGCTAACACAACATCCATTCTGCAGACTACGGATAAAGGAGTAATTTTGACTTTCAAGTTTTATTATTTAAGAAATACATTTTGTAAGCCTATAGCTTCTATAGACAGTGATTTCTCTGATGGTTCTCCTCAAAGTAAATTGAAAACCTTTTGGAAAGGATTCACTATTCTAGATGCCATTAAGAACATTTGTGATTCATGGAAGTAGGTTAAAATATCAGTGGTAACAGGAGATTTGAAGAAGTTGATTTCAGTACTCATAGATGACTCTGAGGGTCTCATTAAGTGGAGAAAGGAACTGAAGATGTAGTTAAAACAGCAGGAGAAGTAGAAATTAGAAGTGGAGCCTAATTATGTGACTGATTCACTAAAATGATGACACTTGAAAAGATGAGAAATTGCTTCTGATAAGCAAAGACAGTGATTTCTTGAGACGGAATCTACTCCTGGTGAAGATGCTATGGCCATGGTTGAAATGACCACAAAGGCTTTATAACATTACATAAACTTAATGATAAAGCAATAGCAGAGTTTGAGAGGATTGACTCCAATTTTGGAAAACATCCTACTGTAGGTAAAATGCTCTGAGACAGCAATGAATGCCACAGAAAAAATCTTTCATAAAAGGAAGAGTCCATTGATACAACAAATTTCATTGTTGTCTTAAAGTCATTGCCACTGTCACCCCAACCTTCAGCAGCTACAACCCCGATCAGTTAGCAGCTATCAACAGTGAGACCAGACCCTCCATCAGGAAAAAGTTTATGATGCTCTGAAGGCCCACATGATCATTAGTATTTTTTAGCAATAAAATATTTCTTTAAATAAGGTATGTACGTGTTTAGACATTTAATAGACTACAGCATAGGTCAAAATTAATGTTTCATGCCCTGGGAAAACAAAAAACTGAGTGACTCATTTTATTGTAATATTCACTTTACTGTGGTGGACTAGAACCTAACCCACAGTATTTCTAAGGCATGCCTTAATGGCTTTCTTTTCATTCATATTGACTTAATATAATTTTTTTCTATTTTTTTTATCATTAGCTTTTCTTTGTCCTATTATTTAAAGTATGATTCATGCAGACAGCATGCTGTTAGATCTTGTATTTTTAATCCAGTAGTCTGGTAATTGAATTCAACTTATTGATATTTACTATTATAATTTACTATTATATGATACTTAACATTATAGTAGAACTTCCTTTGGCCATTTAACTAAATATTTTCCATTTCTCTCACTTTCATTATGTTTTGCTTCCCCTGCCTATATGGCCTTCCATTGCAAAGATTTTTTTCTTCTTTTTTTATTTGAAAGATATACATTCTTGTTTTTTTTTTCTTTTTATGGTTAAATACAAATTAAATTATAAGAAACATTGAGAACACAAAGACTGCTACTTACATTCATTTCTCTATATAAGTATTTTAAACATTCAATTACAATGTCCCTCAAACAAGAAAAGCAATCTAGCATAATTTTTACTTTCCTCTGGGTTTCCCTTATTAAAAATTAATATGCCATTGATTTGACCCTTTTTTAAGACAATAAGACACCATTACCATACTTCTTGTATATTTCATAGCATATTTATGGTATGCTGTCTTAACTAGTGTTTTCAAATGAGGTTTTTGTATGGTAAACCTGCTGATGTTTTATGCACCTAAAAATATCTTCATTGCGACTACATCCAAATGTTAGCTTAGCAGGTTCAAGGTTCCCATCAATTCAAGGTTCCCATCAATTTTCCTTCAAAACTTTGAAATTATTACTTATCTTTAGAACTGCATTTCAATTGAGAAACCTGATGTTCACATGACACCTATTGACGTAGAGTTCATCTACTCATTCTTTCTTTCTCTCTGTGACTTTTTGAATGTTCTCTTTGCAATGCTCTTAATGTTTTTTATGAATTTTTTTAATGTGGGTTTTTCCTCTTTCCTACCCTGTTTGCTACACTTTACCGTTTTAATCTAGTGACCTTTCATGATGCTCACAAATGGCTTTTATTTAAACTCATTTGTTCCTGCTTCAGATTATGAATACTCTTTGCATTCTGTTTGGCAAGTATTTAGTATGCTGATTTTAAAATCTAGCACTGTTTATTTTTAATTAAGTCTGAAATTCAGATTTTGATAAATTATCTTTTTTATGATATATGTGCTCCTCAAATGCCTTGCTACATTCCCTGTGTTTACATTCTACTCGGGTTGTAAGTGGGATCGCCATACATGAATCTGCCAATTTAAACTTGCATACACATGCCCAGTTGAAAGTGTCAGGAGTCCTGAAATGTACCTGTGCTCCATCACCAAGTTGGTGCCCTGACACAGGGTTACATCTTCCCAGAACTCAAAATGAACTTTCCTTCACTCAAAGGAGTCATTCATTCTTCAAGGCAGGCCATATGATAATATCGTTTCCTAATTTTTGGATCCAAAATTAGTACCTGTTTCTAATTTTATGCCCAGAAGTTGTGCCTTTTATTTTACTTTTACAAACTGTCCACCTTGTGGCAAATGCTTTTACTAATCTGTTCATCCAGAAAGGTTATTTTTCAAATGAAATTTTGGGTAGGGTGCCCATGTACCCTGGTTAGCCTGGAACATTCTCAGTTTATACCAATTGGGCCCAGATAATTATTTTTCCCCTTTTTACTCTCAAAAGTGTCCTGGTTTTAATAATAAATTATATAGCCATCCACTTGTATGTTCCCAGTAAGTATCCTAGGGTATGACTTTGATTATTAATTTGTACTCCATTAGGGGTGCTCAAAGCCAAGGCTCTATTCTCTGACTCTCTTAGTGATTTTAAGGAGAGAGGATTTGCCTTGGAATGGATGACCCCCATTGTAATGACCTTGGCTTGAATTTAACTGTTTGTTACCCAACACCAAACATTTGCAACTCCCCCGTCTGTCTTCCCTGGGCATTGCTCTTCTTCAGAGGCTTTACCCCCTCAATCCGGTAACTTTCAGAATACAGGAGAAAGTAGAAAGCAACTCTAAAGGCTCAGGCAGTCTATTTACACATGAGCCAGACTTTAATGATGCCCTGCTATAACCCGGAGACAAAACTATGTCGGACAGGCACTACTTTTTTTCTTGACGCAGCACCACTCCAGAGTTTCCCTTAACCAGTCTCCTAATGGGAACTCAGCCTAAACTGCCTAGACGTCTTTTGCCATTCCATGCCAGGTCACAACCACCTTCCTCTCCCTGGGGGTTTCTGTAAGATTTAGCATTCATTTTTCAGATGGCTATACATTCTCTGCTTTCTCTGACATTGATAGAGTTGATTTTGTAGAGGCGACCAACAGCCTGTATCAGTCTTTTCTCTTCTCAAAAAACCAAAAGTCCTTTCTGTTCTTTACTGTCTTAATACCATTGACACAAAGAGCAAGTCCACAGCTAATAATTGCAGGGCCTAAAGCAAGAGAAAATACAGATCCCTACATATCACATATGCAAATATTGATAAGTTATAATTCTACCAGAATATGTAAAGTTGGTTTTATCCTCTTTCCTTGAAAATATCCTTGAAAAGAACATTAAAGGGCTAGTTAAAATTTCGAAACATCAGAATTTTATATATAATACAATGTCGAGCACAAGAGCTGGTCATCACCAATAGCCTCCCAACCAGAGTAAGCTACATGATTTATAGGGCCCAGTGTAAAATAAAAATGCAAGGCCACTATTAAGAAAGTAGAAGCAAAATATGATTAAATGTACTAAAATATGAAGGTTTTCCTTTTCTTTATCAACTTGTTCTACATTTTTGTATTTGCCATTTGAATGAAGATAAATTAAGATTTTAAATGTTTAGCATGAATCTTATATCATTATGTTACACAATTCCAATTTAAATGCAAATATTTTCATATTGTAAAATGTTTACATTGAACCTTTTTATATTGTGCAATGCCAGCTTTATATGCAAATACAGATACATTTAACTCATATGCAGAGTGACCTAAGTGATGAGATTTGTATTGCACAGCACATATATGCATACATACTACATTGTTAGCACAATAGTGAAAACACTGCACAAAATTAATTCGACTCCTTTTCACTTCCCTTTTTCGTGTATGCACGCCTACAAAAATTTCTGCCTTTGGCTTACTGATAAGTAAGAAAATACTAAAAGGAGAAGGAACTATGAATTATCCTATCTTTCTCATTCCTTCTATGTCATCATTTTCAGTATAAATGATTGGCTAATACAGAGAAGTAACATGCATAATAAAGAATGTGCTAGCGTTCTTTGATAATTTGTGTTTTTTAAACTGCAATTGCCACTCTCTCCATATTTAAAGCAAGTTCTGGTTCAAATGAAAAGCTTGGCCTCTCAGGGCTGTTAGCAATCCTATTTAGACATAGACCTAACATGATTACTTGTATTGCTTTGAGACTCACTGAAGTCCTATTTACTGTGGGTCTTCTAGATTCCGTGCCAGTTGGGGCACTGTGATGGTGTAGGCAAATGTGGTGGTACAGAATGGTGGTAGGCATCCACATGGCATGTACTTCCTCTATTCATGTGCATGCTTAGTTTTTTTACTAGATTTGACAGTGTGAATAATAAGTTTAAGGATGAAATTATTAAGAATATCAAGATAGCAGTAACAGAGTACTATTTGTACTGAGTCCTTCTCTGTGTGGATGCCTGTATGAATACACAGGTTACATACCAGTGAAGCCAGCAGTAGGCCAACCCCACTCCTCTTCCCAACCCTGGCTCCATACTGAACACTATCAAGAATATTTCAGCTCACACAACCAGGCTATGTTTCCTTCCCTACATACAGCTATGTGTTGACCACCTATCCTCAGGAGGACAGTTAGGGAAGAGGCCTGTGCAGGTACTCAAAGCAGACTTGAAGATTTTGGCAGGAAGTTTCAGGGTCGCAAGCTACCTAGATCATGGTTTAGATACGTAGGATCTGGTCCATGTAACCAAGTAACGAAGGCCAGACTGGAGTGGGACCCTCTAAAGCACAGGGCTCATGGAAGGGACTTCATTTGTCTGGGTCTTAGGTAACTCCAATCAGTCAGTCAATGCCATCAATGTTTTTCTTCTCATCATAACTCATTTTTTAATTTAGCATTTTACATGTTGTCACTCATTTAAAATTTTCAATTTATTAGTACCATTTCACTTTTGTTACATGGACATCTTTCCACCTTTTGAACATGTCCTTTCTTAAATCAGGTTTATTGGAAAGATACTTGAGCAGCCACAGAAGTGTCTGTAGACACCTCTTTGGTTTCTCCCATACTTACGTTATCAATGATGATATTGTGAGAATTTCATTTTCTGATATTACTTTGAATTGACACAGCTAAGTGAGACATCTAGAATTAGGAAACTGCAAAACTTTATAGTTTTATGAGATCTATGCCCAATTAGTTACTAAGAGGCTTGTCCTATGGATAACAGGTGATGGTGGCATAATGAAGGTTAGGTCCCAGACCTCCCACCTCCCAGTCTAATGCCCTGTACTTATTAACGCTTTTTCAAAGCAGAATTAGCCAGTGATATCTTGACTTTTTGATATCTGGGTTATGAGGCTAGCTCAAATTACTGATGAAATCCAGTTCTGGACATGAGGGTCCAAGAGATCAATCAGATCCAGTATTAATACTCTGACAGGTATCTGAAAATATGTGCAATGTATTCCTATGGAAGTCATTGCTAATCAAAGTCGTCTTTCTCCTAGAGCTTTATACTTCTTTTTTCCATTAACAATGAAAATTGGAGCTGGGTGTGGTGGCTCACACCTGTAATCCCAACACTTTGGGAGGCCAAAGCAGGCAGATCACCTGAGGTCAGGAGTTTGAGACCAGCCTGGCCAACACGGAGAAACGCTGTCTCTACTAAAAATACAAAAATTAGCCAGGTGCGGTGCCGCACCTGTAGCCCCAGCTACTCAGGAGACTGAGGCAGGAGAATTGCTTGAACCAAGGAGGTAGAGTTTCTTTGCAGTGAGCCGAGATCGCACCACTGCATTCCAGCTTGGGCAACACAGCAAGATTCCATCTCAAAAAAAAAAAAAAAGAAAGAAAGAAAATTGGCACAAACCATGAAACCTGTAACCATCCCACCTATATAACTTAGAAACTGAAAATATTATACAGCCCAGAATACACATTTAATATTAAACTAAAACCAGTGACAACATAGTTGACTTTTGTCTAACATTTTGTAAACAACTATTTCAAAACAAGCTTTAGTCAAAACCCTTGTATCAATCAACAATTTCTATTAGGTTGATGCAAAAGTAATTGCAGTTTTTGCCATTAAAAGTAATATAATAATGCTGTATAATAAGCAATCAAAAAATGATTGGTTTACACATCAGACTTGCATGGATTAACAGAACAGTAGATGCTGTTGTGTTTGTACTACAGGCCTTCAGGTTCAGGTCTGCAACAGGTGTGTTTTATGTCCTTGTACCAGCAAGTAAGCCAAAGTTAGTTCTTCTCAGGGTGATGTCAAGAAAGCAAGTAGAGGCTGGGCACGGGGGCTCATGCCTATAATCCAAGCACTTTGGGAGGCCAAAGCAGGAGGATACCTTGAGGACAGGAGTTTGAGACTAGCCTGGGTAACACAGTGAGACCCTGTCTGTACTTAACAAGAGAAAAAACAAATAATGCAAGTAGATGGGTGGGACCTCTTAAGATTTAGACTTAGAACTGGCACACTGTCACGTCTGTCTATGTGCCATTCGCCAGACCAGGTCAAATAACTAAGCCCAAATTCAAAGATTGGGGAAAGTCAACCCATCCATAATGAAACCATGGTAAAGGTGTAGATGCAGAAAGGATGTAAAATTTGGAGATGCCCTTTCAAACTACTACTGGCCAAATGCCTATAAGAAGCAATAAGAAGAAAGAACTTTGGAGCCATACTTAGAGATATTAATTCTACCATGCTAAAACATATTTGCTGAGTTCATCTAAGCCTTTTAAAGAATCTCTGGTGCTTGCTTAATTAATTGCTGTGTGTGAACATTTCTGTTTTCAAGGAATCTAACGATTCCATCATTTTTTAGGAGAGATGAGTCTTTGATTGTACTTGATTCACTGTTGTCTTTCCTGCAATATTGGAGAGATACCATTCTCTGAGTACCACCCAGGGAATCCAGAAAAGATGTCCCTTTGCCATTTAATATTATACTCATGCTATTTTAGTAAGACTTGTCATCATCTATTCTAGAAACCAATTTTAAAAGCATGGTTAGGGCTGGGTACAGTGGCTTACACTTATAATGCTGGCACTTTGGGAAACTGAGAAGGGTAGATAATTTAAGATCAGGAGTTCAAGACCAGGCTGGCCAACATGGTAAAACACCATCTCTACTAAAAATACAAAAATTACCCGGGCAGTAGTGATGTGCACCTGTAATCCTAGCTACTCGGGAGACTGAGACAGGAAAATCACTTGAGCCTGGGAGGCAGAGGTTGCAGTGAGCCAAGATCGTGCCACTGCACTCCAGTCTGGGTAACAGAGACCCTGTCTCAGAAAAACAAAAAACAAAAAACAAAAAAAAACTTGGCTGAATGGCATCTAAATTTCAAGTCTTTGCTTTGGCAATCCTGACAACTTTAATTTTTTAAGCTAAAGTTTAAAAACACCACCAAGAAACAGAAACCACTAACAGTATTATTTATAAGTAACATTACAGGATTATAAATTATAAAATGGGGGTAGGGACAGGAAATATTTGGCCCCAAGGAAATACTGATTATATTAATATCTACCATCTTTGAAAAAGGCCATTTGTTTTCTTTTTTAGGACTCTTCAAATGTGTCATATACATTATACAGCCTTTACCTAATGAAGTTTTTAAAAGCATTCTACAATAGAAAGTTCCCAGATATGTTTTTTGAAGAAAATTTAGTGGAAGGTGGAAAGGGAAGCAGCTACTTTGAAAATATTATTTAACAAAACTAAAACTGCAACTTTGTTTCATTTTAAAAATAGACATTGCATTTCTTCATGTTTTCATTTTATGTCTGAAATACTATACATATTGCATTTCCTCAGACAGATGTGAGATTCTGAGCCAATTTAAAATTCGGTTAATCATTCATTTTTGATAGCTACTTTAAAATATTGTTTATATTAAGTTAAATAAAATCAATAAAATATGTACCAAGCCTTTTATGCAGTGAGGTTTCTAGTGCAGTCCAGGTCAATTACCCCTCTGATACCTGCAATTGGCATTTTAAATGATCGGGAAAAAATAGCTGTTAGTGACATTTTTTCAAAGCCAGCTTGGTGACAAGCCATTTCATGTTCTCTGTAGAAAAGTGTTTCAGGAGAAATTAGATTAATTTTTTAAGGCTCTTTACCCTTGGGTTTACCGTAAGAATTCATCACCTTAACATACCATGTTTATTAAGCAACATTATATATGATGTACATAAAATCTGGTTGTGTGAGGGGTTTATATTTGGCCATATCCAAGGCTGAATGAGACAATCAGGGTGACAGAAAGTTAACATATTAAATGTATTAGTAAATAAGGCTTTAATTTTAACAGTAGAAAAGATGTGCTTCTATGCCATATACTAAAAAAACAAATATTAATCACATCTTCCAAATTTTCCATGATTAATATCTAATGGTCATATTTTCTAACCATTGGGAAGTTTTTGTTCCCTTAACTATTATGTAGTTATTTAATTATGAATTCTTCACAATTACCAAGTGATGTTTAGTTATTTGACACACTGGTGATTAAATTTGAAATATAAGGAAAAAAGGCCCTCCTAAGAATTGCATTATGTAGAACAAGCCTGGCATTGACCAAATGGTTTGACAAAGTAAGCTTTTCTGTCTCATTGATAGAAAGTAAAGCACCCCTCAGCTACCTCCATACTTAAAATACTCTGTGATGCAGAAGAAAATATAAATTCCCAACCTTGTTGCTGCCTAATTTTAGTTTGCCAAATGATGAGTCATTTATTACTTTTCAAGACATTATTTCCCCAAAAAGAGTTTGCCTTATTTATTTTCATACAATTAAAACAAAGAAGGAAAAGAAGAAAACTCATGGATAGTGAAATGCAATTAGAAAGAACTATGTGAAGTTGGAGATGGATTATATCCTTGCAGAAAATGTTAGAAAAAAATGCATGTGTATTCCCCATATGCTGTGACAGAGTGTTAGTTTATTATTTGTTGTGTTAAACAGGTAGACATACAGAGTGGGAATTGTGATGATTTCTCTGTGGTTTAGAGACATGGAGATTAAAGACAGTTATCCATCCTTCCATTCATTGAGTAAAATTTGAATGAGCACATACTATATGCTGAGCATGAACAGATAAGACAGGAGAAAGCTACAACCTCAGTAACATTAGCAAACTGACATCCTCTTTCAGCTGCCTAATTTTAAAGAGTGCCAACAGCCATTAGACTGAAAAGTTATGTTTATGTTCTTAATAGAAAAGAAGCGAAAGACTCTGCCTTACCCCTAAGGCTCCCCAAAGGCTCAAGAGTTGAGCCTTGAAATTTGCTGTTTACTACTTAAAGTAAAAACCACAGTATTTGGATCCTGTTTCCACTGGGGTATTAAAACACAATGGCCCTTAGCTCTAGCTGGGGCTCTGCCTTTCAACCGTTTGTAACACTGATTATTACTACCTTGGAATGACAAGGCTACAGAACAGGGAGACAATGTTAGAGTTAATATATTAAAGCAAAATTCTAATTCTGCATAACTAGCATGCATTTACTTCATTAACTAGCCGTTACATTTCCCACGCCTTCAATTAACACTGGTTTCATTTTAAATGCTATCAGTTAAGACAAGATGTGATAAGAAAACATCATTGCCAAGCAAGCATTCCTCAAACACTGGCTGATTTATCTCTTTGGCAATTCATTAAAATGCAAAATATATTGAAATTGATTTTCAGCACTTTCAGGCAGGAATGTTTGTAATAATGTTAATTTGCAAATTTCCTTTTTTTTTAAAGTCTCTGTGCTGTAGTCGCCATGTTTAGCTGGAGGCTATTTTTATTGTGCAGACAGAAAATGAACTGCGAACATTTATTTCTCACATCTTTCTGAGAAACCTGAGGTGCATGAAGATATTTGTGCTGTAACAGGCATAGTCAATCTCCTTCACTCGCTTTCGTGGCTATATATCACCAGCAAACTCCCAGCTAGTCCTGCTGTAGCAATTAACCTGCCAGAACTCTCTCCTGTCAGGCTTCGTAATAATAAACTCCTGCCCCCACCACCCCTGAGAGAGACAGAGCTATAGATTCTGGCTCTGCAACTTCCAGAGAGGTTGAATTATTCAGAATCAGCATGATTAAGAAGATGACATGGGTATTAGTTTAAAAGACATACTTTTTTTCTCTCTCCCCTAACTGAGGTTTAAACCTATTAAGGTTTAAAGCAGTGGAGGCAACTGATCTTCCCCTCTTTAGTGCACCAGTCCTAAAATAGGATTTCTTGAAAGGCTATTTACAATACCTTGTCAATTTCCAAGTTTGTGATTAAAAAGTATAAATACCAGGAGGGAAGTGTCAGAGTCAAAATGTACAGCTCGTGTAAATCTAGGAACTGGCTAAAAATAATATTTTCACCCCAAAGAGACAAAAGGAGCAGATTTGTTTCAAGGAATTAGTCATGTTTCAATTGTTATTCTTACAAGCAATGAAAAACTCCTCATGTTTGTGGGTTTTGGGTCAGTTTCAAGTGAACCAAACTGTGATTAATTATAAATTTAAAATCCAGATACACACTCTGTCAGATAACAAGTCGTTAGACTCTAGGAATAGCATATCCCTAACAATAAACCTTGTTTTTATGAGGATGGCAGTATTATAAATGTCATAATGGATTGCAAATGAACCAGCTGTTTATATTCTACTGTAGTACATGAATGGGAGATGAGCATGCCAGGAAATAAAAGGAGATTGGGGAAAATTTACTGGTACCAAGTGACAGAAAAAAGCCCAAGGAACTCAATTTTTATGCATTCCCGTCCAATTTACCCTTGCTGTCTTCTGGGGGTAAGTGTAGCTTTTGAAACCAATTGTATTATTTCACTTTAAGATGCCTTCTAGTATATTCAATAGACCCATCACAGTTATATGTTATTTTTCAGTCTCAAGCTGCCCTCACCATATGAGATTGGTTACTGTCTGAGGACTTTCAGAGAAGGATTTGAATACAATTTCAAAGGCCAGACAGAGCAGCTTTCAAAACACTGCAAGCTTAGGAAAGTAGGGTTAGTGGCCCAGGAAGGGTGAGAGACTGGTTTTCTGTTTTTCATTTCACTTCAAGCTAAAGCACCTTTTGATCCCAACCAGGTGAAATAGAAGCAGCATGGTATTTCTAATTGAATGACCCCACCCATCCAAGCTCTGTAAAATGGCAATTATCAGTAACTATATTATTGTCAGCATCTTCCGCATTAGCCCATGGAAACTGGTGATTCCTTTGAGAACAGAAACACTTTGCTCTTCTGTGTATGATCAAATCTAGGTCCACCCATGAGATTTCAGCAAATAGCCAGTCTGCTCACATGGGCTTGTTAGCAGATGGCCATTTTCTGCACATCAGGTATGAATCATAGGTGTTTGTTATGCAAAGATCTTATTTCAAGTTTCACGTCCTCTTTTATCAGCTAGAACTAGAACCCAGCAAAGGGATGCAAAGGAGGGGTACAATTTAACATTACAAATTAGAAGTGTTGCTTTATGGGGCATTACAGTTACTCTATTTAAAAATCCAATCCAGAAGATAACATTACCACTTTGTTATGTTTGCATTTTCAGATAAGGCATCTTACCCCTGGCTGCAGGTTTCTTATCTCTCTAATATTCATGAAGTGGTAGCTTTTAATTAAACCATCCACAACTCTATGTAACTCAAAGTGTATATTTTACTGCTGCAGGAACCAATAGTCAAGAAAAATTCCATATTTTAAATTTATTTTTAATGCCTGGATAGTTTTATTATCAGTGATGTCATGAACAGTGTTGTCCTACAAAAATGACTAAGTTTTGTGTTTCAAGAGACGAACAGATCATATCAGAGGTCCCAAAAGTTCATGGGACTCTTGATTTGCATAGATGGAATATTCACAGATTTGACTTTGCCTGAAACTCCTAGAGGTCCATCATATGTAATAATTTATCATTTTCCCCAGGTATAATTTTATTCACATGCATGGCAGATCTAGAATGTGGAGGTGAGTCACTAAACTACTGATTTCTCCAAATTAACTGTCTTCTTCAAATATAAAATGCCTTGACTTCTGTGACATCTCAGACTCTTAATTTTTTCCAAAGATCACATTTTCTCAGTCTTCTTTTCAATTTCATCACCTAAATGTTGAGGTCCAAATCTCTTTTTCAGTCTTCACACTCTCTTTAGGTCATCTCTTTGATGCCCAGGACTTCGAGTTCTATGTATATGTTGATGACTCACTAGTACAAATTACCCACCCGTATCTCGCTCCTGAAATTCAGAGGCATATACTCAGCTGCCTCTTGTACACTGGGTATCCCACTGGCACTTCAATTCAACATATGCAAAATGGAATTCATAATAATGCAGATAATATTTAATGGACATTTAATGTTTATACTCAAAATCTTTACCAAAACTCTAACATGTAGCAGGCTGTCATATTCCCCATTTTACAAGTGAGGAAACTAGAGCTTAAAGAAATTAATTGTCAAAAGTCAAATGTTCACAAAGAGTTATGATTTGTACTTAAGTACACTGTCGAGAGTCTGTGTTGTTAATCACCACTCCCATGCTGCCTAGCCTTAGTTTCATCTTTCACTTAATTCTTCCTAGTGGTGTTTCCTATTTGGATGGTGCAATTGCTTCAGGGTGCCTTTCCTGATCCTACAGAGTGAGTTGGGTTTCCAGGACTAAAGTTCTCCAATTAGTTTTTTAAATTAGTGCTTTTTTTTTTTTTTTTTACCCTAGAGAATCTGTAATCACGTATTTGACTTTTAATCCTCTCAATCGCCTGGGAAATACACTGGACAGATACTAGCTCCATTTGAAGTTGAGAAAACAAAGCAAAATAAATTGGTAAGGGAGGCAATAGTTCAAAAAGATGGAACAGCAATCGTGCAAGCCCTGGTGGAGAAAACAAAATAAAAGTAGCATTCTCAAGTAACAGAATAATTTAGTTTTTAAGTTAGAGCACAAAGAATGAAAGTGAGGAGAGACAAGAGGCAAGAGAGGCAGAGGGATGCTAGATCACAGAGGCTTTTACAGGCCATGTTAGAGACCTGAATATGTATTCTAAGAACAAAACAAAACAACACTTAAGCAATGGGATGTGAAAACTCAAAGGTCATTTATTTAATTCTCAGTTGTTGATGGACAAAACTGATCTTAAAGAGGTTCAAAATTTTGTTGAGGGCATGGAGGATGCTGATGAAAAAAGGCAGAAGAAAAATGATAAATTGTGGTCTTTTTACTTATACATTAAAGGGCCAAGTAGTCCAGGGAACCCTGTGTAAGATATTAAGAGAACAGGTCTCATAATAATAATCGTGTGTGTGTGTGTGTGTATTTATCTCTCTCTCTCTTTCTCTCTCTCTCTCTCTCTCTCTCTATCTCTCTCTCTCTCTGTGTGTGTATATATATATATATATATATATATATATATATATATATATATATAAAAATATATATCTTGCCCCTCCACTCAGCTGGAGAAGCAAGAGAGTTTGGGCTTATCAAAGGCATGCCAACCAGTGACAGACATACAGCATGCAGTGAGCATTCATCTATGTGCTATATACATATACATATATGATATTTTTAAAGCAGTTTCAGGTTCACAGAAAAATTGAGTAGAAAATGCAGAGTTTTCATACAGCCCCAGCCTACACCCCCTTACTCTACCTCAAACAGCCCCAACCATCCACATCTAGTACCAGACTGGAACATTTGTTACAACTGATGAACCTACATAGACACATCAGTATTACCCAAAGTCCATAGTTTACATTAAGGTTCACTCTTGGTGATGTATATTCTTTGGGTTTTAACAACTATATGATAATATGTATCTATCATACCAAGTTGTTTCACTACCCTAAAAATCCTCTCTTCTCTGCCTATTTGTCCATCCCTTCTTCCTAACCCTGAACAACCACTGATGTTTTTACTCTAACCACAGTTTTGCTTTTTCCAGAGTATCATATAGTTGAAATCATATAGTATATATCTTATTCAGATTAGCGTTTTTCACTTAGTGATGTGCATTTAAGTTTCTTCCATGTTGTTTCATGGCTTGATAACTCATTTCTTTTTAGTATTGAATAATATTCCATTCTATGAATGTACCACAGTTTATCCAGTTGTCAGTTGAAGGACATCTTGGTTCCTTCCAAGTTGTGGCAATTATAAATAAGGTTGTTATAAACATACATGTGTAAATTTCATGTGTATATAAGTTTTCAGCTCCTTTGGATAGGCACCAAAGAGTACAATTGCTGAATCCTATGATAAGAGTTTAGTTTTGGAGGAAAAGCTGATCTGTCACCAAAGGCTGCTATAGCATTTTGTATTCCCATCCACAATGAATTCCTGTTTCTATTGTTCCACATCCTCATCATCATTTGATTTTGTCAATATCATAGGTTTCAGCCATTCTCATTGATACATAGAAGTATCTATTGTTTTAATTTCCAATTCCCCAATAACAAATGATGGTGAGCATCTTTCCATTTAGTTGTCATCTGTTTATCTTCTGTGGTGAGATGTCTGTTCAGGGCTTTTGCCCATTTTTAATTGAGTTGTTCATTTTTTTATTGTTGAGTCTTAAGGGTTCTTTGTGTGTTTTTGATAACAATGTGTTATCACATATGGCTTTTGTAAAATGAGGTGTCAGCAGAGCTGTATTCCTATCTGAAGATTATAAGGAATAATTCATCTCTTTGATATTTCCCAGCCACTAGTCTGCACTCCTTGGCTTATGGCCTCTTCCTGCCCCTTCAAAGCCAGCAGTGTAGCTTCAGTCCTTAAGTAGTATCCTTCTGAATTTGTAGCTGTCATCACATTTGTCTAACTCTCTCTCTCTTGCTATCTCCCTCTTCCAATTTTAAGGATCCTTCTGATTACATTGGGCCCACCCAGATAAGCCAGGATAATCTCTCTTTTTTATAGTTAGCTATTAGCATGCTTAATTCTACTTTTGCCATGCAACTTAACTTATTTGCAGGTTCTGGGAATTAGGAGATGAGCACTTGTGGGGAGGCATTATTCTGCCTACCACAATGCTCTGTAAGTATTTGCTATTTATTAGTAGGGGAAGGAACTTAAAAACAATATAAAGTCATTACTTATAAAATGATTAATACTGAGTTAATAAAATCTCCCTAATATTTTACAGCTGTCTTGTTTCCACTTAATTCAAAGCAACAGTTATTTTTTTCTTTCTTAGCAACTTAAATGTATGAATCTGTTTAAAGTATTTAACTGAGCTTTCATAGAAATAAAAACTCTTGTCTTTCACACTCACCTGGGGCCATGAATTTATACAATATTTAATTAACTTACATAATGATAGTGATAATTATACCTGGTATAAATGCATGGAGAGAAACACAACTGACTGTTGGTAAACACAGAACTCAGCTGGAGAGTTTGGGCTCATCAGAGGAATGCCAACCAGTGACAGATACACAGCATGCAGTGAGCATTCATCTATGTGCTTTGCAGAGGGAATGAAGATTGTCCATTAATCCGGTAAACCAGTTAAGTGGAAGATTTTAAAGAAAGCTTCTGCTCTGCTTCAAACAATAGAACACAGGCTTTGCAGGCAGACATCAGTTCTAATTCTTTCTCGCTCATATCACATAAGTTAGGTTACTTTGAGCAAATTAATTAATGTCTAAGATGTTCTGTTCCCTAATTCTGTAAAATGAGGGCTAAAATAATATCTACTTCACAGTGTAGTGGCAAGTTCAGTACTAACATCATTCTTGCAAGTAAAGATGTTCACTGCATAGTATTCAGTAAATCACAAATATTTGCATACACTTTCATTAGTTCCTTGAGTAAATTCCTATACATAAATTGCTGAATTCAAGTATATACAGTTCTCTTAATTTTATATATGGGTATTATCAAAATGATCTCCAGAAATATATACTAATTTCACTTTTACCTACAATGTATGACAATGCCCATTTCCTTAAAAAAACTTGATAATATTTTGTATCATTTAAAAATTGCTATTTGACAAAAGCAGTGTTAGGAGGGAAGTTTATAGTGCTATATGCCTACATCAAGAGGATAGAATGATCTCAAATTATCAACCTAACCTCATACCTAAAGGAGTAAAAACAAACAAACAAACAAATTAGTCCTGAAGCTAGCAGAAGAAAATAAATAACTAAAATCAGAGCAGAACTTAATGAAGTTGAGACCCACCCAAAAATCCATACAAAGTATCAACAAAACAGAAACATGGTTATTGGAAAAGATAAGCAAGAGTGATAGACTTCTAGCTAGAATAACAATGAAAAAATGAGACAAGAACCAAATAAGCACAATCAGAACTGACAAAGGGGACATTGTAGTTGATCCCACTGAAAATACAGGAGATCCTCAGAGAGTGCTATGAACTTCTCTATGTGCACAAACTAAAACATCTTGAAGAAATAGATAAATTCCTGGAAACATACAAGCTCCCAGGATTCAACCAGGAAGAACCAAAAATCCTGAAAAGACTAATAATGAGAAATTGAATCAGTAATAAAAAGCTTACCCTCCAAAAAAAGCCTTGGACCAAATGGACGCATGGCCAAATTCTATATACCTGATGTACAAAGAGCTGGTACCAGTCCTACTGAAACTATTCCAAAAAATTGAAGAGGAAGGACTCTTCCCTAACTCATTCTACAAAACCAGTATCATCCTGACATCAAAATCTAACAAAGACACAGTCAATAAAGAAAACTACAGGCCAATATCCCTGATGAACATAAACACAAAAATCCTCAATAAAGTATTACCAAATCAAATCCAGGAACTCATCAAAAAGTTAATTCACCATGATCAAGTGTGCTTGAATCTTGGGATGCAAGACAGGTTCAATGTACATGAATCAATTCATATGATATAATACATAAACAAAATTTTGTAAAAACCATATAATCATCTCAATAGATGCAGAAAAACCTTTTGATAAAATCCAACATCGCTTTACAATAAAAACCCTCAACAAAATGAGACATCAAAGAAACATATCTCAATGTATTCAAAACAATATCTGACAAACCAGCAGATAACATCATACTAAATGGGCAAAAAAATGGAAGGATTCTTCCTAAGAACTGGAACAAACAAAAGATATCCATTCTCACTATTCTTATTCAACATACTACTAGAAGTCCTAACCGGAACATACTACTAGAAGTCCTAACCGGAACAATCAAGCAAGACAAAGAAATACAAGACGTCCAAATAGGAAAAGAGGAAGTCAAATTATCTCACCTCACTGATAATATTATTCTATACCTAGAACATCCTAAAGATGCTTTGAAAATATGTCCAGGCCTATTAAGCCATTTTGGCAAGTCTCAGGATACAATATCAATGTAAAAAAATTGGCAGCATTTCTATATACCAATAAGGTTCAAGCTGAGAAGCAAATCAACAATAAAATCACATATATAATTGCTACAAAAAAAGGTTAAATATCTAGGAATAAATCTTACCAAGGAGATGAAAAATCTCTACAAGTAAAACTACAAAACATGGTTGAAAGGAATCATGGATGGCACAAAGAAACGGAAAAGCCTTCCATACTCATGGACTGGAAGAATGAATATCATTAAAATGTCCATATTGCCCAAATCAATCTACAGATTCAATGCTATTCCTTTCAAACTGCTAAGCTAATTCTTCACAGAATCAGGAAAACATTATTCTAACATTCATATGGAACCAAAAAGAGACCAAGTAGCTAAGGCAATACTAAGCAAAAAGGATAGCTGGAGGCATCACATTACCTGCCTTCAAACTGTACTATAAATTACACTGAAACAGCATGGTATTCCCACAATAATAGGCACATAGACCAATGGAACAAAATAGAAACACCTGAAATAAAGTCACATGCCTACCATCAAGTGCTCTTCAACATAGTTGACAAAAATAAGCAATGTGGAATGGATACCTTGTTCAATAAATGATACTGAGAAAACTGGCTAACCAGATGTAGAAAAATGAAACTGGACCCCTACCTCTTACAATATGTAAAAACTAACTCAAGATATCTTAAAGACTTAAGTGTAAGACCTCAAACTATAGAAATGCTAAAAGAAAACCTAGAAAATACTCTTCTAAACATTGGACTAGGCAAAAAAAATTATTACTACATCCTCACAAGCAAATGCAGCAAAAATAAAATGATGATTGGGGCCTAATTAAACTAAAAAGCTTTTGCATAGGAAAATAAGCTATTAATAAAGTAAACATACAACCTATAGAATGGAAAAAAATATTTGCAAACTACATCCGTCAAAGGACTACTATCCAGAATCTATAAGAAACTTTAATCAACAAGATCATGTCCTTTGGCCTCATTAAAAAGTGGGCAAATGACATCAACAGACACTTATCAAAAGAAGATAGGCAGCTGGCCTACAAACATGAAAAAATGCTCAACATCACTAATCATCGGATAGATGTAGGTCAAAACTGTTAATGAGATATCATCTCACACCAGCTAACATAAACTATTAGTAAAAAGTAAAAAAAATAATAACAGGTGTTAATGAGATTGTGGAAGAAAGGGAACACTTACAGACTGTTGATGAGTATATTGGTCCATTCACATTTTTATGAAGAACTATATAAGACTGGGTAATTTATAAAGAAATGAGCTACAATTGGCTCACAGTTCTGCAGGCTATACACAAAGCATGGATAGGAGGCCTCAGGAAACTTATAATTATGGTGGAAGGGAAAGGGGAAGCAAGCATATCTTCACATGGGAGTAGGAGAGAGAGTGAAGGGGGAAGTGCTATACACTTTTAAACAACCCAGATCTCATGAGAACTCACTCACTATCACAAGAACAGCAAGGGAAAAAATCTGCCTCCATTATCCAATCACCTCCCACCAGGTCCCTCCCCAAATATTGGGAATTACAATTCAACATGAGATTTGGGTGGGAATGCAGAGCCAAACTATATCAGTGGGATTGCAAATTAGTTCTGCTCCCGTGGACAGCACTTTGGAGATTTCTCAAATAACTAAAACTAGAACTATATCAACAAACTAAAATTAGAACTACCATTCAACCCAGCAATTCCATACTGTGCATATACCTAAATGAAAGTAAATCATTCCACCAAAAAGACACCTGCACTTGTATGTGCATCACAGCACTATTCACAAAAGCAAAGACACAGAATCAACCTAGATGTCCATCAGTGGTAGATTTAATAAAGAAAATGTGGTACATATACACCATGGAATATTATACAACCATAAAAAAAGAATGAAATATCCTTTGCAGCAACATGGATGTAGCTGGAAGCCATTATTCTGAGCAAATTAACAGAAAACAAAATACTGCATGTTTTCACTTAAAGTGGGAGCTAAACACTGGGAACACATGGTCAGATACATAGGAACAATAAATACTGGGGGTTCCAAAAGGGAGAAAGAGGGCAAGAATATTGAAAAACTACCTAGTGGGTACTATATTCACTACTTGAGAGACAGAATCATTAGATGCCCAGACCTCAGCAACACACAATATATCCATGTAACAAGCCTGCTATGTCCCCTTTGAATCTAAAATTAAATAAATAAATAATACAATAAAAGCTACCGATTGAATTGCCTAAATACGTAGTATCTGAAATTATTCTTTTCACTTGAATTTCTGTAATTATTGCTTTTGGGAATTCTTTCATGCAAAATTATATTGGCCAATTGATACCCTCTTTTTGTGAGTTGCTTCTTAATATTCTTACCCCATTTTAATTAAGAAGTTTGAAGTTTTATAATTGATTTGTAAGATTTTGGTATATTAAGCCCTGTGTTGTATAAGCCCATAATTTTTCTGATTTATGTTTTTCTGTCTGTTCTATTTATGTGTCCTAAAGATATCCTTGAAAGACAATCCCTGAATTGCCTCTTTCCTTTGGGAGGAAAACAATTTTAAAACACCATCTGCCTGAGATTTCTTATGGCTAGTAAATTTCCCAGTGATATTATTGCATGCAATTCAGTGTTCATCAAAGAGTTCATTTGAATCTCTAATAATTATTTGACTTTTTAAGAAACCATGACTATTTTCAAAAAGTGTTTCTTTATATTTTTATCAGATCTTAGGTACCAAACCAACCTTCATTTGTGATCCCTGACTTGTTTTCACCAGTCAATTTCTATTATTTTTAAATTGCATATTTCAGTAGACTTTCCATCATTTAGGAACTGTTGCCTTAAAGCTTATTATTATAGCATCTCTGTCTGTTAAGTAACATCAACATCCTTCCCATCACCTCCATACCTGTAATCCCCCTCCTCACAGCTCCCTTGCTGAATGAAAACCAACGCATTTTTTTGTTGGAAGCTTTGAATGAATAATTCATTTAGAAAATTCATCCGTGTTGTGCATTTTCAGAAGACAGAGCGCTTCTCTTGTCAGTCACAATGGCTTGGGTAGGACTAAGTGCTGTTCTGTGTGTTCTTGGAGTGTGTGGCTGATGGCAGGCTGCTGAGATTGCCAACTGTGTTAATCCCGACCATCCTTCCTTGTCTTCGGTGACAGGAAGATTAAGAATTGGGGTTTTATTCAGTTGTTGCAGTTAGACTGTATTTCGCTTTGTTGTTTCAAGCCTTCTTTTAAGTTACTGACAAATTCTCATCATCCCTCAACCCCTGTGAAATCCTGACCTGGTGCAGTTTACTCCTGGGGCAGCATAGTTGAGAGGGGAGAGAGTATGGCTTTTCACATCAGAGATCCTTAGGTTTGGATTCTACAGCAGCTGTTTATTAACTTGGCAGCTTGGCCCAGCTGCATAACCTTGACCAGCCTCAGTTATCTTATCTGGATACAGAAGGGATTATTACTACAAAGCAGTTTGGGGTTAGGGGTGTGGGTGAATTTCATAAATAATTTTTTTACGGAAAAACCCAGCACTCAGCCTGTAAGTTGGCAGGTTGCTAGTTAATGTTTCTGTCCTTTTAATTGATTCCTTCTTCACCATTGTCCCCATTATCTATGCGTTTTCTTTTGTTAAACATGTATAAAATATTTAATGAACATATAATTTTTCTGTCTAACAAATAGAACATTTAGTATTTCCCTATTTTCATGAGATAAAATCTACTTTCCTCAGCATGATCTCAGTCAGGGGTCCCCTCCCTTCCTACCCACCCAATGGCCCAGTGGTCCATCTACAAGGAAATGTTCTTCACTTTTCCCAAGTCATTTAAGTTCAGGTTCCAGGCCTGGCAACTTCTGCCCTCATATATATCTAATCAATAAGAACTCCTGGATATGAGAGCTCAATAAAATCACCTTATTAAATGGATTTTGTTAAGAAGGCAAAACCCTGGAACTCACCTAGACCCACTAGAGGCAAGATGCTGTAATCTCTGTTAAAATACCTCCTCAGTCAATTGTCTAGTCACCTGCCTAGCAAGATGTTGTGGGTGCATGGTTGGGAATCATGTCTTAGAATCTAGACATTTGGCCAGGGACAGGATAATTATCTGACCATGTCTCCACCTCCAAATTGTACTGTGATCTATAAGGGGCATGCATGTACTCTAATGTCTCATTGTTTGGCTTATAGAAAATGCCTCAAGAAAATTTTTGGTGAATGAATGGATGAGTAAATGAATAAATGAAATACTGAACATATTTAAAAACAGTATGGTAGAAATCTAAAAATGCTAAAATCATGGTGACAGACATGGTGACATGGTGACAGAAATAGCAGAAAATGCTTGCTGCACATATTTTAAATCAGACATCTGTGAAACCAGTCTTTAAAACATTCTGATCAATGCTAGGTACATTTTTCTTACTGCTTACATCTGCTCCCCAGCTCCTTCATCCCTGGTTGCTTTCTCCAACTTTTGCCCTTTTCCTTCTGTCTTCTGAAGGAAGTAGAATTAAGAGGGATGATTTGGAGAATCTCTCCAAAGACTGGTAGCCTCAGCTGTGTTAAAGGAAACCTGGACTGTTTTACTTGCTGGGTCTATAAAACATCCTCACAGATGTTAACATCCTCACCGATGTTAACTAATCTTAGTTCTGTTAACTATCTCCTTCCTGGCTCAGTAGTGGAGGCTCTTTTCTGTATTTTGTCTTGGAATTTACATTCCTTTTCTCCCCTAGGGGGCATGTGTTGTTTTAACTGGTACTGGCTAAAACTAATAGACAGCAGGCCACATATCATAAAAATCTTAAGAGATTTTTCTCCTGTAGTTTTTACGTGGTGTTCATTGAGTTTTCAAGAAGTATCTCATCACTTTTCCTGTCTTCCTCAGGAGAAAAATCTAGGGTCTTAGAATAGAATATATCATCTGATCAGCGTTTACATGCTAACATTGGATATAATTATGAATAGGGTCTATGTATAAGAGGCCCTATGCCCTTGCTCAGAAAAACTAAAAACTGATGTCAATATTTTCTCAGAGAAAAAATAACCTAGAAACTCATTTGTGAATAAGATTGTCTTCTTTTAACTTGTACCTTAAAACAAAAAATTAGACTAAGACTAAAAAGGGAATGCTATTTGAGTTGAGCTATTGGTCATAATTTCCGCCTAAGGAAGTGTGAGCGTGTGTATGTCTGATTGATATCTGTCACTACAGAGTGATGTTGGAAAAGCCCATATTTTAATTAGGAGATGCATATGGATGGTTTGATTTTCTTTTGAGTTACCAAGAATGACAGCAACAATGATAACTACCATTAATAGATTACTCATTGTCACACTTTTATCCAATATCTTATCTAATCAGCAAAACAGCTTGTAAAATAGGAACTATTATTTTTATTTTACAAAAGAGAACTGTATGTTAAAGCTGATGCTAAGGCTCTTGAGTGGTTTGACAAATGTCACATCATTAATAAGAGGAAAAGGAGGTATTCAAATAGTCTAATTCCAAACTCTAACTTTTACCACTGCACAATACTACCTCCTGCTAGTTCAGCAAGATGGTACTTTTACAGCTCATTTTTTCCAAATTGTTGACAATATAATGCTATCATATGTAACAAATCAATAAGAACTCCTGGATATGATTGCTCAATAAAGTCACTTTTTTATTAAATGGATTTTGTTAAGGAGGCAAAACCCTGGAACCCACCTAGACCCACTAGAGGCAGGACTTTGGAATCTCTATTAAAATGCCTCCTCAGTCAGTTGTCTTGTAGCCTGTCCAGCAAGACTGTGGGTGCATGGTTGGGAATCATGTCTTAGAATCTAGGCATTTGGCCAGGAACTATGTCTGTCACAAAAGGACTGGCTTAGGAATAACTCAATAAACTGCTGTTGAACTGAATTGTTGAACCTTCAATCTCTATAGTGATATTCCCCACATTAAAGCACTGATGAGAACCATTTCCTTCTAATATTCTGCAAGGTGAAATCCAGTCAGTGCTAGAATATAGCCCAGCCTCTAGGGTTTGGGGGAGATGCTCAGGCTGCAGCAGTGGAGTCTCTCAGTGGTTTTGCATCAAGCAGAAAGACTACACTCAAGGTAGACATTTTCCTTCCTAGGAGAGTATCTGCCCCTATCATTAAAGTTTATAGGTATTTGTATATGTCATTACTGTTACCAGTTTTTCCTGGGTCCTGGGGAGAGTCCAGCTGAATGCCTGTAAAATACAGCAAGCTCCTAAGAGAAAGATGCTCTCTAAAGATATAGTATTACTATAAATTTCAACTACTTCCCCAAGCTTGAAAATGCTGTCCTGGAGAGAATGATCACTTAACAATCATTGGCTCATTTCCTAACCTCTTAGGAAACCAGCCTAACTCCCAGGCATGGTAAATGTAAAGGAATGGGATCACTGGGGCACAGGGCAGAGAAAATACTAGCCAAAGGGACACTAATCTATTTAACAAATCTGTATCAGTTATAAATACAGCCTTATAATGACTTGGTGTAATGATAACAAAAACATGGACTTATAAAACTCCCTTACTTATTTGTAAGTGGAAATCCATCTTCTTAAGAATGTATTTTCTGGATTTCTTATTCCTGCTCATAATTTAGCATGTGGGAGTATCAGGGAGACTGATTCTCTTCTTTAACCCAGGAGAAGTGTGTCATCTCAATCTCCATCATATTTTCACGGTGGCTATTTGAACAAGTATAGCTCCCTTGGAATTAATCTTTTAAACTCAAGGCAAAATCCCTTGAGCCCATCTTGCATATATGAGGTTAAACATCTCTGAACTGTTCATAATCCTGGAGAAGTGCCATCTTTTGGCCTGCAGATAAATACAACACTTCACCAGTTTCTGGGTATCTTAAACCCACTTGGGTTTTGATAACAAAGTAAAAACCACCATTCTAGAATGAAATGGATACATTTATAGACCAACAAAGGGAGTGTAAATCAAAGAGTCATATTTAAAAGCAGTGATGCAATGTGATCAAAAGACTTGGAAATATTACTAACATACATTACATGCATTTACATTATACTTATATACATATTTGTGGAAGTATTATAAATAAATGGAATATAATGTTTGAAACATACAAACATAATACAAATATACCTAATGTATTTACATTATTCTACTGGCAACCTTGTCCTGTTCCACCGTCAGACCTCTCTTCCCTCTATTTCAAAAGAAACCTTCCTTCTCAAGTCCTGTTGGATGACTACTAGCCATCTCAAACTAAACTCCTGACCCTCCCTGCCAAACTTGCTCATCTCACAATCTTCCTCATCTCAAATGGGAACTCTTTTCAATCATTTATTCAAAGCAAAAAGCTTAGGATTCTTGTTGATGCCTTTTTTTTTTCTTTTTTTTAAGGTAAGGTCTCACTCTGCCCCCCAGGCTTAAGGGCAGTGGCGCAATCACAGCTCACTGCCACCTCAAACTTCCAGGCTTACATGATCCTCCCACTTCAGCCTCCAGAGACTACAGGTGTGCTCCATCGCATTTGGCTAATTTTCTTTGTATTTTTTGCAAAGACAGGTTATTTCCATGTTTCCCAGGCTGGTCACCAACTCCTGAGATCAAATGATCTGGCCGCCTCGGCCTCCCAAAGTGCTGGGATTACAGGCATGAGCCACTGCGCTCGGCCAACTTCTCTTTTTTCTACAGCAACCGAGACATTTCATTGTCTCTATACTTAAAATAGATCAAGAATCCAGACACACTTTATACTTCTATCACCCCCACTCTTCAAAACACCCCCACTTTGGATGTCAGAAAGGAGTTCTGTCTTGAGTTACCAGCAAATTATGGAGTCACCAGCAAATTGATACATTTGATCGCCTTGTGAATAGAGGAGATTTGTTAAAGAGGGAGTGAGGAGCCAGGAAAGAATAAAAGTCAAGAAAAAGCTGTGAGGAACTTTCACATTAGATCTCTGATATGGAAGGTGGAAATTTAAAAGAATTAAAAGGACAGCCCTGGCCCTTGCTTTGTTAGAGGTGAGACTATGGTAGATCAGCAACTGGAGGCAAAGCTGGTTATGCTCTAGGGGAAACAGCCATATAATCCTCCTAAAGGCTGTTCTAGAAACATCCTAACTGTCATACAGTTACTTGAGCCTAGGACCACTGCAAGGGAGAAATTGAGCCTCACAGAAAGTTATTCAGCTCCATCTTTGACTCTAGATTCAGTAGGCCCAGGTCATGTGTTTTTCATGAAACAAATGGAAGACAAGCAGTCAGACTGGTTCCTGTTTCAGAAGGATGTGGGGAAACTACAATCCAGGGTCATTTAGGCTTCTCAGTTGCATCTCAGGGCAACAGCATTCCCAATGGCCATCACGTGATACAAGTTCCTGTTGGATAGGCCAGGCTGCATCCAGGGGGCTGGGATGGAATGAAAAATCAGAGTTCCTGAAATAAAATCATTATGAGTAATGTCTCATGGGGAGGCTGGGGAGACTCGGAACAGCCATCCCCACCAGTCCCAGTCCTGCAACACCCTGAATTCTCTAAGCACATACACTAGGAAGAAGAATCTCCAGAGGAAACACCCTAAAGCCACTGATGGATGAAGGGAAGAAGAGGGAGACAGGAGCCTGCAAGCAACTGAGTAGTACTGGTCTTAGGAGCAGGAAGACAAAACAATAGATTACCAGATTCCAGAGCAGAGAGAACAGGAAACTGTAGAATAAAACCCTGTTTCTACCCACCCTTTATCTGCAGCAGAGATTCCTAGAGGGAATTATTTAGAAATAGAATCCAAGGGACAACTGGATTTCCACTCATCAAAAGAGTAAAAGATTCTGACATCCATTTGGACTTGAAATGTTCTGATAAATTTAAGTCTTCAGATATATCTATCACCTCTCTTTTCTAAATTGTTCTTAATAAGCATGAACCACTTTTAATTTTTTAAAATCAATACGAAAGAAATTAAAAGGAAATGACTGTGGTTGTTGCACTGATGTTTTTCTCTATGTTTCTAAAAGATTTACTCAAAGTCATATTACAAACTTCATGTGGGGTAGTTGACTAGTATCTCATTTCACTGACTGAAAAATGGAGTACTGCAAAGATTAATAAACCTTTTAAAGGTCAAAATTGTAAACCTGTGTGTTATTTTTCCCTAAGTAAAAATTCCAGCCGGGCGCGGTGGCTCAAGCCTGTAATCCCAGCACTTTGGGAGTCCGAGGTGGGTGGATCACGAGGTCGAGAGATGGAGACCATCCTGGTCAACATAGTGAAACCCCGTCTCTACTAAAAATACAAAAAGAACTAGCTGGGCATGGTGGCACGTGCCTGTAGTCCCAGCTACTCAGGAGGCTGAGGCAGGAGAATTGCCTGAGCCCAGGAGGCGGAGGTTGCGGTGAGCCGAGATCGCGCCATTGCACTCCAGCCTGGGTAACAAGAGCGAAACTCCATTTCACTAAAAAAAAAAAAAAAAAAAAAAGAATTCCTGATCCTAACATGTTCGAGCAGTTGTCAAGTCCTAATTCTGCTTTGTCCCAGATTCTGGTTGGGAAGGGCTGAACCAGCTGATTTGAGACTAATTATTCAGATATTAAAAATGGCATCTGGCTTTGCTTTTGTTGAGATGCACTTGACTGCGATTACTTTCCTTTCTTCTGCCTTAAGGCTTCTCTGCACCTCATGTTCCACTGGCTCTTTCTTTAGAAGATACATCAGACGGGATCTCTCTTTTCCTAGATGCCTTGAGTGGGAGCATTCTTTTTTGTCAATAAATAAGTCAGGGATAACTCTCCTGGGTGACAATCTGTGAGAAATAAAATTGTGTAATAAAATCATATATTCTAGGGTTATTGGGGGTTTATTTACATAAATAACATCTATCTATTTTGCTTAAATTTCATGTTTCACATGAAACTAATATTAGTAAATATTGTTAAAATACCAATTTTTTTAGTTGACATCTATTTTCCTTCCAAGTACAATGTAGGCACAGGAAAAGCAGAAAAAAAGGAAAGAAAACAAATTGCAAACATCAAATACTAAACTGTCAGTTACTACAGAGTTTTATGATAATTCCAGAGAACAAAATATATATTTATGTGTTTCTTTTTCCCGTACCCCTTCTTTTTTCAAAGTATGCCCACCCAGTGCCAGTAATTACTCTTTTAGTCAGAATCAGGGAAACAAAATTATGCTATTAAGAGCCAAGAGGCAAAGAAATGTTTTTAGAAAACATTAAATGAATGCAGTTGCCTATTGAGTTATGGTTTTGTCAGATAAATGACTCTTTTGACCAATTCTCAAGTGAAACAAGAACTATTGCTGAAGCTTTCGGCTTGGGAAAAGCATACCCATAATCTCATCTACTATAAGTCCATATGGAGCACATGTACAAACAGTCTTCATTTAACTAATCTGAGGGAGAGACCAAGGAAGGAAGGGCCAATAGCTAACATGAAAAAGCAGGTAGGTAGTAGCTCAGTAGGGAAGGAAAAGAACAAATGCAGTAAAGTCAGCTCTGTTACTTCATAGTAAGACCAGCCAGAGGCTGAGATAGCACAGCCTGCCAAAAACCAAAGAATCAAAGTTTAATAAGCGTTGAAAGTCAAAGCAAGACTTGGCAGTCATTTAATTTAATTATCTTCCATTTCTGCAGAAAGGAATCGCATCTCTGGAGAAGTAATGTGGCTTGCTCAACATTAGACAACTGGTAAGTGAAAGAGTTTCTGTTTCTATTGAAAATTCTTTTTGCTCTTTTCCCAACTGACTCTTTTTGAGGAGGATGCCGATGCTAATGAAATTCACCTGGAGTCTAGTCTGTTTGGCTTTGATATGAGAATTAATGCAGACATTTGGGAACAATAGAAAGACTTTTTTGACAGGGACTAAAACTCTGGTTTGAGCAGAAATAGTTTGGAGATATCAAATACCCTATAACCAGCTCAAGCTAATGTGGGTGGGGAGGGTGAGGAAGACAGGAGTTAAGATACTCATACAGAAACAAAGCACAGGGTTGAATATCAGGAAGTGATGGTTGTTTGTCAGGAAAGTCTAAAAGAAGGCCTAGGGAAGATAGCTTTGCATGTCAGACACATCTATGTAAGAGCTGAAAGTTAAGGGGGAAAGGGCGGGTTTGGGCGGGTTTCATTGACAGGGTTCACTGATCCCTGTCACAAGGGCAGGTGGGGACTTCCCAGGCATTCTTACCTGAAAAGTTCTCCACTTCCCCAGGGTCTTAAAAGTACCCTGTGTTCTGAACAGGGCTTTCCACTACAGTCTAAAATTATTGATTCACTACCAGAAGGCAGTATTCACATATTCAAACTATCAAGAAAAAATATGTTTAATTTACAAACCTTTTTGGGTATGTGAAATCTCCTTTTTCTTATCTTCAGCCTATTTCTGTATATAACTTTCATTATGTTCTAAGTTTATTAAGCCAATGTCCTTTTTAAAATTTTTACACCAATTAATAACAAGTTTCTGTCATGTAGTTGATGACTTTTAATCAGCTGGGTCAGCAGAAACATTGAATTCAACATTTTTCATTCAAATAGTAACCATTCTAAACCAGTAATAGTTTCAGAAATGTCAGATGGGCAGCAACTAGAATAAAGATCCTTGATGCCAACATAATCCCTGTGTCTTGGCCACACTGTAACCCTCAAGATCAAAGTTCAATTATATCGGCTAAAGCTTATCAATTCAGTGAGAAGCATGGGGCTTCCTGTGTTCACAGAAATGGTACCTAGTTCAAACCAGCTAATGTGCCCTTTTTTTAACCTCATGTGTTTTTCAAGCTTACAGAACAGAGAATTCTGCTTGAATAGTAAGCTTAAATATTTGGTGGCAATGCCTGTGGTTCATTGTGTTCTTGAGCTGTAACTCACTACCAGTGGTGTTTTATCCAAGTTACAGGAAAAGACTAGGCAATTAATTTTGATGTCATTGAGAAAGTCTTCTACATACTCTTGAATGTATAGTGCCAGTTCAGTACAAGTCCATTATCCCTTAACCACAAATGCAAAAAACAAAGTCTATAAATTAAAAATGTTTTGTTTTGTTTTTTATAATTAGCACCATATTTATTTAGTGGGAAAATCTGATGAACTAATATGAGACTATTTGGAATCACTTTATCTCCCTTAGTTTAAATACTGATGATTTTTATTATAGAAATTATAATGTATTTCACAGGGACAAGTTGCCCTAAACCCCACCAAAGGCTATTTCATAATGTAAAATATGTGAGTGTATGTGTGTGTGTGTGTGTGTGTGTGTGTGTGTGTGTGCATGTGTGTGTGTTTGTGTGCGTACATGCAGTATGTGTGTGTGCATGTGTGTGTGTTTGTGTGCGTACATGCACACACAGACTGTATAGCCTTGGAAAACATGAAGAGAAAATGAATTTTAAAACAGCCAGCCAAATCAGTCTTAAATAAGGATGAACCCCAAAAAAGTAAAATTTGAATATTTTCTAAGGCTACAGAAAGTGATTTTCAAAAAGTGTCTCTACTTAAGTAAGAAATTCTTATTGTTGTTGCTCATTCATCCCCTGGAATATTTTGTTTGGGTTTTTATTTCATGCTATTTTTATTTTTACTTTAGTCTCAATTTGCATGCTTATAAAAAATCGGCACTAGAATCTATCACACAACAAATCCGCAGTGGTCGGTGGCCACACAGCCTTCCCAGTGCTATTAGAACAATGCCTCGTGGTGGTTTACTTGGCTACTTCTTGTGATTAGGGGCATATTTATTTAAAGAAAATTTAATATGTGGTCTCATTGTTGAAACTTTCAGCAAAGGACCTGTGAAAATAAACATTGTTTATTTGACCTATACCCAATGCACACCACAACACCTTGTTTCTCATTTATTCCACTGTAGTCACAAACTGCTCATGAATCTTATCCACTCATAATAACCACTTTGTAAAGAAAAAGAAAATATAATCTCTTATCTTCCTAGGTGTGGTCTAAAATAAATTGCTTTCACTCTCAACACATTGCTTTACCTTTTACATTTTGGTTGGAACTAGAACTATACTTAAAATTAATGTATTAGCTAAAGACTAATACATTGACTTGTACAAGGATAGTGGTTGAAATGGGTACCAAGTTATATATGTTATATATGTCAGGTTTCTAGACAAAGAATATTAAGTAGATATGATCCCTTATCAACTGTGATATTGAACTTCAAAATGGAGACACACACAGAGAGAGAGAATAAACACAACTGTAATATCAAAAGGTAGTGTTGTGGCAAGAAAACTTTTTCAAAATATTCATTACGTACATGATTGTCTGTTCATGAAGTTCATCTTAGGCATATAACTTCCTGTTAGAATGAGAAAGAGAGTGAGAGGGAGACTTTTAGAGGCTGGGAATATTCAACTCAAGTTTTGTTCAATTAGAGAAACTTAGAACATAAAATACAAATGAACTGGTTTTGTCTTCATTGAAAATTGAAAAGAAAGAAGAATTTGGACTCTATATGTACAGGCTGTGGACTGGAAACCAACTGAAGTTAATTTACAAATTGACAGACAGCAAAACAAATGAGAAGTATGCAACCTACATATATTAATCTGGGTGTATTTAAAATGCATATTATTTCAAAAACATCTCTTTAGAAGTCCGCTAGTAGTGTATATTTGTGTATATAGTCATGAGCTTTCAATAAGTGGCTAGTTTTTATGAATTCAATGGAAACCTCAGTGGGTGGAAAACAGAAACCATGAAGCCACAGGGATGTTTCAACTCCCACAAATTAGTGCTACTTCAGAAAAGCAACTACCAACCTTTAAACAGCTTAAGCAAAATGTCAAGTAAATCAAGTACCTACCAGATGCTAAGTCTGTATTATGAAAATGTTAACAAATAGTTAGGTATCATTACAGTGAAGAAAAGAAAACACATTGTAATTGATGGCAGCTGGGAAAATTACTGCCCGTCTATATAAACCAAAACTAAAAAATGATTTGGCATTATGGGAGAGAATCTTATGCATCTTTCCCCTATCCCACCACCCTTTTGAGACAGGTTGGAGGGTAGTAGCATGATCATGTCTCACTGCAGCCTCGAACTTCTAGGCCTAAGTGATCCCCCTGCCTCAGCCTTCCTTGTAGCTAGGACAACAGTTGTGTGCTACCATGCCAAGCTATTTCTTAAAATGCATATATCCATATGTGTATATTTTGTAGAGATAGGATCTGACTATGTTGCCCAGGGTGAGCATCTTCCTTTCATAGTCACAAAAATTTCAGTAGTATCTCTATTAATCCTTTAGGTACAATTGTATTCTTTGAACCTAATATGAGGAATTGTACGAATTATGTAAGAAGTTAACCAGTGAGACTAGTGTACAAATTATCTGCCTAGATTTGTATGTGACATGCTCATGTATCTATTCATTCTTCATATAATTTTTTGAGATATATATGTAAATTACATTATATTTTGTATATATGTAATTTTGCATAAATTTTGTATAAATTACATACATACAAAATACATATGTAATTGTATTTACATATATACCACTGCTTAAAAGTTCTTATTTATATTTCTTGGAATTTCTATGTAAATTATAATATATATATATGTGTGTGTGTGTGTGTGTGTGTGTGTGTAATGAGACAGGATCTTGCTCTGTCAGTGCAAGGCTGGAGTGCAGTGGCATGATCACACCTCATTGCAGTCTTGATATCCCAGGCTCAAGCAATTCTCTTGCCTCAGCTTTCCTGGTAGCTGGGACTACAGGCACATACCACCACCTGGCTAAAACACAGAAAAAAATAGCCAGTGGTGGTAGTGCTGCCTCTAATTGTGGCCCAGGCTGGTTTCAAACTCCTGAGCTGAAGTGATCCACCTGCCTTGGCCTCCCAGAATGGTGGGATCACAGACGTGAGCTATGATACCTGGTGTCTTGATATAATTAAGCTGAATGTTTTTCCTCCTTTTCTTTTTATTTTTTCAAGATAGGTTCTCACTCTATTGCCCAGGCTGGAGTGCAGTGGTGCAATCTCAGCTCAGTATAACCTTCACCTCCCAAGCTCAAATGATTCTCCCACGTCAGCCTCCCAAGTAGCTAGGATTACAGGCATGAGCAACTTCACCCAGCTAATTTTTTTTGTATCGTTAGTAGAAACAGAGTTTCACCATGTTGGCCAGGCTGGTCTTGAACTCCTGGCCTCAAGGGATCCACCCTCCTCAGCCTCCCAATTCCTCCTTTTCTTAAAGAGATATTAAAAAGCTTACACAGCTCAGACTATTCTGACATGGTATACTTTACTTATCCTTAGCTATATTTTATAATTAAGGTAAGAAATGTACATGCAAGGCAGCAAAACAAGTAAACAGTGAAAATAACTATTTCTGTCATCCTGCAACAGGCCATAGGGAGCTACTGCTTAAAAGTTCTTATGTATGTTTTCTGGAATTTTCTATGTAAATTACTGTGCCGTGTGTTACCTTCTTCTACAACTTTCTTTTTTTCCTCTTAGCAATATATCTTAGAGAAAATTCTGTGTCAACATGTCAGTACATAGAGAGATATCTTATTTTTAAAATGGCTGCAAGGTGATCTATTACATGAATGTACTATAATTATTTTAATCAATTTCCTGTTAATGAGCCTTTAAAAATATTTCTAGACTATTACAACTAATAACAATGGACATGTATTTTTGATTACACATTAGACATATCCATAGAAGAGAGTCCTTGATATGAAATTGTCAGGTCAAATAGTATATATGATGAAAAATTGGAAAGATATTTCTAAATTATGCTTCCAAACAGATATCCCAATATACATTTCTGTTAAAATTGCTTGAAAATGTTTATTTCTCCACATCTTCAACAATTATTTTTCTAGTAAATATGAAAAATAAAATAGTATTTCACAGTTGTTTTAATTTTAACATAAAATTATGGATGCTTCTAAACATTTGTTCAAATGTTGTAAGCTTTTTTTTTTTTTGGTCAAACTATTTATTCCTGTTCTTTCCCTTTTTCCCTATAGATTTATTTACTCTTTTGTTAATGATTTATAATATCTCTTCAAATTATAAAGAGTATAAGAGTATAATTCTAAACACAATCATATGCACTGAAAATATGTTTTCCTTTTTTAAAATTTTCACATTAAGATATTTGGCCCTAAAAAAAAATTGTAAGTATAAAGATTTGCCAATTTTATACTTGGATCAGTGTTTCATTGCTTTTTATCAAAAGACAGAGTAATATGTTTAAGCAAACAAATGATTTTATTATTCTGTGTAATTATAGATATAGAACAAAATTGTAGTTGCCTTTCTTTAAGAAGAAATACAGTTTAGAAAAAAATGCAAAGAGCTTGGAAACATGAACAGATGCTCAATTTCACCCATAGTCTATTATTAAAAATTTTTAAGTTTTTGTTAAAAATAGATCATGATTTTCATCAATAATAGGTAAGGAAACCTTAGTTCTTATTTTTGAGAACATAAAAGTCTGCATTGAAAAATTTGTTTCTATTGATTTCCTTCTAGATTGAAAAGTAACAGTTGCCCTAAGACTCTTTGAGGTCTGGTACATGTTAGAGGTTAGGTAGCACAGAACATCTCTCATCTAAGAACCCCTACAGGTTCCAGTTTGCTCTGCTGTGGTGACCTAGTGGATTCATAGGGTCTGGAATATATTGTGTCATGGGGCAGCCTCTCTTATAGCCCATTTTATGGTTTAACTTTCCCTTTGCAACTTAACGAGCTGTCTTCCAGCTTCCTGCTCACTTCTGAATAACCTGATTTAACTGGACACCCTAGGATCCTCATATCATCGCCTCTGACAAAGACTCTGTAGTCAAACCCCAGCCTGTGCTAGAATTTAACATTTAAAAAACAACCTAAGTAGAACACAAGATTGTAAAACTAATATAGGAGGATTCTAACACCAAAAGTGTGACTTGAGCCAATGAAATGCCAAAATCCAGTTCTAGCTGACCACGTCAGTAGTGGAGGACAGACTTCCACTTGCCATTTGAGGAAAAAGCATATGAATTCATGACTATAATAGCAGATAGCCCCACTACCAAATACTAAATCCTATACACAGTCCTTTCTCCAATCACCTTTTCTCCACAAATGTTCGATATATAAAATTAAAATCTTCCCCAGTATTAACAAGTAAGTCTTAATTCTCTGATTTCTTTCTCTAAACTCAAACTGCCTTCATATCCAGTATCACTGACTTTACCCAACTTACACTGCATTCTTAGCTTGTGTTGTAGGTGCTATCTCATCTAAAACTGATTTTGTTCTCGAGTCTCCAGAGTGAGCACAGCTCTGTCAAGTCTGGAGTTCAGTGTAGTGGAAGTGCTTTCAGACTTCTGGCTTCCAGAGCTGTAAGAGAATAAATGTATTTTGTTTCATGCCACTGAGTTTGTGGTGATTTGTTGTAGAGGCCATAGGAGGAATTACTCCAACGAAAACAAGTGACTGCAGACACAGTGGAGAGCCTGACAAAAAGTTGTTAACACTGGTCTGGGGAACTGAAGCTTTGGTTTTAAAGGATTTCTGAAACCAATACAATGACTGCCACCTTTCCCCATATTCAACTGGGGAATAAATTCCTAGACACCTGGCAGCAAAAGGTCTTGCCATCCCCAGAGACCCTCTCTTACCTAGTACTTGAAAGAAAAATGTTACTGCTCATCACTGAAGTTACATTATTCTTTTCCTTTCTACATTGTTTTTCATTACGCTTTATCCAAACTGTCTCCTTTTTAAGGAGAACGGAGTCTTGTCTCAGGGGACTTAGGTGCTAACCCAGGTTAATATTCCAGCCATGTTTCATGCTCCCTCCCAGGTCTCATCACTGAGAACTTCTGAAATTCTTAAATTTCTGAAACTTCTGAAACTTCTTAAATTCTCCCCAGGTTCCCGCGTCACTCACTTTTTCATTTCCCTCTTTTGCCTTTCGTTCAGATTCTTGTGAATTTAGTCCTTTCTCTACACATGGCTTATAATGAGGTGATACAGCCAAGTGACAAAAGTTCAGATGATCTGGTTGTAATTTCTGGGTTTTTGCAATCTATTGTGTGGCGTTGAATGAGGTATTTAACCTCTTTGGACCTCAGTTTACTGAAAAAAAGTGAGATTACAAATGATATCTACCAATTGTGTTTTTATTACAAAGATTCAATGAGCTTGTATTTGCTAATCACTTAGAATAGTGCTTGTTGTAGAGTAAACACTACAAATGTTTTTGTTAATAATAAATGCAAATTCCTAGCTCATTAGTTAGTCAGCTTTCTGACATAAGTTTTGAGGCCCATCAAGATTAGGTTCACAAATATTTTAGCATTTTTAAGGCTCACATTTTCCCTGCATATGTGAGATATGTATTTGATGAGATCAATAAAACTTCAAGGAAAACAGAAAAATACTTTTACGGTCATTGTCAATGTGGCTAACTTGGGTATTTTCATCAGTAAGTGGTTCTAAATTTCTATACAGCAGCCTAGGCTAGTCCAATGGCAAATTAGAAATTGACCTAGTTTGTGTTTTGTTTTAATTTTTTGAGACAGAGTCTCAGTCTGTCACCCATGCTGGAGTGCCATTGTGTGATCAGGGCTCACTGTAGCCTCCACCTCCCTGTGCTTGGGTGATTCCCCTGCCTCAGTCTCCCCAGTAGCTGAGACTACCAGTGTGTAACACCACTCCCAGCTAACTTTTTTTTTTTTTTTTTTTTGATGGAGATACGGTTTTGCCATGTGGCCCAGGCTGGTCTCGAACTCCTGGGCTCAGTGATCCTCCACTTTGGCTTTCCAAAGTGCTGGGATTACAGGCAAGATCCCTGCATCCAGCCCAAGTCTGTGTTGTGAATCCTTAACTTCAATATATTCTCCCAACAAACCCTGATCTGTCTGTCCGTAAACTTTCATTTGCCTTCCACCTTATGAAATCCACTTCCAATAAAGGCTCTGATACCAGTAATTTAAAACATAGTATACATTTAAAGAAAAGGTGCTATTTACCTAAGATAAACCCTTTTAAGCAGAGGTTCTGTTTGGTTTGGTTTTTCTAGTCCCTCCCATGTCCCCCATTCCTACCTTAAATTAACCCAGGATCTAGATCGTGGCTCTACCACTTAGCAGCTGTTTGATGCTAGGGTCCAATTTTCCAATCCAGAAGGCACACCTAAAGATGACACTCCTGTCCTGGAACTTCTGAGAGAGTCATTCCCAGCTCTATCTCAAGAAAGGAATGAGCTGTCTTTCAGGAGGCCCTCACTGCATCACATCACATCGCCCTGGAGTTACAGCAGTGACTGGGTCAGGGAGGGCCTGGGAAGGCTCCTTATAGCCAGGGGCAGTTTCTAGAGCTCCAAACAAAAATATTTAGAGCCAGAAACACATGCATCCACATCTCTGAAGTTGTAAAATTTCCTACAAGCCAGTTTCCAGTTCCTGAGAAGGAGATGTAGAAGAGATACTCTGCTTATTAATAACTAGTGCTTTAGCCTCACTTCCTACAATTATTTATCTGAGGAGATGAATGGGCCTTTGGTGAGCTTTCACCTGAGGCCTGAAGCAGAGTTTGGAAGAATATGAAATGTGGACTGTCTACATCATACTTACCTGGAGTGCTACTTAAAGTGCAGATTCTTGGCTCTACCACAGATCTAGGAAGTTAGGATGATGAGGCCAGAATCAGACATTTTTTAAAAATGAGTGATTAGTCAGAAGTTGTGGTCTCATCTAAAAACAATTTGAGTAGCCCCTGTGGCCTTCCTTTTTCTGAGACTATGTTCTTACTTTGGCCTTAAAGCTTCCAGTGAAGTTGGGGAGGCACAAGGTTTCAGGAAAAGAAAAGTATGCAGTCACATAAATAATATTGAGTTTAAAAATATAAAATGCATTTTTATGGGCAAAGTATGCAAGGAGAAAAAAGAGGAAGGCAATTCAAATGGCATGAAAAGCAATAAAATCTGTATGAGAAAATAATAGTTGCTGTAAAAAGCTAATTAAAATATGGTACAATCTTAATTGTTGGAAAAAGTCACAAGTTGAGGCCTTCTACCTGCAGAGAAGAAAATATAATCCTATCCCACTATTATCTCCAGGACTAAGCAATGCTTAAATAGTCAATGTAATTTTTAGTTTTTAATCCTGTATTACTCCATTTTCACACTGCTGATAAAGATAGGCCCAAAATTGGGTAATTTATAAAGAAAAGAGGTTTAGTGGACTCACAGTTCCACATGGCTGGGGAGGCCTCACAATCATGGTGGAAGACAAGGAGGAGCAAGTCACATCTTACATGGTAGCAGGGAGGAGACAGCTTGTGCAGGGAATTCCTCTTTATAAAGCCATCAGATCTCATCAGACTTACTATAATGAGAACAGCACAGGAAAGATCCACCTCCATGATTCAATTACCTCCCACTAGGTCTCTCCCACAACATGTGGGAATTGTGGGAGCTATAATTCAGGAAGATGTTAGGGTGGGGACACAGCAAAACCATATCAAACCCTTAGGTCAATTTATGGATAAAACGTGGGATACTTTGCTGTCAGGGCATGAAAAAATGTAAATGTTTACAGGGCAGACAAACAAAAGCAAACATTATAGACAGAGTTGTACAAAGAGAAAGAAAAGACAGAGGAGCCATGGGGAAACAGTTTTTTGCAAAGAGTCATAAGACTAGAGTGAATGTTGATAACACAAGAAATTGATAACAATAGAAAATACTTAGGAGCATCTGTGTGTTGGATGCTAAAGTCTGCAAATGCACTGTTTAACTTAAGCATCACAAGCAATTCCACGCTGGGAGTGTTAGCCTTTCCCTTGATGCACAGGTAAGAAAACAGGCATAGGAAGCCTCCATCGTTACTAGAGGTTGCAAAGCTGGTAAGCTGAAGAACAAGGATTCCAAACCAAGAGATCTACTTCCGGAACTAATGCTTTTAACTGCTCTCCCTCATCAATAAAACTAGTAAAACAGCATGAAGTTATAAAACAAAAGCAGTAAAATCAATGAAATGAAAGTGACTTATAGGAAAGGAAGAAATGAGGAATATGAGTGGGAGTTTATCATCCTCTTTTATGTTAGGGTGGTAGAAATACTTTCTAAAATGGATTACGTAACAATAGAGCAGAATAAGCATAAAGTTTAGAATTATGGGAGTAAAAGCAAAGTGCTTAAAGACTGTCTTTGAAACTAAAGGAGGAAAGGTTGAATTTTAGCATCATTCAAATGATATCATTCTCATATATTATTTTAATAAACAGAAAAATATTTCTATTTGTTTAGAAATAGTTTTAGCTGTGTAAGTACATTGGGACATATAAATATCAAAATCATCATATCTCTCACATTTCTTTAAAAATGTGCCTCATCTGAATTATAACTGAAGGTCTTTTTATAAAATGTCAAGAAATATGAATTTTTAAAATTTGTCCCTGGTAATATTATTGCCAGGCATGTTAGAGACAGGCTGCAGAACTATTAGAAACAAACAGATTTTAACCCTGCTTCTGAGAGAAGTTTTGACTACAGAAGGCAGGTGACTCTCTACAGCCAGTGATCAGGAACTTTGACCCTCCGAAACTGTGCTAAGCAACTGAGAGTAAAGGAATCAGGCAGCAGGGTGCCAGGAGGAATCCACTAGTCTTTTTGTGATGCTTTTGTTTTTACAGGGCTAATGTCATAAATATTGCACTGGGCACAATGCTGTACATTTTCTGGTTATCGGATTTTTATATGTGTTCACTTTATAAAAGTAAGCATTTTTATGCTTCCTTTAAAATAGGGTTCCTCTTTTTCATTGCCTAGTAAAGGCAATCAGAGGACCACTTCCTAAGGGACTCACTCATGGAGTGTGTGTGTGTGTGTGTGTGTGTATGTGTGTGTGTGTGTGTATGCATGCGCTATCCATTGATCTATTATCTATCATCTGCCTACCTGCCTACCCACCTGTATTAGTCAGATAGCAAAATGACATAGACTTGTGGCTTCAAAAAATACCTTTATTGTCTACCATTCTGGAGCCTGGGAACTACAAGATAAGGGCAGATTCTGTTTCTTGTTATGACCCTTTTCGTGGCTTAAAGATGGTCACCTTCTTGCTATGTCTTCACATGGCAGTGAGAAAAAGAACTGGTGTTTCTTGCTCTTCTTATAAAGGCATAAACCCCATCACGAGATTCCATCCTCATGACTTTATCTCAACCTAGACACCTTCCAAAGTCCTCAGCTCCTAATAACACCACATTGAAAGTTAGGGTTCCAAAATATGAATTTTTGAGGGGACACAAAATTTCAGTTAATAACATCTATCATCTATCCATCCATCTATCCATCTATCCAAATGTATAGAACAATAACAACAATGGCTTATAAGTCACTTATTTTATTTCATTTTATCCTTTTAGAAATTTTGTCAGGTAAACAGTCCATAGTAGAACTGATTTCACTGAGAATCTTGCAGGTTGAGTCCACTGTTCGTCATTATACAATTAATAAATGGCAGTGCAAGGAATTCACCCGGCATCTTGTCTGTCCTCCTCCCCTCTCTCCTTCCCTCCCACGTGCTGATGCCATTCCAGCCACATTACCTCACTTGCTGCTCCCTGAAGACTCCAGGTGTCCTTCCTCTGAGGCTATGAAGTGACTATTTGTGTTATTTCAGACATTCTTTGCTCATATATCTGGCCCAGTTGCCTCTGATGTTCACATTTCACTTTCCCAGTGAGGGCTGTCTTGTCCACAGTTTAAATGGAAACCCCTGCTTCTCTCTATGCACAATCTCAATCCTCCATTCTTTATTCTCCACAGCATTTGTTACTGGCTAACCTACCAGATAATTTTGCATGTTTGTTGCTTCTTTTCTTCACTTCAACTAGAATGTAGGGGCCACAAAGTCAGAAATTTTTCATTTTTTTTTTTTTGTAATTGACACTACTACCTACAATAGTAGCACAGCCCAGCTGCTTGACAGATATGTTAAATTGATAGAGTGAATGAACTGCTTTCCAAACAGTAACTAGAACTTCCACTGTCAGCTCACACTATGAAAAGTAGAACTGCCAGGCGCGGTGGCTCAAGCCTGTAATCCCAGCACTTTGGGAGGCTGAGGCGGGTGGATCACGAGGTCAGAAGATCGAGACCATCCTGGTCAACACGGTGAAACCCCGTCTCTACTAAAAATACAAAAAATTAGCTGGGCATGGTGGTGCATGCCTGTAATCCCAGCTACTCAGGAGGCTGAGGCAGGAGAATTGCCCCAACCCAGGAGGCGGAGGTTGCGGTGAGCCGAGATTGCACTCCAGCCTGGGTAACAAGAGTGAAACTCCGTCTCCAAAAAAAAAAAAAAAAAAAAAAAAAAAAGTAGAACTTACATTTTTACCAAAATCACTCATGTTCGTTAACTCAATCCAGATGACAAGGATAGGCCTGGGCCCATTGCTGTCACCCATTTCACTTCCCTCTTCTCTGACCTCCTCACCATCTCTGCTGTCAGCTCCTTTAACCAGGAGTTCATTGCTTCATCTTTGCATGGCTCACTGCAGTGTCACTAAGCTTCCTTGCCTCTGCCCTGGCATCATTTACTTCTTTCTCACACATTCACAGAGGGGTTTCTAAAATCTACATGTAATCTTGTCATATCCTTGCTTACAATCCCTTTATGACTTCTCACACTTTCAAAATAATGGACAGATGCCCCATTGCAGTGTTTAAGTTTGTGTTCATTCCACCCTGTTGAACCCTGCAGGTGCACCTCCCAGCTTTGGTTTCACCCCTCAGCCACACCTGACCACCTGTCTGGTGTCCCATTGACCGTTCGTCTCCTTTCTTTCCCTAACTTTTCAGTGCTATTGCCTTCACTTGGAAGTAGTCCTTCTCCACTTAACTATTCCCTTTCCTCCTTGTAGATACAGTTCATGTTTCATTTCTCCCAGAAGTAGTTAATGTTGTTCTTACCTGCTCCCATTATCTCAGCACCTACCTATCCACTTGAATTTTTGGTCTAGTCATCTGCCGCCTTCACTAAAATGTAAATTTTCTGGGATAAGAGATGTCTCAACTCTGTATCTCCAGGGCCTAGCACAGAGTTTATTTTAAAGTAATCACCAGCAAATGTTTAATATGCTAGAAGCTGAAGGGGGAATGCTTCTACTTTTCTCCTTTCCCCACCTTGAGATGGTTCTCCTGGGTTGTGAAATACTTCAGAAATATTTTCAGCAATTCAATCTAGTGGAGACCTAGCAGAATGCTAGGGTCAACCAGATTTTGGTGTAATTGTAACTCTTGTGATTGGATATCTTAGTGATTTTGACTAGAGCCAGAACAGTTATTCAAGATAATATTTTCTGATCATTTTAAGCAGCATGATGAATTCTAAGTAAACATACATTTTCAGTCATTGCAGAGTAGGCATCAGTGCTTCCTTTCTTGGTTCCTCTACATGAAAGAAACTGGATGCCAAGCCCAACTTCTCTGGCTGAATCAGAAATCTGTAAGGATGATATGCCTAAGTCTAAATTAAACTAAAAGACACACATAAAAGACATTTAAACAGTTTTTAATATGAAATTCAGAAAGTGCAGTATCACGCATTTTTGTTTACCCAAGCCAGATGACGAGGAGTGGATATCAATTCCAATTAAGTCAGAGTGGTTGGAGAGAAGAACAGAGGGTAGAGGCAAGGACAGGCCACCTGATGATATCTCTCCAGTATGAAAGTCGTGTCCAACTGAGTTGTCATCCCTGTTACTCGAACTTCACACACAGGTTTCTGCATGTGAAGTCAGAAAGGGTGGTTGCTTCCAGATCCTATTCCCTGTGATGCAGAAAGTTTTGCACAAAGTCTATTGCAATACATCACCCCTCATGCATGCAAATTCTTTTTCCCAGTTGATTCAAAGAGTAAAGACACATGAGCAGAGGAACAACAGCAAGAACAAAGTTTTAATACACACAATGGGGAAAAATAAGGGCCCATTGTGGAAACGGGCAAGGGGGAAAGTCGCACCTGTAAATAGCAGTGGGCATCCTGGCATTCAAAGATTAGAGAACTAGCTTGGGGCTTGGGACAGCCAGGTTAACAGTCAGATCCAGTTTTTCTTTCTAGGGCTTCAACCCGCAACTTAGAATTGAGTTTGAGACAAAAAGGTGTCTCAAGGGTGCCTTGATTCATTTAATTAAGTCCTGAGTGATCCTCGACAAATCTGAAGCCAGAAGCTGGCAGGGTCACTCTTCCACTTCTTCCTTATCATAAGTTGAATGCTGAGGTAAAGCTGTGGAGCTAGGTCCTCCTCAACCAAGGGTGAGAAAAAGGAGTCCCGCAAATTGGGGTCCTGACCTAGTAAAATGCCTTTCAAAAGGAAAAAGAAAAAAACTCTTGCATAGAAAAAATCCCTGTATTTGCAGGGCCGTGTTAACACCTGACATGGTGGAGAAAAGAAAAAAAAAATCATAAGTGAAGGTGGGGGAGGGTGCTTGAGGTGGGAGGAAACCTCTTGCTCTATGCGAATGAGTTCCTTCAACAAGGAAAAGACTCTTAACTGCTGTGGTGAATGAAAAACACTGGCCAGGTGGCCACACAAGGTCCCTGGACCCCAAGGCCACCTTGGGGCCCATGCAGCAGCCATGGCTCATTCCTACCCTACGTGGCCATTGGACACAGCACACGTGTGTAGTGTACACAGCCATGTGCCACAGCCAGGAGGGATTGGGAGAGCAGGGACCTGCCCTGCAACCATCTGTTTGTCACATGCCTGCAGTCATTAGAGTGGGGTGGTGGATGTACCTCAAAAAATAAATGAAAATTGCATTGTTCTGAATTGCATATCTGATGTCTGGGCCAAATGCTCATTCTACCTAGCGATATCTCTGCAGTTTGCAGCAACACTCTTAACATTATAAAAGAAGAGATAGGAATTATTTCAAACCATTAAAGAAGAAAGTACCATAGAAAATTCTGTGTTAATGGGTGGTCAGGGACAGAGCCAGTCTAGAGGCCTTCTAGCAACACCAGGAAGTAGCCTTGGCCAGATGCGTTTAGTTTTCCTAGGACACTATTCCAGTCTCATATAATGGCTAGACCTCTGTGAAGGGTAACAAAGCCAACAATCCTTTCAACCAAAAGAGAGAGATGACAGGGCTGCAGTCTATCCTCTGTAGCTCCATCACTCATTCTTAATTGGCTCATCAGGAATTTGGTGCTTCATTTGCCTTCAGAAAAAGTCTGAAGACTAGAAGTCTTGGAAACAAAAGTTAAAGAGGGTCTGGGTTCGCATTTACTCACCCTGCAGGTAACCCCATATGTGCCATCAAAATGAGAGTCTTTTTTCTCCTTAGCTCAGCTAAGCCCAGTTTCTTGTCTCACAACCAGAAAGAATTAGGTGTGTGGAGTAGAATTTATTAAGTGAAAGGAAAGCTCTTGGCAAAGAGAGGGATCCTGAAAGCACACTGCCAGTTGCCCTCTTCACAGCTGAATGTCAGGGATTAGGGCAAGAATTCCTGGTGGTTCTCCCCTGTCCTTCCAGTGTCCATGTAGACCTTTAGTATCAGACACTCTATACTGACATATTTCCCTTACTGTGTATGTGCTACGGAATGGAATTTTCCACTACGGGCATGTTTAGGCAAGCCTCTTGTGCAAGTTCCCTTATCTACACAAAACATATAGTGTAAGCGCTTGTGGGGCAGGTCAGAGGTTTTCTGGGGACCCTGCTTTTACACTGTGCCTAAAGCAAGCTGGCTAACTTGCTTTAGACAAGTTAGAGGCAGTAGGAGCAGGCTGGATGGTGCTACAGTTTGCTTCAGCCTCTGCTTTATTCTCCAAAACCTCCATTTTCTCCTCCAAGATTTTGCTGTTTTATTTACACCCCATGCTCTTCTCCAAGGTAACCAGGAATCTTTTGACAGGCAGGGAATTTTAGCAGGTGGGAGCAGCTCTCCTCTCTCCCACATCACTCACAGGAGAGAGGCCAGTGTCAGCAGCGGTGGAATTCATTTTCCTTTTGTGGGAACTGTTGCTGGCAGCTCTGGATGGACACGAGCTCTATGATAGCAGGGCTGAAGGCTTCTTGCCCAGCATCTCCTTCCCCAGCATCAGCAAGCCTGGAGAGCTGGCCAGCTTTGGGGAGGTCTTCATCCAGATCTCCCGGGCCACCTTCTCCAGCAGCAGGGAGCAGCCTGGATCTGAGTCAGGGAGCACTGCTGGAGCCGGGTCAGGCTTTCTAAGGGGCAGGCCACTGCCAGTAGGGCTGTGTGACCTGGGGATGTCATGGTCTTCCCAGAAGGAGCCACTCACTGGAGACACCTGGGCCTTCTCATTTACTCAGTCTTTTTGAGAGCCTAGCTGGGATAGGTCGTCTGGCCCTGCCTACCTGCTCAGGTGGTGAAGGCAGTGGGAGAGCCATCTTACAGCTGGAAGGATGGATCCTCAGGGAACTTGGGTGCAGTGCATAGAGGAGTTCCCAACAAATGGCTCAGGTTTCTTCTTCCAGGTACGACTAAAGACCACAGCCTACAGGAACCCCAGAAGATCACCCTTGTCATGTACATGAGGTGTTATACAAGCTGCCTGGAGAGGAAAGCCTAGGAGGCAGCCATGGGTTGAACAGGAATCAGAAGGGCCTGGGGTGTCCCGGGCAGGTGCAGAGCTCTTCGGGGTGAGGGTAACCGCTGGCCTGGGGGCCGTGCAGTAAGACCAGAGAAAAAATGTGTGAAGTGAATTGCCCATCTTGAGTGAACTGTGCACCAGTGATACTAAGAAGACGGACAGAAGTGGAGGCAACAGTCCTCTGTCACCTCTCCTCAGTGGCCAGGTGCCCACTGGCAGTTGAGGCTTGTGAGGTCGCCATGCAGCTCCTGACAGAGGAAGGCAACAGGGAGCATATGGGCCAAGTAAGGGTACCTAAAACAGGCATCAGCAGACTAAGGGCCAGGCCCCTTTCTGGGCCCAGTGAGACTCTAGTCCCGGGGATATCCTGCTGCTGGGGTAGGTAAGTGGCACCGGATGGGCCCCTCTGTGGGGCTGTGGGGCTTTTTCCACCAGAGCCCTTCCCACCTAGTGCCTGGTCCTATCGCTGGTTTGGTATACAATAGTCTTGGATGGCCCTGTCTCCCAGGTCACAGGAGCAGAGCCTGCTGGAAGCCAAGCAGGGGACCACCCAGATCCTGCCAGGCTCCTCCCAGGCCTCTCCAGTGATTCTGTACCACCTGGAGCCAGGCCCAGTCTCTCATAACCACCCTGGCTGCCAGGGTCACCAGCACGGCTGGGCATATTTCCAAGGAACAGGACATGGTGCCCTGACCTGACTGGATGCTGCCCTTACCACACCCCTTCTTGGCAGGCAGGGTCTCCTCATTTCTTTTTATACATTTGCCAAAACAATATTTAAGCCTGAGACTCTTCCCCAGGTCATTCAGGTGGCCGTGGCTCAGCCAGGCTTTGAACTTGGGCTGTGTGATTCCACAGCTCATGCTCTAGCCTGTGTGCCTCCTTATTGTGGAGACCTTGGGTTTCCTCATTCATTCCTATAGCCCATAGGGTACTCAGCATGGTAACATATGTGTAATAAGCACATGCACACCTAGGAGGAGGCCTTTGCCACAACTCACAAGTTGTCTGTGGCCCACATTGGGCTCCAGTCCTGTATGAAGATGTAGAGCAGGCACCAGCAGTTGTCACACAGCGTCGTAACACATTTCTCTTCTAATGAAGCCTTGCAGCTCAGATGTTCTTTCTTGTCTTGTGTGAAGGATTTGATATGTAAAGATCATATTCTAGATCCATTTTGGTCTACCCTAAAAGAAATTCACCCGTGGATTATTACATATGAATAAGAATCCAGCTTCTCTAGCCTTCCTGGAATATCTCTAGAAAGCAAATACATCATTTATTTGCCAGTTAATAGTGGAACAATGTATTGGATTAAAATATGATCAATATAATTTGGTCATGTGAACGTGCCTGCTGTGCCCACTCTTCACCAGACATTATTATCACCTAAATATCACTCTAGAACTTCTTATGACCAAGAGAAGAGACATGCACTTTATTGTCAGGACAAGAGAAATGTGTGTTACTGTCCTAGGATCTGGAAGCTTCAGCTTGGCAAGAAAGGTTTAGAAAATCCTACAGGAATTAGTCTAGTTCGAACCTTTTTTTAATCTGGCTTATTTCATTTGTGTGCTTTTCTTTCTTGGGGCAGATGTTGTGTACCAGATATATGGCATGCAGAAGTTTCAGAACCAAGAACAGAGCTCTCTAAAAATATTTTCATGTATTTTTTCATTTTAAAACAGACATCTATTTAAAATAACATTGGACATTAACATATTATAAAATTTGTTTTAGACCTCTGCTCATAAAATTCCTTTTACAGCATGTCAGAGCAAATCTGGAGTTCCATCCTCGACCAGTCTGAGGTCAGCAGAACACAAACAGTTTTGCTGAGGCACCCGTTCTGTTTCAAAAGATTTCTCCAAGGGCAGAAATCATTTACAGATATGGCATTTAACCATAGTTTATTAAAATCATTTTTGAAGAGTTCAAATCAATCTGTTGATTTTGGTTGTTAAAACAGAAATTATGAGCTGATACAAATTTTGGACAAAGATTTCCTACAGGAACTCTGAAAAAATGATTATGTGTCAGACTAATTTGAAAAAGTTACAGTTATGTTATTTCTATTTTTACGCAAAGAATATAAATTTATTAAAAATATAATGCATATCAGGGTTTCCAGACAATAGAAGGAAGTTTGGACAAGGATATTCCACCAAAAAAAAAAAATCATCTCTATATTTTTCTTGCCCAATGGGAATAGAGAGACTATATATATATATATATATATATGTTTTGAAATATACAACATCCTCTTATTTGTCCTTATAAAGTAAAATAACATTAGATAGTAAGTGGTTATTCTGAGATCATTTAGCTTCACCGAAGCAAACATGTTGAGATAAAATTTGTCAAAGTGATCTGTTTTCTTAAAAAATAACAATAATTAATAGAAATATTTGTAGTTGCCAGGTGAGATTACTTTTCATTTGACAAAACATCAATCTCTAGTCAAATCAAAAGAACCTGGGAGCAGCCAGCTTTGGATGAAATTGTGATAGTGACAATAAACCACAGCTAGCAACCTGAAGTTGAACACTCACTGCCTCTTTTCTTGTCATGGTCGTCAACAATGCATTGTAAGTCAGAGTCAATGTGGGGACATACAGAGTCCTCTGGTCTCTAATCATTCATGGAGCTCATTAAATGAAGTTTTTCCCCCTAAAATACCTTTTGTCTCCTTATTTTCAGACACTACACATTACTCGCCTGTAAACAAAAGTAATCTGAAAAAAGAAACTATTCCAGTGAACAGTTTGGAAACCACAGCCTCTGTTATAAAATGAAGGAGTGTACCAGCAAACAAAGAAGGACTTTGTTTTCATTTAGTTTTTTTTTTCTTTTCTTTTTTTCCTATTAAGGACATAGTGAGCGGGTTTGTTACCTGTGTATATTGCATGATGCTGAGGTTTAGGGTACAAATGATCCCATGATGCAGGTTCTGATTGTGGTACCCAGCAGTTAAGTTTTCAACCTTTGCCCCCTTGCCTGCCCCTCTTCTTGTAGTCCTCAGTGTCTATTTGTTGCCATCTTCATATCCATGAGTACCCAATGTTTAGCTTCCACTTACAAGTGAGAACGTGCTATATTTGGGTTTCTGTCCCTATGTAAATTCACTTAAGATAATGACCTCCAAGTGCACCCAGTTGCTGCAAAAGACATGATTTTTTTTATGGCTGTATAGTATTTCAGGGTGTATATGTAACGTAGTTTCTCTTCTTTTCTTTTTTTGAGAGAGAGTCTCACTCTGTCACCAGACTAGAGTGCGGCGGTGCTACCTCGGTTCACTGCGACCTCCGACTCCCTGGTTCAAGCGATTCTCCTGTCTCAGCCTACTGAGTGGCTGGGGTTACAGGCATGCACCACCACACCCAGCTAATTTTTATATTTTTAGTAGAGATAGGGTTTCGCCATGTTGGCCAGGATGGTCCTGATCTCCTGACCTCATGATCTACCCACCTTGGCCTCCCAAAGTTCTGGGATTACAGGTTAGAGCCACCGCACCTGGCCTGTAACCCATTTTCTTTATCCAATCCACCATTGGTCAGCACCTGGGTTGACTTCATGACTTTATTATTGTGAATAGAGTGCCAATGAACACGCAAATTCCTGTGTGTCTTTTGGGCAGAAACTTTCACTCATATATATATATATATATATATATATATATATATATATATATAACGTTTAATGGGATTGCTACATTGATGATAGTTCTGAGTTCTTTGAGAAATCTTCAAACTGCTTTCCATAGTGGCTAAGTTACATTCCCACCAACAGTGTGTGTTTCATTTTCTCCGTAACTTCATCAATATCTTTTATTTTGACCTTACAGTAATAGCTATTCTGACTGATGTGGATGGTATATCTCATTGCAGTTTTTATTTGCATTTCTCTGATGACTAGTGATGATAAGCATCTGTTTATATGTTTGCTGGCCACTTGTATGTCTTCTGTTTTGAAGTGTGTGTTCATGTATTTTGCCCATTTTTATGTGGATATTTATGTTTTGCTTTTTCAATTATTTAAGTTTCTTATAGACTCTGGATAGAGAAAGATTCCTTTGTCAAAGGAATAGTTTGTAAATATTTTTTCCCACTGTGTAGGTTGTCTGTTTACTCTGCTGACAATTTCTTTTGCTGTGCAGAAGCTCTTTGGTTTAATTAGGTCTCATTTGTCCATTTTTGGTTTTGTTGCAATTCCTTTTGGTGACTTAGTCATTATATTAGTCCATACTCAGGATCCTATAAGGACATACCTAAAGCTGGCTAATTTATAAAAGAAAGAGTTTTAACTCACTTACAATTCTGCAGAGCTAGGGAGGCCTCAGGAAACTTATCATCATGGTGGAAAGGGAAGCAAATACATCCTTCTTCACATGGTAGCAGCAAGGAGAAGTGCAGAGCAAATGGAGGAAAATCCCTGTGAAACCATCAGATTTGGTGAGAACTCACTCATTATCACAAGAACAGCAGCATGAGAGTAAGCACCCTTATAATTCAGTTACCTCCCACTGGGTCCCTCCCATGACAGGGATTACAGGAGCTACAGTTCAAGATGAAATTTGGATGGGGGTATAATCAAACTGTATCATTCTGCCCCTGACTCCCCCCAAATCTCATGTTCTCACATTTGAAAAACTTAATAACCAATCATGCCTTCCCAACAGTTCCCCCAAATCTTAACTCATTTTAGCATTAACTGAAAAGTCCAAAGTCTCATCTGAGACAAAGCAAATTCCTTCTGACTATGAGCCTGTAAAATCAAAAGCAAGTTAGTCACTTCCTAGATACAAAGGGAGCATAGGCATTGGGTAAACGCACCCATTCCAAATTGGAGAAATTGGCCAAAATGGAGGGGCAATAGCAGAGCAGTCAAATCTTTAAGCTCCAAAATAATATCATTTGACTCTGTGTCTCACACTCAGGTCATGATGATGCAAGAGGTGAGTTCCCATGGTCTCGGGCAGCTCTGCCCCTGTAGCTTTGCAGGGTATAGCCTTCCTCCTGGCTGCTTTTACATGGTAGCATTGAGTGTCTACAGCTTTTTCAGGTGCCCAGTGCAAGCTGTCAGTTGGTCTACCGTTCTGAACTCTGAAGGATAATGGCCCTCTTCTCATTGCTCTAGTAGGCAGTGCCCCAGTGAGAACTTTTGTGTGGGGGCTCCCAACCCACATTTTCCTTCCACACTGACCAACTAGAGGTTCTCCATGAGGACTCCTTCCCTGTAGCGCACATGGGCCTGGACATCCAGGTGTTTCCATACATCCTGTGAAATTTAGGCAGAGGTCCCCAAACCTCAGTTCTTGATTTCTGTGCACCCACAAGCTCAACACCACATGCAAGCCACCGAGACTTGGGGTTTGTGCCCTCTGAAGCAATGGCTTGAGCTGTACCTTGGCCCTTTAGCCACAGCTGGAGCTGAAGCAGCTGGGATGCAGGGCACCATGTTCTGAGGCTTCATAGAGCAGTGGGGCCCTGGGCCCAGCCCTCGAAACGATTTTTCCTTTTAGACTTCTAGGCCTGTGATGGGAGGGGCTGCTGTGAAAGTCTCTGACATGCCCTAGAGACATTCTCCATTGTCTTCGTGGTTAATATTTGGCTCCTCATTACTTACGCAAATGTATACAGCTAGCTTGAATTTCTCCCCAGAAAATGGGATTTTCTTTCCTATTTCATCATCAGGCTAAAAATGCTTCAAACTTTTATGCTACGCATCCTCTTAAATGCTTTGCTGCTTAGAAATTTCTTCTGCCAGATGCCCTAAATCATCGCTCTCAAGTTTGAAGTTCCACAAATCTCTAGGGCAGGGATAAAATTCCACTAGTCTCTTTGCTAAAGCATAACCAAAGTCGCCTTTGCTCCAATTTCCAGTAAGTTCATCTCCCATCTGTGACTACCTCAGCCTGGACTTTTGGTCAAAACCATTCAACACATTTCTAGGAAGCTCCAAAGTTTCCCACAGTTTCCTGTCTTCTTCTAAGCCCTCCAGACTGCTTCAAACTCTGCCTGTTACCCAGTTCCAAAGTTGCTTCCATATTTTAGGATAACTTAATAGCAGTACTGCACTCTACCAGCACTAGTTTATTGTATTAGTTCATTTTCATACTGCTATGAAGAAATACCTGAGACTGGGTAATTTATCAAAAAAAAAAAAAAAAGAAAAAGAAAAAAAGAAAGAGAGAGAGATTTAATGGACTCACAATCCCACATGTCTGGGAAGGCCTCATAGTCATGGTGGAAGGCCAATGTGGAGAAAAGTTATGTCTGACATGGTGGCAGGCAAGCAAATATGTGCAGGGAAATTGCTCTTTATAAAACCATCAGATCTCATGGGACTTTTTCACTTTTCTAAGAACAGCATGGGAAAAACGCACTCCATGATTCAATTACCTCCAATGAGGTCCCTTCCACAATATGTGGGGATTGTGGGAGCTACAATTCAAGATGAGATTTGGGTGAGGACCTAGCCAAACCATGTCAGCCTGTTAATATTTAACTGTTTTTGTTTTGTTGTTGTTTTTAATTTTCGTGAGTACATATGTGTATATTTATGAGGTACATGAGATGTTTTGATTCAAGTATGCAACATGAAATAAGCATTTCATAGAGAGTAGGGTATCCACTCCCTCAAGCATTTATTTTTTGAGTTATAATCAATCCACTTACATTCTTTTATTTTAAAATGTACAATTAAATTATTGACTATAGTACCCTATTAACATAATGATATCTAGTTCTATTCACGTTGCTGCAAATGACGGGATCTCATTCATTTTATGGCTGAATAGTACTCCAGTTTTCATATGGATCACATTTTCTTTATCTAATTATCTGTTGATGGACATTTAGGTTGCTTTCAAATCTTTTTTTTTGTGTGTGTGCTGTTCTTTTTTTTTTTTTTTTTTTTCTTTTTTTTTTATTGCATTTTAGGTTTTGGGGTACATGTGATGAACATGCAAGATTGTTGCATAGGTACACACATGGCAGTGTGCTTTGCTGCCTTCCGTCCCCTCACCTGTATCTGTCATTTCTCCCCATGCTGTCTCTTCCCACCTCCCCACCCCCCGCCCCTCCCCCATTTCCCCCCAACAGACCCCAGTGTGTAGTGCTCCCCTCCCTGTGTCCATGTGTTCTCATTGTTCAACACCCGCCTATGAGCGAGAATATATGGTGTTTGATTTTCTGCTCTTGTGTCAGTTTGCTGAGAATGATGGTTTCCAGGTTCATCCATGTCCCTATAAAGGACGTGAACTCATCGTTTTTGATGGCTGCATAATATTCCATGGTGTATATGTACCACATTTTCCCTATCCAGTCTATCATCGTTGGGCATTTGGGTTGGTTCCAGGTCTTTGCTATTGTAAACAGTGCTGCAATGAACATTCGTGTGCACGTGTCCTTGTAGTAGAATGATTTATAATCCTTTGGATATATACCCAGTAATGGGATTGCTGGGTCAAATGGGATTTCTATTTTTAGGTCCTTGAGGAATCGCCACACTGTCTTCCACAATGGTTGAATTAATTTACATTCCCACCAACAGTGTAAAAGTGTTCCTATTTCTCCACATCCTCTCCAGCATCTGTTGTTTCCCGATTTTTTAATGATCGCCATTCTAACTGGTGTGAGATGGTATCTCAATGTGGTTTTGATTTGCATTTCTCTGATGACCAGTGATGATGAGCATTTTTTCATATGTTTGTTGGCCTCCTGTATGTCTTCTTTTGTAAAGTATCTGTTCATATCCTTTGCCCATTTTTGAATGGGCTTGTTTGTTTTTTTCTTGTAGATCTGCTTTAGTTCTTTGTAAATTCTGGATATCAGCCCCTTGTCAGATGGGTAGACTGCAAAAATTTTTTCCCATTCTGTTGGTTGCCGATTCACTCTACTGACTGTTTCTTTTGCCGTGCAGAAGCTGTGGAGTTTGATTAGGTCCCATTTGTCTATTTTGGCTTTTGTTGCCATTGCTTTTGGCGTTTTGGTCATGAAGTCCTTGCCTACACCTATGTCCTGAATGGTTTTGCCTAGATTTTCTTCTAAGGTTTTTATGGTATTAGGTCTGATGTTTAAGTCTTTAATCCATCTGGAGTTAATTTTGGTGTAAGGTGTCAGGAAGGGGTCCTGTTTCTGCTTTCTGCACATGGCTAGCCAGTTTTCCCAACACCATTTATTAAACAGGGAGTCCTTTCCCCATTGCTTGTTTTTGTCAGGTTTGTCGAAGATCAGATGGTTGTGGGTATGTTGTATTTCCTGTGAGGCCTCTGTTCTGTTCCATTGGTCTATATCTCTGTTTTGGTACCAGTACCATGCTGTTTTGATTACTGTAGCCTTGTAGTATAGTTTGAAGTCCGGTAGTGTGATGCCTCCCGCTTTGTTCTTTTTGCTTAGAATTGACTTGGCTATGCGGGCTCTCTTTTGGTTCCATATGAAGTTTAAGGTGTTTTTTTCCAGTTCTGTGAAGAAGGTCATTGGTAGCTTGATGGGAATAGCGTTGAATCTGTAAATTACTTTGGGCAGTATGGCCATTTTCACGATGTTGATTCTTCCTAACCATGAACATGGAATGTTTCTCCATCTGTTTGTATCCTCTCTTATTTCGTTGAGCAATGGCTTGTAGTTCTCCTTGAAGAGGTCCTTTATGTTCCTTGTTAGTTGTATTCCTAGGTACTTTATTCTCTTTGTAGCAATTGTGAATGGCAGTTCGTTCTTGATTTGGCTCTCTTGAAGTCTATTACTGGTGTATAGGAATGCTTGTGATTTTTGCACGTTGATTTTGTATCCTGAGACTTTGCTGAAGTTGTTTATCAGTTTCAGGAGATTTTGGGCTGAGATGATGGGGTCTTCCAGATATACAATCATGTCATCTGCAAATAGAGACAATTTGATTTCCTCCTTTCCAATTTGGATACCCTTTATTTCTTTTTCTTGCCTGATTGCTCTGGCTAGAACTTCCAGTACTATATTGAATAGGAGTGGTGAGAGAGGGCATCCTTGTCTAGTGCCAGATTTCAAAGGGAATGCTTCCAGTTTTTGCCCATTCAGTATGATATTGGCTGTTGGTTTGTCGTAAATAGCTTTTATTGTTTTGAGATACGTTCCGTCAATACCTAGTTTATTGAGGGTTTTTAGCATAAAGGGTTGTTGAATTTTGTCAAAAGCCTTCTCTGCATCAATCGAGATAATCATGTGGTTTTTGTCTTTGGTTCTGTTTATGTGGTGAATTACGTTTATGGACTTGCGTATGTTAAACCAGCCTTGCATCCCCGGGATGAATCCTACTTGATCATGGTGGATGAGCTTTTTGATATGCTGTTGCAATCGGTTTGCCAGTATTTTATTGAAGATTTTTGCATCTATGTTCATCATGGATATTGGCCTGAAATTTTCTTTTCTTGTTGAGTCTCTGCCGGGTTTTGGTATCAGGATGATGTTTGTCTCGTAAAATGATTTGGGAAGGATTCCCTCTTTTTGGATTGTCTGGAATAGTTTCAGAAGGAATGGTATCAGCTCCTCCTTGTATGTCTGGTAGAATTCAGCTGTGAACCCATCTGGACCTGGGCTTTTTTTGGGTGGTAGGCTCTTTATTGCTGCCTCGACTTCAGACCATGTTATTGGTCTATTCAGGGTTTCGGCTTCTTCCAGGTTTAGGCTTGGGAGGTTGCAGGTGTCCAGGAATTTATCCATTTCTTCCAGGTTCACTAGTTTATGTGCATAGAGTTGTTTGTAATAATCTCTGATGATGGTTTGGATTTCTGTGGAATCTGTGGTGATATCCCCTTTATCGTTTTTTATTGCATCAATTTGGTTATTCTCTCTTTTCTTTTTTATTAATCTGGCTAGTGGTCTGTCTATTTTGTTGATCTTTTCAAAAAACCAGCTCCTGGATTTATTGATTTTTTGAAGAGTTTTTTGTGTCTCTATTTCCTTCAGTTCTGCTCTGATCTTAGTTATTTCCTGTCTTCTGCTAGGTTTTGAGTTTTTTTGATCTTGCTCCTCTAGCTCTTTCAATTTTGATGATAGGGTGTCAATTGTAGATCTCTCCTTTCTTCTCATGTGGGCACTCATTGCTATATATTTTCCTCTAGAGACTGCTTTAAATGTGTCCCAGAGATTCTGGTATGTTGTGTCTTCGTTCTCATTGGTTTCGAAGAACATCTTTATTTCTGCCTTCATTTCATTGTTTATCCAGTCAATATTCAAGAGCAAGTTGTTCAGTTTCCATGAAGCTGTGCGGTTCTGAGTTAGTTTCTGCATTCTGAGTTCTAACTCGATTGCACTGTGGTCTGAGAGACTGTTTGTTATGATTTCTGTTCTTTTGCATTTGCTGAGGAGTGATTTATTGCCACTTATGTGGTCAATTTTAGAGTAGGTGTGATGTGGTGCTGAGAAGAATGTATATTCTGTGGATTTGGGGTGGAGAGTTCTGTAAATGTCTATTAGGTTTGCTCGTTCCAGGTCTGTGTTCAGGTCCTGGATATCCTTGTTGATTTTCTGTCTGGTTGATCTGTCTAATATTGACAATGGGGTGTTAAAGTCTCCCACTATTATTGTGTGGGAGTCTAAGTCTCTTTGTAAGTCATTAAGAACTTGCCTTATGTATCTGGGTGCTCCTGTATTGGGTGCATATATATTTAGGATCGTTAGCTCTTCTTGTTGCAGTGATCCTTTTACCATTATGTAATGTCCTTCTTTGTCTCTTTTGATCTTTGTTGCTTTAAAGTCTATTTTATCAGAGATGAGAATTGCAACTCCTGCCTTTTTTTGCTCTCCATTTGCTTGGTAGATCTTCCTCCATCCCTTTATTTTGAGCCTTTGTGTATCCTTGCATGTAAGATGGGTTTCCTGGATACAGCACACTGATGGGTTTTGGCTTTTTATCCAATTTGCCAGTCTGTGTCTTTTGATTGGGGCATTTAGTCCATTGACATTTAGGGATAGTATTGTTATGTGTGAATTTGATGCTGTCATTTTGATGCTACCTGGCTGTTTTGTTGGTTAGTTGATGCAGATTCTTGATTGTGTTGCTGCTTTTTTACCATTTGGTGTGTTTTTGGAGTGGCTGGTACTGGTTGTTCCTTTATATGTGTAGATCCTCTTTCAGGAGTTCTTGTAGAGCAGGTTTGGTGGTGATGAAATCTCTGAGTGCTTGCTTGTTCACAAAGGATTTTATTTTTCCTTCACTTATGAAGCTGAGTTTGGCTGGATAGGAGATTCTGGGTTGAAAGTTCTTTTCTTTAAGGATGTTGAATATTGGCCCCCAGTCTCTTCTGGCTTGTAGGGTTTCTGCTGAGAGATCTGCTGTGAGTCTAATGGGCTTCCCTTTGTGGGTAACCCGACCTTTCTCTCTGGCTGCCCTTAGCATTTTCTCTTTCATTTCAACCCTGGTGAATCTGACGATTATGTGCCTTGGGGTTGCTCTTCTTGAGGAATATCTCTGTGGTGTTCTCTGTATTTCCTGGATTTGAATATTGGTCTGCCTTGCTAGGTTGGGGAAGTTTTCCTGGATAATATCCTGAAGAGTATTTTCCAGCTTGGATTCATTCTCTTCATCACATTCAGGTACACCTATCAGACGTAGATTAGGTCTTTTCACATAGTCCCACATTTCTTGAAGATTTTGTTCATTCCTTTTTGCGCTTTTTTCTCTGTTCTTGCCTTCTCTTTTTATTTCATTGAGTTGGTCTTCGACCTCTGATATCCTTTCTTCTGCTTGGTCAATTCGGCTGTTGAAGCTTGTGCATGCTTCACGAAGTTCTCATGTTGCGTTTTTCAGCTCCATCAATTCACTTATTCTCCTCTCTATGCTGTCCATTCTCGTCAGCAGTTCGTCCAATCTTTTTTCAAGGTTCCTATTTTCTTTGAGATGGGTTAGAACATGTTCTTTTAGCTCATTGTAGTTTCTTACTACCCATCTTCTGAAGTCTGATTCTGTCATTTCATCACCCTCCTTCTCCATCCGGTCTGGTTCCCTTGCTGGTGAGGAGTTGTGATCACTTTTAGGAGGAGAGGTGTTCTGGTTTCGGGAGTTTTCATCCTTTTTACGCTGGTTTCTACCCATTTTTGTGGGTTTATCCACCTGTTGTCTGTCTCTGTCCCAGGGAGTTGGAGCTTTATGAGTTTCCGTTGCACTACTGCCTTTTTTGATTTTTTTTTTTTTTCAGGTCGGACCCGCCCAGCTAGCAGCACGCCTAGCCACTGCCTGCCCGCAGGGGCTTTGCTGAGCTGCTGTGGGCTCCGCCCAGCTGCCCTGAGCTCTTCCCTGTAGTCCTTTTTATATGGGTGTAGTTAGAACTGTCTGGGCAATGGTGGCCCCGCCTCTGTTATGGCGGACTCTCTCTGTTGTGGCAGGTTGCCTCGGCAACGGCGGGTTGCCTCGGCAACGGCAGCCTGCCTCCGTAGCGGTGGAGAGTCTCAGTAATGGCGGAAGCCCCTCCCCCACGGAGCCGGACCGTCCGGGTTCAGCTGTGCTTGGTTTGAAGGGCTCAACCCAGAGGGTTTCCAATTACTGTTTTTGTTTTCGTTGTTGTTGGGGGTGGAGGGGTGGGACCAACCGAGCCTGATCACTTGGCTCCCTGACTCAGAGTCTTTTCTTTTAAGTTGAACGACCCCGCGTTCCGGTCGCTTGTTGAAAAGGCGCTGGGATCTCCCGTGCTGCGACTCACGGAGTCGGCTCGAACCGCGGCGCTGGCTCCTGGCGGATTTTTTGCCTAGGAATCTCCTGGCCTGGCTCGCTATTTCAGATGAATGGGCTATTCTGCCGTCTCAAGGCTCTGCTCGCCAGCTAAGAGGGCTCCCAGACCAGTGGCTTTTGTACGGAGAACCGCAGCAACAGGGAGTGGTCACAGCAGCTGCGCGGGCGGAATCAGCCCCGCGGGGGCCAAAACAGCCGCACCGGCTGGGACTGCGACGCTGGCGACCCCTCTGCCTGGGTATCTCCTGGTCTGTGGGCAATAAGAGTTCGTCTGGAAATGCGGCGTCCACTCACCCTCTGCACTTTCACTGGGAGCTGAAGTCCTGAGCTGTTCTTAGGCGGCCATCTTGAAAGTCGGATCTCAAATCTTAACTATTGCAAACAAACAGTTCTGTGACAAACACAGAAGCGCAGATATCTCTGATTTTCTTTCCTTTGAATACATCACTAGCAGTGGGATTGCTGAATCATGTAGTAGCTCAATTTTTAGATTTTAAGGAACCTCCACTATTCTCTATAGTAGTTGTACTAATTTACATCCCCTCTCTCAACAGTGTACAAGGGATGCCTTTTCTCCACATTTTTGCCAGCATGTGTTTTTACCTGTCTTTCGGATATAAGCCCTTTTATCTGGGGTGAGACAATATCTCACTGTAGTTTTGATCTGCCTTTCTTTGATGATCATTGATGTTGAGCACCTTTTCATATGCCTGTTTCACATTTATATGTCTTCTTTTGAGAAATATCTATTCAGAGTTTTGCCCATTTTTTATCAGATTATTAGATTTTTTCCTATGTATAGAGTTGTTTGAGCTCTTTATATATTCTGATTATTAATCTCTTATCAGATTAGATAAGAGGTTCGTTTGAAAATATTTTCTTCCATTCAGTGGATTGCCTCTCACTTTGCTGATTGTATCCTTTCTTGTTCAGAGGCTTTTTAACTTATGTGATCCCATTTGTCCATTTTTGCATTGGTTGCCTGTGCTTGTCGGGTATTACTCAAGAAAATGTTGTCCAGACCAATGAAGTGTTTCTCCAATGATTTTTTTCATGTAATTGTCCCATAGATTTAGGTTTTAGATTTAAGTCTTTCATACATTTTGGTTATTTTTGTATATGGACTAGAGATAAAGGTCTATTTCATTCTTCTGCGTATAGACAAGTTTCCCTAGCACCATTTCTTAAAGCACCATTGTCTTTTCCCCAGTGGATGTCCTTGGCACTTTTGTTGAAAATGAGTTCACTGTAGGCGTGTGGATTTGTCTCTGGGTTCTCTATTTGTTCTATTGGTATGTGTACGTCTGTTTTTATGCCAGTACCACGCTGTTTCGGTTATGATAGCTCTATAGCAGGCATCCCCAAACTTTTTACACAGGGGGCCAGTTCACTGTCCCTCAGACCGTTGGAGGGCCGCCACATACTGTGCTCCTCTCACTGACCACCAATGAAAGAGGTGCCCCTTCCTGAAGTGCAGCGGGGGCCGGATAAATGGCCTCAGGGGGCTGCATGCAACCCATGGGCAGTAGTTTGGGGACGCCAGCTCTATAGTATAATTTGAAGTCAGGTAATATGATTCCTCCAGTTTTGTTCTTTTTGCTTAGGACAGTTTTGGCTATTCTGGGTCTTTTGTGGTTCCAGATAAATCCTAGGATAGTTTTTTGTTTTTGTTTTTGTTTTTGTATCAGTGAAGAATCTCATTGGTATTTTGATAGGGATCATCAGGGATTTTACTGATTATATCTTGAAAAGTTGCTGTTATTTTTGTTTGGTTCATTGGTTTATTCTTTCTACTTAGGATGAGAGTAGTTTATAGTTTTAATATCACAGTTAAAGTATTATAATATTCTATTATTTTCTGTGAACTTACTATTACTAGTGAACTTTGTACCTTCAGATGATTATTTAGTGCTTATTAACATTCTTTTCTTTCTGACTCAATTATTCCTTTTAGCGTTTCTTGTAGAATAGGTCTGGTATTGATGAAATCTTTCAGCTTTTGTTTGTCTGGGAAAGTCTTTATTTCTCCTTCATGTTTGAAGGATATTTTCAATAAATATACTATTCTAGAGTAAAAGTCGTTTTCTGTGAGCACTTTAAATATGTCATGCCACTCTCTCCTGATCTGTATAGAAACCAACAGACTTTAAACTTGGTTGCCATTTGTATCGGGTCTCTATTGTATGTTATTTGTTTCTTTTCTTTTACTGCTTTTAGGATTCTTTCTTTATCCTTGACCTTCCACATAATAACCTTTGATAATTAAATGGCTTAAGGTAGTCTTTGGGTTAAATTTGCTTGGTGTTTCAAAACCTTCTTATACTTGAATATTGATATCTTTCTCCCAGCTTGGGAAATTCTCTGTTATCTCCCCTTTGAATAAATTTTCTACTCCTTGTTCTTTCTTTGCTTCCTCTTTTTGGCCAATAACTCTTATATTTGCCATTTTGAGGCTATTTTCTAGACACTGTAGGTGTGCTTTATTCTTTTTTATTTTGTCTCCTCTAATGGTGTATTTTCAAATAGCTTGTCTTCAAGCTCACTAATTATTTCTTAGGAATGATCAATTCTGCCTATTTCATCTTCCAGCTCCAGAATTTCTAGTTGATTCTTTTTAATTATTTCAATATTGTTGTGAAATTTATCTGCTATAATTCTGAATTTCTTTACTGTGTTACCTCGAATTTCTTTGAGTTTCTACAACACAGCTATTTTGAATAGTGTGTCTGAAAGGTCACATCTCTCTTTTCCTCTAGGATTGGTCCCTTGAGGCTTACTTAGTTCATTTAGTGAGGTCATGTTTTTCTGGATGGTGTTGATGCTAGTGGATGTTCTTTGGTGTCTTGGCATTGAAGAGTTAAGTATTTATTTTAGTCTTCACTGCCAGGGCTTTTTTGTAGTTATCCTTCTTGGGAAGGCTTTCCAGACATTTTAAAGGACTTGGATGTTGTGATCAAACTGTATCTACTTTAGGGAGCAGCCCAAGTCCAGTAACATAGTAATACTTGTAGACTTACAGGGGTACCACATTGATGGTTTTGGACAAAATTCAGTAGAATTCTCTGGATTACCATGTAGAAATTCTTGTTATCTTACTTTCTTCCAAACAGAGTTTCTCTCTCTATTCTTAACCATCTAAAGCTAAGGGTGGAGTTACACATGTACCCCTGTGGCCACCACCACTACAATTTCACTGAGTCAGACCTGAGGCCAGTGCATTGCTGAGTCTCACCCAATGTTTTCTGTAACCAGTTCCTGGCAACTGCCTATGTTCTCTCAAGTCTCTGGACCTCTATAATCAGCTAGTGGCAAAGCCAGCCAGACATGTATCCTTTACTTCATGGAGGTGAAGTTCCCCAGCCTTGACATGGGTCCAGAAGTGCCATCTAGGAGTAAGGGGCTAGAATAAAAAAATAAAAATTAAATTAAAAAACCTTAGAATTCTGTTGTTGGTGGCTGAGCTGGCACTCAAACCACAAAATGCAGTTCTTCCCACTCTTCCTTCCTCTTTCCAAAGGCAGAAGAGATTTAGCCCATAGCCACTACCATGCCAGGTCATGAACAGTACCAGACTACTACCAATGTTCCCTGAAGACACAAGGTCTCTTAATAAGCTTGTTGTGAATGCTGCCTGGTTGGGGATTCACCCTTCAGGGCAGTGGGCTCCCCTCTGGCCAACAGCAGGTCCAGAAATGCCATCCAAGAATCCACTACTGGAATCAGGGACCCCAAGAGCCCACTTGGTGCTCTACCTCTCTGCAGTTATGCTGGCATCTAACGTACAAGACAAAGTCACCTTTAATTTTCCCTCTGTTTTATTCAGGCAGGAGTTTTGCCCATAGCCACCACAGTGGGTAATGTGCTGAGTCTCACCTGAAGCCAGCAAGTCTCAGAGGCTCACCCAAGGCCCTTGACTTAATACCTGGGTAATGCTGCTGATTATTTAGGGCCCAAGGGGCTCTTCAGTTAGCAGGTGATAAATACTGGCAGAGTCCTTTCCTTCAAGGCAGTGGGTTCGCTTTTGGCCCAGGGTGTATATAAAAATGTCATCTGAGAGCTACGGCCTGAATCAGAGGCCTCCTGTCCTGCTATGGCTGCTGGTATCCTAGATATAAGACAAAGTCCTCCTCATTCTTTCCTTTCCTCCCTTCAAGTTGAAGGAAGCGGTTTCTTTTGGAGCCAGGAGCTGTGCAGCCTGGGGTTAGGGGAGGGGTGATACCTACACTTCCTTAGCCATCCCAGCTGGTGTCTTAGTAAGTCACATACTCCCCAACCCCCGCCCCAGTGCACTGGCTCTGGGCCTAGTTCAGCACTAGGACTCAATTAAAAGTTTCAGTCCTTAAGATGTTGAATGCCTGTCAACTTTACTTGCAGACACAAAGTGCTTTAGCCCTCAGTAGTGAGGTTTGCAGGCATTCAAGTTTCCACCCATGAGATCTGCTATTTCCCTCCGATTTTCTTTATCATTATTATTATTTTACTTTGAGTTCTGGGGTACATGTGCAGATCTTGCAGGATTTTTACATAGGTATACACATGCCATGGTGGTTTGCTGCCTCCAACCTCTATCACCTACGTTAGGTATTTCTCCTAATGTTATCCCTCCCAAATCTCCCCACACCCTTCTATCCCTCCTCTAGGCACCCACCCCCCAACAGATCCCAGTGTGTGATGTTCCCCTCCCTGTGTCCATGTGTTCTCACTGTTCAGCACACACATCAGTGAGAACATGCAGTGTTTGCTTTTCTGTTCTTGTGTCAGTTTACTGAGAACGATGGTTTCCAGATTCATCCATGTCCCTGCAAAGGACATGAACTCATCCTTTTTTATGGCTGCATAGTATTCCATGCTGTATGTTTTCTTTATCCAGTCTATCTTTGATAGGCATATGGGTTCGTTCCAAGTCTTTGCTATTGTAAACAGTGCCACCATGAACATACACATGCATGTGTCTTTATAACAGATTGATTTATAATCCTTTGGGTATATACCCAGTAATGGGATTGCTGGGTCAAATGATATTTCTATTTTAGATCCTTAAAGAATCACCACACTATCTTCAACAATGGTTGAACTAATTTACACTCCCACCAACAGTGTAAAAATATTCCTATTTCTCCACATCCTCTCCAGCATCTGTTGTCTCCAGATTTTTTAATGCTCATCATTCTAATGACCAGTGACGATTAGTATTTTTTCATATGCTTGTTGGCCACATAAATGTTGACTTTTAAAAAGTATCTGTTCAAAGCCTTCTCCCACTTTTTGATGTTTTTTTTTTCTTGTAAATTTCTTTTAGTTCTTTGTTGATTCTGGATATTAACCCCTTGTCAGATTGCTAGTTTGCAAAAATTTTTTCCCATTCTGTTGGTAGCCAGTACACTCTAATCATTGTTTCTTTTGCTGTGCAGAAGCTCTTAAGTTTAATTAGATTCCATTTGTCTATTTTGGCTTCTGTTGCTATTGCTTTTGGTGTTTTAGTCATGAAGTTCTTGTCTATACCTATGTCCTGAATGGTATTGCCCAGGTTTTCTTCTAGGGTTTTTATGATGGTAGGTCTTATGTTTAAATCTTTAATCCATCTGTAGTTAATTTTTGATAAAGTGTAAGGAAGGGATCCAGTTTCTGCTTTCTGCACATGGCTAGCCAGTTTTACCAACACCATTTATTAAACAGGGAATCTTTTCCTCATTGCTTAATTTTGTCAGGTTTGTCAAAGATCAGATGGTTGTAGATATGTGGTGTTACTTCCAAGGCCTCTATTCTGTTTCATTGGTCTATATCTCTGTTTAGGTGCCAGTAATGTAGCCTTGTAGTATAGTTTAAAGGCAAGTAGCCTGATGCCTCTAGCTTTATTCTTTTTGCTTAGGATTGTCTTGGCTATGCAGGCTTTTTTGGTTCCATATGAAGCTTAAGGTGGTGTTTTCCAGTTCTGTGAAGAAGGTCAATGGCAATTTGATGGGGATAGCCTTGAATCTATAAATTAGTTTAGGCAGTATGGCCATTTTCACAATATTGATTCTTCCTAATCATAATCATGGAATATTTTTCCATCTGTTTGTGTCCTCTCTTATTTCCTTGAGCAATGGTTTGTAGTTCTCCTTGAAGAGGTCCTTCACATCCTTTGTTAGTTGTATTCCTAGGTATTTTATTCTCTTTGCAGCAATTGTGAATGGATGTTCACTCATGATTTGGCTCTTTGATTGTCTGTTATTGGTGTGTAGGAATGTTTGTGACTTTTGCACACTGATTTTGTACCCTGAGACTTTGCTGAAGTTGCTTAGCATCTTAAGGAGATTTGGGGCTGAGACAATGGGGTCTTCTAAATATACAATCATGTTGTCTGCAAATAAAAATAATTTGACTTCCTCTTTTCCTAATTGAATACTCTCTATTTCTTTTTCGTGCCTGATTGCTCTGGCTAGAACTTCCAATACTATGTTGAATAGGAGGGGTAAGAGAGTGCACCCTTCTCTAGTTCCAGTTTTCAAAGGGAATGCTTCCAGTTTTTGGCCATTCAGTGTGATATTTTCTGTGGATCTGTCATAAGTAACTTTTATTAATTTGAGATACATTCCCTCAATACCTACAGAAATCATAACAACCAGCCTCTCAGACTGCAGTGCAATCAAATTAGAACTCAGGATTAAGAAACTCACTCAAAACCACAGAACTACATAGGGCTGTTTTAAATGTTCCCTCTGTGGGCAGATGTCAGCAGAGTTTGGCTGGGGTTTCCTTTCTACCCTAACAAGGCAGCACTAAGTTCGGTGCCTCACAATTGCTGTGTTCTCCCTCCTCCAGCATCCAGAGAGGTTCCCAATACCAAGCCACTGCTTCCTGGGGTTGGGGAGTGGTGGCATCAGTGATTCAGAACTGTTTTTTTCTATGTCTTCAGTGCCTCTTTCAGCAATATGAAATTGTTCACCTGATTTTTGGTTCTTATTAAGGTGTTTTTTTTTCCATGTAGACCAGTGTTAACTTGGTGTTCTTGGAGGGAGACAACTGGTGGAGCTTCCTATTCCACTGTCTTGTTCTGCCTCCCACCTTAACTGCATTATAAAGGAGGCTATTCTTGTAGGTCTTCCAACTGACAGTAAGAAGTATTGAAATTCTTGAAAGATCACCTAACTTTGTGAGATTTCTAGCTCTATTTTCAAGTCAAGCATATTCCATAAGTGCCAGAAAATAACTTCTCAATGCTTCTCTGAACTGATGTTCTGTACCTCTTGAGGTTTGCTCCTTGGTATTTGAAATTTATCCCAGATAGCAAGTAGCAAACCAAGGAGAAAAGATAAATTTTCTCTTTCAAAATAGAAAAGTGGTAACGGGGTTTTCATACCAATTAAGTATTTATATATTTACCTGTAGTACATGAATATATTGTATGTACTAATTGTGTTCTCTTTGGAAAATTCAAAGCTATTTGAGAAATAAGCCCTTTTTTTTTTCTTTCTGTTTTTCCACGAAGACTCTAAGCTTCTGAGGTAGAACTATATTTCACTCACATCTGTAATCAGAACCTAACACAATATCTGTAAAACGGTCAATAAATATGCCAACAGATAAATTAACAGATAGAGACATGACTCTTTCCAGATGAACACATTCTTTAAAAAGTGCCAAAACATGAGCAAAGAGAAAAATTTTGTTTCCAGGCACAGAGCGGCAACTGACATGTAAATGATACAGATAAAAAGTGCTATAGCAATTCCAAGGAGGCATAAAAGTTCTTATTGTGTTTTCATAGGAGAAACCATTTGAAAAAAGGAAAGATGGCTTTTGAGTTAATTGATAGGGATGAGTCACATGGAAATTAGCTTTTAGCCTAATCTTGTTTTTAAATCAAATTTGCAAATTGATTATATATAGGTGAAATAATGACAACTCACTGTACTGAGACTTTCAGAGCTTATGATTGTCCAACATACAGAAGTAATTGTACACAAAGATTTGAACCAAATCCTGATGAACTCAAAACTCCAAGCTCTTTTCTGTGTCATCAAGTGGCCTTTGACAGTAATTTTTGGTGGAATGGTAGAAACTGCCTTTAGAATTTGAATGGAAAATAATAGCATTGAGGACTGTTGAAATGTATATAGATGGCAGGTTAGAATGAATGGCCTCTGTCATGTTATCAATGAATGTGAAGGACCCATTGAAAAGTTCAATGGAAAGAATAATTGCCAACAATGGCATTAGCAAAATTGTAGCCTAGCAATCTCCAAGCTTTGAAAATACCAAAAATATCAAAGAATAACTAGAAACTGGATGAACGAATCATCTAAAAATTCTGAAAAAAAAATTACAGCAAATGAATGTGTGCTTAATCAGGAGAAAGCCACCTTCAAATGGTAGGAAATTCTGTGGTGTTTTCACGTGACTTTACCCAAATTCCAATCCCTCTTCTGTATCATAGTCTTGGCCTGGAAGAGGTGGCAGCCCAGTTACCAGTTCCCCCTGTCAAACTAGAGAGAGTGGAGATCTTATTTGCAATATTCTAAACTGTCTGGGGGCTACTTGAAGGCCTGGTTTCTGTTTCTCATAACTTACATCTTGAGTAGTAAAAGTGTTAGTCCTTCTTGTACAAGCTTCAGGGAGACTTTAGACATGATAATGTCTCTGACAGAAGATTACAGGTGGAGACATAAAATAGTCCATCTAAGGCCCAGAGGAGAATCTAGGGTGAGACTCTTTGGGAAATTAAGACAGTTAAGAGAAGTCATGTATATGGTAGAAGGTCACTTTCAGACCCAGGAAAGATGCATACTTGAAAAACATGTTAAACCTCTAACTTCAGCTAATCCTTAGGTTCAGAGTCAATTCAGCTAATCAGTGAAGTACTGTCCTAGACAGAGTCTGTATTCAAAAACTGGAAGATGTGGCTGTTTCCAGATGCCCAATTTTCAACAATGAAAATAAATCATAAGACATGCAAAGAAACAAGAAAACATGCCCTATTTAAGGGAACAAAATAAACTGACAGAAATCCTTCTTGAGAAAGCCTAGAAGGAGATCAGAGATTAAGGTACCTGTGGCACACCACAAGAAGACAAATATATGCATTGTGAGAATTCAAGAAGGCAAACAGATTATTTGAAAAAATAACATTTGGAAAATCTCCAAATTTGATGATAGATATGAATCTATATATTCAAAAAGCTCAATAAATGCTTTGTAAGGTAAACACAAAGATAGTATAGTGAAGCACATTGTAACCAAACTGTTGAAAGACAAAAACAAAAAGAGGGCCTTTAAAGCAGCAACAAAGGAGTGACTCATCATGTGCAAGTCATCATCAGTAAGATTACTGACAAGGATGGGCTGCATCCCACCCAAATCTCATCTTGAATTGTAGTTCCCATAATCCCCACCTGTCATGGGAACTAATTAAATCATGGGGGTTACCCTCATGCTGTTTTCATGATGGTGAGTTCTCATGAGATCTGATGGTTTTATAAGGGGTTCTTCCCGCTTTTGCTTGTCAAATCTTGACATCATGTGAAGAGAATGTCTTTGCTTCCCCTTCCACCATGATTATAGGTTTCCTGTGGCCTCCCCAGCCACACGGAAATGTGGGTTAATTAAATCTCTTTTCTTTATAAATTACCCAGTATCAGGCAGTTTTTTATAAGAGCGTGAGAATAAACTAATACAATTATCAACCAATTTATCATGCAGAAACTTTGGAATCCAGAGTTGGTGGGCTGATATATTTAATGTGCTACGAGAAAACAAACAAACAAAAATCCCTGTGAACTTAGAATCCTATGGCCATCAAAACTGTCCATCATAATGGGGGAAAATTAAATACATTTTCAGGTAACCAAAAGCTGACATGTTCATTACCACCAGATCTGCTTTACAAGCAACAAAAGAAGTCTTTCATATGGAAATGGAAGGATGCTACACAGTAACTTAATGTCAGCTTTTCTTAATCTCTTCTAAAAACTTGAAGAAGGAAAAATAACTTTATAATGAATTCTGTGAGGCCAGCAATATCCTGTTGCTGAAGCAAGAAAAAAGTGCTGACCAGGTATGGTGGCTCATGCCTGTAATTCTGTCACTATGGGAGACTGAGACCAGCAGATCACTTGAGCTCAGGAGTATCAGACCAGCCTGGGCAACATAGTGAAACTTTGTCCCTATAAAAAAAAAAAAAAATAGTCAGGCATGGTGATGCCTGCTTAATAGTCTCAGCTACTTGAAGAGCTGAGGAAAGAGGATTGCTGGATTGCTTAAGCCCAAAAGGTTGAGGCTGCAGCGAGCCAAGATCATGCCACTGCACTCCAGCCTAGATGACAAAGTGAGCCCCTGCCTCAAAAAAAAAAAAAGAAAAGAAAAGAAAGACAAAGAAAATTACAGGCTAATATCTATTTTGAAAATTGATGTAAAACATTTAAAATCTTCAATAAAATATGAACAAACAAACAAGCACATTAAGATTATATACCACAATGAATGGGATTTATCTATGAATAGCAAAACTGCTTCAATATATGAAAATATATCAAAAAGCACCATGATTTAGCAATTCCACTTCTAAATATATCCCCCAAAGTATTGATATCAGGGACTTCAATGGATATGTATACATCAGTGTTCATAGCAGCATTATTCACAATATCTAAAAGCTAGAAACCACTCAAATGTCCATATGTGCAAGAATGGATACATAAATACAGGATGCCTTGTTTTATTGTACTTTGCTGTATTGTACTTCACAGATACTACATTTTTTACAAATTGAAATTTTGTGGCAGCCCTGCCTTGGGCAAGTCTATTGGTACCATTTTTCCAATAGCATGTACTCACTTGTGTCCCTGTGTCGCATTTTGGTAATTCTCACATACTTTAAAATTTTTCATCAATATTACATCGGTTGTGGTGATCTGTGATCAGTGATCTTTGCTGTTCCTATTGTAATTATTTTGGTTTGCCATGAACCTCACCTAGGTCAGATGAAGAAGTGAATCCATAAATATTGTATGTGTTTTGACTGCTCCACTGACCAAACATTCCTCTGTCTTTCACCCTTTTCTTGGGCCTCCCTATTACCTGAGACACAACAATATTGAAATTAGGCCAAATAATATCCCTACAGTGGCCAGTTAGTGTTCAATTGGGAAAAAAAGTTGTAAGTCTCTCACTTTAAATCAATAGCTAGAAAAAATTAAGCTTAGGGAAGAAGGCATGTCAAAAACTGAAATAAGCCAAAAGCTAAGCCTTTTACATCAAGCAGTTAGGCAAGTTGTGAATGCAAAGGAAATGTTCTTGAAAAGAAATTAAAAGTGCTACTCTAGTGAACATACCAATGAAAAGAAAGTGAAGTAGCCTTATTGCTGATATGGAACAAGTTTTAGCAGTCTGTATAGATCAAACCAGCTACAATGTTCCCCTAACCCAAAGCTTAGTCTACAAAAATGCCCTAACTGTCTTCGATGCTGTGAAGACTGAGAGAAGTGAGGAAGCTTCAGAAGAAGAGTTTGAATCTAGCACTGATTGATTCATAGCTTTAAGGATATAATGCATCTTCGTGACATGGAAGTACAAGTGAACCAACAAGTGCTGATGTAGAAACTGCAGCAAGTTCCTCAGAAGATATAACTAAGATAACTGATGAAGGTGAATACACTAAATAACAGATTTTCAGTATAGATAAAAACAGTCTTCTATTGGAAGAAGATGCTATCTAGGACTTTCACAGCCTAAGAGGAGAAGGCAGTGCCTGGCTTCAAAACTGTAAAAGACACAGTGATTCCCTTGTTAGGGGCTAATGCAGTTGTTGACTTCAAGCTGAAGCCAATACTCATTTATCATTCCAAAAATCCTGGGGCCCTTAAGAATGATGCTAAATCTGCTATGTGTCCTTATAAATGTAATAAGGTCAAGATGATAGCATACCTATTTACAGTATGGTTTCCTGAATATTTTAAGCCCACTGATGAGACCTACTCCTCAGAAAAAAAGCTTTCTTTTAAAATACTACACTGTTGACAGTGAATCTAGTCATTCAGGAGCTCTAATGGAGATATACAGGGAGATTAATGTTGTTTCATGCCTACTGGCACCATGTCCATTCTACAGCCCATGGAAAAAGAAGTAATTTCAACTTTAAAGTATTATTATTTAAGAAATACACTTCTTAAAGCTATAACTGCCATAGGTAATTATTCCTCTGATGTATGTAGGCAAAATAAGTTGAAAACCTCCTAGAAAAGACTCGCCATTCTAGATGTCATTAAGAACATTTGTGAATTATGGTAAGAGGTCAAAATACCAAAATGAACAGAAGTTTGGAAGAAGATTCCAACAATCATAGATGACTTTGAGGGTTTCAAGACTTCAATGGAGGAAGTAACTGCAGATGCAGTACAAATATCAAGAGAAATAGAAATGGAAGTTGAGCCTGAAGATGTGCTGCAATTTCATGTTAAAAGTTGAGTGGATAAGAATTGCTTCTTATGAATGAGCAAAGAAAGTGATTTCTTGTGATGGAATCTTCCCCTGGTGAAGATGTGGTGAACATTGCTTAAATAACAACAAAAGAATTAGAACATTACATAAGCTTAGTTAATAAAGCAGTATCAGGGTTTGAGAGGATTGACTCCAATTTTGAAAGAAGTTCTACTGTGGGCAAAATGCCATCAAACAGCTTGCATACTACAGAGAAACCTTTCATAAAAGAAAGAGTGAATCTAGATGCTAAACTTTATTACTCTCTTAAGACATTTCCACAGCCACCCCAGCTTTCAATAACCACCAATCTGATCAATCAGCACCCATCAACATCAAGGCAAAATCCTCCACGAGCAAAAATATTACAACTCACTGAAGGCTCAGATGATTGTTAGCATTTTTTTTTTGCAATAAAGTAGTTTTTAATTACAGTATATGTACGTTTCATTTTTAAACATAATGCTATTGTACACTTAATAAACTAGAGCATAGTGTAAACATAATTTTTATATGCACTGAGAAATCAAATATTTATATAATATGCTTTACTGTGGTAGTTTAGAATCAATCTCCAAGGTATGCCTGTATTCTTCAACCTCTGGGCTCTAAGCTAGCTACACTGTTGTGGTGTTTTGTTTTGTTTGATTTTTCTAAAAGCATGTAAAAATCTGAGAGAAAATTTGGCCTCAGTTTTTAGGGCCTTCTTGGTGCTCCTCCCGTAACCTGCAGTCCAGATGAATTTTCTGGACTTGTAGGCATGAGAACTGAACCCTCCAGGGACCAGAATCCTAGTGTTACTGAGATCTTATTGCTCCTCCCATTCAATTCTGTTCTTTATCTTTAGATCAAGTAGAGATTGTGGTTTTGGGACTGTACCTAGGATGCCAAGTATCAGCTCTCATAGTGAGGGGGAAGTTCAGGAAATGGCCCCACAGTCATACAGGTGGTGCTCAGGCATCTGACCAGCAGGGAGATCTTGGGGAAGGTGCTGCCTCTGTCAATCCTCAAAATCCTAACTTATAAAATGTGGATTATCGGAGTGAGGACTAAATGAGATAATCTGTTTAATATTTTTATAACAATACCTGGAACTCTGCAAGTCCTCTATAACTCTGATATTGTATTTTACTTCAGTCTTTCAGTGTGAGGACTTGTTTCAGGGCAAAAGTGGTAAGCCTCTGAGGAATCCCACCAGGTAGCATATAATTTCAGCCAGGTGGGAAGAAGGTGGTATCTAGAACCAATCCTGCACTGACAAAGCCTAAGATTACAGCATCACAATTCCAAAAAGCTATGGCAGAGTCATGAGTATCTTGTTAACCAATAACTAGAGAGGTTAGTAGAGTAAGAGACTTCCACTAAGAACCTCTTATTAAGATAGACTAAAAGAGAGTTGAGATTCTGGGAGCTAGTTTAGAATATAGAATAAGTGCACTTTTACAAAGTGGAATAAGGACTCAAAATATCGAAAGAGAGTTTCTATAGTATCTTCAGAAAACTGTTGAAGGAACCCATGATAGCTCAGTTCCATGGGGCAAGCAGTACTTAATCCCCCTAGAGTAAGGGTCTGAAAACATATTCTGTAAAGAGCCAGATAGTAAATAGTTTCAGCTTTGTCGACCATATAGTCTCTGTTTCAACAACTTGATTTTGTCATCATTAAATGAAGGCAGACATAGAGATATGCAAGCAAAAAAGCATGGCTCTGTTTCAGTAAAACTTTATGTACAAAAGCAGGCAGACACTAAATTCGGCCAACAGGCAGCAATATCCCAACCACCACCCCCCCTTTTTTTTTTGGTTTGTTTTTTGGAACAATAACAAATATTACTACTGCTACTATTACTACCACTACATGAGATGCTTACTATGTGCCAGGCACTATTCTGGCATTGTTTCCATTTTTAATTTTTCTCATAACACTGTGAGAAATACACCATTATTAGCACTTTTTTACACATGGGGAAAAAATGGTTCAGAGAGTTTATCTTGCTCATGGTCACACAGCTAGTCAGTGTCAGGCAGGATCTATGCCCAGGCAATTTGGCTCCAGAGATTAAATATCTTTAATCATGGGCCATACTGCCTCTTGAGGGGCAGGGAAGGGGAGGCTATTCTAACTATCTGTTCACCCCCATCTTGTCCTAAAAGGACATCCTAAAAGTGGTTATTTTTTCTGTATCTTGACTTACCTTTGAGGATAAGTACCATTTGCAACTATGTATGTGCTCAGAGATACTGCACTTCTGAAACGGTCCAAAATTGCCTGGTGCATCTGGACCAGGCCCAGCAATCCAGTTTTGTACCAAGCTCTCTATTTTTCTCTGCATTCCATCCCACCAGTCTTCCTCCTTTTCTTGAAGATTTCCATTCTGCTTATTGCCTTAGACATTTGCATATGGTGTTTGCTCTGCCCAGATTATTTTTCCCCTCCTCTTCCTTGGTCTGCTTAGCTCTGGTTCATCTTATGAATCTCAGGTTAATCATCCTATCTTCACAAAAGCCTCCCTGATCCTGCATTTTGATAGCAGCACGTGACTTTCTTTAATAGGATACTGCATAGTTTACAATTTTACATCCATTTATGTGATCATTTGACAAATATTTTCTTCTACACTAAAACAGACCTTCTCACGGTTGGAATTTCAGGCTAAACAAGTCTTTGTTTTGAGGGAGGTGTGTGCAGTACTGTGTATTGTATAATGTTTCACAACATCCTTGCCCTCTACTGGCCTCTACACAAAAAAAGCCAGTAGCGCCCCTCCTTCAAGTTGTGACAATTTAAAAAATATCACCAAACATTGCCAAATGTTCCCTGAGGGAGTAATATCTCCCTCACTGCCTTAAATAAAACCACTGCCCTAAAATGAAAGCTGCGTGAGGAGAGAAGTTCTGCTGGTTATCTTCCATTTACGACCTACCTTTATCCACCGTCCACCTTCTCTCTGCCCACGAGGCTGCGGACTCGCAAGCGCTCCGTCAACAGGCTTCATTGCCCTCTGGCTTCCATTTGGGTGTGATCAACGTGGGGCGTTCTCAGGAGACTGGAAGGAGAAAGGGAGATGGAGATCATTGTCGTAGGTGTAGTGGGTTATCCCGGGTGGATGGCACACTTGTATCCAACGCCTCTGTTTCTGTCGGTTTCTCAAGGCCGCTGCTTTCCCTGGTCGCCGTTTTCCACTGTAACCGCCTTAGAACCCAGCACCGTCCCTTGCTGGTTTCCTGAACCCTTGCCCAAACCTATGTAAATAATTCTTCTCAAAGACGCTCTACTCAAATTGTCATTTTGAGTGTACCTTCTCTTTCTTGCTGAGGCTGACTATACAAAGGCTATGCAGATATTTCTCAACATTTGAATGTACAGCGTTGACTGCAATAAGCTCCCAGTAAAAATACGTCATATAAATAATCAAGGGCCAAGCACGGTGGCTCGCTGCCTGTAATCCCAGCACTTTGGGCGGCCGAGGCAGGCGGATCAAGAGGTCAAGAGATAGAGACCATCCTGGCGAAAATAAATAATACATAGCAACTGCTTGTTCTCCTTCCTCTGACCTTCTGCCTTTATCTGCCTCAATGCTTCACTGGACCCAAACTCAAGGGTTCTTACCTGGTATGATTCACAGGCTCCAAATCAACTGAGGTTTTCCAAGACATACTCAAAAATAACCCATGTAGCCTAATACCTGTTTCTAATTCCTGCTATGTCTATTTCTGTAACGTACCATTACCTCCACTCTTTCTCTGCTTCAAATCCTTCCTGCCAATATGCACAGTTCTTTGTTGAGTTTTGCTACTAGCCTACCAATTATGTTCAACCAAATGCTTTTGGGTAAAGTTCTGTCGTATAAATTAATAATGTTTAATACCGTATCTATAAATTAATAGGATGACTCACTTTCAGGTATGAGTCTATGATTTTTTTCAAAAATTATGAAGGTAAAACCATTCATAGCACCTGCCCCATTTCTGAAGACTATTGGTTCACTAGATACTGTGATAATATTATTTGATCTAAAATAGTTCCAACTCAAGCAACACTTCACACATATTCCACAAATCTAGCTGCCCATCTCTGGAGTAAATAGCATTTGTTTTAGAGGAAAAGCAAATACAGACAAGAAGCTAAGTAATTAAGAATTTATTATAAGTGTTTAGATTTCTCCCAGACAAATTCTCAATTCCCAAGCTTTTGTCTGTGTGTGTGCTTTCTTGACTCACAAATTCTGATCTTCACCTTCTACTGTCCTTTTCTTGAGAATCAACAAAAGACAAGTCCTAACAATATTTCACTAAACAGGACATACAGTTTTTCTATGTTACCATTTTAGTTTTTACAGCTAAAAACCTACTGTTATTTAAATATGTCAATATGTTTAAAACAAGCCTTACATTTTCTGAGTAGTCACAGAGCTTACAGTTTTATTGATAAAATTGATAAAGACAAAGTCTTTTTTATATCTGTAGCCTTTTTTTTTTTTTTTTTTTTTTGAGATGGAGCCTCACTCTATCACCCAGGCTGGAGTGCAGTGGCATGATCTCGGCTCACTGCAACCTTTGTTTCCTATATTCAAGCAATTCTTCTGCCTCAGCCTCCCAAGTAGCTGGGAGTACAGGTACCCACCACCATGCCTTGTTAATTTTTGTATTTTTAGTAGAGATGGAGTTTCACTATATTGGCCAGGCTGGTCTCGAACTCCAGGCTTTTTATCCACCTGCCTCACCTTCCAAAATGCTGGCATTACAGGCATGAGCCACTATGCCCAGTCTATCTATAACCTTTTAAGAAAATGAGAAAAATGAGCGTAAGAAAGACAAGCACTCCTAGCTCCTCCACAGAGAAGGGAGAGGAAGCTACTAGTTCCTGGAAAATAAAATCTACACTAACTTCATTGCTTCATTTTTCTTAGGAAGAAACTTGTTTGTACCTATCTTTATTATACTTTTTCCTAGTTTCTCTTACACTCTATTATAAGAGGTCATTCCAGGGTAATATACATGAGAAAATGTGATTACTATAAAATCAAATGTAAAAATTAGAATTATGTAAAAATGTAGTATAAATAGTGGCATAAACAAATTGTACTATAGAAAAATGAAAATAGTAACATGGCATGGCAGTTTTGTGGCGAGTGTCTGTCATTTAAAAACTCAATATTTTAACAAATTAAATGGGAAAGCATAAGATAATTTCTTCTGTAGACTTTTAAACTCATTATGGATATTGTATTAGTCTGGCTTCACACTGCTGTAAAGAACTACTTGAGATTGGATAATTTATAAGGAAAAGAGGTTTAATTGACTCACAGTTCCTCATAGCTGAGGAAGCCTTAGGAAACTTAAAATCATGGGGAAAAAGGAAGGGGAAGCAAGGCATGTCTTACCATGGTGCCATGAGAGAGAGAGAGGACAAAAGGGGAAGTGCCACACATTTTCAAACAACAAGGTATCTTGAGAACTCAATATCACGAGAACAGCAAGGGGGGACATCTACCCCATGATTCAATCACCTGCCACCAGACCACCCCCCCAACATGTCGGGATTACATTTCAAGATGAGATTTGAATGGGGTCACAAAGTAAAATCATATGAGATATGATCTATTTGATTTTGTGACTCTTGAACTTGATTTATAGCAGGCTCTCAATAAACATTTTGTGAACACGAAATGAAGGTTTTACTGCTTTGGAAAGAGTAAGATCATGTGAACCATCAGAAACAAAAGTAAATAGAGACAATAACTTTATTTCCTGTAGATCATGGGATCCTTTTGTACATTCTACATAACTCAACAACCAATAAGTGTTTTAATAAATACATTGAATTAAGCTTCTCAAAAAACATTTTTGACTGGCTTCTATAAGCAAAATGAATAAATTAACTAAGATACTCCTTGAAGTCCCCTGGATATTGTCATGATTTAAAAAGGAGCAACTTTGGCTATCCTGAAGGGATGAATAAATTTAGATAAAATGTAGGCTAAAGTTCCATATCTTCTTAACTTGAATTAGATAAATATATAAAGAGAAGGCCAGGCCTTCTCTAGAATATGCCTTGAAGTGAATCCAAAATTTCTTCCTTCTTTCTGTGACAGTAGAATAAATAATTTTGGGTTTGTGGAAACAATAAAACACATTTTTTTAAATTTCAAAACATATTTTTATATAAAGTTTCAAATGTACAATAAAGTTAAAAGAATTTTACAGTGGACACCCATATACCTACCACCTAAATTCTACCATTAACTTTTTGCTATACTTACTATACTACAGATCTATCCATCCATAGATACATATCTATCCATTCAACCAACATCTTCTTTTTAGTGCAACTGCAAGTTCAACATATGTATTTCCAACAACAGATTAATTTTTCAATAGTTTTCTTCTTTTGAAATTAAAGGTACACATAATGAAATGCAAAATTCTTAAGTGTGTATTCCACTGAATTTGGATATTTATCTGGGTATTTTAAACCCTTATCAATATATAACAGTCCATCATTCCAGAAAGTTTTTCACCCTCCTTCTACTGAAATACTCATCCCCCTCTAACCCTGAGACACCCATTGTTCTGATATTTTCTTACTTCATTCTAGTGCTTTTTAAAGAAAATAATATGTTAGCTTTTTCTAGAAATTCATATTAATGCAATCGTAAAATAGGCACTCTTTTCTATATGATCTGTTACCTTGAGGATAACGTTTTTGAAATTCACCATGTTGTTGAATGTAACAACATTATTTTACCTTTTTTAGTGTTGAATAGTGTGTTCTATTATATGAATACACCACAGTTTATTGGCACCACAGCCATTTCCCATTTGGGGCTTTTATGAATAACACTGCCATGGCTATTCATGTATAACTTATTTTATGGACAAATGTTCTCATTTGTTTTGGTTAAAAATGGAATTCCTTAGTCATAAGGTCAATGAATGTTATAATTTATAATAAATAGCCATCTATTTTCTCAAATTGATCTTACCATTCTATATTCTCTCAATAATTTATACAAGTTTCATTTGTTTCATACCCTCATTAACATCCAGTGTTGCTTTTCCTTTTCACTTAAACTTAGTTATCTGCATGCATAAAAAGATTAATTTAGACCCTTCACATAAGACACAAAAACTAACTCAAAATGGATCATAGACCTAAATGTTAGTGCTAAAACTATAAAATTTTTAGAAGAAAACACAGGAGAAAAAACTTTTAACCCAGGGGTTTAGGAAAAGATTTCTTTGATACAATATCTTATGGTATTTTATAATACTTAAAAAAGTATGGCTTATAAACAAAAAAAAATTTAATTGACTTTATCAAAATAATAAACTTATGTGCTTCAAAAGTTACTAAGAAAATGAAAAGCTCGGCCACACACTTGGATAAAATATTTGCACATCATATATCTCATAAAAGACAGGTATCCAAAATATATAAAGAACACTGACAACTCAATGATAAGAAAGTTGATGGCTCAATTTAAAAAATGGGCAAATAGCTTGAGTAATTATTGTTTCAAATAAGATATACAAATGGAAAACAAGCACACGAAAAGATGTTAAATGCCATCTGTCATTAGGAAACACAAGTCAAAACCACAATGAGATACCACTTCATACCCACTAGATGGCTATAGTAAAAAAGATAATAGGTATTACTGAGATGTGAAGAAACTGCAGCATTGGGTATAGAAATGTAAAATGGTACAACCACTTTGGAAAACAGTTTGGCAGTTTCTTAAAGTGGTAAACTTAGATACACCATGCAGTATGACAATTCCACTGTAAGAAATGAAAATGTGTATGTACAGAGACACATAAATGTTCATAGCAACATTATTAGTAATAGTTAAAACATAAAAATACCTAATATTCAACTGGTGATTATATAAACAATATAAAGTATATTCATATTGTCAAATGTTATTCTAGCAATAAAAAGGAATGAACTACTGATCACATAACTATGATATAGATGAATCTCAAAATTATTATGTTAAGTAAAAGAAGCTGGGGACAAAAGCTATATATTGTATGATTATATCTATACCAAATGGTCAAAAAAAAGTAGATCTATAGAGATAGAAAATAGATTAGTGCTTCCCTGGAACTGGGGGTTGTAATAAAAATAACTGCAAATTAGTATGAGGAATATTTTTGAGGTGATGGAAATGTTCTAAAATTGGATTTTGGTGATGGCTGCACAACTTTGTAAATTTACTAAAACTCATTAAGGTTTACATTTAAAATGGATGAATTTTATGATATGTAAATTATCTCTCAGTAAAGCTGCTTTAAAAAAATGTTTCCACAAAGAAAACTACAGGTCCAGATGGCTTTCCTGTGAATTTTACCAAACATTTGAGAAAGAAACAGCACCAATATTACAAAAACTCTTACAGAGAATATAAACATAGGAAATACTTTTTCAATAGTTACTTGTAGGCCTGAAAAGAGCATAACAAGATGGGAAAATTACAGGCCGATTTCATGAACATGGATACAAAATTTCTAAACAAAAATTAATAAATTGACTCTAACATTAGAAAAAAATAATAATATATCACAATCAAGATGGGTTCATACTGAGTAATAACGGAAAATCATTCCATGTTTTTGAGAGTACAAAAAAATTAATAGAATTCAATGTCCTTTCATGATAAATGAAGAAAGATCTCGTAGAAAACTAGTAATAGAAGCAGCTTCCTTAATCCATTAAAAACTCTATAAAAACCATATCGCAAACTTACAGCTCAGTGGTGAAATACTGAAAGCCTAGTATGTCTAGGCTTTCAGTCTAGTGTTATCGTTTCTATATCTAGTGTTATCATTTAGTGTTATTGTTTCTAGTTAGCATTAACCTAGAGATTTTAGTGGATGATGTTAGGCAAGAAAAAAAAAAGGTATAAATCTTCATTTAAATAAATGAAGATTGTGAAGCTGTCATTATTTACAAGTGACTGTGTATGCAGAAGAACTCAAATTAGATTTAATTTATGAATTTATCAAGGATACTGGATAAAATCAGTATGCAAAGTGAGCATTATTTTTATTTCTGTATACCAGTAACCCAAAATTAGAAGATGGATTGTATAAAAGATACCATTTATAATAGCAAAGATTTCAAGGCACTTCAAGTGATAGTCAAAATAAATAGCAGATAGCAGAATTATATTAAGTGGGAATTCAGATATCACCATTATCAAATGAAACTGAAATAACTGTATTTCTACACTAAAATAAAAATGACTTAAAATATAAGCAAGGAAAAAAGACAAAAAAAAAGAGAAAAGAGGTATGAAAAAAGTAATACATATTTTTGAAGTTAAAAAATTGATATAAAAATATTAGAGAAATTAAATCATAGAATATATAGACTGAGATATTTAGTTTATTCAGAGATATAAATATTTTTCTATAAAATATAGCATAAAAAATTGATGAAAAATATTAAAAGGAAGGTAAGAGGCCAAGTGTGTTGGTTCACACTTGTAATTTGAGCAACTTGCAAGGCCAAGATGGGAGGATGGCTTGAGGCCAGGGGTTCAAGACTAGCCTGGGCAACATAGTGAGACCCTGTCTCTAAAATTAAAGAAAAACTTAGCTCGGCATCATGTTGCCGGTGCTCAGCTCAGTGCTATGTTGCTGTAGTCCTAGCTGTTCCAGGGCTGAGATGGAAGGATTGCTTGAGCAACCCTGAGTTCAAGGTTGCAGTAAGCTATGAATATTCCATTGCACCCCGGCCTGGGCAACAAAACAAGACCCTACCTCTAAGTAAAACAAAAAATGTAGAAATAAAATAGTTAAGAGACATGGAGATTAGGATGAGGAATTCTAGAATGAGGAATGTAACTTTTGAAGAGATAGTACCTGAGAATTTTTCAGAACACTAGAAACACACTCTTAGGTATAGATATTGGTGAATATTAAAAAAATATAAAAATCGTTTTGAGTGAGCAAAATATCATGTCACAAATATATACATATAGTTTAGTTTCATATATAGAAACCTAAAAAGCATGCAGAGCTAAATGATCTAACATTTAGAGATTCATCAGATATAATTAACTATTGAAAAAAGCAAGAGAACAGAAGATGCCATTCAGGGTAGTCATGATCTTTGAATGGTGAAGAAGTAATGAGAACCATCCACAGAGGTTTTTTTTAAGAAAATCACTACTGTTCTACACATGAAGCTATATACATAAATATTTGTACTGTTATTTATAGTTATATCCTTCAAAATACACGAGCAGTTCCAGGCACTTCACAGAAGAAACTATGAATTGCTCTCTAAGATATGAATGCAAAATATAAATTAAAACAATAAACCTAAAATGCAATTTTAAAAACTCATGAAAATAAAAGCTTTAAATAAAAAAAAATAAGCAAGCATTTTCCACTTATTAGATTTAGACAAACATTTTAAAATGTGATAATACACAGTTGACTAATAGGGAAACACATTTATATATTGTTGGCCAAAGTGTAAGTTGCTTTAAACACCTCATAGAGCATTGATACTATTGTTTGTAACACCAAAAAAATTACAAATCATGGCCACCTGTGGGTACTCATTTAAACAAACTATGGTGCATCCATTCAGTGTAAACACTATGTAGGCACTAAAAATAATGAAGTAGGTCTATAAGTGTTGATATAATGACCTCAAAGAAATATTAGCCAGTGAAAATAGCAAGATATAAAATTGTGAATATGTAGTATGCTGCTATTTATGTGAAAAGATAAATATATGTATTTTATGTTTGTAGAGTCATGTAGTATTGCTACAAGGAGAGCCACATAAAACAAAAATCTGGTAAAAATGGTTAACTCTGTACATCAGTAGGACAGCGACTATAGGCTTGTGGGTTTACTGCCTTTTCACGATCATCTCTTTTTTTAAACTTCGGTATCTTTTATCGTATGCTAAAAATTGTCTTTCATTTGGGGAAAAAAGACATTTTGTATGAAGATTCACATATGTACAGAGGTGTCATATGAGTATAATATGAAAGCAATCATGCTTGTCGAAGTCATTGTAACAATACCCTCTAAATTTGGAGTTTATTTATAACTAAAGTAATAACTTAAAATCTTTTATAATAACAAAAGTGACTTTTTGCTTTATCAATATTTTACACTACTCAAGTGTTACCATAAAGAAAAAAAAAACTATTGCTTGAAATTTCTAGTGCTTCCTGGGTTTATCTTGCTCAGAAATAATGGGAGAAATTGCTGTTCAAACATTAAAAAAAATAAATGTTGGCTGAATCTCTTCTTTGACATGTATAAACATAAAAGCAAAAATAGGAAACAATTTTAAGACACCTATTTTGGGATTCCTTCTCCAAAGTATGGTATGTTATTTAATTTCACTTTTTATCAGTTGTACATTTGGGGTCAAACTTTCTACAGTTCCATAATGGAAATTGCCACTCTATTTTCAGAGGCGCAGATGGTGGAAAAACGTTTCACAAGTAAACCATTTTATTTGAGTGGAACTGAATTAGCTTTTCCAACCCACAATTTCCAAATACGATGTCAGAAATGAAATACACCCTTCTACACCCTAGTGATGTGGCTCTGGGAAAATCATGCCATCACTCAAAAATATATACCTTTTTCTGCAAAACGAGGACTCCAATGCCTTTGTTATAGTATTGTGAGGATTAAATCACATGGCATATGCCTCTGAAAGTACCTATAGGCTGCCTGGCACACCTTGGGGTGTCCCAGCCTGACTACTTCCCAGCATCACTGGCCAGCATCTAGCACTATTGCCCAGGTCTCACAGAAACTAATTAAATAAACATCATTTTTTATTTTTCCAAACTTCCTGGGTGATCATCATATGCAGCTACAGTTGAGAATCACAGATTTACACTGTACCAATTTCTGTCATATCCATCAGCTGTTAAAAACACTGACAGTTTCACTGTAAAGCACCGATGAAGTTGTAAAAATCCACAAGCAAACAAACCGAGGAGTCATCCATTTGCAGTGGCATGTGTGCATATGTGACTTAAGAAACAAGAACCGCCTACACTAACCTGAGCGGATGCCACCTTATCAGCCTGTAGCTGGTGTAGCAGGTAGAAGTGATATGTGAAGAGAAGAGTAGGAAGAGAAGTAGGAGGAAAGGAGCATGTATTTTAAAAGCAGAAAACCTGCTATTGTTTTAATGTAGCAGAAAAGACATAACAACAACTGAGCATGACACAGGGATCTGTTGTTGCAAGTCAAAGTCAAGCCTAACCTGCCATAATGTTTTCCCTAACAGTAACAGCTACTCTTAACAATTACTACCTATCTCCTAACAGGGACTCACTTAGAACTCTCAATTTCCCTTTATTTGTTCTCTACTTTTTCCCACAATACATAGTAAATTATGTTTTTCTGATTGACTCTATATTTGCATTAGAATATGAACTTCATGAGAGTATCTCCAAGGTCCCAAGTATCTCTTACATTACCACATTTTCTTGCTAAATTTCTCCAAAATGAGATATCTTTTTAATAAGAAGAGATTATGCCATGTATCAAAGTATAGCACAATAGGAAGAACACAAACTAGAATAAAGTGATGTATTTTGAATCAATTATTTTTTTAAATGTGTTCTCAATTGTATTTTCCATACATAATATTTTTTTTTCACATATGTTGGCCTATTTTGATTAAAAAACATTTTTTTTTCTCCAATACTGAATCCTCCAAAATATTTTCTCTGGCTCTTGCTTAGAAATCATTGTTATTCAAACTGGTCTCTAACTAATTCTCTGGTATGGCTTTAATTCCTTTCTTTAATAATTGGATTTTGCCTGCTGTTTTCTAGCCTTCAGCATTTCCTCCAAAACTAAGTCAACTTGTAATAGGATAAAGCTTGTCCTCCCTTTTTGTCTTTACTTTCTTTAGAGTCTTACCAAATATCTCTATACTCCTGGGCCCACAACAAATTATCCTTTCCTATTGTTTATTGGAGAAATCACATATGTGTCTTGTGTAACTTTAACCAGTGCAACATGTCATTCCATTGGTAAAAGGTAAGTTTGACCTTTCTCCAGACATCCTGTACATGGTTCAGTGTTCTATTAAACTGTGTGTATGACTCCAAGCAACTTCCCCTGTATAAAACTCAGTTCTGAAACTCACTTATGAAATGCTAGCCAAGTCCACTTCAGACTTTTTTCCTCTATGTTCATAATTGTTTTATGAAAATAAGTTTGCTAAATGTAAAACATTTAGCCAACTTGCTTAACTCAGTAGGGTACAAACAGCATTAGTTTAAAAGTTTCCCAGTGTTTTAATGTTTCAAAATGTTTTCCAATATTTCAAATGTTTTATGTTTCAAAGCACTCTGTGGGAGGCAACAATCCCTCCTCCAGAAAACATCTTCAGCAGGTCCCATACATTTGGAAAGTCTCATTTTCTGTGTTAAAAAGTCTACTGTAGTCTATACCTAAACTTTCATATCATGCCCAATGTAGAGTTGCTTTTCTGCTCCCCAGGTTCAAGGCTGATCTGAGTTTTGGCAAGTATCAGCCCAGAAGAGGAAACAAAATCCATTTTTGGCAGGCTAATAGTCAGCACACAGCAGCCCTGAAAGGCAACTTTTCTGGTGGTTAGTATACACGTCCCACCAATGGTAAAATGGTTTGACTATCACTCACGAATTTTTCACTCTTCTTTCTCTTCTAACTCCTCTACTGCTTCTGGCTAGAGCTTTTATTAGTTCTTTTTTAGACAGAAAATGTCTTCTGTCTACCACAGTAAACATCTAAAAGATAGCCTTGCTGTACAGCATATGAATTGGCTTTTGGAGATGCCCCTCTCTGTCAGACCCTTTCAAGAATTTCCAAGCCTGGCTACCTCTCATAGTGTCTTACAGCAAACCACCCATCCTGGCTCTCCTAAATCTACTCATCTTCTGTCCTCTTTCTTTTTCTTTACAGTTTCTCCAGCCAGCCCTGAGGGCTTGCAGACTTCTCCATGAGAGAGGCTTTATGCCTCTCCTCAGATCCAGAGGACACATTTCAAATTCTCCCAAGAATTATTGCTTCCTACACTCCAGGAGTAGCTCTGGGTGGCCTAAAAGCCTCAGCACTCTTCAAGCCAGAGTGAGATGCTAGCCTCCCTCTTGCAGACAGCATCATATTTAGTGATTGGCCCCCACTTGCTTGGCATAGAGGCACGAAGCAGTCCCTTCTCTTCCTAAGAGAGACAGGCAAGAACTATCAGTCTTCTTCAAAGAAAATTTCCCTCACCAAATTAACTTTTGAATGTTTGGTCTTCTCATACCTGGAGTGTTGGAGTGATCATGGTTGGTGTCCACTTCCCGCAAGTTCTATGGATTTAAGTTGGAAATTTTTTTAACCCTTTAAACCCTTCACAGCTTTAGAACTTTTGCTAAAATTCCAAGATAACAGAAAGGTGTCATGCCCATTATGTTAAATTTCACAATCTTTTCTCTTGCATGTTTTTTCTTTAATGATTAAAGGATACTCGGGCCTTAGAATTGTTCATTTCATCATTAAATGATCTCAGAAAAATACTTAGTCTCTCTAAATCTCAGTATATTATGTGTAAAATGAGCTAATATGAATTACTTGACATGGTAATTAGGAGATCAAAGGAGGCAATCTGTGGGAATTCTAGGTAAACATTTAAGTGCTATTGAAAGATTAGTTAGTATGTTTAATATAACTCAAGTAAAGTGTAAATTAAAGCTAGCTATTAAAGTGAGTCAGGCTTTCAAAATGTCTACCAGTAGGTAATCTACATAAAGATACACACCTGAATATAGTCTAAGGCATACAGACAACATCCCAGCCCTTCAATCTAAGTTCTTACATAAGGCCTAAGGTGTTTTAAAATTGATATCTTATACAGAAGAAAAAGAAGTAAGGGAGGAGGGAAAAAGGGTTAAGAGAAGAATTTTATTTTTAAAAAGAAAAAGTAATACCATCATGCTCATTATGGCTACACAAAAACGTCTTCTTTTGGCATTTGCTATTACCACCAGGTTTCATTTCTTAAACATCTACTATAATCTTTTCATCCAGCTTCCCTCTTGCCCTAGCATTTCTAAAATTGTTCTTTCCAAAATGCTGAAACTGCCATATATTTCACTTTCAGTATTCAGCTACTTCATGTATTAGTTTTTTAGTCACTCTAATTAAAAAATTAAGATGAAGGCTGTTCTTCATATTCTGCGGCTTTTGCAAGGCATGACAGGGGGTTAAGTCCACAGATGGTATTTGGCAAATGTATATTTGTTACCTTTATTCAAATCAAAGTATGCCACAGATTGAGAAACCTCAAAGTAAATTAATTTCCATAGCAGATTTGAATTCTATATGAAAGGCTAACATGCTTTAAGATATATACACATTGGATAAAGATGATATAAAGGATCACAGCGCACTGTGTCGACATGGGAACCTTTAAGATTGATACTGACAGTAAGACTGGAAATACCATGTGATATTTTTGTATCAACATTTGAGAGGAAACAAAGCATATTATTTACATACAAACAAATATCTGCCAAATGCATGTCACCATGTGCATACACTATTTATGTAAAATTATTTTTTCAAAACCAAAAAAACTTACTTTACTTTCTAGTCTTTTTTTTTTTTTTTTTTTGAGACAGAGTCTTGCTTTGTTGCCCAGGTTGGAGCGCAGTGGTGCGATCTCAGCTCATGGCAACTTCCACCTCCCAGGTTCAAGCAATTCTCCCACCTCAGCCTCCCAAGTGGAACTACAGGTAGAACTACAGGTGGGCACCACCATGCCTGGCTAATTTTTGCATTTTTTAGTAGAGGCAAGGTTTTGCCAGGCTGGTCTCGAACTCCTGACCTCAGGTGGTCTGCCTGCCTCAGCTTCCCAAAGTGCTGGGATTGCAGGCGTGAGCCACTGTACCCGGCCTATTCAAGTTTCGTCTTGATTTGTATCAATTACTTCATTCTTGCCTTTTTTGATGCATAAATTATGTGATTCTGTTTGGTAAAATGTAAATTCTAAATGTACAGGCATGATAAACCAGTAAAAAATAAAAGTCAAACTAAAATAAGCATTTAAGAAATGACTACAATCAGGGACTAGGCTGCCAATATACATCTTTACCTTTTAAAATTACAACAAGCCTGTGAAAGAGCCACAATATGCCTTGAGGAAATAGGTTCAGAAAAGGCTAAATAGTTTTCCCAAGAGCATATAGATCAAATTGCTGAATCTGTTTTCTGATCACTATTCTATTTTGCATCCCAAAACCAACGTAACCACGCCTGCTGAGTGTTGGCCACTAACATTCCACTTCCGTATAAGAGGAAAGAAAATGATGGGATTATGAATGAAGCTGAGAAATGATGAATTCCCAACTGGCCCTAGTCTAGCTTTTGGTTTCATTTAGTCTGTTCTCACACCTGTTTTGTAGAGCACTTACTTTTATCTTGTACAGACTGTGTGGTTATTCCCTCTTCAGGGATGAAGTGTCTGTCTCATGGCCCCCAGAAGAGAATCACATTGTAGCAAGTGTACCGTGGGGCATGGTGGAAATGGGAGTGGAAGGTGGGAAGGATAAAAACCCAGAGTGTTAGAGCCTCAAGAGTAAAGAGTGAAACAGTGGCCAAACAGCTAATTCCTATAATTCTAGTCAGCAGTAAAACGTGGATGTCCACAGCCAAAGTACATAGTAGCATGTGACAGGGAGCTTTCCTGTCAGAGGATGATCTTCTACTAGCTTTCTGTGTTCAGGTTATTTCTCATCACACCTCATCTCTGGACTCTCTAAATGTCCATGGGACTTTTCTCTCCTTTGTCCGCTCACCCTTTCTATGTCTCTCTGTCTATTATCTTCTCTAAGTCTCCTTCACTTTCTGCTTTCTCTGCATCTGGCTCTTTTTTGGCAACAAAATGGCATCCAATATTAATAAAATATGTTGCAAAAATTATCTTTAATTCTCACAATTCTGGATTAGAGATATAATTTTTTTTCATATGTTGCAAATGGGGAAACTGGGGTTGGAAAAGTAACTCATCATACCAATGTCATCCAACGAAAACATTCAGTCACAGCATGCATGTAGGTTTTGCTCTCTTTTTTCACAACAGCTTTTAAAGGTGTAATTCAAATATTATACAGTTCACCAACTTAAATTATACAATTCAACTCAACAGCTCTTAGTATATGCTCAGAACTGTGCAACCATCACCACAGTCAATTTTGGAATATTTTCACCACTGTCAATACAAATCCTGCACCATTTACCCATCAGATTCCAATTCCCTCGTCTTTTCAGCCCTGGGCAGTCTGTTCTCTGGCACCATGGATTTGCCTAATCTGGCCATTTTATGTAAAATAATCCTATAACATATGGTCTTTTTGACTACTTCTTTCATTTAGCATGTTTAAAACGTTCATCCATGTCATAGCACTTGTCAGTACTTCATTTTTTTGTGTGGCTGAGTAATATTTTATTATGCCCATTTTGTTTATTAATCAGTTAATGGTAATTTTGGTTGTTTCTACCTTTTGGCTACTAGAAAAAAAAGCTGCTATGAATATTTTTACATAAATTTTTGTGTAGACATATGTTTTATTTCTCTTTGATACATACTTACATGCAAAATTGCTGAGTCATATTGTAACTTTATGTTTAACCTTTTTAAAAAACTGTTTTCCAAAGTGGAGGCACCATTTTGTTTTTCCACCAGCAGTGTATGAGGGCTCCAAATTATCCATGTCATCAGCAGTGCTTATTACCTGTCTTTTTTATTATTCAGAACCTCAACTAATACACCATCTTAATGGGTCTGAAGTGGTATCTTCTTTGATTTCTGTTTGCATTTCCCTGATGATTAATGCTAGGCTTTTCTTGAAGTGCACCTTAAAATATTTATTACAGTTTTTCAATTCAGTGTTAAAATACTTAGTAAGATAGAAATAGGAGTGGACATGTATACACTAAGCTGATATAAATGTGCATGCATGTGTATATACATGCACATTGGGACATGTTTATACTGCATGTGTGTCTCACAAGTATGTATACCTGTACATGTAATTGTTTATGTCTCAGAACTATTGAAAGCATGGGAACATGGGTTAAATTGCTTTAGGTCAGATCCAGGCACTGCCATTTAATACCTGAATGACCTGAAGCAGGATGATTAATTCCTATAAGTTCATTTTCTCTAAGTGGGAACAATAGAAATAACAAACGTAACTTGCTTCTCATAGTGCCTACTAAATTGTCGGTTTATAACTATTAGCTAATTACTTCTACATTCATTGACTCTATTACAATGAGGAGATGTGCAATTAAAAAAATCAAAGTATTATACATTTTATAATTATACATACTGTTTCTAGATCTTTTCAGTCAATATTTTTATTTTGGCTTTAATAGATGTTTTGTCAGAGATCAGTGTCCCACCATACCTAATTGCTCACCCTGTTCTTCAGATTAGTCAAAAATTTTCCATACAAAAAAATTAAGAAACTAATAATTTTATTGCAAAAGAACATCATCAATTTTCATAGCAAAATGCCTCTCATTTTGATACAGCTCCAAGTGAGGTCTCAAACCCAACCAAAAGCAGAAGAGGGAGCCACTCAGAGCCTGTGACAGTGTGTGTCCTTGAAGGACAGCAAAACTCTCCTTCCTTTCTTCTCCACATCCTCCCGATTTAGCCCTTGCACTCCCCACTTGTCAAACCTGGGGAGCAGTAGAAATAAGCAGCACAAATTGGCAGATAATGCACCTTATTTCCATGTAGAAGCAGGTGCATTTTCCTCCAGATAAGTGGCACAGTGACACTGATCCGCTCTGACAGGCCAGCTGATCTAAAATAACTCAGCACACATCGCCACTAGCGAGGGAAGCTTCTCCCAAGAGCTTATTCTGAAACTCTTCAATCCCCCGGGTGCTAATTAAAATTTACTAGATAATATTTGCAAAGCTCAATGGCCCTAGTTACAGCAATTATCAATTACTAAACGTTAGTGCCAGAGATGTCACCTGATGATTGGCTTTTTTATCCAAGAAGATTTTCCCTGTTCCCCATCCTCTTATTATTTTCCTCCACTTCTTCAAGAAACTGAATGAACTAAATATCTCAATTGGCTGAAGATAGAGAACTAGGGGAATTCACTATCCCACACTTAAAATATTATTTTCTCATTGGACCACAAGTTGCTGAGTTTTAAACACAGCACCTGATCCCACTATAAAAGTAAAGGACTCAATTGGAGGACCACCTTTGAGCCATGATCCATTAGGAAGGGTACCCCTCACTCATCCATCAGCTTACACAGGTAGAAAAATGGCCTGGCCAAGATCTTATTGTGTTGTCTTATTGTGTTATTGCTAATGATTGCTCTTGAAATGGGACGTGATATTTCTATACAAAGTAGATTCAATCAATTTATGGATTTGGCCACTGAATCAGCTGTAGGCAAAGGGCCTGACCACCTGTGTCCTGCTCTAGCCCTGTTTTCTGCAGACTACATGAGGAGTGGATGGCTGCAATGACATATAGATACATTTGCTGTGTTTTATTGAGTTCCTAACGCACTTGATGGCCTTTATTTTATTTTATTTATTTATTTATTTATTTTGAGACAGAGCCTGGCTCTTGTCACCCAGGCTGGAGTGCAGTGGCGCGATCTTGGCTCACTGCAAACTCCGCTTCCCCGGTTCAAGCGATTCTCCTGCCTCAGCCCCTCAAATAGCTGGGATTACAGGTAAGCACCACCATACCCGGCTAATTTTTGTATTTTTAGTAGAGACAGGTTTTACCATGGTGGCCAGCCTGGTCTTGAACTCCTGACCTCGAGGTATCCACCTGCCTTGGCCTCCAAAAGTGCTAGGATTACAAGTGTGAGCCACGGCGCCCAGCCTGATGGCCTTCATTAAGCAAATAATCTGTGGCCAGATTCTCTTTAAATCAATGACTTGAAAATTAGTGACCAAATATCTTTAAGTTCTAATTCAGGAAAGATATCAGATCTGTGGGCAGGCGTAGCTGAAGCCTGTTCTGGGACAGTGGCAACTTTTGCTCCTTGTTCATATACCAATGACAAACTTTTGCCAAGACACAATGATTCCAATTATTAATTTGTTTGTTTCCAGAAGAACATTTTCCCAGAGTTCTCTTCATGAGGAAGAGCAAATAATATATACAGAATATCTTCTATTTGCCAGTTATTATTGATTGGTACTTTTTTTAAAAAAGATATCTTTCTTAGCATTGGCCAAACTATAATGTTCCTTATCCTTATCCTTTCTGAATCAGTCTCTTTTCGAACGCACAGGAAAAAATGACTGTACATATTTTTAATAATCAGGGATATGTGCAGCAGCAGTGGAAGAAAGGCCAGACTTTATGACGAAAGACCAGGAGGTGATTTTAAAACTCTTCCCCTTCCATCTCTGTGGCCTTCACCAAAGAATTTAACATTCTGATCTTCTATTTACCTCACTAGGCCAGGATGAAACAAGACATGTGAAGGAGCTTAGAAAGATATGACATTCTGTGCAAACATAAAAACAACAGAGCTTTTATTCCAATCATGAGTGACCTCATAAACACTTGTAATGCTCATTGAGATCAAAGTGAAGTGTCACCAGGTTAAAAAGGTACAGCTGATGACAGTCTGTGGTTTATGATGATCATCAATAGTTTAAGTAATTTCTGTTTCTGATCCATAAGGTTTTCTTCAGAACCAAGCAGTTTAAAGCCAACAGGTAATAACAACAATTACACTAGACCATTCCATTTCTTTCACTTCTCATCTTCTTACTTTACTTATATATACTCTACAATATCCCATAGGAAAGAACTTACATTCTCCTCCTTAAGACTTTTCTGCATTTCTTATAAAATTTTATTTATTTATTTATTTGAGACAAGGTCTCACTCTGTCACTCAGGTTGGAGTGCAGTGGCACAAATGTAGCTCGATGGAGCCTCGAACTCCTGGGGTCAAGTAAGCTTCCTGTTTCAGCTTCCCAAGTAGCTGGGACTACATACCTATGCTACCACACCTGGCTAATTTTTTAAAAATCTTTTTGTAGAGATGGAGTCTTGCTCTATTGCCCGGGCTTGTCTCAAACACCAGGCCTCAAGTGATCCTCCTGCCTCAGCCTCCCAAAGTGCTGAGATACAAGAGTGAGCCATGGTGTCTGACCTTCCAATAAAATATCAAAAGGACGAAATTCATCTAGTAAATTCTTAAAAAGTCTTGTGGTCAGACTTACCCAATCTTCTGCCAGGTTAAAATAATTTTTGTGAGTATGTCTGATAACCTACTAAACCAAATAGTGAAAAAAAAATTTATAAAGAAGCAAATTCATCTGCATTGTCAATAGCTCTTTCCCTGAACTAAATTGACAATCAAGCATTTACATGACTATTATCCTCAACCACAGAGTATTTACTAGGTGTCAAACATTTGCTGTCAAACTTCTTGATACTGATCTACAAATCATATCTAACACATGGAGACTCTTACTTATCCAGATAGTAGTATAAGAACAAGCAGTCTAAACAAAGGAAGCAGTACATGACCTTGAGTAGGAGAAATCATGGCTGGAAAATAGGTGAAATGTGGGCAGCACAGGCAGGAGGTCAGTTCATAAAGGGCTTCACAACCTCAGCCACTTCGTCAAAATCCTAGGAAGAAACAGAAATCATTCAAATGGTTTCATAAAGATACTTTAATAAAAGTGATACTTACACATGATTAGACAGTATTTAGGGGGCAAACAAGGGTTGTAATCCAGGCACCCAGAGAATAACAGTATCAGGGAGCTTTCATCACCCCCTACCCTCGTCCCTAGGAGGAAGGAGAGGGAATAGAGCTAGTAGAGTCCAGTGGTAGCCGGACCTGTAGAGGGAAGGCTGTCCATATTGCTGGCAGAGAAGCAACACAGAAACAGAGGCAGCAAGACAGAAACACCTCTCAAATCTCTCCTACCACCCTGCCAGTGTCTCCCAGCCAGGGCCTTTCTTTGAACGTAGAGCAGAGCAGAGAAAGGAGGGTGAGCAGAAAATAACTAGCATAATATATATTTTTATTTTATCCTAAGGAAAATAAGAAGCCTTTGAAAGATTTTAATCACAGGAGTTAAGTGGTGAAAGTGAGCAGTTAGGTCTTTTGCGTTATAGATTTTATGAGAAGACTACAGCATTTAAAGACACACATTTTTCCATATTGGCAGTTATTCACTGGGTTTTAAAAATAAAAAAGTGAGATGTTTCCGGTCTGTTTCAAGTTTAAAAATGAATGGAAAACAAATATCAGGACTGAAGACAAATTTGTATACTACAGTAATAAACACAAATCATGCTATGAAAGTTCATAGGTGATTCACAAGTGACTAGTTAGAGAATAGCAATGAACTCTGTCGATGATCATATGTGGAAGATGGGGGGTTTCATTTATGTTGCCTTTTAGAAGGAGTTAGTTTTGCAAGTTTTCATCAAAGGATTGTTATAGTTCAGATGTTTCCTGTTTTCGACAATGAGAGTTACAAAAGATACTCTTTTTTTCCTTTTTTTTTCTGTGTTGGGTGGTGTTTCTAATATTTGTTGGAAGGGAAAAAGCCATTTAGGTTCTATGGAGATAGGTTGATTTCCTTCTAGAGTTAATTTTTGTGTGGCCATGTTTACATAAAATTGAGATCTGGGAGCATTTTGAGAGAAATCCTAGACCATTTAGTAAAGAAAAAAAAGAGAGAGAACATATACATATACAGGGTGCATATTTGTAGAGTGAAAGAGCCATGAAGAATTCAGTTTTCTAAATCAGTGATTCTAGTATTTTGCTGCATGTCATATATAATGTAGGATATTTTTGACACTGTTAATTCCCAAGGTACCCTAAAAACCAACTGAAACAAAATCTGAGTAAAACCCAGTGTAGTAGTCCATTTTCACACTGCTGATAAAGACATACCAGAGACTGCATAATTAATAAAGAGGTTTAATGGGCTCACAGTTCCATATGGCTGGGGAGGCCTCACAATCATGGTGGAAGGCAAGGAGGAGCAAAGTCATGTCTTACATGGATGGTGATAGGCAAGAACTTGTGTAGGGGAATTCCCCGTTGTAAAACCATCAGATTTTGTGAGAGTTATTCACTATCATGAGAAAAGCATGGGAAAGACCCACTCCTATCATTCAGTTACCTCCCACTGCTTGCCTCCCACAACATGTGGGAATTGTGGGAGATACAATTTAAGATGAGATTTGTGTGGGGACACAGCCAAACCATATCACCTAGGGATTTTTTAAATGATTCTAATGTGCAGTCATGTTTGGTGATCACCAAAGATATAATTCAAGCCTTAAACCATATTTATTTTAAAGTTCCAGACAGTTAAAATGCTGGTGATGTATGCATATGTGTATCAAAGCACTATTCATAATAGCAAAGACATGACATCAGCCTAGTTGCCCATCAGTGGTGGTACATATACACCATGGAATGCTATGCAGCCATAAGAAAGAGTGAAATTGTGTCCTTTGCAGCAATGTGGCTGCAGCTGGAGGCCATTTTCTTAATTTTAAGTAAATGTAATGTGGAAGCAGAAAACCAAATGCTGGACACCCTCACTTATAAGTGGGAGCTAAACATTAGGTATAGATGGACATACAGATGGGAATAGTAGACACTGGGGACTCCAAAAGCTGAGGGAAAGGGAGGGAAACAAGAGTTGAAAACTACCTATTTGGTATTATGTTCACTATCTGGGTGATGGGACCAATAGAAGCCTAAACCTCAGCACCATGCAACAAACCTGCACATATATCCCTGATTCTAAAGAAAATAAAAATAAAATAAAATGCTAGTGATGTCAGCCTAAAAAGTTTCCAGATCCCTCCACCTACAGTCTATCACTCTTAATATCCAGTTCCAAATTTAAATATATAGAGATGGTTGAATTGATCTCAAAATACTGCATCCACATTGTGCAATGCCTCTGTGTGCATTTTTGGCAATAGACTTTATAAATGGCATATAATAAAAAATGCCCAATTTTAAATGTGTTAAAATTTTATTTTGTTAATTTTGAGTGACTTCTGAAGTGCCCTGAATACCTAGGCTGGGTGGGGTTGGATATATTGAGAGAGTTCAAGAAATATAATGATCATTATTTTTTACATACTATAGAAAATCATTGGTCTGTGCTTTAGTTCAGAGGTAATTGCAGTCTCTTTCAGTGATGGCTGCAATGAAATGTCAATAAACACTATCCTGAAATCAACCCAAATCCTGCACTTCAACATGATTGTTGTCTTCAAACTTCTTTCTTGTCATCAAATACTCACCTGTGTCCTATGTTTTTGAGAGAGGATTTGTGTGAGCTGTGCCCTGACTCATTCTAAAGCATTCCTCTGATTGGAGTTCTAGCTCAGTCTTTATTATAATGCTGTGTATCTTTTGGCTAACCAAGGACAAAATATTTAATCATGCCCAACTTGAAATAAAAGTCAATCTCTGGAAATTTCATGCTTACCCTTGTATCCCCATCTTTTCGCTATAATAACAACCCTACAGTTGGCATGCACCATCATCGTGTGTTCTGTGTAAACTCATGAGCCTTTTTTCTTTACAATTTATGCTGCTGCAACATTACAATTTTCATTTGAAAAACTATTAAAGCAGAGTGGACTGAGCATAAGCAACCACTTTCACCCCAGTCTAAAATCCATTGAAATGAAACATAAACTGTTTTAAAAGATTTTATAATGTTACTAGAAAATAAAAAGGATTGCCTCTGATAAACGTAAAAGTTTGATGAATTTCTGAAGAATGGAAAGTTGATTGGAATGAAATAGGAACTGAAGGCAACATCAAATTGTAATGAAAATATACAAAGTAAAGAAATAGTATTGAAATCAGAGTGGTTTGGGGCAGGGGTCCCCAATCCATGGGCTGTGGACTGGTATTCCCCCATCTGTTAGGAACTGGGCCACATAGCAATGCTGCATCTATATTATCAGCTGCTCCCCATTGCCGGCATTACTGTCCTAGCTCTGCCTCCAGTCTAATCAGCAGTGGCATTAGATTCTCACAGGAGTAGGAACCTTATTGTGAGCTGTGCATGCAAGGGATGTAGGTGGCGCTCCTTATGAGACTCTAACGCCTGATGATCTGAGCTGGAACAGTTTTGTCCCAAAACCATCCAACCCCTGACCTCCCCTGAAACACCTGGTCTGTGGAAAAATTGTCTTTCACAAAATGGGGGCACTGGTTTGGGGAATATTCAAGGTCAAAGTATACAGGTGATGATAATGAGGCCTTGGGTAGTTATCAACTGGAGCTATTACTTTCTTTGTACAAATGTTTTAAGAGGACAAAGTAAATAACTTTCCTCCCAGAGGTATCAGTGAAAGGAGCAATAAAGCCAGAGAATTCCAAATATACAAAAATCCAGAGAGAGATGGAGAGGGTCCCTTCAAAATTACAAAGCAGACTGTACCATGTTCCACAGTATTTCTCTCTCTCCAAAGACCAGGTTCTACAGTGAAAACATGCATTCACAAAAAGGTAAACAGGAAATTTTCTGAAAAATACAAGCAGATAAACTAAGAATTAACAAACACCTGAAGAAAATCAAAGCTACAAAAGAAAAAACCCCCATTCAATAAGTACAAAATTAATGTGGAAAAATATTTAATAGAGCAAGCAGACTAATTCTAATTAAATTATATGAATATGTTTATCATATCTATAAGAGAGTATTTTATGAAAAAATAATCTGAAGAATTTGGAAATAAAAATACTATACATTCAAAAGGTGAGTTGAATGACAAAATGAACTAGGCTGAAGAGTAAATTAATGAGCTAGATGATGATGCAAATCATTTCACAGAACAGTGTGAAAGGAAAGAAGTAATGGAAAATACAGTGAAATAAAGAGTTGCCGAGAATAGATCCAGTACACCTAAAATCCATGTAATATGAGCATCAGGAAAAGAAAACCTAGAGAACAGAGAAAAATATATAATCAATGAAATAGAAAATGTTAACACAGCAGAAGAAATAAATATATTGAAAAGACTCAAACTTACCAACCTGGAGAATGAGTAAAACGTCACAGTTAAATATACCAATGTGTGATTCTTCCACAAGCCAAGACTAAAACAATACCACTCCTAAAATATTCTAGAAAAATATCACTTTTTGTAGCTTCCCTACAAAACAGAAAGAAGCATATTCACATCAGGCTTTTCCTTAACAACACTGCATACTGTTAGATAGTAAAACAAAAATGGCAAATGTCTAAGAAAAAAACTGTGTCTGAAAGATACTTGATTTCTGCATATTTTGAAAAGTTATACGTAACCTCCATTTTATTCAAGATATCAAAATTAATTGATGGTGAATCAGTGTTACGGAATATTACTCTATGGCTTGATAACAACACAGCAATAAGCATTTGGGGCAGCTTCTTTGAAGACGGTTGCCACTTCCAAATGAAGTGGCTGTATGGTTGAGAAGGCAAGCACAGCTTTTAATAAACTCGTGGTCTAAGCCCAAAATGAAGCTCGGGTCCTGCCTAAGGGGAGGGTCCTTGTAAAAACTCATGCCTTTGGGTGGTTCTGAGGGTAAGGTTGAACCAGAAACAGATAGGCCAAACAGGAAACAAAGTCTAAGTTCAAACAATTTTAAACCCTTTGGGATTTAGGTAACCTGGGGTTCTTAATGTCCCTACAATAACTGCCAGTCAGAAATAAAGTGAAACCTCATTAGAGGAAGAAAACATTATCCTAAGCCTGAATTATTTCAGCAGTTTTTTCATGTGCAAGCTTTGGCATCCTGATTAAATAAAAATATGATATTGTGGAAACTTCAATCAATCCATAATAAGCAATTTTAAAGCACAACAACCAGACATACAAAAAGAAGTGACTAAAATCTAAGAAAAAATTCAGGAAATAAAACAGACTCATAGGTTAGTCAGATAATGAAGTTATAAAGCATGCACTTTAAAATAACTATCATTAATATGTTAAAAAAAAAACAGAGGGCAAAAACACAAATTAGAAAAATTCATTAAAAATTAGATAACCTGACCAGGCGCGGTGGCTCAAGCCTGTAATCCCAGCACTTTGGGAGGCCGAGGCGGGTGGATCACGAGGTCGAGAGATCGAGACCATCCTGGTCAACATGGTGAAACCCCGTCTCTACTAAAAATACAAATTAGCTGGGCATGGTGGCACGTGCCTGTAATCCCAGCTACTCAGGAGGCTGAGGCAGGAGAATTGCCTGAACCCAGGAGGCGGAGGTTGTGGTGAGCCGAGATCGCGCCATTGTACTCCAGCCTGGGTAACAAGAGCGAAACTCCGTCTCCAAAAAAAAAAAAAAAAAAAAAATTAGATAACCTGAATCATTGAATATTTATTTAAGAAATGAATTTATGGTAAAATCCTCCCAAATCTCTCAATATAAAAATCTCTAGGCTCCTTTAATACCTCATAGTTCTCTAGTGCAGAATTTGAGGCATAGTGGGCTAGATTGTCTACTCAGCGTCTGGCAAGTCTAAAACAAGGTGTTAGCCAGGCTGTGTTCTCACTGGAGCTCTGGATAGTCTCCAAATTCACATGGGGGTTGTGGCAAAATTCAGTTCCTTGTGGTTGTAGGGCTGAAGTGCTCATTTCCTGGCTGGCTGTTAGCCAGTGGTTACTTTCAGCATCTCGAAATCACTCACGGTGTTTTCCTCTTGGCCCTCTCCATCTTCACAGTCAGCAATAACAACAACAAAAAACTTTGCACAGAATCCTTCTCCTTCTTTAAATCTCTTTCACCAGGAAGACTCTAGTTTCCATTAAAGGCATACTGGATTAGCCCTACCAAGAATAATCTGTCTACCTCCAAGTCAGGTAATTTAAACTCTTAATTACATCTGCAAAGTCCCTTCACAGCAACACCTAGATTTGTGTTTGTTGGACTAACTGGGAGAAGGTCAGTGCACAACAGGGATAGGAATCTTAGGGGCCATTATGGATCTCTGCCTACCCCACCAATTACCATTCTTTTCTAAGTATTATATGTTTACTTCTTCAACACAATGATTATTTACTAATTTTTACTTAGCTTACAAATAAAAATTATTTTAGTTTCCATTTTGTTTTCCAACTTTACTACGTTATGTTAAAAAATCCTAATAATATCAATGGTTTTAGATTAGTTGTACATTCACTTATGGCTTAACAGTCAATTTTTATAAAAATTCTCAAGATTGTACATTTTCTGTTTATGAATTATAGAGTTAGATGTCTCATATGGACAAAATATATGTGCAATAATATAGGTTTAATATAGCTTAAATGTTTAATCTAGTTTAAGCCTCAAATTGTTCAAGTATTTGATATCTATTTTTGTCTGTTTCTATAATCTGTTTTTAGGAAGAATGTGTTTGATGTAGCTATTTTTCTCTAGAATACTGTTAGTTGTTTTAATTATACTTTTAGGCTTTATATTTTAGGGTATCGAAATTTACCATAGACATCATTTCTTTTATCAATATACAATGGTTTTTTTATTTTGCTCTTAATACATTGTTTACTTTCGTTATATATTATCAGATATTACGATTCCCATACCAGTATATTTTTGTTCTCTTTTAGCCACCAACATGCTTTGTAAGTGTGTTTCTTGAGACACGTATTGTTGAACTGTATAATTTATCTAATCTGAGATTTTTTACATTTTCCACATCTAGTTATTATTCATTCCTTCAGTTTCATTCTCTTCCCCCCTCTCCCCACTCGATTCTTAATGCCCATTGGATAGACTGAGTTTTCTTTGGCTTCTGTAAAAGTTATGCATTCTGTTTTTGTTCCATGTTTGTTCCCTATCGACTAATACTCAAACTCATATTTACCTTCTCTAATGGATTTATTACATCAATATTCATATCACTTTCAGAAGACAAGAAGTTCAGCATGTTGACGTACTCCTTTGTCTGCTAGCCTCTTCTACATTATCACCCTCATCTTGTGGATGTTTTCTAAACTTTTACTTCAGGGTTAAAATGGGCGGGCTTACCTTCTTTTTCCCTTCTTCTTGTTCAAGTGCTTTCCTCTTTGTTTAACAACGTATACTTCCAAGATATTTAATCACTCTGACTTTCCATGCCTTTTGTGTCATTCTTGGCATATATTTCTGTTTGCATTTGAATACATTTTAAAGTGGTTTTGTGTTGGTCTTTATGTAGACCATTTCTGAATTCCTGCATATATAATAGTATTTTTGTTATTGCATCATATTTGAATGATAAATTGATTGTAATAAAACTTTAGGTAAAAAATTCTTTTCCTTCCATACGACAAAACTAGTATGGAAGCAGTTTTACTGCAGCATTGTTGAAAAGTGTAATGTCAATTCAATTCTTATTTTGTAGATGATCCACTCTTACACTCTGGATGGTTTTAGAATGTCCTTACTGACTTTTCTAATCTTAAGAGTAACCATATTATGCCAAAGTATAGGTTTTTCCATAGAGCTCCTGTTTGGCATCCACAATTTGAAGTCTTTCCATTTTCTTTAATTGTGTAGTCTTTATTCCTTTAAATATTTTCTCCTTTTATTTTTATTTTTCTGCTTCTAGGAATTCATTAAAATGGATGTTGGAACTTCTAGTTTTATGGTCTATAAATCCTAGTTTTATCATATGTGTTTTTATCTCTTTATTCTTTTTTACAGGCTTCTGAGAAATCTTTCCTCATCTGAACTTTCACTCATGTATTCCAGTTAGATCAATGCTACTGCTTATCCTATCTATTATATTCCTTCTTTTAATACCTAAATTTACTAAAACTGAACTCTATGATTTCTTTTGTTACATATTGCTAATATTTTCCCTTTATTTGTATACTAATTTATCATAGGTTTTTTAAAGGCTTATTCTAAATTAAACAAGGAGAAGCAAGAAATGAGCAGAAAGATGAAGTCTGTCTTTTCCAGTCTCTTTTCAGACTTCCTCATTCAGTCCCCTGTCACAGCCATCTCTCCTTCCACAGCAGTTCAAGGTAGACTTGAAAATGTTTCAATAAAACACACAAGAAGTCAATGTTTAAATAATTGACTAATTATGAGAAGATACTAACAATGTGCATATGTAATGAATTACTATTCAGAATATTCAGAAGGTTCCAAGAAAATTGGACCTTATTGGAAATTCGAACAAAAGATATGAACCAACAATTTTTTTTTTTTTTTTTTTTTTTTTTGAGATGGAGTCTTGCTCTGTCTGGAGTGCAGTGGCGCAAACTCGGCTCACTGCAACCTCCGCCTCCTGGGTTCAAGTGATTCTTCTGCCTCAGCCTCCCGAGTAGCTGGGACCACAGGCACGTGCTACCATGCCCGGCTATTTTTTGTATTTTTAGTAGAGACTGGGTTTCACCATGTTGGCCAGGATGGTCTTGATCTCTTGACCTCGTGATCTGCCTACCTCGGCCCCCTCAAAGTGCTGGAATTACAGGCATGAGCCACCGCGCCCGGCCATGAACCAACAATTTTACTCAAACTAAATCAAAGGACTAGTGAAAATCTCCAATGATGTAATGAAAAAAATGCTCATTTTTAGTATCAATCACAGAAATAAAAATTTAAATAGCAACAAGACAGCATCTTTCACATCAAATTGGAATAAAGAGGATGATAATATTTAATATTGGTAAGGCTATTAGGAAATCTACATCTAGCATTCATGTTAATATTGCATTAGTCAAATTTTTTGGAGAAAAATTTGTCAATATTTGTTTGAATTTGTAATATGGATGCTTTGTTAACTCAGTGACTCTACAGCTAGGGCTCTGTCTTATTACGATAATAACATCACATGCACAAAGATATATGTGCAATAATTATTCACTTTAACATTATTTAAAAGAGAAAATTTGAAGAAAGAAATTAAGTGGCCATCAGAAAAATAGTTGTCAACATACAGTCATACCATTAATATATTTTATATGATTAAATATGTAAATATATATGTATTGAATGTAAGAATCTTCACAGCATAAGTGTAAAAAGCAGGTTGCATAATATTTCAGCTATAGTGACAATTACAGTAAACAAAATATACACATAGACATCCATATTTGAATTTATTTAGAAAAAAATTGAAAATATTTATACAAACATTGAAACTGCCATGGTTCTTGAAGAGGGATGAAAGATAGGACAGCTATTATAAAAAACTACTCTATTATGATGTCTCTGTGTCTCTTCATTCTTCTACAATTATATTTCTTTTATAATGAGAACATATTCATATAATTTTGGAGCAATTTACATCTTCTAAAACTGTTTAGAAGTTATCATTTTAAAATCTGCATATTAATTAGAATATCTGACTCTTATGATCTTAACTTTAATTGGAAGGTCTTAATTTAATTCTAAACATTTGAATCATCTCACAATATGAAAAGACAGCAAAAATGGTAGTGAGAACTATAAAGGAACAGATGTAAATTTTAATACAAAGTTGGTAAATAAACAAAATAAAAATTTTTTGTGTCTAACATCAGTCCATGTAAGAATTATGCAACCATGCGTAAAACCAGGAATAAAATAAAATGAAAAGAATTTTGATATCTGGCAAATAAAACCATTGCTTATTTTTCCCCAAATTGTCTTTTCTCTGTTTTATTCTTTGGAAAAAACATGTAGAACATTTTTATGGAAGAAAAATAATTAGACCCTCCATTTTTATACCATTCTTATTTCTGAACGATGTGTATGAGAATCAGGAAATTAAGTTGCATGACCAGCTTCAAACTGGTGGTTATTAGTAAAGAACAAGAATTATTCACAAATCTAATTAGCTCATAGATCCAGAAAAATCTAATATTTCTTCTACCTTCCAGTCATGCCCAGCAAGTTCTATCTTGGTTTATTCTGCTTGATACTACTTTAGTACCTAGTGATAGATTTTCTTTATTCAGTCAGACCTAGAAAGTACCACAAATGTTCCTAATTTTGTCCTGTATTTTCATGTATGTTCTTTGTATTTTCTAGTCACAATCAAGCATGAATTGTCACTATGAACTCTATTTGCAGCTCATTCTTCACATTGTCATTACGTAGTTTATTCTCCTCCTCCCATGTATAGTCTGAAACATTTGCACTTTTCTGGTAAATTTCCTAGTTATTGTCACATTAGCAGTACTAAAGAGAGGAAATTATGTACTTATTATATATTTTAGAACATGTTTCACATCCCTTTCTCATTTGACTTTGAACTTGACTCTGAGGTAAGCAAACCACAAGATAAAGAATGTGATAATGAAAACGTTGATCATAATATTTTTTGGAACTGATGAAAAGAGTAAAAGTTAAAAAAAAAATTAATAGTGTGTGGAAAACTCAATTTATGTGTCATAGTTTTAACTTATAGAATACTTCAACAAAAGCAAGATATAGGTAAATATAATGCACAACTGACCTTCTGATTGCTTTTTAATCTTCATAAATATAGATGTATAGCATTGTTGGGGTTCAGGGGAGCCCTCAGTTCCCCTGGGAGGACGTTTCTCCAGGTTCCCCAAGAATGGGAGAGGAGACCACGGTGCAGTGCACTCCTGAAAGTAAACACCAGACTCAAAAATGTTTGTAGAAAGTGGTTTATTTAAGCAGAGGGAGAAAAAGGAGAAGGAGAGAGAAAGAAACAGTTAGCTCTCACACTGAGCGAGAGAAAGAAATCCTCTCTCACACTGAGGGAGAAGGGTTCCCAGATGGGAAAAACCAGAGAAAGAAAGCTCCTCTCACACTGAATGAGAGAATCCAGAAAGGTGGAATCCAGGAGAGGAAAGCAGCTTCCACACTGAGTGGAGGGGGACCCCAGAGTGGGGAAATCCAGGAGGGGAAAGAGAGCTTCCAGTATATGGGAAGGGATTCCAGAGAGCTGGAAATTTGGTGTGGGTGAAGGAGCAGGGGAATTTATCCTGGGAGAAATTCCCACCTCCCCAAGTTCCTCTGGCCAATGAAAGGAGTTTCTTTAAACTTCTGCTGGGGTGACTGACTCTTAGTTTCTTCCTACACCATGAAATTTAAACATAAACCATTAAATCTCCCAGATGGAGAGAGATGGAAGTGGGGCATGGCACTAGGAAGTTCTTGCTCTTAAAACTACACCCCCTTGTGGACCCAGAAAGAGAACATATTCCCTCAGTATGTATTTTTTATCTAGCTCTAAAGAATATAGTAGCTCACAGAGGACTGAGAAGTATCTCTGCTGATAGGTAGGATCAGGGATTTGGAAGATTCATGCCAATTTCAAAGAGGAGATTTTCGGTGATGAAGAAGATTCTCTAAGTCAGTATTGTCAAGTCTTCAGTGACATGAGTGTTTGGGATTATGTATGTGCTGACAGTAGAAAACCAAAATGAGAAGATATTTGTGCTCTGCTGATGAAATAGGGGACCACTGTAATAATGTCCATGTAACATGCTTTTTATAAATAAACATAATGTACTAAAATATCAATTCACTGTAATATACACTCTAGGACCTGTTCACATTTGAAGATCCATACTCTGGAATTCCTATCACAAGGATTATCTAGCATTTTAAGAGTGCTAGTCAATAATCCATACATAGAGACTGCTGTGTAAGATTTTCAAATATCATTAATGACATGTTTTGGTTTTATTTATTAATATAAGGAATACTTTTTCACTAGTAAAAAGAGTGTTCATAATATGTTTGGCCAGAAAAACTATTCAGCCTCCAAAACTCTTGCCTAAGAAAGGTATGAGAATGCTGCAGGGCTTTGCTCTGTTTGGACCTTTCTAAAGAATGCTTGGGACTCATCCAACTAGATATTGGCTGAGACGGAGTTCTCAGAATTCTGCCTTTTACCCTGGACTGAACCCTTCATAGTTGGTGTTTGTGAAAGGACCTGAAGACAGAATACAGATGTCTATACGCTTACTAAAAGGGGTTGTGCCTGCTTACTTGTAGTTTGGTCTAAGATTTGTTTTCAGTATAAAATACCATCCAGTGAAAAGACCTTATTACAGATCACATATCTGTAATCTCTTCTGATAGTCACCAAAATATTTCAAGATTTCTGAAGGACCAAACTGACTAAGGCAGTTCCTCTCACTCATATCTGGCGAAGAATGCAAAGATGTTCCAGAATCCCAGTTGTGAGGGCTTTACGGTTTCATTATTGTTTTACTTTATCTTATTTTATATTTGGTTTCATGTTAAGACTAGCCTCACATGAACATTGGAAAGGTTAACTACTGAGTTGGTGATTCAGTGGTAAGAAGCAGGTCCCCATGCCATAAAAATTTTAATGAATCAATTTTAAGGTTGATTCTTAAAATTCTGTAGTAACAGCATCATGGCACTAGCTAATGGGGTTTCTTCTGTTTTATTGTCTTTATTATTATTGTTTTTAGGCAGGAAATTTTATTGCCAAGAAATAGCAGTTTCTCTGACAGTTTATCATGATGTTTTGCTAGAAAATTATTTATCATTTGTAAGACATACTCTTTGCTCTTGGGAGAGATGTGGTGTTCCACAGATGTGTGTATGTGAGTGTATTTGTGTGTATTTTTGGCTGTCGCTACATTTGAAAACTATTTGAAATAATTAGTCAACAAAATAAGTAAACAAATAGTCAATACTTACAATTTGGGAACTTGCACATAAAATTTCAGATTTTAATTTTTACCTCAGAATCACTCATTATAACACTTTCATGCCTTTTATTTGCTTAAGCTTCCCACACCTCCCAGGTGGGCCTACTAATTCTTCAAAATGAGATGCATCTAAAGCCACAATCTGTGCCCTAATTTTTCCCGAAAGAAGAAATCCCACAATGACTTCAACTAAGTTACCTGGCCATGTAGAACTGACCAGGATGCAAGCATGTTCTACAGCAGAAGTTAACACATGGTTTCTCAGTTTCCACCCTGCCTGCTTCTTTTCTAATGCAGTCCTGAAACTGAATGCTCCTAAATAAGTCTCCTCTGGCCCAGAAATAACTTCCCCAACTGTGTTAATTTTCTTTTTTTTTTTTCCTTTTTTCTTTTATCTTAATTCAAATTGAATCAGCAGAGTTTGATGAACACTGTCAACAGACGCTAGTTGGTGCCCCTACCTCCTTTCTATTGTAGAATACAAACCCAAAACAAAATAGTGCATTGGTACCAGGAAAGTCATCTTCAAAAACATAAACTTAGATCTTCCTCACTTCCTGGAACTCACAATTTTTAAAGCCTAGTGCCTACCATTGGGAGTTGGTTCGAAATAAGGTTACGAGGTCAGAGAGAGGTAATAGCCTGCAGGAGGGCAGAGGACACAGTTGTGGAGGGGTTCATCAACTATTGTAAAAATTTGCCTTTTATGCCAACTTAAAGTTTTTTAACTCTATGAGTGTTATGTTGGGAATAGAAAAGCAGGCCTAGATGAAATAGCCAGAAAGCTGGAGTAGAAGATAATTGGCCTTAGGGAAAGAGAGGAGAGCACTGGTTGAGACTCTCAGGGACCACTCGTCACTCAGGAGGTGCTTCCAGAATGTGACTGTTCCTAAGAGGGAAAGCAGTGTATAATGTGCTTTTTGCCTGACCTTCTTTATCTCTTTGAGTTTCTAAGTCAGAGTGTCCCAGGGCTCAGTCCTTGGACCACTTCTCTTATTTTTCTATATCCACTTTCTTGATTATCTCTTAATCTCATGACCTTCAGTGTCATTTCTACATTGTGCATCTGCAGATTAGAACTCCAACCCAGACCTTCCCAAGGAACTCAAGGCTCACATGTCCAGCTCCTCCTCAGCATCTCCCACTGGAGGTCAGCTGGCATCTCAAATTCATCCTGTCAAAAGCAAACTCATGGTCATCACTCCTAACCCTGCTTTGGTGTTTTTCTCTGTGTCAGTAGGTGTCAACTTCAGCCTTCATTTCTCTTTCCCTTACACCTTGCCTCCATCCATCAGGAAAACATGTTTGCTTTGACTTCAGATTTATCTAAAACCCACCCTGTCTTGCCATTTCTACTAGGCCCACTGTCATGTTGCTTTTACGCTACAACAATAGAAATTAGTTGCAGTAGAGACCATGCATAACTTCAAAGTTGAAACTATTGGCTGTTTATCCATTTACAGGAAAAAAAAAGGGAGGGCTTGCTTTAGTATCAATTGCCTCTGTAGCAATTGCCTCTGGCAAATATTTTGGAATTTTCATGTATTAGCTGTGGTTCATTATTCTAGTTTTTAGTTTTTTCTTAGTTGCTTTGTTTTGCTTCATTAACGGTTTCAGTATCCTCTAAGACATAAATCATGCCATTTGCAACATTTTTGTCTCCATGAGCACGTGGTTGGAGAAATTTAAAACTGGAAAATGACCTTAGAAACTAGTTAATCTGAATTTGCATTTAAGAGGCAGGGTCTGGTGGTGGGGTGAAGTAATCCTTCAATATCACCTAAGAGGTGAGACAGGTAGAGGGGAACTCAGACCTCACATGCTTTGTGTTATACAAGCTCCTTGCCTTTATTTCTAGGATTTAAATTAGACATATTTTGATTATGCTTATGGCAGTGGTCCAACTATGAGCATTGGCAATCATTTACCCAAGGGCTCAAAGAGAACCGAGGGGAGGGGCTTGCTTTGGTTTAAGAATCTTCTTTAAAAATAATTCAACCTAAAGAGGAAAAGTGTTGGGTCAAGGTCAACAATAAAAGTCTATAGGGAAAATAAGAGGCAGAGAGATCAAGAGTGCACCAGCCAGATCTCCCTTGAAGTCCAAGGTACTCATTCCCCCAGTTTCACAGAGTTGGCTACAGACCACTTCCGCCTGAATTCTTCTGGGACTTGCCTTTCATTGAAAAGAACCACCTTATTCAAGTTTATGTCTCCTACCTGAGACAACCCACATCCCATAACTACATGATGAGGGAGTACAAATTCTAGCTCCTTGCTTCAATGGCAAACAACTGAGGAGCCAGGCCAGCTCCAGATCTCCCCATGCAATCAGAGAAGTCCTCTGTTGCAACCTCCTCACAATTAGTCTGCTTCCTTATCCCAACCCTGCTGCCTCCCTCCCCCTCAGATGTTCATCTTCTTCTCCTTCTACCCTATCAACTCCTTTATCTCCCCTCACACAATCATCAGTCTTTTTTGTTGTTGTTTAACTATTTTTTTTTTTATAGAGACAGGAGTTGCCTGTCTGATCTAAGTTGCCTAAGCTGGTCTTGAATTCCTAGGCTCATGTGATCCTCCTGCCTTATAGTCATGAGCCATCATGTCCAGCCTTTCCTTCCTTCCTTCTTTCCTTCCTTCCTTGCTGACTTCCTTCCTGACTTCCTTCCTGTCTCTCTCCTTTTCTCTTTTCTTTTCTTTTTCCTTCCTTCCTTCCATCTTCCCTCCCTCCCTCTCTTTTTTCAGGAGACCCTGAACCAGGGCAGTAACAATTACCCAGACCAGCCTCTGAACCAGTCACTGCATATTCTTGACTACAGCTTGGAAGAGGCGGGTGGCAGTAATGAGGAAATAGAAACACAAAGATCACTTTAATTGAGGTTATCATGGCATTGAATTTGCTTTGAGTTTAAGAAGGGACCAACTGGATTAAGAATATTGGTGTCAGGCCTGTGAGCACTAATTTGAGACTCTCTGTGACATTATAGGTGCCAGGGTCAGTGCCAACAACATCACAGTGGCGCCAATGCCCTTCGTGTTTGGCATCAGGAACTAGCTCAGGACTTGGCAGCCTCACGATAATATCACCATAGTGAGCAGACGGGGAGGAGGAGAACCTCAGATGTGGTGACCAAGAGAACTATGATAAAAAATACAAGAGGCATCCCTTGAGGTTTTGAGGAACAGTTGGCTGGGTGGGGGAAAAGGAGGGTATAGTTCCCTGCAGTTTTGCCTAAGAAACATGATTTTAGTAAGAGTAAGACCTTATTTATGCTCCTTTGATGGTGTGGCCTGGGGAGACACTGGCTAACACTCATGGCTTCTTTCACTATTAAATTCTATTCCCAGCACTTTCAGAGCAAATAATTCCACATAACACTGTCTGCTTTCTTTGATCCATGTGAGGGGAAGAATGAAGCATCAGCTCCCCTCCCCACATCCGCCCTGCCATTGCCCAAGGCACAATCAATTTCAATATGCAGGGGAAATAGACCACACAGGATCTATGGCCTCCCTACAGGGACCTGACATATTAACTGTTGTAATGCCTCTAATTCAGTCTATTTACTTTGGGATCTGCCTGTCTCTCCTGCTCATCATTTTAACCCATACATTGGCAGTGTCATGACTATTTAAAGTGATGGGGGTGATCCTCGGGGCATAGTCATGAGAAGCCTGATGAGGGAACTGCTACAGCGAGCCCATGTCGCTTCAGGGTAATGATGACTAATTCCATTCACGTCCCTCACCCCTGCCTTGAAATCTTCTCTTGCCTTTTAAATTGACGTCTGTTGGAGGGAATGAGACTGCTGGTGTCATGGCTTGACGTATTGGCCCCTGTGGAGGCACTCCTTCTTGTCATGAGTGGAGACAAGTGAGAGGGGTAAAGAATAGCAGAGGAGGGGAGGTGAGGGAGGGAGAGAAGGAGGGCCCTCCGGGAAGATGAAAAATGAGCAGAGAAAGACAGAAAACATCTTCAACCAAATGCTACTATTTTGAGTCAAACACTTTTACAGCTTTTCCAACGTAGAAGCGGGCTATTGAGATGATCTCACCCAATGCATGTCTTAAAGAAAAAAATTACTCAGTGATGCTTGTTAAAGTGTGGTAAGGCAGACTATTTAGACGATACCACAGGTGTAGAGACCACTGCAACCACATTTTGCAGTGGGGGAGAGATTCTAGGCTCAACTTCAAATACAGCAGAGGCAAATGGGAATTGATATCCAAGGAGCAGCATGGCATCAGGGGATGGAAAATTGCGAAGAGAATCGTCAAGGATAAGGGAGACTTTTGGCTGAGGCTACCTAATGAGATTCTTGCTGAAGACAGGACAGGGTACTCAGATATCACTTTGGGGATGTTGGAGGATGAGAAACCAGATCAGATACTAAGGATAATCAGATGTCAAGGATGATCAGATGCTGGGGGTGGGGTGTATTTGCTAAACTAATGTAGCAGGGTTCTTATGTTATGAGGAAGTGAACTAATTAATGGACCTAGGAGAAAGTTTAGGAGGATAAATAAAGTTTGGTCTGGCACAGAACCTGTCTTACATGTCACAGTCCTAAATAGCCCAGGCTGGTGTATTTTTCAGAAAGTATCTCTATAAGAAACAAGTAAATAGGTGCTATGTCACGGCAGGTGATTCCATCAGCCAGCCCTTCTTTTTTAAACTGCTTAGAACCTATAATCACATGCTGACCCTTGGTGCATTTTTAATTAGCTATAATGAAAAACGATCTTTCAAAGCATCAATTTTGAACTGATAGTGATGTAGCTGATTATCTTCAGATAAGTAAATGGGCACGTTTGAGGTCAGGCTCGAAAACAGAAAAAGAAAACATTTAAAAATGCTTTTAAATTGTGACTCAATTTATCAATTTTTCTTTTACTGGAGAGGATTTCTTAATTTTGATTTTGCTTTCATTTAAAAACACTTGTACGTTTTAGCAGATGAGCAGATTTAAGCTTTAGCTTGGCAGAGTCTCCTGAAAACATGATAGAATGCCATTAGTTAATGTCAAAAGCTAACAATGGTTATTTTCTTTAAAATGAATGGTCAGATATTAAAATTTTCTTACTACATAGATAAATCTCTGTGATTCAAAAAATATGTTCCATTAATTTTGATATAATGAACCTATAAAAGAAAGCCATGGCTGGGAGAGCTTGTTGATATTGGGCGAGCATCTACTCACCTCTCAACTTGGAATAGGTTCTGACTCAAAACTGATTCCCTAGCAAGACCAGAAAATGCCTAAGTGAGTCTGGCCCTGCTCCCAGGAATTTTGGTTGGGCAGATTCTCAGGAGACCAGGGTGTTCCTGAGGATAACTCAGGCAGCTCCCTACTGGTCAGGATGTATTCTGAAATCGTGATCTGGAATCATGCCCTGTCAGTCCTGGAGAAAACCCAAAGCCATAGATTGGCTTTAGAATGAGTCCAACAGCAGGGATGGCTGAGGTCAAGGGCAGGCTTTGCAATGCCTTTTTATACTCAGAGGAAGTCCCTGCTTTCCTTCAGCCCAGAGCTTGGCCAGGGGTAGGAAAGTTTAGATAAGCTGAGACCTGCCACTGCCAGATCTTAGGCTGAGGGCTTGGGTTCATGTCCCATGGCTTGTGCCTCCAGCATGCCTAAGACAATGGATGATAACAATATTCATTAACATTTACCGAACAGCTTTTCTGCCAGGCACTGGGCTGGCTTAATTACAAAACAACACTGAAGGTAAACATGATTGCACCTCTGTTGGTCTCTCCTTCTGGACTGTGAGCTCTTTGGGTAGGGGCTTTAAAAAATGGTCTTTTCTCTGTGCAAATTGTCTAGCAATAATAAGAACTTAATAAAGATTTAGTAAGCTCTATAAGGTCACAGAACCCGGGTCACATAACCCGGGTTTATACAACTAGCAAATAATAAAGTTAAGACTCAAACCTAGACCAGAAATGGTGGCTCATGCTTATAATCTCAGCACTCTGGAAGGCCTGTGTTACACTCCTTTCCTGTCTCTGTCTTTTACAGGGTCTGAATTTAAGTATATGATCTTTAAAGTGGTAAATACCTAGAGAAAAGTGGGGAAGAGTCAGCTCACAAAGGTAGCAGCAATTCTGACAATATCACTATCCATACTATGCCCTGAATGGAGCCACTGAATGGTAATTTATCAAAATGTTGTACCGCTTCTTCTTTGTAGAAATACAGGCCATCAGAGTGGAAGGGAGAAGTCTGCCAGCAAAATCACTCCATTTGGATTTTTTGTCCTCTCTTGGGCACAGTTACCCAAGTGGGTAATTTACTAATTCATTTATTTTATACTACTTTAATGAGATGATTAGAAATGGAATTGAATCATGTCTATGAGTCCATGGTAATATGGAAAATAGTATATTTTCACTCTTTATAATTTAGAAAGCACTTCTATACATATATTTTTCCTAGTATCAAAATTGTGCTTGAAACTAGACAGGAAGAATATTACTATACTTACTGTATGGGTAAAAGCAACTGAAGTCCAGAGACACTACATGCTTTGTCTGAAGTTACACGATTAGTAAAAAGAGTATCAAAACTCAAATTCGGACTCTAGATACTGTTCTTGTTCACTTCACCTGCAGTTCTCAACCCCAGTTGGCTGTTAGAATGACTCAGAGATTCTTATTCCATTGCTCTGGGATTAGGTCCAGGAAACAACATTTTAAAAACAAAGCCAGATATATGTGCAGCCAGGGCTGAGCAGCAAGTGTGCTATGTGATTCTGTCTGTTAATGAATGGCACCATTGGCCAGGCACACACTGGGATTAACTGTTTTGTTACCCTAACAGAAGCATCTCGATTATCACCTAATACTTCTGGAATTATTGATATATTAGTTTCACAAGGGCTATTGATTTTTAAAGACATCTTACAGGTACTTTGCCATTCTCTTGCATTTGCAAAACTGAAAATTTAATTATTGAGTTTATGACCATTTTGTCCATTACTAACCACACACAGAAAAATTTCCCGAGGCTAGAAACCATGTCTAATTAACCTAAGGGTTATTTCAACGAAAGAAAAGAAGACTGAAAAGCAACTTAATGAGTCCAATTATTTCCTTCAAGCCCAGGGAGGGCATTGGCAACATGCCTCCCTTGGATACAGAGCAGATGGGCCTCCTTGCAGCCGTTCCCCCAAACAAACTGAGGCTTGGCTCAAGGGGGACCGACTGAATAGCTACCAATAGTTTGTTGTTATTTTACATGACTTCCAAAAAGTAAAAAGGATATGCAGAATCAGAATCATTGAATACAGAGAAGAGTCCAGATTTGTGAAGATTATATGAGATTCACAGTTGATCATAGCGTTAGTTAATTTTATTTGTCAAGAAAACTAGCCTGTGCTGCAGAAGCAACCAGACAAAATCCTCAGTGGTTTGCTATTTCTCAGCCTCACTATATGACCCATGTTAGGTAGTGAAGAGCAGTGGAAGGGACTCTGCCTCCGTCTCCCTGACACACAGAGGCCCTACCTTCTTGTGGTTGGCTGTCTGTAACAGGTAGCCTTCTCAGTCGGCATGTTAGGCAAAGAGAGAATGAGACAAAACTGTTCATGCTTTTCATTCCTTTACTGTGCAATTGACACACATTATTCATGTTTTCCTGACCAAGACTAGTTCCATGGCCCTTTTCTTACTGCAAACACACTGGGAAATATAGGGCAATTAATACAGAACTTGGTGAGCAATACTCTCTTGGCCACAAATGCCATATATATATGAGTCTTCCCAATATTTGATCTAGATTACTCCCCAGGACACCCCAGAATAGAGCTTTTCTGCCTTTTCTTATTAAGAGGAGCAAGTTCTTCCCCTTTGTTTATGCTGTAGATGGGAGCCATAGAGGAGCTATTGAGAAGATACTGTTTATTTTCAGAGAATAGGATGAGTAATGAAATACTTATTCATGCGGAAAAGGTGACTACATAGTGGTCCTGGTGCCTTTCACATCTATTTCTTCAACCATTTATTCCTTTATCAATCATGGATTATTTCCCATGATTTGAAATATAGAATAAACTTGTATTGTATGACTTATGCACAATCATGCCTAAATTTGGTAGCTTCTTGAGTGCCCTTCTAATTCCACTAAAGAATTGGAATTAGAAGAGTCTTTAATTGAGCTGGGTTTTGCACAGTTGAAGAAAATCCATAACAAGGAATAAACTAGACAATTTTTAAAAGAGCATTACATTAGTTTCTCCAGAATGCTAAAGGCTGAGTTCTCAGGAAGCTATCTGCTTAATGAGGTGCCCTTAGGAGAAAATAAGAGCTTCTTTTCATAGCATCTCCATTTGGCAACACTTGTTCCCAGCATCCACATTTCTCTTCATAGAAGTCATCAGGCCAACAGAAAGTAAGCAAGCCAATTTCACAACTTAAGGATGGTATTTGAAATATTCTACCATTATGGCGTACAAGTTTTAGGACAGCTCCTCTTCAAAAACTCTTTATGGCAGCTTTTCTGCTATGAAAATTAGGCCTAAGACCTGTTTTAAGAGCAGAGGATTCCATATGGAAGAAAAAGTAAAATTGAAAAGAATTCAAACAATATTGATCAATTTTTAGAGTATTGAAGAAATATTAAAACTTTGCCTCTTTACAAATTCACATTCAAAAGCAGATAAAATCTGTATCCATTATAAATGAGCAATATTTTTACCTTCTGTTTCAATGTGCTAATTAATGTTATTGTTGCATGCAGTGCCTTATAGGAACCCAGGTTCCTAGAAGGAACAAATTAATATAATTTGTTAAAATATACAATGAAATAATCGCACAAACTAAAACATTTGTTTGATGAAATATTTTAAATAAATTGATTCATATCAACTCTGAGAATATACCAAATCTATGTAGGATATTCCATCAAGGCATTTTCTTTTTAATTTAAAATATGATGTCTTACACTTAAAAATTTTCAAAACCATCCAGTTCATATTGATAAGTATTTAGAAGACCGGTTTTCATCCCCAGATGCACATTAAATATCACAGGGAGTTTTTAAAACATGGTGATAATGGAGCCCCAGCTAAACTACTTGAGTCAGAATCTCTGAGGATGAGGCCCAAACACTGACTTATTTTTGGTGCACCCCCATGATTCTAATCTGTAATTCAAGACTGACAACCACTGACATGGAATACTTCCTTGTCTCTCAAGCTGGGAACAATACTCAGTTCTGCAAAATCCCCATATTTACACTTTCTACCCTTTATACAAAGTAGATGTGTAGATACCACCTCTCCTGTATTAAAGAGTAAGTTCCTGGAGGGCAGGGCCCCTGTCTCACATCTTTATATGCTCAGTTTCTAGCAAGGCACATAGCAGGGATCATGTTGAATAACTATTAACTAATTGAATGGCACACTGATCATCTGAGTAAATCTAATTACAGATTTTTAATTTTATAAACTCTAAAAAGCCCCATTCAATGGAGCAGCAAAGTAAGGATATATGAGGAAGTGAAAAGTGAAACATCAAGATTAATAATATGGTGATTCTTGTTTAGATGACACCTAATATCTAATTATAGGGGATTTTCCTGGCATGTTCTTGGAGGCAAAGAAATAAATGATACAGTGGATTTCTTCTAAGACATTCTGTGTGATGAGTTCTGCTATAAGTTTGCAGTTGTCCTCAAGGCAATAATATCAGGAGTAGAAAGGCAGTATTTAGGAGCTAGAGAAAAACCTACTTTTATGTCCTTTGGAAACTATAAATAAAAAGATGATTAATATATAATTGTGTTTGCTATGGGAAACTAAAATTAATGAATGAATGAATCAAAATTGACAGAAATAAAAGAAACTGCTTATTTTTCAGTTGTCCTTCCATATATACACCCAAGAATCTCTTCTTCATTGTTATCAGCTTTGATCTTGTCAAGACAGCTTACTTGCAACACAGCTCAATACTGATGTCTTAGTCAGTTCTGGCTGCTATAACAAAACACTTCAGACTGGGGTGGTTTAAACCCAACACAAAAGTTATTTTTCAAGTTCTGGAAGCTGGGAAGTCCAAGGTCAGGGGGCCAGCATGGTTATGTTCCATTGAGGGCCCTTTTCCAGTTTGCAGATGGCCAACTTCTTGCTGCGTCCTCACATGAAGAAGAGAGGACCAGGGACCTCTCTGGAATATCTTTTATAAAGGCACTAGTGTCATTTATGATGGCTCCAACCTTATGACCTAATTAGCTCCCAAAGGCCCCCTCTTCCTAATATCAAGTGTGCATTAGGATTTCAATGCATAAATTTTAATGGGACACAAACATTCAGTCTATTGCAAGTAGTAACTCTAATCAAACTCTAACTCAAATAGCATGCTACCTGATGGACCAGCTTACACAACCAAAGCAACTATATGTGTCTACAGAAAGTGCAATGACTCTTTCCTTCACAGTTATGACTGGAGAATTACCAGTCTTTACTGACAGTGACAGGAGGCAACCAAATGTATAGGCAGATAGGAGCTGGTTCCTGGCAAAACCCCACCTCCAAGCCAGGACAGTTTAATGCCTGAAAGCCAAGCTACAAGTTAAATTCTCCAATTGGTTTGAGAACCCACCTTCCCATTTGGTGTACTTTCCTCGGATTGATGTCCATTCTTTACCTATTTCTGTATACTCTACTGTTTCCTAGTTGGTTTTCTACACTGTCATATCCACCTTTGAGTGGCATCTTCACTTTGACCTTTTTTGCATACTCACAAACCATTCAGCACACACTCTCTATTCTGAGCCCATAAAAAGCCCCAGGTGCACCCATATTGAGAACTCTCCTGCCTTGCCTTTAGGTAGGGGACCACTGCCTTGTCCCCTTCCTGCTAACATCCGTTTTATCACTCAGTAAAACTTCCTGTCTTGCTCACTCTTTGAGTGTCCTCATGCCTACTTTTTCCTGGTCCTGACACAAGAATCCAAACCTACCCAAGCTAAGGAACAACAAATCCTGCTTCATGGCTACTTTACAAAAAAGAAAAATTGTAGGCCGGGTGAAGTGGCTCACGCCTGTAATCCCAGCACTTTGGGAGGCCAAGGTGGGTGGATCACAAGGTCAAGAGATCGAGATCATCATGGTCAACATGATGAAACCCCGTCTCTACTAAAAATACAAAAAAATTAGCTGGGCATGGTGGTGCATGCCTGTAATCCCAGCTACTCAGGAGGCTGAGGCAGGAGAATTGCCTGAACCCAGGAGGCGGAGGTTGTGGTGAGCCGAGATCATGCCATTGCACTCCAGCCTGGGTAACAAGAGCGAAAATCCGTCTCAAAAAAAAAAAAAAAAGGAAAGAAAGAAAAATTGTATTTTTGCAGTGTAGTTACTCATATACTAAGAAATCCAAGTACCATACTCAATATTTTTGCCATACATTTACAGCTTCTATACCATTCATAATTCACTTAATATTTTTAAGACAAATCATTGTCTTTAGTTAAGTGAATTTGAAAGAGAAACTTCAAATCGTTTTCATAAATAGAAGGTATCTATAATAGGGCATATATAAATATTAAAGCAAAATGTGTTTATCTCACATCCCACCAATATTATAAGAACCACCACACAAAAGAAAACACTGTAAGTAAAATCATATTATTTAATTATCAGTTGCACTGTGTCTACATGACATTGCCAGAACTCATAGCATTGGAAATACCTCTAAACTTTAATTAATAAGGGGTAGACTTAGATGGATAAAGAAGGAGTGCAACCTCTGGCTGTTTCCAGCTGATTATACACCTCTTGAGGAAGTGAATAAACTTTGATAAATTACATGAAAAGGAGAACCATGGCACTGTCCGCAAGCCTCCTTGGAGGTCATTTTACCAATGACCAAGCTGAATTTACAACATCCAGGCAAAGAGCTATAAGGATATGGACCACAGCGCTTTAGAATTTATTAGAGTCTGTAATTGTTTATTTTGTGCCTATTTTTTCTTTGTTTATTGGTTTGCTGCATCTAGGCCACCACTCTAAGTTCTATGGGAGTGAGAACCACAATCACTGTTGGAATTCCACTGATTAGGGAATTTAGCAATCAATAAATATTTATTGATTGCTAAATTAACACCTGTTACATAAATGACTAAATATTCTCTTTCACTCTGTAGAAATCTCCCCTTCCAAAGTGACGGTACCCCAATTGGTGTTCTACTCCAACTGTACATCAGCTGTGTCTAAAATACACAGCTTAAAACTCTACTCAGTAACAACATTTCTATATACTTCTTACAGTACCCCCAAACCCACACTTTCTCCTACTCCCAAAATCCCTCATGACCATTTTCTTCCCCACCTATGAAAGCCTCACCTGCTAGCCTCACCATTCTATGGCAGCTTACCTTTCTACTCAGGCAAGCTTGTATCAATATCTGGAGACCTAGATCTTAGACTCTCAGGAGGCCATGTTATGGGAGGGGTGATGACTGTAAGATAAATTTTGTCATCTTACTTTATAATCCACAGTGGTACAAAGGACAAGATTGGCTTCACTTTCTGACATCAAGGAATAAAAATGATAGAAGACCTGGCAAATATCCTAAGTGATTTAGCAAGGAGCTTCCACTGCTGAAACAGTATCTTAAATGTTTCTTCGCCCACCCTCTTTCCATTCATCCTGTTCTGTCATCACTAGTATCACCCTAACAAAGAATCTAGGGAAACAAGGGCAAGGAAAAACGAGAGAGAGAGGGAGAGAGAGAGAGAGAGAGAGAGAGAGAGAGAAAGGGGGGGGAGGCTGGTGGGTGGGGGATGTGGTTAGGAACACCCTGCTATCCAATACCCATAAAAAATTTGTTTTTAATTCCCTGGCTATCACAGATAGAGGCTGCTGCTAGCATTTAAGATAAGATTAGTTGGTGTTGTGCTATCAGCACCTCCACATTTTCCCTGCAGGGATTCCTTCTGGCAGGCTGAAGCTGGAGGCATGTCTCAGGATTAACACAAGCTAATGATTATACACTAAAGCTTTGGAACTGTCGGACTAATAGGATTAAGCAATAGCAGATGCAGGTCCCCGTTCAGGTTAAAAATGCACTTTTTACATTACAAAGTCAGACAGATCCCTTTGAACATGCAATGAATATGGATGTTTTCAATTATCACAGTCTTCCAGGGCTATACGATATGGTAAATTAATCCCTTTAGAACATCGGAAACGGGACAAAATAGCCTTCTTGAAGCTGAAATCCCTCGTTTTAGATTTTCTTTCATAGGGATAAGCAGTGGTGCACCTCACATAATTAATCTTATTACAAACAGAGAGAAAGGGGAAATTTAAAAAAAAAATGTGTAAACATTGTTTAAATATTTGAGAAACTTAGAAAAAACACTTTGAAATCAACATCTCTTAATTCTCAAATAGTCAAAAATACAAACATAAGGCATGACAAGAAAATGTCTGGATGTGTTTTGGGATGGTTTGTATTTCCGGATGCCTCAGGCTGTTAGTGCAACAAGGAGAGAAAAAAAAATTAAGGTAACTTTAAAAATGAACAAAATAATAACTGCCAGTAGAAAGCACTATTTCTAAGAGATTTGAGTTGATCTGATCTCAAGCTCTGTCTGGGCCCTGGGAGGAAAGGAGAATGAAAAGGGTACATTGGGATATTTATATTTTGCTGCTGCATGAAAGGGTCTCTGCTGCCCGGTAGATAAAACCATCCCTCAGAATAGCTCAAAAGTAAATCTCTATTACTGTAATTAGATAGGGCTGGACTTGTACATTGGCAGGGAATGAATCTAAGAAGTTTCATGTATTTGATTGAATTAGGGTTGGGGTGGGAAAGTGGGGAAATGAGTATTTAACAGGAGCACGTCCCAGAGAAAACTGAGCTGCCAGCGGGGAATGGAAGTAGTTTTGTAACAATCAGAATAAAACAGGTTTAACACCACTGGTTTGTTTGATTCTCTGAAAATTCTAACGCCAAATATCTTTACATTTGGACCCAGCAATTGGTATTTACCTTCATTAACAGGCCCTAGAATCATACTGCATAGTATTGCTCCTCACTTCACATTAAAACAAATAAAGCACATGGAAGTTTCTCCAACAAAGACTCTCATTTTTTAAAAAAAATGCAAAATGAAAGAGAGAAAGCAAAAAAGTAGGTTATGCCAGGTTTCATTACTGAGTCTATACTTTGGTTTTTATTATGTATAACATGGTTTTTGTGTATAAAACTGCATGAATACTTATAACCTAGTATTCAAATAAAATTTGAATGAAACTAACAGTTACAACAATAGAAGAAAAACATGATCTGTGGACCATTCACTCAGGTAGCCATACCAGTCAATCAAAAACACCCAGATGTCAACGTGACATTTAACTCCTAATGTTTCCCTGATAATCCAGTACATTTGTATACCCCTTGAACAGGATTTTCTAGGCATATCACAAGTCTAAAGTACCTGCTCTATAAATACTGCTTGGGCAGACTAAAATATGATACCTAAGTTAAAGATGCCAGCTAGCAAACTTTCATAAATATTTCTATTTTTTTAAACTTTTGGTTGAAAATGTCACTTCTTGACAGAATGAAATGAAAAAAATTGTTATTTTAACTGGACTACTTGATATTCTGTACAATAAATTTCAGAAGATATGAAATGATTTTCAGATAACAACCACTATTTTAGTAAAAGGTATCCAGAAAGCGGTTGTGTTAAATATGTATGTCCTTCTTTTTTCTTGGAAGACAATGGCAATTGATTATTTGTTCTAATGGCCTTAATCTTCCATAATTATCATGCTTATTTCAATGGCATACATTAAGACAGTGCTACTCAGTTTTAATGTGCATAAGAATCACCTGGGACTTTTGTTAAAATGAAGCTACTGATGCAAAGGTCTGGAGAGGTGCTCTGGGGTCTGTGTTTCCAACAAACTCCCAGGGGATACAAATGCTGATGGTCCAGGAGAACACACTGAGCATCAGCACATCATTAAGCTATCAAAGTCACTTTATGAATGATGTGTTATAGAGTTTAGACTTGAGGAAATTAAGCAAGCCAACTCCATGCATTGCTTTTCTAACAAAGTATTACAGTTACCAACATAAGGGTGAATGATAATCAAAACACCCTATTTCTTGGGCTTTTTTCTACATAGCAACTCCTTACCCATTCTATTAGGTTTATTTTTAATAGGTTTAGTTTTTCATCCTCTAAAACTGTCTTATGATAGGTTTGTCATATGAGTAGCTTCTAAGCCAACATCTTAATTAAATTATTACAAGTTCATTGCAATTTTTGTTATTCCTCAACCATCTTGAAAACTGGCAATATTAATTATATAATTTTGCAGTGAAATTTATTAGAATAGTATTACATTTAGAGGTTTTTATATATTAGTTTATCTGCAATAATGACATTACAACTTCCCATTAACTGTGAGATTATTTTCAACAGAAAATAAACTGCGATTTTAGTATCAATGCTGAATCATGTTTCCTCTGAAATTTTTAAAGAAAATCTTATTTTTCCCCCAATTCAGTAGACATTACAATGCTTATTGAATATTGTGTGCCTCTGTATATATCCCTGGCAGTGAGAAGGAAGAGAATAGAGAAGGAAGCATTGATTCAATGACAATTACAGACTTCATTTTTGCCACTCAACAGTTCATGTACTAGTAAAAGAAGCACACATTTACAAATCAACAATACATTTACGATAGCAAAGCCGAAACCAAAGTTTTATTAGAACTAAGGCAAGTAAATTAACAATTGTTGATTAGAAAGCTGGGGAAACATATTGCAAGGAAAATACAGTATGAGAAAAGTTTTGAAGGGTGTATAGAAGTCCTTATGTTATAATTTGGTTTCTGGTGGGTGGGAGAGAAGAGAAAAAGATGAATAGAAGTCCAGAGAAAAGAAAATTGAAAACATCCTGTGAACACAGTTAATAAAACACAGAAATACATTAAGCATCATTGCATCATAAGCTCAGGGTGACATCAGAAGATACAGGATTCTACATTCACCACAGCACAGAATCCCTGCTGCAATGAAGAAGGAACAAAATAAATGAAGAAATTATCTGCTTTCCTAGGAAAAGCAGTATGACTAAAACGAGGGCTCTAGATCCTCGTTCCTTTGGCTTCCCTATGTTAAAGCACTCATTTTGTACAACATTTAGCTCACAAAATTTTTATACCAGTTTATGAATTCTCAAAAACTTAAGACAGAAGACTGCCAAAACATGGCACACTGGGAACTCTCAGGGCACACTCTTTCTGTACCAATGCCTTGTGTCCATAAATAGGATAGGTGGAGGTTGAGAAGAATCGTAGTCTCCTCCTGCCTTAAACTTAGGGCTGTGCGGCAAATAGCAATAATAGTCATGACAGTAATTTAATCCTATGTCCAAAGGAGCTCAAAAGTGACTTTAAAAATTCATTCATCAGCCACCGACGATGTTCTCGGCATGTGTGTGCCGGGTGTGAGGGTGTATAAGCAGTGTGAGGGTGTATAAAGGCAAGAAAATAAATGTCCTCTGCCCTCCAAGGAAGTACAGATTAGCTATGACGGTAAGACAGGAATACATAAAAGAGGATACATAATAAGATTTGAACGATCATAATTCAGAAAGATTAATTATAATTTAGAAAGATTAAACATAAGAAATCAACCACCTAAGTGAAACTTTGCATGCTTTGCACTAACATCAGCACAAAATTTAATATAAAATCAGAAACAAGTTATTAAGTTTCTTGCAATAGGCATGCATTGGATATAATGGCAATCACCAAACAGTGAAATGTTATGTCGGAAAAAGTGTTTCAGAGTCCCTGATGTAAATGCAGGCACACAATTAGAAGAGCTATGCCCAAAGACTAGAAACTCTGCAGTTAAGAGTATGTCCTTCTGTCATAGCCACTTTAAATGCATGCAGTTTTTAAACAAAGTTTTATTATTAACCAATGTCTCGTATTCCATTTCCCTAATTGCCATCCCACTCTACTCTCACGCTTTCTGTTGCAATCTGCTTAGGCTGTTTTCTTTGAACTATGTGCATTTTCAACATGAATTTTATGAAGCTGGAAATTACTGAGTCCTTGGTGATTTAAAACCTCTGAACCCTATCTTTTCTACTGCCTAAATCACTCCTTAGGTCACTGGCAGACACTTATTTCTAATCAGAGATGTTCATTAAATAAGCAATTGAAAAGCATGGTAGACGTGGCTAATTGTTGAAGGCCCAAGGACAGGACATTAAATGTATCTTCTCTGAAGGTTCAGTCGATTGTTGGTAATGCATTAAACGGTGCCCTGGCATCTTGAACTAGTTAATGGTATTAAGCTTGTAAGTAGAGTGATTCTGACCCTGGGGAGAAACTAACTCAATATTATTTTTCCACAGGGCTCGAAACCTTTACACAAAAGCCAGCCAAATGTTCCTAATTCTAGGGAACACATTGTTTTAGCCTTGGTGATGATGACTCAACACTGAGCCTTACTGCTATGTAAGATTCCAATAGAGATGGCATTTTGCAATCCAGAGCAGCAACGTGTCCCATGTCTGGAAGCAAACTGAGAAGTAGTTCACTTCAAATGGGCCTCTAAACAGCTGTCAGATCAGAATAACTTTAAGTCATTACCTATCTGAGCCATGTTGAACCAGTGACTTCTAAGTGGTGCAAATCTCTGTATCATGTTACTAATCTCATTGGCCAGCAGTGGCTGTGTCAACAACCAGTATTCCCTCTTAGTAAGCAGGCAAAAATAATACACTGCTTATTATTTGGAAGTTAAGGGAGCAGTTGAGAGGTTGAGAAGTTCAGGAAGTGAGGAAGTTGAAAATAGGCCTCCTCATAGCTTTGTCTCCAGTATGATGACAGCCTTTAAATCACAATGTGCCACAAAAGAATTCACTCTGACTTCTGATCTGCTAATGGTTACCGATGCAGACCTTCCCCACAAAGACCCCTAAGCCGCCTTACTCTAGTCACCACTCTAGAGCTTAGACCCAATTTCCTGACCAATTAGCAGCTCAAGAGTCTAAAATTAAAGAAGTAGGGAGCAGCTGTAAGTCTCTATGATTACTTATAAACCCTTCAAATCTAGACTCAAATAGCTTCCCTGTAGCTTTGCTCAATTGATTAACTCTGACTGGTTTATCACTAAACCATTCATTTACTTTAACAATCCACTAAAGCCTCAGATAAAATGCATTTCATGTCCCTTCTTGGGCCTTTAATAATTAGCTGTGTCTACCATGTCTTTTAATCTCTTATTTAATGAGTGCCTCCAATTTTAATAATTTAAAAGGATATCAAGCCAAGTATCAATTAAAGAAAACTGTTCTAGGCAGCATAAACAATAAGTATTAAGTCTGAGAAAAGCATATAGAGCCCTGTTGCTTTCTATTGCTCAAGAGCACTTGAAAACTATGGGATTATTTCAAAACATTACATTTCACTGCTATTTATTTTACCTAGCTTGCAGGCAAAATTAAATATAAAAAATGAGCATGAATCATTTTGTACAGATTCAAAAGAGAATCATACATGGCAATATCCAGCCCAACTCTTATTTCTGAATACATTATGACTTGCTCAGCTCATCCCCACTGCCCAAGAACACCAGCTGGCTTCAGCTACAATTTAACTATTTATTTTTGATCCTTCCAATTTCTGGATCCATCCTAAAACTCTTGATTGTTCCAAAATATCCAACTCAGGGAACTGTTTTATACTACCTCAAAGGACATGACCTCTACACCCATTAATAGATTTTGTTAGAGATCAATATTAGACCACTAGTATTTCCCCATTCCTGGGAGATCATTAGAATAAAGTTAGGTAGGCTGGGTGCAGTGGCTTACACCTGTAATCCTCACATTTTGGGAGGCTGAGGCAGGCAGAATGCTTGAATCCAGGAAACAGAGACCAGCCTGGGCAACATGGCAAAAACCTATCTCTATAAAATGTACAAAAAGTTTGGGCATTCTGGTACATACTTATAGTTCCAGCTACTGGGTAAGCTGAGGTGGGAGAATGACCCAAGCATAGTAGGTCAAGGCTGCAGTAAGCCCAGATCACACCACTGCATTTCAGCCTGGATGACAGAGCAAGACTGACCCAATAATAATAAAAGGTTGGTTGTCTTTTTAATGGACCTGAAAAAGCCTGGGTAACACAGACCAAATTAAACTTCAGTTACCCAAAGGAGGCCTTTGATAGGCTATAAAAATGGCCACAATATTTTCCTTTCTAAGCCACAGCCTTTATAATGTGACTTTGCGGTGTTTTCCATTTTGAGTTGGAGTCTAGTCTCACACTCCTTGAATCTGGATAGACTTGTGATTTTCTCTGGTGAATAACATGGAGTAGAAGTGATGTTGTGCTTCTTCCAATCCAAGAGCACAACGTGTCTCATACATGTCTGCTTGCCCACCTGCCTTGTGAGAATCCTGAACTTCCCTACTGGAGGATGAGAAACTGTAGAGATGTTAACTGTCACAGCTGAAGGCCGTCCTCAGGAGTCAACTCAGCTAACCTAGCAGCTGATTACAGACGTGTGATAGAACTGACTCCAAAAGCAGAAGAACCACACAGTGAAGCCCAGCCCAAAATTTTGGTCCACAGATTATGAGCCAGATAATTAGTCGTTATTGTCTTAAGCATTTAAGTTTTTGGGTACTCTTATCTAGTAAAAGCTATTTGACATAATGCCCAAATTTTACTACTTAACTTGCTGGTAGCTTTCTGTATAAACCTAGGCCCTATACTCCCTAGCACCAACAAAATCAAAAAAGATTTTCAAAGCTAGACTCAATTTTCCAAGTTACCCTTGACTTAGGGGATCACTAAATCAGTGCCTTGAACAATTTCTGAACTACTTCCAAATGCAATTGTCATACACATTTCTATGTTCCCAAGATATATGCACAATAGTTATCCATATTACTACAAAATCTGAAATCCTAACATTTCCCACACATGAGTTTCCTCCATCAATTGACAAGTACATGGGTTAGATAAAAAATTTTGATTAAAAATTTCACCATCATTATCAATAATGTTAATACCCCACATGTATTCCTTTGGATATCTTGGTAGCAGTCAGAGGATGCTTCTGGAACTTTCAGAGCAGCAGCCTGTTTAGCATTATTTAGGTACACATGCAGATCATGCCATCAACATTTTCATAAGCAATTGATTTGCAAGATAATAGTAGGAGTAACTCATATGCCTCTTCCTTAATGCTTCAACACATAACTACCACATAGTTCTGACACTTTCCGATGACACAAGGAGATACAGCTCCATAGCTCTGGGTGCAGCCACACCACCACGTCATCTGGCTTTGCTTGCTGGTGAAGATAACAACGTTGAGATGTCAGTCTTGATGTCTGTATCTCAATATGTTTAAGCACTGATATCCTTGGGCACAGGTCAGAAAGAAGAACATGAAACGGGAGGGAAAGGTGAAAAAAAAAATCCTTTCTTTGTTCCACCCAGCCCCATGAATTCGGTTGAAGACAGACCCATTTGTTTCTCTATCTCTTAATCAGCAACTATGGTGGCAGCGCTACCACTGCAAACCCAGGCTCCTCTATATCTTCTCCCTCATCTGCATATCATGCCATCACTTCCAAAAGATTAATTCAGATAATATACACCCTGGATTCATATTTTTTACTGTAAGCCACTTAGAATATAAATTTCCAAAGCTGTCAAGAATCCCTAAACACTATTTTGTTTGGAAGGCTAGTCACTATTCAAAGAATCCGAAATACCAATCTCTTTTGAACTTGGATATTAAATTGCACAGTCCAATTTTGTTTTGATTCCTTGTTGTATTGTTGTATTTTCTAAGAAATAAATAGCAATTTCCTATTTGTTTAGAAAATTAGCAACTTTTAGTAGCTTATTTTTCTCTAAAACAGAATTATCACTCTTGATATTTCCACAGGCATGTAAAAAACAAGACATTATTAATTTCATTGTAAAGATGAGAACATAGAAGGATGCAAGTGGTCATGTGTAAATCAAATAAACTATGATGCAGATTGTTTTGAAATTTGGTCTTACAATGATCATTAGCTATTCAGTAAGCCAAACTAAGACAAGGAAAATGCCAAATGTACTGCTTATAATAATATGTAAGCCTATATTTGAAACAGGAAAAAGACTAATATCTTCTTAAAATGGCATGCTCTTTTTCCAGTTTTGTAAAAATTGATATATTTTTACAACAAAAACTGTGATTTTAAAAAAAAAAAAAGGCTGTGTGGTGGCTCACACCTGTAATTCTAACCGTTTGGGAGGAAGAGGAAGGAAGATTACTTGAGGCCAGGTGTTCAAGACCAACCTGGGGGACATAGTGAGAACCCCATTTCTACACACACACAAAATTACCCAGGCATGGTGGCACACACCTGTAATCTTAGATACTCCAGAGGCTAAGGAAGGAGGATGGGGTAAGCCTAGCACTTTGAGCTTGCAGTGAGTTGTGACTGTGCTACTGCACTCCATTCTGGTCAACAGAGTGAGATCCCATCTTAAAAACAAAAATAAAAATAATTCAGGGAACACTTGCTAGGTCATATTCAAGCACTATGTTGTACCCATCAAGGACACTATCTCATTTAATTTTTATAACAACCCTGTGATATAACAAACATTATTTCTGTTTTTTAAGCAAGTAGTAGTAAAAGTAACCCAGATCTTGCTCACTGTCACACACTCAGCTCTTTGGACCCCAAATATGCCTTCTTAATAGTGAGGACATTGAGCACATAAGAACATTTGTGCTTTTGAGACTAGATAATATAAATGTGGTTGATTTATTTTGCTTCCCCTGATGTTGATATATTATTTTCTAAAAAGAATAATTTCTAAAATCCAGCTTTCTAATATATATATATACACGGAATAAAGTGAGTCAACTGATTTCCTTTTATATACCAAAGTCTTTGGCTATATTGGGATTGGTTTCAGTGCAACTTATCATTGATAATACCACACAACAGGCTACTCACTGGCCCAGAATGACTGGGGAATGGATATGTCATTTTTTTGTTTTGTTTTGTTTTGTTTTTTAGATAAACTCAAGACATCTATCACAAATACCTTTGAAAGTCAGGGGCATAATATATATATTTAATGTGATGTTTTGATATATGTATACATTGTGAAAGTATTACCACTATTAAGCTAATTAACATATCCATCACCTAATATGGTTACCATTTGTTGGTGTGCTAACAGCATTTAAGATTAACTCTCTTAACAGATTTCTAGTATGCAAACATAATATTATTAATTATAGTCACCATGCTATACATTGGATTGCCAGAGCTTATTTATCCTGCATAAGTGAAACCCTTTGACCAGCATCTCCTCATTTCCCCACCCCTCCATCCTTGGCAACCACCATTCTACCCTTTTCTATGTGCTTTACTCTTTTCAATTCTGCATGTAAGTGCGGTCATGGAGTCTTCCTGTGCCTGGCTTATTTCGCTTAGCAAAATGTCCTCTAGATACTTCCATGTTGTCACAAATGACAGGATTTCTTTCATTTTTTGAGGCTGAATAATATTCTATTGTGTACGTACCACATTGTCTTTCTCCATTCGTCTATTGACTGGCACATAGGTTGATTCCACATTTTGGCTATTAGAAGAATGCTGCAATGAATGTGAGAGTGCAGATATTTCTTTTTCATACTGATTTCATTTGCTTTAAATATATACCCAGAAGTGAGATTGTTGAATCATAAAGTAGGTTTATTTTAATTTTTTGTGGACCCTCCATACAGTTTTTCATAATGGTTACCTCAATTTATATTCTAGGATTTCCCTTTTCCCTACACCCTCACCACTACCTTGTAATCTTTTGTCTTTCTTATGATAGCTATCCTAACAGGTGTAAGAAAGTGTCTCATTGTGGTTTTGATTTGCATTTTCCTGATGATTAGTAATGTTGGGCATTTTTTCATATACCTGTTGGTCATTTGGGTGTCTTTTTTTTTTTTTTTTTTTTTTTTGAGAAATATCTATTCAGGCCCTTTTGCCCATCAGGCTTAAGAATGGGGCCTTCGCAGGGTAAACTGCCTCTTTATTCAGTATTTCCCTATCTCCTGTTTATATCAGTGTAATTCAATTTGTCTATTTTTACTTTTTTTGTAGGTGCTTTTAAGGTTGTAGCCAAGAAATCTTTGTCCAAACCAATGTCATGTATCTTTTCCCCAGATTTTCTTCCAGTAGTTTCAGTTTCAGGTCCTACATTCAAGTTTTTGATCCATTTTGAGTGGAGTTTTTATATATAGGTATGACAAAAATGCTCAAGTTTATTATTTTGTATGTGGATATCCAGTTTTCCCAGCACCATTAATGGAGCACTTATCCTTGCCCCATAATATATTCTTGCTACTTTTGTCAAACATCAACTGACTGTCTAAGTACATGGGTTTATTTCTGGGCTCTCTATTGTGTTTCATTGGTCTATATGACTGCTTTTATGCTAGTACCATGTTATTTGATTATTTTAATTTTGTACTATATTTTGAAATCAGGTAGTGTGTTGCCTCTAGCTTTGTTCTTTTCACTCAAGATTTCTTTGTATACTTGGGGTCTTCGTGGTTTCATACAGATTTTAGGATATTTTTCTATTTCTTTGGAAAATGTCATTGAAATTTTGATATGGATTCGATCAAATCGTAGATTGCTTTGGATAGTATGGACATTTTAAGTATATTTATTCTTCCAGTTCTTGAAGATAGGATATCTTTACATTCATTTATGCCTTCTTCAAATTTTTCATCAATGTTTATAATTTTTATTGTATAGATCTTTCACTTCTTTGGTTAAACTTATTTCTAAGTATTTTTATGCTACTCTACATGGAATTGTTTTCTTTATTTTGGGGATAGTTTTTTGTTAATATATGAAAACACAGCTAATTTTCATGTTGATTTTGTATCTTGCAGTTTTACTGAGTTCACTTATTCTAACAGAGTTTTGGTGGTGTCTTTACGGTTTCTATATAAAAAATTATACTATTTGCAAAAAGAGACAATTTTACTTCTTTCTTTCCTATTTGAATGACTCTTGTCTTCTTCTTACCTAACTATTCTATTTAAGACTTCCAGTACTGTATTGACTAGAAATGACAAAAGTGGACATCCTTGTCTGCTTCCTGATGTCAGGAGCAAAGCTTTCAACTTTTGCCAGTGAGTATGTTAACTGTGAGTTTGTCATGCAAAGCCTTTATTATGTGGAGGTGCCTGTCTTCTACACCGAGATTTTTTTTTATCATGAAATAATGTTGAGCTTTGTCAAGTGCCCTTTCTGTATTTATTGAGATGATTCTGTTATGTGGTGTGTCACATTTATTTATTTGCATATGTTTAATAATCCTTGCATCCTAACGTTAAATTTCACTTGCTCGTGGTATATAATCCTTTAAATTTCATGGTATATAATCATTTTGATTTATATTTTGTTGAGTTTTTTTGCAGATATGCTCATCAGGGATATTGTCCTGTAAGTGTTTTCTTTTGTAGTATTCATGTCTGGCTTTGGTTTCAGGGTAATGCTGCCTCTTAAAATGAGTATCAAAGTATTCCTTTCTCTTCAATTTTTTTGGAAGAGTTTTGGAAAAATTGGCATTTATTCTTTAAATGCTTTTTAGATTCACCAGTGAAGCCAGGTCCTTTTCATCCTTGTGAGTTTTTTTTTTATTATGGATTCAATATGCTTACTCATTATTGGTCTGTTCAGATTTTCTATTTCCTCGTTATTCAATTTTTACACATTCCTAGGAATTACTCCATTTCTCCTAGGCTATACAGTTCATTGGCATATAATTGTTCATAGCAGTCTCTTATAATACTTTATATTTTTGTATTACTTGGTATTAGTTGCAATGTCTCCTCTTCCATTATATTTTGTTTGAATATTTGCTTTTTTTCCCCCCCAAAAAACCCTGAGTTTTATTAATCTTTTTAATTGTTTTTCTAGTCTCCAATTCATGTATTTTTCCCTAATTATTATTTTCTTTCTTCTGGTAATATAGGGCTTAATTTGTTCCTTTTGTTTTTAGTTCTTTGAGGTATAAGTTAGGTTGTTTATCTGAGATCTTTCTGTTAATGTGCCTGTTTATCATCAATATAGACTTCCCTCATAAAACTGAGTTTGCTGCATCCCATAAGATTTGGCAGGTTGTGTTTCTATTTTTGTTTGTCAAAACATATTTTAAAATTTTTCCTTTTAGTTTCCTCTTTGACCCATTGGTTCAGGTGTGTCAGGTTAAATTTTTGCATATTTGTAAATTTTCTAATTTTCCTCGTTACTGGTTTTTAGTTTCGTATCATTGTGTTTGCAAAAGATACTTGATGTAATTTCAATCTTCTTAAATATATTAAGACTTGTTTGTCACCTAAGATATAAACTATCTTGGCGAATATTCCATGTACACTTGAAAAGAATGTGCATTCTGCTCCTGTTGGGTGGAATGGCCCATACAAGTGCATTAGGTACATTTGTTCCATAATGTTGGTCTAGTCTACTACTCCTTAGTGATTTTCTGTCAGATGATCTATCTGTTGTTGAAAATAAAGTACAATCTATCTATTGTTGAAAACATTGCTGTTCACTTTTTTTTTTCAAGTTGATTTTTCCTGATGTTAGTAGAGTCACCCCTGCTCTGTTTTGATTGTCATTTGCATGGAGTATCTTTCTTCATCAGTATGTTCTTAAAGGTAATATATTATTAAAGGTAAAGGAGGTTTTATAGGCAGAGTATACTTAGATCTTGCCTTTTATCCATTCAGCCACTATCTTTTGATTGGAGAATTTAATTCATTTACTGTTTAATTATAGAGGGGTAAGTACTATTGCTACTTTATTTTTTCTTACTGTTTTGTCATTCCTTTGTTCCTGACTTCTACTCTTGCTGTCTTCTTTTGTGATTTGATGAATTTTTGTAGTGATATCTTTGATACATCTTTGATGTATCTACTACAGGCTTTTTCCTTGTGGTTACCATGAGGTTTACATAAAACACCTTATAGTTATAGCAGTCTATTTTAAGCTGGTAACAACCAAACTTCAACCACATTAAAAAAAAAATCTACATGTTAACTTTTCTTTCCTTCTCATTTTATGTGAGTGATGTCACAAATTATATCTTTTTATATTGTGTTTCTATTCAGAAAGTAGTTTCTGAATAGATACACAATATAAAAAAGTAGTTATTTTTTATTCTTTTGGTTTTTCAACTTTTATGCTACAGTTAAAGTGATTTATACACCATCATTACAGTATTAGACCATTCTAAATTTTACTATATCCTTAACTTTACAGTGAGTTTTGTACTTTCATATGTTTTTATGCTATTAGTTAGCATCCTTTCCTCTCCATATAGAGAACCAATTTAGTATTTTTTGTAAGATAGTTCAAATGGTAATAAACTCCATCAGCTTTTCTTCTGGGAAAGTCCTCATGTCTCCTTTATGTCTGGAGGAAAATTTTGCTGGGTAGAGTGTTCTTCTTTTTCCTTCAGCACTTTGAACATCATATCCTATTCTCATCTGTCCTGCAAAGTTTCTGCTGAGAAATTCACTTACAATCTTACAGAGCTTCCTTTGTGTGTGATGAGTTGCTGTTCTTTTGATGCTTTTGAAATTCTCACTTTGTCTTTGATTTTTGAGAATTTGATTATGTTTCTCTTTGAAAACCTGCTTATGATACATTTGAGGTTCTTTTGGCTTCATAAACTTGGGTGTTCATTTCCTTCTGTAATCCTGGGTAGTTTTCTGGCATGGTGTTTTAAAATAAGCTTTCTTTCCTTTTTTTTTTTTTTCCTGCTCTTTTGAAAATTTCATAGTGTCTATGTTGGTTTGCTTTATGGTGTCCTGTAAGCCCCTTAGACTTTCTTCACTCTTTTTTATTCTTTATTCTCCTTTGACTAGGTAATTTTAAATGACCTGCTTTTGAGTTCACTGATTCTCTTCTTCTTGAGTCTGTGGTTGGACTTCTGGAAAGTTCAGTTCAGCCATTGGTTACTTAGCTCCAGAATTTCTGTTTGGTTCTTTTTTATGGTTTCTTTTTGTTGAACTTCTGATTTTGTTTATATATTATTTTTCAGATTCCATTTGCCTATTTATATTTTCTTGTAGCTCATAAGCTTCTTTAAAATTATCATTTTTAATTTTTTGTGAGGCAGTTTGTCTTTAAGGTAAGTTACTGGTGCTTTATTTTGTTCCTTTGATTGTGTCATGATTTCCTTGGTGATTCTTTGGGTCTTGCACTGGTGTCTGTGGCTTTAAAGAAGTAGAAACCTTTTTCAGTCTTTACACGGAAAGCCTTCACTAGTTGTCTCCAACAGGTTCTGAGCAGACTGGCTGGCAGGATCTATGACGGGCTTGTTGCTAGAGTCTGAGAGTAGGATGACCTGGTTCCTTGGTCAGTGGGCTGATGGGCCTGGCACCTAGGACCACAGAGGCTGGTCTGAAAACTGGGGCTGCAAAGACTAGTCTGACTCTGGAGTTCACTGAGGCGGGCCTGGCACTGGGGTACATGGTAAAGTCAGGTTCTCATTTCACTATCCTTTCCTTATTCAGATGGTATCTCTTTCAGTGCTGCACTGTGTGACCTTGAGAGAGGAATCTCATAAGTATTATGAAACTGTTCTTCCTACTCTCTTAAATGTACCTTTTATTATTTGTGCACTTCCAAATGCAGTGATCTCTCACATGAATCTTTAATTTTTCTGAAGGTAATTTTGTGCAGGAATGATTGTTCAAATTAATATTTCTGTGAGAAGGCAAGTGCTGGAAACTTTTATTCAGCCATCTTTCTGATATTAGTGTCTCCTAAAGATTATTAAGATAACAAAATGGTCAAACAACCCAGAATACAAATGGAGTACATGATACCAGGACGTGTTCCTATTCCTCACCTCACATAGCTATTATACTTCTTATAATTTGCAAGATTCTACAGGTTATTTTATCAAAATATAGAGAAGGTTTTTCAAAAAACGCTTTCTTTAAAAATGATATTTTCATCCAGTTGAATAGTTACTATTACAAAGGTAATCTTGTACCATTATAATAAGGAGATAAGAGAGTCACCAACTTAGCCAAATGATAATATGTGGGAACATCAATAGTGGAACAACCTGACATTAAAAGTCCCTGGTTGTAAAGCAGTACAAAACACTTATAAGAACTGAAGATTGTTCTTACCAAAACCTTTTACATAAATCTAAGCATGAGGAAACACAAATACAGCATATGGAACGCTCTACAATGCAACCTACTTGGACTGTTTTTAATAAGTTAATTTTATTAAAAACAAATTAAAAGTTCAGTAAATAATATTCTAGATTTAAACAGACTAAAGGCAAATATTATCAAAGCAAAGAGTAAATATTGATTAGCTTCAGAGCTTAAAATAAGTGGCTGTGCTTAAAGTTTTTTCTTCAGGCAAATGAAAATTATGCAAGACTGTATTAAATGATATTAGTGAATTAATAATTTTTAATATGTGAAAAATAGTGTTTTGGTAAATAAATGTTTTTATCTTTAGCATATATTGAAATATGTTGTGTAATGTTATGTTTATCACTTAATTTCATATGGAGCAGGAAAAAACTGTACCTAGAGAGACATGTATATATAGAGATAAATATATACATAAGCAAATATGGCAAAATAATAACAGTTGATGAATTCTCCTCTCCAGTTATCTGCTTAAAGCTATCTCATGCAAAGCTCTCAATGAAAAATATTAATTAATGTTAAAGTAACCATCCAGAAGGGGATTCTATGCCTAGCCATGCTACACTTCACTCCCTCATTTAAAAAATAATAAAATGATAATAAATTGTGTTAAAATGTAAGGAAGAAAATATATGACAATTTGGTATTTTGTTATTATGTAAATACTCAGGCAGCTAGTACTTGAAATACTGGAACATGTGTGGGTTCTGGAAGGCATTTATATCCTTGTAGGCTTATAAAGTTCCAGCTGGTAAGTCATGAAGACCACAGGAGGCAGCAAAGACTGATCTTTTTAGTGGTCTCCTTAGTTCATGTGCTCCACCTCAGACAGAGAGGGAAAGCGAGTCCTCTGTTTTAACTTCTCTGGGATGAGGGAGATCTCCAGACCGAAAGGGGTCAAAACTGCCCTTCCTATCCACAACGCCTGAGAACCACGGGCTCAGATCTCTGTGACTAGCCTGTAGGCTCACTGCTATTCCAGAGGGGGATGGGATTCTGGAGGTCTGCTCTCTTTCTGCCTCTTTCCCTCTAAGGCATTTACTATGTGAGCTGGAGGATTCTCACAATTGGCTCATGTTCTCCAGTTCCCCAACAGTGGGTGTGGACTTGAATTTCTACTGTCCTATATTTTTGTCATTTCTGCAACATTCCACCCTGCACAAGTATTATGTGGCTTGTAACCAGAGAATGCTTTAAGTGAATTAAATTCATCTCTCTAGTGCAGATCCCTGGGGATCATCGGGGTAAGGAATCAGAGTTTAAGAATTAGACACAAGCCTCCTGATGTTCTCTAAAACAAAATGAAACAAAAGTGCCCATAATGTTAGGGTACTAGGCAGTGATTTCCAGGAGCACCTTCCTATGAATTCCAATTGAATATAAACAAATTGCAGTTTCACTCCCTCCAAAGCCTTCAGACAAATGGCTGTTTATTTCTTAGATTAATCTGATTGATTATACTCATCCCATTTTAGAAACAGGAAACTAAATATCACATCCAAAAATCCACCCTCCCTTCCCAGCACTCACACATGGTATTACCAGAAAGGCAGGAAGATATGGATCACAGTTGCCTTCAAAGCTTTGAGAAATCTGTGGAAATTCATAGCCATGGTTTCCAGATCATATTTTTAACCTGATTCTGAGAACTTTAAGTCACTGTTATTCAGAAGAGTGTGGGAACAAAAACACTTCTAACTTTCTAAACTTGGAAAAGTTTTTTTTTAAATAATCCAACTTTCTTCCAGCTTGGAAGGGCCTAATTTGCATAAATCCCCTCACCCCCACCTTACCTCTGACAGTGGAATTCTAAACAAAGCAATCAAGCTGGCAGATGAGTCAGATTTGCTTATTGTGTTGTACGCACGCCTGTTAAAGAACAGTACTAGCTCTTTCTTGTTATTTATTGGTGTCAAGAGGTACAATTTTAAAATTCTGCTCTTTAGTTTTTTTTCTTTCCTATGACAGGCAGATTGCTTCCCCCTACTCCTCCTTGAGAGCTTGCTAAATATTTGAGCATTAAGAAACCCTAAATTCTCCTCTTAATACTAACTAGAAATATTTATTTTGATTTGACTTTTTAGACAAAGAGAACCCTTTTATTTGGGGGCTTTCAGGTTTTGGAATAAAATGATTTTTGGTGAATTAACTGCTTAAGTTACTATTATTATGCTTATAAAAAGTTGCTAAAAATAATCAGTTCATTGGGCAAAAAAAATTCATATCTGTATTTTCTTCCTGACAGATATTTCAGAAATTTGGCCTATAATAGATGTGATTTTTTTAACTTGTAACAGAATTAAATTACCAAGAAAATTACTGTTGCATCTATAAATCTTGAATAGCACTGGTATTTACATAAGCTGGGCTTTCCAAGCAGTTAAAATGATAAATGCCCAAAGACAATTTGAGCCATGACTGTCTGCCTTTGTTTCTGATCCAACTCAAGAAATATAGGTAGGCAATAACAAACACCACATTACAGATTGCTTTGCTTTTACTCTTAGGCATCTTTTGTTTTGTTGAGCAAATGTGTCCACTGGATAGTGGCTGTCCCCCATCTCTTCTCAGTCCCCATTAGAGCAAGAGCTATTTGAACATGAGAAATGGAGCTCTTACAATTAACAAATCTTTGCTCGTGTTTTCAAGCATGGAAGCAAACATTGGCAGCAAACATGAACAGCAATGAAAAAAAGTCATTTGAAATTTATTTTTCCTCTGTTCAGAATCAGCAGCACATTGACTGGTGCAGTCACCACAGCAAAGAAGTGCATCCTGGTGACTAATGCAGATGATCTTGACCCTGAAAAGGATTCCCAGAGGTTGTTCTCCTCTACCTCCCACTCCTGGAAGTAGGGTGGCCCATATGCTCTTCCTTTTCAAAACATCAGCTATCTGCCTTTTCCTGTTAAATATACAAAAACTAAGACAATGAAATCTTGCTTTATACTTTATGTCAACAATTCCTAACCCAGAGACTGAAGAAACTCTAATACCTTACCTAAATTCCATATTTGACAATTCTAGACTTTTTCCTCCTGTCTACTGAGTAAAAACATAAACTTGGGCTATGTGACACTCTAAAATTATTTTTTCAAGAAACAACAGTCTAAGTTAAATGTGATTCTTTTGAATTATTAAAAGTTGCCTTATATTTGAACATTTCACAGTTTATAAAAATTATTTTGTATAAAATCTCATCTGACTTGAGTTTTTGCCTCCCAAGTAAGGCAGAAGAGATACTGAACCCAAGTGCTAATAAAGAACCTGAGGTGTCAGCCAGGTGTGGTGGCTCACACCTGTAATCTCAGCACTTTAGGAGGCCAAGTCCGGGGGATCACAAGATTAGGAGATTGAGACCAGCCTGGCCAACATGGTGAAACCCCATCTCTACTAAAAATGCAAAAAATTAGCCAGGCATGGTGGTGCATGCCTGTAATCCCAGATACTCAGGAGGCTGAGGCAGGAGACTCACTTGAACCTGAGAGGCAGAGGTTGCAGTGAGCCAAGATCTGATCACACATTGCACTGCAGCCTTGGTGACAGGGAGAGACTCCATCTCAAAAAAGAAAAAAAAAAACTGAGGCTCTGAGAAGTTTAATAGCTTACCTCAAGAAAGTAACCATGTAAATTCAGAGTCAAGACTAGTATTGACTCATCCGATTCCCAATCTAGTGCTATCCACTACAGCAGATTATCTTTCCCCGTTGCATTTGGTGTTTATTTCCCTTGAATCTTCTGAAACTTCTTTCATTTCAGATAGAAAAACTGGAACAGAATATGGTGGGGTTTTGTATTTCTTGTTTTTTGTTTTTTGTTTTTAAGACTGGATCTCATTCTTTCACTCAGGTTGGAGTAAAGTGGCTCAATCACAGCTCACTGCAGCCTCGACCTGCTGGGCTTAAGTGATCCTCCCGCCTCACCCTCCCAAGGTGCTGGGATTACAGGTGAGAACCACCATGCCCAGCCTAGAGGCTTCATATAAAGGGCATTTATGTATAAGAATTAACATACTTTTGAATAATGACTTTATATTTTAGTATATCAATGGTGATGTCAATGTAGTTTGAAAACCATGATGCCTGTAGATATTTTTCTAATGTATTTATAAAATATTAGTCCTTGCGTGATCAATAATCCCTAAATTTTTTTGTCATTTTGTTTATAAATAGTGTTGATGTTGATATGAATGGCAATATCAGGAGAATGCAAGAGCTGACAATGAGAGGGCTAGTTTTGATATAGTTTTATAATAAGTGATTAGAAAACATATATGTGACTAGTGATGCTTTTCTGAAGATACATGTTTTTACATAGTCCCCTTGCAATGCCCTACAAAAAGAAGGGATCCTTTAATGAAATGAAGATTCATCCTGTACTTTTGAAGCTGCCTTTCCATTTGGTGTGCAGTCAACTGTGTATTTAATACAAATATTGCTCCAGGATTTCCATAGCAGATAAGAAGGCTGCTGATGTCACAATGCAGTACAGAGAGAATCTGCACACAGGTAGCCCTGTGAAATTTAGCTTGGTGAATAATTACCATGATGATCATAATTAATAATTATCTTGTGCCAGTGGAGATTTGTACTAATTGGTAATTTCTTCTCTTAAAAGTCCTAATATTTTATTTCTGCTTATTGCTAACTATCAAGTGGAATGCTAATGGAAGTGTGGATGACTGCTATTGTAATAATTATAACTGTAATCACATTCAGCAGCTAACCTCTAATTAAAATAAATCAGATGATGTAGCAAATTGGCTACATAGACTTGTGTTTCCAATAATATATCTTATTGGGAAAAATTATTTTTTTCCCACAGAAAGCCTTTGAAGATCAGATTAAAAATTATGTGGATGTGTTGTATTTCTAAGGAGATGTTTTCTGTGGTAATAAGCAGGTTAATTGTATATTCATCAGATGGTGGAGTTTCAGGACAAACACAAGTTAGCACGTAATAAGTACGACTGTTTCTAATGGAATTATAATATTATCATCTTGCAATTATATGCAGGTCACTCTTAGATGTTCAGCCAGTAATGAATATATGTATGCAAACCTCAGATTTCTTGACTGTATTCTGAAAAGCAGTCAGATTAAACTATTCGTGTGATTTTTAAAATTTTGAATTATGTAATTGGAGGTAATCATGTTTTCTGTATTTCTGAGCATTTACCGAAGAGTCAAAAATTAACAATAATACATGTCATATATATGTGTATATATATGTGCATATATGTATGTGTTTGTGTGTGTGTGGGTGTATATACATGGATGGATGGATAGATGAATGGATGGATAGATGGATGGATGGATGACTAGATATCCCAAATATCAGTTCAAGCTATCTTGGACTGATCACTATTATCATCCACCATCAAATAAAAACAAGAAAGCTGACAATAAATACATATATTCCTATCTTCATGTGGATGGAAATGGAGGACAGGTAAAATCTGAAATGACAAATGTGAGTAATAACTAAATATTTTTGGAAACATTTTATGCTGCCCTCTGATCTTGCATCTCCCTGCTACACACCCCATTTTCATTCATTTGATCAGAAAATTTTCTGTGGAAAGTGCCATCTAGTAAATATTTAGGCTTTGTGGGTCATACAGTCTCTATCTACTCAACTCTACCATATAAAGAAAGCGTCCATAAGCAATGTGTAGAGAAATATTTGGCTGTTGGCCAGGAGTGATGGCTCATGCCTGTAATCCTAGCACTTTGGAAGGCCAGGGTGGGTGGATCACTTGAGCCCAGGAGTTTGAGATTTGAGCAACATGGCAAAACCTCATCTCTACTAAAAATACAAAAATTATCTGGATGTGGTGGTAGATATCTATTGTCCCAGCTACTCGGGGATGCTGAGTCAGGAAGGCCAATACTTCAGTGAACCGTAATTGTGCCACTGCACTCCAGCCTGGGTGACAGAGTGAGACCCTGTCTCAAAAAAAAAAAAAAAAAAAAAAATATATATATATATATATATATATAGCTGTGTTTTATTAAATCTTTATTCATAAAAATGAGTCTCAAGCTGGATTTTATTTATAAACCATAGTTTACCAACTCTTGATATATTAAAAATATTTACAAGCATTTATAGGTCAAATGCTCTTCTAAGTTCAAGAGATACAGAGATAATTAAGAGATATAAGCCAATTCTCATCTGGCTTCCATGCTACCAAATGAATGCCCACTATATTCATGATAGTATTTTAGGGAGGTCTAACAGGGAATGAGATAAGTTTTCTCTGTCTTTAGGAAAGAGAGAATTTTAAGAAGGAGTTAGATACATACACCAATGGCAATAATTGTGGAGTAAATAGCATATGATTATAAAAGTGTTTAGAAAGTGTTAGGAGGGTTCAAGAAAAGAAGATATAAACTGCTATTGCATAAGTAAGATTTGATGAAGATGTTGTCTTTTGAAGATTTGCAGCCATAGTTATATCAAAAGCAAAGGGCTACAAAAGATGAGGGCATGTTTGAGACCCAATATGTGTCCAGGGAGATCATTAGTTAGTAAGAATCAATGATGATGAGCCTGGAAAGTTAATTTGGACTGGATTGTGGATGCCCTCAGTCTTTATATTAAAGACTTTACCTGCGGTGATTGGCGTGGAGAAAATGGAGCATCACGGAATGTTTCTAAGCATTAAAAGGCATGATTCAATCTAAGTATCAGAAGAATGAGTGAGGAAGAACAGGGAAAGTAGATTCAGAGGAGAGCTTTGTGGGACTACACGTTAAGACTACAATTCAAGAATGTAATATAATAGCCTTACAAAATACAATGAGGGCCTGAGGTCATCTGCTGTCGAGGGTTATGGAGAAAGAGATGGCTTCTAGAGGCTTCTTCTAAAAGAGGGTTAGAAGATCTGGGCCTAAAGCAACTCGTCTTGCTCTAATCACAGCCTACCTAATGCTTACACTTGAGTTCAGCTGTCTTATCACACTTATTGTTAGTTTTCAATGAAAGAAAATGAGAAGCCAGTAAGTGATGACAAACAGCTCTTGAGAGACAGGTGCAAAGCTTAATGTACTTTTCTTTCAAGTCTGAGTGGGAACAGGAGAAGAGGGTCACAAAAGCTAGTAAATAGCATCCATTTTTAATATGTTTGCTTCCTTTCTAAATATGCCCAAGTTTATCTTCACTGCCTTTTCTTTACTAAAAAAAAAAAAAAAAAAAAAAAAAGTAAGTATTCTGGATGTTCTTGCCTGTCAAGGAGAAAGCCACATGATCTGGGGTCATTAGATCCTAGGATTAAAGAATTAAAGAAGAACCCTGGCACCTGGACTTGCAGACACTGTGATTTTAAATGTCTACAGGTTTAAGTGCTTTCTGGGTTCTAGAACTATGATAAAGATGTCTGAGATTCATTGATAAAATGTATCACTCCAAAAAGTAACCCAATGGGATGATAAAATATGGAAAACTATTTGAGTGATACAATATTTAACTTCAATAGATTTGAATTCAGGTATTGTGTATTGATCACATCTATTCACATTATCAGATTACTTTTACTTCTTTTCTTTGGGAGCCAAAAAACCCAAAGTGTTACATGAACATGAAAAATTTACCAAAATGGTTGTAATTCACATTCTACAACTACATGAGGAAACTCACTTCCAGGTACACACATGCATGAATATTCATACAAACTGTTAAAGAGAAAAATTAGAAACTACTTACTTTTTAATCAATGGGATAACAAAGAAACAAAATGGAATAATATACAGTAATTGAAAGAAATGAACCAAATATATATCAACATGGCTGGATCTCAAAAAGTGTAGCATTAAGTAAAACAAGACAAATTACAGAATGGCATATTTTACTTGACACCATTTAGATATAACTCTCAAGACACAGTAACAATATTATTGTCCAGGCATACAGATTAAAATGTATGTAAATTATTTAAAATTTATTAAAGTAATTGCCTGTGGAATGAGAGATGGTAATGAAACTACTGAGGACTTCAAATTCATCTGTAATATTTTATAACTTTTTATTCTAAAAAGATTTGAAAGAAATGTTACAAATTAGCAGTTTTGTGTGGGATTATTCTTTGATCACAGTCAGATTTCCTGGAGGCAATAAATACATTTTCAATCATTTTAAAAATAGTTATGTTTTAAGGGCATACAGGCTTATTTCAAGATAATTTTTGTCAAATATATATTTTCTTTGTATTTATTCAGTTTGTGACATGTTCACACATTTTAAATAAATATTGCTGATTAAATAGCAATTTTCAATTAAATGCTGTTTTTCAATTTTAACTTTTAAGATCAAATTTTGATAAGCAGTAAACTTTTGGTCAGCAATCACCTATAAACTTGCATTTGACTCAATAACATGGACAATGCTTTGGAATCTATGGAAGTAATGGTTCACCAGTAAAATCAAGGTATATTTGCATCTAATTGAAAAACACACACCAGAGCTAGGAGAGCAAAAATGAAACGACTAAGTATATGTAAAGCACAGGCCAAAGAAAACCACTGAAGCACTAACATCTGTGAAAAAGTTTTATATAGATATATATATTTACACATATATTTACATATATGCTATATATGTGTATGTGTACATATATATGTAGGGGAATGGGTAATATGATACATATGAGAAGACATCAAAAAATTTGTGGAAAAATTGAATTAAAACATAAAAATTAAAAATATAAACCTTATTTCTCAACATAAACTCTGTCAAGTTCAAGACACTTTGATATGCAATGGTATCAGCTGTTTAGTCCATTCCTAAAGATCTGAAAGTCTTGGGAATTTAATCATGTCAATGCAACTTTTTTACGTTATTAATGGAAGAAAAATGGGTGCCCTTTAAAAAAATGTTTTAAGAATAAGAAACAGTGACAATAAAACCAGAAGGAGCCAAATCTTATATTCTTATAGGAGAGACTAAAGTCTAATGTTTTCCCATTGAAACTCAAACAAAATTACCCCTGTTTATAAAAGGAATGAGAAGGAGCATTTTCATGGTGGAAGACTCCCTAGTGAAGCTTTCCTGGGCATTTTTCTGCTAAAGCGTTGGTTAACTTTCTCAAAACACTCTCATAATAAGCAGATCGGATCATTCTTTGGCCTTCCATAAAGTCAACAAGCAAAATGCCTTGAGCATCCCAAAAAACTGTTGCCATGACCTTTGCCTTTGATTGGTCTGCTTTTGCTATGATGAACCACTTTCCACCTCTTGGTAACAATTGTTTTGATTCTGTTTTGTCTTTGGGATAATATTGGTAAAGCCACGTTTCATCTCCTATTACAGTTCTTCAAAGAAATGCTTCAGGATCTCGATTCTACTTGTTTAAAATTTCCATTAAAAATCCAGCCGATCTGGGCACAACTGAATCAAAAGTTTGCTCAACTTTAATTTTTCTGTCAGAAATGTGTAAGTTGAACTGAGATATTTGTGGTATCAACTATTGTTTCAACTGTGAGTCACCCATCTTCTTCAATTAGGTCACAAACAAGGGAGGGCACAGTGGCTAATGCCTGTAATCCTAGCACTTTGGGAGACCAAGGCAGAAGAATTGCTTGAGCCCAGGAGTTCAAAACCAGGCTGGGCAACATAGCAAGACATTGTCTCTGTGAAATTATTTTTTTGAAAAATTAGCTGGTTGTGCTGGTATGCAGCTGTAGTCTCAGCTACTTGGGAGGCTTAGGTGGGAGGATCACTTGAGTCGAGGAGGTTGAGGCTGAAGTGAGCCATGATCATGCCACTGCACTCCAGCATGGGTGACTAAGTAAGACCTGATCTAAAGAAAAATAAATCAGGAGCACAAACAAGATTAATTTTTTTTTCTGGCAAATTGATGTGGATGTCATCTTCAACATCATCATGTCCCTTCTTAAAACAGGTTATCAATTTGCGAACTATTGATTTCATTAAGGCCTTGTTTCCATAAACTTCATAAAACATCAGTGATTTCAGCATTCTAACACCCAAGCTTTACCATAAATTTGATGTTTGTTCTTGCTTCAATTTTAGCAGAATTTATGTTGCTCTGACAGGGGCTCTTTTTAAACTGATACATTATACTTCTTAGTGTCTCGAACTAGATCCTGTTGAGACATGTTGTAACAAGTTAGTATGAGTTTATTTTGGTGGAAAAAAATTGAAATGTATGCACCTTTTTTATAATATGCATTTTCCATGAACATTTTGAAGGCCTCCATATATATATATATATATATATATATATATATATATATATATATACACACACACACACACACACATACACATTTGGAAAAAATTAGAGCACTGTTTGACTTCTTCATATATATTTTACTATTTAGATTTTTTAAAAATTTGACATCATACGATTGGTTGTTTTCCATCTTTTTCATATTTTGGGCATCTTAATCTAGTTCCACATATGCTTTTTGTCTCTTCAGCTTTACCTAGGGAGAGAATCTTCTGAACTTTTCCAAATCTCTTTGCAAAATGGTCTCTTATTCGAGATCAACTAGCTTTCTTTCATATCAGTTTGAACTTTCTGAGTCCAAAGTGAATGCAGAAACATGGGACAGGCTGCACCCATAGACTCCACAGAAATGACCTCTAATTCACAAAGCTGAAGGGAGGTCTGGTCCCTAAAGCCAAGGGGATTGTGGAAAAGATGAACACAGTCCAATTGGCCCATGCAGATGCCAATCAAAAGGCAAAAAAGCTCTTCACCAAATGATGCAACCTGGGAAAACAGCAGACGCTTGAGAGGTTTGACTCCAGCACGTCTGTTTTCCACTTTGCCTGAGATCTCATGGAGGCTGCTCTTTGTTTTTCCCTTGGAGATCATGCAGGCATCAACTGCCAAGAATGCCTTACACCTCCATGCCATCTAATTATAGCCTGTAACACTCCGGAGTGCTGACAGTGCTGAGCTATTGACTCTTGACACTCTCTAAAGCTCTTAATTATCTTTTCACATAAGCCCCTTTCAGACCTGTCAACTTCTTTGTATTGTTTATGGAGGAAAAAAAGTAGCATATTAAGATTTCAGATCTATGCACTCAGAGGCAAACTTGCAGTTATACTTGTGAGTGCTCTTGAAGGTCTGTGCACTCACACACACACAGACCAGCGAAAAGTGCGGAATACACCTGCCAGATACAATGCAGATTCCGATTTGCAGTGGGGAGAAGTAAACGTAATCAGGCAAAATAAAATTAACTCAAACTTTAATTCATATATTTGAAGTCATTTTAACCTTTTTAAAAATTCAAATATATATGGATATAGATATAGATATACACATACACACACCTTACAATGACTGAAAACGTTTTTAAAAGTTTATTCAAAGCCTTACAAAGTTTTTTAGCTCATCATGGGATCAGGCAATTTCAAAAAGATACCCATGCTGTACACTGTTTTAGAAATTATTTTTATATAACTCGAATGTTTAAATACTTAAAAATATGCACACGGTGCCTTAGGCAAAAGGGAGAATTAACTGACTCGTGACAAAAATGAAGACAAGGAAGGAGTCAAACTGTCTTTCAGGATGGTCACAGGGATTTGAAGCCATCAGGGCTCTCTGTGTTCATCTCTCCACTTCTCATGTTTGTTTCCCTCTGTACATTGGCTTTGTTCTTCCAGCTAAAGATGGGCTTTTTCCGCAGGGCAAGTCCCATGCCTACTAAAATCATCCAGTAAAAAATTTCAATTTGGAAAACCCAAGAAAGAAAATTCCTTTTTTTTTTCTTCTGTTTTTAGATGGAGTCTCACTCTTGTTGCCCAGGCTGGAATGCAATGGCACGATCTTGGTTCACTACAACTTCTGCCTCCTGGGTTCAAGCCATTCCCCTGCAGGCAATTTGAGATGGAGTCCTGTGACTCACAACCAAGGGTCTTGTGTTGGGAAATCTGTCTTCAGTTAGACTAATAGCTAATTGATATGGTTCAAATATTAGCAAGAAATAATGTCTAGACACTCGGCTACTTTGGAGAGATCTATCACTACTGAGCCTTGCCTACCTGGGCTGGGCTAGGCTCTGCAAAGTACGTAGTGATGGAGGTGATGCTAGATATGACCTCACAGAGCCAGCCAATGCCAGTGATCACAATATGCAGAATGTGCTCGCGGCTGTGGACTTAGTAATAGGCAGTACTAAAGACATTGGCAACACCCTGTAGAGATAGAATATTCAAGTAGCCTTTTCTTTTTAAAATAGCAAAATAATTAGTAATATAAGAAGTGGATTACTTTTACCTGTAATGTAATTACTTCATGATAATCTACTTCCTACAAATTATTCAGCAGTCCTCAAAGGGCAGTGTTCCAGATTCTACTATAAAAAAGGGATCATCAAGAAATCAAAGATACAGGTCAGGTGTGGTGGCTCACGCCTGTAATCCCAACGCTTTGGGAAGCCAAAGCAGGGTGGATCACTTGAGGTCAGGAGTTCGAGACCAGCCTGGCCAAGATGGTGAAACCCTATCTGTACTAAAAATATAAATATTAGCTGGGCATTGTGGTGCATAGCTGTAATCCCAGCTACTTGGGAGGCTGAGGCATGAGTATTACTTGAACTCAGGAGGCGGAGATTGCAGTGAGCTGAGATCACACTACTGCACTCCAGCCTGGGCAATAGAGCAAGTCTCAAAAAAAAAAAAAAGTCCTTGAGGAATCGCCACACTGTCTTCCACAATGGTTGAATTAATTTACATTCCCACCAACAGTGTAAAAGTGTTCCTATTTCTCCACATCCTCTCCAGCATCTGTTGTTTCCCGATTTTTTAATGATCGCCATTCTAACTGGTGTGAGATGGTATCTCAATGTGGTTTTGATTTGCATTTCTCTGATGACCAGTGATGATGAGCATTTTTTCATATGTTTGTTGGCCTCCTGTATGTCTTCTTTTGTAAAGTATCTGTTCATATCCTTTGCCCATTTTTGAATGGGCTTGTTTGTTTTTTTCTTGTAGATCTGCTTTAGTTCTTTGTAAATTCTGGATATCAGCCCCTTGTCAGATGGGTAGACTGCAAAAATTTTTTCCCATTCTGTTGGTTGCCGATTCACTCTACTGACTGTTTCTTTTGCCGTGCAGAAGCTGATTATAAATCATTCTACTACAAGGACACGTGCACACGAATGTTCATTGCAGCACTGTTTACAATAGCAAAGACCTGGAACCAACCCAAATGCCCAACGATGATAGACTGGATAGGGAAAATGTGGTACATATACACCATGGAATATTACGCAGCCATCAAAAACGATGAGTTCACGTCCTTTATAGGGACATGGATGAACCTGGAAACCATCATTCTCAGCAAACTGACACAAGAGCAGAAAATCAAACACCGTATATTCTCGCTCATAGGCGGGTGTTGAACAATGAGAACACATGGACACAGGGAGGGGAGCACTACACACTGGGGTCTGTTGGGGGGAAATGGGGGAGGGGCGGGGGGGTGGGGAGGTGGGAAGAGATAGCATGGGGAGAAATGACAGATACAGGTGAGGGGACGGAAGGCAGCAAAGCACACTGCCATGTGTGTACCTATGCAACAATCTTGCATGTTCATCACATGTACCCCAAAACCTAAAATGCAATAAAAAAAAAGAAAAAAAATAAAATAAAATAAAAAAATAAAAAAATAAAAAAATAAAATAAAATAAAATAAAATAAAATAAAATAAAATAAAAAAAAAAAGTCAAAGATATAAAGAGAGCAGAGATCCACATAAGTTTTTATGCTTTTGATAATCATTCAGGGAAATTTGTGATATGTGCTATTAGCAAATAACATCAAAGGAACAAGATAAACTTTGAAATGAGAAAAAAAAAAGCCAAGAATGAATGCCAGCCCTGGGCAGATGGGTAGGAGCTGCCCTGATCTGATGCCAGTGTTAATCTGTGCAGGGATGGCCACTATCATCAGATCAGAAGTATAGGGCATGTTTGGTTCCAAGATCCACAATGTGCTAGATTACATACTCCTCTTATAGGCATAAGGAGACCCTGTTCCACAGAGAAGGGATGGGAAATCCTTAGAACCCATATGTGGGCTTGTTGTTAAGAAACTCTAGGAACCACAGACTCTTCAAAATTGCATGACTTTTATATTAGGACTCAAGGCATCTAAGGGTAACCCAGGAGCCTTTAACTCTAAGGGCTAGAGTACCAATGTATAATTCATTTTGAAATGCTCTCTAACAAGACTATATATACTTCACCTACTGATAATCCCATGCTCCTCCATTTTAATATCTTCACATCATTCTTGTGTCAGATGAAAATGAATTTTATTATTAAAAATATGTCCAGAGAAAGAGATTCTACCACTTTCCTCAGTTATCTACCTAATAAATGGGAAGAGAAAGTGGAAAATTATGGTAAATAAACATAAAGAACCAGAGGCTTACAGGGCAACAAATGACGAGAGCACAGCAAGTTCAAGTTCCTAACTTGCTGCTATACTCCACAGTTCATTGCCTCTATAAAGGCTTTTCATTTTCCTTTATTGCAAGTTCTATCCACATATTAAATAAAAATGCTTGTATAAAAAAATATGCACACGTATTTTTTCTTATTAAATATTCAAAAACTCTGAAAGACACAGAAATTTGGGCATTACTACTAACTGAAGATTTCAAATTAAGTGTAGCTCAAAGATCTAAAGTGATTTGACCCAAGTCTTCTAATAAATGGAAAAATAAAACTACATTTTGGCTGGGCACGGTGACTCACATCTGTAATCCCAGCACTTTGCGGGGGTGAGGCAGGTGGATCACCTGAGGTCAGGAGTTCAAGACCAGCCTAGTCAACATGGTGAAACCCCATCTTCACTAAAAATGTAAAAAGTAGCTAGGCATGGTGGTGTGTGCCTATAATCCCAGCTACTCAGGAGGCTGAGGCAGAATAATTGCTTGATCTTGGGAGGCTGAGGTTGTAGTGAATCGAGATCACACCACTGCCCTCCAGCTTGAGCAACAGAGTGAGACTCCATCTCAAAATAAATAAATAAATAAAGACTTCATTTTGGCTGCTTTGCCTGTTGAGTAGCCACTCTTAATTCCTTTCCTTTCTTAATAACTTTGCTTTCTAAAAAAAAAAAAAAAAAAAAAAAAAAAAAAAAGACTACATTTCAACTTAAAAGATTTTATATCCTAAAGTAGCATGATGTATGGTAAAAATTGTAAATATTAAAGTTACCTTTGGAAAAATATCTTTTATGTCATTTATAAAATAGAAGACACTGATGCACTGTACTCCAGTTAGCTGGCTGGTGTTGTCTTGGATGTTGCTGCCACTGCTATCTGTTTCTCTCACCACTGGAATTGAATTCTGCCTTCTTACCAGAGAATTCGGCAATGTCATTGGTTGGCATTCAGATACCATTTTGAATAGAAAATATATCTGCAAACCCCAGAATTCCTGTCCAAATGTGGGGATGCTCACATCATGAAAGGTAACAGGAAGTAAGGCCATTTTGAAAAGTCAGGGGATTTACATTCCTCCTTTACGCACCCTCCTTCTAGGGCATACCAGCACCCTCCAGTGTCATTGGAATTATTCTGTTCCCCTAACTTCCTTACTATTTCCTTACTGATGTATATAATTGAAGTCAAGGAAGTTAAATAGATGTATTGTGCCCCTCTGCCAGGTGAGGCTTTGGGAACCCTGACTTCAGTCCTTTCCTCATATGCTCTTTCATTCATCTCTAACTTGCTGAGCTGCAGAAGCAAATGGAATAAAGTCTGACACTAAAAGAACACAAGCCTGAGCAACAAAGTGAGACTCCATCTCTACAAAAAAAATAATTTTAAAAAAATTAGCCTGGCATGGTAATGCACATCTGTAGTCCCAGTTACTCAGGATGCTGAGATGAGAGGATTGCTTGAACCCAGAAGGTCAAGGCTGTAGTGAACTGTGATCATCCCACTGCACTCCATCCTGTGCAACAGGGTGAGATCCTGTCTCAAAAACATAAAATAAAATAATAAAATAAAAGAACACAGACTTCCTGGTTTTCCAGGGAGTTTTATTGAACAGAAAAATAGTGAAACTTGCCACTTTCAGCAGTGAACCTACCAAATGCTTCAGGCCTGAAAGTAAAAGTGAGAATGAGAGGGCAAAGATACCATTGACCATGAAATGGGAAAGAAACATTCATTTAAAACTCAGGATTATGCCTTTTTAGTGGGGAGAGATTGTGCTTTTTTAAAGGGTCATCTTTCATTTGATGGTTTAATGCCCCAGAGACGATATAAATGAAGGGCAAGTATCCTCAGCCAAGACAGCAATGTGAGTAACCCATCTAGAATGAAGTCCAAGTCCTTAGCTAAATTGTGGCACTTTGGACTAAGATAGTGAAGGATTCCCAGCAGACTTAGGTGTAAGCAAATCTCAGACTTGCATTATGAGCAGTTAAACGAATTATCTAACTCCTTGGGTATCAGTTTTCTAATCTGTAAACTTAGAATCATGATACATAGTTCACAATGTTGCTGCAAAGATCAAAGGTGGAAATATGTATAAAGTATCTGTAACATGAGTTTTGTCATGTCAAGTGTCATCTTTCACCAAAATCTTGCAGGCGCAAAAGGGACACAGAAATTCACAATAAAGTGACCAAGCTATCAAATGCATCAATTCTAATCTCACAATTGCATTTAATACTGATTGAGAATAAAATTCTATCAACATAATAATGACTGTAGTCACTTACATAGTATATTATAAAGGGAATAAAATTAAAAGAATTTTAAGAATACGATATAAATTTATAAGATAGTTTGTGCTGCTTACATGTGAAAGACATCTTCTATCAAAAAAGAAACCATCATATTTCAAGAAGCAGCATAAGACTGAATGATCAATTCTCTCATTTGTAACTTCATTATAGAACCAATTTCCAGACATTCTTTTATTTCTTTTTGTTTGTTTGTTATAAGAAATGCCATTTCTTAGCATGAAAAGACTAGTAGGTTGAAAATCTTAAAAGTTTAAGATAGAAGTAGTAAGTCATAGTCCCACTGCATAAAGGCAAAACCAGGACCATAAGATGCATATGTGCGTGTTCATGATCAGGTGGCAGACCACCGATATGTGTTATTTCTCAATCTAACTTTTGCACATTGTTACAGGTTTCTTCTTCTTCTGATAGCTATAATACAGAGTGGACTTCAAAAAGGAAAGCTCTACTGTTATTGCCTTGAAAAATGCACTGTTAGGTACAATTTTATATTCTGAGTTAGAAGAGGAGGCCTCCAGGCAGGAGTCAGTAGTAGGGAGGTGAAGAAGAGAAGTAGCAAAGCTCCAAAGATCGAAGTGCTGAGCAGAACATGCAAACCTCAGCTTTAATTTGTATCTACCACTCAGACTTTAGCTCCCACTCAGTCTCATTGGATATTAAATGAAACATTTTCCAGAACCACTTCCTAGCAGGGGTATGGCATCTCCAATAGTCCCACTTTCCACAAGTTGCTTTCATATAACATCAGATAATTTGGCTATATTGAACATTTGATATAGAAAGATATAAGATAATATATGTGATATTCAGAAAAAGTGAGAAGAACAAATGTACCAGTTAGGATGATTATCAACACTGGTAAATGGTGGCTACCCTTCATTTCACAAGTAAGATGTGTTAAAAAATATTCTGTAAATCAATGTTTAAAAATTTAGAATGTATTTTTCTCATAGACAGCAGATCACCAATAATAGTCATTGTTGAGAATAGTCTCTGCAGTCTATATTACCCACATTCTAACACACATATTTTGCAATATATGTGGTAGAGGGGACAGTATAAGGAAATAGAATATGAGGATAGCTTTGGGTTAATTCAATTTTTTTTGTTAGAACTTATTACAAGATAAGTCAAACTTGTTAGATGGCACATTTGAACTTTGTGCAATTTACTATATGTCAATTTAAATTCAGTGAAACTGTTTTTATTTTTAAAAAGTCCAAGAAGAGTTAAAGGACCACTTTCTTTTTCCTGGCTTAGACATCACATAATAAGAGAAAAGAAGACAGTGAATTTCAGTTTCTCTTATCACTGCTGAAGCTAAACTAAATGAAAGTTTCAGAGGTCTTTGTGAGCTGACCTCAAATCAAAATAGAATTTAAATTGTCATCTTTATCTAAAAACTTGGTCTTATCTACAATCAACATATTTGCCAATGAATTAGGCTTATTCAGAATTTGGAAATTGGCTGTATCTGTTTATCAACAATTATCTCCTTTAATTTGTTTACTAATCTGTGTTAATTGTGGAACAATCAGGAAATAACAATGGGCAGACAAAAATCACATTTAATCCTATCTCTGGAGATCCTCTTACAATCAACTTTTGAATCTTTTAACTCTAATTAAAGGCTATGGATAGAAATTATCTGAAGTGCTATAAAAGCCAAAAATAATCCATATTTGGCTTTAGGAATTCCCTTGAATTTGATTTTTATATATTGGGAAATCATTCACCTATCAAATTACTACTATCTTTATGCCGAAAAAGTAATTATTTCATTATAAAGGACTTCTTTGCCAGCTCCTTATGAAGTAGAATAAGTAGTAAGATTTATGCCCTTATTATTAATTCACATAAATTAGAAACAGTTATAATAAGATGATTTTCTCAATTCAGAATTTACTTCCTACATTCATACTGATAGGTAGAGATGACACCACAAAGATTCCCCTCCCTGCACATTCACGCACAGACACACACTTAAACAGAATATCTTACAGTATGGTGTGCTAACATCGTACTACTTGTGGCATTAAAAATGGATTACTAAATTCCGATTATGCCTTTATTTATAAAAAATATAAATATTTGGAAGCAAGTTTTATCCATATTTCTTCAAAAAGTTACTGCCATGATTTTTTAAATCTTCTGATGCCTAAGAATGGTGGTGATAATAAAGCAAAATGTAACAAATGATCTGTTTTTCCTTTCACTTTGCTTTGGCTTCCATTATTGTCTTTTCGTTGCCTCATCCATTTCTTTGTCCTCATTATTTTCTCTTTTCCTTACCTTCACAAGAACACAGCCTGTTAGCCAAAATCTCAGTTGCTTCACATATTCAATTACATGATCTTTTCTGACTCTCGCCTCTAATTCACCACCACCACCAACTTTTATTGCAAGTTATACTCTAATTTCACTTTTGTTAATCTCGCAGAATAAACAAATTTGGAAAACACTGGTATGGATTGTACTAGGGAGAGAGCATTTGTGAATCAGAAAGATTGATCTCTGAGATCAAACACATTTGGGTTGTAATCCCAACTCTTTCCTTAACTAATTAGGTGACTCAGTTAATAGCTTAAATGCACTGATTCTCATCCATAGAAAACTATGACAATGTATACTTCATAGGCTTCTTCTTTTCTCTGTCATTCATAGAAGCAGAAGTAGAATCAAAACCTAAAATCAAAATCTCTCAGAAGGATTTTCCCTTTGACCAAGAGTAACCCCAGAACTTCAGGGTAAATTACTTGTCTTCTCATCTGTGGGCTGCTCTGCTCCTCTTGCTGTCTCCTACCTTTTCAAGCTGCCTCTATAATCTCCTCAACTCCAGCACATATTTCCTGCCCTTGACTCACTTGAGATACCACTCACAGCCAGAAGTTCTGGTTTGATCTAGAGCAAATGAAAAGTCAGAGAACTGGAATCAAACAGTGGGATACAAATCTAGACTCTGCCCCTTACTATCAGACTTTAGCGAGTGATATAGTTTGGAGGTTTGTCCCCTCCAAATTCATGTGGAAGTGTGATTCCCAATGCTGCTGGGAGGGCCCAGTAGGAGGTGATTGGGTTATGAAGGCAGATCACTCATGAATGTCTCAGCACCATCCCCTTGGTAATAAGTGAGTTTTTGCTCAGGTAGTTCACATGAGATCTGGTTGTTTAGAAGTCTGAGACCTCCCCATTCCTCACTCTCTTGTTCTTGCTCTCACCACGTGATGCATCTGCTCCCTCTTCACTTTCTGCCATGATTGTAAGCTTCCTGAGCCTATCACCAGAAGCTTGCTGGCACCATGTTTCCTGTGCACTCCTCAGAACCCTGAGCCTATTAAACTTATTTTCTTTATCAATTACCCAGTGTCATGTACTCCTTTGTAGTAGCACAAACAGACTAATTACAGAAAATTGGTACCAAGAAGTGTGATATTGCTATATAGATACCTGAAAATGTGGAAGCAGATTTTGAACTGGGTAATGAGAAACGATTGGAAGTTTGAAGGGCTCAAAAGAAGACAGGAAGATGAGGGAAAGTTTATCACTTCTGAGAGACTTGTTAAGTGGTTGTGACCAAAATGCTGATGGAAATTTGGACAGTGAAGGCCAAGCTGATGAGGTGTCAGATAAAAATGAGGAATTTATTTATACTCATTTCCATCTGAGACCTTGTCAGCTTGGCCTTCACTGTAAAGGTTACCCATGCTATACCTTAGCAAAGAATTTGGCTGCATTGTGTGTATGACCTAGGGCTCTGTGGAAGTTTGAACTTAAGAGTAATGACCTGGGGTATCTTGCAGAAGAAATTTCTAAGCAGCAAATCATTCAAGGTGTGGCAAGTCTGCTTCTAACAGTCTATGATTAGATAATAAAGCAAAAAAAATGACTTAAAGTAGGAGCTTATATTTAAAAGGAAAGCAGAGCAGAAAAGTTTGGAAAATTCACAGCCTGGCCATGTGGCAGAGAAGAAAAACAGCATTTTAGAAGAGAAATTCAAATAGGCTATGGAGCAACCACTTGCTAGAGAAATTAGCATGACTAAAAGGGAACCAAGTACTAATAGCAAAGGTAATGGGAGAAAGTTCTTGAAAGAAATGCACAGATCTTGGAGACAGCCCCTCCCATTTCAGGGCCAGAGGTCTAGGAGGAAAGAATGATTTCAGGGATTAAACATGGGGTACTGCTGCCCCATGAAGACAGGACACTGCTCCCAGCATCCAGGTTGCTCTGGCTCCAGCCTGGCTCAAAGTGCCCCAAGTACAGCTCAAGCTGCTGGTTTGAAGAGTGCAACCTACCACAAGCCTTGGTGGTTTTCATGTGGTTTTAAGTCTGGGGCACACAGAATGTAATTGTGAAAGAGGCTTGGCAGATTCTCCCTAGATTTCACAGGATGTATGGAAAAGTCTGGGTGCCCAGGCAGAAGTCTGACACAGAGGAAGGGCTGCACAGAGAAATTCTACTAGGGCAATGTCAAGGGGAAGTGAGTTAGAGCCCCTACACAGAGTTCCCACCAGGGAACTGCCTAGTGGAGCTCTGGGAAGGGGGCTACTACCCTCCAAACCCCAAAATGGTAGATACACTAGCAGCTTGCATCCTGAGCCTAGAAAATCTGTAAGCACCCAACTACAACCCATGAGACCAGCTGCAGAGGGTGTACCCTACAAGGCCACAGGGGTGAAGTTGCTCAATACCTTGGGGGCCCACCCCTCACACCAGTGTGCCCAGGATATGGGAGATGGAGTCTAAAGGGTTTTTGATGCTTTCAGATTTAATGACTGCCCTGATGGGTTTTAGACTTGCATGGGGCCTGTAGCCCCTTTCTTCTGGCCAATATCTCCCTTTTAGAATGGAAATGTATACCCAATGCCAGTACTGCCATTGTCTCTTGGGAGTAAATAGCTTGTTATTTTCTCACAGGCTTATATATGGAAGGAACTGATCTCCAGGTGAGACTTTGGAATTGTAACTAGGGAATTGGGACTTTTGAGTTAGTGCTGGAATGAGTTAAGACCTCAGGGGACTTCTGTGAAGGCATGATTGTATTTTGAAATGTGAGGAGGATATGAGATTTAGGGGGACAGGAATGGATGAAATGTGACTCCCAGTGTTTACAGGTGGGGCCTGGTGGGAAGTGATTGGATCATGGAAGTGGATTTCTTATGAATAGCCTAGCCCCATCCCTTTGATAATGAGTGAGTTATTTCTCAGTAAGTTCGAGTGAGATCTGGTTGCTTAAATGTTTGGGACCTCACCCCTCTCACTCTGTCTCCCACTCTCAACATGTGATGTGCCCACTCCCCTTTGCCCTGTACAGTGATTTTAAGTTTCCTGAGGCTTCCTCAGAAGCAGATGCTGGTGTCACACTTCCTGTAGACCTTGTAGGACCCTGAGCCAATTAAACCTTTTTTCTTTATTAATTACCCAGTCTCTGGTATTCCTTTATTGTGATGCAAATAGACTAACACCATTTAATCCCTTTTCATTGTGGTTTTCTCAACTATAATACTGAGTCAATTATAGCCACCTTTCTTGGTTATTTTGAGATTTAGACATGAATATAAGGTACCTTGTGCAGTACACTTCAGTGGAAAATAGTAGATGCTAAATAGTTGGAGTGATGTCAGCGTATCTCTTACAATGCCCACAAGTTATATTATCCATTTTATTCAAGTCTATTGTATGCTTGCTGACTTCCTAAAATAAATAAAAGGAGCAAATGTTCACTTGACAATGATAATCATGAGATAGTGTGTCATGTTAAGGTATACAGAAAGCTTTTTGTGCATACTTTTGCACAAATATGAGCAAATCATATTAAATCACCAAATACATAATTTCTAAAGTAGAAGGACTAGCTACATTGGAACTATTTTTTATGAGGTTTGTATTAAAATTTACATTCCCAGATCTCATGCTTACTGATTCAGAATTTCATATAGGGGCCATGGAGGAGCTAGAAATCTGGAATTTTCACATTCTTATATGTTGATTTTAATTTTTTCCAAGGTTTACGTACTGCTGCTAAGTGAAGGTCACTCACTAAGCATGAGTAAGAAATTTATTTGAAAAGTTCCCAGTGCATAGAATCATTCTCTGACCACATATATGGAGGTTTCTTTTCTTTTGAAAAATAAAATAGTCATGGGGAGTAAAAATGTGTGGAAGCCTGAAGCTAACAAATCCATAGTCAGCAGTGTTATATTTGTTTACAAAAATCCTGGTTGAAATGCAATTATGTGGTACTTGGAGGTGCTTGTAATTCAATGCCTGAATGCCTTTCTTTCTTGTGCCCACCACCAACCCAATGGGTCAGTTTCCCTCAGTTCATGGTCCTTTCACATCATGAGTTCTTATATCTACATACCTTTAGGAACCACAGAATTATTTATTCATTAACAAGGCTTATTTTCTGAGGCTAGCCCTTGACCATGAAATCCCTTCTGCTTGAAAGTTAGACCAGGAGATTGCTGTCCACACATAAATGGTTTTATGGTTCACGTTATTTTCAGAAGAACTAGAAAAGCTTACCAAGACAACCCAATCAACAGAGCCTGTACTCTCTTACAGATTTTTTGTCACATTCCTGGAGCAGTAATTTTCCGGAGAGTGTTTCAAGGTAAAACAAGCTCAGGTGATCATTGAAGCATTTTTGTGTTGAGTACTAGGGATCAGGGTCTTCCTCCTATGTAGAGCTAAGCCAACTAAGTGAGCTCCTATGAGAAGACAAAAGGGAAAATACTACACCTGAATTGGGACTACCCTCTGCCCATGATTCACACAAGCATACACGTATCCACTACTACTGAACACGGCATTTCTGAATGTCTTCTGGGGATTCATGAAAAGCCTGGTCTTTCTATTTTTATTCATTGATACTTCAATCAAAATGATCAACTAACCTGTATGGCAGTCCAGATACTGCATGAGTTGTTCTGACCCAAAATTTTAGCAGATACTAGCTAGCTGTTTACCAATCCCGTTTCATCTTCTCCTTAGTCACAAAAATCAGCTGTATTCTCTAGCCTTCTTAGTAAAGAGATATGGCTGTGAACCTGAGTTTTAGCCAATAGAATTAAACAGAAGGGATGTGTGTCACTGAGCTGGCTCGTAAACAGCCTTCTACACCGTATTCTCTATGTTCTTTCTCTATCCAGTGGCTTCACACATAGCTGTATAGGAAGCTATGTGTTAAACATAATAAAGCCATAAAAAAAAAAACCACCAAGTTCTTGAATCACCACTTGAAGAACAGCCCACCAAACAATAATATCTATTTTATATGTGCAAGAAATACACTTCTATTAAATAATCGCAATTTTAGCTTTATTTGGTATGGTGGTAGCACTACCCTAATACGTAAACCTACCATAGGATTATATTGTATGTTGGAAACAAACCAGTTATAGCCACCAGACATTGAATCCTCCGAAACACACTTCCAACTCAAATGCACACAAAAATGTTTTACACAGTTCTCACATTAAGAATTATTTTTCCCATAGTTTACTTATCACTGAGAAAGGAATTCAGTTTTAAAATAATAATAATCCTTGACAAGAGTTTACAAAACCTTTGCACACTGTCCTCAGATAAAGATGACAGAGAACATTCTCATTTCTCAGGAAAAGGAAAACCAAGAGGAGATGAAATGGCATTTCCAAAATAACCCCGTTTAAGTGAAGAAACTAGAAATCAGACCTTGGTCTTCTGACTCCGTATGAGACCAATATGGTAGAATTCAGACTTTGGTCTTTTGATTCTTTCCCTCAAACCAACTTTGTCCTTTGCACTCTTGACGAAAACTTGTAGCCACTTCTCATAGAGAGCAAATTCAGTTCAAGCCTGTTTGCCACGAGGCAAATATATACACAAAACACTCCTATTTAGTGTCAGGGTCTATTTGTAACTTGAATAGAAACCAGTGCATTGAGAATTCCTTGCCTCCCCCTAAAAGTTGATCAGGTCCTATTTCTAATTCTTATGTGCATATTTAAGTGTTGTCTTAAAAATCATCTGGTCTGATTTCAGGCTCCTAATTCCAAACTCTGACTCCCAAATCATATTGTACTTGCCTCAAGCCAACATCCTGTTTCTAAAGTGATTTCATTTCATTTAACCAAGTTTTCTCAGTTGAAATTACCTGATTTTGAATCTTTTCTCATGTAAGCGGTCAGAACAAATGTAAGCAACCAGGTCTGTTTTGCTGAGATCCAGTAGAATAACCACAGCTGTATTTGTTCTGATTCTAGACTCAGGAGAACATTTCTGTCTGTCACTAATTTTTCACTTCCCTTAAAACTTCTGCTGGCAAAGGATTAGATGTTAGTTCATGTTGTTCCACAAGCATTTTTCTTAAGCCCAACAGATTTTCTCTCCATGAGCTGCACTGACTTCTTAGCAGACTCTAGGATAATCCATCCTGCTGGAACACCCACTCTGCATGTCAGTGTGAGAGCAACCTTAGCACACCAGCACCATCATGATAATAATTTACAGCTGAGGTTGCTGCATTCTGGACCTTTTAATGTAACTGTGTGTGTACAAGTATAAATATGCCCAGAGATGAGGAAAATATGCTCAATTATTTTATTGCATTATTCTACAATATACATCATGTCTCTCCAGGCACTGAAAATAGCCCAAGTAAACCACAAATAAGATAAGTCCTGTGATCATCAAAATGAGGACACAATCCCAAACATGACTTTGGTTTGTGGCTGAATATGTTTGAGTGGAAGATTATTTTCTGTTTCATCTCGGGTCTGTTTCTTTTATGTTACATTTAAATTAATTACACATGGAAATACTTCTACAATGAGCTATGGTGATGATTTCCTAAGAACAAAGTGGGGTGGAAATCCCTGGATTTATCTGGGGGGACATTTGATGTGAAATTACTTCACTTTTTATTTAGTTATAACTCTGAAATCTAACAACAACAATGAAATGCTGCATGTGGCAATTCTTACTGTCAATCTTGTTTTCTCTTGTTAAAAAAGAAGAAAAGAAAGAAGAAAATAAACAAAAATCAGTAATGGAATGATAGAAAGGTCCATTTAAAAATATATATTTTATAACCCAGGTAATTGGGCTTGCCAATCATAGTTTCCTTTCTCATGTATTACATTATTTAGTGTCTATTAAGCATCCTTAACTCACTATATCCTATTTACCATATAAGAAAGGCATGAATAGTTTACATGCTAAGTGGAATACAAGTTCCTATTTTATGCTGTATAAATATAGTTTCTAAAGGCATTAGGTTCCACTTTGAAATGCCTAGGTGAGCCATATATGGGGTTAATGTTTCATTTCTAAGATAAAGAGACAAAGCATTGAACCTCACAAAGCTTGAAGAGAAAAGATGTTCAGAGAACCAGCCTGGACACTCAATCAGAAGAAAATAGCCAAAGTATTTCATTTATATATTTCCTTAATTATCATAAACAATAAAAAGACTAAAGAGAATTGCTAGGCTTAAACAGGGCATAGGTGTGCCATAATTAATCGTTGAATTAATGCATGGAGGGATGAACTGATGAATAATTGGATGAAAAGAGATGGATTATTGCTGCTGGGTGGGTCCATGTCTGAGCTGATGTCAAATGTGGTGATAGAGCTATGAGGAAATTTCCTATGGAGACCTTGCAGAAGGGGAAGGGGACCACTGTGATGATTATCATCAGTATGGAGCTCTCACAAATCTAAATAAATTTCTTTCCATGAAAAATATCTACTATTTTTCCTTACATGACCCTTTACAATGACATTCTGGGAGAAGACTTCTTAGAGGAAAGTTTTGACATCTTCTTCCATAAAAAAGTAAAAGTCTGAAGGAATGAGGTTTGGTGAGTGTCACCATCAGAAATATCCACGGTGACACAATGAGAGACTATACTGGTTAGGATGATTATCTTGAAAAAGAAAGAAAATAGTAGTGTTGGTGAAGGTGTGGAGGACTTTGAATTCATGTACATTGGTCATGAAAATATAAACAATGTGCCCACTTGAAAAAGAGATGGTGATTCTTTAAAAACTTTAAACCTATAATTATGATACAATATAGGAATTCTATTTCTGGGTATATACCTAAAAGAACTGAAAGCAAGGACTCGGGTGTTTATACACTGATGTTCACAGCAGCGTAATTCACAATAGTTAAAAAGTAGAAGCAACCTAAATGTTCATTAATAGATGAATGGATAAGCAAAATGTGGCAGATAAATATAGGGAATATTATTCAGCCATAAAAAGAAAAGAAAATTTTGACACACAATACAACATGGGAAATTCTTGAAGACATTATTTTACATGAAATAAGCCAGTCACACAAAAAGACAAATACTGCATGATTCTACTTATATGAAATAACTAGAGTAGTCAAATTCAGAGACAGAAATTAGAAGGGTGGTTTCTCAGGGTTGGAAGGTACGGGATAGGGAGGGAGGAAAGTGGAGTTAGTGTTTAGTAGGTACAAATCTTTGTTTGGGAAAAATAAGGTTCTAGAAAAAGATGGTGGTGAGGGTTTACAACAATTTAAAGGTCCTTAATGCCACAAAATGATACACTGAAAAGTTATGTATATTTTACCATAATAAAAATAAATATCCATTAGATCAAAGTACAATTATGCTATTAAATACTCTACCAGAAGAAATCCACGAACTATGAGTAAAAGACTAAGATTTAATGAGCTTTGTAAGAGTCACTGCATCTCTGCGTTTTCTTCTTAACACTTTTTCTCTTTGACCTCACATATTATTAATAACAAAAAAACCCTGAAAATTCTAATGCCTTGTTTGTTGATCTTTAGAAGGAAAAAAACTATCAGACTCTCTTTAACACTGAAACAAGCCAAAAAAAGGCAGAAAATGCTGAAGGAATTTATAATTATTATTATAGACAAAAAGGAAAAGAAAACTAGCACTAGAACACTATGACAAGAATGAAACAGTACTGGATGACATCATGTTTTACATGACTTTTCAATAACAGTTCAGGTAGAGCCTATAAAGAGACCAAAGTCTCATGATCAAGAGAAATAGGAGCAGAAGGAATAAAAAGGGCACCAAAGAAGCACGACATATAACTGAGCTCTGGCAGATCCACCAGCTCTTTGCTGTATCTCGGTTGTGTCATTCTTCCACACTAAATTCTACTTAGAAGTGTTTGTGCCGATCTTGCCTACTAGGCTTGGAACTCTCTCAGTTGGCATGTAGTAGTCATTCAATAAACATATGCTGAGGAAATGCATGATGAATAAATAAATATGTGAATATGCTAACATCAGTTGGAATTCAATTCAATCCATAAAACCTTTTAAGTGCCTTTGATATGCAGCGAATGTTCTTCTCCAGGAATTGCAGTGTATCAGGCAAGCCAAATACATAAATAATTAATAGTAGAGGACTCTGATAAATGTATAATAGAGTTGAAAAAAAGTTAAAAAAAAAAAAACAAAAAAACAAAAAAACGAAGACCACAGGAAGGCTGTTCAGAGGAGGTTAGATTTTAATGGGCCTTTGAAAAATGGGAAGATTCTGGATGGTGGCTAAGAAGCAATTAGAATCCTAGAAAGGAGGAAAGACCAGTGTGCTTTAGGACACGAAGCAGGAAATATACAAGCTGTCGTTGGAGAACTGCAAATACATTTTGTAGTCTCATAGAATTAAGAATGTATTAGTAAAGGTCTCTCTGGAGTTTGTGGAAAATTGTAAAAATTGAGTTAGAAGCATGAGAAACTATTTTTCACATAATAGGAAACTATTGAAAAATTTGAGATTTTTGTATTAGTCAAAACCTTGACTAATACAGTCCCTTTAAGTTTATAAAGGATAACCCTGGAAGCAATGTGGATTATGAATCTGCAAGAGGGAATAACAAGAGTGATTATGAACAATAAGGAGGATATTTCAAACAGCCAGGGTAACTTGATTGGATGGAAGGATACAAAGTATTATTCCTGGGCGTGTCTGCGAGTGTGTTGCCAAAGGAGATTAACATTTAAATCAGTGGACTGGAAAAGGCAGATCCACTTTCAATCTGGGTGGGTACCATCTAATCAGCTGCCAGTGTGGCCAGAATAGAGCAGGCAGAAGAATGTGAAAAAAACAGACTGGCTTAGCCTCCCAGCCTACATCTTTAATCCCTGCTGGATGTTTCCTACTCTCAATCATTGGACTCCAAGTTTTGAGCTTTGGGACTCAAACTGGCTTCCTTGCTCCTCAGCTTGCAGACAGCCTATTGTGGGACCTTGTGATCATGTGAGTTAATACTATTTGTTCTGTCCCTCTAGAAAACCTTGACTAATACAGTCCCTTTAAGTTTATAAAGGATAACCCTGGAAGCAATGTGGATTATGAATCTGCAAGAGGGAATAACAAGAGTGATTATGAACAATAAGGAGGATATTTCAAACAGCCAGGGTAAGCATCAAGGACCCAGCTAGGGTAATGGCAATGGGGATGGGGATGCACATGAGAAATGCCTACAATTCTATCTTCTGAATGGTTTTGAAACTGGGAAATGGAAATATAATGGGCATGAACAGCTTTGTAAGATCAGATGGAAAATAATGCATGCAAGAGAAAAAGGTTGAAATAATATTTTTTTATTATGTAACAATTTCATCCTCAGAAAATTCCTTTAATGTAGCCCCCTACAGTGTTCTCCTGATTTTTTTTCACTATACATGGTTTCTGCTCTGATCTTACTTGAGCAATCATCACTTTATCAGCACAGTCTTTCTCATACAGCATAATCCATCTGTACTGATCAAAAATAAGTGCAGTCCCTAGTTTCAATGTTGAGTACTGTGAACATTATCATAAGCTGGAACAGGGCCTGAGATGCTGGGTGGACACTGACACAGGCTTATAGGAGGAACAACTGGCAAAAAATGGGAACAGTTCACCTAGAAATAGAGAGAGACATGGAGAAAAGAGTCCTAACAAACAGGCCAGAAGAATCTTGGTTTTGACTCCTTTATTTTAGCTGAATCTCATTTTCCTTGCCTGTAAACAATTTTCCTTACCTTGGAGGCATATCAAGCAAGATCTGTAAGTGGTCCATAAAATTATTTTTAAAAAGAAAGAAATGAGGGTTGTTTTTATTGTGATAGGCAATGTCATGAGGGTTTCTGAAAGCTCTATGTGGAAGAAACAGGAGACATTCTCATATCCTCTTGGAAGGCACAGTTAGAATCTGAAGCTTTGCACTCAACAAAGGAGCAAGTTTGGTCTGATGGGAAATACCGTGAAGATAGAGTAGCTTGTTTTAGGCTATGGAGAGTGGTCTGTTGTGTCTTCAGGAAAGTATGCCAGTCTTATGGTTGGTGGGATTGAAGCATCAAATGGGGAAGTGGACTATATGTTTCTTAGACACCCCATTCTACAATTCCAAGAGAAGTTTCTCTCTCATTATGACTGAGCAATGTTACATGGCACTTTAAAATGAGGTGCCAATAGATTTCAAACAAACTAAACAGTAATGTTGAAATAACTATTTTCTTAACATTAAAACAAAGAAACAAATAAACTTCTCTGTGAGAAACTGGAAGAAGAGGAAAGAACTCTAGTTTCCTAGTGATTCTTCAATTTAGAGAGCTTGGATGTGACTCTGTTTGGAAAAAAAAACTCTCAAACCACTTTTTCTCTGCTCTCTTACCAAAAGAATAACAACCATCAACACAGAAGTCATCTGTGATTCCAAAGTATGTGGTGATTTCTCCCCACCAGCAAGGAAGCAATCAGTTCTGCAGTAGAAACCAGCTGGGTATCTTCCAATTCAGTTCTGACCTTACCTGCCCAGAGATAGTGTCAGATCCCACAGGTTGCGTGCTCAGTCCCCAAAACTTCCTCCTGCCTTCAGATACCAGTCACAAGTTTAGGCCTCCAGAACTTCTGACTGGCTACAAGTTGGGATTCCTGTGACCCCTCTTTGGGTTCAACTAATTTGCTACAGCAACTCGCAGAACTCAATGTAACACTTTTTTATGTTTATTGGTTTATTATAAAGGATATCACAAAGGATACAGTTAAAGAAATGCATAGGGTAAGGTATGGGGAAGGGGCACAGAGCTTTTATGTGCTTCCTGGATATTTTAGTCCATTCTCACACTGCTAATAAAGACATACCTGACACTGAGTAATTTATGTAAAGAAAAAGAGTTTCAATGAACTCACAGTTCCATGTGGCTAGGAAGGCCTCACAATCATAATGGAAGGCAAAGGAGAAGCAAAGTCACATCTTACACGGTGGCAGCAAGAGAGTGTGTGTAGGGGAACTACCCTTTATGAAGCCATCAGATCTCATGAGACTTATTCACTGTTATGAGAACAATATGGGAAAAACCCATCCCATGATTCAATTACCTTCCAGCAGTTTCCTCCCATGACATGGGGATTATGGGAGCTGCTGTTCAAGATGAGATTTGGGCAGGGACACAGTCAATCCATATCACTGGGTGTGCCACCTTCTAGGAATAGCTTCTAGGAACAGAAGCTCTCTGAACTCTGTCCTTTGGGCCTTTTATGAAGATTTTATTTGTTGTCCATAACTGAAAACCATGTAGAAATGTGACCGGACAAAAAGGGTATGATCTAAACTCAGTGAGACCTGCCTGTTCAGATTCTTCTTGGCCCCTCTGTGCAGCATGCCTTTCCCTGGGGTGTGGGGTAGGATTCTCTTTGGAATGATAGACTCAGATGTAATAATGAAAGTCATATAGACTCTTGCCTTGGGCAGGTGAAAGGAGGGCAGAAGGTCAGAGAAAGAAATGCTGTTTCCTGAGATTTAAAGCACCCCAAAATTATAACCAGGGCTGTGGGAGTTATAAGCCAGGAACCGTGAACAAAAACCTATAAAATATCACAGACTCACTCCCTGATAAATGAGAGAGTAAACAAAGAGGATGGAGATAATTTCTCCTACCTCTTTCTAGAAGAATTTTCTGTAGAAAATGCTATGCTTTTTATGTCATACCCCAGATTTAATGGAATAACAAGGTGGAGTAGAAATGCTCTGGCTTTGGAATCTGTACTACCTCTCACTGAATTTGAGGCCCTGAGCAACTTCTGTAAACTCTTTAAAGCCAAGTGTAGTTAACCATAAAAATCAGGTAATAATTCATAACCTTTAGACCTAGTATGAATGCGGCAAAGTGCGGAGGTATCCAGATTTGTGTCTTAGTGGGATTTATATATAACTCATCATGTCTAGCAGATAGTTTGCCCAGCCTTCCAGAAAAGAAACACATTGAAGTAGAGGCTAGGAGCTGCCCATGAGAGAACCCAACCTGAGTTCACCCCTGAACTGATATACATGAGTGTGTCTCGTAAGTTATGGAGTTTGTGCAATCAAAGCCAATAATAGGCTGGGTGCAGTGACACATACCTGTAATCTCAGCACTTTGGGAGGCAGAGATGAGCAGATCACTTGAGCACAGAAGTTTGAGACCAGCCTGGGCAACATGGCGAAACTCTGTCTTTACAAAAAAATACAAAAATAAATTAGCTGGGCATGGTGGTCTGCTACTCAGGAGGCTGAGGTGGTAGGATTGCTTGAGCTGGGGAGGTTGAAGCTGCAGTGATCATGCCACTGCACTCCAACCTAGGCAACAGAGTGAGACTGCCTCAAAAAAAAAAAAAAAGCCAAGGTTATTTATTGAGAATAACAGGCTCATGTTAAGTGAAATTGGAGCCAATGAAAACAGTACAACGAGAACAACAGATGTTAATAAATAAAATAAAACCAAACCCTCCATTTATGGAATAGGCAAATGAGATGTGAGCCACATAAATCTATTTGTAGCAGCCATTATTAATAAGAGGCCCCTGGGGGAATGTGACCTTAAGTGGCAACAGAACAAAGGGTTGCGAGTTGGCCTACTCACAAAACTTAGACTTCTGAATAATATCTGCCATTCACAGTGTCTCCTAACCCAACAAGAAGAGTGGTGAGAAGGATGAAAACTGAAATAATAATTTCTTTTAAAACTCTAGAAATGCCAGATATAGGTGATGGGGAGAAAGGCAGCAAATCACACTGCCACGTGTGTACCTATGTAACAATCTTGCATGTTCTTCACATGTACCCCAAAACCTAAAATGCAATAAAATAAAATTAAATTTAAAAAAAGAAAAAACTCTAGCATATATCTGGCTGCAGCTATGCTTTGTGATATTTTCAACACTGTAACCAACAGAGGAAAAATGTTTTATTTCACTTTGCCGTGGATGGCCATGTAGCTTTATCATCACCCTGTCTCCAAGGAATCAGTTTGGAGGCTCCTAGTGGGAGAGTATGGGTGAGCACAGTCAGTGCAGCACAGAGGTTACCTGGCAGGTTCCCAGGAGACAGATTGCCCTACAAGAGAGCATGATACCAAGAGGGTGCCCAGCAGGAGGACCTGGTAAGACTGGACTGCTGGGAAGGGTAATGTTCATGGTAGAACAAGGCAATATCCTGTACCAGAGTGAAGAAGTCTCTGCTTAATGAAAATATTCTTTCAAACCCTGAATGCATAATAGTCAGTATTTTGAAACCAAAAACAGAAAAGTTATATATCAGGGATGAGAAGTCACAAAATGTTCACCCATCACCTCTTAAAGAATGTTTAATATGTTGCTAATGTATGCAGAAGTTGACTGACAGACTAGGTGTCCTTTCATAATGCAGTGCTCCAAAAGAAGTCAGTCTGATCACACAGAACTAACAGGATCAGAATAACTAACACACTAAGAAGCCCCAGGGTTTCCAGTTCTTATGTTTTGTGTGACCTTCAAGTTTAACTTCAAATCTCAGATTTATAGGAACTTTAAAATAGATTCATGAGTTTCATTTTAAATCACTGTGATTTCCATGGATTTCTTAAAAAAGACATTAGCACCAAATCACTCAGGGCTCATTTCAGTTACACCCCAGTCTTTTGGTACTTCTGGAACCTAAAGTAGCAAGAAAAGTTTGCTTCTTTTGTGTTCTAATGCATTTATATGTTTTCTGATAGACATGAAATGGCCCAGGAGAAAGGATTCAAGTTCAGGTTTCTATAACAATGGTTTTAAAAAACTCTAGCTCTGATTATTGTAGAGAGTGAGATTTATGGGTTGATAAGACTTCACTGATCAAACACATACTTTAGTATTTAGTGTAAGAATTGGAAGTGAACTCCAGATGTGTTTATGTGAGCCAGACACCCTGGTAACCAGACTGTGAAATCAACCAGCTTCAGCAATGTCTAGGTGAGGGCAAAACAACTGGTTGACTCAGAAATTTCAATTATCAGACAAGACATTGTAAAAAAGAAAAGCCATCAATTCGTTGCTAAATTTAGCTAGCCAGTTTGGTCAGAAAGATCATTTTGTTAGACCCAACTTTTGAATTATGAAATACCGAATAAGAAAAATTGTGATATAATATTAAATTTCTTGGGTAGCTAGAGAATTGCCTACAATGCAGACGCAGTTTTGAAACAGAAAATGTAAAATAGATAGCAATCTCCAGGAGCAGCATCAACAATTTCAGCAATTGCTAGGGAAGTAAACTAAATGAAAAGACTTACAAAAATTATTTAGGTAAGATCCAGAAACTATTTTTAGCACTCCTTGATTAAAATAGCATTTCCGTCACATAGGGCCAGCAGGAGAATGCATTTCTATAATGCTGGATATCTCTCCCAGTCCTACTTTTGGAAATTTAATGGATGGAAAGAAGGTAGGCACTGCAGGAAAAGGAAACTCCATTTAACTGACGCTCCATTCATTTACAAGAAAACTCTACTCCTTGAGTAACGTGGTCTAGGGTATGCTGGATGCTAGAGACAATAGGCTAGCTCTGACACATCTACTCAGGTCTCCTACCATCTATGGGGCCACGTGTTTAACAAGAGGGGTAGTATTTGTTCCTAAACCTATTACAGCTACTTTTAAGGGGATGAAATTGAGGAAAATAAAAGAATTTCAGAAACACCATCATTTCTCTGAAAACCAAGTTCAATGCTTAGTAAAATCTCAGTAAAATTGAGTACTAAAATAAATTCTATAGCATTAAGTTTGAGGAAGAAAATTGTAAGGTGTCCTGTTTTAAATTGTTCTGCAAGTGTCTTTAAATTCTCATTAATCTTTAAATGAGTCAAATCTGGAAAATATATGTAATGGCTTATGGGCTTGATCTATACAATAAATATAACATTCTAACTGGTGACGCCAAATTCCAATCAGTGCAATAAAAGAGGGTTTGATTGATGCCAAATAAGATCTCAAAGTATATTGACTGATTGGCAAAAGCTCTACAAGTATATAGTTCACATTAAAATAAAATGTGTAAGATATGGGAATACATTGCATAATATTGTGTATATAGGTGTATGTATTACTGTATGAATCATATTGTATGATTCCCTGCTTTAATTGACATTTCTGCTTAGCTGGCCAAATACTTAGAGAAATCATTTTCAATAAGAGGACTTCTATAGAATAATCATGTACCCTTTTAAACTATCAGCCTAAAATGATAGAAATTCAAGAAACCCTTGAGATATAAGACAATTTATGTCACTCAAGTGGATTTTTTGCCTTTAAAGGAAAAAAATAGAACTTGCTCCACCCTGACTTTTTCCAACATATTGTAGAGTGGAACTTTGAACAAAAGTACGAAAATGAACCAATAACAAAATTCTGAAAAAATTGTAAGATCAGAAAGAAAATGTGAATACAATGCAACTGAAGAAACTGAAGTACAGTATAATTGAGTAGACAGGAGGAAGCTCAGACTGAAAGGACAGTTGATTTTGGACACTTTTGAGTCTGGCATTTACTGTGCACTGTGCCATGGTCCCCTCTCATTCTTGAGAGGGCGGGAGACCAAGAATCTGGAGAAACGTCCTCTCAGGGGAGCTGAGGGTACCCTGAATCCCTGAACCCCAATATTACAGTTATACTGTAATCCTTTTCTAAAAATATATATGTACATAAGTTTGTGTATGCATATATAAAGGTAAATATAGAGTTATACATACTGGGGATTGGCTATTTTAAGGGACAGAGGTTAGTCAAGGATGTAAGGAAATAAGGAGAGAAATTAATGCTTTTATTAATATATTTTATATTACTTAATATAGTAGAATAGATATATATTTTTCTTATCTAATTTTAAAAATCCAATGTATAAAATCAGTAGAATAGAATCCAGGTTATTCTCTACAAAGATTGACTTTTGTAAACTAATTTCACATTCTGAAGTGGCAGGAAAAAAATGACTGATACTACCCTTAAATAATTCTAGGGTGTTCTATTGCAGTAATGATACCCTAGGCATTTTATACCAAACCTCCCATTGAAAATATGAACAAGATCAAAAATATTTTCGAAGGCAATGGAGAAGTAATCTTTCCATGAAGAATTACAATGCCAACATCCAAGAAAAGAAGAAAATTTAGAAAGTTGAACTTAGCATTACAGCTTGCTTTTCTTTGGGTATCTTCCAATTTCTAATAATATAGTTAAGAAGCCAACTTGTTGAGCTACATAACCAAACCCTCACAGGTCTAGGGAAATAAAAACTAGAATTTGGGTCTTGGTAATGTAGGTAATGGGTCCCTGGAAAACTCTCCAAGTTTTCAATTAGGATTCTGAAGAGCCACATACTCCCTTCAGGTGAAGTAAGCCAGAAATAAAACAATCCTAGCAAAGTCTAAAACTTATCTTGGCATCATCTCAATTTTTGATTGGACTAATGTGACCTGGGATGGCTAGTTTCCCTATCAAAATATATATATATTTTTATTTCCAGATGCAAATATAATTCTTTTCAGAAGGAAGATACCATTAACAAGAGTCAATTTATCTCTTCAATTTTTCATATAAGATGTCCAACATTCAATCAAAACTTATCAGTATATGACAAGACAGTGTGATTGAAAATCTAGAGAAAAAGACCCTATAGAAATAGACCTACAAGGATGCTAATCAAATAGACACAAACTTTAAAATAACTATGCTTAATATGTTCAAGAATAGAAAAGGAAAGAGTTAAAATTTCAGTGGAGAATTAATAACTATTGAATAAAAAGATTCTCTGTAAAATAAATTGCTTTCTTCCATGTTACGTAATTTTTATGACTTTCAGAATCCTTTGAATTAATCATGTCAGTAGCTATGACACCAATTAACCCAAACTTAACTACCTTATAATGTTTTTCATCACAGTATCTGTTTTTCTAGACATTTTAAAATTTGGAGTATCAAAAATTTCTTTAACAATATTAATTTCATAGTTTCCAAAGATTATGGTTCTTTCTGATCACATTATAGTTTGGAAACACTGTTTTACTCTTTTTGATAAGTGACTCATTTCATCCAATTTTTGGTCTCTCCCTTCTTATTCCTACTTAATTTTCAACTTGATTCCCTTCCTACTGAAAACATCTTCTAACAATTTCCTAATTATAAGTATTATGAATATAGATGAAGAGCTACAGAAAAAGAGCTATATAATGCATGTACTACAGAGAATATACCATTAAGCTATAAAAACTGAGAAGTTAATGACAGAATAAGGAAGTTTTGAAAGGCACAAAATTACATGAAAATAAATCAAAAATTAAAATCAAGCTTTTATTTTATTTAGGGAACAGCAGCTGTTTCTGTGTTATTTTTATTTGAAAAGTTTTATTCTGTATTGATATCTCAGCTTTCTCTATATATGTATGCATACATACACATTCATCATATTTACAAACCATGGAATATATAAAAAACAGCAGGCTAAATAGACATAAATTTTATGTTCTAAAATATCTCCCTTGGCCCAAAATTAAAAATGGAGAATTTCATCCAAGAAAATTCTAAAATTATGAAGTTTTGACATGTTTTTAAGTACAAGTTTCCTTTCTTCAAACAACTTAAATGGATACATTTCAGTCATAATCATATTTGAAAGAAAGCAACTTTTGATAAACATTATATATTAAAAGGTTGACCAGGAGAATTCTGCTGCTTCTTGATGCTATACCTTATAGCATACCAGTGCGCCCACTGAGAAAAGCTTTAAAAGCCCTCAAAATATAAAACTTCTGTTTGTTTATATCAGCATGCTACTGTGACTGAAGGGCCCAACTTATACCAAAGGAAAATGTGTTGAAGTTAGCTCCAATTCTGCCTGTTGATGTATCTGATGACACCTGTTTAGCCCTGGCATGGGATGATGGCCTAGTAGAGAAAGCAAAGTTTAGTTGTTAAGACATGGGAGTGCTTTAGGCAGTCTCATGAGCATGGGAAGACAAAACTTGAAGTTCAAGACTACAAAAGCAGCCAGTTATTAAGGATTCAAAATGTAGGACAGAGACCAGGCACGGTGGCTCATGCCTGTAATCCCAACACTTTGGGAAGCCAAGGTGGGCAGATCACTCGAGACCAGGAGTTTGAGCCCAGCCTGGGAAACATGGAAAAAACCCGTTTCTGCTAAAAATACAATACATAGCCATCTGTAATGGCCCAAACCTGTAATTCCAGCTGCATGGGAGGCTGAGGCATGAAAATTGCTTGAACTTGTGAGGTGGAGGTTGGAATGAGCTGAGATAGCACACTGCACTTCAGCCTGGGTAACAGAGCAAGACTCAGTCTCAAAAAAAAAGCAAGATACAAGTGAGGTATAGAGAACTAAGACTAATATTTGGAACTCATTTTCTTCTTGAGTCACTTGCTTAATTTGAGAAAGACAAAAGACTAAAACGTCAAGATTAAGATGGCTGAAAATCATAAGAAAATATTGTCCCTTTTTTTCTAGAGAGCGAAAATTAGAGTTCATGACCTGCAAAGTTGGAAAGGGCTTAGGAAGCTCCAGGCTGTGAGTTGAATCCACTGAAGGTGGACAACTGGAAGAAAACCAGAAGTATAATGATCCTTAAAAAGACTGCAAACCAGCTTTGAGTCAGGACAGTCTGAAACTTAGATTGAGTTGATCTGACCTTCTGCTGTCTGCCAGAAGAAAGGATGAATCCCCTCTGGAGGAAGATGACATTATTCAAAGCCTCTACAATTTTTCCATCATAATGTTTAATATTTAATCAGAATTACCAGCATACCAAGAAATAACATGAAGAGAAAATAGAATCAACACAAACAAATCCAAAGGAGACCTAGATATTTATATAATCAGACATGTGTTTTAAAATAAGTTACACATTTCAGAAAATGGAGAATAATATGAAATGCCTCAGAAAAGAACCTTAATATATGAAAAAAGTTACATTCATCAATCTGTACATTTAAGAGTTATGCATCTTTCTGCATGTAGGTTATTCTTCAATAGATTTTTTAGGTTTGGTGCCTTAAAATTTAAGAATCCAATATAAAGTTGTTGATGTTTCCTCAAAATATCTTCAAATCCCAATTGAAAAGTACTATAATTTGCCAGGCACTGTGCTAGTTATATTCACATATTATCATTTACATTTTTATCCCAGTTCTGTGAAGAAATCAGTCTCAATGCTTATGCCAATGAGAAAATAGAAACTCATGAAGATATTTGGTCAAGATTCATCCTCAGGTCATAGAGCTTTAATTTCAGTGACTTTTATTCCTCTTTACAGAGCCTTACATATTATCAGTTACAATTAACTTTGAAAATTACTGTAACAATAAAACATAAAATTTATTCTCACTATTTATCTAAAATCACCCTGCTAGCAACTCTCTACCAACTAGGTCTTCTATCTATTGTGACAAAGCCAACAGGCTGTCACCTAAATCACTTTGCCTATTTGTGTCATTATTTAGACTGTGCTTGTCAGTGACAGCAACTAAATATATCACCAGCTTGGAAGAACAAGTTAAAGCAATTATGGAGATTATTGACTAGCCAGAGAAGAAATGAAATTTGGTTGATGCAGAAAAAGACTTAAACTATGGATTTCTAAGGTTAAATGTTTCCTTAAAAAGCTTTGGCCACAGCACTGAAAGGTTAGTTCGAAAAAATTTACACTTTGCAGTCAATGGTGCTTCCTAGTTAGGATGAGTATTTTTGTCCAGGTAAAATAAAACAAATTTCAGAATGCTGAGTGGGATCTTTTCTATTAAGGTGGAACATTGCCATATTATAAAAGGCTTCTGCCTCACACCTGACATTCTACTTAATACTTAAAGTAAGTATTAAATAAAATGTGTTAAATGGGCAAAGCAAACTTCTTCTCCACACTGCTCCTTTCCTCTTACATGATAGCCAGTATTCTTTCCTCTTCTGTATCTCCATGCGCTCTTGAAAATGATCTGAAATTAGGCATTTATACCCCAGAAAGAGCACATTTATGCCTTTGGAGGCAGATGCCCCATCATACAGCATTTTTTCCCCTCAGTGAAAACATCTGCCAGCAGCTCTTTATGTAGACAGAAATAAAATGCTGCCTTGATGCATATCATAAGTAACACCACTTGACAAAGGTGAACAGAGCAGCCCCTGGCCTGGAGACGAGAAGCATTAGTTTGAATAAGCAGACAAAAGCATGCATTGTGAAGTGATGGCATCTGAGGAAGGAGGGAAAATGTCAAAGGAAGTCAGGGGTGCTTCCAGGAGAGAAGAGAGTTATCTCCAGCAAATCTCTCTTCTGTCTCTGAGGTAGAGTGGAAGAGAGAGGGTAGGACTGTCAAAGCTCAACAAATGTCCAGGGGAAAGGAATGAGAACCTCAAAATGAAGCCACTAAGTAAATTGTGTGTATTGAGAAACACGATACCAATGGCTTTCTTTCTCATCATTGCTGCAACCAGAACATTCTACATCTGCTAAAAGAAGCTACTTATTACAGTGACTAGTCAACTCCAGGCATGACATGTGGACATGACCTCCAGAGGCCAGCTCCATGATTGTGAACAGTGTTGACTTGCTAAGCCTCTAATTCAGGATCCAGAGAGTGTTCTGCTCACTGCATGGCTTCGCTGCAGAGGCCCTGCTACCTGCTGGAGGTAACTCAGGCTCCTTTCCACCCTATCTGGTTGCTTCTTCCCAAGGCAGGGGCATATCCAGTGTGTTTGCTCAACATCAAGGACAAGCACGAAGAGGGACAATACGAGATGACAAAATAGAAACAAATAACAGCCAGATCTTATATGACTTTGTAGTTACAGTATGAATTTCAGCTTTTATTTTGAGTGAGATGGGAAGCCATTGGCAGTCTCTGTCTAGAAATGACATCATCTGATTTATATTTTAACAGGTTTATTCTAGCAGCTGGGCTGAGAATAAATGACAGAGGAAATAGTGGAAGCAGAAATAACAGTTTAAAAAGTAATGACTAATAGAGGGAAAATATAATGGTAGTTTGGAATAAAGTGCTTGCCCTGAAGGTGCCAAAACCAATATTTATATACTTCAATGACTGCATCTTTTTTAGTATATTATAATATCTGATCTCTAATCTTACTTTAAATTCTTTCTAGATTTCTGTTGGTGCTTTTTTCTTCCAGATGGACTTAGGAGTTCACTAAGCAATTTCAAACACACAAAAAAATTCCTATCTAGACTTTAATTAGAATTATCATGAATTTGACCCATTTGGGAAGAAAATTCATCTTTACAATATTGAGACACCTTACTAAAAACAATTTTCCATCTTAGTTTGTGTCAATAAAAATTGTATTTAAAAATAAGTCATACATATTTTAGTTGGGTTTATTTATATATGGAGCATAATGATTATTGTATAGTGCATTATATATACAACTCACTAAATTTTTCTCACTAGTATTAATAGTTTTAAGGTTGATTCTCTAGGCAAATATAGATTATCTGAAAATAGTAGTGGTTTCAACTGTTTTTACAATATAAAGATGGCTCCTAATGTTAAGTAATAGACAAGGAACATTTCAAAGTTATGATAAGTATGTTTAAGGACTGAAAAAGTGATCTTAATAAATGAAAAGATGGAAGAATTCAGCAGAGAATTAAATACTGTGAAAAACAACTAAATGCAATCTAGAACTAAAAAGAGTAATCTTAAAATGAAAAACTTACTGGATAGGCATAGCACATTGAAAACAGAAGAATGGGTCACTGAGCTTAGAAAAATTATCCTAGCCAAAGAAAAGAAAAGAAGAAAAGCGAATTAAATTTTTAAAAATAATTTAATAACTTACGAGCTAGTATTGAGTAATATAATACATGTGTAATTGAAGTCCCAAAAGGAGAGAAGAGAGAAAACATGATCAAAAAAATTGGAAGAAGAAATTGCTTTAAAAGTGTCCAATTTTGCTCCAAAAATATGAACAAGAAGATTTAACAGTTTCAGACATCACAAAGTAGTATAAAATTAAGAAAATCATAACCAAAGACAGCAAAGTCAAACTGATAAAAATCAAAGAAAAAGCCAGGTGCGGTGGCTCATACCTATAATCTCAGCACTTTGGGAGGCTGAGGTGGGCAGATCACAAGGTCAGGATTTGGAGACCAGCCTGGCCAACATAGTGAAACCCCATCTCTACTAAAGATACAAAAAATTAGCCGGGCATGGTGGTGTATGCCTGTAATCCAGGAGGTGTGTACCACCATGCCCAGCTAATTTTTTGTATCTTTAGCTACTTGGGAGGCTGAGGCAGGAGAATTGCTTGAGCCCAGGAGGCACAGGTTACAGTGAGCTGAGATTGCACCACCGCACTTCAGCCTGGGTGACAAGCCATCTCAAAAATAAAAATATGAAAAATATATATCTTGAAAACAGGAAAAAGATACATTCTGTGCATAGAACTACATGAAAACCAGCTAATTTCTCATTAGAAACAATGGAAGCCAGATTATGATGAAACAGTGTCTTCAAAATGCTAGAATTAGAAAAAAAAAACTATCTCAAGAGAACAAGAAGTCTGGGAAAAAAATATTTTCAAAAGACATATCTAATACAGGACTGTTATCCAAAATATACAAGGAACTCTTACAACTCAGCAATAAGAAAATAAACACCCCAATTTAAAAATGGGCAAAAGACCCACACAACTAATTGAAGAAGATATACAGATGGCAAATAAGCATATGAAAAGATGCTCAACATTATGTCATTAGGGAACTGCAAATTAAAACAAATAAGACACTACTACACACTTATTAAGATGGACAAAACTTAAAACACTAACAACACCAAATGCTAGCAAGGATATGGAACAATGGGAACTCTCATTAATCGCTGGTGGGGATGCAAAGGGGTAAGCTGCTTTGGGAGCTGATCAATAGAACGGAAAGCTATTTTTAAATAGTTTTAAAGATGAATAAAATGTAGAAAATACTGATAAACAAAGTCAACCTTCGATACTGACAGTTCCAAGTCCATTCAATGCATGAAGGATGCTGACAAGGAAGGCAGAAAAAAAGGAATAAGCCGTGATCTTCGTATTTATGCATTAGATTTTACAGGCAACTTGTTTGTGTCATGGTTTGTCTCTAGAAGCTATCAGAATATTGTCTTGATCTTTGGAAATCTGAAATTTTACTACATGATATACCTAGATACAGATTTTTTTTTGTTTTCATTCATTTTGGTAGGCACTTGGAAAGCACTATTATTTCAAGGTTCTGTGTTTTACTTTATCAAGTTTTTTTTTTTAATATGTGTTTATTTCCTGTCTTCCAATTACTGCTTTTTCCTTTTGTAATTCTTATGAAAAGAATATTTTAAATTCTATATCTACCACTTTTTAACTATATTTTCAAAGTTCTTATTCTTTTGCCCTTTGGTGATAAATGTTGGACAATTCTCTGGTTCAATATTTCTGTTCAATAGTTCACTCTTCTGCTGCCTCCATTGTGCTACTGAGAATTAAGTTTTTGTTTATACCCATAATGACATTTTTTACATTCTAATTTTTCCTTTTTCATGGAAAAACTATTCTTTCTTCCAGATGAAATATGGTTTCTTTTTCTCTATTTATATTAGTTATATTTCTTTTATATTTACTATACTACTTTCTGTTTCATGGTATTCATTTTCCTTAACTCTGAGTGGTGTGAATGTGTGTGTGTGCACATGGGTGTCTTTGTAAATTTTCAATCTCATATTCCATGTTCACCTGTTGATACAGGGGTGTGTGTGTGTGTGTGTGTGTGTGTGCGTGTGTTTGTGTGTGTGTGTGTGTGTGTATCTTTGTGTTTTAATGTATTCTTCAGACAGTGTTAGAGGAGTGATTTATTCAAATAGGCATACCCACTTGACTTTCTCACTTCATTATTCTTTAAATTGCCTAATCCGCTGATGACATTTCTATGCTTCCCACAGCTACATATTATTGTAATTCTAAAATATCTTTTTCACATTTTCTAGAGATGTTTTTCAAAATGAGTGTACAGATACACAAACCTTGTCTTGCAGTTTAATCCATTTCTTGTATATAATGTTATAATAATAAATTTATTCTAATAGGCAAGACTCATATTTATTAAGTGTGTAAAATGCATAGAGTTTTTTTTGCTTGTTGGTATGAAAATATAAAATATAGAAAGAACTCAGAGTGTAGGGAGATGAACAAACATGTAAACAGACCTTTATAAAGTGGCATGTATGAAGATACTAGAAACATGTAGAAAGTATACAGTGTGAACCTACTGTGTGTCAAGGGGAGGGGTGGAAACAGTTTAGAGGCAAGGGGTATTTTATTACAAACATTGCTTAATGGTGATAATTAAAGCAAACCAACAGTTTTATTACTGTTTTAGAATTCTTCACAAACAGAAACAAAACAAAGACTTCTTGCCTGCACAGGTGACAGATCATTCCCATTGTTCCCCCTTGTTGTGCCAATTGTAGGGGCTCCAAAAGGACAGTGATGGATCCTGTCCAGGATCTTGTCCAGATCCAGCTCTGCTGGATCTCATCACTTTAGAGATGGAACTCATTAGAAGTTGGCATGTTAGAAAGGTGAGGTTGAAGAGAAGGTGATAAGACACAAGAATTGTTAAAGCTAGACACGAGTGCTCTTATTTATGATTTGTGTGCTGAGGACGAAGGTGTGGGCAGAGTCTAGGGTGACTCTTAGGCTTTTGATTGGTAAGACAGGTGAAAATGGAAGTTCAGGTTTAGTGGGATGAAGCATGCAGTGAATATGAGATACCCACAGAGCCCTCAAGAAAGTAAACTAATAGCTCCCTCTAGAAACAGATTCTGAATTTCAAGGAGATCTGGGTTAAAACACAAATGTTGTTTTATTAACATGTAATCAACAAGTGATACTCGGGTGTTTAATGTGAGAAGAATAACCTGAATTGCTTACTTAAAATGTGGATTCTAAGGCCCTCTCCATTTAGAAACTTTCGGTCAGTCAGACTCAGACGGGACACAGGTACCTGCAATGTTTAAACATTAGAGTTGATTCTGTGAAGGTGGCCCTCTGACAACACTTTAGAAAATTCTGCTATAAATACATCAAATCGATGGCCTTGTCTAAAAAGACCCTCTTCTACATGGCACCAGCAATGCAATAAAATTTGTCAACCCCCTGAATAGTTACCTTAATCTAGCTCCCACAAATCTTCACCAATCCATTAGTTGTCCTCTATCCCTCTTTTTTACACCATCATTTATAGCATTTTGCTACCATTTTAGAAAAAAACAATAGTGAATATGCATGACACATGATGTCTTTTCAAGAAAATAGAATGTGTAAATACAGATTTACATAATTGATATTATTCACAAGCTAAATATTTTCACACTTTGAATAAGGTCAAAGTGAAAAATCCAAGTTATCGACAGAGAGACCAGTATAGCTACCTTACTTTTATACAGACAGAAAAGAGCTGAGCTCACAAGAATATATTTGAAAATATGAAGGAAACATTTTGGAAAATTTGGGAGAGGAAACGAAGATTTTTAGGGACAGTGACTTGAAAGGATGGGCAGGATCGAAAGTGAGAATGCCAGTATTTTAGCTTTTTTATGTGTTGCTATAAATTCTTTGCAGGAAGAATTTGAATTGCCTATAAATAATATAACTTATGCCCTCTCATTTCACTCTGCAAATATCTATAATTTCTCGATGATGAGCTATCCCAAAGAGTTGCTGCTACACAGAAGAGATGAATATTGCTACTGGCAGGAATTGATACACTGTTTTTATTTTCTCAGACATCTATTAAAACTATCAATGGATCAATTTATTTTCTGTAGATTCAAAACAGTAATGTTAAGTAGCAGGCTCTGGAAGCTGTGGGAATCTTCTCCATTTATTGTTTCTGCACTACTTGGAAAATACGTTCCTGTGTTATATTAAATTGTGATACTGGAGTTAAGTCTTTCAATTGAAAAGAAAACAAGAATGCTGGAAAAGGAGCTTGGGAAAGTATTTCAACAAGTTATTTACATATTTTCCAAAGCAATTGCTAATGTCTGACAAAGGAGGGCAAAAGTATTTTTATGTATTCTGGAGGGATTAATGGGAGGCTTTATATGTTACACATCAAACCAATCTTGTATAAAATGCATAGCACTATTTTAACAAGTTCCAAAAGGTTCTTTCCGGCTACATAAATAAAACGAGAACTTGAAAGAAATAAAATATATTCATCCATTATCTGAATGTTACTCGGTTTTGTTTTTTGTTTTTGTTTTGTTTTGTTTTGTTTACAAGAAAACTATTTCTGTTTCTTGTCTCTTCAGCTAAAATAGTTTATAGGCAAATTGAAGCTGGAGAAACAGAATAGTATCATTGAAGTTGATATGCAATGTCCATGAGGAAAACTTCACAAAACTAGAAAATGTAGTTCTGAGAATAGAAGACTAAAAAAGTTCTCTCTCAAATACCTCTAGGGAGTGGAATGGAGGTAATGCCTTAGTGATTTATCTATTCTCAATTTAAATTCAAGGAAATGGACCAAATAGAAATGAGAGCCCACAGTTATGCATGTGGAATGATTTAATAATAAAATGATTGATAGTTATTCAAATATTTTATCAAGGGAAGTTATTAAAAATAGGACAAACCACAAACTCTGCATTACCCATTGTTAAAGCCTAAGGAGTAATATTTTAGAGGCAGAAAAAACTCGATTACCTGCTATATTTTCTCTAGACCTAAAATTTTATGATTATTTATAGCAGTTTTTCATGTACAGAAAATATTAATGTTTGTTCCAGAGATCTTCCCTGACCTCCATCCCTATAGCAGGCGACATGCCCTTCCTTCATGATTTTTAAATTCATTTGGCCTCATTCATTATGTAAACTCCACAGTCAGGTGCTATTGATTCTCCCTGCAGAGAATTTGTCTTGTCCAGTTCTCCATCTCTACTCTACAGAGTTTCTCATCGCAGCCTCTGTGCTCGCCCCTTTGCAGACATCAGCATTGCTTTCCTACCTTACAGACTCCTTCCAGCTGGCAATGGTATCAACATTCTTCCAGTCACTTGAAAATGAAATATGAATTAGTTTTGATGTCTTCCTTCTTTTCCACTCATCACCTCCATATATCATCAGAGACCAGGTCAATTCTTTCTTCCTCATGTTCCTTAAATCTGCTATTTGCCATTTTCTCTGTGTATAGGCTAAACTTTTGTTCCTCTAATATGGATTTTCTTAAAATTGTTTAATGGTTTATAGCTTTCTTCAAATTGCTTAATGTTTCGTGGCTTAAGTCTCATCAAAATAAAAGTCATTAAAAGCCATCTTATATCCCATAAACAACGGTCTACTTACTTCAAACTACGTAGGATGGTTAAAAAAAATTAAAAATTAAAAATCACAGGATCCCTAAATAATTTAAATAATAAAACAGTGAAAAATAAGCTTAAAGTCAAACTTTCTAGCTTCCAGTCTTGTTTCTGCCACAAACCTGCTTTGTGATCTTGGACTTTCATGTACTCATTTGTGCTATGAACAGGTTAATAAGCTTCAAGGACCCCCTTTCTCTTAAAGTCTAGAATCCTCTGATAAATTTCTTTTAAACTGGATCCATTAACTACTGAGACTTGCTCTTCCTGGCTCTTTTTTTCTATGGCAACTATCTTAGTCCATTTGTGTTGCTATAAAAACATACCTGGGTAATTAGCAAAGAAAAAAGATTTATTTGGCTCATAATTCTGCTTGTTGGACTATTGGCTGTCTGGTGAAAGCCTCAGGCTGCTTCCACTCATGGCAGATGCTGAAGGGAAAGCGAGCATGTGCAGAGATCACAAGGCCAGAGAGAGAACGACAGATGGGAGTGATGTCAGGCTCTTTTTAATAATAATCAGCTCTCGCAGGAACTAATAGGGCAAGAACTCTTTACCATGAGGACAGCAGGACAGCACCAAGCAATTCATGAAGGATCCACCCTTGTGGCCCAAACACCTCCCATTAGGCTCTACCTCTAATGTTAGGGATCAACTTTCAACATGAGGTTTCAGGAGATAAATATCCAACCATAGCAGAAACTATGTCCCATGCCTTATGGCCCCATTTCCTTCTAGGACCAACAATCTTTCTTAGCTTCCACCTTAAAGTTCTTTCTTCATTTACTTTGGTGTTCTTGTTATACTTTATTTCTCTTATATTTTCTCTTCCTAGACTGTATATATTCAAACTGGATTTTTTTTAATATCCTGCATATTTACCCATCAGAACATTTATCATGGTGTGTTGGGATGATGTTTTACTCATGCATATTTCCAGTGCCTGGCCTAGGGCCTCAAACATAAAGATGGCTCATTAATTTCTTCAAGGGAACTAAGCAGAGAAGGTAAACACTGTGGCACCACAAATGATTGCATCTGTTGGGCATTGTCAGTTCAAATGGATCTATGACAATTCTACTATAATATAAGCAGAAAGCTGGTGCTTCTTTCTCATGGCCTTTTTTTCCCCAATGAAACTGTCCCCAAGGTTTGATTTTAAGTGATCATTCTTCTCCTCTCTCCTCTCCAAAGCAACATGATGGCAAACACATAATTTGGGGCCCAAAAGGAGGACATCAAATCTAAACAGGAAACAAAGTAAATATTATCAGGCTTATCTTTCTGCATGTTTTACGTAATCAGACTTTTTTAAGCAAGCCTTAGGTAGATGTAAATTCTAGACCTTTGGATTTTTGGTTGATAGGGTGATAAGAGAAAGTTCTACATTTTACTGACTGATTATATTACATTTTGAGAATAAGTATAGGGTAATTCTGAAAGTTTGGTCTCTTGTCTCCTCTGAGCTACTAGTTTTGTCATTTTGATGTAAAGAATATAGATGGTTGGGGTTTGAAAGAACCTTAAGAATCTTGTAGTATGACCTTACCAGGCGTCCCCAAACTACAGCCTGCGGGCCGCATGCAGCCCCCTGAGGCCATTTATCCAGCCCCCCTGCCACACTTCAGGAAGGGGCACCTCTTTCATTGGTGGTCAGTGAGAGGAGCACAGTATGTGGCGGCCCTCCAACGGTCTGAGGGACAGTGAACTGGCCCCCTGTGTAAAAAGTCTGGGGACGCCTGACCTTACCTAAGGTGGGTTACTACAGAACACTTGATTTGCAAGATTTCATAGGTGTTCTGAGAAAATGTTTTAAGGATTTGCAAAGAAAAAAAGAAATGAATATTCTGTGAGTAACAATATTTGGGAAAAGGCAAGTTTTTAACATCATATTTGTTTTTCTTATTTTTTAATGCTTTAATATTCCTAATAAATTTTTAAGACTATGCCAGAATATTATATAACATATACCCCAATTGTTTTATTATTGAAATCTTTCTTAGTGAAATGCATATGAACATCCTCCAGAGAGTTTGCTGAAAATATGTTTGGAAATTCTGAGACCCAAAGGAGTGTAGTTTATCTATAAATGCAGATGAGTAGTGAGTCCTAGAACCAGAAACAGAACACTTAGAATCTCTCTTTCATTCTTTTTTCCATGGCATCACGTATTCTGATCCTATCTATATTGCTTTTCCATATTTTGTGCTACTTTAGTTAAAAAGACAACACCCAAGAACAAAAAATACTCTAACAATAATCATATTTAGACAGCATTTTTAAATTTTTGACCCGTTTCTAGTTTCAGTACTGTTACCTGAAAAAGAAAAAACTGTTACTCAATTAAAGTCTTAAAGGTTTCTGACAAATGATTTATAACTCTGGAAAAAAAACGTAAAAAATAAGTCTAAGTAATATTTTATACGTGAATATATATATACATGCTTATATATGATGTTTCTAAACTGCCCCATTTTTATTTTTTAAATAGATACAAATTCTTGATTTTAAAATAAATACATCAATTAAAATTGCTTCCATTATATAAGTGAATCAGAATCTTTGGTAGTTTCTAAACGCACAGAAATTTATCATTTTTATTTTCTGTGAAGAGTAAATCAATTAATTTACATTTAAAAAATATTATTTGGAGACAAAGTATCAGACTAGTCAAATTTTCAGTTCAACAATGACATGTGATTTGATGTATCTTACTACTCTAAATTTGAATTCGCATTAAATTTTCCAAATAAGAATATTTTTTAAATGGAGTTATGTTGGCTTAGCACCAGGAATTAAATAGATAAATAAATAAAACTACACTTTGTTTTTGCAATGGCAAAATGCTTAAAGGTCACCATTAACAAATAGGGAAAACATGTTGCATAGTTCAAGAGAAATGGAATTGCATTTGGCCATGAAAATGACTTCTGCTCTTGTACGTATGCAGAAATCTCTGGAAGACAAGTCAGGTCAAGACACCGCTTAGCTTTTGACTTGACTAAGTATAGAAGACAGTTTACATAAACACTATTGGTAACTCCTCCGTATTTAAGCAAAGAAAAAAAAAATGTGTGAAAAAGAGTCTTATAGAATCCTATGCCTAAAATAAATGTAGAAAGAACATTTTCTGTCTTGATAATAATTCTCTCCAATAAAGTAAAAATACCTATGCCTATTGAAATATGTTTGGACAAATAATTGATTTAGAAAAAAAAATAAAAGAAAATACCCATTCCTTGCTTTGAAATCTTACGAGGTCAATATATATATATTGGCCAAAATCCCAAGACAGACTTGTCCAAATAGAGTGGGGTGGATTTGAGGTATGGAGGAGGAGAGTCCTTTCTAGGAGCAGTACCATGAAATGTCATGCATCACTCATATGTTCACTCACCTAAGGATTAGGCTTTGAACATCTAGGTGCCCAGTCTGAAGTCTTATATTGAACAGATATTTACTGAAAGAGCAGTATGTGCCAGAAATTATTCTGGGTATTGGAGATTCAGTAGAGAAGTAAACAAGCATGGTCCTTGTTTCGGCAGCTCACAATTTACCAGGAGAGATATTCCATTAACAGTCTCACATGGTGGAAATGCTGTGAAGAAATAAAAGAGAATGATGCAATTGGGGGTTGAAAAGGGACAGTCTGAGGAGATGGTAACTGAAATGACAAGAAGAATCCATCCATAATATCTTTCCTGGACGAAAGATATTCCAAGCAAAAAACGATGGCAGAGGAAAAAGATTTAAGGCAAGAGTGAACTTGATGTGTTTGAGAGACAGAAAAAAGGACTATGGGTTGAAAACACACTCAGGAGGCAGGAGTGGCTGAGACAGGCAGGACCAGATAATGCGGGGCTTTAAGCAATGAGATTTTATTCTATATACCTGAGAAGGTATCCCATGTTTTTATGTAGAAGAGTGGCATCGTCAGATTTACATTCTTAAGAAGACCATCTCCACTCCTGTATGGGAATTTATTATAGTCAGAAAAATAAGGATGGAAAACAGTTAGGAAGTAAGTGATTTAAACCATTTGCAATGGTGGCTTCCAGACTTAGACTAAGGTGTTAATAGTAAAACTGGGGAGAATAAGATAGATTCCAGATATGTTTTAGAGATTGGATTGCCTCAACACGCTGATAGAATCAATTTTGGGGAGAGTAAAAGAGAAAAATAAGAAATGTCTTCTAGCTATTTGGCTTGAACAATTAAATGGATGGAGGTGGGATGGAGCCTTTGGTGATATAGGAAGTCCTAGAAAAGGAAGGGATGTGTGTGTGTGTGTGTGTGTGTGTGCGCGCGCGCGTGCATCACACGCGCGCACATGTGCACGCATGTGTATATGTGTGTGTGTTGATAGAGGGGGCAGTTTATCAAGACTTTTAAAAATATGTTAAGTTTAAGCTGCCTATCAACATTTAAAAGAAGATGTCAAGTAGCATGTAGATCTAGAAGCCCAGAATATATGACAGAAATCTGGTTTGGAGATATGAATTTGGAAGTTATTATCATATAGACAGGTTATTTAAAGTTACAGACCTAAAAGCATTCACCCAAGGAAACCGTGAAGGCAAGAGGACTCACTCTAAAGTCCTAGAGCACCAACACATTTGAGCCATCAGGTAGGTGAGGAGAAGTCAACACTGAAGGCTAAGAAAAAAATAACATTGTGCGCCCATCTGTGATCACAAGTAGGAAGCGTGACCAGTCAACAGAGAGGGTGTTTCTCTTCAGCAGTGTTCACAGCATGAGTTTTGTCTTTTGGATATAGTTCTCTAGATTCTCAGTGGAGTAAATCATCTAGGATTTCAGCTTATTACACAGCTCTGGAATAAAGAGGCCCTCATGGCAATCTATGGACCTGTCTGTCAAGACTAGATGAATCAGATCCATTTTTATGTCCACTTGAGGAAAAACACCAAGAGTGGCTGATCCCCATGAAGGGGAGAATGAGAGACGGAAAGAAAGGGAGAAAAGATGAAGCTCAAGGTTAGAAGACCTTGCTGGACTAATGTTTTTAATGGCCTTGGCTTTTTCCCTCCTGTGCCTTACTTTATAGCTTCTCTTAAGTGGATTACCTTCAGACACAATAAGCCATGGAAAGGACTCTTTCTGTCACAAAGATAATACCCATTTTCATGTGATCTGTTGTGTTGTTTTTAAGTTCTCATGTCCTTGAATCAATTTTCTGATAACTAATTAGCATCCCTTTCAAAGTTCAGAAGCCTTGGAAAAGGTAGGCTACAGGGCAGTAGCTAATTTCTGTCTTCTGATTTTCAGTCAACACATCTGCTACTTTGCAGTCTATCAGATATCATGCCATCCAGCTAAGATGTGATTTAACTAACAAGTATTCAAGCTTAAGATATGGTTTATTCTTGTTCTCAGCTATGACATTTGAGGAAGAGAGAGTGTATGATTAGAACCTTATGATCATATGATGCTGAATTAATTTTCTACAACTGTTTATTGAGGTAAAGGTTTATGAAAATAATCCATTAGCTTTGGCTGTCTCCCCTTTCTTTAAGATTCTTTAGGGGGCTGTCATGAATATTAATGCTTGTGGTTGCCACTTAATTCTTCATCCTGTACCATTTCCTTCTCTGCTGCATCCTTTTTGAAATTCACAGGGCAGTCGCTTCTCACCAAATTCACCTAGAAAAATTGTAATTCTCAGGGTATCACAAATGTTCTGTTTAATTAAGTGTTCTTATTAGCAAGGGGTTAATAAAGCAAATAAAATGGTGAAATCCTCACTACTCTTATTTAAAACAGTAATCTACAGAGTGGTAGTACTAGCTACCTAAGGAAAGCCTCGGTGTTTGGCACTAAATAACACAGAGGGCAGAAGAAGAAAGGCTAAGACTCCAGACAAGACAGTCTTTGGTGCTGGAGCAGACAGGGGTGATTACATGACTACACCTAACAGAATACTCTGCCAGAACAGTTTAAATATTTAAGAGTTTGTTTTTCTCACATTACAGGGGGTCAGGAGGTAGGTGATTCCTGCTCTTAGATCTGGATTTAGATCTGCAGAGATCTTACAGTTTCCATTTTCCCTTTAGACCCCAGCCATCATGTAAAGACCTGCAATCCTTCTGGAGGAGAGACCATGTGAAGAGAGCCGTGGAGAATGAGAGAGAAGCCAGGTAGAGAAGACTGAAGAGCTCCAGCCAACAGCCAGCACTGAATCCCAGACATGTGAGTAAGGCCAGCTTGGATCCTCAAACCTAACTTTGATTCACCACCATGTGAAGCAGAAATTAGCCAGCCCCCACTGCTCCCAGCCATAATTCCTCACTCACAAAATTATAGCAATAAAATGGTTATTGTTTTAGGCTACTAAATTTTGGAATGGTTTGTGATGCAGTAATTGAAAACAGAAACAGAAAGTTAAGCAAGTTCTTATAGTGATATATTTCCCCTGGTAGAGCTCAGTGCTTTACAGAACTCTGTTTCTAACTTTTCACATCAACAATGCCCTTTTAGATTGTTCTATTTAGTGTTATCAGAATCTACCAGTTGCCAGAAATATCAATGTGTACATGTAAGTTTCCACACAATGCATATATATTCTTTGAATAAAGACCAAATACCTACTGATCTACTAGTGAATGCTAATAGCAAGGAAAGAATAATGATAAAATCCATGTATTTATTTCACTTTTATATATCTTCCTAGTCTTGGAAACAAATTATTTACTTAAGAATTACAATCTTGTTTACATTAATAGTAAGATTTGGCATCTTTCTTTGAAACTCCCCATCCTAAGCTCTGTTCTGCATGAGGTAGCACTCTATAAATAACACTAATGTTCACAATCAGGCTTTCATCCTCTACTTGAACTTTTTCAACATGCTTCCAAGCCACTAGTTAATGTCATTTAATTTTTTCAAACAGTATCAGGTAGATAGTACAGGTTTTATTATCTCTGGTTTACATATAAAGCAACTAAGACATTGACCATTGCATGAAAAAATCTAAGCATATGTAGCAATACACCAACAAGACTCACTAAAGAAAAGGTAGTCAAAACTTAAATTCAGATATTCCTCCTTTAGTGTGGTGTCCTTTGCAAACCATAATTAAGAAACTTATGGCATCTAAGTGTGCTGATATTTCATGGTGCTCTCTGTGTGTCCAAGATAATCAAATTTTTAAAGAACCTTCAAAACTAAACATACAATTAATTTACCTCAATAGGAAATACCTATGAAAGCAGGTATCTTACAGCTCAATACTCAGGGTCTAACATTGTTTTAGATGCAAACCAAATCAGCTTATCCTTACAAAAAGCTTTCCAAGACCATTGGGCCTGCCAAAATGCTGAGCAACCTTCTATCAGCAAATTCCTATTTTACCTACTTACATTCATCTAATCTACACTTTCATTTTGTCCCACCACATATTCATAAACTGAGAGAGAACTCTGACCCCAAAGCAAATACAACTCTGTTGAAGATTTCCGCCTCCCTCTGCCCACCCCCAATAAATAAAGAGAAAGAGGGTCTCTATTAAATTTCCTATTGGCCTACTGCCTCCTGCTTATGAGGCCCACCATGGTCACATGATACAGGAGAAGGAATACATAGATGTTCAGCTTTCATTTTACAACTATGGGGAAGGAACATAGCCCTGCATTTTGTAACCCCGATATAATTAAGAAGATTACTGCTCAAATGTAAAACTGAAGCTTGTTTTTTCACATCTTTATTAGTCATATGAAAGAAAATGATTAGGTTTGCTTTGATTTCATGTAGGCACTGGGAACATGGACTAGTGTTTGTTTTCAAGGCTGCCAACGTTTAAACCTTCCAAGCAATTTTGGATTCAACAACTGAACACATTAAGCAGCTAATGTATAACACACTATGTCCTCAGTTGAAAACCCACGGCAACTCCTAAAACATTTTAAGCCATAGTTTTTGTCATGGAACTATTGTAAATCTATGTTCAAAATATTGTTTAAATTTTGTTTAAACCTTTCTGCAAGAGGATGCCCTTTGAGAAATAATTTCTGGAAGTGTTTATATCAGAGGTACTTATTAAAGTCTGAACTGCAGCTATTGCTAGGGATTTAGTGAGGCTAATCACTTTATTTCAGTTTTGGAGTCAATATTCCTTGATTCGCTAACTACAGTGCTAAGTGGAAAAATAAGTCTTCTGATTAAAGGGAATGGAAAAAGATTCTTAAATTTTCAATAGAATGACTTTTCTCTTTTTCTCCTCCTTCCTCTCGTCTTCTTTTCCTTGTTCTCTGCCAATTTGTGCCATGTGGTTCAGATAAAAGTTCCCAAAAGGAAATCTACTTCTGGAAAGGATGATCGTAAGATTGATTTCTCATAAGAATGTCAGAATGTTAATAACTGAAGTTGACTGAGGGGTCTGTGGCAAGAGGGTACCTTATACTAATGTCCTATCTCATATATTTTTGCAAAATTGTATAATGAAAGGTAAAAAATGTTTTCTTAGACAAAAATTAGTAACCAATCAACCAAAACAGTTAACATAGGTAATGATTTCTAAGTAACAGAATCAATGCTAAATTTTCTACTTTCTATTTGAAAAAACAGACCCTAAATTTTAACATTCCCTGGTCTGTACTGTCAAAAGCCCTAAGACATTTTAATGTAAAAATGACTTAAAGATTTGGTAAACTTAGGCTATTTAAAGGATAAACTAGCTCCAAAAGCATAAGTTAAAACTTTTTCATATAGGTGATGAAGAAAATTTGCACATTTTTTTTGAAAGATTGCCTTTTTAGTTTTATCAGCAAACAAAATGCTAATGTCTGTGTTTCAGTTATCTACTGCTGCAAAACAAACTCCCCCAGAATGTAATGATTTAAAATAACAGCCATTTCATTTACTTGTGAATCTATAGAGCAGGAATTTGCATAGCAAGAATTTCTCTGCTTCATGAAATCTGGAGTCTTAGCTGCGACGTCACTGATGGCTGGAAACCTGGTGGACAGCTCCACTGGGGTCACAGATCTGGGGCCTTGCTTCTTCCTGTGAGCAGGGCTTCACAGTACTCCTCCCTATGGCCTTGCCAAATATATATCTGAACGTAGTCACAGCCTGGTGGTCTCAGGGGTGGTTGGATTTCTTACATGGTAGCAGGCTTCCCAAGAGAAAATGAGAAAGCTGTCAGGCCTCAAAAAGACAGCTCAGAACTGGTACACTATGAATTCCTGCTGCAATCTATTGATCCAAGCAAATCACAAGGGCCAACCCAGTTTTAAAGGAAGAAGAACTAGAAGAATTAGCACTCCTTACCTTAGCAGGGGTAAGGGAGGTATAGGATTGTGGGCAACCATTTTTGAAGGCTACTATGTAGTGGCTTTAAAAGAGCTTTATGTTTGAATATATATTGGACTTTGAATTTAAAGCACATTGAGCACTTAGTGGCAAGATGTCCTCAGTTTTGGCAAATATCTAAAAGGGGAAAAGGACTTTATGACAGTGAAATGGAAAATATCTTTAGCACCCTTTCTCATAAATTAAATAAAAATTACTAGTACAGTAAAGGCACAGAGTTTAAGTCATATTACAATGCAGATGTGGGAAGAAATGTGATTTATTTATTCAGTCTCTAATCTGGATTTGTTCCCCAAATAGCTATACACTGGTGGGTAGGAGAAAAATTACATTGAGTGTGCATTTTAGCTTAAAGCAATGATCTATAACCTAAACAGTCTGCTAGCTAATGTTCAGCCATGACCCTCTCCTCTATTAGTCTTCCAAAGAGAGTGTCTGAGTGCATAGAAACAGAAGGACATCTTATGTGTTCCTTTGATGTTGAGAGAAAGGGGCCCCTGAGCTTGTTCTAGTCTTTGCATATTTACCAAATATCCAAGGGGATATCCCTTTCTGTCCTGGTCATCATGCCTCCTATTCGTGCTGTTGCGTGTGGCTAATGAACTTGTGGCTCGTTGTTTCTCCTTGGGAAAGGTTCTGGATGGTATTCCCTAGACAATTTGGTCTCTCCTTACTCCTGCTGGCTGCAGATCCTAACTGCTGAGCTGTCCACCTGAACTAGTGATCCCCACCCATCCCAGCCTGTCCTGCACAATCAATCCCATCACACAGCAGACTCTACGGCAGTCCCATGGTCATTTCATACAGCACTGAGAATTGAAGGCTACCAGGAAAGCCTACCCCAGAGCCTCTCTGCATGATTACCCTCTGTGCAGAAAAGAGTCACAGCAAGCCTAAGACTGCTATCCTTAAGCCTGCTTACAAGGTTATCTCGTGGCTAGTGTATAGGACTTGGATTGTGGGAGGATTCCCACCATATTAACTAATAAAAATAAATCACTGTCTCTCAACTATTTGTACAAACAATGTGGTTTCTGCTGAAGACCTGTTTTCCTTCTGGGAGCCTGAAATTTGGTACCTGCCAGGAAGAGGATACCTTCATAATAAGCTCCCAGTAAAAACTCTGAGCACTGAGTTTCTAATGAGCATCCTGGTAGACAACATTTTACACATGTCATGCCTCACTGCCGAGAGAATCAAGTACATCCAATGAGAGTCCACCAAGAGAGGATTCAAGGAAGCTTGGGTCTGGTTCCTCGAAACTTTTTTCCAGGCCCCTTTTCCCTTTGCTGATTTTACTTTGTATCCTTTCGCTGTAATAAACCATAACCGTGAATACAACACAAGCTGAGCCCTGTGAGGCCTCCTAGCAAATCACTGAACCTGGAAGTGGTCTTGGGGACCTTCAGCACATTGTCTGCCACCATGAGGCTTTGACATGGTGGCATCTCAGATTCAAAATGCATGGTACAGCCTACAAGATAAGGTTGGAGGAAAGCCAGAAAAGACAAAACTCAGAACTCACTTATCTTCACTTCTTTCTTCATTCTCTCTTCTCCTTCCTATAATTGCCTGAGTCTGGAAGGGGGATCACGTTATCTTTATACCTACACTATATCAAAAGTTTACTACCTAAGGCAGGTAAGCCTGTCAAGGACATCAAGGGTGAAAGAAGTAGCTTTTCTACACTGGAATAGAAAGTCTTCTTACAGATCCACAGCCTGTCTTACAGGTTTTTTTCTCACTGAATAGTCATAGGTTGCATGTTGAATATCATCCATCTTCTCTCCACAGTCTCTGTGCAGATGGATGCTTTGGGTAGGATGAATTAAGAGCTTATAACTGCAAAAGTAAAGGAGTAAAGCACAATAAAACATTTCAAAATATTACCTCTGTTATATTAGCTTAAAGTTCATTGCTTTTGTTCATATTAAGGTTAATAAAACCATAGTATGAACAAAAGCAACTAAACGCCTGTGTGTAAATATACTATATATATGTGTGTACACACACACACACACACACACACGTATTCAGTTTTCATGTGTTTGTATTACGTTGCTACAAAACTAATTGAGGTTTGCCACTATTTTTAATGTCAAAACCCACAATTACTTTTGCACCAGCCTAATAATTTTACTTCATACATTTTATCTTTTGTTTTTCAATCTAGAAAAGAGCTTCACCAATCAGAGCAAACCCATTGGCAAATTTTCTCTTGTAAAGCAAGTTTAAATAAAATTCTAAATTTTGGACATCACTAAAAGGCAATGTTTAATACTGTACATGATCCAACAAGTTTTTAATTTATTGAGTCAAAAGTAAATTTTACCAATGATCCAAAAATAATAATCAGGCTGAGTGATCAGTTTTACCTGAGATGGCTGTGAACATGAAGAAAAGGACATTAAAATAAAGCAACTAGTGGTAAGAACATTCCCTTAATGGCTAGTGCCATGTCCCAGAGCACGTATCCCTATAATAACCCCTTCCTCAAACTCAGGCTCTCCTTATCTTCTTTGCTTCCCAAACAACCTTCTCCTTTGCATACTGAATAAGAAAATAAATGCACTCAAGCAAGCTAGTATTACCTGGATTCCACGAGGTAAAAAATTGCTTGGTGAGGGTCTTTTGGAGGAGGGTAGTTGTTCTCAGGCAGCATAGTCTGATTTTAGTATCACCTGCTTTCATTTGGAATTAAGGAGAATCCCAAAAATAAATGAACTGGCTCAGAACCACTTGATGAAAATAGCGTTGAAAGGCCCTGTCTCCAGCTGGCCACCACACTGCAGAACGGTGGTTGGGGTCCCCACCTCCCTCCTATTTCCTTTCCTATGTGAGAGCAGCTCATTCCTGCTGCCAGTGCATATTTAACATGAAATTCTTCAAGTACCACTGCAAAGCATCCAGCAAACACACCACCTCTAAAGTTAGTCTTACATATGTAGCCAGAGACATGGATAAATATAGAGACCTAGAAATACATACAGAATGCCAGGAAAACGTGCTCTGGGCCAGAAACATATTGTGAATATGCAAATATCTCAGTGTCTGGTACTGACGCTCTGCCCTTTAGCACTTGCCTAACTCCATCTTTCTCTCTTTTTCTCTTTGCACCATGCCCCCCCTCCACCAGTATCTTCCCATCTGTTTATTTTTTCCAAACTTTCATTTTAAAAAATATGGTATCACCGCTTAAAAATAAGAAAAATATGGTGCCACAAATACGGCTGCCAGGTGTAACATATGATGCTGCTTCTGGGAGTCAGGGAACAAAATGTATAAAGGAGGCTGCATTCAAATTTTCTTACAAAGGTTACCGGAAATGGATTTTATCCATTTTATCTGAACTCTTTTCGTTCCTGGTTAAATTTCAGGGCTGCTTTGTACTCTAAAGAAATTGTATAATCCAGGCCTTGTCATCAGCTTTCTTAATTTATTTCCCTGAAATGACAGGCCTGGCAGAAGCAAGCCTGCCTCTCAAATGTCTGGATTACAGTGTAGCTATGGAAACAGGTGTTAAAGGGGCATGGATGTCAAGTTACACTGGTACTTTGCACATCGCGTTCTATGCGGACAGCATGTTATTTTACATGCTGACCGATGCAACTGCATCCCTGCGCTTGATTTACAGGAGACCATCTCAAAGGAGATCTGCCTCGAGGAAACTATCAAACTGGCCCAGGATGGAGAAGGAAGACAGCAATTTGCTGTTTTCTCTAAAGCTCTGATTCATGTTCTCTGGTCTGCTGGAAATAAATAAATTGACACAAAAGACATTAACAAATAAATAAAATTAAGAGAGAGACAGGGAAATCAGAATACATTTTTATTTATGGTGTAATTTTCATTTTCTTATCTAAAAAGAAAAATGAGAAGACTATTTTAAGAAATAATCGGGCTCTAATTCACATGCCGTCTCTATAACTTTCATGAGTATCACTGTTTACAGTACTAAAGACCCAGTGAATCTCAGCATCATTATATAGAAGTCGCTATTTTCAATAACTTGTGAAAAACAATGACCTGCATTAATCTGACCTACCCAGAAAGACAAAGAAGCAAAGGAATGAATAGTTCTGGAGGAGCCACTACGTGCTGGTCTAGTGATCAGACATGAGTTATTGTATTTCATTTCATCTTTACAAACAGCACTGCAGGGGAGGTATCATCCCTGTTTTATGGGAAAGGAAACTGAGACTCAGATAGGTTAAGTAATAAGCTCAAGGCCTCAAGGTCACAAGTGCAACAGCCAGAATTCAGTCTGAGGTTTGTCCACAAAGCCCATGTTCTTTCCACTAATCAACCTAAGCAGCAAGTTTAGGGCACATAAGGCCGAACTGGCATGCCCTCTCCCTGGCATGTTTCCTCTCACTGCAGTTGGTTTCAGAAGACAAGGCGTCACATCTCAGGCTGGGTCACAATAATGAGGTGTGGTCCCTTGGCACTCATATTATGCTGGCCCAGCTCCAACTTCTTTCTACATTAGCATTACTCAATTGAAATTGTGTCCAACCCTTGATGAGTTATTAAATCAAAGTCCAATTTAAATTGATATTGAGAAACTATGCTTTTTAAAAGCAGTGGCATAAAACCTAATGGATCCTATCTGTTTCCTTTATAAATACTTATTATGATTTTTGATACATCATCGATCTTCTGACAGGCAAAAACAAGAACAAGAGCAGAGATCTTCCGAAACCCACATATATGTAAAATTTTAAAAAATTAAATCGATGCTTCTGAAAAGGTGTGGTGAGATACATTTGCATTCACCTTAATGTGATCATTTACATGCACAAAGTGTCTCATATAGATGAAGCTAACTGATTTCCAGGTGTCTATCCATGTCTATCTTATAAGCAGATAAAAAGAGGCTCGAATAAAACAACCCAAAAGAATAAAAAAGGATGTTGCGAACTGGATATTGAAACTAACAGCAATTGGAAAGTTACAGCAAATTCTCCTTTACTGCCATTGCCATACGTATAGTTTCTTTTGAAAATCTGTACTAATTCATAGGAAACATGTAAAGCAACATTACCAGTAATGGATTTTGGCCTCAAGTTCCAATATTCAAATTGTGCTCAATCCTGAGGAGTTGCTGCCACAATCTAGGCAATGACAAGCCAGTTCAAAGATGCAGCTGTACCTCTTCAGTGAAATCTACCTTCCCCTTCCCTGGAGTAGGGGTGGTTTTAGAGAGGCTAACCAGCAAGTCTGAAAGAGTCGGGTTGATCCAAGACAGAGGAAATGAATCTCAGTTTTCTAAATAGGGAGCTTCCTTCAGTGTATTATTTGAGATTCAATTTCTATTAATTGGGATATAGGGGAACATTTAAGAGGTATATGTTTTATATGTTAAAGGAGAAATGGAAATTCATTCAGTGTAATAACGTGGCTGGTGTTGAAGGACTACTGAGACTCCCTGAAAGTTCTTTCAGGATCAGCTTTGTAGAATAGGAACTTGGTGGAACAGAGAAGGAGAATTTGGGCAACACTCAGAGCACTTGATACAATCCAAACCACCTTCTGAGACACAGATAACTAATATTCTGTATATGCATTATCCCTTTGGACATTTAAAATACCATGGAAAATTGGTCTTATCATTCCCATTATCCAAGATCACAGAGTTAGTAAGTGGTGATGGCAGGACTTGAACCCAGGGATACCTGCTACCTCTAGGGCTCCTGCTTTGCTTTAAGACCATAGGGATTATCTGTCCTGCCTTGCCTGAATTGTGGTTATGCCAAGCCTTTCCTTGACAGTTGAATTAGTCAAATTCACAAATGAGCCCAGATTCTAAGTCTATAGCACTCAAAATTAGCAGAATTCTATAGCTGTTACTCCTTGGATAGTCTATTTTCTACCATTCATCAACTAGAAATATATTCCAACTTGATAAATATGATTTTCTTTTCTTTTTCATCTCTGCTTTGAAATAGCCCTTTTACACCATTTAGGAAACAACGACTTCAGGTAGTAGACACAACAAACTTTTCCTCTGAGGTTCAGAAGGCTATATTTATAAACATCCATTCATTCAACATTATTTGAACACCTACTGATATGGTTTGGCTGTGTCCTCAACAAATCTCATCTTGAATTCCCATGTATTGTGGGAGGGACCTCAGGGGAGGTAATTGAAACATAGGGGCAAGTCTTTCCTGTGCTGGTCTCATGATAATGAATAAGTCTCATGAGATCTGATGGTTTCATTAATACGAGTTTCCCTGCACAGGTTCTCTCTCTTTGCCTGCTGCCATCCATGTAAGATGTGACTTGCTTCTCCTTTTGCCTTCCACCATGATTGTGAAGCCTCTCCAGCCATGTGGAACTGTAAGTCCATTAAACCTCTTTCTTTTGTAAGTTGCCCAGTCTCAGGTATGTCTTTATCAACAGTGTGAAAATGGTCGAATACACCTACTCTGTGTTCAGTATGTTCAGTGCTGTGCAATGCAAATGATTTCAAGTAATTTACAGTCTAGTTGAAAAGACAAGCCAATTATTATTTTGACAGTACAATAGCAGAGGGATGCACAGAATATTTTGACAATAGGAGAAAGGGGCAGATAATTCAGTATTCAAAGATGGGGAAAGGTGGAGGAAAGCATTAAAGAAGGGTGGATCATGAGGTCAAGAGTTCGAGACCATTCTGGCAAATATGGTTAAACCCTGTCTCTACTAAAAATACAAAAATTAGCTGCGCATGGTGGTGGGTGCTTGTAATCCCAGCTACTTGATAGGCCCAGGAAGGAAAATCGTTTGAACCTGGGAGGTGGAGGCTGCAGTGAGCTGAGATTGCACTATTGCACTCCAGACTGGGTGACAATACAAAACTATGTCTCAAGGGAAAAAAAAAAAAAGGTTTCTCGGGGAAGTCACATGTAATTCATAAGTAGGGGTTCTTTCTGTAGGTTAATAATTGCATAAATTGTGTTCATGATTCAGTTCCAAATTATATTGTCTCATCATATTAGCATACGAACAAGTACTCTGAGGTTGTATGTTTTTTCCTCAATCTCCAGTTTATGGGGAAAAAATGTTGGATTTATAGAAAACTTTACTCATACACACTCACACTCGCATGCACACTCACACATCCTTGGTGGGACAGTGTGCTGCTGCAATTGCTTCAGTCCCACACCATCTCACAGAGGGCACTGACAGGATGAGCATCCACTTCACCCAATGTTGCTTCCAGTAAATATCAAGTGCTATATGTTTAGGCAAGGCAACATGGGTCTGCAAATAACCAAAGTCAGAGAAACAATAGATATGCTTAGGAGTTCTGTTAAATGCAGACTTCAATTAACTCTTGTGTACAAAACTCCAGGTCTTTTCCCCAAGTCTTAACCTTTGTTCTGTGGCACAAACTTTCTAACGTTTCTCTCTAGACCATCCCCCAAAAGTAGAGCTGACTAGACCCATTGTTGGGCTTCACTTGTAAATTGGCATTCATTCAGATATCATTCTATCTGAGTAAATTTTTGTTTTGTCTTATGATAATAGCTTTTTCATAAAGTATGGCCCCAATGCCCAGAAAACCAGAGAAAGTACACTTTGATACGTATGAACTTTCTCTGCATTTGATTAAATCCCAAGTGAATTCTTGGCTTACCTCATTTCCTTGCTAACAAGAATGCAAACATTCTCTGGTCTTTCTTCTTTATTTTGTCTGTTTCCCCAAAGGTCCTGGTGACTGGCACATGTTCCCTAGAGGTCCTGATTACACACATTCCGTTGGGCTGTATTACCCTGAAATATTTCCCCTTTTCATGCAACAAATACTCCACCCCATCCCTACAAACCACTCAACATATGTAGGTGTTCAGACATCAGTAAGCAATGAATACAGGATATATATGCCTCTGTATACTAGATTATGACAAACCTATTTACAATTATAATCTCCTTGCCATTTGGTATCTGAAAATCTGTTGGTGTCTGGAATAAATTTTCATTCAATGCAAGGATACATATAATTGGTATATGGGCCAAAAAGTTGTGTCTTTTTCAGATATCTTAAAAAATAAATATCTTGTGATACTTTTGATAGCATTTAAATTTATATGCTTCTCCCTTTTCATTTTTAAAAATAATGTTCTCTGGAATGATTTCCACTGACTGAGGATGTGAGTTCACAGGAAAAGATGATCTTAAACTCAGCCAGGACACAGAACTGTTATGTTCTGTTCTCTGGATTCTTTTTCGTATTTTAAATTGGCTACACTGGATTTACTAGCCTGACTTACGGAGTGCTTTCTATTTATCCCCTACCTTTCAATCCCCCTAAGGTGCAACTGCACAAACCTTGTCCTTTATACAGAAAAGCACTTTGCTGTCCTGGTCAAATGGAAGGCTGCAGTGCATACTTTGAATGGCTGAAATTTTCTCTTAAATGAAATATAGGAGCCATAACTCAGTTTCTCTGGCAATGAACCATAGAGGCCATTCATCAGGATGTGGCAGACATTTATCTCCTCAAATACTCCAAGGCAGATGGAAATAGCATCTAGCCTCCTGTCAGAATAAATAACCCAAATATTGCCCCCTTCCTGAAAAGGCCCAAACAGATCAGCAGCCATAGATCAGCAGGAGGCAAAACCAAACCAGTCAGCTGTAAACCTTTGCTCCCCTCCCACCTCTGTTCATGGGCATGGCAGTCTCATTTCACAATGGGTGGGCGTTTTACAGCCAAGGCCTTTGTTCTGACCCTCTTAGTAAGAGGTCCAAAGCTAATGTGTTATTTTTCAATGTAAAGTTCCCATCTTGCCTTCTTTTGATTTTACTGGGGGGGGGGGGGGGGGAAGGACTTTTTTCATTTTCCAACCTAAATACAAACATTTAAAAATGATCTTCTCCAGGGAATAGTTTGAGACAACAAGGTTTTTTCCTCTATTTTGAAGCAAATTAGGCCTGTAGACTTAAAAATGTTCAAGTAATAAATTCTATGGTATGCGTATTTTTGCCACAAATTTTAGAAATTTAAAATTTTCAACAAAAGATATTAAATCGGTCTTAAACTCAAGAATAGATAAAATTAATACAGTTTTAAAATACTCACCTTTCTTAATTTTATCATACTTACAATATATTTAAGTCTTCTGGAAGACAACCAGAATGTAAAATAGTTTTTTCCCCTGTAAAGCTGGCCTTGTATTAAAACTGTTTATTAAATTTCTGAGACACTCAAAGCTTCATGGTGATGCTTTCATTTGCAAAGTTTATAAGCAGGGCCAACTCTATACCCTGAAGTGCCTAACTTCAGCCTAACCAGACTAGCCTAAGAATTCTACCCGGGTTTTCCTCGCTATACACGCAAAGAGAATTTTTTATTTAAATGTTTTACTTTTTAGCTTTCATAAAAATGTTAAAATGGCCAGCACAGAGGCTTACACCTGTAATCCCAGCACTTTGTGAGGCCAAGGCGGGAGGATCACCTGAGGTCGGGAGTTCAAGATCAGCCTGAAAAACATGGAGAAACCCTGTCTCTATTAAAAATACAAAATTAGCCAGCGTGGCAGCACATGCCTGTAATCCCAGCTACTTAGGAGGCTGAGGGAAGAGAATCTCTTGGACCGGGAGGTGGAGGTTGCAGTGAGCTGAAACTGTGCCATTGCACTCCAGCCTGGGCAGCAATAGCAAAACTCTGTCAAAAAAAAAAAGTTAAAAAGTACTAATTGTACTCTAAGAGTACTCTAATATCTTAGCTGAGAAATTTTTAAAATTGAAAAGTCTCAAGCAACTAAGGCACTTGTTTTGCTTTATTTTATGTAAAAATATGGCTTTTTCCCCAAAAGTTCTCCCTGTCCCGTTTTAAGTAGCCCCAACATTTTTCCTAGGAGATTATAAACTTTTTAAGAAAATGACTTGATGACATAGACTCTGTAAGTCCAACTTACATAGCATACTTCCATGTCTTCATTAGGCATTCAAAGTGCTAATTACATTGATTTGAACTGGCAGGACAATAGAACACCCCTGAAAAATGTATTTTGGAAATGACAAAAGTAAAAGCATTGTCTTCAATGAATTGGTGGTATCCATTAAATAGCCAAACACCGTTTTTGAAAAGGGAAACAAAGAAAAATAGGCAGGGAGCTTTGTCTGTTCTAGGCTCAGCTGCTTAGCCAGCAGTAGAAAATTTTTGGCTTTAGTGTCAAGCCACACTTGAGCATCTCCTTGTAAAGAGAATTTACAAGTATGAAAAACAACTTAAACACATTTTCTGCAAGTGAAGTGAAAGAACATCTGTAGGAACACAACTATGAAATTAAGGAACCTCAGATTGTTCCCTTAGAGGGTAGATCCTAAGATATTTACTGTATATTCTCAGCAGTTTGTGGTTTTTGCCCAATGATGGATACACACATGTACACAAAGAAGACTCAAACACTCCAAGAAAAGCAGAATCTTTAATATAGAGTTTGAAATCTAAGTCCAGCATTAGCAGCTGGTTTTCTTCTGTAGAGCTAAATAATTCCTAAATATGATATGAAAACTGAAAACCCTTGAATGGTTCTCCAATACCTGTAAGATAAAGTCCAAACTTAAGGCTTTAATTAGTGTCCATATCTCTAGCCTTTTACCTGCAATTCCTTTAGTATATAACCAAGCTTGTTGCTTGCCATGGAAGCCACATTCTCATACTCTGTGCCTTTGCCTAAGATGCCCTGTCTATATTGAGGGAAAGGAGCACTTGATGACAAATGACTAATAAAATACACAAACATACAACACACACACACGTCCCCACCCTCACCATCACCCACCACCGCCACCACAAGAACAAACAGGCCCTTTTCCCGCATGATGCTAATTTTCCTCAACCTGCCTCCTCCAAAGAAAACTTTATAATTTTATATACTTTACAAAACTCCTGTACAATAGCCCTTTTTTTTGGTTATCTCCTAATAAGAATTGTGACCTCATCATTCAACACAAAAGTACAGCTGCTATCACAAGAGGGTTATAATATCTCAATATTGTCCTCCTGGCAAACAGCTACACACAACTTAACATACTCAGGACACAGGTAAGGCTTTCCTGGCACTACCAGGGGAGACTCACAGGACCCCTGCTTTCTCCCTCTGGTTTTTGTTATGTTGCAGCCAGAGCAACTGCCATGTTACAACATTTATATCACTCTCTCTAGATTATATAGTGTCTACAATGCAGAGTATCTATTTCTGACTTATCTTTATATATGCAGGAAAAAATGGAGGACAGAGCTGCGAAGGAAGGATGGAAGGAAGGGAGGGAGGGAGAGAGGGAGAGAGAGAGTGAGGGAAGGAGGAAGGAAGGAAGGAAGGGAGGGAGGGAGAGAGGGAGAGAGAGAGTGAGGGAAGGAGGAAGGAAGGAAGGAAGGAGGAAAATAATTCACACACACTGGTACTAAAATATAGTAATATACTCATTCATTCACTCACTCATTCTTTCATTCACGCGAGGGACCTGGTTGCAGAATGGTGCTCAGAGGAATTGAGAGAAAATGCTAACTAGTGTCTTAAAGCCTAAAGATAAGATAAAGTCAGTGAACCACTGGTATGAAAGTCAAAATCAAGCTTAAAGTGCAGAAACCAAGAGGACAGTAAAGTTGAGATGCAGCAGAGGGGTTGAAGTGCAGAGCATTCTGCCCTCTTCAGAGGGGACAGGTATGGTTTCCAGTCCGTGGCAGTCCCCATCATTCCTTAATACTTTGTCTAGCTAGACTCATTCTGTTTTACCAATCCAGATACTGTAGGTATTTGGGCTGTGGACCTATGACCTAAGGGATTTATTTAATAAATGAGTTTTTGGAACTCATCTGATCCACTGGTTTGGATGCCGAGAATTTAGACACTTCTGAAAGAAAAATAGCTTATTACTGACAATGTTTTTAAACTACAGAGCCATAAAGCCTTTGGTAATATCTCTAGCTTCATTCATCAAACCAGGCATTCTAATAGTTGCTTGAGGGCAAGGAGCACTTGATGACAAATGACTAACAAAATACACAAACATACAACACACACACACACACACACACACACACCCTCACCGTCACAACCACTGCTACCACAAGAACAAAACACACAATTCCCCCATGATGGAAATTTTCCTCACCCTGCCTCTTCCAAAAAAAGAAAAACTTTATAATTTTGTATGCTTTACAAAGTTCCTATACAATACTAGAAATAGCCTTTTTTTTTTTTTTTTAGTTTTCTCCTAATAAGAATTATGACCTCATCATTCAACACAAAAGTACAGCTGCTTTCACAGGAGGGTTGTTCATTTTCCAGCAAAGCTGAAAGGTGGCTGTGTTTAGTTCATAGTATTTTCCTTTAATGAGGTGGTATCTATGTTTGCTCCTTGAGAGGCAGAGTCAGAGGAGAGATGGCAGGGAGCAGAAAGTCCTTGAAATCAATTGGCTGTGTGGAAAACTAAGGGTCTAAGATATCCTTCATATTTGCTCTAACCATAATCCATTGGACTTGCATTTCGTGCTCTATCAAATCAAACCTTCCTGAAGGAAAACCTGATTCTTTTAGGCTCAGTCTGTATTCTGAGAGCACAAGCCACATGGCCTCCTTCAATAAGTCCCCATTACTGCCGACTGCATTGGTTTTGGAGCCAAATCCCAAGGGCTCCAAAGATGGATCATTCAATCTTCTGAGTAATCAATCCCAGGAGCTTGCCGCTCCAGCCTGCATGGCTGAGCTACAGGAGCAGCCAGCCTTGCGGCCAGGGCAGCATCGGGCCTGCGGAAATGGCAGCAAATGCATAACCTCCTCTTTAAAAAGCCTCTACACGGATGCTTGGAAAGGGCAGGAGGAAGGTGTGAAAACAGAAGCAGGGTCTGGTGTAGGAGGGTGGAAGATTGGATCCTAAACAAGTCTAACTTAAGACAAAAAAACAAAAAGATTACTTGACCCTGTGCAAAAACCTCACACCCTGCAGTGCCCTTCGGGAAACTCAAACCACCCAACTCTGTTGTCACATACTGAACCCACACCCAGAGTGTTAAGTATCACTGGAGCTTGGACAGAAAAATATCATCATTCCCTCCTCCTGGCTAGTGTCTTTAAATAGCTCCTCTTATTTACGGTGTACATAGTGTTAATGTCCTTCAGTTGCTCTATTTTCAAGGATGGAAAAGCCGTTGCTAAGCATTTCTAAATGACAGCCCCAGGGTTCATTAAAAATATGGCAAACATTTGCTAAGCTCATTAAGTGCAATTTTTGTGTGTGTGTATCAGATTCCTCCTCTGCATGTTCTGCGTGACCAAACATCTATTAACCCTAATCCCATTGATGAGTCTGATACATTCAAACCGGCAATTAGACAAAACAAAAGGGATATTTATGGAGAGACTCCTAAGTGGGCTTTCATATTGGTCTAAGCTGTTTCAAAACGACAGTTTAATTCCCCTCTGTTAATCCCTCGCTTCCAGAGCACTCCCTTTGTTTGATTATAGGCTGTCAGGTTTAGGAATTCTGATTGAATCAAAATTCGAAGCAAACTAGAAACACATAATAATTACACTATTTAAGCACTGTTGCCTACTGTATAAGCAAATGAAATGCTCCACAAATGAGGACTCCTCAGCACAGAGCATTTCTAAAATGTATTGCTTGCACAATTAGAGGCCATAGAATGTGAATTAGGTGGTTGTTTTCCCCGATCCTCTTAAAAATGCTCCAGTTGATGAATCTGGTGGTAAAACATCATGCATTAAATCCGTTGACTAGGCAAAAATATTTTAAGACGGGCTCCCTCTGGCCTTCCTCCATGCTACCCCCTCACCTCCCTCCTGCCTCCCCCACCACAGCTGTGGACTGGTCTGACCCACAGTGGTTAATCTGAGCACTAGCTCTCATTTCGCCACTCCAGCTTTCCATTAACTCAGGGCCACGGTGGTGTTATTATTAGAGGCGGAAAAGATTCCGCATCACTTACATGGTGTAAAGCTGGGTAAATAAACAAGTAGTGACTGTGGATGTCTCCCAGTTGCACCAGGCCTCAATTTTTGAATGCACTCTTTCAAATAGCAAAATGACCCTTCTCTAGTTGTCAAACCTCTCTTTGTTTTCCCTTAAAGAAAAGGAAACTCACCAAGAGGAGTGGACTTTTGACAGAGTTCCCCCGCAGTAACATCATTTTCAAGTGGCTCTTGACCAGCTGAGCTTTTTCAAAGTGTAACTTTTATAGCCACAAAGGATCATGTCTTATTTGGGTTCATTAAACTTCCTCTTAGTTTGCAAAAGGCTGACCAAACTCACAGCTGCCGAGAGAGAGAAGCCAACCCTTCATCATTCTTCAAGTCAATTCAGCACTGGTCAGGGCTCTATTTTGAAAGCCCTACCCACAGTTGTACTTCATAATTTAGTCTCTGTTGGATGAAAAAAAAACAAACAAAAATAATTCTCTTATTTGGGTAGGAAATGGATCTTTTGTGTTTTGCTACTGGCAAAAGTTCTGGTGTTGCCATTGAAAGCATGGCAACAAGGTGATTTATGAAAGTGCTGCCTGAGTGAGGCAAGAGTGCTGGGACTCGCAGGGCTGGGTGAGAACATTACCTAAGAAATAAAGACAGGAGGAACAAGAGATCAGCTTGCCAGATTGTAGTCACAGCCTTCCCCACCTCCCTCCTCTCCCTGCCCAGAAACTATGCTTCCCAGCATTCCCTACCACCAGGATTCCAGGTCAGATGCTTCCAAGAAAGGGATCTCACTAGGATTTGGAAGATGAAGAGAAAAAGAAGCCACTCTTCTCCAGCAGTAGCAGGGACGGGTCCCAGTGTACTACTGAAAATTGCTGTGAGGCAGCCCAAGCTTCCCTCTGCTTCCTGCACTTCCAGATTTCTTGAACAGGGAGTTCCCGCCTGACCTTGGCTCTTAGCCCTCTTCATGGATGTGCGAGCCTCTAATTACCCATGTTAACAATACTTTCTGCTTCACCTACCTGGCTGAAACTTGACTGATGCCGGTAATAGGTACCTGGAACTGGGGAAGACAGCAAAGTTGACTGAAGCCAGACCACTTTGAAAATGGGGTCTGAAGCTTAGTGTGGGGAGTCTGCCATTTCATTCATGCATGCAAGCCTCCTTTCAACAAATTTTTACAGGGGCCACCTAAAGAGTCCCAGACCTTCTGGTAGAAGCTAGTGATAGAGCTATGTACCCTAATCCAGAGATCTTATAGCACAATACAATAAGGAAGTGAGAAAAGGAGCTGTAGCTGCCATTTATGGGGAGACTGATAAAGGAAAACAATAGTAATGAATTTAACAATAATGACAACAGCAACAACAAAAGGTTAGTTGGGAGCCAAACTATGTAATCTTTCTAACATTGTAGCTTTGAAGCATCAAATCAGTTTACTCTCCGCTTCCCAGTTCTTGTCTTCTTTTATACATGATGTTATGAAATTAGAGATAACAACGGTAAAGTACCCAGCACAGTAGCCAAAGCACAGTAGTTACCAAGCAAATGGTCCTTGTATCTTTTGTTCCTCACTAGGCACTAAGCTTCTAACAGCAGCTGCCAGGTTTTACTGCCTTGGTGTCCCAAGTATTTACTTAGCACAGTGTCTTAGGTTTAAAAGACGTTCAATAACTCATGAATGAATGATGAATGCTGGAATAAATGAATACTTGAATAAACTGTGTGCTACATAATACATGCTTGGCAATTGAGCTGTTCATGTTGTAATTGAGTATAATTAGTATCCTGTAAATGTGTACAAAACCCAGTGGGAACAAAGGGGAAAGAACTCTTGGATGAATTAGGAAAGGAAAGGAGCATTAATGCTGAGACTTGAAGGATGAGAATGACCCAAAGCTCCTACCATTTGGACAAATGATGGCACATCAATACAACCAGTTGAAAAGTGTGCCCAGTATGTTGACACAATCTTCTTACCTGGGCTTCTCCAGGTCTCTCACTCTGAATGACGGCCAAGGCTTCCCCCATGGAGCCAGGGTGAGCCTCCTGTGACCTGTGGAGTTAACTCTGAGCTCTGTGATTCTATGAGTTTTCCGGTAGGGAAACCCACACATCATATAAGTATGCCCCATGAGTGACGCAGGCTCTCATTTCTGCTGAAGGAAATGAATTCAAAAGAAAATGATAATCTACAGGGAGTAACACCTACACAGTTATCACTCAAATGATCCCAAAAGGCTCTGAATCTGATTGGAGCAGTGCTTCATAAACTTCCTTTCAAGGGGTTTCTTTGTCATCTTAGTAATTATGAAAGACTTTTAGAGTCTGATTATAGATGCTCAATCTCCGTTCAATTTTATACTTATTTTTAAACTTTACCCATTGTTTCTTTTTTTCTAGGTTTTTTTTTTTTTTTTGCCTATGCATTTTTAATTTAATGTATTTTCTCCTTCTGCCTCCTTGCTACCTCCTTCTTCTCATGCTCCCTTCCCAAATGTCAACAGCAATGTTCCAGAATCATTTCTGGGTGGCCTCATTCTTTATCTGTGATACATTTTTCCTGACATTCTTATGGGAGAGTCTCAGATCAGTGTTGGCTATAGGCCTGGTTACTTTCTCTGCTCATTCAATCATTTAGTCATTTATTCATTCATTCATAAATAGCTACTGAGCATCTGCTATGTGCCCAATAGTGTTCTGGGCACTGAGAACAGGTCAGACAGGTCCATGCTCATGGAATTCCACTTCTGGTAGGAGAACACAGGTGTCCCCTGGATATATCATAAAATAATTAAAGGGTATAAGTAAAATGTCACACTGAGGTTTCTCACATTCCCTTTTCAACAACTCTTTTGGCCTGTGTTGCTTCTTTTACTCTGCTCACTGGCAAAACTTTTTTTCTGCCGGGCTTCCCACAGCTGCCTGGTCCTCACGGGAGGCCCCCAGTAAAGTAGACCCACTCTGTATTTAGACCTACACCATCTTACTCAAACGAGGTCAATCTATCTTACAACCTAATGCTTCTCAAATTAGGATATGAACATCATATACCAGGAATGTACAAAACTACTGGAAAAATCCAGTGCAGCTTTCTGGAACATCAAGTCTGCTGGGGAATAAAGAGGAATATATCAGTGCATAGAATGTAAAATTTACATGAAAGTTTTAGATAAAACAGAGGAAAAGAGAGATCATGCTTGTGGTCGATTGCTTTTAAACTATGCCCCAGAGTCCTAAAGAACAGTAAGAGACAAACAAGAAGAGAGAGGGAAAACAAGGCAGAGACAGAGGTGAGCCGAGGAGTGGGAGGTGAACATTCAGAAGGATGATGTCAGGAAACCCCTGAGAATGGTGCCAGATGCTGCTTCCATAGGGCGCGCGTGCCCAGCTGCTCTCCTGCTGAAAATCCTGCAAAGCCTTCCGCTCGCAGTCAGGAACGCCCCTCTACCCAACCCCCACCCTGCACTATCTGTCCTTGCCCAGCTCTCAAAGCTCACCCAATACCTTTTTTCTTTTCCTTCCTATGTACAATCATGTGGTTCCTTCTTTAGGGTTTTGCACTAGCTGCTGCCTTTGCCCGCAATTCTCACACACTCCACCCTCTCCCATATCTTGTCTTCACAGGATTAGAAGCTTCTTTCCTTCTTGTCATTGGCTCTTTGTTAAATGGCATCTTCTCAGAGAAGTCTTCTTTAACAACATGTGATCCAAATAGAAGGGGACTTCCTGTCAATTGTCCAACATCCCTTTTTCTATTCTCTGTATCTAAAATGATCTTCTTTGTGTATGTGTGCTTAATGTCTGTCTTGCCCAACCTGGATCACAAGTCCTGAAAGCAGAGACCTTGCCTGTCTTATTTCCTGATACGTCAATTCTCAAAGGTGTCACGGATATAGTAGACATGCCATTAATACTTGTTTTGTAATTGAAGATTGAAATAACACCTTGCATAAGCCTTTTCTGAAAGAACGTGATGGGAGTGGTGTTTTAAAAAGAGGAGAAAGACTGGGAGCGGTGGCTCATGCCTGTAATCCCAGCACTTTGGGAGGTCAAGGTGGGTGGATCACCTAAAGTCAGGAATTCGAGACCAACCTGGCCAATGTGGTGAAACCCCATCTTCACTAAAAATACAAAAATTAGCTGGGTCTGGTGGTAGGCTCCTGTCATCCCAGCTACTGGGGAGGCCGAGGCAGGAGAATTGCTTGAACCCAGGAAGTAGAGGTTTCGGTGAGCATGGTGCTATTGTACTCCAGACTGAGCAACAAGAGTGAAACTCCATTTTAAAAAAAAAAGAGGAGAAAAGGTTGTACAAATGAGAGTGGTCGCTCTTCATAGCTTCTCATAGAGCTACATCAACAGAGCCGCTGAAATGGGCAACTGATCATACCCACTAATTCCCAAGAATGGTTTATGTATTCAGCCAGTCAGCTTTCTCGTTTAGATTTATTATTCTGGACATTGTGTAAGCACTGAAGACCTAGAGATGAATGCTGCATTATTGATATCTTTGAGAAAGTTGGGGAGAGGGTTACTCACAGGATGGAAAGTGCTTTGATGGACGTGTGTACAAATTATTCTGAGCAGGAGTGACCAACTCTCATCTAAAGGAGTTACAGAAACAGAACTCACATACGATCTGGGGATAAGAGGAAACTTTACAAGCAGTAAGAAAGGGAAAGTTCAGGCTAGGTAGAAGGGCAGCAGCATATGCAGTAAGTTGAAGCTGTAAAATGTTCCTTACAATCAGGGGAAAGGTGGTGCCCGTATGGTGGGAAGCCAGGGAGTCAGACAGACGGGTAAAGGGAGATGGGCTTGTGAAGGGCTTTCCTTATCAAATTACAGGATTGAAACCATCCTGAGGCCACTAAAGAGTTGGGGAGAGGCTTAAGGATAATGGAGGCGGTGTGAAGAATGCATGCCCAGCAGCCACAGCAACAGACCATAAGGCTACTGCATGAACACGGGAAAGAGCTCATCAAGGCAGTGCCCTGAGGTGAAGAAAATTAAGCCAGAGGTAGGAGTGACAAGATTCACTAATTGGATGTGTGTGGTGAGAAAGTGAGAGAAACCACAGAGGAATGAGGAAATTGTTACAGTGCATGGCAGGAGCAGTAGGAACATAGGAGAGAGACAGGTTTGAAGGGAAGTCTCTCAAATCTTCATATGGTTTAACGCGCAACTCACTCCAGCAGCCCTGGCATTTTATTGGTTGTTAAAGATGGCTAAGCCTTGCCACTGGGAATTTAAAGGCTGAGATAAAAGCATCGTGACAGGCCAGCAGGAGAGGTGTTTTTAAGAAGAGTGTCTGTCCCAGAGTCCTCTCTGGTCACCCACAAAGACCACTGCCCTCATTAATGGAACATGGGCCATGCCTGCTGCCAGCCACCACTAACACCCCTCTACAACCCCGTTGTCATACATTATAAGTTATTTCAATCCATCTAACATAATGAGACCACTTTGCAATTCCATTATGATTTGCTCTCAAGTTTAAAAGCTATAGCAAACCACGATGAAGGAAATGCACTGTGGCAGTGCTGTGCCATCCTTTGGGGTTCCACACGCTTCCCAGACAGCCAACCCAACGTTCTGAGCATATAGGACTCTTAGAGGGGATTTGCCAATCTCTTTTTCCAAGAGTATTAGTAAATATCTATAGCTCCCTGTTGGATACCAAAGGCAGCTGCCACACTCCACGTTGGTGCCAGCAAAGTACTTCGCATAGACAAGACAGCTTTCTGGGGCTGCTTTCTTTCTTGTCAGCTTTTCAAACGTCACTCCAACAGAAATCTTTTGTATTTAAGCTAGTGGCCACAAAACCAGAATATGTCTTCTGGTCAAACGTGCCTTTTATATGTTCTGCCACCTTTCTTCTCCTCCCTAATTTTTTTTTTTTTTAAGATGGAAAAAATCGCAGTGGGCTCTTTCTGATACTACTTTCATTATGGCCACAAACTTCCTCATAGAAGCGTATCTGTTCACATGGAGCCTCCTTTGTGCCCAGAGAAATGCTATTCACAATTCAATAAATGTATCAGCCTCATCGCCTTTGAATACAGGCTTCCTTGGTTTAAATTTTCTGTGAAACCACTGACACATTGTCAGTGTTTGATTAGTTAAATGAACCAATAAATTTCTTTCTTTTTTCAGCAACATTTTGTGCAGTCCAGTTCTCAGCCTCTCCAGGGTAATGTTTGTGCAGTTTTGAAAGTGAAGCCTAGAGCATTCTTCTTTAGCCCAACACCTTCTTCCACCACCATATTGAAAGTGAAGGTTATAGGTTTCCAGATCAAAGCTCTGAATTGGCATGAAGCCTAGCTAATTACTCTGCTGGCACTGAGCCCCTTGGGAGATCAGATAGGCCTCCCTCACCTTCAATACAGCTCAGTAATGGGGAATTAAATACTGGATAAGAAACTGAGAGGAATAATTCACTGCAGACAGAGCTGAACAGAAGTATCTGTTGGAGAACAAGGGCCTCTTGGCACCATATCTGAGGCTCACAAATGACAAAGCCGATGTGAAACACTATTGGGAGCAAATGGATTATGAAAGACCTGGGAGAACTTTCCCATAATGCTAATCCTCCCTGAGAGATGGTATAATCCAGAGAACGGAGAAAACATCCTCCAGCCAGAAAACCAGCAAAATCAACATACACAGATCTGTGTTTGAATCATAACCTTCCCTTTAAAGAATGATTTTGAAGAGCATCTCTGTAACTTCTTTGGCTAGTCCTTAAAGAAAAACCTCAAATATACAATAAAAAAAATATCTGCTCACATTTTCTAATGAGCAACGCATGGTGTTAAGCACTATGAAGTCTTGAAAAGTTAACAAATTATGGTCTCTGCCCATCAGAGCTTCACAGTCTGTGGAGACAGATAGTCACTCCAAGAATGCATGCAGAGGACTTTAGAAGGAAAAGAGATGGTAAAAATATGTGAAGACAGCAGGGATCTAGGTATTATGGAAGAAGAGAGATTTGACTTGAGCCCTGAATAACAATTTGAACTTCAATTAACAAGGTAGAGAAATGGAAGGACATTGTCCCTTCTTTACTGAAATAACAGTAAAAGCAGAAGAAAATATTTGTAAAAGTTGAGGGTATGTTGAAGGAATAGCAAGTAGAGTTGATATATGGAATACATGACGTATGGTTGAACCCCATGGAGGGGTGAAAAATGGGAAATAGGAAAGGTCAGCATTAAAGTCTGAGGTTTGAGAGTTTTCTCTTCTGTTCAGTGAAGGGCCATTGAATGACTTGGGAAGGGAGACATGTGGCCAGATCCTAGCTGTAGGATAATAATGGGAAGCAGTGTGCATGCTGGATTGGAAGAATGAGGTATTAGAGACAGGGGATCTGGTTAGGAGACTACTATAATATTCCAAGCATGAGGTAAGGCAAATCCAATGTTAATGAGAGAAGGGAATGGTGGTATGTATAGTAGGTGAAGCAATGGCCCTCTAGAGATGTTCCCATTCTAATCTCCAGAACCCATTACTTTACATGGCAAATGGGACTTTCCAGGTGTGATTAAATTAAGGACCTTGAGAAGCAAGGCTTACTCTGGACTATCAGGATTGGTATAAGCTAATCACAAGAGTCCTTGTCGGAGGAAGCCGGAAGGATCAGAGTGAGAAAGAAAGAATGAAAAGGTGGAAGCAGAGGTCAGAGAGGAGAGAAGATGTTACCCTAATAGCTTTGAAGATGGAGGAAGGGGCCATGAGCCAAGGAGGCAAGTGGTCTCTGGAAGCTGAAAGGCAATGAAATGAATTCTCTCCTAGAGGCTCCAGAAGGAACTCAGCCCTGCTGATACCTTGATTTGAGCCCAGTACCTATTTTGGACTTGTGACCTTCAAAAATGGAAGATAATGAATTGGGATATTGTTAAGCTACCAAGCTTGTGGTAATTAGCTATAGCAGCCATAGGAAACTAATACAAAGTGACACACATTTCCCAGGTGGTATTGATATTACTACACATCCACTGATTAAATTGGGAGAATAAGAAAAATAAAAAATTTCAAGTGGCTTAGTGAAATCATTGATAAATCAATTCACCATTAACAGAAACATTGAGCAGAAGAAAGCATGGTGAAAGAGGATGAAATTCAAAGGAAAAGAAGATAGAAGAAAAGAAGGGAGCATAGAATAGGACCTTTGAGAATGGGACACCAGTCCCTCAGAATGAGGTTGACAGATGTCTCCCAGGAGGGGAGGTAAGGGAACATTATAATGCCCTGGATGACACTCTATGCTTTACTATACTAGGCAATGCACATTATTCATTTTATTAAAGAGCTTATAATTAATCACTTCTGGATCTTAGAAAACTTATGCCAGGACCATTCACAGCTTGATTTTAGGTAGGTTTCTCTGCATTCCACATGTCCCTTTGCTAGAAGGCCTGTTCTAATTTATATTAACCCTGTTATATGTATTACTTAGATTTTAATTTCCCCTTGATTATGAGCTCTTCAAGCTCACCTGAAAGAACCCACAACCACTTGGTAGTTCTATTTAAATACATCTTGTCTCCAAACTCTCCACTGTGCCAAGTCCAGCTCTCCTGACACCTGTTCCTTCTTATTTGGATGTTTCCATAGGAAATGTCAATATCTCCCTTTCCTTAGGTACAACAGCATGGCAACTCTGAGACCTGGGCATCAGTTGGCACTCAAGACTGTAGAATCTCTGCTTCATTTCCAATAGCTTTTCCAAGAACTTTCCAAACAAAGACCTTCTCTTCCTCTAATGAAGTATGAGAAAATAATGTTTGCCCAGGTGCAGTGGCTCATGCCTGTAATCCCAGCACTTTGGGAGGCTGAGTTGGGTGGATCATGAGGTCAAGAAAGGGAGACCATCCTGGCCAACAAGATGACCCCATCTCTACTAAAAATAGAAAAAATACTAACTGGGCATAGTGGCATGCACCTGTAGTCCCAGCTACTCAAGAGACTGAGGCAGGAGAATTGTGTGAACGCAGGAGGCAGAGGTTGCCGTGACCCGAGATTAGGCCACTGCACTACAGCCTGGTGATAGAGTGAGACTCCATCTCGAAAAAGAATTAAAAATAAAATTATGTTTCCTTCACTGATGTTACTTCATAGTGTTACACATGTATTTGTAATACATGACTTCAAATTCTTGTGGAACAAGGTAACATGTAAGTAAACAAACACTGTCTTGCCTTAACAAGCAGTGTCCAGAACTTTCAAGTGTCTCTTACAGCAAAAATCACTTGCCCAGTGATCAGAAAATATCTAACCCTTTCCTTTATCTTCAGTTGGGAATACAATTAAGCAAACTTTAGAAACAATACACCATTCTAAAACTGAAGATAAGATAATAGGACATTTGTTCATATCTTTCAAAAGCTTTTCTTCCAAATTGTACCCAGCTGTCTACACTGGCTTAGCAACTGTCTTCCTTGTGGTGGGCTCAGCTGAGAACAGCTGCCTTATCCAACTGGCATGCTAAGCACAATGACAAGAGCCTGGGAGCTCTTCAGGAACCTATAAAAATGCTAGACACCTGAAAAAAGTTATTGCTTCTAAAATAGAAAAGAAAGTGTGAAATTCAAAGTTAATAAATGTTTAACTAAATGTCTATAATATATTACACTCTTCAAATTTACCAATGATTAAATTTGATACTGATAAAATTTCACTACAACTTGAAAAAAATCAGCATACATTTTCTCACATAGGGAGAATTTTGAATGCACAGTGATTTCAGAGAAGTCACAGCAAATCGTAAAATAAATGAGTTATTCGATGTCAAATAATTTTGAAAGTCAGTTATAAAAATCTTGTCACTTTGCAAGAAAATTTATATTTCATTTTGGATGTGGGTATATATTAATATTTGATGTTGTGTGGCATAGAAACTCCAAAATATCTTTTTTAGTGGTTTATGAAGACTAAAATGGCCCTGACTGAAGATATTTTATGAAAGATTCTATGTTCATCCTCTCCGCTAGTGCTGTTTCTAAGGATTGTTCCCCATTCATTCACTCACTCAGACTTGCCGATGTCTTGTTGAAAACTCTTTTGAATCTTTTGCTTGCCCTCTGACTACTCCTAAGAACATTATCTCTTAATTCATTTATTCAGCCTTGCTCTGATCTTCTGAGTCATCTTGAACTCTTTTTTGAAATTGCCTGAGATACATAACAGGCTGTACTCTGGACTCTTCAAAAGAACTTGACAAGGGCATTGTGATTGCTGTGGAGTTCCAGAACTATTCTCCTGTTATCTTCTCTCTCAAGCTACAGGTGCAGTCTGTACATAGTGACACAATGATACAATGTCGTTTATATTCTGAACTCAGAATCTAGCATATTCCATGATCATCAGCACCAGCAGAACTACTCAAGGAGGAATTCATCTCTAGTCCTGAGCTTCCATTGAGTACCTCCATGCTCCAAATCCTCTGCCTTTTTGGAATCATGTGGCTTCTCTCTATGCCAATTCCCTGTTTTGTGTGGTTTTCTAAATCTTGCCACTCTTCCCAGGTTCCAGCGGAGTAGCCCAACCAGAACTAGGAAGCCAGACTCTTTCGACATATATAGCTGAGCTCCAAGTGGTGCTTGAACTAACTGCCCCAGTTTCCTAGAAAAAAGCCAGATTCTTGACAACAGCAAAATAACCTCACTCCTGTATTTAGAAAGATCCTGAGAAGGCTACAACTTTTTACGGGAAGTTCTGAGGAAACTCCCACCCTTTTAAACAGAGGGCTCAGGATTCGGAAAGCCTGTGCCCTCATTCTACCATTAAGCTTTGGAGACTACAATCACCAAACTCTCCTAAATATATTGAAACTTTCTATTGTCTAAAAGCACACAAAGGAGCAGAATGTGTGGTTTGTAAATGGACCATTTAGTGCAGTCTAGAATTTTGAACAATCCCTCATATCCCAGGGCCTCCACAGTAAGTAAAGCACTAAGTATATTACTTCCTCCCATTTGGGACATCCTTGAACCCAGAAATGCATTTTATTTGGGATTTATTGGTAAGCTTTGCAGCCTCCCCGACCCAGGCTTCGTTTTGTCACTGGTTTTATTCTGCTGGCTTGCTGGCCTCAAGCACTTGAGAGAGGAAAGGTTAAGTCACAGCAGCCTGGAAACCTCCACCTGGACATTTGGCTTTCTATTCCAGTCACTCTTCTGCACTGGTTTCTTTAAAGTGTCTGGCAAGTCTTCTTAGAACGCCATCTAATTTCTCCCTCTTCCCAGATTCTCAGCTTCAAAAACAACAGAGCTTTTCCCCCTCTAAATCAATCTTCATTTTCATAACCTGCGCTACATTCCTAAGGTGGTTAGACATGTCTGTTTCTATCAGAGGTTTAATATTATAGTTGAGGGCTTGTCAGCTTGTTAAAATGTGGAGCGTTTGTTTACTAATTCAGTTTGGAAACCCTTGCCATCAGGGCTGAGGAAACAGTGGCCTTCGGACTCGTGGACTAGCATCGCGGGTCTTTCTGTCTGTGAAGTGGTTGGAGTTAGCAGGCCTCATGCGTGGTCATTTCTGTGCAGAAATCCTGCGCTAGAGATGTTAAAGTGATACCGCATGGCCGAAATAGTCGCTCTCCTAGTCTGTCTTTACTGCTCCCTTTGGTCTCCACCTCGCATACTGGGGAAAGAGGAAAGGGGAAAGGAGGCAGCCATGTTGATCTCCTGAGGCTGACCAATTGCACAGCAGAGAAACATCAAACAGCTGTTGCTTGTGACTCACTCATTCGAAGGCAGTAATTTATAAATTAGGTACAAATACATGTATGAAGCAAGGGAGTGATATACTATAAAACATTGTATCATGAATGAGGCAATGATTAGCACCTCCAGAAATGACCTCCAGTGTTCTTCGCTTATATGGCAAGACTGTGGAAGCAGCCACTGCCTCCCGGTTGCATAATCTTGGTGAACCACAGGAGAAGTAATTACTTAGGGTACTTAGGGGTCTTATTCTTCCAGCACTATTGACATGGACGCTTGTCTCAAGCTTGAGTAATGTTTTCATGAGCATTCTATATTCTTTATTGTCTCATTTTTTCTTTAAACATTTGAAAGTTTATGCACCTACTTTGTACAGGCAATCTATTCATCCCTATAAGACTTTTCAGAGTGAGAGCAATATACGTGAGTGGATAATATAAAATATGCCGCTAATGTTATGCAATATTATATTTAGAAATATAGGCAGACTTTCCAAATTATACTAATTTGCATTAAAATGTGAAATGAGTCTTCGTTTAAAGGGTTTTTGTGCTCTTTCCACAGAAAATCTTTACTACTTATTTAAATGGTCAAATTGAAAACCTTTAGAGACTCCTCCTAACATCACCAAAAGATTTTAACAACATCTTAAATAAAAGAGTCCTAAAACCCTCACCAAACTGTTAATGCAGTGCCCAAGGCCTAAGCCAATAGTGTGCTTTTTAGCTTGTTTTGTAAATTCTGATGTTACAGACTAAAAAGAAAAGAAGATGCATTTAGAACTTGAATTACATAACAAAACAATTGGTGTTTTCAACTTGTGAATTTCTTAATAAAGGAATTCTTATGGGAAAATAAAAATACAGCATTGTGGCAGGTGTTATAAAAGAAATTTTAGCTTTATACACAATGTTTGGAAATAACATCTTTCTAAAATCATAAGTGGAAAAATAACATGTTATAAAGGAAGAGAACAAATAGTAGAATTTATTTGTGACGTTTTACTGCCATGAAACAAAGTATCTACATTAAAAGCATGCTGGTCTAACCAGTTATGTCTCCACCCCAGAGGCCTTCAGGATCAGTGATTCCAGAGGACTTAGTAGATTTTCCCACTGGCTTGCTGAAGCTGATGCTATCATGAGTATCCTTCAACTTGCATTGCTCTCATTTAAATGCATATCCTATTACAATGGAACAGCAAGTTTCTAGATCTTGACCAGGCTAGCATTTTGTTCCTAAGAAAAACAGAACAAAACGGTTTACAAAGGGGCCACTGATGTTAAACTGATTCTGGCTAAAACCACAAGAAGCTTGTTAGGAGCCAAGCAGATGATTTGCCTGGGTTTCTTGAGCATGTGTCAGCACCAATCTGTAAAGGACTTGAGGCCAAAATGAAGGAGGGATGAATGGCGGCCTCTTGTCTGTGACACTTTACACAAAAGAGAAACCTCTGTATCGACCTTTGCTGTTGCCTTGAGAAAAATTAAATTGCTCTGAAGAATTCTTTCAAAATTAGTCTTCAAATTTTCAGCCTCATTGCAAACATTGAATAACATTTTCTGTAGCATTTGTTTTTTGCTATTTGCCAAGCATTCAGGTTGAACTAGCATTTATTGAGCACTGTTACGTGCTAGCAGCTTCGCAAATATTATCTTGTGTCATCAGCAAATAAAACTGTAAAATAGGTACTCACATTCTTGCTGTGTAGATAAAATATAGAATTTCAGAAAGATTAAATGACCTGCCCAAAGTTCACCACTAGTAAAAGATGGGAGCAGGGTGGATCTCTTGTCCTTAAGGTCAAGTCTTATGCCCTTTCATCTGCAGCCCAACTAACTACCTCTAGAAATCAGTGTACCAGAACATATTAAGCTGCATCAGCAATATTTGAGTCCCAGCAGTCCTGTAGGCTGTAAAATACCTTGAATTTTTACAAGATTTTTTTCCCCAGAGCCTCCATGGATCTCTTGTGCTGTCACAGAAAACATGAAAAAGCCTCAGATTAGAATTCCAGCTGCGACACTAGCCATCCATGGGACCTTACCCAAGTACTTATCTTTTATGTACTCCAGTTCTGTCACCTGCAAATCGGGCATAGTGATTGTGGCTAGATGAGATTCTCGATTCTCTTCACCTGTCTGTTCTTTTCCATTCTCACACTTGGCATAGAAAGGGTTTGCGATGTACATACCCATGTTAGGCTGTGTAGGACAGCAACTGTTACTAAGAAAGAGGTTTGTTTGATTTGCTCTCAAGAAAAAAAAGTATCTCCCTTGTTATAACAAATTATCTGGAAAATATTACAAGACAATACAGAAATTTGGACAGTACCTTCATTTTTAATAATATTGAAAAAATTATGGTTAAAATTTTTGGTACGTTATGGATTGCATCAGTGTAAATTTCTTCATTGTGGTGTTAGACCGTAGTTAAGCGAGATGCCAACACTGGGGAAAACTGAGGAAACAATGCATAGAATCTCCTGCATTATTTATTACAACTATAATACATTTGAATTTACAATTTTGTCAACATAAAATGTTTTTTTCTAATTTAGATGTGATTATTTTAGCTGTGTTATTTTGGTTATGCTAAAAAAAACTCTTTTAGAGATAAACAGTAAGAAATTTAGTATGAAATAAATAATTTTAGAAACATATATTTGGCAAAAGACACATAGTTTAAATGCTGTTATCACATGATACCAAAATAAGATCAGATTTTGAAAAGAGGACTTAAAGAAATTATCAGTATGTCTAGTAAAGTACTTAAAACTGTATCATAATCCTAAAAATAATCGGTCTTTGATCTCAATGTACTTATTTTTGTGCATTAATCATAAGCAAACTATTATTACATATGTAGACATATATAAGAAATGTGTATAACACAAATATAAAATCAATCTATAATCACTTGCAAGTGTGTCAAAATTAAAAGAAAAATAAGTGGTATGAAAACAGAAACATGTCCAAAATCTTATTGGTAGTACAATTAGAAATGTTGAAAGATGAACATATAAAAATAAATTTCAACAACTTAGAGCAAAGAATTCAGGGAAAATGAAATGAGACCCTCAGACTGTCATGAAGTGATGATGACCAGCACTTAGGTCCCAAGAGAAAGAAAACAAAAAATGGGTAAAGACCAGGCTCAGAACTAAATGCTTTCTCAATCCTTTCATGTAAAATGCCTTTTTTCTTACATGGAATTTCGTTTACATAAAATTATCCTCATTTTATTCTCACAACACTGTAAGGTAAATACTATTACAGCTACACCCATTTCACAGATGAAGAAACTGAGGCATTAAGAGGAGAATCAGCTGGCCCAACGTTACAAAAATAGTGAGTGATGGAGCTAGGATTCAAATCCAGGCAATCTGGTTTCAGAGCCTGCATTACCAGTCGAGGCAGCCAATATAGGTAAAAGGTTTGCTTGTTTTGTAGATTCTTCTCTCAAGTATGTGAAAGACCTAAAGCCTCATCCTGCAATGCACACAAGGATGTTGCACTGTAATTTAAACTAGAATCCATGTATCAAATGAAGTAGAAATTTCCAACAGGAAGATGAAGCACACTTACAATTAAGGACCTCTGTCTCCCAAATCAATAAGAATTGATTGAAAAATAAGCAATTGCCCTTTATCTGTTACAGTCAACTGCCATCCCTCTTTTACTAAATGGTAATGAGAAATGTAGATTGAGCTCAGTGGTTTCTTAGAAAATAGACACATTTCCAATGTGGATTGGGATGATGAAAATTCGGGTAACCTACTTTGTTTGAATGCTGAGTGTCTCTAAGTTTCCATTGCAGAGAAAGTTAGATAAAGCCTTTCCAGAGGGAGGAAGAGACAAATCCCTGGCTTCTGACATTCACTCACCCGATTCGTCTGCCTGGATCCTAAACAGTAGGGTGAAGTTAGTTAAGTCTGCATCCAAAAATGGCAGAAAAAAAAAAATGGTTAGAAAACAAAGACTAAGTCCTCTGTCTTTTACGCAGTGCCTCACATGGGGCCCTGATCCTTTATGTGTTGTAGGGACACTTGGTTTTGCTCAATTTCTTGTTCTAGCATCCTCCTTTTTTTAGGGGGCTACAGGAGAAAGCACCCCTTATTCAGGTAGAAACCCAAAGTTTCCCAATCAGATATCCTCTCCTCTTTCCCACCATTAAAAACCTGCTCACAGGAAATTTTCTGACTGAGCTGTTTACCCCAAACTATAACCAACCAATAACCTTTATTATTGCCTTGACAGCGTTTACATTTTTCAGTCATTTGTCAGTCAACAAACCTTTATTGAGTATATACTCTGTGCTAGGCTCTGTTACGTGACTAGAATTTAGACCAAACAACAAATCTATAATTGTAGTATTTTGTTTTCAGTGATTTAGTCAATATTTTCATTTGCAAATATCCAAAATATATTGAGCTAACTTGAATAAATAATAATAGAATTTATTAGAGAATGTAATACAATGTAGAAATAAAAATGTTATGAAGCCTGAGAAAGGAAATGTAGCCAAGGCATTGGGAAGTCCAGAATGAAGAAACTGTCAAAAATAGGCAGCTATTTTCTCCATTCTTCCTCTTTAAGACAGGCTGTCCAGCCCCTTGTTTCTGTCCCACTAAGTCTACATTCTTCTTTTGGCAAATTAGCTTTCTCTGTTTCTCCATGCCTATGTTTGTCCACAGCTCCAGAAGTCTAGGTTCTTAGAAAAAATAATCTGCTTTCTCCAAAGGGGTTAGGTGTGTATGCCACTGAGTAAGCAGGGTCAGAGGAGTGGAATCACTGGTAAAAACAGGGCCACAGGAGCTCACATGGGCGAGGCTGGTGGCAAGCCAGCTGTAAGAGAAGAGGGTATGGCTCACAAAAGCCTTTCTAGGGTCCACAGAAACACTTGTACAAGAAGATTCACAGCAGCTTTACTCATAATAGGCAACAACTAGAAATATCCTGGTATTCACCAATTGGAAAATGGAATGGATAATCAAACAGTGTTATGTCTGTGCAACGGAATTTTATTCAGCAATTAAAGGGAGTGAACTATTGATAATAACAATGTGATGAATCTTGAAAACATGTTGAGTGAAAGGGGTCCTACAAAAGAGTATCTAATTTATGATTCTACTTATATCAAATTCTAGAAGAGAGAAATCTAGTCTCTAGGGAGGTGGGAACAGTGGTTACTTGGAAAGAAAGACTTAGGAAATTTCTTTTTTTGTTTTTCTGTTTTCTTAACCTGCCCAGGGGTACATATGCAGGTTTGCTATACAGGTAAACTGCATGCCATGGCAGTTTGATGTACAGATTATTTCATAATCCAGGTAATAAGCATAGTACCTAACAGATACTTTTTAGCCATTGTGGAAGGCCATGTGGAGATTCCTCAAAGAAACTGAAACAGAATTACCATTTGACCCAACACTTCCGTTATTGCATATATACCCAAAAAAATATAAATTGCCCTACTATAAATATGTATTAGGGTGATGATGATAATGTTGTATATCATTAGAGGGATCTGATTTATATAGATATATGCATTTATCCAACTCCTTTAATGGCACACTTAAGATTTGTTCATTTCATATCATTTAATTATACCTCAAAAATACACTATAAAGAAATTAAACTCTAGATAATGATACACAAGATGAAGTGCTTTGGGATGTAGTTACTTATATCTGCAGTATACTTTGTCATATCAACAAAGTATAAAATGATTGGTGGTTAGAAAGCTATATTATGAAGGAAATACAGGAAAAATACAAATTGTAAAATCCATATGACTATCTACTGTCTAATTCTTTCAACATTTTATATAATAGTAAACTTGGCAGAAAAATCTAAGAGATTTCCATTTTCAAATACTATGTAAAACAGGAAACAACTGTAAGGGGCTCTCAGTGTTCAAACTTGGGTCAATTTGAGTCACAAAATAAATAAGATTATAAACAAACATCCATGAGTATATAATGGCATAGTTTCATAAGTAAAGGGAGAAGTGCAAGCTCTTGCTACAGCAAAATTCCAATGAACAAAAGTAGATACAGTGATGGAATAAGAAATCAACAATTTAGTAAACACCACAGTAATAATTGTGAGTAAGAATAATTAACAGGCATTAAAATTGGTGTCGATACCATGATCAATGAATGATAAAATTAGTGGGCAAAAATGGGAAACAGGATCAAAGAGAACAGGAAAAGGAAAAACTAGCAATCCCTTACACAGCCTACTCCAACAGTTCACCAGAAACTGAAAACTAAGGCTGGCCCTAAAGACTTCTTGTGCGGACTGAATGTGACGATGCATGCGAGGTGTTTACTTTAATGTCCGACCAACGGTCGTAGAGAAAGTAGTAGTAGTCATAATAATCATAATAAAAAATAAAAGCTAATGTTCAGTGCTTACCATGCAGGAGACATCAGACATGGATTATCATATTTAGTTATGATAACAACTCTATGGAGCAAGGTACGCTCCATAAATGTCGACATTCAAAAATGCTGATGTATTTCCAGCTACTGAAAAAAAAATTAATGGAGGCAGGGACCATGACTTTCTTGTTTACATGTGTGTGACCAGGATGAAATACAGTGCCTTGCACATAACAATGATCTAATATACATCTTTGTTGAATCAACTAATTAATTTAAAAAAATGTAATCTCTCCATCCTTTGTATCATGGCTAAGCAGTTCTGCTCACCCTTCAAAATACAGGGGAACAATTTTCACCCTCCCACAACTGACTGGCAACCTGCATTCATCTTTTAAAGAATGTGATCACCTCTGTACTGTTAGCACCTGGCTTACTCCCTGCTGCATCTTTTTTGTATCTACCCAGAAACCACTGGTCTCAGAAAACAACAGGTAGAGGAAACACGGGGGAGAATAATGGCATATTCCTCTGTGGGAAGTATAACCACTCAAAATAAATCATTGTGGATGGTCATAGGAAGAACCTGGATGCAGTTCAGGTTAAGGAAGTCTGTTTTGCATACACCGTATTATCTGGAATCTCAAGAAACTGAGCAGTGATCCAGAACAGGAGGGCATTTCACTTTTTTCAACAGAGCAACACTAGAATAGAGCATGCTCAGCCTTAGGATTTAAGTCGGAATTCTATGGGTATTTTCCATCTGTGGATGTAGAAAGGGATCTCAACCAGTGCAGAAGTAAATCAAAGTAATTTCGAATGGCCTGAAGTCTGCTTAACTATGTGAATCAAACATACCGCACTTGAGGCTATGTAAGAAGACAAAAGACAAAATTGGGCCTATTCAAAACAAAAAGTACTGAAAAATAAGGAAAAGGTAATTTTATATTACACAGATTTCTGAAAATGATTCACTATAGGAACCAGAAGAAAATGCCTCAAAGCTTTTGGGAATGTAATGTAGTCCGGCCTCAGAAGGGATTTTAACTGCAAATCCTCAAAACCAAAGCAGCTGGTCTCTGCCTCTCTCTCTTTGCAGCAGCATATACTTCTTTCCACTTTTCTTCTTATACCTACTTTATTTTCTTTTTCCCTTGTTACTTTCTACTGTATAAAACTTGGGTATATAATGAAAAGGAGCTAGTGGGCTGAAACATAATTATAGTAGGTGCAAGGCATAGAATCCAAGCAAGATAACATGTTAGGCAAGAAAGTGTTGCATATAAACCCAATTTAGACCAGAAAAATTTTTAATATTGATGATAAAGACAATGGCATTACAGATAATAGAAAATATCAAGGTAGAAGGCAAACATAAGAAACACTCTAAATTTATAGGGTGTAAAAAAAAAGAAAATCTTTGAAAGAACATGACAGATAAGGAAATAAGACAATGGAAATCAAACCTATTAATTATATATGTTCCCAAGGAGAAAAAAAGTGAATGACTTAAATAGACACAGAAATAATAGATGAAGAATGTGTTCCATCACGAACCATCATTGAAAAAATGGTTGAATATACTTATCAAAAGTGTCAAGATCGTAAGACACTGTCACAAACCGGAGGCATTAAGGTAGCATGAAAATGAAGTGCATCGTATACTGAGGGAGGAAAAAACTGGAAAAACTGGAGAAATCCAAAAAAAAAGTGTATAGTTTAGTTGACAACACTGCATTAATGGTAATTTCTTAATTTTGACAAGTATACCACGGTTGTAGAAGATGTTAACATTAGGCAAATTTGAGTAAAGAGGATATAGGACCTCTTTATACTACTTTTGCAACCCTTTTGTAAATCTAAAATTATTTCAAACCAAACTGGGGTTTTTTTGAGAAAGAGTCTCACTCTGTTGCCCAGGCTGGAGTGGCCGTGGTGCAATTATAGCTCACTACAATCTTGAACTCTTGGGCTCAAGCCATCCTCCTGCCTCTGCCTATGGGGTACCTGGGACTACAGGAGTACACCACCACATTTGGCTGATTTTTCTCATGTTTAGTGGAGATGAGGTCTTGTTATGTTGCCAAGCTGGTACACAAAATAATTTTTTTTTAAATAACTGAGTCATAATCAAAGGAACTGATTGTTTTTCCAGAAAAAAAAAATTGTTGAAAGAAACCTCACATCTATATACATTCAAATATTTTTAAATTTAATAAAAAGATAAAAATAAAACCCTATAAACATCCACAAAAATTGTAAGGCAATTAGCAACAAAGTCCAACTAAAAGAACATCAAAATACTTGTTAAAAACTAATGGAAATTTCAGGAAAACTGATAGGAAAATAATGGTTGTGAGAAAATTTTACCTACCCCATTTTCAAACCTTTTATATTTAAAGCAGATTTTTAAAAAATCAATGAAGACATAATTTGAATAACAGTTTTAAAAAATAAATGAATATTCTGATTTTTCTTAAGATCCTGTTTTGTCTTTCACCGGCTGGCATTGAGTGCCTGTGGCTTTTCCAGGTACAGGGTATAAGCTGTCAGTGGATCTACCATTCTGGGGTCTGGAGGACGTTGGCCCTCTTCTCACAGCTCCACTAGGTGGTGCCCCAATAGGGACTCGTGTGGGGGCTCCTACCCTACATTTCCTTTCTGCATTGCCCTAGCAGATGTTCTCCATGAAAGCCCTGCACCTGCAGCCAATTTCTGCCTGAACACCTAGGTGTTTCCACACATCTTCTGAAATCTAGGCAGAGGTCCCCAAACGTCAGTTCTTACTTCTGTGCACCTGCAGGGTCAACACCACATAGAAGCTGCCAAAGCCTGGGGCTTACATCCTTTGAAGCCACAGCCGGATCTCTATGTTGACCCTTTTCAGCCACAGTTGGAGTGGCTGGGATATAGGGGACCAAGTCCCTAGACTATATACAGCAGGACCTTGGGCCCAGCCCACAAAACCACTTTTTCCTCCTAGGCCTCTGGGCCTGTGATGGAAGGAGCTGCCATGAAGACCTCTGACATGCCCTGGAGACATTTTCTTCATTGTCTTGGAGACATTTGGCTCCTCATTGCTTATGAAAACCACATCACAAACATTAATTTTGAGGGAAAAAGATAAAACAAAATGTAAATAAAAATAAATAAAATATAATAAATAATATACATTTGTATAACAAATATTAAAATAGAGATTAAGAAAATAAAAATACTGTATAATTCTAAAAATTAAAACATCTTGATAGAATGGGTTTAAGGGAAAATATATTATCTAAAATGATTCCATTAAAAAGTATAAAATGTGAAAAGGCTCATGGGGAAGTTAATTAAGAGTTTATCTAAAAATTACCTTTAAAAGTAGCTTACAAATTTTACAGACTTTGAAAAAACAGATCATTCTTGTGCTGCAGAAGCTACTCAGTTTTTTCATAAGCTAACAAACCCTAAAGTCAACATTAGACAGAGAGAGCACACACACACATAAAATCTCATTTATTAATATGAATATTTCAAACTGAATTCATTAATACAGAAGAATTAGCTACCATGACTAAGTAGGGTTTATCCCAAGAATTCAGGCATAGGATTGGGAAATCTCTTAATGTAATTATTCAAAAAATAGACCTAATAACAAAAAAGATCTATAATTTAATTTAATCATTCAGATGTTTCAAAGGCATTCAACAGCATTCACTATCTATTCCTCATTTAAGTTTTATAAACTATAGAATATTAAAAATGGAATTTTTTCAACATTACAAACTTGTATAGACAGTTGAGTAGTCTAAGAAGCAGACAAAGAGAAAGGGATGACTATTGGAGAGAAATTTTTATATTAATAAAGGCATATTTAATAATTTATGTATTAATTCAGAAAGCCGAGTAAATATACTCTACAGTTCTTGAGATGAATAAAGTATGTAAAGTGATCAGATACAAGATAAATATACATGGCACACTTGTTTTTCAAACAAAATATCAACAATAACATCAATAAGACACACACACATACAATTTTGGAAAAGCTTTATTTAGAAACTTGAGGTGTTAATGTGAAGAAAATATTAAATTTTCTCGAGAAATATGAAAACTACCTGTGTATCTGGCAGACTGGGTACTGAAAGTTTAATTCTTCTTTCTTTTAGTTGGGCTCTTTTCATCGGGATCTAGTCGCACCATGGTGACACATAGCAGGTAGTAATTACATTGTACAGACCTCAAGGAGGTACCATGACTAAGGGAGGCTATTTCATGGCCATTGTCATGGAAGGTAAATGCTCTCTGAGATTTAAACTACAAACTTGACCACCAATACCATTCTTCTCAAACTGTAGAGCACAGCAATTTGCCAAGGACTATGCAGGTAAATGTAGTATATTGTTTCTAAAGTATGAGTATTTATTCATTATTTTGAAACAATAGTTAGGATAGTGGACTGTGGAGAGCTATCCTTGTTTAAGAAATATCATACTAAATCACTCTGATTTTAACAGTAGGGTACTGAGGAAGCGATATGGACACAGATGGGGAAAAGAGAGAGCTGGACTGTTCCAAGACTCAGAATGTTCCTACTGACTCGAAGATGAGTCATTAGGGAAAATCCAAGAAGAAGTAGCATGATATGGCAATTTGAGTCTATAGGGAGTGGAAAATGTCTCGTGAGAAATTCAATTCAACACGATAAGATTCTGATGCATTTTTAGGACACAAGTGTCTAATATTCCATTCCAAAGGCTTTGCTCTATAATGCTTGTTATTAAACTCCATGCCCCCTTCCCGCCTATCTACCCCCAACACTCTTACCTCATCATCACCCTAAACTTTCAGTAATAACCCCACTACAAAGAAAAATTTGGGGTAAGCAAGGTGATGAAAAATAAGAATGTCTTTGTTCCACATGCAGGTCAGGGTGGAGCAGAGAGATCCCCTCAGAAAAGGAGAAATCCTTCAGAAAAAAAAATAAAATCAAAAATAAATCAGAGCCACTATTAAATAGAAAAATATAAGATTCCCAGCATCACGTAATTCTTGAGTCAGCCTTATTTAGTCTTCTGTGTGGTCCAGGGAAACTTACTCAGTTTTATACAAACCTCATTGGACAAGGGGTTCAAGAATTGATAGCAGGTTGCATTCTTCTATGGACAAAGGTCTAAGGTTTTGGAATTATGAAGAATAAAGAATTAAATTCAAATAAATTATGAACTTCCCACATATTCCTTTGGGTTTTCTCCTCATATCCACAGAGGAAAGTTAACTTCCTTTTCCTGTTAAGTTTGGTAGACATTAATGTGATTTCCCGAAGAAGATCAGCAGAGCTATGTGTACAAAATCACACAACAGAATGACTCGATGTCCAGAGCAAGATCTGCTTGCAACTTAGAGTATCTTAATATATTCTGAAAGCCATCTGGTCAATTTGGTTTTCAGAAAAACAGGTAAATCAAGCAAATTGAGTCTAGCACTTCTTCGAGCACTAAGAGGACTGGTGAAAGGCTAGCAGTTCTCATGTCCCTTAAGGAAAGTTATCTTCAACTGAAGGCAAGTGCATCACACCAACCTATAGCCAATACTCCTCAAATTAGACTAATATCTCTTATTCTGGGGTCATACTCCCTATCCAACCTTCTGGTTTAAGCTGACAGTATTTTGATTTTTATAGCAGTTTGCTTACTGTAACACAAACTGTTGTCTACTGACATGAGAGTAATAATTCTGCCTGTTGTATTTCTCACTGTTCATTAATAAACTTGCACTCAGACTTATTTAACAGTCTCCTGTGTATTCACACTATCCCTGAAAGACTGATCTCAACTCAATGAAACAGCAAAGTTAAATTTCTAGGCCTAGAAAACTAAGAGTCAAAATGAAATTAATCATGATTAAATGTCTCTTTATTTTCTTACTTGTAAATGACACATCCCACTGCCACATGCATTCCTTCAAATATTTTAAAAGGACTCCATCAGCATAAGTCTTGGTTTGAAGGGTTAATAAAGGAAAATGTGACAACTATGGAAAATAGCGAGGGTGGCATTTGGAACAACTTCCTTTCTTCTTTCTATCACAAACTCTAAAATGTTAACCTTGACTATGAATCTTTGTTAGTATCTGTCACTAATTTCCTATTTCTGTTGGATTCCATTCTTGATATACAGCAGCAGTTCTCAAAGTGTGGCCCTCAGACCTTCAAGATCAGCAACACCTTGGAAATTGTTAGAAACACAAAGACATATTGAATCCAGTACTCTGAAGACAAGGCCCAGCGGTTTGTGTTTCCACTAGAGTATGTGAAGTTGTGATGGCCTTTGAATTTTTTCATTAACTTTACTAATTGAAAGTGGCAAGAATACCACTGTCTCCACAATATCAGAGTGAACTTACCCTCCCTGAGGTATTTTGCAAGTGTAGGGTCATTAATTTAAACTGATTTGTCTCTTAATGTCATTTGTCACCATTAGCAAACCAAGTTGTGTGCCCCAGTGGGAGACAAAAAAATCAATCACCACTGCCTGGTCTTAAGCCAAGTAAGCATTGTAATAAACTACAATCTAGACACCTAACTGATTCCTGAGGCTCAACAGCTTATCAAAATCTAGCTAGAAGATGAAAATTAGGAGTTCTAGTTTTGAGAGGCTGAGAAATATTCTAAAAAGGCCACTGGACAAAAGTCCAGAGAACTGGATGAATTTTATCTTATCTCTTTTGACTTCAGTGCCCTCAGTTAACATAAAAATTGAACAGAAAATTAGTCTGAAAATAACTATTTAAAAAAAAATCAAGCACAGGCTTTTGGTTCCTAAGTCACTTTTAACTCATGATTTCTGTCAAATGCACTTTAAATGAGTGATTCAATGACTGAACTATTGTCATGTGGTGCTGATGAATATCAGAGACAGTAGAATGAATAAATACTGTGCTGGGAAGTGTAGATCTAGCTTTACTCTCTACACTTCATTAAAATTGTGTGACCGGAGCAAGCATCAACTTCCATGGGCATTAGCCTCCTCATATTTATGCCCAGAATTCTTTCAGTTGCAAATAAGCAAAACCTGAATCACACTGGCATGAAAATAAAAGAAAAGGGTGTGTGGGAGGGTGTGTGTGAAGACTTATTTATTATGTGCCCCAAAATCTGGATAAAATCAGTCATACGTGAAGAAATCATTCAATATTGCAATTGTGTGCCTTCAAACAACTCATTTGAAGGCAGCCCTTCTCCACTGCTGGATCTGCTTGTCTCTGCTGTGGCTCCATTCTCCTGTAGGCTGCTCCACTGGTGGCTCCAGCATTTCTAGACTTCCATCTTCTCTGTTTCAGCTGTACCAAAAAGAGAGATTGCTTTCCCAAGAAAAGTCCCAGAATAGAATCTCATTGGTTGTGATTGTGCCATGTGACTGTGGCTCCATCAATCACTGTGGCCAGGGGAAGGAAAGCTCTTTGGCCAAGCTTGTGTCAAACCTCATCCCTGATGACAGTGATTGGGTCAGCCCTTCTTGTTTTGAACAAGGGTGGTAGCAGGGTGAGGCAAGCAAGGCACCTAGGGGACAACCTTTAAGAAGGCACTGTTTTTGGTTGCCAGTCTTGTACTCGTACAGCTCTGAAGTGAGCACCTAACTTCAACATAAGGCTGAAATGTAATTAAGTTTTATGATTCGCATGACCATTATAAAGTAATAATGATGCTGAGACCACAGACATAAACAGAGACTGTCTGGAACAAACTGGGATGTATGTCATCCTAATCCTAGCTTAACAGAAGTTTACTTAAAGGGTCATGAGAGCACAGAGCAAGGAGCTTTGAATAGTTTCTAGAGCTCAGTATGAATAGTCTTAATCGAGGCATTGAGCAATGAGTCAAGTGTCCACAAAGACAGGGAAAGGATGTAGTACCAACAAAAGCACATGGATGGGACAGAAAAGAGTAGGGTATGTTTAAGAAAATATGAGTGCAGGGTGCCTTGGCTCATGCCTATAATCTCAGCACTTTGGGAGGCTGAGGCTGGCAGATGAGTTGAGCCCAGGAGTTCGAGACCAGACTGGACGACACGGCAGAACCCCATCTCTACCAAAAGTACAAAAAATGAGCCAGGCATGGTGGGGCACACTTTGTGGTCCCAGCAACTCAGGAGGCTGAGGTGGGAGGATCCCTCGAGTCTGGGAGCAAAGGTGGTAGTTAGCCGAGATTGTGCCACTGCACTCCAGCCTGAGTGACAGATCGAGACCCTATTCCAAAAAAAGGAAATATGAGTAAGTCAGGTGATCATAAATTTAAAGCGGACAGATGGGAAAAAAATGAACATCAAAGCAGGTTGGGACCAGATCAGGAAGAACATTAAATGCCATGGAAATGTTCATTTCATTCTAAAGACAATGAGAAGACCTGAAGAGTGACATGACCAGCACTGTGGTAAGAGACACCATAATCTTAAGTAAGTTACTCTAGGGCAAGCATCAGCTTCACCAGATAAATGGAATAAAATAGAAGTGATGATTACCTAAAGCAGGGTTACTACCCTAGCATCCAGTTAACTCAAACAACTTATTTTGAGTGGCTAATGTGATGGTTTAAAAAAAAAAAAAAAGTAAATTTGGATGATTTTAGGCATGACATTCTAGTTCAGCCACAGACTTCACTATTCCCAATTGCCTCACACTGAATAGATAAAACACATTTACTTGAAAGCTTTAAAGCCATTTGTGTTTGAGAGAATTACTCAAAACAGTTATTTCTTGCTTTATCCTCAGGTTATTGCTAAATTTTCTGCAGGTAAAATAGTTTCTTTTCATCTGTTACAGATTAAAAAAATTCACAATGCCTCTCTTCTTTAATGAGAAACTTATTAAATATAAGAAGATAGCAATAAGGAAACATACATTTGTGAAACTTATTTCTGCTGATGTGTTTACTGTGCTCTACTTTCATTAAGTATGATACAAAGGAAAAGAGGTCTAATGAAAGAAAGAAAAAAAAAGACATGAGAGGAAGCTATGAGGAAGAGAAAAAAAGATATGGAAAAATAAAAGAAAGAGAAATAAATTTAGTACCTAGGAAATCTGAATTGGCTACATTGTATTTTCTGGGATTGAACCTCTACACAGATGGAGTTTGGATGGCCCCAAATACACAGCATGTGCATCACAGCATCCCTATACAACATGTAAAAACAGACACAAGTATGAGCATCAATAAAGATAGGTGGAGGTGGAAAGCAATCCTGTCTCCCAGATTGAGGAATAGAATGAAAATAAGGTTTTTATCCAAAAAGATATTAACCCCACAGTGTAGTGTATAGATGCTGAGAGTAATTGGTCAGGGAAATGAACATATGTCATCAAGAGGACCCTGTGAGCTTGAGAACACATTTCTGTATGTCAAGAAAAGTATGAGCACAGCACTGTGTGCAGACAATATGGGTAGCAAGAGCTCAAAAATCATCCTTAATGTGCTTAGTGGGTTGCAGAAAGTCCTCCATAGCAATCCTCCCCCTACTGATGACAGTCCTAAGGGACCAAGCTCCATGGGCTGAGGGGCAGTTAATTGACAGAGCACTCCCAGGCTACTGTAGCTCAGGCATTTGGGGTCAGGAAAGAGGAGGTCCCTCTGGTTCAGACATGTTCCAATGCTCCAGTTGAAATGGACATAAAGGAAGCCTTCTGCTGCACTGAAACAGCTATTGAGTTCTTGACTCTGCTCAACATTTATTTTTCTTTCCCAGCCATCTGACAATTGCTTGGTTTTGGATGCTGGCTGCTGGCCATTTTCCTAGTCAAAGCACTGCTCAGAGAAAGGTCTCCACTATCCATCTTCTTGGGTGGGCTCCAGGACGGCTGCCTACACAGGTTAAGACTTCTTAGAAGAGCCATTCTTAAGCCCTTGGAGGACGGTAAATGGATATGGAAACCAATGGTGTAGAAAGAGCAAGGTTTAGGAATAACGATAATAATAATAAATTTTTAAAATACTAACAATTGGGTCACTGCATGTTAAGGAGCAAGAAACTTTAGAAATCTAATCCCTATGCATATAGATAAACTAACTTTCCCAATGTGGCACAATCAGCAACAGATCTGACATTAAAGCTGAAGACCCTTGTCTCCACATTTAATGGGGCAGGTCGTTTGGGGAACGGGATAATTCTAGGCATCAGGGTGGGTCACTCAAGAATTGTGTGAGCTTGGTCAAGTCACTAAGCCCTCCTGAGTTTCAGCTTCCAGGTTTTGAAAATAAGAGTCTTCAGTTAGATGATTTCCACTGTGCTTTTAGCTTCCAAATTCCAGTACATCTTACTGGATGCACTGTGCTCCTCACAACGTTTCCCCAGGCCCTGCCACACATATAAACACTCTTTCATCTGGATATTTTCAAATGGAGTCCCCTGCTTGATGTTTCATTGGACTGAGTTTTATCAGAGGCATGTGACATTTGTTCAGTGGATCATGGGGAACCATGAACTTTGTACACTTTTAAAGGGAGGTCAACAGGGACCTGCTTCCCGAGAAAGCAACCTTCTGTGAGCCTCATCAGTTTATTCTAAAGCTAAAGGGCTTGATTATCCCAAGCCTCTTGTGGGTTGAGTTGTTGTAGAGTTTGCCCAATGGCATTAAGCTCCACTATTATATTTTTGAGTAGGTAAACTCAGTTGCCTCCCTTATTAAAAAGATAGGAATGGGGTGTTTGCTCCAAACCTTAAGTGTGCATTTGCTAACTTTTCCTTCCTTTATCTACACCTCCTTTTCCACGTCCACCTGCCTCTAAAAACAGTACTAATAGTAGCCATAGTATCAGATAACAGTGATACAAACAGTAATTAGTATCAAATTCATTTAGTGGAGAAAATGAAAACATAAGTTCACAGGTTTAAAGAGCTGAGAAAACTGCCCTCCCTTTAGTAAGCACTCAGATCAATGTCATGATTATCTGTATTGTGCAACACCCTAGGAGGTAATTGCATTCTAAGAAGAAAGTAAATGATACATGGTTTTTTTAAAAGAGAAATGGGCTACATGGTCACAGAAATTTTCTCAGGCATTAGAAATGCTTGTGGAGCTGTGACTCTGACTCACAAGTTTTATAGAAAAATATGAATTACTTCCTCCTGTCTAGAAGGTGACAAAAGGGCACCAACCAGTTCACTGAAAGAGTAAAGTTTGAAGACAGATGAAATGAGCCAGAAAGAAAAAACCAAGACAGCCCAAGGAATTTAGGGATAAAAGGGGGGTGGGGGGAGGGCCGGGGGACTATGTCCTAGACTCAGTCATTGAGCTAAGGCACAATGGACAAAAGCTAGAGAGGTCAAGATGACAACCGTTGTCTTGGCTGATAATCAGAAACTAAGCCTGAATAGCAGAAGGGCTGTCTCATACAGATGTGTGGGTTGAGCACTGCACAACTCTACAGAGCCGCATTAATCATTCACAACTATGATCATCCCTGATTTGTTTATCTATAATAGCAATTTTCTGGTAGATGGCAGTAAAGTGTCATGAGGAAGGGACACCTTTTTCTAATCTGTTTAAGGTGTACTATGTTCTGGTGGCAGCCCTTCATATTAGACAGGAAATAGGTGAGAATTCTTATCCTCAATTAATAATTAGCAACCTTCCAACAGTCAATGGCCAATAAGCATAGGAAGAAATATTCAACCTCACTAAAAAGAAGAGAAATGCAAATTATAATAACGAGAAATGTAATTTTTATTCATCATCTGGCAAAGATGTAAATGACTGCTCAATCCTTAATATTGGTGAGAGTATGAGAAAACAGGAACTCTCATAAAGTGTAGCAGGAATCTAAATTAGCCTAACCTTTTGCAAGGCACTTCAGCAATGTATATCATAATTAGAAAAGTGCATTCCATTTGACCTATCATTCCCACTTGAGGATTAGCAAGAGACGCGTGCACTGGTATACTTACACGCATACATATATATTAAATATATATCAGGATGTTCATCACAATATTGCTTTTAATAGTAAAAAACTGGAACTACGAAATTTGTTTACCAAAGACCAGGTGAATCAATCTGGATACACTCATACCATAGTACGCACATCATAGAATGGGGTTGCTCTGCAAGTGGCGTTGCTAAAAAGAAATATCTTCAAGAAAAACAAATACAGAATTGTTAAAACACTGCAAAGAAGTGTACGGTAACTTCTGGCTTTAAAAGATAAAGAGAAAGAAAGAAAGGAGAGAGAAAATGTAGAAAGGAAATGAGAGAAAAAGAAAGGAGGAAAGTAAAAGTGGGTATAGGGTTTTATACGTACAGGAAAGCATCTAGCAGTTGACGTAGTGAACTGGTTCAAGTGCCTAAGCCTGATGAGTGGGAATATAGGAAGCTTTTGCTGTATTTGCTTTCTATTTTCTTATTTGAATCTTTCACAACACAAATATGATAATTTCCCCAACATGTATTACCTGTGCCCTTCCCATCGCCTTTGCCTGAAATGGTCTTTCACTTGTTTGCAAAGCAACTGCTTCACCCCATTCAGGTCCCCACATGAATGTCACTTTTCTGAGAAGACTGTCCTGACCGCCCTAAATAATATAACACCTTTCATCCAGCCCTATCCCCTCCATACTGCCTCATTTTTCTTTATGGCTCTTATCAGTAGCTAATAGTATAATACTGTAACATATGTTTGTCTGTTTATTTACAGTCTCTCTTCGCTGCTAAATGTTCACTCTGTGAGGGTAAGGACTTTGTCGTGTTCCCCACACTATCCCCAGAGCCCAGATGCCTAAGTTGCTTTAAGATACTCCAGCAAATATAGTGAGACCATGGTCACTGGTCACTAGAGTTAGCCAAAGCCTAGACGCTGATCGGAAATGCGCAAAGGGTGGCCAATGCAGAGCATAGACAGGGTAATCAAATGGCAATCCGATAAGGAAGGGTCACACAGCAAAGAAGGCCACCACACGCATGGCCATTAACTTCTCACCGTTCCTCAAAGTGAACGTCAGGAATGGGATTTTATTGTGAAGTTAACAGACTGAATATCAGAAACAAGGTCTCTAGCTATTCCAGATACGCACAGTAACTAAACACACATTGTCAACACTTTCTAACCTCGTGCATAAAGAAGGTCCGAGAATCCAGTGAGTGCCCTCATTTGCACCCTCAAAAATGGCACCCAAGCTTGAGCACTGCTCAGCCTGCTACCCAGGAGGATTTCCATTTGACGCCAGCCAGAATGCAAAGTACTGACTCTGGAAGCCTGGGTTAACCTATCATGAGGAGAATGCTGGGAGAATCTCAAAGAACGGAGAACTGGGATTTCTTGAGCTTACGAAAGAGATGATCCAACCCTTTGCAGTGCCATGCAAAACCATTTTGAAGCCTGAAGCAGAAGATAAAAATTGGTGATATTGATCCCATATTTATTTAAAATTTGTACTTTTTTCATCATGGCTCTATTGCATTGATTTTGGTTTAAAAAAAATAATAAAATATATATTTTGATGACTGAGTTTTTTGGCACCCCCATACATTTTCTGCCCTAGGCAAGGGTCTCACTCACCTCACACTAGTCCTGCCCTCCTCTTTGGTTCCTGCTTTGCTAGTGAGTATCTATTTAATAACTCTTCATTTCTGTGACAGAATGTGGTTTGAGGCTTCCTTTCATTTTACCAGGTAGTGGCATTGCAGGGGAGTTGCTAACCCTCTCCACCACAAACTTTTTGGATGGCTCACCTAACTTCACACCATCACCTATCCGAAAGAACCATCAAATTTTCCATGATCAAACTGGCAGATGTCAGTTCACAAGAGCCTACCAAGTAGCTAGCAGGCAGGAAGCGTACATCAAGAGTGGAGCCACATTTGCTGAAAAGCCAAGGAAACTGAATGCTTAGGGCAACTCTTTCACTTGCTTGAACTGCTGCCAATGCCCTTGCAGAAGACTGAGCAATTGTCAGTTGTAATTCTGTCATGTTTCTTAAGAGGGTCCCCTACGTGTATAAACTTCAGGCCCCCTCAAGCTTGGATTCACCTCAGAGCTGTGGACTTACCCATTCTTAAGCAAACCAATAGTTGAACATTTGGCTTTACAAACATAATAATTTGTAGAGATTATTTACTTCACTTACTTCTCATGGTGACAGGTGTTATTGGATTCTGGTAATACTCCTTTGACCTTTGCCCTTCTAGCACTAAAGGCTTTCAGCTGCGGCTACCCCCTGGGTGCCTTAACATTCATCCTACAATGTATGTTCCAAACCCTTCTTATGCCTCTGTTAAGTAGTCCCATCTTTTGAGTCTTCTTGGTTTAAACCATCCAAATAGATTCTGTTTTATCCAAAGAATACATTATAATAAATTGCTTTAAAAAGTTTAAACAAATACAAAGTGTAGGGGGACAGTTAAAATAAATAACACAGATAGTTAACACGGATGAAAGTACTAAGAAAACATCTGTCACAACCAAGTGTTATTTGTGAACCCTTTTATTGCCTGTTCCATTTAAGAGCTGACATTCCACATTTGGAGGCCTCTTCTTAGCTCCAACTGTGTTTTTATTATAATTTGAGCTTAATTGTGAGCATTCACTATGGGCTGAATTCTGGCAATGTTAAATCTACATTTATCTCTCATTTACCCTTCAAAGAACATTGAAAAAAATCACTTTAGGAAGTTTTAACATATATGTTAGAATAATATCTACCAATTTTAACACAATTATGATAGTTTTTACTAATAATTAGACATCTTAATAATCTGTCATGTGTGAGAATATTTACAAAAATTAATGAAACTTGATTAAGGTACTTAATATCTATAATTGGCACTTCTGCAAAAGCATTAACTAGATGTCCTTGAAAGTGTTTTCTTTTTGATATTGATCTCACAATATTAAATAACCAAATGAGAAGAAAAACCCTACACAGGGAACCTTCCTTCAATTTCACAAGATATAACTGTGAATTCTTCATTTTAAAAATCAATAACAATAATTTTCAGTAGTAGACTTACTTGAGTCAGAATTTATTACATGATAAGAATGTCTTTATTTGAGATATTAATGTTTCTCTGATTATTTTAATGAAATCCATAGTATTGCCATGAATTTGCCTTTAAGGATTTGTGGAATTTTTCTTCATCTATGAATATGAGCTGTAAACAGCCCTGCACATGTATTATATTTCTATTTTTTAAATTATACAAAGGAAATTATACAATTATACACAGGGAAACTCCCATTTCCACCTGTGTGGCTATTGGGTCTGAACAAAATGTATTGCTGAGAGGATAAGTCAATAGCATGTAAAGTGCTTACAACAGTGGTCCATGTGAAATTAGTGTTCAACAGTGTCAGTTGTGATTGCTTTCTGTCGGCAAAATTTATTTTTCACTAGACCAGAGGCAAATTTGCCCTGAAGTTAATGAGCTTAAGCAGCAAGGCATCTCTGTCACTCCTGAGCAGGTCAACTCCATGGGAGCTGTAGGATGTTCTAGGCCACAGGAAAAGGCCGGCTATGGGAGAAAGTGTTCTGTGAGGTCATTTCTGGCCAGTTGCTTGAAAGGATGTCAAAACAAAGGGGCCTGAATCTCAGACTCCAATAGTTTGTTTTGGTTTCTTTTCTCACTCTAAAGAAATATTCATTTTCTTATCTGCTTTCATCTGGAATTCTGCATTATTTTACTTAAAGAGTTCACTACATTAAAAAAGCTTCAGGTGGGAGATTGTGCTATCATATTTCCCAAATACAGGCTGATCCAGAAATATGGGTCTTACAAATGACTTGCATGAATATAGAAAGAGTCTTATTGCTGAGAAATAATGACTTAATGACTTTATCATTATTTAACAAAGAAAGCACATTTGCCAGCCAAAGAAACTTGACTCAGGAGGCTTCAGCTTTTCAGAAAAGCACTGTTTGCAGGAAGGGGATCATCAGCTAAAGTCAGAGGCCAGTGTGAGGATTAGACCTGTAAGAAGCCAGGGTCAACAGCAATGGCCGCCAAGAGAAAATGAGAATTTTAAACAAAATATTCCTTAAAAAAATACGTCTCTTCATTTATGATTCACTTTTCCATCACATCCAATCCATGATAGAGCTGAAAGTCAACAGCATTTTACAATTTCCAATTTCCTTCCTGAGGAAAGAAAAGGTTGCGTGATGTTCTTGAAGATCCAACAAATATGCTGAAATTTTTACTAACTTTTCTGCTCTACTTCATTATTTCGGACACGCATTAAATTAAGGAAGGCAAACATTTCATTCCTTTTGTAAAATATTGTAGATCTGTCAAAACTTTCAGTTAGCCATTTATTCTGTGTACATATTCTGAAATATTGATTTCTTTGTGTCACTTTATCCTTAGCTTTTAAAAAATAATTATGATGAAAATGATTGTGTTTATTTCCAAATAAATATTCAAGCATATGCATGTACTTCTAAAATAATGAACATATGTGTTTAAATTAAAACGGGATGTAGGGGGAGTCCATGAAAATACATACACTAGCAGCCATTGTAAGGTCTCTCTCATTATGTTTGCCAAACTTTGAAGTCTGGGCGAGCATCCCATTTCTGTGCCCGCTGGAAATCCTGCAAGTAGCTGATTCGTGAGACAATGCCAAGTCATCCAAAAACGGAGAGATGCGATTAGGCTCTGTGTAACACAAATACTATGATCCTATCAATATAATCAAGCTGCAATCCCTTTGTTTGTATGTCTAGCAAATGATTAATATTGCATTTCAAATCTGAAAGAGGAAAGCGATAACAATAACATACAAATAAAGAAGCTATTACAGAGAGGAATAGGAAGTCCAAGATTTGTTAATTAATCATCTGGACAAACAAGACATTGTTTCCTTTCATTTGAGCTAGTTTTCCCATTCAAATGTGTATTTTCAAACAATTATCTTCTGATGAAACAGGGATACACACCGAAGATCCAGAAGGAGTCCTGCTTGATGTTTTTAAAGATATGGCTCCTTTCCTAATTTAGAAAAATGAGAAGGAAGAGGTTCTTTAACAACACTGCAATTGGAAAGAAAATAAAGTATATACAGTGCTTTTACTTTTTACAGAGAGAATGCATTTGAAAAACCAGGTAACTACATTTGTCTATGTTTTGTTTCTGACTTAGTGACCGGCAAGGGGTTACTGTTTTAGCACCACACTTTTCTGCCTTGTATTTTTCACTAACAATGGTTAATAATCGAATGCTCCAGTATTCTATTGCTGCATTACAAATCATCCCAAATTTGGTGGCTTAAAGTGATGACCATTTTATTAGACTTATGGATTCGCTAGCTCAGGAATTTAGACAGAGCACAGTAGAATAACTTCTCTGCTCCATGATGTGTGGGGTCACATCTAGCAAAACTCCGGGGCTTTGGGAGACTGCAACCTCCAGGATTAGAGTCATGTGGGGGCTTCTTGTCTTGCATGTCTGATGCTTGAAATGGAATGACTCAAAAGTTGGGCTTAGATGGGACTATCCACTGGAGTGTGGACAGGTGGCCTGTCCATGAGACTTGGGCTTCTGCACAGCATGGAAGAATCAGGGTAGTCTCTTTTGACCTGATAGCTCAGGGTGTCAAGAGTAAGCATTTCCACAAAGCCATTCATGGCCTACTTTTAGGAAACATATGGCATCTTTCCCATTCTACTCCATAGGTTGAAATATTACAAAGCCACAAAGAGTCAGAAGGAGTGGACATAAACATCACTTCTTGATGACGTAAATGTCAAAAAATTTGTGGCCATATTTTAAAATTGCCACAACAATATAATTGCCTCAATGAACACTGTTAAGTGTCAATAAAATAAGGGAAGAAACTACATACCATAGAGGCTTTAGAAACCTAGCTTTATTTACTTTTTACAACAGCTCCATGAAGAAATTATTATTATCACCACTGACAAGTCAGGCAGCTAAATACACACGGCACTATACAAAATTGTGGTCTATTTGATTCCAAAGCCTGGTCCTTTCTCACTATTCTTCACTGAGATCACCTTATGTTTACTTGTATTTTTAGCAAAATTTTTTTCTAATAAAAAAAGTCATTTTTAAAATTAACTTGTATGAAAAGTACAGGGTTTTAGACATTGTGCTTTAGTTTACACAGCAATCAAAAACTCATCAGACACCAAAAACTAAATAATTTCAATGCATTTAAGATACTAATAAATAGAAAGACTGTATCCATTTCCAATTATCGCTATAGGAAATTAGCACAAATTTAACAGCCTAAAACCACACAAATTTTTATAAATTATTATTTTTTGAGATGGGGTCTCACTCTGCCTCCCAGGCTGGAGTGTAGTGACCCCATCACTGCTCACTGCAACCTCAACCTTCTGGGGTCAAGTGATCTTCCCACCTCAGCCTCCAAAGTAGCTAAGACCACAGGCATGAGCCATTAGGTTCCACTAATTTTTGTATTTTTTGTAGAGACGGGATCTCTCTTTGTGGCCCAGGCTGGTCTTGAACTTCAGGGCTCCGGTGATTTGCCTGCCTCAGCCTCCCAAAGTGCTAGGATTATAAGCATGAGCCACAGCACCTAGCCAAAATTTATTTTATAGTTACAGAGGTTAAAAGCCCAAAGTAGGTGTCACAGGGCTAAACTCAGGATTAGGCAGGGCTGAGTCCCTCCTGGGGGCTCTGGGAGTATGCATTTCCTTTCCTTATCCAGCCTCTAGACACTGTCCTCACCTCCTGGCCCGTCAGCTCTTCCATCGCCAAAGCCAGTCATCACATCACTTCAACCTCTGCTCTGTCCTCTCATCTCCCTCTCTGATTCTCTGACTCCTTCTTTCACTTACAAGGACCCCTGTGATTACATTGAGCCCACTCAGATAACCCAGGATAATCTTGGCATCTCAAGACTCAATCACATCTGTAAAGTCCCTATTGCCATATAAAGTAACGTATTCACAGGTCTGGAGGCTGGGGATGTGGACATCTTCAGGGCCATCACTCTGCCTACCACAGAGAACATTACACACACACAGTATCAGTGCACACAACACCTACGTCCTTCATCCTAACAGCCTCCATATTCTGTCATCCACTGGTAGGAATGTGTTATGGTTACCAACTCTCAGGCTGTTAATTACAACATTTCCTCTCTTACATCCAAACTAACTATCCCATCAAGCTTACTAAAGACTCTCACTCTCCAGTCCTAGAGGCTACCAGAGAGTCTCAACCAGCTCCACACATTCAGCACCCCAGAGGGGAACAGTGTCCTGTGCTTTGCAGAAGTCAGCATTCCCACTGCCCCTCCCTCTCAAATCCCTTGACAGACAGGCACACCCAAGTGCCCAAACAAACTTACCAACTCACAGAATTCAGCCCAGATTTGAAGGCTCACATTAACACCTTCTCTCACAGTGTAGACGTCTGATTATGCCCAAAAGGCACTGAGGAGATGCGAGATTTCAAGCAGAGTGTCATGTCTAAACATGACAGGTAAGTTTGTGCCCTTTCTCCATGCTCACTGCCATCTCTTGTCAGGTGTTGTTTTTCACCCCCCATCCCAAGCCCCAGTGAGAATGAAAATGCAGTAAAAAGTCAAAAGGTAGAATCTTAAAGTCCCTATTTTTATGCAGACATTCTCATTTGTTCAAGCTTAGCATGTAACCATGAGCCATGACTAGAATTTATTAACTTGCTAAAATTGATGCTATGAGGTCTTCAGCCCTTGTATGGTGACTGTTTGCTTAATTATCCATATCTAAAGAGTGGCTTTGGCTGATTTGTGATTCTTGCGGTTTTCTAGGCCTGGCAGCCCTCTGTTTAGTAATGGCACCCGTCATTAAGTACCTACTGAATAGTGTCCTCTAGAAACACCCGGAGGACCCACCACCATGAGCCTGGTGCATCCCACGTTCACAGAATGTGTGGCCACTGGTGCAAAACCAAGAATCCACTCTGGGTGGGCAGTGAAAGGCTCAGAAATGCCAGCAAATGCCAAAGAGAAGCTGGGTAATTTTATTCCAATTATACTCTTAGTGCCATGATGTCACAGCATAAATTTGTACTTTTGCATGCAGCTCATGCTGGTGTGATGACAGCTCTTAAAATATTGAGTGATTGTGGGCCCGTCAGCATAAAATTATTCTAACATGGTGCCTTTATTAGTGCTTCAATAAATGCCATTCTTCTTGTGTTCTGAGGTGGCATTTGCAAATGAGCTAATTTCTCTGCAGTAAAATAATTGTGTTGCATTTATTTTGCGGGGGAAAAAACAGTGCTATTACATAAAGGGGGCTCTTTTTCCATCAAAACCGCATAAGCAGTAGTTAGTCAAGTTTAAAAAAGAATGCATTAACTAAATGACTAGGTAATTATTTAAATGAACTCGCTGCTTTAAAAAGCTGTGGATGGGATAAACACCTTAAAAATTCCTTGTTATTACAAAAAGCTGTGGCAAATTAGTCTTAAGGTTATCCATGCTTCAACTCAGGGAAAGAAAGTGTTTGCTGATTGGTGATGGACATTTTCAGGGTTCATTACGGCTCTCTTGACTTCATGTCACACTGGCTTTATTCTTCAGAAATAGTGAAATGGAAAAGGGAGAGGAGAATGGGTACTATTTGAATTTCACCCTAGGTTTTTGCTGCCTGAATCCTTTAGCCTGGAAGTCTAGAATCCTCTTAGACATCACCTGGCCACAGTCTTAGCAGCACAGGGCCGTTCTCTATATCACTGATGGATGGTGACCATGATACCAGCTCTACACTCAGTGAGGTCTTCTGCAGATTACGCACTGTCTCCTCTTCCCATAATCTAGTGGACTGAGCATCGAGGTTAAGAAACAATTAGCTGCCTGCTCAAAGTGTTTGTAAAAAGACACTCACTGCTACTTTTCATTCAACTTGCAAAAATAAAGAGGGGTGGAAAAGAAAGAAAGGAGATGGGAGTGAGGGGAGGATGAGCAGGTGCAAAAACAAGAGAAACAATTCATAAGAAAAAAAGGGAAAATAGGAGGAAAAGAAATACAGAAAGAGTCAACCTGTAATTCTGTGAAAGATGTCGCCAGGACTGAGAAATAGGAGGTTGTGTTTTAAGATAAAAGCCAAGCAAATCTCACTACAAGGGTAAACTATGACATTTATGGAGGCTTATACTTCCTAAATAAGCTAATTAGGTTCCTCCTCACTTCCACACTACTATGAAGATCTTTGAATATTTTCTCCTTAGATGTTCTTCCTTTCATGTGGCCTGTGAGCTAAGTAACAAAAAAAATTCAAATGGTATTTAGCTTTAAGAATAATTTAACTTGCTTAGAGAAAAGTAATAAAACATAATTTAAATGAGAATTAGGTCATATTGGATATCTGCCATGTAACCAAGCATCAGATTAAGCAATTTGCCCTGCTCCTTTTGCTTACCAGTCACTACCAATGTGTGCAATAGTTCTAGGCTCTGCTAAGCCTCCTGGAGCCCTAAGGAATACTTTCCTTACAATGTGCACTTGGAACCAGCTAAGATCAGCATGTCACCTCTTTGAGTGGATTAGAAAGCTAGGTTTACTGTTAAGCTTTCACCGGGTTTCCTAATATGTCACCCGAGTCATACCTGGTCCCCAGGAGAAAACCACAGATCTCCAAGTCAGGGGCAGGTGAGGGCAGGGAGAATGGAAAGCAGGCAGTTCTAAAGACAGAAAGTGCTTGAGCTGGACACACTCAGTTCTATCTACAAATTCACCAAGCAGCTGAACTTCCCTTCATCTCTGGGGAGGCATGAGTGAGGGGTGGGGGGAAACAAAACATGTTCATTCTGTAATTTCACAATTTTCCCTCTCTGGGAAGTAGAGTGGAAATCACATCCCTGTTACAGAAGTAGAGAATGTCTTGTCCCATGAAAAATTCCCATTTTACAAATACGAAAGTGGAGATCCATAAAAGTTAATTTCATCTAAGCCTGTAGAGCCAGTAAATAAAAAGTCAATCTCTAGTCTGGGTTTCTGACTAGGACCATGCTATTTTCCACTATAGTGTGTTGTACTTTTAAAAGCAGAAATAATGTTTATGGGAGAGTGGCAGTAGGAAGTCAAGCCACTTAACAACAGAGAAAAAATTATTTCCTCTTCACCATCTACATTTCAGTCAAAGGGTAGGCTTAACAAACTATAGACAGTCTAAAAAGTATTAGGAATGGATTCCCATTGCTGAGAAGAAAGAAAGTGTTGCTTGTATAATCACTTTAAGCAGAACCTAACTTTTGTTTAGAATGGTGGTTCTCAACAGGGTTGATTTTGACCCTCCGGGACATTTAGCAATGCCTGGAGACAGACTGCCCCCACAGAACCATTTGGCATACATATGAGAGAAATAGAGAGAGAGTCTCACTCTGTCACCCAGGCTGGAGTGCAGTGGCGTGATCACTGCAGCATCCGCCTCCCGAGTTCAAGTGATTCTCCTGCCTCAGCCTCCCAAGTAGCTGGGACTGCAGGTGCCTACCACCATGCCCCACTAATTTTTACTTTAGTAGAAGCTGGGTTTCTCCATGTTGGCCATGTTGGTCTCAAACTTGTGATCTCCAATGATCCACCCACCTTGGCCTCCCAAAGTTCTGGGATTATAGGCATGAGCCACCACGCCCAGGAGGCCAAAAATATTTATATAAGGTCTTTTAGGCTGACTGATGGCACCATGGATGCCATGGTGACCCCGTGACCCACACGCACAGCACCTCTGGATGGCCTCCCAAAAGTAGAAAATCTGAAGTAACTGGAAGACCATGAAAAGAGGAAGAAGGATCAACCTCTGTGGTACCTAAGTAACTTGAGACATTATCTAGTGTTCCTTATTCCTGCTCAATTGAGATACGGCAATTGGACTTTGTAAACGACCTAGGTCAACCTCATGACTCTAGACCCTATGACCCCCTCCCAGATTGCAAAAACCACCGTAAACTGTAACTCGTGTAACTTTCCACTGCCTATCCCAAACCTATAAAACCAACTCCCATCCCAATGCCCTCCGCTGACTCTCTTTTTGGGCTCAGCTTGCCCACACCCAAGTGAATAAACAGCCATGTTGCTTATACAAAGCCTATTTGGAAAGATCTCTTCATTCAGAGCTCACATTCAACAATGAATAGTTCTGAGGCTGATAACCCTTGATGTTGTGAAAATTGGTGGACTGCAAGGTGTGATTTGAAGGAGCAGGAAGATGTTTCAGCCAATCTTCTCCAATGGTGGACCAAGCCAAAATTTCCAGTTAGAGAATATTTGGGATTGGACTCTAATGTCTTCACAAGCCTATATTTAAAGTAACATTTCCTATAGGAATAAATGCAAGGAGATATTGCTTTTAATGTGATAGCTAGGCGAGAAAAAAACAATGTGGTAACCAATGTGGGGAGGGGATGAGGGAGAGGCCCAGGAAGGCTCAGATGGGAGGCTGTTGTGGGTCCGTTGAGGAACAGAGGAACAAGTGAGAGAGAGATGGGAGAAAACGGTCTAATTCATGACTTTGCTCAGGGCTGACCTTAAGCCCAACAACAAAAACATCGACCACCACCAAAACAAAACAAAAACACAACACAACAAAACAAAAACCTATGAGGTTTCCAGACAACTAAAGCTGCATTTAGCCAAATATTGGAAAGCAAGGCAAGATGCTTTGGAATCTGGCGGATTTGAGTTTGAATCAGCGTTGCCATTTTCTATACTGTTTAACTTTAGGGATTTTACTTAAGCTCCCTGGGCTCTACTCTTCTCATCTCTGAATGTACAGTCAACAAGGCTAACGGAATCAGATTCAATGAGATACGTGGAGCCCCTGGCCCATAACAGAGGCACAGCAAGACAGTTGATTTCTAGACAACTGACTAAGGCCCCTGTAAAAATAAGCATGTCAGTGGCCTTCAATTCTCTGTGGAATCAGAGTAGGTATAGATAAGTAAACACAGAAACTGAACCTGTCCTTGGATAAGTGTCAAATATAAAATCACAAAAACATCATGTGGTTTCTAGCAATGATTTTTCTCGAAGGTACTTGAGACATGAGAATAGCATTGCAAATAGCCTCATCAGAGAAGACTATACGATCCCCAAAGTTGACTCTCTACTTAATGGTTTGTAAATTAAGTTGTTCAAATGGAGAAAAAATATTCTCAAAATAAAAGGCAACTTGAGTGGACTTTACACTGATATACCTTAATCCAGTTCCATAACACAAATGTTAATCCTCACAGCATGGATTTCCCCAGTCATTGATCTGCATACTATTTAAAGGGACGACTTTAATGTCAGAGGGGCATTACTAAATTTACTTTATAATCTAGGTATTATACAACTTATTGAATAGGATTAAAGTAAGTAATTTTTCTTCCCTGTATTTCATTTTACTTTATCATAAGTGGAAGAGTAAAATTTCATGAAGATCTCATGAGGATTAATGAGAGGTCCCTTTTTGAGTGATGTAAAAGTTATACATCTTGTTTTGATCTGTTTTTTTGACACATTCCAACATAAGCATGAGGCCATGGGCAAGTTTCTGGATCTTTCTGTGTCTCGTTGTTTTTATTTGTTCAGTAAAGGAGTTGACATATAGAACTTCAAGGATTTGTGATCCTAAAGCCTGAAGCATCCCCTGGGAACTTGTTAGAAATGCCACACCCAGACCTACAGAGTCAAAATCTTTCCCAAGGTCCCAGGACAAAACATTTGCAATTGTAGGTTTGGCAAGACTGTAGTAAGGGTTGCTCCAGCTTCATAATTATAGAAATTCATTATATGGAAACAAAAGCTAACAAACAAGAGGCCGCACATTGTCTGTTATATATCTGTCTTCTTGCCTATCCTCATTCAGAGTCAATGAGGATAGGCAAGTAGAAAAATTGATAAATTGCTGCCCCTTTTACTCTTCTGTAGGTAAAGCTATGTGTGCCTTCATAAAATGTTCTGCTCAATGTGTTGAGCATTCAAATACTAAGAAAGGCAGCAGAGTGTGGGGTTTCCTGGCACTGACCAAGGAGCCTGAGGTTCTATGTGAATTCTAGTCCTGCCATTGACAAGCTGTGTGATTCGGAGTCATTACTTTATCCCCTGTATTTTGATCACCTCATCTGAATAGAGGGAATAATAAGGACCTCCCCACTCTATTTAAATAAATAAGTAAGTTAAAATTTGCAAAATTCTCTGGCGGGGGTCTGACCCACAGGAAGCACTATGTAAACCTTTGTCCAATAAAATCCACCAACATGTGAGAAATGCTTCCATTTTCCTATTTTGTCTCTAACGGCAGGGAAATCGAGTTCAGCCAACACTATCTTGTGGTAATATCTTTGATCAAGGCACAAGACGTTTATATTGGCATTCTGACAACTCATTATGATTTTGCTATTAATTTTTCCCTTCAGATATACTAAATGAATGGGATAGATAAGCAATACAAATAGTTTAAATAACATATGTATGCTATATGCATATTTATTTAATAAGCATGACAGACTTATGAGATAGATATGATTAGCATCCCCATGTTACAGATGAGAAAAATGAAGCTTTAAGTGACTTACCTAAGGTCAGACAAGTATATGGAGATTGGGACTTTGAAATCAGGCAGCGTGGCTTTAGAATCTTTGTTCCTAAATATTATATTAGAGTATATGCTGTATTATATGCTAAATGCTGTGCTATGCTCCCTTTCTCAGAGGACTTCATCCTTCCTGGTTTTATTTAATATTTATATCAGCATCATTTGTTTTAAATTCATCTCAGATAGCACATCTCTTAGGGGCAGACTATTTCTCTACCTTTTTCTGCATAAAGTCAACCAAAGCAACTTGTGTAGTTAATCACTTACTAAATTCCTAGTAATAACAATGACATAATATATTACCAAATTCTAATAACATCACAGAAAATAAAATAACATTGAAAACATTTCTTCACTCTGATGTTCCCTTGAATGTGACTGATGCATTTATGCTACAATTTTTATGAGCTATTTACATTAGGTTTGTACAAAATATTTGGAAATCCACTTGGATAAATTATCCCAAAAGCTAGTAAATGACCCTTTTATGCTTCTTTGAGAAGATCAGAGGCTGTAGCCAATCTTTACTATCATAAAGAGAAAGAGTAAAACAACAAACTGAAGCTGAAACGGCACACAGGGCCTCTAAAGTTATATTAGAGATGTTTCCCATCTTGTTATTCGTACACTGTCATAGGCAAACAGCTTAAAAACAGACAAGGGAGCATTCAGGCTTCTCGCAAACACAGGTGGGTAGAGCCTCCATCAACACTGGCTGCAAATGGCAGGCTGGGGAGAAGGAGGGAAGTGGATGTTCAGGGCATGTGAGAAGCAGGGCACTCTAGGTTGGCTGCCTAGATGCAACTGTGAGAATAGCTAACTCCCTATTGATGCTCACCATGCCTCCCCTTGCCCAAACACCCCAACTCCCAGTCCAGGTTTCCTCTGCTGTGATGCATCACCCCTCTGAACACACACAACACTTAGAATCTGAATTTCCACTTGATCTAACCACAGTTCAACGATCCTATCCATTATCTCCTTCTGGGGGAGGCAATAGAATTTATTTCAAATGCAGCCTGGTGACAAACTTTGCATGTTCAGGTTCCAGCCCTGCCACTTTCTACCTGTGTGATGCTGACAAGCTCCCTACCTCTTTTAAAACCTCTGTTTTCCTATTGGTAGAGGAGGGGAAATAATGATTTCCCAATCCTGGGTTATTGCAAGGATGAATTCCAGCTAATGTATGTGAAGTGCTAAGGGAAGTGCACTGGATAAATGTTAACTCTTTGCAAAAACTCTTTTCTGCCTAATTAGGTTGTACATTTCTCCCCTTGTACTCCTTGCTATCCTACGCAGCAGCACCATCATAGCAGAGCAATTTGCATAAAGTAGGTGCTCAGAAAATGTTAGAAAGACATATTGGCACATTTTTTTTCAGCTCTTGTTCTCAGGCTCATGATTCGCAAATAAACGTCAGAGATCTGAGGGCCAGCTGCATTCAAATCACTCCAGAAACCTTTGAGAAATACAGATTCCTGCCCCCTGCTCCAGAGATTATATGACTGAATGCCTGAAAGGAAACACAGGAAAATGCCGGGAAGCAAAATCAGCCATCAACCAAGCAAACTCCTTGCGCTGTAGAACTCTGGGCCAAGCTACCCCTCTTGGTAGGGTCTTATCCTTTTTGGTTTTATATAACTAAGTGCTGACTTATGGTGTAACTCCGAGAAATAAAGGCTGTGAGGGCTGGGCATGAAGAAGGAGGTGGGATAATAGCGCATGAGATCACAGAGAGGGAGGGGAGCAGGAAGAAGAAATCCACATCCCACCAGTGACACCTAAAGCCCTTCCCATCCCGGAGGCCTTGCCAAGCCTGAAGCCTCCGTGGTGGCTCTCCTCTGGGTTGAAATTTGTCCTGGCAGCCACATTTGGTGAAGGATGATGGCAAAGATATCATTTAATCTTAAAGGGTGTGACTGTGCCAGACAATGGCAGAGGCCCTGCCCCAGAAAAATCCTGACTGCATGCCAAATGCAAAACAGAAATTCTGGGCAAAGCTCCCAGGTACAACTGCCTCTGACTCTCTTCTCCAACTCTCGCTCTGGCTTCTGCTCTACCCTCATTCCCCACAGACTGAAGGATCTTTGAACTGGCACAATGAAACTAAGTGCCATTCTTTACCCTTCATCTGGGAGTAAAAATTTCAATCAAGGCCTCATACTCGTGCCTTATAGATCCCCTTTCAATTCCCAATCCCTGAGAAGCCTAGCTATTCCTTTGCAAGAGTGAACAACTAAGACAAAAAAAATGTACAAGGCATATAAAAAAGATATGGAGTTCAAAAGCAAAGGATCACCATGAGAATTCAGAGCAAATGTCTTCCTATAAAATAACAAATTTACTGCAAGGAAAACAGGAAAGTGCTTTAGAACATCTGTATTATGTGCTTACAATAGGAATCAAAAGGACCCGTTTCTATAAAACTGTATCAGACATGGAGGTAAAAAGCATAAATAACAAGCTTAGCAAAATTAACCAGTGACTTATCTTAAAATTCAAATTTGTAACCAGATATTCTCCCCAAACTCAGGGAAAGCAGATAAAAGATTAAAACAGTGAAAGCTAAGAGACATGGAAGGTAAATGTAGGGAATTCAATAAAGTTGCAAAGACAGTCTAAGAGGAATAAAATGGAAAGATAGCACTGAAGCAATGATTGAAAGAATAATGGAAGAAAACTTCTTTCCCTGGAAAATAACTATTTTCAAGATTGAAATATTTTGTACAAAAATTTAATGAAAAAAACAAAACCTAGACATAAGCCAATATTTTTTTCAATTTTTCCACTAAAAATATTCCTCAAGCATAAAATATCCCTTTGTGAACACACAGATACATAGAAACAACCACCACACACAAACTAACACATCCAAACTCAGGCAGACGTTTGGTTTCTCTGTAATACTCAATACAGAAAACAGTAAAGCAAATGTTATGAGAAAGAGACTGCACCTGTCTGACCAACATGGAGAAACCCCGTCTCTACTAAAAATACAAAAAATTAGTTGGGCATGGTGGCGTGCGCCTGTAATCCCCACTACTCGGGAGGCTGAGGCAGGAGAATTCCTTGAACCTGGGAGGCAGAGGTTGTAGTGAGCTGAGATAGCGTCATTGCACTCCAGCCTGGGCAACAAGAGCGAAAATCTGTATCAAAAAAGAAAAAGAAAGGAAGGAAGGAAAGAAGGGTGGAAGGGAGAGAGGGAGTTGAGAGGGAGGGAAGGAGAGAAATAGATTGCAACTTAAGATAACTTTGTGTTTTCTTTTTTCAACAAGTCTAAAAGAAACAGAAGGACATAAACATGCAACAGGTCAAGTAGTATAAAACTGTGTATTGTTCATTTAACTCAAAGATGTATTCCAGCTGCCAATGGGTAAATTAAATTAAGCTTATTTGATTAACAATTTTAAAGGATTAAATGTAGTTAATAGTCTCAGCTATTTTGAATTTTTCTGAATACCAAGTTCTCATGAACCCTGAGTTCAGTTCAGGTTTCTCAAATTGCTGCATCCTAATAATAATAATAATAATAATAATAATAATACATCATGGAATACTATGCATTCATAAAAAAGGATGAGTTCATTCCTTTGTAGGGACATGGATGAAGCTGGAAACCATCATTCTCAGCAAACTGACACAAGAACAGAAAGCCAAACACTGCATGTTCTCCCTCATACATGGGTGTTGAACAATGAGAACACATGGAAACGGGGAGGAGAACACACTGGGGCCTGTTGCAGGGTCGGGGGCAAGGGGAGGGATAGCATTAGGAGAAATACCTAATGTAGATGAAAGGGTGTCCAATGCAACAAACCACCATTGCACATGTATACCTATGTAACAAACCTGCACATTCTGTACATGTACCACAGAACTTAAAATATAATTTAAAAAAAAAAACCACGATGTAAACGCTAATTTAAAAAAAAAAAAACAAGATGTAAATGCAAATTTAAAAAATAACAAAAATTTCTTAATTAAAATAAGCTAGGCATATTACCCTCTATTTGAAATGGGAAAGAAACAACTTTTTTTTCCTACTCTCATACTCTACCCACCATTCTCAATATAAGACATCACCTCTGGGTACCAAAATGTGTGTGGGGATGTTTCCCTACCAGCTACCAATTCCCCAGTGGACACCAACTGGATGTCCTATAATTCAATTTAATTATGAAACTATCTACCTGGATATAGTGGTGAAACACACAGTCCCACAAGTCTGCCCCCATTTCCAGATGCCAATCGCAAGTCCAGGCCTCTGGTACATCTGACCAGCCGGCTATAAATCTGGAACTTCTACAACCTTTTCCTTGGATTTGATCAATTTGCTAGAGCAGCTCACAGAACTCAGGGAAATGCTGTATCTTTACTGGTTTATTATAAAGGATGCTATGAAGGATACAGATGAATAACCAGATGGAAGAGCTGTATAGGGAAGATGTCGGCAGGGAACATGGAGCTTCCATGCCCTCTTGGACTACACCAGTCTACCAGCACCTCCATGTGTTCTGGAAGCCAGAAGCTCTCCAAACCCTGTCACTTTGAATTCTTAAGAAGCCTTCATTACATAGGCGTAACTGATTATATCACATCACTGGCTGTTGGTGATCAACTCAGTCTTCAGGCTCTCTCTCCTCCCCATAGGTCTGGAGGTGGGGTGGAAAGCTCCAACCCTGTAATCGCATGGTTAGTTCTCCTGCCAACCAGCTCTCATCCTGAGGCTATCCAGGAGTCCACCAAGAATCACCTCCTGGGAACAAAAAACTGCTCCTATCACTCAGGAAATTACAAAGATCTCTCTGTGTCAGGGGTCAAAGATCAAATATTAGAAAGATGAAGTGCAGAAAATTCCAAAATATGGTACTTTGGCATTTGAGAAGACTGTAAGTGAGCAATAGAAACTCAGGCTGTTCTCACCCTTTCTTCCTGGAAACAGACCATAAAACTTTCTAATCTTCTTCCTCCCTGTCCCCTGAAGGCCCTCAGGTGACAGAGAGAGGGCTTGCCCTATACCAAGAGGGGAAAAAAAATGTCACGCAGGGATACCAAGAAGAAACTGAATAAAAATGCCTTGCTAAGTTTACCCGCCCCAGTTTATCACCATTAGATCAGAATTTTTTGTCTACCAGTCATATTTCTGCATGTCCATCCATAAAAATGTAGTTTTCCCATTTCTTTGGGTGTTGATTTCTGAAGGCTCCTGTCTCGTGTAGAACTTATATTAAACATATTTTTATGCTTTTCTCTTTTTAATCTCTCTTTTATTACAGAGGTCTCAGTCATGAACCTTGTGATGGGTGAGAAAAAGTATTACTTCTCTACAGAACAACAGATTCTCCTAGCACTCTTATCTACAAAGGTTTTAAGAACTCTGTCTAAGGAAAGGGAATAGAGACTAAATATATATTTCTTATTGTAACATAATATCACATATTCATTATCCCAAATATTTACATAACCCTGACAGATAGATTATATTTTTTACCTTTCATAAGTAGCAAAATCAAGTCTTGAGGAGATTAAATTACTTTTCAAACAAACTGTTAATAAGTGACAGGGTCAGTATTCAATTACAGGCTCAGTATTCAATTACAAGTTTTCTTGTTTCCAAGGCCCAGGCATTTTCTGCTATCCTACTTTACTTGCTCTTGGACCCAAAGCCTGTAAGTTGAGAGTGAGGATGCCTGTGGTTCCGCTTGGATTAGAAAAAGAGAATGTGACTAGATACTAACTCCTACAATAGGAATAAGATGGGGTGTGTACTGGGGGTGTGTTAACTTTGTTTCTAGCTTCTGTAAACTCCATCTTGAATATCTGTTCTACATGCCTTGTTGTAAACAACCTAATAATATGCCTAAGTCACCTGCCTTAGCCTCCTGTCTCCCTCACTACCGCCCCCATGCCCAGGAGGAATCTTCTTCCTGGATACACTTTTCCAGTAAAAACCAACAAATTTAATCTATACTTCCCACAGTATTATTCAGCTATCACACTTCGATCCACTCTATACCTGCCCTAATCAACTTAGGGCCATGTGCTAGATAAATAGGGACAACCCCTATGCCCAAAGCCTATTGAAATTATTCAAACTACCCAATCCTAAATATGTTTACCCTGTATTATCTGTTCTCACCTGCAGAAACCACAGGGAAAACTCTTGCCCAGTCTCCCCCATCTCCCTGTGCCTTGTGACCAAGCCCAGTACTCCCCCAGGTGGCCCCCAATGATGGCTACTTTTATGTGTCCACTTGACTGAGACATAAGATGCCCAGATATTTGGGCAAGCATTTTTCTGGGTGTGTCTGTGAGGTGTTCTTGGATGAGATTAACATTTGTATTAGTAAACTGAGTAAGGCCAATTGTCCTGCCATAACATAGGTGGTCTTCATACAGTAAACTGAAGACCTGAACAGAACAGAAAGGTTAACCTTCTGTAAGGGGGACTTCCTCCTGCCTGACTGCTTGAGCTGTAAGGTGAGTCTTCTGCCTTTGGACTCAGACTGAAACATCTGCTCCTCTTGGGTCTCGAGCATGTTGCTTGCAGACTGAAACTTTAACCATCGGTTTTCCTGGTTCTCAGGCCTTTGGACTCGTACTGGAACTACGCATCAGTTTTCCTTCCCGGGTCTCCAGTTTGACATTTAGAGGTCTGGAGATTTCTTAGTCTCCATAATTGTGTGAGCCAGTTCCTTCTCTCTCTCTCTCTCTCTCTCTCTCTCTCTCTCTCTCTCTCTCTCTCTCTCTCACACACACACACACACACACACACACACACACATATCCTTATTAATTCTGTTTCCCTAAAGAACTCTGACTAATACCCCTACCCTACCTCCAGGATGTGGCAAGCCCCTTCCTTTTGGGAAGATAGTGTTAGTAATAAAACTTCTTAATGGTGGTTATTACCTGATCTGTTGGCCTTATTATACTTCAAATTCTCCATCATTACACTATATTTTAAAACAAGCATTTTGGCAGGATGAGGTACGTACCATTTGTCTACATTAATCTTTTACGGTTAAAGTTTTATAAGTTAGAAATAGTACGTGACCCTCATCTGCTAACTCTAGCACATTTAGGACATTTAATCAGAAGTTGAGTGTTTCCTCATCATAGCTTCACATTCACAATTGTATCTATGTATTGAATATTAATGAACCTAATGCTATGTATGGACTCACCTTTCTAACTTACCTTGGCACAATCTATATGTCAGGGGAACCAAAGCTAAAAAGCACTAAATCATCAGTAATTGTCTAAATGATTGGAAAATTATTTCATCGGTGAATGGTTCTGCGACTGGCTTCCCTTACCCAGGTGTGTTAGTCAGGGTTCTCCAGAGGGGCAGAACTAACACCATGTATGTATAAATGAAAAAGAGTTTATTTGGGAGAATTGACTCACAGGATCACAAGGTGAAGTCCCCAAATAGGTTGCCTGCAAGCTGGGGAAAAGGAAGCCAGTAGCGGCTCAGTCCCAGTCCAAAAGCCCCAAAGGCAGGGACGCTGACAGAGCAGGCTTCGGTCTGTGGCTAAGACTGAAAAGCCCCTAGCAAACCACTGGTGTAAGTCCAAGAGTTCCAACACCAAAGAATCTGAACTCTGAGGACAGGAGGAACAGATGGAAGCATCTAGCATGACATAAAGATGAAAGCCAGAAGATCAGCAAGCCAACTTAGCCCACCTCCTTCCACTTGCTTTGTTCTAGTCCTGCTGGCAGCCAATTGAATGGTGCCCACCCACACTGAGGGTAGGTCTCCCTTTCCCAGTCCACTGACTCCATCATCAGTCTCTTCTGGCAACAGCCTCACAAACACTCCCAGAAACAGTACTTCACCAGCTCTCTAGGCATCCTTCAATCCACAAGTTGACACCTACTATTAACCATCCACTCATATGGCTGAAACAGAAAAGATAGTCAATCCATAGAGTTGTGAATGTGCAGCTGTAAAAGGGAAACACTCAACTTCCAATTAAATGTCCTAAATGTGCTAGAGTTAGCAGATGGGGGTCACATACTTTCTAGTAAAACTAAAGGGAAAACTCACATGGCCCAAAACAGAAAAGATAAAGATGTCACTCTACTGAATCAAATTGTTAGTCTTAGAAGCCAGAACAGAAAAGGAAAGGGAGAATTTGTGCAACTGTGCTACTTTCTTGTCACACTGTATGAGTCTCGAGTCTCAAGTCTCATCAGCATCTGCCTGAGTGTTACAAAATGTCCAGGAATAGAGACATGCCTTGAAAAACCAGGACTGGGAACAACTGATTCACTTTAAGCTTGCTGCAGCCTCTGAAAGCCCAAGGAAAGGCCATTCACTGAGGTTTAGTTTGCAGAACTATTTTGTTACAGTTTTTGCTATTTTCAAATTCTAAGATTACAAACAAGTATCTTTTTCTTGTATTTATAGTAGAAAGTATCCCATAAATTCGAGATTTTTTAATGAGAAGAAAGTATTAGAATATCAATACCATTGTGCCAATTTAGTTACAATCAGGAAAACAGAAAACACATCAGTTATTTTAACAGAAAGAAGTAACATAAGGAAGTGAAGGAAGAAAAGAGAAAAAATGGTAACATTGAAATACCTCAGAAGTAATAATTTCTGATGAGTGAAAATTCGCTCTATTCTTCATGAATTTTGAGATATTGGGCAAGTTAGTTAGTCTCCTTAAGTCGCCTGATATACCCAAATTTAGTTAAACTGTGAGGTTGGAGGTCACAGCCTTCAAGAGTTCCCCTTTTTCTAACACCAACTGCAAGTCTAGAAGGTTACCAAAACCACTCTCAGCTTCATAGTTCACTATAAGAATGCACAGTTTGTGTTTATTATAGATCAACATCAGCCAAAGGAAGAGATACATAGGGCAGAGTCTTGAAGGGTTCCACATGTGAAGCTTCCATCGTCCTCAGGACACCTTAGCCTTCTGGCATCAATGTATGACAACATGCATGCAGTGCTGACAATCAAGGAAGCTTGCCTATGTGTCAGTGTTCAGAGTTTCTACTGGAGCTTCATTATATAAGCACGATTGGTTGACTGATTCCGCATATGGCAGAACTCAGTATCTACGGCAACTGACACCCTGTATTTCAAAGTCCCCACCCTAAATCACATTGCACGCCAGCCTCCACCCAAAGGTTACCAGATGTGGCTATTCTCATCTTAAGATCAGGTGTGCTCAGCCCTGGCCTAAGGAAAGCATTGCAATCAGGTATGACACAGATTATCTTCTAGGGCTGATGGCAAAGGCCATACATCTCTTTAACAAAACCAAACTCTTTACTACACATAATACCTCCTATGTAGAGTGATGATATGGGTTGATTTGCCCAGAACAGTTTCAGTTTATTCTTGATGTCCTGGAATAATAACCTTTAAAATGTCACACTTCTTTTGACTCTCAGAAGTGCCTCAATGTGGTTAACAAACTGTGAAGTCATTTAACTTATTGGCACGAGTCATATTAGAAATATTTGCCATTTAGTACAGCAGAAATATTAGTCAAATTGAATGGATACTTGCAGCAAACAAGTGCTGGGGAGAAAACTGTTACACACGAGTGAATAGTATGCCGTGCTCATCAGGTTGTTGTGTTACATGAACATGTATCTGTAAATCTTAAAAATGACAGCTAGCAAATCACTTTTAGAGTAAATAATATTTAATACCTACCAAGCATCTATTCTCCACTTCCATATTTATAACAAAATCTTAATATTTTATTCCATGACCATTCTTCATCCTGGACTTTTTTACCTTGGGTAAGCTGCTCCCATCTCTACATCGATGGATGAATCCTGATAAGTATAAGCTAGTGCATCTCAAATCTTAGAATCACCTGAGGAGAATTTGGAACATCCTGATATTCAGCTCCGCGTCCAGAGATTCTGACTTTTCTGGCCATGGAAAGGCCCAAGTATTAGTACCTCAAGAGCTACCATCCCACCCCAGTTAAAATGGCTTTTATCCTAAAGTCAGGCAATAACAAATGCTGGTAATCATGTGGAGAAAGTGGAACACTGTTTGTGGGAATGTAAATTAATACAGCCACTGTGAAATTCCTCAAAAAATTAAACATAGAACTATCATGTAATCCAACAGTTCCACTAATGAGTATATATCCAAAAGAAAGGAAATCAATATATCAAAGAAATACCTGCATCCCGTGTTTATTGCAGCACTATTCACAATAGCCAAGATACAAAATTAACCTCAATGTTCATCAGCTAATGAATGGATGACAGACATGTATATAGTACATATACATGACGAAATATTATTCAACCATAAAAAAGAATGAAATCTTGTTATTTGCAGCAACATGGTTGGACCTGGAGAACATGATGTAAAGTGAAATAAGCCAGGCACAGAAAAGCAAATCAGTTACATGTTCTCACTTACATGTGGGAGCTAGAAAAAAAACATTAAACTCATGGAGATTGATAATACAGTGATGGTTACCAGAGGCTGGAAAGTACAGTGACGGTTACCAGAGCAGTGAGTGCTGAGAACTAACAATCTATCCCAATCAGAGTATTCCCATACTCCTCAGTGGTAATCATATGGGAATGGCAGAGACTGGAGGGATAGAGTAGCTATGGTTAAAGGGTACAAAAATACAATTAGATAGAATGAATAAGATCTAGGCTGGGCATGGTGGCTCACACCTATAATCCCAGCATTTTGGGAGGTAAAGGTGGGTGGATCACCTGACCTCAGAAGTTCAAGACCAGCCTGGGCAACATGGCAAAACCCTGTCTCTACTAAAAATTTAAAAAATTAGCCAGTTGTGGTGGTGCATGCCTGTAATCCCAACTATTTGGGAGGCTGAGGCAGGAGAATAGCTTGAACCCAGGAGGCAGAGGCTGCAGTGAGCCGAGATCATGTCACTGAACTCCATCCTGAGAGACAGAGAGAGACTCTGTCTCAAAAAAAAGAAAAAAAAAAAAAAGGAGATATAGTATTCAGCAGCACAATAGAGTGATTAAAGTAATTTATTGTATATTTTTAAATAACTGAAAGAGTAGAATTGGAATGTTTCTAACACAAAGAAATATTTTTAAGGTGATGTATACCCCAATTACACTAATTTGATCATTGCACATTATATGCCTATAGCCAAACATCACATGTACCCCACACATATGTACAACTATTTTGTACCCATTATAATTCATAAAATTTTTAAAGGCCTCCCTGTGATTCTAATAAGCACTGAGTGCTGAGAACCAACAGTCTAACCCAGTCAGAGTGTTCCCATACTCCTCAGTGGTAATTGTATGGGAATGGGCTTGTGGCACAACTGCAGGTCAAGGAGATAGAGATGTGACGAAGTTTCTCCTCCCGCTTCTGGAAGAGTTTTCTGCAAATATATGCCTATCCCCAAATAAGAATTAGCAATGTTTTAGCCTCATTGTTTCTGACAATCATCTTAAGGCCACGCAGAAAATTACTCTCAGGATGAAGCTGATCATTTCGACATCACAGTTGAAAGGGAAAAGCTGGGTCCTTGAGGACATGGTTGGGCTCCTGTATCAGAACGGCACCCAGAAGCCCCTCCTTTCTTTGACTGACAGTTGCATGAGCCAAGACATTTCCTCACTGATCTTGGTTTTTGAGGCTTGCGGCTCAAAGCCTCCCAGCTCGTCACTGTCTTCTGTTTTAATCTGTGTCATGGAATTACTCTCTAATTACTCCACTAACAGTAAAGGAGGATTAATATCATGATTAAAAAGCACACTTTATTCTATTTGAAAATATGTTTTGCTTTTCATTTTAAAAAGATTTTATTTCACACCATAGGGTATACTATTAATAATCCCTAAGATAGCCAATATCTATCAATGGGTGAATGAACAAATTGGGAGAACTTCCACTCACCCTTTTATGGGAGGACTGCTCTCGCTCCTTGGAGTCTCATTTCAGGCTGGCAGATAATCATTTTTCTAATGTTTCCTGAGTCCTCTCCAGCCCACTCTGCCCTTCACTGTAAATGCCTGGCTCTAGTGCTCATCCTTGCTCCAAAGCCTGCATGATTCACTTACCCTCTTTTCATTGCTCTTTGAGCCTTGTCCCCAGGGAACTATGCCCTGGCATGGACAGAGCTTCCTTGCTCGTCATCTTGAAATATCGTTATGTATCAGTAGGCAGCCTTTACCTTCAGCACGGGGGTGCTGACCTGATCTAGCTAAAAAATAAAAACGTGCTGCATGCACTTCACTTTTTGCTTCCTAAGAAAGCAGTGACATCTGCCAAGTATGCTGCTTGCATTGAAAATGGTTTCCTAACGAGTCTTTCCACTCTGCTTTGCCCATAGAGAAAGGGCACTAGGATTGGAGGCAGAGAGACATCAAATTCAGCACTAGCTAGCCTTCTCTCCTTCAGGAATGCCACAGACCTTCAGAGTCTCCATCTGTAAATGGAAATAATTACACCTACATCTCAGTGTAATTGTGAAGATTACATGAAATAATGTTTATAGCATGATTTGGGGAATTGGCTGGCATTCAATACACATAAAAGTTATGTGCATAGATAAAATAAAAACACTTTAGCCAACATGAAGGTCAATTTTGCTGCCACTGAGAGACTCTTCTGAGACTATTGACTCCTGTTGAGTAAGCAGTGCCAACCTCACCAATTGGTTGTACCCAGGGTGGCCTCTTGGCTCCACCTGGGCAATTCATATTCTCTCTCCCAGGAACTGGGAGGCAGAATCAGAAGTCAATTCATTTGGTTGTGAGAAGCTGAGCTGAAAGATCATAAGAATATGGACACTGAGGTCACTGTCATGGAAACAGAGGAGTGAGCAGGAAAGGGAGCAGGTAGAGAAGAGAGCAAAGCAGAAGCAAACAGAGGAGCAAGAGTGAACACTATTTGTAGAGAAAGGAGAGAGAAGACCCACGAAGTGCACCTCCATGGACCTGAACCTGTGTGGTTCATGCATTTATATTTGAAGTTTCTTTGAGAGCATTTCCATTGAACAAACCAACCTCAAGACAAACATTGAGACAAAGTTTTTGTCACACAGTCAAAAGGAAAGGGAGGGAGAGTAAGAAAGAGAGAGAGACTCATCTATAGCCACACAAACATAGATTCAACTCTCTAGCCCTCCAGCTTTGCAAGACTGGTATTGCTTTACCACCACACACAGACATATTGCTATTGCCTTGGGGATTGTGAGAGAAGAAATCAAATTGGGTGGTGAAGGAAAATGGACTGTTTTGAGATTGCCCCCAAAGAGCAAAAATAGGAGCCATGGTAAGGACCCACAGGCATCGCAGTCTAAATGCATCACACATCTTCTCCTCTGCACAATCGCTGCTCTCCAAAGAGCAAGCCTTGGGCTCAAAGCCTCAACTTCTCACACAGAGGCAGCCAAGTCTCAAGGGCTTGGGGGGAAATACATCCATCAAGCCGTTCTTCAGTAAATGTGAGGAACATTAAGATGTTGGTGAGGCCTGTGGCCTGTTATTACCATCAACTGTAATATGTGCTTCTACAGAAGTTCTCAGATTAGGGGAATTTTATAAAAACAGCACCGTATTATTATATATTATAATGAGGAAGGAAGTGTATGGGAGAAGAAATTTTTAGAAAGTAGGATGACAGGGAGATTAAATATTTTCCTTGTGGAGTGCCAAAAGGAACGAAATTTATCAGAAACTGGTAAAAGAGGGATGAGAATGAAGTGAGGTGAGGGTCTCTTGCATTCCAGGCTCTGCCATTTACTAACTGGGTGACCTTAAGCAAGTTCCTTTACTACTCTGTGCCTGGTTTTCCTCACATGTAAAATGGGGATAATAATAAAATCCTTACCTCACAGGGTTGTTTTAGCAACTAGGTGAGAGTTGTATCTTGCCAGGCATCTGACACATCTCACTACATTCAGCTGTGTTTACTGTCTTTAGCTGGGCTTTCCCAGGAAGCGACAATGAGACTAGGATTTCTGTGCAAGCAATTGATTTGGGAGGTGATCTCATGAAGCACCAGCCGGGAACTGCGGAAGTGAGATCAAAAGATTAAAGAAATTAACTTAAGGAGCACTCCAGAGCAGCTACCACTGTGGACACTTGATTGAGTCACACTAACAGGCCAACGAACTCTCCATCCTGGCATTCAGACAGTGCAAACGAGACATATTCAAGGGGCAATAGGGTTATCTTGTCATTCCACAAATGTCACCATAGGGCATAGACCAACCTGTATGTGATCAACCTTGGCCAGTATTTTTGTTGGGAGACCTGAAGTGCCTGAAAGTATAGCTTTTGGGTTTGAAAGTATGCCTAATAAAAATTCCAAGCAACCTAGTCATTTCAGTAAAGATGTATGTATAATGGGCATGAAATCACTGTATTGATTCCCCAAAGAAAATAAATATCTCTTGACTTTCTCAATGCATTCAAGCAAGGGTCTAGTCAATGCAATCTGAGATTCCACATGGTTTTCACCTAGGCTTCGAGGGAAAGAGGGTTACCTTAATATTTACTGACTCATATTTCACTGTACCTTCATCTCCCCTCTCCAAGTCTGTTCTATTACTCATTGTTATTTCCAGCTGCAGGATGAGGGTCTCACATCTGTTTCTGAATTCATCTGTCAGTTGACAACTCAAACCTACTGGAGCACCTCTATTCTTACACTGTGGCTTTCACCACTGTGCAAGAGTGGACATCCTTCCCAGAGTAAATGTCTCTGGATGCTCCCAAATGTCTCTTTCTCCAGGTTCCAGAGCAGCACTATGTCCTCTAAGCTCTCCACGCTGCAAAACTCTGTTATGTTCTGGGGAGGATATGGGGAGCACCCCTCTCTGCTCCATAGCACTGTCTACTGCCTGAAGCAGAAAAGTCTGGGTCCCTAAATCTCACCAAGCCCCTCTTTCTAAACAGCTCAGTGAGTTTTCTGCCCACAAACACCTTATCCACGGGGCTCAGACACAAGCCAGTCAGGCATATAGATTTCTGATGGACCTACTATGTCTTATAGGACCCCATCTGATTCAGCCCCTGGTTACCTTTCCAACAGCATCTCCTATCAGTCTTCCTCTCCTGCACTCAGCTCTGGGCACACTGACCTTCTTGATGTTTCTGAAGAACTGAAGATGTTCTTTCCAGGTTCAGTACCTTTCTGCTGGCTACTCTCTGTGCCTGGAATGTTCTTCCCTGTGATCTTTGGAAAGCTGACCCCTTCTTGCTACTCAGAGCTCAGCCTAAATGTCATACTGATCATTGGCATTAAATTGTCAGCTATCAGCTCAGCACCAAGCCACCACGCCCATCTAAGGATGAGAACTGTTTCCCAGAGCCCCCTTTTCTGTTTGCCTAGGAGAGGAGTTCAAGCAAGATGTGGAAGGCAGAAGTCACTATTCTTGCAAAGTCATGAGTGTAAGACAAGGCCACTGTCATGGACACACTTCACAAACCTGCTTGAAGAGCCAGTGCTGTGCTACTTCTTGAACTTTGCTTTGAGTTCCAGCTTTTCCAGGTGAAGGTGCAGAGACTGTGTCTCTGATTCTAGAGCTAAAGCTTTTCAGGCCTTCACTCTCCAGTTACTCTCACATTCACACCACCCCATATTCCTGGAATACTTGAATTGCCTGTTTTTCTGCCTGGAACCCAGGTTGCTATACCAGGTAGTTGAAGTATCTCCCTATTCTCAACCTCATCACCCTCTTTTATCTCCTTAGCATATCTCAGTGATACTTTCTTTCTTCATTTAGTTGTTTGCTTTCTGTCTTGATTGCTGCCCCACCCACCACACCATAGGAACACAAATGGGAATTTGGGTTTTGTTCACTTCTCTTTTGTCCAGGGTGTGAATCCAGAAAATCTGACACAGGTGTCAGTTAATTTAGAAAATTTATTTTGCCAAGGTTGAGGATGCGCCATGACACAGCCTCAGGAAGTCCTCACAATGTGTGCCCAAGGTGGCCAAGGCACAGCTTGGTTTTATACATCTTAGGGAGTCAAATCAATCAATATATGTAAGAAGTACATTGGTTCAGTCTAGAAAGGCGGGACAACTCCAAGCAAAGGCAGGAAGTCTTGAAGCAGGGAGGGGGCTTCTAGGTGACAGACAGGTGAGAGACAAATGGTTGTGTTCTTTTGAGTTTCTAATTAGCCTTTCTTAAGGAAGCAATCAGATATGCATTTATCTCAGTGAGCGGAGGGGTGACTTTGAATAGAATTGGAGGCAGGTTTGCCCTAAGCAATTTCCAGCATGAGTTTTCTTTCATGCTGGTGATTTAGCTTAGTGATTTTAGGGTCCTAAGATATTTCCCTTTCACAAGTGCATGCCTTCAAATAAAGTCCTTCTTTTGAACGGAAGTTTTAATAGCATCATAATTGTACAACTGGTCCGATGGAACTGCAGGGGTAGAAAGGATATTGTTACATGAGAATTCCACTAAACAGCATTTACTTATGGAATACAAACCAGTATAAATCTGACATCCTTTGCAAAGGAAGTACAGATGCATTTATTGAGCACCTACTATAGTCATGCCAAGAACTGTGCTAGGCTCTTTAACATAAATTATCTCTTTCACTTGCCTATAAGATTAAGTTTCTGTATTGTGAGTGCCTAGATTAATGTAGGATTCAATAAGCTTCTCAGAAAACTCAGACCAGATGTCTCTATCTTAAATTTCAAGATCTTATTGGCCCTGGTCCTGTTCCCTCTAGCAGAACACAACAGCAGGCTCCTAGAAGGAAAAATGAACTATTTAAGGATTTCCTGATGGAAGCAGAGGCTCACAGCCTGATGTCAACTCAGAGAGCAGCTCTGTCTGTGGTCAGTTCAGAGTCTGATACTTGAGGTTAGAAATTGTGTCTCTGCCAATGCCTCATTTTAAGCCCAGGATTGTTTCTGGTTGGCCATCTACCAATTAGAAGCAAAACAAGAATGAAATAAACTAAAACACTACTGCGATGACATACATGAAATGAGTAATAAAGGTCACCTTCATCTGTAAATAGCTCCTTTTTGATGAGCTCCTTTGCACATTTCAATCACCGGAATACAGTGGACTGTGGCTAGGAGTACAGTGTTCACCTATCTGTGGCTCTCTGCTCCTTCCTAGGCACATGGGCCTATACTTTCTAGGTCTCTTGCAGGTAGGTGGACTCACATGACTGTTTCTAACTCATAGGCAGTGAGTGAAAGTGATGGGTGCCACTTCTGGTCAAGGAACTTCAGAGTAGGTCTAAATGCTCTGTGTTCCCTCTTCCTCAGGTAGAATCTGGAAGTCATGTTTGTGAGCTGCCATCAACACATGATAGTAAGGCTTATTCAGGCTGAATCTCAGCATTTGCAGCAAAGCATCCCACTGTAAGATACACTGAATGAATATTAATCTTTTTTCTGTTAATCCACTGAGATGTGGGAACTACTTGTTACTCCAGCATAACCTAACCTGTCCTAACTAATATCCACTCCATGAAGCTCTTTCCTCATGATAATTTTACTGTATAAGTGAATAATAATGAGATCCTGGGTAGTCATTATGAAGGACACTGTACTTTTCTCCTGGGTATGCAAAAGCACTTTGTATACATTGTCTCCTTTATGCATACAGCATTTCTGTATTGAAAACTAGAATGATCAGTTCCATGTGAAAATTAAAGTAAAAAAAGTGAATTGATAATCCACAGATAATCACAACTCACTAGAAAGAGCCTAAAAAGAAAAATCCATATGGACTTATTACCAGCATCAGGCTTCATTCATTCACAAAACAATCTCTTGGGCCTTTCTGGGCTAGCATCCATTTCTTGCCTCTCATAAAACCCCTTACCAGAATACAGCAGTGCTAGAATGGAAAAAAAAAAAGTATAATGGCTTTTTGGACATAAAACCTGAAGTAATTGTATTGTATGGCATGTCTGTGGCCTTAATGTAAATTATTTTTTCTTTTGATTTCTTCCTACTCTGCTAATAGCATGCCCTCCAGAGTAATCAAGTTACCCAGCCAACTAAGCTCTTGCATTACTAAAAAGTATTACCCAAGAACAGCATGCAACCACTAAAGCTTTTTCCCCCATCCTGTGAAAAATGTAACACTTGCTAAAAAGGAAAGCCATTCATGGAACCAATTTGGCGTTTGTTGGTTTTTTTTTTTTTTCCTTCCCCTCAGCTACTAGTAACAATTTAAAGACTAAATAAGAGTCAAGGATTTTATTCAATTCATTGGCAACACTAGTTATTCCACTTATTGTTATACTTCAGAATATATATTCATTTAGATAGAAAGATGACAAATATTAAGTGGCTTTATAATTTCTGACTAGAGCCTTTTCTTTAAAAACATCAAATTTAATTTTTAAACATTGAAGAAAGCTAAGTCATAAATAATAGGAGAGTTAAATAAAATAAAATTATTTTCAGTCATTACCATATTCCCTCTATGAGCTTTTTGGATTAATCTAATATGGAACAGATTTATCTAAAAATAATGAAGAGGAGTGATACTATAAGATACTATTATTAGTATTTCTTAATATTTCTTAGTATTTGTCAACTCTAATCGGCTCAACTGTATCTTCTGACCTGGGCTTTATCCATTTCTGGAATCATGCTTGTCTTTTGGAATAATGACTGTCTGAAACTCTTTGTTTGTTTGTTTGTTTTGTTTTGTTTCAGCTTTTTATTTGCTCTCAGATCCATTTCTCTTCTTTCCCCCACTCTGCTCTGTTTCCAAGCTCCCTGGACATACATTTTTACATAGGTCCAGCAAGGTAGTCACTGACAGGGGATTAAAGGTGGAATCACAGACAAGCTAGGGATCTCTCCACCCCCACCCCAAATTTCCTTACTCCCCTTCTTCCCTTCCCTCCCTTGGGCAGAGTCTCTGGAGGGAATTGCATCTCTTCATATAGTTCTAGATACGACAGAGAAATCCCAGCCTCTACAATCCCCATATTATTTCCTAGAATTTTTGTTGTTTTACTTTTTATGTTTAGACCTATGACTGGACCCAGAATTAAGTGTGTGTGTGTGTGTGTGTGTGTGTGTGTGTGTGTGTGTGTGTACGCGCACGCGTATATATATTTTTTTGAGACAGAGTCTTGTTTTGTTGCCAGGTGCCAGGCTGGAGTGCAGTGGCGCGATCTCGGCTCACTGCAACCTCCCCTCCTGGGTTCAAGCAATTCTTCTGCCTCAGCCTCCCAAGTAGCTGGGACTACAGGCGCGCGCCACCACGCCCAGCTAATTTTTGTATTTTTTAGTAGAGATGGGGTTTCACCGTGTTGGCCAGGATGGTCTCAATCTCTTGACCTCATGATCTACCCGCCTTGGCCTTCCAAAGTGCAGGGATTACAGGTGTGAGCCACCGCGCCCAGTCAAAAAATGTATATTCTTAAATACACATTTAAGAATCAGCATGCTACTTCTTAAGAGAAAGAGAAAATAAACAAACCTGGAATTGCATGGGACCTGTAAGTCATCCTAGAGAACTAATATCTTTTTAATATTGAGCTTTCCAATATGGTAAATATGGTTTATTCCTGCACTATTTTGGTCTTCTTTAACTTTTTCTGTAGAGTTGCTTCGTTTTCAGTGAAGATTTACGTATCTTACACTACATTAATTCTAGAGATTTCATGTTATTTGATGCTATGGTAAAATTTTTTTTAATGTTTAATTTAATTATTTTCCTAATATATATAAAATCAGTCATTATTTGTATATATACATTTTATCCAGTGTTTGCTAAACTCACTTTTTAAGTTTTTGTAATTTTTTTTGGATTTTCTATGTTCACATCATGTCAGCAGTGAACAATGAAAATTTCATTTCATCAGTTTCAATTCTTATAGACTTTCTTTCTTTTCCTTGCCTACTGGCAGGAGCTAGAACCCTATCTTGTTCCTGATATGAGAGAAAAAGCTTCAATATCTCCCCATTAAGGATGATATTGACTGTAGTATGTTGTAGAATACCCTTCATCAGAAAGAGAATTTCTCTTTTATTTGTTTGCTGGTTACTATTAAATGTTTCTATTATAAACCATTTTTAATTTTATCAAGTATTTTTCCTGCTCCTGTTTAGATAAATATATGATTTTCTTTTTAATTTTGTTAATTAATTTCCATGATTTTCATCTTGCATTTTTAGAAAATCCAACTTGATTCTGATATATTAGCCTTTTATATATCATTGGATTTACTATTGAAATATTTTTGTTTATGAGTTTTATAACTATATTCAAGATGTTGACTTATAGTTTTTATGTATTTTGTTGTCTTTGTCCAGTTTGGTGTCAGTATTACGTTGGCCGCATGAAAATAGTAGGGAATGTTTCTTTTTCTTTCCTTTGATTTTTAGAAAAGTTTATCTAAAATTGATGTTATATCTTCCTTAAATATTTGGAACAATTTGGAAGTGAAGCCATCTAGGACTAGAGACTTATTTGTGAAAATTGTTTAACAGTAGATTCAATTTCCTTAATGCATATGGAACTTTTCAAATATTCTATCTTTCTTTGATTTGACTTTGGTAAGTTGAGATTTCCTATAAATTTGTTTATTTAACCTGAATATTCATATATAGGTATAAACTTGTTCACAATACCCTATTGTGACTTTCAATGACTGTATGATCCATAGTAATGTCTCTCATTTACTCTTAATGTTAGTAATTTAGTTTCTTATTTATTAATTTTTCCACAAGATTATAAAGTGTTGGTTTGTTTTACGGGGGTTGTTTGTTTGTGTCAGGGTATCTGTCTGTTACCCAGTCTGGAGTGCAGTGGCACAATCATAGCTCACCATAGCCTCAAACTCCTGGGTTCAGACAATCATTCTGCCTCAGCCTCCCAAGTAGCTAGGACTACAAACATGTGCCATCACACCTGGCTAACATATATATATTTATTTATTTATTTATTTTTGCAGAGACAATGTCTCGCTATGTTGCCTGAATTGGTCTTGAACTTCTGACCTCGTATGATCTTTCTGCCTCAACCTTCCAAATTACTAGAATTACAGGTATTAGCCACCTTACCTGGCCTGGTCTTTTTTAAGAGTCAAATTTGGATTTGTTGATATATTCTATTTTAAATACGTTTTTTTAATTTATTAACTTCCCATCTTTTTATTTCATCCCTTTTATTATCTTTGGTTTTAGTTTTCCCTTTATGTTTTAACACCTCTTGTCTCATACACACAATGAACATTACAATTTCTCTCCTAAGCATCATATTTTTATTAACAATGAGTTTTAAATATTTTCTAATTTCCATTGTGATATCTTTTTTGATTTTTAAGTTACTTCAAAAGAAAATTGCTATGTTTCCAAATATTTGGAGACTTTCAAGTTATCTTTTTATAAGTAATTTCTGTCTTAAATTTTTTGTAACCAAATAATAAATGCTTATAATTTCCATCCCTTGATACCCAAGATTTGCTTTATGATCCAGGATACCATACGTATTTGCAAAGGTTTCACATGCACCAGAAAATAATGTATATTCTAAAGTTATTTATTGCAATGTCACATGTTTGCTGGTTAGGTTAAATTAGAAAACCATGTTGTTTATATCTTCTCTATTCTTAAATTACTGTGTGCAAATCAGAAAATCATGTTGTTCAAATATTCCCTATTCTTATAAAATTTTTGTGTCTGTATTCTAACAATTAAAATCTTTCAATATAATAATGGACTTTATATTTTATTTTAGTTTTTTCAGTTTTGTTTCATAGATTTTTAGATGGTATTTGATGCATAAAGATTAGAATTTTTATAACTTCTTGGTAGATTGACTTTTTGATCACCATAAAAGGCTCCTTTTTCTCTAATGATACTTATTCTTTAAAGTATGTTTTGCCTGTTACAAGATGCACTAATATTAGTAGCAGTATATATAGCTCACCCGTTTTCTTTGATTGGTGTTTGACAGTATACTTTCTTCATACTTTAATTTTATCGTTTCTATTTAATATATTAAAGTGATGTAGTTTGTAAATATATTTTGTATTTTTTGATACAGTGTATCAAAAAAGTGTGGTGACTAAATCCACACTTTCTTTAAAGAGATGCAGATGAATTACTTTTCTGTTAATATATACAGAAATTCACATGACAACATGCAAATATCTACAGACAGGGCTATTTGTATGTGTGGTTGTAAGACCCATAAACAAGTGGATTTGGCCATCTTTGGGCAGTTAGGTCAAATGTGAATATGTGTAAAAGTGCTTTTCATAACTGTGCATTACAATGGAGAAAACATCCATAGTCCTGTAGTTTCCATTTCTACTATATTTCAGTTGCAATCTATTTTTAATAAACTTTGTATGTATTTGTTTTTCTATTGTTTTGAAAGTGCTGACAAAGTTTATATTTGTAACATTAGCCTTCCTCGCCTATCTCTTTCCATCTGTCTACTCTTCATTAAACACTTACTATGAGAAAACAAAATTTCCAGCCATTATCTCTCAGAATATTAACTTGTCACCATTCAGTCTATTCTCTTATTCTGCCACTCAGATTAGGTATGTGTCAGAATGTCTTACCTATCCTCAATGTCTAACACTATTTCATGATTCCCATCTTTTGGCCTTTCTGGTTTATATTCTTAGTAATATTGGTAATATTGTTTAGATTTCTTTTCAGTTCACTAATTTTCATGTTAGCTGCATCTAATTTAATGCTTTAACTATCCATTGTGTTTCCAATCATAAGTACATTTATCATTTCTAGAAATCTTACTTGTTTCTGTTTCTTACTTGCCTACTCAGCTTTTTTGATTTCTAGTTCCTTGATTATGCTTTCCTTCCACTGTTATTTCTTTAAAGAATAAACCCATTTGAATGTTCACTCTCAAATAATTCCAGTATCTGTATCGTGTTTGCTGGTCTGATTGTATTTCATGTTGGTTCTGCTGAAACTCACTTAGAGTCACTTGCTTCTTCATGTAATTAGTGAATTCTGATTATGAATTTATGTTCCTAGTAAGTTCATCTATTAGAATTCCTTAACTTAGTGTTTAACATGCCATCATTTCAGATAGAAATTATGTTTATTTGTTTGTTTTCTGGCATGGGCCTGGCAGCATTAACAACCTGAAATTTATCTAATCTGATGTATTTCTCTAGCCATATTGGTGATTGTGCCTTTTTTTCAAATAATCTGAGAAGACTTTATTTTTCTTCTTAATTTTTCTTGCCAAAGCCCAAACAGATACAAGAAGACAAAGTTTGGTGGATTTTTTTTTTCAAAGTACCAAATGTATGTGTGTTGGGGGATAAGGGTGTGAGAGGAGTGAACTGCCAACCCATTTTCTTTGGATTACAGGCTCTGTCTCCTATCCCTTACATAGGGACCTTTAAAATGAGTCTAGTATGCAAGGTTCACCACGTGCCTTCAAGGCAAAAAGTAATCTCCAGCTCATTCTTACCTCTTTTTTTTTTCTGACTGATTCTGAACTCCAGTTATTTCTTATATTTTAACCCTAGCTCAGACACACAACTTTTGAATATTTAAAAGGATTTTTTGAAGTGTTGTACCTGCATTTTTAGCATTCTCTACTGTGGAGTGGACTAACACACATGAGCTGTAAATATAGGTTATCGCATTAATAGGGAAAAGAGCAAAGAGAAAGACTGTAAAATATGTTGTTTTGTATTTTTTCATATATATTTCATAAATTTTGGAGAAATATTTAATGGAACTTTTGCAAAATAACATAGAAAAACATTTCAAAAAAATTCATGCAATCCACAAGCATCTCTAGGCACTGAGATGAAGTGAGCTGACCTGCCAGAAAGTTACATTTTTGTGCACATTAGGGTTATCCCTAAGAGTGTAATGTTTACCTTTAGCTTTTATCAAATGTCATCATATTGTCAAGTCATATGAAATTTAGTATTTTATCAGTTATAAAAATGTGATTGAGGTCAGTTTTTATTACATCACTCACTGCCCTCAAGGAATTATATAATGGCTTAAAGCCAAATTTGAAAGCCAGCTCTGGCAACAAGGTTTAAGCCTTATGACGTGTGTAATTATGATCTCCTTTTTATTTGATCCTGATATTTTATATCTTCTTTGTCACTTTCATTTTGGTTTGCTATGTTATAAGCTGCCTCAAATCCTCAAAGGAAAAAAAATAGAGAAATAGATTTTTTTAATGAATGTGTTTTTGGGCAATTGAGAATTAACCTATAACCCTTGATATAATGACAAATTTTGATTGAAACAATTAGGAGTTATATAATCATTATTTAATTTGGACTTTGATAAAGAATGATACAGAAAGGCAGTATATACTCATAGAAGTAGAATTTAAGAAAAGAAAAATCAATAGACTGAAATTCCAATTCTGAATTAAACAAGCAAACCACGTAACTTGATTGTGCCTCAATTTCTTCATTAACATTTGCCTTTTCTACCTCACAGGATTATAGTAAAGGACCACAGACACACACACACACACACACACACACACACACACACACACACATTGTTTTTGATTCTTGAAAAGATTGTTCTAATTCTCATATGAAGGAAAGAAAAACAGCATTTACTGTTAATTTTGCTAGATATTCCATCTACATTATCTTATTTAACCCACAGTGAAACCCTCTTAGGTGAATATAATTATCCCCAATTGGCAGACCAGTAAATAAAGGCTCAAACTTACCCAGTTATTAATCAGCGGTGCAGGATTTCAAACTTACATCTGTCATAAATGACTGATTCAGTCACCATATCAGATGAAACTTCATATGGGAAAGGTACTCAATTGAGGTTTCAGACTTTATTTATTAATACAGAAGTCAATGCCTTCTGTATTTAGCAATAATATGGAATCTATCATTTATTTTTGAGTGTTTACTTTACAACTTGCAAATCTTGAAACTTAAATCCTTTAGTGATAGTTTTTGAGGCAAAGACTTTAATGAGGAAGGACTTTAGTTAATAAATAGTTTCTGATTGTTCTAACAGCAACTTAAAGGAAATGAAAACAGACTTGTTTCTAACATGGTCAGAGATTGAGTTATTTCTCTAATAATCCCTAATATAAACAAACTTCTAGCACTGCAATTTGGGAAGCCAAGCAAGGATTTTTAAAATTGGAATGTCACCATTTCACCTTTAGAAGCAGGCTTGCAAAAGCTAACCAGTAGCCTCCTGTCAAAATAATCACTTCCCAAGACTGAGAAAACTCTGCATCCACACACCTCCATTGCATTTGTCCAAAGGTGGGGTAACAATTAAAAACCCTGTAAAGGCAAATGTAAAAGGAAGCTTCATCAATGGCAAATGGTAGAAATATCGGCCCACCACCTAGGAACCCGTTTCAGTTGAGAAAAGCGATCAGTACCAACTGGAGTTCCCATCTCCTCTGTCCTCCATGGGAGCACTTCTTTAAATCTTTCTAATAACATAAAGCCTGAGTTTTTTATTCTTCCTATATAAGAGCTTGAAATCAATTCATTGTCAGGCAACAGTGGTAGTATTTGTCTCTTATTTCCCAAGGAAAATAGTTGATACATAAAAACGTTGATAGCTTCTATTTTTGATGCAAGGATTTAATAAATATAATTTCATGTACATGGAGGAAGAAGGGCTACAAATTCTAAGGCAGGCCAGCCCTGTCAGGAGCAGCATCACTTCTAATCCTGCCCAAGCAGACACATGATTGTATATCCTCATTAATGCTATAATTGGTATCTGGAATCTGTTCAAAAATGCCGATTTACTTTGTAACAAAGGATCATGGCTGAATTTGGAGTTCTTTATGGTCTGCAGATGCTTGTGAAATTCAAATATAAAAACTGTCAGTTAAACATCTCATGAAAAGCCGTACCTTATACTAATCCAAAGGAACACGAACAAGTGCTTGAGGGGATGAAAATCCACGATGTGTTTCGGTAGCTAACCACTTACAGAAACATTAACATTCCTGGACAGGGTTGCTCACTGAGTTTCTAAAGTGACTTAGGAGCTATCAGGATTCAGTTCTTAACAGACTTCAACACAGTAGGGGGAAAATTGTCAGTCACAAGCCTCCAGTATTTATGAATTATTAATGTTGGCTTTCTGGGTATTTTTTTTTTCAGTTTTGCTTTTGTGTGCATGTTCAGCTGAGTAATTCAATAGACTGATGGAGACATGAATAGATATGCTAACTAGCACCGGGGTTAACCTTTAAAGTTCGTTAAAGCTGTCAGCTTTCAATGAAATATTTTCACGTTCCTTTTTTCTCTGTGAACTGGAATATAAACATTATTTGTACACTGGGATCAGAGGTGCTTAGGAGAAAAGGAGACTCCACCCTGGCATCAATTTTTTTTCTTAAACCAAGACACCGCTAATGGATTCATCAAGAAAGGCATCTTTAAAAACATTTCTCATTTACAAATCATGCCACCAGAATATATTCACGGCCTACCTTTATTACAGTATTTTTCAACTGAAAAAAAAAAAAAAGCGATGGCATGTCCCTATTGCTACAAAAACTGGAAAAAAGGGATAAGATTTAGAGAAGGAAAATGGAAAGCTAAGCAGTGAGCTACATCAGTGTGTGTGGGTTGCAAAAGGAACAGCTTTATATGTCATCTTTATTACAATCGTGACAAAGATGACATATAAAGCTGGTAACCACCTTTTGTCTAAACAGAGATTCTTTGGAAAAACAGGGAAATAAGGAGGCTCCTAATTAAACCAATTACGAAGTTTTCAAAATCTTCAAGGATTTTGTATCTACATATACTTACTTGCTAAACAAGCCTAAATAATAAAACATAATAGAAAGCTTCCTGCTTCACAATCTTTCCTGCCACTCTTTAACCATGAAGTTCTTCCCTGTCTCTTGCTATGGAATCATCTGTCACCTGACACACACCAGGGCTATTCCACTGCCATGTCTAATGACTGCACATTTCTAAGTCCTCCTTTCATCTCGATCTCTATCAAAACAAGAAGGCAATGTGAGATGAAATGGGAAGACATGCTGCTTTTGAAAGTCTTTAACTGCCCACCAGTTTGCAACAATTCCAGAGTAAGTAAACTGCCCATTCTCGATGCGTAACAATAAAGATGTAATAAACCTAATATCTCTAACTTATTCTAAAGGGAGCTCTATTCTTCTTCAGTTTTTTCCTCCATCACATTCCTTTGAGGTCAGCAAGACAGATAAGAAAATGGTTTGATCAGCTTCATAAAAGTAAAGAAAAAAAATTGAAGCAAAGAAAATTTGAATTACTTGCCATCATCCCAACGCTCTTAGAAATACTTCAGCTTAACCCTTTAATCCTTTACCAGATCAAAGACAACTAGCCCTACATCTAATTTTCAAAATAATTTATGTCTTCCAAAAGATGCTCCAAATTAGGAGATGGCCCTAAAATGTGACCCAGACATCAACTGTTCTTTCTCAGTATCTATGCCTTTAGAACTGTCCTCTCTCACAAGGATTAAAAAAAAGAGAAAAAGGGGTTCTTGGAGTTTATTATTTATTCTTACCCCTTTCCTTCAAAACCATTTTTTCTCTTTTCTGATATCTATCTTTTACTATCATTTATAATATAGAAGCATATATTGGGGACAGTATTTTAAATTGTTAATGTACTTTATTTGTTTTGCATTTCCAAGTACATATCCTAGAGCATCCATATGCTTGGGGAGATGCGTTGAGGAAAGAAAAATCGAAATAAAGACTGATGTAATATTCAGTGTCTGACATATTTTCATATATAACAGAAAGTCAATAAGCTTAAGAGCCATGTATTTTTTAGAGAGAAAGGATTTTCCAAATGCTTTTATTTATTCTTTTAGGACATCAACAGCCAATCCTGAAGGACCCATGGTCATTGAGTTCTTCTTAGAGCTAAGAAAATTTTATTTCCCCCCTAGAAAGCAATGGCAGGAAAGCTCTTGCTCAATTGTAGGAAAACAAAATGCAGGTAAAGAAAAATAAAAGCTTTCCATTCTGACTTGGGGAATTACAGAGAGGAGAAAGGGAAGAAAGAAATTAGATTCAAGTATTCAGTCTTAGGTCTCCTGACTTTCCCCTTAGACGTTTTCCCTGAGGGTGATTTGTGCTGATAAGCCAAGAAATCTCAAAGAAAGATGGCTCTTGCCCCTTAGTCTCCATTTGGGATTGAAAGAGAAGGTGAATGAGGAGTACCTCACACCAACATAAAGCCACTCAGCCCAACTAAGAAAGCCCAACCCATGTGGCTAAACAGAGGGTGATCTGGATTAGGACTTCTTCTCCCTCAAGGCCCATGGGGTGTGAGCATCTGAACTGAGAGTCAGCCACCCTCACGTGAAGCCTGCTGTACTGGGCAAGATGACACCACAGGAGAAGGTGGAACTGAGTGGACTGGTCCAAGGGCTGCGTGGGAGGCATGGTAAAGAACACTCAAGAGCCAGAAAAGGACAGAGAGACCCTCCAACCCACTAACATGGAGACACCTTGTATACCCAGGTGCCATCCTGGAAAGCAAAGGAAGGAGAGACAGGACCTAAGCAATTCTACCTAATAGGAGTGGAACGTGACCTAAAGAAACAGCAGCCTCAATATTTCGATCAGACCAAATTGGGTATTATATTACACTTTCCCCACTCTCCAGAAGAGTCTGAGAATTAGCTCCTTAGGTGATTCTTGTGCACATTAAGTTTAAGAACTATTACCCAACTTTCTAGCCGTCCTTGCAAAAATAAAAACAACGTTAATCTCCGGATTAATTGATCATGAGAAGAGCAGATATTCTTGGTACTTGAGTTAGAACTTTCTCTCTAGGGCCCTTCTGGTAAGAATCCCATGCAAAGTTCTTAATAAAATGGGCTTCTTGAGGTTCTTCTAAAATGTTCTTTGCTCAATGCTGATGACACCTCCATAAAAAGCAATTTGTTATAGATAAGCTAATGCCAAAATAATACTCAACAACAAAGGGATTCCGCTTACTGATTGAGCTTGGTAGAGAGGTAAGCTTTCAAATAGCTGGTGGAATTGAAACAAATAGACTTTAAGCAAACTTCTCTTCATAAAGGTTGTTTTAGCTTGATTTTTGCTAAATGGTGAGTAGGCCCTGAGTTAAAAGGGTGTTCATTGTGGGGCTAGTTTATGTCACCTTTTAAATAGACAGACGGGTATCTAAGCAGACAATAGAGATTGGTTTGATATCTTTTTATAAAAACTGAGTCATTTAATAAGAGCTAACAGTGCTGTATTAGTTTGGTAGAGCTGACGTAACAAAGTACCATAGACTGGGTAACTTAAGAAACAGAAATTTATTTTCTCATAATTCTGGAGACTGGAGGTCTGAGAACAAGGTGTCAGCAGTGTTCATTTCACTGGAACCCCTTTTCTTGGCTTGTGGATGGCCCTCTCCGTCCTCTGTTTCTACTTGGCCTTCCCCCTGTGCAAGTCTATGTCCTAATCGCCGATCGAGAAAGCAACCATACTGCATCAGGGCCCAGTCATATGATCTCATTTTACCTTAATTATCTCTTTATCCTGTCTCCAAATACAGTCACGTTCTGAGATACTGGAGATTAGTATGTCAGCATATCAATTTTAGGGGACACAGTTCAGCCCATAACAAATGCCTAAACAGGAGATCATTTGGCTGAACATAGAGATAAGTTCAGGAGTGAACACACATTCCTCAAAGTCACCACCAAGATTCTGTTTCTCTGGGGAAAATGAGGTTATCTTTATCCATGGGGATTATCAGCTATGGGAATGTAGCCAGGAGTTGGTCAAATGCCCATTCCCATGCCTAGGGTTGGCTGGAGCCCTTCCACCTGAAACACATGAACTATGTGGGGAGGTATGGCACACAGTCAAGCATGTTCATGGCACAAAGGTACCAGCAGAATGTTCAGATGGGAGAATGGAGCTAGGCTCTGCTTCAGGTGGAGCTAGGCTCCAGGCCAGGTGCCCCAATCTAGAGCATCTTCCTGGAGGGGTCATCCTTTGTAAATTCACAGAGAATGACTGTATGCATTAACAGCCCTGGTATTCTTGTCAGAAGGTGGGGGATGTTTGCTAGGCAGGCAAAACTACCAGAGGTCCACTACTCCTTTCCAGAATGCTTCTATCATAGTACCATACTCCTTCTACATTTTCTTATATGCATTTTCTATGTTTTGCATGGACCCCAGGTCCATAAACTTTGGTTTACTGATTGCACATGTGTAAGGCTCTATTTATATTAAACTCTCCACAGCCCTTGTGTCTGGAATTTTGTCCCATGTTCCAGGCCCACGGGGTCATTCCCCATCAAGCCTTAGGCTACTCCCATCATCTCTCTCACATCTTTCACACTCAGACGTCTCACACACACAAGCTCCCTATACTAAAGAGTCTTTCAATCTCTACCTTAATCCTACCCCTCAGTGCTGGAGGAGGCCTAGCTGCTATGTGCATCTACCTTTCAGGTTTGATGTGCGTGTTTGTATGTGTATGAATACTTCTTCTTTTTTTGCTTATTGTAACAGAATTTGATCAAAGAAATAGAACTGGTATGAGTGGTCTCAGATAAGGAATTTACTGTAGTGGTTACACTGTAGGTAATTGTGGGAGCTGAAGAAGCAGTCTGCGATTTCCAAAGGTCAGCCAGATTGCAGCAGGAAAGGAAGCTGGATGAAAAGAAGAGCAAGGACAAACTGGAACCTGGGAGAACGCACTGCAACTTGCGTCTGCTTTGCACCACTTCCAACCACGTTGCCATGGATGATCTGCAGAAGAGCTGCACCCTTCGTTATGCAGCAACATGCACCTGGGACCCAGCGTTCACAGAACCTGAGGGAACAGGTCTGGTGGGAGGTAGAGGTGGATGGGTGTGGATGCTGCCCCACAACAACTAGGTCAGCTTGCAGAAGAGTTACAGTGTGCATGAGCTGCCTCTGTGCCTGGCACCTTATGCCAACCTTCCAAAAATAACAAGATGGCTGTGGCTCGGCTTTGGCCTTCCAAAATGTGTGAATTTTTCTAGTGGCCAACTTCAACCCGATACCAAATAAAAAAGAATATTCTGGGACATGGAGTTCCAGGTAGCTACTCTCCCACAATACAGGTCACCATGCTTAATACATCTAAAAATATTAATTCACTTATAAAGCTGTTGTCCACTTTTTAAACTGTGCTATATGTAACTCCATATTAAGACTCCTTTAAGAAAGATGCACCCCACATTAAACTGTATAAACTTTGGCTGACAATTAAATATGGGTCAATGTCTTCAGCAGGAAATGATCGTGGAAAGATCATGTTGAAAGATAGTCATTTCTGAGCTTTCATATGTCATATTTAGTGCATTTGCCAGCTTATGCGATGATTTTACATAAATTATTACTCAAGTATCCAGTTCTTTCCCATGTTTTGTAGGGTACAAGACTTGCTGCCCACTGTGTAATGCCTCCGAGCCCTACTCTCTTGGGTCTCCCATCGGTTTTATTTTTACTAAAAGCTTAGAACCTTCAAAGGTCAAATTGAAGCTTTTTCTACATTGTAAGTCACCAGCAGTGGAGATTCCTAAAATACAAATATAGGGGATTAAGTATATTTTCATTTCATCTATATAATGGAGAACTATTTTGCTATTACAGCTGATACTGTAGAAAAGCATATTTAATTACTCAGTAGTATGTTAATTAAAATAAAGCAAGTTACATAAGAAGATAGTCTCATTTTTGGAATCCATAGCCCATCTATGTGATAGAATTGTCCATGTGGTGATAAGCCAACTCTAGGTGCTTGGCTGTAATATTTGTTGCTGGCAGCCGGGATTCACGTGAAGGAGAGACACTAAGTACATACAGGATAGGAACTAACTTAGGAACTTGGTTTGTCTTTTATCCTTCCACTTTATTTGGCTTTAGAAACTTCAAGTGCTGCAAGATGCGTAAAGTTTATCTGGATTATCTTGTCATTTGGAGCACTCAAGTGTCTGCTTCAATATGCCTTCGAATCACGATTGCCAAATGAGAGCGATGCTTTGTACTTCTCACATAGCTTCTTACCAAGGATCCCAAAGCACCAGCAAAACGTTAGTTTTGCCTCCCATCGCTTCTCTGAAGAAACTCAAGAAAAAGTCTGGGACAATTTGATTCATAAAATTTACCAATTAATCCAAAGATAAACCGCCAAGGGCATACTTTTACAAATAGATGTGGTTATTTCCAGAGTACATTCTTTCAAAAGATATAAATCCCACAGAGTCATAAAAGGAATACAGAAATCAATAAAAGTTGCATCCTCAGTCTCTAAATAATACATATATACATAGAATAATTACATGTATCTGAAAAAATATCAAAGTTCTTGGCCTCCTAAGGAAGACAAAGGACTTTTTTTTTCTTTCTGCATCTTTGTGCTGGCCTTTCAACTTTTAAAATCAAATAACAATTTGTTACTGTGTAAACTGATCATAGGAATGCAACTAGAGATAAAGAATTTTCTTAAGTATAGGTCTGTAGACATGTGATGCTGATTTATAACAGCTTTAGTGGTTTCTGGGTGGAAGCCACTGTTTTTAGCCCCCATCTTCCTTTTACCAGCATGAGGCATCCATGCAGTACACATTTTATTCAGACACGTTCCAGAATCAGTGTCAGCAACTGATACAAAGACCTCAGTCTCCTCACCCTCACTTCACACTGCTATATACCAAACTATTTTTTCTCCATTATTTTAATTCCAACCTTATGATGAGGTCACATAGGTCTCAATATAAACTTATTTTATGTCAAAATCCAGGATGTTTTGAAAGAATGAATCATGTTCATTAATAGGACAATATTTTAAAGCCATTTATTCAGTAATTGCTGAAATGTATTTATGTTTGGTTGATTTTGGATTCCATGAAAAAAAATTTCATTCAACGTTTGTTATTCATATACACAATTTTAAGAGCCCAGGAGTTCTAAAAAGCCAAGAGTGACTAACTCTGCTCTGAACACGGTTAAGAGATTACCCACTAATTTAGTGAAATAAATTAGAATGGGATTTATACATACATGAATGAATGTGGATTATATTTTAAAAACTGGGATTTTTGCCCCCAAAAATGTGGAATTTTTGGTTTTATTTTATACCGCACATTTAAGTTTGAAATAAATAGGTTGCTACATACCATAGTAATTGTGGATGGACAGGGGTCACCAGGAAACAATAAAACTGTCAACACAAACTAATGACAACTGAGCACAGGGTAGCAAATAGGACATGAGTGTTTTATGAGAAAAGGTCAGGAGGTTCAAGTCACAAGGAAGAAAGATGGTTTTTGCCATCCAAACCGAACGCACTTTACAAGTTAATTAGGCTTCTAGAACTTGTTCCAGATGGCGAAGAAATAGTGTGGGAGACAGATATAAGCCAGCAATAGAGGAGTCAGGGATGAAACACAAAGCAAAGTCTGGTGCTGAGATTGAGAAACAAGTAGAAAATTAGGAACAGAAGAAGACAAAGATATGGGACTTGGGATGGTAAGAAGAGATCAGGGCAACATAAAGCCAGAGGTGAGTGGCTAATCGATCACGAAGTGGGAAAATAACAGTGGCCTCGGGGCAAGGCATGTAGCTACAGGACACACAGTCAGCCGTCTTCACTGGATCTTTTCCTTTTTCATTTCATTTTATTTGTTTGTTTGTTTGTTTGAGACAGGGTCTCACTCTGTCATCCAGGCTAGAATGCAGTGGCGCAATTATGGTTCATTGCAGCCTCAACCTCCCAGGCTCAGGTGATCCTCCCACCTAAGCCTCCTGAGTAGCTGGAACTGCAGGCATGGGCCACCAGGCCCAGCGCATTTTTGTATTTTTGGTAGAGACAGGGTTTCGCCACGTTGACCAGGCTGGTCTCCAACTCCTGAGTTCAAGCGGCACCACCACCTCGGCTTCCCAAAGTGCCGGGATTACAGGTTTGTGCCACTGCACCCGGCCTCCACCAGCTCTTTATGACCACTCAGGACAGATGTAGACAGCAACTAGACCTCAGAACCGGATGTAGAACTGTGCAGCAGGATTTCCCAACTAAACTAAGAGGCGTTGAGTCAAAAAATGATGCATGTTCATTCTCTGTGTCTCAATCTGCTGACCCTTAAACATTTATGGTAAATTCTTTAATTTGAAGTCAAATTGTTGCACACACACACACACACACACAATCCCAAATATTTATAACAATATGCATTTTATGTACACTAAATTATAAAATAATCCATTGCAAACATTTCTAAACCATGTGCTGTGACTTGTCACTGTAGTGTGAGGCAAAGAGAGATACTGTGTAATAGTTCCAGATTTAAGTCCTGAAATGGAATCTTATTGTTCAAGGCTCTGTCATATGTGCATTCTTGAGTCAGTCATTGTGAGCACGGAACATACTGATTGGCCAGACATGAGCAACATGCCCACTGGAGCTGGAGCCAAAGATCCCTTCTGTCTAAACTGTGAGAAGTGAATGTGAAGAGTGAGTGTTTTCCCGGAGTAAAGTCAGGTTGCAGTTAGCAAGGACTATGAAACGGAGTAGTTTAAATAAACATACATACAAGAACTGAACTCCATTGCAATGGGAAGGCTAGGTGATATGCCCAAGGTCAAATATAATTCAGGAGTGACAGAAACAAGACAAAACCCTGTATTTCTTTATTTCCAATCCAGGTAAGTATATGAGTTTGTCAGGACTCCCATAACAAAGTACTACAGATTGTGAGGCTTAAATAACAGAAATGTATCTTCCCACATTTCTGGAGGCCACAAATCTGACACGATGGTGTTTGCCTGGCTGGTCTCTTCAGGAGCCTCTCTCCTTGGCTTGTAGTTGGCCATCTTCTTCCTGTGTCTTCGCATGGTCTTCCGTCTGTGTCTCTGTCCTAACTTCTTCTTTGATGGACACCAGTCACATTGGATTAGAGCCCAACCCCATGGCCTAATTTTAACTTAATCACCTTTTTAAAGGCCCTATCTTCAAATGTGATCACATTCTGTAGAACTAGGAGTTAGAACTTTAGCATATGAATTTGAAAGGCACACAATTCAACACATAGTGGTAGATTTTATTACACCAAGAGGGTAGTTTAAGTAAATGAACATAAACACACAGCAAGAGGAGATACATACAGATAAGGGTATGAATGCATACACTGCCCTGTCGATGTGTGCACGAGGAACAAACACGTGCCGTCTAGATACTTCAGTGCATATACGTACACCAAAGATAACCAAAATGGGTCAACTGCCTTTTTCCCTCACAAATTTCACAAATTAAGGATTACATGAACCCAACCTACAACAAAGCTAACATTTTTTTCTAAGGTAACTATGTTACAAAGTAGCAAGTTCTTATATTAAATTTTTATTAAATAAGATAAATTTTTATACCATTTATACAAATGTCACTTTCAACATTATCTTTTTCCCACTCCTTATGCACAGGGCAATAAGGAATGGAAAGTACCGAGATTAATTTAGGTAACAATTACCATAATTCACAATTGCATTAGCACCTATTAAGGTTCATTGTTCTGTGGAAATTTTAATGATACATTCCTGAGTGAATAAAAGCAGAAGATGATTGGAAATAAAATTGTTTCTATGTATGCTGACAGGACTGCTGAGTGTAATTATACATTTGGAGGCGACCTGTTTGGAGTTTACTCCATAATTTTATGTAAATGTTAAATAACTTCATGTGTTCTTCCTCCCGGGTTAAATGCTAATTTGTGTTACTTCAAACGAGGGGAGTGCTTCAGGGTTATTAACGGACTTACTTGCCAATGAAGCCAAAGTAGCTCCAAATTCTTTGAAATGATAGAGCTATCTTTTATTTTTTCTTCATCTTACATCTTATTAGTGGGCTGGTTAACTTTTAGTTCTGAAACAGCTCCTCATTCTTAAAATTTGTAGCAAAAACCCAAAAAGTGATCAAGCTCATTCATAATGGTGGTTTGCACTGAGTGCTTCCGTCCAAAAGAAAACAGTTAGATAGAAGACCTTGAACTACTCTTAGGTACAATAATTTTAATATATGTAGATACAGATGGTTCAATATGTTTCCCAGTTCCCAGAGACTAAAATGAAGCCAGCACATAGTAGGTGTTCTTAAGTATGCATTGACTATATATAGGAAATCCCCAACCTTTCCAACCCCTATTAAACAAATGAGAGTTAAGCCTGCTGAAGCATAGTAGACCCGCTTTGTTTCCACAGAAATGTTCACCCTTCTTACCCACATGTATATTCCCCCAAGTCAAGGAACCAGAACAGGCATAAGTGGAGAAGGAAGAGGACAGAAAAACAACACATCCATTTAAGAGAGATGAAAAACTAATTACAATTTCCCTAAAATTTCATTATCACATTATCACTGAAATTTCATTATCATTATCATCAGTGCATTGTAGATGTTGCACTGATGCCTTTTCCAGCATTATATGTAAACATAACTATATGGTTTAACATTGGGATAATCTAGACTATAAATTTTTTTATTCATTTGCACAATGTTTAGTCTCACAAATCTCTGGAGATCAATATCCTACACTTCACTATTACTTGGTCATATCAATTATTTTTCTTTTGGATATCTGTCAACACCTAAGGTGTCAGTGAGAGAGTGTTGATTTTTCTATCAGTATAACAGTTTGTCAGGTCAACGCCCCACTTTGAAAAACATTCCCTAAATAGAATATCATCATGAATGTCATCATCAAAATCACAGTCAACAAACATTAACTGACTTCTTCCATGAGGCAAAGGCTTTATTCCAAAAGGAGCTTAAACCTAGTTGGTAGAAACCATAAGCCATAGTAGGTCTATAGTTGTCCAAATTGCAAAGGTTGTAGCCTAAATTGCATTTCAGTTCTCTCCTTGCATTCTACTTTCCTTTGTGAGATCCTATTTCTTCAATATCGCCTTCTCTGTTCTTTCTATTCCAAATGTGCTTATGCCTCCTGTTCTACTAATGTAAAACATGTTTCATAGATAGTTTCCTCTATCTCAAGTTTTGCCAACTTTATCCCAGTTTCACAAACACATATACAGAGATGTCACATGTAGTGATAACATGGCCTAGAGTAAGATAAAACATAAGCCAATAGTGGATAAATTTTAAAACAAGGCACTATTTTGGTGATTCAGATAACAGATGTCAACTCAGAATATATAGTGACACATATCAGGAGGCAACTGCTGCTGAGAATTTAGAAACTACAAATAACTATTGAATCATTTCCCAAACAACTCACCATGCTAAGGGAAAAATCAAAAAATAGAAGTACATTCAGTACTTCGGTTTGTCTCCAAAGTTAGGGGTATTGATATATTTTTATTCTTAAACACTCTTTTACTAATAAGAGTTAAGTCTATTCTTCCTTGCCACAAGAACTAAAAGTGTCTTTCTTGTCAATACTGTCTTCTTACACAGTTTTAAGTTTCCAATAAAGTACTTAAATTCTTGAAAATGTAATGTCAAGTTATTTTTTAATTTATCTGTTTTTCTCACTAGAATCAAGCTGAATGGCAGCAGGAAGTGTCTTTATCTTATTCCTATATCTTCAGGACTAGGAGAGTCTCTGGCATGGAGTAGTTGCTTGATAATTTCTTTGAAAGAGTAACTGAAGTGTGTGTGGTATTTGGTGGCAAAAGGGTTACTAAGATGATTACCTGCAGCCATGTGGAATCACCAGCCTGTAGAAGACAGAGGTTTGGGGGATCTAGTAGTGATACTATAGAACATTTTGGTAGAAATGAGGAGCATAATGGGATTGGTTAGTTGCTTCTAAGTAAACTAGAGAACTTAAGGAAAGAAAACGATGAAACCTGAGCTTTGACTTCCCAGCTCAAGGTTTGCATAAGGGAGCAGAATGCTTCAATGAATACCTTTTTCTCCTGTAGACATAGGGCCAAGATTTCTGAAAAACAAACTCTAAGTCCATTCTTTCTGGTGGCTAAATTACAAAGCAAATTGAATTCAAGTTGAAGTTGGTACACCGACTAAGAGTGGAACTCTTTAACAGTTAAGACACATGGGCAAATTCCAGTGAAGCTGGAGACTATGATGAATCTCTAAGTTCTTCAGAGCCCCTTTTGCAGATGGAAACTCTTCCTCCCAGACTAAGGTTAGCATTCCTTTGCCTAAAGATTGTAATAACTTCTTCCAAGGTAATTGCCTTGCAAAGGATTGCTAACCTTCCTGAAACTCCTCAGTGCCTCTTGTTTCTACATTTGCAACCAGATTCAAGTCTCACCAGGCCCCAGAGTGTGAGTTACAAAGTGTGAACCATGAGAGATGCAAGTTACACCAAAATATTGCCAAGAGTTTGTCAACTTATACAGACAGAAACTCAAGGAACATGCATGGAAATGGATCCTAAGGGTCTGATCAGGAGGAAAGGAATATAATGTTGGACAAGAATGAAATCATTGATGTAGAAACTTTAAGCCAAGATTCTGGATTCAGTGTGCCAGTTTGAATGGCTCTAAGTGTCTGCTTGGTTAATCGACTAAAATCTGGTGGCCTAGCCTAAATCAAGGTGAAATGCCAGAACTCCGTTGGTATGTTGTAGAAGGTCTACAGGGCCCAGAAAAATTGAAATGCTAGTGGCTCTCATCTAAGAACCACTCACCCACCCACTAAACTATATCCAAATAGAGTCCAAAAGACCCTTTACCAAGGCAGTGAGAAAAAATATTGTAAAAGGAGCCACAGCACCCAGAAAGGGATCCTCAGTGGTTCTCTCTGTAACGCCAGTAATGACAGTTATAACAGTTGCAACAGAACTAAAGCTCCCAGAATCCAATGGGAATGCTGGGTTGTAGGGTGGTTAGAGCTACAGGCAGGGAGCTGAGGCAGTAACAGGATGGCTTTACCCATGAAGATTTTTGTTACTGGCTGATTTATTAAACATCCTTAGAATTGGTTTGATTAAGAAAAAAAGCTGCTGTTGATGTGGTAACTGGAAGTCTAACAATCACCACAATAGGCCTCTGCAACCTCTAAACCAATTTTCTTGAATCTCTTTCACTTTTCTTCTTTCTTCTTGCTTTCTTATTTTGTGTCTCCAATTCCTGAATCTACTGGGTTCTGTAGAAAAAAGTTTTAAACATTTTTGGGGGGAAATAATTGACAAGTTACAGCTAAATTGTAAGAAAAAAAAGAGTCCTATACCTTTTTACCCAGGTTCTCAAATTTTTAACATTTTGTCAGATTTGTTTTCTATATACACATATAATTATCCATATTTGTTCTTAAGCTTTGAGAATAAGTTGCATACAACATGGTCCTCTACTTCTCTAAGTATTCCAGAATATATTCATTCACAAAGTAGATACTTCTGTATATACAGAGGTTATCAGCTTCAGCAAATTTAACATAGGAAATGTTATCAAATCTTCTTTCTGCATGTCAATTCTGTCCATTTATCCAGTAATGTTCTTTATAGCACTGTCTTTTTTGGACTACTGGTCTACCATATACCATACGATAACAGCATATCGTAGTCAGATAGCATGACTCTGTAGTCTCCTTCAATATTTGAAAATTTCCAGCAACTTTTTGTCTTTTAGAATACTGATTTGTTTTTTAGAAATATCCTTCAGGCCATTTGTAGAGCCTATTTTCTCACCTGAAACTTCTCCCTCTAGATCTTACCTATATTCAAACTTTGAAGGGTATTTTTAGATCTAAGAGACCTGGGTCTTTCAAGTCAGTCTGGGCCAGAATCAGGCTGCAAATGCCAAAGCGAGAGATGTCAGGAATGTGTTGTGGGTCTTTGCCAATCAGAGTATCATCTGGCAGTGAAAGGAGAGGAGAGAAGGATTTTGAAGTGTAAGTCCTTTGATGGGGAGGGATTATGAACAAGCTGTCTTGCCAGAGAAAACAAACAAAAAAGGAGCTATCAACCCTTGTGAGGTTTCATCACATGGAAGGAAAAAGTTTTGGCCATGGTTGATTTATTAGAATTATCATGGGACTTGAGGAAATTAAAGAGGAAATGATACGATGCTTGCTTCCACTGGGGTATGATCCTAATAATGTAGCAGTGAGCATCACAACTCTGTACCCGTGGGAGGCTCACTCTTTTTAAAAAGTAGTCCTTGTACCATTTGCTGGTATTCCATGGTGTAAATACTCCACCGCTCTACCATTTCAAGATACCAGCACTGCTACAGAGCACTGCGAAGATAGGCACAATGGCTTTCAGGAGCCAGTACACAAATGAATCACAATGCTTTTTATGCTGAGCTAATCGAATCTATTAACATGATGATATAAAACATGGGAGTGGCCGGGCGCAGTGGCTCACGCCTGTAATCCCAGCACTTTGGAAGTCTGAGGCAGGTGGATCACCTGAAGTAAGGAGATGGAGACCAGCCTGGCCAACGGGGCGAAAGTCCATCTCTATTGAAAAGACAAAAATTAGCCGGGTGTGATGGTGGGCACCTATAATCCCAGCTACTTAGGAAGCTGAGGCAGGGAGAATCACTTGAACCTGGGAGGTGGAGGTTGTGGTGAGCCGAGATAGTGCCACTGCACTACAGCCTGGGCAACAGGGCAAGACTCCATCTCATAAATAAATAAATTAATTAAATATGGGAGCGTGTGTGTGTGTATGGCATATGTATGTGTGTATGCATATGTATGTGTGTAAATATGTACACTCACATACATACACATCATAAAACCACCCTTCATGGGGAAACAACCACTGGGGTGATGAAAAAAAAAAAAAGAAGATAGTGCTTCATATCACTATAACTTCTTTCTTAAGTTATATTATACCAAACAGAAGGCTTCCTATCTGTACTTCAAATCTAGATGGCTTTAGAATGTGCAGGTAGGAATAGGGACTCCTGGGAGCTGGCTTGCCCTGTATAAAAATGGGAAAATATTTTAGACTGTTGGGAGAGAGGGAGGAACCCTGAGGGAGGGGAGGAGGAGGCTGGCAGGTTGGGACTGCATGGATATAAGGAGGAGAGCTGAGAGCCCTCAAGAGCCAAGCAGTGCAAAGGGGGCTTTAAGAGGAAATCATCACTAAGAGGCAGTTTTAAATTTTAGGCCATGAGGTGTGCTCCCCACTCTCTCCTTCTCTGTCACTTTGTTCACTGATAGCTTCTCTGTAGATGCAGGTTTGGGGGGAAATTGGGGAAGTAAACAGGGTGGCTGAGTTCAGCTTTGTTAGAACTCTGGGAAATAGCCCAAGGAGCTTCAACAGAGTGAAAGCTGAATCAACACAAAAGCAGCTTAAAAACAACAAGGAAGCTTTGCTGCGTGCTTCCTTGCCCTCACCCCAGTCCCTCCCCACTTGGTGATGGTCTTGAAGAAGGTGGCCTCGTTCCCAGGTTGGGACCCTGGTCCATGGTTCCCAAGAGAGCAGAGAAAAACAGATTCTCAAATAATTGTGTATGTTTGTTCTTACTTGTCTGGGGGTTACCTGAAGGACTGACACAAGGCCATTGCCTTTGTTTTACCTAAGTCAGAAGTCATTCAGGGCAGAAAATCTGCAGCCATGGTGTAGTCAGGATGTGCCAGCATCCTGTCCTGGGTGGTGTTTCTGGCTGCGGTCAGTACCTCCTGTCTCCTGCAGCCACCTGGGGAAGCTCCCATTGACAGCAGCCTTGTGCAAACTCTCCATCAAGATCTCTGCAGACAGGCGTGCCACCGAACAGCTGGGGGAGCAGGACATCCTGTCGTGAGAGTCGGTAGAGGAAGATACTCCCTCTGTGTTCCCCTGGGATGCCCCAGCTTTGCTACTTGAGTCCTTGCTAATCTTGTCCTTTTCATCTCTTGGTGTCCACTCTCCCACATGACCCAGCCACCCCATCACTGTCCTTTCCTTCCCTTCACCACAGGGTGTCTTTGTGCCACTGGCCCTCAGTCTCTTAATGATCTGGATCTCACGTCAACGTAATGATGTTTTCTTTTTAACTCGAAGGCACACTCAGACACTGGATTCTATGACCCATCCAAACCTCTTTTGGCCCCTGACCCAAGCTCCCCATGTGGCCCACTCTCTGTCAGAATATCAATCTCTCACCTACATTAACTCATCCCAGGAATCACACTGATTCACTGGACTGTGATCTGCACCTCCCACCCTCTCTGCTCATCCTTGGGCAAACTCTGCTTTAACTCTGACTTGTGGGACTCAGTTGCTGTCTTACTGTGCCCTGTCCTGAGTGCTGCTCTCCAGTGAGCCCCAGCTGGGTGGTCCCTCCCTCCCTGAAGTCTCAGGCAAAGAGCACCCAGCCCATCCCCTCCCGTGACACAGATGTGTTCCACCCCCCTTCTCCCTCTCAATTCTCCTGCAAGAGCTCATTTCTAGCCACTCACCAGAGACCTGTCTCTGTGAGACCCTGCAAGCAGGCATGTGGAAGCTGCTAGACACCCACTCTGTGATGTCCAGGAGCACCTGCAGAGAAGTTATCCAGAGAGAGGATGTCTGGATTTGGGAGGACACATAAAGTGGGAATCATTTCCAAAACTCCTAAGGTCACACTACCAAGTGAAGACTAGAAATACCTGAGAGTCAGTTGTTGACAAACAGGACACTGCAGGTGTCTAAACTTTCAGGAGCAATGAAGACAATGAGAGGAGCAGCACAGGTCATAGTGGCCTCTGCATCCCACAGTCATGGGGCACAGGCTTTTAGGGTGTTCTCTGCCTGCACAGTCAGACTCAGGGCTGATTAGCCTCATTTCTGGTAGCTCTTTCCCATCAGGGTCCCCTCTGTCTTAGATGGGACAGCTCATGCCCCCTCAGTCCTAAAGCAGGCTAAGTGGTCCCCACCCACTCCTTCCTCTCCCCAGAGCCTTCCCCACCCCACAGCTGTGCCACACTCTGGGCTGAAGCCCTGCCAGTTACCACCCCACATCCGGCCCTGGTACAGCCTCAGGCCTCACTTCAACCCTCATCCTACCTTGTGCATTGCAGATTAGAGCCTGCGCTAGTTTTCAATGCAGAGGTCTAACACATATTTTGTTTATTACTAGGTATTTGATGTTTTTGACAATGTTTTTAAATTTTATTTTCTACTTACTTGTTGCTAATATATAGAAATAAAGCAGTTTTATTCAACTTGCATTCTATAATATTGCTAAATTCAAGTGTTCTAATAATTTTCTTGTAGGTTCCATAAGAATTTCTAGCTACAAAATTATGTCATCTGCAGATAGTTTTCCTTTTCCTTTCAAATCTGCATGCCTTTTTAGTTTCTGCACTTAATAGACCTTCTAACACAATGCTGAATAGAAATGGTGAGAAAAATAAAACATCCTTTTCTTCAGTCTTAGAAGAATTCAATCTTTCATCATTATGATATTTACCATAGGACTTGTATGGGTACCATTTATCAGATTGACTTAAGTTTCCTTCTATTCCTAGTTTGCTGACTATTTTTATGAGAAATAGATTATATGTTTTGTCAAATGCTTTTTCTACATGTAATGATTACATAATTCTTCTCTTTTAACCTGTTAGTGTGGTGAATTACATTAATTGATTTTCATATGTCAAATCAACCTTTTATTCTTTCGCTAAAACCAGTTTGTTCATAAAGTGTTGAACTTTTAGTATACTATTGTAAGATTTGCTTTGCTAATTTTATGTAATATTATGTTAAAGATTGTTCTGCATTTCCAATAAGACATTAAAGTCTTATTCTACGAAAAGTGTCTTCAATTGAGAATTATCATTGTAAAAGTGAATTTCTGTATTTATTGATAGTAAAAGTACTGAAAACAGGTATGAGGCAGAAATCAGTTAATTATTGTCATCCTGATACTACGATTGTTATTCACCTAATGACTACTAGACATGTTGAACAACACTTTAAGAGTTAAATGTGTTCACTTTGAGAGCTTACTGAGCAACAGCGTAGTCATAAGCACAAATTCAATCCCTGAGGTTCGGAAAGGAATATCCCAGTATAAAAGGGTTATTCAGAGAATTAAAAAATGAATACACTAAATTTTTAAATCCTCATTTGAAGAAAAACTTAGTATTTTAACTTTCTCACAGAGAACTCTTGGATCTTTGAGAACATGTCTGTGGTCGAATACCCCAAGGATCTGTAGAACCCAGTTTGAGAAAAGTCATCTTATACGAATGTAGGATTTCAAGGAAAGTGCTTCACAAATAAACATTTAAGTGAAGAGAAACTAGTATAGCATATATGAATGTATAGTTTTTAATCTGTTATTACGGCAAAAGACCACTGAAATTGTTAAGATAGCCTTTCTTATCTAAAACAGAAATTCCAATCAAAGGAATTTGCGGCTGTTTTATTCCTGCTCTGTCCTTGATAGATACAGGAAACAGTGTTATTCTTTTTAAGATGATAAGAAAAGTCAGGGTCGACATTTAAAAAGAGAGGACAGAAGATGACAAAACGGAAGAGAAGAGAGGACAGGGAGAGCAGAGGAAAGGGAGGAGAGCGAGGGAAGAGGAGGGGAAAGAAGGGGAGAGGTGGGAGAAAAGGAGGGGAGGGGAAGGGAAGAAGGGAGGGAAAGGAGAAGGGAGAGGAGAGATTGGGAGAAAAGGGGAGAGGAAAAGAGGAGGGGAGGGGGAGGGGAAGGAGGGGATGGGAGGGGAGGCTAGACAGATAGCTACAGTTTGTATGAGAAGCAAAAGGATGGAGAGAACATTCTAGATTTTTAGGCTTATGGAAAGAGAGATGAGGGAAACCAAAGTCTTGGTTTCTAATTCTCAGAGTTTCTAGTCTAGACCAGGAGACAAAAATAATGCCTAATGCAATTATGGAACAATTCAAGGCTAAGTCACACGACTCTAATTTACACAAACACTTTTGGAGAAGGTGAAATCAAGGCAGAAAGGCAGACAAAGATATAAAGAATACGATTCCATGTTTTCAGACAACTAGTCTTTGATGCAGTATTTCATGCCTTGCTCACATTATTTCAGGTGGTAAAAAACATGTATGTATTTAACCGCAACACTAGTGAAGAATATGTTGTTTTTCTTAATAATTTGCACTGGTCCAATTGCCCTACCATTAACATCATTCTGTGTTTATCTGACTGTACTACTTGATAAGAATATGCAATCAGAAGCAAGCATTACAAATTACTGCAAAATGACATATTTCATAGACTATATGTAAATTGAAATTCCCTAAGATCACCTGCTTGTGGTCCCAAATAAGTCATTTCAATGGCAATCCCCAAAGTCCAGAATATTACTCAGTCCCAAAGAATTCAGCCACTATGTCTGTGTCTCTTGAATAGTCTCTGAATTGGGGATCTTGAGGATCAGGCAGTGTCACACACATAACCAGAATTTCTGGAGGTGTCTTTAACTTGCTGATTTGTAGTTCCTCATATAAGCTGGACATACTGCAAATATCTGCTTCAGTTGTGACTTGCTTTCATTGTCTCTTTGGTGTCTTTACATGAAGAGAAATTCTTAATTTCTATAGATTAGAACTTACCAATTTCTGTTTGCATGTTTTACATTTGTTTAAGAAAGGCCAACTTTGTACTCATAAGTTTATTATTACCCCTACAAATCCAACATGCTCATTTATCAGATTTCCACATTACATTGCTCTGTTTCTATTAGAGATGTATTCTGCTCCACCGGTCAATGCCTCCATCTCTCTCACAGTACCACAAAATCTTGAGTATCGTAGCTTTATAACAACTCTTATTACTTCGTAAGGCAATTCCTCTCCCACTTTATTTTTGTTTAAGGATAATTTTGACCATTCTTGGTATTTATTTCTGCTCTGTAAATTTTAGAATCATCTTGTCAAGTTTCTCAAAAATATTCTATTCAGATTTTGAGTGAAAGTTCTTTAATCTGTGGATTGCTTAGAGAAAATTATTATCTTTAACACATTGAGTCTAATGAATATGAAATATCTCACTATTTAGATCTTCTATAATATCTTTCAAGACATATTTTTAAATTTTTTCTATAGAGGTTATACAAATTTGATTCTAACATACCCATTTAAAAAATTGGTATTGCTAATTTCTTTTGGTTAATTAACTTAGAATAATTTGTCCATCCTTTTATATAAAACTTTCTGTGTCCTTAAGTGTTACATTTGTCTAATATAAATAGCATGCGTCAAGATATTTTTGGTTTTTTTAATCTGACAATTTGTTTTCTAACCAGCTAGTTTAATGTATCAATATATCTACCCTTTTATCCTTGCTATGTGTCCCTTTCCTTCAAGAAATGTTTCTTTTTTATTGCTTTCTTGCCTTTCTTTTTTAATTTAAAAAATACTTTATCCTATTTTATTGATTCATAATAGATGTAGTTTGAAATTATATGTGATAATTTAATACATGCATATAATTTGTAAAGATAAAATTAGTGTACTTGAGATATTCATCACCTTAAACATTTCTCTTGCCTTTACGGCTAGAAATATTCAAATTATTTTTTCCAGCTCTTTTGAAATTTATAATAGATTATTGTAAATCATAGTCACCCTACTGGTCTATCAAACACTAGGTCTTGCCTCTCTTTTTAATTCAACTGTGGTTTTTGTTGTTGTTTAATTCCTCCGTATCCACAGGCTGAAAAATTATGTATGCTATTTTTACTTTAGTTAAAAAGTTAGTATCTTAACCTTCCCTCTAAAACAGTATGAGAAACATAATGCCTTCAACTCCGCCCTCCTGGTGTTCATGTCATTATTTGTACCGTATTTCTGCCATTTTCAACTCTACTAATTAGACAATGCTATGATTACTTCTCAGGAGATGGCTTAATTTTATTTAGCTACGTGTTTACCTGTTTCTATGCCTTCTTGATCTTACATGTGAGAATTTCCTTCTGATGTTTTTTCTTAAGTATGACTTTTAGAAAGTGCTTTACATAAAAAACTTCTAGTTTTTGAGTGTCTAAAATGAAGTCTGAATTTTACATCTATTCTAAAAGATATCTTACCTGAGTAGCCAGTTTGGTGCTGACAGTTACGTTTTGTCTTCAAATTTCCATTGTTGCTATGAGATGTTAACTGTCATGTAGCTTTGGTAATTTGCTGGATTAACTATATTTTCTCTCTGGCTGCTTTTAACCTCTTTTCTTTGTCTTTAATATCTTGCAGTTTCTCTACAATGGCTCTAGGTCTAGATTTCTTTTCACTTATGTCTGTGAATTCATGTCTTCTATTATTTCTGGAAAAAATACTCCTCAAATATTGCCTCTCCTCCTTTCTCTCTTCATACAACTCTGATTAAATATATGGTGAAACTTACGGTTCTGTCTTCCATACTTATTGGCCTCTTTTCATGTTCTCTATTTTATTGTCCCCTTGTACTATACTGTGTGATTTTTTTCTGATCTAGCTCCCAGTTCACTAACTTTACTCAGCGTGCTGTGCTAATCTGTTGTGGACATATGTCCTTGAGGAATTTTTTTACTTTGACAAATAATACACTTTCATTTCAAAACATAGTACACGGTTCCTTTTAATATCTGATTGACTATGTTCTTATCACCTGTTTAAATTTCTTATTACTTTGATTTATTAACATCTAATAAGAGTTGGTTTTAATATTCCATATTGAAATATTTAATATCAGAAGTATTTGTTTTTTCTCCAAATTTTTACCATTGGTGGCTTATTTTGGTGTATATTTGATGACCTTTGGTTGTGAGTTTACATGTGCTTGGTTGACATTATTCTGTGGTTTTGCCTTTGTATCTTCTGGGAACCAGAGGGACTTCCTATCTTGAACTACTTCCCCATTCAGTGTTTCTGGTTTTATACAAGCAACTCTGGGTCAGATTAACTTCTTTACTATTAGCCTGAGGCTTAATTCACATGATATGATACTAATATTGGTTTTGCCTTTGGGAAAATTCAACTTTGATTTGCTTGCCCTTCACTGCTTTAGTTTCAGCACACAAGTTTTTGCCACTCTATATTACAGACGTTTAGAGACTTCTCTTATGTCCTGGAAGCCCAGCACTAAATACAAAAGTACATTAATGCAGAATCCAGCTGACTTCTAGCAGAAAGGCTCATGAGGGTACTTGCTTTACCACACTTGCTTTGAAGCCTGGAAAGCCTCTACCTCTTAGGCCCATCGATATCATTGCCAGTGTGCTGCTTGGGCCACACCTGTAAAAGCTCCAACTTCAAGCTCCAGAAGCACCTTATTTTAATGTTCGGAAGCCCAAAGTTCCACAACATGTCTTTAGTTCTCTTTTATTTTCTATTCTTATGACACATGCATAACTAAGGCTCCTATTGAAAGAGCCCAGTCTGTACCATCCAGCACCCTCTGTAAAGAAAACAGATTCCTACTGAATGGCTTGGGCTTCCAGTGCCTCAATTCTTTAATTTCAACCTACAAAACTCTCTTCTTAGCTTAATTTATTAATTAATTTATTTATTTCTTACTAGACAGGTAGACTAAATACAGTCACAGTCTGACTCTATACCCAAATAAATATATTTTTTTATTTTCCTACTACACAGGCAAACTAAATATAGTCACAGTATGACTCTATACCCAAAATCATTATCCCATTTTGAAAAGTAGGTCTCATTTCTGAGTCAGCCCTAGTAGACTCAATCCCTTCTGCACTTCAACAGATTTTCTGCCAGTCACTTTCTGAAATCTGACTTCCATCATGACTCTTCTAATCCACTAGTTTGTATAAATCTCAATTATGGTGGTATCCAAGGTCTTTTTCTTGAGTGTATTTACTCCTGATAAAATCAGTGAGTGTGGCTTTTTAATTAACAGTTAATGATACTGCTTGCTTGTTCAATCACACAAAGGATCTTAAGGAGGGCAATGATTATTCCATAAATAGGTGAATCTAAGTTTAACTATTATGTTCACCCGTGAAAGTGGCATTGAATCTGGGAAACATATTGCCATATTACTTGAGTACTTTTAAGCTAAGTTGATTGGGAAATGTATCCACCTAAGAGTATTAATGAGATTTAATATATTTTTCTCTTTTAAGACATTTTTAGATATCATAGTTAACTAAGGTTTAGATTAAAATATCAAATTCTTCAGAATCAGAGAAATTGTGTATAAATTTTCTAAAATGAATAATTAATCTTTGAAATTTTATTTAGCAGTTCTTTTGACATTTGTTTTGTTGTTTAAGATCATGTATCACTGGGTTACTCAGGCTGGAGGGCAATGGCATGATCATGGTTCACTGTAACCTTAAATTCCTAGGCTTAAGAGATCCTCCCACCTCAGATTTCCAAGTAGCTGAGACTACAAGCATGCACTACCATGCATGGCCAGTTTTAATATAAACATTTTTGTAGAGATGAGGTCTTACCATATTTCATAGGCTTCCTTTTATAGTCAAAACAGTTTTAGGAGTATTTTTATTAGGCCTTTAGCTACAATTGTGTTCTTTGAACCCAGTATGAGGAATTGGCATGAATTAATTACATGACGTGAACTAGCCAGTGAGACTAGTGTACACACTGCCTGCCCAGGTGTATTTGTGAAACACTCTAGGCATCTAGATTTAAAGGTGGCATGCATCATGGATACTCATCTATCTATTCATTCTTTGTGTAATTTCTTTTTGACATATTTCAGCTGGATGTTTTTCTTCCTTAAAGATATATTTAAAAGCTTATAGAATTCAGACTACTTTCACATGATACACTTTACTTTTCCTTAGCTAGATTGTATAAAGTAGAAAGAGTATATGCAAAATAGTAACAGGTAAACAGTGAAAATAATTCTCCCTCTCATCCTGTATCAACCCAAAGGGAACTACCGCTTAAAAGTTTTTGTGTATATTTTCTGGAATTTTCTATGTAAATTATTGTGCCCTGTGTTACTTTCTTCTACAACCTTTTATTTTAACAATATATCTTAGAGAAAATTTTATGTCAGCATGTCAGAACATAGGGAGGTACCTCATTTTAAAAATGGCTGCAAGGTAATCCATTATATGAATGTACTATAATTATTTTAATCAGTTTCCTATTAATAGGTCAGTGTAAATGTTTCTAGACCATTACTAATAATAACAATGGACACATATCTTTGCTTATACATTAGACATATCCGTAGGAGACAGAGTCCTTGAGATGAAATTGTGTTGTCAAATAGTAAATACGTTGAAAAATGTGTAAGATATTTCTAAATTGTGCTTCAAAGTGGCTATTCCAACGTACATTCCTGTTAAAATTGCCTGAAATTTTTCATTTCTCCACATCTTCAGCAATGATTTTTTTGATGAATATAAAAGTTAAAATGATATTTCACAGTTATTTTAATTTTGATATAAAATATGAATGCTACTGAGCATGTATTCATATGGTCTAAGCTATTTATATTTCCTTTTTTGTCGAACTATTTATTTATGTTCTTTCCCTTTTCTCTATGGATTTATTAACTCAATGATTTATAATAGCACTTTAAATGATAGTTTAATTCTAAACACAATCATGTGTACTGCCAATATTTTTTCTTTTCTTTTCTTTACTTTTTTTTTTTTTTTTTTTTGACATAAGGATAGTTGGCCCTGAAAACTGTTAAGGTATTGCGATTTGTTACCTTTCCTCTTAGATCAGTGTTTAATTGCTTTTTATCAAAAGACACAATAATATTTTAGAGAAATAAATGACTACATTATTTCATTCAATTATAGACGTAGACCAAAGTGTTTTTAGTTGCCTTTCACTTAAGAACAAATATGTTTTAGAAGAAAACACAAATAACTTGGAAACAGGTTGAACATATGCTCAATTTCACCCATAATTAAATAATAAAATTTAAATTTTTTTCATTTAAAAAAAGAGATCATCATGATTTCCTTCAATAGATGTAAGAAAACCTTCGTTCTTATTTTTTAGAGTATTAATACAAGATTCCACAATAAGAATTTTGCTTCTACTGGTTTTCCTCTGGATTGAAAAGTAGCAGTTGCCCTGGTACCTGGCAGAGGTTAAGCAACACAGAGGACCTCGCATCTAAGAAGCTCTACGGGTTCCAGCTTGCTCGGCTATGGCAACCTAGTAAATTCAGTAGGGCCTGGAATATACTATATCATGAGGCAGCCTCTCTTACAGAGCATTTTAAAGTGTAACTTGCCCTTTGTATCTTAACAACCTGTTTTAGAGCTTCCTGCTCACTTCTGACAACTTGATTGAACTGGACGCCCTTGGAAGTTCATGGTGTCGCCTGTGACAGAGTCTGTGTAGGAATTTAACATTTAAAAAGCAACCTAAGTAGAACACAAGATTGTAAACTATAAGGAGATTCTAACACCAAAAGAAGGTGTGACTTGAGCCAATGAAATGCCAAAATCCAGTTCTAGCTGATATCAATAGTGGAAGACAAGACTTCCACTTGCCATTTGAGGAAACAGCATATGAATTCATGAGTGTAGCAGCAGATAGCCCCACTACCAATTACCCAATCCAGTGCATATTCCTGTTCTCCAATCTCCTTTTCTCCATAAATGTTTGTTGTATAAAATTAAAACCTTTGGGGAGGGAGCTAGGGAAGGGACAGCAGGGGGTGGGGAAGCTAGGGAGGGATAACACTGGGAGAAATGCCAGATATAGGTGACAGGGGGATAAAGGCAGCAAGCCACCTTGCCGTGTAAGTACCTATGCAACAACCCTGCATGATCTGCACATGTACCCCAGAACCTAAAGTACAAAAAAAAAAAAAAAAAAAAAAAAACCCTCCATTGCACTCTTTTGCTTGCTCTTGTGGGTATTTGACATTTTTTATAATAAAAATGTTTTTAAAACCTCTTTAAAAAAAAGTAAAAACCTTTCCAAATATTAAAAAGTAAACCTTCATTATCTGATTTCTTTCTCTAAACTCGTACTGCCTTCATATTCAATATTACTGCCTTGCACCCAACAGTTTTCTGCTTATACTGTAGGTGCTATCTAAAACTGATTCTGTTCTTGAGTCTCCAGAGTGAGCACAGCCCTGCCACCTCTGGATTTCAGCCCAGTGCAAGTGCTTTCAGACGTCTGACCTCCAGAACTGTAAAAGCGTACATGTATTTTGTTTCACTAAGTTTGTGGTAATTTGTTATAGCAGCCATAGGAGACTAATGCATACCTATCAGGAACTGTTACTCCAGTGAAAACATGACTGCAGACACAGTGGTGAGCCTGCCACAAAGCCGTGTTAATGCTGTTCTGGGGAACTGAAGCTTTGGTTTTAAGGGATTTCTGAAACCAATACAATGACTGCCACTTTTCCCCATGTTCATCCAGGGAATAAATACCTAGACACCTGGCAGCAAGAGGTCTTTCCTTTCCCAGAGACCCTCTCTTCTATTACTTGAAGGGAAAATGTTACTGCTTATCACTGAAGTCACATTATTCTCTTCCTTTATACCCTGTTTCCAATACATTTCATCCAACCTATCTTTCTGAACTTTAAGGAGAACAGAGTCTTGTCTCAGGGGACTTAGGTGCCACCCCAAGTTAATATTCCAGCCACGTCTCATGCCCCTTCCCAGGTTTCATTCCTGAGAACTTCTGAACTTAAATTCTCCGTGGATTCCAGCATCACTGACTTTCTCATTTCCCTTTTCTGCCTTTCATTCAGATTCTTGTCAAGTTAGTCCTTTCCCTACACATGGTTGATAATAAGATAGTACAGTCAAGTGACAGAAGTTCAGGTGGTCTGGTTATAAATCCTGGGCTTTTGCAATCTGCTATGTGACACTGAACAAGGTATTTAAACTCTCTGCGCCTCAGTGTCCTTAAAAAATAAAAAAGTGGGATTATAAATGATACCTATCGATAGAGTTATTATTAAGATTAAATGAATCAGAATTTGCTAATGACTTACAATAGTGCTTGGCATACAGTAAACACTATTTGTTAATAATAAATGCAAATCCCAGGCTTATCACTTACTCTAGTTTCTGTCATAAGTTTTGATATCCATCAAGGTTAGGCTCACAAATATTACAGCATTTTAAAGGCCCATGTTTTCTGTGTTTTCTGTGTGTAAATAAAATATATATTTGATAAAATCACAAAACTTTAAGAGAAACAGAAAAAATATTTTTTTAACGATGGTCCATGTGGCTAACTTAGGCATTTCACTAGTTAGTGCTTCTAAATTTCAATACAACAGCTTAGGCTAGTCTAATGTCAAATTAGAAATTGACCTAGTATGTGTTTTGAACCCTTAACTTCAATGCATTCTCCCCACAAACCCTTATCTTTTTGCTCATAAATGTTCATTTTTCCCTCCATCCTGTGAGACTTACTTCCAGAAATGCCTCTGATACTAGCCATTAACAAAAGAGTAAGAGTTTAAAGAAAAAGGTGCTGTTTACCTAAGACAAACCCTTTTTTAGCAGAGGTTCTGTTTGGTTTTGTTTTTCTGGTCCCTCACATGCCCGCCTCTCCCTGCTTTCAGTAAATCCAGGAACTAGACCATGGCTCTAACATTTAGCAGCTGTTTGATGCCAGGATCCTCAGTTTTCCCATCCAGGAGGCACACATGAAGATGACACTCCTGTCCTGAGACTTCTGAGAGAGTCATTCCCAGCTCCATCTCAGGAAAGGAGTGAGCTGTCTTTCAGGAGGCCCTCACTGCATCACATCGCCCTGGAGTCACAGCAGTGACCGGGTCAGGCTCCTTATAGCCAGAGGCAGTTTCTAGAGCTCCAAACAAAAATATTTAGAGCCAGAAAGACATGCATCCACATCTCTGAAGTTCTAAAATTTCCCACAAGCCATTTTCTAGTCCCTGAGAAGTAGATGTATGCTAATAAGCAGGTGAATACTCTACTCTGCTTATTAGTAACTAGGGTTTTAGCCCCAATTCCTATATAAAATTATTTATCTGATGAGATGAACAGGCCCTGGGTGAGCCTTCACCTAAGGCCTGAAGCAGAGTTTGGGGGATATGAAATGTAGACTGTCTGCATCATACGTACCTGGGGTGCTGATTGAAGTCCAGATTCTTGGCTCCACCACAGATCTAAAAAATTAGGACAAGGCCAGAATTAGACATTTTTTGTAATGACTGACTAGTGAGCACTTCTGGCCTAACCTAATAGCCATCTCTCACAGATTTTTTTTTAAGTTTGTCTTATCAGAATCATAATTGAAGGTCTTTTCTCAAATGACAAGAAATGTGAGTTTTTAAAATTTGTCCCAGGTAATATTGTTCCCATGTATGGTAGAGACGGGGCAGGACTATTTAAAGCAAACAGATTTTGACCCTGCTTCTGAGAGGCAGTTCTGACCACAAAGGGCGGGTGATTCTCCGCAGCCAGTGTGCAGGAACTCTGACCCTCTGGAACTGTACTAAGCTGCTGAAAGTAAAGGAATCAGGCACCAGGGTGCTGGGAGGAGTCCACCAGTCTCTTTGTGATGGTTTTGTTTTTACAGGGCTAATCTCATAAATATTGCACTAGGCACAATGCTGTGCATTTTTAGTCCCAGGTATCGTATTTTTACAGGTGTTTACTTCATAAAAGTAAGCAGTTTAATGCTCCCTTTAAAATAGGGTTCTTCTATTTGCATTGTCTAGTAAAGGCAATCAGAGGACCACTGCCTAAGGAACTCACTCATGGAGGACACATATATAAGTCCATGCTCTCTATCATTATGTATCTATCTGTCTGTCTATCTACCTATCAAGATACCTATCTATCTTCCTACTTACCTACCTATCTATATTAGTCAGCTTGGGCTGTGTATTAGAGTTCTCTAGACGGACAGAACTAATAGGATATCTGTTCTCTAGAGGGACAGAACTAATAGTATACATATATACACACATACGTACATACGTACATATATAGGAGTTTATTAAGGAGTATTAATGGACACAATCACAAGGTCCCACAATAGACCATCTACAAGCTGAGGTTCAAGGAGAGCCAGTCCAAGTCCCAAAGCTGAAGAACTTGGAGTCTGATGTTCAAGGACAGGAAGCATCCAGCATGGGAGAAAGATGTAGGCTGGGAGGCTAAGCCAGTCTAGTCTTTTCACGTTTTTCTGCCTGCTTTATACTGTGGTGGCACGGGCAGCTGATTAGATGGTGCCCACCCAGATTGAGGGTGGGTCTGCCCTTCCCAGCCCACTGACTCTGATGTTAATCTCCTTTGACAACACCTTCACAGACACACCCAGGATCAATACTTTGCATCCTTCAATCCAATCAAGTTGACACTCAGTATTAATCATCACAAGCTGCTGTAACAAAATGGCATAAACTGGTCACTTGAACAACAGACATTTATTTCCTAAAGTTCTGGAGCCTGGCAAGTCCAAGATGAAAGCAGATACCATTTCCTGTGATGACACTTTTCCTGTCTTAAAGACAGTCACCTTCTTGCTATGTCCTCACATGGCAGTGAGAAGAAATTCTGGTGTTTCCTGTTCTTCTTATACAGGCATGAATCCCATCATGGGGGTTCCATCCTCATGACTTCATCTAAACCTCGACACTTCCCAGAGGCCCAACCTCCTAATAACAGCACATTGAGGGTTAGGGTTACAAAATACGAATTTTTGAGAGAATGCAAAATTTCAGTCTGTACCTCTATCATCTATTTATCCATCTATCCATCCATTTATCCACAGAACAATAATAGCAATGGTGTCTAAGCTACTTCCTTATTTTATTTTATCCTTATAGAAACTTTCTCAGGCAAATAGTCCGTAGTATAAGGACTGATTTCATTGAGATGCTTGAAGGTTGACTCCACTGTTTGTCATGATACAACTAATAAATGGTGCAAGGAATTCACCCCATATCTTGTCTGTCCTCCTCCCCTCCCTCCCTCCCACAAACTAACTCCATTCCGGCCACATTATCTCACTAGCTGCTCCCTGAGGACCCCAGGCATCCTTCCTCTGAGCCTCTGCAGTGACTATTCCTATTATCTGGGATGCTCTTTGCTCAGATATCTGGCTCAGTTGCCTCTGATGTTCACATTTCACTTTCCCAGTGCGGTTTTCTTGTCCACAGTTTAAATGGAAACCCCTGCTTCGCACCACAATCCTAATCCTCCGCATACTTCTTTATTCTCCAGAGCATTTGTTACTGGCTAACCTGCCAGATAATTTGCATGTTTGTTGCTGCTTTTGTCATCTGCAATTAGCATGCAGAGTCTGCAAAGTTAGGAATTTTTCCTTTCTTATAATTGACACTACTACCTGCAATAATCCACAGCACATCCCAGATGCCCAACAGATGTTAAATTCATAGAATGAATACACTGCTTTCCAAGTAGAAGCTGAATCTTCCATCATCATCTCACACTATGAAAAGTAGAACTTACATTTTTGCCAGAAACGCTTATGTTTATTTACTCAAGCTGGCTGATGAGGATAGGCCTGGGCCCATTGCTGTCACCCATTTCACTTCCCTCTTCTCTGACCTCCTGACCATCTCTGATGTCAGCTCCTTTACACCAGGAGCTCATTGCTTCATCTTTGCTTGGCTCACTGAAGTATCATTAAGCTTCCTGTCCTCTGCCCTGACACCATTCACTTCTTCTTTCTCATCCAGTCACAGGGAGGTTTCTAAAATCTACATATAATCTTGTCATATCTTTGCTTACAATCCCTCCATGACTTTTCATACTAGCAGAAAAATTTAACAGATGCCCCATTGTGGTGTTTAAGTTTGTGTTCATACTGCCCTTGTTGAACCCTGCAGGTGCACCTCCCAGCTTTGGTTTCACTCTTCAAACATTCCTGACCACCCATCTGGTGTCCCACTGGCCCGTCATCTCCATTCTTTCCTGTTGGGAAAAGCAGCAAAGGAAAAAGGACTTACAGAATGCCTACATACACTTGTTATGAATAACATATAAACAAGGAACAACAAACTGTGGAAGGCCACAGGAGGCCTCTGACGAGGAAAGCCTCTCCATATCTCACATTCCAGTGCAGAGTGACCTAGACACTGTTACCATAAACATTGTGCTCAAGGATATAAAACCCCTTCGTAGCGCTATGATGCAGCCAGACTTGCAGGTTCCTTGTAAGGCCCACGTTCCATCAGCTGCACATAGGTAACAGGCTAAAGATAACCACATGTTCTTATTTTGTGAAACTTCCAAACCACCACTGTTATCAATACTTAGAATTACACACCAGTTCCGGCTCACTGATTCATCCCACAATCACTCCACCCCTACCCTGTAGATCAAAAGGATTGTAACCAATAAATTGTGTGGATGACCAGAGCTTGGGGTCTTCACTGCCTCCTCCAGAGTAATAAGTGATGGCCCTCTGGTCCCACTACCTCTCTTAATCTATCTTTTTTTCTCATTCCTTTGTGTCACCTAACTCAGGGTACCCACGAGTGATGTTCACTGCACCTTCCCAATTTTTCAGTGCTATTGCTTTGACCCGGAAGTAGTCCTTCTCCACCTAACTGTCCCCTTCTCCTCCTTGAAGGTGCAGTTCATGTTTCATTTCCCTCAGAAGTAGTTAATGTTCTTCTTACCTGCTCCCATTATCTCAGCACCTACCTATCCAGTTAAATGTTTGGTCTGGTCTTCTGTCTCCCCGAATACATCGTAAATTTTCTGTGGCAAGAGACATCTTTCAACTCTGTATCTCCAGGGCCTAGCACAGAGTTTATTGTAAAGTCATATTATTAAACACTATCAAATGTTTAATATGCTAGAAGCTGAGGGAAATGCTTGTACTTTTCTCCTTTCCCCATCTTGAGATGGTTCTCCTGGGTCGTGAAATACCTTAGAAAAGACAGTATTTTCACAGCAGTCTAGTGGAGACCTAGCAGAATGCTGGGGTCAGCCACATCTGGGTGTAATTGTAACTCTTGTGATTTGATGTCTTGGTGATTTAGATTAGAGCCAGAGCAGTTATTCAAGAGAAACTTTTCTGATCATTTTAAGCAGCATGATAAATTCTAAGTAAACATAAATTTTTATTAATTACAGAGTGGGCATGAGTGCTTCCTTTCTTGGTTCCTCTACATACACGAAGCTGGATGCCAAGCCCAACCTCTCTGGGTGAAGCAGGAATCTATAAGGATGACCTGCTTAAGTCTAAATTAAACGAAAAGACACACACAAAAGACATTTAAACATGTTTTAAGTGAAAATGAGAAAATGCAGGTTCCTAACACACATTAGGGATTATATTGCTTCCAAGAGGTAGGAGCGGTTGGAGAGAACAGAGGGAAGAGGCAAGGGCAGGCACCCTGGTCTCTCCACGGTCTGAACCTCATTTCTCCCTAGGTTGCCATCCCTGATGCTCCAACCTCACACAGAGGCTTCAGAACTCAGCCTGTGAAGTCAGAAAGGGTTGCTGCTTCCACATCCTATTCCCTGGGACACAGAAAGTTTTGGGTTAAAATCTACCTCAACACATCACTCCTCATACATTTCAATTCTTCCTCCACAGTTGAGTCCAAGAGCAAAGACACATGAGCAGAGGCACATTAGCAAGAATAAGGTCGTAGTACATACAATCTGGAAAGATAAAGGCCCACTAAGGAAAACAGGCAAGGGGAGAAGTACCACGTGCAAATAGCAGTGGGTATCCATCCTGTCAGTTCAAAGATTAGAGAACTGGCTGAGGACCTGGGGCAGCCAGGTGAACAGTCAAGCCAGGGAGACTACAGCTGACACATGCTGGTTTCTTCTATCTTCCACCACAAGGGAGTGTCTCAAATACTCTGTGGTTCTGACTGAGCTTATCAGCCTCTTCATGACCTCCAACACACACACACACACACACACACACACACACACACACACACACACACACCCATTGAGGTTTGGGGCCTCTGATTCCTAAAGGGAGAGAGCAGCTTAAGTTTAATTTAAAGGGACTGAGCCCCTTCCTCCAGGGGAAACATTTGTTCATGGAGATTACATGTGGAAGGAGACTTGCTCTTATTTGTCCTGCATCACACCATCTGTGTGTACCAGCTGGGCCTCAGGTGCTCTTTGTGTATGGGGACCCCATAAGCGTGTCCAGTCACAGCATTTGTGGTGCTGTCCCCCATCACACCATCTGTTCTTTGTCCAGGTGGCCCAGGCTGCTGTGCTTCGTTGCTGTGCCGGCACATCTTGGCCTCTCATTATAGCTCTGGTGGCATTCACTGTAGATGCACCATTTGTGTTTTGTCCAGGTGGGCCAACCATGGACTGATGGAGAAAGGAAGTACAAGGGCCTCTGACAATGGGAATGTGGTTGCCTCCCCTTGGTGCAACGCCTGGGTTCTGGAGCAGTGCATGTCAGGTACTTGGCATGAAGATGGAACAAGTAGGGATGGTGCTGGCATTTCTGGGCTGCAACTAGGGTGATGTGGACAGATGAGCCCCAGGCTGCCTGACCAGAGGGGAGAACAGAAGGGATGCTGGCTGTTCTCCTCTTTTCTGGTACAGCTTTTGGTGCTCCTGATGTGGAACTGGGGCCTCAGACAGACGTGCTAACCCCAGTGTTCTCAGCATCTGTAGGGCCCCAGGTCTCATTATCCCCTGTGGGCCTAGAGTAGAATTGCCAGCCAATGTAGTACTGTCCCCAGGGACAGGCATCCCAGTGGTAACTCCAAATGGAGATGACTTGGCTGTGCCAATGAAAGCACTTGGGTTTTTAATCATATCAGACTGCACACTGATAGGCAGGCCAAATCCAAAATATGGTGTCACACTAGTAAGGTCTGCTGCCATGATGCTGCCACTGGGTAGCTGGGATGCAAGGAGACCTTAGGCCTATAACGAGTGCTGGGGTTGCTAGGTTTCCCAAAATGAAAGAATGGCCTGACTTCTCCTGCCCATGAGAAGCCCCAGATATAGATCATGGATTTACTGCATGGTGGGAAGTTGGGATCGGTCCCATGACTGACTGTGCAGGCAAACTGGTGAAGATGTGGGTTGAGACAATGTTGCCACTGGGTTCTGTGTTACCAGGACCATGAAACACCAGATAAGATGGGGTGCACTTCTTCCTTGAGATAGCAGCAGACTGAAAGATGACAGCTTTTGAATAAGGAGTCATATCCACAGTGCTGCTGCCAATGGTGGGTGTGGATGATAATGGTGCAGAGGCTCTACTCCCTAAACTGGAGGTGTCTGGAGGAGCCATCAAGGGAAGGCTTAGAAAAACAGGGGTACTGGGAAGACAGGCTTTCCAATGTTGCCCATCAGGGGCCCCCAGTGTGAGCTGAGCAGTGGCTCCCGCATTTGTGTGGTTAGAAGTTATGGTTGGTCCTATGGCTGACTGTGCAGGCAAACTGGTGGAGATGTGAACGGAGGCAATGTTTCTATTGAGTTGTTTGTTTGTAGAAGCAGGGAGCCCCAAATAAGACAGGGTGCACTTCTTCCTTGAGATAGCCACAGAGTAGAAGATGGCAGCTTTTGAAAAATAGGTGGTAGCCGTAGCCTTGCTGTCAATGGTAGGAAGGAATGATGATGTTGCAGAGGTGGCACTTCCTAAACTGGAGATGTCTGGGAGTTTCTGGGAAGTCTCAGAAAACACTGAGGAAAGAGGCTTTCCACTGCTGCCCAACAGGGGCCCACAGTGTGAGCTGATCAGTGGCTCCCTGATTTACAGTGTGGTTAGAAGTTACAGTTGGTCCTACAACTGACTGTGCAGGCAAACTGGTAGAGACATGAACTGAGGCAACATTGCCACTGGGTTGTGTGTTCCCAGAACCAGGGAGCCCCAGATGCAAGGAAGAGACAAGGATGCACTTCTTCCATGAGACAGTGGCAGACTGGAAGATGACAGCTTTTGAATAAGGGGTGGTAACCACAGCACTGCTGTCAATGGTAGGAAGGGATGATGATGTTGCAGAGCTGATGTTCCCGAAGCTACAGGTGTCTGAGGGAGCCACAATGGCAAGGCTCAGAAGAACAGGGGTACTGGGGAGACAGGCTTTCCACTGCCACGCATGAGGGGCCCCCAATGTGAGTGGAGTGGTGGCTCCCAGATTTACAGTGTGGTTAGAAGTTGCCATTGATCCCATGACTAGCTGTGCAGACAAACTGGTGGAGACTTGGGCTCAGGCAATTCCTAAGTCAGGGGTGGGAGGACTTAGGAATTGCCTAAGGGACAATTCCTGGGACCTGGGAAGTGTAGGTAGCCATGCAGAGGGAATATGAATTCTCTGCAGGTAAGGAGGCAGCAGGGGCGGGCTGGGGGGCGCTGTAGTTTGCCTTGGCCAAATCAGGGGCCCCAAATTTGGGCTGAGGGGTGGGGCTGGGGAATATAAATGTAGCTGGGTGGATGTAGGTTGAGTCTTACCAGGAGCCCCTGCTGTGCACTGCCATCAACTTGGAAAACTAGTAGAGAGCTCATCCTGGAGTTTGAAAAAGTTCTGAACATAACACTCTTAGGTGGGAAAGTGATATCCCTATCGAGGACCTGAGGGTCTGAAAGAGGCTGCCAGGTCTAGTGTGCACGTGTGTTTGCTGTGATGGTGGAAATGACTGCTGTGGAATTCATCTGCTTGCTGATGACAACAGAGATCCTGGTGGAAGGTCCTGGAAAAAGGGTGAGAGAGGAAAGAAGAGGGGGGGAATGCACACACACAGCTGTAGGGGTCTCCCTTCTGAAGGGATGCTGGAAGGAGAAAGGTGTGGGGCTAGACGGTGTTGAGGGGTCAGCAGTGGGAGGTGCTGAAGCTACTCCAGAATGAGAAGAGCCTCGTTTCTCATTAGGTGGAACCAAAGAAATGGGAACAAGGTCAGTGGAAAAGACAGTGGAGAGTTAGGGATTTTGGATATTCTTAGTGTGATGGACAGGCAGGATGTAGGGGTCTGGCAGCCAGCTCCGCCAAGTCAAAGGTAGAAGGAGGAGCTGGGAACTGCAAAGTATAGGTGGCAGGGAGTCTGAAGTTTCCACGGGTGGGGAGACAGCAGGAGCAGTCTGGGTGGCACTGCACTTTGCCTTGGCCTCTGTTTTAACCTCTAAAGTTTCTGTTCTAGCCTTCAAGATTTTGCTGTTCTACTTATACCCCATGTTGTTCTCCAGGCTGCCCAGGTATCCTTCAGCAGATAGACAAGGAACTTCAGCAGGTTTGGGCAGCTCACCTCTATCCCACATCAATTGCAGGGTAGGACCAGTGGTAGCAGCGGTGGAATCCACATTTTCCTTTTGCGTGGCCTGTTGCTAGCAGCTCTGGGCTGAGAAGAGCTGCATAACGTAAGAGCTGAAGGCTTCTTGTCTTGCATCTCCTTCCCCAACAAGCCTGGAGATCCTGGGCAAGTGGTCTTCACCAAGCACCTTCTGGGCCTCCTCCTCTGGCAGCGGGGAGCATCCCAGGGCCAGGTCAGGGAGCCGGATCAGGCTTCCCAAGGGGAAGGCCACTTCCACTAGGACTGTGTGAGCTGGGGATGTCATGGTCCTCCCAGAAGGAGCCACTCACTGGAGATACCTGTGCCTTCCGACCCAGGTATCTGGGTTTTCTGACAACTAGGAGTGGGCATTTCCCTGCAGAGGCCTGGGCCTGCACCGAAGGAGGTGAGGTCTCCCTGGATCTCCAAGGCCCTGAATGCGGATGACACTTCCCTATGGCTACGGGGGCCCTTTTCTTGTCATCCTGTCCCTGGGTCTCTACTTGATGCTCCTGCATCACTTTTCTGGGCTCTTCTTCAGCCCTCCCTTCGGTCTCCTTCGGGAGCCTGGCTGGGACCTGCTCAGGTGGCGAAGGCCGTGGGAGGGCGACCTGTGGCCGGGAGAAGGGTCCTCAGAGAGTCTGGGTGCAGCAGCCTCCGGGAGTTCCCAACAGACAGCTCGGAGGCCACAGCCTGCAGAAACCTGAGAGGGTCGCCCTGGTCTTGTGGGAGAGGACACAGGCACCACACAATCTGCCTGGAGAGGAGGAGGGCCTAGGAGGCGGCCACGAGTTGAACAGGAATCAGAAAGGGTGGGTTTCCGTGGCAGGCGAGGAGGCCTTGAGGGCAAGGGGCGGGCGCTGGCCTAGGGGCCTGCAGTGAAATCAAGAACGAAATCTGTGAAGGAAATTGTTTGTTTTGAGCGAGTTGTGTGCCTGTGATACTGAGAAGAGGGACAGAAGCAGATGTGACACTCCTCTGTTACCTGCTCCTCTGTGGCTCAGCGCCCACTGGCAGCTGAGACTCCTGATGTCCCCATGCGGCTCCTAAGAGAGGAGGGCACCTAAAACAGCATCAGCTGATGAAGGGCGAGGCCCACTGCCGGGCTCAGCGGGACTCTCTAGCCCCAGGGACCCAGGGATGCTGCTGCTGGGCAGGGTGCATTGTTTCGGATGGGCCCCTCTGTGGGGCTCGAGGGGATGCAGGGCCTGATCTGCCAGAGTCTTTCTCAGCTGGCATCTGGCCCAGGCGCTGGCTTGGCATCCAGTGGCCCTGTATTGGCTGGCCCTGTCCCCCGGGTCACAAGGGTAGAGCCTGCTGGAAGCTGAGCACAAGGCCACCCAGATCCTGCCAGGCTCCCCCGGGGCCTCTCCAGTGCTTCCGCACCCCCTGGAGCCAGGCCCTCCTCCTCCATGGCTGCCCTGGCCATGAGGGCCCTCAACGCCGCTGCACAGGTTTTCACGGAGAGGACGCAGTGTACTGAACTGACTGGATGCTGCCCCTGTCATATCCCTGTCTGGCAGGCCAGGTCTTCTCACTTCTTTTTACAAATTGCTAAAACAACATTTGAGCCCGAGACTGTTCCCCAGATCACTCAGGCAGCAGTGGCCCAGCGAGGCTGTGAACCTGGGCTGTGTGATTCCTGTGTGCCCCCTTATCATGGAGACATGGTGTTTTCTCATTCTTTCCTATATTCCCTAAGGTACTTAGCACAGTGGGATATGTGTAATAAGTACACGCACTCCCAGGAGGAGGCCGTTACCTCAGCTCCTAAGTTGACCATGGCCCACACTGAGCTGCAGTCTTCTAAGAAGATAGATGTAGGACAGGGACCAGCAGTTGTCACACGACTCATGCTACATTTCTCTTCTAATGGAACCTTGCAGCCCAGATGTTCTTTCTGGTCCCATGTGAAGAATCTAAATATGTAAAGATTATGATCTAGATCCATTATGGTCTATCCTGAAAGAAATTCACCAGTGGATTATTTCATATGGATAAGAATCCATGTTCTCTGGTTTTCCTGAAATATGTCTAGAAAGCAAATATATCACTTATTTGCCAGTTTATACTGGAGTAATGTATTGGTTTAAAATATGATCAACACAGTTTGGTTATTGTGAGCATTCCAGCTGGACCTACTCTTCACCACACATTATTGTCACCTAAATATCACTCTAAACCTTCTTATGCCCAAGAGGAGACATGATCTTCAGCTTCAGGACAAGAGAAATGTGTGTTACTTCCTAGGAGCTAGAAGCTTCAGCATGACAAGAAAGATTTGAAACTCCTACAGGAATTTATCTAGTTCGAATCCTGTTTCTTGGGCTTATTTCATTGATGTGCTTTTCTCTCTTGGGGCTGATGTTGTGTACCAGACATATGACATTTAGAAGTTTCAGAACCAAGAACCGAGCTCTTTATAAGATTTTAAAATATTTTTACATTTTAAAACACCTATTTAAAATAACATTTTAAATAACAGTTGAGTCTTCTAGACTTAGCTGACCTATGGAGTTCATTAAATAAACTTTTTTCCTCTAAAATACTTTTTGTCTCCTTCCTGTCAGTCACTACACATTCCTCTCCTATGAACAAAAGTTTTCTGAACAAGGAATTTGGTGGAAAGAGACCTTATTCCAGTGAATAGTTTGAAAACTATAGCCTCCAAGACAAAATGAAGGAGTGTTCCAGAAAACAAAGGGAAGGTCTGGGATGGTTTTTATGGTTTGGTGTTGTTTTTATCTTTTTATGTCAGATTTGGGAGCCACATGTGCAGCATGCGTGATGCTGAGGTTTGGGGTAGAAATAACCTCATCACCCAGGTACCATGCACAGTAACCAATCGTTATTTTTTAAACTCTTGCCCACTATAAGGGTTATTGTCGAGTTTAAAATGAGGAAACTGACGCCAGTATAAGAAAATTAAATGCCAATTTATTCAGCTCCCAGGTGAGGTTCTATGGTCCCGGGGAAGAGGGGCCAGAGAAGTCTCACTGACTTCCTGGGGCGTGGGGCTTTAATGGCTATGAGGAACGAGCAACAGCTGGGTGCTCTAATCGGCTCCAGAGGAGCAGGATTAGGACGAGGTGGGCCGCTATTGGTTGGTGGTTTGTTGGGCAGGTTTTCCGGTGGAGAGCCGGCCATAGTTGCATTAGCTGGAGCCTTCCAGGGGAGCCATGCGGCAGAGCTGGGTGCTGACTGCAGAGCCTGATGCCGGGTGCAGAGGTGAGTGTGTCCGGCCTCCCGGTGAGGCAGCCGGCCTTAGATTCCAACCTTTTTGATGATATAGGACGCTGCTTCTTTCTGGCAACTTCCTGCTGAATAGGGGCGGAGTGAGGGGGAGGGGTCAGTTAGCTGGTGCCTCTGTTGGGAGTCAGACATAGGGGTGAAGTAGCATCTGGTTTACAGCCACCCGGGAGATTTTCTTCATGCGGGCCTGTAAAAACCTGAGGAAAAAAGGGGCTCGCATTAACAGAAGACAAATTACAGTAATGGGAGCAATAATAGGGGTTAGCCAGGCAAGCATGGGGGATTGCCACCAGCTGAGAGGGGAGGCTGATGCATTTTGCTTCCTGCAGAGGTCTTCTTGGAGGCGTTAGTGTTAACATTTCCTTCTTCAAAGCCTGTTTCGTTGATGTGATAGCAGCACTGCTCCTGAAGAAACAGTCAGGTACCTCCCTTTTCCACTCTCAGCAGGTCAAGGGCCTGGCGGTTTTGGAGCTTTACCGGGCCAGTGACGTGATTTGTCGCTGGAGGGAGGCCAGGGAGGCAGTGGACACTTCGATAGCCACGCGAAGCTTGTCCTCTAGAGTGGCTGAGATGACGCTGTAGCCTAGGGCGCCGCTACCCAGCCCAGCCGCCATCAGAGAGGATGCTAGAGAGAGACCAACGACCATTGGGAGGAAGACTGCTCGTCTGTCCCAGTGATTAGGGGAAGGTGGAAGGAGGGATAGAAGTTCAGCCTGTCCGTATACCTCTAACTGCGGGACCAAGGTGACAGGCACAGAAGGGAAAGGGAAGGAGGCATTAATAACTTTAATTAAGGTTCCATTATGCCAGAAGTATCCTCTCGGTGGCGCGTAGAGGGAGGATTTTACCTTTACTGTGGTGTTACAGCTGGGACTGGAGCTGCTGGCTGTCTCATAGCAGAGAGAAATTTTGAGGGTGTACTTGGAACAAGGGGATATCCATTAAGATGGTGCCAGATCCCATAGGTGATTGTGACAGATTGAACCCGGACCTGAGGGGAACTGCAGCTAAGGGGGACGGTGGGGGGGCGGGGGGGCTTGCTGAGAGAGGCACATAAAAAGCAGTTGGTGATATTCATGGCTTTAGTTAAATTTAACATGTTGGCTCCCTGCTGTACTAGAGTCAACCCAGAGAAAGATTGAGAGGTGCTATCTGAGGGTTTGAATTGGTTAGGGTGGCTTCATTTTGCAGGATTGTATGGCTTACAGAACTGAGCTGTTCTATTGCTTCAGGGACGATGCAGGTATAGGACCAGAATATTAGCCATGTTCCCTGAGGGTGGCTCCAGGTATAATCCTCATAGACTTTACCGGACACTCCTGCATCCCAGCGGCTGTGCCACGGGTCGCACATGTTGAGGACTAAGGAACCACTGCTGAAGTGAGTCAGCATGCGGTTGGGAGGGCTTGGAGGCTGTGGCTTGTGAATAACACAGGAGCTGTATGGGCACCCCCGTAGGTGGTGTTCCACCAATGACAGTAGTCCTTGGTTTGGTCATATAGAAAACACAACCCGTGCCAAAAGTGAAACCCATGATCGCGACCGAGTGCGGCCCTTTTACCTTGTGGGATGAGGATGGAGACGGCAGACTGACAGCCGCCTGTTCGGCAGTTTGCCTGTGCAAGATAATGGGTCCTGGTGGTGGGGCCCTCAATCCAGGATTCCTGGGCTGCAAAGATCCTGGTTCCAGCTCTCGGAGGAGAACGCTGTCGCCTGGTTGGAGAGGCGTTGTTGGGTGGGGGTCTTCCCGTCCTGGAACAACAGGGAGGGTGCGGTCCGCATGCTCCCTAAGCAGGTGGCGGAGAAGAGAGAGGAAGGGAAGGTAGGAAGCCAGTGGGGGCGGTTTTACAGGGAGATTGTGAGAACAGGAAAGGCTAGCCCTACAGCAATTTGAAGGGGCCAAAGCCTGTTGGCCCCTGTGGGGTGGCCTGGACCCGGACCCGGGCCAGGGCAAGAGGTAGGAGTGTGGGCCAAGAGACCTTTACCTCTATAGCAAGTTTGGCCAAATGGTCTTTGAGGATGCCGTGGGCCTGTTCAACTTTACCCGATGACTGAGGATGCCTCTAGACTGTTCTTTATACTTAGAATTGCTTTGGATATTCTGGCTCTTTTTTGGTTTTATATAAATTTTAGAATAGTTTATTCCAATTATATATAATAGTTTATTCCAATTATAAATAACTAAGCTCTGACTTTGTGGATTTTTTTTTCTTTTGCTAGTTTTGGGATTCATTTGTTCTGTTTTCTAATTGCTCTAGGTGTGATATTAAGTCATTAATTTGACATCCAAGTATTTAAGTTAGGCCTATAAAATTTCCTCTTAACACTGCTTTTGCTGCATCAGTGAGATTTTGGTATGTTGTACCTCTGTTTTCATTTCCTTCAAGTAATTTTTTTATTTCTGGTTTGATTTTGTTGTTTACCCAAAAGTCATTCAGGAAAAAGTTGTTGGATTTTCATGTAATTTTGTAGTTTTGAGAGGTCTTCTTAGAATTGATGTCTATGGTTATTCCACCCTGGTCCAAGAGTATGGTTGGTATGAATTCAGTTGTTTTGAATTTATTAAGACTTGCTTTATGACGGAGTGTGTGGTCAATCTTGGATCATGTTCTGTGTAAAGATGAGAAGAATGTGTATTTTGTTGTGAATGATGGGTATTCTGTAGATGTCTATTAGATCCAATTCATCAAGTGTCAAGTTTATGTTCAGAATTTCTTTGTTAGTTCTCTGCCTTGATGATAGCTGTCTAATGCTATCATCATTAGGGTATTGATGTCCTATAGGGGGTATTGATGTCCCCCACTATTATTGTGTGGCTGTCTAAGGTTTTTAGATCTAGAAGTACTTGTTTTATGAATCTAGGTGCTTTAATGTTGGCTATGTACATTTTTAAGATACTTTTTTTGTTGAATTGAACCTTTTATCATTATGTAATGCTATTCTGGGTCTTTTTTTTTTTAACTATTGTTGGTTTAAAGTCTCTTTTATCTGATATCAGAATAACAACCCCTGCTAATTTCTGTTTTCCATTTGTGTGTTAAATCTGTCTTCAACTCTTTACTTTCAACCTATGGGTGTCATTATGTTTGAGATGGGTCTCTTAAAGGTGGCAGATGTATAAGTCTTGTTTTTTTAATCCAACTTGCCACTCTATGCCTTTTAACGGGGGCATTTAGCCCATTTATATTCAATGTTAATATTAATATGTGAGGTTTTGATCCCATTATGAAGTTGTTAGCTGTTTGCTTTACAGTTTCTATTGGGTTTTTGCTCTATACAGTCTTCAGGTTATGTACTTACTTGTGTTTTTGTGGCAGCAGGTATCGTGTTTTCATTACCATGCTTAGAACTCCCTTAAAGATCTCTTGCAAGATTTGTCTAATGGTAACAAATTCCCTGAGCACTTGCATTTCTGGAAGACAGTTTCTCTTTTACTTATGGAGGTAAATATAGCAGGATACGAAATTCTTGGTTGGAATTTCTTCTCTTTACAAATAGTGAAAATAGGCCCCTAATCTCTCCTGGCTTATAAGGTTTCTGGTGAGAAGTCTGCTGTTAAAATGATGGAGTTGCCTTTCTTCATCATCTGCCCTTTTTCTCTATCTGCCTTAAAGATTTTCCTTTAACATTGACAATGAATAGTTTGGTAACAATATGCCTTGGTGCTCTTCATTTTGTATAGTGACTTACAGGTGTTCTCTGGATTTCTTGTTTGTGCATGTCTACCTCCTTAGAATGATTAGGTAAGTTTTCTTGAATTATTCTCTCAAATATATTTTCCAAGTTACAGTATTTGCTTTTTCTTTTCTCTCAGGAATACCAGTAATTCAGAGGTCTGGTTCCTGTAATTATCCCATATTTGAAGACTTTTTAAATTATTTTTTTCTTTATTTTTGTCAGACTAGGTTAGTTCAAAAACTGGTCATAAGCTCTAAAATTCTTTCTTCTGCTTGGTCCAGCCTATTGATAAAGCTTTCTATTGTATTTTGAAATTCAGAAGCTCTGATTTTTTGTTCTTGTTTTTGTTTTTGTTTTGAGATAGAGTCTTGCTCTGTCACCCAGGCTAGGGTGCAGTGTCTCAATCTCGGCTCATTCCAACCTCCACCTCCTGGGTGCAAGTAGCTCTCCTGCCTCATCCTCCCAAGTAGCTGGGACTACAGGTGCACGCTGCTACACCTGGCTAATTTTTTATATTTTAATAGAGACGGGGTTTCATCATGTTGCCTAGACTGGTGGTAAACTCCTGAGCTCAGGCAATCCGCCCGCCTCTGCCTCCTGAAGTGTTGGGATTATAGGCATAAACCACCGCACCTGGCCAACTTTTTCTTTTACAAATGTTTATCTGTTCTTTCATTTCCTGGATTGCTTTAGCAGATTCTTTGTGCTGTTTTTCAACTTTATCTTGGATCTCATTGAGCTTCCTTGCAATCCATGCTTTGAATTCTTTATCTGTCAATATCAAGTTTCCATTTTGGTTAGGAATCAAACCTAACTAAATCTCCATCCGTTTATGGGGAGCTAGTGCAATCCTTTGGTAGTGTCACTACATTCAGATATTTTATGGGTCCAGAATTATTTGACTGGTTTCTTCTCTTCTGGAGACACTGGCACTTCTAACTTTTGTAATTATTTCCATGCAGGTAGAATTTCTTCTTTTTCTTCTTTCTTTCCCTATAATAATAATATTATTGTTTTCTTTTTTTTTTTTTTCTTTCCTTTTCCCTTTCTACCCTCACACAGTGTGACTATAGAGAATGTTGAGTAGAATCTTTTGGCTTTGCCTTTTTTTTTTTTTTTTGAGACCCAGTCCTGCTCTGTTGCCCAGGCTGGAGTGCAGTGGCACAGTCTTGGCTCATTGCAACCTCTGCCTCCAAGATTCACGTGATTCTCATGCCTCAGCCTCCCAGGTAGCTGGGATTACAGGCACCTGCCATCACACCTGGCTAATTTTTTATATTTTTAGTAAAGATAGGGTTTCACCATGTTGGCCAGGCTGGTCTTGAACTCTTGACCTCGTGATCTACCCACCTCAGCCTCCCAAAGGGCTGGGATTATACGCATGAGCCACTGCACCCAGCCTTGACTTTGCTTCTATAGTCCCGTGCAATCCTCTTGGTAGGTTTTATATTAGGCTGTACAGTTCAACCTATAGGGAAGGCTTGATTTAGAGAGCAGAAATTTTCTGCCTAGGTTCCCATTCCGGTCCATTTACACAAATGAAGGTTTGAAACTTGCTTAATTCTAATTGGTCAAGGCAGCTGAGTTCCAATAATTTGATGCAACTGAGCTCTAATTAGCTGATACAGACAAGCCCTGCCTGGTTCATACAGCTGAGCCCTGATTGGCTTAGGCAGGCTAATTGGTTGGTTCAGGTGAGCTCTGAAAGTTCCAGAGTTAAAAACGTGTGGATTTTGAGGGAATTCAAAGTACCTGTGTTACTGCTAGTAAGCAAATGACTGCTTGGCTATATTTTAAGTTTAGATCGAGTTAGCCACTCAGGGTCCATTTTGTAGAATCAGGATTGGCTGTTTCAGGTTCACATTTGTTCACACTCTTCTACCTTTGACTACCTTTGACTATACCCAAGGCTCAGCAATCAATCATTAAGGATTTAGGATACAGTAATTTCTAATAAGGAAATACTACCTATCCTATGGAATTGATTTGAAGGTGAAATTAGGTGGTTAACATGAAAATGTTTTGTAGAATTTTGAGTTCTATAAAAATGCTTTGTGTTGTTTTTGTTATTACTACCTCAATTTCATGTATGACATTGTTTAGATGACACAGGGTCTTCTTGTTTATTCTTTTATAAACCAACCATATTTTTCAATATCTCAATGGAAATGTATGACATTGTGAAGGCTGAGAATGAAATCATAGATGTTTCTTGACACCTATCACTTAACAATGTTTTTAGCAACTATTTTCTCATGTATTCCACTTTTCAGTTGTATTGAGGACCTACTTCCAGTTACATCCTTTACTTGAAGATTTAGTAAATATTTTCCAAACTTTAAATATTTTAGGCTTTGTGGGCCATATACTGCTTTTATAGCTCCCCTTCCTGCTCCATTTCCTCCTCCTCTTTCTTCTTCAAGAATCCTTTCGAAACGTAAGAATCATTCTTAGCTCACTGGTCATACAAAAAGATCTGTGAGCCGTTTTTTGCCCATCACTGACCTATTTCTTTACCAAGTAGAAAGCAAATCTTCGAGTAAATCACTTCTGTAAGGAAATTGGTCTCCCTAATCTTTTTCTTACTTTCCTACAATTTTTAATCAACGTTGCATCTAGAGAGCTCCTGTTAAAACCTAAGTCAGATTGTATCAGTCAAACCTCTATAAAGGCTTGCTCAAAGCAAAAGCCAAAGACCTCTAAATGCCTCCAAACCCCTAGCAATCCATGTTCCCCCTTTCCTTTCTGACATCATGTCCTTGTCCTCTCCACTCTGATCCCTCTCTCCCTTTCTGTTACGCTTATCCCCTTTCCGTTCCCTGAATACTCATAGGCACTCTTGCCTCATGACCTTCCCACTAGGCTGTTTGCTATGCCTGTAATGCTCATTTCCAGGATATGCACATTATTGTTTCCTAGAACACCCTTAGGTTTCTTCTTAAATTTTACCTCACCCAGAATTTCAAATTACAACCTCCCTCCACCATCTAACATTCTTTATCTCCTTTCTCATTTTTCTACTTCTTCCTAGCAATTACCTGATATACTATTTATTTTTCCCATTTTTATTTATATATTTATGCATCTGTTTATAAGGTTATTTTTTTGTCCTCCTCCAACTAGAAGGTGAGGATATTTATCTTTTTTGGTTTATGGCTATATTTCCTTAACATACCTGTGAAACATACCAAAGGATAGTATCTAGCATTTGGTAGGGGATGAATAAATTATCTTGCATGAATAAATGTGTGCATGGATTAGTGAATGAATCCCCACAGTGTCTGAATTGAGGACTGGTGTGAAAAAGAAGGTAGCATGGTTGGAAGAGGGTACTGCAAAAAGCAGTATTTGGAGTTCTCTTCTATGTATGTAAACATATAGGGTTTTGTTCATTTAGGTAATTTTAATTGGGGAGCTTGGAACTGTTTGATGGAGACGCATCACCTATTTTTTCTATAGTGCATTCTAGAGAATTCATTTGAAATGTCTATAAATATTGGCAATACATTCATGCATATACACCTCTATTAAGTGTATATGTATTTATATAGGTATTTATTGTAAGAGAACCTTGAGGTAGGGACAGCAAGTGTAGGTATCTTTCTTTAACAGGTGATCTTAACTTGCTCAAGGCTACACTACGATTTTGTTATAAATGTAATACTAGACTGAGAGGTTTTCAGCAGATCTTTCCTAAAACCTGTAACTTATAAAAGTGATCCTGGTAACCCACAAAGATTTATTCAGATTTCAACAATACATACACTACAGACTCAGATATAGCCCATCCATTGTAATGAATGGAAACAAATTATTTAGCACAAAACAGTATTAAATGCTGTATTCTATTAATATTAGTAATGAGAAATAGGCTCCATCCCTTGAAACATAGCTTGAGCCCATGATATCCACATTATGGTCATGGTGATATTTAGCCAGGCTGCCCTTCTCTGTCACTAGACAAATTCTCATGTAATTGTCCTTATTGAAATAGTTAAGGGAAATTGGGTAATTAAGAGTTTATCAGCTTGATTTTTCCAGAAGTCTTCCCTATAAAGCAAAGATAATTAGTCTGGATAGTTTCAGCTAGAAAGAGGTTGTTAGGTTCTTAATTTTCATGGTGAATGAAGTGAGCTTACTTTATCTCTGCAGCCTCCTATATACCTATATCCAGTGTCTGTTCTATGTTTGGAAAGAATCAAGTAGAAATAAAAAATCAAGAAAAGTAAATGATAAATGATACATGGGATATTTTACTGATTTACATCATTGTACAGATGTATGCATGTATACATGAATGCATGTAGAATTCAATGTAATCTAGTCCAAAAATTTTAGAATTGTATGTTGAGGTGGAACCTTCAAGGTACCAGAAAACAAAAATTCAACTATTCTATTAGGAACTACAGTCCTCATACACCTTTATTTACCAGTTCTGCTCATCTAAAGTATCAGAGGTCTGTATCTTCATTTTTGGAATTTTCCAAATACGTCTTAATACTCAGTGCTGCAATTTCAATATTGCCAAGCCCTGCACCAGTTACATGGAACAGAAGGATTTTATTTTCTGTGTTTAGAACCCAATGAAAGAACAATAGAGTGGAATTGAGGATGTCTAGGTTTTTGCCCCAACCCTACCAGAAAATAATTGTGGCCCCTTGGAAAAGTCAGCTATTCTGAGGCCTCTTTACTTTTCCAGAGTCTACTAGATGACACCAAATAACATTTGAATTTTCTGCAGTAATAGTTTAGGTGTTATTGTTATTCTAAAATAAACGCAATTACACATAAAGCTGTGCACCATCTCTTACTATATTTTTAGAGCCGCCTTCATTTTATAGATGATAAGCTGACAGAGATATAGCAGAAGTGAATAATTTGACCAGAGTCTCCATAGTAAGTGGAACTAAAACACAAGTTACTTTCATTTCTTGAGCTCACTTAGCCAACACATAGGTTGTTGAATATTTAACTGCATTTTATTTTTTATTTTTATTTTTTTTAATTTTTTTTAATTGCATTTTAGGTTTGGGGGTACATGTAAAGAACATGCAAGATTGTTGCATAGGTACACACATGGCAGTGTGGTTTGCTGCCTTCCGTCCCCTTGCCTTTATCTGTCATTTCTCCCCATGCTATCTCTTCCTACCTCCCCACCCCCCATACCTCCCCCATTTCCCCCCAATGGACCCCAGTGTGTAGTGCTCCCCTCCCTGTGTCCATGTGTTCTCATTGTTCAATACCCACCTATGAGTGAGAACATGCGGTGTTTGATTTTCTGCTCTTGTGTCAGTTTGCTGAGAACGATGGTTTCCAGGTTCATCCATGTCCCTACAAAGGACACAAACTCATCGCTTTTGATGGCTGCGTAATATTCCATGGTGTATATGTACATTTTCCCTATCCAGTCTATCATCGTTGGGCATTTGGGTTGGTTCCAGGTCTTTGCTATTGTGAACAGTGCTGCAATGAACATTCGTGTGCATGTGTCCTTATAGTAGAATGATTTATAATCCTTTGGGTATATACCCAGTAATGGGATTGCTGGGTCAAATGGGATTTCTATTTTTAGGTCCTTGAGGAATTGCCACACTGTCTACCACAATGGTTGAATTAATTTACATTCCCACCAACAGTGTAAAAGTGTTCCTATTTCTCCACATCCTCTCCAGCATCTGTTGTTTCCAGATTTTTTAATGATCACCATTCTAACTGGTGTGAGGTGGTATCTCAATGTGGTTTTGATTTGCATTTCTCTAATGCCCAATGATGATGAGCATTTTTTCATATGTTTGTTGGCCTCCTGTATGTCTTCTTTTGTAAAGTATCTGTTCATATCCTTTGCCCATTTTTGAATGGGCTTATTTGTTTTTTTTTTCTTGTAGATCTGTTTTAGTTCTTTGTAAATTCTGGATATCAGCCCCTTGTCAGATGGGTAGGCTGCAAAAATTTTTTCCCATTCTGTTGGTTGCCGATTCACTCTACTGACTGTTTCTTTTGCCGTGCAGAAGCTGTGGAGTTTGATTAGGTCCCATTTGTCTATTTTGGCTTTTGTTGCCATTGCTTTTGGCGTTTTGGTCATTAAGTCCTTGCCTACGTCTATGTCCTGAATGGTTTTGCCTAGATTTTCTTCTAGGGTTTTTATGGTGTTAGGTCTGATGTTTAAGTCTTTAATCCATCTGGAGTTAATTTTGGTGTAAGGTGTCAGGAAGGGGTCCTGTTTCTGCTTTCTACACATAGCTAGCCAGTTTTCCCAACACCATTTATTAAACAGGGAGTCCTTTCCCCATTGCTTGTTTTTGTCAGGTTTGTCGAAGATCAGATGGTTGTGGGTATGTTGTATTTCCTCTGAGGCCTCTGTTCTGTTCCATTGGTCTATTTAACTGCATTTTAAAGGAGGCTATTCTTACAGGCCTTCCAACCAAAAGCAGGAAGTATTTAAATTCCTGAAAGATCACTAACTTTGTGAAATTTCCAGCTCATTTTCATGTCAAGCATGTTGTGTAAGTGTCAGATAATAACTTCTCAATGATTCTCTCAGCTAAAGTTCTGAACCTCTTGAGGTCTGCTCCTTGCTAACTTAAGTTTATACCAGATAGCAAGGAGCAAACCAAGGAGAAAAGAGAAGTTTTCTATTTCAAAATAGAAAAGTGGTTAACTAGGTTTTGATGTCAAATAAGTATATGTTTACCTGTAATAATTTATTGTACCTACTAATTGTGTTCTCATTTGGAAATGCAAAGGTGTTTGAGGCATAGGTGGTTGTTTTTTTTCTATTTTTCTGCAAAGACAGTAAGCTTCTGAGGTAGAACTTTATTTCACTAGCATCTGTAACCAGAACCTAACACAAGTCTATGAAACAGTCAATAAATATGCAAAAAATAAATTAACAGGTAGAGGCATGACTTTATTTCCAGATAAACACACTATTAAGAAAGATCTGAGACATAAGCAAAAAAAGATTTTATTTCCAGTCATAGAGTGGCAACCAACATACGATAGAGACAAGTGTACAGCGATTTGAAAGAAGCATAAACGTTCTTATTGGATATCCATAGGATAAACCACTAGAAAAAAAAAGTTGGATTTTTAGTTATTTGTTGGGGAGGAGTCACAGGCCTAGTCTTGATTTTAAATCAATTTGCAAAGCAAATTTACTTTACAAGTAAAGTAATGACATAACTCACAATACTGAGACTTGCACAGCTTACAATGGTTGTCCAAGATACAAAAACAAGTAATTGTGGACCAGAATTTTAACCAAGTCCTGATGATCTCAAAACCCAAAGTCTTTTCTCTGTCCTTAAGTTGCCTTTGACAGTAATTTTTGGTGGAATGGTAGAAACTGGCTATAGGATGTGGATGGAAAATAATAGCATTGAGGACTGGTGAAATATATAGAGATGGTACTTCAGAATGAATGGCCTCTGTCCTATTGCCAGTGAATGAGGAGAACTCATTAAAAGTTTCAGTGGGGGCCAGGCATGGTGGCTCATGCCTCTAATCCCAGCACTTTAGGAGGCTGAGGCGGGTGGATCATGAGGTCAAGAGATCGAGACCATTCTGGTCAACATGGTGAAACCCCGTCTCTACTAAAAAAAAAAAAATACAAAAATTAGCTGGGCATGGTGGTGCATGCCTGTAGTCCCAGCTACTCCGGAGGCTGAGGCAGGAGAATTGCTTGAACCCAGGAGGCGGAGGTTGCGGTGAGCCAAGATCGCGCCATTGCACTCCAGCCTGGGTAACAAGAGTGAAACTCCGTCTCAAAAAAAAAAAAAGTTTCAGTGAAAAGACTGACAAGAGTAACATTTGCAAAATGGCAGAGAAAGAATATCTAAGCTCTGAAAACAAACAGCAAACACACTAAGGAAGAACCAGAAACTATCTTGAACTAAACTTATAAAAGCTCTGAAAGATAGTGATAGACTTACAGCAAATGAATGTATCCTCAATCAGGAAAAAGACACCTTCCTATGGTAGGAAATTTTATGTTTTCACCTGCCTTTGCTCAAATTCCCATCTCCCATCTATGTTTCATGGTCTTGAACTGGAAGAAGTAGCAGCCCAGTTACCAGTTCTCTCTCTCAAACTGGAGAGAATGGACATGATTCTATTTGCAATGTTCTAAATTGTCCAGGAGCTGCTCAAAGGCCTGGTTTCTATTTCTCATAACTCACATCTTAGTTGATAAAAGTATCATCCTCTGCTTTTGAAAGCTGCAGGCAGACTTCAGACCTGATGATGTCTATGACAAAAGATGATAGGTGGAGACATAGAATAGACCATCTAAGGCCCTGAGGAGAGTCTAGTGTAAGACTCTTTGGAAAATTAGGATATCCGAGACAAGTCATGTATATTATAGAGTTGAGAGGGCAAATTTATACATGCATACCTTATTATGCTTTGCATTATTGTGCTTCATGATATTGCATTTTTTACTAATTGAAGATTTGTGACAATCCTGCATCAAGTCTATTGGTACCATTTTTTCCAATATCATGTGCTCACTTTGTGTCTCTGTGTCACATTTTGATAATTGCCACAATATTTCAAACTTTTTCCTTACCATTTTATCTGCTACGGTGATTAATATCAGTAATCTTTGATGTTACTATTATATTAATACTTTTGTGGGTCTGCCATAACAAAATTCTGTTGCCTTTCCATATTTGTGGGAAATTGGTTCCAGTACCCCCACGAATACCAAAATCCAGGGATGCTCTAGTCTTTTATATAAAGTGGCAGAGTGTCTATTTGCATACAACCCAACAATGCAAAAGCCACAATTATGTTCGCACCAACCTAATACTTATTTGAGTGTCACAAACCTCACTCATTTAAGATAGCCAACTTAAGCAATAAATGTTGTATGTGCTCTGACTGTTCTATAACCAGCAGTTCCCCTGTCTTTTCCCTCTCCTTGGGTTTTCCTATTGCTGAAACACAATAATATTGAAATTAGGCCAATTAATAACCATACAGTGGCTATAAGTGTTCAAGTGAAAGAAAAAGTTACCAGTCTGTCATTTAAATCAAAAGGATTATGCTTAGTGATGAATGCATGTGAAAAGCTGAAGTAGGCCACAAGCTAGGCTTCTTGTACGAAACAGCCAAGTTGTGAATGCAAAAGAAAAATTCTCGAAAAAATTTAAAAGTGATACTGCAGTGATAAGAAAGTAAAATAGCCTTATTGCTGATATGGAGAAAGTTTTAGTAGTTTGATAGAAGATCAAACCAGTCACGACATTCCCTTAAGCCAAAGCCTAATCCAGTGCAAGTCCCTAAATCTCTTCAATTCTTTGAAGGCTGAGAGAGGTGGAGAAACTGCAGAAGCAAAGTTTGAATATAATGCAGGTTTGTTCTTAGGCTTAAGGAAAGAAATCATTTTTGTAACTTAAAAGTACAAAGTGAAGCAGCAAGTGCTGATGCAGAAACTGCAGCAAGTTATTCAAAAGATCTAGCTGAGATAATTGATGAAGGTGGCTACACTAAACAACAGACTTTCAATGTAGATGAAACAGCCTTCTGTTGGAAGATGTCATCTAGGACTTTCATAGCTAGAGAGAAGTCAATCCCTGGCTTCAAAGCTTCAAAGGGCACAGTGATTCTCTTGTTAGGGGACTAATGCAATTGATGACTTTAAGTTGAAGCCAATGCTCATTTACTATACAAAAATCCTAGGGCCCTTATGAATTACTTTAAATTGACTCTGTCTGTGCTCTATAGATGGAGCAACAAAGTCAGGATGACAGCATTTCTGTTTACAGAATGGTTTACTGAATATTTTAAGCCTGATGACGAGAAAAAAAAGATTTCTTTCAAAATATTACTGTTCATTGATAATGCACCTAGTCATTCAAGAGTTCTCGAATGGGGATGTACAAGGAGATTAATATTGTTTTCATGCCTGTTAACACAACATCCATTTTGCAGCCCATGGATCAAGGAGTAATTTCAACTTTCAAATCTTACTATTTAAGAAATACATTTTGTAAGGCTATAGCTGTCATAGATAGTGATTCTTCTGATGGATTTGGGCAAAGTACATTGAAAACCTCCTGGAAAGGACTCCCCATTATAGATGGCATTAAGAACATTTGTGATTTATGGAATGAGGTGAATAATCAACAAGAACAGTATGGATGTTCTTATTTTAAGACATTGCCACAGCCACCCCAACCTTCAATAACCACCATTTGATCTCTCAGCAGCCATCAACATCAAGGCAAGACTCTCTACTAGCAAAAAGATTACAACTCAGCTGCACAAGGTGGCTCATACCTGTAATCCCAGCACTTTGGGAGGCTGAGGTGAGTGGATCACTTAAGGTCAGGTGTTGGAAACCAGACTGGCCAATATGGTGAAACCACATCTCTACTGAAAAAAAAAAAAAAAAATTAGCCAGGAATAGTGGGACATGCCTGTAATCTTAGCTACTTGGGAGGCTGAGAAGGGTGGATGACTTGAACTGAGGAGGCAGAAGTTGCAGTGAGCTGATACCACAACATTGCACTCCAGCCTGGATGACAGAGCAAGACTCTGTCACTTCAACTAGGTAGGAGGGAGGTGGCATCTAGGACCAGTCTCTATTTGACAGAGCTTAAGAGTATAGCATCACAGATCTAAATAATCACAGCAGAGTCAAGAGTACTTTTTATCCAAGAATTGGAGAGGTCAGTAGAGCAAGAGGATTCCATTAAGAAACTCTTGTTTAGGTAGACTAAAGAAGAGGATAGAGATGCTTCGAGGTAGTTTAATTTTTTAATTTTTTGGAGAGACTGGATTTTGCTATTCAGCCCAGGTTGATCTTGAACTCCTGGCCTCAAGCAATCCTCTTGCCTTGGCCTCCCAAAGTGCTGGGATAATAGGCATGAGCCACCACACCTGGCTTATTCTGGTTTATTTTTATAGTGAACAAAAATATAATACACCAATGCTCCTCTTTGTTCTTTAAAAGTAAAACTGGAGAAATACAAATTTATCATACTTTAACAATTCATAAACATTCAAAGCTTTTTATACATATCTTGCATTATGATAACTGGCATTTCTGTTAAAAATGCATTATATATTGAGAATTTTGCCACATTTTACTGGTGGAAAGCTTTTTCGAAAGTGTTCTTTTTAAAAGATGTAGTCAGAAGGCTGACTACAAACAGCCAGGAGGAACATCTCCCACTGAGAGAGACCAGACTATCAGGCAGACTGGCACACTCTGAGCAGATCTGAAAGTCATTTCTGAGTAACTTTTGGGCATTGAGAGTTGACAGAGGGAGGATGCAGGATGCAGGCTAAAAGAAGAGGTAGCTGGGAAACCTGCATGGTGTTGCTAAGAACCAGCACTCATTCCTCACCCTGAGCAGCTCCTAGGGAAGGAGCAAGTGAAACAGGTGTGGCCTGGCCAACTGTAGCCATGGTCCTCTGGGATCCTAGCCGCAGGAGATCCCATGATCCTCACAGACATCTGAGCCAGTAGAAAGAATTTCCCAGAGACTTTGCACAAGCGAACTCTAGCCTGCACAGAACCCAGAAGGTTTGGCACAGGAATGGCTGCAGTGGAGAATGGCCATTGGTGCCCATCCCCCAAAGCTCAACGTACTCCCCCAGGTGCTTTAGCTTTTGTTAGCTGCTGGACCTGGACAAAGCAGGGCTGTCTTGCCAGTGGGGTGAGGCCTGTGTGATCTGAACACCCCTATATCTGCCAGCCTCTCCCAGGATTCCTGCCTGGCTGCACCCATTAGCAGCACAGCCTCAGTTTGCTAACGGCCACACCACAGCTCTTTAACTGACAGACATTACCTGCCCATCATAATACTTTTGAAGATGGATTCCCACCAGTGTGGACCCACCCACAGCATTCCCTGTCCTGTGCCCACTCACCCTTAGCCTTCCCCCAACCACCCTGCTGGTGCACATGTGCATGGAGTCAGCCACTGCCCCATCAGCATGCCTGCATGCACAGACTTGCAGATGCACATGCACATGCAAATCTACAACCTATACACATGCACACAAGGACCTGTGACATTTTGCTGGCATGCACACATGAGAGAGGTCACCATTGCCCCCTGGGGTGCTTTTGCCAGCAGTCTCCATTGGACTACTGATGCCAGCAGACTGGGAAACCCTTAAACCCTCTGCTGCAACAGGTGCTTAACCTTGAGGGGCCAAAGAACAAAGCTGAAGGTGGCCTGTTCCCAGTCCCCAAGAGTAAAAGCATGCAGCCCAGGAATGCTGAGACAAACACTGGCCCCCTGAAAGCATGCAGAAATGATGCCAGTTGACTAAACTCAACCGATACCACAGTCAAATGCTCAAAGGCATCAAAGAATACAAAAGTAAAAAGCCTCATCCAAAAGACAACAACTTCAAAGAATAAAGGAACATTAGGCCACACAAATCAAACTGAAGAACTCTGGCAACTCTAAAAGCCAGAGCATCTTCTTATCTCTAAATGACTGTACTAGCTCCCCAGCAATGGTTCTTAACCAGACTGAAATGACAGACATAGAATTCAGAATCTTGATGGCAAGGAAACTCACTGAGATAAAAGAAGGTTGAAATTCAATCCAAGGCAAACAATAAAATGGCCCAATAGTTTAAAGATGACATAGACATTTTAAGAAAGTACCAAACTGAACTTCTGAAAATAAAAAATTGACTATGGGAATTACAGAATTCAACTTGAAGCATTGATAACAGGATAGAACAAGCAGAGGAAAGAATCTCAGCGCTTGAAATTCCTTTGAAACAACAAAGGCAGTCAAAAAATGTTAATGATTTTTTTCAAATGAACAAAACCTCCAAAAAATATGGAATTATGTAGAGACCAAACCTATGACTCTTTTGCATTCCTGAAATAGACGTAGATGACAGAGCAACTTGGCAAACATTTGAGGATAATGACCGTGAAAATTTTACCACCTTGCTAGCGTGTAAATTCAGGAAACTGAGAGAAAACCTGCAAAATACTGTACAAGATGGCCATCCCTGAGACAAGTAATCCTCAGATTCTATAAAGTCTACACAAAAGAAAAAATAATACAGGCAGGTAGAGAGCATGGGCAGGTCACATGCAAAGAGAACACCATCAGGCTAACAATAGACCATATTCAGCAGAAAACTTACAAGCCAGAAAAGACTGGGGCATGTATGCAGCATCCTTAAAGAAAGGACATATCAACCATGCATTTCATATTCAGCAAAACTAACCTTCAGAAGTGAAGTGGAAATAAAATCCTTTTCAGAGAAGGAAGTGCTAAGGTACTTCATTATCACCAGCCCTGCCTTAAAAGAAGTCCTTAAGGGAGTGCTAAACACAGAAATGAAAAAGTTACCTGCTACCACAAAAACACACTTAAGTACATTGCCAACTGACACTATAAAGCAACTACATAATCAAGTTTACATAACAACCAGCTAACAACACAACAACAGTATCAAATCCTCACATATAAATACTAACCTTGAATGTAAATAGGTTAAATACCCCACTTAAAAGGCACAAAGTGGCAAGCTGGATAAAGAAGTAAGACAATCCTGTATGCTGTCTTCAAGAGACCCATTTCACATGCAATGAAATCTATAGACTCAAAGACAAAGAATGGAGAGAGATCTATCAAGCAAATGAAAAAAAGAGTAGAAGTTGCTATATTTTTTTAAATAAAAAGATAAAACAGATAACAATGAAAAAAGACTAAGAAAGGCATTACATAATGATAAAAGGTTCAATTCAATAAGAAGACTCAACTATCTTACATATATATACACACTCACACTAGAGCACAGATTTAAAAAAAAAAGTTCTTAGAGACCTAAGAAGAGACTTCAATAATGGCACAATAATAGTAGGAGACTTAAACACCACACTGATAATATTAAAGTGATCATCGAGATAGAAAACTAGTTAAAATATTTAGGATCCAAACTCAACACTTGACCAAATACACCTAACAGACATCTACAGAACATGCTACTCAACAACAAGAGAAAATGCATTCTCCTCATCTGCCCATAGTACATACTCTAAGATCAATCCTACATCGGCCATAAAAATTTCTCAACAAATTAAGAAAAAAACAAAATCATACCAACCACACTCTTGGACCATAGCACAATAAAAACTTAAATTAATACTAAGAAGATCTCTCAAACTATACAGTTAAATAGAAATTAAACAGCTTGCTTCTGAATGACTTTTGGGTAAAGAATAAGATGAAGGCAAAAATTAAAATTTTTCTTGCAACTAATCAAAACAAAGATAAAACATACGAGAATCTCTGGGACACAGCTAAAGCAGTGTTAAAAGGAAAGTTTATAGCACTAAATGCCTACATCGAGAAATTAGAAAGATTTCAAATTAACAAGATTCACACTTTAGAGGAACAAGAAAAACAAAAGCAAACTAACTCCAAAGCTAGCAGAAGAAAAGAAATAATCAATATCTGAGCAGAACAGGATGAAATTGAGGTGAATTTAGCTGAAACCAGAAGATAGCTGAAACCAAAAGTTGATTTACTGAAAAAAATAAGATTGGTATACCCTAGCTAGACTAAGGAAAAAAAGAAGATCTAAATAAACACAATCAGAAATGACAAAGATGACACTGCCACTGATCCCACAAAAATACAAATACATATATATGTGTATATATATATATATTTTTTGTATATATATATATATATGTATATATATGTACATATATATATCTCAGAGATTCTTATGGATACATCTATGCATACTAAGTAGAAAGCCTACAAGAAATGAAGAAATTCCTGAAAACATACAAGATCCGAAGGTTGAACCACAAAGAAATTGAAACTCTGAACAGAGCAATAACAAGTTCCAAAATCGAATCAGTAATAAAAAGCCTGCCAACCACAGAAAACCCTGGACCAGACAGATTCACAACTAAATTCTATCGCACATTTAAAGAGCAGGTACCAACCCTACTGAAACTATTCCAAAAAACTGAAAATAAGGGACTTCTTCCTATCTTATTCTATAAAGATAGCATTATTCTGATAACAAAACCTTACAGTCAGAATGAAAAAAAGAAAACATCCAGCCAATATCCCTGATAAACACAGATGAAAAAATCCTCAACAAAATATTAGTACACCGAATCCACCAATATATCAAAACACTAATTTACCACAAAAAAGTAGGATTTATTTTCTAAGATACAAATTTTGTTCAACATATGCAAATCAACAAATGTGATTCATCACATAAACAGAACGAAAAACAAAAAACATATGATCATCTCAGCAGGTGTAGAAAAGGCTTTCTATAAAATTCAGCATCCTGGTCGGGCGCAGTGGCTTACACCTGTAATCCCAGCACTTTGGGAGGCCGAGGCAGGTGGATCACGAGGTCAAGAGATTGAGACCATCCTGGTCAATATGGTGAAACCCCATCTCTACTAAAAATTCAAAAGTTAGCTGGGCATGGTGGCGCACGCCTGTAGTCTCAGCTACATGGGAGGCTGAGGCAGGAGAATTGCTTGAACCCAGGAGGCTTAGGTTGCAGTGAGCCGAGATTGCGCCATTGCACTCCAGCCTGGGTAACAAGCGAAACTCCGTCTAAAAAAAAAAAAAAAAAAAAAAAAAAAAAAAAAAAAAAAAGCAACATCCTACATGTTAAAAAAAAAAAAAACCATCAAACTAGACATTGGAAGAATATACCCCAAATAATAAAAGCCAACTCTGACAAACCCACAGGCAACATCATAGAGAGAAGACAAAAACTTGAGGCATTACCCTTGAGAACCAGAACAAGAGAAGTATGCTCACTCTCACCATTCCTATTCGACATAATACTAAAAGTCATAGCCAGAGCAATCAGGCAAGAAAAAGAAATAAAAGGCATCCAAATAGAAAGAGGAAGTCAAACTATCTCCCTTCACAGATGATATGATTCTATACCTAGAAAACCCCATAATTCTGCCCAAAAGCTCCCAGAAAAAATAACTTCAGCAAAGTTTCAGGACACAAAATCAATTCTATATACCAATTACATCCAAGTTGACAGCCAAATCAAAAATGCAACCACATTCACAATAGATACAAAAATAGGAAAATGCCTAGGAATACAGCCAACTAAGGAGATGAAAGATCTCTACAATGAGAATCACAAAACACTGCTGAAAGAAATCAGATGACACAAACAAATGAAAAACATGCCATCTTCATGGATAGGAAGAATCAATATTGCTAAAATGGCCTTACTGTCCAAAGCAATTTACAGATTAAATGCTATTTCTATCAAACTACCAATGTCATTTTTGACAGAACTAGAAAAGCTATTCTAAACTCTATATGTTACCAGGTCAGAGACTTAATATCCAAAGCAATCCTAAGCAAAAAGAAGAGGCATCACATAACCCAACCCAAAATATACTACAAGGCTATAGTAACCAAAATAGCACAGTACTGGTACAAAAAATCGGACACATAGACCATGGGACAGATACAGAACCCAGAAATAAAGATGCACATCGACAGCCATCTGATCTTTGACAAAGTCATCAAAAAGAAGCAATGGGGAAATGACTTCCTATTTAATAAATGCCGTTAGGATAACTGGCTAGTTGTATGCAGAAGATTAATATTGGACCCTTTCCTTTTACCATATACAAAAATCAACTTAAGATGGAATAAAGACTTAAATGTAAGACCTACCACTTAAAAACCCTAGAAGAAAACCTACGAAATATTCTGGAGATGGGCCTTGGCAAAGATTTCATGATGGAGATGCCAAAAGCAATTGCAAAAAACAAAAATTGACAAATGGAACTTAATTAAACTAAAGAGCTTCTTTTGCACAGCAAAAGAAGCCAAAAATAAAGTAAACAGACAGCTACAAAATGGGAGAAAGTATTTGCTAACTATGCATCTGACAAAGGTCTCATATCTGGAAACTATAAGGAACTTAAGCAAATCAACAGGCAAAAAAAGAAACAACAAGAACTCCATTAGAAAATGGGCAAAGGACATGAACACTTATTTAAAAAGGTATGCATGTGAGCCAGAAGCATATGAAAAAAAATGCTCAGCATCACTAATCTTTGGAGTAATACAAATCCAAACCACAATGAGATACCATCTCATACCAGTCAGAATGGCTATTATGAAATAATAATAATAATACAGAAAATAACAGATACTGGTAAGGTTGCAGAGAAAAGGGAACAGTTATACATCACCGGTGGGAATGTAAATTAGTGCAGCCACAGTGGAAAGCAGTTTGGAGCCTTCTCAAAGAACTTAGAACTACCATTTAATTCAGCAATCCCAAAGAATGTAAGTCATTCTACCAAAGAACACATGCACACATATGTTCATTGCAGGGCTATTCACAATGGCAAAACATGGAATCAACCTAGAAGCCCATCAACAGTGAACTGGATAAAGAAAATGCCATACATTATGCCATGGAAGACTACACGGCCATAAAAATTAATGAGATCATGTCCTTTGCAGCAACGTAAATGTAGCTGGACTCCATAATCCTAAACAAATTAATGCAGGAACAGAAAACCAAATACTACATGTTCTCACTTATAAGTGAGAGCTAAACATTTATTACACACAGACACAAAGAAGGGAACAATAGGCACTGAGGCCTAACTGAGGGTGGAGAGTGGGAGAAGGGTGAGGATCAAAAAAACTACCTATCAGGTACTATGCTTATGACCTAGCTGATAAAATGATCTGTACCCTAAATGTCAGCAATGTACAATTTATCCATGTAAGAAACCTGAACATGTACCCCTTGAGTCTAAAAGTTGGAAAAAAAGAATTCTATCAAAAAAAAAAAAAAATAGACATTGAGGACTGCTAGAGAGGCAAGTGAGGGAGGGGGAAAGTAATGAAAAATTACCTATTGGGTACTATACTCACCACCTGAGTGACAAGACAATTCACACCCAAAACTTTAGCATCACACAAAATACCCATGTAACAATCCTGCATATGTACCCCTTAATCTAAAATAAAAGTTGAAATTATGAAACAAAAAATAGTGCTGAAATTAAGAAACCTTGCTCTGGGATACTTGAACACCTAAATCATGACTTGCTAATCATTGTATCTCTAGAATGGTGTCTGGCAATAGAGGGAATTAGATAAATCATTTAATTTGACCAGAGACAGCAAGTACGCCACAGAATATCATCATGTAGGGAGTTACTGAAAAGAGCATGCAGTTTCACCTTATTTGATCTTTATGTCATTCACAGCATGCTCTTTCTATTCCAATCCTGTAAATGTTAGTGACCCTGAGAATTTTCCCATTGGCCCTTTTCTTTTCTTGTTCTCTTCCTCTTTTCCTATTCTTTTTGGAGTCCCCTCATGCTCATAGACTTCTGAAATAATCTCTTCCAATTGTATAACTCACTATGAAATCTATGTTAAAAGACCACAAAGTTCTATTTTAAGCTCAGACATCTCTCTAGGGCTCTAGTATTGCCTATTCACATGTGAACGCTCACAGTCTCCTTTCTATACAGAATCCCTGTACGTACCACACATGATGAGCACAGAGCATATAAATCAGATCTCCCTCCCAATTCCCTGTTTCAGCAGATGAATGACCAAAAACCATGTTTGTTGCCTGACACATGGACTCTTCTCTGACTTCTCAACCCCATTTTCAATCCTTACCATGTGTTGTAAATTCTACTTCTTAAATAGCCTAAATTGATGATGAATTTATACCATCTCGTCAGCTTTACCACTAGAAACATTTCTTCCCTGGATCCTGTCCACTAACTCTTAGCTTGCCTCCGTGTCGCCATTTTTGCCTCTTCCAGTCCCTTCTTAGAGTCACATCCTTCATCTTTCTACAAATATATATCTTCTCATATCCCTCTCTATCTTAAAATTCTAAGATTTAAGCATATGGATAAAATCTAAACTTCCTAGCTCTAAAATGCAAGACAACTTATGATTTTGCCTCTGTCTTTCAGCTCACCTTTATAAATCTTTTTCTTCTTCACTCTGAGTTTACTTTTTTCTTTTTATTTTGTTTGTTTTTGCCACCTTCCATCCCACCTGCAATACTGAGTTTTTTTTCAATGCTCCTATTCACATGCTGTTTCCAGTGTCTGATACACCCTCCCCCTCACATTCACCTAGTTAGTGGAGAAAGCTGGCTGTTTTCCTCACTATTTGTGATGGTCCATTTCATGTGTCAACTTGGCTAGACTATAGAACCTAGTTATTCAATCAAACACTAATCTAGGTGTTGCTGTAAAGTATTTTGTACATTTGATTAATGTCTATAATTAGTTGACTTTACATGAGAGTGATTAACCTGGATAATCTGGGTGAGCTTCATCCATGTAGTTGGAAGGCTTTAAGAGCAAAACTGAAGTTTTCCTGAGGAAGCACAAACTCCCCCTGTGAGCTGCATCACCCCTGGTTGGGTTGTTCAGTTTGCGCTTCCTAATGATCCACCCTACAGATTCTAGATTCGCCTAGTGAGTCCCTACAACCACATAAGTCTCATTTTACACACACACGCACACACAAAACACACACACACACACACACACACACACCCCACATTCTACTTATTCTGTTTCTCTGTTGAAGCCCTGGCTGATACTACTCATGCCTCTCAATCTGACATACTGCACACAGAAGAAAGTATTATAATAAACACTTAGGGCTTTCTCTTTCTCTCTCTCTCTCCCCCCTCCAAGCGTCCCCTCAATCCACTCTTTTCCAAGGAAGTAGTGACTATAGTGACCAATTAAAAGAACCAGAGCTGGTATTCAGTGGCTCATGCTGTTTTATTAATGAGTGGAGTTACTCTGTCTTGTAACCTGAAACGAGGAACTGGCGTCCTGCTGAAGCATGTACACCTGGGTGGGATGCTGCTGTGCTTGTGGCTGAGATATGATTTATTTGATCCCTGCCACGTCCCCTGCTGAAATGTGATGCTCAATGTTGGAGGTGGGGCTGATGGGAGGTATTTTGGTCATGCGGGTAGAATCTGTTATGAATAGCTTGATGCCATTCTCATGGAAATGAATGAGTTATTGCTTGATTAGTTCTTATGAGAACTGATTGTTAAAAAGAGCTTGGTACCTCCCTCCCTTCTCTCACTTCCTCTTTCCTCTGCACATGCCAGCTCTCCATCACCTTCCACCATGAATGGAAGCAGCCTAAAGCTCTCACCAGAAGCAGATGCTGGCAATATACTTCCAGTACAGTCTGCAGAACTGTAAGTTAAATAAACCTATTTTCTTTATAAGTTCCCCAGCCTAAGGATTCCTTTATGGCAACACAAATGGACTAAAACAGAAGATTGGTACCAAGGAGGGGGTGTTGCTGTAAAGATATCTGAAAATGTGGAGCAGCTTCAGAACTGGTTAACAGGCAGAGGTTGGAAGAGTTTGGAGGGATTGGGAAAAGAAAAACAAGGGAAAGTGAAATGTATTAGAGAATTTGGTTAAGTGGTTGTAACCAAAATGTTGATAGAAATATGGACAGTGAAGGCCAAGCTGACAAGGTCTCAGATGGAAAAGAGGAACTTACTGGGAACTGGAGCCAAGGCCACTCTTATTACACTGTAGGAAAGAACTTGGCCACGTTGTGATCATGCCCTAGAGCTTTGTGGAAGGCAAGTGTAGCAATCTTAAAATCAGCCTTCCACAAGGTGGAGTATACATTATGTTCACTTAAACTCAATTGGAAAAATTTTCCATCATGAGGTTCAACATACTGCCGTATGCTCCTACCCAAGCCTTACATAAGGCCAAAGCTTGCTCATCTGAGCCATTGCTGAGACCTTTCTCTTTCTGAATCCTGAGAAGTGAAGACCTCTGCCTGCCATGTGCTTCTCCTCCCAAACCTGCAGTGACTGTGGATTTCTTTAGCTCATTCTGGCTGACATAACCTCCCCAAACCTGTTACTTAGTGGTCCCTAAGAAATAATGAACCCAAAAGCTTTTCCGTTTCTCAATTTTCTGGAACAAGAAATGTCTAAGCAGTTAATCATTCAAGAAGTGTCATAGCTAGTTTTAGCAGCTTATGATCAGATATAGGAGCAAATAAATGACCTAAAGTTGGAATTTATAATTAAAACACAGACTGTGAACATTTGGAACAACTTGCTACAGAGATTAGCAAGAATAAAATGGAATCAGGTGCTAACAGTCAAGACAATAAGGAAAAGGTTCTGAACGCATTTCAGTAATCTTTGAGGCTACCCTTTCCATGATAATCCCAGAGGCCAGGCTGGGCGCGGTGGTTCATGCCTCTAATCCCAGCAATTTGGGAGGCGGATCACAAGGTCAAGATATCGAGACCAGCCCGGCCAACATGGTAAAACCCTGTCTCTACTAAAAATACAAAAATCAGCCAGGCATGATGATGCACACCTGTAGTTCCAGCTACTCGGGAAACTGAGGCAGAAAACTCGCTTGAACCGGGTGGCAGAGGTTACAGTGAGCCAAGATCACACCACTGCACTCCAGCCTGGTGACAAAGCAAGACTCTGTCTCAAAAATAATAATAATATAATCCCAGAGGCCTAGGAGGACAGAAGAGTTCTGGGGAATTGGTCCAGAGTGTCACTGCCCTGTGCCATTTCAGGATGCTGCTTCCTATCTCTCACTCCAGCTCCAGCCATAGCTCAAAAGGACCCCGGGTGCTATGCAGTCTGCTGCTCCAGAAGGCACAAGCCATAAGCCCTGGCAGCATTCATATGGTGTTAAATCTGTAGGCTCCCCGAATTCAGGAGTGATGGAGACTTGGCAGCTTCTAGCTAGATTTCAGAGGATACATAGAAAAGCCTGGGTGCCCAGGTGGAAGCCTGACACAGGAGCCCATGCAGAGAACCTCTGCAAAGGCAATGCCAAGCAGAAATATAGAGTTGGAGCTCCCACAGAGAATGTTTTCCAGAGTCCTGCCTAGTGGAGCTGTGGAGAAGGCTGCCATGCTCGAGACCTCAGAAAGATAGAGCCACTGGCAGCATGCACCCTCAGCCTGGATGCCACAGGCACCAGACTCCTACCCATGAGAGCACCCACATGGGCTCACCCAGCAATGCCATGGGGAGGTGGATGCCCAACACATCGGGAGCCCACGTCTCACACCGGTGTGCCCAGGATGTGGGACATGAAGTCAAAGAAGATTATTTTGGAATTTTTAAGAATTAATTTCTTGGTTGGGCACCATGGCTCACGCCTGTAATCCTAACACTTTGAGAAACTGATCAGAGAAGTGCTTCAGGCCCGGAGTTTGAAATCAACCTGAGCAACATAGTGAGACCCCATCTGTACAAATTTCTTTTTCTTTTTTAATTAGCCAGGTGCAGTAACGCATACCTGCAGTCCCAGATACTCAGGAGATGGAGGTGGGAAGACTGCTTGAGCTTGGAATGTTGAGGCTGCAGTGAGCCATGATCATACCACTTCCTTCCGGTCTTGGTAACAGAGCAAGATTATGCTTCAAAAAAATAAAAGAAGAAGAAGATTTAATGTCTGCCTCGCTGACTAGTGTGGGGCCTATTGCCCCTTTCTTTTGACTGATTTTTCCCTTTTGAAATGGAAATGTTTACCCAATGTCTGTATTACCATTACATCTTGGAAGTAAATAACTTGTCTGTTATTTTATACGCTCACAGCTTAAACTTGCCTTGAGTTTCAGATGAAACTTTACACTTTAGACTTTTGAGTTGATGCTAGAACAAGTTAAAATTTTTAAGGACTAATAGAATGGATGATTGTATTTTCCATGTGAGGAAACATGAGATTTGTAAGACCAGGGGCAAAATCCTGTGGTTTGGGTATGATTTGTTTGGCCCCGCCAAGTCTCATATCGAAATTTGGTCCCCAGTATTGGAGGTGGGCCTGATGGGAGGTGTTTGGTTTGTGGGGGCAGATCCCTCATGAAAGGCTTGGTGCATTTCTCATGTAATGAGTGAGTTCTCACTCTATTAGTGCTTATGACAGCTGGTTGTTAAAAAGAGCCTGGCGCCTCCCTCCACTCTCTTGTTTCCTCTCTCACCATATAATCTCTGCACACACCAGCTCCCCTTTGCCTTCCACCATGAGGAAAAGCTTCCTGAAGCCCTCACCAGGGACAGATGCAGATGCCATGCTTTCTGTGCAGTCTGGAGAATGAGGAGCCAAATAAACCTCTTTTCTTTATAAATTATTCAGCCTCAGGTATTCCTTTATAGCAATGCAAACAGGCTAGTACTGACACATACCTGGGACCAACAACCTGTCTTTCACAGGCAAGCTTTTGGTCCTTGTTTACGGAGCTATTTGGGTCAAAGGACCAGCCATTCATTTGACCAGTTTTTTTTTTGTTTTTTGTTTTTTGTTTTTTTTTCTTGAGACGGAGTTTCGCTCTTGCTACCCAGGCTGGAGTGCAATGGCGCAATCTAGGCTCACCGCAACATCCGCCTCCCGGGTTCAGGCAATTCTCCTGCCTCAGCCTCCTGAGTAGCTGGGATTACAGGCACGCACCACCATGCCCAGCTAATTTTTTGTATTTTTAGTAGAGACGGGGTTTCACCGTGTTGACCAGGATGGTCTCGATCTCCTGACCTCGTGATCCACCCGCCTCAGCCTCCCAAAGTGCTGGGATTACAGGCTTGAGCCACCGCGCCCGGCTTCATTTGACCAGTTTTAACAGAAGGCAGGATCTCCATGTCTCCAAACTAGATGATCAGCTTACTTTTTCTCTCTCACATGCTCAGGAGAAGAGTGAGCTTTTTTCTAGCTTCATTGGTTACGGTGAGTGAGATGGAGGCCACACTCCTCTCTCTCTTCCAATTCTTCTGCTGCTTACAGTGCAGATCATTATGGCACCTCTGGAATGACAAGGTCAAGGAATCTGGACCTATCAATCATAGGCCCCAGCAACTGACAGTCATCTGCATCTGTGCCAGGGATGCTAATGCAGTTGGCCACAGGTAGAATTACCACTAAAAGAAACTCACTGTTTATTTGGAATCTCAAAATGAATAAGCAGGGATCCGGTCTGGAGCAGAGATAGAGACTTCTCATCTGGCATCAGTTAGGTTTTCTTGGACCGTCTAATTTCTCCAGCAGTTCAGGATCTCACAGAGCCTTTCACAGACTGCAGCCCTGAAAAGAACAAGGACTTTAACAGCATTAAAGAAGCCTCATCTCAATTGAACCTAGAAACATTCAAATGTCGGAGAATTCAAATGGATGAGATGCTTGGAGAGTTGAGCACGTGAGACACAAGGTTACTTGCTTAGCTTCTTGCCTTTGTCCACTGCTTTGGATTTAACGTATCAGGACATGGGTGGTTGACAAGGGATTTTGTGCTGCCTCTTGGACAGCTGAATTTATTCAAAGCCTGGGGAGTTAAGGAAAATATTGAGAAAGGAAAAGCTTTGGGGGTTATTATTTCTCAGGGACCACTGAATCACATGTTTTGGGGGTTATGTCAGCCAGAATGAGCTAAAGAAATCTGCAGTTACTTCAAGTTTGGGAAAAGAAGCACATGGCAGGCAGAGGTCTTCACTTCTCAGGATTCGGAAAGAGAAAGTTCTCGGCAGCGGTGCAGGCGAGGAAGCTTTGGCCTTATGTAAGGCTTGGGTAGGAGCATATGGCAGTATGTTGAACCTCATGATGGAAAATTTTTCCAATTGAGTTTAAGTGAACATGTTGTATACTCCAGACAGCTGGCATAGAGTACCTGGCACACAGGCAAATCCAAAGACAAGATGATTTTTCCCCTTCATACTTTTTTTTCCCTCTGTGCTACTTCCTCCACATAACAACACCAACTCTCTGCTTTGATCCATTGCTGGCTAAAGTAAGAGGGGAACATCGCTTCTATTTGTGAAATGCTTTTGCTGTGGGGATCATGTATACATGGTGTTTGTATGGGTCTGATGCTCTGATCAATCATCTTATGAGTCAGGGTAACTATTTGACCCTTTGGGGACCCGGGACACGTTAGATATCTGGGGTTGGCTGAATCTACTCTTAGGATTCAGCAGCTGCAGCACTTCCCTAGAAATCAGAGCAGCCTGCAACAGCCAGGCAGGACTGACTCCGAGCAGAATGGGAGATGGAGGAGGAAGGTATTTTAGAATTAGGCTTCTTTGGTTGACAAGGGAAAGGGGAGTTCGATTTTTATTTCACTTTTGAGCTCTAATTTCTTCTAGGACTTTAATAGGGAGATATCTATTCTTGATATTGGGGAATCAACATGGCATTACTTTGATCTAGTTCCTAATCTTGGGTATGCTATTTTGGTTAGTGTGCCTGGGTATTGGCTGAGGCATGAACTCAGCCTAAAATTCAGCTTGGCCTTTGAAATAATGTCCTTTTGTAACCCTTCTGTATCCTACTGAAGTAAGAGCTGAACTGCACAGCTCTGTAGGGCCAGGAGAGGATTCTCAGAGTCTTGTTGGGTATGGGACAGTGGCCCAGCAGAAGGAGCAGAGTGGCCCTGGTACTGCTGACCCCTTCTCTCTAAGGACAACTGTGTCCTTGGTTGACCATAGGCTTGACCAGCAGTCCAAAGGTTTAAGAGAGAACTGAAAGCTGGGGAGAATTTGGGGATGCCTGGCCACCTGGCAACCTGTTCGTGCTCATGTCGTCTGGTCATGTGGGGACATGTTGGCAGGAGAGATTCTGGTTTTTTTCTCCACTCATGTCTTTATCTACTCACCCTTCAGGGACAGAGAGGAAGGTGCTAGCCTACATGGTGAGAATTTGAAACCCTCAGTTTGCCTCACAGCACTAGTGGGTGCAGTTACTGGGCTCACATTCCCACCCCAGTGTCTGGGCCAAGGAAGTGAGATAGTGGGTACTGGGAGATGATAGGAGGTGTCCCTGCTCATGTTGAGGAGTGTTCTATCCCAAACGTTGTCTAGAAGTATCAGGCCATAATGATAATATGAAGCGGAGGACTCTGGGTCAGTACTACCATTGTCTTTAAATTCTCTCCAGACAATGCACCTCCTATTGTAGGTACCAGGGCATACCACACCTACTGCCCTCCCTGGTGTACCACTGGGTAGAGGCCTCCAAGGCTCCCCTCTCTTTCACCACATTAAATTCCAGATCACTCCACCCTCTCTATCTCTTTCTTGCCACTCTAGCTACCACCATCATCTGTCCTCTCTTTTGGACTTTTTTTTAAAATTTGAGATGAATCTCACTCTGTCTCCCAGGCTGGAGTGCAATGGCACCTTCTCAGCTCACTGCAACATTCACCTCCCAGGTTCAAGTGATTCTCCTACCTCAGCCTCCTGAGTAGCTGGGATCACAGGCATGTGCCACAACTCCTGGCTAATTTTTTTGTATTTTTAATAGAGATGGGGTTTCACCATGTTGCCCAGGCTGGTCTCAAACTCCTGACCTCAGGTGATCTGCCTGCCTTGGCCTCCCAAAGTGCTGGGATTACAGATGTGAACCACCACGCCTGACCTCTTTTGGACTTCTATAAGATAAGGCCTTTCATTGTCCTTCCTGCTTCCTATTTGCCCGTTTCATTCCATTCTCCTTACAGCAAATAGAGTAAGAACTCCAAACTTAACCGCTGCCCCCCGTGGTGTCCCATCGCACTGCAAACCACATCCAGCATCTTTATGCCAGTCCTCAAAGCCCGGCTCATTCCAGCCCTCTGCTACCTCATGGTTACAAGGCTATAGCCACACTGGTTGCCTTAATCAGCTCAGGCTGATTAACAAAATTCCACAGACCGGGTGGTTCAAAAAATAGGCAATTATTTTCTCACACTTCTGGACCCCAGATGTCTAAGTCAAGGTGGCTGCAAGTTTAGTCTCCTCGCACAGTCTCCTCACAGGGTCTTTCCTCTGTGCACACACATTCCTGTGTCTCTTCCTATAGGAACACCAATTCTATTGGATTAGGGTCCCCCTTTATGACCTCAAGTAGCTTTACCGCTTTAAAGGCTCTGTCTCCAAATACAGCCACATTGAAGACAGGGCTTGAATATATGAATTTTGGGAGAACACAATTCAGTCCCTAACACTGGCTTCCTGCCCCCACGACCTTTGCCCATGCTGTGCCCTCTGCTCATAAGACCTCTCCAGTTCTTGGCATGACCAGATCTCTCTTGTCATTCAGCATTCAGCCTGAATGTCATATCTATAGAGTGACCCTCTGGCCACTGATCTAAATATCCGGCAGTCACTTGCCATCACTTCACCTCTTTTGATTCGACCACAGTACTTGCTCTCTCCTGCTACTAATCACCTATCTCTGTGTTTGCTTGCTGCCTGCCCTCCTCCATCAAAATAAAAGTTATTTGAGAGCAAAGGCCCTGCCTGCCATGCCCACTGGTTACTACTGTGTTCCCAGAGGCGCACAGCAGATGCCTAACAAACATCTATTAAATGAATGAAACAAAATTGCCTTTGCCTTCAGAGTTAAACTGATACATTGATTCATAATGAGGTAAGTCAGACAGCTTTCCAAACTGAAAAATAAACTATCACTGGTGCCCAAAGAAAATGTTCCTCTGATCAAGCGAGCAGAGTGTAGCTCCAGGCCAAGTTGCAGGGCATTAGAAAGTTAAAACACTGGCAAAATTCTTGCGGAAGTGCCTTCCAAAACAAGTGAGATGGTTCACACCACCATCAGGAAGGCATGCATATGCTGGGCTCCCACCCTCTCACAAATGCCATGTGGGATCAAACTCATAAATATTTATCAATTTTTTGAGTAAAATGGTATCTTGTTTTAATTTTCATTTCTTTAGTGACGAGTAAGATGTGTATCTTTTCATTTGCTTATTAACCCACTATATTTTTTCCCTGTCACTTATCTTTTCCTTTACCTAGTTTTACATCTTTTAATTCATCGTTTACTTATTGGTTTGCTGGAACACTGTGAACCTAAAATCAAATACCTTATTTGTCAAACTAAAAATACATGCATACATTCTTTAAACCAGAAAGTATGCTTTAGGCGGTTAACCCAGAGAGAGACATGCCTTAGTGCACGAAAATACATCTGCACAAGGAAGTCCACCACAGTTCTGGTGTAATGGCCGCAAAACAAAATCCGCCCAAATGTTCATCACTAGGGACAGGTTGCCAAAAGCTGTTCCTATTAATGAAACTGTTCACAGTGTTTAATAGTAACAGTAAGAGAAGAGAGAGCAGGGGAGAAAGAGATCTTAAAGATTCAAAGGGTTTTTGGAGGTTGTTTTATGTTTTTTATGACTTTTTTTTTTGAGACAATCTCTCTTTTGCCGCCCAGGCTGGAGTGCAGTGGCATAATCTCAGCTCACTGCAACCTCCACCTCCCAGGTTCAAGCAATTCTCTTGCCTCAGCCTCCTGTGTAGCTGGGGCTACAGGTGCCTGCCGCCACTCCCAGCTGATTTTTGTATTTTTTAGTAGAAATGGGGTTTCGCCATGTTAGTCAGGCTGGTCTCAAACTCCTGACCTCAGGTGATCTGCCTGCCTCAGCCTCCCAAAGTGCTGGGATTATAGGCGTGAGCCACCACACCCAGCCTATGACTTTTTTTTTAAGAGCAATTCTAGGTTCATAGCAAAATTGAGAGGAAGATACAGAGATATCCAACATATCCCTTGCCCCCATAATGTGAATACAACCTCCCCCATCATCAACATCTTCCACCAGAGTAGTACATTTACTGTAACTGATGAACCTACATTGACACATCACATCACTCAAAGTGTATAGTATACTACAGGGTTCACTCTTGCTGTTCTATATTTCATGGGCGTGGACAAATGTATAATGACACATATTCATTATACATTTGTGTAATTATGGTATCCTGCAGAGCATTTTCACGACTTTAAAAGCTCTCTATGCATCACCTATGCAACCCTAACCCCCAATCCCAAGCCCCCTGGCAACCACGGATCTTTCTCCTGTCTCCATAGTTTTGTCTTTTCCAGAAAGTCATATAGTTGGAATTACATAGTATTGTTTCATTTTTTAATGCAAGCCTTAAAGAAGCAAATCTCTTTCTGTCATCCCTCTAGCTCTCTGCAGATATTCAAAATTGCCTGTAGCTGTCCAGAGTTTTCTCCATTACCTGTTTCTTTGAAAATATTGAATGCTTCTTTAAATTCTAGAATCACTCTTGACTCGTTAAGAAGTATTAATTTTTGCATCAGGCTGTTCCAAGGCTAGCTGTGAGAGAGGAAGTATATTAAGGCTTGTCGCTCTGCATGCAGTATTATGCCACTAAAGGCACATTACAAGAATTCTGCCTGCATTCAAGCATTTCTGCACAAAGCAATGACTCACATACAGTGTGAAAATTGAGTGTGCACAGCTCTCAAAACTTGGAATTCTTGCCAGAGTTGAAGAGGTTTCCACTGGAGCTAGCTGTTCTTAAAGTATTTGGCATCCAAGACCAATTGCTTTTTGGTAGCCCCCTCGCTGCAGTCCAGGTGTGCATCCCCAGAAAAGTATGCAAGATTGCATCCTCGGCACACTCCTCACACCCAGGACCTGTGCTCAAGCCACCAAATCATGCTGGTTCCTAAGAGCATCTCTGCAAACCAGATGTCTCTTTGTATGGAACATGCTGGGAGGATGAGTGGGGCACCAATGTGGAATGAAGTGGTCTCTCCTGCTAGAAATTATACCAGTGAATGCACTTGAGGTACAACTGCTTGATCTCACAACAGTGAAAGGATACATGGACACAAATTCAGCTGCTTTTGATAAGTTGAAGACAGGCCCCTTCTTTTATTTATTTCTGAGTCTTAAATGATGACAGGAGTAGAAAAGTGACCACCCTGTGACTTTTGAGCTGGGCATGGTTTAGGGCATTAAAATTAGAGTAGCATTGACTCATCTACTCAAGTCATTTCCAACACCATTTTCCATTGCACACTTTCAAATCTGCTCTGAAGAGCCACCCACACATCAGCTGAAAAAGATGAACCTCCCCTGGTCTCCATGCCTCTCCCAGATTTCTAAATAGTCAGGATAAAGCCTGCCATCTATGGCCCCACTTCACTACTGTCAGGTATAAAGAGGAAGCCTCAGAACACTCCCAGCAAGACTCCACGCTCAGCACCCTGCAACACTCCCAGCCTTCTCCACAACGCTTACATTGAGAACTTCAAGGCAAATCTCATTTTGCCATTCTCTCATGTACATCAAAACTCACAAGAGCCTGGAGCTCCCAATCAACTCTGATCTTCCTGGATTCTTATTCTCGATTATCTCTACAGTCTCCCTTTTCCCATCCACTCACCTGAAACCAGTCCACACTGTCTTCTGGAAGTCACGCTCAGCTGTTAGCTTCTTCTCACTTCTTCTCAGAACCTCTTTTAACTTCTTGCTGTAAATGGACAGACTCTCAGGAAACCACTTGCTTTTACCCAGCAGTCTGAAAGTGGTGGCTGTGGTACCTTGCAAGGTTCTTGTAATGCCGGATCTGGAGGTAGGAGCAAGTGTTCTGCTTTCATATGCCACTTGAACATCCTCTTTCCTGCCACAAGAATAAACAACACCACAAAGTTCTCATCCTTTAATGCCACATGTTTAGTCCTTATCAATCACTGTTCTAGCCTATTGCTGTCACCTACAGATCCACAGGTCATTCACCTAATTCCATGAAGATTTTAGCACCTAACTCACCACCACTTCTCCAATGTATTTGGTAATGTCAATATCCATATATATGATCTTCCCAATATCCTAGACTCTTGGTTTTTTGAGGCCCTCTTTTCCAGCTCTCACATTTCCCACCTTGCCTCAAACACTCCCTCCCAAGGCCATACTCGAGCCTTATCATTACCAGCAAAGTCATCCATAATTACAGTTTCAACCATTCTGTCTTTCCAGCTCACTCTCACTAATGCCCCAACTCCAAAAACCTTTGACCCCACTAGGAGGTATTAATCATTGACTACTTAAGCTTTTTTTGGTCCCTTAATTTCCTCCCCTACCTAGAGTAGATTTGACGGTTCATCATCTCACACTCTTGCATATATTCTTAACAGTCTTGGTAAGAAAATTAACAAAATCCCAGGCCGTGGTAAATCAACTCGGTTCACTCTGTACACCAACAGAGATGGCCATGGCTGAAGAAAGCCACACAGCTTGCTGACTGATCTCATTTTAAGTGGATGACCCCTATGTTCAAAAAACTGTCTAAGCTCCTCCCTAAAGCCAACCCTTCACTTGTATTCTAGATTCTGTCTCCCCTCTCTCAGACAAACCTGACTCCTGAAACTTTTCCTCTCCCATTGCTCTCCCTACATCAAGAATTTCCCCCTCTCTATTGGGTCATGCCCATCAGTGTCAAGCGTCTTAAAGAGAACCCCCTCATTACCCTCGTATTATCGTCTTTCCCCTTTATAGCAACATTCCATGAAATTTGATCCCCTCCGTTTTCTTCAAACTCAGCCAGGCACACCCTTCCCTCATGGCCTTTGACCTGATTTATCTCCATTCTAAAGATTCTACAAGGCTGGCTCAGTCCTCTTTTTCATGGCCTTAATGAAATGCCATCTTGTCAAGGACATTGACCGGCCCATTAAAAATCACAACACCTGTTTCCCAGTGGCCAGCAGCTCCCACCTCTCAGCCCCACCGACCACCAGCCTCCACTCCTCTTCTCACCTTTACTACTCAGTCTGAAATTCAGTCTCAGTTGAATTCTGGTAATAACTGGCATTAGAAAAAAAACTATCATCTTTCAGACAGGGCTTCTAAGAATGCTCTTTGACCACATCTAAATTGGTGAAGGCCGTCCTAAAAAATACATTTCAGATATTTTTTTCACCCTCTTTGTTTCCACACTTTGTCATGAAGTTCATGACCAGTTGATGCCTTTGTCTTGAGGGACATTTAAATGCCACTGGGTATTGGAGACGTACAGATTTCTCTTGAGGCCTCTCCAAATGGAGCTTCTTTCTTAATTTTTTTTGTGGCTTTTATTAATTTAAAAGACAGATATGTAAAACCTACCTCATCTTCCTTTCTGTCTACTCATCCATCTCTATATTAAATCCTGCCTGGATAAACCAGGAAAGAAGAAGAAAAAAAAATGGCATGTCCCTATCCTAAAAGAATCACCATGTCAGTGGTGTCAGAGGAATTCCTATGTCATTCAAGAGATGCTCAAGTGCCCTTAAGAAATCCAGCAGTGGCTTTGAGCAAGATCCCTGGTGCATCACATCACCTGCAACACAGTGAACCAGAGGGGAATGAATGTAGCTGAATCCAGCAGAAAGCATATGCTGTGTAGTACTCAGGAAAGAAAATAATCAGTCAAAGTGACAAAACCAAGGGATCACCCTGAAAACTGAAGGACATGAAATTTTTCCTCTGCACAGTGTCCAGATAAATGAGAGGTCATACGAAAACCCCAGCCATTAAAGAAGGAAAAAATGATAATTAAAATATTTGTGGAACTTCCCTCTAGAACTCTTCCACTTTAGCTTCTGAGGATAGTTGGTCAGAAATAAGAAAAAAAATAAAATCTCCATGTAAAAGATTTAACTGTAGGAGAATTTTACATAGCATGGTTTCTATCTTTGAGCGATCTAAAAAATGAATAAATAAAGACCCACTGAGGCTTTAAGTGCTGCAAGTGCCCCAGGCAGAAAGATCAGGCTTGGTTAAATCATTACATAGTCCATCATTTGTGTATCATGTCATCGAAGGTGTCAGGGAGAAAAAGAAATGTGTCTCTTCCTTTATGCTGACCAAAGTGGCAGAAATCGCTGTTCAGAACTGAAATGACGAACCCTTCAGATTAGAAGAATGCACATTAGAGCATTCTGACCTTTCAGTTCTCTTACGTTAAAATAAAACCACAAAATTTTAAAAAAAGAAGAAAAAATGCTAGGGCAATCAGATCAGGAAGACAAAATCTCCCCCTCTGGCAAGGTTCAGGAACATTCTGCACAGAAGTTCTCCACTTGTCAGAAGAATTTATCTTTCCAATTCCTTTCTCTTGGGGAGCAAGCATTTCCCCAGCAGATATGAGAATGACCTGATTCTCCCAAGGTAGCATACTCTCCACTGAAGCTCTGTTGCAGTCACTCGTAGAAAATTTCCTGTTCCATTATTGCACCAAATGAGCTCTGGGCTAATCAGACCCTCTAGGGAAAGGATAAAAAATAAAAAGCACCCATTCCCTAAAGCGAGGCTCTGAGCTACTTTGAACTACATTTACAGCCTTAATATAACCCAAGAGATTTCACAATTCACATGAGAAGCCAAACTCTTCTTCTAATGAAATATTTATTGGGTTTATCGTAGAAAAAAGGAGAGTATTTTTTGATGAGCATATTCTTCTATTTATCATGTTCATTAGAAGTGCCAGTGAGAGGTTTCAAAGTAATTTTTTTTATTGTTGCTTGGGATAAAACATATAATTTTCATCATAAGCAAGATGACCGTAAATAGAATACAGTTCTTGCCGAGTGCTGCCCAAGTGTTTGGTGAAGAGGAGGGAAATGTGTATCAAATGCTTCCTCCTGCACCTTACTGACTAAGCCTCACGTTGGCAACTAACCCCTGGTATGCACTTTCTCTGTTCTGCAGCTTAGTGAAGGATTTCATCAGGCTCCAATAAAATGACACTAGCACAGAAAGCAAGATCCCAAAGCAGGCAACTGGGGAAAAACACACTCGGTGCTGCTGGCCCTTGGAGCCTTGAAAAGGCCAAGGGTTGCGGCCAAGCAGTCCTGATGTCCACCAAACAGGAAAGGGAGGGTTACAAACTCTGCCAGTTTCATGGTCCTCTCTTTTGCCTAATAACACGTGCATCTTTAACCCTCATTTCATACTGAGAAACTAAGTAATAGACTCATTATGTTATTACAGGAAGATACTCTTACTCCGTTTTTTGCTTTGGTGAAAAGTGTGCCGACACAGCACTGCGTGTTCATGGGCTTCCAACTGCCACCTCTCCTCCCAAGGGGTAAGAAAGCTGTTATCGCTTCCATGCTAATAATAGAAAATTTAGCACAACTGCCTTCCCATCTTTCAAACCACTTCAATATTTTAAAAACAAAAAACAAAACTCCCTTGACTCAAGAGGAAGAAAGAAAAGAAAAATTAGATTACAGTTGATCAGATCTAAAAACAGTTGTCTAACGTCTCTGTGCAGCTTTTTTTCCCTGTAATTAAAAGAAAAAAATTTTTGACGTCTCACTTTTGTCCTATCAATTACGAGAAAACTGAAGCACCAGCATTACACTCCTCCTTCTGTGTTTCCTGCTGGTCCCACCAGGCTGTTATTTATTTCTTCTTAGGTATCAACTCTCACCTAATGAATGGGTGCTGTTGTGAAAAATAAGTTTAATTTATATAAACATTAATGTAATACCTAAGGAACTTGCTGAAAAAATAAGATAATTTTTGGGGGAGGGGGCAGAGTGTTTCTGTGTCACCCAGGCTGGAGTACGGTGGCACAATCTCAGCTCATTTCAACTTCCGCCTCCCAGGTTTGAGCAATTCTCCTATCTCAGCCTCCCAAGTAGACGGAACTACAGAAACCCACCACCACACCCAGCTAATTTTTAGATTTTTAGTAGAGACGGCGGTTTCACCATGTTGGCCAGACTGGTCTTGAACTTCTGACCTCAGGTGATCTAACCCTCTGGCCTCCCAAAATGCTGGGATTACAGATGTGAGCCACTGTGCCTGGCCAAGATATAAATTTTAAGTGCATCTCTGGTTCACAGTCCAAGAAACTACAGCTCACTGGGTCACGTAAATTCTTTCTCTTATTAAAATACAAGATTGTTACAAAAGTATCATGGCACTATTTAGAATTTAGATAACACTTTTCCTCTTAGGAGCAGCAAATGTGGAAACAGATGACCTTATTTCATATTTATTACAGTCTTGTATGTTAGAGGAGGTATTCTTTGCTAGTGTCCCTATATTATGAAGGAAGAAATGGAAGTCTTAAAAACTCAAGCAGCCTGTGTACTAGAATGGAATTGAAGCACCAGAGTTAAAATACTGCATGGGAAATTCAGAGAAGTAAGGCTACTCAGTCGTTCATTGAGTTCAGAGTTTGTAACAACCCCCAGTGGTGCTAAAAACTTAAACCTCCAAAGTGTTCCCAGTCTTTCAGACCAGCACATTTGCCTAAAGCAATTTTCTGCCCCAAAGAAGGACCAACTGAACCAACTGAATTAGAATTCAATATGGTCCAATTAGCTAGGCTTGGTGCTGCTCGGTTTTCCCGGGATGTCCAGCTGGCAAGAATTCAACCCTTACTGGCAACATGGGGGATGAAAGGATTGTAGAATTAAGCTCTACAGGTAGAACAGAAACTGTTCTGAATATTCACATTTCCTTTCTGCACCTCTCAAATGTTATTGCAAATGAAATTATGTCAGAGCAAAATACTAATAAACCAAAGTGGGTTTTTTTTTTCCCGCCCCCCCTACCATGGGGAGCAGCCAGACAGCTTTACACTAGCTAGATGTGGTTTTCCAACCCTGGTTTAAAAAGCAATGCAGGTATGTTGTCATTTACTTTCTGTCTGCAAGTCCTTTTGATAAAAGAAGCCCTTTGCAAGAAGCATTTCTCTCCTGTCCTTATAAATCAAATAAATAAAAATAAAAATTTCTGCCAAGCCATATGCTTCTGTTCCTCTCCTTCAACTGGCCTAAAATAAAAAAGATGACCCTTCTCTGTTCTTTTCCCTATCCCTCTACTTGAGGGGGGAAAAAAAAAAGAGCTAGAGAAAGAAAAAGAGAGAGAAATCAAACAACTGTCTAAACAAATCACTCCAACATTTCCAAGGGCTTTTGACCTGCAGCAATGTCAACCTCGCCTTTTTTTCCCTTTCTTTCTTTGAATCAACATAACCTATGATTCTGATCACTCCAATATGTCAGTGCTTGCTGAGGGCACATTTTATTGTTCATAAAGCCCCAGACGATAATGAAAAATAAGCAAGAAAATGATAAATTCATCAAAGTTGCAAGAATATTCGAGGAAAAGAGGAATTTCCCGAGGTAACTGTCCTTGACCCGGTTCTTTAATCGAGTGAAATTTCATCACTTTATCTAATATCATGCTTCATGCTTCAGGCTCCCAGCAATTCTATTTTAGTGTGGTCTAATGGGCAGCTGACGCCTCTACTCAGCACCAGACTGCATAATATGTGCTGACACACTGTGTGGCAAGCTGCCTTGCAGGGGCTGTTTATTTGAGCCTCGCCAGGAAAAATGTCATCACAAAAAGGTTCTTTATAATTCCGGGCTCAGCTTTCCGGGACTGAGTGGACTTCCCGCTTTAAGAAGTCTGGGAGCCCTTGCAGAAAGGCAGGCAGTGATCTGAGTGGCTGTGTACATTTGACTTTAGGTGAGAGGTTGGGAGAGCCCCAGTTATGGTTGTCTGAAACCTGAATCTAGATAGTGTAATGAAGAGTGTCATTCTAACGGCTTTGCAGGCTGCTCTTCTCAGAGCCTCTGATTCAATTTGATATTCTGAGGTTAACGTACTGTATTGGGCCTGAAAACAGGAATGCACATGGAAAGCTTTTATACTTATTCAGTTCAGTAAGCATGGCAAACTCATCAACAGCTATTTGTACACTGTAGACATGATGGGACTTACTTTGATGTTCTGATTTATGCTTGCTATTTTCCCCTCAGTATTACTTCGGAGTTGAAATGCACTTTAAAAAAAAAGTCAGCTTTTGACATAATAGCTAAGGATATTATCATAAATGAAGCAACATACACACGTGCACATGCAAATATAGAAATGCTACAATCTTTGACTCTAAATTTCCAGTATAGACAAAACTCAAATTTTCTAAACATATAAAGGACACTAAAGATAATTAGATGAAATGGGTGACCATGGACTGAATTCAGTGCTACCAAATGGAAAAAATGCTATCAAGGACATTATTAGGACAACTGACAAAACATGGGCCATAGATTGGAGAAAAGTGTGGTATGAGTGATAAGTTTCCTGAATTTAATTGCCTGTTGTTATTATGTAAGAGAATGTGTTTTCTTAGACAATTCAGAGTGAATTAAAGATACTAAAGGGTATGGGGGCATGGTGCATACAAATTACTTTCAAAGGATTCCGAAAAATTTAATTAGAGCAAGAGGGAATGATAAAGGATACGTGGCAAAATGTTAAACATTATTGAATCAGTAGAGCAATGCAAAATAATTCTTGTCGAAAAACAGTAAATAAATTCCGTCGAGTGGAGGTCCAGTTGTCTTCCCTCCATTTCTGCAAAAGAAGCCAGTTTGGCATCCATATGCAAATGCGTGTTGATATTCCCTATCTATAAATGAACCTTTGAACTAGCTGTAACATTCGCCTGTTTCCCTCACTAATGATGAACTAAAACCTCTAGCACGTGCTCCTTCAAAATAAAATTGATGAATCTAAATGAAGTCCTTAGTTCTCTAAACCAACCTTGTAACATTCCCATAAGTCCGAAATCATTGCAAAATATTTTCTAAAATTTCTTTAAACAGCAAGTAACAATGGGTGGGGAACTGGTATAAGAATAAATACCTGCTGCGTGTGCACATATTAAACAGAAATGTGCTTTATAGGGAGATAATGTGCTTACTCCAAAACTGTGGCACCAATAAGGTTAAGCAAGCTATGGTCTGTCTAATACTACCACAACTCTGATCATAATGGAGCTCCGTGATTTGTGGCCTCATTAGAACCCTGGAATGGCTATTTCCATCTCCATGTATGCTATGCCTTGCTTCACCTCACAACCTTTATATTTAAGAAACTGGAGTAGAGTAGCTTTACAGTTCCCAGAAAGATCAAATTTAATCTCAAATGGAGTAAGTCATTTCTATCTTATAGTAGGTAAGAAGTCACATGGTCCGGCCTACTGATCCCCACGGTCTAACTACGGAGGAAGAATCTTTTGTCTTTTGTCACAAAATACAGATAATTGCAGTTATGGAGGAAGAGCATGGTTGGGTGGGATATTAAAGCAGCGAAGACATCTGTCCATCAAAAGGTTGAAAGTAGGGCATTTATCAGTGGTGAAATAAGAACACTGTTCAAATGCCAACATTTACACCACAAACATTTTTCACTTTAAGCAGGAGTGCTTTAGTAAGACCGGTCAACTATTCCTTCCCCAGTGATTTCCCGCTTTGCTTTTTCTCAAAAGCAATTAGTACTAGTAGCAGTATAGTAGGAGCCATAATGATAATAGTCTTTATATTATATTGAGCCTTTGCAGTGAGTCATATATTCGGTCCACAATATCACATTACCCTTTATTATTCACAGTTCTCTGAACCAGATATTATTAGTCCCATTTCACAGAACAGTAAACTGAGGTACAGGGAGGCTAAGTGACTTGTGACACCAAGAGCTAAGCAGTGGCGGAGTCATATTTCATATTAGGTTAAGTCTGGTTCCAAATCCAGAATGCTTGCCTTTACACTATACAACCACTAGAACACAGACTTGATGAAAACAAGTTTAGAAATTACTTTACTGAAAGCTCATTGAAGAAAACAATACAAATTAGGTGTTCCCAATACGGTACTGTCTATGTGATGGCCATGGTGATCAATGGTCTTGTGTAGCATCATGTCAATGAAATAACTAGTTTAAATAAAGCAGGTAGACTATTTTGAGCAAAGAATGCAAAGCAGGGTTATTTCTTTAGATGAGCTAAATTTATTAAGAACAGAAAAAAGGAACTACTCTTTAATTTTCCATTTTGAAGATTTTAATACCCTACTTGGAGAGACCCTATATTTTCTAAAACTGTAAAATGAAACTGACTGTAAAATCATGAGAAATTTTTAAATGCGAGCTTCAACTGTTGTTGTTTTAGCAATGGTAATAAACTACGTCACCATTTTTCCTAGTAAAAGCAATGATTTCTCTAAAGGGGAAAACTTTAACTTACAATGACGTTTGCTAGTCAAATCATGGCAAGAAGTATTTGGGGTCTGATATTTTAGGTAACTTGATTGTATCTCAAAATTAATCCTGTCCACCATTTTATGGAAATGCCAATTTCTCTTAATCACTGGAAAGTATCAAGTCTTGTCAATGAGGCTTTTAAAAGTTCTGAAGAACATAAGTCAAATAAAATGGTGACTTTGGATATTATTTCATTTGTTATCCACCTGTTGGGTCCTTCATTCAACTAACCAACATTTATTAAATGTGTTTCGATTCCTGCTCTCAATAATCTTAGAATTCAAAGATGAGATACAAATGAACAGTTAGCTGTAACAGAGAGCAAGCGAAAGTACCTTGTAAAGAATGTAATGAATAAAAATTACTCTTTTGGGAAACTGTTTTTCACTCTGTATGATTCTGCCTCTTCCTCTCATGACCCTACCTCCCTCATCATAGGAACAAACATGATCTGGACGGGCCAATCAGAGAACCCAGGCTTCCCAGAAACAATGATACCCCCTAGGCAGACACATGCCCCATCTCCAAACAACCCAAGTCCTATGGCAAGTTGATATAAATGCTGCGAATGAGGATTTCTTTCCTTCAGAGAGCTAAAAATACATGTAAATCTGGAGCTTCTGAGAATCGCTTTCCCATCATATATGAGTGTAGGGTCTGCTTAAGACTGAACTCAAAATGGAGAAAATCAGAGCCAGGAAATATAAAGGGACAGATTCCTGAGAACATTTAGCCAGGCACTGAATTCAGCTAGCTCAACTACTGGATTTTCAGTTACACGAGCCAATAAATATTTCTTTTATTTACCCTCCTTTGTTTCTTTCATTGAAAACTAAATTGTCTCCCCAATGCCAAGATGATCCCTGAATGGAGATTGATTGAAGTGTAAAACTTTGTCCATCTCTAACATCGTATTAATTTACTTCACATGAGGGACAGCAGAAAGGGCAATTACCTTCAGCTAAGTAATACACTCAAGGTTTCATGGAGGAAGTGATATTTGAGTTGAGCTACGATTTCCAAAACTGTAAAAGCGGAGTAAGGACATTTGGGATGAGGAATTAACATGAACAGAGACAAATAAATATGAACATATCCAGTGCATTTGTGTAACTCATTGGTAAAGAAATATAATGAGCAATGGAGAAGCCAAGACTGAGAAGGTATTTGAGAAGTTGATGATAAAAGATCTTGAATATTGGCCAGGTAGTCCAAACTTTATTATGTAAGCAAATGCAAACCACTGAAAGCTTTGGCTTTGAAAGAAAAAAAAAAAAAATCAGGATGTATCGTATTTCCTGGGAAAATAATCCTGGCAACAGCCTAAAGAAATAATTACATTAGTAAAGATTGGAATGGAAGGCCACTTAGGACCTAGTGACAGGCCTGGTGAGAGGTGTTAAGGACTTAAAGTGCCTAGAGGGATGGATAAAAGCAGATATATTAAAGAGATATTTTAAAAATAAAATTAACAGGGCAAGGTAACCAATGATAAACCTTTTAAATGGTAATATCTGCCAAGAGAGAATTTTTAAAAAGAAATTGTGATCCGATGACGTTTTGAGGCAACAGTTTTTAGTGGTTCAAAACACGATCTTTCAGGCAAAGTGGAACTAACCTTTGAGAAATGCTTAGAAATGATCCAAAACAGGCAGATGTACTACGCTCACTCTAGTATCAGGAAGTGAAAGAATTTTACTTCTAAGTTTTGACTTTATAACACATTTTAAACTGCAGACAAATGAGCTGGCATAATGATAGAGTCACAAAATGCGTTGCAAGTTGAATGTTAAATGATGCTTGCTTCCTCTGGGTTTTCCTGTGGTCGGGCTTAATCTCAGGACAGCAACCAAATGTGGCTGCAGACTGCCTTCATTTCTTTCTTTTCTCCCTTCTCATTTTTTCCTCTGGCTCTCTTCCTTTTTTCTTTTCTCTTTCTTTTTCAGTCTATCCTCCTACTCCCCCCCCTCCACTATTATTAAATTCTTAGCTAGATTTAGACGGAAAACTTTTTATTTTCATAGTGGAAATTAATCAGCATGCTGTTTTAAAACAACACAAGAAAAATTTGCAAAGTTTTCCATGGCCTTTAGAGTGAGTGACCTTTTAAATTTTAATGCAGCAAATATTTAGAGAGTATTTACAGTGGGCCAAGCACAGTGCTGAGTGTAGCCACTGTCTCCAAAGACCCAGTGCTCAGAATCTTCGCTTAGAGAGTGGTGACCTGTCAAATCTTTCAGCAAAATTACACTGAAATTACATTAGGATGATTTTCTTTCCCAAATTGACTACACTGTCATTTGAATTCAAATAGGGAGTATGTTGACATTCCAGAAATTTCCATAATTTTTCTAAAGGTATGCAAATGTTGATTTCAAGTTGGAACCCCTGGGATCACGGGTGGGGCTTCCTAGACAGTTTTAACTTTCAGGTGGATCATAAGCATTAATCGGTCATATTTAGTTAGGTATTGAACGTAATAACAAACTGTAGTATCCATTACTGACTGTGAAGTAAGTGCTCACGTCAGGGAGGGACAGCAAGTGGTAACTACAGGATGACTGCTTGAAGATGAAGGGAGACCAAGAGGGAAATTGAGTTGTCAATGCTAGAAATCAGTTGGCAACCATCGTCCGTTACCTACAGTTACCTCAGTGATATTTTTAACTGTGCCTAAATCTAACGCCATTAAAAAAGAAATAAGAATTAATATTTTCTTAACTCACAGCATCTTTTTACGTAAATACCACGTACTATTATTACTACTCTAAGTAATCATCTAGGAGTTTAAACTATGCACAGATAATGTTTTCTTCATCTTCAAAAATGCAAAGAGGAAAAAAAAATGAATTCCAGTAATCATCTTTGAATCTCCCCTCACAAAAAAAGTAGAAAGCTGGGATTCAAGCCAAGAGAAAAATCTCATTTTCGAACTTCAAGATCAAGTACCTAGACCAAGGGTGAAAAAGGCATCCTTAAAGAGCCTGAAGAACTTAGAAACCAGTTCTGAGGAACTTGAACATGGGGTTTTTACGTACAAAATTCAACTTGGCCAGCTGTGGTGTATTACGCCTGTAATTCCAGCACTTTGGGAGGCTGAGGCAGGAGGATCACTAGAGCCTAGGAGCTGGAGATCTGCCTGAGCAACATAGGAAGACCCTATCTCTACAAAAGATATTTTGAGGCCGGGCATGGTGGCTCACGCCTATAATCCCAGCACTTTGGGAGACCGAGGCGGGTGGATCACGCGGTCAAGAGATCGAGACCATCCTGGTCAACATGGTGAAACCCCGTCTCTACTAAAAATACAAAAATTAGCTGGGCATGGTGACGTACACCTGTAGTCCCAGCTACTTGGGAGGTTGAGGCAGGAGAATTGCTTGAACCTAGGAGGCAGAGGTTGCGGTGAGCCAAGATCACATCATTGCACTTCAGCCTGGATGACAAGAGTGAAACTCCAACTCAGAAAAAGAAAAAAAAGACATTTTGAAAAAACCAAAACACCTAGCTGGGTTTGGTGGCACTTGCCTATAGTCCCACCTACTAGGAAGGATGAGGTGGGAGGATCGCTTGGGCCCAGGAGTTCCAGGTTGCAGTGACCTATAATCATACCACTATACTACAGCCTGGGCAACAGAGTGAGACGCCAGCTCAAAAAATATATGCATATATATAAGAACAAAAAGTTGCAACATTACACTGTCTCAGAGGAACAAACAAGTTAACACTATTAAAAACACTTTTCAGTAAAATATAACTTCTAAATTATAATATCACACAGATCAATGCATTAATTAAAAAGATATATTTCACTCAAGGATTCTTGAGTGTTCAGATCTTGAAGAAAATTATATTCTTAACAATTTCCTTTTTTAGCTTCATAGTCAACTAACAGTTTAACAAAAGGCAGAGGAGAAATCTGTAACATGCATTAAACTTTCACTTTCATTAGCAAAACAGACATTGAATGAATGTGCTTTTGCCACATCTGCTTAACCTTGAAGACTCTGTATTTTGTTCACTCCTCTTCTGGCAGTTTTAAATGGCAAAAACATTCCTGGTTTCATTTGCAGTCTGAATGAGTAATTTCAATGATAACAATGACATTTGAAATATTTGTGGTTTTGTGCAGCATTTCCTCCAGGAATAATAAATAAGCCAAAAACATTGAATAATGCAAAGAAGACCTTCCTTAAGAACCATAGAGGAAAACAAGATTCTGTGCAAAAGTCATTTGTTTTGGCAGTGTAACCTCGTTCATAATGGAATTCATACTGCCCTGACTCTGTTTGGGGGCCAATAAATTTATTAATAATAAATTTAATTAAACATCAATGAATCAGTATTTAGGTCTCCATTTCTGAGCTGATAATACTTATCCAGCAATGGTTGAAGTCCAGTCGTTATTTGTTTAAACTTAGACTTACATAGGTTCTGTATGTTCAGGGGATCTTTATCTTGTGTTGTCCTCTCTATCAGCCAACATTTGAGCATGGGAGTTGGGGACTGGTATGTGATGTTCTAGTTCAAAGGATTTTTTAGCCAAACTGAGCTTAAATATGTACATAGGCATATTTTAAGGTGTGTACACTGTATTAGCTGGTCTCTCAAGCTATATATTTTTAGATAAAAAGCACTTATACTAAATACAAATTCTTTATGAACTAATCAGACCACCAACCACAAAGTCAAAACGCTTTTAAAAAGGCTTCACAAAAATCCAAGCTTAAATTGTCTCCTTTACTTGGAGCAAAATGAAATAAACGGAGAAAAAGGAAATTTTCCCCAAGCCAACACATAGACAGGAAAAGACTTCAATAATCCAAGAGCAATGACAAACATTTTTAAAATAATATTGGATTTTAAATTAAAGTCTTAACTAAAAGTAGTTCTAAAAATCAATGTACTCTGCTTAAGGGAAAGAGGGAGGAGGACTCCAACACATTTCTAAGCACACAGTAGACACTCAAGAAATCATTGTTGATTGCTAGCAAAGCCATGACAAAAATCTTGTGTGTTTCTAGTATAGAGGCTGAATCAAAGTTTTCTCTCTGTCTGGATAGTATGGATGTTCCAGAGAGTATAACAGTAAAAGGACAAGCAAGCAAGAAAGAAGCACTTAAAGGAACGAAAGAGAGACTTTGGAATTAACAAAGACAAGATCAGTTTCTCATTTCCATATCCCTTCAAAAAAAAGTGGCTGGGTAGGGGGACTAGTAATCTCATCATTCTAATAAAGGAGTTGATCTACATGTACTCTAGAGAGGGCCATAAAGTTCCCAGTAGACATCATTCAATCAGTTCTCACTATATTGTTTTATAATTTTTTGAAAAAAAAAAAAAAAAAAAAAAAAAAAGATGGTATTCTCTCTATCTTCCTCATAGCATGGAGAAAGATCTAAGAGAGCTAAGAGCTTTCTAATCAGTTGGTCCTTATCATTCCAGGAAGTTACTGGATAAGAGATTGCTTCTGGTTTTGAAGAATTATTGAGTCATTCAAACCTTTCACCTCTCCAGATCCTTCTCAATATCCAAAAGTAAATAAAATGCAGAGACAGTGGGACCACCAGAGGAACTCTCCCACTGTCCCTTTAATATCCAGTTGAATGGCACTATCTAGTCTCCAGGTAAGTATAATTGCTCTATGCATGTGTAGAGAAAGTGTAACCCTGAGAAGACTGAAGAAGAGAGAAGCTAAATAATCACTGTTATAGACAACACAGAAGATTCCAGGTGGCATGTTCATAAAAATCAAGGACTTTTTTTTTCTAAGAGCACTGTTCAAGCAGGTAGACAATACATGCAGATTGACTGCACTCTACACACAGCTACCGGTGTTTCCCTGTCTTAAAGCATTACCATTAAAAAGGAATTATCCTACTTAGGAAACAAGGCTGTGTGCATTTAACTTGAAAACAAGATTTGACAAGGTGACCATCTGTTTTCTCTTTCCCACTTAATTACAAAAGGAATGGTACTTGAAGCCCACCAAAATACCCAGGGAGGAATTGGGATTATGACATATTCATTTTCTCTGCAAAGTGCAAACCTAACACTTGCTCATATGGCCACATTGAAGGGGAGCAGAATTAGCACATCTGCGACTGATCTTCCACCACAGCCACTGGGACTGAAGTTAGTTAACCTGAAAACCTGATGCCACTCAACATAAGCCCATTGAAGGGCACCCAAACTATTGGTAAAGCCTCCCTTTGGGAGGAACAAAAGCTCCATTGGATAACACCTTATCTCACTGGCTTGCATGAAATCACCCCCACTCAAGGTCTGAGTTTCTATCAGCAGAGTTTGTTTGGTGAGACATGCTTGAATCCAAGAGTACAGAAACAACCCCTTGTAATGGAAAATACAGAAGACTGGAAGTCGGAAAATCTAGATACCAGTTCCAGGTAAGTCACTCCTTATACTGTGTGGCCCCAAGCAAGTTATACAAACACCCTGAGTCTCAATTTCTTCATCTGTAAAATGGGAACACTAATACCAATTCTGCTTGCTTTACAGGATGTCTAGAAAAGTTTTATAAGATAATTGGAAACTGATAGGTCAAATATAAATTATTTTACGACTATAAAATATTAATAAGAATATCAACAAAAATATGGTCACAGTAAACCTAAAAAGAGTCCCATAAGAGACATCTCTACAGCATGAGGAAAAACCCATTGCAACAATAAGATAATTTTTCTAGCTTCTCCTTTTTGTTTAAGTAGAGATCTCCTGACCACCTTCCAAAAGGCCTTGAAAACAGTCAAACTGCCCCAGAGAAATGCTTGCTTCAGAATATTTCCACTTGTGTAGACATGACTTTCTGCAAGAGCTTTTGCATGACATTTTGCCAGAGCAAAAAGTGAATTCTGTGTCCCTTAATTCTTTGGTATTTTCCTGAAAATACAGTGACCTTCATTCTAGTGCTGCCCTATTCAGTATGGGAGCCACCAGCCACATATGACTATTTAAAATTAAATTAATTAAAATTAAATAAAAAACTAAAATGTTAGTTGCTGGGTCACACTAACCTCATTTCAAGTACTCAGTAGTCCCAGGCAGTAAGTTACTGGCTATTATCATAGTAGACAGCTCAGATGCAGAATGTTTTCATCAGAGAAAGTTCTATTGGACAGCACATGTAAGGCTTTAAAAAGTAAGGCTTTCCTGGAATGAAATTGGGGAAGGAAATATAGTATGTGCTTTCAAATTCAAACTGACTCAATTCTGCCTTTCACTTGAGTGAACGGTTTAAATTCCCTAAGTCTCAGTTTTCTTCATCAGCATAAAGGGGACAATAACAGTAAAACTTCATAAAGTACTTATAGTAATTATGAAGACTAAGTGAAATAAGTAAAGCATCAAGCATATTATACGTACTCAATAAATGTTATTTATTACTGAATTTCATCAAGTCTAAGATGCAGAACTTTTCACATTTTAACATATCTCAAATTCGCATGTAATTTATCACCAGTGCCAAAAGAAACTTGGCAGAGAAGGGAGTTGTGACATAGATGTCAGTGCCTGCACATGTGCAGATTTAGCATGTGTGTAGAAGGTTAGCGATTCATCTGAGTCTCACCTAGGCTAAGATACAAGCCTTGTTAGTATGGCATGTTGTTGAACCTTATTTTAAATTTGGATTTCAATTGTCATTTAAAATGTCTTTGAAAGGAACATATTAAAATTTAACAGAGAAACCAATGATTATTTTTGTTGCAGAATTGTCATGCTCTATGTAGTATAATTAAATGCAATTGCAATTGCCAAATCTCTTAGGATGGGCATGTATTTCTCAAAATTATGACGGTTTGATGATGTCTGTTCTTGAATTCTAAATGACTATCACTCTGATTCCATCATCTATCCATCAGAAATTCCCAGCTGACTTTTAAGAACTGTTTAATGTCCATCAATATGTGATTCAATTAAAAGGAAAAAAAAAATGTAATGATGATTTTAACCACATGGGAACTGTTCATGAAAACTGAAATACTGTTTTATTCCTCAAAATTAGTCTTTTGTTCCTGAACATGCTAAAGAAGAACAGATTATAAAACTCAGGTTCTGAGGAGAAGTGGAGAAGTCACCGTGATCCCGCAGATGGTGTTCAAATAGACTTGGGAGAATATTTGGACTTTAAATGCAGGAAACCTTATGCTTAAGTCAAACTTATGAACTGAAGAATATATATCTGTCAGGAAAAAGAAAGTTGTGCAATATTATAGGTACCTATTTTTTCTGAAAAGCTGTTATTCAGTTTATGGTGTATTTAGCAACTTACAGTGTCTGCTGTCAAGGAAATGCGGGATTATCAACAAGAAAAGACATATGATGAGAGAAGAAAGAGATGAATCCCCGTATCTCCTAATCTTAGCTCTAGAGGAGATAATTTCTTCAGTTTATTTATTTATTCGCTTTTTTCTTAGTTTTGTTATTAATATATTTCATCAAATCTGATAACTTTGCTGAAAAACACACAACTGTTTTAATAGTCACTAAAGAAGAAAACTTAGCAATTAAACTGATAAAAATGCCTTCCTATTAGATTTTTTTGTTTTATACTTATTGAAATTTTTAAAACTTATTTTTCCAGACTCCTACGTAACCAAAACAATGAAAACGTTAGCTAAAATGCTAGCATTTTAAGCATTGCTTCACATGCTTAATATGCAGTTAAGATACTACAAAAAAATAAAAATAATAATAATAATAATAATAAAATCTTTATGGAAAGAACCCAAAAGGCCTTTCCAAGCTCATCATGAGAACATCATATCTGGGTAATGTGGAAAACAACCAATAAGGATTGGAGAAAATCCCTCATGAGTCAGCGTCAAAGTCTTCCAGAGTAAGGGGCGGACAGGGTGCTTGCTTCACAAGCAGGAAGAGGCAGGGTTCATTGACACAAAGGCTGTCCAGGGCCTCCACAGTCAGGAAACATCATTCACCCCGCCGCCAGTCTGCGAGCTTAAGGACATTCAGACCTTCTCTCACAAAAGCCATCCCACAACCCGGAATGTCAGACTTCTGACAGTGATTTTACAAAAATAATATTTACTGAGTTTTGTGGGGTTTTCTTCCGGTTTTGAAAAGTATTCTTGTTTATTGTAAAGAGTCCAGAAAAACAAAAACAAAATATAAATTAAAAAATTAGTGTCCCAGAATTTCATCATTGGTAGCAATTTGATATATTTCTTTCCAATCTTCCCCCTGAGTGTTAATTAGGATAATATTGATTATGCAGTACTGTTATCATTTTCACTTAATATTTCCCAAAGCCAATATAGATTCTGAAAAAAATTCTAAGAAAAAAATTCAGCAGGAATCACTTTTATACACAAAGTCATTAATGATATGCCTTGAAATTAGTCTATGTTTTTCTAAATAGTCTATGTTTTTCCATACTACTTTATTGAAATATAATACATAACCTTGAATATACTGCAATAGAATACTCCATTACTGACTATGGAATTTCCAAGGGACTGACACCAGTTGCTAAGTGTTGATATTGGTACTTCCTTGGTCTTTTCAAACAATATCAGGACACACATTCCTTTCTCAAATGTTCTAACTTGATTTGCTATCTCCAATATCAAGGAGTTATTGATGTCCAGTCATGAATATAGCAAATTTATACCCCCTATTCTGTTTCTGTGTTGCTGCACACACAGCAATTTTTTCTTTCAATACATAATCATGGTGCAGTCTTTTTGAGGAAAAAAAAAAAGTATAGGAATTAAACTCAGCACTCATAATAGCACACAACTCAATGGGCACGATAACAATGTAAATAGGCAAGACAAGTTTACACAGCCTGGGGAATGAAACAATATCATAGCTATCACCTGAGAAACTGTAATACAATGCCTTTAATGATAAGATGTGTCCTAATTTCAATTTGTGAAAAATGCTATCTTAAAAATAAATGATCATCAATTTATAAGGAAATATAAAGGACATGATGAATGAACACCACAGGGATCCAACTGGCAAAACCCAGACTACGGGAAATTGCAGGTCAAACAAGCTGGCTCCTTCAACAAGTAAATTGCAAGAGAAGAGAGAGAAACAATAGATTAAAAAAGACTTAACATATATTTTTAAAACAATCAATTTCAATGCATTATTATATTCATCAGACAACTGAAAATTTGAACATTGGATATTTGAGAATATTTTATATATATTTGGTTACGTATTTTTTGAAGGAGCTCTTATCTTTTGGGCTGTATGTTGAAATATTTACGGAAGAAATGACATGAAATCTGGGATTTTCTTTAAAATAATGGTGGAGGGTAGAGATGAAGGGAGGCATGGCAGGCAGACTTCGGACGTGGCCTCCAAGGATTTCTGCCTCCTGGCATGTGATCCCCTCCCCTTGGGTGTAGGCTGGACCTAGTGACTTTTCTCTAAGGAATAGATATGGCAAGGATGATCGGGGTACCTCTTTCATTAGACTGAATCTTCCCTTCTTGCTCTCGCTGCCCCTTGCCCCTTTCTTGCTGGCTCTCTGATGAAGTAAACTCCATATTGTGAGATGCTCTCTACAGAAGTGCCCACGTGAAAAGGAATAGAGGGAGGCCTATAGCCAACAACTCATGAGAAACTAAATCGGGCCTGGGAAATGGATCCTTTCTAGTGGAGTCTTTTTTTTTTTTTTTTTTTAGAAACAGGGTCTCGCTATATTGCCCAGGCAGGTCTTGAACTCCTGGGCTCAAGCTATCCTCCCGCTCTGCCTCCTTAAGAGCTGGAATTCCAGGCGTGAGCCACAGCAGCTGGCTCCAGGTGAGTCTTGAGCTGACTGCAGCCTGTGAGAGACTCACAGCCAGAAGACCCAAATAAACCCAATGCAAAGAGCGAATCCACAAAAACTATGAAATAATAGATGTATTTTGTTTTAAGCTGCTACAAAATGGGATGACTCATTTCATCTAAATAATACAGTCTGAGACAAGGCCATGGTTTGATGGCTATTGGGGCTGAGTGACAAGTATATGTTCATTTACTATTCTACTTTTGCATATGTTTGAAATTCTCCATGATAAAGAATTGCTAAAAAGGAATTGTGAAATGTGGCGTTAACAATTCACCATTCTATCCTCCACCATTTAATGGCAGTGTAGTTTTTTTCCATATAGCTAAGTTTTGTCTATCTCTTCTGTTTTGATGTGTTTTCTACTCTGACTTTCTTCCAACTGAGCTCTGTTGAGTAGACACTCAGAAATGACAGTAAACATTTGCTGAGTGTCTACTAACTACTAACGAAGAAATAGCCTAATGCACAGATTAAAATAAAAACTAAGAGAAAAGGCTCTTCTACTTTTATATTCTATTTGGGGAACTGTAGCAGGATAAATGGAAATATACAGAAAGGAAGAGTTTTAAAATATATAAGTAAAGGAGGAAAGGAAGTCTGGCATTGAACTAAGAAAACACAGATGAGGGCAAATTTGTTAGTTCATTTTCCAGGCTGTGTATTAATTGGTGGCTCTGTTTTCATTTAGTTTCGTTTTGCTCAATCTTTTTGACTCTTGACCGTTTCACTAGTTTTTAAACCTCCACCAGCGGAACAAGAGAGGAAAAAAATGTAATGTGGTAGTCAAATATTTCTCCTTGTCACCACATGTAGAAAATGTCAAAGATGATGGAAACAAATAGCAAAATTAAACACTGAGTTAATTAATGCAAAGTGAATATTGAGTGGGGATTTGGATTCCTAGTGAGCATGTAGCTTGCCGATACATTATAGGTCTAAGTTTATAAGGTCACGGCGCGTTAAAATTTAACAAGTGTTTTAGAAGAGATATAAAATGTTTTTTATCAAACCCACACGTAATTTTCTTATCTTCTTTTGACAGGGATAATTTTAAATTAGCTATTTGCCACTTTGTTCTCATAAAACGATTATAGGATGTGACTCATTGAGGCCTAAATTATGTGAAGGTACTAGAAAGAAATCTGCTGAACATCGGCTGTTGAGGACCAGTAACTGTTCAGACCCCGGGAGCAGGCCTCCTTCCACCGTGATTCAGCCACAGAGGGAGAACCGTGCTGGACTTCAGCGTATGGGCTCTGGGTAAAACCACCGCCACCTACAAAGGTCTAGCTTGGGAAAGTTGTTTAAACGCTCCAGACTTCAGTGTACTCATCTGATAAGAAAGTATGGTCCTAACATAGTTAACCTCTACGCTTGTAGTAAGGAGCAAGTGAAATAACACCCACAGATGACTTAGCACACGGCTCAGTTGCTCAGTAAATGAGAACTAATATGGTAGCTATTTCCAGGACAGACAGATGATCTTGCGTCCTTGGCCCCCCAAACTCATAAGCATGGGATGTATGAATGTGAATTGTGGTGTAGAGTGCAATCAACATCTTCCTCCTTTTCAGTTGATATCTTGATGTTAAAACAGGAGGTAAAGTTGGGAGGATGAGTTTGTGCATATAATTTGCTTCTTTATGATATTTTAATGTAATATCCTTCCAGGATCTTAGTATGCCTATAACTCAGGGGTTCTGCACTGGGGGCAATTTTGCCTCAGTGGGCCCCAGGGGACATTTGGAATATTAAATTTGGGACGTGGAGATATTTTAATGGTCATGACTGGGGAGGTGCCAAAGATCCTAAAATGCACAGGACTGCCCCTAATAACAAAGAGTTATCTGATCCCAATGTCAAGAGTGCCAAGGCTAAGAAATTCTGTCCTAGCTACTACAGCCAAGGACAGAATTCTTTTAGTTAGTTTTTAAATGTTCTGGCCAAGCATTTAACAACAGCTAAGACTGCTTTTAAACTCTCTTACTTTCAGCCAGCAGAATTACTCATGATCCTTTAATTACACTGACCAAGACTTCAGAGGGCCTCTTTCTGGTGCTGTTAGTCAAAGCAGACTTTACTGTGAGAAGAAACAGGGAAAGAATAGACATGCCATGAGTGAACAAAAGCCTCTCATTACTCCTCAGCATCGTGGCCTGGGAAAACACCCGCATATTGCACTCTCTCTATAATAAACATATAGCATATAACTACAAATGATGTGCTATTTTAGTCCTTCCAGTGCCTAGAACTTGTGTTCTTCGTGTTGGGTCCACATGACTCAACACCACTGAAAGTGAAGGGTGGGCAGGAGAAGGTAGGAATTGAGCACTCTCTTCGGTAGCTCTGATCTTCCAACCCATCTTCCTCTCCACTCCAACCAAAACATTTCTAACAGTCTTTATGGGTGTTTTTACACTAAAACCAACAACAGATCCCCACCACCATCAGCTTCCACAGCATTTCACAACACCTATTATTTGAAGAGCTTGAAACCAGAAGCCCTGTTTTTCCACACTGAAAATATTTGAATGGGCTGTCAAAAAGCCTCTCAGAAATACGCCCCATCCAACAGCTACAAACCCTGTGCAAACAAATCAAGTGGTGCAGAAATCCTTTGCACAAGATGATAGGGAGGCCTCCATGCTGACACTGTAGGCGAGCCAAGTTTTCATGTACTTGGATGGCTGACCTCCAACTTCTGACATATTCATTATATTCCAGCATGTCGGCTGCAGATTGCATTGAAGTGATGACAGCTACAAGACAGCCAACGAGGAATATGGCCATTCTGGCAACAGGTGGCCTTTCACTTGTACTGGGAAAGTTAATCTAGTTTATCATCAAAGTATATTGTGTTCAAGGAGTGTCATGTTTTGAGAGCTCTAGTGACAGGTCAAATAGAGAAAGCATTCTTCCGTGGAACGTGACATTTTGGGGAGACCAACCCTTTCAAACCACTTCATTGTTTATGCTTGATTCAAGTCTGTTAAGTTACTCAGTTGTTTCAAGGTTTACATTACAGGTTCCGAATTATAGTTTGTGTCTTCTGTCCAAGGCTGACAGAGGTATTCACAGTCTTACCTGAAATAATCAACTGCCTCTGCAGCAAGGAATTTTTAATGGCCCTAATTTGTCAGCAGAATAACATATTGAAGAAAAGCCCAGCAGCAAAAGTATATTCATATACATGCAAACTGACTATCACATTTCCAGTCAAATCTTCAAATTTTAGATGCTCAAAACTGGCTCTGCCTCCTGCCAGTCAAAATACAATTTTAAAGTAATCGATGAAGGTTACATGGACCTAGAGGGTGGAATAATAGACACTGGCGGCTTGGAAGAGTGAGATGGTGAGACGGTGGGGGTGAAGGATGAAATACTAGCATTGGGTACAATGTGCACTATTCTGGCTAAAAGCCCAGACTTCACCACTATGCAATAGATCCATGTGACAAAACTGCACTTTTACTCCCTAAATCTATCATTAAAATAAATAAATAATTATCCATGAAGGTTCATAACGGAGGAACAGTGACCCCTGGACTGGACTGCCTTCTTTTTGGGGTTAACTTTAGAATATGGCAAGAAATCTCTCCACAACCTTGCCCACATCCCACTAAAGCCTGAGATAAATAGTGCTAAATGGTAGTATTTATTCAGTCATCCCATTCCATGGCTGCCTTCCAAGTGGGATGATTATGTTCTGCTGCACTTTGGACCTCATCTGAAGAACTCTTAAGACATCTGAAACATAGGGAAATAATCCAAAGGCTCATTTTCCTTGTGAAAAATAATTTTTCTTTGCTTGAAAGTCTTCTATTGTGTCATACTTTATGAAGAGTCTTAGGGTAGGAAGAATGGAATCGCATTGTTCATATTCTCATTTCTGTGTGAACTCCTTTTTCCCCAGGGACAGTCCAAGACACTGACTCTCTAAAAGCAAATTCATATCTCTAATCCACAACTTCCTTTCTGTACTTCAAAGGTTGGCAATACTCCCATAAACATACAGAGAGAAAGCCATCTATTCATGATACTTCTCTCCTATTCTTGGGCTCTACTGAAGAATCTAAGAGGAAGTATCAGCTGACTCATCTCAGATGTTCATGATTCTGAAGCAGTAACCTCAAATCCTGCCAGTACAACAAGTGATTCCTTGGATATTGGTCAAGCTGAGGACCCTTCAGGCTAACAGTATCAGATTTTGCAGTTCTGCTGGTTACTGAACACTTCAGAGAAAAAGAAATATTGGCACATGTAAAAAGATGGAGTGACATGATGTAGTTTGTTTTGTAATCATACCATTCACTGTTTTTAAAATGTATCAAGCATTTCATTTCATTCAAACAATCACCTAGATAGCAATTAGCAGACATTGTTCTCAGTACTATCTATTTATGCATATATATATGCGTATATATGTATTAATTCTCATAAAAATGCCATGAGATAACACTATTATTGTATCCTTTTTGCCTTACGCATGGTAAATCTTGTGTTGTTCCCTGCTGTCCTCCATACTACGTGACTGGGAAATAAATCTTACAGCAGTTAATAAAAAAAAAAGTCTTCAGAGGATGGGAGAGAACAGGAGAGAAGATAGGAAACAAAATAGAGAATTTTTGAGATTTTGTTTAAACCAAATGTTTTATGTAGGATGCAATATGTTGGCACGTCAAAAATACGGATGTGTAGACAACTGTAGTTGTGCTCAGTCTATAGTGATGGAAAGTGTATTTTACTTTCATCAAATAAATAATGCTGGAATACTCAAAAAAAAAATTCTCATTTTGCAAATGAGAATACTGAGAAACAAGAGGTTATGCCTTTCCAAGGCATAGAATGAGTAAGTGGCAGGCCAAGTTTGAACCAACAACCCTTACACCAGAGTCCACAATATTACCTATCGTGTTTCGCTACATACACCAATAGCATAACAATATTAATAATATCTAAAATTCAATGATCCAGACTAGCCACCATGCATGGTATATTTTATCCTTACCACAATCCAATGAGGAAGGTATAATTATTACTCCATTTTATACCTGAGGATTAGGGAGATTCAATAATTTGTCCAAAAACTCACAGCAAATGGTGTAGCTTGGGCTGAATATTGTGGAGATAAAGAGATGAAACAAAAAAAGTATTCTGTTCAAGTTTGTAATCATTTATAAAAGGAGATATTTGTTGGTCTGGAAGCATTGGGAACATTTTTAGAAGTGTGATTTTCACTATCCCTAGAAACGGAAAGTGAAACTGAAATTTTGCTTTTCTGGCCTTCCTCAGATATTATGTCTTATTCCTAAAGGATTTGGAGATTTAGTTGTTACTCTGTTAAGTTAATAAGACCCGGAATCTTTAAAAATATCCGAAGTTAATTTACTCGTTATAGGAAGGTCAAAAAATTGAATCCTTTCACAAAGGTAAAATTATATTTCTTTTAAGAAGTGTTTATCATTCCTTTTTTGAAAGGAAAATAATTAGATATGTAAGGCATAGACTTTAGAAAATACAATAAAAAATAAATAATACTAGCAAATGTCATTATTTCATCAGGAAAAATATAAGCCTCCCAGGAAAAGAAACCACAAATTTTAAAATTATCAATAAAATATTAAGTGTAAAGGCTATACATATGCTTAACTATCAAGCATTTAAAATTGTGTTTATGAAGATTTGTATAAACTCGGGGTAATATGCATTTATGTTAAAGAAAAAAGTAGCCTAAAGCTCTGTACACAGTGTATAATTAAATTCTTTTTAAAATTCATTCATTTAGTAATTTTTATGCATAGAAAGCTTCTATGGGAACTGTTAACACCGCGCACCAAAGGATACCCCTGAGTGTTAGAAGTGGAATACCCACTGAACAAGGGATATCCGCCAACTTAGAAGAGTGCTTATTTTCTTCTTTATATTCTTTTTATTTTTCAATTTCTTAACAATTACTTATTAGTTTTATAGTCAGAAAAAAAAAATAACCCTAATCAGAAAACTGTGGAATAACTATTTCAATCGGCACAGGCCCTGATTCCAGGCTGTCTGCTTGAACATTGCACCTTCTCAGCCCAGACTCTGGGAATACTGGAGACAGATTCCTAAACTGGACTGAAACTACCTAGAGAGGGATCAAGCACATGAAGTCAATCAATGGATGTTTCAAGGTCATATGTGGAAACACAATAGTATCTATCCTATGGGGTATGAAGAGGCAAGTCCAAAACCAGGAAGATCAGAAGAAGAGGAGAGCTGGAGCCAAGCAGGGTAAGTTCAGGAAGAGGACAAGGCATCACAGAAAGCTACAGGGCTTCACTTTGTACATTGTTGGTGCATGTTTCTAAAATGATCACAGTAGCTTAAGGGAGCTATGTAAGGACGGACCAGCTCATGGCTGATTTTCTAACACAACCACGTGTGCCAGTTACACACCAGGGAAGGATAAGTTCTTGACACCTAGAGCAAAATCACCCAGAGAGGCCCCTATTTTCTGCTGTATCTTTGAATTCAGAACCGTTCTAGCATTCCAAGAACCATCCAGACACTCAAGCCTAAACCGAACAAGGTTGGCGGCTCCAACAACCATAGCTACTTTCAAAAAGCTAAAATGATGTGGATTTTAGGACAAGTTTAAAAAGAAAAAAAAAAATTCTTAAGAGATTTACAGATTCCAAGAAATGAATCACCCTGAAGTGAATTGCCCAAGTTACAGGGATCTCTGAGACGTTCCTGAAGAGAGCCAAAATTAGCCTTGTTCAAGGAAACTCCTAATCACGAACCAGGCAAGATGGAAAGCCTCTCCTACCCCCAGATATAACCAAAGACAGCGAACTTGTTCAAATATAGCTACAGTTAGTGATATTTCGTTTCACTAAAGTCCTCTTCTTTCCAGCCTGCTATCTTTCTTTTAATCATCCCTTAGTTCTCTTTTGTTGTTGATTTATTCCTTGATTACGTTGTGGTTAAAGTATGTGGTCTGTAGAACACCAGCTCTTTGAAATTTGTTGAGTTTTGTTTCCTGGTCCAGTACGTGGACAGTTTTTGTAAATCTTGTATGCATGTTTAAAAAGATACCTTAGCTTGCAAGAGTCTATATATTTCCATTAAATAAAACTTCTTAATGGCACTGTTTAAATCTTGAGATGGAGTCTCGCTGCCGCCCAGGCTGGAGTGCAGTGTGTGTAATCTTGACTCACTGCAACCTCTGCCTCCCGGGTTCAAGAGATTCTTATGCCTTAGTCTCTCAAGTAGCTGGGACTATAGGCACATGCCACCCCCCACCCCCCAGCTAATTTTCTTGGTATTATTAGTAGAGATGGGGTTTTACTATGTTGGCCAGGCTGGTCTCGAACTCCTGACCTCATGATCTGCCTGCCTCAGCTTCCCAAAGAGCTGGGATTACAAGTGTGAGCCACCAAGTTCGGACTGTTTAAATCTTTTGTACTTGAATTTTATCGACCTGATCAATCCATTAAAGGGAAATATTACAATCCACACTATGACTGTTAAATTATCCGCTGCTCCTTGAAATTATATAATTTTTTAAATTAGGTATTCATGTCAAATTTTTTTTTTTCCTTTTTTTTTTTTGAGACAGAGTTTCACTCTTGTTACCCAGGCTGGAGTGCAATGGCACGATCTCGGCTCACTACAACCTCCGCCTCCTGGGTTCAGGCAATTCTCCTGCCTCAGCCTCCTGAGTAGTTGGGATTACAGGCACACACCACCATGCCCAGCTAATTTTTTGTATTTTTAGTAGAGACAGGGTTTCACCATGTTGACCAGGATGGTCTCGATCTCTTGACCTTGTGATCCACCCGCCTCGGCCTCCCAAAGTGCTGGGATTACAGGCTTGAGCCACCGCGCCCGGCCTCATGTCAAACTTTTAATTTTCTCACCCACCTGCTATTTCTCTGCTGTTTCCCTTCTCAGTAACTGATAACTTTTGTTTTTCCAGTTCTCAAACTAGAATGCAAGAGGTTATTATCTGCATTTCCTCTTTTTCTCTCACACCAAATCCCATGGACTCTGTTTTGAAATTTACCCAGAACTTGATTGATTCCTTCTCCTCACCTCCAGTGGTCCAAACCACAATCGTCTCTCATCTGGACTACTGCAGTAGCACTCAGACTGGTCTTTCTGCTTATTTTCTTGCCCTCCTAACAGTCCAAACTCTGTAATATAGCCCAAGTTTCGTTTTTTAAAACAAAGCATACCTTTGCTCAAAAACTTTCCATCTCACTCTTAAACAAAATCCAAAATTGCTGCAATGGCCATCAAGATCTCCGTAATCCAACCACCTATGACATTTTGGACATTATTTCTTGCCACTTTCTACATGGTACACTCCACTCCTATCACAGAGGCTTCCTCACTGTCCCATGAACACATTAGGCACACTCATACCTCAAGGCCATTGCACTTGCTAATCCCCATGCTGTGAAGGTCTTCCCCCATAAGTTTACATTGCTTATTCCTCCCCTTCTTCTGGGCCTTAGCACAAATGTCATCATAATTTTAAAAACTTTCTTTCACCACTCTATGAAAAGTAGTACCTCTGCAGTGTTTTTCTTTCTCTCCTCACACTATTTCATTATTTTTCATAGCACATATTACCTCCTGAAATTGTTTTTCTTTGAGATGGGATCTTGACATGTTAACCAAGTTAGAGTACAGCAATCAGAGCATAGCTCACTGTAACCTTGAATTCCTGGGCTCAAGTAATCTTCCCACCTCTGCCTCCTAAGAAGCTAGGACCTCAGTCAGGTACGTGCCACAGCACCCAGCTAATTCATTATTATTATTATTATTATTATTAGAGATGGGGTCTCTTTGTGTTGCCCAGTCTGATCTCCAACTCCTGGCCTCAAGCAATCCTCTTGCCTCAGCTTCCCAAAGTGATGGAATTATAGGGATGAGCCATTGCACCAGGCCTAGTAATCCTTTTATCCCTAAAGATGTTCTTGGCCTGAATTAAATATAGCTATACCGGCTTACTCAGGGTTAATGTTTCTGTTGTATATCTTATCCTCTTCCTTTCTATTCAGGCTTCCTCCATCCTCCATTCCCCTACAAGTCTTTTGTGTTTGCTTCTATCAGACCACCAAGAGATATTATCAGACGCAGACTGATGTTGACCATAAATTCTTGACTTGCAGATTACAAAATTATCAAAGTAGTGTAACAAACCCATGTGCACATAGAGCCATAATTATGAAATCACACTTCTTCCCCCACCAAGAACACAAGTCAAAAAGACAAGATTTTTTCCCCCCTCTCCTTTGGTCTGGTAGGTAGCTTTATAGTTTAGTAATGATTTCTTTATATTTGCATAGTTGGCTTCCCCTACACCATTGTCATTTGGGTAATTCTTGTTAGGCTCCTATATGTGGAGAGTTAAGATAAAGTTCATTTCTCTTCTAATTCCACTCCTATCATAGACCAGATATTCAGCTCCTCGGGTCATTCTGGTGGTCATTAAAATATATGCCCATAGCTTTCAGAACCAGCACTCCATCCCAAGGCAGACAAAATTCACTCCCACATTCAACTCAGTTCCTCAGGCTCCTCTCATCTTTGGTCCCTAGGACTCCTTTGACTTTCTTCAATGGTCAGATCTTCATTTAGAAATGCCTTTGTTATATTTTATCAAACAATTTCAGCTGTTTTATAGCCCAAGAGTTTCTTGTCTTTGTTATTTTAATGCCACCTAGTCTGCCATATACTGCCAGAAATGGAAATCCCAATCATCTGTCTTTAAAATGTAATATTTTCTTTCCCTTTGTAATCTTTGCTACTGCAAATTCAAGCACACTTGTCATGTGTAATTTATTTTTTATCTTATTTAAAATGTCTTCATTCTTTATGGTTGGCATTGGCAGTCAGCCTCTGCCTCGATTTGGCTCTATGCCTGGTTGAGATTTTCTCCAACGCCATGTGTCCTGCAGTCTGAGGCTCTTTCAAAGTGATGTTCTTTTCCTCCCTTTCTCCTTTCATAGGTGTCAAACCGTTATTATGGTCTGAAGGCTTTCTCCACCTATATCTGTTCCCTATCCTTATTATCATTCCAGACACTTTCCCCAATGTTTCTTAGTATATCTGTCTTGACATCTGACCCATTCAACCCATTAGACTCAGTGAAAATGAAGTTTGCTTGTTTTGCTTGTTCATCTTTGTCATATAAATTTCATGGCATTTCTGCTTAAATTGCAATAACCTCTCTCAGATTTCTATATTTCCCTGAAGATAGTCTTTGTTATTGTTACATTTTTATTACTCACTCACCAGAACTCATGTGCTCCAAACTGATTTGGAGAAACTGCAGATCATGAAATACTTATGGTCAGTGTTATATTTGCAGGATAACATTCCTAAATAGTTTTGAAACCCCCTTACACAATTGCCATCCTATAGCTTGATAAACCAACAGTGATTTGGTGGGACATGCTTCATAGTTTGTCCATGTAGGAAAGCTTTGTTCTAACATACTTTCCATGGATTCTCCACGTAGCCACTGATGAGGGAGGTTTTGATAGAATAAAAATCCCTTGACTCTCAGGAGTTCTCCCTGACACACTCCCTAGTTCCCTCACAAAACAGGCTGTTTATCAAATTATACTTCATCACAAAAGTTTTATTACAATTTTGCTATTTATAAGTATTACTTGTGACACTCAGATGGTCCAATTCTCCAATTAAATTGTGTTTTAAATAAATTAATTAACATTTTATAAGTCCATGTTTTGCCTCTTTCATTTTGATTATCATTTGAATGCAGTGAGTTTACCTTGTATTTCTTTTTATTCTGCTCAACACAGATGATCATTACATGTTTGATTAGATCTCAAATTAAAACCTAAATGTGATTTACTTTTCTACTCTCTATTTTTATTGGCCAGGTTTCTCAAAAATTAAACTAAGTTTTATAAAGAAATATGCAGAGATTAAGCACTTTTCCTAGAAGCATTAATGGGTATAAAAATTTTGAAGAATTCCTTGTTACTTTATAGATGATTCAAAAGAGAATCTTAATTTATTTCTATTTTTACATAAATTGGTTCAGATTTTGAAATTACCCATTGGTGTAATCCTTTGGAGAATAATTTAATATCTTCCAGATTATAAGCAGTTCAGAAAATATATTCAAGAAAATAATCAGATAATTCAGTTCATTTCTTCAAATTAACATTTCACTACTAAACTGCCATATTAACTGACTAATTTTCAATTAGAAGAGCATATTTTTAATTTAATAAATAAGAAATTAAGTTTCACTAACATGTTCTATTTAATACTAACACAATACACAAATAGAAAGACAAGATGGAAGGGATAAGTATTCATTGACCTTTGGTATTATAATGGAACATATATTAATTGGATTATTTTTAATAACACAATACTGAAAATGTATTATATAGATTTTTAAATATCAGTAATAAGAAAAAGATAAAAGAACTATGTGTTTGCAGAGCCTCAGTTAATTAGAAAACTTTTTTTGTTCTGTGATAGTATTTTAATCTAAAATTCAGAAAAACTATATGCCACGATGTTCCAAGCAGTCTTACACATAATAATTTAATTGATCAAAACCTAAATGTTAGCTATGATATGAAATGTTTAGCAAATTATTTAACATGGATGGAATGGTATATAATCTGAAACAAAAGATGTTAATAGTATTCCAACATTGAAAATACTTATGATTAGCATTATACTAGTAGGATAATCTTCCTAAATATTCATGGAAACTCTTTTCAGAATTACCAGACTAGAGCAGCATTCCAGAAACTCCTATAGATTAATAAAATGAGAAATGATTTGGACAGGGGCCCTTTATATGCTGTCATTGTAGGAAAGCTTTGTTCTACATATTCCTAGAGTCAGCAAGAAGAATGCAGAATGCTCTCTCATTATATGATCAAAGTCAAGATTATTAGTTCCCATTGCATAGGTAAAAATATTGAGAAAGAGAAAAGAAAAATTAATAAACAGACCATAAGGAAAGTAACAAAAATTAGATTAAATTCTAACTAGAGTTCAGTCAAAAGTTTGACTCCCCTTTTATCCTCTCACCCCTCAAGACCTCTGCAAGGCAGCAGAAATCAGGAGGTGGAGAAGCTTTGGCATTCATTGAGCAGATAGAGTGTAAAATTGGCAAAATGCAAAAGAGTTCTCTAAATATTGTTACTTCTGTATTGAGGCGTAGCCTGTTCTGTGAAATGCAAAAGATGGGGAGGAAAGAGAATTGAAGTTAGGGAGAGGGTCCCTATAAAGGAGATAGCTATGGGTTTTGGAAAATGAAGAGAAAGGATGAATGTCAGAGAAGAAAGGTAGTACAGAGAACAGTGGAATGCTTTTTCAGTTGTTGCCTTGACACTTGCTTTTTGGTGTTAAGACTGATGGCCAAGACCAGAGGCCAGATGTTTATTGACTCTCGGTCACAAACATAACTTGGAAGTTTCTTTTGAAAAAAGATCAGAATTTCCATGAAATTTACTTCTACAATGTTTAGAATCCTGTCTCCTCACTTAATGCTATGGTAGTGAGGTCTCCTGTGTTATACCAGGTCACCAGATTAGAGTATAATACTTGATCCACCAACCCACCTTCTTCCTGCCCCACCCTATCTCCAGCGGGCATTAACAATCACTACTTAAACCCCTTCTTTCGGACAGATGCTAGTGAGGAATTATCTGGTCCGTGGAGAAGAATAGTTCCCTTTCTCCACGATTGTTGATAGATAGTGAACCACCTCCTTAGAGATGGTTAAGGATATCCATCTGTGAAAAGCTGTGGACCCCCAAGTGTTGAGAAGTCAGGACAAACTCACAGCAACTACAGTAAATTCAACATTTCTAAATGTCTTTTTACCACTCCTCCATATCCCAGAGTAGCGAAAAATAACCCTCAGGGACAAAAGAGGTGAGGGAACACATGCAATGAAAATACCAACAAAAACAAAATTCATGCTATGTTGAACAACATCATGTTATAATTAAATAGCAAAATGTTTACTTATAAGCATATTGTTGTTTGTTAGTTTGTTTTTTATGAGACAGGGTTTCATTCTGTTGCCCATGCTGGAGTGCAGTGGCGTGATCTTGGCTCACTGCAACCTCCACCTCCCAGGTTAAAGCAATTTTTCTACCTCAGCCTCCTGAGTAGCTGGAACTACAGGCGAGCAACAACATGCCCGGCTAATTTTTATATTTTCAGTAGAGACAGGATTTCACCATGTTAGCCAAGCTGTTCTCAAACTTCTGACATCAAGTGATCTGCCTGCCTTGGCCTCCCAAAGTGCTGGGATGACAGGCATGAGCCACTGCACTCAGCCTGCTCATAAGCATATTATGTCTTCCCATATAATACAGGTATTTTCACGCCCTTTTTGAATCAATGTACAATTCCCTCTTTCCTTTTGTGTAGTGTCAGACATGTCAGTCTCAGGGTCCATGCCGCCATGGAAACAGTAGGAGAGAGGCTAGAACAGGGAAGTCTTAATAGAATATGCATGTATCTTTGTTGGATTATATAGAAAAGTGGTTAATCATGTCATGCCCCCTTAATTCCTCCTGAGTCTACAGGTTGGAGAATAGAAACACGAAGACACAATTCAATGTGGTTTTCTTGCTAGTGAACTGCTACCTTCTCCTCTTAATTTCTTGCTTAAGCCAGCAAGTGAACTGCTACCTTCTCTCTTATTTTTTCAAGCCAGATAAGGAGCATAAGATGAATGGGGCAGAATTACAGGGAACGCTTTGTAGAACTTTTTTGTAAGAATGGAATGCTCTATATATTGAAGTGAGCAAGAAGACCAAAAAAATTTTGAAAAAAAAAAATGGCTCTATTTACATATTATGTTTTAATTCTTTACCAGGACAAAAAAGACTAGAAGGAAATACTTTCAAATAACACTAAATTCCTTTGAGTTTCATAACTCTTTTTAACTTCTTTTCACTGTTCTGTTTGCTCCAAATTCCCTTTCATGACAAGTATTGGTAAAACTTTTAATATATTTAATAACATTTTTTAAATACTTGTTTAAGAACCAATGCTCATGGTGATTTCAATAGATTTTAAAATCGGTATTTTTTAAATGTTCTCTTTTCTTAAAAAGTAATATAATTTTTATCTCAATTTTATACACTTTTCCTAAGAAAATGAGAAGAATTTTGCCTCTTGGAATAAATGTCTTTATAGTTGAAGGTGGGCACCTGTGAGTGGAATATACTGCATTTCTTTTAGCATACTTGTTCTACTTAGGCCCAACATTAGAAAGACCCCAGAGACCCTCTGGAACAGAGCTTTTTAGATGCTGTAGATCTACTTTCCCAAAGGCTAGAAAGAATTAACATGCACCCAGCAGTATCCAGAGCAGTGATTTCAGCACTATGTCTTCATTGTGCAACATTCAGGAGGTGGAAATTATTTTAAATCATTTTGTACAATTTTTAGAAAACTGTCAAAACAGAAAGTATTAATGCAAAAATCTAGGAAGGCATTTTTAAGCAGAGTCATAGAGGGAGCATCCTAAAACTAAACAGTCACTGAGAGATAAACATACAAATGGACAATGACTAGACCACACGTAAAAGTAGAATGCTGACCCACAGCCTGAAACAACCTGCCCAGGAAATCAACTCTTTATTTATAATAAGCAGCCCAGGAAGCCAGCCTAATATAAATCAGACTTGTAGAAAGTCAGACTCCTATCTCTAGTAGCAATCCAAGAAGCTTAATAATAACTTCTATAACAATCGGCACAAAATGGCGAGGACTTGGTTAACCTGACAGCTTCCCTCATTTTTGCCCCCATTTCTAACTTAAGACCAACCAGACAAAGCCAAACATACACCCCTAACCAATCACATAGGATGTCCTACCTCTAGTAGCCTGCCTACAGCTTCCCCGTGCCATCAACCTTCAGTCAGAACATACCTGAAACCTTCCCTTTTTTCCCCTCTATGGAGCTTTCCTACCCTTCTGCTTGCCTTTAAGTCTTTGCTAAAATACAAGTAATGGTAGCTGAATCCCTTGCTGTAACAACCTCTGAATAAACAGTCTCTGCTTTTGGTTTGTCTTCACATATTTCCACACCACGGAAGAAGAGAGAAAAATCCCATGACCAACTTGTAGAAGAATTCATTGAAAAGCACAGAAATTTAGTAATTGCAAACTGTGTACATGAAATTTACACCTAAATATGACATATAAAGTAATAAACACAGGTACATTTTATAGAGCACTCCTTGAGGAATCACTACAGCATCTCTTTTTAAAATGCATTCTCACATACAGTGATCTTCAAGCATTTTTAATCCAGTATGCCATCAATAAATGTTTAGCAAGCATTCCAGAAATATACTTATTTATACATCTTATATATATGTAGCAAATTTAGAACATTTAAAAGATGAAATAAAGTGTGTGTTAGTTCACTTGCGTGTTGCTATAAATACCTGAGGCTGTGTAATTCATAAAGAAGAGAGATTTATTTGGCTCACCATTCTGCAGGCGGTACAAGAAGCATGGCACCTGCATCTGCTTCTCATGAGGGTTTCAGGCTGCTTCCCTTCATAACAGAAAGCAAACAGGAGCAGGCCTGTGCAGAGATCACACAGCAAGAAAGAGGAAGCAAGAGAAGGGGGAGGTGTGGGGCTCTTTTTAACAACCAGCTCTCTGGGGAATTAACAGAGCAAGAACTTACTCATCAACCTCAAGGACAGCACGAAGCCATTATTGAAAGATCCACCCTTTTGACCCAAACACATCACATTAGACCCCACCTACAACACTGGGGGTCAAATTTCAACATGAAATTTGGAGGACTGAAACAGAGCAAACTATAGCCAAGTTGAATGAAACTACTTATAAACATTCTGCAAATCACAATTGCTTCATACTATCAGTAGCTAATAATTTTGTTATGGGTATAAATTCACATATCAGAAGGTCTTCTTGATAATTTTCAAGCTTTATGTCGAAGAACTAGATAATTAGATTGTCATTGCTTTTACTTCTGAGGTGACTATGAACTGATATTGTAGGGAGTGGTAAAAATGTCAGCTCTGCCTTTTTTTTTCCCCCTGAAGCTTGCTTGTTGCTTGCATCATTGTTGTTAATATATTTTATCTTTAGTATCTTTGCAAGAATCTTTTAGTCCACTTACCATCTAAAGGTTGAGATGGACACAAGATAACGTTTTCTATAAAACCACATAAGGCTGGGAGAAGTGGCTTATACCTATAATCCCAGCATTTGGGAAGTCCAAAGTAGGAAGATGGCTTGAGCCTAGGAGTTCAAGACCAGCCTGGACAAGATGGCAAGACCCCATCTCTACAAAATTAAAAAAAGAAAAAAATTAGCCAAGCATGGTGGCACAAGCTGAAGCAAGAGGATCACTTGAGCCCAGGAGTTTGAGACTGCAGTGAGCTATGATTGCACCACTGCTGCCTAGCCTGGGCAACTGAGTGAGACCCCCCATTTCTAAAAATTAATTAATTACTTTTAAAAAATAGAACCACTTCACAGATTGGCTATAAAAGGTTGCAAGGTGCTGAAAGCAAGCAAATTATCAACTGTCCATCAACATTCCCTCTTTTGTGGAACACTGAAATATATATATCTAAGCCAACCAATAAATTAAATTTCAATAAATGTAGTTTATTTTTCATTTTGAATAATAATAGAAGAGTAAGAGGTAAAGAGAAGCACTACTGTTTTTCTACCACATCTCAATCGATCCCTCTGTGGAGACATGCTTTGGAGACTAGACAGTCTTCCATATTATTTCCCTGAGTTTGATAAACTAACAGTTTTATTTTTTTCCTTTTTTTGCAAATAAGAGTGAGAAGGGGCCGGGCATGGTGGTTCACGCCTGTAATCCCAGCACTTTGGGAGGACAAGGTGGGCCGATAACGAGGTCAGGAGATCAAGACCATCCTGGCCAGCATGGTGAAACCCCATCTCTACTAAAATACAAAAAATTAGCAGGGTGTGGTGGCAAGCACCTATAGTCCTAGCTGCTCAGGAGGCCGAGGCAGGAGAATCACTTGAACCCGGGAGGCAAATGTTGCAGTGAGCCAAGATTGCACGCTGCACTCCAGCCAGGCCACAGAGCAAGACTCCTTCTCAAAAAGAAACAAAAAAGAGTGAGAAGGAAATGAGATGAAGGATGTGCCTACATTTTCTTAGCTTAAATTCACATCAGATAAGGAATTATACATAACCCTTTTCAACTATTGGCCTTCTGCTAAAGTGGGGAGAGGTCGATTTAAAGAATGAAACCATAGAGCTGGTGCCCTGAAATATTTGTTACTCGAATTTCCCTCCTTTCCTTCTTTGAAAATTGGCAGCTCCAGAGTTCAATGCATTTAGATATTTAGTTCATGTTAAATCAGCACAATTATCTTATAAAAATTATGCATCACAAGTAGTTTGGTAAACACATTAGCTAATTCTTGTATTACCCAAGAGGTGGCATATCAACCAGATGTGCTGATATATCTAAGTTCCAAGTGTAGACTGTCACTTACCTGCATTTTTAGTAGCCATGTTTGCAATTTTCTTCATCATTCATTAGTGCTCTAAACTCTCGTTATTTCTTTTCATAGTTACAGAATTTAAACCCTAGAAGCTCCACCATTTTTGAGTCATTCATGTTATGCCCATCTCTCCTAATTATTGAACTTTTTAAAAACTTTTATCTATTTCTTCCCTGATATATTTACAAAAGTCCCATTATTATTATCTCCCTCTGCTAACAAACTCCACTTGCATTTTGGCTATTATCTTTTCCTTGTCAGTCATAACTAATGGGGCAGAATCTTGTTTAATTTTTTTCCATCTATTCTATTCCTGTCATGCATTTATTTCCCCCTACATATAGATCTTAAAATAAGTCAAAGGAACCAGTTCATTTAAAAATTATTTGAATGCTTCCTACAGCACACAGACTTTCATTTTGGTGTCAGTTCAGATTTTTATCTCATTCTTATTTTCCCAATTGGATCTTTCTCTTACTGTAGAATACAAGGAAATTCTTTAAAATAATCTTTCTTAAGATCTGATACTCGATATAATCGGTGAAACCAATCTGGTAGTCAGCTTTGAGTTAGCCATGGTAACTGGGAAACGTTGGTCTGTCTTAATTAATGGAAAGCTCTCAAAAGAAGCTAAAATTCAGGTACAGTATAGTTCTTTTTTTTTTTTTTTTTTTTTTTAAGATGGCGTCTCGCACTGTCACCTAGGCTAGACTGCAATGGCGCGATCTCAGCTCACTGCAGACTCAGGCTCCTGATTAGCTGGGATTACAGGCATCTGCCACCACATCCAGCTAATTTTTTGTATTTTTAGTAGAGACAGGGTTTCACCATGTTGTCCAGGCTGGTCTTTTACTCCTGACCTTGTGATCCGCCTGCCTCGGCCCCTCAAAGTGCTGGGATTACAGGCATGAGGCACCATGCCCAGCCTAGCATAGCTCTTGATCCTCCACCAAATTTGCTCAAATATTCACATAAATATCTGCATTCAAGAGATATCATTCTAAATGTGTTCACCTATTTTTTGGTGGGCATGCTAATAAACATTCAATAAAGCAAAAAAAAAAAAAAAAAAGGTCAAAAACAATAGCTGAAAAGGAAGTATGGACCACTGACACCAATTCTTAAAAGCAGTTACTTCCGGGAAGGAGTGTGTGATTGATGAGTGAAAGAGAAGATAAAAGAGGATGTTTAATTTCTATTGTATCCCCTTCTACATCAATGTAACATTTTACAATAAGCATGTATTTTCTATAATTTAAAATAATATAAAGAAAAAGAAGGGGGTATATGAAAAGTAATTACCTGTTTAAGTTAATTGCCTGCATAAACAAGAACATTAGAATACATTATCAGCAATTTCCAACCAAGTATATACGATTGTGTGGCCAGCCACCATCCTCTTTAAGGTAGTAGAACCGAGAAGACAGCAAGGCACCATGAACAGTTTGAAACACTTGGAACTGAGGTTGAGATTGGGTTTAGAAAAAAGCAAGCTAAAATAATAACCAAAATGCACCTGTGCCAAATGTTTGAGACTTGGATATTTTGCTAAAGGCCAACCCTATTGGAGACTTGCTGCTATATATGCTTCCACACAGTCGCCAGTCACCCAAATAGACATGTCATTTCCTAGACTTCCTCTCTGCCTCAAAGGAGACAGGCACATATTTGGATCAAGTCTGGTGGGAGATGTGCTATTGCTGGTGTCAGTGAGACTCTGCACATTCCAGGAATTAAGACAGGATGTGCACAGCTCCTCTGAAAGCGCTTCATGGGCAATCGATATAATCACCAATATCACAGAAGGAATTTTTTTTCTTATTATTCCCCAAATGCAACTATTCTCCCTTGTGGAAAAAAAATTTACAAAGTAAATTCAGGTGGAAGAGACAATGGCAGAAGTGAGGGTGAGGACAGACTCCCCTGTTGATGGTCGAGCTTTTGGAAAATGTTCTCAAGTCATATTTGGCCACAGTCCCCAGACAAAATCCTTTGTTGTACCCATCTCTCAGCAAGGTAAAAACACAAGAACAAAGCCTAAGTCAGAAGCACAGTGGAGCAGAGAGGGACACGTCTCCCGCTTCACTCAGAAAAATTAAGTTCTGGCAATTCCTTAAATTCATCCTAAAAATGACATCTTCATTTTGACTGAGTGACAATTAACATCTCATGATTTTAAGCAGAAATTTATGTATACGCTCCCAGCAGTCAATTCTTCAGGGTAAAGCATTTGAGAATAAAAAATGTGCATTGCAGCCCCTTGCTCCTCATTAATACTGTTGCTAAGCTTGGCAGAAATGTGCCTTAATGTTCTTAGGTAGCAATGGGGAAATTTACACAGGTGAACATCAGGAGAAAATGATGGGGAAAGTGTTGGGCTACCCCGATGGAATAATACAGAAACAGAAACAATGCCATCCAAGCCGCAATCAAAATATCCTATCCATTGAGTTACCTGAGAAAGGGGCACTCATGAATAAGACAGTATTTAAAGCAAGAGAGTCTCTAAGAGTTGGAAGGTGGCAACATTTGATGACGATCATTTGAGCTGAGATCACTCAGAAGAGTAAAACTATCTGCCCAATGGAGTCTAATCATGAAGTTAAAAACAGCCGCAGCCTGGGCGAGTACGTGCCTTCATCCTCTCTTTTAGTGAATCAGTCAGGCAATATACACCACACCAAGCGTCTGAATTCTGACAAATAAACTATAAGATAGGTTTGGTAGCCCCATCTGAAAGACAAGAAAAATAAAACCAGAAACGTTAAAGAACTGCTGTAACTTGTTTCTCAAATGGGACAAGCTCAAGAAAGACCACCTTAAATACCATCAGCTTCTCATTCCCTGTTCCTTGACAATACCTGGGGTAGATTCTATAGATTTTCAGTCATTTTTGGGAATTGGAAGAATTTCATTTTCAGGTATTGAAAAGTCCAGTCCAGTCCAAATCAAAACTTCAATCTCTTTAGCTATTAAGAACTTCTCCCGTCCTCCACCCCCAATCTGAAGCCATAATTTCTCAGGCCGTGAGTGAACAGTAGAGGAGGCAGAGTCTCTTCTCTGCCTGTCCCTAATCCAACTCCTCACCTACTCATTCTGTTGGCTGTAGCTCCTCCGCGGTCAAGAGCAGTAAGCGGAATGAGTAGCAAAGGAGCAAACGCTTTTTTTTCTTGGCTGATGCTCTTTATAGTTCTTTTTTATGTGACTAATAGCTCTTGCAAAGCAGTCATTCAAACTCTGGCTCTTCTGTGGGGTTCATTGTAAATGTTTTCACCTCCTCCTCAGAGATCTCCCCACGACACCATTTCCCCAGGGTGAGGGGTGCAATTTCAAGCTTGTCTTTTTTACTCTACCTCAATCCCTACCCTCTATTTGTACACCATATGCAATCCCTTTCTGTGGGGACCCCATCGTCCCAGCAAACATTCTTCCTGGACAGTGTTTTCCAACAGAGTTCACTCTTGGCTGTCCTGCTCAGGGTCAGTTAGCCTCCAATAAACACTATGAATCTTTGTTCCAACAAACAATTCAAGTGCAGGCCCCTTCTCCTGAGTTCCCTAAAAGTAGGGCCTGAACAGAGGCTTTGCATGCAGGTATTTTACTTAGGATTATGATCCTAGGAAGAAGAGAGCAGGTGAGCTAGAAAAAAACAAAAGGAGGCAGAGCCACGGGAGGTATGCTTTATGAATTTGACCCCAGTGAAGGACAGGTCATCACAGTGAAGGCTGGTCGTCCTGCCAGAGCCGAAAATGGACCTTTATGAAATGCACCTCAGAGCTGGGTGGATGGTGGCCAGGGGTAGGGGTAGGGGGTGGTAAGCTTAGGAACGTGGAAAAAATGTATCTATTGTCTCTCATTCCTTGTTGACCAAGTGTAGCCCCACTGGTATTAACTGCCCACAATTCCAAGTTGAGTATGAATGAGTTCAGGGTCACTATATCAGAGAAACCAAAGGCCAGGATGGGAAAGCTTTGCAGTGTGGGCCTGAGGCCAGGACCCGTCTCACTGCACCTGTAGGAAATGGCAGCAGTGACTGGAGTGAGAGGTAGGTGGCCAAGAAACCGCTGAAGTGATGCATAAGAGATGCCCAATGCACTTTCTCTAATGTCCTCTCTCCTTTTCTGGCTGTTAAAGAATAATTGCTTTAAAAAGGATGAAATTGTCAGGCACAGGGGCTTACATTTGATATCCCAGCACTTTGGGAGGCCGAGGTGGATGGATTGTTTGAGCCCAGGACTTCAAGACCAGCATAGGTAATGCAGAGGGACCCCACTTCTACAAAAACTATTGTAAAAGTTAGCTGGCTGTGGTGGTATGCACCTGTTGGCCCAGCTACTTGGGAGGCTGAGGTGAGAGGATAGCTTAAGCCTGGAATGCAGAGGTTGCAGTGAGTCAGGATTGTGCATTGCACTCTGGCCTGGGCGACAGAGTAAGACCCTGTCTCAAAAAAATTAAATAATAAATAAAATGATAAGATCATGACTCTCACATAAATATAAAATGAACATGCATAGGTTGGGCATGGTGGCTCACACCTGTAATCCCAGCACTTTGGGAAGCTGAGGTGGGCAGATCACCAGAGGTCAGGAGTTCAAGACCAGCCTGGCTAATATGGTGAAACTCTGTCTCTACAAAAATACAAAACAGCCAGACATGATGGTGGGTTCCTGCAATCCCAGCTACTGAGGAGGTTGAGGTGGGAGAATCACTTGAACCTGGGAGATGGAGGTTGCAGTGAACTGAGATTGCACCATTGCACTCCAGCCTGGGCAACAGAGCAAGATTCCGTCTCAAAAAAAAAAGAACAAGCATAAAGATTATCTGCAAGTCATTAATTAATGAGGGAACCAGTAAGATATTAGAATCAGTTCAAAAAAGACTCCAAACTACAGATATAATAAACTTAGGCCATTAAGAATGTTGAAGTAAAAAGAATTCCCTTAAGAGATATAAAACTGGCTTCTTTGGAGAAGGGAGGGAAGTCAAACACTCTCCATTCGACAAAGTTCACTTGCATGTCTATGGACAGGAATAATTTGCATTACTCAGTTTTCTTTAAGTTATAGCATTGTAAAGTTACTCAAAGAAGGTGAAAGATAGAAACCCCAGGAAATTATACAACTATGGAGAATGTTCTAGGAAATGTCTAGCTTCCATTCAAAGAGACCCAGTTACCTTTTTCGCTCCTTTCAGAGTCTTTTATGATTTTTTCTGACAAGGCCATCGTAAGATATCCTAGTCTTTATTTTCTCATACGCCCTTCAGACATTCTTCCAGGAATTCATTTGTGATTCAACCAAAAGAACTAAAGGATAAATCCGTAAGTCAGGGGTCAGCAAACTATGGCCCACAGGCCAAATCTGACCAGTTTATTTTTGAAGATAAAATTTTACTGGAATACAGCCATATTTATGTATTCTCTATGACACCTTTCACTCTACAACAGCACAGATGAATAGTTGCAGTAAGGACCTAAGGCCCACAATTCCTGAAATATTTACTATTTGGCTCTTTAAAAAAAAAAGTTTGCTGATCTCTGCTGTAGGCCGTAAAGTCAACAACAGGATTGTGAAATGTCCGTATTTCTTTCCATCAGATGGCCCTTGTCTCTAATGATGGTTTTCCAGCGATTGAAGCCAAGAAGGGAGTAACAGGAGAAAAACTGGCATTTTCTAATACTGTTACACCCTTCAATGAATCCTCCTCTTCTCTATTGTATTACCTAACTTTTTCTTATATAGAATGAAGCTGGGCAACAGGGGCAAACTGTGAAAAGATGGGTCTAATCGCTTCCTAAGGAAGTCTACATAGAAATGTCAGCACCTCTTCCTGCAAAGTATGAGCACCTACCATCCATTGTTTCGGCTTATGAGACTTCATTGAAATTCCTAGATCTGAGGAAGGGCCTTATGCTACATTGTGTTCCGCAACTATGCAAAGGCAAAGCTGCTTAATTAAGGTATTAGGACTGAGATTCAAATCCAGGTCTGACCTAATTCAAAGCTTGCCCCACTCTCAGTATAGGCGTGATTCACAAATAGAGAGCTGGTAGGGACTGACCTCAGGTTGACGTCATAGACTTTCAGAGCCATTTTGCTGCTATTTTAAAAGACATTGGATGTGGCAAGAGCATTAGGGTGAGAAAAAATGTTTTGGGTGGAAAGCTTGATATCTCCTTTCTGCTTCCTCCGATATTCAGAAGGGGGAGGAGACATGGGTCGGCTTCCACACCAGCTTGGCAGAGGAAACAGACATCTGTCTCAGGACGGTATTTCTTACTATCGATAGCAGCCAGGAGTGCTTTCTGATCCAAAAGAAAAAATGTGCCTCAGCTAAGAAATGTGAGATTAAAATTCAAGCATATTGAAACTAAACTTTGAATTAAGTTTCTTTCCTTTTTTTTTTTTAAGAACTGCTTAACAACAACAAAAAAGAATCTTCACATTTCTAAAGCACCAGGTAGAGTGTTTCTAATTCAGACTTAGAGAAAAAGCATCCGGAAGCCAATTAGTGTGAGGTGAGGGGAGACTCACGCCATCAAAGTACAGCATTTCACCATTCCTCTTATCTCTTTCTTTCTACACAGAAAAACCAACACAGTGATTCCCTTTTTAAATTATACTTAATGTTAATAGTGTTGTTATTATTATTATTATTATTATTATTATTATTGTGTTATAATAGGAGAAAGAAAGACACGGGTTTTGAGGTGATTATTTTATGGTGCAGATAGGGACTCTCAATCTGAGTGTCAAGACTGGATCTTGAGCTGACATTCGGAGACCTTAACTTGCTTTCCTGGCTTTCTGTGCGGGTGTCTCCTCTGTTTATTTTCACTTAGGGAGATCAAATGTCACATTTGAAGCACTTGTGGGGATGTCTTGACCTACTCTTTCTTGAGTCATCATGAAATAATCAGTAGATACCATATAAAGTATGATGTTTATAGTGTAGGGGCAGAAAGGTATGGTGCCTTTCCTTACCGATCAAAAGGTTCGTAGCCAACACTCCTATAACAAAAAATAGATTAACACAAGAAAAGCATAATAAATGTATTTAATCCAAACAGTATGTAGCATGGGAGCCTTGAGAAATGAAGACTCAAAGATCAACGGAGGTGGTGGCAGAAGGTGCAGAATCTATCTGTTTTTAAGCTTAAATTGGATGAAGAGTGTACAGCGTGAAGAAATGTGACTGGACAGAGAGTAGAAACTAATGAAAATATACTGAAAATGGAAGTCTGGCCAGGCCTGTCTGTTCAGAGCCTTCTTGGCATTTCAGTGTAGCATTTCTTCCCCCAGGTATGGGGCAGCTCCCCTCTGGAATGAGAGTCTTTAGGGGAGAGGAGAGAGAGTAACCTTTTAGGTTTTATGGCTTGCTTTGTGGGAGAGAGGTTCTATCTTCTATCACCTCCTTGGGGAAGAAGAATTTTGGTTTCTACGTCCTGTTTGCGGGGAGAAAGACAGAGGAAGACAGGAAGGCAAGAGAAGGTCCAAGAGAACTTTTCTTCTCACGCTGCTTCTGAGGCCTTACAATCTGCTTTCAAAGTACTTAGGATGCCAAAGTGCCATACTATGGGGCTTGTATGCTGGAAAAAAGTAAGTAAACTGGAAAAAAGTTAAGCTTTTAGATTTGAATTTGGGTTCAGATCCTGGCTCTGCCATTGATTAGCTGTGTGATTTGACACAGATTGTTTTACATTTTTGAACTTTAGTTTTCTCATCCGTGAGTTAGGGATAATAATAACTTATTGGTTTTGTTGTGAGATGTAAACAGGAAAAAATGAGGAAAAACTTACCACAGAGAGTGATACATGGTAGGTATTTCTTTTGTTTCTTTGTTTGTTTGTTTGTTTGTTTGTTGAGACAGGGTCTTACTCTGACACCCAGGCTGAAGTGCAGTGGTGTGATCACAGCTCACTGCAGTCTCAACTTCCCTAGGCTCAGGTAATCCTCCAGCCTCAGTCTCCAAAGTAGCTGGGACTATAAGTGCACACCACCATGCCTGGCCAATTTTTGTATTTATTGTTGAGACACGGTTTTACCTTGTTGGCCAGCTGGTCTCAAACTCCCAAGCTCAAGCGATCTACCTGCCTTGGCCTCCCAAAGTACACGGTAGGTATTTCAATAAGAGTTTGCTCCTTCTCTCTCTTGCTACTCTGCTATACTCAGCAGTTATTATGCTTCAGAGAAATTTCATAAGTTTGCATATTGCTATTACCCAAAGATGCACTCCACTACATTATTAATTTCTCTGACTTTCTGTACCATTCCTATTACAGATGCATCTATATTTCTCCTCAGTTTAGCTGGCAACTTCTTGACCAAGGAAAACAAAATGGAACTCAAACTAATTGCCTATGACGAAACCTGTCACTGGGGTTGGATTTAATTGAGAAATTTTTCTGTAGGTTTTAATACAAAAGGGCCCTCAAGTGACAGTGACACAGTTGAAGACAACGGGTAATGACTGGCATTTGAGACAGTGGAGAACATGGGCTTAAGAAGAGGACACTGAGCTTTGCAAAGTTAATAGCTCTTTGTGTGTGCAACAGACCACCAGCTGCTTTCGTGGAGGGTAGTTTCAGAACAAAGTTTTTGGGCGTCTTGAATTCAAAAGGAAAAAGAGTCCTAAACAGCATGATAACAAAAAATATAAAATATGTAGAAACAAACAGTCTATGAAAAGATGTTGGCTGTTTATTTTGGTTTAGATGGACTTTTCCAAAAGGATGAGTCACGTAGTCAAAATAATAAATACATAGTACCTGTGGGGTGTAGCTTTATGCTGATTTTTAAGTTCTTCGATGGATTGGAAATAAAAGCTACGTTGCAATTTAAAATGTGACTTCCTGCATTTTTCCAAACCAAAGAATTTTACAAATTACATTAGGGTTAGAATTTGCTAGAGGCCAAAAATGTCCTTGTACATAACCCAAAATAAGACATAGTATCTACTCAATATAAATAACACCAAAGATGTCTGCTTTCAAGTATATGAATGGCTTCATGGTATTTTTTCTAGTTATTCCTCTAGAAATTCTCTATTAACATTACCAAATAACCCCAGACCAAGAAAGAAGTCTATCAAAATTAATCTAAAGTCCAGGAAACTGGCTCACAGTGATACCGTTTAGTCAGCAATGCAGGTATGAGGGCCAAGTAGTCTAACCAGAGTAAGGCGATACTTCCTGGTTATTTGCTCTTGGCATCTGCTTCAAGCAGATTTTCTACCATTCATAGCTGTCGTCATAGAGAACTTCCCAATTGCATCCTACTCGATGCAATCTGTGTCAAAAGGGAAAATTATTTTCTCACCATCATGCTACCTTAATTCCAAGAACAACGAGCTACTCTCTCCAAGTCAAGAGAGGTGGGAAATGTCTGTGGCTCAAGCTGCTAATAGTTACTTACTCTTTCCTAAACACTCATCTTCAGGACACATATTTTATGTTAATATGAATTTATACAATAATACTTGAATTTCTCTGGTGGTTACTGCCAGTTGAAAATAGCATTCACAAGCATAAAATCACTAAATAATTTAAGCTATAACTGTATCCCTAGCTCTTAGAAGAATGCCTGGAACACAGAAGGCATTCAATAAATGTTTGTAGAGTTAATGGCTGCCAGCAATACATAGTAATTAAGCCAAAGGAGGGGATAAGCTCACCCTTGGAGAGTGTAGGAAAAGAGAAAGGAAGGGAAATATGGGAATAAAAAGGAAGACAAAGAAAGAGAAAGAGGGCCTTCAAAGTAACCATGGAAACCATCAAAAAGTAAGATAGAACAAGCAGAGACTACCAAAAAAACTGAGTAAGGGAAGCCTAAGAGAGGGAGAAAACTCCCGAAATAACAAGAAGCTGTGGAAGAGTAGCAGACTCTTTCAGGGCAGTGTACAATATTTCCTCCCTTTTAACTGGCCTTTTCCTTTCTGTATTGTCTTCTAAATAAACAAATATACTTATTTTCAACGTCAACTTTTATTCTGATTCTTTGTAATAAAAAATTTTACGTATCTATAATTTTACTGACAGTAAAACAAAAAAATCATAAAATAGAATTAATTGTGATAGAAATACTTTTCTCTCACACGAGAAAGAGAGAGATAGATGGATATGTAAACAAAATTAAAATTCTAAGTCCCCCCAGCCGGCTGAATGGACCTTTCTCTCAGCCAAAGGGATTCTAAAGACACCTGAAAAACTAGCTCAGCCATGACAGGACGGAGGGGTCAGACATGCCTCAGTATACCCTCTCTCCCCTTTGGAGTCAGACACAACTGACCAGCATTAACATTAAAGTAGAGACCCTAAGACTAACAGAACAGACTCTTGGTAGCAATAAGATACCAGCCCCAACGTTCCTCTCGTATAACATCACATGACAGATAATAGTCCCTAAAGGAAATCAAAGTATTTTACCCCTAAAATCTATTTCTTTGACATATTTTGAAATGGCCTTGCAAAGCTACCTTTTGTCAGGGAAATCTACATTCTGTAGAGAATTTCCTTCTTTTTCTTAGTCTTTTTCTGATCCAGGAGAGAATTAACTAAGAGTCTAACACCTTTTAAAGTTCAGTAAGAGACATTCACCATGTATTCTCTCTGAAGCCTGCTACCTGGAGGCTTCATCTACCTGGAAAGAACCTTGGTTTCCACAACCAATCGCACCCCTTACCTTAGCTCAAGCCGACTTCAACTCTTCAGGCAGATCTCTTTCAACCAATTGCCAATTAGGAAAGCTTTGAATCCACTTATGCCCTGAAAGTCCCCATTTTGAGATATCCCACCATTCTAGGCTTAACCAGTGTATACCTTACATGTACTGATTGACGTCTTTGCCTGTAATTTCTGTCTCCCTAAAATGTATAAAGTCAAGCTGTAACCCAACCACTTTGGGCACATGTTCTTGGGATCGCTTGAGGCTGTGTCTTGGGCCATTGTCCTTACCCTTGGCAAAATCAATCTCTAAATTGAGACTTGCCTCAGGAAATGCTGGTAAATAGATACATAGGCCCATAGATTATACTGATAGATGTGACATGTAAACGGTTTAACTCATCCTTGATGGTATCCATTTAATTTTCATAGAAAGTGCCCGGAACAAAACAAGAGTGTTCCAGCAACAGTGCAGAATCTTCCTCACCTTTTATAACCAGCCTTTTGAAATCACACAGCATCCCTTCTGCATACTCCATTGGTTGAAGCAGTTACAAGTTCCCCCAGATTCAAGGGGAGGAGAATCAGACTCAACCTCTTGATAAGGGAGGAGAAGGTCACATTGTAGAAGAGCATGGGAGGCAAAAAAGAGACAAAGAGATTGTAGTAGCTGTCTTTGGAAAATGCCATCTACCACAATAGCGTTCTGAAACTCCAGGTGGGGTCAAAGATCTGGGTCCATCTTTTACTACAGGACTAAACCCTGCTGCCTTCTCTGGGAATGCCCATTACTCTCAGACTGAGAATTCTTTAATTGCCACAGACTTTCTTGCTCAGCTGGAATTGTATTCAACGCCATCAGCTTAATTCCTCAATCACTCAGTCTCCTAACCACAGAAAGAAAAATTACTCTTATCAATTTCCTCACTATTAACATAGAGATATAAAAACCTGACCTGCCTGTATCACACAAGGTTATTCTGAGAATCAACTGAGATGATAAACTATGAAATTACAAAACATTGTTTTCTAACATTAGTTTCAAAATGAATACAGATCTTTACCCTTTATTGCCAAAGCTTGTAAAATTTCAGTACTTTGCACTACATATTTTCTTTGCCCCATCAACCATACCAGACTTCATACACTGTTGACTTTAAGTATTTAGGGTCATAAATCTAAGATGCACAGACTATAACTCTTAAATATGCATTTTAATTAACCAAATAGGGGTTTAAAACAGATATAGAAGGTAATTTCTCCATAGAGTATTTCATTTCAAAGCAGAAAAAAATCCCCAGTACATAAAGAAAGGATTCCTAAGAAGCACAGAGAAAATGGAAAGGGTATGATAGATGGCAATGAACTTACTAAAGCTATATGCAGATTGCTCTTCTAGGGGTTTTGCTTGGCATTTTGCATTTAGAAACAGCCTTCTTGAAAGTACTTTTCCAAAAAAATATATCATCATCCTCAATCATTGTAAAGTATATTTCTTAGAGAAATAGAACAATTCACTCTCAAGAAAATGAATATTTGTTACCTCGATAGCAATAACAATTAAGTCATGCTAATAGCTGCTCTCTCTTCTTCCAAATCTCAAATTTTATTTTCATAAAACAAATACTTATATATCATAAAACTTTTAAGGTTACTGCATTTAACCAAAGCAGAAACCAAATTCTGAATATCCATAGTAATATAAAAGTGGCTTGATTTCTCTCTGTGGGAATTTGCAACTCAAAAATGTAAGAGAATATATGATGAATCAAATACAATGTTTTTATTCACTTTCTCTAATGTCAAGAAACGGTTATAAAATTAAAATGCAATTGAGAAAAACAGAGATTAACTAATATTTATGTGCAATTAGTTCTCACACAGGAAAGTTTTACAACCAATTTTCAGTCTATAAAGGGGAGCTATCCCACTCATACTAACATGCATCTAAACCTGCAAGGAACAAGCTAAGGAACTGGATTGCTGTCTCTAAAGTTGATATGGACCAGAAGCTTCCCAATCCTCCCAGGAACTAAGGAACTTACAATATCACCAGGTGACAATCAAGCAGCCTTGGAAACCTTAGCCTGAGCTACATTCCATTTCCCACCTCCTTCCTGACATTTCTTCTGTCTTCCCAACTCTCTAACACCCATTTTGCAACCTGCCTTGTTATTCTAGCTCACCTTGTCACTCTCTCTCGTGTGAAATTTAGGTACCATAACATGCTGATATTCTCAGAGTTAACATTTACAGTTTTGACTCTTCAGAACCATGAAGCGGTGGCCAAAAGGCAAGGAAATTGGTCATGTTGCCAAAGCATGAATTTGAATCCCATGTATTCTGAAGCCACAGTGAGAGCGGAAGTCCATTTAACAGGGGATTATGTTCACTTAGCTTCTCTGCATGGCTCTCAATGCATCCCGTAGGCAACAACTCTGGTCCTCAAAAGAAATCTAATGATTACTGCCAGTAACACAAGTGAAAAGAACATGACGAAGATTCCTATGTATTGTGTACGTCCTTAGCCAGAAAACAGATGCTCACAAAACAGTCCATGTAGTAGATTGGTCACATTAATATATCTCTAGATATTTGCCCTTTACCATGTAACTTTGCATGGCGTCTCATGGTGAATAAGGTGATCTCCCTCACCCCTTCACTCTGAGCTCAGCCATATGACTTGTTTCAACCAGTAAAATGAAGTGCAGGGTTGCCAGATTTAGCAAATAAGAAAATACAGGCCATCCAGGTAGAAATGAGTTGTGTGTTCCAAGCCTGGACCTCAAGAGTTCTTGCATATTTTCACTTACTTTTATGTCTCTATCTGCCTGAGCTACACTGTTATAAAAGATGTATATGAGGTTGGGCACTGTGTCTCAAGCCTGTCATCCAGCACTTTGGGAGGCTGAGGTGGGTGGATCACTTGAGACCAGGACTTTGAAACCAGCCTGACCAACACAACGAAACCTCATCTCTACTAAAAATACAAAAATTAGCTGACCATGATGGTGCATGCCCATAATCCCAGCTACTTGGGAGGCTGAGGCAGGAAATGGCTTGAACTCAGACAGCAGAGGTTGCAGCAAGCCAAGATCGCACCACCGCATTCCAGACTGGGCAACACGGTGAGACTCGGTCTCAAATAATAATAATAAATAAATAAACAAATACAAGAAATTTACGGAACAGAGCCAAATCTCTACTGTCACTCCAGCTGAGGTCAGCCTCAATCAACCAACACCCATCTCATCTTCATCCAAGTGAGTGAGCCCAGCCAGATCAGCAGAACTATCAGCTTGACCCCCGTTGACCCCCTGAATCATGAGCAATACATATTGCTTGTTATGTGCCACCAAGTCTGTGGTCATTTGTATTGTAGCATTATTATATTAAGAGATCGCCAAATAGCCCATAGGGAAAATATGCGATAGTGGAACTTGTGAACTTACTTATTGGAGAAGAAATCTAATGATTTCCCCCTAAATGCCAATGAATATGCTCTTCTCCCTTCCTACCACATCCCACACATTGAAACACTTGGGGGGAAACATCCTCAAGTTTTCGGTCTCTCCCCTCACAACAACGAGCTGAAACACTTCCTGAGTGCTCATTACCGTCCCCACCTCTACCTCCAAGAATTGAGTGGAAATACTGGCATTGCCTTGTGCTCTCAATGAAAAGGACTGGTCACCTTAAGTGTATTCTTCTGTGGCATCTGAAGTTGGCAGACCCAAATGGCTTGCCTGATATTTGTTCTGGGTAGGGGCAGAATAAAAGGCTCATCACTTTCTCGTCTGAGTTACTTTAGGTAACATGTGCAGCCGTATACCAGAAATGAATTCTTCCAGCCTCAGCTTTGACTGGGATAAAACAACAGATATCGCATATCAAAATGAATAAAGCAAGATCCTCACCTCTACATACAAACGGGAAAAGAACATGGCCTCAAAACCTTGTCCCATGAATCTTGAACCTTCAAGCCAGATCATAATTATAAAAGGACATCAGAGACGGTGGAAGAAGAAAACTGGCAAGGGCTTTTTCATTGGTTTGCTGGAGCGCTTGCTATACTGTGAACCCCCATTCTTTCCTTTTTGGGAAATGAAGAGAAGACAGACGTACAGGATGACAGGCTGGCGAAGGAGATTTCTAAAACCCCACAGTACATTTTGAAATACGTTCCCTGCAGTTGGTAGAGGACCGGCTCCTGACTCATGATGAGAAAGCCACCGTGAAGCATTGTCTAAGGCCTGTCCTCCGATGGGGAGCAAGGCACCGTGCCGGGAGAAAGCAGCTGTCTCACTCTTTCATGACAAAGCCAGGAGAGTGCTCCGTGTGGGGTCAGCCTGCATGCCCAGGACTCGTTTGGCAAAGGATCCTGGGGACTGGGGTGAGTCATGCCCCTGGAGAGAGACCCAGCTCATCTTGTCTCGGGTCCTGCCCAAAAGAGTAACACAGACGCGTGGGAAGACCTCAACAGGAGTTGGAAGGACACGGCTGGATCCTACAGGCTGAGGGGGAAGTTGCAAATGGCCACCTGAAAGAGAGAAATCTACACAGGCAAAGGAAGCCGCAGGAGGAGAAGCTCAGCAGGGCACCTCAAAGACCCCAGAAAAGCACCCGTGGAGAAAAAGGGTCTGTTTTAATCATCTTATCTACAACCTACCTAGGGACAGCAGCCTTAGCTACCCAGGCAGAGATACCCAGCCTTGTAAAAACCACCAAGCACCCTTATCTTGCCTTCTCCCACCTTTGACCCTGGCAAGGAACCAGAAGGAAGAAAAAAATGTGCAGGAAGAAGAGGTGAGCAGGGAGAGGCAGTTGAGAAAGAGTCAACCAGAGGATGGAGCCTGATGCAGGTCAGCGCTGAGGAAACAGAAATGATTCAATGCTATCACGTTCAAAGTCCTGATGAGCGTCTTTACTGTGACATTCTAATTACTGAATTGAGATTGTGTTTGCAACCTACAGTGACCTTGGAGTACCTTTTATATAGGAATGGAGGCAAAAGCAGTAAGATCCACCAGAGCTGACATTCCAAGCCAGGGGAAAATTAATCCCACTTAATTGAGCTTCAAGATGGGTGAAAGATTATTGTTCTGTGTTTTGCTTATGACCCACGTGATGCTTGTAAAACCCACTGGTTCCATATGTGTGAAGCTGTATTTTCTACTCCTGCTTTATACTCATTGTTTTCCAGTGTCCTGCTAGAACTTAGGGACAGGTGAAATTCTTGTGCTTTCAGTCACTGAATCCTGGTTGTGATCAGAGAGAGACTAAAGAGAATGAAAATTCTTAAAGATCAAAGAACACTGGGGCCTGAAATATCCAAGATGGGTCAGAAGGACCAGGGAACAGTTCATAGCTCCTTTATTGCCCCATGGCCTGATTGAGCTGTGTCAGAGCACTCCAGCCACCTGCTCCCAAACCCGCATCTTCCACAGCCCAGACACAGCCCAGCCGAGTCACCAGGAGCTGAGGAAAACTCCTGCCCTGAACCCTCAGACTTCTTCGTGCTCTCGTGTTCTCCCTCCTGTCTCCCTCCTCTCCTCTCCCTCCTCTCCTCTCCTCTCCCCCTCCCCTCCTCTCCCCCTCCTCTCCCCCTCCCCTCCTCTCCTCTCCCTCCTCTCCTCTCCCCCTCCCCTCCTCTCCCCCTCCTCTCCCCCTCCCCTCCTCTCTTCCCTCCTCTCCCCCTCCCCTCCTGTCTCCTCTCCTCTCTCCTCTCCCTCCTCTCCTCTCTCCTCTCCCTCCTCTCCTCTCCCCCTCCCCTCCCCCTCCCCTCCCCCTCCCCTCCTCTCCCCCTCCCCTCCCCCTCCCCTCCCCCTCCCCTCCTCTCCCCCTCCCCTCCTCTCCCCCTCCCCTCCCCCTCCCCTCCTCTCCCCCCTCCTCTCCCCCCTCCCCTCCTCTCCCCCTCCCCTCCTCTCTCCCCTCCTCTCTCCCCTCCTCTCTCCTCTCCTCCTCCCCTCCCCTCTCCCCTCTCCCCTCCCCTCTCCCCTCCCCTCCTCTCTTCCCTCCTCTCCCCCTCCCCTCCTCTCCCCCTCCTCTCCCCCCTCCCCTCCTCTCCCCCTCCCCTCCTCTCTCCCCTCCTCTCTCCCCTCCTCTCTCCCCTCCTCTCTCCCCTCCTCTCTCCTCCCCTCCCCTCTCCCCTCCCCTCTCCCCTCCCCTCTCCCCTCTCCCCTCTCCTCTCCCCCTCCCCTCCTCTCTTCCCTCCTCTCCCCCTCCCCTCCTCTCCCCCTCCCCTCCTCTCCCCCTCCCCTCCTCTCCCCCCCTCCCCTCCCCCCTCCCCCCTCTCCCCTCTCCTCTCTCCCCTCTCCTCTCTCCCCTCTCCTCTCTCCCCTTTCCTCTCCCCCTCCTCTCTCCCTCCCCTCTCCCTCCTCTCTCCCTCCTTTCTCCCTTCCTCAAATCCAGGCTCCACTTGAGAATGTAGAGATGGGAATTAGTATCAAGAAAGAAACTGTCTAATGTTTCAGCTAGGGGGCCACTGCCGATTTAGAACATCCCCTGTTTTCAAACAGCCCAAAACAAAATGAAAACATTAGCGTAGGAAGAGAAGAATTTCTGTATTAGCTTTTTGTTTGTGAATTGTTGGGCCCAGTCCTTAAGATACACAAAAGCAAGCATAGATTATTATTTTAAACAGCAACAGCAAGCTTTGCCTTGGGGCTGGTGAGGCTGATCCCCAACCAGCTGGTATTAAAGGAAACTTGTTGCTTACATTGTCTTATCTTCCCTGGCGCCACACAAGTCCAAGCCTGGTGGCCAGATGAGATTCTTCCTCACAGGGAAAGGAGGTCAGCGCTGCACTCCAGACTAAGAGAGAGGAGAGGGAGGAGAGCAGCCCTCCGGGAGCCCAGAGCCCTCCCCTCCACTGACAAAAGAAGCTCTGCTGTAACACAGAGAATGCCAGAAAAAGGAATGCTGTTCAGTTAATCTCTGAAATAGCAAGAAGGACAAACAGACCATACAGTAGAAAACAATGAAAATGATAGATTGCCTATGGAGGAAACAGATCTACTCTGGGTTGGTGTAGAAATCAGACTTGCAAATTTGTCTACTTCCTGGGGTCCTCATCTATTTCTGCCTCAATCCACCATCCAAATCTACACATTTTCAAAAATATTTGATGTTTTCAGTTCAGCCTGAACTATGGCAGATTTTTAATCTACTTCATTTCAACAAGAAGTCCTTAGCCATTCACTTTGTACAAGGCACTGTGAAGGGTGATATGGAGACAGCAATGATAAGGAAAATATGAATCTTACCCTCAGGGAGCTTTCAGTCAAGGTAAGATGTCAGCACAAGTAATAAAGATAAATACAAGACAGTCTTTGGTGTGTGCTATAATACAGGAAGCACAAAGGAGAGAAAGATTAAATCTAGCTCCAGAGAGGAGGAAACAGAATGTTGGCGAAGCCTTGTAGACTAGCAGCCTCTGGCACGTACCTCGAAGGGTATAAAGTATTTCAAGGGTTAAGAGAGAGAAATTTTTCCCTTTTTTTTTTTTTTTTTTTTTTTTTTGTTTGTTTGTTTGTTTTTTGAGATGAAGTCTTGCTCCATCGCCCAGGCTACAGTGCAGTGGTGCAATCTTAGCTCACTACAACCTCTGCCTCCCAGCTTCAAGCAATTCTCCTGCCTCAGCCTCCCCAGTAGTTGGGATTACAGGTGCCTGCCACCATGCCAAGCTAATTATTATTATTAGCAGTAGTATTTTTAGTAGAGACAAGCTTTCACCATATTGGCCAGGCTGGTCTCGAACCCCTAACCTCATGATCCACCCTCCTTGGCCTCCCAAAGTGCTGGGATTACAGGCATGAGCCACCGCACCCGGCCTACCCCAGTTTTTCAATATTGTCTGCCAGCATCCTGACAAGAATATCGGTTTACAATTCCACTACAGCAGATCACCTGCTTTGATCATGCCATCTCAGTTCAACCAGACTGCAGCTCTAAGCATCCTACCCTGTTCATGTTGGCAGTCAAATTCGAATCAGGTTCTCTGGGTTCGAAGAGCAGGAGTGGATCCCAAATGCAGTGCAGGTGCTGTTACCAGGCTGCCCTAATTATTCCTGATTGCCTATGAAGTAAGTTGACGTTTAATTTCACTTTTTAAAATCTTCCTTTATTTTACAGTAATGGTGTGTCTTAGCCTGCTTCGTGTTGCTATAAAGGAATACCTGAGAATGAGTAATTCATAAAGAAAAGAGGTTTATTTAGCTCACAGTTTTGTAGGCTGTACAAAAAGCACGACTCCTACGTCTGCTTGGCTTGTGGTAATGTCAGAGAAGGTCAAAGGAGAAGCAGGTATGTGCCAAGATGGGACAAACCTGGGGGCACCAACCCTTCACGAGGGATCCATTCTCATGATCCAAACACTCCCCACCGGGCTGCACCTCCCATATTGCCACTGCAGGGATCAAATTTCGGCATGAGATTTGGTGGAGACAAACAAACCATATCCAAACAATAGCATCATTCCAGAAGATATAATATGCAGTTTTGGAATTTGCTTCACAAAGACATTCAAACTGAACAGACTATCAAGAGTGCTTTAAAAAGTCACTTGAAAAGAGACGCATGTTGGTGCCTTTGCTTTGGAAGGAAATGTGAGGGGTTTTACAGAACCACAGGAATGAGGTCAGAGACTGAGAAAAGATCTTAAAATTACAGGTGTCCTCTATAAACACGACCATCCAGGCCATCTGCTCTATGACATACAGGATCTAATATCAGCAATGCCTCCCGGTGGTGCTCTCCCCCACTGTTCGGATTGTCTGTCATTGTGTGAAACAAACATACTAATTGCTTAGTGAGCAAATGATGCAAGCTAGATCATTTAGGAAAAATTCACTGGAAACTGAGACCTTCAAGTCAATAGCTGATAAACATAAAGGATCCCTAGCAATAGAAGGGCGCTAAGAAAGCTTCACCTCTCTCTGCCTCAGTTTCTTCCTTTGTGCAGTGGGGATAAAAATGGTGCCCACTTCATGGAGATCCTGTAAGGAATAAATGAGCTAAGACCTGCTGGGCCCTTGAAAAACAAAATGTGTCACATAATAAGTACTCAGTAAATGTGCACACAGGGCAAATGAATAAAAGGTCAGCCATCAATCTCTCCAAGGCAGCCGTATTAGCGGAATTAATACCAAAGGCATTAATTTCAATAGTAAAAGTGTCCCATGTGAGTGACATGGGAATGATGGAGGCTGAGCAGAATTCGATTCCCATCTTTTTTCTGCCCGAAAACCACACACGAAGAGAAATGAGAAGGCTTTCTAAAGAAAGAATTCCTCTTTAGTAAGAGCCTCAGCTCTCCCCTTCACACCCAAACCGACGCCCTGCACTGTGACTGCCTCATCCACAAGTGTGGTTTTTTTAAATGACAGCACACCCCAGGAATCTCTTCCTTGGCTAGCCAGGCACCTTGGGCAAGCTCAGACTCTGTCACCTCCCGTGGCAATCAATAAGGACATTGAGAAGTTTAGAGAAGCCTCACCTCAAGGCACTTACAAACCTTAGGCAATCACTCCAGGACAGAATCAGATAAATGCTACTTAGCTTTACGTTTCTGCTTTAAGAAAACACACACCAACAAGCTCGCACTTTGAAAGAAAACTTAACAAGGCTGAATGTCTTGCAGTAAGGATATAATACTTCTTACCTCTTCTTCCGTGATTTCCTAGGGATTTCTGCCTGGCGTCCAGAGTGAAAGCATATCCATCAGGTGCCGCAGGGGACTGCTATAAATGCAAAGAGAGCTAACCCTGTGTATCAGACTCTGCTGAGCTTAATTTCTATCAATTAATAGTCTCTAGATTTGGATATTGGCTTCATTTGTACTTTCTCAAGTGAGTCTGCCTTTTGGCTATTCAACTGAACACGTGTGGTAAACCTTTAATCATACGGAGATTAAGTCTGAGGGCGTGAGGAAGGGGTTTCTGTGGGCTCCTGCCGAGTCAGCAGGGGCTTTGTGTATCCATTTTACTGATGAAGAAACTGAGTCTCAATTAGGCTAAATGACATCTGAAGGTTACACCAATGCTAAGCTCACAAACCAGGAGGATCAAAACTGCTGCCTGCCAGCTTCAAGTTCAGCACAGCCTCCCTTCCACTCAGCTGAGTGACTGTGGTTCACAAAGGAACAAAACAAAAGGCAGAAGAGAGAGTGGTCGGCAGAGTTCGTCTTCAGGTGTCTGTCATGAAGACAAATTCAAGTTGGAAGCACCTGGCTTATAGGCAGGTGCAGTTCTGCTGCAGAGACTGTTTTTTCATGTCTCTGGTGTCTGCTTGGTCCGACATAAAGACAGATGGAGGTAGACGAGAGGCCAGCAACAGTGGCAAGAAGGCAAAGTGAGTCAGTGCTTCAGGAATGATCCCCAGGGGTTCTCTCTGCTTTCTTTCTCCAAGTGGAGTGCACTATAGTTCAGCAACCAACGTGGGGAACATAGAAACCAGAAAAACAAAACTCCAGATGCGAACACACCATTGGAATCTTGGAAAAGTCCCAGGGGACTCCAGCCAGGTCAGAGCTCACTGCCCTCGTCACAGAGGGAACCCCTACACAAGGGGCTGGGATGAGGAGCCCTGGAAAAGGGAGCATCCTGCTTTCTGGAGGCAGAGAGTAAAGGTGGACCGTGGAGCAGATATTCTGGGTGGAAACCAGATGTCTGTAAAATCACGTATGGTCTGTATCTGTGCATGCCTTTCCCTCTGCTAATTGAATTTTGTTCCATAAACTTGTACTTAGAATGCCGATAAAAGATTGGCTAATCCCTGCCTATCGGAGCAGGCATTCCCGGGGGATGGAAGAGGAGCTGATAAACCTAACCCAGGGCCCTGACAGCGGTTCACAATAGCACACTTGTGGCAGCATAATCCTGTAGAGATGGTACTCATCACTTCCCAAACTTTGGTTTTCTAGCCTGGTGTGTGGACTTGGCTGCCTGCCAGTGTCTCTCCTCATCAAGTGGCAGTGTGAGCTGCAAATGGAACCAGGGCCGCAGAGCTGATGAGCGATTTAATCGACTGCTCGTGAAAAGTGGACTTCTTCATAGACTCATGGGTAAAGAAAGATGCTACCTCTAAAACCCGAAAATTTTCTGCCTGCCAAGGAAAGCAACAGAATAGATAATTAAAGCAGTCCTTTTTAAGAACTCAGAAGGAAAAGACAGCCCAGATGAAAGGCTGGCTTCTCATCCTAGGCTCTTTTTCTATCCCTCTGTGTTATTAGAGGTTAAAGCTGTTAGGCATGAAGTCTGGCCCACTTCAAAAGCTGGAGGTCTTGCCTGAAGGAATCATGATTATTTTAGTTCCAACCTTCTGTAGTAGCTATCAGCCATGGCATAAGAAGTGAAAATGCCTAGACTTGAGGTTTTTTTTAATGACATTAAAAATATACAAGGTATAAAACTATAAAGTACACAAGGCATGAACTCTAAAATGTGAAGAAAAAAAAGGTGTGACAGAACGATGATAAAATGTAATGGAGAAGAAACACAGAAAGCTTGATCTTTTGTAAACACCGGAACACCACTTCAATTCCTTTTCTATTTCTTTAGAAAATATGTATTGACTATTCCTTCAGGTTATTCATACTGCCTACTTAATGTCAAAGCAGCAACACTGAAAAAAGTATTACATTGATAAAATTCCACCTATTTTATCCAGATCAAGGATGGGTGTTTGAGCTGGTCTATCTTTATGTAACAGATAGAGTAAGGGAACATTTTAAGTAAACAAAATTTGGTCACAGTACCATAAATTTGTAAGGAAATGCCCCTATTTAACAGTATTTAGGTTTTCAGCAAATCATTAGATTTTCAGTAATTATTTTGTAATGGGGTCCATATTTATGTAGAGGCATGATCATTCTAAATATAAATTTTCACATACTGAGATTTCCTACAGTGAGGTAGGGCTGAGTTTTATCATCTTATTACTTCTGATTGGCTTGATTTTTGTGAGTCTTGCACAATTTGTACTGCTAGTATAAAATACGGGACCTGACCCCATAAGTGAGAAGAGAATAAATTGGAGGCCACTGGGGTACAATTCGGTATATTAACTCACCCCTGATTTAAATTCCAGCCTAATGGAATGAAGTCACAGCTGGGTGGAGAGAAGTACAGTTTCCTGCCAGTCCGTGGGGCTGCCCGGGCAGGACGAAGAGGGGCCAACGCGTCCTGGGCAAAGGCTAAGGCTGAGCAGGAGTGGAGGGGTTAACATGCTCCAGGATTACATAGTGCCACACAGGCACACGTGTGCACCAGCCAAATTGCAGTTTTTAGGGTGGAAATTTAGCTGTGGGCAACAAAGATCCAAAAAGAATCGGAGTTTTCAGAAAGGAATTTATTTCTGACAATAAACAGGCGGTTCAAGACCATCAGTGGCTCCCCAGTTACCTGGGACTCAGGGTGCTGCTTCTGTCCTCTCTCTGCTCCATCACTGGGACGTGATTACCACCCTCATGGTCCAGAATGGGATACCAGCAATCTTTCCACTTTTGAAGCAGTGTTACAGAAGAAGGTCTATGGGCGGAAGTTTAGACCGTTACATCTGTTCTCCTTTACCAAACTAATGGAAGCTACGTGGCCACCTGGACTAAAAATCACATTCCTGATGCTGCAACTAGAACTTCTGGCCAAGGGGACGTGCGGGAAGGATGTGAGCACAGTTTCCTGGCTGTTTCATTAAATGCAGTGTCTGCGGGCGGCTTTTTCCTCCCTTTCCTCCATCTTGCACAATGAGGTCAGAGGCCCATGGGACCTCTACTGGAGCCAGGACACCAGCCCTGCTCTGCCCATAGTAAGGCTTTTACATGAGCATGAAATGAACTTCTATCTTTTTAGCCACTGTCCTTTGAGTCTCTGTTGAATGCTGGGGAACTAAATCTCATCCCACATACACAGCTTAAGGGAAATTTCATGAGAGGAGAAAAATCAATATTTTAATTTACTAGAGTCCAACGGTTAGCCCCATAATCTGACCACTGGCCCTTTTCATTTGTGGATTTAATATACATTTATCTAGTATCTGCAATGTGCCAGGCCCTTAATGTGTTGCAGAATGAGCATCCCCTGATCCCTTCCCTCAAGGAACTTCATATCAAATGGAAGACAGAAAGAAGGAATTAATGGATTGAATGCTAGTGATATGCCAGGTACCGCTGTCATGGTTTTCATGCTTGTCTGTTTGCTTGCTTTTGTCATTTAGGTCTCATAAAAGATCCCTGTGATTTTCATCTGTTAGAAGTAAACATTGAAGCTCAAGGGGTTGTGGAATTTGTCCAGAGTTACACCTAGACTAAGGGATGGAGTCAAAATTTAAGTTTAGATTTCTGACTCATGAGTCGACAATTGCACCAGGCTGCTTCATAGACATGTACACGAAAGGCAAGAATGCACAGCTCGATGTGACAAGTGCCCAACACATCAAACGCCTTAGCCAATGTGTAACCAACTCCTCTGAGAGGCCACTCAGGCATGATAGGTTTTCACTACGTGTCTTACATTAAGCAATTATAATCTTATTCCTACCCACTCTGTAAAGAAGAATAAACTCATGTAGGATTGCCACGCCCACATCATGGGCACAAAAGTGTCACCTTACAGGTTCCATTACTATGACTACAATCTGTAATTTTATATATTTTTTAATGTCTGCCAAAAAAAATCATTGGAAACCTCCCTTCATGACCATCATTTTTGCCTGCTCATTCACTCTGGTTTCTAGCCTTTTTCCCTTGGCGCATTTCTCTCCCCACATTCCACATACATAAAATAGCAGGTGTGGCCTGTATTTCCCCTCACCCAATGGGTTTATTATGTGTAATCTACCCTGAAGCATAAAAAGTAGCCTGTCCAGACTTTTGCAGAATTATTATGCCATCTCCTAAATCATATCACACCTTCTGCTAAAAATACCCGGCAATTATTATACCGTTTGCAAAGGTAAACCAATGTTCAAAATTCCAGACACTCAAAAAAGTCTAAATGGGATCCATTGTTTTAATGAAAGCATTTATGTGTGCCAAGTTATAATACCAATTCTGAATGATCACTCAACACGTAGGCAGAGCCTGGCTTGCCTAGCCACTTTAAAGGTAGTGAGAAAAGATGGCAAGCCTCTTTTTTATACCAATCAGAAGGACTTGCCCTAGAGCATTATTTGAATTCAACCCACCAGAGTTCCTTGTCAGAAGTATCTTTGAAGAAAGAAACTATGATCTTCCGTATTTTCTGATGGCTACTAACACTAGCTCATGAAATTAACAACCTACAAATCTCACTGACTTCACAAAATAAAGGCTTATTTCTTGCTCACGTTATCATCCAATTGGGTTTTCAGTGGCCAGTCTTCAATGTGGTGATTTGGGAACACAAGCTTCTAACATCTGGTGGTTCCTCTGCATTTGGCTATAAGAAAGTTGAAATAGGCCGGGCGCGGTGGCTCAAGCCTGTAATCCCAGCACTTTGGGAGGCCGAGGCGGGTGGATCACGAGGTCGAGAGATTGAGACCATCGTGGTCAACATGGTGAAACCCCATCTCTACTAAAAATACAAAAAAATTAGCTGGGCATGGTGGCGCTTGCCTGTAATCCCAGCTACTCAGGAGGCTGAGGCAGGAGAATTGCTTGAACCCAGGAGGTGGAGGTGGTTGCGGTGAGCCGAGATCGCGCCATTGCACTCCAGCCTGGGTAACAAGAGCGAAACTCTGTCTCAAAAAAAAAAAAAAAGAAAAAAGAAAAGAAAGTTGAAATAGTGTGCTGCTGTTCCATCATCAGGCTTGGACGTCACATCTTCTGTAACATGGTCCATTATCCAGAACTTAGATCCCACAGCCCTAACCTAAGTAGTCTTGCAGTGTGCACTGGACAAGGAAATGGGGCTGGAGGGCAAAGAGCCAGTTTCTGCCCCACCTTTGTGGACAAGACTGTAGAGGCTGGCTTCACCACCCCGGTCAGATGGCTGGCATGTGTTTTCTCCCTCCATCAATTGCCTGGATGCAGGCGTGTCCAACAAAGATGATTGGCCAGCATCCTCTGTGAGACACAAAGAGAGAGGGAGGTCCTGGCCATGAGTATGAAACCCACTGTGGCTGTGTTTTCTAGTAAGCTTGAATTTCTGTTGCTATCCTTGCCAGTCATCCCCTACCCATCTTTAGTGCCACCCCAACATGACTTTCTACAGTTCTGGGAAGTAGAACAGTGAGCCTTTCACTTCTGCAGATAACAGATAAAATTCATGAACCTTTATCCAGATAAGAGGCTTTTACTCCATAAGGATGACTTTTGTTTGGACTAAGAGTATCCTATCTTCAGAAGGAATTCTCTCCTAAGACCATCAAGATCATCAAGAAAGAAGCCTTTTTAATTCAGCACTTTGTATCATTATTAGAGTTGTAATGGACTTGTCTTAGAGAATTATTTGAATTCAACCCACCAGAGATGCATAAATGTGTGTTCTTCTAGAGCAGGCATCCCCAAACTTTTTACACAGGGGGCCAGTTCACTGTCCCTCAGACCGTTGGAGGGCCGCCACATACTGTGCTCCTCTCACTGACCACCAATGAAAGAGGTGCCCCTTCCTGAAGTGCGGCGGGGGGCCGGATAAATGGCCTCAGGGGGCCGCATGCATCCCGCGGGCCGTAGTTTGGTGACGCCTGTTCTAGAGCTTGGGATAGAAGCAGCAGCAATGAACTCAAAATTTGGCTATGGTTATATGATAGTCATTATGGCCTTTAAGTCTATCCACAAATACTAAGTTCCTCTTTCTACAGACATAGTACTTTTCAGACATCTTTGAATTTTGGCAGGGCCTTAGGGCTTAACTTGGCCAATCGAAGTGGAAGTGACATGTCGTTTCCAGATAGAAACCTGAAGAGCCAGCACTTGACTCATCATGTTTCTGTCCTCCTTCTCCACCCCAACCCTGTCATGATCTGGAGATAACTTTTCCCACAGGCAGTAATCATGGAATCTCTTTTGCATAGAAACCCTTGAGTCTGGGTCCCAGAGTTACCACAATAGTCAGAGGCCCCTGATGACTCTCATTGGACATGTAGCATGAGAGAAAAACATACTTTACTTCATTAAGCCACTGAGAATTTGGAGAATAAGCTAATGAGACATATAGGTTCCAAGTGATATCTTTAGTCATACACTTTTTTTCCATGTACTTTTTTTTTATTGCATTTTAGGTTTTGGGGTACATGTGAAGAACATGCAAGATTGTTGCATAGGTACACACATGGCAGTGTGATTTTCTGCCTTCCTCCCCATCACCCATACCTGGCATTTCTCCCCATGCTGTCTCTCCCCAACTCCCCACCCCCTGCTGTCCCTCCCCTATATCCCCCCTACAGACCCCAGTGTGTGATGCTCCCCTCCCTGTGTCCATGTGTTCTCATTGTTCAACACCTACCTATGAATGAGAACATGCAGTGTTTGATTTTCTGTTCTTGTGTCAGTTTGCTGAGAATGATGGTTTCCAGGTTCATCCATGTCCCTACAAAGGACACAAACTCATTGTTTTTGATGGCTGCATAATATTCCATGGTATATATGTTCCACATTTTCCCTGTCCAGTCTATCATCAATGGGCATTTGGGTTGGTTCCAGGTCTTTGCTATTGTAAACAGTGCTGCAATGAACATTCATGTGCATGTGTCCTTATAGTAGAATGATTTATAATCCTTTGGCTATATACCTAGTAATGGGATTGCTGGGTCAAATGGAATTTCTATTTCTAGGTCCTTGAGGAATCGCCACACTATCTTCCACAATGGTTGAACTAATTTACACTCCCACTGACAGTGTAAAAGTGTTCTTATTTCTCTACATCCTTTCCAGCATCTGTTGTCTCCATATTTTTTAATGATCACCATTCTAACTGGCATGAGATGGTATCTCAATGCAGTTTTGATTTGCATTTCTCTAATGATCAGTGACGATAAGCATTTTTTCATGTTTGTTGGCCTCATGTATGTCTTCTTTTGTAAAGTGTCTGTTCATATCCTTTGCCCACTTTTGAATGGGCTTGTTTGTTTTTATCTTGTAAATCTGTTTTAGTTCTTTGTAGATTCTGGATATCAGCCCTTTGTCAGATGGGTAGACTGCAAAAATTTTTTCCCATTCTGTTGGTTGCCGATTCACCCTAATGACTGTTTCTTTTGCTGTGCAGAAGCTGTGGAGTTTGATTAGGTCCCATTTGTCTATTTTGGCTTTTGTTGCCAATGCTTTTGGTGTTTTGGTCATGAAGTCTTTGCCTATGCCTATGTCCTGAATGGTTTTGCCTAGATTTTCTTCTAGAGTTTTTATGGTGTTAGGTCTGATGTTTAAGTCTTTAATCCATCTGGAGTTAATTTTAGTATAAGGTGTCAGGAAGGGGTCCACTTTCTGCTTTCTGCACACGGCTAGCCAGTTTTCCCAACATCATTTATTAAACAGGGGCTCCATTCCCCATTGCTCGTTTTTGTCAGGTTTGTCAAAGATCAGATGGTTGTAGATGTGTTGTGTTGCCTCCAAGGCCTCTGTTCTGTTCTATTGGTCCATATCTCTGTTTTGGTATCAGTACCATGCTGTTTTGATTACTGTAGCCTTATAGTATAGTTTGAAGTCCAGTAGTGTGATACCTCCTGCTTTGTTCTTTTTGCTTAGAATTTGACTTGGCTATGTGGGTTCTCTTTTTGGTTCCATATGAAGTTTAAGGTGTTTTTTTCCAGTTCTGTGAAGAAGGTCATTAGTAGCTTGATGGGGATAGTGTTGAATCTATAAATTACTTTGGGCAGTATGGCCATTTTCACAATATTGATTCTTCCTAACCATGAACATGGAATGTTTCTCCATCTGTTTGTGTCCTCTCTTATTTCGTTGAGCAGTGGTTTGTAGTTCTCCTTGAAGAGGTCCTTTATGTTCCTTGTTAGTTGTATTCCTAGGTATTTTATTCTCTTTGTAGCAATTCTGAATGGCAGTTTGTTCTGGATTTGGCTCTCTTTAAGTCTGTTATTGGCGTACAGGAATCCTTGTGATTTTTGCACATCAATTTTGTATTCTGAGACTTTGCTGAAGTTGCTTATCAGTTTCAAGAGATTTTGGGCTGAGACAATGGAGTCTTGTAGATATACAATCATGTCATCTGCAAACAGAGACAAGTTGACTTCCTCCTTTCCTAAGAGCATCAAGACAATGAAGAAACTGCATCAACTAACAGGCAAAACAGCCAGCTAGCATCAAAATGGCAGGATCAGATTCACACATAATAATATTAACCCTAAATGTAAATGGGCTAAATGCCCCAATAAAAAGACACAGATGAGCAAATTGGATAAAAAGCCAAAACCCATAGGTGTGCTGTATCCAGGAAACCCATCTCACTTGCAAGGATACACAAAGGCCCAAAATAAAGGGATGGAGGAAGATTTACCAAGCAAATGAAGAGCAAAAAAAAAAAAAAGCAGGAGTTGCAATCCTAGTCTCTGATAAAGCAGACTTTGAACCAACAAATATCAAAAGAGACAAAGAAGGACATTTCATAATGGTAAAATGATCAATGCAACAAGAAGAGTTAACAATCCTAAATATATACGCACCCAATACAGGAGCACCCAGATACATAAGGCAAGTTCTTAATGACTTACAAGGAGACTTAGACTCCCACACAATAATAGTGGGAGACTTTAACACCCTATTGTCAATATTAGAGAGATATATGAGAAAATTAGCAAGGATATCCAGGACTTGAACTCAGACCTGGAACAAGCAAACCTAAAAGACATTTACAGAACTCTCCACCCCAAATCCACAGACTATACATTCTTCTCAGCACCACATCACACCTACTCTAAAACTGACCACATAATTGGAAGTAAATCACTCCTCAGCAAATGCAAAAGAATGAAAATCATAACAGTCTCTCAGACTACAGTGCAATCAAGTTAGAACTCAGAATTCAGAAACTAACTCAGAACCGCACAGCTTCATGGCAACTGAACAACTGGCTCTTGAATGTTGACTGGATAAACAATGAAATGAAGGCAGAAATAAAGATGTTCTTCGAAACCAACGAGAACAAAGACACAACATACCAGAATCTCTAAGACACATTTAAAGCCGTCTCTATAGGAAAATACATAGCAATAAATGACCACATGAGAAGCAAGGAGAGATCTAAAATCTACATTCTATTGTCAAAATTGAAAGAGCTAGAGGAGCAAGATCAAAAGTACTCTTATTTTATTATAAGAAAGTTCACACTTTCAAATTATATATAACATACCTGCCTAATTTTTCAAATGCACCCATGAACCTACCACCCACTTTCAGAAATAGAACATGATCAGCTCCAGCTTCCTTCAAGCTCCACTGGTGACTCACCTCCATTGACTTCCCCCTTTTCCTCCCAAAAGATGACCACTATCTCATTTTGTGTTAGTCATTCACTTATATTTCTTAATCATTTTATCTCACATTTAGAATCTCTTTGATACACTGTTTAACTTTATGCAAATGGAATCTCGTATGTATTCTTCTCAAACTTGCTTTTTAATTTAATATTATGTTTTTAAGATTCATTCATGCTGATGCATGTAGCAGAATACTATATTGTATGAGCATAACAAAATGAATTTACTTTTTCTCTTATTAGATGGTCATTTGGATTTACTGTTTGGAATTTTTGCTATTAGATACTATACTGATAAGAATATTCTTGCATATATTCTAGTGCACATATGCAGTAATCTCCTTCAGGTGTATACCCAGTAGGGGAAACGCTGAATTGTGTAGTATTCAGATGTTCTACTTTATGAGATAAGATAAAATTGTTTTCCAAAGTGGCTGGGCCAATTCATGCTTCCACCAGCTTGTGTAAGTGTCTTTGCAACACATTCTCACCAGCACTTGATTTTGTTGGCCTTTTTCTTTTTTTGCCACTGTGGTGGCTGGAATCTCATTGTGGTTTTAATTTATATTTTCTTTAGGGCATATTTTCATCATATATGAATTCAAGAAACCAAAATGAGACACATTTGAAAAATTTTGCCATCTATACTTAAAAACTAGAACAACTTCACAAATTAGATTCCTTCTTATAGGAGAGGCTGAATAATTGGAAAAAGCACAATTATTCATTTTTTGGACGTTAGAAAATACCAAAAGGCTTATGCTACTGTTTGTGTTGTAGGTTAAACCACTATTTCTTAAATGGTTCCTCATAGGGGTATTATCAAAAGCCATGGGAAAGCAAATACATTTCAGGGAAATTATAAACATTCCTTTTATCTTACCAGATAAAGAGATTTAGTATAAACCCTAATGCACCCACTTGGCTGTAGACAATTTATAACAGAGGAAGAGTTTGAAACATTTTCATGTAAACAATCATAGATTTTTTTTTTTTCCCCTGAAGGTTGCTAAAAGGCTGTTTGACACTCTTTGTAAGTGGGGAACATCTCAGAATAAGAGCCAGTTCTGGTTAATATCAGAACTCATTTCCCACTAGCAAAGCAGCTCCATTAAGCACTGTTTTCATCTTCGCAGTCTTTACTTTTATGTAATGTTTACATCATTGACACCTTCTCTTAGTGAATCCCTAATATAAACAAGCTGTATATTTTAACAAGATTTAAATACATTAAGCCCTAATGTATTTTAACAAGATTTAAAAGCATGTGGCCTTGGGATGAGAATAGCCAAATGGAGTACAGATTAATGGAAAAGTTGTATACTTCCCTCTCCTATGACAAAGACAGCTCCACAATTTAAGTCTGGAAGAAAAATAGTCTCCTGTGTTTATTCATCAATTAGAATTTGATGGCCTCCAAATGTCATCTGACCAGCCAAAGTTTGCAACACAACCTTTTAGCAGAAAGTTATAAACTCTGTCCTATTTGGAAGAGAGACATGAAAATAAATTATTCTTTGCTCCATAATATCTATGTACTCATGGGAACTGTGAGTTTCATGAACCACAGCGGTAATACATGAAGAGCAAATCTTTGTCATTCATCATCCTAATGCAATAAGAGACAAACCATCCACCTGATCTATTTTGGCTGAAAAGGATCATTTAAAAGTTTGTTTAGTAACTGTCTGACCAATCTAGATAGAAGAGGCAGCTTCTGATTAACTTTCATGTCCTTGTCTTTATTCTTTAAAAGGCTTGTGGTGTTCCCTGGCAAAGATCCATGAGTTGTGGGCAGCAACAGTGGCTATTCTGGATCAGAAAGGCCAGTGAACTGGAGAGGTATGGTCTGGGTGGTCCATAGCCTGCTACCGCCCAGGGACTCTTGTTACCAGTGTCCAATAAGAAAGGTACACAAGTTTTAGAGTGTTTTTTAAAAAAAATTATAGCAGGCCAGTGAGTGATCACTGTATTTGTCTTGCTGAATAAGAAGTTTTCTAAAAGAATGGCTCAGTGACAAACTTAAAACAATAACAAGAAATTTAGCTCTTTCTCCACAGAATTTGAGGAACTCTGGTCTGACTCATCTAGGGAATCTTGTCAAAATGCAGATTCTTTACTTTACAAATAATAATTGTATATATTTATGGGGTTTTATGGGATACGATGTGATGTCTTGATAAATGTTTATATGGTGGAATGATTAAATCAAGCTAGTTAGCATATCCATCACTTCACACACTTACTCATTGTGATTTGAACATTTAAAATCTACTTTTAGCAATTTTGAAATATGCATTATTATAACTAAAGTCATCATGCTGTGATGACTCTAAAGTCATGACTCTAAGTTTAGATCTCTAAAACTTATTCCTCCTGTCTAACTGAATCACTTCTTTCCGTCTCTACCCCTCCCTCCCTAGCCCACAAGTCTGGTAACTATCATTCTACTCTCAACTTTTACTAGCTTGACTTTTTTTGAATTCTGCATATAAGTAAAATCATGCAGTATTTGTCTTTCTGTGCCTGGTTTATTTCACTTAACATAATATCTTCTAGGTTAATCCATGTTGTTGCAAATGACAGAAAAGAATTTCTTTCTTTTTTAGAGCTTAATAGTGTTCCATTGTATATATAAACCACATATACATTTTCTTTACCCATTTATCTGTTGATGCACACTTAGCTTGATTTTGTATCTTGGCTATTGTGAAAAATGCTTAATATAAGAATATATATATCTCTTCAAACAGGAGTTTTTTTGTGTGTCAACTCACCAACGCCAGTAATTCTGATTCAGTAGATTTGGAAGGGGCTTGTGAATTTGAATTCCTTTTTTTTTTTTTTTTTGAGACAGAGTTTAGCTCTTGTTGCCCAGGCTGTAGTGCAATGGCGCAATCTCGGCTCACTGCAACCTCTGCCTCCTGGGTTCAAATAAGTCTCCTGCCTCAGCCTCCCAAATGGCTGGGATTACAGGCATGTGCCATCATGCCAGGTTGTGAACTTGCATTTCTAGCAAGATACCAGGTGATGCTTCTATTCGGGACCATGCTTTGAGCAGCACTGGTCTAGTGTAAACAAAATGCAAGGCACTCTACACCGTTTGCCACTGATGATTAACAAACCTGGACATTTTCATTTTGTGGTTTCAGAACATAACACCTTTTAGATATTTATATTTACCACTTTCTGTGCTTTTAGGAGAATGCACAGAATTAACATTTGTTATCCTCAGACTGCTCTGCTCAGTAAGATTTTTCCATGTTATCACCTTCTACCCTCACAGAATTGACACTATGGTAGCATTTTCCTGCATTTATAAAGCTCCCTGTTTTATTATTAATATTTGAAAGATTTGCCAATGTGTTAGCAGCATAGAGCATACTGGGTCTAATGACCATAGCAGGCATTGCCTTCAGGAAATAGACATAGATTACAACTGGCATCAGCACTGACCTAAACTTTTAAGACATACTCATAAAAGATGGGCAGGGCTTGAGATTTCACAAAGAAAATCAATTGTGCCTGCCTATCCAAGATGCTCAGTAACTTATAATGTCTTCTTTGATTTTCTTTGCTCTGGTTTCTAGAACACCAGCCAATTGATGTTCCCTTCAAAAGGAACAAAGCTTAGCACTTAGAAAATTAACTGCTTCAGCCAGCCACGTGGCTAATTCCTGCAATTCCAGCACTTTGGGAGACCAAGGCGGGCAGATCACCTGAGGTCAGGAGTTCAAGACTAGCCTGATCAACATGGAGAAACCCCATCCCTACTAAAAATACAAAATTAGCCAGGAGTGGTGGTGCATACCTGTAATCCCAGCTACTTGGGAGGCTGAAGCAGGAAAATTGCTTGAACCTGGGAGGTGGATGTTGCGGTGAGCTGAGATTGCGTCATTGCATTCCAGCCTGGGCAACAAGAGCAAAACTCCATCTCAGGAAAAAAAGAAAGAAAGAAAATTAACTGCCTGAGGATGCAATGGTCACCTTCTCTCCTATGTGAACAGACACCTAGGAAGTGCAACACAGCTGTTCCTGGGACTTCAAGTCTTCCATCAGTATCTCTGGCATAGAAAAGCAGGAGCTTTCTTCAAGAGCAATTCCACTGCTAAGTCAATTAGCACAGGGTGTGGCAGGCTTTTAAAGAGATTAAACTACCCTCCCTACTGAAAGAAAATGATCAATTCTCAAATGGGACCCCTCTAATTATCCATTTGCTCAGATACAATACACTCCTGTTGGCAAATTATCTAGTTTCATCTGCATTGTTTGAATAAACGCTTTAGAATTCTGGGAAGGATGTGCAATTTAGAAAGTTTGTACACAAAAATGAGGCCAGGATCCTAAGAGGATGAAAACATTCTCAGAAGTCCAAATAATTGAAACCAAATCTCTAAATCAAAGCCATTTAAAGAAAGTTCTGAAAGACTAAGTTTTAAATTCTGTGTATATCCCAATTGCAGTAGTTCCTTTAATTTGATTTAGCAACTACTAAATATCTGTGCACATGCCTCTATACCTCAGTTTCCTCATCTGTAAAATGTAGATAATAGTACCTACTTTATAGGATTGTGGTAAGGTTAGATGAATTAATAAATGTCAAGTCTTGAAAATCACTCCTGGTACATAATAAGCATGATACAAAATTTCTGAGGATCTAAGTTACGAAGAGTTTTATGACTTGGTACACCCTGACCTCACTGCACACCCATACCTCGTAATTGGCATGCCTATCCTATGTATGAACACAATCCATGCTGGGTACAGTGGAAAGAGTGTAGACCGGCTCTGTCAAATTACAGAAATACAATGTAAGTAACTGATGTGGTTTGGCTGTGTCCCCACCCAAATCTCACCTTGAATTATAATAATCCTCAAGTGTGGAGGGTGGGGCCAGGTGAAGTGGATTTCTCAATACTGTTCTCATGGTAGTGAATAAGTCTCATGAGATCTGATGGTTTTATAAATTGGAATTCCCCTGAACACACTGTCTTGCCTGCCCCCATGTAAGACATGACTTTGCTCTTCATACACCTTCTGCCATGATTGGAGGTCTCCCAGCCATGTGAAACTAAGTCAATTAAACCTCTTTATAAATTACCCAGTCTCAAGTATGTCTTTATTAGCAACGTTAGAACAGACTAATACAGTAAATTGGTACCAGGAGTGTGGTGCTACTATAAAGATACCTGAAAATGTGGAAGCAACTTTGGAACCAGGTAACAGGCAGAGATTGGAACAGTTTGGGGGGCTCAGAAGAAGACAGAAAAATGTGGGAAAGTTTGGAACTTCCTAGAGACTTGTTTAATGGCTTTGACCAAATTGCTAATAGTGATGCAGACAATAAGGTCCAGACTGATGTGGTCTCAGGTAAAGATAAGGAACTTGTTGGGAACTGGAATAAAAGTCACCCTTGCTATACAAAGAGACTGGCAGCATTTTGCTCCTTCCCTGGAGATCTGTGGAACTTTGAACTTGAGAGAGATGATCTAGAGTATTTGGCAGAAGAAAAAAAAAAATTTTTTTTTTGAGACAGAGTTTCACTCTGTCACCCAGGCTGGAGTGCAGTGCTGCAATCTTGGCTCACTGCAATCTCCTCCTCCCCAGCTCAAGTAATTCTCATGTCTCAGCCTCCCAAATCGCTAGGATTACAGGCATTCACCACCATGCCCAGCTAATTTGTGTATTTTTAATAGATATGGGGTTTTGCTATATTGACCAGGCTAGTCTCAAACTCCTGACCTCAAACAATCTGTCCATCTCAGCCTCCCAAAGTACTGGGATTACAAGTAAGAGCTGCCATGCACAAACTTTTTAAAATTGAGAGGAAGTCTCACTCTGTTGCCCAGGCTGGAGTGCAGTGGCGTGATTTCAGCTCACTGTAACCTCTGCCTCTTAGTTTCAAGCAATTCTCCTGCCTCAGCCTCCTAAGTAGCTGGGACTACAGGCATGTGCCACCATGCCCAGCTAATAATCATGGTTTTGTTTTTTTTTTTTTTTTTTTTTTTGGTGGAAATGGAGTTTCACCCATCTTGGCTAGACTGGTCTTGAACTCCTGACCTCAAGAAATTGGCAGAAGAAATTTCTAAGTGGCAAAATGTCCAAGAGAAAGCAGAGCATAAAAGTTTGGAAAATTTGCAGGCTGACAATGCCATAGAAAAGAAAAATCCATTTTCTGGGGAGAAATTCAAGCCACCTGCAGAAATTTGCATAAGCAACAGGGAACCAAATGTTAATCACTGAGACAATGGAGAAAATGTCTCCAGGACATGACAAAGACCTTCACAGCAGCTCCTACTATCACAGGCCTGGAGGCCTAGAAAGGAAAAATGGTTTCGTAGGCCATACCCAGGGCCACCCTGCTCTATGTAGCCTCAGGACATGGTATCCTGTGTCCCACCTGCTTCAAGTCTAGCCTTGGCTAAAAGGGGCCAACATACAGCCCAGGCCATTGCTTCAAAGTGTGCAAGCCCCAAGCCTTGGCAGCTTACATGTGGTGTTGGGCCTATGAGTGCGCAGAAATGAAGAACTGAGGTTTGGGGAACTTCTGCCTAGACTTCAGAGGATGTATAAAAATGCCTGGATGTCTAGGCTGAGGTTTGCTTCAAAGGCAGGGCACTAATGGAGAACTTCTACAAGGGCAGTGCAGAAGGGAAATGTGAGGTTGGAGCCCCCACACACCGTCCCTACTAGGGCACTGCCTAGTGGACCTGAAAAAGCCACAGACACTCAAAATGCCAGCCTGTGAAAGCAGCCAGGAGGGTGGCCGTATGCTGCAAAGCCATAGGGACAGAGCTGCATAATGTCATGGGAGATCACCTCTTGTAACAACACACTCTGGATGTGAGACATGGTGTCAAAAGAGATCATTTGGACCTTTAAGCTTTAATGACTGCCCTATTGGATATCAGACTTTCATGGGGCCTGTAGCCCCTTTGTTTGGGCCAATTTCTTCCATTTGGAGCAGGTATGTTTACCCAATTCCTGTACCCTCATTGCGTATGGAAAGTAACTAACTTGAACTTGCTTTTGATTTTACAGGCTCCTAGGCAGAAGGGACCTGCCTTGTCTCAGACCAGACTTTGGACTGTGGACTTCTGAATTAATGCTAAAATGATTTAAGGCTTTGGGGTACTGTTGGAAAGGCATGACTGGTTTTGAAATTTGAAGACGTGAGATTTGAGAGTGGCTAAGGGCAGAATGATATGGTTTGGCTCTGTCCCCACCCAAATCTCACCTTGAATTGTAATAATCCCCAAGTGTTGAGGGTGGGGCCAGGTGGAGATAACTGCATCATGGGAGTGGTTTCCCCAATACTGTTCTCATGGTAGTGAATAAGTCTCACAAGATCTGATAAGAGTTCCTCTGAACACATTCTCTTGCCTGCCAACATGTAAGACATGGCTTTGGTCCTCATTTGCCTTCCACCACGATTGTGAAGCTTCCCCAACCATGTGAAACTGTGAGTCAATTAAATCTCTTTCTTTTATAAACTACCCAGTCTCTGGTATGTCTTTTATCAGCAGTGTGAGAACAGACTAATACAGTCACATATATAATATTAATTTTTTTTATTTTTATTTTTTGAGATAGAGTCTCACTTTGTCACCCAGACTGGAGTGCAGTGATGTGATCTAGGCTAACTGCCACCTCCGTCTCTCAGGTTCAGGCAATTCTCCTGCCTCAGCCACCCAAGTAGCTGGTATTACAGGTGCATGCCACTGTGCCTGGCTAAATTTTTTTGTATTTTTAGTAGTGACAGTTTCACCATTTTGTCCAGTGTGGTCTTGATCTTCTGACTGCATGATCCACCTGTCTCACCCTCCCAAAGTGCTAGGATTATAGGCATGATTTTTTTTTAAGTAAAAAGAGGTGAAACTAATTTCAATATTTTAAATTTTAACCCAATATACCCAAAATATATTATTTCAACATATCATCAATGTGAACATTATTAATTATATATTTTACATTCTTTTTTTCACAATGTCTTCAAAATGTGTTTACGTTACATGTAAGACACATGATTTAGATACTAGGTTTTCATTAGAAATACTTGATTAGAGGCTGGATGCAGTGGACACATGCCTGTAACTCAGCATTTTGGCTAAGGTAGGAGGATCCCTTGAACTCAGGAGTTCAAGATCACCTTGAACAATGTAGTGAGACTTCATCTCTATTTAAAAAAAAATTAGCTGGGTGTGGTCGCATGTACCTGGAGTCCCAGCTACTTGGGAGGCTGAGGCAGGAGAATTGCTTGAGCCTGGGCAGTCAAGGCTGCAGTGAGCTACGATCACACCTCTGCACTCCAGCTTATGCAACAGATTGAGACCCTGTGTCAAAAATAATTTTTTAAAAGAAATACTTGATGAGGCCAGGTGCAGCAGTTCACACCTGTAATCCCAGCACTTTGGGAGGCCGAGGCTGGATGACGGCTAGAGCTCAGGAGTTTGGAACCAGCCTGGGCAACAAAGTGAGAACTTGTCTTACAAAAAAAGTTTGGAAATTAGCCAGGCTTGGTGACAATACCTGTGGTCCCAGCTACATAGGAAGCTGAGGCAGGAGAATTGCTTGAACCCAAGAGGTGGAGGCTGCAGTGAGCCAAGATCATGCCATGCACTCCAGCGTGGGCAACAGAGCAAGGCCCTGTATTAAAAAAATATATATTTGATCAGTACATAGATTTCATAAAATTTAGCATTGAAAATGTAGATTCACTTATCCAAGTTGTTGCAAACATGCTTGAAATTTTGCAGTAACTAAATTGAGTTTTCCAATTACTGAATTGAATATTGGTTTTCTAATTAAAATTAAATCATAAATTCAGTTCCTCAGTCAAAGTAGGCAGATTTCAGTGCTCAAGCACAACATGTGGCTGTGGGTACCATATGAGACAGCACAGGTGTGAGCTTTGCAAAGAGACAGGCCTGCCATGTAGTCATACACTGTGGAACATGTTAGCTGAATTGTCTTAGTCACAATTTCCTAATTTACAATTTACAAATGTACTAATCCACAAAAAATATATATCCACCATGAATTATTCTCTTTAGTATGAGAGGTAATATATCAACACTGTATAGCACAACAAACAGATTTTAGTAAGTCCTCAATAAGTAGTGACTACTTTTTACTTACTATTTTAAGAACAAAACAGAAACACCACTAAAGCTAAAGAATTATACAATGAACCCCCATACACTTGTTTCCTAGATTCTACAATTGTTAATATTTGGTTATATTTGCCTTATTATTTATGTAGCTAAATATCCATTCATCAGTTCATCTTACTTTTTCATGTATTTCAGAGTAAATTGCAGACATCAGTACACTTCACCCCTAAAACTCCAGGATGCATATCATTAACTTATTGTTTGGTTTTGGTTCTTTCTCTTCATTTCTTCTTTCCTTCCTTACTTGTGTTCATCCTTTTTTTCTTTTTCCTTCCTTCCTTCTCTCCCTTTGCTTCCTTCCTTCCTTCCCTCCTCAATTTTTCCTTATTTACTTTAGATAAAATGTGTGTCTAGTGAAATGCAAACATATTAAATGAACAACTGGCTATGTACTGCCAATGGGCATATCTGCGTAAGCCAAATCTCTATCAAGGTATAGAACATGCCCATTATCTAGAAAGTTCCCTCACACACCTTCCTTGTTAATTCCAGCCCCACTGCACACTGCCCCTCCCCAGGCAATGATTGTTCCAGTTATCCCCCATTGATCAATTAAGCCTAATCTAGAGTTTCAAGTAAATGGAATCATACAATATGTAGCCTTTCGTATAAGGCACCTTTCACTCAGCACTGTGCTTTTGAGACTCATTCATGTTGCATATTTATTTATTTTTTTTTTTTAACTATTGAGCAGTAATTATGTCTGTTTTTAATCAAGGGAACTGATGATGACCTGACCCTCCCTGAACAACTTATTCCATTCTTTCACAGCACACTAAGTTCTTCATCGGGTCAATCCAGCATGGATCTCCCTAAAACGTGCAGCTTTTAATGCTAGCTCAACTCCTTAGTATTAATGAAGAATAAAAAGCACTTTTTAAATACAACATCCTCTATAAAGTTTACACATAGGTAAGAACTTCTTCTGATACTTCTATGAAAAAGACAACAATCTTCCTAATTCCTTTAGTCTTTCTGTACACAATTGTGTTTTAGCTTCTTTCAGTTTCCTTCTCATTCGCTGTGTTCACTCCCTTAGCACAATGTGTAATTTATATTGTTTTCTTGTTTATTGGATATCTTTACCCACTAGACTATAAGTTCCAAAGGAAAACCCCACGTCTATTTTAGGCACCAGTGTACACCCAGCACCTAATACAGTGCCTGGCACTCAACAAATAATTCATTGAATGAATAAGTGAACATATGAAGGAAGGAAGAAGCTCGCCTGTGAACATGTTTAATTTTGTCAATATGTTAAGAGTGTCTGGAGCAGCAAGCCGGCCTTCCAGGGGCCTGAGGCTGGAGTTTGTAGGAAACACTAATTCCCAAGCAATACGCCTTAGGGATGCACCAAGCATCCCTTCTTGGCCAGAAGAAGAACCTTGAGCCGCTATCACTGTTGCTTTTTTACTGAGCTGAATGGATAGACTGGACCAAAACCTGAAATTTCACTTAAAATCTAAAATCAGTCATAATTATCTGGGCCCCTGATTTCATGTTCCACCCCCCTCAGATCTCCAGAATTAAGCAGACACTGTTTAGGAGGGTTTTGCCCACATGCCTGAAGTCCAAATATATGAGATAATTTTCTAAAACATCTATTTGTTTTGCCCTTCTTGGAGTTTTCTTTCTCGTCTTCCAAGAACATAGCCAGACCTTTGTGTTCCCTTTCTTGTTTGTGATCCATAAAAGCAGAAATTATGTTTAGACAATTTGGCGAGTTTTTCCAGAATCACAGGACTCCTGAAGGAATTATCCTAGGGATAGGGAAGAAGGAGGAATTTTAAAGTAGCTAAAGGAAGGAGAGATATTTTTCCCAGACTGGGAAGGGGTTGGGGTTGTCAGATTCTTCAAACAGTGTGACCCACACCCACCCTCCCTGCACTGTGGAGGGAAGATAGCAGGACCTCAGGATGCTGTGAATGCGGGGTCTGGGAGCATCTGGACTCCGACCACCAGGCTCCCAATACCAACAATGACAGATCAAGTCCCAGCTTCACAAAAAAAAAAAAAGCTGCAGAACTGCTCACCTTCAGTGAGTTACCTAGCTTGGGACCCAGGATTTCAGTGCTCAGTCTGATGTCCTGAGTGAAAGAGCCTTCTCCTGAATTTAATGTAAGCTTTCTGATTTCTTATATGGCGCTAGAAAAAGAGGAAGAGAATCCCATCCTCATGTCCTCCTCTGTAATGACTAAAATTGATACATTTTTGCCACTTGAGAGAGATGGAAACTCTGAGATTAATTTAATTTTATTTTTAAAAATAAAGACATATTACGTTAATTAAGCACTTGAGATTATGGAGTAAGATTTATAAGGACAAAGAGGAAGGAAGAGGGGTATGCAAGGGAGAAACAGAGGCAAGAGAAAAGAAAAGAAGGGAAAATGAGGGAAGAAAGAAGGTGGAGTGTGGCGAGGGTATGAATGGATGCCATGTACTACAGAGCTGAGTAACTGTGAGCTAACGAACTGCCACGGAATGGCGATTCTCTCCTTTTCTTGGCGAAACACATATTCATAATGATAAAATGAAGAAAGATTTTTAGAGCTATGGTTTTTGCAGGACTGAAAGTCAACAAACTCTCAAATATGACTAGATGTAATTGCATTGTGTGTGTCTGGGTGTTTTCTTGATAGGCCAGTAGTGTTTGATAAGTAACAAAATAGGTGTCATTAATTAACAAATACAATCCACAAAGCTTGGTGGTTTTTGTTTTGTTTTGTTTTGTTTTGTTTTTTTGCCTTTGTTTCAGCAAAACACTATGTTGTAATTGGCACTTTCACTTATTTTATATTCTCTTGACAGTAATGCCAAAATAGATGCTTTTTAAAAAATATTATTGTCCTAAGGTAGTTTTTTTATTACTAATTTCTGTTTGGGGAAAATTTACTCTGCTAACACAGTAGCAACTGGAGTTGTCAATAAAATTCCTTTATAGATCATGTCCAAACATTGCATTTGGATTGTTGGTCATAGATTATTTTTACCCCAGACAATATTACCAAATATTTCCATTTTAATATATAGTCATATCACAATTTTTACCATCTCATAAAACAACATCTAGAGCCATATACAAAAAACAACTACTCACAAAATGTCTAGATGTGTAGTTATAACGATGTCAGAGTAATTTGGATGATTTCATTTCAGAATATGCTCCTCAGACTCCATGTGCTAGTGTTCTGATGCTGTGCTAATTTGTAAATACCTGTGGAAACACAAAGAGAAGTAAGAAAGTAGATGCTCAGCACAACTGGGAAATGATATTTGATCACAAGGCTCTATTGCCTTCAATGCTATCAGAGAAAAACGATTTGACAAGCTAATTAATTTGTCACAGACTCTAAGGTAGTGTTCATCGCTGATGTGAGTAGCAGCAGGACAGCTCATAAGTCTTTAAGGCATTTGGATACAGGACAAGGATGGAGAAGTATTTGCCTGGGGCCTGAATGATGTGAGTCATGAGGGTGGGTATTTAGGGTCACACTGTCTCAGCACTGAAAACTGGATCCCACGTGGCAGAGGTTCCCACATGTTCTTTAATTAATCTGTGTCTCTATGTGATGTGTAGGGCTCTCTAAAGTATGGGGTTAGGGCTGAGCCCCTCTTGCCTGGCCTAGCTGAGTACTCAGAAGGAGAAAGAGAATGAAGAGAGGGAAGGAGGAGACAGAAAAAAGGAAAGTGGATAAGAAAGGACCTGAAGCTACCTCCCACACCTCCAAAAAATTAAAACCTCTAACATTAATGATCTCATTTAAAAAAAAAAAATAACCCTCAGCACTGGTGCATCCATGAAACAGATTCAGCTCACCTGCATTTAGAGTGTCCACAAATGTACTTAAATATGGAAATATGATATATATATTTACTAAAATTCTTTAATACAATATATTGGTTAAATTTATATATATCCCTTCTGTTTTTTTCTATTGCAAATGAGATCATTTTTTTCTTCCCGATTCTTTTCCCTTTACTCTTCTTAGACTCCCTCCACGGGTGAGGTGGGGTGCAGGTGTGGGATGAAAGGGACAGTAAACAGCATGTCTCACATTATGGGTACCACATGCAGAATTTCAAGGAACAGTAGATTTTTTTTTTTTATAATTTTGAGAATCCATGTGGAATCGACCATTTGCAGAAGGCAAAATAGGTCATTGAAAACAAACATCAGCCACCTGAAATCTCCATCAATTCTTGAAAATGACATTTCTAATGCACATACAGACAAACATGAAATATATTCTTAAAACTATTTGAATGGATAGTTGGGTTTTTTTTTTTTTTAAGAAAACTTACTTATTGCACTCATTTATTCATTTGTTTGTTTGTTCATTCATTTGTTGCCACAATCTGTTGAAAGTTTCATGAAAAACATGACCCTGCCTTTGGTTTATCTTTTGGAATCCAGTGCACAGTTGTGTCCACCCAAGCAGAGCCAGTGAGGCTCTTGCAAGTTCTCCACTGAACGACTTGGCAAGAGCTTTGATACTGCAGAACACATTGTGTGTGTGTGTGTGTGTGTGTGTGTGTGTGAGAGAGAGAGAGAGAGAGAGAGAGAGAGAGAGAGAGTGTGTGTGTGTGTGTGTGTGTGTGTGTGTGTGCAGTTGGTGAGGACTTTGTTTCCAAAACTGGTAGAAGTCTAGAAATCATTGAATATCACTCATTGCATTGACTTTTAAAACATCCCTAAGATGGTGGCCCCGAACACATCAAGCCATCAAGATATTTTTTGTTTATTTAGACTTTAAGCATAAAGAAAACAGTAATCTCTACCTCTAAATTGAACCAGAGGCTAGTAAAGAAGAGAGAGAGAAACACAGATGTCACAGTGAGAAATATGGTCGGATGAACAGCACAGACTCTTGCACTCTAAATGGCCAGATGACAGCTGGATGACAACAATCCTCGGAGGAATGAAGGACTTTTTGCTCGCCCAGAAGATTGAAGGGCTTACAGAGTGCTGACAAATGGCTGATAATCCCCGCTGTAAAGCAGCCTGGTCCTGAACTATCACAAGTTGTCTCTCAACAGAACTGCCCGAGGGTGGTGGCCGCTGTTGCTCCCACCACTCTTCAGTAGAAGTGCAAAGACGTAAGTGACATCCAGGCCACAGGTCAAGGACTCATTTTCCCCCTTGGATAATCAGGATCTTGGTACAATTCACAGGTGGGCTTTTCCCCCTGGGAGGAAAAGGTGGAGCAGCTGATTATGGGAGATGAAGCTCCAGTTGAGTAAACTGATCACACCACTTACTGGTGTGGACTCTGAGCCCATCACTTTGCTTCCCAGAGCCTCCACTTCCATGCATTTAAGCAGGGCGAGGCCCACCTAATAATTGTGTTACTGTGGGGCTTTGATAAAATGTCGTAAATGGGTAACCTACTCAGCAAATAATCATCCCTTTTCTTTTTTTTTTTCCATAAAATTTATTTTTCAAATTGACAATTTTTTTTCTATTTATGGTGTATAACACGTATTGTAGAATGGCTAAATTGACTTTATAATGTATGTATTGCCTCATACACATCGTTTTTTGTGGTGAGAACACTTAAAATCTGTTCTCTCAGCAATTTTCAAGTATACGATACTATTATTAATTATAGTCAAAATGTTGCATAATCAATCTCTTGAACTTCTTTCTAATAGAAATGTTGTACCATTTGGCCAATATCTCTCAATCCTAGCATCACCCCCAGTGCCTGGTAACCATCATTCTACTCTCTGCTTCTATGAGTTCAACTGTTTTAGATTCCCTGTAAGTGAGATCACATAGTATTTGTCTTTCTGTGTCTGGCTTATTTCATTTAGTGTAATATCCTCCAGGTCAATCCATGTTGTTGCAAATGACAGAATTTCCTTCTTTTTAGAGCTGAATAGTATTTTATATATATATATATGTATATATATATATATGAATAAAGAAAATGTGGTATATAATTTATTACATATGCCACATTTTCTTTATTCATTCATCATTGTTCATGGGTGCATAGATTGGTACCACTTCCTGGCTATCATGACTTATGTTGCAATGAATATGGAGTGCTGATATGTCTTTGACATACTGATTTCACTTCCTTTGGATATATACTCAGCAGCAGTGGGGTTGCTGAATCCTATGGTAGTTGTATTTTTTTTTTTTAAAGGATTTCTTTTAGAGACAAGATTTGGCTATGTTGTCAAGGCTGGACTCAAACTTCCTAAGCTCAAGTGATCTTGCCACTTCAGCCTCCTGAGTTGCTGAGACTACAGGAATACACTACCACATGGTACTTTAAAATTTTTAAGGAAACTTTACATTGTTTTCCATAGTGATTTTACTGTTATCTCTTTTCAAATATTATTTTTCTATCTCAATATAAATATCCCATGAGCCTTTCAAAATTTCCGTAGGCCTATCATCTTATAAAATGACTAATGCCATCAAATAGGAAGGAAGACGAAGAGAATGCTTGTCACTGGGGAGGATGAGTCATCGCTGAACAGCTATGGGCATGGCAGAATTCCCTAGACCTCCCTGGTAGAACCCTGAGCCACTTGCCAGTCCCCAAGTCCTGACCCAGGAATAAGGATTCCTGCTGCAGGAAATATCCCAAATGCTCAAGGAGCACATTCAGAGGATGGCTATTTGCTGGGCCCCTTTCTTCTGTCACTACTTGCTGGCTCTTGAGAGCTGTGCTGTCCTGTCAAATACACACTAGCTTCCTTCACACATATGCAAAAGCTCCAATGGAAGCTCCCCCTCTATGGCATGAACCAGATTCCTTCTATTTATAAGCAGCAGCCCAACAGGCAGGCTTCGTTCTGTAACTTGCAGTTCTCAGCAAGCTGCACCAGAATAGAGATGTGTTCATACTTTCCAGTCACCCAGATTGCCACTTCAGAAACAGAGTGATAGACAAATACGCTGCAACCCGTTTATAACATTTTCCCATGTTTAACTTCCAAATTGGAGAGTCTTAAGCACAGTTGCCAAAAGCAATTTTTTTTTTGAAATGCAATATATATATATTTTTTCTTGGTTTCTTAGTAAATGGTAACTGAATTTTTTCCCCCTACTGTTTCTTTTCAGAGGCCAAGAGTTTTTCACTCTTGGTCTGCAATACCCTGCCTGGGCTATCACCCAAATGGCTTTCACACTTAAAGTGAGAAAGAATTAAGTGCTTCTGCAATTGAAAAATGGTTCTGTCTGCCTTGGAGCCACAAAGCTCTCTTTACTGAACTATTGCTTTTAAGACTCCAAAGCTAAGTGTACCAGTGAGCCTACAATGGTGCCAAGAAAGAAACTAGAGAATGAAGAAAATCCCATCACTTTTCTGGAGCACATCTGGGTGTATTCACCCAGTTTTTACTCCCAGATGTTTTGGAGGAGGAAATCTCACAGCTGTTCTCCGGTTTTCATATAGTGAGCCTAGTACAACCTCAAAGGTTGCCGTCTTGATATAATTTCCACGCAATAACAGTCTAAATTGGTTGTGGACTACATTTTCAAATTCAGTTTGTCAGAAGGAGATTCTTCACCTATGCTTCTAGTAGAATACAATACTGATCTTACTCTAACGGCAGGAAAAAGCAGGTAAGCTCATCTCCATCAACGATTATCCTCTTCACAGGACTAAACAAATCTCTTTACATCCCAAAAGTATATATTATCCCGTAATCTGTGTATGTCTTTTACAAAGCAGGCTTGCTAAGGGGAAGACGTATTTGAATCAATTTGCCCTAAACACTTTCAAGCATTTTGCTAAACATGTACTTACTGTTATGCCCCTAAACAGTATGGCAATCTTCCACCTTCTAGCTAGCACGTAAGTACAGCCTTAGCTCTGTGAATGGTGGCCTGGCAAATCCTCCGGGAGTTTACCAATTTGCAAGAAGCTCTATTACAATGCTTTATTATCACGTTTTCTTTTCGAAAATGAACTGTAGATGTTCAAGTCATCATTTCTTTTAAGTGCTTTTTCTTACCGAACTTTGAAGCAAGGCTAACAATGTTTTTCAACACCAATTTAAAAAATTCGACTGGGATCAGCAAGGACACTAAAAACCAGTAAAAAGTAGAGAGATTTATATTTGAAACGGAGAAAGGGACAGCCCTGAAAATCATAGAGCAGTCAGTTTAGTTTTCATACCTGGGAAACATCAGAACAAATCATCAAAAAAATCAATTTGCAAACACCCATAAGATCACAGAATACTAGGTAATAATCAACATTGCTTTGTGAAGAACAGTCTTGTCAGAACCATCTAATTTCCTTCTAAAACAGAGTGACAGGCCTAGTAGATCAGAGGGATTAAATAGATGTAACAGAGCTTGAATTTTACAAAGCTCTTGATTCTCTCTTCCATGATATGCTCATCAACAGATGACTTCAGACCAGAAGAAATTTGCTGTAAAGGTTTACTACAAAGCAGAGCTCTCTGTGTTTCAGCAATTAATTGGCAGGTGGGGATTTGGATAGGAGGATATTTGGTGTGATACTACTTGGCACAGCAATGAGTGGTTCCTGGACACTTTGACATGCCCATCAGCCCCAAACATAGTCCTGGCACATGCTATGTCCTCAATCAACTCTTATTTGATAAAAGAATGATGAATCAGATAGGAACTGTTTGCTGACCTATCATGACTCTAAAATGAATGAATAGGCCAGGTGTGATGGCTCACACCTGTAATTCCAGCACTTTGGGAGGCCAAGGCAGGTGGATCACCCGAGGTCAAGAGTTCAAGACCAGCCTGGCCAACATAGTGAAACCCTGTCTTTACTAAAAATACAAAAATTAGCCAGGCATGGTGGCAGATGTCTGTAATCACAGCTACTCAGAAGGCTGAGACAGAAGAATCGCTTGAACCTGGGAGGCAGAGGTGGCAATGAACTAAGATTGCACCACTGCACTCCAGCCCAGGCAACAGAGGGAGACTTCATCTCCAAAAAAATAATAACAAAATAAGTGGATAGACCAGCATTTTGTGGAGGAGTATTTGTCCTTCCTCTATGAAGAGTCAGCTCGCTATGGGCACTGGAGACTATTGGGTAAGGGATTTACATTGTTTGGGAAAGATTTAGTTACAGATTACTTTGACGGGTTTTACAAATATGCAGAAATAATGGTGTGAAATTTATATTGGAGAAAATCAAATGACATAAACCCAAGCTTTGTAAAATTAAAATGAATGTTATATGAAATACTGGTTAATTGAAAGGTATGCCATATCTTTAAGACATCTTGGAATAAAAATTTTGAGAAAGGTCAGAGGATGCAAGGAGCCAGCACATCAAAGTCAGAATCTCAAAGGCTTGGACACTTACCAGTTGTGTGACTTTGGAAAAGTTATTTAACTTTTCTCAGGCTTCTGTGTCCTTGCATGTATAATGAGCCTCCAAAGTCCCATAGAGTTGAAGTCAGAAATAAATGAGAGAGAATTCAGAAATATATGAAATATATATATTTAGGCAACTAGTTAGACAGGTACCTCCCCCAGAGTCAGACATACTGTAGGCATGTAATAAATATCAGATTCACCACTTCCATTCACACCCGTATGTGAATTGGGTGATATTTATTGCATGCCTACCATATGCCAACTGAATTTGGCTAAATTTTCCTAAAGAAAGTGACTTATCGGTAGATTCAGTGACACAGCTACCAAGTTCCTGTCTTCTGCCATCATTCTGAAGTCACGGATGGCTGCTTCTCATCCCCCATCCCAGTTTCTGTAATTTAAACACCAGGCTGCATCTAGTGTATGGCTTACTATGTGAAACAGCTAACTTTTCCTGGGAGTAATCTAGGGGGTTGCCTGCCCAGTTGCTAGACCCTTCCCCTCCTCCCAGATGCATGGCTAGGCAATTTCTGGTATCTTCAACATCTGGGTCACAGTCAAGTCATCTGAAGAGGGCACCTGAGACAATCTAGGCCAATCACCAGCATCACAATCAACTATTCCATGGGTGGCCATCTGACCCTCCAGACTTGGCTTCAGAGTCTCTTCATAGAATTGTTTTTGAACTTGAACTCAGAGAATTTAAGAGGAATCAGCCTTTCCTTTGTTGTTACAGTCTGTTGAACCAATGGTGATGTTTCCCACCATGAGAAAAAGGCATTCTGTAATAAATACAAAAGACTGCTCAAAGAACAGCAGAGTAGTGTAAAGAACACAACCTGGAAACCTTGGAACCCTGATTCCAGTTGTTCCCAAGACTCACCTGCATTCTTGCTCTTCTGTAACTTGTTTCTTCAAACCTTTCAATTCCCCTAGCCAATCAACTATTTGTTTTTGCTTAAGCCTTTTCACGTTTGGTTTCTGTTATTTGTAACTAGATTTCAAAAAAAAAAAAAAAAAAGAATTCAACTAAAATTCCTTTTCAAAAATAATCTTTGAACATACCCTGAAATATTTAGAGTAAAATGATAGAAACTGTATTGAGTCAAAGCTTATGCACATTAGGATGATTGAAACACATTTCTAAAAAGTCTTTCAGGCCAGGCATGGTGGCTCACTTCTGTAATCCCAGCACTTCAGGAGGCTTGAGGTGGGTGGATCACTTGAGGCCAGGAGTTAGAGACCAGCCTGGCCAACATAGTGAAACCCTGTCTCCACTGGGAAAAAAAAAAAAAATGCAAAAATTAGCTGGGTGTGGTGGTGCACACTTGTAATCCCAACTACGGGGGAGGCTTAGGCATACACAAGAATCACTTGACCAGAAGGTGGAGGTTGCAGCTCATGCCACTGCACTCCAGCCTAGGCAATAAAGTGTGACTGTCTTAAAAAAAAAAAAAAAAAAGCTTTTCAGGAAAGTTTTACCAATTTCAACTCTCATCTACAATATATGAGAATTGAGAATGTCTGTTATCCACTATTCTCTAACACTGGATTAAAAATAATTGTTGTGGCCAGTTTGATACGTGAAAAATACTATCTTGAATTTGTACTCATTCAATTATAAGTTCTAATAACAGGCTAGGCACAGTGGCTCACACCTGTAATCTCAGCACTTTGGGAGGCTCAGGCAAGTAGATCACTTGAGGTCAGAAGTTTGAAACCAGCTTGACCTACATAGTGAAAACCTGTCTCTACTAAAATACAAAAATTAGCCGGGCATGGTGGCAGGTGCCTGTAAGCCCAGCTACTTGGGAGGCTGAGGCTGGAAGAGCACTTGAACCCAGGAGGTGGAGGTTGCAGTGACCTGAGATTGCACCACTGTACTCCAGCCTGGGTGACAGAGCAAGACTCCCTCTCAAAAATAAATAAATAAATAATAAATAAATAAATTATAAGAACAGAAGTATTCATTTTTAATCTTTGCTGAATAGTCCATTTGTGTTATTTGGTACATTTTACTATTAAGTTTGTAAAAGCCACCTATACATAAAAATATTAAAACTGGTTGTCATATATGCTGCAAATATTTCATGCAGTTTTGTTATCTGCATGGTTGCTTTGCTCTTCTACATAACAGTCAGTTGAAGGTCAAATAAAGAACTATAATTCCCATATCTTTTTTCAGAAATAGTACTACAATTATTCTTTTAGTGAATTCTCCAAACCAATAATACCCACTGATTCTTAAGTATCATTGAATTATCTGAATATAATCAGAACATAATCAACACTTTAAAGTTTCCTTAACTATTTAAAACCTTAGATTTCTTTTACCCTTCCAAGGAAATATGTTGCAGTTGTCCTAATAGAGTTGACTATTTTTGCATGGAGGAAAAGCTCGGGTACCATTAGCAGCTCTGCTCAATCTTGACATCTCTCCATCTCGTCAATTTTTCTTCCTTCTTTCTGGCAGGTCAGTTTCCTCGGTCCTTTCTTTTCTCCACTATATCTTAAGAAAGTCTTCTTTATATAATTTACTTCTTAGATGTTAAAAAGTCTGGCTGGGCACAGTGGCCCAGCACATTGGGAGGTCAAAGTAGGAGGATCAGTTGAGCCCATGAGTTCAAGACTACCCTGGGCAACATGGCAAAACCTTGTCCGTACAAAAAAACAGAAAAATTAGTCAGATGTAATCATGAACACCTATAGTCCTAACTGCTTGGGAGGCTGAGGAGAAGCTTGATTGAGCCCAGGAGGTTAAGGCTGCAGAGAGCTGAGATTGCACCACTGCACTCCACCTTGGGTGACAGAGTGAGACCCTGTCTCAAAAAAAAAACCCAAAGCAAAATAACTATTTAATCAATCCCAAGAAGTCATAGTTACAAGACTACTAAAGTAACAAAAAAAATCTAAAATCCCTGCATATGGCTAGAAATGATTATAAGTGACCCTGAAATTCATTGTTGGCTTAATAACAACTTGGAGGGAGATCAGAACCAAATGCGACAAAAAGAGACCTAGATTATGGATTTCTCTTTTACTGTTAGGGAAAAAAATGTCAATGAGACCTGAATTACAGGTAACCTGTGTATTAGTTATATATTGCCGTGAAACAAATTACTTCAACAATATCTTAAAACAGCAAAAATTATCTCATAGATTCTGTGAGAAATCCAGAAGCAGTTTAGCCAGGTGGTTGTGGTTCAGGATTTCCAATGAACCTGCAGTGTGTGAGCTGAGGCCAGAGGCTCCACTTCCAAGCTCGCTCACAGGGCAGTTGACCAAGCCGAAGTTCCTCACACAAGAGACTCTCCCCAGAATGCTCACAACAGGGCAGGTGGCTTCCCCAGGGTGAGTGATGGCAGGGGGAAAGAAAGACGGCAAAGCTGAAACCGCGGTGTCCGTTATAATCTGGTATAACCTAATATACCATTACTTTTGCCACTGGTGAACCAGCTCACTCCCGGTACAATGGAGGAGGGCTGCACACAGAGGGGAGTCCCAAGGCGGGTTCGTTGACAGCCACCTTTTTTTTGGGGGGGGGGATGGAGTTTCACTCTGTCACCCAGGCTAAGGTACAGTAGCATTCACTGCAACCTCTGCTTCCCGGGTTCACGTGATTCTTCTGCCTCAACCTCCCAAGTAGCTGGGATTACAGGTGCCACGACGCCCAGCTAATTTTTGCATTTTTAGTAGAATTGGGGTTTCACCATGTTGGCCAGGATGGTCTAGAACTCCTGACCTCAGGTAATCTGCCCATCCACCTTGGCCTCCCAAAGTGCTGGGATTATAGGCATGAGCCACCATGCCTGGCCTGGCAGCCATTTTATAAGTTGGTGACTTATTTTGGCTCTGTTTTCTTTTCTCTTAGATCTGCCTATCTTATTTCTCAGCATTCTGTCCAAGCCTTTCCTCCCTTCACTCCGTATGTGTGGCCATCTCCTCCATGCCTATGGCAGTATTTCTATGGAAATACAACTATCACCTCGGCCTAGATGTTCTTCTCATGCCTCTGGACTTATATTTTCATTTTCATCTGAGACCTCTCCATGTCTATTCTCATGGTAAATGCCATACCCAATTCCTCTCTTATCTCAGACAATGACACTGCCAGCCACTCAGCTGCCCAAGCCAGACACCTGGACCTAATGTTTGACTTTAATACAGGTGGCCATACACACCTGTTGGTTTGTGTATTAGACATTGAAATACGGTCTTTCTTAGAAAGCCTTACAGTAAAAACAGAATTTACCTTTTTAAATAGTTTACCCACCACCAATCTGCATTGTAAAAGTTGTGTAACTTTTCTAATCAATCTGATCATTGCCACATTTTATATGACAACTTTTATTCATATTAGTCAAGTTAATAGTTCCAAGAACAAATATTCATTAAGCCAAGAATTCTGTCTTAGCTTAAGAGGAATGAATTGGGGGAAGATCTCACATTTATTACCACCTCTGTGCCTGCCACTAGCATAGCATGGGTTTGTCATGTCCAAAGCAAGGGTGGAGGGAGCGAGGGGTCAGCTTTCCATTCTGACATCAGTCATATCTCCCTGGACTGTGGAGGTCTCAGGAAAGATTTTTCAGGAACTACAGATGAGTAGGATTATAGTTTTGCAACATCCTGAAAAGAAGATCCCACTTAAAAACACCCATAGCTGCCCAGTTCTCCTCTAGGGAGCCAATTATGCACTCATCTAAATAGCTATGAATGCTGCAGTAGCTCTGGCAGCCCTTGTTTTTCACAGAAAAGCAATTCAGACAGTAACTTAACTGGTCCAAGTTCTATGCTGAGATCTTAATTAAAACTCTACAGTCATCTCTATGAATTCCCTGAGTTCTTGGCCATGCGGGGAGAGTCAGCCTTCTTTAATGCAGGTGTGTGATACTGAGCCCGCAGGCCACATCATCAGACCGTCCTCAAACTTGGCCAACAGATTAAAATGGCTTTGTGTACCCAGAATTGTGGCAATCAGGATTTCAAGCAACCTGTGTCCTTTGCCTTGAAGCCCATCAACCTATCCCCCTGTGAAGAGGGCCTCCTGTTATCTTAGTGTAATTTTAACATGACTGTAAACAATTATTTAACCACCATGGTTGGGCCTTTATGAACTCATGAATCAAAACACACAAAAGTAATCAAGGAAAAGCTTCCCTTGTGTCCCATATCATACAAGAATGTTGGACTTATTACAAAGAACATTTTTTTAAAAGAAATAAAAAAAGAAAAGGAAAAAAACAAGGCCAGAACAAAATGTAGCATTTTTCTAAAAAAAAAAAAAAAAAAAAAAAAAAAAAAAATTAACACAAAGTTGTGTGTGTTTTAAAAAGCTAACTACATTTTGAAGTTGGAGGAGAAAAAAATAAAGCATGATTGGGATATCACCAATCAAAACATTTTAAAGATATTTTTGATGCTACATGTTTTTTGATGTTTTCATTACCATTAAAATATACAGCAGCTGGGTGCAGTGGCTCACACCTGTAATCCCAGAGCTTTGGGAGGCTGAGGTGGGCAGATCACCTGAGGTCAGGAGTTTGAGACCAGCCAGGCCAACGTGGCAAAACCCCCTCCCTACTAAAAATACAAAAATTAGCCGGGCATGGCAGTACCTGCCTGTAGTCCCAGCTACTTGGGAGGCCGAGGCAGGAGAATTGCTTGAAACTGGGAGTTGGAGGTTGCGTGAACCAAGATGGTGTCACTGTACTCCAGCCTGAGTAACAGAGTGAGACTCCATCTTAAAAAACAAATAATTAAATAAATATAAATATATACATACACATACACAGCTTTTTGTTTTCTTGAGACAGATTCTCGCTCTTATTGCCCAGGATGGAGTGCAATGGCATGATCTTGGCTCACTGCGACCTCTGCCTCCTGGGTTCAAGTGATTCTCCTGCCTAAGCCTCCCGAGCAGCTAGGATTACAGGTACTCACCAACCACGCCAGGCTAATTTTGCGTATGTTTAGTAGCAACAAGGGGTTACCATATTGGCCAGGTTGGCCTCGAACTCCTGACTTCAGGTGATCCACCCAACTTGGCCTCCCAAAGTGTTGGGATTACAGGCATGAGCCACCACGCCTGGCCACACATAGCTTTTAACAACATCTCTCATCTAAAGATTAGATGAGTCACATATAAAATAGCATCAAATTAAAAACCAAGCTTCTCAGGGCCAAGCACACACTGTAACAAAGCCCATGCCTTACTTTATTATTTTTTTAAGAAGTATGGACTGGCCGGGCATGGTGGCTCACGCTTGTAATCCCAGCACTTTGGGAGGCCGAGGTGGGCTGATCACGAGGTCAAGATTGAGACCAGCCTGGCCAACATGGTGAAACCCCGTCTCTACTAAAAAAAGAAAAATACAAAAATTAGCTGGGCATGGTGGCATGCACCTGTAGTCCCAGCTACTCGGGAGGCTGAGGCAGGAGAATTGCTTGAACCCAGGAGGCGGAGGTTGCAGTGAGCCAAGATTGTGCCACTGCACTCCAGCCTGGTGCCTGGCAACAGAGCAAGACTCTGTCTCAAAAAAAAAAAAAAAAAAAAAAAAGAAGTATGGATTATTTTCTTGGGCATAGTGAAAAAGTAATTTTTAGTGACTGATTAGAAGAGATGCAGAGAACATATGGAAGTACTATGTGGGAGTGAGACAATACAAAAGAGGGAACCAAAAGAACATTCTAGATAGCATCATCCCAGTCCCTGAGGACAAGAACACGTGCTGACAGTGGGCAGATGCTGAGACACTAGCTCTGGCATCAGAGCAAGCTTCTGTTATTGCCCCTTGATCAAGTCACTTAACCTCTGTGAATCTGATTCCTCATCTGCAAAATGAGTTCAAAAACATCAGTCCACTAACCCTTTCAATTCCAAAATAAAAAATTCAGAGAAATCTAGAAGTTTTTTCATGATGCATTTGGGAACAAAACCAACCTAAAAGGAGCTGTAGATGTTTATGGCCATTACTTACTCCACTGAACATGAACATTTGGATGCTTTGCCCCAGAAATATGAATGTGCTTCATTATGGGGTGCTGCTAAATGGGACATATTTGGTACACACACAGTCTGCATTCCTTGGCTGAGCGAGGTGGCTCAGGCCTGTAATCCCAGACTTTCGGAGGCCAAAGTAGGTGATCACTTGGGGCCAGGAATTTGAGACCAGTCTGGACAACACACTGAAGCCCTGTCTCTACTAAAAATAGAAAAAAATACCTGGGCGTGGTGGCAGGCACCTGTAATCCCAGTTACTTGGGAGGCTGAGGAAAGAGAATCCCTTGAGTCTGGGAGGTGGAGGTTGCAGTGATCCGAAATTTGCCACTGCACTCCAGCCTGAGCGACAGAGCAAGACTCTGTCTTTAAAAAATAAACAATAAAAACAATCTGCCTTCCTAAATACATATGGGCTCAAATATTTCAACTGAGTTTTGAGAACCCACACCTTTATTTCACAGGGCAGTTGTGAGGGCAAAAATGAGATTATGTGAATAAAGAATTTAGCATTGCATCTGGCATGTGGAAAGTGATGAATCCATTTGTTTTATTAATAATGAAAATACTAATGAAAGCATAGCTGTTACAGAGCACAACCAAAAAATTGTTACCTTGACTTTCTACCATCAGGAAAGTTTATGGCACCTTTTGAAGGGATTAAAAGTAGAAGAGAGTTCAATACGTTTGAGCATTTTTCAGTCAAAAAGTTTGTTTCAGTTTTTCAAGAAGTAAATGTCAGTTATCTAAAAAATTAAATAACATGGAATTTTTCACTTCCTGAAAATGTCGGATGATGGAGGTAAATTATGATGCGACAAACTCTATGAAAATAAGAAAGTTTTTAAAAATTTAAATGATGAAACTTTGCAAGCTTGGACAACACCAGATTGCCTTATCTTATTCACTCCTGCAGGTCTGTGGTCAGATAATAAATTTAATGAGTTCTGGAAACCTAATGGTATGAAATATGAAAAAAGACACCATAACTCTGTGCTCTGTAATTTGTGCACAAGCCAATCTTTGGCAAGAAAAGTGCACATTCAGAAACACACACACACACACACACTGTGCAAATGCTGTGTGCTGAAGTTGGAAGAGCAGAGCTGGAAGTCTTGTTGCTAAGACTCTTGCTCAAAGTCTATGCTGCATACAAAGCAGGATGTCTGCAAAGCGCAAGCCAGTCACCTCACCCGGAGCCTCTGGAGGTAAAAGCAAAGGTGACTCAAAAATGTGTAAGTCTACCCCTCAGGGATTGCAGTTAAATCCTTTCACTTTTAGTCAGCTTGAGTCACCACTAACCTTCTCATTAGGGGCACTTAATGCTTTGTTTTAAAGACCATCACTCAGGAACAAGTGTCTGCAAATCAAGGCCTTTGTTCTCAAAGTAACCTTTATAACCTTCTTGTGCCCAGGGGGCTGTTTCTGCCTACACTAAAACCTTGATGCCTAAAGCTGCACAGGTGGTGGTGGGATTACCTTCAGCGTGGAAACCATAACTTTAAATTTCCTGACTCAGCCATAAAACCCGAAATCACATATCATTAACACTGATTGCCTACTCACAGGACACATGAAAGGGGCTATGAATCTCTGGCAGAGATATAAGAATAAGGTTTCAGTTGACTTCTTCAATTACTCCAGAAACGAAGCCTTGTTTTCACTTAATCTGGGAAGGACTGACTCTGAGAGGGATGTGCTATTCTTTGTAACAGGCTTCCCTGCATTTGGTACATTACCCAAAGTTGACCATAACAGGTGTTTAAGTGAATAGGTATTTGTTTAAACTGAATTCTTCTAGGGCAAGGGTGTCCAACTGAAGTTCTTCAAGTAATGGGAAGGCTCACTGCTTGCTTGTGGTGCATCCTGCCAGTATGTCTCCCAGCCTCTGTACTACTGACCCCTCGAGGAGGAAGGGCACAAGCTCAGTCTGTTTTCCTTCTTGGAGCCCTCATGATCCCAATACCTGCATTTCACCCTTGACTCAGTTCCACCACTCATTCATTCTCCTGCAACTTCCTAGCGTCCTGAGAATAAAAATTTCCCTAGCTCAACTCATACTTTCTGCCACATAAGATAGAGCCAGGGTACCAAGTATGGCAATTCCTCTTAGAAGAGGCAGTGGAGGTGTCTAGCAAAGCCTGGACAATGGCCAACTGCTCCTTAGGTCTAGGGAGAAATACAGGACCACCCAGAAACACTAGGACCTGAGTTTCGTTAGATCTGACCTAAACAGAGGCCCAGAATTTTGCTGCCTAAATTCTCAAAACTCAACTACTTCACAAGTACCTTCATGTCTTTATTTTGCTAGACCCAAGTCAAATAAAATGTGACATTTATGAGAGTTTAAATCCTCTTCCAAAATAACCTTCCCAATGTTCTCATCACCCCACAGGGTGAAGTTAATGGGCTCCCTGCCTAAGGCAGTCAGACGCCAAGGGTCACACACAGGGGACATCTGCCCACACGCGGGTGTGTATCTGCATCGTACGTACCACATTCAGTCCACAGTGGGCACCACAGGAACGAAGAACATAATTTGTGATTGATTTCAGGAGTTTCGAGAGGTTCTGTGATGCTGAAACCAGAAGCCAGTTAATTTGTGTGAAACTGAGGAACAGAGAGCAATGAATTGGAAGTGTCTTGAACCCTTCGTTTCCATTTTTGTTCCAACCTGCCATGCTGAACATAGTGTAGAATTCTGGACCACGAGTCAGCAGCCTTGAGCTTGTACCCCCAGGAGATACGGATTTGGGTGAACATCTTTCTCCTCTGATCCTTGGTGCTCTTGTGTATAAATTCAGGATTCTAGTGTCCACCCTGGCTAGGCCTGCAGTGAGATCAAATGGGACAACTTTCATGAAAACACTTGTGCTCTTCATTTTCCTCTGGACTAAAGGCAACCCTGTGGCAAACTCTCTGCAGACTAAATACATGAAGTCTTAGCTGAGAATTTTCTTTTCCTGAACACTGGTAAACTAGAGCCTCTCCTGTGAATTCCTATATGGGACCCACAAGATTCTGTCACCGGCTGCCAGATATTCAAACTCAACTAAAATGGAAATAGCTTACAAGGTAAGAGTTCTACCTTATGATAGCATCGCTCTTAAAATGCTCTAATACATGAGAGGTTTTCTAATGTGCTCGGGTCATCAAAAATAAGCAATTTCCATTGTTAGTTCTGAATGAAGTTTGAACCAAAAGACAAATAAATGCAGTTAGCTCAAAAGAACAGGGGTGGTTACAAGCTGCTGCCCCAGTGAGAAACTGTTGGGTGCAGGACCCTAGCGCTTATTGAATGCCTCTCTGCAAGTTGCAGCAGCTAGGTAGCTTTGGATAGAATATGAGCATCGAAGAATACCAAAGAAAGAAAATTTTTTTTTGGTACTGACATCTTCATAATTTCATAACTGCTTACTCAATGCTAGTCACAAAATCTCAGAATAAATTTCCATGAAACTGTCAAAAATATCAATTGAAAAATACCTTAACTTGGACATTTTGCTTCTAGGATAGCACAACTGCAAAACTGTCCAGATTGAGGCATGTCCAGAAGTGGATGAGGTGACAGTTGAGGATATGTTCACGAGGCTAGCACGCGCACAGCACCTCTATCCAGAATGCTACCTCTGGCTGAAGAACATCAATTTCCCCTGCTTTTGGCTGCAGGAACCCAGAATTTCATGGCTGTGTGTGATGGTTTGAAACCAAGTTTCTGGATATCCCAAGGCTGTGTAATTCCAACCACCTGCAGGTATTCTGAGGCTGCAGCTAAGGTTCCAACATACACTGTTTAGGACAAGGCTGGATCACGTGCAGCTCAGTCTATGAAGCCATATTGCTGAAAAGTGGCCCAAAGTGTGGTATGTATTCACAAATACTCTAAGGTCTTAGAATCTGTCACTCTCCATTTGATCCGCCAGTCTTAGGAAGGTCATGGTGGCTTCTTTACTCTGGGTTTCCCTGGAGTGTCTTTAGAGTTCTGCTCTCTTCTCTCATTGAGAATAGGCTTTCCCTGGTGCAGGGTGATTTCTATCTTTGTTGTTCTTCAGATTCTGCAAGACCACATTTGAAGCAAAAACTAGGGTAAACCTAAGAACCAAGTTTAAGCAAAAAACATTATAATTACGATATCAAGAACATCAAGATTCTGTGCACATCAAGCCAGGCCTGAGATTTACATATAGACATAAACATTTAACCTGATAATATGTTAGCAATGAGAGGAAATAGATGCCCACTTATTTCAAAAAGTTAAATCTATGCATTCATCTCAGTTTCTTATTCCATCCAACAGCCAATGTTTTGGATTTCTCTAAACGTAACTAAACGTATCACAGACTTGACCCATCAGAGATACCCAATAGGAATTCCAACCCCTTGAGGCAGACACTTCCTCCTTCTAGAGGTGTAAACACACTGTCCATATGTCACAGTTTTTGTGCCAAAGTTCTTACTCCAAAGCTCTCTCATCTTTTAAACATTTTTAATAAAGATACACACGAATTAGTGGAGGAATAGTTTAGGAAGAACTTAACGTTTCTATGCTCACTACCCTCCTAATCTGCCCAATTCAGCAAACATTACTACTATATGAATCTGGTACGAAGCTGGGCACTAGAGGAGAAAGTTGACACAATCCCTGCTGTGGGGAGGGGGATGCAGTGTTTCGTGTGAGGAGGGGAATCCAAGCTCTCAGTGAAGGCCAGGTGATGCTGCTGTCCACACCCTGGGATTGCCACTCTATGAGGGATCGCCAGCTTCTCTCCAAGGCCACCCATAGTTCAGATGTTATTAGGACAATGTGTGGTCCACTGTGTCAGTCCACATGGTCAGCTCTGCTCTGTGCCTTACCTGGGTAACTACTGCCCTCTTTCTCCAGATGCCATCAGTCTTCCGGTGTGTACAGGCATACTCGATGCATTAGTACCTTCCTCAGACTCACTTTTCCCTTAGGCTTTCTAAATCTTTGGAACATACAGGCATACAAGCTGTAAAAAACCTGAGATAATGTGTAGGTGGCTAATACTGTATGTATATATTATATATACATTAAACATATGTAACATAAGCCAGTACAGTACCTGTACATAGCAGATACTGAGTATTACTCCTTCCCAGTCCAACATAAACTTCACCATCTTACCTAGGGACACACACCTTTGAAGATGATCACTTACCCCGATTTTCTATGGTTTTTAAATTTTCAGCCAGCCTTGACTGACTTCTGTGTCATCGTTTGATGTTAACAACACACATAGTATCACACTGGAAGTACGGCTTCCAGTCTAATTGATGAATACTGATCTGTACTTAACTCAGTAACTGAAGAGTCAGTATCTTTTACAGATGACCCCTCCAGACTACTGTGGGGCTTATAACCCTCCTACTTAATAGAACTTTAGAATATAGGATTTTTTTAAGTCCCAGGACTTTAGAATTCTTAAACTCCTCCTTATACTGAATCTTCATATACCCAACCAGTAGCAGCCCAAGAAGCCTAGTGTAAAGACATCAGCATGGTTAAATGCTAGAAATGCTTCCCAAACCCAAATGGCTGGCAATGGTCTATATGGGCTAACTTAAAGGTGATGTTGATGTGTGCATTCCAATATGGTATAGCCATTAGCCACATGTGGCTACTTGACACTTGAAATTTAGTTTGTGTGGTAAATTGGATTTCTAGTTTTATTTAATTTTAATGAAGTTAAAAGAGCCACAAAATGGCTAGGGTAACCATATTGAACAGCATAGCTCTAAAGCATCAAGGGTTTGAGGGACATGATAACCTTTTGACAGGCAGTATTTTTACAAATCAAAGAAGTACTCAATTGGTACCAACTGGTCACTGTTAACTTCCATCATCTATCCTTTCTAGCTCCTCTCAAGACAAAACCAAAACAAAAATAGTAACCATGAAAAAAACCCACATTACTTTAACAACAGTCTCCCTTGAAAAAAACTAGGCATTTTTAGTATATAGGAGTGGCACAGCCAAAGATAAAAATAAACTAATGTCATCAAGACAAAGAATTAGAAAAATAAGCATACTAGAAGTTATTTATGTTTAATGCTTAAAAGTCTGAATGCACAAACAATCTACCATTATAGAAGTACTGGTGGTCAATACAATGCATTAGAACTATGTACAATGCACAGTTTAGTATCAAAATCTTTCTACACTGTAGAGTTTTACGAAACTGTTAATGACATCAAACACTAAGCACTTAAGACACCATTTTTGTTTTTTGCTACCACATTAGGAACGTCAACGGACAGTTCATTTCAACTTGCAGCATCCATCCATTTCTAGTATGAAATTAAGTAATTTTCTACTTATACAGTGAAGTATATCTACACGGTTCTTTTGATTTTGATCCATAGCAGCAAAGGCACTGTACATCAGCAGATCCACAGACTTAAAAGATTTTTAAAGCATTCAAACAAAAAATAATAATAAAAAAAGAAGTCACATATTATAGTTTAACAGCAACAACAACAACATAAAAGATAACACAATGTTTCTGGCACAATGGCACAGCCTGTGTCCATTTCAGGGACATCCAACTAAGACATGGAAAGAACCGGAGGTAAAGAAAGCAAGTCCTCATCTCAGGAGAGAGTCCGTTCTTTGTGTTTTTCAGAGGGAGGTCTCTGCAAACCCTCCTCTGCTGTCCTTGTTTTGCAAAAGACTTGACTTGCACAGCAGTGGGAGTCCTCCCCGTAACTGTGCAGCTCCCAAAGAGCATGCCACAAAATAACCCATAATTTCTCATAACAAAACTGACTAAAGATAGATATATATATATATGTATGTATATATGTACATATATATATATATATATATATATCTCCTTTTGCAAAGAAACGTGGCAAAAATATCCAGAAGGGATTAAGTTCTCTCTTTGAGGCCAAATTTAATTTGTTCATCTGTCTATAATACAATAAAAAAGGGAACTAAAAACATATTACAAAGATACTTGTCAACAAGTCAAAAAAAGAGTCCAATAACTTTGATCGAATATAATCTAAAGCTATAGATATATTGGTTAACGCTGTCTAAATAGACCCAAGTGAGTATGAGTTGGCCTGTTGTGTTCTAATTGTTCAGCCAAATTTCCAAAGATGTAGAAAACAAAAACAAAAAACCTAGTAACAACACAGCATATTGCTTCCATGTGTAATTATACATTTCACATCTCTATACAGTCATTAGTCTACACTTAGTGACATTTTAAATCAATTATTTTAAACCTTCCTTTCCCCCTCTTTGCCAAAAAAAGGGGGGGAGGGGTATCAAATACAACGCACCTTCATTATCAATGCAGGAGCAGACAGCTTTATTTAGTCAGTCATTGTTAGAAAGCCTTCTTTAAACAAAATAAATATATTACAGATATAATACATAATTAAAGATTCTGTTCACTGTTAAGTATGCTTATTCCATGTTCTTCCAAGTAGACAGCTGAAGATTTGGTATCACAGGTTTTCAATGACTATTCACAATTCAATAGCAAGTGGGAAGTGAGGTTAAGAAAGGGGATTAAACTCCACAACTGCAATGAGTATCTGAAATCCTTGGTTTTAGATGCGGGGAGAGGGGGTGAACAAAAAGGATGATAGAGCAAAGTGCTACAAGGAGGAGGAGTCCAGTCTGCATGAAGATTTGTCCTTAATAAATAACTTCATAAACCGTGGCCTTCTTATCCCCAGAGCCAGTGACAATGTATTTGTCATCCACAGAGATGTCACAGCTAAGCACCGATGAGGATTCTTTGGACTAGGAAAGAAACATATAATCAGAAATGTTAAATTCTGAAGGAAAACCCCATGAGTATGGAGGACTTGGAACAAATGCAAATGTTTAATGTGCTCCTTGACCAAACAGGAGCCCCAGTCAAGGAAAGGTGGTCACGGACAGAGCTGCTTTTTTTTTTTAAAAAATGAGATAGGGTCTCCCTCAGTTGCCCAGGCCAGAATACAGTGGTGTGATCATGGCTCACAGTACGCAGCCTCAACGTTCTGAGCTCAAGCGATCCTCCCACCTTTGCCTCCTAAGTTTCTGGGACTACAACACTGGTGTATCCCATCACACCTAATTTTTTAAACTTTTTTTGTAGAGACAGGGTCTTACTATGTTGACCAGGCTGGTCTTGAACTCCTGGGCTCAAGCGATTCTCCTGCCTTGGCCTCCCAAATTATGCCTGAGATTACAGGCATGAGCCACCACGTGGGCACTTTCTCAAAATGGCAGAGCTGGATTGGATCCATGCTTGCTAACACCTCGCGGGGTCAGTCAGAAACAGGCAAGCCAATGGTATGAGCACCTCTGCAGGCAAAGCAAGACCTTGTTTCAAATACTATTCTACAGTTAAGGCGGGGGGGTGTTACTGGCATGAAAAACCCTCAACTTTAAACACATGGCTTGGAGTTAGGTTGAGTTGTAGAACACTGCAGGTCACTTAACCGGTTGGCACTTCAGTTTCCTTAAAACAGCAAACAGGTAGACATTTTACCTGTCTACCACCTCAGAGGGATGCAGCAGAGTTCAGTAAGATCAGATATGAGAAATGGCACTGAAAACACTACATTAAAAAAAAAAAAAAAAAAAAGAATATAAAAATATTCCTAGTAAAAAAAACTAATGTTCCTACTGTAAAAATGTAACACAAATTTGCAAGAGGGGAGAGGTTCAACAGTTGCACAAAAAAATGTACCTTACAGTTTTGTATACCATATTCAACTATAGTATGAAGGATTCAATGTTAACTTTTAACTAAATTGTGCTCATTTAAAATGAAAACAACACAGGATTTTAACCAGGAGTCTGAATACTTTAAATCAGGCGTCCCCAAACTGCAGCCCCCTGAGGCCATTTATCCGGCCCCCCGCCGCACTTCAGGAAGGGGCACCTCTTTCATTGGTGGTCAGTGAGAGGAGCACAGTATGTGGCGGCCCTCCAACGGTCTAAGGGACAGTGAACTGGCCCCCTGTGTAAAAAGTTTGGGGACGCCTGCTATACTTAAAGACATAGTAATAATGCTTACTATAAAAGATGTACTCTAATTTAAAAATTTTTTTTTTAAAAAGTACAGTTGAGACTAACAATTGGTAATCCATGATACGAAAAATGCTGTATTAAAGTATAAGCTTCTTGACTGCAGCAATGGGCTTTTTTTTGTCCTACTGATTATCTTACATACTATTTTGAATTTGATGGAATTAATCTACTTTATGATGACTTAATATCACTTGGTCAAGAAAACTGCAAGTCTATTATATCACTTCTAAAAAAGAATACTAGAAAATAACATCCTAAATATAGAAAGTTAATAAAGGCAAGTCTTTCAACTTGCCTACGAAATTCTCACACACCAGTAGGAGAGGAGGAGAGAGTGTGTGTGTACACGTGCATATGTGTGTACGATGTCTACAATTTGGTCCTTCTACAAATAATTTCACAAGCTATACAAAGTTCCACTGAGCAATAGGAAGAATAAAAGTTCACAAAACTCATCTTTTATCAAACTGTTCCATAAAACTCCTCTTTGGAAAAAATAAAATCAAAAACCTAATACTACTTAACAAGAGTATATTTAAGCAAAATGTTTGACTTTAAAATTAAAAATTAAAAAGACATACATGTACAAAATTCTCAGAATACATAAAACCTCTACTCCAAAAAGGATTGATGATGAAGAAACAGTGAGCAGTCAATCAGGCACAGTGCTGGTTCTGAACTCAGAACACGGGGACTATCCCCAGCTTCATGGCTTGTGCTGTGAAAACCTCCCCTTGGACACTGTTTCCTTCTCTGGACAATGTGAATAATACTAGCTCTGCCCTCCCAGGATACTTCTGCACATTATTAATCTGAGAGAATGTGCAGAGAGTTTGAGTAAACAAACATAAGCAGTAGTTAACAAGTTCCATGTTACCTGGAATATACTGGCCCCATAAGGTGTTCTCCAGGCATTCAGAAGGTTGTCCTTTCCAGTGCTTACAAACCATTTGCCTACAGGTAAAGGGTTTTGAAAAAGGCAATGTTTGTATTACTTTGTCAGACACCAAGATCTGCTTTACAGAACATCAAACTATTCACAGAAAACTCACCCATTCGTAAAAAAGTAACTTTCTTTCACGTCAAAAATAAAGCCAGTTTTTTTGGATTTAATGAAAGTCATTAATCCTTAAGGTTAAAGTGGATTAATGCCAGAAAATTACATGATGTTGGGGAAGCAGGCATGTAACAAGAAGTAATAGAATTCTGAAGAGGGGCATGGTAATGAACTCAAAGGTCCAACCTGGAAATAAAAACACAGGAAGGCGGAAGAAGCAATTCTTGTTGAATGGACAAAAGGTGCTTGCTTACCACAGTGGGCAAACTTGAGCGACAGCACACAGCTCTCGTGAAGATGTAGTTGGTATTTGTCTGGCTTGGTGACATGCAAAACTTCCACATTGCTGTTCTCCATCCCCACTGCCAGCCACTCTCCAGTTGGGCAATAGCCCAGAGAAAAGATCTAGGATTAAAACAGGTGATGGTGACAGTGGCCACAGTGGACATGCTTTTTCTTATCTGGGAGGTACTATCTCTTCTGCAGATACTACTTAAATTATGAAGAGAATCAAGATAATTTGAATTGTACAGGGCAAAACCAAAGTCAAATGGGTAATTTCAAAGTAATGAGTCCCCAAAGTGATTAATCCAGAGTCAAAAGTGACATCATCACTGCTAAGTGCACTGCCTCTTCTTTCAGTAGGTAATATGTTCCATAAAACCATACCTTTAAAATGCCTCAGCCACAGATTATACCTGGGAGGTGAAGTCGTGCTGCTGCAGCTGCCGCCCCTCGCGCAGGTCCCAGGACCTGACCGTGTTGTCCAAACCACCCGTCCAGAGCTTGGTGCCATCATTAGAAATGTCAATACAGCTGGCTCCGTCTGTGTGGCCCTGGAATTGCCTGAAAATGTCAAAATGGAGGGAAAGGGCTTGAAAAGTTAGCTTTTAATTTAACTCAATTTAGAATTCCTTGATGATTAAATTTCAATGCAGGCTTATTTATAGATTTCATTTTGGTTTATTATGGTTTCTAATTATTCAAAGTAATGACAAAACTTATACAAAGAGATGAAAGTTTAACTAAAATGCCAAATCTCCTGTACTTTCTGCTCGGTTTTGAATACTTAGGAATTCGTCAAATTACTTTTACATGAAAACATGATTGATATTACTAATGGGAAAAAAAATCTCTAACCGAAATTTACAAAAGAAAACACGCCTACACATCTATGAACTAATCAAAGATATATTCTGAGACCTACTCTGTCACTATGATATGAAGGAAAGAGAGAATTTAATTTTCCCTTTTAGAAAGGACTGGAGATGGCACAGGGAGCCATAGAACTAGTCCTGCCAGTGAGCAGCAATGTGCCTGTGGGCAGCTGTGCAAGACAGAAAGCCAGTCTCTCAAGTCAGGCACCTGGCAAGACGCTCAGTGTCAAAGACTGGCCCCGGAGTCACTCATTGCAAAACGTACCAAGGTCACTGGGAGAAAAAAGGGTTAGAAGCTGCTTCTCATAAGAGCCTGCCTGATAAGCAATGAAAGTGATGATTTACTTTGTTTTGGAATCTATAGGTTTCAGTCCTTTGAAATAACAGATAGTAAAACCCTCTTCCTTTTACACACCTGACTTGTAGTTACGTCTGCTTACCACCTTTTCACACCCCTTAGCTGATCATTCTGCTTCCCTGCTAATATCTTAGGTATTGAAATCTAGAGACTCGTTTCAGAGCTTTTCACATCTACTAACACCAAATCCCTTCCATCTCATTTGTAAAGTTATGTCTACCCAACCTCAAAGGTGGGACAACAGATCATCTAGACCATTTCAGAGTGAGTTGTACCCAATACAGTGCATACGCCCATGGGAGTTGCTAAATAGCTGAAGGAATGAACCTGTTAGATGTGTATGGCACTCAAGACAGTACCATACACTGTGAATCTTCTCAATGAGGATCTATCAACAACAGTGGTTTGTTAGCAAGCACAGATGGCAAATTACAGATGTCTAATGAGCTCATGAGGTCATGGAAACCTTATGTACATTAATTATGTCAAACTGACCTTATTTTGTTAAAATAAATTGGTGATGCTTTAGTATACTGTCAAAAAAACCCTCAATTTATGAAGTTCAAGTAGTACAGAAAACAAGATTTTTACATTGATAATTTGTTTTAATCTTAAAATGGACCTGTTCTGAACAATTTTTAGTAAGATAACTGTATCTCATCTCTTTTCTCTTCTCTTCTCTCTCTCTCTCTCACACACACACACACACACACACACACCCATACCTACATAAACAGCACATTGGCACAATCGGCTCCTCCTCACAGCCTGGTAATGGATCCTACTAACCTACCTCACCAAGGTCTGGTTGTGCAGATCCCACACAGCAATGTTGCCGTCGCTGCAGCATGAGAAGCAGACCTTGGAATCCGGGCTGATGGCCAGGGCATAGCAGGCAGGGGCCGAGGACGTCAGCTCCGCTTTGATGCGTGGGGTCGGAGCTGCCAGGTCCCAAATGGACAAAGTACTGGCTTCCCCTCCAACAATTAGGGTGCGACCATCAGGGAGCAATCTGCAGGAACGGATGTAGTTATCCCTGTTCTGTAGAAACAAAAACCATCAAGAGATTACTCATGAGGAAAGGAAAACAGCATTAACATGAGAGCAGAAATCCATAAAAGTATTGTGTTCCCTCCTGGTTTAATGAGCCATTTATACTTATGACAATGATAAAATGTATTAATGCTAGAAAATTACATGAAATTAGGGAAGTACTTAAACTTGATCTACAAAATTTAGTACTGAGATATTTCATCTTAATTAGCATCAAAATGCAAAGCTCTAGACCCACTCCCTCCACCACCAAATTAACCAACTGCTTCTATCATTTGCAATACAGATACACAGATACACACATACACTAATGCAGGAGCTCTCACAGTCTTGGAGTATGCAAACTTGGAACCTTGGTAGACTTAGGCTCAGTTTTGCTGCTGAAAGGTCCTGCTACTGATGCCAAGAAAGTTTTAGGGGTAGATCCCTGGCAGTGTGTTCCTTTTGCCTGGCCCTGAATTACATGACTAAAGGGCATCATGCGTTTGATGAAGCTGCACCAGAGGCAAGACTTGATCCACGAGTATTAAGTAACAGAAAAAAAAGTTCTTCCCAACTCATGAGGTTACGGGAATCTTATATTATGTTCAATTGATTAAGCCTCATGTTATAGCAAAAATTCTACTAAACTGATGTTTCCTAAGTAACTCAAGGGCAAAGGCCAGAGGAGCAGCTGAGGGACTATCCAGTATTTGCCACATGAGGTAGTAAGTTACTCTTTACATGCGACAGAAGATAATATTTAGGTGCATGCTCATATCACTGTATAGGCGCTTAGTTTGCTTAACATCAGAGAGGAAAACAAGTGGTTTGCCTTTTCCCATAGGAGGCAGAGTTAATAATCAGTGTGGTGCACGCGCCACACATGAAGACTCGATCACCGTGCCTCTAGGAAGCAAAAGACACACCTCCAAGTGAAAGACTGCAGTCCACTGAAGAGCAACTATCCACCTGGGATCAACACCATGTGGTGCTACTCATACATGCAGTCCTCTCATCATCCCCTCCTGTTTTCTGAATGAAAGTCTAAGTCTTGTTCATCCATGTTCACTCACCAGACAGTCGAGCTGGGAGACAGGACTCTTATTGCCAGGGTGGCTGATGTCCCAGACCTTGACGCAACCCTTCCCGCCCGTGTACACGTGTCTCGTGGGGTTGCTGATGGTCACCGCGCACACCACCTCCCCGTGGTTGAGGGTGTTGATCTGGCGAGCGTGCCGGGGGATTCCGGGTCCAATGAGGGCATCGGGGGGAAAAGGGACAGGCTGCATCTGACCGTCTGCGCTAACATGGAAGGAGTATGCCCTAAGGCAATGAAGAGGAACAAACAAAGATGGGAATGTAAAAAGGTCACTTAGCTGTTCATTGTAATGAGATGAGAAATAAAACACCTGCAGTGCCACCGTGATTTACAAACAAATCGAATTTACACATACGGTGTAAAAAACATAATTTCAGAATCATGCAGCTAGGCTGCTATAGGGCCAGATCTCAGGCTGACTCTGTAAAAGCTGCTGTGGGACATAGGTAGTTACTTAGAATCTCTAAATTGCAGTTCTAATCCCTAAAATAAAGAGAACGCTACCTATACCTCACAGAATTAAATGAGATAACCAACATATGTGCAGTACCCACCTTTCAGGGATGCTCTATAAAGCTGCACTGCCTTTTCTTGTGGATGAATCTGAGACCTGTGACGAGACCTTGCCTATAGATCAATTCATTCCAGGCAAGGGACTTACTAAGGGAGATGAGTAGGTCAAAATCATGAAGCTTTAAGGAGTTAGAGCCTCTAGGCTTAGATGTTGAAATGACAGATGTGTCCAAAAAAAAAAAAAAAAAAAAAAAAAAAGAGGGAGAGCGAGAGATAAAGCCCTATTTTAAAACCTTGATCAGACTTGACAATCACAAATCCTAGTAAATCCAAATGGAATGAGAACCTAAAAAAGTGTCCTGACAGACCTGAAGGCCTACCTGTGAGTCTCTCTTGGCAGTTCCATATCTAGCTCATTTCCAGGGAAAGCCCTCGGGTGGTGAAAGCATTTGGTTCTAAAATGCAACTTAAGTTACAGCAACAACAGACTCATTTTTATTTTTAGGGCACTGAAGTCAGGAAGGGGGGACAAGTGAGGCTGCTGTGATGCATGTCAGGTTTCTGAAGCAGAAGACGCCAGTGGCAGGCAGGAGGCAGCTGGGCCTATCTTGGGGACTATGATAGTCAACAGTCCATTTTGGAAAAGATGCTATTCTATTTGAGCACAGAGCTTGGGAATCTGCTCTGCTTACGGAAAGTAGTTTACAAAAGACCCAATAAGGGAAAGCACTGGTGGGTAGGATGGGGAGCTGGACCAAACTGCGCGGAGTTGTAGAATTACAACAGTTTATCATTCTTTAATGCAAAAATTTACAGGCTGGCCACATTCATCACAATTCAGTCCATTACTGAAGAGGCCTCAACTACCTGAATGTTCCAAGAAAAAAATGAAGCATGCATTATGGCTGTGGAAGATGAGAGCACCAGACAGTGGCGGGCTTTTACTTTCTCTGCAGACTAGGGAGTGTTGTAGAACATAGTATGTGAGACTTGCTGGAGTGGAAGGAGGTGGGAAGCTAGGAAGCCAATCTTGCATCAAATCAACAGGACTTGGAGATACACGGGATGTGTGACCTGAGAGAGAGATGCTAAAGAAAACTCTGTGGCTTAGAACCTGGGTGACTAGGTAGATGGCACTACCTTGTGAAGGTGACAGGGAAGCATAACTTAAGGTTACACCTGTAGGGAGGTAAAGGATTTGGTTTTCTTGAACTTCGGGGCAGAAATCCAAGCAGCTGTGATTCAGGAGAGGGGTCAGGTTAGAATCATCCATGAAGAAGTGATGGCTGAAGGTAAGGGGAAGGCAAGAATCCCAGAGCAGATTCTGTAGTGAGAAGCAGACTAGATATGGAATCCCAAAGAATGTGGACATTTAAGGAATCTCCAGCCAGAGTAGTCAGGGAAGTAAATTGTTAGTAGAGATAATAAAGTAGTAAGGGGGAGAAGATGTTCCGTCACATGACAGTTTAGTAAGATTCATTCACTTAACACGTATTTCTTCAGTAGCCCACTGCGCCAAGCATTATGGTAAGAATGGAGTAAGAAAGAAAGCCACATACCTTCTTCCCCTGAAATTATAGCCTGAGGGTCACACTCATAAGTGAGATACGCACATAAATAACTATCAAAATGTCAGATGGTCAGTCAGTGTGATGAACAATGCAAGTCCCAAGGTAGTCTAGGAACTTGACGGAGTGAAAAGGAGAGGGAAAATGGCAATGGGCTGCAATATAAAGAATGGGTACGAACTGTCTGAAGACGGTATGATGATTAGGAGTACGGCAAACATGAAAGCCAGAGCAAGAGAGCATGCTAAGTATTCATTTATTCAGCAAATATTTCCTAAATGACTCATATGTTCTAGGTCCCCTCAGGTGCTGGGGAATCAGAGGTGAACAATACTGACAAAGAACCTATCCTTACACTAGTCTACATCCTAGAGGGGAAAACAGGTAACAGATAAATAAGTAACCTCAGACATTGGAAAACACCATTAAATATACAGACACAGTTTCAGATAAAAGAGAGTACAGTGGCACAGGGTGGCAGTCGGTGGCCCTCTCTGAAGAGGCAGCATATGGGCTGAGAGCTGAAGGAAGGACATGGGCCTTGCAAATAAGTCATGGGGAATGTGCCAAGCAGAGGGAACAGCAAGTGCAAAGGCCTTGACCAGAACTAAGCAAAGAGACCAGAGTGCATTCAGTGGCGAGCACATAGGATGTAAGGGTGAAGGGCCAGGCACAGCCAAACTAAAAAGGGCCATGTAGGCTGTGAGGAGTACAGATATGACCGAGTAGATCAGGAAACCACTGGAGACTTGTGCAAGAACAGCGACATGACTCCGTTAACATTTGCAAATGATCTGGTTGCTGGGTGAAGAATGGACTGCAGGGAGCAAAATGAAAGACAGCTAGTCAGGGGACTACGTCGTAATCTACGGAAGAAGCACGGGCTTGAGCCTGGGAGACAGTGGCAAGTTGGAAACAGGACGTAGAGCACTCGGGCTGAGTGGAGGCACAGAGGGTGGCACTGAAAGGGATGCTTAGAATCTGGAAGTGACACAGGGGTAATGACAAGCTCTTGTAAACCTGTCAATACAGGTGAAGAGGGAAGATGTTCACTAGAGATGAGGAGGTACAAGAATTACCATGAAGATACGGGGGGAGCCGTCTTTATAGATACCAGAGTCAGCCAGGATTATGGCAGCCTCCGGGTGATGGATGACTCTTGGCCATGTGTCAAGTCTTTAATACACTGGGAAATATTCCCAACAAGGTAGCGGGCAGTCCAAAGGCACACGCCTGAAAGGAGCAAGGTTTTCACAATCAGGTAGAAAAGTTCTGTTCTTGGAGAGGCTGGGGAAGTGGTGGCAGCCATGGCCGTTATTAACCCCATCACTGGTGCTGAGGTCAGTAAATAAAATGGAAAGGTCACCCCTTAGAGGGCTGCGAGTGAAGGGACCACCTCAGGAGATGACCAAATTTCAGTTCAGATAAGGAGAACATGGCAGTAATGCTCATGAAAGGCAGAGGTTCTGAGGGATGATGACCAGGAGAAAGGCTAATTGATTTAGCAATTAAGGGATCATAAAGACTAAATCTTAAAGGGAGGGAAAGGAAGATGATTCCAAGTTTAGACGGTGTTATACATTCTTAGTAATAATTTATTAGAAAAGTCATCCCATTCTCTAGAATCACTAAATGGTTTTTAAAGAGCACTGAGATTTTAAATAGTTAAGAAATCAGGCACACAATTTCCTTCAAAGTCTTCAACAGGACAGTCTTCACCTCTGTCCTGTGAGCACTCTGTCAGCATGTACTGTGTTCCTGGAAAGAGTCCTTTCAAAGAGTCCAAATGAATTTCAACAGCCTGCTTTCACTAAGGACATTAATGTGGCCCTCTCTTTGCTATTAGTATACATAGAAGGCACTCAGAACTGGAAAAAATAAAGCTGTAGTACATGCTTATTATCAGATTTCGGTAAACTCTTTGACTGTAACTAACAAAGAGTCTGGAATGTATGAGGGAAGTCAACATTGCTAGGAATCAGAGAAACCCAGGCCAAAGGACTATTCCTTTTTATCTAGTTTAACTTACTGATGTGTTAAGTGCCTCCTATCCCTATACTCTGATGTGAACGTCATGCTTAGGATACAAAATTAGGTAATGCACCTGGTATTGCCCGCAAGTGACTAACAATCTAGTTAGCAGAATGACAGAAAAGTACAGAAGTGAATACAATATCAGGTCACATTCTAATGGAAAGTATTCTGAAATGTTTTGAAAAGGAAGAATAGAACTTATATTTCATGAGAGGGAGACATGGTACTAGAGATGGGTTTTTAAAGAATGAAAAGATATCCTCAAGTAAAGAGAAAGATGGAAAAAAATTTTCTGCAAGAATAGCAGAGAACAAGGGTTCCAAAAGGATGAGGTGAAATGATCTGGGAAATCCTTGAATTGGTTTTAATCCAGGAATTCATTCATTCAACAATAACCCCACAGTAGGTAGAGAGAGAAACTGGTCAAGCACAGTCTGCTAAAACATACCAGATCTATACCTCTATATAACTGAACCAATGTAATGCTGTAAAAGGGAAGGACCAGAATGCCAGCCTGAGGCCTTCCCAGAACTGACTGAAGGGTTTTTTGAGGGATAGAGGGTGTGTGCCATTATTGGGCAAAGCCATTCATAAAATAAACTTGGTAGTAAGGAGTAGGATGGACAGGAGGAATTAAAATCAATTATTCCTGTTGGGTATGGTAGCTCAGGCTTGTAATGCCAGCACTTTGGGAGGTGGAGGGTGATGGAGCACTTGAGGCCAGGAGTTCAAGACCAGTCTGGCCAATATGGTGAAACCTTGTGTCTACTAAAAATAAAAATAAAAAAATTAGCTAGGTGTGGTGGCACATGTGTCTGTAATTGCAGCTACTCAGGAGGCTGAGGCATGTGAATCGTTTGAACCCAGCGGGTAGAGGTCGCAGTGAGCCAAGATTGTGCCACTGCACTCCAGCCTGGGTGACAGACTGAGACTCTGTCTCAAACAAAAAACAACAACAATAATTATTCCAACAATTTCAGAAAGAGGTACTGTGGGGCTTGAACTACGAAAGGGCAAGGATGGTAAGTTAGAAGGTACAGTGGATATAAAATCCCGTAGGACTGAATTGATGAGATGTGAGGAGGGAGCTAGAGTAACTGAGTTTTTAGCTCAGAAAAAAAGAAACACTGCATTTGTAGTTACCAAGGAGGACCTAATTTACAGAAGTACTTTCTGAATATAATGAATTTGTGATGCAAGTAACATACACTCAAGATCCCTAGCTAAGATGCCTAAGAAATAACTAGAAACGCAGGGCTAGAGGGAGAAAGTGCAGGGAGTCAGAGAAACAGAGTGACCTGAACTCCCCTTAACATGTATGCGCACACACACACACACACACACACACCCCCCAGGTCAAGCTGCTTCAAGCAAAGAGTGGCTCTCCAACAAACATGGCGATGAGAACAAGAGACAGTTGAAGAAAATGCTAGGCTTGGACTTTCTGACATAACTACACTTTGAACGATACAAATACTTGCAGTTTGCTTTGTTAAAAATGTGTGTTGAAGTTGTTGTATATGGATTACCATCTTGATGAAGACCCAGCGTATTTAAGGAAGGCTTTCTGACCTTGTGCTCATTTCCTCTCTGAGGCCCCGTTCTGCTGTGCTCATCTCTCACGCGCATAATACCCTCTCCACATTTCCAATGTGTTACAAGATGGCATTTGAATTTGAGGTCACAATTAGAGGTCTGGTTATTGTATTTTACATTGACGTATGATAGAAAGCTCAGTTCTAAATAGCATACAAACAGACCAGTGAGTTGGCCAACAAATACTCGTTGAAGGTTTCTACTATGCATCGGGTGTTATTCTCAATTGAAATTCTTGCCTTATAAAAATAAGCCAATGTAAGAGTCAGCTTTCTGAATTGTGAGCAGCCTTTAATCCACTAACCTGAGATCTTCTATTTTTGCTGTGTTCACACATCATATCCCATACAATCGGTACCATGATTTTAATCAAACAGTTAGACACTAGCCACAGAAGTCTCCATTTGAGTAGCAGGTGGAGAAGAAAGTCCATTTTTGGCTTATGTTGAAATTAAACTATGCTGTCATTCCAACTATATATGGAGTGCAACGTCTGCTAATTCACCTGAACAGACAAGAGGACTCAATGTGAATTATCCAATAAATATTACTTTATTCATTAACTTGGAACATGCACTTAATTATAATTTCTGATAATATCTAACAATTCATTTTGTGAAATAATTAGAAGAGAGACTCACACCTTGTATAAGTCTTTATGGAGAAAGGTAGTTACATTGTGGGTATGTGTGGTGGAGGAGGAGTTAGGTGATTTTTTTATTTTCTAGCACACTTAAAAAAGTCTTGTCTTGAAAAATATGCAGAAGAAAACGTTGCACAATTCTGTATCTTATGACCTGGACAGCCACCTAACTGTTATATTCATTTCTGCTGTAAAAATCTATAATAAAAGTATATTATCTCTATATGCATATGGTGAATGTATATGCTCTGTTACATAAAGACACACTAATGACCCATCTTCTTGGGTCACTTCTGCCCCTAAAACACACTGTGCCTCCTACTACATAAGTAGCTGAAAACTGGATAATATGCTGCGACAAAGCTAAAAGGGAAATAATGCTGGGGTTGACCAAAGAGCCACCATGTAACAAATGTGGCACTGAATGAACGCACAACATATTATTTTACTTCGTCTCTTCACATCCTTCTTGCTGAGGAGGTGCCATTCCTGATTCATGGATGAACTGACTAAAGCTCACAAAGCAATTATGCATAAAGTCACTCTTCCCAGTGGTCAACTGGCAGAGTCTAAACTCAAACCTGGATCTGTCGCACTCCCAAACCCATACTCTGTTGACAGCACCACATGCTGCCTGGTAAAGTGTCATTTGTCAACTGCAGTAGATGTGAGTCCGTCACGCTCATAAACAAAAATTCTCAAGAATCCTCCAATCCATTAACCCGCCCAAAAGGATCTTAAACATTTAAACATTTTATAAAATCAAAAGTCAAGACTGGAGGAAGGGAAGTCAGCTCAAGACTCAGAAGTACCACCTGAGTCACAGCAGCTGTGACTCCACAGTGATTTAACTGGTCCAAATCCCCTAGCCAAGGTGTTTCCTTAAACACACCCACCAACACACTTACTTACATCCCTTCCACCTCAAAGCAGCAGGTGAGGCAAGAAGCACCATCTCATTCGCTCTAGTGTTAAGCTACAGCTCTGGGTACAGCTGTTGGTTACCTAAGAAGTAACTATAAAACAAGGGATAGTACTTCTTCCCTAAAGGAACCCTTCCACTTTCTCCACAAGTTCATATGAAACTTGTAGGTATCTGGGTCGTTACTTGTTTAATCACATAACCTTGTTATTTAGCATTGCTTGAAATAGACCCAACTTTGACCTTCAAATACATCATAGTTCTTGGTCAATAAGACTTGTCAATCAGTCAACAACTATTTGCAAAGCACACACAGGTACATAGAATGTTATGGTAATTGGTATTTATACCTTCAACTCTCAAGGAACTCTAATTTGTCTTTTCTCCCCTATTAATAAGTCAAATGTTTACCAAGCAACTAGGCTATGGAGCCAGCACTATGTTTGATGCTACAAGGATGGTTAAGGTAGCGTCTGTAGAAAAGTATTAATACGTTACAAAAAGAAGAACCAAGATTCAGATTCCTCGGATGAAATGTAAAGAAAGGGTCTAGGTTAGGCAACACTGAAGGGACTGGGGGAGAAGAGGGCACACAATTAACACCAGGGTGACAACGAAGTGCCTGTGTGTGTGGGAGTGAATAAACAAGCAATGGGAAGTCGAGAAGAAAGAGAGCAGCACACACTAATTCCCTGAACAAACCTCTACTGTGAGCACCACTATGAACCAGGTCCCATTCTAGGCAGTGAGGCTACTTCTGTAACTCAGCAGCAAAAAGTTCTGCTGTTTTCATGGACCTTACAGTCAACTCAGGGAGAGGCAGATAATAGCTATACATAAGCATTCAAAAGGTAGTAGAACAGGACAGAACAATAGGGAGGAAGGGAGAGAAGGATAATAGGGTTGTCAGCGCAGAACGCTCTGACATGATGACATCTTAGATAACTAAATGAGACACTAAGCCACAGAAACTTTTGCAGGAAGGACAGTAAGCGCAAAATGCCTCAAGGCAGGCAAGCTACTAGGGAAGCCTCTGGGAAAAGGGGCCTTGAGCTGCTACTGAGGGTCAGATCTGGACAGCCCTGGAGACTGGGAAGACAGTACATATATGGCATGTGTAGTGACAGAGGGGATGCTCAGGGAAAGAGTGACAAGAATAAATGCACACACACAGGTGACTAACTAGGCAAGGAGGATCTGTGGCAGAGGCTTCCCAAAGGAGAGGAGAGAGAAAGCCAGCTGGGATTTTAAAGGAAGAGCCAGTGCTACTTTACAGTAAAGTCTTTGTTTCTGGGAAGATGAAGCCAATTAGCAGAGAGAACTGTGATTAGGTAGTAATAAAAAGGTGCATTAGATTAAAATAAAGTATTTGGAATGAGATACCGTGAGAGATCAGAGTGCACAAAGGGAGGCTAGAACAACTAGTGTGCTGTGTTTTGTCTTTCATAACTCAAGGAATCTGTGAATACAGAGGCTCCAGATGCCCAGAGCACGGTATAAGAAGTCAACTGAGCAAATCACCTTTTCTGAAAACAGAACTTAGCATAAGAGCGCCCTTATTTCCTTTCAGCTTTTGATGTCTGGCATGTCCTTTCCCAACATATTCAAATTTTGAACATCCAGGTTTGCACATAATAATCAGACTTTTTGAACAAAGAATTGCCTTGTAATCTGCAACAGATGTGGAGAAGACCTGACTGCTAGAGATGTCTCTGCAATTTGCATTTACATATTAAAGCACAAAATGTTAAAGTGCAAAACCCCACTTCATTACTTCTCTTCTTGTTCTAAGAGAAAATGAAAAATATCTTGCAAGGTAAAAAATACACGTCATGGGAACTCCCCCAACACTGTCTTGTGGTACTCAAAGTCTAAGGGGCCAGCAAGGGACCCAAGTTTGACACTCAATGCGTACAGAGGCAAAAAGGTACTCACGGTTTTCCTCCTGGAATGCCTGTCAGGTTTGGAGGTATTGCTGGCACACGCATGTGATGGTGTGGATCAAATCCCACCTACAATTTTTCCCAAGCAAACAACAAAAACAGCACAGTTAATTTGGCTTGTTTTTATCCTTCTCAAAATCTGTTCTAAAATCTGGGAGAATAGATCCTTTAAAAATAAGGTTTTAGAGATGAAATGATAAAATGTTTAGGATTTAATGATAACCTACTTGGAGGTGGAACATAGATTAAAAAATTAATCTAATGATTATTGAAGCTCACAGTAGAACCAAAGTGTTCATTACATTCATTGTACTATGTGATCTAATTCTGTAGGTTTGAAATTTCCAAAATTAGTATTATTTTGGAAAATTTAAAATTAGTATTGTTTTAAAAAAGACACAAAATTAAAAAGAAACTTCCTCACCTTACAAAAGAAAATGGATCTCAGATATAGTTACATGTAGCTTAATGTATAAATACCCACAGATCTCCAAATACCGCAGGTTATAGAAATTACGTTAAAAAATACATAGACCAGGCACCGTGGCTTATGCCTGTAATCCTAGCAATTTGGCAGGCTGAGGCGGGCAGGTCACAAGAGGCCAGAAGTTTGAGACCAGACTGGGCAACATGGCGAATCCCTGTCTCTACATAAAATTAAAAAATCAGCTGGGCACGGTTGCATATGCTGTAGTCTACTTGGGAGGCTGAGGTGAGAGGATTGCTTAAGCACGGGAGGTAGAGGCTGCAGTGAGCTGAGATTGTACCACTGCAGTCCAGCCTGGGTGACAGAGTGAGACCCTGTCTCAATCAATCAAGCAAGCAAGCAAGACAATCCTCTGTGTGCTGCGATATTACTTTGTGAAGCTCACAAACGCACCACTGGTGATCTCCCGTAGGCAGCGGCAGCGGCAGCAGCAGCGGCGGCTGCGCTCATCTGAGGGGAGATGTTGTGGAGCCCAGCATAGGCAGCTCCGGGGCTGGTCAGCTCTCCATTCATCCCAGCATGGGGCACAATCCCAAATGGAGTTGGATATGGACAAGGGACTGCCATCGGGGTCCTCAGGCTTGAGGCTGAAAAGCAAAATGGAGGGAAGAAAAATGAACACAGGAAACAATATTGAAGACATTGGTAAACACGTCGAAAAACAGAATTTATGGTTCAAATGAGCTTACTTTAATATTCTCAAAAGTCATTCAAGCCTCAGAGAAGTTCACTCATTCATTTTACTCTATTGAACTTTTACCATGTGCCAGACAAGGTTGGTCCCAGGTGCTTGGCTCAGGTTTAATAATTTTGTCTAATAGCCATTCGATGCTGGTCATTAGCACTTTTAATGTACTATACTCTTTAAATTGCTTTAAATTTTTTAAAAACAAGCATAAGAATATAGTAAAAACTTTTTTCTTACTAACCCAAGGGGTCAACTCCTGGTGGTTTTCCAGGTACAGGCCTCAACCCGGGAGTGGAGTTGCTGCCTGGGGTGGGTGCATCGGTTCGTGGAGTAGGGGTATTGGACTTTGAAACTGGAGTTGTAGATTTTTCATTCTAACAAGATGAAACAACACATACCAGCAATTAGAACATGGTTTTAACAATGACGTTAAACATTAAAAATGTAAAGAAACGGAAAGGAGGAAAAGAAATGGATGAGGTTCTTCAGTTTGGCCTTGACTTTCATCAATTAAAAAGGTAACAAAGAAATAAGAGTTCCTTGAGACCACAGAACTAGTTAGTATTTGGAAAGACATAAACTGAAGTTGAATTTACAGGAGAGAAGCTCATTTCTAGGAAATTGGTCTGAGTTGGACGAGACTCACAAACCAGGATGTCCTAACTGTGACTGACCATTTACTGGTGGCTTTGGTAAAGATTGGGGTAACTTTGAGCCCCTGGCAGATGGTCCGTGTCACAAGAGGCTTCCTGGTACACTGAACAGGTCACATTACAAAACAGATTCAAGTTTGAACTGTCATAGAGAGAGACTAAACAGAGAGCAGGTGCCATTAAAAGAAGGCCAGAAGGCCAAGAGAAAACAAAAGAAAAAAAAAAGCCCCAACAATCCAGCCCTCTGTCAGACACATCCTCCCTAATTTGCAGACCAACTAAAGAATCTCCTTTCCTTTAGCTGTGAATTCCAAAGGTTATTTGAAAACTAAATTTGTCTTTTTATTCCTTTTAAAAATGTTATGTTACAAGGAAATAACTGGTGAGGAAAAAAGACACACTGCACAAAATTGCAATTAACTACACAGCCACATAAGAATAGGGTACAGAGAGATTTATCCTGATGGGTGAGTAGTTCATTTTTGCATTTGTGATTTGTGATGTGAGTCAAGGTACACTTTTGCAAATGACAGATTACTTTTAGATGGAAAGGGAAAATCACTGCAGTCATATGTAGCCTGGTAATTCAAACAAATCTAGCAACAAAATCACATTCAAGCCCCAAACTAAATTTACCATAAACCACAGGCAACAAAACCATCTCTGTAACCCCAATGTGCATTTTTCATCTTTGCTAAGACGTATTTCACTCAATTTCCCCATATTCCTCTTCTATCCTTGCAAAAAGAATCACAAAATAAACACTCATCACCAACAAGTTAGTAAACTTATTCTGCTCCACAATACTTTTGTCAATTAAACTTAAATACTGAACATACATACGGACTTGGAAATAAAAGTTCTGTAAAAAATGTGAGAAACATAAAGATAAAAAAATCAAATTCAAACATCTTAACAGAGGGCCACACTCAGAGAGATGGTAAGGAGCTGCTTACAAGGCTAAGTTCTTTGGATTTGGAGGAAGGAGTACTGCTGGAAGATGCAATAGAAGCTGGACTAATAGGAGCATCTTTCTTGAGCAGGCGTGTCTTATCCAGGCCATTCTCTCTCGGAGAATGTGCTGGGCTCCCTCGAGGGGAAGATGGATCCTACAAAGGAACATCATGGATAGTAACGCAAGCACAGCACATTTACAATGTTAGGGGTGTTGGGTGTGGACATTTCTAGCCAAAAGCATTTAATGAATGTTTAGAAGCACAAATGTTCTAAAACAGATAACAATACTCACTGAAACAACTAACGAAAATATTCAGTATTGAGGCCAAAAAAAGATAGAATTTATAGTACTTATTTAAAACCCAAACAAAAATCAGAACCCCACCAATCTGAGACCTGGGCTGACCACAGAGATCTGGTGTGCCTTTACTGAGGTAGAGAAAGACACTTTACTCTTAATAGAAAAGCACAGCGACACAAAAAGGATCAATAATATACAGAAAATCAGTAGTATATTATTTTTATGTAAATAAAATGTGGGTCCCTTTAGAAATCAAGAACATGTTTTGGGCCAGGTGCAGTGGCTCACACCTGTAATCCTAGTCCAGGAGTTTGAGACCAGCCTAGGTAACATAATGAGACCCCATCTCCACAAAAAAATTAAAAAATTAGCCAGGCGTGGTGGCACGTGCCTGTAGTTCCAGCTACTCCGGAGGCTGAGCAGGGTGGATCACCTGAGTATAGTTCAAGGCTGCAGTGAACTGTGGTCACAATACTGTACTCTAGCCTGGGTTACAGAACAAGACTTTGCCTCAAAAAACAACAACAATAACAACAAAAAAACTGACAAACCTCAAAATATTTTGGATACTAATTGTTTGGACAACTAGTCTTTGACATGGCTGTGCAAGAACAGAAAATTAAAGTAGCCACAAACATACCTCATTCGAAACGTCAACCACCAAGTTGTCGTCGCTTTTCTCACCATCACTGTCCTGCATTGACAAGTGAGAATGAGAAGCATTACTTCTCCCCCCGGAATAAATACCACATTTACCCTACAGAAGTCCAGACTAATTCCTCATATCTTATAACAATGAGCTGTACGAAACCATGTTAAACACTTGACAATGTCCTATTTTCTTTAATCCTCATGATGATGCTACAGAGGCGGGTGATATGATTCTATTTTTCAGATTATGAGACTGATGCGCTGCCCACTGTACCACGAGGGTGACCTGATTACATTTTTCAGTTTACACAACTGAAGCTGATGGTTTGTTTATTACTCTAGAGTAGAGGCTGCAAACTGACATGCCCAGGCTATAGACAGGTGTGGTCTGGTTTGTCAGGACTTAAAAAAACTGCATATTGGGAAGTAAAAATCCAGATTTTTAGCTTTTATGCAGCCCTGTTAGGACGCCACCAGGGAAGCAGAGCAGGGGCCACCTGCCTCCACACTGCCCCATCAGCTTGCTCCCTTTCAACTCCTGTGACCTGCCCAGCCACTAGAGGAAAACGAGCTTCCATCCAGGCTAGGGATGTCTCTATGCTTTTTTCTGTAACATTTGGTTTCCATCCAGGCTATGCTTTATTCTGCAACATTCAGCACATAGAATCCATCTAGGCATTTAAACACATTTTTTTTTTATTTTATATATTTTTTTCCTTAAAATTTCTAGCTAACCACAGAAAATCCAACCACTCTGAAATAAATGGGGGAAGCAAATATGCCCACAGAAACATCCTACAGATCACCCAGGTCTTCTGTTAGCTGTGCAGTGAAGCATTCAATCCTCATCTGCACCTATACGCACACAGGACTTCAGCTAGCCAATTACCACAGAGCTGTAAATACAATAAATGTTTTTTTTTTTTTTTTTTTTTGTCTCTTAAAGGGTGTTACCCTGTGTTCCTGTGTTGGCTGGTAATAGTCAAAGGGTAAAATGGCTGCAGATAAAAAGGCAAGCTGGCCTCCCCTAAAGCAAAGGTGAATGAACTTACATAACGAGCTGCAATTTCCTTTTCTTCCGTTTTCTGTTTTTTGCTCTCGGAGGAGTAGTCTGTGGAGTTTCTGTGCTTCTCGGCACCTCGGAAACTGGCTGATGGAGATACCGAAGAGCTCTGGAATTAAAAGGAGAGGAAGCAGAGTTGAGAAATTATCACCTATTTAGCAGAGTGATTTTTAAGTCACTTGAGACTTTTCTTTTTGTTCTTTACTAGTACATACTTGCAAAGCTGTTAAGAGGAGACGGGAGAGAGTGGAGGAGGGGAAAGAAGAAAACAGGGATATAAAGGGAAAGACAAGTAGCAAAAGACAAGGGAGAAAGGAATGGGGAAGAACGAACAAGCGAGAAGAGGCATAGAGATGGGACAGAGGGAGGAGAGGAATTAAAAAGGGTGACAGGAGTTAGCGTAAACTCAAAACAGAGAATGGGTCTGGTTTAAAGGATATGCTGTACTGCTGAAGTGCCTTTAGAAAGTTGGGAAAGGAAGCAGTCATGAGAGAAAAGGGAAGGAGAAAAGGCTAGGCTTTTTTTTTTTTTTTAATTTGCTGGATAAGGGAAAGCCAGCATTTCAAGCTTCTACAGAGAAACTATAAAGTAGAGCTTAAGAGATAATTAGTAATTCAATTTTAAAGAAGGCGGCGGGGAGAATCAATTTTTGGGAATTTGAGCAACCAAAGACAGCAGTCATGTGACACATCGGTCACATTTATAAAATTTTGCTCAGCACCATATATTAAGGGCCTGGAAGATGCAGAGTGGCAGGAAAAACACCACCTGCAAAAATGCCAGTATTTCTTTCTCATTCCTACAGTTTCCATGAACCTGCTCCTTTTAATCTCTGGAAACCTAGGAATGCTGCTGGGGCCAGGGAATGGAGAAAGATGCTCCATGCCTCTTGGGATCACATTTAGGCTCAGCCTGTGTACTTCACCTCAGCTTTCAAGGAGCTCGCAACTGGAACAGTCTCCCATACACACAAGAGACATGGGTGACAAGACCTGAAGCACAGATAGACCTGACTCTATCTGCCAAAAATGTCAGGTGGTTATTGGACAAGAGCTTAAAATCATGGATGAAGAAGTGAAAAAAGTGCCAATGAAAACTGCAACTAATCTTTTCAATTGCCTAGTGACTACGCTTCAGACAGACCAGAGAATATCTAAATGCAGGCAAGGGTGGAGAGCAGGAGCTGGGTTGAGGACCACACTATCCTGCTGAGTGGTGAATGGCAAAAACCTGAGTAGGCCAGTCCCTTGGCAGGGTACCAGGGCAGGGTTCCCAGATGTGAATTAGCCTAGCCCAGGGTAAGAACGGGCTGATCTTGGAGGGTAGTAGAAAGAGTATCTGAAAATCTCTATGGAAAAGAGTTATAGGAAGAACAAAGTATCACCACTGGAACATCTCTGTCTGGAATGCAAATCAACTCAGAAAACTGGTCAGTAAAGCTCTTCCTCATTCATAAATTTATCTTTTGAACTTTTTTTTTTGCTCTTAGCCTGTTGGTAATAACTGACATTTACAAAAATGTACAACATTTACAAGGGCCTATTAATTAACTATGGGAGAAAGTGTGTTATGCAGAACTTTTGGGTCTGTGTTTCATTTTATTTCTACTGAACCATAATGTCACAATCTCTTTTGTGGCATTTCTAAACTTCCAAAGCACCTTGTTAGAAGACTGATAGGATTTCTTCACATCTGTGATGATGGCAACTCTACCACAAGCTCCAAAGGTATACAGGTGGGAGTTCAGTGGGGGAAGAGAGATGGGCCCAGTGAGTGGGTGCTCAGTACGAGAGGCTGGGGATCTCTAAACCCTTCCCTGCTGTGCTAGCTCCTCTTGAGATTTTATATGAATACTCTATCCCTTTCAAACATTCAACTTTAAGCTTAGTGGCTGAAAAGACTGCAGGCATTATTCAGTAAGGCTGAAGACTGATGCAAAACATTACAAGCCAAACAATTTTTTTAAGTGGACTACTTCTTGACTTCCGTGTATCTCCGCTGAGTTCCAAACATTATTCCCACGTCGTAAGACTTGGGTCAACGCTTCTGCTTAGCTTTCACACAACCCAATGCACTCAGCAGGTTTTCATGACCATTGAATACATGCATGCAGTCAACATCTGCGGATTACTATCTACCATACTTCACGCCTCAATCCCATTTCTAGTTTTCACCCTCTCCAGTCTAACCACCTCACTTGTGGAATTCATATTTCCAAAAGAAAGGTTGAGTTTATTCTTACTCCTCTTTTGAAAGGACAGTTTCCTCCTGTTCACAAGGGAAAAAAAAATCCAAATTTATGAGTATGGCTATTTTCTAAAGTCTTCACTCCATGCCCCAACCCAGCGCCCTGGCCTTGTATCCTACATCAGCACTATGAGCCAGTGTTCCCCTGGGTTCTGTACTTTCATTGCATCTGTAGCCTTTTTTCCCCTGGCTTATGGCAATGCTTATTTTCTCAAGATCTTTTGAAATCTCCCACTATCCTTAAGCATCAGCTCTAATGTCACCTTTCAAAGCTTCCTCAGATGCTGTCAGGTGAAATTAATCATTCATTCCTCTTTGTTCCCTTAACATTTTGTTCCTCCAATGAGTAAAGCACTCACAGGAAATTTATTGCTTTGTTTACAAGGCCACTTCCCACTTCAGGCTGTGGGCTCCCTGAGGGTGGGAGCACCTCGCATCATGAGCAGAAGGGAACCACCCAGAAGTATTTTGAACACAAATGGCTGAACATCCCCTCTGTACTCCTCAATCTCACTCCAAATCTCTCATGAAGTATTTCTTTTCCAAGTGTAACTAGGATGAACAATTCCATGAGATACCAGTCACTAGAGTAAGATTTATATGGTAGTATCCTTGGAATCGGTAATATGGCAATTCAGCCCCTTCTTGCCTTTGCTCCAGTTACCTACCCTTAGATGCCCTCATCCGAATAATCTGACACTTCACACACACAAAAAAAGAACAATGGAGTGTATGTATCTTTTATTAACAATTCTCTAAGCATTCCAACCCTGATATATTCTATTGAAAGTTATTTCCACATTGCTTAAGAGGAAAAATTTCTAAACAAAACAATTTCTTAAAAATACTAAAAGGCAATGCCTAGTTAGATTTTTATGTTTATTTATTGGCTCTTATGTACAACCAAATACTTTATTTTTCTTAAGCTAGTTGTTTCTGGGTGTGCATGCAGCACTATATTTTTGAATTTGACTGTAGAACAGAGTTACATGTTGGAGTTTCCTGGTAGAATGATAAAGTAGTTAATTATCACTAGCATTTAAAGGTTAAGCTGCACAATGGGCACTGGGGCAATCAGCAATGTTCTAATAACATAATTACTCTAGAATCAAATTGGACTTGGCACAGACTCTCATCGTGAATCTTGTTAAGTCCACCATTCTGCCACAGGAATGCCATTTGGATCTTTGCTGGGCACGTGAATAAGAGGAATTAAATAAATACTGATAAAGTCATGCTTTTACTAGAAAAGCTTTTTTATTTCTCTATTATGATTTAAAAGCTCAATTTAGAGTAAATATTTCTCAAGCTTACTTAATAAGAAACTTACTGAAGCTGTATTGTGACCCTATAAATCTACAGATTTGGAAGGATTAAACACAAATCTTTCTCACTACAGTTTGATTGTGTGTGTGTGTGTGTGTGTGTGTGTGTGTGTGTGTGTGTATCTCAGCAAATCTGTTAAGATTGGAGAGTCACAGTCAGAAGCAATGACTGATCCAGAGAAAGCAGAATATCCTGAATGTGAATGTTTAGTAAAGCTCTAGATTTTAAAAGCAAACATTTATACTGGGATATTTAAAAAGAACAGGCTAGATTTGCTTAAGAAAAAGAGAGGAAAACAAGGAGAAAACAATAAAAAAAACAATAAAAGTTTAAGTCTTATTACATGGAAACCTCTACATGGAAACCTCAACTGCTTTGGTAGCAAAAGGTAAGTTTTAAAAAGCGATTTCCAACATCATAAATCAGGTTCTAATTTCACTATGAGAAGATTCTAGTTTCTAGTTTAACGTCCACCCCAAATTTACTAAAGCTGTTGACCAAGTCAGATGGAAAATTGACACCTCCAGCAACTTGAAAGGGATGGCCCCACCCCTCTACCTTTACTCCTCTGCCACTTCAAGATCAAAGATGGCAATGTATGTGAAAGACTTCTATAAAGTAGCTCCCCCCCAAAAAGAAGATGCCATTGTTATAATTAGCCAATTTTAATAACAGGGAGCACAGATTTTAATAGCAGGCAAGAGCATCTCTCTGGAGTCAGACTGCCTGGTTGAGTCCAGAGTCTTCACTTAATAGCTGTGTAGCCGTAAGGGATGTGCTTCAAGTCTCAACCTCTCTTTAGTCTGGGGTAACAACATACTATCCTCAGCCCCACAGGGTGCTTTGAGGACCAAGAAAAATAATCCACATAATGTACAATGGACAATCACAGGCACATAGCCTAGCCCCTCGACAGTGCAACTTAGTCCTATCACTGTACCCTGTACTCCAGTTGATTCTACTTACTTTAGAGATTTGGATGGTGAGCTACTGTGGGTTTTCTATTTTAAATCTTATCTAGGTCTTTTCTAGACATTTGTATAGCACTTCCCCCAGCACAGATCTTCTGATGGCCCATAATTACAGGGTTTTTATATGCTGTTATTTACCAAAACTCTTCTTTCAACAATCACAATAAAGTTTTAGTTCCATACTGTACCAAGGCAAGAGGGCAAATATCGTCTCCACAATGGACTTTCTAATTTGATTTCAAATGTACACCATGCTAATTTTAGTTTCCATTCATGTAGGTGCAGCACTTAGACTTCCCCGCCCAGAGAAGGTAACAAACAGAAGATCATGCTAAAGGTCGCATGGACAACCATGATCAAGAAGCCTAAAATCATTTGTTATGGCTTGTTTGCTCATCAGCTATGGCCCTCAAAAATCCTATCTAGATGGTTCCAAAGGGTAGACCAGTTTTCAAACAGATAAACGGAATAATGAGGAGTCAGAAGGCGCCATTAAGATCTGCCAAGGTTAACTGCAAGTCCTCATTTGCCCTTTCTATACTTGTTGTCCAGGCTTCCCTTCACTCTCAAAAACATCTTCGTTTAGATGATAAATTACAGTTACTCTAACTATAGTTCAGTCACTACAGAATTCTCGAACATTAATCAGGGTCAGGGACAATTCAGGTTGTTTGTTTTTGGGGATGGGGATGGGGGACACTGAGACAGAAGGCTGAAGAAGGTCCCTGCAGATCCTTTGCTGATGCTATACCAAAGTCCTCAATCATAATTTCCTCTGCAACCCCTTAGAAAAGCAAAAGACCCATGTCAAAAATAGAAATAAACACTGCTGACTCTACAGTTGTGAATCATCCAGAGTTGATCATGTTCACCAGACCTCAAAGCACTGTTTTTCTATATTTTAGAAATACTTCGAATAAGTGTGGAAAATATCCTGAATAAATCTATGTACATCAAACTACATAGTACCATAACCCAGCTAGTTTCAAATTGGATTTTATTGTACAGAATTACACAAAATGTTTATTTTCCCATGCATTGAGCTTTTTATAACTGATAAAACATTTTAACATATTATTAGCTCATTTACAGGGAAACAACCAGGATATACAGAGAAAATAATCTTTACTTGGGAAAAAATATAAAACCTTTAGAACAAAAATTATTTGGTCAAAATGCACAAGTCTCACATACTGACACATACACATGTAAAGTTATGTAAATGAACTTAAAATTTATAGCATGCTGGTGGTAAAAAACTTGAATATAGTAGAGCTCTGACGGAGCCAGTCACTGGTGTCAGTTTACTGCTCATTACAGTAAGAGGTTTTTTTTTTTTTAAATAACCTGCTTGATTAAGGAAGTCATTAAAAGCACAATCCGTATAAAACTCCCACAGAACTTGCTTTTTTGAAATTAACATAAATCAAAACTCACCTTCAAAAATGACTGGGACTTTCTGAAGACCTGCCCTTGTTAAAAGATTTAATATAATCTCCATATAAAGTAATGAGTCTATTCTTAACAAATGTTTCCCTTTCTATAACATTTCATGAACAATATACTTTTTAGAATGTTCTATTATTGTTTTTGTCTCTGCCTCTCTCCTGGTAAGAGAAACTTGGATCAAGATAAACTTCTTTTGCAAGTAATCAAAATATTATCAAACCAGAGGAATCAACAGTCAGAAGAATAACTGAGCAGAGAGGCAGTGTCTACAGTGGTTATGCTAGAGGTATAAAAGTCAGACAGCCTTGGGTTCAAGACCAGACTGTGTATGTAACACTTGCTATGTGACCCTGGAAAAATTAACGAACCTCTTTAAGCTTCCATTTCTCCAGTGGGTAAGATGAGGGTGATATAGCAACACTTCCCTGAAAGTTGCCATAAGGATAAAGAAGAGTTCACAACGTGAAGTATGTACCTAGCATCTAGTAAGCCCTCACAGAGAGAACTATACCTTTTTGGCAAATGCGAAAACAACTGCATAATTTTTGTCCACTTAAGGACCCATTCAACAAGTATTCAACCCATTAAGTACAGAAACACATGAAATGTCTTGAATAAAATATTAATATACACCCTGAAGAATGAAATATACACTTTGTTTTTCAGTAGGGCTCCTCAAGTCAAAATACTTAGGATACAAAAGTTTTACGTATTTTTTTTCTTCATGTGTGGTAGAAAACACAGCACTTCAATATTCAGTCATTCATGTTCTGTTTCATGGCCTCAGCATTATGTATTACTTGGTCAGTACAAAATGCCCTAATAATTTATAAGGTATCAATAAAATTGATTTTAAATTCGAACATTATCTTAATGTCCTCTTGGGGTTTCTTGACTGTTGCTTCCTTTTCCTGGAATAAAGCTGTTGGCTCCACCCCAGAAATTTCATTAAACAGTTACTTTAGCTGGCAAACTGAGCTGCTGGGACATGATGCTTTGACACCGAAGACATAGGGTTGATTCTGATGTAGGGAGCTTAGCTTAGCTGCCCTCTATTGAAAGCTAGTCTGCATATGGTGCAAGCATTGGGCCACACAAGGAAGCAAGTGGATCAATGAGATGGAACAAGTGTAACCCCTCACCACTGGGGGAGAGAAGAATCCAAAGCACAAGCTGAATTAATCAAGTAACCCCATTCCTGATCATTATAGACAGCACAGTATTGTCTACCAGAAATTGTAATAAAAATTGCCAAGTGCACACAACTTTGTATTGCCTTCATTGTTTAAACTACCTATCGCCCCAAAGTCATTTCACGCTTTTCAATCCAATGGACCTCCTCAAAGCCTGCAAAGCCTAACATTCCTGTGTGCATTTGCTCTCCAGCAAGAATTCTCTGCTCTCCTTAATACAGATTCTATAAATCTTGTATGCCAACTCCATGTAAATTACAGTCACATGCACTGGCCACTTTCTTCTGGGATTATTTTTTTCAGTATATGACCTATAAAACATATCCTAAACCACTCATTCACCTATTGCCTTAAAATCAACCTTACTAAGTCCCACTGGCAAATCTCACGTGGTACATGAGTTTGACTGCCATAAAAACAAAAGTGGGGGAGGGTGGGCAAAAATTTCTTTCCTGAATTTTCAGGGAAGGTACACTGGCTTTATACCTATTCCTGCACTGAGCTCTGTTTTTGAATGAAAATATCGACACAATCCTAACAGCTGCTTTAAAAGAAGCTGAAGTAGGATAGCAGCTCAGAGAAATAAGGACTAAACTTTATTTATTTTTTTATTTGGACTAAACTTTAGGACTTGGCAAGCTGTATCTCAATGGACCAGAATCATTTTAATAACTATTAAAATGTATTAGAAAAGAATGTCTTTTTTTTTTTTGCTGTTTTTTTTTTCCAGTAAACTGTTTTAATCTATTTGAAAGGCGAAACATTTTTTTTTTCCGAAGAGTATTAACTTGACAGTGCCTCGTATATAGTATTCTTAGGTATTATGTATGCAAATATACGCTATACAATGTCTGAGAGTAATACGACAAGAACAAAGAAAGAAATGGCAATGTATCAATTTAAAGGGATGCTGTCTAATAGTTTTAAGGTCGCTAATCAAGAACTCCTGGTCTTCTTCATATCACCACAAAATGGCTAAACAGTTTTCAGTGATCGCTTAACTGATTGGTCTTAAGGGTTTTCATTAAAATATTTAAATTATTCTTTAGAATGGCACTGCCAGAGATATAATGTGAGCCACGTACATATTTTACATTTTTCTGATAGTCAGTTTTAAAAATGCATAGCAGTAAAATTAATTTTGATATATTTAATCTAATACTTCAAAAATCCAACACACATAATAATACCAAAATTATTTGTGAGGCATTTTACATTCTTTTTTTAGTACTAAGTCTTCAAAATCCGATATGCATGTTATACTGACAGTACATCTCAATTTGGACTGGCCATATTGCTGGTGCTGAAAAGCCACATGTGGCTTGTGGTTACCATGTCAGACAACACAAGTCTAAAAGTTTTCAAAGTCAAAACAGAAATCAACACCCATTAAGACAAACATCTCGCACTTGATATAAGTAACAGGTGTGATCTAGCCCCTGCCCACCTTCTCCAATCTGATCTGAAAATTTCCTTCCCAGAGCACTGGAAAACCCCAATTTTTTCATCCTTCAGAGCCTTTGTGCAGACTTCTGCCAAGTACTCTCTTTCCCAGCCTGAGTGGCTAGCATCTTTTCATCTTTTATATCTCAGCTTAAACGTCACATCCTCAGAAAGGTCTTATCTGTGATGCTATCCCAGAAGCTCCCTCTAGTCAACCTCTAGCACAGCCCCTGGTGTGCTTCCTTGCTAGCACTGTGGCTGTGGCTATTCTTTTGATTATTTAACTCATCTACCTGACTAGAAGTTCAATGAAAGTGAGGACCATGCCCATTTTGATCACCACGAAAATCCAGGACTTTGGTGTTTTAATTGACAGCTACTGAAAAAATGGGCATAAAACTTGGGTCTGCTCATGTATGCTTCATGTTATCATGTTATTTCATTATATTAAGATAGGAGATTATGCATTTCTAAAGGTCATGCACTGTCATGTCTTATTTCTTTGTATCCTCAATGCTTAATGCCTGTAATAGAAGAACAGTGGCTCTGTGTGTGTGTGTGTGTGCATGCATGTATGCACATGTGTGTGTGTTATATGCATGTATGTGCAGGCACACCAAAACAGGCAGACAGCCTCACAAATAATTTTGAAAGTGACAAGGTGACAAGATAATTCTCAGAATTACACTGAAAAGACAGTCAAAGCTGGTGACTTTTCACTGTTGCTGTCCTCACCAATCAAGGATGCAGGCCCTTCCCTCAAGGTCAGTGGCAGGCTTGGCCTCTGGGTGGGTATGCAATAAATATTCATTGTTGGATGAATATATGAAGGCCACCTTTTTAAAAATTCTAATATAAATAAATCTTTCCCATAAGAGAGAAAGTTTTCAACAGGTTATCTCCTTCCTTGTCTCTCATCACACACGCCTCAGCTGTCTGTGACCACAGGGAAACAAATCTTACTGAAGTCTGACCATTGAAAAGACAGAATTTAAAGGAATCCTGCCTGACAGACCCAGGGAAGAATGCAGGCATCAGCACTTTTTCTGTGCTGCTCATTTAGAGGATAGTGACCCTGGGGATCTCCTTGAAATGTTTATCCCCAAGGAGGTATGTGGTAAAAGGAAAAACACCCTTAGTACACCCCCCCTTTTTTTCTGGGTAGTAAGTCACCACACACAGATGATGAAAGAAAATGGCCAATATAAGGCAGACAGATACAATACTTGTTTTTTAAGGAAAAGGTTTACTTTGGCTGATTTTTAAGTTACAGATGACTACCTGCCGCTTTATGTAAATTTTTACTATGTAAAGTGATGTAAAGCATTATTAGTATCAGCTGTGACTGATAGTGACTTCAGTATGCTGAGGAATGAAAACAAATGAGATACAGCTATTAAGAGATACAATTTCAGTTCATTCTACAGAAATAATTTCAAGCTTTCATATGACAACAAGATCTAAAGACACAGGAGACTTTGAAAAAACATACAAAACACTGGAAGAACAGGTTGATTCATCAAGCATGGGCCAAAATTACTCTGGTCTACCCAGGCAAGAGCACTCCACTAACCAATGCTGAAATGTTGACAGACAAGTCAAGTTGTGATCTAATCTCTTAACCCTCCCACCCCTGCAGCAAAAGATCATAGGTCAGAGAGCTAAATTATAAGGGACTGATGAAAAACAGCTTAGTCCCATTCTACTTGCCATCTCAGACAACTGTCTGTGAATCCTGGTCTATCACTCCTGCTTCTCTGACCTTTCCCTCTCCCTTTTCCTCCTTCCGTTTGCTTCTCTCTTTTCCATTCTCCGCACCCACCTCCCCCTCCACCCTTGCTCTGCCAGCAATACCTCTGTCAATACTCTGTCTTGCTGGTGGCACTGTGGGCTAAAGAGGTTGTTGACCTTTATTCTAACATGTCCTTTTAGGTTAATTACTTTTGTATACTCGGTGTACCCAGTGACATTTAATCACTACAGCGCTACTCAGTAAACAGAAATGAATGGAGCCAATTGCAATTTGGCATCAAGCTAAATGGTGTAGTAATAGCAGCATGCTGTAAATGGACTGCAAGAAAATACTCTCACTCACCACACAGAGAAATGAGGTGAATGCCATTCAATCAATCACTATTTTATTAAAAAGAAAGAATGCTAGCTCGGTGTGCTTTCGTTGTTTAATACTAAATATGGCTCAAAGGACACGATGAACTTTAATGCAAGGACAATTCATAAATGTGTGCTAAACCAATGAAGGAAGATTAAAACAACTCAAAGCAGACGTACAACTTTCACGGTCCAGTCCATGTCTCTCTTTACATGCATGCACATGTGTGCACGTATGTCCCACCACAGGACAGCTCTCTGCCAACACAGCCAACAGTCTGTTATCTTATGGTTTATAAGCTTCCAGGGTACAGTAATCAAAATGCAGAAGATCCCACAACCTAATGTGTACAAGAAAGTATCCAGGAGCATGAGATTAATCAAATGTCATGTCACAAACATTTGAGCCACTGACATCGTTTCTCAAACAGACACCCACTGACCCTCCTCCACTGAGAAGAGACAGTAGATTGGAGAGGTTATTAGCAACCTTGGCAGGGCCAGCTAGACCACAGAGGTTGGCTGGGGGAGATTCTGCCTAAGGGTTTTCAACACTAGCTGGTAGATGGAAAAATGAATCTTTATTCCTCTATCTGAAGAATAACAACAAGTTAGCAAGCAGAGATTCATGTTGTAATACCAGATGAACCCTGTGACATAAGTTGAATAGCTATTCTGTGTTGGTAATGTTCTAGACATTGGAAACACAACAGTGAAAAAGGCACCAGCTTTACAGCCAGCACTGAGAGTAGAATCTAAGGAAAAGGGAAGGAAATACACATGTGCTCATGAGGTTTCAATCCTGAGCTCCAGCTTCTATCAGCTATGTGACTTGCAGCAAGTTAACCCCTTGGGGCCTTAATTTTCTTACCTGTAAAATGTAGATAAGGGTATTTTACCTATAGGATTGTCACTGCTGTAGTCAGTCTGTGTCCCATCAAAAGTCATACGATGAAACTTAACCCCCGAGGTGATGGTATTTGGAGGTTGTGCCTTTAAGTGATTGGGTCAGGAGGGCAGAGTCTCAAGAATAGGATTAAGACCCTTATAAAAGAGGCCAGAGAAACTCCTCTGCCCCTTTCACCGTATAAGGACACCGAGAAGGCATCATCTATGAATTAGGTACTCATCAAGCACTTAATAATGGAGGCTCCTTGTTTTTAGACTTCTCAGTCCCCAGACCTGTGAGAAATAAATTTCTACTTAAGTTTATGGTAGTTTAACAGAGCAACCCGAACAAACTAAGATAGTCATGATAATTAAATGAGGTAACTACCTGAAGTAGAGGCATACCACCCTTCCTTTCATGTTTGTTTCCGGAAACTAGAGCTGCTATGACTGTCTCTTCTAAGCCTTTGAAAGAGGGTAATGAACACTTTTTCAAGCCTCAAGACTGGGGAAAAGCCAGTTCACTTCTCCACAGTCAGAAGTTCAGACAGCACATTCTCAAGTCTGGGCATCTGCCTGCCCTCTTGGGTTGGTGTTTCCCTTCAGAAGTTGTGCTCTTCCTCCAACTTGCAGAATTCATGTCAAATGTGCCTTCTAGGGCAACCTTGAGTTATGGTGGCATGTGAAGGCTAGGCTTCCATCCTTGACTTCACTGGAATTTGACAAACAACTCTAAAGTGCTCTTGAGTGGGGCCTCAAGACTAACATGGGGGAAATGGACATGCAGACACATAATCTCTTATTAATAACAAAGCACGAGGGTTATTATATTGAGTCCCCACTAGTTGCCAGGCATTCTGCTGGGCCCTAAGGCACTAGAAATACAATTAAAAGGGTGAATGGGGACCCTGTTCTCACAGAGCACTGGTTCTAGTTAAGGGACATGAAAATAAAGTAAAACAAGCTGCTAATGACATTAATAAGAATAAAACAAATGCAAGTGGCAATGTGTTGCAAAGGACATAAGATGCTGAGACTGAGAATAACTAGCAGCCAGGTGGCCAGGAAAGGCTTCCGCTAAAAGATGACATTCTGGCTGACACCTGAAGCAAAAGCTGGAGCCAACCCTGCTGACAGCCAAAAGACTATACTTAGAAAGAGGGAATAACACATGCATAGTGCTGAACAAGGGGAAAGTTGGCAGTGGCACTGGAGCACACAGGAGGGCTGGGCGCTGACGTGGAAGGAGCAGGTGAGAGGGCACAGAAAGACAATATGGCGGAAAGGAGGCCGAGAGTGTGCAGGCCCAGTCCACGGTGAGGTCTGTTTCATTCTAAGGGCCACTGAAGGGAACTGATGAGATGACACACACATCCTAAAAATCATTCAGAGAGGAGGCTAGAATCATAGGAAGAATTTTTAAAGCCTTTAAGAAAAGATTACATTGCTACCTCTATCCTTTGCAATTAAAATCAACAGTAAGTGTACAATATAAACCTTCCATGTATGCTAAAATTAACTAGTGGAATCCTAGTTGCAAAATTCTGAATCAGATCATCAGAGCTGAGCTTTTGGCACTTTTGATGCCTCTACTTTACTCATGCTGTTGGTGTGGGCTTAAGTAGACCTGGCAGTTAATAGAGCCTTGGAGGAGAAACGGGGGGACCAGTAAGCAGCTGTTGCTGTGGTCTGGGGGAAACGCTGGTGGTTTACACTGGAGGGGTACTGAGCAAGAACAAGAAGATGGATCTGAGATGTTAGGGTATAAATGAGTGACTTACTTCACACAAATGTGTGTTTCTATGTGAATACATACAAAATTAGAATGAAATCATTTGTCAATATAATAATGCCATCTTCACGCATCTGCAGTAAAATACAATTTCTTAGTTTAAAAAATGGCAGGAATGAGCTGTGTGTGGTGTCTCACGCCTGTAATCCCAGCACTTTGGGAAGCCAAGGTAGGGGGATCACCTGAGGTCCGTAGTTCAAGACCAGCTTGACCAACATGGATAAACCCCGTCTCTACCAAAAACACAAAATTAGCCGGGCATGGTGATGCATGCCTGTAATTCCAGCTACTTGGGAGGCTGAGCAAGAGAATCGCTTGAACCCGGGAGGTGGAGGTGTGGTGAGCTGAGATTGCGCCACTGTAACCCAGCCTGGGCAACAAGAGCAAAACTCCAGCTGAGGCAGGTGGGCTGCCTGAGTCAAGGAGTTTAATACCAGCCTGGGCAGCATGGTGAAACCCTGTCTCAAAATATTAAATTAAATTTAATATAATTTTTAAAAGTCAAAATTGGTAGCACATTCCTACAGTCTCAATTACTTTGTGGGGAGGGTTAAGGTGGGAAGATCTCTTGAGAGTGGGAGGTAAGCAGAGACAGCACCACTGAACCCTGGCCTGAGTGACAGAGTGAGATCCAGTCTCAAAAAAAAAAAAAAAGAAAAAAGAAAAAAAAAAAGCTGGAGTCTTTGGTACCCTACAAGAATGCTCCTATCCTTAGGGGAATCAAGGGACTGCAGGATGCATGTGAACAGCATCCTCCAGGTTAATCACAGAAGGGAGAAAAACAACTAGGAACTTGATAACTACTGATCTAATCAACCAGAACTAAATTTCCACAAAGTTGTATCCAGTATGTAGGACAGATGCTAAAGAACAAATTCTGATCCTTACTCAAAAAACTTAGATAAAAGGTAAGCCATATTTCACGATCAAGAGAAAACTGAATTGTAAGAGCATAATGAGGCACTGGCAAAAATTACGCTTCAGGTTTGTGAAGGGGTGAAATTTACCCACTGAGACTTCCTATGAGAGAGGTAGACCTGGAACTACTTGGGAAGAATAAGCATTACCAGGACCCAAACCTGCACTGAGGCTATTTCAAGCATGTGTGTGTGGCTAGGCTAAGTCTGGAAAGAAGGAGGGGAAGAGTAAGGCATACAGCAACAAGCACCCCCAAGAAGAGTCCTATAATCTGGGACGGGGTCATGGCTGGGATGCAATAAATTGGCAGGGAGTAAACAATTCAAAGGACCAGGCAGTGGTTCAAAGTTCTGGCAGGGCATCAGAATCACCTGCGTGGAGCTTTTAAAAAGCCCCATCTGGACCCCACCCCAGAACAATTAAATCAGACTCTCTCCAGAGACGGTAGGCTTAAGTGAATGGCCTGGATACAGGCTATCTTAAAAGCACCTAGGTGATTCTAAAGTTGACAACCTCTGACCTAAGGCATATTCAGATAAGCAACAAGCCACTGTGATTGCTATCACTTACCACTCCTAATCAACTAGACCTGCATACCTATCAGCACCAAGTCACCTTCATCCTTTCTGAGAGCACAATTAGCTCAGCAACAACAAATCCCAGACTTTCTTTCCTTGCAGCTGATCACTTCAAGATGAATCACATTTCAAAACCACAGCTGGGGGTTGGGAGAGAGAAAAAAATGCAATCATAACCATGCCCTAAGATGAGGCAAGATGCTCTTTACACATTTCTGAATATTGAATGCAGTGCCTCCATGCTTGACTCTACAATACTGACAAAGTGATGTATTTTGAGTGCCATAATTAAAACAATAATCTCAACAAAGTGGGCATTATGAGATAATTGGCCATCCTCAGGTATTAAGCAAACTGTGGTAAAAGCCAAGGATACTCATCGCCAAGGTCAATTACAATAATTGCTTATTTGAATTACATTATTGCTACTGTAAACCCTGCCTGATTAAGAAAAAAAAACAATAAAAATTGATGTAACACATACCACGGGGAAATGACCTGAGAAGAAGTTCTTGTTCAACTATTGGTCATTTAAAAAATTGTATCAACTTTGTGAAGCCTCCACTTATATACATATGCCTGATGCCTTTAAATATACACACACACTTCCTTCGCTTTGCAGAATGAATTCGGCAAGGAAATATGCCTATCAGAAATTAGAGAAGTGGCTTAGAAGAGCAACATATGGAAACACATGGGAAAATGGAGTAGTGGGTCAAACTAATAATAAAATTAAAGGGTAGAGAAATAAATTACTCTGTGAGTTGCATTCATTTTTCATCAATACATTACAGGAGAAGTCATCACTGCCTTTTACAGAAACTGAGTCTCTCAGTTATGCTGGTTTATAGCTTGTGGGAAGATATGCTGTCCTCCACAGGCCACTGTCAGCTTGTCTAGATTAATACTCAGGCAGCTCAAGTAACCAGTGGTCAACCAGAAAAGCTCTGAAGACGAGATGGGAGAAAACAGAATTTTTGACCTTCCTTCAGCTAATTGGAATGTATTTGGCAATCGAAGAGTATAAAACTTCTTTTTAAGTTGCGATTAAACATCGAGACTTTGATGTTTTATACAGCATTCTTCCCCACAATTAACTTCATTAGTGCAGTTAATTAGTGGGGAAGAATACCGTATAAAACATCAAAGCCTCGGTGTTTAGTGTCACCATCAGTTCAGCTAAACAGTAATAAAGAAATAATTTCTTAAAACACATTTTGCATGCTCAGCACTTCTATTTACAAGTTCAAAGTGTATGACGGAAACATTTTTAAAAATATCCAAAGAGGCTATCCACGCTGCAACCCGACTGCACTGACAGCAACAAGACACCATTTTATGTAGTATAATTCAGTGGCCAGGAACGCCACTTAAAGCAAAAGAACTGAGACATTTAATCAGTTACTAGGACTGTTATAAATCTACCAATACTGTGAAATGAAGGAATGGGGGATACCCAAGGGAAACAGTCACAAGAGCTATGTAATCTGAAGGCTAATTCTAATTAGGCAATAGACAGTGGGTTTAGCTTCAATCTTTTGGGGGATAGAAGGAGAGGCCAAGCTATAAAATAAGAACTGCAGATGGCAAGTCCTTATAAGCATTATTGGACAGCACCAAGTATACTGTGACCCCTCCTTTGGTACACAGTGTGCAGAGATGGCGAGACTATTAAAATGTAAAGATCAGCAAGGTGGGACTTCTCAATAGGAAGTTCTCATCTTTAGGTGGGAGGGACCAGAGATGTCATCTAGCCCCTTGCTACTTAAAGTGTGGTCTATTGTCTAGCAGCATCTCCTGAGGGCTTGTAAGAAATGCAGAATCCCAGCCTCACCCCCAGACCTACTGAATCAGAATCTACATTGTAACCAACATGTGTGTTTTTCATGCTCATTAAAAAGTTTGAGAAGCACTTGTCTACCTTAACCTCTTCATTCTGTACAGGAAGAAACCTGAATCCTAGAGGATGAAGTAACTCATGCAAGGTCACAAAGGGCTGAAACTTGAAGACAGGCCACTGATTTTAAGGACTACCTCTTACAGGAGGCTCCGCAAATGACACCTGTGTGTTGTGTAAAGAAAACAGCCTGTACAAAGAGCATCGAGGCAACATCAAGAAAAAAGGGCAAGGAAGGGGCCAAGGAATAACAAGGGGCTGACAATTCTGGATTCAAATATATTTGATGTAGACTGAGAACTCTACCAAACAAGTAAGAAGTGAAAACTTGTAAGTTCTATAAAAATGAAAGAAGAAAAAATAATGTTACAATGTTTTATTTTGTTTTTTGAAAAGATCAGAGAAGGAAGAGCTCTGAGACCTCCACTTGAGAGATTTTTTTGAAGGGAGAGACAAGGAAGAAAATTTGGCACCCGTGGGGCCAGCATATATGACCACACAGTTTGTAGACGATACAACTCCGGGACACACCAGAACATCATAGATTCATGTGAATTGTGCTTCTGCATAACTTGTATGTGGCCACAGCAACATTAACCCAAGCCCACGAGCGAGTGAGGAGCACGGTGAGCTCGATGCATCACCCATGGATGGATCCAAAGGTCAATTAGGATTTGGGGGAAAAGAAGAATGTAGGCTACATAGTACAAACTGAAGCAATACTATCATTATTGTTAATCTATAATTAATGTGTGTCTTCCCAGTGAAATGTGAGCTCCATGTGGGCAGAAATTTCTTCATGGTTTTTACCACTGTTATCTCCAGAGCCTAAGTGCAGTAGCTGCACCAGACTAGATGACACCAAATGACAAAATTTTAAAAGCTTTTAGTACGTATGGTTTTGGGGGCTTATTAAATATAGACACTCACTGGATTTAGCATCATACAGCAAGTACTTCACTGACGATGAAACATAACTGACAGATAAACTTCACTCTTGGGAGCCATTATTAGTTTCCTGGGGCTGCCACAACAAACCACCACAAACTAGGTGGCTTGAAGCAACACACATTTATTTCTTGCGGTTCTGGAGCCTGTAAGTCTGAAATCAAGGCATTGGCAGAACCAGGCTCCCTCCAAAGGCTCCAGGGGAAGAATCCTTCTTTGCCTCTTCCAGCTTTTGGTGGTTGCTGGCAATCCTTGGCATTCCTTGGTTTGTGGCAGCACAACTCCAGTCTTCCCTCTTTTCTTTTTATTTTACATTTTCCTCGTGGCCTTCCTTTCTGTGCCTCCTCTGTATTGTCAAACCTCTCTCTCCTTATAAGGACATGAGTCACTGGATGCAGGGCCAACTTAATTCCCGGATGACCTCATTTTAACTTGACGACATCCGCCAATACCCTATTTCTAAACAAAGGCACATTCACAGGTACCGGGGATCAGAATTGTATTACATCTTTATGAGACACAATTCAACCCAGAAGAGGAATCAATATTACAGATGTTTTGAGAATGTTTAGAAACTGACTGGCTCAAAGCTTTTAAAAAAAGTTTAAAAAGATAAATGATACGCCTAAATAATGTGATAGATATGTAAACTTTCTAAATTACAGTCATCCTTAGGTTATCCATGGGGGTATGGTTCCAGGACACTCCTCCCTCTCCCTTGCAGATACCACAATCAGAGGGCACACAAGTCCCCAATATAAAATGGTGTACTATCTGCATATAACCTAGACACATCCTCCTGTATATTTTAAATCACCTGTAAGTTGCTTATAATAACTATAATGTTATTTATAATACTTAAATCATTTCTCTATATTATTTATAATACAATGTAAATGCTGTGTAAATAATTGTTACACTATTATTTTTTATTTGTACATTTTACTGTTTTTCCCCCCCCAAATACATTCCATCTGTGGTTAGCTGAATCTGAGGATGGGGAACCCTGGAATACAGAGGGTCATCTGTACTTGGGAGTCAGTTTCTGAAATCAGCTTCCTCTCTGGTAAAACACCAAATGGTGGATGACGTCGGTGCAGCGGGGAGCCCCGGGATGGGGCACCCCCGGGATGGGGCACCACGGTGGCATCCGCGGAGGTTTCAGCAGTGGCACCCGGGGCCGGGGTCGCGACCGTGGACGCGACCATGGACGGGGCTAGGGCCGAGGCTGCAGAGCTCGTGGAGTCAAGGCCGAGGATAAGGAGTGGATGCCTGTCACCAAGTTGGACCACCTGGCCAAGGACATGAACATCAAGTCTCTGGAGGAGATCTATCTCTTCTCTCTGTCCATCAAGGAATCTCAGATCATTGACTTTTTCCTGGGGGCCTCTCTCAAGGATGAGGTTTTGAAGATTATGCTGGTGCAGAAGCAGACCCATGCTGGCCAGCACACCAGGTTCAAGGCGTTTGTTGCTATCGGGGACTACAATGGTCATGTCGGTCTGGGTGTTAAGTGCTCCAAGGAGGTGGCCACTGCCATCCATGGGGCCATCATCCTGGCCAAGCTCTCCATTGTCCCCGTGCACAGAGGCTACTGGGGGAACAAGATCGGCAAGCCTCACACTGGCCCTTGCAAGGCGACAGGCCGCTGTGGCTCTGTGCTGGTGTGCCTCATCCCCACGCCCAGGGGCACTGGAATCGTCTCAGCACCTGTGCCCAAGAAGCGGCTCATGATGGCTGGTATCGATGACTGCTACACCTCAGCCAGGGGCTGCACTGCCACCTTGGGCAACTCCGCCAAGGTCACCTTTGATGCCATCTCTAAGACCTACAGCTACCTGACCCCCAACCTCTGGAAGAAGATTGTATTTACCAAGTCTCCCTATCAGGAATTCACTGACCACCTCGTCAAGAACCACACCAGTCTCCGTGCAGAGGGCCCAAGCTCCAGCTGTGGCTACAACATAGGGTTTTTATACAAGAAAAATAAAGTGAATTAACACTGCAAAAAAAAAAAAAAAAATTCTGAAATCAGTAATGTCTCAATTACGAAGTTACTTCTGACTTGAAAATACTTTTTGGCTAAGTAATAAGGAAACTCAAGACATTTTAAATTCAAGCCAAAGTAGCTAAACAACAAAAATCATGCTCTCTTACATACTAATATTCTGCAAAGTAGGTAAGTGTGGTAAGTAATGTTCAGACATATGACCTTCTGTTCAATCCAAATGAATTATCATTAGATATTTTGTGATGACTATTCTTGTGATTTAAGCACTTCATAATAAAATCCATGTTTCATTTTGCTTTGTTTTAGGAAAGGCTTGAACAATTCCCCTACAGTAGCATTCTGGCAAACACTCTTAAATTATATAATTCACCAGGTTCAACTCTGTTGCTACAATCACTTTCAAAGAAGATGGTTATAATACATTATCATTACAGCTATACAATCCAAGCTGAATTTTCCTTGGCTGAATTCCTAACATTTTAATGCTGAAATTGATCTGTTTTAAAAACATCATGTGAAGGGTTTTTAAAATACCATACATGCCCAAGCTCTTTATTTTAAATGCTTTAGAAATGAGCTTGCATAAACAGAAAAAAAAAAATCTGTTCTCTAATCTAGCATTAGCATATTTTAAAGAACAACAGGCATGTTTCCAAACAAACTACTGCAGTATACAAATTACCCAGCAGGAATGAGGATAACAATGCTTCTTAAATGGGTTTAGAACCCAGGCAAAGCTGACATTTCATCAAAGTTGTCTTGGAAACAATACTCTTTGTGTTATTTCAAACACAAGAGGTGTGTATTTGGGTGTGGGCTATTTCTTGTGAAGCAGTCAGATGGTAAGGCTGCCAAGGTTGTAGTGCAGTGATGAGAAATGAGAAGGGAAGCAATGAAATTATACGAGCCGTTCACATGCACACGGGCCTAACCGTGACACACATGCCAGGCTCCAAGCTAGTTCCCACTTGGGCAGACTTTCCTTTACCTCTAAAACTACTGTGTTAGACTGACTCCAATAGTGGCTGTAATTTTTCACACCTCCCTGTAGCCGTATTTGGTAGGGCTCTGTCAGACTGATTAGACTCAGCCAGATGACTTGCTTTGGCCAGTGGCAGACCACCCACCTGACTGTAGCCATACAAGCAAATTCAAGCCTGGCTAGAGAGAACAGCTTCCGCCACAGCCAAAACAGAGACTAATGAAATGCAACAAATGCTTTCCATTTCTTACCAGTATGTTTTGGAACACATGATGCAAAGAGAGGCTCCTAGACTCTGCACTAGTGTCAAAAGAAAAAGTCTTGGCCAGCCTGCTCAAGGGATACCATAGATACATAAGGGAGAACCAGATCAGTTGAGCTAAAGACTTTCTAGACCAGCAGTCCTCAATCTTTTTGGCATCAAGGACTGGTTTCGTGGAAGGCAATTTTTCCATGGTGGTGGTTTGGGGATGAAATTTTTCCACTTCAGATAATCAAGCAACAGTCAGATTCTCATAAAGAGTGTACAACAACCTAGATCCCTGGCATGCACAGTTGACAACAGGGTTTGCACACCTATGAGAATCTAATGCCACTGCTGACGTGACAGGAGGTGGCGCTCAGGCGGTAATGCCCACTCACCCGCCACTCACCTCCTGCTGTGCAGCCTGGTTTCCAACAGGCCACAGCCCAGTACCAGTATGTGGCCTGGGGTTTGGAGATCCCTGTTCTAGACCTCCCAGCTGACTGTAGACATATAAGCAAATTCAAACCTGGCTAGAGAGAACAGCTTCCACCGTAGCCGACACAGAGACTAATAAGATGTAACAAATGCTTTCCATTTCTTACTAGTATGTTTTGGAAAAAGTTCTTAGATAGTAATTGCTAACCAATATAACTACTTAATTGAGGATGTGCATTATAGGAATAAATACTCCTTCCCCCCCCTTTTTTTTTTTTTTTTAAGACGGAGTTTCGCTCTTGTTACCCAGGCTGGAGTGCAATGGCGCGATCTCGGCTCACCGCAACCTCTGCCTCCTGGGTTCCGGCAATTCTCCTGCCTCAGCTTCCTGAGTAGCTGGGATTACAGGCACGCGCCACCATGCCCAGCTAATTTTTTTGTATTTTTAGTAGAGACGGGGTTTCACCATGTTGACCAGGATGGTCTTGATCTCTTGACCTCGTGATCCACCCGCCTCGGCCTCCCAAAGTGCTGGGATTACAGGCTTGAGCCACCGCGCCCGGCCCCACTCCTTCCCATTTTTAAGATATCCGTATTAGGAGTAGATGAAAAAAATATAAATTAATAAGCAACCTCATTCCTTTTTTGGTTCTTACCTTTCTATGGAATATGATTTTTGATATCTTAAGAAATGAGTCAGTTTATGTATAAATGATGAGCTGTCATAACAAGTTCATTACAGCTTCACCAACACCATGTCCACATGTATCATCATTGCATATGCCCTCCACAGTACTTTATTTGGATAGTATTATTACTACCATGTTAGTGATGAGCAAACAGAACTCTTGTGAGAGTAGTTGACTGCTTAAGGTCACAAAAGAAAGGAGTGAAGCTACTATTAGAATATAATATTTCTGATTCTAGGTCTCAACTGATTTTTACTAATATCCTAATACAAACATATGGAGAATATTTCCAGATCAGTGAGATTACCCACACTTTATCAGTTCATGGATTAAAAGGTAAGATATAAAAAGCTATGTGCAGATGTAACTTACATAATTTAGAAAAAAATAGAATGGCTCACGGTATGATTCCTAAATTATACTGATATTCCAGAATTACATAATTTAGACATAATCAACAATGATCAAGGGACCAGAGTAATGGTGCCTTCGTAATATTAGCACAGGTACCACATGAACTCTGTAATAGGTTCTCTCTATATTTGAATATCAAAATAAGTTTCAACTTCATGTTTATGCTCAACTTAATTCTACCTGTTTCCTCCTGTGTACATTTCAAAAAGGGGATGTACACCATCTTTCAGAATTCTCATTTCATGCAAAAAAGTAACTATAAGCCTTGTAAGAATGACCACAGACTCAGCTGACTCTTGAAGACAAAGGAGAATAGGAATGGAGAAGGAAATAATCCACCTTAAAGACAGGAGCAATAAGGCTGGGAGTTAAACTGATGGTCTATATCAAAGATTGACACACTTTTTTCTGTAAAGGGCTTGACAGCAATCAATTTAGGCTCTGCACATAAGGTCTTGTTTTATATTTTTCTGTTTACTTATTTATGCCTTGTCAAAAATGTAAAAACCATTCTTACCTCACAGGCCACACAAAAACAAACTGGGAAATAGATTTGGCCTGTGGGCCATAGTTTACTCATCCCTTTGTCTATGCAGGAGCAAGAGAATGTGGTGTATTTCTACATTGTTTTTTTAATAATCTGAAGACTGTCACCACAATAATGGTAACAAGTTTCTGGCATTCTCTCCTTAGGATGTTTCTCAATAGGTTCCAGAAGGTGAGATAAAGGCTGTGGGCACAGTGTAATCTGCAGCCCTAACCAAGAGTCATTTTACTACCCTGAGATGCTTGAGCACTGATTCTCATGATTTTAAATGCAGGGGAAAGGTCCTAAGTTGTTACTTGGCAACTTCAGTTATCAGGCAACTGAGTTTCATGGCTTAATTTATGCATAGGACACTGGACAGGAAATTGCTGGCTGACTGGTTTGGAACAGCTGCCTGAACATTCCTCCCTCCCTTCACTGATTTATTCAAGAGTGTAACAAATGACTACTACAACACAGGCCCCTTGCAGGAATGCAGGAAGGCTCAAAGCTGAAAAGGACAAGGTTTTTTACCCTTTTGCCTCTTTTCAATGACAGAGTTAGAGATAAGGTAAGCACACAGGTTCCAAGGTTGGACTTGGAAAAGGCTGTCTGGAAATCCTTGAGGGTCAGATGTGCTTTAGAATTCAGTAATTGGGGAATTTCATAAAGGCAGTATGATACATACCATAATAGGGGGAGGAATAACAGTCCATAATCAAACATTAATATATTTTTATATCACTTCAGGCCAGGTTCAGTTTTGTTACTGCATGAGATGACAAGAAAAAAACCTTTCGGTTTTTAGAGCTTTCTGGATTTCAGAATAGTGGATAAGAGACTGTGGGCCTGCCTGATCTTAAAAGAGCCTGTATATTTATTTTGTCTTTTAAAATAAAGTTTTATCTTAAGAAAACCACAAAATAGGATGCTTCCAGATCCAAACGCCAACCAATTGCCAACTGTGCTGAATCTGAGTAGCCTTCTTTATGGCACCAGATTTTAACAATAAAAACAGGTTACCTGAGACACCAGAGAGGTTAAGTTCAAACTAATCAAGATTGCACTCTTTCGGTAACATCTTCTTATGCTACCCGAGTCATTTAAAAAAATCAAATTATATATAATTACATTCTATACCAAATTACACATTTTGGTATAGAATGTAATTATATATAATTTGATTTTTATATATAAAAATCTCTTTCTTTCTCTCTCTCTCCCCTTCCCCCCGCTAGGAAGTAGTTAAGAAATCCTTGGAAAATATGTAGCATATTTTTCTTAAAAACGTATCCTGTATCTATGTGGCTAGAAAAATCAGTGTATCCTTAGAATAGGGCTTAGAATGTCCTTAGCGTGGACATTATTAGATCTTCAATTTCTGAGAGAAACATCCTAACACCCAGTCACATGAAAGCTGGAGATCTTCCGACTTTCTGAGTATGTATGCTGTCACTCTGTAAGGAAAAAGCCTATATCCAACTGACCTTTGCTTCTGCTACAACATTGTCTATGAAGAGCTCTTTGCCATATGAAGCAAGCTCTTTATCAAAATCTAACAAATACATAAAAGCTATTTTTATTTGTACATCTGAACATAAAGAACAAAATAACATTACTGGGTTGGCTGATGAGTGGTGATCTTTAACCACGGCAGATTAAGGACATCCAAGACACATTCTAATTCATCCATACATAATTTCTCCCAGAGTGAATCTTATTTTTTGGATGTAATCATAAACTTAAAGAACTCCTAGTCCAAATATTTTGGTGTTAAATACTGAGTATTAATAAAAACACAGGCGGAGGGAGTTGTCCAAGGTCCTGCAGCTAGCAAGAGTGAGGATTAGGAAAGTCTGCATGTGGTTTCCGATTCAAGCTTGCAATGAAAGTCAGCTGATAAACAAGGACACCTACTCAAACACAATGTACACAGATTAATGCCTACAAATTTTTTTCTTTTGGCCTTACAGTATGAGGTTCATCATAAAGTCAGGATTATGATGAAAAAAAGGTACTAATTACTGAACAGACAGATTCACTGTACATACCTTGATGAAGATCATTATCTGTGGACCTATGCATCTAGATGCTTGATGAGGCTGTGCATGATTTTTTTTCTGCCTCATTTTATATATTTACAGTTCACATATCTATTAATGTCTTTTAACAGACACAGAGGCTGCATATATAAGACAGTGTACTGAGTTTCTTTAGCAATTACATCACTCACTAGCTGCTTTGTTAACAAGCTACTGAATTTGATACTCATCTTTATACATAAACAAGCATTCAAAATATAACAGAGAAATTATGCCAAAAGTACCTGGGTAAGGTTAATCTTTCAGTAATCTTCCTTCTAAAGTTCTATAGTTTGACAAATGTGAGGAACCTCTTACACTACCCACTTCTAATTCTATAAGTAAAAGAGCACCCACAAATGGACCACATTTTTATAGATGTGAAAACAATGACAAGCCTACAAAATTTACAAACAGGATGGTTGTGAGGATGCCACATCTTAAAGCTTCTGGAATAATATAAGCTCAATTAAGTTTGTTTCTACAAAAGAAAAAAAAATGAATCCATCTCTGATTAAATATTAATTCAAAACAAAGAATTGCTGTTTTACAAATGATTAATGGAGATACAACTATAACAAGTCATCAGGACCCACGATTACCAATTTAGAAAGATAAAAAGTTTCTACCACAGCATCTTGTCTCTGCTGTTATCACAGTCCAATACTTGCAGGTAAACAGAGTTAACATTTTGAACAAAAAGGAAAGGAAATCTTAGAATGAGACAACATACATAAAGCATACAGCCCAATGTCTGGCCCATGACACATACTCAAGATGCTCTAGAAGTCTGGTTATTATTACTTCTGTCATGGACACATCTTCAAAAGGACAGAAAATCATAAAGAGGCCACAAACTAAATTAATGCTAGGCACTACAACTCTTAGTATGCAAGTAACTGTTTTTGAATTAGCCAGAATTACTATTTTGAATACATGATACATTTACTGAGAACTGAGTAAAATGCCAGGCACTTTGCAATTACACACAGTCTCATTTAATCTTTTAATAACCCAGTAAGACAGATATTATTATTGCTGCTATTGTTACTGTTAAAAAGAATCTAGTTGGGGAAAACTGTGTAACTTGCTAAGACATCTATCTCTAGTCTGCGATTTGAGCCCAGATCTACTCTTCTGGATTTTATACTATTATACCTTCCATAATATGACGTTTTATTCATGGCTAAAACCACAGATTGGTGGGAAATGCACCTTCAAACATATGAAATAAATGAAAATATTGAACAAATCTTTGATTTACATGTCTGAGGCATTCCAACATTTCACTGAGAATATCTATATAGAGTAACATTTAGCTCAAACTAATAATTTGAGGGTTTTTAAAAATAATAAAGCACTGCTATCAAATATCAAATAAACAAAATAAATCACAGGGTTCATCACAAATCATTAACTTTAGGTTCAGAAGAACCCAAGTGGTTATGCAGTCTGAGCGCCTCAGATGAGGAAACCGAGGCTCAGAGAGACAGATGGCACAGACAAGACCAGACGATGGCCATGCCTCCCCTGAATCTAGTCCAGTGCTCTTTCTACCATATTCCTGGTTGGCTCTTCTCTCTTTCCACATATTTATTTAAAAAATAAAACACACTCAGTAAGTTAGAGTACTGAACCAAAATAGCTTCAGTGGTAACAAAAGCAGTAATTTGTTTGCTCTATCTGTTGCACCCTTTGCCAGAAAGGCCCGGGGAAGGCACAGTGAGGAATCCCATCAACCAGACTATCTAAACAAACATGACTGGCAATTAACAGATCATCAAATACAGCAGGAATATCAAATGAGTGTAAAGTAGTTACCCCTTACTGTCACTCTGCCAGGGCAATCTAGCTTCAAGTATCTTGTGTGGTATCTGTTATCCAATCAGTTCAAAGTGGCCAGTACAGGTTGAGCAGCCCATACCTGAAAATCTGAAATCCAGAATCCAAAATTTTTGGAGTGCCAATCTGATGCTCAAGGGAAATGCTCATTGGCACATTTAAAATTTCATACTTTTATATTTGGGATGCTCAACCAGTAAGTATAATGTAAACATTCCCAAATCTGAAAAAAACCCAAATCAAAAACACTTCTGGTCCCAAGCATTTCACATAAGGGATACTGAATTGGTGTAGGATGCTAAGACACCATCTCTCACCTCACTTTAGCTCCCTAATATAAAGCTGAGGACTGTGTTTAAAAGAGAACTAAAATGACCAACCACAGTGGCAGTAACAGTGCCTAGGGAATCAAAGAAGGATCCTGAAAATGATTAAGCCACCAGTCACAAATAGCTGTTAATGACTACACACTCTGGATTTTAAGGATATGCTGATTTCAGGATTTTATGTTTGCTTCAAAGTGGTTGATTAAATGAAGAATAAATGAAATTTAATTTCAATGTCTTATTTTCACGTAGATTCACAAATTAATACAAGAAAATGCCTTTGTGAAGACACGGGCCCCAATTTGGTATTCTTAAAGTATAAATCACTATCACATGCAGCCCTCAACTTAATTCCTTAGGCTGCCCCCAACAATTTGATATAGCACTAGAATCAATTATTTTTCTGCGACTGCCACCCAACTAAGGCACTAAGATAGCCTTTTTTGGAGAAGCAGGAGGAGATGGCAGTGAAAAAGGGGAGTGGAAGACTGGAAAGGAAAACAAAGAAAAGTAGGATACACAAGTGGTCCCTACTCAGTCCATGCCATAAATCTCCAAAAGTCAGATGATAGGAAACAAGAGCCAAAACACTGCAAGCAGAAGTGCTTGTTCATCAATTAGGGACGAGCAGAAAGGACAATGAGATTTAAAAATTACAGACAAGTTACAAAGTATTATCATTACTTGTAGTTAGTGGTTATAAAAAAAAAAAGCAAACAGAAACTACCTTTATTTCTTCATGAAATAAAAATGACATCAAGCTAGAAAACCCAAATTGAGGAATTCTGCTACTGCAAGAGTATTCTTATTAACCTCCGGCAAACTGATGAGGCTACAAGTTAAAATCTTCATCAGATTTTCTGTCTGCATACATTTTAATTAATCAGACAGCAGATTCTGAGCTGGTAGAACAGGAGGACACATCTGCTGGATTTTAGAAATTTCACACAAAAACACGCAAAGGACTGTGTGATGACATTCCAAAATGCTCCAAAGTAAAATGGCCTTGAACCACCATTTTACTTTGGGGCATTTTACGTGAGCCCACGTGGTAAGTTTATACTCTAAGGGCTTATGGCAGACAAGTCACATGAAAAGAACACATTACAACAGCACTATTACGAATACACATACACAAAAGCGTTACTTTGGACTTTTGCTGATCTGACAGGAAAAGGAGGAAGCTCCTACAATCTTGATTATTTTCCTAAGTGGCAGGCCTGTTGCTGGGGCTCCTCCTATCTCTAATGTCTGCATTTTGCCTACACCAAGTAAGGTACATCCAGATGAGGGTTTAAAACTGACCCTAGCTAGAGTAGAGATAACGAGCATGGGTTCTGAAAACTAATGGCACTCTAGTCAGTTCATCACTTATGTTCTGGGTGAACCATAGGCAACTTACTTAGTCTCACTGTGTCTCACTTTCCTCATCTGCAACACAGAGATAATAGCAAACTTCACCTTAATGGGCTGTTCTGATGACAGCACAGAGTATAGGCACCCACAGTGTTAATTATTATTCATTCCAAGACCATAAAGTTAGCAGGACCAGAGCTGTTTCCGGAGCCCATGGCAATGGCTAAAAAGCACAGGCTTCTCACTCTATACTAAGCAGGCTTCTAGTGATTTTCCTTAGGACACTGAGAAAAGCAATACACCACCTCTCAATTCTTTTATCTCAATTATTTTAATGGTGGGGAGGGAAGCCTAAGGCATGTCACCTGGGGGGAATAAAGAGGGTAAGGGTAATTAGGAGGAAGAAGATCCCTGGGTTCTGAACCCAGGGACAGGCAGAGTCAGGAAACACCAAACAGAATGGCCCAACAAAATCAACCCTGAGGAAGGCACACACAGGCATGACTGGAAACAAATCCCATTAGGGGTCGGCGTAAAAACCACTCACATGTAGCAATGGCCATCCACTATATTTTGAGCCTGTGTTTTGTTTCATATTTATTATATTTGATCAAGTTGTGGCCTGTGGTTATGGTGGCTGACAATAAGTAAAATGTAAATTATGCTACTACTTCAGTATTTTTTAGGAGGAAATTATTCTGTTAAAGGCACGAAAAACTTTCTAGGTATAAAAACATTGGAAACTAAAATATGAAAAAAGGAAACCAATCAGAAGCCAGAATTTCATTTGGAGTAGTCTCTTCCCACAAAAGCAAATACTGCAATATGGAACTAGGCAGAAAATGATCTGAAAGGTGAACTACACTTTTAAAATCATATAGCATATTCCAAAGGTAAATAAACATTTTTGGAATCGCTGCTGATTGCCTATATGAATTCCAAGAGGTAAGGAACTCACGAAAGAAAAATCTCCAAGACTAACATTATTTTGCCTTAATGGCATTGGGTTACATTCAATATTGTTTTAAGTAAGTGGACCATTGGTTGGGTCTAGAAATTGTTTGGTTAGATGGATATTTCTGTTATAATATTTTTTATAATCACGATTTGATTTGTACATCTCCCAAAACAAATGTTGACACCATAAAAAAATTTCAGGATCTTAGGCCAAACACAACTAGCTCTTTAAAAATTTCATTCCTTGTAGAATGAAAAGACTGTACAATTCTCTCTGATATTTATTCTGAATATTTCAGTGATGTATCCTCCACGTTACTGAAAGCCAAAGGCACATAATTTATAGCAGGGTTTCTAAAACCGTGCCCTTTTCGCTGGTTGCTGGCATTTAAAGCATGTTTTCACACATCTTGCAATGTTCTAAGACTATCCACATAGATTGGAATTACATTTTAAAGGCATTTTTAATTGAGTCCCTGGGCTGAGAGTTTTCTATGCTCCACCTGTCCTCACTCGCACTTGTTTCTTTAACAGAACTCCGACTGTCGCTGTAGAAAGTTTCAACTTAATTTGGTCCCTCCTCTTAGGGTTTTTCTGAGCTACAGAAATACATGTTCCTTTCCCTTATCTTTTAAGTAAAATACTTCTCTACGAAGAAACAGAACTGATGCTAAGTTTTGATAATCAGAGAAATGTGAATCCCTCTAAATCAAATTCCAAACCTCAGCTAAGCAAGCAAAATTGGCATCTCAGTTAGGTGAGAAAGTAAAGAGTAACAAAGATTCAAGAATTCTCAAGCACAGCTGACCCCACAAAGGCCTTCGGTGGAGATTCCACTTTTCTAAAAACAAAGGTCTGGTGGTTGGTAAGAATGATTTGCCTCAAATATGGCCTCATGGTTCCCATGTCCTCTGTCTCACACAAACAGATCATGCAGGGAGATGACTCTATATATTCAGAGGTAGAAAACATCTAGAAAACAGATCCACTTGAAAGAGGTCTCCTCAACCTTTGCCAGACCCACCCTGGCTCATGTGGGAAGCTGAAATCCTGTCTGCTCAGGTTCCCCTCACTGCTTGCCCACAGTGGGAAACTTGGCCATGTTGGCTGGTTATTCTGGATTCTTCAATGGGAAAACCATACTCTCCCCATGAGGGCAAGCACCACCTGATGCCCAGTGTGCATCCTGCTTTCCAGGGCTCTGGCCCCTTTGTCATTCTTATTAAGAAAATATGGAATCTGCTATAGCCCTGTTGGTATGACTCTGAGCAACCTGAATTTCCATTCTGGGCACCCTCTCTCCCCAGGACAGGAGGATTCCTTCACTTTGTAGCTCTGAAAGACAACTATGTAGAGGGCACTAATCACTGAAAGGGCACTCCCTCACCCCCACCACCCCTACAAAAAAAAAAAAAAAGTGTTATTTCAATGGCCTAAAAAGCATAGACCATATAAACCTTCCAGACTTTTTATGGAGAAACTGAGGCTAATCTTCACTGAAAACACAGCAACCAGGGATGACGTGGTTCACGTCTGGAATAGTGGTGGGAGTATAGTACTTAAACTGCCCTGCTGGACCAGGCCTGCAGTTCCCCAGCACCCTGAATAGATGCAATCATTCCTTTCCCTTCAGATGTACCTCTGCCAAAGTCCATACCAAGACTGACTCACTGTCTCATGAGATTCATTTAACTCAGTCTGAAGAAAAGAAGCTGCAAATAAATCAGTATTATAGTGCAGAGACGTGTGTTCTTTCCCCAAACAGCCAACCTTATTGACAGGGATTAGGTGTATGAGTAGTAAAATAATGAAAAGCAGCAAGAGTCTCTCCTGCTCGACAAGCGTCTGTTGGGTATATTCCCTCTCCCCACACAATTAGAGGAACGCCAGAATTGTTATGGTTTACAACACTGGAGGGAGAAGTCCATTTTACAGATAATCTGACGTGAAAATAAAAGAGACTCTGCAAAACAGTAAACTGTGAGATCACAGTCCTCGGGCCACTCGTTCAGCTCGTCAGGGTAGTTATTAGCTTTTCCTACCAGCAGAAGCACACAGCACTAGCACAGCAGGATTTAGACTGACAGGAACCCACAAGGTTCTCTCTCTTTGGTCTCCGATTTCATTCAATACAAGCAGCAAGTAGTTTTGCTGTAAAATACATGAAAGTCACATTCTCAGCCAAGGTTGAACTATCCCTAAATACAAAATCCCCAATGGAATTAAATATGTACTAGGATCAGCTAAAGTTAATTCTCAATACCATCTGCACGTACAAGATCCATTTTGTAGATTTTTTTTTTTAAGGCAAAATTTAATCTCAGAATAATTTCCCCATGGCCTGGCACATTTCTAGTTCGCTTCTTTCTGCTGTTAGTTTAGTGTTGGTTTGTGGAATGCAAGTTAATTTAAATATTAACGCCCTCCCCCACAAAGAAAAAACAGAACCAGGTCATTTTCAAATTACTCATATTGTACACTAAAAAACAAAAAAGTAACAATAAGGACCTACTGTGTTGGGCACTTTTACCACCCCATGATATACACACAGAGAAGGAGTTTGTCCAAAATCACAAGGCAGAAGGCAGGATCTGAACCCAGGCCATCTGTTTCCAGAGGATGAATGTCTAGCTGGTATTCCTATTCTGTTTTCTGCCTACTGGCTCTCTGGAGTTCACATTATGCACAGAAGTAGACAGGTCCCAACACACACCAACTTCCCAACCTTAAGAAACACAGTTTTAACAGTGTGTGTAAAGAGTCACCTTGAATCACCGTTTACAAGGGTGCTATTTTAGCTTTAAAAGTATAGCAAACACGAATACCTGCTTCAGCAGTGGGAAAAGAGGGGGAGGAAAGACTGAGGCAGATCTGTCTGTAAAACAGTTCTTTTCCAAAATATGCTTACCTTTGCATCTCTGGCCACTGCCTGAGGGTACAGTGTACCAATCTTTTTGACGTGGCCCAAATAAATTTCTCTTGAACTCCTTCTTTTCATTTGTGAGCCTTCTGTTGTGCTTTTGCTCAGGGTCCCATAATTTTACAGTCATGCTGAGTCAAGTCAGTGCAGTCTCAGTCTTTCTTTCTTCTGGCTTGTTAATGGTGAAAAACTTCTTGTCTTATTGTCTTCTCAAATTTTCTCTTCTTTTTTTTTTTTTTCCTATTTAACTATTACGTATTTTATTCTTTAGATATCCCCTTCTAAGGTGAGTCTTTTCAAGTTTTCTACTTGCATGATTTCCCTATCTGCTCTCTTGAGTACTAAACCCTGGAAGAACTACCAACTGCTTAATCACATAGATGCATTTATCCCCATTCAGTGTCTGTCATTTCAGGGGTTTCTTCCTCATGAACTTTAGATCTAAACCTTTACATGTGACCATCTAGTACTGAAATAAGCAAAATATCTTCTGTGAGCTGAAACCTGGGAAACATTCATGTTACATTTTTTGGTAGAGCACAGCCATGTAACCATCTCCCCCATTTCTGATAAAGTCCTGACCTCTTCTCACTGGTTACTGCTCTCTAGGATTAAGATGCTGCAAAGACGAAAACAACTGGCCATTCCCACTTTTAGCAAACTCAGTAAATTCCTGCTCTTTCCTAGATTTGGTCACATCAAGTATTGGAATAAGCACAGTTACACAAAGCTATAATCCATGCTTTTGTCACCAGTAGAGGAGAGGAATCCGATAAATAAGGTTAGAGAACAGAACATTGAGAGGAACCCCTAGCCTCCTCCTTGTTCAGACACTGTGGGTGAAATAATACCAACAAAACAAAGTCTGAGTGATGGGGCCCAGAGTGCCTTAGACTAAAACTGGAGTCCAAACAGAAAGACAGAGCTTAATTTTCTTGACCATTCAAATATATTTTTAGTAACTCTTCAATTATCGTATCACTGAAACACACTCTCCCAGAAGGCATTTTAATTTACTTAATACAGTTTCTACCTATTCTTGCCCATGTTTTTTAAACATTTTCTTGGCCTCACTACTTACTCCAAATCTTCTACTTGTCAGAGAAGGTATATTCCGTGACAATTTCCATCTATCAAATTGTAGTGAGTTTTGCTGCCTTTAGACAACTGCCATAGACCTATTTAGATAAACTGTTCAGAGGACCTATCTCTGAAGCCTAACCACCTCCACTGACCATCTGTGCACTGAAAACAAACACTATGAGTCAATACTCAAAGGGAACTTTCATTTGGAGACATTTTAAAGGGAGAAATAAGCATACAATTCTAAGCCAAGAAGACTTTACATTTTGGTTTGTGATAGGGAAAATACATGCACAAATGAAGCCTGGGGAAGCCTAAATGCAAAATGGAATAATCGAGCAGAAGGACAGCGGGCTTCTCCAACACTCAATCATTTTCAGTCACACTATGTTGTCCGGTAACCTGCATTGATAATTCCTCATGAATAAAATGCCAGCATTATCATCCGCAGCTACATTGTTGACATGCTTTTGCTATTTCACTAAAAATACCATTAATTTTCTGGCTTCACAACAGCTGAGCTACTCCCCATTTGAATATACAAAAGAGTATTTTGTTTAAACCAAATTAAAAGCGTTCCAGTAAATGACTTCCATTTTGCTAGCTATACTATTTTAGCATATACTGTTTTTCTTAATTCTCCCCACCTCGACGTCATGCCTGTCATCTCCCCAGTCCAAAATGCTTCTATTATTAAAATTTTTTAAGTTGAGGAGAGGGAATCTGGAAACCGACTATTTCTGTTGTAATATTCTTGGCCTGTAAGTCACCTGATTGGCATGATAAAGAGTGTGGCTTTTTGAGGGTTCTCAGATATGGTGTCCTCCTTGATTCTCTCACCTCTGTGAGCCAAGGTACATAAGCAACAAAAATTTCCAGTATGGTAGCAGAAGGGAAAACTGCTATATACACACACAGAATACACCTTCCACTTTCTATCTAGATAAGTTCCGACATCTTCCACTTAAGTCAGAAAGAAAACCACTACTCCTGCCAAGCCCTCCTGGCATCTCACCACTTTATTTGTTCCCATTTGTATCTAATGCTTTTGTCAACAGTTCAACAAAAGTCAAAGCAAACAACCCAGTGCAAACACTGGGGGTAACAGCAACAAGCATGAATCCTTCACAATTATCCAGCCCAGCTGCTCACAGCTCGTCTGAGCTGCTTTCATTAACAACAGTGTCAACAAAAGACTGAAACCCACCCAATAACTAGATGGGTCAATACCGCCCCTGTATACCCGCTGTAGGAGGAAACGCTGTTCTCCTTCGTTGCTTGGGCAAACATGTAGAATAATTCAGTCAGATGGACAAGTGCTTGTCTAATCATTTGTTATGTGAATTATTCAACGACTTTTCACGTAAACAACTAAACAGGGCTCTTCAAATATTTCTGTGGCACTTACAGCTGTCCAACTGCGGAAGTGCATAAAAGGAACGAAGGCAGATGAAAAGAGAAATCAAGACCTGAGTTAGTTCCCAGTGATAATCTTTAGTTTAAGAATCTTGAATCTTCATGACTAATCCCTTTAGAACTAACCCTTGCCTGGCATTTTCACTAGCACCCAATCTTTACAGTGTGGACCAGATTGAGGATGGGGTCGTGTAGAAAGCCTGACTTTGAAGCTCCACTATTGTCTTTACCTAGCTCAACTTTAAAGGTACCTCCCCACCTCCCTTTCACAAGCACTTGCAATAGGTATGATATGCATTTAGGATTTTTAATGGAGTATTTTAAAAACAGACATATGTAAACAGACTACAAAGCACTGTGTCAAGGCAGCTGTTCCTAAAGATTATCTTTTGCCAGGCGCGGTGGCTCAAGCCTGTAATCCCAGCACTTTGGGAGGCCGAGGCGGGTGGATCATGAGGTCAAGAGATCGAGACCATCCTGGTCAACATGGTGAAACCCCGTCTCTACTAAAAATACAAAAAATTAGCTGGGCATGGTGGCGCGTGCCTGTAATCCCAGCTACTCAGGGGGCTGAGGCAGGAGAATTGCCTGAACCCAGGAGGCAGAGGTTGTGGTGAGCCGAGATCGCGCCATTGCACTCCAGCCTGGGTGAAAAGAGCGAAACTCCGTCTCAAAAAAAAAACAAACAAAACAAAACAACAAAAAAAGATTATCTTTTATATTTCATATATATGTTACATTTTAGAATTTCCTGGATAAATTTTGGTTAAAAATGTTAATATTTATTTAACAAAGAATTATCTTAAGACAAAACAGTTCTAACTTCCCTTTCTTTCCTCTTAAATGTATAGCTCGTGAAATCAAGTACAAACCAAGCAGCCTAGTGAGAAGGGCCCCTGACTTGAGCCGTGGCCCTCAGCTGGGTGAGACTCACCCTGTAAAACAAGAGGACATGCCCACACACAGCACTTGTCCATGGCCTCTACACCAAGAGCTGGGTACCCAGGACCTGAAATTCCCTGCCCAGACATCCCAGGCCCACTTCCAGAGTTTACTCAGTCCTCTTCCTGAGGCCTCCAAGGGTTAGATCAAGCTGCTGGTTTGAGTGTGTCTAGATCTGAGGGCAGCCATGGGGGTTTGATGAAGCTCTGAAGTGAGAAGTAGGGTGTGTACAAGAAAATATGTGAGGGCCCACATGGTTAAAGCAATGAACTCCAAAAGTGCCTGAGAATTTTAAATTCCAACAAGGCCTTTCAGGTCATCTCTAAGGTGTATTTATTCACTGGATTTATAACTTTTAAATACTTTGGTATGGTATGAGGGCCTCCATTTGGACTCTTTCACTGACAGTTTTTGGTAGCCCAGTCTAAAAATGCTGAAGCCACTGTCATCACCAAATGTTTCCATGTAATATTGTGGGTCTAAGAAAACAAGCAACATTCTTTTTCCCCCTCAACATTTTCACGTTTAAAGATCCACATATCTACAACAGTAATTAAAATGTTGATTTTATTTCTGTTACTGCTTTTAAAACACAGTAAGAGTTTAAAGGTTAAAAACAAAATTCAATAATTATTGCTATTTACCAGCTTAGTATATAGGGAGATGATAGAGATTTTAACAAACTGTCAAACACAGATGAGAGGGTTGGGCACGATGGCTCATCCCTGTAATCTTAACACTCTGGGAGGCCAAGGCAGGTGGATCACGTGAGGTCAGAAGTTCGAGACAAGCCTGGCCAACAAGGTAAAACCCCATCTCTACCAAAAAATACCCCCCAAAAAATTAGCATGGTGGCTCGTGCCTGTAATCCCAGCTACTTGGGAGGCTGAGGCAGAAGAATTACTTGAACACAGGAGGGAGAGGGTGCAGTGAACCAAGACTGTGCCTCTGCACTCCAGCAGTTTGGGTGACAGGGCAAGACTCTGTCTCAAAACAAAAACAAACAAACAAAAAAACACAACTGAACAAAAACAAACACAAACAAACCATACAGATGAAGGAAACAGCAGAGATTCATGCTCATTCTACCTCATTTCTGCTTCTGACTATAGCCAGTTTACTCTGCCACCTGTAACTGTAGAATTTTCACTTTTTACCATGAGTGTCTACAGATTTTTAGTTCTTGGCATAAAAAATTGTGCTTTCAAAAACCAACTACTACTCCAGGACATAGAAAACAAAATTTGAGAAACTTTCTTCCTTCTAAAGGTCTCTAATAATCCCAGAAGTACCCTGACGCAGAAATATGCTGTGTGAAGGTACTTCTGAAGCTGGCTTCAAGTAACAACTAGAAAGTTGGCAATTTTTTTAAATACTCTTGAAAGAAGAAAATACCATCAGAGCTACATGGGAGCAGCAAAACATAAATAAAATTATATACTTAATTTTAAATCAGAGAAATCACCTGAAAAGCAAGTGAGGGTATTCAAATGCCAAAAAGTCAGATGACAAATACTTTAGCTGTATAGCCCAATTGTTTTGCTGATTCCTACAAAACACTTTCTGAATTCGAGTAAAAGGCCCATATCCAGATTGGGAGTCGACAGAATGTGGTCACTGGCATTACTGTCAGTGTTTGCTGAAGGTTCATGTTTGCATGTATTTGCACATCAGCCCTGGCAGTTTCCTGGGAAGACTGCCTTCAGAGCTAGCCCTCCAATAATCATAAATTGGTTTTATATGCACATTTTAAAGAATTCAGGAGTCACCAGAAGCTGTGAGAAATGAAGAGGAACAATCCATTAATATATTTTATTCTACTCAGAAGGCAGCATATCGCAGTTCCATATTTTAATAGGAAAATGATTTGAAGGAAGGAATTGTATCTCATCTTTACTATGCACCCCAAATACAGTACAGGCCTGTTTGCCCTCCAGCTGCTGAATCAATACCTACTGACTAACCTTAAATATTTTATTTAGACTGCAAGTTCATCTATCAATACCAACAGGTTTCAAAGTCAGAAATCATTAAATAATTTTGAGTTAAAAATCAGAAAAATCTCTCAGCCACAGAGGTATAGCTGGGCCTTTTTAATATCCAAAGGAAAATATATACAGAATTGACAAGGAGTTCTTCCCACTTAAATAAATCTTTCAGTACTAATGCAATCGATCAAATCAAATGGACTACTATGTAGCAGAGACTTTTGTCTTAATACATTTGTTAAAGAAAATTTTCACCCTATTAACCAAATAGACAACATCCACTGTGAAACATTTCATATATAATATTCTTCTTTCATTTCTCCCCAGGAAGAAGGGTTGACTCATAAGGAAGAATAAAGAGAAAGAAAAAAAAAGAGGCACAAAAAGAAAAAAAGGAAGAAAAGAGAAGGGAATTGAAAATGACAAGGGTGAGCAAAACAGTTTACAAGTAAGCATCTGGTATTGACAGGAGGAACTGAACACAGTCTGTATAGTCACGCTGAAGTCTAGAAGGAAGATGGCAATTTGAAAAAACAGAGGGAAGAAGTGGCAGGGGGAGGGAGGCAGGAGGGAAAGAACAGAAGAGGTCAGGGGTGGGGGAGTAACTAACTAACCTAAGTATTGCTCCTGGATGCTTACCTATTTAGTCATAATTTGCTCTTACTCCCAAAGGCAAAAATGTCACCAGCTTAGTTTAAAATTTCCCTAAATAAGATCAGACTAGGTTACTACCAGATTTTATCATCAAAACAGATTCCAGCCTATGCATCCAATTCAGGAGTCTTATTCAGAGTAGTGACAGTCCAATATGGTTTGGTTATAATCCCTGAGACCGGGGCTGGGCCTAGGATGTGAAATAACTCAGCTTTCAAGTCCTGATAACTGTGGTACAAACACAAGTGATTATTTCAATTTTCTCTGCAGATTATTTTTTCAGGGCAACCCAATAAACCCAATAATGCCTAGATTTACTAGAAAATTTTTTATTCATTTCCCCATGCACCAGAAAGTAAGCTAATAACATCCCGCCGAGAGTGCTGTCAGGCTAAATCCCTGCACTGCTGAATGCACTGCCGGGATAAATCTCCCTTCACTTTCCATTCCACCATCCACTTGAGGGCAAGGCCCTGGGGACCGCTCCAGATTACCCCTCTGGTCGCAGTGTCACAGGCACAAGCCCGAGTGGTCCAATCAGTGCCAAGAAAAGAACAAACTAAAAAAGATTAATTCACAGATGTTCATGCATTTCACATACACCGTGCCCCATGGCCCGTTGCTAGGGCAACGGGAGACCACCAGTGCGCGCTTTATTGGCTTTATGAAGTGCGTCTCGGGGACTATAGTCCGAGAAACGCTGCATAATAATAGTGTGGCTTTTCTGAAGCCTTGTTTTGTGTTTATCCACATTTAACCTTCTGAGTATTATAAAGAGCACCCTTGTGCACAGCTTTCAAGCACTCCTCCCTTCCCCCCCAAAACTGCCACAACTTTCTATCTAGAAACACTGAACTGCATCTCTTAAACTGCTCTACCATGTTTAAACTGCTCTACCAATTCCGTGACAAAAAAAAAAAAAAATATATCTACAACCATTTAAAGATCACTACTATATTAGTGAAGGTAACCATATCAACCACCCAAAACTGCATACATGCCTTGTTTTCATGAAACCAGGGGAACCTAGGTTTTGAATATCAGGAGTCAGTTTTAGCCAGAAGGAAAGTCAAAACCATCAAGCCACATCAGGGTCTGTCAGAGAAGCAGCATCATCCAATAGAACTCTGTGCAGCAGTGGGAAGGTTCTGTATCTCCACTGTTTTGGCAGTTTCTACAGCCATGTGTGGCTACTAAGCACTCAATATGTGGCTAATGCAACTGGAAAAATGGGTTTCAAGATTCTATTTCACTTTAACTAATTTAACTTTATTTAAATGGCTTTATGTGGCTAGTGGCTACACCCATATTGGCCAGGGCAGCCTCAGAGGCTTACCAAACAACTATGCACGTTTTAAAAAGTTCCTAAAACACTGTCTCTTCAAGCTTTCAGTTTCTGCTTAATTCATAAAAATATAACTTCAAGTAATGTACACAGAATGGTCTTCATGATTGCTGCTGCCACTAGCTGTGCCAGTTCCAATCAGCCAGAGTCTTTGTGAAAAAGCCAAGGGAACAAGACTAACTTTCCTCTCCTTCTCCACCCCCACCCCGACCCAGGTTGGGAGGTTAAAATCACAAATGTCACAACTCTCAGAGCAGTAGCACAGATCAAGTGTTAATCTAAAGGGAAGGGGTGGGTGAGGGGGAGAACACAAGCTCGTGGGGGCCAGGGAGGATCTGGAATGAAGAGGAGAAAAATAAAGCCAGTGAATAGATCAATAGAAGCAACAGCTTACATTCAGATTCACAGGAGAAAGAACACACGGAGACAATCATTTCCTGGGAAAAGCTCAAGCCTAATGAGAATTTACTCTGCTCCTTTATGCCACAACCAGCCCTTTTGTGGCACGGGCTTCCTGACTGACAGGAACCCGGGGCCCCTTAATAGGATTTCCATATTATTTCCAACACCTGCCCAGAAGTTATTTGTTTACATTGAAGGAGGCAAGATTCTCAAATCAGACATCTGCTTCTAGTTCAGGCATATCTTAGGAAACCATCTAGAAAGCAGCTTTGTTACCATGGTGACATTTTTATTTTCCTCCTTTAGTTGGCTCAAAACATTAGCATTTCCAATTTTATTTTGTTGTTCAAAAGGCCAAATGTCACTCAAGAAAACAGAAGTTTAAAAGAAAGATAAATGAATAGAATTCTCAAAATTCTCCAGAATAATTAAAATGACTATAAGGAGTAATAAATAAAAAGGAGATCTTATTAAATAGCCTGCTGGCTGCTCTCACTGGGTGGCATCACTAACTTGTTTACCGCCCCTCTCCCCCACCCCCTCCCCCGTCCTCTTCTCTTCTCAAATTTGAAGTCAGTGCTTGAAAAGTAGCCATTCAAAAAGAAGATTCAAGAATCCTTCAGGATATGATACAATTAAATAATGAGTCCATTTCCATGAAAAAGAATTGCTCATGCTCACCCTTATCCCCATATCTTAGAAAGTTCACTTACAACTAGAATACTTAAGACATTTTAACTTCCACCTCACTGCCTGTATTTCAGTAAAAGGGGAGGGAGGTGAGGGAAAGAGTAAGCTTTTAATGAACATTCAGTGGTTGCAGAGGGGATGGAATATTGAACAGTGTCAGTGACGAAAGGTGGAACACACATAAATGGATTACATGTATGTGTGTGTTGTTTTCCAGTTTCTAGTGAAGAGGCAAAACCGAACCCGAGGTGGGAGGAGGAGGGCACTTACCCGCCAACTGCAACTATCACAAATAAGTGGGAATTTCTTACTTTTTTTTTTTTTTTTTTTTTTTGAGATGGAGTCAGTCTTGCTCTGTCACCCAAGCTGGAGTGCAGTGGCGCAATCTCAGCTTACTGCAACATCGCTTCCTGGGTTCAAGCAATTCTCTTGCCTCAGACTCCCAATTAGCTGGATTACAGGCACCCACCACCACGGCCAGCTAATTTTTTGTACTTTTAGTAGAGACAGGGTTTCACCGTGTTAGCCAGGATGGTCTCGATCTTGGGACCTTGTGATCCGCCTGCCTCAGCCTCCCAAAGTGCTGGGATTACAGGTGTGAGCCACCGCGCCGGTCCTAAGTGGGAATTTCTTAAATTACAATACTACTACTCTCAGCTTAAAATGTTTTTTGAAGCAGTATAATTTATTACATACAAAAATAATTGGATTGGTTCTAAATAATGAATAATTTGATAAAGTTAAAGCAATGTGATTTACTTTATTCAACATTTAGATTCAAAAAAAGACAACTAAGTATTCAACTCTAACATTTCCAGTTTTGACTTGCCAAGTCTAAGCAGCATTACTGAGTTTTGAAATAACTGTATGATTTTCATTTAACAGCAAGCTTATTTAAAACAATCAAAAACTCTTTCAGAAAGTACTACTCAGCCCCTCAGCAAACTTCCTATTAATCTTTTGTGAGGCCTGAATTCTCTTCAACCCTGTCACAAGGCAGTTGCCATTGTAGTAATCAGATATGACTCTGTAAGTCCAAAATTACAGCTCTTATTAGTGGTGGCTCCCAAGTGCAGAGAGTCTTTCACCCAGAAGATAGCTGAGCTACTTCAAATCACCATAAAACAAAATACATTAGTTGGACAGAGGAAAGTGTTGCAGAAATAATTTAAGAAAGCAAGAAGTAAGAGTATTAAACTATGCTACCCCATGGGTGATTTTATAATTTTTCCAGAGTGAGGAAGGAGGGAGGGAGGGAGGGAGGGAAGGAAAGAAGGAAGGAAGGAAGGAAGGAAAATGATGGAGAACAATTCTTTGAAGTAATTCCACTGGAAGAAGTATCTACATTTTGAGAAATAAATGCTTTTGAAATTCAAGCGCCAACTATTAACACTTAAATCTTGGGCTCCTCTAAATTTTTTAAATGTTAACTATAAAATTTTTAACATTTTCCCAAGAGATGAATGCATCCTAATTAAGAAAATTAGAAATGCTAAACATCAGGATGAAAATGTCTGTCTAAAAACTAAGAGCGTTGGTTTATGGAGGGAAAGGATTAAACCATTTTGCCAAATCAACTGGAGAAAGCCAACCTGCCACCCAGCCTGCCCCTGTTAATTAATATTTGTTCTGCTTCAGCAATCGGTGGAGGAGGGTGCTGCAAAACAAGCATGTCTCCCAGAGTCACATCATTAATCCATTCATGCTCACCACCTGAGGACCAGCTATGCCCTAAAGATATTTATTCATCTGTTTGACAAACAAACAATTACCACATATTTTTTGGAATTAGGACACCTGTTACATTTCACGCAGTTTACATGCCTAAAGGCAGGTATCAGTTAATACCGAACAAATTACTACATCACAGATCCACAGAACAAAACTTCTTGATTGTTACTTGATAACTGTAAATAGTTATGGTAAAAATAAATATCTAAAAGTATTATAAACAAAGAATTAAAAAGCAACAGTAATGCCAAAACACTTAATTTCAAGTTACCATGTTATTTGGGGAAACTGAAAGAGTTACAACCTTAAACACTTGAAAGGCATAATTTATCACCCTACCACCCAACCCCTCAAATGATTTCTGCACTTCTAACCACTGTGTTTATTTATTTTATTTTATTTTATTTTTTTGAGACAGTGTCTCGCTCAGTCGCCAGGTGCCAGGCTGGAGTGCAGTGGCACGATCTCGGCTCACTGCAACCTCTGCCTCCCGGATTCAAGCAATTCTCCTGCCTCAGCCTCCTGAGTAGCTGGGACTACAGGCACGCGCCACCACGCGCAGCTAAACACTGTGTTTATTTGGCTAATGGTATGACCAACTTTACTGCTGAAACATAACCTATGGTATAAGATTTTTATTTCAAAATTTGCTTCTAGGACAGAACTAAATAACACATAAGAAAATAGCTATATTCCAAATACTTAGAAGAATACCTTGAGTTACAGCCTTGAGATCCATGGAGGTTAAATGCCTTGTTGATACACAGCTTGCCTAGTGGTAGAGAGGACTGTCGAAGAACCTGGCATAGCCTTCCTACCGAATGGCTCCTGTTCTAAATGATTCAGTGTGCTTCCTTGTGGTTTCAACAATACTTCATGCTGAATTACACCAGGAAAAGCCTTTTCCTTATAATGGGAAAATGGGATAGGAGAATGAAGTCTAGCTTTGCCTGTACACACTTGTGATGAACAATGAAATGGATTTTACCAATAATCAAGGGAGTAAGATACCTAAAAATGTATGCTCAACATAAAAAGGTAGAATTCTATTTCTATTCCTTAACCTTGAAACACAGACTATCATGTACTAGATATACAAATCCACTATCCAAATAAGTATTGCTCAAGTTAGGCTTTTTAAAACATATTTTAAAATACTATTTTAAAAATATATTAAGTACTTCTATTTCCTTATTAGGTGGTATCCCTAATTCTCCATGCCCCAAATGAGTACAGTTATCTCCCCCTAAATTTGATCTTCTTGAGGGGAAGAATCTTAATCTTCTTTGTGGAACTGTATAAGAGGACAAATCAAAGATTAGTTTGAGAAGGAAATTATGAGTTAGGCAGTGGCGTAAAACAAAAATGTTTTTAATGAAAAAGATTTAGATTAAAAGAGACCTAACAGAGATCACAACAAAATAAAATGGATCCTATTTGAATCCCATTTCAAGCAAACCAATTATTTGAAATAATCTAAGAAGTTTGTTTATAAGCTGGGTGTCAAAAGATATCAAAGAATTATTTTACTAAGTAATTAAAAGCATTATGGTTATCTAGGAAAAAAAGGCTCACTATTTAGAAAATGTGTTCATTTTGCATACTGAAGTAGACAGGAACAAAATGTATACTATCTGGGATTTGTTTTCAAACACTTCAGCAAAGAAAAAAGAATAAAAACATGGCTACATATTGATAGCTCTTATACCTAGTTGCTGGGTGTACGGGGGGTTCTCTGTACTTTGCAGTATGTTTCAAATTTTTAATAACTTAGAATGAAACTGGGTCACCCAAAGAGCTTCCCTTTGAGGATGGTACTGGCTATGGGACCTCTGACAAGCCCTCATACCTCTAAACCTTTCCACAGGTATGAAATAAGGGTAAGCGTAACAACACCTACCTTCACTGGTCAAATCTAACCAATAAGCTATTCATGCGGTGGGGGCTGCTCAGAGATCAGAAGGACTGAGTGGGCACTGAATCCACCTTATTTTTCCCTAGGTTAGAGCAGAAAGATGAAGTGCTACAACCCTCAATTAGACAATGTCTCTTCTCAGATTACTGATTATTGAGGGGGAAGAGACCAAAAGTCCATGACTGTTTTGTTTACTTCAACATTCTTTAGTGTTTTGTGGAGTTCATTGATTCCCCCCTTCTCAATCTAGCTTTCTGTTATTTTATGCCTTTGCCTTTTTATAATATGTACTTCTAAAGTCTGAAGTAATACAAATTTATCCCACAAAGTTATTTCCCAAATGGTAACATTCCTACTTAAAGGGGCGTATGAAGTAATCATTCTGTTAATTCAGGCTAAAAACCCACTTTCACCTGTAACACCCAACTAATGAGGCAAAATTGCTTTCTTGGCCTGAATCATGCCCTTCAATTTGAACATAAAAGTAACCTTTTTCTAATTTTCCGCTGATAAAACTTTACTGTCAACAGAAAAACTGGGAGATAGAAAAAAGCAATGTATGCTGTTTTAGTCATCTATGCCCCAAAATATAGACGTGGCAGAATAAAACGGCATTTCCTTAAACACAAATAATGAATGAATCACCATAAAAACCTTTAAACAAAATCAAGGAATTTGCATAGGAAAAAGTGTATGTACCCACAGAAAAGCATTTAGCTAAAAAATAATTATATGTAAATAAAAAAAAAAAAACAAAGTGCACCATCCATACTCATTATGCCAACAAAAATTACAAAAACTATAAAGTTCAATATTGGCGGATTGTGTGGCAACATATTCAAACACTGCATTTGGCATTTTAAATTAGTACAGAGTTTTAGGAGATCAATTTGGCACTGCACAAGTCACTAAAAATGATCATACTCTTTGATGATGCATCCAGCACTCTGGGCTTGAAGACATTCCAATGAAATAACAAAAATAAAAACACCACCACTCAGAGGGAAAAAATGTTAGTACTGGGTAAGCATAGGCACAGAGGAAAAAAATATTTGTACTTCTGCTGTATTTTGCAGATAAAAAAGGCAAATCCCTCATAGACCTGACTTGAGAAGGTTATTGTACTCAGGATAAAACACAGGAGAACCAGGAAGATACATAAAAAGAACTTACAAAATAATATAGAACGCACAATAGTAACTTGGGTGAGGCCATGGAGCTATCGGCATTTGGTGATAGTGAATTTGGGGACTTACATTTAAGCTGGTCTTGATTTTGGTGCCTATTTTTCGCTAGCTGGAATTATGTAGACATTTGGGATGGAGTGGGAAATAACACTAATTTCTGAACCTCAGATTCTTACCAAGTTTTAGGCTATTTTGGCCTTCACAGCTCTGTATCATTACCTTTGTTTCAGTCACTCAAACAAAAACTGGAGAGTGCTATGAGAAACCTAATGACTCAGGGCAGCTGACTCCTCTTAATGAACTGGAACCCCCATAAAGTGGGAAGCTCCTGGCAGCATGTGGGAATGTCCCCTCTGACACCATTTAAGAGCCAATTACTTTTACCCCTTGGCTCTCAATGAGAGGAGGTGGGCAATGGAAGATTCCATCACCTCAGAAAACATGTCCTTAGTGTCACTTATGCCTTTTCTAGGGATGAGAGAAATGGTTCTCAATACTCAAAAGTTTGTGAGAACACTCCCACTTAACCTACTTTGGATTCCTTTTGGAGAGAGAAATTTGGGCTTTCTGCCCTACCATTAAGGGTGAAAGTAAATCAGTCTGTGTTTCCCGCCATTCTTCAGGCCTCAAATGTGGGACTTTCTGTTAGGCACATGGGGTCACTGGACAGCCAAGTGACAAGCAAGGAAGGCTGCAGGTGCCATGGCTCCTGACTTCAACAGCCCTACCACACACACTGGTCTAGTTTCTCATCACCAAGGAAATTGATTCTTGGGCTTCTACAGTGCTTTCTCCTTTAGATCCATATTTACATTCTCCACCTTTGTTGAAAACTTCAGCTACGGGTCTGCAAATAACAGGCTTAGAAATGAACTTGGCTACTGGAGCTATAGAAAACGAGCTCAGTAAAGCCAACAGTATGCGATTTAGTGGCCACAGAACTTCCGAGAAGGGAAAGACAGAGGAGAAAAAAGGCCCCACACGTTAACAACTGAATTTCTTTCATTTTACTTGGCATCTGAAGGTAAAGTACCTTAATTATTTGAATCTTTACAGTAAGTTTAAATTTATAGTTTATAAGCTATTCTGAAATCTGCCCTGTTTAACAATCTGTAACGTCAAGAAAACATTTTAAAGCGTCTCTCACAATTAAACCCATCTACAACCTTGTATAAATCAAAATTTTGCTACCATATCAAAATGTTCCACTGGGGCTGTATAAGATTGCCCACATCCTCATTACATGCAACACTAATTACTACCAGCAGATTCAGAATTTTCTGCACATTAGAGGCTTTTAGAGGAGCTATAAAAAATTTCAGGCACCATTAATTTAAATTTGTATTGAAATTTCCTTTTGACAGATGGCCAAAAATTACTTATTATTTAGAGTACCAGAGCTGCCTGTTTGCACATTAGAAAAGGAAAGGGAAAAATTAAAAGCAAGAAGGAAATTTATGTCACGTTCATTACCTGTTAAATGTTAAGGAGCATTATCTTGCATAAATAAATTATTTCATACAAGCTCAACTCCAGCTGCAGGCAGCTGGCATGCTCTGGCTGATAAAAACCATCTAGAGTCACACAGCAGACAGTCATAAAAAGCCCCTCTTAACCAGGAACCACTTACGGGAGGACGATCGATGGAACAAGCAACTAAAACTGCTTCTCTGAGCATCACCGAACACATTCAGAAAAATTAGCAAACTATTTCACCTTGTACATCTATAGGACAGACCCAAACCTGGCATAATATAACTTCACATTTGAGAATGGTACCCAACCAAAACATCTATTAATAGCTGCCATTCCATAATAAATCAAGGCAAAATCATCAGCCTTTCTTTTTTGTTTTTCCCACTGGCTTCGGGCTGTATCGATACTCATTTCCAGGCTCACCCTGAATGATTATGGATGATTTCATAACACATCCTACTCTTGCATGAGGGAATAAGAAAATGTAATTGACACAAAAGTGTGCACTGAAGTATAAATATTTTCACAGTCTTCTGGGAGTGGAGGCTTTTGTTTAGCTCACTGGACTCCCTAAAGGTATATATTTATAATAAGAAGGCAGGGAATGTTTATATTATGACCTCAGAATAACTAGACAGGCTTTCAAAGGCTGGTATCAGTTAATCTTAGTCACTGCATTTACTTAATACTTCCTAAGTACACAGGTGTGAAACACTTAATATACTTTGAATAAGAATGCTTTTTTAATCTAGGTATTGATACGCATATGATACAACAAAATACACAACTGTAAATGCATAATTACATAATTCAGTGTGTGCAGTTATAATAGTAAATGTTGACATTTATATGGGAGTGCAGATGCCCTTTCAAATTACAAAGATTCTTGAAGGATAAAACAGATACACTCAAGTTTTATTTTCCATTATTTAAGGGCTCTAAAAAAAAAATTATTTTCATTGTAAAACAAGGAGTAAAAAGGCATTCAAAGTGCTAGCACAGTGGTTTGGGGGGGAAGATTTAATCTTCATATGCATAACCCCATTAAAAACTGCAAGATATAACTACCTATACCCCAAAACATTCAACTGTTGCAAAATATAAAGAAATTGCCAAATTTGTACCTCAGCCAATGCTTGAGAAATGTCCTTTCCTTCTAACCAATAAGTAACACAAAAGCATATGTAATACATATGTAATACAATTACGCATAATACAATGGTGTATTTATATTGTATCTGGTTCATAAGTGATCACGTCAATTTTCATGTTTTACTCATTTCCTGCCATGGCAGTCTGGTTTTCTTGTTTGCTTACTGAATACAGGTATCCTTAGCACATCTCATTCTGGAGGTACAGAAGCATATCCAAATCATTAGGCCCTAAATACTTTTCCTCTTTCCACACAACTTGTCTAAAAAGGGATACAAAAGGCAGACAAGACAGATACAAAACCTAAAGAGAATTAACTTGTTATACTGGAAACCAAAATGTTAATTTAAAAGAAAAAAAAATCTGGTGAAAAAAATTCACTTAAATTTAAAAGAGAAAATTATTTCTAGTGATTAAAAAAAATTACACCATTCACTTAAACAAGCGTTTTGATAAAGAGTTTTATAGGTTGGAACTGTTTCCTCAAATATGAAACTCATATGTATTTCTTTACAAACCAATTTATTTACTTCATTTCATTGCTATCTTACAGCCAGAGCCTAAGTGAAGAAAAGTAGTTTTGTTTTCTTCTGTTTTTTCACATAGCAAATAATAAAATGAGCAATCCAAGCCAGATCTTGCAGTTCAACCTTGGTCTACAAATAACAACAACAACAACAACAACAACAACAACAACAAACCAACCACACACCTAAAGGTAACTTTAAAAAGTGCAGTTAACCACTACTTTGTAAAGCAAAAGAAATCATTCTCTAAATCTCAAAGAATTCTTTACTAGATTCATTGAAATCATTTACAGCCCCTTTAAGCCATCCCTCAGTCTGTAACTTTTGAGTCCTACCTTGATGGAGTCTCTGTCTATATGCAAAAACAGCAGCAACACAAGCACATGAAGTGGTGGGAAGAAGAAAAAAAGAAAAGTACTAGTTAGTTTACAAAAAATCATACTCATCTATCAAACTTGATCTCTGCTAAATAATAAATATTACAGATGTCAACTGTGCTGTGAAGTTAATTATTAATACTGTTCAACCAAATTCACAAAGTACCAATCTACCTTTGACACAATTTCAGAAGAACCAAAGCTAGACATTCTTATTATCTGCGCTCCTTACAGACTTTTCCAATTAAGAAAGTATTTAGGCCGGGCGCGGTGGCTCAAGCCTGTAATCCCAGCACTTTGGGAGGCCAAGGTGGATGGATCACGAGGTTGAGAGATCGAGACCAACCTGGTCAACATGGTGAAACCCCGTCTCTACTAAAAATACAAAAAATTAGCTGGGCATGGTGGTGCGTGCCTATAATCCCAGCTATTCAGGAGGCTGAGGCAGGAGAATTGCCTGAACCCAGGAGGTGGAGGTTGCAGTGAGCCGAGATCGCGCCATTGCACTCCAGCCTGGGTAACAAGAGCGAAACTCCGTCTCAAAAAAAAAAAAAAAAAAAAAAAAGAAAGTATTTACAGGCCAGGCTCGGTGGCTCACGCCTGTAATCCCAGTACTTTGGGAGGCCGAGGTGGGTGGATCACGAGGTCAGGAGTTCAAGACCAGCCTGACCAACATGGTGAAACCTCGTCTCTACTAAAAATACAAAAATTATCTGGGCGTGGTGGCACACGCCTGTAATCCCAGCTACTCAGGAGGCTGAGGCAGGAGAATTGCCTGAACCTGGGAGGCAGAGGTTGCAGTGAGCCAAGATCGTGCCACTGCACTACAGCCTGGGCAACAGAATGAGACTTTGTCTCAAAAAAAAAAGAAAGAATTTATAATCATGCATCAACTCTGTACCAGAGCATTAAGATAACTGGATAACAAATTACAGTGTTTCTAACGTCAGAGATGGAAATTTATGCTTATGTGATAAAAATCACTGACTAATATTATAATTCATATTAAGAATGCTGAAATGGGGATACGAGCTTTTAATTATGAACTACACCTTTCAAGCCAATGAACCACCCATGTGCTAAGTAAATTCCCAGAAAGGAATGCTAGGAGAGACTTTTTCATCTTCATTTCTGTCATTAACTAATAAAAATTTTCGGTAAGCACCATAGAAAAACAACAGTCACATCAAAATGTTTCTGCTCCATCATATACCTTAGTGGAAAAAGGAAATCAACCTAGAAGGAGCACAACTGGCCTTTAAATCAATTAATTGCATAAACAATTATGTTGGTCTTACAGGAAGAAATTAGTTAATTTCATGCTTCTTAACAGACTGGGTAAGAGAGATAGTTAAACCAACAGATTTCATTAATTTGGTCTGTATCTTCTTAATTACTAAGACTACTGAAATTGTTTTCTTACCTGTGAGATTTTTACTGCTCTACATAGGCTAATTTGTTTATAAATAATAATTGATTTGGTCAAATATCAAGTGAGCATTTATCAGCAAGACATTCCCCAAAATAAATTCCGTCAAAATTAACTATTAATGCAACACGCTACTTCAAACAGAGCATCATGGGATTTCATTGCTGATGTAGACCTGGGGAACACAGGAGGTAGCAAGAAATCAAAGGCAATAACCAGAAACAGGCCCCTCTGCCTCTGGGGAGTATGTTAGCTCTTGCCAACCACTAGAATATCATTTGGCAACTGACTACTTGCAGTAATTAATTTACCTTTCTGTGGAAATCCTTTGTTTAGTCATTGGTAAAACTAAATTCAGAAAGAATAAACAACGGCATCCAGAACCTACCCTCAGCAGCAGGCAGGTAATCTCGGATTGGCATCCCAAGAGAGTCACTCACCTCTTTGGTGATCATTGTCATGATGCTTCTTCTCATCTTTAATTGGAAGATGGGACTGACCTCCCAGAGCACTGGAAAGAGCCAGAAGCCCGGCACTGCTACCGATAGGTGGAATGGCAGGGGGCTGGAGTCCTGAAGGGTGTGGAGTCAGAGGTACGGGGAGACCATGTCCATGTGATAAATGCTGGGCCTGGAGTTGTTGCTGCTGTGAAAAATTAAACACAGATATTGAATTTGCCCCCTATATCCAAGCCCTGCCCCAACAGAAACAGAAGGGGAGGCACAAATAGGCAATAAAAAAAATCGAATGCCTGTGAAAGAAAGATTTATCATTAACATATATATTTTTAAAAGGGGGAGGGAGGAAAGAAGCTGCATAGTCAATAAATGCTAACTTTCTTACACTTGGAGGTTTTGCACACGCACTATAAATAATTTTTCTGTGGTGGAATTATATAAGTAACTTTTAATGGTTGATATTCAAACATATTTCTTTAACAAACCTCATAAAAGGCTTTATCTCAAAAAATAAGGCCTCGCTGTCATACATTTCTAATCAAAACATACACATGAATAACTGTTAAAGCATATGTTGAACAAAAAAAAGCTGAAAATTGAGAAAATTAGTGTTAAACAGTTCTCCCAGAACCACTGCACAGCATGCAGGGAGAGTTAATTTGAAAGAGAAAACCTGAATTAACAACCCAGAAAAGGAAACCGGTTGCAGCCACCGTTTTAAGCCCTTTAAGTGTCCTCAGCGGTACTTGAGCAAATTACTAAAGAAAATCTAATGTAGCAAGGCTTGGGTCCTCCTGTAGGCTTGCTCAACAATGCTGAAATAATTGGGCACTCTGTGCACGTTTAGTGATGCTCGAATGAAAAGCTAGAGGCCTGCCCTTGTACTCTTCTCTAGCGGCCGACTCTGTGTTGTGACAGGTTTATTTGAGTGGGACTGTGATGCATGCACCAGTAACCGCGCTGACAAGAGTTTAAAGTCATTTTTACCGGCACGCTGGCAACACATAGGGAAAGCCCTCAAGAGGCAGGAATGGGAGTGCTTGACCTCAGCCGAGGCTGCATCAAGCTCTGCTTCAGGGACCGCTGTGGGCAGGCCTTGTTGCCTCTCCTGAGTGGGAGGTGGGGAGAGGAGGAGTTGGTGGTAAAGGAAGGACATTAAATATATCCCTCAATAGGAATCCCTTCAACTCAAACCCTGCTTAACAATACTGTGAGAGCAAGTAATGAGTAATTCTCAGATTAACTTTTGGAGTGACTGAATTTTAGTTATTGCCTTTAAAGAAATCACTTTCCAGGCCTACTCTATGACAGCCAAACAGGTCCTTCTACAATTTTATTTCGAACCAAAATTTCACACAGTATCTAGAGACAGGGACAGAGAGGGAGAGAATCATTCTACCAAGAAAAATCTTGAAATGATATTTTTAATATCTCAGAGAAAAAAAGTGGGCCTTTTTTCCTCCTTTCCAAATTAGGTTTATTTTCTTCCCCTCCTACATGTCTTCCTATGTTTGACTACAAAAGTCAAAGCAGAATATTAATTAGCTCTTTTCTCTTATTGAACTGCACCTATTTTCTGGTTACATGCACTTAAAATATAGCCAATAAAATAAAGTATGAACACCTTGAAAGCTAGTTTACAAGGAGAAAATGGAAAATGCGAGCCACATCCAGATACTCCATCGACCAAGCCCCACCCATGCTCCAAGTCCTGCCTCCGCCAACCAAGCCCCACCCACGCTCCAAATCCTGCCTCCGCCAACCAAGCCCCACCCACGGTCCAAGTCCTGCCTCCGCCAACCAAGCCCCACCCACGGTCCAAGTCCTGCCTCCGCCAACCAAGCCCCACCCACGGTCCAAGTCCTGCCTCCGCCAACCAAGCCCCACCCACGGTCCAAGTCCTGCCTCCGCCAACCAAGCCCCACCCACGGTCCAAGTCCTGCCTCCGCCAACCAAGCCCCACCCACGGTCCAAGTCCTGCCTCCGCCAACCAAGCCCCACCCACGGTCCAAGTCCTGCCTCCTTCAACCAAGCCCCACCCACGGTCCAAGTCCTGCCTCCGCCAACCAAGCCCCACCCACGGTCCAAGTCCTGCCTCCGCCAACCAAGCCCCACCCACGGTCCAAGTCCTGCCTCCGCCAACCAAGCCCCACCCACGGTCCAAGTCCTGCCTCCGCCAACCAAGCCCCACCCATGGTCCAAGTCCTGCAGAAGCTTTTCGTAACTCCTGTCTCAAAAAAAAATAAATAAATAATAAAAAATTTAAAAAAGGTGATTCTCTTCATTTAAGTGACCAATATCATGTTCATAATTCTTTATATACTGTTATCAGTGGGGACCAAAAAGTATGAGCACATAATTATATTTCTTAACTGTGTAGAAAATAATGTCTATGAAGAAAACAAAACAGGGACTTGAAATAAATATATAGCAAATTTGTTTCAAAATCTTGTTCAACTGAAATTGCTCCAATTCTTTTCCTCTTAATTCCCCTAATACTTCATGTGTATGGTGTGGGCACAAAACTATCTACCTCCCATCAGAGGTCAACGGGCAAGCATTTATTAAGATCCTGCAGGTTCGTCTTCCTTACCTCCCTTCTTAGACTCTAAGCTCTATGAGTCTACATCTCACAAATCCTAGCAAACTGCAGACACTGAAATAGTCACACATCATCTTATAGTTTTAAAAATATAGGTATTACACTAGACATTTAAAAAAAAAAAAAAAAAAAGCCGGGTACAGTGGCTCATGCCTGTAATCCCGGCACTTTGGGAAGCTGAGGTGGACAGACTTGAGCCCAGGAGTTTGAGACCAGCCTGGGCAACATGGCGAAATCCCATGTCTACTAAAAATAGGAAAATTAGTTGGGTGTGGTGGCGCACTCCTGCAGTCCCAGCTACTCACTCAGGTCATGGAGGTGGGAGGAACACCCCTGATCCAGGGAGATCACGGCTGCAGTGAGCCATGGCTGCACCACTGCATTCCAGCTTGTGTGACAGAGTGAGACTCTGTCTCAAAAAAAAAAACAAAACAACAAAACCTCAGCCAAAATCCAGTATCTTTAATGATCCAGGTGTGTCGCTTTTATTCTTTTTCTCCTAAAGGATAAAAAATGAGCACTGACTGACTCATTGTTTCACTGCACTAGAACTTTTCAAAGGCAGAAATCATAGTCCCAGACTGTGTGTTATACATGACATTCACAGTAAAGACTTCCTGGGGTCCTTATTCTAGCTCAGAACAGGTCTTAAATGACCTCCTTCTCTTCCTTCTTTATGCTCATCTTAGAGAAAGTCCTTTCCTTTTGAAGGCCAGTCTCTCTACCTGCATATCATGTTTTCTTCCATTCTTTTTCACTATTCCTTCAATTCACCAACTCTCCCTCGTCTTCAGTGGTTCTGTCACTGATTTTGTCATTCCATGCTTCATATCAGAGTCCAACATTTTCTTTAAGGAGAACTGCCCATCTGAAGTCAAAAGAACTTGAGGAAGCACTTTTTCAGGGGGACAAAAATCCCACTATATTTTAATCACTTTTTTTGTCCTCCACTGCCCCTCACTTAGTGCCTTGCACAAAACTGGCACTTGATGTTTGATAAATTTAACTAAAATACCCTTCTTTTACCCTCTTCAGCTACTGCCTTGTCATGTATGTATGTATGTATGTATGTATGTATGTATATCCATCCCTGTCTTTGCACATCTCAACTTCTTCAAATTCTGGGGTAAATCTGCTGCCTCCACTTCAACAATCCTCTCCTCTATACACACACATTTATTCCTTACATCCGATCATCTGGACTACAGGCCCACCACTCTCATAAAACGGAGGAGCACTCACATCTGACTAACTAAGCATTTCCCAGTTTTCTTTTTCTGCCGTGTATGCAGTCACAGATGGCATATCCTCCAACTGCTTCAAGAACACTGAAATAATCGCCATGGCCAGCCTTCCTTTGGCTCTATGAATGCAGCGATTATATGTCCTTGGCGTTTTCTCCTTTTGCTCCTTTGCTCCTCTTTGGCGTCACCTATTTTTATGCGCTTTTGACCCACATTTGTCTTCCAGGTTTTGGTACTCGTGCTCTTTTTGTCAGACAATTGTACTTGGCAGTCCAGCATTACCTGGAAATGAAAATGTGTGACACGGAACAGCCTCTACTGGCTCAAGTTACTGGTCACCACTAATTTGTTTTCCTTCTGTGCTCCTATATTGATCATTGCCAAATCCTGACAATTCTCAAATAATGTCGTTTCTATTGTCACGATACTTTAACAGACTTGTCACCCCACATGCTAATTACTCTAAGTTTCCATCAGCTCATTTTAGTTACAATGAAACCATATTGCTTGCTCCACAGTAGTTTTCCTAAATTTATATCCTTCTGCAGCTTTTAGAACAAACTCCACATTACTTATCTAAGTTGTACTCACCCATCTAAGCTCAGCTTATGTTTCACCTGTTGCCCAAAGGCTTCTCCAAACAATTTCAATATCTAACGTCTTATAGGGCTCCCTGTATTATTCGCTGGCATATATTGCCTCATAAAGGTATTGTTATTCATCTTTTTACAAATAAGAAGATCCTGACTTGCCAGAGACTGTAAGACTCTGGAAAGAAGAGACCAGTCTCAGGCCTCTTGGTACCCCTGGCACCTAACTCAGTTCCCTACACATAGCGAGAACTCAAAACAAAACTCTGATACTACTGAAAATAGAAACTTCTTTGATAGGTACTCTCCAGTTCCAAAAGCAACAGACCCATTTTATCTAAAACCAAAAGTTCCAATTTCTTAGCATTCAAGACCTTCCATAAACTAGCATCCACCTAACTCCACCCCTACTGTGCAACACTATCCAGGGAACTCTCTGCCCATAACACTATAGTCTATTTAGTGAGACATCTAAACCCCTGGGGCTCAGCTTTACTACTAATCAACACACACCCACAGAGTACTCTCTCATCTGTCTCTACCTGTATAAAGTCTACTCATCCTTCTAAGCTAAACTCCTGCCTACTTTCTTGGTGAAGACATCCCTCATCACCCCAGCTCAAAGGAATCTCTACCACTGTCTCTCAATTCTGATACCACTTAAGCTTAATACCATTTATGACACTTAACCCAAGACAAAAAAAGACTGTTTAAATATATATATATGTGCTACATGTGTGTGCGTGCATTTGTGTATGCCACACCTTTTAATTAGAGCTATTTAAAAAATATTTCCCACAGTACCTACATATTTCTCACACTTAGTAGGTATGCAAACAGATTACCAACTAATATCAGCGCTGATTTTATAAACTGACGAATTTTGACTCTGTTTTCTTCCATACGATGCTTCAATCTTTTGAATTTAAAATTAAACTAGAAGAAATAAAAAAAGGAGGCTGCTTGTACTGTAAGCCTTCATTTGGACACGTTAAAATAAGCAGCAGTAATCTAAAATGAGTTAAAATTGATATTTTTAGGGATCGAACACACAGAACTTGGTGACCTCATATGAAAGTTGCATTTATTTTTTATTGGCGGTCTTTTAATTTTTAAATTCTCAATTATGAATTATAAATAGGCTTAAATATAACTACCACTAAACTTTCCCTAAACTACTTAATAAACTAAAACTATGGGCATATGTCGATATATGGTCAAAGCTTTTAATGAGTTAAGTTTCTACTGCATACAGAGTTCCCACATATTCTTTACCATCTTTCATTAATGTTAACATTTTATATAACCACAGAATTTATCAAAGCTAGGAAATTAACATCAGTTCATTGCTATTAACCAAACTAGAGACTTGATGCAGATTTCCAGTTGTTTCATGTCATTTTTCTGTCTCAGAATCCAAACCAGCATACAACATTGCATTTAGAGAGGCTTTCTCATTTGTTACTATACCAAAATTATAAAATCCTTTCAAAGATTTTTATGAATGTTAACAACCAAACTACAAGCATATATATGCCTTGAACTTAAGGAAGAATAAATGAGAGGCGGCTACCATAAATTCAGGTTTATTGATATGCAAATTATCAAACAAAAATTATACTCAGGCATCCTGTAGAAAGGAGCAATTTTTATCAAGTGTTTTAAAAATATTAAACTATAAGATAAAATGAAATTAAGTCACCAAAAGGCATATGACAAAAATGTAAGAGAGATATTAAAAGATAACAGTAGGTATTAAAATATATAAATTAATAAAAGAGACTCCTTTCTGTACTTAGTGGTCACTTTCAGGCTTCTATGCAAATTTCCACCTTAGGAACTAGCCCAGAACTAGAGTGACAGACATTTTATAACTAATAAGGATTAGTCAATAAAACATATTAGAAACCATCTTCTTTAAATAAAAGCAGTAAGTCACCAATGGTTAACTTAAACTTTACCTTTTTCTCTACTAAAATAAAAGGCCTTAATTTATCGAATTTCAAGAATTCATTAAAATTATATTTCTATTAAGGTTTCTTATCAACAGAGGAACTCAGGATTTCCTGGAAAAGGAGTAAGGTTTCTCTAGATAGCATTCAAGGAGCTGAGAGTACCATAATCTAATGGATTGCCCTACAATAAAGTGAAAGCTTGCTGATGTTTCCCAATAGGGTTAAGTCAAAACTGTCCTCTGCCCTCTGCCCCATCTGTGTTAATTACAGAGCAATTAACCTGCAAAGCCTTACTACTTTATCTTATAGCCTCACTAAGAAACATAAAACCTCTTGCTTTTTAAAGACCAAAAGGAAGGGAAATGTATAAGAGTACACAGTATAACACAGATTTGTTACTTATGTAATTTAAAATACATTAGAAACTAGCAAGTTTTATATATATATATACACACACACACATACGGGCTTTAGAAGAAAACTAAAACAAAGATCAAGCTAGAGAATTAAAGGAGGCATACACTGGAGTATTAAAATAAGCATATACTATGTAACCACCACTGAGGAAGACTTACTGAGAAAAACAGGTTATCATGAAAAAATTCTTCTCTCTAGCCTTCCTAGGCCTTTATTATCTTTGGGTGCCTTACTTAAAATTCAAAATAAACAAAACCCTCTCTTATCTCAAACCACAATACAAAACAAACTACTACTTTCTGTTTCCTTGATGGGCCATTCAAGAAAATAAACATTAAAATGGAGTGAACTTTAAACTTAAGCAAGTAAGTACTCCATTAAGATAATTTAATTCTAAGAAACAGCAATGACATCTGAAAATACACAGCAATGAAGTGACAGACACAGCCTCAATGCTGTTAATAGCTTTTTACTGGATTCTCTATAACAAAGATTTCCCTGCAGTTTTTAGTTTGGCACAAAGGGCAGAAAAGGACCACTGGAGAATTGAATTCACAAGAAATATCCTTTGAAATGTTGTCTTTCTGTCAGCAAAAAAGGGAGTTCTTTTTAAACGAAGGACCCCAACTGCTTGACAACAAGGGACTGACAAGTCATTAACCAAGCAGGAGCTAGAAAGGACAGAGCTGCAGTCACTGACATGAATTTTGGGCATTTCCAATTGAAGGCCAGGCAGCTGTTTTCTTGTTCTCCCCCTATTCCAACTCTACTAGGCTCTCAATAGCAGAATAATTCTCAAAAAAACATGCATCGTCCTTAGAAGCAACAACATCTCAGTAGCAACAAGCACACTTCGTGCTCATATTTTGGTTTCTAAAAAAAACAAAGTGCAAGTGAAAGGTGAACCTGCTATATCTTGTACCAGAAATCAAGAAAGCTATCTAGACCAATGGATATTGTGTCAAAAGGTCAATGAGCCAACTTGAAGAGATCTGTTGGCAAAACTTGAGATAATTTCAGCATCATTAAGAATAATGACTTTATGCATTATAATACATTTTTTAAAAATGTTTTTAGAAATGGAGTTTTTGGTACTCCAAGAAAATAGCTGAAGCTGTGGGCACTGTGAGGCCAAGAACTAGACAGAGAATGACTCTCAGGCCAGTGCCAGCTCTTAAGTTCAGGGCTGGCTGGCTCCCAAGCCCACAACCATACTATTCTTCCACCAGGAGCTAGGCAAGTTGTAAGCTGCATGCTCTGAGCATGTGTGCCTCAATCCAACCAGGAAACACTGTTCCATTCTAGGAGAGAAGGGAAGACTTAGCAGACCTTGAAAGGAGCTAAAGAAGAGGCAACAGACTCTGAAATAGACCAGCAAGAACAGGGAAGGGCCCAGGACTGGGCTAGTATCCATACTTCTTGGCTTGTGAAAATGTTTACTATGGACAGTTGTTCTGCTGGCCTCGCTCCTGTCTGTAAGTATGGCTGAGTGTGAGAAAGGACAGTGTGGCTGACATTTGGGAAGCATCACAATGAAGTGGCATCAGAGCCACTGGAATCCTTATCACCTATGTGAACAAGTTATTAAACATTTCTGATACTCCATTTTTTCATGTAAAAACTGACAACAGTTAAAAATCAACCTCCGAGCTTGCTGGGAGAATGGTATGACATGATATATATAAAACCCTTAGAACAGTGTATTACACCATTCTCATGCTGCTAATAGACATACCCAAGACTGGGTAATTTATAAAGGAAAGAGGTTTAATTGACTCACAGTTAAGCATGGCTGGGGAGGCCTCATGAAGCTTACAGTCATGGTGGAAGGGGAAGCAAACATGTTCTTTTTCACATGGCAGCAGGAAGGAGAAGCATGAGAGCCGAGTGAAGGAGGAAGCCCCTTATAAAACCAACAGATCTCAATAGAACTAACTATTGCAAGAACAGCACGGGGGATACTGCCCCTCCCCGATTCAATGATCTCCCACCCACCAGGTCCCTCCCACCACATGTGGGGTTTGTGGGAACTATAATTCAAGATGAGATTTGGTGGGGACACAGCCAAACCATATCACACAGTGCCTGGCAAATAATAAACAATAAATGGTGACTGCTAGTATTAAGGAAAGGTACCAGAAGTCTGTATTCTCATTTGCACAAAGAGTGGGGGAGAAAGGAGAGGAGAAAACAGGAAAACCTTTTCTTTACAGAATCTTAATTTGAAAGGACAGAAATAACTTAAAATTTACTATTTAACCATGTCAAATGTATTAAGTAATACAGGACGGACTCACCCATCAATATTACAACCACTAGTTAAAAAGTTGCAGGGGAACAGGTTACTCAGTGTCTGGGTATCACCCCACAGATCACCTAACTTCACCAGTATGTGATACAACTGGTAATACACATCACCTAGTTAGTATTCCTACTAAAAACACTTAACCTAAATCTAAACTTGAGAAAACAATCAGAAACAATCAGACAAATCTAGATTGTGGAAGATGCCACAAAACTGGCCTGGAATCTTCAAAATGCCAACATCTTAAAGCAAAATGGTTTGGGGTGTTGTGATTTAAAAAAGAATAAAAAGACATGACAGCAAACAGAATTTTTATATTGACTCCTGGATTGAAAAAAAAATGCTATGAAGAAAAAAGTGCTATTAAGGACATTTTGTGGACAACTGGAGAAATATGATTGTAAACTGTACCACTAGTACAGGAATGTGTTAATGGTGTTGTGCTTATAACAGGAAGAATGTCCTTGTTCATAGAGGAAGCACACAGAAGTATTAGGAGGTGAAATATGATGATTGCCTTTTACTTTCAATCAGTTCAGCACATTCCAAAAAGTGCACATATATTTGTATGAATATAGCAACAGAGACAGAAAACAAAAGTGACAACATGTTAACTGGTAAATCTAGGTGATGAGTACATTCATCATCAAAGTAAATATGCTTTAAGATTCATTCAACTTCCCTGTAGTTGTAGAGGCTGGGAAAATCAGACGTACCCTTCTTTCCAAAAGATGAGAATTCTTGCTTCAACAAATATCTCCAGAAAAAGCTAAACGTTAAGTGAATATATGGAAAGCAGCAAGAATAAAAAGAACAAAGGAAGAAACTTTTCAAGCTAAGCTTATCTGTAACTCATTTCTGATGACTTATATATAACATGACATTTACTACAGGGAAAAGACATGCATTTAGAGCGATCCAAGTAAGATTATCACTGAAAGGATGAGTTTCTCAAGCTAAACAAACCACAGATCTCTGTAGTCCTCCAAATCTCTGGGCTGGGCTTCAGGGTATGGCAAGTAACAAGCAAAGCAAGCAAATTATGAGATCTGTGCCAGCGGCTCCACTGTCCTAACTTGCAGTTTAACTCATGAAGTAATAATGGCAAGAAAGGAAGGGGAAAAATAAAAAAACCTGATTTATTAACTTTCCCATTAGTGATCCTGTTAGCATAATTTATGAATTGACCCAAAGTTTACTAGTAGACGTACTTCTAAGCAAATTAATAATGGAAATACAATTTCCCGGAGACTTGTTTAAGCTACTTAAGGAAAATTTTTAGAGTCTTTATCATCATACTGGTACCAATGGTTCCATTTTGTGAGTTTTAGTCTTTAAAGTAACCATGCTAAGGACTGTACTCAGAAAAGCTTTCTTTAGTTAGTTCGGAGTACTTAAAAAAAAGTAAAGCTGAGCCAGGCACAGTGGCATGTATGTGCCTGTAGTCCCAGCTACTCAGAAGGCTGAGGCAGTAGCGTCACTTGAGCTCAGGTGTTTGGGGCTGTAGTATGCTGTGGTTATACCTCTGAACAGCCACCATACTCCAGCCTGGGCAACACAGTCAGACTCCATCTCTCTCTCTCTCTCTCTCTGTCTTTTTTTTTTTTTTTTTTTTTTTAAGTAAAGCACCATTTAAAAAGCCTATCTACTTTAGGCTGTTCAGTAATCCTGCATTTGATCTTAGAACATTAGAGGTGGAATGAACCTCAGATGTTATCTAGGAGACCTGCTTTCCAAAATTTTGATCACAGTTTATATGCGTGTGTCTAGGTGCATAGGTATATGTGTCTGCATAGAATATACACACGAATGAACAAAGTTTACCAAACACTGCTATGTACAACATACTCTAATATTCTCTATTGTCTTCTATACCCTTTGTAATAAAAAAAAAAAATTCCACTATGACCTACTGAATGGACTTCACCGTACACTTATGAGTCTCTCGAGCTGCAACCTAAAGAACACTAATACAGCCAACAATCACATGTGTGATCTCTCAGGTAAGAGTCAGTGGGAGATGGTATTACCATCAAGAAACGGAGCACAAGCCTCTACTATTTAGTCCAGTGACTGCCTTTCCTTCCCACTTTTTTTTTTTTTTTTTTTTTTTTTTTTGAGACAAGAGTCTCACTCTGTTGCCCAGGCTGGAGTACAGTGGCACGATTTTGCCTCATTGCAAACTGTGCCTCATGGGCTCAAGTGATCTTCCCACCACAGCCTCTCGAGTAGCTGGAACTGCAGGTACACACCACTATGCCTAGCTAGTTTTTTTTGTTTTTGTTTTTGAGACGGAGTCTTGTTCTGTTGCCAGGCTGGACTGCAGTGGCGCTATTTTGGCTCACTACAATCTCTGATTCCCTGGTTCAAGTGATTCTCCTGCCTCAGCCTCCCGAGTAGCTGGGACTTCAGGCGTGCGCCACCATGCCCAGTTAATTTTTGTATTTTTAGTAGAGATAAGGTTTCATCATGTTGATCATGATGGTCTCGAACTCCTCACCTTGTGATTTGCCCACCTCAGCCTCCCAAAGTGCTGGGATTACAGGTGTGAACCACCACACCTGGCCTAGTTTTTGTAATTTTTTAGAGGCAGGGTCTCAAACTCTTGTGCTCAAGCCATCTGCCCGACTTGGTCTCCCAAAGTGCTAGGATTACAGGTGTGAGCCACCATGGCTGGCCCCACTTTTCTTATTCACTGCTTTCAGACTCTTCTCTGTCTCTTCTCTCAAAGTGAGCACTGACTCAGGTCTCTAGGTGATCACCACTGCTTCTCCTAGCTGCAGTCATCTACCAGCAGGTCACCATTGGTGTATCTCAAAGATTTCAGCTCCTGCCTCACTGCATCTAAAACTATCCCTGTCTTGATACTTCCTGATTCCAATGTCCATGAAGTTGATTTTCTGATGTAGGACCCTTTCTCAACTAGGGAGGAAAGAGTAAACAATCTTTCATTCATAAAAATAAATGGAGGCAGATCCTCTGGGGAAATAACCTTTGAACTGAGACCTGCAGGATGCCAATGACAGCACCTTGCAGAGAGCTGGGAGAATCAGAAGCAAGAGAAGAGCAGCTGAGAAGATCCAGAACAAGACAGGCACTTGCTGTGACCAGTGAAGAAAAAGGAAGCCTGGTGAGAATCCAGTTAGCAATGGGGAAGTCGGGTAGAATATATTCTGGGAAACAGACTGTGCACACTAAGGGTTTCTGACCTTCATTTAAGAATAATGAGAGCTCTAGGCTATGATGGGGTTTTGGGTTTTGGTTTTGTTTTTTAAGTTGAACTTTTAGTTGCTCTTTAACTGGTATAAATCTGGATCAGAATCACTTTTTGGTTACATGCCTTGCAAGTAACTTCTCCCAGTTTCTGGCTTGTCTTCTCACTTTCTTTAAAGTATCTTTTGATGAACAGATGTTTTTCATTTCAACTGAGTAATAAATACTATCAATCTTTTTCTTACGGGCTGAGCTTTCTGTGACCCTTTTAAGAAATCCTACTCCAAGAAAAAAAAAAAAGATTTCTCCTGGTTTTTTTTTTAAACTTTTAAAGTTCTGTCTTTTTACTAGCTTCCATCTCTCTCCCCACTGATCTGCTTGTCCATTCTGACAGATACAAGTGAATCTATTTCTTAGTATTTTATTCTATTTCTCTGACCTATATAAAGAGGACTAACAAGTATTTTAAGCGTGAGTGTGTAAACCAGCTTAAACTGGCCTATATAAAGACTAATAAGTATTTTAACCTGGAATATTAAAAAACGATAATTTTTCTGAATCTGAGAGTGGCAAAAATGAAAGGCAGGAGACCAGCTAGTAGGTAATGCAGAGGGATCAAACAAGACAATAATGAATGAGAACTTCAATTAGGGTTGTGGCAGTACAAGGCGCAAAGCACAGAAGATGAGAAAAAGACCTGGTTATGGAAGAAGGCAGAGTGAGACAAAGGGGAGGAATTCAGAATATCCTGGAAAGTTGGAACATAAGTAACAAGGTAGATAGACCATTTATTCAGATGGGCAGAAGACAGAAGGAATGGCCATATGAATAGAATTTTATCTTCTAACTTCTTTTCAGATTAGAAACTTACATGTTAAACGAAGATCAGCAGAGTGAAAAAAAAAAAATTAAAAGCCACACATAATCCTACCAGCCAAAGAAAACTACTAATATCATGGTGAGTCTACCCAGAATTTTTTTACTACATGTTAGCATTTTTAACAAAAATAATATCAAACCATCTTGTGGTTTAACCTGTTTCTTCTTTTCCTATATACCATGTACCAAGAACATTTTCCCTAAGCAATACCTTGACTACACCATTTCTAACAGCTACATAGTATGCCATTGTACAGATACCTGAGTTCACTTAAGTAGTCCCCCAGTATTGGCTGTTCAGGTTCTTCCCAATATTTTGATATAGATAAGTCATGACATTAACACAGAAATATATATACATATAGAAATATATATATATATGGTCATACACCACAGAAATATAGAGAGAGAGTCATATACCACTTAACAGGGATATTCTGAGAAATGAGTCTTTAGGCAATTTCGTTATTGTACAATTACAGAGTATATCTGATGATGGTATAGCTTACTACACACATAAGCTATGCAACATGGCCTATTAACTGCAGGCTACAAACCTGTACAGCATGTTCCTGGACTGAATATTATAGGCAACTGTGTCACAATAGTATTTGTGTAACTAAACACATCTAAACACAGAAGAGGTACAGTCAAAATACAGTATAAAAGATAAAAAATGGTACACCTATATAAAGCACTTATCATAAATGAAGCTGGCAAGACTGGAATTTGCTCTGAATGAGTCTGTGGTGAGTAAATGTGAAGGCCTAGGACATGAATGAACACCACTACAAACTTTACAATTACCCTGCATTGCTATACAAAATTTATTTAAAAAGTAATTTGCTATGGTGTTATGACAGCTACACTTCAACTAGGGAATAAAATATTTTCAGCTCTATTATAATCTTATGAGAGCACTGTCATATATGTGGTCTGCCTTGACTGAAATATCATCATATGGCATGTAACTGTACATCGGAGGTAAGGTAGTTCTCTGCAAGGAACAGAATGCCCAAAAATTGCCTGAAGTTTTTTAAAGGGAATTTTATTTCTCACACTACAAATCCAGGATTGGATGGATGACTTAACACTATCAAAGCTCTGGGTCCCTGATTCATGTAGGCTCCCTCATATTCCATCCTCACCCATCACAAGATGGCTGCCACAGCCCCGCAAATTACCTCATGTCTTCATACAACCATATTAAAATGCAGAAAGTAGGATTAGTTCTCTCTCCATGGGTTTCTGTTAAGAAGAAAACCACCTCTCTTTATATCTCACTGACCTGGATAGGGTCACATGCCCACAGTTCATCTGTAAGGAAGGCTAGAAAGAACACCTGGAATGCTTCGGCCTTCACAGCAGAAGGCAGCTTCCGCCTGCAAGGAGAACCAACAAACAACAAAGCCTGCCTCGACATCTGTCTTTGCTCAGAGGCCATTCTGAAGCTATTACCTGAAAGAAACCCAAGAACAACCTCTGAGCTTTCAATCCAAGTAGATCGCAACTTAAAACTGCTTTTTCCTCTCACCAGTTTCTTCTCCCAGATATTAATTTGTGCAGAGTTGCGTCTACAAATTGCTTTGAGTCAACCCAGAAACACTCTAGGGAAATAAAGAAAAAAAGCAACATTACCACCACTTTGCTTTGGGACCATAGTGGCACTGCCCTTGACGGTCACAGAAGACAACCTGAGCAAAGATAAACACTCACCATTTTTATGAAACTACCAAAAGAAAAAGCATGACACTCACAAGCGGCAGACTCGCCATGGAGCTGCCTTAAAAAGGATTCAAGAATACCATTTTGACTTCTTCTTAAGAGGCTGAGGTCAAAGGCACGGTTACCTCTAACTAGTTAAAATCATTTTTTTAAGTTGGCAGTATTACTACAACCCATGAAATATTGTTTTTCACAAGTCAGAAGACAAGGTTCTCTCAAGATGGAGAAATGGAAGCAGAGAAGAAGTACACAGCTTATCATAAAGCAATGAAGTAAATTCAAAGACAGGCCTCCCCACAAAATCACGGCAATCCCCATGAGTTCTAAATTGTTTACCCCTTTGTGGCCTTCGCCACCAGTCATGCCCCTGCCTCATGTACTACCGCCTGCGATTAGAATACCAACAACAGTTCTTTTTTTTTTTTTTTTTTTGAGACGGAGTTTCGCTCTTGTTACCCAGGCTGGAGTGCAATGGCACGATCTCGGCTCACCGCAACCTCCGCCTCCTGGGTTCAGGCAATTCTCCTGCCTCAGCCTCCTGAGTAGCTGGGATTACAGGCACGTGCCACCATGCCCAGCTAAATTTTTTGTATTTTTAGTAGAGGTGGGGTTTCACCATGTTGACCAGGATGGTCTCGATCTCTTGACCTTGTGATCCACCCACCTCGGCCTCCCAAAGTGCTGGGATTACAGGCTTGAGCCACCGTGCCCGGCCCCAACAACAGTTCTTAATCAAGAAACCCTCCCATGTAAACTGATTTCCAACTTTCTGAACAACCACCTTACAATGTGTCCTTCTGCTGCTACGAGCAAACACTTTTTTTTGTCTACATGCACCTCACATGATATTTTACTATTTCATATAAGGATTTTGCACAGCCCTATTCTAATAAGGCATGGGTTCAAACTTGTTCATGTCACAGACCCTTTGTGGACACTATTCTCCAAAAACTATACATACTCCACTCCTACACGCCCCCACCCCACCCCACACACAATTCTGCAAACATTTCAGGCAGCTAATTGACAGCCCAATGCCCAAGCATGAAATTCCAGAAGATCCAAGGACATTGGGTTAAAACACTGCCTTAATAGCTGTGTTTACAACAACTTTTAATTCTTGTACATAGGAGTAATATACAACAGACAGGAAGCAACATTGTATGAGTCAATGGAATCCAACCGATCTGTGGAATTAATATAATTCAGACAATTTAGGCTAACCACTTGGTATGTGCACCCGGCATACCCAGTTTCCATTTTCCTTCCAACACTGAGCTCTGGTTGGACAAGACTATCAGTGGATCTCAAGATAAAGAGATTACTGATCCCAGTGTGAAAGAAAGAATAAAGTCAAGAGAACAAATAAGAGGCAAGTAGGGCGTAATGGTTAAACGTGTAAGCTCAGAAGTCAGGTTGAGTTTGGATCCCAGTTCTGCCACTCCTCTTTGTGTGGCCTTCAGAAAACAACTCACCTCTTCAAAGCCCTGGTTTCATTATTTATAAAGTTGGAACAGTATTTCCTTCCACACGGGGCTGAAGTGAAGATTAGACAAAATAATGCATGTAAATGCTTAGCACGGTACCTGACACAGAGCGAATATTCTGTAACTTTTACTATATTTAGTTATCTTTTTCAGGAAAAAAAATACAAGCATAGGGAGGCAAAGAACCTAGAAAAATAACTATGATACAAAAGGACCCCAAGTTTTAAAATAAAAGTCCATAATCATCAAAACAAATAGGCTTATACAATCATTCAACATCATACTAGACAGCACTTGAATGGCTATCAGCTCCAGCCTTGCATTTTACAGACAAGAAAACATAAATGAAATTCCTAATATCATATAATAAGTGAAACCCAGAACTGTGAATCTGCTACCAGTCCATGTGCCTCCTTCTCTATCTTGCCGCAAAACTGAAAGAGGAATATTCAAATGAGAAACTATCCCAGAGTACAGTATTTAACAAACATCTACTGAAAATTATTATGAACAAATTACTGCACATTTATTAAACAGTTACTGAATATATATCATACAACTATCTATTGAAAATTATGAGATAGCTATCGTTCTAGGCTTCATGGCTATAAAAGTGAATCAGATTTCACCAGCTAGTCAAAGGAAAGTGACGCACAACAAATCAATGGTAAGTGCTATCAGGAAAATAAAACAGACTAATGGGACAGAGAATGAATTAGGAGCAGCCCTATGTAAAAAGAGTGCCAGCCAAGGAAGTTCTTCCTCAGGAGATAACAGCTGAGCTGACAAACTGAAAAGGGGCATAAGGAAGATCACTCTCGGATCTAGAGGATGGGCAGTCCACAGGACAGAGGAGCTGGTGCACAAATCCTCAGTTGAGATCGCATTTAGAGTGGCCCAGGGACAAAAGAAAAGGGCCAATATGACTCAAGCACAGCTGAATGAAGAACATGAGTGGTATGTGACAGTAGAAAGGCCAGTGAAGGAGGGGTCAGCTCATGAAGAATCTTTTAGGCCCTGGTCAGGAATTCAGACTTTTTTCTAAATAAAAGGGGCAACCATCAGGTTTTGCGGAATTTTTCATTTGCTGCTTTTTTTAAAATATATTTTTTAGAAATGAGGTCCTGCTGTTGCCCAGGCTGGTCTTGAACCCTTGCGCTCAACTGATCCTGTAACCTCAGCCTTCCGAGTAGCTGAGACTATACATAGGCAGCGCCACCACACTCATTGTGGTTTTAAGCAGAAGACCAACAGATCCTATTTCTATTTTATAAGAAGGTCACTCGGGCTGCTGTGTATAGAATGAAATATACAAAGACAAATGCAGAAACAAGGTACCCTATCAGGAGGAGCTGGAAGAGTCTCGCTAAAGCCATTATTTGGACCAGGAAGAAATAGAAATGCACTCAACCTTGAGAGAAATGTTAGGAGGCAGAGTAGACACCATTTCTGATGAGAGAAAGTGTTTATATTGAGCTTAGATCCTTTGCCTTCATCCATCAGCCAGTGTTTAGGATACTGATGATAAAGACCTCAAGTGCTGAGGAGTACTGCAAAGGGCAAGTAAGAACAGAAAGAACAAGCGCAAAATGGAATGGGGAATATCAATAATGAAAGCTATACAGGCAGTGCTCAACTTACGACCACGGTCGGGACCGCAGAACGATCGTAACACAATTTGGTCGTAAGTTGAGTAGGTTATATGTACAGTTGAAATGGTGCACGCAGAGATGGTAGTGTTGCCAGAAGCTGGTGCGCACTGTCGTACGCCCAGCTGGGCAACGTTTGCACTGCCAGACGCAGAGCAGTCGTGGCTAGCGATTGTGGTCGTAAAGTCGAATGGTCGTAAGTCGATCAATACCTGTAGTCATCAAGACACATGGCACTAGCAAAAGAGACAGCAACAGTTGACTGGAGCAGTCCAGAAACAGACCCAGAAATATACAGTTAATTGATTTTCAACAATGGTGCAAAGACAAATCAATGGAGAAAGGATAGTCGTTTTCAACAAATAGTGCTAGAAAAGCTGAATCCCTGTCCATGTGGGGAAAAAACCTCAACTTAATGCATATCATACCATAAACAAAAATTAAACTTAATAAGGGCCTAAATGTAAAACTTCTACAAGAAAACCTAAAAGAACATGTTTGTGGTCTTGGGTTAAGAAAGATTACTTACAGACAACACCAGAATTAAGTCCATAAAGAAAAAAAGTGCATATGTTGAACTTTGACAATGTTAAACTATAAACTGGGAGAATTACAAAATACATAAAAAACATATCCAGAAAATTAAAAAACTCTTAAAACTCAGTAATAAAATAAAACTGACTCATGAAAAAAAGAGGCAAAGATTTGAACAGATAATGTATCAGAAAAGATTCAGTGATAACAAATAAGTATACAAAAAGACACTTAACATCATTGTTATGAAAATGCATTAAAAATGCAGTAAGTACTACCATGCACCTATTAGGATGGCTGAAAGAACTCCAGACAAACCTATAATTCCAAGTGCAGACAAAGATGAAAAGGAAACGTTTTCTCATGTATATTAGTGAAACTGCAAAATAGTAGAATCACTTTGAAAAACAGTATGTCAGTTACTTGGAAAGTTAAACATACACTTATATAACTCAGCAATCCAACTTCTAGGTAATGCACTCAAAAGATATAACTTACATTCACTTATTTAAAATATCCATGTAAGAATGTTTCTTGGGGCTTTATTCACCCACCTGTCCTTTAAGGAGTGAGCAGATAAACTGGTATATCCATATAATAGAATATGATTCTGCAATACAAAAGCACTAAATACTGATATGAGCAACGACATGGACAAACCACAAATGCCTTATGCTAAGTGAAGAAGAAAACTCAGAAGGCCACATGATATATAATTCCATATATATGACATTGTCAAAAAGGCTCACTTTGGGAAAAGAAACATTTTCAGTTGTTGGCCGGGGCTGGGATAGAAAAAAAATGACTCCAAAGAGTAACAAGGGAGTGAGTTGGTGGAATTATCTTGTATCTTCATTGTGGTGGCAGTTACACAATTGTATTCAGTTGTTAAAACTCAAAAGACCTACACCCTGGAAAGGGTAAATTTTACTTTTTGTAGATTATACCTCAATAAATCTGATATGAAGGAATAGAGAATATCAATAATGAATCTCTGAATTCCTAATCCCAAATATCTCAAACAATATCTGCAAATATTTTAAAAAATACAAATCTATAAATGCCTCATTCTTATGTTTTTCTATTAACTGTTTCTCTTTACTGTTATCCGTGGAAACTAGTTTTATTGAAATTTAAATGTGTTAATGAAAAGTTGATTACGTATAGTACAAGTAATACCAGAAAGCTTACAACTACCAAAATTTTAATAGAATGATTTAAATGTAACTTGAGGATCATTTCAGAATACGTTTTAGAAGACAACTTAAAATGTCACTCAAAATGAAAATAAAATATGCCCCTTTAATAGGATATTGGTGAAAGTACTCAAATATTTACTGAATGAATGAGTAGATCTAATCACTAAATAACATCTTACTATTCACTAAAGAGTTCTAACCTTTTCAAAAAAGTCTTAAGGACAACACTTAAGGCCACAAATGCATTTTGGGGTAGTAGGATCCCCAAACTCGTTTCTTACGGAGCTTTGAGAATAGGCAACAAAAGTCCTTAAAAACCTCACTTAAGTGCTCACATTCAACCACAGTCATTAACCCTTTAGTTGCTTGTTTGGTGTGAGACTGCCTCTCACAGCCCATGCCTCCTCCCTCCCTCTCAACTTTTGAGGGGGCACAAAGCAGTCCGATACCACAGGAAAAAGGTCTCTGACTATATGAAAGTTGGTGATGCTGTGTGTAGAAACACTGCTGGCAGGAAATCATCAGAGAATTACAAAAGGAGATGCAAAACCAAATGAAAACAACTATAAAAAGAGGTAACACTCTGGAACTGCAAGCTTGCAGGTTGCCTTAATTCTCTGTTTTAGTCTGTTTTCCTCAGACCTCTGCACCAGCTCAGCCTGCTAAGCTCTGTGGATCTGGGAAAGCCACTTTCTTCTCAGTGGAAGCCAATGCCCACATCCTTCCTCAGGTACATCTACCCAGACACATTCTGCAACTCTTATAACACTGTACTCAACCACCTCTACAGCATGGAAGTGCATTCACTGGGGGAGAAGGAAAGGACGGCTCAGCTCCAAACAGAAAGAAAAAACTGTAGCACTGCTGGCTAGTACCAATTTCGACAATGAGAGGATAGACTGGCTTCTAGAAATTTCTCCCAGAGAAGCTTTGTTATAGAAAATAACTAAGAGAACATCACAAGCACAAATAAAAAATCCTATTCCTTACCTAGTGTTTTTTGGGCGTCTCTGAAGTGCAGGCAGAGTTTTAAAATTACTTAAATATATGAGAGTCTTTGTTATGAGAGAAGGGAAATTACTGCCTCTTAGAGCCTCATCAAACTGCAGCAGAAAGATTAGATTATGAATACATCATTCAATAATGTAGTCCCCTGCTCCATGGTAAATGAACCAGTTAGAAAAGAAAAAAGGGTGAGGGGTAAGCATACTCACAGAAGATAAAGAAGAATGTGATGTAAAACTGCTTTGGTTTTCCTGCCATCATTTGATGAGAGCAGGTGTGTAAAGCCCTCCAAGTACAAAAACCAGAGTATATCTTCAAGCCAGCCCCTTTCCCCATTGTGCAAGCTGTGTGTGTACACGATGCAGCCAGTGGCCAGCATATTTTATAAAGCCTTTAAGCTCCAGGCACACTATTCAGTAAAGACAGTAACAAAGCTGAAATAACAATCTCTGATAAATCTATTTTATAGCTCATTTTAAATTTCATTCTGTATTACATACATCTAGAAATACCAATAGTAATCAGTTGCAAGAAGCAGAACAAGACAGAGAAGCTTACCTGTAAGTTTACTAAAAAATATTTTCAAAGTAACATGAAAGCTGAGTTGTACAGCTGAGCTGTTAAAGAATATATTTTACGCACAGAACTCACATCAGAAAAGGAGCCGTGATTCTAGTACACAACTACAATTACCTACCTACCTACACTGTAAAGCCCCATTAAGTAGCTTGAGGCCTGTGAAATCAAATCCTAAGTGTCTGTGGGGAAAGCGGAGGGACAGGGCTTGGATGCAGGTAATTTTGAAACGATCACACAACAGGAGTAGGGGCCTACAAAAAGTGAACCACGGAAAGAGGAAAACTCCAAATAAGCATGTATTCTCTAGCCTATCACTACTGTGGGCAACTGAAGCTCCGTCCTACGGCAACCTTTTGCGTAGCAGTATAGAAGACATCTTACAGGTACCCCCCCAGGAGAGGGCAGGGAGCATTCCACTCACTGTTTCCCTGTGGCGTTCAGGGTTACCCAATGCGGCTGTAATTCCTGCCCTCCTCCAGGCTGTGCATGTGGAAGTGAAAGGCGGAGTCCCACGAAGGTCTCCCACAAAGCACTGTGGGGAAGCAAGCACTTCGCAGTGTGGCTGACTGGAGGTGCTGTCAAGCTGTGGGACGCATGTTGTAGTGGCAAGGGCTAGACAGAAAAAAACTGAGGGCTACATGGTGGGCTCACGAAGGAGAATACCTTGGTCAAAAACGTGAGGTCATATTTTTCCATTTAATTTCAAGTTGTGTGTTATTGGAGGCCATGTATCCACAGGGGTATACTTCCTACACGTGTGATGTAAGGGTGGGAAGCACACACACACATTTTTATATATACCTGCATATTTTTATCTTTCCCTTTCTGCCTAATGGCTAAATTGTTTAAAAAGAATACAAGGAAAATGACCACGGTGGCTCATCCAAATGCCTTTGAAAGTTAAAATAGCAGTTTTGATATCTATAACAGAAAAGGAGAAACATACACTTTTAAACAGTTATACTGCAAGACCCTCTTGCCAGGATTTCAGTGTAGAATACACACACATGCACATACACACGCACACACACGCATACACATACATTTAAGGTTCAATCTTATGACAAGGACAAGAAAACAAAATGCTAAGGGGGGGAGGACCCAAAAGGTATTGTCTTTCTTTTTTTAAACTAACTCAAACACATACGATGGTAAAGGCAATGTCATTTAAATCATTTCCTTAGTAATACAAGTAATATTTAAATAGATTTAATAGTGCTGCTCCAAACCAATGAATTATGGGTTTAAAACCTATTAAAATGTAATGTTTTTTTCCTGAGCTGAGAGGAAAGAGATTTAAATCCACTGAATTTTAATATTTCAGCTTGAGCTGCAGGAGGTAGAGAAAGTCCAAATGAACTATTCCATCAGCACCATTCAAGCATGAACATTTTAATCAGTTTTACTTCCTTGGAGTTCTCTAACACAGTTTACGCTGTCATTCTGAAAGCACTTAACACAGAGAGTGTGAAAAACCACCAAGGCTTGTTATTGCCTTCACAATTGATGGCAAATAATTTTGCAGACTTCCTATCATTAAAATGTCACTGCTAAAAATTGAGGTTCAGCATTTCTTGTGCTAAACTGCAATTCCTACAACACCATGGCATACCTGTTTCTTAAGGGTTTTTCAGGGGTGAGGGGTGCTTTTTTCCAAATGCGTACATTTCTATCATTTTTTTCCTTCAGAGTTAGGTTTAAAAAGTGGGTTGGGGGTTTCCAAAGGAACCACATTGTCTATTTTTATAAGCCAAACATTTTCTTTTCTACTATTCACACTGACTAACCTTTTTTTCTTAATGGTAGTTTCTTTGGTGAAATTCTTACGAGGTTCCAAGTCAGCCTCCTTTATTAAGCATAACCACATTCACACAGCATGTACTGATTATATAGCATAATGGATTTAAAAAGCATTTTAAGATAGTCAGATGACTCAATTTAATAATACAGGAAATGAAAACACCATTTCTAATTAGATTATATTACTGATTTAAAACTACAATTTGTGTGTTGTTCCAACAGTGTGATCTCGCAGAGATTCTCATTTAAAAACACAGTGGCTAGCAAGACACATGACAAAATCAAACGAGATCCATAACATTCCCCTGGCCCATCTGGCAGTAGAAGGCCTGAAGGAAACGTGCAACACCGTCAATTCAAAACAAAACACAAAATAGCAACTATAGAAAACAACACAGGAATTTTCCTGGTTTTCTTCCTTATAAATAAAAGATAAATGTTATTTAACTTATTTCAGTCTATCAACAGTTTTAAACTGAACATGACCTGTGAAAGAAATCATTATAACTGTGTTTCATTCCATTAAACACAACTAGCTTATTGTCAAGAGAACAGCCGCCTCTCCAGGTTTCAGGCTCACTTCAGCATTTTGCATTTAAACTGCATGGATCACTGGTTTGGCTCATTTACCAATGAAGGTAGAATAATATTGCAGAGTTAAAAAGGTGCTTCATCAGATTTCATTAAATCTGGGAACATTTGCTCTTGTCTGGATGGTGTGCATACATATAAAATAGACACATATGTAGTAATAAATAAATGAGGGTCTGCAGGGGCTTAGATGGGGTTTTCGCCTCTCAGAGGAAAACTGTCATTCCTTCAGTGTAGAAAATCACTGCTGACTACATTCGAAAAACCAAGTAACAAAAATCTAAAACTGGCTCTTCATTTGTTTTTGGTAGTGGGTCAAAATACCACCACCTTATCCAGCCATCCATGCTCCAGGCACAGAGAACAGCAAATGCCTTTAAAATACTGCAGTGTTCCAACTCCACAAACTACTGGATGCAAGGCACTACCATGGCTAAAAAGACAAAGGGAACCTCCGTGGCAAAAACTCTTCAAGTGAGTCTGTAACTGAGCTCTTTTCTTCTCACTTGGTTTGTGGTTTCCTAAAACTGTTGGGTTTGTTTTCCTATTTCTGTCATCTATTTTCCGGAATAGTCAGATTATGTGATTTCTGACTCCATTTTCTGTTCGGATACCAAGAGTTTGGAACTCCCATCAGATCCTGCTATAGTATATGCCGCTCTGATAGCACATAATGCCACTTTGACAACATGTATTGCTGAGTTAGTTCTTTGAATAAGTTTTAAGTCACAAAATTAAATTAGCTTTATTTTGATAATTAAATCCATATAAACACAATATGTCAGTAACCTGGTTGCAGTCTAATAAATCCTCATTCCCCCGACAAAAGGCAATCTGTCATTCCATTCCAAATAAAATATACAAAAATTAAATAAATATAAAACAATATTAAAAATATTCTTGATGTGATGTAGGGAAGGGAACTTGTTATGATTTTATATCTTCCCTCATTTAAGCAACATTCAACACAAAAACAAAGTGTTTTTTATTTAGCTTAATCTCTCCACTGTACAGTCACTAAAAGACTCAAAAAAGAAAACATAATAATAATAACACATTCCGTTTTCCTAGAAAAGGCTGTCAATCAGACGTAAGGCAGGATGGCTATCTGTATTTTAACCATTCATACAAACAGTAAACAATAAGCTAGAAATGATCCAGCAACCTCTCCTATCAGGGATTACTCTGCACATTCTCTCCATGTTAAACAGTTCAGACAGCAGGGAAATGTAGGTTCTATCCCTTCTGACTCCTGGAAGATTTGTTAACAAAAATATCTACAATGAGTACACCACCTGCACTTGTGCACAAACTTCAAGTGAGCACAGCTGGTTTTAAATAAATAAATAAATACACGCACTTAACTTTAAAATTAAAGCTCTCTCAAATTAAAAAAACTTAATATATTGCTGTTTCCTGGAGTTTTTGGAAACAAAAATCAATTGTGAAATATATTCATCTCTACTATCCGTCCCTACTCCCACCCAGCACAGAAAATGTATGACAAACGTTATTCATGATTCTACATGGCTTCTTCTGATTCAGCCTCTTCTTTCCAAGGCGCACTTCGGAGGAGATAAAGGTCACTCTTTTCCATTCATTACGTCTGCTAATTTCCTACCAGGTTTTTTTTTTTTTTTTTTTTTTTGGTCAGAGGGACACAAAATAGAGTTCCAAACAGCCCATTAAAAAACAAGCTACAATCAGACTACTGCACCCTCAACATCAGCAGCAGTGATCCCAGAGTTCTGATTTCCTTGTTAAAAGACAGAGGAATAATTGAAGCAATATCTTCACTTCAGATTGATTATCAGGCGACCCTTATCCACATCTTCACTCAGCAATTTGAATTTTAATGAAAGTAAATGAAATAATTAGCATTTCAAAGTGTGTTTGATACACTGACAGGAAAAAAAAAAGACTTTTGTGTATAATCTATACACAAAAGAAAGTATTTGGGAGGGGACAGAAAGAGGAAAATACAGTTGTAGTGTCTCCATTAGAATAACCCAAGGAACTGCTTATACAATCGGCATAAATAGAGAGGTGAATATGATGCTCTTTATAGCTACGATTTCTCGCCTTTATTATTATTTGTAAGTTTCAGCACGTAATTTTATTACCTGTTACGTTAATCTGAGAAAAAATACATATATATATAAGCAGAGTTGAAGTGACTGCCCAAACCTATGAATTCCAGCACAATTTCTATGCAACATTAATGCCACTGTTGCCAAGAAGTATCTTCTAAATGGGCCACTGATTTTTTTTAAAAGTGTAATTCATCTATTATTTCTATTACTTCTACTTCAAATGAACACGAACCCATAAGAGCCACTCATGACAGGGGATGGAAGAGTAAGTAGAAGGGGAGATGTGAAAACATACATCTCACTGAAAATGACAGTAAGATACTCTACGTGATTATCTGAGGAAAGAGAAAAGAAACCAGGTCATTTTAACATCAGGGCAATCTATGTCTCTTTTTTTGGCCTAGGTTAGCTACAGAAGCTGATTGCAAAGAAAAGAAATATTATGAAAAAGAGCTATCCAGGCTCCTTGGAGGAGAGTTTTCATGAACACATCAACTTAAATTGGTGAGAATGTGATCCAACGTTTCTGAGGCAGCCATCAAATTTCACAGGAGATTGAAGGCAAAGTGCTTAATTTCATTTTGTAGTCATCTATTGCTTTTTGCCCCTTTGGCGGAACAAAATGTAAAAAGAAAGAGCGAGAGAGCTGATGACAAACACTAAGTTCAGAAGTTCAGAGCTAAAATGGAAAGGCCACGTACCCCAATGATGGCGTTCAGTTCTGCCATGGTCACCTGCTTGGCCCGTTCCACAGCCTGCACCACTTGTTGCTGGTGCTATAAATGAAGATCAGAAACAGAATACAATTATTTGTTTTCTACTCAGTCAAGAACAGCTTTTCCTAACATGTCCTCTAACTTCAATTACATGCAAAACAGCATTTGGGGGATCTCCAGATTTCCAATACAAGTTTGAGGTGATGGATGACTAGATGTCTAGGGTACATCTGGGTCTACAAAACTGAGGAGTCACTGGGCATCCAACTGCAGGTACCATCTCTGTGACCCCATGAAGAATGCTTCTTTACAACAGCTTAAATTTCACTTTCAAGTTATGGCACACTTTGACCACACATCTGCTATTAGTACCAACAAACAAAACACAACCCATCCCACTTGCTTTCTTTGTACCCACTCCCTTTTCTCTTTGCCATCTACATTAAAATTTTTTAAAATTACTTCCTGGAGGTAATTATTTTTAATTTTTCTCCTGATTATGCTAGCGTGGACACCGGAAGGACATACAGAATACAACATACATATTTCTTCTGAAAACATACGAATTGTTCATTAACTCCTATCATGAAGGGCTGGATATGTAAAAGAGATAAAAAATGTGGAATTCAAGTTTAAGAACTTCAGGTATTTCTTTTAAATCCAACAGAAAAACTAAAGCCCACAAAAGTTTAAGATAAAAAAGTATTTTTTTAAAGAAAAACTAGGATGGACAGTGCAGGAAAACCCCCCATCCAAATTCAGTTCCAGTGAGAGTAAGAACTGATGTCAGCAATTTTTATAACAGAAAAAGTAGCACAGAAGTCTCTATATGGGGGCACTCATTTATATCTAGACAACAGAAGTACTTACAAGAATTACCCCCCTTCCAAATATTAAATAAATATTATTTCCCATTAAATACATTTGACTACTCTAGTATCTACAGTCAATTTTGGTTTAAAATCAGTCTTACTGGGTTCCTTTCAACTCAGTTTAGGAAATGAAGAACCAAAGGAACTCCACTGTAAAACAGGCACTTTTCTATATACCTGAAAAGTTTTATTTTGGTTAATCTCAGTTGAGAAATTTAGCTAACTTTCTTCACTTATTTGAGGTAAATATGAAGCTCAACTACTACACTGCTTAACACATACAAAGAGCTATCAGTTCAATGTGGAATTCTCTGTGAACCACCTGGTCCCCATTCCAAAACCCTCAAATACGGTTACTGAGATTACCCAGGGTGACCACTACTTCCACCTCTGAGCTGTGTAAGGGAAGCAGGGAGGCCACTTGGAAAAGGAAACTGCCTTACATTAGTTATCTACAATGTGATGTTTTTACTCTTGGTTTCCTAATAGAAATGTTTATTTTGTGTCTATGACTAATGGAAATAAAAATTCCAAATAATAGACCATCCAATCTTAAGCTTTTAACAGACTCTGACTATTAAACTATATACTTTTTCATTTTTGTTTTTTAATTGTAGGCGTTTCAGTTTCAAAGCAGGGGCTTAAGAAGTAATCCCAAAGTCTATTTACAGATATGTCCATTCCATTCTCTTACTCCTTATAATACTTGCCAATGTGGAAGAAAAAGTTTCTTTCTCTCAAGCAAGTAAAACTCTTAAGGGATTGTGAAAATAATAGAAGGGCATAGTCAATAAAATGGCCAGTAACTCTCATTTGAGGTTCCCCTAAAGCCAACTTGACCATGTATGTATACTGAGCACTTACTGTGTGCCAAACACAGAGCTCAAGTTCACATTTTAGACAATCTGATTGTCTGGGTGGTGAGAAATGGCAGTACTTGGAAGACAGGGGGAAAAAAAAGGAGGATAGAAATGTTTATGGAATTTTCCACCTTTTTACCCAAAAATGGCCAATTAAAACTTCAAAACAACTGAAACAAAGGATCACACTTAGTCACACCCACCAGGGATCATTCATTCTACTCACGCATTTGTTCATTCAACAAAAGTTTTAAAGCTCTTACTCTGCCATTTCTCCATATTATTGAAATATTATCTGTAAGTATTCAAAGAACAGTTCCATAAGACAGAGATATGGAAAATACATCCACTTAGTGCCATTCTACCATGAAGACTTTAAGATACTTTTTTTTCACCACTTGTTTCATAAGCTAGATTCCAATTGCTAAAATAGGGCAAAATGCCTTAGGCAGCAGGGAATATCTTTCTGCGTTGGCATTAAAATCAAGCACATTTTTTGAGAAAACCGGAAGCATACACCAGTGAGCCATAACTCTGACAGCCTAAAGAAACTCCTGCTATAAAGCTAAAATGACAATGGAAGTCATGATTCAGCTTCTCCTGTTTGATGGCAATGGCCATGGGCTGATACAGTATCTGAACTTTACCTGCAGTCCGGAGTTCTACTTCCCTATTTCTGCTTACAACCCGTGAATCATTCACTATTTAAGGACCTTTTGAATAGAAGCTTCCTAAGGCAAACAATGCCTCTTCCCCTGTGTGCTCCGAAAGCTCCAGAAACACCCTAATATATTAACTCACTCAGCCACACCATGTAACATTATACCACAACCTGAGGAAGCACCCACCAGGGAAGGTGAGAAAATTAAAACTCAAACAGAAAGAAGGGGCAAAACATTACATACAAAAGAGAAAGACGAACACACAAGGAAGCCCAAAGTACTCCTGTAAACTGGGCCAGGTGGCATTTTTTTTTTCTGTTTTCGGGTTTTAACAAATAAGCTGTCACTCAGAAAATAACAGCAAGTTTTTCACATCTTCCTAGAACTACAAGGGCTATCCAATTATGTCTGCCTTGGCTTCCACTTTCCCTCCCCTCCCCAGTCTGTCCTCTCTTCCCACTCTTCACACATCTCATTTCCTCTTCTACTTCCTGCTTGTTCCCTCTGCCACCAAGCCAGCCCTAGCACCAGAGTGGTGGGTCCAGCAATCTGTATAAAGCAACAGAGTTGTCGTCTTTCTTACTGCTCTGGCTGCTCACTCAGATGCAAGTGTCCTGTTTGAATGTGCCACCAATACCACCAAATGAAATGCCACTAAGAGCACATTAATAAGCCAAGGGTAAGAGAGGGGGCTTCTAACTGGGATTTTGAAGAGACCAAAAAATGTCCAATTATTTATTCTTTTTTTTTCCACCTTCTATATTGATCTTCATCTATATACTAATATTTTTGAGTGTTTTTATTTGCTTATTTTCTTATCTGTCTACTTTCTAGAGCTCTTCTGTCCAATATGATAGCTATTAGTCATTTGTGGCAATTTAATAACATCTTCAATGTTGGAATTATTATTTAAATTATTTATTCTTTAAAATACTTTAATTTACCATTTAAAAAAATTATAAAAGAAAAACAAACCCTTAGATTGTGGTGATGGTTATACGACTCTGTAAAGTTACTGAAAAGTACTGAGCCACACACTTAAAATGAGTGAATTTTATGATGTGTAAATTGTACCTCAGTAAAAAATAATTTTTTAAAAATACAGTGATTTAAGTAATACAAACATGGTTGCAGGGGAAAAGGGCCAGTAAAATGAAATTCTGTACATTAAATCACTTGCCTTACTTCCATCATCACAAAATTATTTTTGGCATTTGTTCAGAAAAAGTATTAAAATATTTTTTTTCTGTAAGAGACTAAAATAATACAAGCTCGTAAGTCCAACAAAGCCTGCTTAAAAAAAAAAAATGGACCTTAACAAACCAGCAATATGTGTATAGTAAGTGTTTAATGTATATTTCTTAGAAGGTATTATGATGAGCATACCTGCCATGCCAATGTTTTAGGGCACAGCGACAGATGCAGTACTTCTAATAAAAAACAAGACACCTTAGAATTTAAAAAACAAAAACGACAACAACAAAAAAACTCACCTTAAGGAATAAACCAAACAAAAAGACAAAATGTTGATTACTGTTGATGTTTTGTATGGGTACCTGTAGGTTCACTACATTCTCCCGCTACTTTTAAAATATGCTTCAAAATTTATAAATTAAAATTTTTTTTAAAAATTAAAAAACTACTCCCCCTATTGATAGGGGTAGTGAAGGAGTATAAGGGTAGAGATAGGTATAAAATGAACTAGGATTCTCATAATGAACAACATTAATTGAAGTCTCCAACATGTGGAGATACAAAAGTAAGACCAATGGCCCTGCTTCTCATAGAACTCCAATACAGAGCAATCTGTGTAACAGAGAAATACAGGACATAAAATACTGAGAGAAGTTTTAGGAGGAAATGGCCAGCACACTTCTAGAGGCATCAGGGAAGTCTTTGTTTCTTTTTTTTATTCATTCATTCAAATATTTATTAAGCACCTACTGTGCACCAGGCACTGTGGTAGAAAGATACTGAGGTTAGAGTAATGAACAAGAACCACAGTCCTTGATCTCACAGAATTTAAACTCTACCAAGGAAAACAGTTAGTGAATTAATACTCAAAAGGCTCTATAATTACAACTGGAGGATAATTTCCATAAGAAAATTACAGAATGCTATGCAGTCATTTATCAGGGAAATATCTTAATGTAATCTTGGGACTAGGGAAAGAGTCCCTAAGGAAGTTGACCTGACAACTGAGACCTGAAGGATTTGCAGGAATTCTATAGATGAAGAATGAGAAGAAAACAATTTCAGGCAGAGGGAAGAGGCCTGGGTAGGAGGCTTAAATGAAAAGGAGCTTGCCTCTATAGAAAAAGAGCAAGACTGTCTGTGTGGATGAAAGAGGAGAACAGGTAGCGGACACAGCAGCAGACAAGCCTGGTACAATTTTATGGGGCCTTCTTGGTATGACATGACACATAAGCAAAAACACTTTAAAGTGGAAAGGGTGTGCACACAAAGAAAAACAAAGGCAAACGGATGAAGACATGAGTGTAGCCTGGGAATGGTTCAAAGAACCAAGTATTAATGGGAAATGAATTCTTGCAAGTCAGAAGAGGCCAAACAGTGAAGGGCTTTGCATGACATGCAAAAAAAGTTGGACTGTATCCTGGTAGGAAATGAGACATTATTAAAAAAATTTTAAGCAGCTGCCTGCTATCAGTTATGCATTTGAGTAAGATGGATCTGGAAACAGTAAAGAAGGTGGATGGCAGAGAGGTAAAGCAAATTGAAGGATGAACCGTCAGAGGGCTGCAATATTCTAGGGTGAAAGATACTTAGGCCCAAACTTGGATCAAATGCCCTTTGGCTAACAGGAGCCATTAGCCATATGTACTTAAGAAGCCACTCAGAAATTCAGAATTGGAAAAGGCCTTTGGACATCATGAGACCCAGGTGCCAGAAGTACCCTAGGCTCTATTAACAACCAACCAATCAACAAAAGATTCTCCACATCTCCAAAAGCATGCAGATTTCTAAACGCTCTCTGGGCTGAGGGAATTGGATGGTGGAACTACAGTACCAACCACAGGCCAAAGGCCACTGCTCTATCCAATGAATGAATCTCCTTTGTCACACCCTAACTAATCTCTCCTTGATCACCTCCTGTGAAAAGGAACTCACTACCTCATGGACAAGCTTTTTCCATTCTGGGATAATGAGCCCTAATACTAAGTTGAAATCTGCCCTGCCATAAATTCTTTCCCACTGGACCGAGTTTTGTCTCTAAATTCTCCTCCATTGACTGACATATTTGAAAATGGCATAATGCATGTTCTCAATTTTATCTCTTCCAGGTTAACCATCCTCAGGTCACTCAACAATTTCTCTGTGTCATGGGCTCTAGCTCACTCATCCATCCTTCTGGCTAGTCTCCTTGCAATGTACAATGTATCTAGAACACAATACTCCAGGTAGGGCCAAGCAGATCAAATTCAAGTATCACTCCATGTCTGCTAAGTCAGGGTAAAAAATCCTAGTAAGCCTTTCAGCAACTCTATTACATTTATTAGTACAAATTAACTTTAAATTTAATCCAATCTCCCCAAGTCAGCCTTCCCTATACAGTATTCAAAGAAATGTCAATCTGATACAGTTTGCATATTTGTCCCAGCTCAAATCTCACACTAAATTGTAATTCTCAATGCTGGAGGTGGGTTCTGGTAGGAGGTGTTTGGGTCATGGAGATGGATCTCTCATGGCCTGATGTTTTTGTGATAGAGAGTGAGTTCTCAAAAGATCTGGTCCTTAAAAAATGTATGACATCTTCCCGCTCAATCTCTCCTCTCTCTCTCCTGCTTTCACCATGTGATATGCCTGCTCCCACTTTGCCTTCCACCATGAGTAAAAAAAGCTCCCTGAGTCCTCCCCAGAAGCCAAGTAATGCTGGTGTCATGCTTGTGCAGACTATAGACCCATGAGCCAATAAACCCTTTTCTTTATAAATTACCCACTCTCAGGTTATTTTTTTATAGCAATGCAAGCAAAAACAGCCTAACACAGTCACACAAGAAATATACACACATACACAAACACAGGTTTAATTTGGCAAATACCTGGTAAACTACAGGTTGTCTCAGCACCACAAAGCTTAGAGAGGATAAATATGTAAACCTGACTTCCCAAACAATTTTTGCTGTGGAACATGAGATTAAAGTTCTTAGGTGCAAACTACTATCTGGTCTTGTCTTCTCCACTCTCACTCACATGGAGACAGGGCATTCTTCTTGGATAGGTAAGCTCTACAAATTCAGTGCTGTCCAACAGAATTTGAGCAATGTTGGAAATGTTCTGTATCTGTGCTAATAATAATCTGACAGCCACTAGCCACATATGGGTGGATACCGAGCACTTGAAATGTTGCTAGAGTAAATAAGAAACTGAACTGTTAATTTTATTTAACTTTACACAGCCACTACTGTATTGGACAATGCAACTCTACTCAAAGTGCCTTCAAACTTAGCACCGATAATAATAATCTAATCACTACCTAACTAAATCAAAGAAATGAGTCAGTTCTCAAACAATCAATAATTCTTTAAGATGTACAGATAAAGGTTGGCATTGCTGCCTTTGGATGAAGGCCCACATTTAAATCACAGAAAAAAAAGTTCTACCTCCTGAGAATCATCTTTCACTTCCAGAAGTCAAACAGGACATGATGCCACCAGACGAATCTTACCAAACATCTAATTGTCACCAAAATACATGGTCATATATAACAAGCCAATCAGTCAACCATGAAACATGGGACAGAATTATGCTGATGGCTCATTATTATGAAAAACTATATATATATATAACTTTTTTTAAATGAAAAGTTACCAATGCCCACAACCTAATATAAAAATCAGAAAACTGGACCAAATACCCGGAAACCCCAATCCACATCAAGAGAATATTCTATTGACATGAATACCTTCTATTGACGTGGATTGGGGCTTCCAGGTATTTGGTCCATAAAATAAAACAACTATTTTAGAACTTTCTTCTGATATATGGCACTGTCACAACATATTACCAAGACCAGCAAAATGGCCCTGACTAGGAAGCAAACATGACCTGTGTAGGCTGCTGGCACTTACATGAGCACTCTGTGAAGATGGTCTTAGGGGTGTCACTGCATGCTTACCAGGGGATCTCTGTGATTTTAACCATGCTCTCCTATATCAAACCTGTTATCACAAGCCGTTGATTCCTTACAAAGTTAACAAGCAATAAGACGAGTTAATCTGGTATGACTGTAAGGCGGTAACACTGCCACCAGTGCATATAACCACTGTATTTTCTTCATTTCCTCCCTAAGGCACAATATGAAAGTGACTGATCACATTTTTCAACTTCCATTTCACAATTATTCTATACATGGAAAATCTGGTTCCAAGTAATTCAGTACCATATTAACCCAGGTGCCCAAGTAAACAGCATCTGAGATATACCTATGTATCATAATGTTTTGGAAGGGGTTTGTTTTCCATCAAATTACATGGACCAAATTTATGGCATGCCCAAAAGAGGAGTTTATGTCTTGTTTGATATGACTAGCTTTTCTAGCTACTAGAACTGTAATTCAAATAAACTCACATTATCACTATTATGTAATTGAATATTATTTTCTACCATTTAAATGCAATGGAGAGTGCCCAACTACTACTTGGTACTACATGTTAGAAAAGCTAAAAGAGCAATACAAACCAAGTTTTAAGTTAAAATTAAATTTGTACCAGAAAGCCTTCAGGCTAGTCTGTTCCCTTTTCCCTAGGTAAATATAAGAATAAAAACAGAAGGTTTCCATTTTTCACTCCTAATTTCCCTTTTATATTCTAATGATCAGAAAAATATTGTTAAATAATATAAAAAGAAGAATTTGTCTTATTTGTTAAACCAGGGTTTTCTTAAAATAACTGATGCAAGGGAAAAACAGCTCCATTCACAGGTAAGCCCAGACCCCCAGGTGTGCTCCTCATCATCACCGTGAGGACTAGCCTACAAGGCCCCTGCATCAGCCTCTAAGCAGCTTGGCTTCTGTTTTAACTCAAAGAACAACAACAACAAACAGTCATGGAATTACAGGAGTGGAGAAAAAAGGGGGGAAATATTGATCCTCCTTTGCACCCAATGACTAGAAACTAGTCTGCTAATAACAAGGTTAAAAATGAATGCCATTTCTCTAAAGGTAATAATGACCATGAGTTGAATAAATGAAAATTGGGAAGCCACTAGTCATAAGAAACACAAATACAGACGGCCCACAGAGGCCATATTGTTCATATAGGTTCTTTTCCATCCCCTGTGAATGTATAAATGATAAATAATATCTGATGAGTGATTCATCTCAAACATTTGAATGGTAAGGAAGAGACTACTATTAACAAGAACTATGCATTATTTTATACCTTATATAACTGAAAACATGAGATGTGCTAATTACATAGAGCTAGAGTTTGTTATGTAAAGATAAACCATTAGCAGTAACAATAATAATACCCATAATTTTTATTTTGTGCATACTATTATGTCTGGAAGCAAGTGACAGTTGTCCCCCAGTATTCCTTCTCTAACATGGCTCTTCCAATGAATGTGCTCCTTGTTACTGAAGCCACTCAGTTAAGGCTACACTTCTTTATCTCCCTTAACACTATTCGCTGGCAGCTTAACTAAGTGCTAGCCATTGCAAAGAGACAAATATGTGAGCATTTTCTTCATCATGCCCTTAAAAGGAAATAATTTGCCCACTCCTTTCTCTTTCCTGCCGGCTGCCACTGGGGCAAGACACGACAGAGTTAGGAAAATGAACATCAATATAAAAGGAACCCGAATTCACAATATCGTGGAGTCACCAAATGAGCTACAGATGGCTTCGCTGCCAACTATTACTAGTATTATTACGTGAGAAACAAGCTTTTTTTCTTGAACAAACTACTGTTCCTTTGATCTTTTATTAAAGCAGCCAAACATTCAGCAAGGTCCTTTTACACTATCACAAATCTTCATATAACAATCCTACAGTACAGGTATCCCATTATACTGATAAGCAAACTGCAGCCCAGAAAAGCTAAGTATTTTGCTGAACACCAAAGAAAGCAAGTGGCCGAGCCAAAATTTGGTCCTGGGTCTGGCTGACCTCTGGCTTTTATCACACTGCCTGTTGCCTAACATGGCTCTTCCAATGAATGTGCTCCTTGTTACTAAAGCAACAATTCTGAAAAAAACAACTGTACCCTGGGGGAATGATTTTCAACTATAATGTAATAAACTTTTCACCTACTGACCTACTGCCTTTCAAGAGTTTCAGGTTCTCAAAGAGCTTAAGAACACCTTATAGATTTACTGTGAAACATACCCTGTCTATCTTAAAAGTGATCCTTACAGGGAAACAAGAGTACAAAAAGCACGGCTGTCCTCCAACAGGTCCTCAACTAAGTGCACAATCTAATAGGTTAAGACAAATAACTACTGGTTTACTAAAAAAATAAAAATATTCCCTTCCTCCTGAAAGACAATCTGTGTGGAGCTAAATGTCCACTGTTAGAAGCAGCTACCGGAGCTGCAAAGCCTAGCTAACTCCACAGAAAGACTGCCAGCCAGCTCGTTTTGAAATGTTACCTTGAACTCTTCCCAGTTTTTACTAAGTCATTCCTTTTCGAATGTCTTAGAACCCAAAATAACCTGAAATAGAATCTATTTCCTGGAAGTAGAACAGGAAAAGAGCAGGTGGGAAATGGCATTCCCTATGCCAAGTCTGTTACATTTTGATCACATAATGCACATTGCAAAGATGAACTTATTCTCCTTATTCTATAGGAATACTAAGGCTTAAAGAGATCAGCTGTGCAACACAAAGCTAGTGAAGAGGGAGAGCTAGACCAATTCTAAATTGACAGAAATGCTGCCCCTTACTGCCTGGGTGCAACAGTGATGCATAACTTTCAGTCCACCTTAGACTCTCCTGTACGGAGATGTGTTCCTGGAATTGGGGGGTGGAGGAAGAGCTGTAACTGGGACACTGGAGGCAATACAATATTTATTGGCAATTTTCAGTTTTACTGAGGACCCACTGAGGTCTAAGGGTCTACAAACCACATCCCAGAATTGCCAATGGAAACAAACAAAAACACAGATTTTTAGCTAGCTCAGGGCCCTGGGTTCACTTTTAATTTTTGCTTTTTCTTCTATAAGGAAATTAGAGAGAAAGATAATCAACTCACATGCTTCCCAAATGCAATGATTAGCAAAGGGACGGAAAGCTGGTTCCAGGTCCTCCCAAGGGTAAACAGAACTCCACTGCCACTACCGTGGCTAATACTAACAGTCAGTGGCAGTAGGTGCTTACTATGTGCTAAGCTACCCAGATATAATTCCAAGTAATGTTCACAGACATTGGATGTGCTTCATGCTATGATTAACTTCATCATACAGATGAGGAAACTGAGGCTTAGAGAGGCAAATCACTGCTAAAGGTCACTCAGCTTAGCCCGGTTAGAGTAAACCACAAGATTTGTAATAGGGAGGCCAGGACCCAGATCCAACTGTCATCGTCCTGGCATCTCTTGTTTATGGAACTGCCAACTCAGAGTTGATATTTATAGTTCTTCCCCTGCAAATGAGACCCAAATAGGGAAAGAAAAGAGCTTCCCGTTTACCACCTTGAGACTGCTTTTTGAAGAAGAAATTTGAGTCTTACCTACTCCTAAAAGCTAAAAAGTGAGAGAAAAGAATAGCTTGGGACAGATGAGAGTTCACAAGGTTTCTCTAAATTCCGATATTGAGAATCCTGTGAAATTCTATTAACTCCAAGTGATGGATACTCACTTTTAATGACAAGAGTTGGCAATAGCTTTGTCAAATCCCTGCAACACTGAAAGTAGCTGTACGTGAGTGGACCAGCACATCATTAAAGTATATATGGCTATAATATTTTTTAATGCTTTAGTAAACTCTGATAGTAAAATATTTTTCTGTGATTTCTATATACAAACACTTCAGGTACTTCTGAACTACAATTATACAACTCATTTCTAAAAAAAAGTCTTGAAGTTAAAACTAAATTTATTTAATAGTTATCATTCAGTACTACATAATTTTTTAAGTTAAAAAAATGTGGTAAACTACATACAAGCGATATTAAGCAGGTATATTAATCAACACATGAGGGCTAAATTAAAGAGAGACTTCATCTAACAGTATGTAAATATACCCCTTGTTCCTGTCAAACTCCAAAAAGCCTCACTTCAGATGCTCACAATCACCCCCAGCCACTGTTCTGTTAGCTTATACACTACTCTTCAGGAATTCTTCTTCTTTTTTCTAAATATGATCATTTAATTTTTAAATAAAAACATTTTAAAATAAATTCTAATGCAGCAGCTGCCATTTTGGCAACGAGACTGTCACACAGAGAGCCGGTGTTAAAAGATCAGATTAAGAGCCTTCAGTCCTGGCACAGAGTGACGCTCACAGCCATGCAAGAGTGATTTTCCATGCCTCTGAAGAGACAGGAAATAGAATTCGTCTTCCTCTAATAACCTGCTCCTCCCCTCCCTCCAGATTATGGTCCATCTGGCTTCAGGGCAGAAGTAAAGAGTCCGACGATGCTCACAGAATGCCCAGAAGAGGAAAGAAGGTGGACGATGCTCAGATAAAAAACATCAGAGATGCCCTGATTTGAAGGAAACAACCATGTTTGTGTCTCACACAGTAAAAGATATACACAAACCTTAGTAAACTAGAAAAAGAGCAAATTAAATCTAAAGTAAGCGAAAGAAAATATATACACAGAATTAACATTTCCATGGCATAGATCAAGGGTGTCCAATCTACTGGCTTCCCTCAGCCACAGTGGAAGAAGAAGAATTGTCTTGGGCTACAGATAAAATACACTATAATAACTGAGGAGCTTTAAAAAAAAAGCAAAAAAAAAAAAAAAAAATCTCATAATGTTTTAGCAAAATTTACAAATTTGTGTTGGGCCACATTCAAAGCTGTCCTGGGCCACATGTGGCCTGAGGGTCCTGGGGTTGGACAAGCTTGGCATAAATCATTATACATGAATCAAGAATTTCAACCAAGAAATACCAAAGTATTTGGGAAATAAATAGTTAAGTGGCATGACAACAGTTAAGTATGACAACTGTCCTCCCAGACTAGAGCAAATGAGTTGCCAGTATCTCCCCATGGCTTTCATCTACAGGTACAACTTCCTTAGACAACTAATTTCAGTCTAGTCTTGCTCAGCACCACTACTGTTAAACATTCTGTTCCCACTGGGCCTGCTCACACAAACAACATAATTCATGTGGGAAAACAACTCACTGGCAAATCAGCTTCACTGACATCCCCAAAACAACCTTCGGCTTCTGAACACAATCCACAGAAATGTGATGAGACCAAAGCCGTACCGGTGGTCACATACAGGGGTCTGTGCCTATAGAGGCCCAAAGTCTAATACCACCCCAGGGACAATTCACACTTCTTCCTGTCACCTTAGAATATGACAGCCCAGCCTGGTTACAGCTCTGTGGGTCACACATTCTTCCCATTCTCCATCTCCATAAAGCAGAGCTGCTTAAAGTAAAAAGTACACACTTATCTGGGTCAGGCAGGGAGCAGTCAGGTTTCCAAAAGAAATGCAAATACACCCCTTGACCCTCATTCACCAAGCCATCTAATCTAGTCATAAGCAAATCCTAAGTAAAAACAGGCAAATGCGGATATGACTAGTGGTAGGTTTTGTACTCACAGCTAAAGGAAGAGCAAAGACAACATATCCTTTGTTTATGGAGAACCAGAAACGCATGTGAATTCAGTGTTAAGATTTGTGAATGTGAGTACCCCCTCCCCAGTATATACTTACAAAGGGTACCCATAGTTACTCAAGTCTAACCAGTTCAGACGAAAGAAAAAATCATCTATAGCAATCTGCATATCTCTAAAACACATGCATGCTCAAATACTGGCCACATAACATAAGCACATGCCTGCAGGCAGGCGAATAAACCTCTCTCCTGAAAAGCAGTGACACACACACTTATAGAACAACTGGGTAAGAGAAAAGTGCCTCTGTGCCTTCTCAGCCCATAGCACAAAGTATTGCAGCTACAAGACATGCAGATATTTCATTAGCTCCTTCCTTCTTAAATTGGATCTTACCTGAGCAAATGAAGGCATTCGGTAATCCAGAAGCAAAAACTTATCTTTTTCCAGTATTCTAACTTAAACTTTGTGACTACCAAAAGCAAGCAGGGAGAGAAGAAAAGCCACAAAGGAAGCCAACAAGCACTAGAAATGCAACGCTTTATTCTAACCTGCGCCCATTTGCTGACAGCATGCTCTTCCCCTGGCGGTGAGCAAGAGAACTAACTAGTGAGCCGCATGCCAGACTTCAGCAATGTGCTAAGCCTACCATCACCAAAACCTAATTTTGAGAAAAGTGGCACTTAGAAAAAGGAGTTCACTGAGTTCACCTTGCAGATCTTTTCCCAAATGCATAATAATATAAAGACTTAATCAGGTAACAAGAAGTAAATTTTTTAAAGTAACTAGCCAAAAGCTTCATTAGTTTGTTTACTACATAAAGTCTTTGCATTTCAGCTGTCCTGCCTGTTCTTAACACCCAATCACAATAGTACAGAGTAAGTTCCTGCTTTCCTGGCAGTTTTTCAGTCCACCCTATTAGGTACCATTATGACAAACAAGCATAATTCTGAGCAACACTACAAAGATAGCAAAATATTTTAAAGACTGAATTCTGCTTAGCCCAACTAGAAAATATTCCATTACATAAATACATTTAAATTATATTCCACAGAAATTTATTAAGGTGTAAAAGTTGGAGTGACAACACTGTTTCTTAGAAATGTAAATAAAATACAAACACCAAGAGACTGGCAAGGCCAGAGAGTCAGTTCTACAATCCCTTTTCTGCAAAACCACTAAAATGGCAACTTTTAGCCCAGTGCCTAAAATCAACCATCTTACCTCTTGGGACAGGAAAGGAATGACTTGTGCACAGATAGCATTCAGCCTCTTGACAATCTCTGCCTGCAAAACATAAGGGAAAGGAAAGCAATAAAGAAAACAGTCAGCTGGTTATAGATTCCCGAAATATTAACAGGATGATATTAAAACATACTTTATAATTTAGCTGGCTTATTTCCGAAGGAACAGGAAAACTATCTCATCGGCAAGCCCATTAAAAAGCAGCAGTGACAACAGTGCCACATTAATAGCACAATTTATTAACTAGCATTCATCTTAAAAAGTTAACCTTCAAGGATCAGGGCAATATAAAATGGAATTTAATTTCTATGACTGGAAATGTTTTCAAAAGCCTTCACCAGGAACCTTGCTCATGCTAATCTTTTTCATAAAACTTAGTTCTAAGTGTTTAGAATTTAGATAAGTAAAGATACATCCTTTCCTACATCTCAACTCCTTTAGTTAGTAACTCATTGGATTTTTGTATTTGTGGCCTTTGCTTTAAAAACACTAGTGCTGTGATTTTAAACCCAAGACCCTGAACTTCTGAAATAGCAGTAACCAAGCAACCCAAAAAAGTTGGTTAATTCAGATTCTTATAAATTCTTGAAGAATGGGATGTTTTTTTCAACCATAAAAATTTCCAAATGTGTCCTATCAGAGTTTTCGGTGCACAAAGGTTGAGAGACGCTAAAATCTTATTACACTTAGCAGAAAGCGATCTGTATGTATCTGGAGACTACCCTTGGGAACATTTTTTTTTTTTTTTTTTTTTTACTGTAGATATGCAAAAGTCCCAACAGTATCAGAACAGTCTATTCTCCAATATTTTTTGGAAATATAGACATTTTAAACCAAAATGATGCTACAGAAAGTTAAAAAAAAATATATCACCACTATATGTTCTGTTCAAAAAGTTACCCACAGATTTATCAGTTTATCTTAATTTGTATTTTCAGATGGTGCCCTGTATACTTGTGATGTATAAACACATAGTTTTTTTTAATACACATACATATAAAATAGTTTATAGTTTAATGATGGAATGAAGGAAAGAGAGCTAAGAAGTACTAAAAGGCAGAAAATGTAAAGAAATTACTATTCCTAAGACATTCTTAAATTCCACCCAGGGGTCAGTTCCTCATTTTATGAGAGGCCCAAAATGCTTTTTCTTGCCAAGTCATTACCAGAATGACAGCGACACTCTACTTGTGCAATCTAGGCTTCCTTCTTTCATCAGCAACCCTTCTAACTTTGTAGCTATGCAATCTTTTAAATGCCAGTACCTTAAAAACTTTGCCAGCCAAAAGAAAACACAAATTCACCATGAAGTTTCAAACCTAAGCTTTCCATTCCAGCCTGCATTCCTAACAGGATGGACAAAAACCCAGCACCAATAAGCAGCAGTGAATAAGGACCCAACTGTGCTGACCTGATTTAATTTACTGCACTGGCCCCATGGAGCATTTAGCTATCCTTTAAGAATGCTTAAGCCACCATGAAGAGCTGCAGTGGGAATCACCAAACCACTCTCCACCTGGACGAACATACCACAGTGGTTATGGGGTGAAATTCCAGGGTGAGCTAAGAAAATAGTGTAGCATTCGCCAGACTGAAAGTACTGCATCTCAAAGGCATTTGGTTGTTAAGCTTTTTGCAGGGAGAGGTGGAGGGGGAGAGAATAAAAGATAATGAGACACTTTGGGGCAGACCAAACTGATGATTCTAATGCTTAGAACCATCTGCCAAGCATATTTTCCTCATTATGTTGTTTACATAAATAAAATAGTCCCTTGCTAGGAGGGCTGAAAAATGTGTGGGCACATAAGAAAACTGAGTTCTTTAGTTTGCCTACATAATCTAGGCAATAAAAACTACTCTAAGGAAACTTACTCATCTGGTGAAAATAACAAAATTTTGGACCTAGGCTGTATTAAGACTGAGCAACTATTTAAAAAAAAATTCTACATATTCTTAAAAATAAATGTAAAAAGAAGAGCCTTTTTTACTCAATCACATATGTTAACACACACACAACAGAAAAGGGAGAGTAGAAACCTCCCAAACTTTCGTTAAAGGTCTCCTTTTGTTTAATAGACTTCTTAATTTCTTTAAGTTGTCATGCCAATGGATTTTCATGGTCAGGCTAATTGGCAGCAGGGGTGGGGGTTGGATGTGTGTGTGATTTCATAAAATTAAGCAGGTCATTCTTCACTTTGAAAGCTAAAGTTGCCTCGGAAACACGGCTGCTTCCATGGTCATCTAATTTTGCCTCTTTTGTCCCATAGGACCCAGCTTTAGGGAGGCATCATTTATTTACAGGCCTTTCCACTGGGCTTCAGCGATCAGCCAATAACACTGTGGACACACACTTCTAATGGCCTATGTTTTGAAACTGAGTCTAATATAATGGCGTGGGGCCCAAACTCCTTTCCAGCACAGCCATTAAAGGATGTAGGTTATTGCTGTTGTCACCATTGATATTTGTCATTGTAATGTAATTAGGGCCCTAAAATGATGCATTACAGCCCTTGGCACAGCTTCTATTAAAATCTTTTCTTCTGCTCACTGAACTGCGACCTGCTTTCTGATGAATAACAGACAGACAGCTTTAGGGTAAGGAGCAGATTCATCAAAGAAGTATTTTTCAGCTTTGGGGAAAGAAGGAAAAAAAGATAACCTAAGACGAAAAGCAACAGGGGAGGAAAAGCCACAATACACATTTGAATTTCATCTGACCACTTGAAATTCTGATTGCATCTGATGAATCTTGCTTAGACAATATATTCCCAGTCTTTGAATCACATGGTTAATCAGGGCTCTAATCTGCTATCCATCAGGCTACGCCAGTACTGTAGCTTCCAATCAAATTTATAGGTGATGTGGGTCATGCATCCCTGAGCAAGTACATTCACAGATAGCCCATTTAAACAGGCAGGGATTCTGAAAAACTGCTGTTAGGTTTACTAGATATTATAACGGCATTTGATGCTTTATGGACACTGCTAAACTATTGCCTTTAGATGCCCATGATATTCCAAAATAGCATTAACAGCCCCAATAAAAGGACAATTGTTCATGTCAAAATGTAACAAAAAGGTCATACTGGCAACCATACTTTGTCAAACACATTAACAACTTTTGACAATTCTATTGTATCTTCCATCTGAAGCTATGCATTTAAGAAATCTAAAAGTTGGACACATATTTTCCTATCTGCAACTCTACCATTCTATTTCCTCTCCTTTACACCATTCTCCAATTAAAAAAATAAATAAAATAAAAACAAGCACCATCACTACTAAAGAAAAAAACTTGGTTTGGGTAAAATAGCTTAGAAAAATGTCATGACAAAAAAAGGAATTCTATGAAAATCCCTTGGCTATGTACACAACACCTGGCATGTGAATGTCAATGGGCTAACTCTACAGTACTGATGGACAGTGGACTAGGAGCATGACCACACAGTAACGAAACGGAAACATAGACAAGAATCTTTTATCCTTTATCTGTTCATACTCCAACACTCAAGAATCACTGGAAAATTTATTAACTATTACATCATGGGAAAGTGATATCATGCATTGAAAAGAAAGCTGTAACTCAATCACTATGCTAAAAAGTAACAAATACTAATGCACACAATACCGAATGTATTTCCTTTATCACATGACAAATTTTACAAATCATTTAAAAGACAAAAACTTAGTTAATCATATACAGGAATGTAGCTACATTCCCTCAAAGACAATAAAAATCTGATTTTTATTTAGATTATTTCTGCCTATATGATTTTCTTAAAAAGACACAAATTTTATTTTAAAAATATATCAAACTTGGGTAAAAGTACCAATAGCTTTATTTTAATAATTAAAGGGATATATCAAAAGCAACTGTTGATTTTAAAAACTGTTTCATGGATTTGTCTCTCATCAAAATAGGAACACTATTACTACATATGTATTGTTGAAATAAAACAGAATAACAAAGCGTTATTAGGAAACCATTTCAGCAGCCAACTTAAAGCAATTAACAGTTTTAGGAAACATTCCTGAAAAATAACTTTTTACCATTAGTTTTCTATATAGTAGTTTCTTGCCAAATATTTTTAAAAGATGAACCTATTTATTTTATTAAACGTTTATCAAGAACATACATTTATCCACTTTTTTTTTTTTTTTGAGATGAATTCTCACCCTGCCGCCCAGGCTGGAGTGCAGTGGTGCCATCTCGGCTCAGCAACCTCAGCCTCCTGGGTTCAAGCATTGCCTACCTAAGCCTAGCCTCTGAGTCGCTGGGATTATAGACAGCTGCTACAATGCCCAGCTAGTTTTTGTATTTTTACTAGATAGGAGGGGTTTCACCATCTTGGCCAGACTGGTCTTGAACTCCTGACCTCGTGATTCACCCGCCTCAGCCTCTCAAAGTGTTGGGATTACAGGTGTGAGCCACCGTGCCTGACCTCATTCACTTTTATAGAAACATTTTTTAAAAGGTAACAAGTCTTACTTACCCTGCCTGAAACAGTTTTTAGAATAAACACAAGTCTTGCAGCCTTAACACTTTACTTCACCAGTTCAGAACAAAGACTGCAATTCTTTAAAATTTCAATCAGAAAATATCTTGATTTGCTCCAAATTTTCTAAAGTAACAGAGGACTAATGAGAAATTCTTTCTGACTTAAAATCCAAACTAAACGTTAAGGGAAAATATTCAAGTAGTACTTTTCTCTAAACTGACAACTCAGTTTTTGCCTTATCAAAAATCAATTTTACAAAAGAGTCAACACATAACACATAAAACTAACCGTATGTATTTTTTTTAAGCCTGATTGGAATAAAGCTTAAAGACAGACCAAGGTACTGTCACTATTGTTAGCAAGGTGGTAAACCAAATGTCTAAGGTTTATTTCAGTTCACATTCTTACTTTGTAAAAAAAAAAAATTACTACTGCTTAATAAAGCAATAAAACAAAGCGATAACATAAGAGTTGATGTGATATGTCATCTATCAGTTTGCTAAAGGACTAATTAAAACTAAGACTTGCTATTTTTAAAAGCTCTGCCCATCTCACTTACTTCTATGAGAAAAAGACACTGTCTGTAACAGGGTAGTCAATTTGTAATATGTTAAACAATGTGAAAGCGCATCATTCAACCTTTTTTCACACCCCTCATGCCTCCCTTCCACTGTTTCACCAGGGAGTTTAACCAAAACAATGATTCTATTAATAATGATACCACAAGCAATGCCAATTTGGTTTGTGTTTTGAACTCCTATTTATGCTACTTTACCACATGTTAAGTGTGCTTTAAAGTACTCAAGGTGCAGCTCAGTCAACTGCATACTCTCAGGGGTCCCATTTGTTTGTCCTAACAAGATACATGGGGCTACTGTTTGTGGTGCTCACGTGGGAAAATGCAGAACAATGTCCTTGAAGAGAGAGGGTCATAGTATACCTACATTTCATGGAACTATTCCAATCTAACCCCAGAGGTAAAGCTGTATTTTACTGAAGCATTTTTACAATGGTAAAAAAAAAAAGGAGCACCCTCTATTTTCTCCTACCATATGCGCTTTCTAGAGGTATATCTTTAAGAGAAATCCTAGATTGGTGCCTATTTACCTACATGCAGCTTCTGCAATCTGGTTATTGTGTTCAAATACTGCTACAATGTTAAGAGTGATGGAGAGAGAGAGATATTATCAAGGTTGAGAATGACGATCATTGTGCCAGACGATCATTGTGCCAGACTTCCAATTACTTGTACAAGCTCAAATCATTTCAGTTCTCAAGTCTGGAAACACTGTAACCAATGTTATCATGGTTCTACTCAGCTCCACCAGAGGGGAGAGGCAGGAAAAATGGGGGGAAGGAAAAAAAAAGGATGGGAGAGAAAAGTGGGATGTCAGTTGGAGTAGAAAAAGAAAATTACTTCTCTAGAGACCTTAACTTCAGCCTGCACAGAACAAGGTAGAGCCAGTCAGAGAACCCTGATTACTCTGATTACTAAGATACCTAAGTTCTACGAATAGTTCTTTCCTCAGCTGGTATGTCAGAGCAAGCCTTGACAACTGCCTGCTTTACATTTTATTTCTCTTCTCTTCTCTCTCCTTCCCCTCCTCCTCCTCCTCTCTCATATACCTTTCTCTTTCCTAATAACATAAATAAATGTACAGTTCCCTTTGAATGCTGATTTACAATTAAGCATTTTCATACTTAGCCACAGAAGAGGGAAGAAAATATTCCTTGTGCCCACAGTAAATGGAGATGATTCATCTTGATTTTTCCCAATATGATCTGTATGATCAAAATGATGTGAGAAATACCTAAAGACAAAGGTATTTTGGATATAGGAATAAAACAAAACAAAACAGACTAATAGTCCTTACTCCGTTCTCATCAAGGATGCCTACCTCCAGGGAAACAAGCCACCTTTTAAACAGTGAGCCATGCTCTATTTTTTAGTCTTTCTTCTCAGGTGAGGCTAAAGCTTCCTTGTCTGTTTACTTCTTATTTTTCTCTGTTTTTCAAGAAATCTCCATCTATCTTGCATTTCTCAGTATTTTCTTTCCTCCTCTTCTAATTCTAGCATGGCCTCTAGTGATTCTTTTCCCTCCTCCCAATTATATAAAATTCCATTTCTTTGAAGCTGTCACCACCAAAATATCCTTACAATACATTTGATTATCTTCTCACTATAAATGGCTGCTTATAGTAAGAAACCTAAGTTTTGGCCTTTACCCGTTTACTGAGATACCACTCTGCCATTACACTGCCACTACACTTGCAGGTGCAGGCACAGTCAGCAAGTGAATTCACAGGTCCGGCCCGGCTAGAGCAGAGGGCACATCAGGAGATGGAAGAGACAGTCCCTCTTCCTAGTATTTGCACTTGCTCTTCCCTCTACCTGGAACCACCTTCCCCAGATCTTCCCATGGCTCATCCCCACCCATCATTTAAGTCTCAGCCCACAGGAAACTCCCTCAGGTGCCTTCACTTACCATCCTCAATTACTCCTCCTCCTCCCACTCTCTGGCCCATTACAGTTTTATCTTTTCTTGACAGCATTTGTAATCATCTGAAATTATCTCATATATATTTTTGTTTACATGGACTAGGCTAGTGCTTCTCAAACTGTCATGTGCATACTAATCACCTGGAAATGTTAAAATTCAGATTGGAAAAGGACCTCATAGTCTACACTTCTAACAAACTTTAAGCTGTTGTTTAAAATGCTGGTCCAGAGACCAGACCTCTAGTAGTAAGGTTCTAGAGAATGCAGGCTCCACTGCAGATACCTTTAGCCCCAGTGGCTGGTATGTCAAAGACACTCAATATGCTTTTGTTGAAAAAACCGAAGAAACTACAGTTTAGGTGGTTGGAAATCTCATTAATTCTTTTGCAGGTCTGCTAAAATTGCTTAGAAATACAAGCATATATCAGAGATATTGTAGGTTCAGTTCCAGAACATGACAATGAAGTGAATGTTACAATAGAGAGAATCACACAATTTTTTCAGTTTCCCAGTACATGTGTGTACTACAGTACAGTACAAACATAAAAGTTATCTTTGTACTACAGTCTAAGCGTGCAGTAGCATTACATCTAAAAAAAAAATCAGCACATATAATACACCTTAATTTAAAAACACTTTATTGCTAGAAAATGCTAACCATCATCTGAGCCTTCATTGAGCCATGATCTTTTTGCTGACAGAGGGTTTAGGCTCAATATTGAAGGCTAATCAGGGTTGTGGTTGCAGAGAGTTGGAGGGCTATGGCATTTTCTCGAAAACAGACAATAATTAAGCTTATTAGCACTGACTGTCTCTTCCTTTCCAAAGAACTTCTCTGTAGCATGTGATGCTGTTTGACAGTATTTTCCTCACAGAATTTCTTTGAAATTTCCTAAGAGTCAATCCTCTTAAACTCTGCCCCTGCTTTATCAACTAAGCTGATGTAATACTCAAATTATTTGTGATCATTTCAACAATGTTCCCAGTATCTTCACCAGAAGTATATTCCATCTCAAGAAACTACTTTCTTTGCTCATCCATAAGAAGCAACTCCTCATTCACTGAAGTTTTATCACGAGATTGCAGCAATTCAGTCACATCTTCAAGGTCCACCCCTCAAAGACCATTCTGAGGGCCTTGAACCCCTCAAAGTCATCCATGAGGGTTGGAGTCAACTTCTTCCAAATTCATATTAATGTTGATATTTTGACCTCCTCCCATGAATCCCAAATGTTCTTAATGGCATAGAGAATAGCTAATCCTTTCTGGAAGGTTTTCAATTTACCTTGCTAGATTCACCAGAAGAATCATTATCTATGGCAGCTATAGCCTTACAAAATGTATTTCTTTAAGTCTTAAAAGTTGAAATTAGGCCGGGCGCGGTGGCTCAAGCCTGTAATCCCAGCACTTTGGGAGGCCGAGGCGGGTGGATCACGAGGTCAAGAGATCGAGACCATCCTGGTCAACATGGTGAAATCCCGTCTCTACTAAAAATACAAAACATTAGCTGGGCATGGCGGCACGTGCCTGTAATCCTAGCTACTCAGGAGGCTGAGGCAGGAGAACTGCCTGAACCCGGGAGGCGGAGGTTGCAGTGAGCCGAGATCGCGCCATTGCACTCCAGCCTGGGTAACAAGAGCGAAACTCCGTCTCAAAACAAAAACAAAAACAAAAACAAACAAACAAACAAACAAAAAAAAGTTGAAATTACTCCTTGATTATGGGCTACAGAATGGATGCTGTGTGTGTTCTGACTGCTTCATGCTATTTCCCTTTCTTTTCCTCTCCTCAGGCTTCCCAATTCTCTAAGACAACGGTATTGAAATTAAGCCAATTAATAACCCTACAGCGGAGGGCCACTAAGTGCTCAAGGGAGAGGAACAGTCTCACATCTCTCACTTTAAATCAAAATCTGGAAATGATTAACCTTAAGAGTGGAAGGCATGCCGAAAGCCGATGAGCCAAAAGCTAGGTGTGTTGGGACAATCAGCCAAGTTATAAACGCAAATGAAAAGGAGTTGAAGGAAACGAAAAGTGCTACTCCAGAGGTAAGAAAATGAAACAGCCTTATTGCTGACATAAGGATAGATAATTTAAGAACACGGGCTGTTGCTACAGCCTTCATTTTGTGAAAAACAAAGTCTCTGTGAAGCACAATAAAGCGAGGCCCAGTAAAACAAGGTATGCCTGTAGCTAAAGCACATTAATGTATCAACCATAAAGGAATACCCATCCGGAAAACCTGCTTAAATTCTGATTTGGTTTATTTAGTTTCCCATCACACATCTTTCCTGGCATTTAGGATACCATGCTATTCAAAAGAATAATAAATTATCACAGTGTTCAACAAAAGGAAACGCAAATTCATTCCGGACAATTCCTGACAATAAATGATTAAAGCTTCCATTCTGCAACCTTGGCAAAATACGTGTTTTAAAGATTATTTTTAAATGTAATAAAGGAAATGCAGCTCAACCTCCTTCTTGAGATTATTTATACCAGATTGCTGATCATCTGACCCACTGGACTGAGGGATTTGTTAGACAGCATATTGGGAGAGTACCTTGTATACAGCGTTCACGGTAAATCTCTACAACCTTATCTCCAGAGAACCAACTTGATGATTTTAAAAGCCCAAGAAAAGGGTCTAGTTCTGCAATGGCATCACTAGGTTCACAGGAAGTAAAAGGACAGTTCCTAATAATTCAAGGTGTGGTGGAGGAGCTCAGGAATTGTACACACTACAATATGTAGACCAGTTCATACTAACTAACCCCACTCAAAACAAGACAGAGTCAGGCTTGGAGAGGCACGGGCCCAGCTGCAGCAGGAGGACCCCTAGAGAACAGGCTATCCAAATCCCTTCAGAACAAGGTCCAAGAGTTGCTGCAACATCACTTGCTGAGCAGCAGGCAACCGAACCTGGGATTCCACATATGGATTCTGACACACATATTGCCTCGCCACTGTCCCTGATAAACCTGTCTGAATACTCTCACTGTAAGAAGGTTTTAACTATTAGGAAGTTTTTACTTAAACTAATTCCTTGCCTGTTTTTGTGTGTTTTGTTGTCGCGGACTGGTATATGGCACACAAAGTCCACTATTATTCATTGATTCCTCACTCAGGCTCCTTCACTGGCTCACACCAATGGAATCTCCAAATGCTGGGGAAAGCTACCTGGGACAGGCTAAGCAATTAGAAAAAAGAAGTCCCCTACCACAGACTGAAAACTCTTTATAATCAGAAAATTAATAGCATTTTCCCTGTAATCAGGCTCACATCTACTTTTGTTTGTTTTCTTCTTGTTTAATACTTGACTAGGCAGGTTGAGAAAATTAAAGGTAAAGTTAGCTATTGTGTTTCTATATTTCTAGTCACTTTTAAAATGTACTTCAGGTTGCTTTTAAATTAAATTCTGTAGGCAGTTTAAAATATTTAAATAAATGTACCTTAGAAAAAGTCTAAACCACGAGTGTATTACTGCCTTTTTGTACATTCAACAAATACTTATTAAATACCTACTCAGTACTTGTCAGGACTTTGTAGGTGCTGAACGGAGACAGAGGGGTGAACAAGACAAGTAAGTTCCTGCTGTGATGGAGCTCACATCATAGGCAGAGGAAGACAGAAGCCAACATACAAGTATATGAAGAAGAATTTTAGATACTGAGAAGTGCTATGAAGACAAAATAGGGGGTCTAAGAGAGAGCCCTGGGGTGGGAGGTGGGTCTGGTTTGAATGACATGATCAGGGAAGGACAAATAAAGAAGTGACTTGAAAGTTGAGATGTAGCTAAAAACAAAATTTTCTACACCACACGTTGCAGATGTTATTAACAAGTATTATATACATAAAGCAGTCCCTGATCAGATGCCCTCACACACTATGAAGAAAGTCAAACACTTTTCTTTACTGTTGGGTATCTCAGAGCCTTTCATTTGACAGTTCGTTCTACATCTTTGGAAGGGAGCACATTAAAAGCAATTACTACTCAATCTTCTTTGACTTTGGGCCCCTTTCACCTCAAAATTCTGATAGGAAATGATATTCTGTGGGAAACACTGGGATCAGCAGTAGTTTCCAGTCTGGGCCTTACATCAGCATCACTAGCGGACCTTTCACAAACAACCACACCCAGGCCTCACTCCAGACCAATTAACTCACAATCTCCGAAGGCAGGACCCTGGCGTCAGTATTTTATTTTAAAGCTCCCCAGGTGATTCTAATGTGCAGGCAGGATTGAAAACCATTAAGTTAGAGCACAGGATGCATGTAATAAAAAATAGAGTGGAAAATAAGGACAGACGGGGTTGTTCACTGGGGTCAGACTACAAAAGGTCTTGAATGCCACACTAAGGAGTTTGAACTTTATTTAGGAGGCAGTAAGAGCCCATCAGGGTCAATTTCTAGGAAAGCTATGATAAGTCCCAGACAGGTCAAGACACCACAGTGCATTTCTGTCCTTCACCCACTTCTTGCCACTGATTATATTTAAATGGTTGTGGACGGAAAGAAGAGATTTATAACCACAAAACATACCACAAGAGGAAAGATGGAGGATGAAAGATAATTTCAGAATAGGAACAAAATGAATTTCCAAAGCACCTCAGACTTAGGAAATTCAAAAAGATGTTTTCAGTTACTGGCTCCTACTCTAAGCTAGAAGGTGTGGTAGAAACAGCAGTTCTGAATGCAGAACTGATCCAAACTCGAGGTGTTTATAATCTAGCAGGAGAGAAGATAAAATACAAATAAACACAAAACGAATGCCATGTGTTAAGGGCCCTAGGTAGTACACAGAGGAGCCCTGGAAATCTAAGAGTGAGGAGGGGAAAAAAACCCTTCTGGCTTTGGGGAGAGAGTAAAATGTGAGCCATATTAATTTCATCACTTTTGATTATTGTCTGCTACTCTGCCATATACTGTGTTATAGTCTGAAAAAAAGGTAGAGGAACAAGACAGGACTTGCAGAGCCCATAATCTAGCAAACGAGACAGACACCGAAACAAATACAGAATGCAAGCTATTTTAAAGTGCTTAATAGAGGACTATTTCCCTGAGTAACTGAAGGTGAACTGAGTCTCACACACAAAGGAGAAGGGGGCAGAGAAAAAGGCAAGGCCATTCCCCAGAAAGCCTGCCATACCAGCAAGGGACACTGATATTCAAAGGCAAAAGTGAAAGGGGTAGTATCAGCACAAGGAGAAGCTGGAGAAGCAGATCCAAAAGAGCCTAGTGGACCAGGCTTATCTCTATCCAGGCAGACCAGTTAGGAGACTATTGCATTACTCATAATGAGTCCTTTGAAACATGGTGGCCAAGGGTGTTCCCCATCCTAACATTCATGGGAAGCTTGCTCTGTGCCAGACAATTCACTTAATGCTCAGGACAATTTTGAGAGGATTATTCTCGTCCCCATTTTACAAATAACGCCAAAGAAGAGTAAAGTTATTAATTCGCCATGATCATATAGCTGGAGAAAAGTAAACAAATGCAGGAGTAACTGGGAGTCGATACCAGAAGACCTCATATTTGACTAAGTATGGCTAATAAATAAGAGGGAAGGACAATAGTCAGCTCCCTCTCTGGGTTTCTGGCTTGAGAAATTGGGTGGATGGTGCTGGCATTTCCTCAGATAAGAATCACTAAGCAGGCTTGTGGGGGACTATGTCATTTTGGGATCTGCTGAATTTAAGTATCAGGGAAATGAGGACATACAATGGTCTCAGAGGAAAGGTCTGGGATAGTAGGGGAAAAAACCCTGTGATTCATCTACTCACAGTGAATAAAATTACCTAAATAAAGGGGCAAAGTGAGCAGAGAAGAGGACAGAGCAATAATGGGAATACTGGTAGGATTTTCCAGGGGCAGAAAAGGGCCCCTTAAAAATGACCCAACACCAAAAGACAGGTACAGAAGTAGACCAGGAGCTCCAGCAAGCCCAGATAAGGGAATAGAGAAGGCAATGGCTGTAGGCAAAAAGTCTGGAGGCCACCACAGCCGCTAGTATGACAACAGGTCTGATGGTCAGTGACAGTGACCGTGGTGATAACAAGGAATGGAGGCAGGCTGCACATGGAGAACTAGCAGACTATGTGCCTTCACTAGATTAGAAAACCAGAGGAGTATACGGAGCCCATGATTCCAGTGCGTAAAATGTGGATGACATGGTGCTACCTACTGTTCATTAAAATAGGAAAATCACAAGCTTGTGTTAAGGTTTGTTTAGGGGACAGTTATAGAGAGGCATGGGAAGAATTCAGAACCAAGTGACAAAACATCCTCAAAAGAACACCAAATATTATGAATGATACAGCTGTGCAGTCCCAAATCCTAGTGTGACTCTAATTTCTAGTCTAGCTAAACCATGACTTTAAACAAACCCCAAAATAACTGGGGACTCCATTTCTATAATCGTGAAATGGGAAGAATAGCTGCCCCATATCTGATTGGCAGAAATATTTATGAGGGTAGGCTTACAAATAAAATCCCTTAAGGTAAGTAGTTCTGTTTTAGACAGAACTGAGATTAGATAGTGCTACAAATTGAGTGACTGTATTGTTAGGTATCGATTCAAGCTTTGGGCTCTTTACTGTCTCTCAATTAAGAATGCATCCCTCACTAATTTATACTACACAGGGGAAGGCCTGCAAGGACCATGAGACGGGCTACAGAACAGATCTAATGTGGGACGGGGATGCCAGACTCACTAGCACGGTAGCAAAAGACAAGTGCCTCCTCATTGATTGGAAGGAGTGAGCTCCCAGACCTAGCCCCAGAAAATGTGCTGTTTTTCTACTTTTCTTGCACTTTGACGCAAAAAGACATTCTCAGTATTTACGTTTTGCTCCTGGTGAAGGATCTCTCTTCCTCTTTTCTTGGTGAACAGAGAGGATGCAGTAAATTTTATATATAGTACTAAAGAATAAAGATCATCAGGCAGAAGGAGGGGCGGCAAGCTTAGTTTTAAAGCTTCTCAGACAATAACATGGTTCTGAAATTTAAGGCTACAAAATAAAAATTCTTGTGACTAACAGAAATAAGTTCTCTTAGATTAAGTGGATGGTAAAAAATGAAAAACAAAAATTATCTCAGAGAATTTAGAAGCACTAAGAAGAATTTAAACAAGTTTTGCACTAACCAAGCACAAACTGCAGTGCTTCTTGCAGCCTCTATAAGAAGCTACTTACTGCTTGTGAGCCTGTGCTAACTGCCTTGGACTTAACTATGTTACACATATCCATACCACCTTGAATTCAATTCTTACCTTTAACCTAAGGTGCTTTTAATTTACTTTTTTATTTTTTAGGCTATACTTTATTTCATGAGCTTCCACTTCAGTCTGTTCTTAAATTACAAAACAATCTGATAAAACTTTTGACTGATTGAGTATTCTAAAGCAGCAAGTAGCTAGTTCCCAGATTGTTACCAATTAGCAAAAAGATAATGGTTAACTACCGTTTAGTTCCATGGAGTTTTTCCTTTTGTTTTTTAAAGATAAAGACATTCTCTGTGAAGAAAACACTGAGTCAATTTTTGTATAAGTAACAAGTTACCTTATCTCATTCATCCATCTTTAAGAAATAGTTCACAGACCTGAACCACTCCATGGACCACATTCTGAGAGTCACTGCTCCGAAGGAACATTCTTCAATCGCAAACTCTAATTTCTTACTCTCTTAGACTTTAGGGGACAGGTGTGTTCCTCTAAGGCAACCAACACAGCCCTAAGAAATGGAGCATTCCTTAATCTCCTCACTGGCTTAGTTACAGAACCTAAGTGCCTACAGTTGCAAAAACTACTTAAGGGTGGGTGAAGGCTTAGAATATCAGTTCTTCAGACACTACCATTCAGGGGTCTTCCCATTAGGTCATGATGCCTGATAATGTGAGGCTGAGCTGCCACAAACAAAAATAACGAACCACAAACTATAAACAGTATTTTCTTACTTCTAAAAACAATTGCGAAGTGGTAGGGTTAAAGTATTGGATTAAACAAATGTTACAACTTAAGTATGTTTGAGCTTTTTCCACAAGAAAATGTACTTCCAAGTTGGAGTTTTGCCCCTTAAACTTATGTTTAATAAATTTTCTGCAAAATGTATTAAATGTGCGTAGAGAGAATGTACATGCATGAGAAAAAAATTAACATGATTATTTTTGCCCATTTACCCCAAAATATTAAAGTGCAATATGGGGACGGTACCTGTTGCAGAGACGAAAGGAGACAATATAAAAGTGTAAGTATGTGTTGGAGTGGCGTGAACAAAGAAGGGAGAAATGGAAACCCTCTTCTCTACAGCAAATTAACCCACCAGCCACCAGCTACCAGCTAGAGGTATCAGGCTGTCTAAAGCAAGGTACTATTAAAATGACTTTAATATAAGGAATTGTTTCAAAGATGCATGAATCTTTCAAAAAAAATACAAAAAAAAAAAAAACAAAAAACAGATGCATGAGTCTGGATGGAGCTTAAGCAATGAGAGGTTATGCAGATAATATATTATCAATCTTAACATTGTAAATCTGGGTCTCACTCAAGCAGCAAGCATATGGGCTCCCATGAACTACATAAACTATACCATGGAGTTATCATGTAGAAATGGAAGACATTTTGGAGATGTTTTGGTTCCTTGCTACTTAAAATGTGGTCAGTGGACAAGCAGTATCAGTATTGCCAGATCTTTTCGTTAGAAATAGAGAGTATCATGCACCAAACCCAAACCTACAGAAACAGAATCTGATTTCAACATGATCCCCAGTGATTTGTATGCACAATGAAGTTTGAGCAGCACTGCTCTAGTTCACTGGTCCTCAACCTTGCTGTACATATCAAAATCACCTCTGTAGCTTTTAGAAAAATGCTGATGCCTAAGACCCAGATTAGGGGCCTGGAAACAAACATGCTATAGAAAGTACAAATCCAGTCCTAGACCTTTGTTTTATGGACAAGGAAGTGAGGCTCAGAAAAGTTAAATAATTTACCAATATCACAGAAAGTTACTGGCTGAATTAGGACTCGATTTTTCAAAATATTTAGGATCATGTCTCCTATAAGGAGTTGAAGAACTATAAAGTTACCAATAAGTCAAAATTAATTTTAAAGATCTAAGGTTGCATTTTATCATTAATTTTTGTGCTATGTATTTTATGTATCACCCTTTGAACCCTGACTAGTATTTTTTCATGAGGGGGACATGAACTCCATCAGACACAGCATATATGATGGAGACACAGGGATGCCTCTAAAATTCACTGAATATTGTTCAATTTTCTTCAATACTATGTTTTCGGCAAAAATACAAAGCACTTCAAAACCACCTTTTAAAGGCCTCAATCTAACAGACTGAAAAGTCCAAGAACAAGGACAATCACTGTGTTCTGAGTGTTAAGAGTTTCCAAGAGTGCAGAACCGATAATTAGCACACCAAGAAAGACACTTTTGCCACAAGTGCTGATCCTTTTGCTTGCTGATGATTATGTCATTACATTTAAATTGCCTATAAATTAGTACTAGATACATGGGTGTGTGGTAGGAGGTGTGGGTGGAATGAAGGAAATTAAAAGCTGTGGTCAGACTTGAAAAAACATCCCATAAAGCAACGTATGTTTCTGACAGTTGAAACAGACTGCATGACAGACAGCAAAACCACATTTCGGTTTTTGTTTCTTTTTTTTGAAATGGATCTGTGGCTTTATGCCACCAAGCAATATTTTGGTTTACCAAAAATGTACTCTATGGCCTTTTTAATTTCATCTCTACTTAACTTTCCTTAGTACCACTGCTGTTCTCATTCAACCAAGGCAGCTTAAGACAAGTGCCTAAAAGGGGTAAAGGTTTGAAATACAGAATATGCCTCACATTAGAGAGAAAAAAGAAGAAAATTAACCACATGCAAATAATTCATATTGACTAAAGCATCTATTGTAATTTCAGTGTTTAGCTCATCAGGAACATAATGAACAATGGGAATAATTATTTCTTTTGAAACACAGTAGTTGCCCAAGACAATTATTGACTCAGCCTTATGTCCACATGATATTTCTCAACCTAAAAAGGATATAGGATCACTGATATTCAGAGTTGTTGGCCAAAACACAAAAGAAATAAAAATCAGAAGGAAGAAAAGAATGACTGCAGCAAAGAATTTCAATGATAGATGAATAATTTAGAGGATGCTGGACCTGCTTCTGTTAAAAATGCTTTATAGAGGAAAAAGTTAAAAATCAATTTAATTTACAAGTTCCATTATGTCTACCTAAAGGTAATGACAATAACCGAGCAAAATGACAGAAACTCTCTAACTTTGGCTGGACATAGTGGCTTACCCCTGTAATCCCAACACTTTGGGAGGCTGAGGTGGGCAGATCGCTTAAGCTAAAAGTTGAAGACCAGCCTAGGCAACAGGGCAAAACAGTCTCTACCAAAAACTACAAAACTTAGCGGTTTATCGTGATGAGGACCTTTAGTCCCAGCTACTCAGGAGGCTGAGATGGGAGGATCGCTTGAGCCCAGGAAGCTGAAGCTGCAGTGAGCCATGATCACGCCAATGTGCTCCAGCCTGGGCAACAGGGCAAGACCCTGTCCCAAAAAAAAAAACAAAACAAAACCTCTCTTCTACAGTCCTACAAAGGGCAAATAGTTCCTAAAACAAATGCTCACAAAGGACTACCTGGCAAAGTCCACTGTGGTATACAGAAGATGTGGGACAAATCTTTGAGGTTCTTGGAAGGATTATAAATTTAGCAGAAGAGATGAAAGTAAGGTGATTATATGAAAGCAAAAGAAGCAACAAACTCATTCATTCCCTCCTCTTCCTTCTTTCACTCCCTCCTTCCTAGGCACCACACCTGGCAGCATTACCAACACCAAGTTCTCCCCTTCTACAGTATGGTTTTCGATCAATGAATGATACCATGATTTTGTCCCTTTGCAGATGTCAATGTCTTAGAGCCTTTTCTCCTATGCATTTCCACACTCTTCATCCAATGAAATATGCAAGGTCATAAAGATTCCTGCTTTCCAGTTCTACTGTTTTCCTAGTTCAGACTTCACCTCCTCCACCCTCTCCCTCTCCAGTCACACCCCTCTCCACTCAAATTGTTTCAGCCAACATTCACTGAAGATTTGTTCGAGGCCTCCTGCTAGCTGCCGAGCAAATCAGCAAGACAGATATGGTCTCTTGACCAACTAACTGATTACTCTTCCCTTTGCTTTCTTTGTATGGCCCAAGCACTACCACCAGCATTCAAGGCCTTCCATAACGCATTCCAAACCTATCTTCCAAACTATTCACTCCTCTACCACTAATAAAGCTGGAAACACTGAACACAGCCTGACTACGCATAGCAGTTTCCTGTCCCTGTGGCTTCCACTTCCTACCCTTTCCTTTCACCCTGCCTAAGTGCACCCCCTACACTGAGATCTCACTAAAATGTGCCCACCTCTTCTGTAACAGCATCCTTAATCACTCAAGAGTCATAAAGTCCCCTTTCTCTTCCACCTATGTCACAAGTGTGTGTCCACTGCACTGCTTCGTATTGTTCACAGTGGTTCAAATGACATAAAAAGACTAGATTCTCCATGGAGGCAAGCCTTCTACCTTTCCTAACCTGCTAAGCCCTCAAAGCAATCTGCACATAGTATGAGGTTAATTAACATTTGCTCCATGAAGAGTAACAGCCACACAGCCTTTGCATTCCCTCTGAGGTGACCAGGACTACTGGCTTTTAACCAAGTAACCCTCCCAATGAAGAAAGAATAAAACAATCCCTTGAAGATTAAGTTATTTTTCAAGTTTAAGTATTTAGGTTATAATCTTCTTAACCTTTATAATACATCCAGTTCCAGGTATTTCAATTTGAGCAGCTAAATATTTCAGTTTAGAAAGTTAATTTGTAGTGTGAGCCTCAAACAGGAAGAAAGTGGCAGAAAAAGCATAACTCAAAATGTAAAATCAAGTATCTAAGAAAGTGGGATTTGTAAATCTAGTCTGGAAAGAAGGCATAAATACCACCTCACAAGTATGCACCCTAAACTGATGCAAAATAACTTAAAAATTTTGCTTGGATTATAAAGAAAAGCCTCCTCTCAGCTCTGCTTACGTCGGAAGCAAGTCTTTACTATGAGACTCTTAAGCTAGCCGTATCAAGCCTTTGAAAATGAGTTTCCACATTACAAAAGGAAGGTTTCTGTACATGATGTACTTTGCCTGCCCAGCCTCTCCTAAATCTGACACCTCTGAAATGTAAGGAGAAGACTTACAAGCAAGTAGGTTGCCAAAGTTTTACCTCCATATTCCCAGAACCCAGAAATGGGTGAAAGCTTAAGAAGCACACATTGGAATTTTGGGGACACAATTTCTCCATTAAGAAGCCCAAATAAGTGTTTTGTCTTCCCCTAGCTCACCCAAAAAATGTTCAAGCAAACGAGCAACCACAGAAATGCCACTGTTTCTTACCAGCCACTTTAGGATGACTATATTTTTGGGAAGGTTAACCAAGGTAGACACACTTAGCGTAAAACCACATTCCCAAACAGTTCTACGTCCCCCCAAAAATCAAAAGCCTTTAAAATAGTCTCCCACATTCATAGCACAGTATAGTGGAATTTGTGGGGGGAAAAGAAGTCCAAGTAAAACAGGGTCACTGATCAGTGCCCACAGATTTAAAAATAAAAACAAACCCATGTTGTGGACTTAGGTTACTCAGAAAACTCAAGGTTCCATTTTGTTCATTATAGTGTGGTCAGGACATGACAAAGACAAGTATAATGTATTCTGCCCTAAAGAGAAAGAGCAGAAGGGCTATTTTGCAAAAAGATCTGCCCTAATCCCTCGGTTGGGTAGCATCAGGCCAGAATTGCCATACTGAATTCTCAGACAGCCAGGTCTATCATATACATCTTGGTACCAACCAAACTGGTGTCCCAGTAGAATAGCTGAAATGACTGAGAATCCCAGCATGGACAAAGGAAGGCTAATAAAGGGCAACACCTCTGAAAAACCTAGACAAGGAGTAAGACTAATTCTAGTGACTTCAATGGGGAGACAGGACAAATGGGCCTCATATAAAGAAATTTCTGCCAGTCCAATACCTCCACTGAAAAAGTCATCTGCCTTGCACAGTAGCAGCACCATAAAAATCTGGATGTTTTCCACGGAAATCAAGCTGATTTCCAATGAGAAGCTGAACTCAAGTGTGAAAAGCGCCTCCTTCCTGGAAGGTTTATCATGGTCCCTTCTTTAGGAAGATTACAAAGGACCATGTAATATCTCCATTTAGAACTTCACTAATACCAACCCCGCTCTGCTTATCATCATGGGAAAGGGAGGGAAAAACCTGAAAAGGTAAGTATGGTTTGAAGGATTCTCTCAAATTGACCGAACTAGAGAAGCCAGACAACGCTGATTCTTAGCATTTTTCTACTCAAAGAGGTCATTATGCCCCAAACCTGTAACTCTCCAGGCCATTAAAAAAAAAAAAAGGCAAAAGAATTTAATAATATTTTCCTCTGTTTCCAGAGTTTCTGCATCTCGGCACTACTGAGATTCTAGGCCAGCTAACTCTGTTTCACAGGGCTGTCCTGTACATGGAGATTTCGCAGCATCCCGGCCTTTACCCACCAGATGCCAGTAGCACCTCCAAGTTGTGACAACTGCAAATATTATCACAGTGCCAGATGTCAAAGGAACTGCTCCAGTTTGCAACCACTGCTCTAGCACAGTACCTCCTCAACTCTTTCGTTTGGGTTGCAGTTTCCCCATTGAGCCAATAAGGGCTACAGATTGTGCCCCGACAAAAAAGGCACACAATTATGCATAGAAACTCTAGAACTATATAGAAGCTTTCAAACCCAGCCAAGAACCTCCATCTCTTCTCCACCACAGGAAGGCACTCAAAAGTTTATAGTTCCCTCAACATTCCCATGTGATGTGTGGTTATAAAAGGTGTCGTGCCTGTTTTAGAAATCTCACAGTCAGAGGTACAAAAATATCTAGAGGCCTGTGTTTATCCAGCCAGGGACAAACAGTAGAATCTGTGATAAAAGATGAACCAATGAATGAGTACACTAATCTAGTGTGTTAATTTGCATAACAAAAACAAAACGAAATACCCAAATGAGACCAGCTATTATTTTTAAAATTTAAGCACACTGTGTACAGAACACAGCAGCAAACGATCTGTTTTGTCATTTAAAAAACAAGGACAGGCCAGATGCAGTGGCTCATGCCTGTAATCCCAGTACTTTGGGAGGCAGAGGTGGGCAGATCACAAGGTCAAGAGATCGAGACACCACCCTGGCCAACATGGTGAAACCCTGTCTTTACTAAAAATACAAAAAATTAGTAGCTGTAGTCCCAGCTACTCAGGAGGCTGAGGCAGGAGTTGCTTGAACCCAGGAGGTGGAGGCTGCAGTGAGCCGAGATCATGACACTGCACTCCAGCCTGGTAACAGATCAAGACTCTGTCATAAAAAAAAAAAACCCACAAGGACAAACAAACAAACAAGTTTACCCTAATGAAACAGTCACTTATGAGGCATTTATTGCCAGTGGTTCAGAACCAGAATGGAGGCTCTCAAGCCAAAATGCCTGGGCTCCACACTGCTACCACTCTGTGACCTACCACTTGTATAACCCTGGGCAAATTTCTCAGCTTCTCTTTACCTTAGTTTCCTCATACACAATAAAGATAATCAGATCCCTTTCTCAAAGGATTACAAATTAAACAAATTAATAAATCTGAAGCATTTAGTGCTTTACCTGGTATCCAGCAGGCACCTGATAAATTTTAACTGCTCTTACTAATACTTGCCCAAAATATACATATGGAAAATCTGTTAACTATATGTAGTTACTGATGTGCTCTTAGCCTATAGAAGGACCAGTAAGATGCAGCTACAACTATGAAAAAAAGCAAGTCAGCAGATGGTTCTGGGCTGTGAAACACTGGGAATATCAGGATTATTTTAGCTGTCCACACAAGAGCCTTACATTGCTCAAAGCAAGATTCTACAAAAATAAAAAAACAAAAACAAAAAAAACCTCAGCTGTATTAACTTAACTAAAACGGCATGCCTACAGTACCAAGCAACGAAAGTAGGGATGGATTTTTAAGCTGGTCATTCAAATACCACGTTAAGAGCTGAAAGGTATCTTAGAAATAAATCATCTGGCATTGAATCCCATTCTAAATTTTAAAAATGCCAATCATCAGCTCAAGGACCTGTAGTAGACTGAGATAAGAACTCCCACTCTCTGATTGCCTATCTAGACCTTTTTCGCTCATCATAAAGCCAGGCCCACCCTAAGAGCTCAGAAACAAAGACAGCTTATATAAAGGTGACTGATACTCAGAATATGTGATGCTACATGAAATGCAATAAAATGAAAAAGTTAAACCATTCCTTTAGCTGTCCCATCACTCACTTATTCATTTCTTCCATTATATTGTAGGCATTATTTTAGGTGCTAGTGGTGTAGCAGTGAACAAAACATATTCTTCTGTGTACAAAAATATAGTCAGAATGAATAAGGTCTAGTACTTGAAAGCACAACAAAGTGACTACAGTCAATAATAATTTATTGTATGTTTAAAAATAACTAAAAGGGTATAACCAAGAAGTTTCTAACACATACACAGAAAAGGATAAATGCTTGAGTTGATGGATATTCTATTTAACCTGATGGGATTATTATGTGTTGTATGCCTGTATCAATATATTTCATTTACCCCATAAATACATACACCTACCATGTACTCATAAAAATTAAAAATAAAAAAAATTTTATTAATCAAAACCACATTCTTCCTTTTTGGAACTACACTTTAATGAAGAACCTGATCTCTACTGTGTCTTTGATTCATAAACTCAAAAAGGCCAAGATTAAACATTTCTTCCTTCCTCTATTTATGATTAAGCCATTTATTTAAATGAATCTATCTTCCCTAAGGAAAGGATCCCTGATGAGACAAAGCAAGAAAGTCCTGCGGCTTTGAGATGTCAAGCTCACTGTAAGCCACAGTTTACAGACGTGCTTTACCTCAAGCATCTACATTAGATTCTGGAAAAGTAAGAGAGCTAATTACATAACAGGTAATAAACTACTACACAGCCCCTTTGCACATCTTTGGAAGAAAATTACTGGATCACATTGTAATTCACATAATTTCAGAAGTCATACAATTCAGTTTTCTAATATATGTCAAAGGAAAAGTACGAAAACTCATCACTTTAAAAACATACTGATATATTTTATATTTATTTTTATATTGCATGGTTTACGAAAATTTCTCTACTTCGGTGTCAACATTACTTTAGCCTGAACGCAGGCCATAAGACACCCAGTACATTTTAAACCACCTACTAATTAAGGGTAAAACTTTGTCATCTAACATCTGCGTCTCACTGTGTTCATCCACAGGATGGGGGGAATGTTTTATTAATATTATTGGGGCTTACATGAAAAAAATGGATAAGAAAGCACCTTATAAAAAAACAAAGTATTAATATTATATAAATACACATTTCTACTCCTAGGCCCATTTGGTAATTTTGGATTTTAAAAATTCTGAAAATAGGTGCTAAAAGAGACTTTCTAAGACAGAAAAAAAACGACAGTCTCAATTTCTGTTCACTGGGTCACAGCAAGCAACAAATCAAACCCAAACGATCATTTTAACCAAAGGAGCTAAAAGATATCTGGGCATTCACTTACACCCTAATTAAGAGCTGAGAAAAGTGTGGGCCTTAAAGGCACGGTACTCAGCAATATCACATAGCTGGTTACTAGCAAGGCCAGAACTAGAAACTGAGGCTCCAGAATCAGTCAAGCATTTGAGGAGAGGTAGTAAGTATGCTAATGATGGAGTATTCCAAACATGTCAATTGGAATAAGGCAGAAGTATCTATCAAACCAGTGTTCTGATCTTGAGTCAAACCCAAGATCTATTTTACCGGCTAGCTGATTTTAACTAAGCCACTGAAGATCTCTGCGTCTCAGCCTCCACATAAATGGAAATACTACTACTACTGTAATCTCCTAAGATTGTTGTAAGAATAAACAAAATATTATCAACAAGATAAACAATCTAAAATTGTTTTCTGTTATGATTACTACTCTTTAACATTATAATATCTCCACTAGTAAAAAAAAAAAAACTAAGACATTTTCAAAGTTCCTTATCTCTTAAAAAGAATAGAAGCTTGCATTTTTTACAGCTTTGCAGGGAAGTTAGCTAAATACAACACAATATAGTTAAGATCAATATCGCCCTACATTCATTCAAACCACAGATACGCAGACCTATTAATAGTAAAAGAATTCTTCAGCTAAACACTGACTAGTGATAGAATGATGTTCAAACTGAATTTTAAATTCTGTTCACAAGGATTCATGTTTTCATATTTAAAAAGGCAGACTCATCATACTAAAATAGATATATTCTACTTTAACTAAACTAACTTGTTCCTAAAAGGCATAGTAAGTTCAGTTGCTTTTGCTTCCTCTTCCTGAGTGTCACTTTTCCACACTAGCAGACAACACAGACCTAGGTACGCTTGTAGATTCGAGACTTTTTATGTATCTTGCAACCTAAATGCACCCTTAAAAATATTAAATTACACATACTCTTGTCTAACTGCTATTCTCTCATTCACCAAATACTTTATTGCGCACCAGCATCTACTATGTAATAGGCACCGTTCTCAACACCCGGCACACAGCAGGAAACAAAAGCTCCTATTTTCACGGAGCTTACAATCTAGCAGGAGAGAAACACGCAATAAACAGGTACGTATCTAACATAGCGTGTTTGCGTGGTAGAGTTTAGGAATGCAAGACATCCAGTTTTACGAAGCACTTTGCTAAAAGTGGACCTTGGCTTTCTATTTCAATGTGCTCATCCTAGACTCCCTTTAGGCAGGGCACAGGCAATGGGAGGCTAGAGGAGAGGAGAGGGAGGAGCTGTACTCAAACACAAATACGGATCAGATCGCGCACTAGAGATGACTGTGTAACACTCTTGGACCGCCAGTAGCATCACCATGCTCCTCGTGTTGCAGAAAGCCAAACACGTCACAGAAACAAGCACATTATTTGCTATTTGGAAACAGCATGGTCAGCGAAGGGAGCCCTGGAAGGGAAGTCAAGAAACCTACTATTTCCTCTTCTGCCAGTGACTCTCACTATGCAACCTCAGGGGCATTCGCTGACCTGCGTGAACTCTGGTATCCCCACCCCAGTGCTGATCCTCCCTGACTGTGACACTGGGCTATCTCTTAAGCCCTTAAGCCTCAGTGTGATCTGTTAAAGGAGGCCAGTGGAATGACACTGCTTGGCAAACCGTTGGGTACTCCACTGACAGAAGCTATTTAAATAAATACATGGATCCAAGCTTGCTACCTGCTTTATAGAACATGAGGAAGATTAAGGAGAACATATAAAATGCCTTAAGCTCTCTGTAAAGAAAGAGTGTTACAGAGTACTAGTGCTTATAATTTCTACTATGACTATTCTGTTATATTTTCTTGCATTTTCAAATTCTATAGGCAGAATTATCCACAGACCTTCAGAAACAGAACAGTTAGAAAATGAGGACAGAATCCTAATTACAATAATAACAATAATGAGTTAAATAAACCTGCTAAGAAATCAAAAAGCCAGTATCTCTCATCCTCCTTCCCCAACCTCTCACTTTGCCTAAGTTGCTGCAAGCAATAGGGCCCTGCAGAGGTTCCAGCACACCACAGCCAAACCAGGTGTGGATCGAGTATTGTCTTGTGCTGGAAGAGAAGTTATCCTTTCATTCTATGAAACACAGAAGCTGCCTCCACCGTAAAATTCTTGACGTGTGTGTGGGAAAATCCTCAAAAGAGATAACAATGTGATCCACTCACCAGATGGCAAAGTACCTAAGGAGTATCCCAGAGTATTTCTCTTCAGCTTCTTTGACAAACCAGCTAAGAAAATCCACACTCTGCCCATGCGTCACCCCTGGATGGAACAAGAGTACAGCTTCCAGGGGTAAGTTTTGGCTTACAGATGTTACAGAGTACAGCTTCCAGGGGTAAGTTTTGGCTCAATGACATAGAACAAAAGCCTGGCATAAACGCTGGGTCAGTTGCAATGAAAACAGAGAGGGTATATAGATCTGTGGTGATGAATGCCAGCTAAATCTCTCTTCACAGACAGAAAACAACTAGCACCGACAGCTGTTTCTAAGGCAAAGACAAAACAGCTCTAACTTTTGCTTTTGACTAAAACTTCTGAGGCCCTTTCCCTTTAGAGTGATAATTTCATAAACCCTGTTTGTAGGGTGCTTCTTCGAGTAAGTCCTAAGCCATGCAAACTGTCATTACCAGAGTAAATACTCTACTGCCCATGTCTAAATGTGCGGCCTCCTGCTTCTCTCCAACAGCCCAGCTTACAAAAATGAAAATAACTTAGCCAGCATAAAACCACTGAATCTGCCACCATTGCTGGAATACTGGAGTCGTTTTAAGAGGGTGTGTAAAGGGATCGAGAAAGTGCCTTCTAAAACTCACATCCCTGTCCCTCTTTTCTCTAGCCACCAAATACAGTATTGCTGTCCAGAAGTGGTAAACCAAACCATCATATTACATCAAAGGCAAAAAAAAAGGCCAAATTCGAAACACAAAAAACTTATAAATGCATTTTTTAAACATTTAATTCCCACGGGCTTCCTTCACCTATCTTACAGTACAAGAAGAAAAAGAAGAAAGAAAAAAGATATATTCCAGGAAAGCAAAGATTGAATGAAGAATGTGAAGAACAATGAGCTGGTGCCTATACTGTCTCCTTCACCAGTGCTGCAACAGCACCTAGAGATGCAGCTCATTAGCCCAGTCCATTGGTCCTACACAGCTCAAAGAGATATATACCTAGATACAGAGAACTTTGCCCACCAAAATAAATAAAAATAAATAATATCCAGCAGGAGTTAAGGGGCAGTGAAAAGGAAAGATCCTTTTGTTTGAATGCCGCAAAGAAATTCTTTTAACAGTAAAAGCAAAACATCTGCCTTCATTTAAAACTGAGTTGTGTGTGATTTCCTGCATCTGCGAACCTCTTTCTAAACTACAAAGAGGCTACAAAACATCACATTTTCCCCTCCCAGCGTCCCCCTTCAAAAGCCCACAAGACGGTGATTAACAAACAGCCCCTGGTCTGTAGGCACTCTCATAAGCCACAGGAAAAGATAAAAGTTAAAGAGAAGAGCAAGTTTGTAAACAAATGAGAAATAGGCTGCTTAGGGAGGAAGCAAATTCCATCTTGATAAGCAAGCAGCTCTCCTAGCCCGTAAGTGGGAGATTCCAGGTGAAAGCAACCCTCACCCTCTCCCCCTCTGAAAGCAGTCTGGACACAGAGGCCAGGCTGAGCCACGCATGGACTCTAAGCAGTTGGAGAGAATCCCCCAACTCAAGACTTTCCCCGTATGGGCCTAAAGTTCAAGGACTCTCTATTCCAGGATTTAACCTGGGGTCTGAATCTTTCACCCATGGCAAACCCATCTCCCAGGAGATATCCTCACAGGTAAATTTATTTGAAGTCTTGAATCCACCAACTATTAGCTTTATCACCTTGTGCTCAGCTGACACTGTTTAATCAACTTTTGATTGGACATAATCCCTGTCTTAGGATCATTATGAGAACTAAAGATAAGTATTTTGGCAGTGTGCCCAAATCAGTGGTAAGTGCAAGCCACATATATAATAAATTCCAATTTATAAGGAAATTCCAATTCCACTCAAGAATGACTGCCTTAGATGAAAAAATCTACAGATATCCTCCTATGATATCCCTAGAAAGACAAAAGAATCCATCATGGGAGAAGGAAAAAGCAAACTCCCCACAGTATTCAGAAAACACCCTAAAACATACACACAACCTTAACAGGTTAAATTTCATCCTCCAGATCTGCTTCCCTTGCAGGTGCTGTGACAAGTAAAAGGACAGCTCACTGGGTCCTGCCCAAGGGGCTTCCGCTTACTTATCAACTGTCCTAATGTTAGACCCTCTAAAGTGCTTTGGGGAAAAAATTGAATTTAAAACCTACACTTATTTACATTTACTAAACAGGAGTAAAGGAAGTTGGCCTCCTATTTTAAAATGCCCAAATGAGAGCCAAGAAGATAAAACACCACCAATACCCTTCACTCCATTAACATTAATTGTGGAATATTATCAGAGTGCAAATAATCTTAAATTAGAAAAGGTGGCTTTAATCTTCAATGAAAACCAAAACACAAGAACTGCCCCAGCTCCCCTGCAGTCCCCCAACACACATGATCCTGTAATTGCATCTGAAGTTTCTGCAGGTATCAAAATTTCACTTGACATCTTTGAGATTTTATAGTCCAGTAGTATCCACCCCACTACCCAGGCCCTCTAGATTGTTATTTCCTAATGTTTAAAAAGCAAAAGAAAGTGCTGTCAGCAAAATTTTCCTTATTAGTTACTTTCAGCTAGGATCATCGATGATAGTCCACTCTTATTAATACACAAGAGTTCAATTATACCCATCTCTGAAAAAAAAAAAAAGGCACTGGGTAAGAATACAATAGACAAATTTGTGCCTATATACTAAAACACCTACTCCTCAATCTACTCTTCTAAATCTAAGCGTACACAATAAGACAGATGTGCAAGAAATTGTCAAGGTTCAAAAAAAAAGTTATCATAAGGGAAATCTGGTCTAAACTGAACTTTCAACAAACTCCACAGCAAGCAGTGTCCCCAAGTAAATTTATCGCACCCTAGAATCAAGTACATTCAAGGCTAGACTGTCACGCCAGTCATATATTACTTCAACCCCAATAAATCTCTTCTAACTCTCCAAACCCTAGCTGCTTTCTAAAATAGTTCACTAAAAAACACCAACCTAATTAACAACAGCTTCCTCTGCAACAGTGGCCTTGATTTCACTTATTTACACATTAACTGCAGCCAGGTTTTGGCCAATCCAGTGTATTCTCTGTACCATGCCGAGCCTTTTATCTGCCCTGGACAGCATTTTCTCCAGCAGATGAAGTAGATGCCGATTGATTTGCTGTCGAGCATGGTAAATTAATAGCAACAAATTGCTGAGGGCCCGTCTCGCTGCTCCACCATGCTTCGGCAGTTTTGCTTTATTTGCTCCATGATGGGCAGCAGTCGGCCTCTTCAAGTCAATTTCTTCTTAACAACCTGCAATACTTTTCAATGGTGAAAATAGAGCTGTTCCTTGTAAGTCAGAAATCAATATCTTATTGCCCTTAGAAAATGCTAAACAAGCAGTATTGGCAATCCACTTGGTACTAGAGGGTATCAGATATAATGCAAATCCATACTGCTTCCCTCCTTGTAGTTATTACAGTTTGCTAAAAGGTTCCTAATGTCATTTATCATCATTTACCATCGACCAAAGAGGCTATGATTATGATATCCTATCAGTTGGCAAGGCCCTTTCATTTCTATTCAATTAATATTTTAGCAGCACTCAAATGGTTGTGGCCTAAGTCTCATAATAAAATTTACATGGCTTTGAGTGAAACAGGAGTTTTCTTGCTTTGATTAAATATATATATATATATATATATATATATATATGTATGTACACACATACCCACACACACACACATACACACACACATATAAAAATACACATAAAACATAAATATGTAGTACTTTTAGATTTCATGTGTTTCAGATTTCTAAAATTTCCTAATGATTTCTAAAATTCAAATAAAAAGGTTTTGACGTTATAGAATATTAACTATAAGGAAGTCATAAATGTTCTCATTCTCCCTTTTTCAAAAGGTGGTATGTTCATCTCCATTTATAGTTCCTATAGGTTGAATTCGCATACCTATTGTTCCTAATCTATATCCAATATTCGCGGTTTCGAATGGGAACCACTGCTGTCAGAGTCCATCAGTGAGGACTTCTTTACAGCATTACAGGTGAAAGATGGGAACAAGGAGCATTTAGTAATGCTATCAACTCCATGCATAGCCCCACTGTGGCCACCACCACTGACCCATTTAGAAGCCGCACTGTATTTACAAAGAAGAACAATCAGCAAAAAAAATTAACAATGAAACCCTGGGTCAGCTATATGGTACAAAACAAAAAACAAAAGCCACACACTTATGGAAATCCTTAGGGAATAAAGGCCTATGTTCTTTCATTTTTAAAAATTCCCATTTTGAAGACATCACATTAAAACATGTGCCATTTCTAATCATGTCCTATTTGTCATCTTCACTGTTATGCTAGAACTTGAGACAATGGCAAAGCATTAATTCCCATTATAGCCTAGAATACTCCACCCTAACTTTTGTTTTTTTTTCCAGCTCCTCTATCAATCCTAAAAATTACCAGAATTTAGATTCATATTTCATGCTCCAATTCCACGTCATGTCACCAAGTTCCCCTTTTTAAAAAAAAGTCCACTAATTCTACCAGACTAATGCTATTTACTCAGTTACCAAAATTTAAATTAATTATGTTCTCAAACATAATTGTTAAAAATTGGCAACATTATGCAGGCTTAATTAAGATTAAATCCAATTTACTAAATGTACTTTAATTGGTACTAATTACATTAGCTTTCATTTCGGAATGACAAATTCCCCATAGGTTTCATTTTATAGTTCTCTATCAGAATCAACACAGGGTGACTGATGATGAGCATCACATAGAAAGGGGAGGAGGAAGAATACCAGCCTCCACCCTGTTTGTCTTTGCTTCATACTTTTATCCTTTTATCAGTTTGCTAAGTCACAGAGTCATGACTCCATCACAACCATCATTTTCTGTTCCAATGAAAAATGTCTCTAAAAATAAATATTCTGTGGCTAGCAGCAGCCAAGAAGAACAGGAACGTTAACCAAAAAATACACAAAGGTTTCAAATATCAGGGCCACCAATTACTAGGGTACTTCCAAGGACTCCCGGGACTCCTACTCTTGAACCCTTCGAGACACAAATCTAATAAGTGAATAAACCTAACCCGATCTTGAGAACTAGGCCCAATTACGCCGCAGGACAACTTCCCTGCATTATTACTGCTTTCCACTACAAGGGTATCCAGTGAGTGCATCTGGAAGAGAGGCTAAGAGGAACTAAGGCTGTCTGCCTAGGAAAACAAATAAAGACAGATATGCCTCTATGCTTAAGGGGGAGAAAGAAAGAAAATATAATAAGTAGGTGGTTTGCAGGGCTGTCTGTATTTCATAATGTGATAAACTGCCCTCAGGATTCTTGATATGATTGAATTTAAAAGCAAAAGAAAAAAAGAGAAAATGTACTGTTCTCAATTTTAAATGGACAACATTTGAGGCCAGCTGGACAAGAAGATGACAGAATTATAGTGGCATAAAATGTGTAAAATTAAGGGATCTCACATACCCCTCAAAAAAGAAATACATACAGCCAAATAAAAGCTATGTGCTTTTCAGAAATGTAGATGGTACAAGGAGACCTGGAAACTAAGTGGTTAGGGTAAACAAGATACAGAAGGAGGAGAAATAAAGGGACTAAATTAACCACCTGGTCCAATCTTTAAAAAGACACTAATTAATTTTGGGGGCGTGGGGTGAGGACAAAAAAAAGAGACATATACAAGATCCAAACCTCAAAGGAAATGTAATAATTAACAAACTATATCGTTCATGTAACTTATTCCTGTAAGGTGGAGCTAAGGAAAGTCCATCCTTAAGACTGAACGGATTTTGTTTAAGCAGAAGATATTTACATTACTAATCTAAACAGAAATGGCAAAGATGCCAAAGTAAGAATTTAAGTTCAACAGGCGGCATTCAAACTATACTATAATGCTAATATTGACATAACCAAATAGCATACAAAGCAAAACAGTATGTGAAATTAAAAGTCCTCAGTGTAAGCAACATCTCATTTTTTTCCAACTTTTTGTTTTCAAATACTATTCATCTGATTGCCTTTATTGTCTAACAGACATCTTTAAACTATATCCAAAAAGAAATCCATAAACAGTGAAGGCCTAATAGTATCTGCTCATTTCATATTTTCTCAACTTAGAAAGCAATGACATCCACCTTGACCATAAATAAGAAATGAAAAGAGTAAGTTTTCCCTTGTCTTTTTCCCAGCAGGCAAATACATACACACCTATTCTGAAATGGCTGATGAGACCTGAAGCACTTCCACTAGGAGATCAGTAAAAATAAATGCTTCCTAGAGGAACTATTATTGCCAAACAATATTTTATATGTGTATGTGTTTATGTATATCTGTGCTATTGTTCTGTCTAGGAAATTTAAGCCAAACCATTTTACTCAGTCTCCTGCACAAAAAGAAGGCTGTTTGAGTCATATCTCTCAGTGCTTTCTGACTAATCTTTTTTTTTTTTTTTTTTTTTTTTTTTTTGCTACTGAACTAATTGCTAGATTTCAAGACCCAATGTTGAACCTTATCACATCCTCCTATCAGGCTCATTTACTCTGTACAAATTTTGGAAGTAATGGTTACAGTTCTTGGTAAGACCCAACTAAGTAGCCTCAGGGGACCAGTACAAGGATTTTACATCAATTTCTTTTGTAGCTCCACAGATTTCATTTTCATCCTCCCAGCTCACCCTCTACCCATTCTTTCAACATCAAGCCAACGAAGGCACCAAACAATTTAATTTTACTTTTTAATATTTTGCAAGAAAAGCTCTTTCACAAGTTTACAATGCCCAAAATAAAGCAATTCTTTCAGAAGAAAAACAAGACATTTTAAAATTTAGCATCCTGCTTTTGAAAGCATACAAAGTTTAATACGTATTCAGACGTTTTAAAACAACATTTTTAAATTATAAAAATTAGGATAACATGAAAGAAAGATGGGGAGCCACACGTGTAAAAACAGCATTTTCATCACTACCCAGTCCTCTAAATACAGGTAGCCAAAACTGCTTACAGAATAAAACTGTAAAACATACAGTTTTCTTTTTCAAAGTGTAACAGTATTACTGTCATTTAAAATGGTTATAAAGAAATAACTTACCTGTTTGTGCATTTCTATATTCAACCCATAGGACATTTCATAATACTGTCAAAGAAGGAAAAGCAATTAAATGGTTGACTTTCATCAAACAATCTCCCTAGTTTGTTCAGAATGCCCCAAGTAAATCTGAAACAAACATAAAGCCTCACCTAAACCAGTATATTCATATAACCTATGCCAATAAATCAAGAGCCCATTGCTATCCTTAGCCAACTTAAGATACAGATTCTAAGAGAATACTCACAAAAACTAATAGAAATTAAATTCAAACACAGCATTCTTAACATCTCCAGTTATCTTTACACATCCCAAGCAGATGCATCAAAAAAAGTCTGATGAAAATTTGGAATTCCAGGGACTCTTAATTCCTAGGCACAGCAGGCAAGTTAACAGCAAAGAATGTCTTATACAAACGCTGATGTTTTGAAAGGAAGGTTGGAAAAGGTGATGCTACTTAAGGGTTTGATTTCTGATTTGTTAGTGTACTGCTCATATTCACATATTCAAAGCAAAAAAAGCTAGATAGAAAAATAAATGAGTGAGTCATTCTGGAGCTTTCTTGGACAATCACAAAAATATGCTTCATAATACTTCTGTAAAAGAAATCTGGTTTTTTGAACATGTAGTATAACTGGCATTATAGAAATTCTGGCAGAACAAATCAGTTATACAGGAGACTACAACATTCTTCAAACCAATATAACACAATAGAAATTGAAAACACACAAATATAAATATAATAGTAACACAAAAAGTGAGAAAAAAATTGAAAAATGGTCTGCCGTCTTTTCTTATCCATCACTCCTTTGAAAAGAAATAAGACATTAAAATTATAACAACATACAGAAAACTGCTTAAAATTGTTTGGAGCAGGAGCAATAAAACAACAAAGAAAACCACTAACAAAAACATTTTTGCTTGTGACTAAACAAAACAAATGAGGTTTTGTTTTTATTTTTTTCGATCTGTAAAAACAAAGCACAGAAAATTATATGCCATGTGGCTGAACTTTCTGAAAATTCCAATCAAACCTAGTTGTCAAAGGCAGGTTATAACATCCTAAAATTACAGGTTGCTAGTAGACACATTCCCACAACCTCAGCTGCACTGGCAGGGTGACTGTGATCTATTTTGAAGCCTCCAGCAATTTAAATGTATTCTTGTTGTTGGTATTCCAAACTAATAAGCACTCGGAATCTGTGACATAGTTTTCTTACCATGACATAATGCCGCTGCATCTCTGTCTTCTCACTGGCGAGTTTCTCACATTCCAGCTTCAGACTGTTCAAGACATAAGATACTCTTAAGTACAGTGATCCTAACTTACATCCTTCAACTCTAAACACACATTCTAAATCTCACCTACAAACAATTGAATCAACAATCTTAAATAAATACCTCCATCATCATAGAAAGGGAAGGGGAAAGGGGTGATTGGAACCAGCCTGGACTTGTCCCTTCAATAAGGATCATATATGTGTGGGGTTTTTTTTTATTATTATTTTTAGGGTTTTTTTTTTTTTAATTAAAAGGAAACAAATCCTCTAGTTTGTTTAATTCAGAAACTTCATCCAGAATTTAATATTCACCTGATAAAACAGGAAAATAAACCTTAATAAGGACTGTACATACAAGCACAAATAAGTCCTCCAAAATGTCACAAGGGAGTTTCTTTAATGTTCTACAAAGAGATTAATGAAAATATGAATCAAGCATGTCTTAAGAATGATGTCTTGTTTTTTTCCCTCCAAAACACACAGACAAGTTGAATACCACCACCCAGGGGCAAAGTGTCAGTCGGGTTCAGCGGCTTGTTTTGGTTCTTGCATTTATGAAACAGGAATTAGACATCATTAAAAAGCCAGCCAAAGAAAAATGTTTCAAAGGCACCAAAGTCTAGAAATCATCTATCAGATGTAGCATTTTTCAGCATAAAAGTAATGAAATCGCTCACTCCGACTTCCCTGGTGTCTCAGCTCTTATGGAATGGCAGAAAGAAGCGAGAAGGAACCAAGCCCGGAGTAATAAAGAACCAAGGATGTCAAAAGGCCCCAGAATCCTCCCAACCTTTCATTCTCCTGGCCCCAATAAATCAATACCGAAAGTTTGGCCTCAGCGTTTTCCAAGTCTCCCCAGTTTCGATTGTTCTGCCTTCTTTTTATTTACGGGAGAAGAAAAAAAATGCTTAATTTATTTACACCTGCCTACGGAAAAGAGGCCTTGATTTGCCCTTTCTGCCCACGGGGGGGAAAAAATATAATACCTTTGTGACGCCCCCCCAAAAAGGAGGAGGGTAAGTGTTTGTGTATATTAGTGGGGGAGACAAGAGCTAAGCAAACAGGAGGATCAGCTAAAGTCAATATCGTTACCTGTGGTATTGAGCCTGTAAAAACTGAAACTCTTCCTTAATCCGATCACAGGATTCGGAAATTGTAAATTTAAAGGGTTGAGCAGGCTGATGCGGTGCCTAAAGAACAATAAAATATTTAATTAGCCCACATCACAAGCGAAGCAGGCAGACGGAGAAAACACACCACGCGGCGGTAGCGTGGGGGGGCGGGGGGGGTCATCGCTCACGCAGGCAAAGAGCGATTAGAACTCTCCTCCCGCGCCCCTCCTCGCTCCCAACAGCCCAAGCAGGGGCTGGTTTCCAGGTGGCCCCGGGCCCCCGCGTGCTCCCGCCTGCAGCCCCGCGCGCCCCGGACCCCGAGGATTCGAGCCCCAGCTCCCCTCCCCGGCCAAAGAGGGGCGCCCAGACACCGGCGCGCCGCGCCCACTCCCTCCTCACCCGGAATCGAAACTGGCCCGTCGGGGGGACCCGCGCCATGGCGTCGGGCGGCGGTCAGGCCGGGGGAGGGGGGCGCGGCTGCCACCCTCCCGGCTCGTTCGTTCGTGTGCTCCTCGCCCCGGGGACCCGCGACGCGAGGGGCCGGCGCCCCGCACTTCCGAGCCGCTGCCAGCCCAGCAGCGCCGCCGCTGAGGGCGCCCTCCCTGCCCGGGCGCGGAGTCGCGCCTCCTTCATCGCTCGCCACCCCCCCTCGAGGAGTCGCGGCGCGGGGACCGCAAACGGCTCGGCGCGGCTTCCAGGAGCTTCAAAGACAACAATAAGAAAATGGCTACAACTCAATTGCCTCTCCGCACCCCCTCCGAGGGCCACCGCGCCGGGGGGTGGGGGTGATGGCGGGCGGGCGGCTCCCGGCGCGGGGCGCCGATTTCGGGCGGCTCTCTACGCCCCTGCGGCCAAAAGACACAACTCGGTGCGCAGGGGTCGACGCGGGGAATCCCCCAGCGCCGGGCGAGCCCGCGCCCCCGCCGCCTGCACTCACCGGGTGTCTGGTCTGCGGGTACATCTTGCTCAGGTCGCGAATCATCCAAGCCGATTTAGTTGGCTGCGCTCGGCAGAGGCGCGCGGCTCATTGGCTTTAATGGCCCCGAGGAGGAGGCGGCCGCGGAGGCGGCCGGCCGGGTCTGAGGGGCGGCTCGAGCGGCCCTGGCCCCCGCCGGGTCTCGCGTGACGCGGGCGGCAAGAACGCGCGGCGGCGGCTGGGTGCCGGCGGCCGGGCCGCTCCGCATTCCCCGCGGGCGTTACTGGCCCGCCGCGGGCATTGTCCGGCGCGCGTCTCCCGAGGCAACGCTCCGACGTTCGCTTCGCCGAGGCGCACCCGCCGAGCCCGGCGCCGCGGCCGCCGCTCACCCGGCCGGTGAAGTGCGAGCTCCGCGCCCCACCGCCCGCCGGCAGCGCTGCTCGCTCGCTCTGCGTCCCACTCCAAACTTTTTTTTATTTGTCTTTTAATTGGTTGTTATTCCTCCGAATGAATGATCTTTCTTCTTCCCTAAAAGCAAACACAAACTCCTTTGGTTCGGAAGAGGTCTCGGCGGTGCTTTTTGGTTTCTCTGGAGATTTTTTTTCACTTCACAGCAACGATCTTTTAAAAGGCACCTTTTAGCTTCTTTTACCACATCTCATTTCCTTATTTTTCTTCCTTCCTGTTTTCTTGTCTTTTTTTTAACCCCAAATTGAAGGGGATTATAAAAATAAAAGAGTGAAACGCTTGCGGCTTTTTTTTTTAATTCTCTCTCCTTTCAAACTCTGCGAACACCACCTCAAAATAATATACAAGTGTGTGAGGAAGGGGGAAGAAAGCAGCCAACAACCCAAACACCCGCTCAGAACAGCTCTAACAACACGCTCTGTGTAGGTGACTTCTTTGACCAAATTTAGCAGCAGCTAATCATTAACATTCTGATACATATTCACAATCTTCCGAGGGGGGCCGCGGAGCATCCCGGGAGATGTAGTCCGCCCCGGGCGACCCTGCCTGAGAATACGGCCAGATTGACTACAATCACCGGCCCACCACGCGAGCGCTCTGGGGCGCTCTCCAAGTACCCCGCACGCCCCCGTTGCGGTAGGCGTCTCCAGCAACCAATCAGAGATGGCTGAGCATTAATCGCCGTTCTGTGTTAGTGCCCATCATTTCACTGCTGACAAATGGCAAGCCAGCGGGGAGGAGCCAACCCGGCTGAAACCCACGTGGGGGCCGGGCGTCGCCTGTAGCTCCGACCAATTAACGAAGAGGAATGAGGCTGGCGGAGGCGGGGCGGAGATGGCCCGCCCAAGGCGGAGCTTTGCCGTGGCTGACGTTCCTTAGCGCGAGCGTTCGAACCGAGGAAACATTTGTTCAGCTGTCAATCAAAGTAACGTGGGGCTGGGAGAATCGGCGACTGCTGCTGTTGCTGCTGCCCTGGCTGCATCTTCAGAATTAGGTGTTGGTGGCGGTGGTGGCGGCAAAATAAAGAGGGTGGAGGGGGCGGTGAGCCTGGAGGCTGGTCAAAAGATCTCCTTCCGAGTCTCGTCCTCCCGCCCTCCGATCTCCCAACCCAGACACCATCGGCCCCTCGCTCGGCGGCCGCGCCAGGAATGCGGACTAATTAGGGTCCAATGTCTCCTTAAAGAGACAAGCTCGGCCTTGTGTAACGCGCCGAAACCCCTGTTGAGACAAGAGAGGGAGGATCACGCTGATCCCACTTCGTTCGGTTCACATCAATTTTACGCGCCGCTGGAGCCAGCATAATTTTCCGTGTGAACGCGGGCTCGGGCCCCTGTTCTTGTTTAGAGCCAGAATTGGAGCCGCGAGATGCCGGCTGGGGCCGGGGCTGCGGGGTGGGCGGGGAACTCGTTCCTCCGAGCCCCGCGGGGGCTGTGATTGCCATTTAGCCCCGAGGCAAGTCCCACTCCCTCCACCCCCGGGGGCACTCGGGGAGAAAGCGCATCCCGACGCTCCATCAGGGGGTCGCAGGGCAGTCACCCTGGGGTCTCCGGGTGGAGCTGAATATCCGGGGAGCAGCCTCGCTGGATCTCCAAAGGAACTTTCCCGAGGTGAACCCCGCAGACAGTCGGTACTGAACCGAGCAGGCCGACGGGGCACGGGTAGAAAACGCCCCTGCGCGCCCTAGGACGTTCCCTCCCCGAGATCAGTACCAAGACTGCGCGTCTTTTTCCCGCTCTTTGGAGGAGCAAGTCAAGTTTGTTCCCGTTGAAACAGCAGGGTGCCACGCGGGCCCGAGAGATGTCGGAAAGGTGGGGATGGCCCCAGGGGCAGATGGGAAGGGAGAAAGGGTAGGAGTGGCTGAAGTGGGGCACCCCTAGGGAGGGGCCTAGGAAATGGGGGCGGCCCCAGTCAGTGCGCCCTTCAATCCTTAGTCCGTGTCCAGCTGAAGGCAGCTCCAAAGTTCAAGGGAAGGCCGCTGAACCTCGCGGTCTTTCCTAGCAAGCATCTAATCTTGGGAAAGGGGAAAAAATTCTGAAAAAGTCAAGAACAGTGTTGGCAAATGTAACAGGCTGGGTTTTAGACGTTTATTTCTAAGCGTGCTTGCTACTGTCACGTGATCTGTTGGCTGAGATGGTACCGCCGGTTTGGCGTTAGCGGAAAGTTATTCTTTTGAATGATATCCCTTTCCTCAGTGGACGACTCAGTGACTTAATGTCCAAACTAGCACATTCTGTGAACTTCCTTCCGTTCTGGCCACCGTAGTGAGCTGGTGCAAAGGAAGGCTATGATGATCTTCACCTGCCTCTGATTTCATACTAAACACCTGGAGCCAAAGTTCACAGAATGTTTCAATTCGGCAAATATTTTCTCCTCCATCCCCAAAATAAAAGGACACAGAACGCCTTTGGCGGTGTTCTGAACCTCTGCTGTTCCACACCTAGCTGGATGTGGCTGTTAAGCACTTGAAATGTGCCCGATTCAAAATGAGATGTACTGTAAGTACACATATACGTGAGATTTGGAAAAAATTAATGTGAAGAAATGCAGTTCAATAATTTATCATGATTATGTCAAAATTGTGATATTTTGAATAAATCAGTTTAAAATGTTAGTAAAATTAATTTAATCTGTTTGTTTCTATTTATTTATTTATTGTATTGTTCCAGGCAGGCCTGGAACACTGAAGCTCAAGCTATCCTCCTGCCTCAGCCTCCGGTGTACCTGGAACTACAGGTAGACACTACTGTACCCAACTTCCTTTTACTTTTTAAACTTTGTTCCCAGAAAAATCTGTGTGGCTCACATATTACCATTAGACAGTACTGCTCTGAAACCTTCCCAATAATCGAAAGTGAGAAGACTTGAGTGAAACAGTTTGTACACAAGGACAGTGAAGTTTCTAAGAACACCAGCAACAACCATGTTTTATTTTAAGGTTGATTATTTGCTTGCCCCAACTAGAGCATTTCAATGGTTTGTTAAATCGCCCACAGTGCCTCTCTAGGAAGTTCCATGTTCTCTATTTTAGCCAGAATGTTAGCAAGTTCTATGAGAACAGGGACCTTGTTGTGTTCACAGTTGCACTCCAAATGCCCAGAATTATGTCTGCCATCACTGTCTGGTAGTTGGTGCTCAGTAAATATTTATTGATAGCATTAATGAATGAACACTACATTGCATCCTTATCGAAAGCTTCCACATAATTTGGGTAATATTTATTGAAATTCTGTGCAGTTTTTTTCCCAGGACAGGAAATGAGAATTCTAAGAATAGAACCTGAAGAGCTGTTGAAAGGGTCAGTGGACAAAGAGGAAACTTTGCTCTGCTAGGAAATATCAAATCACTTGTATCAGGGATCTTTCACCTAATCTCCCTCAATGGTTTGTGTTAAGAGAAAAGTGGCTAGAGAAATTAAGATGTTTCTTTATTTTTAAAGTTACATTTTAAAATACAGCCCTTGGATGTATTTCACATTTTAGCCATATGGCAGAGCTATATAACTCACCTCAGTGTGTCAGAAAGATGACAAATGAAGCAACTGGTGGCCCAGCCCTAGCCCTAACACAGACTGTAAGTGGGGCTCATGGCTGCTTTTGTCTCCTTTTCTCTGCTTGTGCTTCTCTTATTGTACTTCTCACTCACTGTTGAGCCAAGCTCTGATGTTATCTGGGGGCTTCTCTTATCCCTACCACAGAGTTGGGGGAGACAGGCCAGAGGGGCGCGGTTCCAGAGTTTTCATGCAGGCGGCATTTGGCAGAAACTTTCATGTCAAAAGCTAGGCCTGGAAGCTCCAATCTTGAAGTGATATATGCCAAGCAAGCATACTTTTCACTAAGGTTAGATGTAAATCATTTATGACCACCAAATATTTATTAAACCTACTGTGTGCCAGAATGCAGGGATTTAGCCTCTTAGCTCCAAATTCACCCGCTTTGCCTGCTCAGGGAAACTGAATCTGAGCCCTTTAAATATTTTCTATCTGTTGCAAAAGCTTTGTCAATAGAGACGTTGCAGGAGGAAAGCGTTTGGCTTTCTGGCTCTGGTGTGCATACTGGGCAGGTTCCTGCAGCACAGGTAGCAAGCAGCAGCACCCAGCAGCCAGCAGCCAGCAGCTTCCTCCAGAAGCCTCTTAGGTGGCTTCGGAGCAAGTGCCTCTAATGAGACATCTCCCTCAAGAGCTTTCCCTGGAACCACAAAGAATGGATTTCCAACAAGTTCTGGAGTGTGGATTTCTGGCAAGTTCTAGAAGGAAGAAATCTAGCAGGACCCTCCTGCTATTCAGAAAGCTACAGCTGTGCCCACTCCAGCAAAGTCTGGATCTCAGCCAGTCCTTAGAGTGTGTCTGGGTCTTGGAGTAGCTCTTTGTGAGATGCTGCATCTCAGCCCTAGGTTAGTAAGTAGCTGTTCCTTAAATCTCTATTTCTGTATTATTTAGAGCACTCTTTTCCTCTTACCCATCCCCCTTTGCTCCAATTCCCTGTTATAGGTAATAATTTTTTATATCAAACTTTCCTTGTTGAAATTACTGTTTTTCTCTCTTGATCAGACTCACATTGATACAAAAAAAAACAACATAAGCAAAGTTTCTTTCTTGCTGGGGCCTACATTCTGACAGGGAGATAGAAAAGTTAAATAGCAGCATATTATGAAAGAGTGGCAGGAGTAGTAGAACTAGTTCAGATGGGAGTTCACAGAAGGTTTCTTGGAGAAGATGACATTTAAATAGGAGCCCGAAAGCCTAGAAAGAGTCAGCCAAAGCAAAAATCACTAAGAAGCTAATTTCAGGTGGATTCAAAAGCCTCGTTTTGAGGAACTATTGATGAATGGGAGCATTTTTTAAAGACTGGTACATGCTAGAGGCAAAGTAATATAAGATTAGGTCATGGCTACATCACTGAGTTCTGGTCACATTGAACTTCTTATGCCTGATAAAGCATTCATTTTCTAATCTGATTATAATAGAAAGCCATTGTGGTGGGAGAAAGGCTGTTAAGCAGGGAGTGACAATATCATTACAAATATCAACTTGATATAAGGTGCCTACATTTGCACTTGACCTAAGATTAAGAAAGTACCCTTTGTCCTATTAAAGAATAATCAAATTGTTTTTAATTGGGGGCAGCTGATAAAGAGTACAGACGCACACACCCTGCCCTTCCCACACACACATCCTCTGGTATTGCCACCACCTCACCCCCACCAAGGAGTAATGGGTCAATTTTAATTTGGTTAGAGGCTGCCTAGGCACGTCAGAATGTCAAGCTCTGCTTTGAATACACAGCTAGAACAGCAATGATCATAGAAAATCAAGAACATGCACATCCAGTTCTAGATCTGCAATTGACTGGCTCAGTAGCCACCCTCCCATCTATGTGAAGTTACAGATAACTGGACAGAAAACTCATGATTGAAAAATATTCAGGACATTGATGCTAAAGAGAGTGACAAATTTCTTAACTTGTCTGGTTAGGCAGAGCTTTGTCGCCAGCCGCCTCTGTGTTTAGTGGTGGAGGCTGCCAAGCCATCTTTGTGTTGGGATGTCCCTGCATAAAAAGCATGCAGGTACCCATTGCCTTTTTGTGGGGAGCGAACTTGGCTTGGGAGTGGAGTGGACAAATTTGCATAGGTACTAAGGAGGCTTCTGGGACAAAAATAACTTTCCTTATTGAAGTGCTCCATTATTTGCACCCTTTGAGATTGTCCCTAATTAAGTCTGTAGGCAAGAAGGAGCACAAACGCTTTCTCTTCCCTCCCAGAGATTATAGTGCAGACATGGTGGTGTATGTGGCAGGGGGCTATCTAGCACTCAACTTGAAATCAACAGGAGAATGGAGCAGTGACCCAAATTCACTAGCTGCAATACAGAGGCAGGAAGTATAGGTCTTTCTCATTCTGAAATAACTTTTTACTAAAGATATGAATCTCCATTTGGCTTAGACATCCTGGCATTAATGGGGTGCTCTGGTATAAATGGCTGAGTGTATGAGGAAGATAAGTCTGCATAGGACTCTTATAATCACACCTATGTCAACAATGGAGCTAAGGTAGACCCTAGACTTCTTGCTAGTCTGAACAATTGTTTTGAATAGTTAAAAAGAGCTGTGAACTTATTTATACTACTATGACACTGATCATATCTAAGAAATACACTACTAAAAATTACTCCCTTACTTGAGGAAAGCTCACATTATCTTTACTTTTCTAGAGTCTAGAAGGGATCTTTAAGAGCTGTTTCTGTTTAATTCTCCTGCCTTTAAGTGAACAAGGTATCATTATCCCCACTTTAAAGATTAATCAACTGAGCCTTAGAAAGGAGTTACTGTACTTGCCCAAGGTTATATGGCATGTTAAGTACTGAAGCAGAGATCAGAACTCTTGTCTCCTACCTCCTGATTTCATACCTTACATAAACCTGAGTTCCACAAGTGAGTATTCAATTAAAGTATGTAATTCGAGCACTATCCAACTCACCTTCCTGGTTCACGCCTCTCAAGCAGATGTTTTATTGTGAAAATGGAGGCAGAGGGTGAATGGGGGAGATGACTGTGTTGCATCTGTCACTGTGCAAAAGCTGAGACAGAATTACCATGACTGCAGGAAGCAAGGCTCACTCCCTTCAGCCTCCAACCACAGAGTGTCTGAAGGTTCAGTAAGGAAGTTCCAGAGAGATGAGCAGTGCTGAAGCCCTGGTCCTTTTACTTTCAGCGATCAGCGGGGTTCACACGGATGCAGCTGCTTTCGCTGTGCCTCTCCACAGGCTCCCACTCTTGCTAACTATCACAACAGCCCACGGGGCAGAAATTACAGGAGGAAATCTATGCATTTACTTTCTGAAATGAGTGGTGCGGGAACGGGGTAGGTGTAGGAAAGTGTAAATATCTTACTGCTTTGTACAAGAAAATAATTTATGAAAGTCTACTATTATTTTTATTTATTTTTCAAGATGAGGTCTCACTCTATTTGCTCAGGCTGGTTCCCAGTGGCACGATCTCACCTCACTACAATCTCCACCTCCCTGGCTCTTCCCACCTCAGCCTCCCAACTAGCTGGGACTATAGGCACAGGCCACCATACCTGGCTAATTTTTTGTATTTTTGGTAGAGATGAGACTTCACCGTGTTGCCTAGGCTGGTCTCTAACTCCTGAGCTCAAGCCATCCAACTGCCTCGGCCTCCCAAAGCTCTGGGATTACAGATCTGAGCTACCGAGCTTGGCCAGAAAGCCCAGTATTATCTTCATTAGAACTGGGGGTTAATTCATGGTCTGCCACAATCTGGTTAACTTTGGTTAATCTCTTTAGCCTTCCTGGTCTCATCTACATTGTGTTTTATCCTTAAAGGAGGTAACTATGCTCTCTAAACCTCTTTCCCCTAAATGCAAACATTTGCTGCTCTAAAAAAATGTTTTATTATCTCAGTGTTGGTCATATGGAATGGATTTTGAATTAGGATTATCTAATAAGGTTGATTATATTTTCCCTACCCATTTTTAATACTTCTGAAGAAATAAACTCCTGCAATGAAGATTATGTGGGGGAAAGTGGCTGCAGACACATTTTGTTGAAAATTGATTAGTTGTCTCATAAAGTGATCTAAACTGTAAGGAACTATATTCTTAATGCTACTATGTGGGCTCCTACTGCTATAATTCAATTCAGGACTTGTCCTCAATATTATGTAGCCTGGAACAATTCTGGTAAATCACATGACTTCCTTTAATAGCAATCCTTCTAAAATAGTGTGAGTGAGCCATCATTCACAGTGTAATATCTAGTCCAGTGCACTACTACTTTTAGAAAAGACAATGATATTCTGAGAAATGTTCATTCATGGAGACACCCTCTGCCTCTGCTCCTTGCTTTTATGTGGAATGAAATTCAAATGCTTTTATTATAGATTTTCATTAAATATGTCTGCAAGAGAGACCATTTGATACCTTATTTTTTATGAACCGAGAGTGTTTACATAGTACTGTTACATATTATTACCTCAGGTACTATGTAAAGGCACCAGCAGAGAAGCAGGATGGGCATTATAATCCCTGTTTTACAGACTAGGAAACTACGTTCACAGACACCAATGGCCTCTTGAAGATTATACAACTAGTAAAGCAAACAAGTTGGGAAGCAAACTTTTCAAATTCTACTTCTTTTCATTCTACTAGAGCTGCCTTTTTTTTCTTTGTCTTTTTCTTTTCTTTTTTTTTTTCTTTTAAGTCAGAGCCTCCCTTTGTCACCCAGGCCAGCATGCAGTGGTGAGATCTTGGCTGACTGCAACCTCTGCCTCCCAGGTTCAAGCAATTCTCGTGGCTCAGCCACCTAAGTAGCTGGGATTACAGGTGTGATGACCTGGCCTGGCTAACTTTTGTATTTTTAGTAGAGGCAGGGTTTTGCCATGTTGACCAGCCCAGTCTAGAACTCCTGACCTCAAGCGATCCACCTGCCTCAGCCTCCCAAAGTGCTGGGATTATAGGTGAGAGCCACAGCGCCCAGCCTAGAGCTGCCTTTTAATGCGTTGCAATGATTATCATGCTTTGTGCTCTACAAAGTGCTACCACATGCCACTTCCTTCCTTATAAAAACCCTGTTAGATTGGGAGAGCAGGTATTGTTGTGGCCATCTTAAAAATGTGAAAACTGTAACCTGGAGAAAAGTGACTAGCCTGGGTCAGACTTGGTGTGTATGTATCAACATAGGTACATACCAACTCAACAGTCTAAATGTATATGTATAAAAAGGCATTATCAGTATAACCCATATGCCAGGGAATGGATGTCCTTCTCTCCAGCCTCTGCTGGAATTTTTGTTTTCATAACTTTAGACAAGAATGACTCACCATCAACCCACATACAATAAGAAACTCAACATCCCTCTCAGCAGCTCCAGGGATTGCTGCAGGAGTATCTCTGTTTCTCTGTCATTTCTTGGTTCTGATGAACTTGATCTCCATTCTATGCTTCCTGCTCATCTGTCCATTTTCCACACCAGACTATCCTTTGGGACATCCTGAACTCTTCTGAAGTACCTTGACACAAGCCATGTGTGAACACTTTTACTGAAGTTTTGGGGGATAGAGGGAGTTAATGAGTCAGAAGGGCATACACTGAAAGTGGAATATCAACCATTGATTGGTTATATCTCTTCTTTGACATGCTCAGTAGCAGAGGCCACTCAGTCACTGTGCAGTCTAGCAATTCTCCTTCCCTCATCTACTCTCACCTCAAAGAAAATCTATGATTAGCATGACTGGCATACTTTTCTCCAGGACAGCTGCTACTGTGCAGTGTTTTTATAGCTTAGGGTAGATTTCTGAATCTGACTAATTTTTGCAACATCTATATGAAAGAGAGAAATGCAAAAATAACTCTCCATTCCCAATTTGTAATCCAAACTGAGGCACCTTTTATAATTTCTCCAGTGAGAAATTAAAGAGAAATTAAGGTTTGTAAAAGGAAAGTCATTCTGACAATAATCTTATAATCTCCAGGAATGACTTTCATCAAGGACTTAAAAAGCAGTAAAGAACTCTTTTTCCTTTATAAGGTTAAGAAATTTGGTTCTTATGCTTTCTTGAAAGGAAACAGTTTATTTTTAAATTCTTGGAGGAACTTATATTCTTTGAAATTTTTAACATATCATCATTCAGAAAATTACTATGATTGCAATTTTCATGTACAAATATGAAAATGTGAAACAATTGTCAGATATTTATTGCAAATTAGAAACATTTTTAATAACATTTACATTGCTGTCCAGCAATCCTTCTCTAAAAGCTTGCTTTGAAAACCGTAAACATGTGAATCATGTCATAAAGAATTAGATTCAGAGATCTCCTCTAACCTACAAAAACTGTAATAACAACTTTACTGAGCAAAAGATATGGTTAACTGTACAGTTTCTACCCATTCTAGAACAGGATGTTTAAAATACCCTAACATAACCACATTTAAGACTTAGCTTTTGACAATTTGAGAGAACTTTAGATTTTTGCTGAATGAAGGATGTTAGTCACATACATTTTTGAATTATTTATGCAATGCTTAGGAAAATTTATAATCAAAGTGGCATCAAAGTAAGTTTAATTAAATTTTTATTATCTGTAAAGCTACTGCATGCACAACTCGAACTTTACTAATTATTAAAACCAAATATATACAAAGTCATAGCTTAGGGAGGAAGAACTGGTAAATAGAGTACTAACTATTAATTCAACTGAATATTTAAATCTATAAAGGGATGTGTCATTTTGGTTTTGATATCACAAAGATTTAGAGTGCTGGAAAGGCTCTAATATGAATCTTGCCTCTCTAAGCTCTGTTATGTCCTGAAAAGGACTTATGTTTATTCCACAGCTAGGTTTTGTAATCAACCCCATTGGTAGCTAACATTTATTGAGTGTACCACACATCCTCATATAAATGATTGAATACAATCCCTTAATCTCCATCTCATCTTCTTTTTAAAGATGAGTCCATGGGGCCTCAGGTTCCCTAACTTGTCTAAGTTCAGCCAACCGGCAAATTCAAACCCAGGATTTTTTTCTTTCTCTGGAAGGTTTTTTGTTTTGTTTGTTGTTTTCCAAGATGCCTTCACATCAGAAAGAAATACGATGTTTAGATACATAATTGTGATATGAAATGTGTTTTGTTTTCTTCATTTTATTTTCAGGGAACAAGTTGTGGTTAATAACACATTTTATATATTTATGTTGTGAGATCTTTTCTGATATGAATCAGTAAGTCAACAAAATGGTTGCTAAATTTATATTTCCTCCGTTGAGCAAGGTTAAATTCTAATTCATTTGGAATTGTTTTCATGTTCTGATGAATAATCAAATGGTCCATTCTTTAAGCCCATCTTTTTATTTTTTAATTCTCAGCAGAGAAATAATCACTAAAATTAGTGTTTAAAATATAGAACTGGAAACATACTTAAATAACTATCCAAAGCCTATAGTTATTATGATACCCTGGGAACTTGGAATTAATTTAAGTTTCAGGCACAGTAACACGCAAAAAAATTCAATTATAAAAGAAGTTATCTTGAATAGCGGACACATACACACCCAAAGAACCCTGTGTGTGTTAGCAATTGATTTCATAGATAATTTCCTGTCCACTGATGACTGCCCCCAAATCTTTCTTTAATTACAGGGGAAAACTGAGAGTACTTAATAATATAGCTTAATTAGCTGCATTTCTTATATTTACACTAATAGACTGTGTTCTGATATACTTGTTTTGATAAGATTAGAAAACAAGCAAAGCTAGAACAAGGCACTGTATTGTTTGAGAAGATCTTTGATACATTTTAGCTTCACTGTTTCATAAAGATTATTTGTTCTTAGTAGAGTTGCTTGAGATAGTAGTCTAATATAAAAAAGAATATAATATTCATAACTTTTTTTTGCTAACAAACTTAAATTTATGACAGAGAAACATTAGAGATATCAAAATTTAGTGTCAGAGTTGAGAACAGAAATAAGCCGAATTCAACTGTTTGTTTTCTGAAGCCCTGCTGAATACATTGTCTGAATTGTACCACAGAAGGCTGAAAGCAAAACACGGGTGGGTCTATCAAACAATCCCTGACTCTGTTTATAACAACTGAAGCTGTGCCTTTCATATCAGAGTCCCATCAGAAAGGGGAGGGGGGAGGAAGAGATAAGCTCATCAGTGAAATAGTATCCTTTAACAACAACCAGTCACTTCCTGCAATCAAAACCATGCTAGCATGTGGCTTGTTCAAATAAAAATTACTGGACTGGAGCCAAACAAGGAAAAAGTAATTGATAATGTGGTTTTTCAGAAACCATCCATCCATCAAATGTGTCAGTTCTTCATAATACTTTATTTCCCTTCGAACAAAGATCTTTAAAATTCATTGTGTGCACTTAAAAACAAAGTGTCCTTGTGCTGGTTTATAAAGATTCTCTTTTAGTTTGGGTTTGTTTTGTTATTTGATTACATTCCCTCCCATCCTGCATTTTTTTCTCCCAGATAGTTGCTGGAAATTTCTGCCATTCTTAAACAAAGCATCTTTGTGCTGTATCAGCTTGCATTTTCCTTGGATTGTGTTTGGATGATGCCTTTTCACTGACTTCAGCACTGGAGTATTGTAGCCATAGCCTTAGTAAGTAGACTGTGACAAACAGATTCGCTAGCGCTTTTTGTGTGTTGCGTTCTATTAATCGGCCGGTAAGAAACACTTCTTGGAGTAAGGTACAGGACCTATTACAAACAGAAGAAAAAACTGATGAGGAAATATTGGATCATACTTGCAACTAGAGAAATCCATTAACAGTTACCATAAAAAGAAATGTTCCCCTTCTACTAATTCCTCCAATACATATGAAAATCTTATAACTGAAACTTTTCATTTATTATAGGATTCTAAAGATCAGTTTGCAAAACTGATAGTATGTCAGCTCACCAGCAGCTTCCAAAAGCAACAGCTATAAAGTAAATTTCAGCAACATTCAATCATTTCTCCTCTTTGTGACTTCCATATTAAAGCTGGGCTTACTAGAGATTTGCTGCTACACACAGACACACACACACACACACACACACACAAACACACACAAACACACACACACACACGCGATTCTGCCCAAATATGGTAAAGATCACACCTCAAAATTCATGGAGATAATAGTTTCCCAAAAATTAAATTTTAAATTATTGTTCTATGATTGAAACACTGAAAATATGAAAAATAATGAAGTTTTGGGCTAAGAAAATCCCCCATGTGATTTTGAAAGTTTTTTCACTTCTTTCAGCTACCTATTTTATGTCAACACAATCATGTTAGTATTTCTTTTGAATACTTTTAGTACTATCAACTTTTGACCCACCAAATACTTTAGAATTATATTTAGATTTTGTCTTCAGTATCTTGGCACTTGCTACCAAGGAACCAGGCCCTTAGGAGGTAGTTATTCCCTGTGCAGGCAGCTAAATCCTGGACAGAGAAGCCACTCGTGTTACCTCACCAGACATCTCAGTAAAGCTTCTTTTTAAAGAATGCCAGGGAGAAAAAGTTCAGTAACAGCAAAAAACCTCTCTACTACAAGTCTTGCTCCTGAAATTTTTCTTTTGACCTGCCCCAAATTAATACTGAAAAGTTACATTCATATCAAGATAATAATAACAATTTTTATGTGTACCTCATTTTTGCCTATGAGATGTTACTACTAGAATATCAAAAAGAAGCAAGTGTTCACTCCTTATCCCAAGATTGCAACACAAAGAAATACAAAGTATGTAGGGCATCAAGGTTATTTTTGGTGGTACAGATATTATTAATTTAGAAATGGTAAAGATGTCAACTACTATGCCAGTATTCCTGGTGAGTTCCTTGAAAACAAGACCTAATTTAGCTTTTTTGTGTGTGTGAGAAATTACAAGAAAGTCAATGATACAAATTCTGTTTTCAAAGGTACTCACAAAAAAGAATGCAAAGAAAAAATAGAAATATTTTTATCCTTTGTTTTTCAGCTAGAATTTGCCTTATGTCAAGTTTGCCCATTGTTTCACACTAGGTCTTATGAGAAGATAAAAATGAAACAGAATAACTTTTTTTTTGGTAATATTTTAATGTTCTTTGACTTATTGTTTGTTTTGTATTTTCTTAACCTGAACTTTTCCCTATTCTGCCAGAGGCATCTAAAAACATGCTTCAGAGAATTTTAGGATTGTTATAGAAATGGTTCAAAATAGAAAAAAAAAGCTAATATTCAATTTCTGATATTCAAAAGGGATATGTCACGAGTCAATGTAGTCTTGAAAGCCAGGCTTTCTCAAAGCAGAAAGAGCTTTCCAGAATCATCATATCATGACATCAAGAGCTAGGCATGAGGCCAGGCATGGTGGCTTACGCCTGTAATCCCAGCACTTTGGGAGGCTGAAGCAGGTGGATCACCTGAGGTCAGGAGTTCTAGACCACCCTGGACAACATGGTGAAACCCTGTCTCTACTAAAAATACAGAAACTTAGCTGGGTGCAGTGGTGGGTGCCTGTGATCCCAGTTACTCTGGAGACTGAGGTAGGATAATCACTTGAACTCAGGAGGCAGAGGTTGCAGTGAGCCAAGGTCGCACCATTGCACCCGTCCCTTGACAACATGAGTGAAACTCAGTCTCAAAAAAGAAAAAGAAAAGAGCCATGAGTGACTATATGATTTCTTTTATGGAGAGGAGAAGCTACGCAGTGAAACTTGCTACCCTGGAATAGCAGGATGATATAATGACAGAAAATGAAAAAGCCCAGACTTATTCCTCTTGGTCTGAGGGATTTGGGGGGAAGTGAGAGGAAGGCTAGCAGTGATGAGGCTACCATCTTTTCTCTTGGGGCCAATGTTCTTTGGGTGGTAAGGCACATTCGACACATAAATCATTTCACTGATTTAATAGATATGTTTTCACACTTTGGATGCATGAGGATGTGTCACAGCTTTCTGGACATTATTATTAGGTTATTATTATGTTATATTAGTCGTAGCAGTAGTACACAGAACGATGGTACATCTTAACACCAATGGCATCTTAGAGTGAATGAAATGTGTTAGGTTGAGGAGAAAAAAGAAGAGTGCAGCCTCTGTCTTCCTTTCCACCTGGGGCTGTGTCCTCACAGACTGCTCTCAGCAATCAGCAATGGCTCTATGAAAGTAAACCCATATATCCTCCAGGGTGAGGTAGAAGGTGGACCTCCTCCATCGTTAGCTGCTTCTCTGTAGCATGAATGAGGTCTAGAATATCAAAGGAGGGTCTGGAAAGCTAAAGGAGAGTTGAGTAAGAACCTTCTAGCAGGAGGGCAGTCACTGTGTTAGGGGCAGCAACTGAGGGCTGCTGGCAGACTGGCTGGGCCTGTATCTATTGGGAATCCTTGGCACCAGCAAGGGTGAACATGGGACTAAGTCACCAGGGAGGTGATTGGCTGTAGATCAAGCTGAAAGAGAAAACTGACGTCACCTACACTAGTCCCAGGCTTTAGGACCAGGTCCCAGCAGAGCCTCCTGGAAGGAAAGCCACCTTCTGTGGTCATTAGTTTCCCAGCCCAGAGATCTTCTGCAGCAGTAGACTTCACGAGGGTCCATCCCTTTTAATTCAAATGAATCCCCTCTTTATAAAGCTGGGCTTATTGACTAAAGACCATTATTATGTAAAGACTGAATGAGAGGAAGCCATTAAACATGCTCTTTCACCCCTTTTGTGTTTATAGCTACCCAGAAATGAACATCAATATTTAACTGTCTGGATTATTTTAGGCTTGTAAAAAACCAATTAGCTATGACTCGGTCCCAGCGTATGGAGCCTTCGTGGAGCAGAGTATGGGAGTGTTTAGTTCTTGTGGTCAGAAGCAGAGAGCTTGGAGAAAGGTTAGAGTGGCAAGGGTCATTGCTGGGTTAGTGGGGTCTCGTGGGATGTTCCATCCTAAAGGAGAAGGCCGTAGCCAGGTTAGTATGCAGCGGCCCTTGTAAGGCAGTCAGAGAAGGATCCAGCAGGATTGTTGGCAGCACACAGAACCCTTGGCCGGGAGAGCTGCGTCGCTGAAAATACATCACCGACTTGAGCTTTTCATTCCAGGCAGTTTCGGACCATCCCTGCCTTGAGATAGAAACCTCCAGGCTTCTAGAGTATTTCTGATTTCTCCTAATAAATAAGTCCTCCTCTCCAATCAGAGCATACGTATTTTTGTATGAAAATAAGGCCCCATCCTCAGACTTAACAGATCTTCTGTAGGGACATCTATATTTGGCCTGGGGCAGACAGAGTGGATTCTGTGGACCTGGACTTATTAGGAAGTTTCCTTAGTGGTCCAGATTCCCATGGTTTCTGTCTTAGTCCATTTCATGTTTCTGTGAAAGAATACCTGCCAGGCACGGCGGCTCACGCCTGCAGTCCTAGCACTTTGGGAGGCCGAGGTGGGTAGATCACGAGGTCAGGAGTTTGAGACCAGTCTGACCAACATGGTGAAAACCCATCTCTACTAAAAATACAAAACTTAGTTAGGTGTGGTGATGCATGCCTATAATCCCAGCTACTCAGGCAGCTGAGGCAGGAGAATTGCTTGAATCTGGGAGGTGGAGGTTGCCGTGAACTGAGATCGCACCACTGCACTCCAGTCTGGATGACAGAGCAAGACTCCATCCAAAAAAAAGAAAAAAGCGGGGGAGGGAAGAAGGAAGGAAGGAAGGAAGGAAGAAAGGAAGGAAGGAAAGGAGGGAGGGAGGGAGGAAGGAAGGAAGAGAAAGAGAGAAGGAGAAAGAAAAACAAGAAAGAAAGAAAGGGAGGGAGGGAGACAGAGACAGAAAGAAGGAAAGAAAAAAAGAAATAAAGAGAAAGAAGGAAAGAATATTCAAAACAAGGTCATCTATAAAGAAAAGGAGTTATATCGTTCATGGTTTTGCTGGCTGAATAGTTCAAGGGCATGGCCCTGGCTTCTGACAAGGGCTTTCATGCTGTGTCATAACGTGGCAGAGAAGGTCAAAGGGGAGGGGAGTAGACACAAGGGAAGAGGGGGATGCTCTGAGGGGGGATCCTGGTTTTACAACAATCCACTCTCATGAGAACTAATCCAGTCTCCCAAGAGTGAGAACACACATGCTACAGCAAAAATAGCACCAAGCCTCTCATGAAGGATCCACCCCAACCAGTACACCTCTTAGCAGGTGCCACCTCCCAAAACCACTAATTTGGGGATCAAATTTAAACATGAGTTTTGGTGGGAACTAAAAAACCATATCCAAGTCATAGTAGTCTCTGATGCTCAGAGGGCCAGGGTAATTGTCTTTTTTTAATTCTTTTTTCTCTCAGACATCATTAGTTTTCTATCCAATATCTACTTATCCATGTCTTCCTTACTTATGGACCCTCATGTCTGTTTGTGGCAAAAAAGGAACCAGTCCCACGTAAGACATGTGATTTCCCAAACTTCACAGGAGCTGGAGGTCATCAAAGAGGAATAAGTGAAAGTTTTCTGGGTGATGGTTTTGGGGAGAGATTTTACTCCTTTCATCAGTGGACAGACTCAGTTGGCATGGCCTTTCTGCCTTAAACTCAGACACATTGCCTGGATCTGCATTGGAATCCCTATGTGGCTAATTAGAGCAGAGAGTCCAAAAGTCAGTTATATTTCACATCTGCATTTATTCAGCTATTATTTATTGAGCACCTGCTACATTTCAGGCCCACTGTACAAAATACAGACACAGAGTTCATGTTATCACTCCTGTCCATGATTGCATCCCTGAAGGCTTCTGATTGTAACAGAAATTACTGTTGGTTTAAGCAATAAATACATTAAAATATAAATACAAGAAGGAAGGGGATTCATAGAAGACACTGGATATGAAGAGTTTCACTGTAAGACTTAAACACGTGATTTGAGAAACAGATGGAAGACAAGGAGGCCGGGCACCAGGAGGCACCGCATGCTCACTCCCGGGAATGGTCAAGTCAGAATGAGAACACGGCCACCATCACAGCCCTCAAGCAGGGCTGTGATCACACGTGCTTCTGCCGCTGCTGACTTTTGCCCATATTCAAGAGCCAGTATCTTTGGAGACAGCATCAAATTCTGCTGAGCTTTCTCACCTATCTAGACACTAGCGATCTCAGAAAATGAGTGGATGCTTTCCTTTTCAGAAAAGGGAAATGATGCCTCCACCGTTGCCCTATTTCTTCGTGGGTGGGGATGATGAGACCACCATTATGCCGAGGCCACAGTGTTGTGCCAAACACTTACAGACTCCATAGGGATGTCACCATGTTCATGAGGTCAAAGAAGAGACCTAGAGCCAGCAAACAAGACATGCGGTTTTACAGGGGACTTACATGCATGGGAGAGAGTCCAGTGGTGATGGGTTGGACAGGAGAACCACAACTACTTACCAAAGGCGTGCAGTTCGTATAGCATTTTCACTCATCCTCTCTCCAGCAGCCTCCACATGGCAGCCTTTACTTAAACCAAAATAAAAGGCTTCAATCCCCTGTATGGTCTGCATTCTACAGGACAGGGCTCAGATGTTCCTCACAGATAAAGAATAGATCTCTAGGTTGACTACTCCTGGATTCCTTAGCTTGTACTCTGAACACATATTTCAGGTGCTTCTCTCATACAAGGTCATTCTCAGGGGATTTTCAAGTCAAGTTATCGTTGTCAGGTGCGTCTACCATGGACACACTCACAGTTGAAGGTAACCCCAAAGGAGATTGTAACAACCCCAAAGGACATTGGGAGATCATTCCCCCAAAGGAAGAAGGATCTATGATAAGGAGCAAGTAATTTAAAAAAAAAAGTCCATGACGGCAAAAATTAGTTACATAGAGTATTAGGGTCTTCAAGGTCAAAAGCAATAAAAATAACTTTTGTACAGATTTTAACATATTCAAAGTGCATCCGATCTTCACAGGACTGAGATTCAGGCAAAACAAGTATTACATCTGAACCTCGAAAACTCAGGATTATTTTTATAGGATATAAAGTGTTCAGTTATTATCTGACTTTTTATTTAAGAGGAAAAAGATGTGTAACTTAAGCATGCAACAATTTCAACTGGGAATGCCTTGTAACTTTTGGAGTATAAACAAAATCTTCTGTGGACAATGTTTATTTATATAAACAAGTGAACTAGTCATCTGAAAAGTGAAGGTATTCTGCTAAGAAGTTAAGGTGATTATTTTTCATTAGACTCTTCCCAAATTTTATCTCAAATGCTTATCATATTATGAAATTCTTATTTTCAAGAGAAAAATCTATGTAACGGCCTGATCTTAAGCCTAACTGATATAAAATAAGGATGGCAAACATGACATATATCTTGTTACTCTCCTGTCTCTTGACCTTGGTAGACATAACTAATCATGGCATTCTTTCCCACAGAATCCAGATGGCCTCAGAATCCCTCTCAATACAGCACTGTACGCAGTCCCTGCTAATCAATCAGAGTTGGCAATTCTAGAGCAGTGTTTAATATAAAGTGGTAATGGTTAGGGATTTGTTTTGTTTGTCCAGAATGTTGATGTTCTGGCTAGAGGATTCTTCTGGTAACAGTCTTCCAAGCTTATGGCTCAAATCCTGGCCGTTTTGACACTGTTGGTTAAACTGTAGCCTATGGTTTCTTGGGTTCAAACCACATGTCTATCAAGGCTGAAGTTTTAGAGAATGTGGTAGAAAAATATGATAGTGAAGTTTGGGGGCTTCCTCTTAGGGCATTCAGTATGGTGCTTTGAGAAGAAGCCACACTTTTCCCTTGCTGAAAGCATATTGGCAGGGGAGAGAAATAGCTTTGTTAAGCAAATTCATTTCTGTCCTTTGGGAACAGTCCTATATTGCTGAATGTCTGGTATTCATGCACTGGCAAAGTAGAAAAGTCCGTTTCTCAGCTCAAGCTGAAGTGGAATACTGGGAAAATCCAGGCGAATTAGGAAGTCTGATCTCCAAGCCCTCCCAAGCATTGCCTGGTGTTTAAAAGGAGATTCATTTTGCCTTCCTTCTCTATCCATCCTCCCAACCACAAGACGGAGGCAGACAGCCGATTCTTTAAATTCCTAAGCAGATACAAGCTAGGAGAAAAGTGTTGATGTTTAGTTCAAGTATCAGGTTGGACCACATTTCTGATGCTGGTGACTAGGTGGCTGTGATGTTGCAGAAGAAATCCCATACCTGAATACGGGAGTCAGCGACTGCTTAAGCCCCAAGGAAATCCTTAGCGCTTTGGGATTTCCTTCACCAAATTGTAGGTGAACTGGATGGATGGATGAATTGTCCAAACTTTTCAAAGCCTCTTTCCCTTCCCTCAGGGTTGCTGCAGAAGAAAATTGAGGAGGAAAATCACCCAGCTGGCAGAATCTGAGCTACCAGCTTGGCCAATTAAAGAACTCAATATATTGCCAGGGCAACAATTCAACACATAGAAGCCAGTGAGACCCACTAAAGCTATCATTTATCTTATTAGCTCTGTCCAGTATAATAATTTTTGTGTTTTTTTTCTGTGAAGCTGGAATTATCTTCCTACTAAAGCCACACACGCAATCCCTAGTGGTGACTCCCAAAGGAAATTGGAACCCGGGGGGCAAGGATCAATAGCATGGATCAATGCCAGGTGGCATTTGCCCCTTCATGTAGCTCTTGCTCTTGTTTTCTCCATGTTTAAGTGAGAAGTTTTGATTGGTGTTATCCTACTTTTCTTCCATCATTAAATATTAGTGTCAGAATAGTCACATTTGACTATTCTGGACAGGAACAGACAGTATCCTGTGATACTGGACATCAAGCAACTGGCATTTAGGTGGGCTGCTTATATCTATGATTATCTGTGGGATGATTACATTTTGTAAACTGGTAACTATATTGGTTATCTATTTCCACAAAAATTCTGCTAACATGCAACCACAAAATGTAGTAGCCTAAAACAACAACCATTTATTTAGCTCATGAGTTTGTGGCTTGGTTGGGTAGTTCTTCTAGTCTTGGCTAGGCTTGGCTGATCTTGGCTTATTGGTGCATCTGTGACTTAGCTGGTGGTTTGGCTGGTGGTTGGCTGGTCTAGAATATATTCACCTAAAACAATCTGGTTCTGCCTGCAGGGTCTTCCCTCCATCAGATTAACCTGGGCCTGCACTAATGTTGGTGGCAGGGTTTTAAAAGAGTAGATGTTCATAGGGCCCCTTGAAGCCTAGGCTCAGAACTAGCTCCCAGTCACTTCTGTCTAATTTTATTGGCCATAGCAAGTCACAAGGCCAGTTCAGATTCAAGGAATAGGGAAACAGACTCCACCCTTTGATGGATGTTGCTGCCGTCACGCACAGAGGCATGTGGGAAATTATTTAAATGGTAAGACGAGATTATTGAGAGAGCTAGGTGGCCATGAAATGGACAGTGGTGGAGATTTATCTCTAAGATCTGCCCAACACTTTTCCAAGCAGCACTCACCTTGTCTCTTCTAAGAAAGGCTTATTTTAACCACAAGACTTACTTGAATGGAAGCTGAACTTCCCGTAGACTCTGCTTCCTTGGCCATAGTGATTGCCAGAGACAGACACTTGAATCAAGCTAGGTTAATCAGAGTACCCCATATCGTGCTTTCATGATTGGCCTAGAAGTTAACAAGGCCTAATGTAGGCCATTCAAAATGCTTTTATAAGTGGGACAGGTAAGAATATATGAATCCAGAAACTGACATCAGCCACAGAAGCACAGAGAAAGAAGCCTGTGGCGATGAAATTGACATCCAAAGAGAAGCAGTCCTTGGAAGGAGGAGACCTGAACCTTGGGCAGATTCTGTTCCAGGTACAGTTATCCCTGAACCCTGCCACACTCATCCTTGCTATGAGCTGCTTTGGGAAGGCAACTCTTTCTCTCTTAAAAAAAAAAAAAAACACACACACAATCTGGGAGCTGGTTCGTTGTAACCAAAGTAGTCTGATATAGGTGTGATTTGGGAAATAGACCTCCTGCCTCAAAATTTCCTCTCAATGTATTTGCGATTCCCTCTATTAGCAATCGATCATTTGGGCTAGGAAGGTATATGAATAGGAAGGAGCCACATGTGTTGACACCTCTGTATAGGGCCTGGAAAGCCTTCTGACTCAGACCTCGCAAAACCGTTGTCACCTTTCAACACTCAGCTCATCCACATTTCGAAGACTTTTTCTCTCTCCTTTTACTGCCACCTCAAAATTAGCGGGCTTTTCCACTTTGTGCTGCTAAAATATTTTTGACACATTGCTAGGGTACAACTCATATATACATATTCTTTGCTTACAGCTCTATATGCATCACCCTATTTAAACTGTGATTCCTTCCATTAGGCTAAACGTTTAAAAAAAAAAAATCTGGTTTGCTTTTGTATTCTTGGAGCATAGTATTGCCCTGCTTTATTTAATAAAAGCACAAGTATTCTAAAGGTTAGTCTATTAAAACTTTAAGCCATTAATACCTTAGCTTGAATTCAGTGATAAACATTATTTAAGAATATATTCATGCAACCATGAGTAGTTTTAAATCTTGGCTGCACAGTGAAATCACCTGGGGAGCTTTTTAAACAAATTGATGCTTGAGCCTCACCCCAGACCAATTAAATCAAAACTTCTGGGATTGGGGCCTAGGCATCAATATTTTTAATAGATTTTCAAATGGTTCAAATATGCAGCCAAGATTAAGAACCATTGCTGTATATATGGTTTCTGTCCGTTACAAAGAACTAGAGCTGAAGAAAAGATTCCATCTAGTTGGGAGGAAGGCTTCATGAAAGTGGTGATTTTTGAATTAAATCTTAATGGGTGGGTAGAATTTCAGCAGGGAAATGTAAGAGGAGAAAACAAAATGTGTAACAATAGGAGAAGCAGCTATGTATAGAGAAAATGGGATGTCCAGGTAATCTACGGTGTAGAATGTCCTGAGAAATAGCATTTATGGTGCTATTAGCACTCTGTGCTAAGCATTTTATACACATTTCTCACTTAATCATCATCATTACTTTCTGAAAAAATAACTGTTTTGTGGATAAAAACACTGAGGCATAGGTAATTTAAACACTTGCTTAAAGTTGTACAACTAGCTGGTGGTGGATCTGGGACTTAAGCCCAAGTCTAGGCTGGTCTCCAAACCAATGGATGGAGCTGGAAGGTGGGTTGCACCTGTTGGCAGCTACCTTGGTTTCCTGCCTCTGTCTTCTCTAACTGAAGTTATCAATGGCTCATAGGAGCAAGCTCAGGACCATCTGACTTCTTGAGTAAATATCAACAGGGTTAGTACATTTGGCAGTGGCCTGAATTTCCCCTGCAGGTGGGGCTTCGCATGGTTCTCTCCAGAATGAGCTCTGGTGGCCCAACCACATGGCTGGCTGCCTGCCTGCCTCCACTCAGGTCCAAGCACCTAAGGACAGAGGGAAACTTGCCTCTCCCTTCAGCTGCAGGATCCCAACTCCTTTTGATGACCCAGATTTCCCAGAACTATGTCTGAAATGTTTGTTCTATGTCTCCAATCTTCCATATTTATTTTACTCCTGATTTTAGAAATGACCACGGGGCACTATTCCCAGACACCACAAATGCCCTCTTCCAAGGAGGCCATAGCACCCTGACCACTTCCCATCCAAGTCCTACTTTTTCTCCCTTCCAACTGGCATCATGCTGCTAAGCCACAAGCCTGAGCTGGCCAAGTTAAGGGAGAGGCCAGATTGTGCCTGTCAAGCTAAGCACTGAAGATTTATTGCTAAATGTTCTTTAACAGGAGAGTGCTAGATCAAAAGGGAAATCAATAGGGAGATTTTTCTAGGAGAACTGGAAAGTGAGACTAACTGTAGTTCAGAAATATATTATTTAGAACTCTCTTACTGCATGTGACAGAAAACCCAATTTAAACTCATTTAAGCAAATAGAAGGAGGAATTGGCTGATAAAACTGAAAGTTCAGTACTTGTATCTTCAGGTAAGGTTTGATCCAGGGGCTCAAATAATGTTATAAGGAATCAGTTTCTTGATTTTCTCTGTCTTGCATTCATGAGCTTCCTTCTTGAACTCTATATATGGGTTCTCTAAATCTCTAATATTATTTCACTGTTAGTGCTAGTCATCCCAGCAGAAAAGACAATTTTATTAGTGCACCTTCCCAGGATTCAGAATTAACTATGCTTGAATTAACTTGAGCTTCTGCTGATTTCTAAACCACTCAGCGTGCCCAAAGGGATGGAATTCTGATGGTAGGACAGGCCAGGCTCATGTGCCTACCTCTGAAAAAGCAATATGGCGAAGGAAATTCAGGGCTTTGGTAGCCTAAGCACGGATCACAAGATCCGTCTCAAACCACATATTCTGAAATTAGGAGTGGGGCTAACTTCAGATTTCAAGTATTGTAACTGGGAGAAGAAGAGAATAAATATCAAAAAGACAAAAACAACAGATGACCACTACAGAAAGCTATTTTGGAAATCCAGGCCTTGCCCAGATAAAGTCTCTTCTAACATGTGGCAAAGCAAGGAATATAACGGGGTTGTCTTCGGCCGCCTACAATTCTCACATCTGCACCAGCACAGACTGGCGCATGGCCACCAGACAAATCAGACCAGTTAGGAGCCAGTGAATTCGTTCTCATCATTTCTGCTAAATATGGGTTAAGTTACGGGGCAGTCCAAGCTTTAGGAAATTTATAGCACCTTCTCAGCATTCATGTTAATAGAGATCATGAATAATTGAATCCCACAAGTAAATTCAATATGTCACTTTTTAAAATCATTTTACTTTCGTCACCAACCTTTTTGTCAAAGCTGTTAAGAAGTCATTAAATTAACTTATTGAAGATTTCTGTTTCTATATAGTATGGACTATCATCTCATAAACAGAAGAATAGGCCCACCAGTCTAGAGATGGAGAAGCATCAAGTGTGAGTAATCTACAATTGGCTATTTATCTTTTTTTTTTTAATTGCGTTTTAGGTTTGGGGGTACATGTGAAGAACATGCAAGATTATTGCATAGATACACTCGTGGCAGTGTGATTTGCTGCCTTTTTCCCCATCAGCTATATCCCCATCACCTATTTCTCCCCATGCTGTCTCTCCCCAACTCCCCACCCACCGCTGTCCCTCCTCTATTTCCCCCCAACAGACCCCAGTGTGTAGTGCTCCCCTCCCTGTGTCCATGTGTTCTCTATTTATCTTTTGATATTCCAAAGTTGAGTGAGAATTACTATTTATTGATGGTAAGTAATATAGATGACCCCCAGGTTTGGTTGATTGGTGTGTTTTATGAAAATCAGCTTGACATGTTAGTATAGCAGTTTCATGCTGACAGATGCAATGTGGTCATACGCTCAGTTCCATCATATTTCTTAGAATTTCATTGAACAAAACTGACATGGGATAAATTTAAGGCCTCTGGCATACAACCCTATTACGGCTTCATATATAGGACTTAAATACAAAGTCGACAAAATGATCCAACTTAGCTCCCACGTGTTCATGACACTCATTTAGGAAAAGAAAGAATAGCTGTCAGTTCAGATGGAAAGACACAGAGAACATTTGTGAATGGCAGGAGCCAACAACTAGACTGAAATCAGCTTAGAAGTTTCCAAGTCCTCCATCTCCCCTCAGTTCATGCCCTCTCTGTTATCTTTTCTCTTGTTCTTTCTCCATCCTTGGCAGTTTTGTATTTAATTTAATTAGCTATTAAGCAAAAGTTTTAAAGATTATCCATCAACTTTCTCAGAATTAAAATAAAAGATATAATGTACTGTTTTCAGAGAGAAAGGCAATAAACTGCTTAAAATGGAGGGCTCTATAGTGTGACTGCCTCCAAAAGCCCCAGTTATTTCTGGTGATATGATTTTAAGAAGTTAATGGATTTCCTTTAGCCTTAGTTTTTTACTCATGTGAAAAGGAGACAATAATAGTACTTAACTCTTAGGTACTTTGGCACATATAGTGAGCACTCAGTCTGTCATCATCACCACCATTACCACCAACACTATCATCAACAATTTATACTTCTAGAAAAAAAAAAAACATTTTTTCCAGAAATTTAGAAGTTAAGAAAGTCTCCATGAGGGTGTAAGGGGATTTATTAATTATGTATATGATATGTAAAATCTTCTACAAGAAGGTATGATCAGGAGAGGTTTTTTTCTTTTTACTTTAAGTAAACTAAGAACTTTAAATGGTGGGATACATGTGCAGAATGTGCAGGTTTGCTACACAGGTATACATCTGCCATGGTGGTTTGCTGCACTTATCAACCCATCATGCATTAGGTACTTGTCCCAATGCTCTCCTTGCCCCCCACCCCTCAACAGGCACTGGTGTGTGATGTTCCCCTCCCTGTGTCCATGTGTTCTTATTGTTTAACTCCCACTTATGAGTGAGAACATGCAGTGTTTGGTTTTCTGTTCTTGTGTTAGTTTGCTGGGAATGATGGCTTCCAGCTTCATCCATGTCCCTGCAAAGGACATAAACTCATTCATTTTTATGGCTACATAGTAATCCATGGTGTATATGTGCCACATTTTCTTTATTCAGTCTATCATTGATGGGCATTTGGGTTGGTTCCATGTCTTTGCTATCATAAATAGTGCTGCAATAAACATACATGTTTATGTGTCTTTATTGTAGAATGATTTATAATCCTTTGGTACCTAGTAATAGGATTTCTGGGTCAAATGGTATTTCTGGTTCTAGGTCCTTGAGGAATCACTACAGTGTCTTCCACAATGCTTGAGCTAATTTACACTTCCACTAACAGTGTAAAAGTGTTCCTATTTCTCCACAGCTTCACCTGCATCTGTTGTTTCCTGAATTTTTAATAATCTCCATTCTAACTGGCATGAGATGGAATCTCACTGTGGTCTTGATTAGCATTTCTCTAATGACCAGTGATGATGAGCTTTCTTTCATATGTTTGTCCGCCACATAAATATTTTCTTTAAGAGGTGTCTGTTCATATCCTTTGCTCATTTTTTGATGGGGTTGTTTGTTTTTTTCTTGTAAATTTGTTAAGCTCCTTGTAGATTCTGGATATTAAACCTATGTAAGATGGGTAGATAGCAAAATTTTCTTCCATTCTACAGGAGAGATTTTTAAACACAGGCTTGATAAGATTCTTCTGTTTTAAGATCCATTAGCTCTTGCTATTAATGCAAAGGAATGTTCAGGATGTCTTGGAACATTTTATTTCAGTCAAGCAAACATAGCATGGGCACTTTTGCATATAAGGAGAAATAAACATGTTTATGCAATGTTCCAGGTTTTCAAAGTGCCTTTAGTCACATTTTTCTTCATTAGCATTAGCCTGAAGCCCTTAGCATGAGCCCTGTGTGAACCCGTGTGTAAATGCCCAGATCCCCTTCCTGCATTCCTGTATAACCCCTTGTTCTGCTTATTGTCCACACGTCTCTCCATATCCCCATGCATCTGTTCTCTGTCTCTACCCCTGGAGGGCTGACCTGCACCAACCAGCTCCCTTGTTCTTTGGCTTCATTGGGATTTATGATTAGAATGCATCAGGAATATGAGGTTGGGGTATCTATTCCTTAGGCTCAAGCTGTCAATATTCTGTCCGTCAGCTGCTTCCTTCTGTAAGGTAGCCATTCCATTAAGCAGTGCAATGCAGCTTCCATTGACTGCTCCATTCTTTTCCCTTTGGTCCCAAGAGTGACAACAGCTTCCTGTCTGTGAGCCCTGCACCGCCCCCAGACCTGGAACTGCCTGATTCCTTGCTGATTTCCCTAAGTCCTTGCTCACACATTTGTAAAGAGGCTATTAAACTCCCCTCAGTGGTTACTTTGGATGTGCTGTTTTCTGCTGAGTTTCTAATCTATTCCCTATGTATAGCTTAGTCTTATAGACTACAGACAGAAAATTGACAGAAAATTCTGATAGATAAACATTTCTTCCACTCCAACACATTAAAAACACCAACAAAACAAAAAGGCATTTTTTTCTAAGTCCTATTGCCATAATTAGTAACTGTTTTTCTACTTATTTTATATAACTGACACCAATAGTAGAGATGCAGTATTAACAGAAATCTATGTGAAAGGAAATTTTAGTCATGATTTTATGACCCCACATACTGAACTTCTTTTATTTTGTTTTTTTGGTTGTGTACTTCATAGGAAAGACACATTTTCTTTCTTTTTTTTTTCACGTTATGTTATATCATAAATTTTCCCCATATGCTTACAATTTTAAATGCTTTTAATTTTTTCATTAAGAGTATACAGTGTAGCTTTGACATTTTTTTCTCATGTATCATAAAGGTTGCAAATCATTTTTATTTAGGGATTGTTATAAAATTTTATATAGCACCAAATATGTTTCTTTGGAAACAGTTTCAAAGAATTTATTATTGGATTCAAATCTCATAATTGGAAACAAATTCACACATATCAGATTCTTTAATTAGCACATGCCAAACTTTCTCTCTTTTTATTATTGGAAGTAACTTTGTTGGTATTATGTTTTTATGTTCCTAGAAATGGATCTCCTTATAACCTTTCTACCTGATCTCATGTGGCTTTAGATTTTGTTGAAACAATTCTACTGTAGAATTTTAAGTGCGAAGTGGGGAAAATGGTCTCTGAAACATAGGCCAAAAAAGTTCAAATGTGAACTGGGAGAAAACAAAAGAAAAAAAGCATTTTTTGGAGAGAATAATTTTCAGTATAGATCACCGTATTAGCCTGTTCTCATGCTGCTAATAAAGACACACTTGAGACTGGGTAATTTATAAAGAAAAGAGGTTTAATGGACTCACAGTTTCACATGGCTGGGAAGGCCTCACAGTCATGGCAGAGGGTGAAAGAGCAAAGGCATGTCTTGCATTGTGGCAGGCAAGAGAGTACGTGCAGCGGAACTGCCCTTTATAAAACCATCAGGTCTTGTGAGATTTATTCACTATCATGAGAACAGCAGAGGGGAAAACCTGCCCCATGATTCAATTACCTCCCATAGGGTCCTTCCTATGACACATGGGGATTATGGGAGCTACAATTCAAGATGGGATTTGGGTGGTCACAGCCAAATCATATCAAGCACATAGGTAAAAATATGGCCAGATTAATTCCCTCTGCTGGGTTGAATCACAAGCTATTTGTGTCTTTGTAGAAGACCCTGTCTCTGTGCAAACTTTTAAATGGGAAGAGGCTTCACAATGGTGCAGAATCAGAAACTGATTCCCATACATTTTTCTGCTAAGTAAACATATTTCTGAATTTATCAGGAATAAATATATTTTCTAAGTAAATATATTCCTGATTTTCTGAGAAATTCTGAAATCACCCCCAAGTTGTCTAAAATGAAACAAAAAATCGGGACCATGTTTCTTTAAATATATAGTTAAAACTTATTTGAGGCTGGTGTGGTAACTCATATCTGTAATCTCCCACTTTGGAAAGCTGAGGTGGGAGGATCGCCCATATTCAAGAGTTCAAGACAAGCTTGGACAACATAGTGAAAACGCATCTCTCCAAATATTTAAGAATATTAGACAGGAGTGGTGGTGTGTGCCTATAGTTTCAGTTACTTAGGAGGCTGAGGTGGGAAGATTGTTTGAGCCCAAGAGTTGGAGCCTGAAGTGAGCTATAATTGTTCTAAGCACTCCAGCCTGTGTGAGTGACCCCATTAAAAAAAAAATAAAAGCAAAACAAAACTTATTTGCAACAACATATTCTTATCTGTTCATTTCCTACATGTCTTAAAACAATAATCACAAATGTGACTATTATTTTTTAGATTTTATATTGTCTAGAGTATTGCTACTCAAGGAATGGTCTGTAAACCAGCAGCATTGACATCACATGAGAACTCATTAGGAATGCAGAATATTGGCCAGGCATGGTGGCCGATTACACCTGTAATCCCAGCACTTTGGGAGGTAAAGTAGGGTGGATCACGTGGTCAGGAGTTCAAGACCAGCCTGGCCAACATGGTGAAACCCCGTCTCTACTAAAAATACAAAAATTAGCCAGGTGTTGTGGCAGGCATCTGTAATCCCAGCTACTTGGGAGGCTGAGACAAGAGAATCATTTGAACCCGGGAGGCAGAAGTTGCAGTGAGCTGAGACCACACCGCTGCACTCCAGCCTGGGCAATAGAGCGAGACTTCATTTCAAAAAAGAAAGAGAGAGAGAAATGCAGAATATCAGGCCCTACACAGATTACTAAATTAAAATATGCATTTTAACTCAATTCCCAGGTGATTTGTTTGCACATTAAAATTTAAGGAGCATTGAGTGTACTCATATTTGTCTAATAAATGTGTTTCCTACTTGTTTTCAGACATTTGGATCATAGATGCATAAAAGATTCTAGAAATGATCTAACCCTGCATTTACCCATGTGTATTCCATGGACAATCATTACATAGCTTGTCAGTAGGGGTTATGCTGAAAACGTGCAGGAAATACTACTGGTTAAATGCGGCAAACAGTTTTCTTTATTACAGGTTTCTCAGAATCTTTAATAAGCCAATGTGTATTGTGTCTTTCCAGGGAAGGGGGATGAAATATAACATAGTGAATGGGTTGCAGAACATCTAAATATGGGACATCATTTTCACCAGACCTTACAGGACATGTGTACCTATCTTAGTCTGTTTGGGCTGCTACAATACAGCACTTTAGACTGGGTCACTTATAAGTCATAGAAATTTATTTCTCACAGTTCTGGAAGTTGGAAAGTCTAAGAGGCATCAGCAGATTTGGTGTCTGGTGAGGGACCTCTGCTTCCAAGAGGCAACTTGCTGCTGTGTCCTCACATGGCAGAAGAATGGAAGGACCAAAGGGCAAAAAAGATCAAACAGGATCCCTTAAGTGCTTTTATAAGGGCTCTAGTTTCATTAATGAGAGTGTAACCCTCGTGACTTAATTACCTTCTAAAGCCCCCACCTTATGATACTATTGCACTGGGGATTAAGTTTCAACGTATGAATTTTGAAGGCACATACGCATTTAAACCATAGAAGTACCCTTTGATACATTTTGAAAAAATACTCTAATATGAATATCTCATGTATCAGACTCATATCTTTTATTTTTACCTTATTGTTTGACAAATATAAGGTAATCTACTCTAATTTCTTATTGATTTTTAGTAGAAATTGTGACTGCTACTGCACTGGTTATAAAAACAGACCCAAACTGTAATGGGTTGTTCATATGAGTCCAGGGGTTTTCTAGGGTGAGAGAGTAAGTGGGTGTCAAGTACTATGAATGTCTGAAATCTTATCCAACTTGCAACCCTACTACAAGTTAGCCCACAATAGTTTCATTAGTTTCATGGAAGTTGGCAGAAGACATGAAATTCTTGGGTCAGAGACAAATGACTTTATTACTCATGCCACAGCAAGCAACATAAGCCACATGTTTATGTCAGTTCCCCATTTTTCCCAAGTCCTGCACTAGCAGTATCAATTGTCCCCGGTGAGGGCTGCTCATGGAGTGAGTTTATGCCAGACTAAGGATCCTAGAGCTTAGAGAACTCACAACATTTTTAATGAGCTGCAAGCATATCCGCCTTTTGCTCCATAAGGAGATATCATCTTTATTATACAGTACAATAAACAAATATGCCCTTTGCTTCCAAGGGAGAGTCTATCTTTCAAAGTTGTTCACTATATAAACTTCCTTGAAAAGACAGCCCAGAACAAAGGAATTCAATGCCTTTTTTAATAGCCTTGATTCAAGAATTGCAGAGATTGAGTGCTTTTGCTCATAGGATGTGCAAAACAGCAGCAGCAACAACAACAACAAAAACTGAGAAATGCACAGAGAATTATATCCCAAATTTTCTAGGGTGAGAAAGGGGGTAGATGTTCTACTGCACAAAGTTATTCAGGAATTCAGACTGATAGTGAGCCTACCATGTTCAGCACATGGCTTTTTTGTTTGTTTGTTTGTTTGTTTGTTTTCTGAGATAATCTTGCTCTGTCACCCAGGCTGTAGTGCAGTGATGCCATCTCAGCTCACTGCAATCTCTGCCTCCTGGGTTCAAGCGATTCTCCTGCCTCTGCCCCCTGAGTAGCTGGGATTACAGCCATGCACCACCATGACCAGCTAATTTTTGTATTTTTATTATCGGTGGGGTTTCACCATGTTGGTCAGGCTGGTCTCAAACTACTGACCTTCTGATCCGCCCAATTCGACCCCCGAAAGTGCTGGGATTATAGGCGTGAGCCACGATGCCTGACCAACACATAGCTTCTAAAGTCACTCTGGGTGTGTGTGTTGAGGAGGGGGTGGAGCTCATCATTCCTGACAGTTGGAAGGGCAAGAGTTTGGCAGTGAATACATGTGAGATTTTATGAGCCAGGTTTGGAAGTGGTGCATACCACTTGCTAACACTCTATTCCCTAGAATACGGCCACATGGCCACACCTCACTGCACAGAAAATGGAGATATGTAGCTTAGCACTGTGCACAGGAGGAAGGGGAGAACAGGTTTTGAAGGTCACTCAACAGTCTCTACAACATTGGCAATTTTGGGTGACTTAGCTATTAGTTTTTCTATTTTCATCTCAGGTAAAAATGTGTAAACATATACATAAATGCCTTGTGGTGGGGCTTTATAGCTCACAGTGTCACAAAATTTGGGGACTAGAAGGGCCCTTAGAATCATTAGTTCCAGACATCCTTCCCTCCTTATACCTCCAGTCATTTTAGAGTTGAAAAAGAAACTGGAACTCAGAGAAGTTAAATGGCATAGCTTCATAGTTTACTAGACAGAGCTGGTTAGGCAGCTGAGTTGAGATTTTCAGATCTCTGTTCTACTACGTTTTGACCTAGATCAGACTTGCAAGCCCACAGAACCATTTTTCATTTTAAATTATAATTCCCCAACTATCTGTTTTTTCTTTTTGGATTTTTTCTTTTTTTTTCGAGATAGGGTCTTATTTTGTCACCCAGGCTGGAGTGCAGTGGCACGAACATGGTTCATAGCAACCTCAGCTCCTGGTCTCAAGCAATTCTCTTTCTTCAGCCCCCAAAGTAGCTGGAACTACAGGCATGTACCACCATAGGTGGCTAATTTTTTTTTTTTTTTTTTTTGTAGAGACAGGGTTTTACCATGTTGCCCAGGTGGTGTCTGACTCCTGGGCTCAAGTGATCCCAAAGTGCTGAGATTACAGGTGTGAGCCACTGCTCTGGGCCTATATTTGAAATTTTGATTATCAAGATTTCTTAAATCATCAAAATCTATGTATAATGTTTAGTCATTTAGGATTTATAGTACCCTACTATGGCAGATACTATTCTAGTTGCTAGGAATACAGCTGTGGATGGGCAAGGCAAGGTCTCTGATCTCATGGAGTTAGCACCGAGGTAAGATTCCAGGATGTTTAGAATATGATTGACTTTTCAACCTGAGAGACATGATGGCTAGTTTATGATATAAATGGTTAAGTATGGGTTCCAAAAATTTATACTTATCGTCAGCTTAAGTCAGATAGCATAGATCTTAACAGCTTTTATGTTTCTTTACAATTAGTTTATAGCAAAATTCCCTTTGTATTTAACATAACTAACCTTTCAAAATAAGCCCGATGCATTACTTCTGTAACAAATGAGTTATTATTATTATTTTGTTGTTGCCTTTAGGTTAACAGCGTTTATTATGTAAAAGACAGCTTTATTTCAAGTCTCAAAACAGATTGGAACATTTTTAACGGAAATCTCATTCACATGTTTTGATTTATCAAAGCATTTTATGTTTACTTAAAAAATTCTTTCTGTTCCCTAGAGAAGTCCGTAATGTACTCAGTACAAATTGAACATCAGAAATATAATGTAGTCAAATGACAGAATAAAATTCAAGAGAAACTGCTGAAGCTTTGCTCTTTAAAAGAAAAATCTGTGTTTCCGTGTTACATTATGTGTATATATTATGGAAATATCTGAAAGATACACAGCACCCATGCACAAAAATATGGTTTATGAACAAGTATATATAATGCAGTTTATTGAAAATGAGTTCAATTTAAAGTAATAGTGCATGAAATAAGCATAGTGTGGCATATTGCAAAGTGAATTGCAAGTCTCAGGAATCAGGATCTAATTGTGATGGTGCTTAAAAAAATTACACAATATAAGTATTCACATAGCATTTTGTGGTGTAAAAAGCTTTTTTTTTTTTTTTCATTTAACAATAGTTAGCATTTACTGAGCACTTACCATGTGCCAGACGTGGTGATGTTATTAATTCCTATAACACCTCTATGAGGTAAGTGTCCACTCCCTCTTCAACACTCCATTTCCCAACCCCACCCTTCCTGACCCTCCCAAGGGCATCAGGACTCCCCTCATCCCAAACAGGGATACTAAACAGTGCCACTGTCTCCAATCCGTACATGGCTCCCTCCTTCCAGGACTCAGTTCTGGTATGAGTGCTGACTAGTTGGTGGATAATGAAGGCAATCTAGGTACACAGCCATATTATTAATTATTATTATTCACATTAAAACTTTTTGTTTGGAGACAGAATCTTGCTCTGTCACTAGGCTGGAGTGCAGAGACATGATCTAGGCTCACTGCAACCTCTGCCTCTGGGTTCAAGCAATTCCCCTGCCTCAGCCTCCTGAGCAGCTGGGACCACAGGTGCACACCACCACACCCAGCTAGTTTTTTTGTATTTTAGTGGAGACGGAATTTCAACATGTTGGCCAGGATGGTCTCAATCTCCTAACCTGTGATCTACCCGCTTCAGCCTCCCACAGTGCTGGGATTACAGGTGTGAGCCACCATGCCCAGCCAATATTTTTTTTAATGTAGGAGTCTTGCTACGTTGCCCAGTCTGGTCTTGAACTCCTAGGATCAAATGATCCATCCACCTGGGCTTCCCAAAGTGCTGGGATTTGAGCCACTGCCTTGGTTACGTTATTGACAACAGTGCTGCCTTTCCTGGGAGGTAACCCCAATTCTATTTTGTTTATATTTTTTGTTTACTTACAAGTACGTACAAACTGTTTATGTTTTCTTGATCAAAATTGTTCAAAGATTGAAGTGTTTACCTCCCATTATATCTTCACTTTCGTTTTTCTCCCATTGGTAATGTTTATTGGGTGCTAGCCTGATTTTCTTCACTTCTGTCCAATTACATCTCAATTACCATTGAACCTCTTTTTATGTTATATTTTTCCCTTTGGTAAATGTGATCATACTATATTGATTCTAAGATGCATGTTTTTCACATTTTGATGTATCTGGAAATCAGCCTGCATTTCACAGTGCTTGACATCTTACAGTAAATTCTAGCACTTAAAAAAGTTGTTAGTAGAACATAAAAGAATTGTGTGTTTTAAACAGCCCAGGGCTTCTCAGGTTTGATGGAATAAAGCTAACGCAATCATAACAAAGTCTGAAGTTTAGAAAGGCCAGTTGACTTGCCCAAGATCACGCACTGGGACCAGGTGATGCTGAACAAGACTCATCCTCAAGCGGGCTGACTTCAGAGCCCTTGCTTTGTACTCTACACCGTAGTGGGAGGAAGCGACCTTCCGAGAGGCAAGGGCACTGTGCTACCATGTGACAGCATCAGAATTGGAATCCGGAGTGCTTTTTCACCACTGTATTTGGTTCTGTGACCTCAAGGATACAGGAATTTGGTCTAGAAAATCTCTACGGTTTCTAATTGGAAATAAAGCCAGTTTTACATTTTTTCATGCATAAATATTTTAAAAATACATTTGTTAGTACAGATAATGTGTGTGGCACAATTTAAATTAAAAATTTTAAAATTTAAACAAAAAATAAATTAAATTGACATTAAAACTTTTAAAAGTAGCAAAGGAAAATAAGAAAATTAAGGTAAAAGGAAAATAAGGTAATTTTTCCAACTTGTGCCCCAGCCACTCAGTCCTAGTCACGAGAGGTAAACACTGCTACAACTCTTGTGTATATTCTAGAGGCATTCTATGCATATGAAGCAAATATGTACATATGGCATTTTCAAGTTATCAACCATATGTTCACACCGGTCTCTATGCTCAGTCAGTCCCATAACATGTCTCATCTAGTTTTCTCCCACTCCAAATTTGTGAGTCCAATCTTTAAAACGTTCCTCAATATATTTTCTTATTTGATCAATTCCCATGTGCATAAGCAATCTCTTAGGCCCCGTCCCTCTCTTTTTGAGATGTCCCTGGCACCTTGCTTGGCTCTGGCACACCGTGCTAACCTGCTGCCCTCTCTGCTCCTTACCCATGTGAATGCCCTTCTCATCTACATGGGCTCAGCCACAGAGTTGTTAGATAAAATATAGGACATCTGGTTAAATTTGAATTTCAGATAACCGGTAATTTTTTAAATATAAGTATTCTTAAATATTGCATGGGTATACTTGTACTGAAAATTATGTATTCTTTCTCTGAAATTCAAATTTAACAGGGCTACCCGTATTTCTATTTGCTAAATTTGGCAACCTTACATACTGGGCCACCCATCACCACCATACCTTAGTGCAGAACCCTCTTCATCTCACTGGAGTTTTAACTTGGGAAACTGAGCAACCTTCCTCCCCACTGTGTCTTGCTCAGCCCTGCCGAATAGTGTTTGGGCTGAAGTGTGAGGGAAGGGAATGAAAGGACAGGGAAAGGGAGAATGGGAAAGGGAGAAGGGTAAGAAGGAAAGAGGGAAGGAGACAAGAAGAAAAGTGAGAGGAAGAGGAAGAATGCATTACATTTTACATGTCTACGTTGATGAAAATGTAGTTTTTTACTTACCTAAACTATATACAGTGTAATGATTTAATAAATCCCACACAGCCAGGCAGATTGCTTGTGCTCAGGAGTTTGAGACCAGGCAGGTCGACGTGATAAAACCTTGTCTCTACAAAAAGTACAAAAATACACCATGCGTGATGGCTCATGCCTCTAGTCCCAGCTACTTGGGGGACTGGGGCAGGATTTCTTGGGTCTGGGAGGTGGAGACTGTAGTGAGTAATGATCTAATGATCTCACCACTGTACTCCAGCCTGGGTAACCAAGTGAGACCCTGTCTAAAAATAAATCATAATAATAAATTAATTAAATCCCACATGGACAAAAATGCCACCTGAAGTCAGGGAATACGAAACTACAGCAAGTCTAAGTCAACTAGTAGTACGTTAACTAAGTCAATAGGAACTATACTGGTAAGGTAAGTTTGAAAATTTGGGAGGATTGTGAGGTTCTGCTTTGGGCAAAATTTATTATTGTTGTTACTACCTCCCCATTCAGAAAAGCTAACAACAACAAAAAAAGAAAAACAACAACCTCTTATTTAGGAAAAATATATTTGGGGGAACTAGCCTTCTTCCAATGATTGCAATGTGGACACATATGCTGTACAAATAACACAGAAAGACTTTAAAAACTCCTCATGCAAACCTTGCCCACCTTGTAAGTTTAATATTACCTTTCAGAAAGGAGCAAAATGAAACATTGGGTTTAAATGATTCCTTTGGTCAAAAGCAGACATCCTGGCTTTTTACATATTTATGACCTATAGAGAAAACAATTAATTTCAAAGCACAGCAATATTCAAAGTAAATGCTTTTCCAGGGTGATTTTGTTTTTGGTTTTTAATTTTTTCGTTTTGTTTGTTTTCATTTTGTTCTAGCCCAAAGCGGACAAAAGCAAGTGAAGGCATTGAAACAAATCGTGCAACGTTGAAAACCGGGTGTGATGGGACATCTATAGCATGCAGAAATATTTATGAAAGATGGGGAAAGGTCTGCAGAGAGCACAGTAGGGTGATTTCTTATAAAACCACCTGGAAGTGCTGGGGTAGGGGGTGATGGGGGGGAAGTGATGTAAGCATCAGGGAGGCTGGAACTCACTGGAAAAGGCGTCCAAGGCAAGATGCATGTGGGCAGATCACATGCTTCTAGGCATTATGCTGCATGTAGAAAAATGGGATGGTCATTCTGTGCCTCCCTCAGAGGAGCTATTACCCGAGCACATGCAAATATCCGGATATCACCTTTTGGGCCACAGTGAGGAACTACGACTCAGGGAGTTGAAATGGTTTCTGGGGAAAAAGGAACGCCCAGAGGTACAAGATGTTCCTTTAAACTCCACCCTCGTATTTCTGTGCTGTGGGTACTTTGGACCCTGATGGAAAGGAAAGAGCCTGGAGCTTCCTCTGCCCAGTCCTCTGTCTCAAGGCATCCGTGGAGGAAAGAGGAGTGTGAGGTGAAAACGTGCAGATTTTCGAGCTCAACAGAATCTGACTCCCAAGTTTTGTTTCCTATTAACTAGTTGACCCAGGGCAGAGGGCAGATTGCTTAATCCTTCAATAAGTTTTGTTCATACCACTCTGCTATGTTATTGAGGTGTTCAGGAGAGAAAATAGGACAGTGTTTCTGAAAGTGTGGTTCCTGTACCAGCAGCATCAGCTTATCAAGGGATCTTGTTAGAAATGCAAATTATCGTCTCCACTTTAAACCTACAGAATCAGAATCTATGGTTTAATAAGCCCTCTAGATGATTCCAGTGCATTCTAAAATTTGAGGAACATTGTAAAAGGAAAAGCCAGTGGCGTAGAGTTGATGAACAAAAACGGTAACTGCCCTTCTAAGCATGCTCCTTCTTCATTTGCTGTCTTCCCGTTTATATGACTTTCCCTCTATTTTTTATTATTAGAATATATTAGTGTTGCCCTCTGTCTTCTGTTATAAAGAGAGAGGAGCTGAGAGTAGACCCTGGGGAGAGGCTGGGCAGCCACAATTAGACTCATGCCTCAGGGATCCAGACGCTCACTTCATGATGCTTTATACGTCTCCAGGATTCCTGTTAAGTACCACCCTCACTGGGCCCATGCACAAACCCACCAACTTCTGGAAACTCCAAAGGAGAGGAAGACATTTTTCTTTGTCTGACAGGCCCCATTTGGATTTGTGACATGTTCTTTCTCTCCAACGTATCCTCCTCACTACAGCCAGATCATATTCCTGAATAAAAAATATCTGATCCTCTCATTACTAAAATACTGTAACCCCCCTAAAATTTCACCCATTATATTAGGTAAAACTCCTTATTGTAACACGTAAAGCCCTTCTCAATCTGGTCTTGAAAGACCTCTTCAGCCTTGTTTTACTTGTCTGTTTACTGCTGCTATCACAGAATACCACAGACTAGGTAATTTATACAAATGAAAGTTTATTTGGCTCATGGTACTGGAGGCTGGAAGTCTAAGAGCGTGGCACCGACATCTGGTGAGGACCTTCTTGCTGCATTATCCCATGGCAGAGAGCAAGCAAGCATGTAGGACAGAAAGAAGTAGTGCCGAACTTACCCTTTTATCAAGAGCTCATTCCCTCAATAACTAACCAACTCCCAAGATAACAGCATCACTCCGTTCTTGAGGATATAGCCCTCATGGCCTAATCACATCTTAAAGGCTCCACCTCTTAATACTGTTATAATGGCAACTAAGTCTCTAACACATGAACTTTGGGGGGACGAACTCAAACCACAGCAAGCCTCATTGCCCATTTCCTGCCATCCTTCCTCTTCCCATTCCCAACGCACATGGATACGCAGCACATGCATGACTTGGCCCTGTGGGAAATCCAGCGGTGAGCAAAACACCACTGGTGGATGTTACCCTTGAGCTGATCATAAGGAAAAGAGAGAAAGTATTCCAAGCAAGAGGAACAGAGATGTGAAACAGTGTGGGGAGCTACAATGTGGCATTATAGGGATTTGTGTTTCCTAAAGTGCAATTTATGAGTTAAGGTGTAAAGACAGGTGATGCTGGAAAAGAAGCCTCAGGTCAGGTCTGGGAAAGTCTTTAGTGATATGCTAACCAAGGTGCCCAGCAAAAACGAAACAGCATACTCATACGCAAGTTTCAGCACATTGCAGATTGTCTAACAGGTATATTATATTCTTTTGTTCAGGTCTTGAATAAAAGTAGGCATATTATCTTTGTCAAATAGCTGAAGAAACTGAGACTCAGAAGGTAAATCATTGACCCACGTGGATCTGATCCACAGCATTGTATCCTCAGCCGTCACATGTTCTCAATCACGACACCATGCTGAAGCCAGAGCTTTCCCTGGCCCTGCAAAAGCTAGCAATGAACTTCAAACTTGGACTACTGCTCTAGTTCCGACTCAAACCCTTTTCACAGAGGTCCTCAATTTAGAGGAATTACTTTTTTGACCTTAAGAGATTTGTTGCCTTATTCTTGGTGTCTTAATTGTTTGTTATCATTTATTCCTTAACAACACTGGCTAGGAACATTCTGAGATTTGCCCAATTAGTTTTTCTGTTGACCCCCTTGATAGATGCTTGGTGGAGAGCCTCCTCCATCTGCATAGCTGGTATCAATATCCACAAAAGGCCATTTATGTAATTTGTCAGCTCTGTAAGTGTCCATTTCATAGAGTGTGTGTCTTTAGTGGCCTCCACTTATATTTGAAAAAATTTTAATGAATGCCTTTCCTTCTGAATTCTTTTCTGAAAATATGTGGAAAAAACAACCTTGAAAATAATATTTTGCTCTTTAAGAGTTGGACGATTGTTCCCTCTCTTTCCGAAGCTGGTTTACAAAACGTATATCCAGGGAAGCAAAGTGAAACCTTAAAGTGTAGAAAAAAACCCAGAGGAATCAGTGTGTCAAACTGCAAACTTGACTTATTTGAAGTCACCATAACAATGACAAAATTAATATATTAATAGCAACCCTAAGGCTGAGGAGTAATTTTACTAAGGTGTCTAAAGTTTTTAAGGATTTCTTTTCCATGCTGAAAAATGTTTATATACACCTTAGGAGAAAAGGTCTATTAATTGCCTCCATTTGAAAATTCTCAATATTAAGACATATATTAAATTAGAAAAAGTTTTAAATTAATTAACTTCAGCCTGCTAAATTCTCAAACTTTTATGTTCTTTGAAGGCAAAGATTATTTGTTGTATTCCTTGAAATTATTCAGAGCTTTCTCCACAGTAGTGAATCTAAAAATAATTGTTGACTCAATGAATGAAACATTATTAAATCAGATCAATCAACCTAAAAATAATGTTCATAAACATGTCATCATAAGTCATTGTGCACTACGTATTTTGGAACATTGTTTCCATTTAAAATTGGTTAAAATAATTTTTACTTCTAGATATTTATTTTTCAAATAAAGTACCACTTGTGCAAAATAGTGTAATTCCAGAAATAGTCATTGCAGCATAGCTTGTAATAGTGTAAGACTGAAAGCAATTAAAATCCATCAATGGATAACCAGGTATTTCTGTACAATGGAATACTATGCAACAATTACAAAAATTGGCATTCCTATGTATCATCCCTAAGGCTGACTGGTTTATACAGCTAAGGTAATTTTATTCCTCTTGGCCTGTGATTGATCTAAGAGTGTGCATGTGACTCAGCTCTTGCCAGTGAAGCGTAATGGGAGGGCTAGCAGGGAGGGCTTTCTTTCCTCAACAATAATGCAAACTTGCTTGAGGAGGGGGCCTCTTAGCCACCTCTCTGCATCCATGTAGGTAATGCCTGAAGGTGCAAGCAAGATGATAAAAGCCAACTTTCAAGAATGGTAGCATGAGAAAACAAGACCGAGGTCCCTGACTCATCCCTGAACTGCTGACTCAATGCCAGCAACCACCGACTTTGGGGATTCTGTTATAGGAGAAGAATAAAACGTCTATTTGTTTGAATCTCTGTAAATTAGGCTTTCTGTTATCTGTAGTCAACCTGCGGCCTTTCTCACTGAAATCTGGATTAAAGAACTCTGTTCCAAAGTCCCAATCTCTGCCAAGAAAAGATCATCGCTAGTATTGCATGCTTCATTGCAAGATAGTACCTGTAGAATTTAAGGAAATAGGTAAGGAATTTCATTTAAAAGACAACTAAGTAAATGAAAGTATAGAACAGCATTTGCATGTTATTTTTGTGTTTGCGAGTGATTAAATAATATATTCATATTTTCTTGTTTCTGCATAAAGAAACACCTTAAAAGACACACACACACACACACACACACACACACACACACATACACACACACACACAACTGAGTAACTAAGGAGCAGGGCAGGGGGAAACAGGATGAATTGGTAATAAAATTCCCTAACTGCGTGGGAATTAGGAATAAAAAATAAACAGGAATTAGACAGGTAAACTCCTTACAAAAAAAAAAAATTGAAATTTGTGCTTACCAAAAAGACTTTTTTGATAAAACTACATTTTAGTTCTTTTTGTGCTATTTACCAGCTGAGTGATTTTGGACAAACCACCTAAACTCTCAGGTCTAGTTTTTTTACCTATGGCATAAGAATTCACTGGTTTTCTAATTAGACCTTTGCATTTTGAACACTATAAAACTCTATGATGTATCACTCAGTTACATCATCCTATACAATGTTAAATAGTTACATTTAATAATTTGAATTATTTCAGTTAAATAGTTCCAGTTTGAAGTTCTTATCTGGACAACTTTATAATGAGTTGGTGGTGGTGCATTTGGAGACAGCCTGGGCATGGGTCACATTAAACAAGTCTGACTTTTTTCCATTACAAAACGTTAAAACTATTCATACTGCTTAATATTTCAACCTTGACACTTCAACCCTTGTCTGCCATTTCTCATTTCTTTTACTCTGCTTGACTTTTTCTTTTCTCCATAGCACTTGTATCTTCTAACATCCCAAATAATTAACTTATTAATTATGCATTATGTAAGTGATCTCTCTCACCACACTACGAACTCCATGAGGTGGGGATCTTTGCTTTGTGTGCATCAAGTACTTGGCACAGATTAAGAACCCCACAAATATTTGCTAAATGAGTGAATGAATGAAGTCATGGTAGCACTACGTATTTTGGAACAATGAATGAAGTCATGGTAGCACTACATATTTTGGAACAGATCCCTTTGAATGTCTAAACAAGCTTTTACCACCATGTGGGAAGAGCATTCTGAAAGATAGCAAATCATCTGTTTTCCCATTTGGATGGCTGAATGGTTTGTCAGGAAAATACACAGAATCATAGTTTGCTTTTTCCTGGCTCATCTTTCATAACAGAAACTTATGAAGTAAAAGTAGGGATCTTAAGGACTCAATAAGAGAAAGCAAACCTAGATAGTTATTAAAAATAGAGTAGCCTTTTATTAAATTAATGTTAACCCTAGCGTGCTTGGGTGCCTAGACTGTGTAGACCTGAGACTAGGCCATTTTAAAGCTTTACTTCTAGGTCTCAGAACCGAAGAGCTCTCACTCCTGAAACAGAGAAACTCAGTCCTGTTTTTACGGGTCTCAGTTCAGTTTTCCAGGAAAGGTGTCTTAGTTTGAAATGTACACCCCAGCTTGTGGGCTCCCCTGCCCGCCTCGGCTGGCCGCAGGTCTTTCTCACCTTGTCCTTCTTGGTGGCTGAATGCTGGGCTGCTCTGATGCCTGCTGGCTCTTGATGTCCCCTCCGGCTGCCCAGGCAGTTGTGCTGACCTCCACTGAACGTGATTGGGGTGAGTGCTTTTCTCACGGGGTTCCTGGTAGTGCCTTCTCCCTCTTACATCCCCCATTCGGTGCCAGTGGGAGAGGGAGAGGACCACTCAGCAGAATTGCTGGAAACGTGGGTTGTTTTTCTTTCCGATTTGCAATTCGTTTTCATCTTCCCAGGGCAGAGAAACACTTTCTCTAGGTTAGGGTGGATTCTAGTAGCGTCTGCTCTGTATCGTGAACCACTGCTCTCGCTCCCTTCAAGCAGTTACCAAGGCTGCCCTCACTTATGACTTTCTGTCTTCTCTAACACACAGGCTTCTTGGTTACCATCTATCATGATGTTTCCATAGTCTCCCTGTATATGTCAGGCATACGTGTCTGTATATCTGAAATACAACAGTGGGCAGGATTAAGATTATTTTCCATTCAACTTCTATGTTCTGAGAAAATTCAGGGAATTTAGTTGATGTGTGTTGGTAGAGGGACCAGGAAGGAGAAGGGCAACTCCTAATTCAACATATTACTGTGAGGGAGACATATTGACCTGGATTTGGAGCTTGGTTCTACCTTTTGTTCATTCAGTGACCTTTGGCAATTTATCTGATCTCTTTGGTTTTTTTTTTTTTTTTTTTTTTTTTTTTTAACTTCCAGAATGTGCATAATGATAATATGTATGTCATGGAGTTATTTAATGATTAAGCATGCTAAGGGTATGTGGAAGACTTAAAACAAGACCTAAATAGACTCTCAAATGTTAGTACATATAATCATTAACATTATCATTCTAATTCCTTCTTCCTTCTTCTTTATAATCATCCCCACACTCAGCACCACACTCCACTGATACTGTCATCATTATCTCATCATCACCATTTCGAATCTAGCCGGGATTTCTGTAACACTAGATTTCTACCAAAACTTAATTATTTTGTCTTCCCAGTATGGCAAACACAGCAATTAGTTTCTTTTAGGGGAGAAGTTTATAACTTTTGTGATAGTTAATATTAGGTGTCAACTTGGCTGGGTTGAGGGATGCCTAGATGGCTGGTGAAATATTGTTTCTGGGCGTGTCCACGAGGGTGCTGCCAGAGGAGATTGACGTGGAGTCCGTGGACCGGGGAGGAAGACTCACCCTAAACGTGAGTGAGCACCATCCACTTGGGTGCTATCATGGCAAGAACAAGGCAGGCGGAAGAAAGGGATAAGCAGCTGGCTGTGTCTTCTCTGGCTAGCTCTCTCTTCCCATGCTCTGCAGGAGGCTTGCTTCCTCTCTTGCCCTTGGACATCAGACTCCAAGTTTTTCAGTGTTTGGACTCTGGGACTTGGACCAGTGGTCACCTGGGGACTCTCAGTCCTTCAGCCACAGACTATGGGCTGCACTGTTGGCTTCCCTGGTTTTGAGGCTTTTGTACTTAGACTGAGCCAGAGTACTAGCTTCTGTTTCCCTAGCTTGCAGATGGCCATCCTGAGACTTCGCCTTGTAATCACTTGAGTCAATTCTCCCTAATAAACTCCCCTTTACATATATATGTGTGTGTATATATATATATATATATATATATGTGTGTGTGTGTATATATATATATATATATATATATATATATATATATTCTATTGGTGGTGTCCCTCCGGAGAACCCTGACTAATATACTTCCTAAAACACAATTGTTAATTGATTTAAAATTTTAAAACTTAAAAGAGTGTGACACAGAGAATTGCTTATTGTAGCTTATCACTCAAATATTGAGACCCAGATTTTGTTTCTAAAGAATATCCTACCTAAAAGGTAGTCTTAAACTTTAATCATGAAAGTCACTATCTAGAATTAAAGAAAATCAAACAGAAAACATGAAATTTATTGTAATACAAAACCCCCATCCTGGAAAGAAACACCTCATAATATTCGTCTTCCCTGCCTACTATCCAAGGCCCCATGCTTTACGTCCAAACACTAGGGGGAGAAAAAGTTAATTTTCAGGTACAGTTCCTCAAAATACTTGGTATTGTCGACGAATTTTAAAAATCTCTCTGTTTTTCTACATGGGAGTGATATGATATGTGGCCATATTGAGAACATTTATAAAACTTTAGGCAGAATATTTGGATGGTGGCCTCACTGAGAAATAGTAGAAAAAGTACAATCTGCCAAAATAATTCTCTGAGAAACTGGAAATCAATACATTGAAATAGAAAAAAGGGGACATAAATTTGGAGCCCAAATTTTGAGATTCTTCTGGGAGACAGAACTGGGTGAAATAGACAACTATTTTTCCTTGTTGTATTTTGGTAGTTTAATAAACCTTGAATTATTTTTTGTAGACTCTGGGCCATTGCTTCTTGTATTTGTATGTGTACACACACATATTTGTTGTTTTACAAAAAGAGGGCTTCCTGCTAATTTATTGAAGAGTACTGAAAATGAAGCTTTTTAATTAATTTTTTATTTAGAAATGACTTTAAATTTATAGAAAATATGCAGAAGCAACACAAAGATCTCTCAGTCTTGATTGTAGTCCTCGATCAAGTTTGCAAGTATTATTTTAGAGCATTTATTTTACCATTCTTTCCATCTGTCTTTCCACACAAACACACAACACTCAATATACATAATGTGTGCATATTGCTATACACTTTTCTGAAGCATTGGACAGTAAGTTTCAGACATGATATCTTATTACTTTCAATTTGTATTTCCTAAAACAAGGACACTCCCTTCTGTAATCACATTCAGATCTTTAAAATCAGGGATTTGACTATGGTAATATATTACCATCTAATCCATAGACCCCATTCAAATTTTGCCAGTTATCATAATAACATTCTTTATGAAGTCCAGGATCTAATCCAAGATCACACGTGGCAGTTAGTTGTCAGGTTTCTTCAGTCTTCAATATGGAATTGTTCCTCAGTCTTTCCTTGTCTTTATTACCTTGGTATTTTTAGATAATAGAAGTCAATTATTTTGCAGAATGTCCCAGAATTTAGTTCCAGTTCATGTTTTCTTTTGATTTATACATTTTACAAGGAAGTACCATTGAACTGATGTTGTGTTCTTAGTACATCATTCCTGCAGGTACATGATGTCATCCTGTCACTTTGTTTAGATGGCATTTTCTAGGTTTAGAATATTTAATATGTTTTGTACATATTAAGTCATGAATAACCTAAGTAATTTGTGGGGAATAGTTCGAGACTATGAATATCTTGTTTCTCATTGAACTTTCACCCACTAGTTTTACCATCTTTTGATGACTCTTGCCTGCATAAATTATTTCTATAATGGGTGGTAAATGGTGATTTTGTATAATCTATCATTCCTTTTACATGTATGTCATCCTACTATAAGGTAGAGCTATCTGTCCATCTGTCTACCCATTCATCCATCCATTCATCCATCAGTATACCATTTATCTTGTCTGTCTGCCTACCATGTACACCAGTACTGGCTCAGAATCTTCTTTTACTCAATGAGTTACCCTCCAATGTTTTTTTTTTTTTTTTTTTTTTCTGCCCCCTTATAACAGGAGAGTTAGTAAGGTAACAGCAATAGAAGCTCGGAGTGGTAAACACACAGCAGTAACCTTTTCCCTTTACAGCATTTTAAAAAATTGAGATACTTCTTACAATGTAAAATTCACTGTTTTAGACAGTACACTCCAGTAGTTTTCAGTGGATTGGTTATGTTGTACAACCAGCACAGGCTAATTTAAAAACACATTTGTGTCCCTGAAAGAACCCTGCACCCATTAGCAGTTACTCCCTAGTCCCTCATCCTCCCCAGCCCTACCTAGGGAAGCACTCCACCACACCTATGTCATTCGCTTGTCATGGTCATTTCATATAAATGGAATCATACGACATGGGACCTTTTGTTACGGCCTCTTTCACTGAGCAAAATGATTTCAAGGGTCGTCGTGTGAAGCATGTATCACTACTGTGTTTCTGCTTTTCTTTCTTTCTTTTTTTTTTAGAGAAAGAAAAAAGAATAATAAGAAAAAGAATAAAGAAGAGAAAGAAAGAGAAAGAGGAAGAGGGAGAGAGAATGGGGATATTGCTTTATTTGCCCGGGCTAGAATGCTGTCTAAATATGGGTATATGCCTATAATTGTGCTTAATAATGGAGACATGAAAGAAAATGAGGGAAGAGAATAACAAACTAGGAGCCAACCAATATTTCGTTTAAACTTCTAAGTTGATATGATGTGGTATAATAAGAGTGTATATTTTGTGTTTTTAAAGTGGAGAGTTCTATAAATGTTTAATTAAGTTTACTTGTTGTAGATCTGAGTTCAAGTCCTGGATATCATTGTTAATTTTCTGTCTCATTAATCTGTCAAATATTAATGTTGAAGTCACCCACTATTATTGTGTGGGAGTCTAAGTCTCTTTTTAAGTCTTGTATATCTGGGTATTCCTGTATTGGGTGCATATATGTTTAGGATCTTTAGCTCTTCTTCTTGTTGCATTGATCCTTTTATCATTATATAATGTCCTTCTTTGCTTCTTTTGATCTTTGTTGCTTTAATGACTATTTCATAACCCTCCAATGTTATAGTTGTAATACTTGATGGTAAATTTGTCCCAAGCTTTGGTAATGGAAGCCCTTTCAAGCTGGTTCTTTTGTCCTTTTGACTTATCCTCACAGTTCTTTGAACATGCTTTTACTTTCTGGCACAAGATGTTCCAGGCTCATTTTGTTGTTGCCCTGCCCTAGTCCTTGATTCAGTCACTTATGCAGGACCTTTGGTTTTTCCTTAGTAGTGAATGCTGCTTTGAAACCAACACCTGAGTACCCTGGATATTTGTTTCTATCAGGATGTCATTGCATCTAGGCCCTTTTTGCAGATAGTACTAGAAAAAAATGTGCAAGTATTCACACACCCACTCATGCACACCTACAGCGCTATTTCTGTTTATTTAAAAACCATGATTCTACACTGACACTTCCAATTCCAATTAAGTACTAGAGGTTTAATTGCAGCATTCACTCTTTCTGTATTTGTAATTCCTTCTCCAAAGGTGAGAAACCTGCTTGCCATTATTGCCTATCTATTCATTTATTTGTTCAACACCCCTAAGCAATCAATATTTTGATTTCACAGGCTTCTTCCTTAGCCTTAACCCTGCCAACCACTCCTGTCCCAATGAAAGTGCCAAAGGATCAATCAGCTCCAACCAAGGAAAAGAAGAATTGGGTACTTTGTAGTCCCTACATTGTCCATTGGCAACACAACCTAGGGTGAGGATGGAGAAAGAAAACACCAAAATGCTGATAAAAAAATGTTCAGATGCATCACGTATTAAGCATACGTGATCCCAAATATTTTGCTTGATTTATGCATGCTATTTTCTATGTTGTATAGGCTCTGTTGCTACTCTACATTTTTAGAAATCTCCATCAGCTGTAAAAATGGTAATTTAAATACATTTAACTGTGTGCCAATAATCTCGTAATCCAATTTATCATGCATGATTGGCAGATGAAATTATTTGGGGCAAAATCTATGATTTTATTGTTCTAAGTTATTACGAATGCTGGGCAAGGCAGGGCATGGCACTTGCTACCACCTCCCAGAAACGTGTAAGGGCTTCTGAAGATGCCTAGTTCTTCTTTCTTCTTCAGTATAAGCCAACCTATTTATACCATAAAGCTGAAACTTGAAATTCCACCCTTGTCTATTCTTTTCCTTCAGAAAGATGTCTTTCTTTTTAAGCATACGATGCACTTAAAATAGGAGGGGTCTCCTTTGGACGCCTATATGCCAAGTATGCATTGTAAATTACTTTTTTTCCTTGATAACCAGGGGTGAAGTTCTCAACAGTATTTGCTGAGGATTTGCGGTATTTAAGAAGAGAACATATTGTTACATCTTTCTCTTTCCATTTCTTCATTTTAGAACGATACTATCAGGGAAATACAGATGAAACATAGAAACTTTGGTGAACAATGAAGATCAAACACACAAGCATATCCATGAAGTGAAATATTTTTTGCAGGCCTCCCCTCGCTTTTCCAAATCATAGTCATGAAATATTGAAAATCGAAAGAATGTTAAGGTGCTATGGTGACCAGAGGCCCAGCAGTAAATGGCCACTTTACAGAAGATATTATATAATTCCGTTGACAAAATTTGTATTTATATGTTCATAGTCCTTGATGACCAAATAATACATTGAAGTAGTTTATCTTACAGTGTAGTGATATCTTTTAAATTATTATTAACAGTCTGTTTCAAGGAAATATATTGATGATTCCACATCCTCACATTCATTGAATAACACTTTTCTTTTTTGTAGTTAAATGTTTTCAAACAAACTTAGTCCTCAGAACAAGGATGACCATTATTATGAGTTGGTTATTCTAATGCTTGACTTTTCATGTTTTTGCTTTGTTTTGTTTTGTTTCTTTAAGTTCTGGAAACCCATTGACTATCTGAATCGAAAAACCTAGCTCTGGATAATGTATCATTGAACTTAAATACATTTATGTAAATAATTATAAACATAATGGTATAATTTGGACACTGTCTATTATAATACCTACAAACCATATACCTACAAACCATTATTTTTGGTTCAATACTCAGGTAGGTAGGATAATGCATATTGTAGACTTTGCTAATAGAGAATCTTTCTGGAATAGATTACTAAGTATCCAAGAAGCACCTGGACATCTTTAAACAAAAATGGCTCCAGATTGCAGATGGATTACTTGATGGAATCTATACTCCAATAGATCAGTCTAGAAATACTTCATTAGTCAATTAAAAAGGAGACTTTGGATTCAGTAAGGCATTCTTACGGACTGATGGAAGTTGATTAGATAGGAATATCATTGTTAGCTTTTACTTAAAAAGATCATATTTTATTTATTTTATTTTGCTTTATTTTTTAATTAATTAATTTATTTATTTTGAGAAAGGGTCTTGCTTGGTCACCCAGGATGGAGTGCATTGGTGCCATCACAGCTCACTGCAGCCTTTGCCTCCCAGGAGCAATCCTCCTACCTCAGCCTTCAAAGTAGCTGAGACCACAGGCGTGTGCCACCATGCCTGGCTAATTTTTGTATTTTTGGTAGAGACTGGGTTTCACCATGTTGCCCAGGCTGGTCCCAAACTCCTCAGCTAAAATGATCCACACACCTCAGCCTTCCAAAGTGCTAGGATTGCAAGCATGACCCACCACACCTGCCCTTTATTTTGCTTTCTTTACTTACAACAATAATCCAATATTAGTGTATATGCTATAGTGTACAGCACTTTCATACATATATTACTTCATGTAAATCTGCATGAGCATATTTACAATAGAAAAAGCAAATTCAAATGGAGGGATTCACAAAGTAATATGATAATTTCTGCTCACAAAATCTGGTGTAAAAAATGTCTTTTAAGGTACAGCACATCAAGACTGTAAGAATATCCACAAAAATAATATATTCTTCTATTTTCAATCTTTTCTTTTTTCAGTGGGCTTTGTTTTTATTGTTCTTGACTTCTTGGTGGTGGTGGGGCACTAGTTTCATTTCAGATAAAGTATAAAATATATATGACTTTACTAGATAAAATGGGTAATTTTTCTTTGGAATGACAGAAGAATGAACTTAAAAAACAGATGTTGAAGAAACTTTTCCTTCATAATGATCTCTTATCTTTGGGAATCTTACTACTTTTAGTTTTACCAATGAGAGTAAAAATTAGGCAAAAATATGAATGAGGTGCTGCACTTACAATGCCCAGAGAGCAGGCCAAGGTGTGGAGCGATTGAATATTTTATGGCGTTTGGTTCAGGATTGATCATCTTGGACAGTGGCTGAGCAGTCCTGGTGCAGAATAATTGGGTAGAGAGACCTGCAGGCAACATTTCAAGGAAAAGATTCCAGAAGTTTAAATTGAGGAGTTGGTTCTATTTTTATTTCACTTAAGAATGCCTGATTTCCTATCCCCTGTGCTATAAACAAGAGGCTGCAAAGGTTTTCAATTAAAATGGAAAACACTCAGTCTGGGTCTATGGGGTACCGCATAACTGGACCAGAACTTTCCTCCTCATGGAGCCATGCCCCTGCTCACTCAAATACTCAGAATGTTTTATCCATAACCTGCTACACATGACGATTTTGGAACATTCAAGATGTTTGACTGAATGTTTTAGTTTTCAGACAGGTGTTTTCAATTTGTGTCCAAAGTTGGAGGGATCATTTTTTGTATATCATTTTAGGTATCTTTCAGTTCATCCAGTGATAATATTCCTTTCATCTGATTTTAATTTTACTAGCAAAACCAGTAGTTTCCAGACTTTTCAATCTTAGAACCCCTTTATAATCCTAAAATTTTTTGAGAACTCAAAGGAGTTTTGGTTTATGAGGCCTTATCAGTATTTACCACACTGAAAATTAAAACTTGGAAATTTTTAAGGTAATTGTTAAATTATTATAAAATAGCAATAATAAACCTATGACATGTTAACATAAAAAACACATTTTTGTCAACATAACGATATTGTCTAAAACAAAAATATTGAGTGAGAAAATGACACTGTTGTACGTATTTTTGCAAATCGCATTACTGTTTGGTTTAATAAAGGACAGATTCTTCATTCATTCTAATGTGATACCATGTGCCATGTAGCTTCTGGAAATCACCATACCTTCATAAGATAATGAGAACGAAAGAGGCAAGATAATATCATAATGTTAGTATTAGAGTTTTGACCTCACAGCTCCTCTGAAAGAGTTTTGGAACCCTAGTGGTTTCTGGACAATACTTTGAGAACTGCTAAGATAAACCAACCTGAATAAAATTATGATCTGGTTAAACCCTGGTTCAGAACTGTATAAAAGTAAGAGTTCTGACTGGCTCCTTCATAGTTACCACCTAATATGGATTTGATCTGCGCTCCCACCAAATCTCACTGTGATTTGTACTTCTGTTGTTGCAGATGGGGTCTGGTGAAGCGTGATTTGATCATGGGGGCAGATGTCTCATGAATGGGTTAGCACCACCCCCCTTGGTGCTGTCCTCACAATAGTGAGTGAGTTCTCGTGAGATCTGGTCCCTTACACATGTGTGGCACCTCCCTTGCCCCTCTCTTGCTTCTGACTTACAGTTGAATTACTGAACTTTTCAACCCTGAATTTGGAAAGCATAAAGATTTTAGTTATCTATATTCAGCAGTTATTTGCTGACTTAGTTAATGAAGAAGTTAGTGATGTTATTGCTATTCTCACTTATCTTTTGGTTCTTTTTTTTTTGAGAGTCTCACTCTGTGACCCAGGCTGGAGTGCAATGATGTGATCTTGGCTCACTGCAACTTCCACCTCCTGGGTTCAAGGGATTCTCCTCCCTCAGCCTCCTGAGTAGCTGAGATTACAGTGCCCATCACTATGCCTGGCTAATTTTTGTATTTTTAGTAGAGACAGGGTTTCGCCATGTTGGCCAGGCTGGTCTCGAACTCCTGACCTCAGGTGATCTGCCAGCTTCAGCCTCCCAAAGTGCTAGGATTACAGGCATGAGCCACTGTGCCCAGCCTGGTCCTTAGTTCTTACACTGAGATGACAATGAACATAAGAGAATTGTAGCAAATATATTTTCATTAATTCATTCATTTCAAACATAGTTTTAGAGTGCCTGTTATATACTGTTCAAGTTTATAGAATAAAAAGATGAATAAGACATAGTACTACTAAAAATACAAAAATTAGCTGGGCATGGTGGTGCGTGCCTGTAGTCCCAGCCACTCGGGAGGCTGAGGCAGGAGAATTGCTTGAACCCAGGAGGCAGAGGTTGCGGTGAGCTGAGATTGTGCCATTGCACTGCAGCCTGAGTAACAAGAGTGAAACTCCGTCTCAAAAAAAAAAAAAAAAAAAAAAAAAAAAAAAAAAAAAAAAGACACAGTAGTCATCCTCTGTGATATCTCTGTATAATAAGGCACACTAAAAAAGAACATACAAATTGAAAAAAATAGGTCCTGGTAGGAGAAAAGCAGGCCCTGTCTCTAAAATTAGTGACAGCTCGATGTATTCAAGGAATTATAAGGAAGTCAGTACATATGAATGATATAGATTGCAAGAAGACCTGGCTCTATAGTGCAATGGATAGTGCATCGGACTTCCAGATTGTGAGAAGGAGTTAGGAAGCAGAGTGAGATATGATGCTAGAGATAACTGTAGATCCCAGGACCCACAGGTCTTGGGTTCTGTATTGAAGAGTTTGGAATTTATCCTGAAGGCAAACCATTACATGGATTAATCATACCTATCTACAAGAGAAAGCTGTAGGCTCAGAGACACATCCACAAAGCTCTGAGCCAGCGCCTCCATTCTACCACTTGCTATGAAGATCCAGGGTTCAGGAGAACTCATGCAACTCAAAATTCTTAGCTATATTTGCTCATGGATGTCTAAGCCTTATTATCTTATAAGAGATGCAACAATGAATATCCATATCCGGTTGAAAGAGGTTATTGGCCCCTTTACAGAACATCTGCAGAAAGCCACTTGATGCTACTAATTCAGAAGCAGATACCAATTATTTTGCCAACATATATTTCTTAGTAACACAGAGGCAAAATGTCTAAACAGAATCTTTGCAAATTCAATCCAGAAGCATAGATAAAGAATAATGGAAAGCAAATTAGCATTGTCCAGGAATGCAAGATTGTTTTAACATTCAAAAAGTCAATGAATATAATTCATTTCATTTATAGAATAAGGAAGAAAAAGCGTGGTTATATGAATAAGTGTACTAATAATAGTTGATAAAAGCTAACACTTATTCATAACATACTTCTTAGTAAACTAGAAATAGAATCTTTCTCCATCTAATAATGGATATCTTCAAAAATATACGAAATAGAATCTTTCTCCATCTAATAATGGATATCTTCAAAAATATACAAACAATTCTTAAGGTTGAATTGTTGAAAGTTTTTATCCTGAACTGGGAAGGGCATAATGATATCAGTTATCATCACTTTTACTCAACATTTTACTGGAGGTCCTAGTCAGCAAGAAAAATAAAAGGTATAAATATTGAAAAGAGAGGGGGAAAACCATATTATTTACAGATGATGAGATTATATACATTGAAAACCTGAAACTCTATGCATAAACACAGGGCAATATCAAATAAATTATTATACTTTTATATTTTAGCAACAAATTATTATATACTAAAACTGAAAAATACACAGGCATAATAGTATACAAAATAAAATACCCAGGGATAAATTTAACAAAGTACGTGTAAAATCTCTGCCCAGAAAACTAAAACAATATCGGAATAAATGAAGAGGCATACCATTTTTAAGAATTAGGAGAATAATTATTGTTTAAGATGTGATTTATCTCTAAATTTATCTACAGTTTCAACAGAATAACAATAAAAGTTTCAGATTTGCCAAAAATAGCAAAGATATTCTTGAAGAAGAGAAAGAATGTTGGAAATTGTATGTAAGCATTTATTGAGACTATATTAATTAAAATAGTACTAAGGCCAAGATGGACAAATAGATGAAGAGAATAGAGTCCAGTGTCAGAGTCACATAAACAAGTTATTTACAACACATGTGCCACTGTAGTGCAATGTAAAACAAGGCACATTTTAGAAATAGTGCTAGATTAATTTTATATCCCAACTTAAAAAAATCTTGACTCTTATTTTACACCATACACAAATCAATTCCAGAAACATCATAGCACTAAAAGACAAAATTAAAACCATACAGCTTCCTAGAAGAGTTGTTGTTTTTTTTTTTTTTCACCTTGAGTTAGGCAGTTTTCTTTTTTGTTTTTTCTTTTTCAAGTCCAAGAGTGCTGCTAAAGGCAGTTTTCTTAATGGAATGTAAGGAACACTAGCCATAAAAGCAAAGATTGATAAATTGGAATGAATTAAAATCCAGAAGTTTATTAGATGATATCATTCAGATAATGAAAAGACAAGTAAAAGAACAGAAGAAATTTGCCATATATCTCCAACAAAGAACTCCTATGATTTTGTGTATATATACATGTATCTTATCTGTTAATCTATGTCTTCTGTATACCAATAAGAAATAAATAGCCAACAAGAAAATGGCCAATAATTTGAACAACCATTTTATGAAAAAGCATTTTCAAATGACCAATAAGCATATGAAAAGGTATTCAACAGCATTAGGTATCTGGGAAATGCAAATAGAATCACACAGAGTTACTACTACATCCACAAGAATGATTAAAACAACTCAAACCCCAAATTCCCAGAATATACCAGGTGTTTGATGATCATAGAGTAACTGGGAATTTTCATCTACTTTGGGAAATGGTTTGCCCATACCTTCTAAAAACAAAAATAGGCTGAGTGCAGTGGCTTACACCTCTAATCCCAGCACATTTGGAGGCTGAGGTGGGCAGATGACGAGGTTAGGAGTTCAAGGCCAGCCTGATCAACATGGTGAAACCCCGTCTCTACTAAAAATATAAAAATCAGCTGGCTGTGGTGGCATGCACCTGTAATCCCAGCTACTCAGGAGGTTGAGGCAGGAGAATTGCTTGAACCAGAGAGGCAGAGGTTGCAGTGAGTCAAGATCACGCCACTGCACTCCAGTCTGGGTGACAGAGCGAGACTCTGTCTCAAAAAACAAAACAAAACAAAACAAATATATATATACTTATCCTGTAACACAATAATTTCTTTCCTAGATATACAGTCACACATCACTTATCAATGGGGAAATGTTCTGAGCAATGCATTGTTAGGCAATTTCATCATTGGTACAGCCGACTACACACCTAGGCTACGTGGTGTATCCTATTGCTCTTAAGCTACAAACCTGTAGAGCATGTTACTGTACTGAATACTGTAGGCAGTTGTAACACAAAGTATTTGTGTATCTAAACATAGAAAAGGTATGGTAAAAATACCGTATTATAATCTTATAGGACCACTGTCATATATTTAGTCTGCCACAGACTGAAATGTCATTATGTGGCACATGGTTGTATATCCAACAGAAACCTTAAGTATGTGCACTAAAATGTGTACAAGAATGTTTATAACACCTTTATTCACATTAGTCCCAAACTGATGAAAATCCAAATTTCCATTAAAAAGCGAATGGATTAATTGTGATATTACAATGCAATGGAATACTACATAGCAATGAGAATAGCAGCAACAACGTGGACGAATCTTACAGGTAAAAGATTGAGTGAAGGGGACACAGATGAGTCTACAGTATATGAAGTCTACACAGTGTAATAGATTTATAACAAGTAAAAAGACAGGAAAACCGATCTTTGGTAATCAGTTTTAGATCTCATTTGATATGGGGTGGGAATAGGGTAAGAAATGATTAGAAGTGGGTATGAGAGAGGCTTCTGGTTGGCTGGTAACTATTTGTTTCTAGGTTGTGTGGTGGTTGTGTTTCTTTTGTAGAATTCATGAAAACAGATGTTTTAAATTTGTACACTTCATGGTATGCGTAATAAATTTAAAAACAAAAGAGTAAAACACAAATCTTTTGTTTTCTACCTAGAATATAGTCATATATTTAAGACTTCCTCCTATACTACTGATTTGTTGTATTACACTGTCTCAGAAATACTTTTTTTAAAGATCTACATTTAATGTAACAGATTCATGATTCTCTTATGACAGGGCAGCCAGCACCGAATAAGAGTGCACTGCAGTGCTCGGCTCTGTCTGTGAATGGGAGCAGACCGCTTTCCTCGATTTGAAAGCTTTATCAATGAATTTGTTGACTCTCTTGCGTCTCTACTTCTGCTGTTGCTTTGTGTTCAGCGGAGCAATTCTTTCTCATAATAGCTGATAAAAAAATGAGTTAGTAAACATGGCAGAAGTGAGGCAATAGTGCAAGTAAGACTAGCAGGTGTGATTTTAAAATTCAAGGGTGATGGTGGCTTGAGGTGCTCTCAAAGGAAAAGCTTGCAGAAGAGGAAGCAGAGGCAAAAGATCAGGTCACGTTAGGATAGGCAGAAGATAGGCAGACATCCCTGCAGACAGGGAGAAGAACTACAGTGGAGTGCCTGATATCCAGAAGAAATAATGTCCCATGACTTGTGATGATTTCAAGGGAGTTGAAGTGAATGGAGAATCCATTCAAATCTTTATTGTCTGCTCTCGAAAAGGGACTAACTCAAGCACTATGTTCAGTACATAGGGACCACACCCTCACACCCTATGGTGCTGATTCATTTAGCATTCCCATTTCCAATAATGTATTTCCTGTGGTAATGAGAGTATGCTGATACCTTTTAAAAAGCATACTTTTCCAGAAGAACTTCCCCAACCTAGCAAGCAAAAAAAAAAAAAAAAAAAAAACTTTTTATTGTAAACATTACTGACTTGCTCAGACCTGGTGAGGGAGCAAGGGAATCTTGATTTGTCCACATTCATATCTAGTTCGTTTACCAGCAATGATCTGCATTTGTAAGAAATTTAGACAATGAATAGTGACCATGAGTTATAGCAAAATGCACCAGCTTATATCTGACTTGTACCAATGTCAACTAAATGTAAGATTTGCCTAGGTAGCACAGCATGAGTTAATCAATAATTCTGTATTAAATGGCCAGCTTTTGAATCTAGTCTGTTTATTTGAGGTTTTTGCATTTTAAGTGGTAGATTTAATTTGCACATATCCTGAAATTATAAGTGTCATTCTGACAAAGTATGTATTCTTATGCATGGAAAGTATATTTTAGAACGATGGAATGACTCCTTTAAGCACATACATGCACACACAACACTAACTGATACCATAATTATATTGTGGCAATCCTGTGCACATTGCATACTGTAAAATAGTTTCATTATGCCTGAAGATCCAAATATTTTACGAGTAAAATATAGGCTACAGTTGGCTTCTTTTTCATTACAATATAAAATAAGTATGTGTGCAAGCAATGCGTAGAAGTGTCTCCCAACTAAGAGTCAGAAACTAGCAATATAAAGTGGTAACCAGGCCGGGAGCGGTGGCTCAAGCCTGTCATCCCAGCATTTTGGGAGGCCGAGGCTGGTGGATCACGAGGTCAAGATATTGAGACCATCCTGACCAACATGAAGAAACCCCATCTCCACTAAAAATACAAAAATTAGCTAGGCGTGGTGGTGTGCACCTGTGGTCCCAGCTATTCAGGAGGCTGAGGCAGGAGAATCACTTGAACCCAGGAGGTGGAGGTTGCAGTGAGCTGAGATCACGCCACTGCACTCTAGCCTGGCAACAGAGAGAGACTCCGTCTCAAAAACAAAACAAAACAAAACAAAATAAGTGGTGACCATAGGCTGGACTTGTAGTCAGAGCTGAATATGGAGCTGGATTCAGTTATTTAGTAGCTGTGTGGTCTTGACAATTTGCCTAACCTTGCTCAGTTAAACTCAGAAAGAAGCCTCAGTTTCCTTCTATGTAAGATGGGGAATATAATAGTGCTCATCTCCTAGGGTTATTGTGAAACTTACATGAGATGAAGTATACGAAATTCCAGCCTCACCATAAGCATTAAAAAAAGGACTATTGATTTTTGGGAGAAGGCTCTATACTAACCAGATTTATTCTAATACTCTCTACTGATTATAAGTGTCTCTTGTTATTCATGGTCCAGTTATGATGAAATTCTTCTGAAAAACTACAGGACATTTTCATATTTCTTAGAGAGGATGGAAGCTCCTGGTACAACATCCCCACTCCTACCCTGTATTATCTTGGGTGTCTCTGTGAGGTTTAAATAAAAATAAGACATTTTGTGCCATGATACAATTTACCTAATCACTAAGCAAACCGATAAAGTAGATTCAAGGGGATAGAGTCATTAAGGATGAATGACTGAGCCAGTCGTGGTGATTCACACCTGTAATCCCAGTACTTTGGGAGGCCAAGACAGGTGGATCACCTGAGGTCGGGGGTTTGAGACCAGGCTGGCCAACATGGTGAAACCCCGTCTCTACTAAAAATACAAAAATTAGCAAGGCATAATGATGGGCGCCTGTAATCTCAGCTACTCAGGATGCTGAGGCAGGAGAATCGCTTGAACCTGGGAGGTGGAGGTTGCAGTGAGTGCCACAGCACTCCAGCCTGGGCAACAGAGTGAGACTGTCTCAAAAAAAAAAAAAAATGAAAAAAAAATGAAAAAAGAATGAACGACTGTTAGCCAAAATCTATTTCCTATCCATGTCTTTGGTAGCCAAGCCTTGAACGTCTCATGAGCCAGTTTTATATATGCTTTAAAATTTGACAATCTATTTCTTTTTTTTTTTATTGCATTTTAGGTTTTGGGGTACATGTGATGAACATGCAAGATTGTTGCATGGGTACACACATGGCAGTGTGGTTTGCTGCCTTCCGTCCCCTCACCTGTATCTGTCATTTCTCCCCATGCTATCTCTTCCCACCTCCCCACCCCCCTCCCCTCCCCCATTTCCCCCCAACGGACCCCGGTGTGTAGTGCTCCCCTCCCTGTGTCCATGTGTTCTCATTGTTCAACACCCGCCTATGAGCGAGAATATACGGTGTTTGATTTTCTGCTCTTGTGTCAGTTTGCTGAGAATGATGGTTTCCAGGTTCATCCATGTCCCTACAAAGGACGTGAACTCATCGTTTTTGATGGCTGCATAATATTCCATGGTGTATATGTACCACATTTTCCCTATCCAGTCTATCGTCGTTGGGCATTTGGGTTGGTTCCAGGTCTTTGCTATTGTAAACAGTGCTGCAATGAACATTCGTGTGCACGTGTCCTTGTAGTAGAATGATTTATAATCCTTTGGATATATACCCAGTAATGGGATTGCTGGGTTAAATGGGATTTCTATTTTTAGGTCCTTGAGGAATCGCCACACTGTCTTCCACAATGGTTGAATTAATTTACATTCCCACCAACAGTGTAAAAGTGTTCCTATTTCTCCACATCCTCTCCAGCATCTGTTGTTTCCCGATTTTTTAATGATCGCCATTCTAACTGGTGTGAGATGGTATCTCAATGTGGTTTTGATTTGCATTTCTCTGATGACCAGTGATGATGAGCATTTTTTCATATGTTTGTTGGCCTCCTGTATGTCTTCTTTTGTAAAGTATCTGTTCATATCCTTCGCCCATTTTTGAATGGGCTTGTTTGTTTTTTTCTTGTAGATCTGCTTTAGTTCTTTGTAAATTCTGGATATCAGCCCCTTGTCAGATGGGTAGGCTGCAAAAATTTTTTCCCATTCTGTTGGTTGCCGATTCACTCTACTGACTGTTTCTTTTGCCGTGCAGAAGCTGTGGAGTTTGATTAGGTCCCATTTGTCTATTTTGGCTTTTGTTGCCATTGCTTTTGGCGTTTTGGTCATGAAGTCCTTGCCTACACCTATGTCCTGAATGGTTTTGCCTAGATTTTCTTCTAAGGTTTTTATGGTGTTAGGTCTGATGTTTAAGTATTTAATCCATCTGGAGTTAATTTTGGTGTAAGGTGTCAGGAAGGGGTCCTGTTTCTGCTTTCTGCACATGGCTAGCCAGTTTTCCCAACACCATTTATTAAACAGGGAGTCCTTTCCCCATTGCTTGTTTTTGTCAGGTTTGTTGAAGATCAGATGGTTGTGGGTATGTTGTATTTCCTCTGAGACCTCTGTTCTGTTCCATTGGTCTATATCTCTGTTTTGGTACCAGTACCATGCTGTTTTGATTACTCTAGCCTTGTAGTATAGTTTGAAGTCCGGTAGTGTGATGCCTCCTGCTTTGTTCTTTTTGCTTAGAATTGACTTGGCTATGCGGGCTCTCTTTTGGTTCCATATGAAGTTTAAGGTGTTTTTTTCCAGTTCTGTGAAGAAGGTCATTGGTAGCTTGATGGGAATAGCGTTGAATCTGTAAATTACTTTGGGCAGTATGGCCATTTTCACGATGTTGATTCTTCCTAACCATGAACATGGAATGTTTCTCCATCTGTTTGTATCCTCTCTTATTTCGTTGAGCAATGGCTTGTAGTTCTCCTTGAAGAGGTCCTTTACGTTCCTTGTTAGTTGTATTCCTAGGTACTTTATTCTCTTTGTAGCAATTGTGAATGGCAGTTCGTTCTTGATTTGGCTCTTTTGAAGTCTATTACTGGTGTATAGGAATGCTTGTGATTTTTGCACGTTGATTTTGTATCCTGAGACTTTGCTGAAGTTGTTTATCAGTTTCAGGAGATTTTGGGCTGAGATGATGGGGTCTTCCAGATATACAATCATGTCATCTGCAAATAGAGACAATTTGATTTCCTCCTTTCCAATTTGGATACTCTTTATTTCTTTTTCTTGCCTGATTGCTCTGGCTGACAATCTATTTCTGATTCAGGGTCCATAGTTGAGCCTATGTGCTAAAGTTAGTTATATACTTTTTTTCTAGGGCCTAATCATATAGTCCTGAGACTCCACCCCATCCTATGCTCTTCTATTCATTTTGCATATCTCATTTGAATTACTGTATCACAGATGAATATTTCAGTCCTAAGTGAAAGGAAGAGTAGAAGTCTATCTGCTACTAAGGAGGAATAGAAGTCACAACTGGAGAAAGCAAGTGAAGACACAAGGAAGTAAAATGAATTTTCCTACAGTTACGTAAATGCTTGTTTCTATATAGTGTATGTTCAGTCTTTGCAGTCTAATGGGTTCTCTTTTTCTGCTGGGGAATTCAGACAAGGTTTTCTCTTCAAAGGTGAAGATTGCTCTTCTTTAAAGAGTCCTTAGAGCTTCTTGGTAGTGGGTTAAAATCCAGAAACATTACAGCAATCTCTCATCCAATCAACAAAGGGAGGGAGCAATTTAGTAACTCACTTCTGGCTTCTCTGAGAGTATCTCCGTGCCAGCAAAAGTATGTTGCCAGGAACATCGTTACTCTGCTTTCCTTTCCTTAAGTTTCCCCTTCCTTCTGGTAAAATAACCAATATATTAAGCCACCTCATCACTAATACCACTGGTACCGTGGCAAAAAATGATACAGCTGAGGCCAGGCGCGGTGGCTCATGTGTCTAATCCCAGCACTTTGGGAGGCCGAGGTGAGTGGATCACGAGGTCAGGAGATTGAGACCATCCAGGCCAACATGGTGAAACCCTGTCTCTACTAAAACACAAAAAATGAGCTGGGTGTGGTGGCACGTGCCTGTAGTCCCAGCTACTCAGGAGACTGAGGCAGAGGAATTGCTTGAACCAGGAGGGGAAGGTTGCAGTGAGCCGAGATGGCAGCACTGCACTCCATCCTGGTGACAGAGCAAGACTCTGTCAAAAACAGAAAGATACAGTTATGAGCAACATTGTTTGCTCACTACTGTTTAGCTGGTTAGAAAGTGGAGAAAATAAAGAGGAAACATAAAGAAGTAAATTATGTTTGAAATAAAACTGACTTTTATCAAGCCAAGGTTTGTCAAGTTTGGTATTCTTTCTTTTGCTCTTATTCACCCCAAGTTTTCTTGGCAGTCTGAAGATTACCATTTGAAATGCTCTTTGAGGAACGTGAAGTCGACCCTGGGATCCAAAGTAGCTTTGATGTTTGTCAGAAAAATGCTGGAGTTCTATAGACTATATTATCCACAGAGCATGAAGAACTCCAACTTCAGGTAACCTGCAAACAAAACAAAACAAAACAAAAAAGTCAGAGAGCAATTAAATGTAAAAAGAAATTCCTTAGATAAAACAAAAAGAATTAGTGTCTTTCTCTCAGGCTTGTCTAGAAGATTTTCCAGCCTTTCTTCCAAAAGAAATATGTAGGCATTAAATTCAGTTATTATTTCAAACAGAACATTTATATGTCAATTGAAAGAAATATGTATAGGGTGAAGTTGACTTTAATATCTTATTGAGCAATGTGACAAGAATTTGAAAATGTATAAACTAACCACGAATGACCTTTCAAAACTGAAATGCATAGGTGTAGATGACATTTTCTCATTCGATTACTTATTTTAAAATCTAAATTAAAGCACACACAACACCAAATTAAATATCTTCTCCCTAGTGTGAGTATCTCAATCATTTACAACTAAGCAACTTAAACATCCAGTAATCAACAAACATTAACATGTAAATACTTTGTTTTAATAAGCCATAAACATTAATAAGCAAATGGCTGAAATTACTCCTGCTGAAATGATTCATCTGCAACCCAAAATATCGAATAAGGGCTGCAGAGAAATAAAACTGTTCAATTTGATTCTGAAAACATTCATGTGAGTTTGCATAAATCCTCTTTATTTTCTAGTAGATTTTTTTCAAGATTTTTTTTCCTCCCCCTGCTAGGAGCCTTATGAAACTGAAATGTCAAGTGAGGGTTGCTTTATATCATGTTCTGTCAATCAAAGGAAGGGAAGCTTTATGCATCTGTTGCTAGTATATTGGCACTTTTTGAAGAGTGTTTCGGTGGGAGCGAGAATAAATAAAGATCCTTCAGGCACTTTCTCATTTATGGATGAGGAATCAAAGCGGTCTGAAACTTCATTTTCAGCCTGATACCCTGAAGATTGTTGGCTGATAATTCTGGATGGAACAGCTTATCTTGGAGGATTAGGGAGAACATGGCCTTCCTATTACTTCTGGCTTCAGCCTATTCAGCTGGGTAGACTTTGTCACACAGTATCTGGGCCTTTACATATGTCACTAATCTTATCTATATCTTTTCAGCTCCTTCTGCTGGAGCTGCGGTTTCCCATGCCTAACTCTCCCATTTCTTCATTACACCAGATGTATAGGCATTAGCCTTTCCTAACAGCCTTTCTGCACCATGTCATTCGGTAATGGCGAGTTTTGCAGATATGAGGCTTTCATGAGCAGGTTGGGGCAAGATTTTATCCCAAATCTTGAGACTCTCACATCAGTTACATTAAAAGCTCCCTGTAGTCCCGAAACAAACTCATTTTTCCTTTTTACCAAATCCGCTTAACAAAATGAAACAATCTCCACAACACATTATCTTTACAACCATTAAAGATCATGTGGACATCCCCCTTGCGTGCTTATGGACACAGGCCAGGCTGTCACTTCTCTCTTTCAGATACAAGACAGTTGATCATGTATGGAATGAATATTAAACCCCTAGTATATGTAAGACATCAAGAGGCCAGAGACATGATTTTAAAACTGAGTCTTCAAGATGGCTACAATTTAGTGGGAGAAATGTGAACTCACACAAATAACTACAATGCGAAGTTTTTAAAAAATAGTGCACACCCAAGAGAGGCACATTGAGTGCTTGATAGTTCATAAGGGGCAGATAAGGAAGAGGAAGAATCTGACAATCCTGGGCGAAGGAGGTGGCATTTGAAAACAACAAAGGTTTGAATAGCTGTGATGGGGATGGGGAATCTTCCAGTTTCTGTTTCCCAGTTATTTTCAGAATAAGGGATATAAGTTCAAATGTGGTAAAAGAGAAACTGAAGCCAGAAGAGATTTGTATAGACAGTACCTTTCTCTCATCAAATATCCATTTTCCACTTTACTCTCAGATTAACCTCACATTTAGCTGAGCACTCTTCTCCCCTGAATAAGACCACATTTGTCAGCCACCCTTGCAGCTGTGTGCAACCATATATCTATGTTCTGGTCAGTGAGATGCAAGTAGAGGAAATCATTTTTAACATGAAGAGTGATCTTTTCTTCTTCTCTTCTACCTTTGGTTTATGGAATATAGATATGAGGGCTGAATCTCCAGCAGCCATTTGGAACATGAGGATGAAGTCCACACCCCAGGAATGGAAGAGTGAGAAGCTGGAAAAAGCCTGGGTCTCCAGCCATGGAGACTCCACACCAGTTTTTTCCTGTTGATGTCCAGCCTGCTTTTACACAAGATAGAAACAAACTTCTGTCTTGTTTTAGAAATGATTTATTATTATGATTATTATTATTATTAGTCTCTGGTACTCACAGCCAAGCTGTCTTAACCAATATAGTTCATACTCAAAGCTAAAATCCTAGTTTTTTGATCATCTGTTATACAATAATACCTTAAAAAGTTTCTAGTTTCCCCATATAACATTATGATGACATGATGCATCATCCACAATTTTTGAGTTCCTGCAATATTCAGGGTATTCTTCATGGCAAAAAGAACAAAAATTATGAAACTTTTATTTTACTTGGAGGGTTAAAACATGCTTACTATTAGATAAACACATGTAGTCATTAACCATGAGTATAGAGGGAGGAATATTGCTCATAATATCATAGATACTGAGAGGAGACAGCAAACACTAAAACTGCAGTGGGATTGCCAGATAAAACATAGGATGCCCAGTTAAAGTCAAATTTCAGAATTAAAAAGCAGATACTTTTTGTATCACTAGATCCCAAATATTGCATAGGACAGACCTTATATTTTAAAAATTGTTTGTGGTTTATCTGAAATTCAAATCCCAAGTCCAAATTCTAAATTTTAATCATCCTGAACTTTGCATGAGATATACTTATATTAGAAAGTTATTTATCAATTTTCTAAAATTCAAATATAACTAGGAAACAGTATTTTTATTTGATAAATCTGACAACCATAAGCTGTGAGCCTCTGGAATGTCTTCCAGAGGTCAGAACTAAGCTGTAGAATGAGGGAATCAATTGAAGAAAAGGGATGGGGCTATCTTTTTCAAAGCATGGTGCATGGCCATGTACCAGACCTCAGGCTGGGGCACCAGATAAACATGATCCATTTTCTTACAGTGTCAATTTTACTCAAAGAAAAAAAAATGTGCAAAATAATATTATACTGAACGTTGAGTAGAATAAAAATTTGCATGTATCTTAATATAAAGCAGAGTTTCTCAGTTTCAGCACTTGACATTTTGGGCTGGGTAATTCTTTGTTGCCGGGAAGTGTCCTGTGCATTGCAGAATGTTTAGCGGCATCCCTGGCCTCAACCCCTAGATGCATAATTCCAGTTGTAACAACCAAAACTGTCTCCAGACACTAACATAAGTCCCCTATAGTTGGGTGGAAAAGTCATGCTTGGTTGAAAACTACAAATACGAGGCATGATACTTATAAAAATATTTTGTGAATGCAATGAACCATTTTGGGCTTTGTCCCTAGAGTGTCAATCATATTTGCTTATTCTTCTCATCACTGAGGTCCTTCTATGGACAACTGTGAGGTGTAACCAAAGAAATAAGCGCCTTAGTGCCGATTTAAGCCAGAATGTTACTTTTCTTTCTGATTTATTAGTTTCTTTTTCTCTAACTTTGTAGATTGTAAACTCCTTAAGGCAAGCACAATGCATCTCCCAAAACCCCCAGACCTAGCTCATGACAGGTAGTCCATCCACGTGAACTGAATTGGGGAATAAAAGTTTTTAGCTTGTTTTGAGAATCCCAGAGATCAAAGAACAAGGCAGGGAGTGGGGTTTAGGGGGAGTAGAGGTGGAGCAGCAGTAGGCAAGATGGCCTTTAAAATGACCTCAAGTCAATTTCTAGGTGAGGGCAACACAATCAATATTAGCAATATATAGGATTGATTTCAAGAGCAGAAGTTTAACTTGAATGCAATCTTGCAGATAGTTCTCCCCAGATGCTTCAGCATTTGTTGTTTGGAGTCATTGACCATTGTCCGTACTTCCTATTTTCACTCGAAAATTTCTAATCTCTGTCCACTTAATCAGAAGCAATATTTCCTCTAAACCGTGTGCCACTGTGGTTGTACCCGCCCTCAGTCACCACCGCCTAAGGCCTCTATTTGTAATCAACCACCCACTCCACTTTTCTGGCAAGGAAAGCACACCTAAAATGAAAATAAGCCTGTAGGCAAGTACAGCATATAGATAAGAAAACAGCCAAAGCTTTTGACTCTGGGCTGCACAACCAATTTCTCCATGGTGACAGGAGAATCCAGGAGAAGGATGACATTTCGAAGAAGTATGAAGATCCAAGTGGAAGCAACTTGACTGGTATGAAAAGATAAGAGCGTGTGTGTCTATGTGCATGTTTTGGTGAGTGTGTGTATACATCCGTGTGTGTGTGTGGGGGTGTTCATGCATGTGTGTGGGAGCCTGTTCTCATGCACATTAAAAAACAATACAGTAATTAATGTTTTTTTTCTTAGACCTGGTTTATTTAAGAGCTATTCCCATAAAGATCATGAACATAGAGAATGGATTTTGCAGGCATAAGATGTTATGCTTGAAAACAGTTCCTCCTGCTTAAATGGTTCTCACTCTTAACTTTTATGTACTTCTTTCTTTCTCAGGTTCATTCCTTTGGTGTCTGTTCTTTCTGCCCATGCTTGCTTTCCATCCATTCTTTGGACATCTTCTCTCTCTCTCTCTCTTTCTCTATTCACCCTCCATCCTTTCTCTCTGAAAGGATGTCCTTGTGGGCCAGGCCATTGTGGTACCATACCCCTTGCTTCTTTCTGTCTTAAGTTCTTCAGTGGCTATGGCACTGAGGGCTGGTTCTCCTCAGGTACAGGGAGGATCAAGCAATAACTTCTAAGAACCACTAAAGTGAGGAAAGACAGATACCCAGCTCTTCTTATATCCCAGGCCCAGAGTAACGCTGCTTACAATTTTTCTAATCATAGCTCCTTAAGCAACCAGTACAAGTGACTTGGAGTTGGCATTCAAGATAAAACTCCTTTGTCATCTCTGTTTGGAGTAATGGGAAATGGTAGGAGAGGGAAGAGAAGAAGTAGCCAGGAATGTGAGAGGTTAGCGGACCAGGGGCCTTAGACCTGAGGCTAAGAGGGTAAAGTGCTTAGGAGACTCTGGCTATGAAAGAAGCAGACCTCAGAAATTTGTGTGTAAAGGAGCGTGCGACTCTTGGTATGACTTGCACTGTGAATGTCCATTGTCTTTATATGTCATGGAGAAAAACTATAAAAAACGTGAGGGGAGGTAATATGCATTGACATGGTTACAGATAATGGTATACTCACAAAGAAAAATACAAATTATAAAATCTCAGCTTTCTTATATAAAATTAATAATAATTATATCCATGTAAATTAACTATTTACTGTCTTTGTCTTTTTACCATGCAGCGTGACAAATCATAGGCATATCGTTAATGATGTAACAGATTGAGTTTTGTTGTACATTTTATTTCATGACACCATCGAAATCAATATATTATCTCAAAAATTAGACACAAAGGCATTCATATTTCTCTTGAATTTTCTAGTAACCGCACTTTGCTTACCTTACTCACTGGGGTGTTGCCATGTGACCAGAGTGCCTGGCCACCAGTTTATGAGTTTAGAAGAGAGTATAACACATTCTTACATTTTTCTCCTAAAACAAAAGAAGAGAAGATGAAACACCTAATTTTCTGTAGTTGACAATCTAGGTCCCAATTGTTATTGATGCAGTACCCATGCTGTGAGTCTGTTTTTTCATTTTTAGTAAAATTTTTTTTTAAATGCATTCAGATTTTTTAAAAAGCCCTTTTGTAGTGGAACACTGATAACTTTTCTTCTTCTCTTTTGGCTGTTTCGCTTGATGCAAAAAGACTGAATCCAGTCTTTTCCATTCCACTGAGAATATAGCAATACTAGGAGGCATGAGTGAGGACCAGGCATTGCTCCCAGGAAGACTTCAAGTTTTCCCACAGGGAAAATAAAGTCGCACATGCTTCAGTTTATGAACATTCATCTTTCTTATTCCATTTCTTCTTCTTTGTCTCTAATTCAGACACTCTTTTTTTTTCTGGAAGATTTATTTATTTAGCTCTGCCTACAAGCCTTAACATTTCAATTTGTCAAGTATTCTTGATGCCGAAATAATTGCAAACATATGCCAGATAGAAAGCATGGTAATAAATAAGATATAGGCCTGGCCTTCAGCAATGGTTTTGTCCATTTATAAAACAGAAGCATTAATTAATAATTCCATATTATGTGGTAAGATAGAAGATCTTGTGGGAATCCAAAAATTTCATCCTACCTCAACTTGATTTCTAGCTCAGTTTCTCATAAAAAGTGCTTCTTGTATTGCAGCAGCTCCTATCAGTGGCCTACCCAACAGCCATTGCTTGATTTCTCCCTTGCTAATGAAATCCTAATTTTGTTTGACCCAATGTGATAAATGAAGATTGATGTAAGCCAACCATGACAAATTTATTTTCCTTTTCCATGCAAAGATATGGTCACCTAGCCCAATTTTAGCAAAAGAGTAGTCTGTGGTGGGGCTTCTGGGAAAGCATTTGCTTCCTGACAAAAGAGATTGATATGGGGAGAGCTTGTGGGTAAACAAACTTACCCTTCTTTTATGCTGGGGATGTTATTGTGAGGACATGCTGCTTGAAGCTGTGGCAGCAATCGTTGGAAAGTGCAGCATTAAGCATATATATGGAAAGTCAAATGCTGAGAATGGAGGAACAAAAGGGTGGAAAGAGTCTGGATCGCTGAGGACATTGTTAAACTTCTGAATGGACTGTCAAACTTCTACATTCAGATTTCTTGTTAACCATACCATACATACCCTTATTATCCCAGGTGATGTTATTCAGCTTTCTTGATTCCTTGCAGCCCAAAGCACTCCAAACTTATAACTTTCTTGCTAATGAACTTTAGTGACACTGTATTGCCTATCAAATGTCACCCAAATGAGTCAAGAACGTTATCATTTTTCATTGCTCTATAGCAGGAATCTTGAACTATGTCCATTTGGGCCAAATCTGACCCACTGCCTGTTAATGGAGGGCCTGCAAGTTAAAGATAGTTTTTACATTTTTAAATAAAATAAAAATCAAAAGAAGCATAATGTTTTATGATACATGAAAAAGATATGAAATCCAAATGTCAGTGTCCATAAATAAAGTTTTACTGGAATCTAGCCATGCTCATTTATTTACATACTGTCTATGGCTGCTTTCATGCAGAGCTGAGTGTTTGAGACAGAACATATGGGCTGCAAAGCCTGAAATATTTACCCTCTGGCCCTTTACAGAAAAAGTTTGCCAACCCCAGCTCTATCACATGAATTCCCATTCAAGTTGGTGTAATCTCAACTGTATTTTAGGTAAGACATTCTGTCTTAGTTTTGTGTTGCTAAAACAGAATACGTGAGACTAGGTAACTTATACGAAAAAGAGGTTTATTTAGCTCACAGTTCTGCAGACTGGGAAGTTCAAAGGGCATGGAAATAGCATCTGCTCACCTTCTGGTGAAGTCCTCATGCTGCTTCCACTCATGGCAGAAAGCCAAGGGGGAGTAGACAAGTGCAAGGAGATCATACGGAGAGGGAGGAAGCAAGAGAGAGAAACCAAGGAAGCCAGACTCTTTTTTAACACCCAATCCATTCCAGTGAGAGCAAGAACTTACCCCAGTGGAGAGCATTCGTCTGTTTATTAGGGATCTACCTCCTGGCTCAAACACCTCCCCCTAGGCCCCATCCCCTAATGCTGTCACCTTAAAGATCAAATTTCAGTATGAGTTTGGCAGGGACAAACCACATCCAAACTATAACACAGTCTCTCTTTCCTGCATGCTCTTGACCCTGTGGCTTCCTCCACTCTAATGATCTTTTCTGTTTTCACCCTGAAACATTCATATTTGTTCATTTCTACATTGGGTGAATAGAACATTTTCACAAATACTAGTTTATTTGGTTCTTACAAAAAATTCTGTGAGAAGGAAGAGCAGAGATGATGATGACGATTGTATATGGAGGAAATGAAAGGTAGGATGTGGCCCAATAACTTGGGATCTATTATAGCTTGATCTCAGTCAAATGTTCTAAACTCTGCCAGTAGCTATGTGACTTTGGATAAGTCACTTAGTTTTTCTGAGCCTTAGACATTGTTCTGTCAAAGGTGGGTATAATACTCAACACATCCTGCATTAAACCATAATACGCCTGGCACAAGTTTTTAAAAGTCGAAAGAGCTAAGGTTAGAGTTGAAATCCAGTTGATGATCTCCATCTATGTACAAATTCACAGTTGGGTCTGAGAAACATAGCATTAGGAAGATAAACACCATTCAAAGATAAATAGGAAAATATCTTGGAATCTCCGTTTCTTAGACTGGAACGGATAAAGCAGTTAGGATGCTTCTTATTTGCTTGGAAATATAGTATCTTAAGAAAACAAGAGCAAGAGAGAGAAGAGAGAATACAGTGTTGGCTTTTAATAAAAATATATATGCCTCAAATCAATCAGTGGTTTTTCATTAGCAAGTTTCAAAATGGCATGCATGCAAGACCCTCCAAGGCTTCCAACATTCCTTCTTATGGGTTATTTTCATTCAAAATATAACAAAATAAAAGAGCTGGCTTTTTTACTGAACTCCTTGGTCCTGAAACCTCTTTTTCTTGCCCAAACTACTTCTCTGTCGGCTGCTGGCTCTCTTCTAACTCCCACAGTGTATTTTGAAATTGAATATTTCAATCACCTATATGTGCTAACTGAAGCTGAGTAATGAGTGTCTGAAAGGTTTGCACAAGGTTATTAAAAGTTTCTTAATCTGCCATCAACTTCTTTTTTAATATTGTTTGTAGATTTCCTAAAGCACAGGAATAAATTCCCTCGACCCTCTTACTCATTAACTTAGAAACTATGGCAGAAAAATCAAAGATACAAGGCTGTTAGGTTATTTGGTCCCTTTTAATAACCTCAGGACTGTAACCCTGAGAAGATAAGGCTGTCACTGCTGTTGATCAAAAGACAAGAAAAGGCAACTATGGTAACAGATACATCATTATGCTAATAGTAGTTTTAAAACTATTGCCTCTCAATTCTTTTTAAAAATGGTATCTTTTAATTAGGGGACATTTTAATAAAAATAATTCAGAGAAAATGGCAGCTTTAGAATGTCTTACAGAAGGGACTTTGTGTTGACTATCTAATGGGAGGTGACAAGGGACTAATGTTGAAGCAGTGTGCATATAGGAGCACAGAGTCTTTACTTAGATGTTTCCATTATATGAAGAAAACAGGAAGAAGTGAATTTTAAGGCACAAGAATAGAGCTCATTTCTGGATTCTACTACCTGTGTGCTGTGAGTAGTGGGACAAGGCATTTAATTTGAGAGCCAACTTTCTCATTTGTAATTTGAAAAATAACACCATAAGGAAAAATAGTACACATTTGTTTTGAATGCCTAAATGTGCTTTAAGATATTTCATCCTTTCCATAAGGTTTTGAAAAGTTATCCCCATCTTATAGATGAAGAAAATGAAACTTAAGATTTAGCTATTGTGCCCAGGATCATATGGCCAATAATTGTTAGTGTCCAGAAGGAAACTCCCAAGCCTGTAAAACAGGACTTCGGTGAGAGTCTGGAGAAATAATGTAAAGTGTGCTTTTCCAAATCAAAATTGCCAAGCTGTAGACCCTTTTTATGAAGCACCCTCCAGAGGATTTTGCCTACAAGGCTAAAAGAAGAAGTGGTTTTAAAAGTATGTTCTAAACACATTCATATTTTGGGGAGGGAGGGAAGGAAGGTCTGTGTGTTCTCTAAATGTGTGCGTAATAAAGAATAAATAGAACATGTCCTTTTGGTTTGTTTGGTTTTCAAATCATCCCAGCGCAATTTGCAGTGAAAGCTGCTTTCATTTTTAAGTGATCAAAGCAGTGCATGATCCAATCAGGTCAACAACTGCAACAAGCCAGAACAATGCAAACATGCCTAAGCTCCCTGTTTACTAAAGATGTCCACAGAAGATAATAATGTGCATGTCTCAGGATATTTAAAGAAAAATAAATACATACAGAGGAAACCAGTTTGAAGACGACTCTCAGGCGAGCCAGTAACTAAAATGTGCAATTGGCATGTACCGTCATCGTTGTTTTAATCATAATTGAGAAAAGTGGTTGAAATGAATTTTATCTTTTTTTATTCCCCTCCCTTGGAATTTCTCTTCCTTTCCCCTAAAGGGCAATTTACTGCTGAGGAACCTAATTTTCCCTGAGTCATAGAGGCCTTTTGTGGTCCTTGGAGGAAACTCCTGCATATTCACAAAATGTTCTGGCTGCTCACGTGTCTGTTGGGTGTCGGCAGAACAACAGGACCCAGCCAAGTGGATAAGCAGGCCACCAGGAGCTCAGCTGTAAGCATTTTGTTTCTGAGTCACACCAAAGCCAGTGGTTGCTGTCCCAGAACCAGGATAATGGCTGCAGTGTGTATGCTTGCCAAGTCCAAACAATGCTGCCTTGTGAAGAAGAAAAGTAAAAATTAACTTTCAGGAGGGTGTATTATTCAGAGTTTTTTATCAAGCCCTTTTCAACCTGTTGCATTTTTGTATTATCAGATGTCCCTTTCAGAAACATTTTATTTCACAGAGGTCCTATAATGGCAGAAGGTTTAGACATAAAAAGATATTAGGGATTTCTTAGAGCTGATGGATGTGAAGGGCCAGTAGAGTTCCTAACACATAGTAGACCCTCAGTCAATGGCTGCCATTATCATTACACTCTACTACAGCCTCTTCTATTTCCCACGGGGGAAACTGAGCCTCAGAAAGGGAAAGGATTGATGAAGCTTAGACCAATAATTGCAAGAACCATCTGTGGCATCTTTTACATGGGCATCACGTCTCTTGATATACAATTTTATCTATATTTACAGGGAAATATTTTAAACATTGCTCCCTGTAGGTGCAATAAAGGAATCACTTTATGAATGAATGTCCTGGGGAAGATGAGTAAGGGTGTCTGCCATTAAGTTCCATCATTTGACTGCTGTGAAACCTTGCAAAGGAACTTACTAGTGAGTACTCTTGAGAAATAAAAGAGAACAATGATTAAGGCCACAGGGTCTGGAGTCTGATCTAATTTTCAGGACTGCCACCATCTTCTAAATTCATAACCTCCGGTAAGTTGTCAAACCTTTCTCTGTTTCAGATTCCTCCTCTGTAAAGTGAAGAATTTAGACAGGGGGTTGGTGGGAGAAATACTTGAGACAATATAAAATGCACATAGCATACGAGGAAAAAAGTAGTAAAATGCTAATTAGTGGTATGGGCTATTCAAATTAGTTTTGTTGCTATTTTAGTCATTATCATAGAGAAGCATTTGGTGGGTCTTTACAAGGGTCTGAGCAGGTACAATGCCAAATCTTATCTTTGTATGCTGTTTCACCCATGACCCTGTTTGTGGCATCATCTTACCCATGGCCATCAGAATATTCAGTGACAGGTAGAAAATGTTTTCAAATGCAACCAAAGCATCTGAACGTATGAAATCAAGAGAGGGAATGAAGAGTGTATAATTTGGGAAGAAATGAGCACTGTATAAATATCTAGAATTTGGAGGAATTATTTTATTTAGGGGCAAATTGAGACAGTGAGTCTACAGTTGATGTCTCTTTTACTTAAGACTCTGTCTGATGTTATTTATTTATTTACTTATGAGTTGGAGTTTTACTCTGTCTCCAGACTGAAGTGCAGTGGTGCGATCTCTGCTCACTGCAACCTCTGCCTCCCAGCTTCAAGCAATTTTTCTGTCTCGGCCTCCCAAGTAGCTGGGACTATAGGTGCATGCCACCATGCCCAGCTAACATATATATATATATATATATATATATATATATATATATATATATATAAATAAATATTTATATATTAAATATATGTTTATATATAAATATTTATATTAATGTATATTTTATATTTATATATAAATGTTTATATAGATAAAAAATATATATATATATATATTTTTTAGTAGAGACAGGGTTTCACCAGGATGGCCAGGATGGTCTTGATCTCTTGACCTTGTGATCTGCCCACCTCAGCCTCCCAAAGTGTTGTGATTATAGGCATGAGCCACTGCATTCAGCCAACTTTTCTTTTTTTTTTTAAGGGTGATGGTAGTGAAATTCATTGGCTCACGTGACTGAGAAATCCAAGATTTTGGCATGGTTGAATCTCAGTCATGATACCATCAGGATCTGAACTCTTTCTCGTCATCTCTTGGTTTGTAAAAAATTGGAAATATTGATTTCTGTTTCATGCATCCTGTTTATGGCTGCTCAGGCTACCATACTCATACTCGAACTCCAGCAGAAGTTTTTTTCTAGCAAAATTCAAATATTGGTTTGGCTCTGATTTGGGCTTCTGTCCATTGCTGATGTATTCACTGAGGCTCAGAAGAGTCCAGGCTGCCATGGGCTGTTTCTCTATCTCATGCCTACCCATGAAGCCAGGTATGGAGTTGGTTCACATAGACCAAGAGAAGAAGAAACATGGTCCTCAAGGAAAATGTAGATTTTGTGAAAAGATGTATTCTGGAGAGCAAGATTATGTTCACTTTAATTTGGGGGCAGGTATTCTAGAAGACATGTCCTACAAGGGTACCATGTGTATTTATTTTGTTACCATTAATGGTCATTCTTTCATTTTTAAATTAATTAGCTCTTCAGTTTCTCTACCTCTATAGGACCTCAATTTTCCCAACTGTCAGACCTTTGGCATTCACTGCTGTGACCATTTCAGCTGTTCATGAGCAGAGTTGGTGTGAAGAAGAGCCTTAGGCAGTCAGTACACCCAGATGGCCATTTTGGGTTTATATCTTGTGTTGTCATTATTAGATATGATGTGGGAGCTTGAGGAAACCCCCAAATAGTAAACTTTCCTCCCTACATCCAGAGTGAACTGAGAGAGAGAGGGAGAGAGATTCAGGACTTAAGCAGAGGGAGACTGAAATGTCCTTTTTAAACTAATAAGGCATAGGGAGCACAGATATATGAGCTTGCTAGCACGCCTCTGAATTGAACTTACACCCTCAAACTGCAGATCCTCCCTGTAAACTTACCCTGTGAAATACTGTGAACACACGCTAATGTGATGGAGGCAGGCAAACATCAAAGAGAAAAAAAAGGACAAGGGAATGGCCTAAAAGTCCTTAAAAAACTAGGCTTATTTGGATTCCAGTTCTCCCTAGGTTGGGATGGTTTCTACTCAGCAGTATTGACATCTGAGATCAGAATATGATTTGTTGTGGGGTTGACCTGTGTATTGCAAGATGTTTAGGAGCATCCCTGACCTCTACTCATTAGATGCTGATGGCACCCATCCTATGCCCCAGTGCTGATGAGTGTCTCTAGACATTGCCAAGGCAAAATCTCCCCTAATTGAGCAACACTGTCCTACAGTGAAAGGGAGAGGCCACAAGTGTGGTATTCTGTTAGGAGTTTCCACGTAGAAGGTAACATCAAGGGTGGGAATGGCATACAGTAACTCTTATGAAATGAATAAACAAATAAGCTGACTTTATTTCTCTGTGGAAAATTAATTACCCTCCCCCAAAGGTCAACTCTTGGTTCTGGTATGAACAGGAAGAAATGTAAGATAACATTCAACACATGTTTCTAGAGTACATGCCAGCATAGTTGTCAGGGCTGTATTGGAAAAAGGAAGGAAGAAGGAAGAAAGAAAGGAAGGAAAGAAACGCCAAAAAAAGGAAAAGAAGGAAAGAGAGAAGGAAGGAAAGAAAAGAAAGAGGGAGGGAGGGAAGGAAGACGGAGGAGGAATGGAAGGAGAGAGAGAAAGAGAAAGAAAGAAAAGAGAAAGGAAGGAAGGAAGAGGGAGAGAAAGGAAGGAAGGAAGAGGGAGAGAAAGGAAGGAGGGAAGGAAGGAAGAAAAAGAAAAGGAAAAATATAGAAATAATGGGCTCTTCAGAGATCGCACCACTGCACTCTAGCCTGGAAGACAGAGTGGGACTCCGTCTCAAAAAAAATAAAAATAAAAAATAAGAAACAATGTGCTTTTCACAACTTGTATCAGGTATCCAAAATAGTCAAATGTACAGAAGCAGAAAATAGAATGGTAGCTACCAGCTGCCAAGAGGAGGGGAAAGGAGGGGTGATTGTTCAGTGTGACTTGATGTTAACTGTAATATAACTGTAATTTATGTTACAGTCATACAAGATGAATAAGTTGTGGAGATCTGCTGTACAAAATAGTGCTCATAATTGACAATATGGTGTCATGCACTTAACAATTTGTTTAGGATAGATCTAATGTTACGTGTTCTCACCCCCATCCCCCGATACAAGGAAACTTTTGGTGGTGATGGATATGTTTATTACCTTGTTTTTGTTGATGTGATCATGGGTATTTGCATATATTCACACTCATCAAATTACATACATTCAAGTTATGCAGTTTTTTATACGTCAGTTATACCTTAATAAAGCTATAAAAAATAAGGAATAGGCCGGGTGCTGTGGCTGATGCCTATAATCCTACAACTTTGGAAAGCCAAGGTGACCAGATTATTTGAGGTCAGGAGTTTGAGAGCAGCCTGGCCCACATAGTGAAACCCCGTCTCTTCTAAAAATACAAAAAATTAGCCAGGTGTGGTGGGACACTCCTGTAATCCCGGCTGCTAGGGAGGTTGAGGCAGGAGAATCACTTGAATCTGGGAGGTGGAGGTTGCAGTGAGCTGAGATTGTGCCACTGCACTCCAGCCTAGATGACAATGTGAGACTCTGTCTCAAAATAAAAAAAAAATAATAATTAAAAAAAAGAACAATGGGCTCGTGGACAGTAACTATGAGTTTTGAGATAATAAATGAGTGTAATATCTATTTGGCAGTGACTTAAGTAAATAATATAGATAAGACCATCACAAACTAGATGCAGAAACAAGGAAACTAGATCCATAAAACTGTTCAGAAAAATGTGCTAGTCACTGTGAAAATCATTACTTGAGCAAGATCTAAACTTTAAAGTTTAAAATAATACTATAGCTAATTTGTTACAAACTTATGTCCAAAAAATGCATGCCTCTCAATAGGAAAGTTTATACTAATATTTCTGAAGTCACAAATTTGGGAATTCCAAAGGTCTGTACTCCTTATGAAAGTTAAGTGTCTAATTACATATAATTATCACTGTGTTTTCATTAATTCATGATTTGGATCTACCGCACTGCTTTTATTTCTCCTTCACCTTTATTTACGTTGCTTTTTAATGAGGGGCCAAAGTATTTCACAAGATCATGTTGATTAAACTGTGATTTTTAAAAAGTCTAGGATAAAAGAAATACCATATAGTCCCAGTTGTCAATAATATATACCTTTTAAATCAGCAAACTACTCTAAAGTCTGCAGCTTCTGGCAACTTCTGAAGAATCTGGAAATCCCAGTAAGGGGAAAGACTTTTGTTCTTCCAGGAAAAACAACAGTGTTACCTTCAGGCATTTTCTCTTTAATCCACAAACCCCTAGCACTCCATTCTCTGTCTCACCGTTTAGGATGGAGTTGGTAAAAATCATAATATCTTATATTTTCAGTGAGATATTAGAGTTTCAAAGTGCTTTTGTATCTCTTTGAACTTCTAGGCACCCAAGAAGGGGTATTATTATCGTTATTTTCTTTATGAAGTAATGGAATCCCAGAGAGGTCTAAGCCTTGCCAAAGAGGTCATATATGTAGCAAGGGGCTTGTAATTCCCAAGGCCCACTGCTTCTGTCATTCCTTGAATAAGCGTTTTCAAGTATCTCAAGGAGCTGTGGTCAGCCGTATTGAAGTTCCATGGCGAGCCTGGATCATCTGTGGTTTTAAGCATCAGCCAGGTGCTCCATGGTGAGAAGGTAATGGGTGAATGGTGACATCTTAAGATAAGTGATCAAAAGGAAACATTTTGTGGGTATGCATGTAATCATTCCTTTATGCAGTAAACATTTTCTGAGCATACACCATGTGTCAACTCCTTTCTAGGTATCTCAAAAACACACTACCACAATCTTCAGCCTCTTTATGACTTGTAAAAACTAATCTTAGCCTATAATCTCAGTATACGATAGTCAGATGTGTGTAGTTTACTTTGAAACTCATAAAGCCCATAAATCTCATAAGCATATACATCTAGAGACTAACAGTGCCTAGTAGAGTGTGGAAATACATTGCCGATCATACCTTAGTTTGTTTCTCATTCATACTCAAATCCAAGAGCAGCAGTGATTGTGCATAATACCATATTCATTTCTGGAAGTGGTATTTGCCAGAAGGATTTTGAAGGAAGGAAGCAAACTTGGTAATATGTATCAAAGACCTTAATAATATACATTTTCACTTTCTTTTAACTTTTGATAAATGATTCCCAGAAAATAACTCTAAATAGAAAAGTCTTTTCGTATATGATATTAAATTCTTTATTATTTATTATAGTGAAATAACCTAGCTATTAAACAATATGGAATGGTCATATCATTGTTTTCCAAAGTGTATAAAGCTCACAGTGAAAACAGATCCATGTTTAAGCTTGAGAAAAGAACACACTAAGACAGCTTCGCTCCTGTAGCTTCACAGTACATAATAGTATAGAGGAGTTGTTATAAAGTAACATCATTAACTTTTTCCAGCTAGGTGTATTCCAGTCTTTTGGACTCCAGTTTTTGAAGTAACATATATGCATAATCTTTGGATTTAGTGACAGGTTGCATAAATTATAATTCACTCAGAAATAATATGCAGTCATTAAATTTTATTTTTGAAACATATAATAACATAAGAATGATGCAAATATAATCGTACGGAGAATAGGTAAAACAGAAAATTTGTTTATATACATATTTGAATAATTGCAGTTATGTAAAAACACGACGTAAAGAGAAAGAACAAAAAGGTGAAAGGCTTGCAACAACAGTTGTATGGTAGTTGTGGGTTGTGTTATGAAGATATTTTGTTCTCATTTTCTCTAGTCTCCAAATTTTTAGTAACAGGATTCTATTATTTTATGACTTTCTTTTTGTCTCAGGAAGAAAAGAAAAAAATAAAGCTGTAATAAATACCTTGGGGCTGGACACAGTGGCTCATGCTTGTGATCCCAGTGCTTTGGGAGGTCAAGGCAGGAGGATCACTCGAGTCCAGGAGTTTGAGACCACCACAGGCAACATAGCAAGAACTTGTCTTTACCAAAAAATTTAAAAAAAAAATTATCAAGACGTGATGGCACGCACATTCTATTCTATCCTCGCTATTCTGGAGACTGAGGCAGGAAGTTGGCTTTAGCTCAGGAGTTTGAGGCTGCAGTGAGCTATTGTTGAGCCCCTGCGCTCCAACGTTAGCTATAGAGCAGGCTCTGTCCCTAATGCAATTTTGTGATGTCAATATATTTCAATATGTGTGGATAATAAACCAGTAGACTAAAAACTTAAACACCCATTTAGGTAGGATACACTGATTTTGCATATTCCTGATTGAAGACTAGCTAATTTCAACAGATTAAATTTAGGAATTATGTGTATATAAAGCATAGCTGACAGGCTATAAATTGAGCTTAGTCGTGTTTTATTTACTCCCATCTCAGAGGCTATGCTCTTCAGTGTTTAGTTAATTTTCTTTTCTCTTTACTCCACCTCCTTCTCATCTTTATCCATCTCTTCTTCCGACTTCTTTCCAAATCAACAAGCATGTGCTACCAAATGCCCACACTGTGGTATTCCCATTAGGATCCACTAGACTGTACTTATCCAGTTCCTTGGAAATGTGCAGCCTTTGTTTTAACTTTGCACATGCTTGGTACTTATAATAGAAAGAGACAGGAACCAAGATGTTTGCTTTTTCTAGTGAGGGAAAATAAAACAAGAAGACAATCCAAAGGAAGCCATAGTGAGATCATCAGTAGATAAACATTTCACAAGAGAAATGATAACCACTATTATGAGAAGCAAATGCAGCTTTTTTTTTTTCTTGGCCATAGAACTTTAAAACAGTCTCTGAAAACATCCCGTTATCCCTCAGCTAGCAGACACATATCTTCCAATATTTGACAAATACCATCTTGAATCTTTCTTAGTGCAGGTGGTGCTAACTATGTCATGCTGTTACTCTCTTCTCAGTTAAAGTCGCATTTCTTTTTCAAATTCCTTCTGCACAGGAGAAGAAAACCTTAGCAGATGGATTAGGGTAAAGGAAATGGTACATAATGAATCACATTTGAAACCCCAGCATGCAGATCAATATATAAGTATATATAGTCCTCCTCCCCGTCTGCGTTCAGTGAGTCTGAGTGTTTCAGAGACTCCAAGAGGCCAGACTCTTGCTCTATGTTGAGAAAGCTTCTCTCTGCAGCTGTGCCTTTCTTCAGAATGGCTTCTTTTCCCTGCTCCCATTATGCCAGGAATGCACAAGAACTTCTCAGCTCAAGTCTTCTGAGTACTTGTGAATATCAAGGCCAGAGTTCTCGACTTCTGGAACTCTAGGGAAAATTTCCAGCGAGGCATTATTTTTCCCTTTTCATAGATATGACAGAGGATGAGTTAAAGTGACTTGGCCAAAGTCACAGAACATGTCAGCCATTGAAAACTAAACTCCAGAATGAAAATTGCTCATTCAACTAAATCGAATTACTCCAAAGCATATTGTTAAGTATTTTTTTTCTCCGAAAGATTTAAAGCACACAATCACTGCTTTTTCCCCCCTCAAGGAACCTCAAGTAAACAGGCTATAAACGTTCCTTTATAAACAGCATGGAAGGTCAAATCTTCAGGCAGCTCAGACCCTATGCTCCTAGCTTCCTGTTATCTGGCTAGAATTTTGGAATACTGGATTTAACAGTAGACAAGATTGTCATTACCAAACCTATGTGAGGTCTCATCTTGCATTTTAGTGTTCATAGGACAAACTTTTAGGTGGCAACAGCTGCTTAATGGGTCAATTTGCAGAATCCTCCCACAGCTTTTAAAGTCAGTTAGTGGACTAGTATTTTCATTCATCTACTGTTTGCACAATACTTTATTCTTAGTCCAGCTGAGGAGGAAACATATACATGTATAAGGAAAAACACGTGCTGCAGTGCATTTTTAGTAAAAGAATAAAAACAAAATGTCAACAATTGACAAATTTGTGATAAGCTGTCTTCTGTTCTTTTGTTTCTCGGTTTTACAGTTAAATGAATTCTGTTACCTTGTATATTTAATTTGCCTTTGAATAAAAATTTTGTAACTACTTGAAGAGTTTTGCTACCTTTCTTTTGTTTGTTTTGCATGTTGCAACAAAACTTCTTGGAAAGTTAGAGTACCATTTGTAACTAACTGCAACACACCAAACAATTTCCATTATAAGTATCTAAGGGCCTTTCTAAAGTCAGTTGTGAGGCAGAAACTTGTCACTTTCTTTTCATCAAAAGCTACCAAACAGGTAACAGTGTTGATGGCAGTACACACGAGGAAAGTATTTGCTGTGACTAACAGTTTTGAAGAAATAATCTTCATGCCCTTGCAGATACAGTTGTGAGAGTGCAGTGAGTTCCAGAGTCAGCAGTAAAGCTGAAGGTAATTCTTGCTGCATATGGTACCAATGATGAACAGAAAGACTGAAATGTGCCAGGAGGTCAGATTTCTGGATCACCATTTAAAGAGCTTTGCATGTGGGGCTGAGGATAAAATATTCCATTAGAGAGCTTCCACTAATAGAGCATGTTTACTTTTTAATTCTCTCACTCAAACAAATTTAAATATCAGACAAAAATAAACACACACACACACACTCATGAACACACACACACACACACACACACACACACACACACGTCACAGCAACTTAGTCCTTTTTTTTTTTTTTGAGACAGAGTCTCGCTCTGTTGCCCAAGCTGAAGTGCAGTGGCGTGATCCTAGCTCACTACAACCTCCACCTTCCAGGTTTGCACAATTCTCCTGCCTCAGCCTCCTGAGTAGCTGGGATTACGGGCACCCACCACCACACCCAACTAATTTTTATATTTTTAGTAGAAATGAGGTTTCAGCCGGGCGTGGTGGCTCAAGCCTGTAATCCCAGCACTTTGGGAGGCCGAGGCGGGTGGATCACGAGGTCGAGAGATCGAGACCATCCTGGTCAACATGGTGAAACCTCGTCTCTACTAAAAACACAAAAAATTAGCTAGGCATGGTGGCACGTGCCTGTAATCCCAGCTACTCAGGAGGCTGAGGCAGGAGAATTGCCTGAACCCAGGAGGCGGAGGTTGCGGTGAGCCGAGATCACGCCACTGCACTCCAGCCTGGGTAACAAGAGCAAAAACTCCGTCTCAAAAAAAAAAAAAAAAAAAAAAAATGAGGTTTCACCATGTTGGTCAGGCTGGTCTCGAACTCCTGACCTCAGATGATCCACCCACCTTGGCCTCCCAAAGTGCTGGGATTACAGGCATGAGCCACAGTGTCCGGCCAACTTAATACTTCTTTTGTGAGTATCCTAACAAAGAATGCTACAGAAATCTGAAACAGAAGTGGGTAGGCCCAATATAATTTTATTAGACTTGTAGTCTCCGTCTCTCAGCAACCATGCCAGTCATTTCCTTCATCCTATATCAGCAATGCAGTATTTGATTGAAAAATGATCCAAGTTTCTCATAGAGGGGTTGTTTTCTCCATGGAAAGCAAATCAGAGTGGCATGGAAAGAAGACAGGCTCAAGGAGTCCAATACCTGATTATTTCAAGGCCCCTTAAACCTGTGCGCTTGGGCTGGTGCATATTTGCACGTGTGTGTAGCTGCCTCCTTTTCACATTTCGGATTCTGTAGGCTGCATGTTGCTTACATGTTGAAACCAAGTGGGAACGTTTTGGGAAATGCCAGAAAACACATTTGAGGCAGTGACGCCGAACCTGAAAGAGTGGTTGAAGAAAAGCAATGAGAAGTTTAATAACTTGTAGATTCTAGTAGTTGGATTCTTAAATGAACAGATGTAAAATATATTTAATTCCAGAAAGTCCTTTTCAGTATATTCTGGGGGTAGATTTGTTTCCATCGAGACTTGAACTCTGGAGAATGAAATGTTGGTAAATGTATAACCAGTTCTTTGGGAAAAAAAAATGCATATGCAACTTAAACATACTTAAGTTATATCTTACCCAAGAAACACAATGAATACAGCAACCAAACAGCAGTTAATGCAACTAAGAGTTTTTGTGGGTGCATACAGCACAGTGGCAGGAAAACCCCATTAAAGGGAGGTATGGAACAGAAGACTTAAGCGAATGGATTTACACAGTCCGAAAACCCTCCAGTGGAATCCTAGGTCCCAAATCACTTACTGAACTTTTCTGAGACTTAGTTTTCTGGTAGGTAAAATTAGATAGTACTTTCCTCATACGCAAGGCAGAAGTAAAGCAACACATGAAGTCTTGGTTTGTAGCGTTTGTTATTCCCATGATACAAATTCTCTCATTGTGGCTGATTTCGGTCTACCAACATGGCAACACTGAATACGGAGTTGAGAAATTCCATAGTATTTCCCCCATACAGACACCATAGACGCAAATAGCCAAGGGTGTAAACAATTGCGTGATGTGGTAGAATATTTAGGAAGTGATGAGTTTTGAGTATTTATCATCTTTTTAAGAATGTAATTTATTTAATTAAAAGTTTATGTATTTTGATTTTAAATGATGGTGGCGTTTAAGAACCAGCTCACAGAATTCCTGAAAAATTGACATTGGATTCCCTGGGCATGGAACAGGCTCCCTGCACTCCATTGGTTCTGATTGAATGTGAGTCTGCTTTTTTGCTGAGGAATCTGGTGTCCATAGGAGCATCGTTGCTGGCTGCTCGGAAATTAGGCTTGGTAGGCCTGGTTCACATATGTTACTGCTTATACAATTAGCTTCTTCAGTTTAAAAACAACAATCCCTGTAATTCTCTGAGGCTGACTTAAAACTCAAGGTCTGCCAAACCCTACCCAGATGCCAACAGGCAATAATTTATGATGGGATTAGAAATAAGAGTGAAGAAACGTTACTTGTTAATTATGATTGTGAAGACCACACACACTATGAAAAGAAACACTCTGTTACAAATGATAGGATTCCGGGTTAGCCCCACTTGGTGATATGCAAGTCAGTAGGCATTTCCTCTGCTCTCTGCAGCTCCACCTAGGGGCTTCCTAGTTGCCTTTTTCTAATCGAAAGCCCATCAGTGAAATGACTTCTTAAAAACCCCAGCAAACTGCAGAGTTCCTGGGAAAACTAGTAGTTGACAAAGGCATTACAGTACCATGTCATGCAGGCTGTTAAAGAAATCCAGCCCCGGTGATAATGTGTATATTCATTCTGTGTAAATGATTAAGTTCAAAAAACCATACAGTGAATCATGGTAGCAAGGCCAGACTTGCTTTGATTAACTACACTGGTATAATGAAACCCAACAGAGCAATCACTGAAACATTTAGCTCTCAATGTAAATCTTCCTGAACTCTGAAAAAAATCATGTTAGGCACTGAGAGGTGGTGTATAATACAGCCATATTTCACATAATGAAAGTGGCGGCAGTTGTAAAAAAAAGGGAATGTTAAAAAGTTGTTATGCTGTGTTTGGCAAGAATGAGTCATTTCAAAAGTGTCAATCATGATAATTCAACATATTTTTAATCTAAAGGTCAATAGAAGCAGTTTCTAAGGTGGTACAATAGTGATGCCAAATAGGAAAGCAAGCAGTTATAAGACGATTTCAGGTGTTAATACTGTACCATAATGTGTCTCAGTTCTAAATTGAAGAGCACAGATTGATCAAGGTGAAAGAAGTTTTATTAAAACGGTTCTGAAATAGCGAGCAATATGGTCATTCCAATCAAACTGCTCTGTGGAGTTCTTCTTTTCAGACATGGCTTGGGGAAGATGGTGTGGTGTCTTGTACAGTATAGGATGGGGTGGTGACTTCCAAGGTACAGTAATTATTTTGTGGGGGGTGGTTGGAGAGGGCTTAGATCTTCATCTGCTAGTGGCAACATCTACAGAATAGAAACTCTTCCTTTACAATAACCTACAAGTCATTTTCTTAAAAGCAAGAGAAACATATGCCAATGAGACATAAAGTCAGTGTTCTGTGATGGAATGGCCAGCCCCTCACGAATACATAGAACTGTTTGCATTCCTGCATATTTTCACTTTTGTCCTTGAACAGCTTTTGAATATACCTCAAATATGCTTGGGTCATGGTGTACACTTAAGTATTAAAAATATTTTGTGAGAGAAAAGTAAAATTATGCTCTGTCTTTAAAGTTTATGGGAACATGTGGTTTTCCTCATAGGGAAGGCAATTGCTACCTCTGCAGTATTGGACTTTCATCTCATGGGTTTCATGCATACAGGTTAAACGTAGGAGAAGTTTTATAAGGCTATAGAAATTGTGTCAGAGAAAACAATCTATAAGAGGTCTGAGCAATATAAAAACCACTGGACACATTCAGTTTCATGATAAAGCTCTTTCCAAAGTTATTAGATTGCATAATTCAATCTATGTTATTAGGAGGGAACTTGGGTCCAACCACTGCTATAGATTACGGTAATAATTTTACATAGACACATTCACATTGCACAAAAACTCTCCCAGAACTGGTTGCAGACTAGCACAAGCATATCGTCTTCTGCTAATCCTCATAAACCTAACCAATAATTTGTTTCTGTTATTTTATCACACACATTAAAACCACTTTTATATTTAAAAGTACCTAGCACAAGCATATGCGATATCTATATGTCACTCTTTCTGGTAATGTCTGAAGAGCATATTCGATGACATTCAAATATATATGGATCTTTAACTGTGTTTTCAAAAGGCTTTTGGTAGTTTAGTCAAAGAAAACAGAAGAAATCAAAGATGAATAAACTACTTTACCACATTCTTTTCTTTCCCATGAACCGCAGGGAGAAAATGATTGCACAGAGGTTCTTATAAATGCCTTAGGAGATAGATATTTGAACCTTCTGATATTTCTTACTACTCCTCTTTTCTCTTCACTTCTTTCCTCTCTAAGTTCTTAAAACATGTCATGTGTCTTCATAGTGTGAGCCTCACAACCTCATTATTCCAAGTATCTAAACATGTCTATTGTATAGTTTACCTACCAGTACATTATACAGTAGTGGTGTGGACACACAATTTATTCTGTTGCATTCTGTTGTTTTCTATTTTTAATTTTTTCTGGATATAAAAGTAACACATGCTGATATTAGAAACAGTGGAAAAATCAGTTAAATGAAGAAGAAAACTAAAATGATACATAAATTCACCTCACAGAGAAAACCACTTTTGAAATTTTGCTGTATATTTTTCTGTTGTTTTAAATATATAACATAGTCACACATTAAAAATTATGTTTGGTGGTCGGGTGCAGTGGAACCTGTAATCTTAGCACTTTGGGAGGCTGAGGCAGGAGGTCATGAGGTCAAGAGATCGAGACCATCCTGGCCAACATGGTGAAACCCTGTCTGTACTAAAAATACAAAAATTAGCTGGAGGTAGTGGTGCATGCCTGTAGTCTCAGTTACTCAGGAGTCTGAGGCAGAAGAATTGCTTGAACCTGGGAAGTAGAGGTTTCAGTGAGCTGAATTGCGCCACTGCACTACAGTCTGGTGACAAAATGAGACTCCGTTTAAAAAACAAATACATTTGGGATCATATTGTGCAGGGTGCCTAGAAAGTCTTTAAACACAGGGGGAAAATACTATTAGTATTATTGATAGTATTATAAGGATTACTGACATTAGCAAAGATATGTTAATATTATTTCATGTTATTTGTCTTACAGGTTGGAGATGTCCTTGATGGCACTGTATGTAATTCATCTATATTTTCAGACTTTCATGGACACACTGTAGATGAGCAGTATATATATATATGTATGCATGTATGTATGTATATATATATATATTTTTTTCTTTTTCTTTTCTTTTCCTTTTTCTTTTTTTTCTTTTTCTTTTTTTTTTTTTTTTTTTTTTTTTTTTTTTTTTTTTTTTTTGAGACAGGGTATGGCTCTGTCACTCAGGCTGGAGTGCAATGGTGTGATCTGCACCTCACTGCAACCTCCACCTCCCAGGCTTAAGTGATTCTTCTACTTCAGCCTCCCACATAGCTGGGACCACAAGGGTGTCCTACCACGCCTGGCTTTTTTGTATTTTTATTATTTTTTGTAGAGACAGGGTTTCACCATGTTGCCTAGGCTGGTCTTGAACTCCTGAGCTCAAGCAATCTGCCTGCCTTGGCCTCACAAAGGGTTAGGATTAAGGCTTACTGCACCTGGCTGGTATATATCTTTCTTGACTTTTTTTTTTTTTTTTTTTTTTTTTTTTCCGCACCATAGCAACTTCCAATCCTGGCATGACCATTTAAGGTCTTCAAATGGGCAATGGTCACAAATGTAGAAATATTCACACTTGCTGTGCCAGAAAAGAAACACTTTACAAATATCCTAGCTTGTTTTTCCAAAAGGCCAATTACAAGCTCTCTGCAGATTTATCCGTTTCAACCTCAATGGCCACAACACTTGGCAAAAGTCCAACTACTGGAGACATTTAAAAGTAGCATATTTTCTGAAATCCCTTACCTTTCCCAAACACACTACTTGCAGAAAAATTAGAAAGGATGGAGGGTAAGAAGGTAGGGAAAAAACTGCCAGCCTCTGCCTTAGCTGTCTATTACATAGTCCAAACATGGACAGGGAGAGACCAATTCTCAGACAGGGCTTCAGTTATATTGACCTTCACAAAACATGTCTCCCCTGTCATGCCAATGATGTTATTGAAATTGAAATTTATTCTAGGCCTTTATAAAATAGCTGCAGGACAAGGCCAGTCTCCATCATCTTCTGAGGAAGACTTTACTTCCAAGGAACTAAACTCCATTGATCAGGTCAATTGCAGACTTAGAGCATAAATTCTTCAGAGCCACATCCATCCTAAAGATTCTCCTTTCTAGTAACTTCTCATTTAAACAAAATGTTATTAGGGCCAGGCACAGTGGCTCATGCCTGTAATCCCAGCACTTTGGGAGGCTGAGGCAGGTGGATCACAAGGTCAAGAGATCGAGACCAGCCTGGCCAACATGGTGAAACCCTGTCTCTGCTAAAAGTACAAAAATTAGCTGGGCATGGTAGCACGTGCCTATAACCCCAGCTACTCGGAAGGCTGAGGCAGGAGAATCACTTGAACATGGGAGGCAGATGTTACAGTGAGCTGAGATTACGCCACTGCACTCCAGCCTGGATGACAGAGTAAGGTTCTGTCTCCAAAAAATAAAAGTTATTTATATCCAAGTGGCTGTGGTTGTAGTCATGATCTTTTATGCAATGTTTCCATTTGACCTGACTCATAAGCATTACAAACTGGATGTTGCGAAAGAGCTTTAGCATGAAATGGCTTCAAATGTTTGGTGCTATTCTAATTGTCAGGTGTACATTTTATATGGCAATTTTATCATTGCTGAAGAGACATATGTTTTGTTAGAATAAGAGCCCGCTCCCATCTATTGTTCTGGAGCCAAAACCTTCAAACAATGAAAATACAAGTATCCCAACTATAGGCTGATTATTTGAAATGTGAACCAAATGCAAATGTGACCTTGGCCCCTGCAGTATTGAAAGATGAAATTTTAGAAGTGTTTCAAAGTCACGCATATAAGAACTGTGTTTTATTTGCGTGTTTTTGAAGTATATGTAATATTTTTGAACAACCTCTCAATTTATATTCTTGATGGGTAAGTTGGTTTTCTCCCACATCTTGTGAGCACATATATATATTTTTAAACAGAGTATGGAATCCCTCTGTAAAGGAAAAAAATGTGAGCACCTCAGGCAAGATCTTTTTTCAGCCTAGTGATTTGAGAAAGGATGAAGGGAAACTGAGGCAATAGAGGGCTAGGATCAGATCTGCTTCTCGCCTTTCTATCTTCAGAGCTTTATTGGACCGATTGAGAAGTTGGTTTGTCCTTTAAGAAAGGGGATGCTGGATTAAAATCAAAAGTCCTCTGGTGAAGGAAAGGAACCCTGCATCAAAGACCAGTAAAAGAGGGAGTGAAGAAAAGGAAGCACATTCTGTAAGACTGACCAACAAACTCAAGGTGCTTGAGTCAAATCTAAAGAAATATTGGATTGTACTGGGTTTTAAATGGGGGTAGCCTCCCCTTGCTACCTGTGACGACCATAGTAGCTTTAGAAAATAAAGGATCTGCATTTTTCTCTGCACATCTGTTTGGTGTGAATACACTAAAAATTTCAGTATACTTTCTTTCAGTGAAGCAGGGAAGAACTTTTCCTCTTCCTCCAGAAAGTCTGTCTTCCTTTGCTCTTCTTATTCTCATTACCTAAAATGTCATCCTTTCTTCTTCCATTTATGGTCCAGCTGTTTTTTTTTCCTTTTATCAATATTAGTTTCTTTTTTGAATATTCTTCAACCCACACCCTCCTGTCATTATTTTGAGCATGCAGAATTCCCTTATTTAGATTCTCTTTATTTTATTTTATTATTATTTTTTCAATTTTACTTTAAGTTCTGAGATACTTTGTGCAGAGCATGCAGATTTGTTACATAGCTATACATGTGCCATGGTGGTTTGCTGCACCAATCAACCCACCATCTAGGTTTTAAGCCCCAGATGCATTAGGTATTTGTCCTAGTGCTCTCCCTCCCCTTGACCCCCACTCCCCGACAGGTGTGTGTGACGTTCCCCTCTCTGTGTCCAAGTGTTCTCATTGTTCAGCTCCCATTTAGCATGCAATTTATCAGTTAGCATTGGAGATGTTCTTCTAGAGATGTTTTCCCCAGGCTATTGAGTGATAACCTGACTACAGGAATCTGAGAGATTTCTTCCCAACAGCAGAGGGTCAAGAGCAAGTCAGATTTTCAATAAACTCACACACAAACCAATGGTGAAAGGATGGCTCTTAGAAAAGTTATCCATATTTTGCTTCTGATAGTTTATATTTATTGGCGCAAATGTCCTTCTTTGTCTATCACAGACTGACAGCTAAGAAAACATAGCTTAATCAATAGCTTTTAAACCAAAGAATATGGGAACAATCTGACAGTATAGGACCTGCATTGTTTCTTCAGACTCTGAACACGTGTCCTGTGTTCAAAAGAATGGAGAGGGTATTAGCCCAGTAAATAAAAATCTCTGATACACTTTAATAATCACAAAGCTTCATTTTAGCTACTTAAGTCCCTTATCAATTTTAAAAAACGTATTATTAGCCTTCTTGTTGATTTGATCAATGAGAAAAAAAGAAGGAGGAGAAAAGAAATAAACAGTAACTTAATATTATTCAGGAGGATTATATATGAATTATCATATTTAAGCCTCAGGACAATCCTGAGAAGTAAGTCTCATTATCCCCTATCACAGAGAATGAAACAGGATCATAGAAGTTAAGTAACTCAAAATCACACAGAGAATGAAAGAAGGAATTGGTGGTAGAACACAGGTCTCCTAATGTCTGGGCCAATTTTCCTTCCACTGGGCAGTGTTCTCTAAGATTAGAAGAATATTTGAAATTGTGACTTGGTTATGTAACCTTTAAATATAAAGGCCTCATATCCTCTTCTGACAGATACCTGAAGAAAATGCTTCTCTGGGTTGCAAAGCCACTGAAGTAGATCAAACAAAAATGAGTTGGTGGTGAGCACTCTTTGCTTTTGAGAACACATATATACTCCTTCCTTCTTGCTTTGGTGACAGTTTTCATCTCGAGCGCATTTCACAGATTTGATCACTTACTTGAATCTGTTGCATAAGAGATCACACACACACACACACACACACACACACACACAGCTCCCTATTATTCCCAAGGACCATAAATTTGTTCTGGTGAAAGCCTGCATAGCAGAGCAGACGGCCTCTCAGCACACAATGAGGTGAGTGTTAGCTTGTTTCCCTGGAGAAGGGAGGTTGCACATAGGGTTATATTTTATGTAATGGGAGGTAAAGGGGAGAGTAACCCTCTGTCCATTAGGAGAGTGAGTGGGCCCTTGAATCTCATTGGGTCACCTAAATAGAAGCCAGGCTCTTAAGCTGATAGTATAAACTGGAACACAAGTATGGTACAATTAGTGCCAGATTTTCTTTTTATACTTTTAAAATTTGGGGCAAAAATATAGATTTAGCCAACAGGCTACACTGAGCCCAAAAGGGCTGGCATCCTCCCAAGGGGGCATGAATACGTCACTGTAGTGAGTCTAACAGAGACATCTACTGGCTAAGCTCTGGATTTCCAGGGAAGGCTCTGTGTTTATTTTTTAAAATCTCTTTACTACATCTGACCAAGGAATGGTAAAGGCATTGTAGTTCTCCTATCTAAACAAAGTCAGGAGTTCAAATTCAACCAAAGAGCATTATGAATTACCATTTTTTTTAAAACCACCAGATTAAAAGAATTGCAGTATGGATAAAAAATATTAATTCCAGCAAGATAAATCCTGCAATAAACTCAAAAGTGCCCCGTTGGTAGAATATTTTCATATAAAGCACCAATTTATGGGGCAAATTTAAGGCACTGATAGATCTGTATTGGGGGAGAAACAGTTCCCGTGAGCAGAACCCACCAGATAACGCTGTCTCGTGGCATCTGTGCCATGTGTCTGCTCCTTTGCTGCCTCTGACGGGATTAGGTAACTGTCGGCAACATTAGGACTGGGCCCCTATTAATCAGCATGAACAAACTTTCTACTCTTTACTGGGAGGAATCATGAATTGGAGGACTAAATTTAGGCAAACAAATCCAATAACGAAACCCTCACAGCCAAGACATAAGCAAATATAAATCCCTCTTGTGTTATTATAATGCCTACCAACCTAATTGAGAACACATTCATTTTAAGCTAAATAAATTACCGCTACAATTATATAACCTTGAGGTCACCTCCTTTAGGAGTCGGCCAACACTTGTATTAACTATTCCACGCTTTACTGTAAGTGGCCTCAGCCAATCAATGCCAAATAAATGCTGTTAAAATATGCATTTAATTAACCCAGTCCTTCATTTATTTGCTATTTTAGCCCAGGAATGAAGAAGAAAGTGAAGTTAAATTGTGTGCATTCTCAAACAAGACTTCAGAATGGAGAGCTTTTTCTTTCCAGTCAAAGCACTCTCTTCCTTATTAATCTGGCCAAGAGAGAACATTCCTCAGACTTTAACAGAATAGTACATCCATCTGAAGAATGGGGCTTTGCCTGTGATATTTATAACCCCACATTCAAGGAACCAGCTCCCTCCATTTTCCTTAGAGAGACGGATTTCCTTAGAGAAATATCTTTTGCACTGATAGTTCAGTCCCTCTCTGGCTGTGAACAATTATTGCAGTACCTTTACAGTCACGTGGATCCAGTGGCAATTATATTACTCATTTATGGATTCATGAATTACTTTATTGTTTCAAGATATAGAGCTGATTTTGGTTGTGTGTTGAAATATTCTGATCTCGTCCTTGTCCCAGTGTTATGCAAATAATCCTAGCAGTACTTACCTAGTAGGTTATATGTTTTTCACGAATACTTTTCTTTTGGTTTTGATACTGCTGTTGTAGGCAAATTATTATTCACTGAATATCCATCTGCTTGCTCACATATCCCAGCTGTGTTCGTCGAAACCAGGTGGCACTGGGCTGTGAACAGAAGTGATGTGTGTTACTTCAGGCTGAAGCATGCAGGAGCTGAGGCACAACTTTCTACCTCTCTGTTCCATAGTGAACCTGAAAGTTGAAATGGCCAAGGTATAAAATGAAAGCAGCCCTGCTTGTGGAGTCACAATATAGAGCAGAGCTGCTTTGACAGGTATTCTGTCTTACACTGCTTTTTGCATGAGCAAGAAAGAAAGCTTTATTTTATTAAACCACTGAGATTTCAAGGTTTGTTTATCATAACATAATCTAGCCTGTGGTGACAAATATAATTGGCTTCCAGAGTAATAAACAAATCTATATTCTATAGTACTAAGTAACCACCTAAACTGTAGTAATTTGGATCTAATTTGCATGAATATTAATTCTTTTAAACAAGAAAGGAAAATTATGATATTCCCACCGACCCCATACCTTCAGAATAAGCTATTTATTCATTAATTTTTAATGAGAAACATTCATTATTACGAATTCTTCGACAAGACTTTGATTTTCTTTTTGGTAAGTGATGACCATAATTAAGCTCCTCATAATGAACACAGCAATTTTTAAACAGTACAATTTATATAATGTTTCTCCTCTGGGAGACTTAGTTTTCTCAATAAAAAGCAACAGTGTATCTATGACGAAGGTTTCGTAGTGCATGAGGATTTGTAGTTATTATTACATTCACCTCTGCTTTCATTGATTCATTCATCCGTTGACACTTATCTTTTCTGCACTTTTTGCAGAACTGAGTTTTACTCAAAGACTGCATTTTTAAAAAGAAAACTTTAAATATTGTACATTACAGGATGCTGGGTTACTGGGAATGTAACATTTCTCCCCAAAGGCCTTTCTTGTTATTACTGGCTTAATGGCTTCATTTATCTATGCAGTTCAAAATCTCTTAAAGTCTATCATTCACTTCTATAACACATACAATAAAGTCAATCATTAGTTAAAATACTAACAATATTGTTCAGCAGCATTTGATATTGGAGAAAAGGATACAAATAGAAACCTCTCTTATCTAGTTACACCATTAGGAGATGCCTTAATGAGTTATATCTCACCCTAGATCACAACTAGAAATAGTTGCTGGACAATGCTAGCCTACACAGAATAACTTTTCTGTAGTTCCCAACCTTAATACTTTGGAAACTCGCAACACTTCTGCCTCGCTCATCTTACCTGTAGTAAAGGCAAACAGGAACAGAAAAATCTGAAGGTAAAGAAGCCCAAACTGGGCAGGATCCAGTTGACATTAACTCATTGTCTCCCTTTCATGCTACCAAGTCTCACAGGTCCGTTGTCAAATAGCATTCGGAATTCCAGCACATTTTTACAAAGTCGTTGTTATCATTCACTGTTTCCCACAGGTAATCTTGGTCCCTTCTAAGAACTTTCACAGGTTGAATTTTTCACTGCTCTGTAATTTAATATTACAATCCTTCTTTTACTCACTGTATCTATATTCCTGATGCCTCTAAGCCTACTCTATTTTTACTCAGAGCACTTTCCATTTTAAAAAATACAGTATACTTATTATATTAATATTTGCTAGGTATTGTCACTACCACACTAGAATATAGGTTCCCAAAGGGCAATGATTTTCTTATACCTTTGGTTAATAATATAAATGTAGGCACATACAAAGCATGCAGTGAACATTTTTCGGGGAATAAATGAACCAATAAATGAATGAAATTTTCCCTGGTCCAATAAAAACATTCTGATACTTATTTTCCTGATATTCTTTTGTATTCATCCAAAGTCTACTTTGCCTCTGGTCATCTTGTTCCTGAATCTCATTCATTCTTCAACTGATCCTGTCAGCTTGTCACATGGCTGACTTGCTTCACAATTCTCCAACTTTTCTACTTTATTTCTAGGACCCTGACCAGTGTCTTTTTTTCTGGCATAATGTCTTTCTGGGCAGAAAATCTAGATAATTTCCCATGTGTGTTCCCACAGACAGTGCTAACCAGAAATGGTGAGCTCCTATAGATGTATTTCGGTGACCATCATACATTAAATTTAATTCAAATTATTTAAAATCCAATTATAAATTTATTTTAGGAGATATCTTCAGTAAAAAAAATACATGTACAGTGTGATTTAGAAAAGAAAAAAATAAATAAAATCATCCATAACTCAACTATGAGGGAAATCTGTAGTTATTATTTTAATAGCATTATTTATTATCTTTCTTTGAACTGACTTCTTAACTTAAAACCAATCAAATTAATTCATAAAAACAGAGTTCAAGCAAAGCTTATAAATGAATACAACAGGAAAAGAGATAAAAATAGGATGCTCGGAATGAGAAAAAAAGACAGCATTTTATAAATGAAGGGTGCACTTCCAGAGTTTTCTGACCTCAAGTCACTATTAAGCAAGTTGAACTTACAGAATGCAGAGCTCGTGTCTATGAAAGAAGCTTTGTGTAGAAACAATTTCAGGGAAAGTTCTGATCTCAAAGAAAAAGAATACCGCCCAAACCAATTGCACTGTTCAGTAGCACTTGGATGACCAACTCTCCCAGTTTGCACACGATTGAGGGGTTTCTTGGGTTGCTGGTCTTTCCATGCTAAAACAGAGATAGTCCCAAGCAAACTGGGACAAGTGGGTCACATGAGCAGTATCTCAAACTGCTTGGGCATCGGGGGGAAAAAAACACCCAAAACCCTACACATCCTTTTTTTGGTATGTAAATCTTGTCTTAAATAATTATTTAGTATTTAGCCAATAAGAGTGCTGTTAGGAAATTCTTTATGATTGAAATTTTAAAATAAAATATACTCTGACACAGGGATGGTAAAAGAGGGACCATTCCTCAAAAATCAAAAGCTAAAGTGGGCCTAAGCTGATATTAAGAGTCCAGAAGCACCTTCATTTCATTCAATTGCAGGAAATCAGTTCTTATCAATGTCTTTGCATCTGCCAGGCAGAGTTAGCAATAAAAGAAGACTGTAATTCAAGTGATTTGGATTAACTGACAGGCAGGAAAAACTCCCTTTCTTCCAGACCCTGACAGGAACAGAATGGTGTGCCATGGCATCCAAAGCAGGCCTCGGACTGAGTCAATCTTTAGGCAATTAAAAAAAATAACAATTGGACATTTTCTACTGAAATTGTATAAGGCAACTATCTGTCCCTGAGTGGTGTGTCTAAGAGGAAGGCAGTGGAACGAGGAAATTCTGAGTATTCAGGATGTCTCCCTCTTTGCTTTCGTTTGCTAATGCTCATCAAGAAAGTCATTCTACCCATGAAACCAAATTAAGAGCAACTAAGAAAAACACAAAGCTAAAAAAAAAATCTTCCAACTTTTGAGAGAAAAAGACAGAAGTAAAAATTAGAATTAAAATTGAGAAGAGATTTTCCAGAAGTCAAATTTTTAGGGTTAGAAGAAAAGAAGATTGAGTTGTGGTAGCACTGTCATGACAGAAAGCTGAATGAGAAGTATGAAGTATTTGAAGCAATCTAAAAACCAGCTTTTTGTTCCAAATTACCAAAGTACTTTTAAGGAAATGCATACTTGCCTGTTATGTTAAGGAAATGGCAAACGAGCCTGCCTTCCACAGAAGATTTTACTATTGAAAAACTGCTCTTGATGTATTACTGTTATACTAGTAACTCACAATCAATCAAAGAGTAACAGAAACTGAAACATAATAAAAATGCTAAAATCAAACAGATTACTCACTTTTCCCCTTAGGTAATTATAACTCATTTGAATATCACTTCCCAATTTAGTCTCCCAATCATTCTGTGATTTAAGCATTTATATTATTTCTATTTTACATGCAATAAAACTGAGGTGAGGATATTTGTAGTTTACTCAAGTTTTCACTGCGATGAATTTCAACGGCTACAATTGCACTTAGGTCTTTTGGGTCTGAATGTTATCCTATTAACATAAAGCAAGCTCTCAGGTTAATCTCATAATATTTTGACTATTAAGGAGACAGAACTAGTTTCAAGATTATCTCCGGCTGGGCAAGGTGGCGCATGTCTGTAATCGCAGCACTCTTGGAGGCTGAGGTGGATGGATCACCTAAGGTCAGGAGTTTGAGATGAGCCTGTCTAATATGGTGAAAACCTGTCTTTACTAAAAATACAAAAATTATCTGGGAGTGGTGGCATGTACCTGTAGTCCCAGCTACTCAGGAGGCTGAGACAGAAGAAGTGCTTGAACCTGGAAGGTGGAAATTGCAGTGAGTCGAGATCATGCCACTGCACTCCATCCTGGGTGACAAAGCGAGACTCTGTCTCAAACAAAAGGATTATCTCTGCATTACATTAGTAGGCATAGAAGTTTCTGGTCGCTCACTTCAGCAATTGCAGTGGCCAGAGACTTATTACTCTCTTCATGTTGACATAGTCATGAAACCTCAGGGGTTATAGCTGAAAAATCAATGCCAGATGGCTGTAGAGTAGAGACTCCTGAAGACTCTGCTACTGTCAAGTCACCCCAACAGAAATATCCTCAATGCTGATAGAGATGGAGATAACACATGCAGGCCATCTGTTCCAGCCACATGGCTTTGAACAAGGAAAACCTCTTAGGATATAATGAATGAAGACTAGCTACAGGCAAAGGAACATCTAGGATACATTCTTATTTGTCTGTTGGTCATTAGCTAATTGTGGATGGAGATAATTAAGACAGGTCTCCAAAAGTTGTCCCATAGTTGAGCTACTTCCTACTACTGCTGACCATGTAGGAACATGTTGAATGACACGAAATTAATATTGCTGGCAAAATTGCTAAACTACTTCAAGAAAGTCCAAATAAGCTTCACTGTAATTTTTTTTTTGGCCAGAATGTATTACTCTACTTTTTCTCAATGTATTTGAGGTTGCTTTTAGCAAAAGACAAAGGTGAGTAGAATTAAACTAGAAAGGCTAAAGATAAACATGATCAAAATTGATCACTACCTATAGCACATGTATTGCAACCAACTGGTACAGAATTGTGATTGTAAGAGGGGACATTTTAAATCAAATTAGGGGCATTTCAAGCATTGGAATGTGTTAGGTAATCAGGAAACTGCTTAATAATATTACACCAGAAAGTCCAAAATCACTTCTTTTGGCTTTGATAGTGATGCATAAAACCCAGACATGACTTCTGCCCATGGGTTTCATCATGACATTGTAATCATGCTTGGGATCCTGGAAACCTGGTTTCCAAGAAAATATGTAAAGTAATGAAACTTCTTGCCTAAAGGTGCTTGCCTGGAAACACCCATCACTGAGAGATGATTGTGAGGGACGCCATTGATGTTCGCTTGCTGATGCATTTTGGCAAGGTTAAGAATGCTAAGGCAAGAGGGTTCTTGTACACTGTTTGCTTTAAAATAGAATAAGAGCTCTTCAGTATATGGCTTCAAAAAAGCGATCAATTCTTTAAATGCTTTACAACCATCATTTAAACGAGGAATCTATTAAGTTTAGGTTGGAGGCCATTTAATCACTTTGCACTGGTATTTCTAAGTAGATTTTCATTCCCTGCTGTTGTCCAACTTTTTAAATAATTAGATGTGTTGGGGCATCAATAATCTGGTATAAAACAAGCAGATATTCCATGGCAATTATTTACAGAGACTCAAACATTTCAAATTACCACAATATCAACACGAGGACCTTTTAGAGCAGAAGTTCCCGAACTTTTTCAATTCATGGTGACCCTGGGCAAAATATATATCTAAAAATTATTTATTAAATGCTTATGTCCAAACAAGTCAATATATATTTATGTTCTAATAACTTTAATAGCCATGTGAAAAAATAATACACACATATGGAAAAAATATTATTCTTATTTTATTATTAAATAACCACAGCTATTTACCAATAGGATGTGCATACCTGTTGCACACTGCGTAACTTCTCAAACCTTGGACTCAAACTTGGCAATGCCACCCTCATTTTTTGGTCCACATTAAATTTTGCATAGTACTTGATTTATATTACAACAACTGAATACCCAGCTACACAAAAATATGGTGTCATCTAGTAAATATATTGTTAGTTACTGTTGAAACCACCGACTTGCTGGAGCTAGTAGTTTGTGTGGCATCCACCATTCCTGCAACTAAGTACTGTAGTGTCCCTTCCATGATTTAAAATATTCCATAGTGCCCTCTGAATTCACTGCAGTGCACTTAGGTAGCTTTTGATTGATAGGTGGGGAGCTGCAGTTATAAACAGTTGTAACGATACCTTTGAGCAATAACAATAATAGTATTATTGAGATGTTGCACTCAAGAGACTGACAAAATTAAAAGCAAAAGCCACTTTGAACATATTCTTATAAGTCACAACTCATCTGGAATATAAAGAGAATGTGAGCATTGTGGTCAACATTGGTTTTGAACATTGGGAATTTTTGTTGTTCTTCTCAATGAAAGAGAAAGAAGTATGAAAGAATTATGTTTGTCAGTGGCTAGGCAAGCCTGGCTTTTTGGAAGGCTGGGTACAGAATGCAGTAGAGATGGATTAGAAGCTGTAGAGTATGAAGGTATCATCTAAATATTCTAAATAACGAAGAGGAAACTCTAATAGTGCACGCATTCTCCCTTTATTGATTTCTTTGTATTTTGCCTCAATCTCTTTAGAAAGGTATTCTGCATAAGTAATTATGGTTAATCACACATCTTAAGAAAACCGTCCTTTTAGACATGCAAGTCACACAAATCCCACCATAACCCTTCTCACAATGTTGCAGCTTTTTGAACAAATGATTCAGTAGCAATCCAATTAGTGTTAAAGATCAAAACCAGAAAAAATGAACATCCAGAGAAGTCATATACTAATGATACCTCATTTCTGTATTTCATTCTGTTCACATTTGCTAAAGAACTTTGGAACAAGCAATCAATTGATGAAAATAAGACTTTAGCAATGATTAACACATGTTGTTTTTTCATTTTTAAAAAAGGTTTCATAATATGTTTTTCAGGAGAATTTGCTGGGTCACAGAGACATGTAAGAAGTCAGTGTATTGTGATGTGAAGGCATTTGCTTTTTTGCACTGGTTGAACTGCAAATTAACTGCATGGTCTTAGGTCAAAGCCACTTCGCCTCCCTGTGCCTCCCTCCTGCAGGCACGATGATGGTTAGATGTCTCTAAGGCCCTTGTGTTGCAACACTGAATACTCTATAAACTTTTCTCTCTGGTGGATTTTTGCTGTCTTTTGAACAGCATAAGTATCCTTGACCCAATCAGTCAAATAGTTAAATTAAAGAAACAAGGTATTACTGCTGAAGAATTGTTTTTATTTTAAAAAATTTAAAATTATAGTTAAAAACACGTAACATGGAATTGGCCATTTCAACTATTTCAAAATATATGATTCAGTGGTGTTAAGTATATTCGCATTATTATGCAACAAATCTTCAGAACTTTTTCATCTTGCACAACTGAAACTTCATATTCGTTAACCAGTAACTCCCCATTCGCCCCTCTCCTCACTACCTGGCAACCACTCTTCTACTTCCTTTGTCTATAAATTTGACCAGTCTTGATACTTCATACAAGTGGTATCATATAGTATTTGTCTTTTTGTGATTGGTTAATTTTACCTAGCATAATGTCTTCAAGGTTGACGTAAGTTGTAGCATATGTTACAATTTCCTTTTGTTTTTAAAGTCTGAATAACATTTTTGCATGTACACACCACATTTAATTTATCCATTTACCCATTGGTAGACACCTGGGCTGCTTCTTCCTCTTGGCTATTGTGAATAGTGCTGCTATGAAGATGGGCACAACTACTGCTGAGTTTTAAAGGAGAAGAATGCATATTTATTTTCCTCACACCCCAAGTACATCACAGTACTGTCAACAATCTTCTGATTTCATCTAGAGAGTTTCCAGAGGTAAGGGAAGTAGGTCACCAGGGTGCCTAAAATCCATCCTGGTAGACCCATAGGAAGATTATTTGAAATATTATTTCCAGATGTGTCTTAGGGCTAAAATGTGTTTCCTTCTGTTTTATTACCAGTCATTACAGGAAACAACAGGCAAAGGGAAAAACAAAGTTCTGTCTTCCAGAATGTCTTTGCTATCAGGATAGTTTTATTGAGAACCTGAATCTCCATAGACATGTTTCATTTCTAATTATTTACAGATCCCAATCTTTGTGAGAAAAGTCTCATGGGGATTTAAGATTCAAGCCAGATCTTTTTTTTTAAGCAATAGGCTCAGAACTTTTCAAGGAAAAGTTGTTTTTTGTCTTGTTTTAATGAAAGAAAATCACTTTTTAAACCAGATTAAAACTCCTACTTTTAGTTATTCAGTCACTAAGTTAGCATATGTATCTTTGACTTTAGATGCAGCAAAGCATTGCCTGATAACTGAAGCCGCTTCCGTGCTTCCAGTATTTGCATTTTGTTTGTTTTTGTACATTCTGCTACTCAAGTACTTTCTTTTCTAAGCAGGCTACATGAAGCTCATGTTGAGTTCATCTAGAAAATCTTTTAATGAAGAAAGGCTTTCAACATCACTGACAATATTTTTTATCTTATCTATATATAAAATTTTGGGTTAAATGTCATCAGGGGAATCCATTCCAAATTAGATGTTTAGTTTGAAATAGAAAAAACAAGTACACTTAAATCGGAAAATAAGTTGCTGACAATTCGTAATTTCTGTCTTTCAGTATCTGTGATGAAAACAGGTGTAGAGGTCTCCTGTATGCATTCCTCTGGCTAGAACTCCATATTGAGGGCCCTTAAGTCACCATTGTCTATATATATGCAATGTAAGCCATATTTTAATTTTTCTAGTAGCTATATTAAAGAATAAACAGGTGAAATTAATTATAATAATGTATTTTATTAATCCAATATAAAAATCCTATTTCAAGATATAACTAATATAAAATTATTAATGAGGTATTTTACTTTTCTTAATATGAAGTTTTCAAAATACTGTGCACATGTTGTACTTCATAATCCATCTCACTTTGGAGCAGCCATATTTCAAGTCTCAGTAGCTGCATGTGGCTAGTGGCTACCATATTGGAAGGTACATGCAGATTTAGATGACCACTTTCATTTCAACTGTTCTGCCTTATATACATTTATATTCATATGTATAATTTACATTATCATTTATATTTATACATGCATTTCTAGATATTCTAAACTTTTAAAAAGCTTGATGTTCAGACACCCATGAGTATCTATCTTACTGAAAGTTTCCTTACTTCAAAAAGCAATCCATCACAGATTTTCTTTGCAGAGTGAGAGCTTCTGGTTTATTTCAAATAATTTAATTTATAGAAATATAATATTCAAATGATTTTTAAAGAGTAACACACAAACTATGTAAACCAAAAAACCACCTGTATATCCTTAGAATAAAAGAATCTAATTGGAATGGCAACCTTAGCTCTCCTGGGTAATAAAGAAGAGATGAAGAGTGAGTAGGGTAACTTTCCATCTGGAATATCTATTTATTGTGGTTCTCTCTTCACTGTGAAAGGACAATTACTTTCCTGCTACTCACATATTTACATGGCAATTATTTTATTTAGGTCAATACAAAGAGTTTCTATGTCCAGAGTATAAAGGAGGTACACATCTTCCTTTTGATTCCAGGATTGAACACACACACACAGAGTAGGTTAAATGTGAACAGCAAAAACGTAAACTTACACTTTTTATTTCTTTGTAGGGAGTATAACTGAATGTTGAAATCTGAAACTCACATATTTTCAACTTCAGCTCCCTCAATGTGACAGAGGGGGAAAGACCAAGAATCACTGAATGACTTACAGATCATCAAACATGTAGCTGACTCAGGAAGGAGCCGCCATTGTTTCTTTTTAATAGAAACAGTATTTCCTCTTCCCTGCTTTGCTCTTTTTCCCATGCCCTGTCTTTCTCTTGCTTCCAGGTCTAGCTGCCTCTGTTTTTCATTGTAAATGTCTGAACAGTAATAATATCAATCTGGATAGCTTTAAGCTTGGTGAATCCTCAGCTTAAGTCTTAAGACAAATCCTCATTTGACTTATCACAATTGGCAAGTTTTGATGTCTTCCAAGACATCTTAAAAACATTCTAATTTTTCTACTCCTATTACTGCTGGATATTCCCTGGGAATATCAAGTAACCAGCAAGAATAAATAGTGGGACTTTGTTGGTCAGGGAGGGGAAGAGAATGTAACAGAAAGGAATTTCCCAAAGAGACAAAGAAAATGCTTGGAACATTAAAGAAAGCAGAGTCTGGTGCCAGTAGGCCATTGCAACCACAAGTTTGTATCAGTGAGTATTGACACAATAGTCTGAAAAGTTGAGAAGGGTCAGTTTGTGAATGATCTTAACTGCTGGGTTTGGTACTGAGTTTTTTCTCCATATAGGCAGTGGGAAACCAACCACTGATCTGTGTGTGTATGTGTGCTCATGTGTGCATGAACAAGGGTGTGTTTCAAGCAGGATGGTGACATGTTTAGGCAGTGACCTAGAAAAATAATTGTGTTAACGGACTCAGTATAGCAGAGTGGTTTGAATTAGGAAGGCCAGATGAGAAATGGTTGCAGCAGGTCATAGGAGAGCTAATTTGGATACTAATTGCTTAGTATCTGACAGTGATTGAGAGTTGTATGCATTTTCTCATTTAAATCTCACCATAGTCATACAAGGAAGATTTTGTTATTATTCCCATTTTAAATTGAAATTGGAGTTCAGGGAAGTTAAAGAAACTTGTTTAACAATAAGCAACTGACCTATATATATCATTGGTGTTCAAATATTCTATTAAAATCATGTATCAAATGAGTGAAAAAGTTTTGAGCATCCTTTTCAAATACAGGCATTCTAATTTGTAAGTTTTTATATTCCTTACTGGCTATCCATATACTAAATATTAATAAAGCTTATTATTTTAGTGCAGCCCAATGAGTGATTTGGTGTAGCCTTTGGTTTATACATACCCTGCTCTGGAGACTACTGGTCTATATAATTGAATTGGAATGTCTTAGACATTCCATACGTCTTTGACAATAAATCCTATGCAGATCTTCCTCTATTTACAATGAGGTTATGTTTCAATAAATTAATTTTAAGTTGAAAATATCATTAAGTAAAAAATGTATTTAACGTGCCTAACATACTGAACATCAAAGCTTACACAAGCCTACCTTAAATATGCTCAGGGCCAGGTATGGTGGGTCACGCCTGTAATTCCAGCTATTTGGGAGGCCAAGGCAGGTGGATCATTTGAGGCCAGGAGCTTGCGACCAACCTGCCCAACATGGTGAAACCCTGTCTCTACTAAATATACAAAAAATTAGCCAGGTGTGGTGGCGGGCACCTGTAATCCCAGCTACTCAGGAGGCTGAGGCAGAGAATCGCTTGAACCTGGGAGGAGGATGCTGCAGTGACTGAGATTGCACCATTGCACTCCAGCCTGGGCAACAAGAGCAAAACTCTATCTCAAAACAAAAACAAAAACAAAAACAAAAACAAAAACAACCATGCTCAGGACACTTACACTAGCCTACGATTTGGCAAAATCATCTAAAGCAAAGCCTACCTTATAATAAAATATTGATTATCTCAGGTAATTTATTGAATACTGTACTGAAACTGAAAAACAGGATGGTTGTGTGAGTATTCACAAAGTACAAATTTACCAAATATGTATTGCTTTTGTACTATCTAAACTTGCAAACTCCTGGGTCAAACCATCATAGGTTGGGGTCCATGTGTACTTCTGAGACCTGGCTGCTTTGTAAATTGATGCTAACTTTTTGGCACCTGAAGGCATCTGAATTTGAAAGTCCATATTAAACTTCGTTTTCAGGCTAAGCAAGACTCTTATTCCATACCTTCATATGATCCCCGTTGGTATTTGTTTTGTTTTTTGACTTGCTCTTACGTTATCAGTGATGTAGGAATATTTTTAAATGGTTAAGCTTAGAGTAAATCCTACTGATCCTTTAGTTCATCCCACTGACACTACAAATGAAAAATAGGAGAGAAAAATAACAAAAAGCTATTTGAATTGGAGGTAGAGCTTGTTACAGATTCAGAATTAAAACTCAGATTTCCAAACCTCACTGTTTTCCTTTCAGATATGCAGGCTACCTTGATGGCGGCTTAATAGGCAAATATTTTGAGCAATCAGACAGCATTTTATACACTTGTTAATGGGATATGTGATTGGCTGTAGAATTATTTAGTACCTTTTACATGATTATGATAATTATTAGTGGTTTTAAACTCTGGTTCCTTAGAATCATTTGTGAAACCTTTTAAAAAATACTAAAGCCCAGGGCCTCACTTGCAGAGGTTCTTTTTATATCATTCTGGGATGTGCAATCAGGAATTCATACTTTAAAAAAGCTACTCAGATGATTATCAAGTGTAGCCAGGGTTCTGATCTTTGATTAAGACCTACCCTGATATAATATCTGCCCTGAGCAACTAGGAGACACGTATGACTGTGACTATCAGGCCTAACATTGTTGTGAAATTATCTTCCAGACATATTATGTAGATAAAAGAGTTAAGATACAGAGATTTTGAGAACTCAAAAGATTAACTTAATAGATACATATCTAATCTTGGACTTTATAACCAAAGAAAAGACATTTAGTTTGGAAATGACTCTGGACTATGTAAAAATTGTTATATTATAGGCTTTCAAAACAACAAAAATATAAACCACTTAGTAACAAATCTAAGAAAAACTATGTGGAACCATCAATGAAGACAATCAAAAATATTTCTGATGAATATTAAAGATGACTCTAATAAAAGGAACATTTTATGTTTCTGAAGAGAAATGTTCACTATTTCCTAAGTCACCAACTGTTCCAGTTAATTTTAAGACTGTAATTTCAATTAAAATGAAAAATTGTCAAATTTTAAGTTTATGTAGAGGAGATATGTAAGCAAGAACATAAAAATAAATTTATATATACAAGAAAAGAATTGCACTGCAGTTGTTAAAAAGTACTACATAGTTAATTAAAACAGTGGGTATTGGTGCACGAATGGACATGATTTGCAGAGCAGAATAGATATTAGACACAACATTTATAAATAAGAGTATCATGTATTTAAAAGTCACTACTTCATATTAGAAGAGAAATAAACAATTATTGAATACCAATTCTTAGGAAATTGGTTAATAATTTGAAAAAAGTATATATATATACATATTATATATATAATGCACATGTATAGATATATACAATTTGAAAAAATCTATTTATATATGTATCTACATTGCATGTTATGCCAAAATAAGTTGCAAATGTATTAGAGAGTTAATGCAGAAAGTGGAGCTCTTAGACAATTAGAAAATGCAGTACTGACAATCTTATGTTAGTAAATATAAGATTTGTAAGTAAATATTAGTAAATATATAGGAATTTTCAAATACAAAAGAAAGTAGAAAATAATTTTGACTACATAAAATATAAAAACTTCTGTATGTCCAAAATACACCATAAATGAAATTAAGAAACAACAGACACATTAGAACAGACCTTTGCAACCAAATATCAGAGGATATATATAAAGAGTTTCATGAATCAATGAATAAAAAACAAGTATGTCACCAAGAAAATGGGTAATGAACAGTAGATCTGCAATTCTCAAATGAGAGATACAAATAGGTGAGCAAAAATTCCAGCATGTACAAAGAATATGTAGCTCAGTGGTAATCAATTTAGTGAACAAAAATATACAATGAACAGCTAGACACTATTCTATTCCTTACTTGGAATAGAATCATCTGGAGCCATAAACTGGTAATTCAACAAACTGCTGCAGGTGGAGTGTGGACGAATGTGAGCGTGAAAAACTCCTGCGGGCCACCATCTTGGAGGACCCCACACTTTAGTGAATTTTACTTTCAGAAAATTTACCAGTTTCTCATGGCGAAGACCCAAGAATGATTCACCGTGTGACTTTGGCAAGAGTAGGAAAAACTAATCGTTGTGAAATACACCCAAAGGATTCTTTATAAAAAAAGTTTACTATCCAGGGAAAAAAAGTTTACCAGAGCTTTATTCTAGCTAGAAGGGATTTCTTCCCTCTCTAGTCCTTCCTAGACACCCTGTCTCTTCAAAAGTAGGCAAAGTAAAATAAAACGAAACAGCAAAATAAAATGATACCATCGTAGAAACACTTAAGGTCATAGAACAGAGAAAGAGGCACCCTTAAAGACCTAGATTTAATCATAAAACTACAGAACACAATCTTTCTTCTCATCTGAACACAATACCACCAGGCCTTCAGTATAACAACTATGGATTATAGTGGAAAGAGCTGAAAGACACAGACTCTGAGTAGTACTTAGGGAAGCCCAAAGTCAAAATGCGAGATATAAACAAGGGCACAAGAAGAATTTAAAGACTATGATGTCTATAGTTATAATTAATGTCAAAGAGAGCCTAATTCCTAGTCAGATTAAAATGAATCCTCATACTAATGGCTTATTTACCTCAGTTCCTATTATATGATACTACATATCTGGCTTTCAAGAAAATATCACAAGGCATGCCAAAAAGCAAGCAGAAACACAGTCTGACGAGGCAAAGCAAGCATCAGAAACACACTTAGATATGCACAGGAGTTAAAGTTATCACACCTGGAACTTAAAATAACTATGACTAATATGTTAAGGTCTCTATTGGAAAAAGTAGTTAATAAAAAGCATTCAGAACAGAAAGCAATAAGAAAACTATTTGCAGATGACACAATCTTGTATATCCTAATGAATCCACTAAAAGATCATTATAACTAATAAACAAATTCAACAAGGTCGTAGAATACAGAATCAAAAAAAGAGCAAAGGTCTAGAAGGCAATATTAATTAAGACTGTGTATGCTGAAATAAGAATAAACATACACATCAATAGAATAAAATTAAGAATTCAAAAATAAACAAATGTGTTGATGGTTAACTAATTTTCAGCAAGGATGCCAAGATCATTTAATGAGGGAAGTCATGCTGCGAAAACTAATGAGCTATATTTAAAACACTGAACTTGCACACTTACACTGCACCATATTTTTTAAAACTCAAAATTAGGAAAAAATGGTTTTCCTGGTAAATTCTACCTAGTATTTAGGGAAGAAATAATATCAATGTTACAAAAAGTCTACCGGAAAGTTAAAGAGGAAAGAATACTTACTTAATTTATTAGGCAACAACACCCTGATATAAAAACCAGAAGAATAAAATACAAAAAAATTATAGACTTTCTTGAGCTAAGACACAAAAATTCTTAGCAAAATATTAGCAAATTTAATCCAAGAATATTAAAAAGAATTACAAACCCTGACAATTTGAACTTATTGCAAGTTATATATCAGTGCAAATCTGATATAACATTTGAAAAGCTAATCAATGTAATCTACGACATCAACAAATTGAAGAAAAATCTTATGATCACATCAATTGATACAGAAAAAGCATTTGACAAAATCCACATGCATTCATGATAAACTTAAATTGTTACACTGAAAGTTTTCAGTTTGATAGTTTTGGTAATTTTTTTTTTTTTTTTTGAGGGGGGGGTAAGACAGAGCCTTGCTACTTTGCCCAGGCTGGAGTGCAATGGTGCAATCTCGGCTTACTGCAACCTCCACCTCCCGGGCTCAAGAGATTCTTCTTCCCCAACTTCCTGAGTAGTTGGGATTACAGGCAGCTACCACCATGCCCAGCTAATTTTTGTACTTTTGGCAAAGATGAGGTTTCACCATGTTGACCAGGCTGGTCTTGAACTCCCAACCTTAGGTAATCTGCCCACTTTGGCCTCCCAAATTGCAGGGATTACAGGTGTGAGCCATGCTCAGTCTTAATGAAATAAACTATATGGTCATAATATGCATGAAGAGATGAGCCAATAAACACAAAAGAACTAAAGAAGTGCAATATGGCTAATTAGCGGATGCTTATACAGCTGGCTTTTGTTTAAAGAAAGGCATCTAATTGTTTAAGGGTGTATATATACATCAATTGATTTGGTCAAGTTGAGCTGTTTGGTGAATTATGTCAAAAGTCACAAAGAAGGATCCCTACTGTTTCATCAAGAGCTAACTTTATACTCTTCAGATGAGCTGATCCTAGCTAGCACTGAAAAGATTAAGTATGAATCTATTTTCATTACAAGCAAAATTCCTCTTGACCTACCTGAGGATCCCCAGGGCAGTGCTGGCTTCTTTGTCCCCCTTTCTGAGAGCAGAAAACTTGTGCAAAACACTCTGGTCCTGCTTCACTTATGTAAGCAGGCCAAACTAACCTTCAGTCACAGTTGTCCTTATTTTATGAAGATTTAAAGCCAGAATTGCCCTCATGCCCTTCATCAGCGTCTATAAGAAAGATTGCAGCAGGAGGCTGGAGCACAGCAAGGCCACCCAAATTCTGCCTGCTGCTTGGAGTGGTGAGAGCACACTTAAGAAGTCCTTCAAGATTTACTTCACACCCAGGAGCATAATGGGAAATGCCTCCGGGTTCAGGATGGTGCTTTGTGTGTGGATATGTAAAGTGGCATGCAGTTTCTCTGCCCCAGAAATGACCCTCACAGCATCCTTTTATTTGTAGAAACAAAGTGCAAACAGGGAGGCTGTTCTCAGCCAGGCTATAGGCACATGTTTATGATGCTTGGATAATTGCTCACACCTGTTTGGGAAAAAAATTTTTAAACATTCCGTAGGTATTCTGGGAACTCCACTGCTGCCTTTGCACCCCCAAACTTGGCATTCGAAAATAATAGTTGTTAACGATCCTGTATTTTTGTTCGTGGGGTTTTGGTAAAACTAGAATTAGTTCACACAATTCCCTTAATTCCAACTGTTGAAGAAAGGAAACTGACAAAATGCCTTTATTTATTTATTTTTTATTTTATTTTTTTTTTTTGAGACGGAGTTTCGCTCTTGTTACCCAGGCTGGAGTGCAATGGCGCGATCTCGGCTCACCGCAACCTCCGCCTCCTGGGTTCAGGCAATTCTCCTGCCTCAGCCTCCTGAGTAGCTGGGATTACAGGCATGCGCCACCAAGCCCAGCTAATTTTTTGTATTTTTAGTAGAGACGGGGTTTCACCATGTTGACCAGGTTGGTCTCGATCTCTCGACCTTGTGATCCACCCGCCTCGGCCTCCCAAAGTGCTGGGATTACAGGCTTGAGCCACCGCGCCCGGCCCCTTTTTAAGTTATACTGCTATATTCTGAGAATGCAAGGTAATTTCCTGATAAAACAGTATACGGTAAAATGCTAGATTCAAATCACCCCTTTCACAAAGCCCTTCATACGCACTCCAGTTTGTCAGCCCACTGCACGACTCTTTAATTGCGATGTGATGTGTTTCACTTTGAGTAGTATGCCTTTCTGTTAATTTTCTCCCCATTCAGCTTTGGAATTAACTTGTTAAATTAATCTCATCTTCATTTATTTTACAGTATCTTCATGTTTAAATGCTGATTTTATGAACATCTGTTTCAATCACAGTTGCAAACCCATTAGTTTTATGAGCTGTATATATTTTAGAGAGATTTACTGCTGACCTTTGTTGGTGAATTGAATGTTTTTGTTGTCAGTAACATTTCTGTAATTGATGCCATTGTTACTGCCACCGGGATAGTGGTTTCGAATGAGATATGTTTCGGGAAATCCTTTTGCTTAAACACATTAAATCAGAGAGACATCACTTTAAAATTGTGTAGCTTTGGGAAAAAGTTTAGTGTGTTAAATCTTGCATCATGAGAGCTGGGTAAACTGCCACTCAATTTTCCTCTACTTTGAAACAGTTTAAAAGTTTCACATTTGCTAGAAATGATGTTTTTCCCTCCACAGTACTTGCCATTTAATAAAAACAATTGGGGAAGCTGCACTCCTTATGTAACTGCTACGTGACTATTGATAAATCCATCAATCAAAGGTGAATTGTGCATTCGGCTTTCCACCTCCGTAGAAAAAAAATACTGTTTTTCACAAAACAGTATAGCAAAACACCACCTAAGTGTTCAACCTCCAGTCTCTGGGGAGACATTTTGAATTCCCTCTGTTAGGGATCTAGCAAAAAGTGAAAGAAATTTCGTTTCTCGTAGCAAGCTGATGAAAGTGGCAGGAAGTTCGAAATATCTCCCACTTTAATGAGCAGGCTGACTCTTGCCTTCATCCCGGAGAAGGTAATCAGAATTGGAGTACCTTGGCGGAATGGGGTGAAAAAGCCATACTCATAAAGATGACACATGTATTCTCTAATCTGTCTTAAAGACAACTTTCTAAGAACTTTGGTATAATCATTCCAGTTCCGTATCCAGTGGTGTATTCTCAATTATGATGCTGAAAGAATTTGGTTTATTGTAAAAATTATCTATAGTTATGTGTCAGTTTGTCTATATTCTGAATCAGAAGAAAATTTCAAGTTTCTTCTGATGAAAATGCATTTTATTTATTTTTATTCGGTGCTTTCTTAACCTTTAGATAACAAGAGTTTTTGATTAGCATATAATAGACAGCTGATTGTCATGTCGAAACGTTGCATTAAGAAATAATGCTATTAAATTCCAAAAGTACATAGCAGTTATAATACACTGCTCTTGCCTTTTATGTTGACCAAATTTATGTTGACCAAAATGCTCTCTCTTTTCTTCCCCCCACTTCCTGGTTACAAAAATAATGCTATTGTAGAAATCTTGGATAGACATAGAAAAATATTGGAAATAAATAAAAATTACCTGCTATACAGTGCGAGTACTGCCAATATTTAAAAATATTTCCTTTTGAATATGGTTTCGTGTCCTGATTTTATCACTAGACATTATGTCATCTTTTTGTCATTATAAAATCTACAAAAAGACAAGCTGTGATACGTGTACATTATTCCACCAAAAAAGTCTATAATAACAGATTTAACTATTTACCTAGTTTTGCACAGAGAGATTGATTCTGATTTTTAAGTACCAAAAATAATATTGTGATAAATACATTTGCATGTAAATCTCTTTGCACATAGCTAAATTTTTATTCGGGATAAATTCTCGAATAGGATAACAGTAGGATTACAGTAATTTTATTAAGGAAGCATACATTTGAAAGTATCTAAATTTTGAATTTACAACCCTACAGCTGAGAATGAGACTATTCATTTTATATTCTCACTTACGGTGGCTAGTGGATTTTTTTTAAAATATCTTAAAAAATGAAAAATACTTAATTTTTCTTTTAATTTTACCTTGCATTTAAAAAATTCTTGAGATTTAACTTTTCTCATTATTACTTATTACCAGGCATTTTTGTGAATTTGCTGTTTATTTCTTTTATCCATTTTCATATGTTTATTATTAAATTGTAAGAGCTGTTTATATATTAAGGATACTAACCTATCATTTTATGTTTATGTGGCAAACATACTTTTTATTCGTCACTTGCTTTTAGTATAGCCGTGTTTAATTTTATGTCATCATATTTATTTCTTCTTTTGCTAATATGCTTAGTCTTGTGTCAACCACAGATGATCTAATTATTTTATGATTTTCTTTTTTTCATACAAATCTTTAATGTATCCAGAATTTACTTTGTTGTATGGTAAGAAATGAAAGTTTATTTAATTTTTTTCCCAAACAGCAAACTAATTTTTTCAGCTTAATTTGTTTACTATCCTTGCCTCATGATTCCATCTTTATAATATACATGATTGTTACATGTTCCAGGGTTTGTCTGGGGACCTTCCATGGTGTTTTTTTGACTGTTTTTATGTATTTTTTTCTTGCATTTTAATAGCCACAATAATATGATATATTAGTTTGGGTAAGTTGAATGACTTTTCCTCCCTCATCCTCAGAGATACAGTTCTCGAAGGAGCTAACACACAGTAGTATTGTCTAGCATGAAAAATACATTCTTTCACGAAAAATTTTATTTCATTAGTTAAAAGATGCACTTATTTTAAATTTTACCTCTGAAATGAATGTGTCCTGTAATCCATGTTAGCAGATGGCAGTAACAAAAAGAGTTATTATGACATGGACTAATATTAGTATATTAGTACATGCAGTAATAGTTACAGCTGTTCCTATTTTGTTACATCAATTACATTTAGCGCATTGCTGACATTATGCATGCTGAATTTGTGCAACATAAGATATCCTCAAAATTATATTATGATTGTTCATTGAAAAGAAAAGTTGTATGTGAAAACTAAACAGAAAGACATATTGTCATTGGACAATGGACTTCAATTTTATATTTTCTAGCGAAAGAAATACCTATATGCATTACCTGACCTACACAAGGCAGTTGCCTACAAGTAGATGAAACTGTGTTATGTGTTGTCACCAAGATACAGGAAAAGGATTGCCTATTATGCCCTAAACAAGTAACTGAAGACAGGAGAAATCACCAGATTCCTTGGGACGGATCAAAGAAATTTCAAGGCAATGAGTAACATATGTAAACTGGTCCCTGAAAAGTGAGAACATACTTTTCTGTTCCTGTGTTAATTTGCTTTGGATTATGGCCCCCAGCTGCATCTTTGTCACAGCAAAGCACATTGGATTTTTTTTTTTTTTTTTTTTTTTTTTTTGAGATGGAGTTGCGCTCTTGTTACCCAGGCTGGAGTGCAATGGCGCGATCTCGGCTCACCGCAACATCCGCCTCCTGGGTTCAGGCAATTCTCCTGCCTCAGCCTCCTAAGTAGCTGGGATTACAGGCACGCACCACCACGCCCAGCTAGTTTTTTGTATTTTTAGTAGAGACGGGGTTTCACCATGTTGACCAGGATGGTCTCGATCTCTCGACCTCATGATCCACCCGCCTCGGCCTCCCAAAGTGCTGGGATTACAGGCTTGAGCCACCGTGCCTGGCCTTACATTGGATTTTTTTTATGGCTGTGTAGTATTCCACGGTATCCACATTTTCTTTATCCAGCCCACCACTGATGTGCACCTAGGTTGATTCCATGTCTTTGCTATTTTGAATAGTGCTGCAATAAATATGCAAGTGCATGTGTTTTTCTCATAGAAAAATTTATATTCTTTTGGGTATACATCCAGGAATAGGACTACTGGACCCAATGGTAATTCTGTTTTTAGTTCTTTAAGGAATCTCCAAACTGCTTTCTATATTTTAGAAATATAGAAATATTTCTTGGCTTAAATATTTTTTCTTGGTCTGTAGGTTGTCTGTTTACTCTGTTGATAGTTTTTTTTTTTTTTTTTTTTTTTTTTTGGCTGTACAGAAGCTCTTTAGTTTAATTAGGTCCCACTTTCACGTTTTGTTTTTGTTACAATTGCTTTTGAAGACTTAATCACAAATTATTTGCCAAGGCCCATGTCCAGAATGGCATTTTTCATGTTTTCTTCTAGGATTCTTAAAGTTTGAAGTGTTACATTTAAATCTTTAAACTGTCTTGAGTTAATTTTTGTATATAGTGGAAAGTAGGGGTCCAGTTTAATTCTTATGCATATAGCTATCCAGCTATTTAGCACCATTTACTTAATAGGGAGTCCTTTCTCCATTGCTTATTTTTGTCAACTTTGTTGAAGATCAGATGGCTGTAAGTGTGTGAATTCATTTCTGGTTTCTCTATGTTGTTTCACTTGTCTATGTGTCTGCTTTTGTGCCAGTATCATGCTGTTTGGTTACTGTAGCCTTCCTTACTGTATAGTTTAAAGTTAGGTAGTGTGATACCTGTGGCTTTGTTCTTTTTGCTTAGGATTGGTTTGGCTATTTGGTCTCTCTTTTGGTTCCATATGAATTTTAGAATAGTTTTTTCTCATTCTGTGAAACATGACTTTGGTAGTTTGATAGGAATAATGTTAAATCTGTAGATTGATTTGGGCAGTATGATTGTTTTAATGATATTGATTCTTCCAATCCATGAGCATGGAATGGTTTTTCATTTGTTTGTGTCATCTCGGATTTCTTTGACAGTGTTTTATAGTTCTTCTTGTGGAGATCTTTCCCTTCTTCAGTTAGATGCACTTATAGGTATTTAATTTTATTTGGGGCTATTATAAACGGGGTTGTATTATTAATTTGGCTCTCAGCTTGAATATTATTGATGTATAGAAATGCTACTAATTTTTGTGCATCGATTTTGTATCCTGATAATTTACTGACGTCACAAAAATCTTCAACAAAATACTAATAAACCAAATCCAGCAATACATCAAAAAATTAATTTCTCATGATCAAATAGGCCTCATTCCTGGGACATAAGTTTGGTTCAACATATGTGATTCATCACCTAAACGCATTAAAAAAACCATATAATTATTTCAATAGATGTGAAAAAAGGCTTCAACAAAATCCAGTATCCCTTCATGATAAAAACTCTCAACAAACTAGGCATCGAAGCAACGTACCTCCAAATAATAAGAGCCATCTATGCCAAACCCACAGCCAACATCATACTAAATGGGCAAAAACAGAAAGCATTCCCCTTGAGAACTGAACAAGACAATGATACACACTCTCACCACTCCTATTCAACATAGTACTTAAAGTTTTTGCCAGAGCAATCAGGCAAGAGAGAGAAATAAAAGGCATTCAAATAGGAAAAGAATAAATCAAACTATCTCCCTTCATGGATGATATGATTCCATACCAAAAGCTCCTGGAACTGATAAACTCTCTATTCTTCTATGGAGCCTCAGAATGACCAGAAGAAAAGTGACGTCTTTCATTTTTTTATCCTAAGAAGTGTTTGAATTTGAGTATCTTTGTTCGTATACTTAAAGTAGATTCCAAATGCAAATTGGCTCTTTCTTGGTCAACCTTTTTCAATGGGTCTTGCCAGTGTTCTCAATTTTCAGACAGTTCTCCTCTGCCTCGTTACTGTATGTTCATGTATTCTGTTTTTAATTCCATCTTTGATGAAATTCTAGATCAGATGTATAAGGCGCAGTATCAGACACTACCTAAAGGAAGACAGAAAGATCCTTGATTCGTTGTAGGCTTGATGATTTTAAAATACATACATAAAATTTTTGAGTATTCTCTCAATTTAACTTGGAGTCCACTGTTTCTCTCTCTGAATTTGGGCTAGACTTAGCAACTTGCTTCTAACAAATAGTATATGGAGAAAGTAATGGTGTGTGGCTTCTAAGACTAGGTAATAAAAGCCGTTGCATCCTCCGCCTTACCCTCTTTCTTTGTATCACTCTTTCTGGGGAAAGCCACCTGCTATTTTGTGACCACATTCATGCAGCCCTAAGGGGAGGCAAGAAACTAAACTTCCTGCCAATAGCCAGAGAGGAACTGAGGCCTCCTGCCAAAGCCATGGGAGTGATCATCTTGGAAGCCGATTCTCCAGTTCCGGTTAATCCTTCAGATGATTGGAGCTTCAGCTGACATCTTGACTGCAACCTCAAGAAGGTCCCTAAGCCAAAAACACCCAGTTAAGCCTGCCCCAAATTCCTGATCCATAGAAACTATGGTATAATAAATGTTCGTTGTTTTGAACTTCTAAGTTTTGGGGTAATTTGCAATAGAGAATTAAACAAAAACAGATGACTTTAGCTAAAGTAGATGATACATCCAAAACATTTGCTGGTGGTAGCAGCTATAGTCCCAGTGGGCAGGCCTCCAGGATGAGGTCAGCTGTAGCCTACCTTAGTCACACTAGTTTGTCCATCTAGTCTTCCATATCTCGTTCTCGTCTTTATCACTTGGTGTGGAGTTAGCAGCCTCATGTTTCCCAGTTACCATCTGGAACAGAGAAGATTATCTGCTCTAGCCCAAGATTACGCTGCAAGCACTGTGCTGTGTACGATTTGGGGGAGCTATTATCCATATTGAAAGATAAAGATTTCAAGTTATAGGGTACAGGAAGCTTAGGCTATAGATGAGTTAAAATCTAAACTGTTACACAGCACTGTCAGTGTGATAATTTATTTGTGAAATTTGTAATTTGCATGGTGTCTGCTTTCAGTAAGATTCAAATAGATAAAACACATTTTTGGTGCTAACTAATCCCTTAAGTATAAAAATTAGTTCAGAGAATGAGAAAGAGGAAGGAAAAATGAACTAATACCTATTAGGGACTCACTATATTCTAGGCATTGGGCAGATAATACTAATATAACAAAAAGATTGATATGGTCACTGTAATTGCTCTTCCTCCTTCGCACCTGACTTTGATGCTGGTAATTTGCTTATGCCCTTAATTTGCCCCTCCACTTGCCTGCACAATCCAATTTCTCTTGACCGTGGACCTTAGCTGCTTCTTGTCTATACTTTTCACGTCTTCTCTTGGGTTTCCTGATTAAACGATTAAATAGAGTACAATAAGGAAGAAACAGATTGCTGGTAGAAATGTAAAATAAATGTTAAAGCTCATCAATTCTTAAATATTCTTATCATACCCTTGCACATGATCTATCTGATTTGAGATTACCACTTCTTGCCACTCAAGTGACTAGTTCTCCTTCTTCACCTGCAGTTACAATATTCTACCACTAGTTGGACCTCGTTAGGCGTTTATGGTATCAACAGCCAGATTTTAGGCACAGATAATACAGATAATTTTGCACACTTGATGATTGTTAACTCAAATTTTAAAAATTATCATAAAAGGTATAAGAAAATTATTAATATCAAAGAGCAAATTACTGAAAGAAATATAAACACCCAGATCCAGTCTAAGTTGCTGGGAAGCCTAACCCTGATTTATCCCTGAGCTTGACCTATTTTTTCCACTTGATTTTGTACAGTTAGATTCAAAGCCTTCTTAGTGTATGCACATGGCAAGAATTTGGGCTTTGTTGTCTTTCAAATGAATGCTTTGCCTGCCTTCTGTAACTCGAAGACAAAGTCCTTCCCTTTTTAACCTTACTCCTTGACAAACTGATACTTTAAAAGGACAGAACTTCTGTGCTATTTGTGGAGGAAGATAAAATAAATTACAGAGTATTTTAAACCTCTGTGACCATCAACAATCTTGGAAAACAGAGCCTTTTTTTTCCCACTTGCTGTATGAGTTCCTAGGCATTGTTTTGCGGCACAGAATCTTGGTAAAAGAGGAACAGAGAACTTGAAACAAATCAGAGAGGATCAAATGAGCCACATATTAAAGAAGCTGCACCAGAGACAGGTGCGAGAGGGTACAAGAGATGGCATATCAGGCTGGAAGAGACTTTTGGGGAGCTGGAACTGTGGAGAGAAGCAGGGACTTTGGGGGCAGTTGCTACATCTGGAAGAGGTTGACAAGGCTGGCAAGATAATATTTCCAGAGATTTTCTGGATATATTCCTTCTTTGGTGTTTTTATTAAAGGCTTCAGTAAAGATTTACATTGTTTTTAAACTAGTTTGGATGCTGGATTGATGCTTCTTTAACATAAAATTATACCACAAGAACCCATGAGTTGGCTGGACTTTACACAGATAATACATTTTTTAACCTTTTCAATTCTCAATTCAATTTTTCCCTCACCAAAAAAAGGTTAAAAAATGTATTATCTGTGTAAAGGATAAAAAATTGTCAAATTGCTCCTCATCTTTAAATATCTTTTATGCATGTATGACGTACTAAGCTATAGAAAATATAGTAAGCTCTTCAAATTAGTCTTGTGAGATTGAAATCCACAAATCAGCCAGTGAGATATAATGTGAATTCTGCTGGACTTTAGCTTTGGGACTTGTCTCTGAGTTCCAGTCCCCTCATAGCTGATCCCTCACAGCTGATCCTATTAACCAGTTTCTCTAGCTTAGCTCTATCATATTAGGTGGTAGGTTCCAGGGCCTCCCTTGGAATACAACTATTTTCTATTTTAAACAGGCTTTTGAATGTGTGTGTGTAGTAGAAAGCAACAAAAGTATTTATTTTTACTAGAAAGACAATCCAGTAAGATCTGCTCTTTCTTAGAACATTTTATTTAGAAGCACCAAACAAGGAGATCTTTATAAGGCTTAACATAGTGATGAATAGTATTGTCCCTCAATCATCTATTTTTTAAGACAAAATATCAATGAACAAATAATTTGACATATATTTGCAAATTAAGTTAAGAGCTAATATTTATCATTTCTCAAAAGGCTTAGTTAACTCTTGGCTTAGGACCAAACCTCCCACTGCAATCACATAAATTTTGCACTGCACAGTGAATATGGCCAAGTTGATTAGGTTATCATAAAAGAACCAGGAAAGCGTTTTATTTTGTTAACATAAGGTATCTACTGAGCTAAAACAAATACCAACGTCTTAGTAAAAAGCACTATTCAATGATAAGAATACAATTGTGAAAGCTGAATCTTTCATTAGAAAGCAAATGAAATAGTGGTTAAGCTTTCTTTAAAAATTTTCACCAAAATTGAGAAGGAAAGTGTGCACATATATCTCATAATTGTTCTGATAGAGTTTCAAAGTTTTTGAGAAAATCGTATCCTAATGCATGATTAAACATGTCATGGAAATTGTGCCAGTTATATATGTGAGATAATTGTATCAGGACATTTTGTGTGTGGAGTGGGGCTGGGAGTGAAGGTTGATGATATGAGACATGTCCCCGATATCTTTCATCACTGCATATACAACAGAGATGTATATTCGAACCTTGCCTCTAACTTCTTCATTGTGAGTATTTCACTATCTGGCTTTCTAAAGATTTTAAGTTGGAGCAATTAAAAATATAAATGAACTTCTGACGAATGTGAATGCAAGTCATTGAAATAATTAAGAGACACAAAATTCCATTTGAAACAAAATTTCCTTGAAATGGACCGTCTTTATTTGCATCCCCAACTCACTATGATAGGAGCTATCAAATGGTTCGTTGCTAACAGGAATATTTTAAACACTTCATACTTTTAGATGAAATACAGATGTATAGAGGGGATGAAGAATGTCAGTAAGAGAGGAAATAGTCAACTGTCAATTACCTGGGCTAATGGAGTGTAGACAAAACAATCAGCCAATCAACCTGAGGGTCTTCCTCACCACCACAAGGATTTCTTAATCTCACAAGAAAATCAGGTCAGGAGAGAAGTGGGCCTAGGAGGCAATCAGGAGAAAGATTTCTAGGATAGCAGTCAGGAATCAGATTTTTTTTTTATTAGACCCCTTTAAATATTGCTCAGTAAATTTTCTTCATTTAGTAGAAAAGAAAAATACAATGGTTTCCTCAACATTACTCCCATAATACACTTAAATCTCTGTCCCATTTCTACTCATATAAAATAGAAAGTAAGGAATGGGACTAGCTGAGATGCTTGTTCTGTTTCCTCCAATAACAATACAGTTGCCACTACTGTCAGATTCCTTTAGTAAGCATTCAGGGGAACATAGAGGAAACACATAAAAGTGCCTTTGAGCCCTAAAACCTCAAAGGTTTTAGTAATATGAGCCTAAAAACGTAATTCTACCCATGTAATTCTAAATAACTCAATGAAAAGAAAAGGGGGAAGAAGTTACAGACATCAATATGATGGCTTGGGAATTCTCTGGTAGATTCAGCTTTGAAACAAACTAGACAAAAGCAGATAACCCAAAAAGAAATACAAGAGAGCAGCGTGAACCTATAGGAAAGCCATCATGAAGGTTGAAGCCAGGGACAGTCAAGAAGTACTTTATTTTGTTTGAAAAAAGACAATGAACTCATGTACTGAACATTTATTAGTTATCTATGTAGCTTTCTTGTCAATAGTAATCCTGGTTTTCTTTTATTGAATTCACTCTCATATTTAAGTTTCATGTGGGAAGCGTATCATTTCAGTTCCTGAGATGGCCCCTGAATACTTAATTCAATCAATTTATTTCTTCTAAGCACCATGTTTAGTCAAGGATAGATATCTGACCCAGTTAGAGCCAATGAAAAAGTATAAATCCCAGGGTCTATGTGGGAGCTATCAGACACTCCTTCTCTTAGATGAGTTGATTTAAAGACAATGTGATGTCTTGAACTATTCTAGCTATTTTTTTCTACCATAGTAGGAGAGTTGTGAAATTGAATGGAAGACCCTAAAAGACAGAGGAGAAGGAGAAGACAGAATGCATCCAGTGAGTCATTAGGCTATTCTTCTCCTGAGGCCAGAATTACCTATGGATTTTTTTTATGAGATAATAAATGCCCTTTATTTTTAAAGACTGTTTGAATCAAGTTGAATTTTGCTGTCATTTGCAACCAAAGTATACTTAACTTGTAAGAAAATAGGAAAGACAGTGAAAAATAAGCTGGCAACAATATTTGGTGAGTAAATTTTATTTTCAGAGTCCATTTTAATTCTCACAGCATCTCCAAGAGTTGAAAGCATAGCAGTACATTTCAGCCGACCTAAAAACCTTAACCTGAGAGATGTCCACTTGGGAAAGCGACCCTGCAAACAGAACTCCCATCAACTCATTCTTGCAGGAATGTGTTTGGGGTGTCACCAGGAGGTTGTGCTTAGTGAATAAAAAGGATTAAAGAAGCCGTAAGAATAAAAAAAGAAAAACAGTGATAATGGCAAAGGAACTTCTTTAAGAACTTGGAAGTATCTTCACGATGATCAGTGGATATCTTGGTGGTAGAGCATCTTTATGGAGTTTTGAAGACCAGGGAAGCTTGACTCTCCAAAGGGAACTGATGCTGTTTCTTCTGATCTGTGAAGCTATTTATGAGAAGTAGTTTTATTTATTCTTCAACAACACTGGATGAAATTGTATCTTTTGTCTGTTGGTATCTTTTTCTTAATCACAATATTCTTCTGAATAAACAGTGCACTGTTGAATATTGTTAAATTCCACTTTGTGGTAAGGAAACTCTATATCAAAAAGGCTGAATAACTTGCCAAAGATCACAGTGTGTTAACGGTAGTTCCAGGGTCTAAAATTTTGACTCTGTATCTTCAAAGCCCATGTGTTTTCCATAACATAATTTTGCTTCTATCATCTCCTTGGGGAGAATAATTTTCAAACTGGGGAGGATAGATAAAGCATTTCTAAGAGGAAATTAAAGCACTAAATAGAAGAGCAGACCAAGGAAGCACCTGGATGTGCTAACTGAGTTTGAGACTTCCAGGCCCCATCAAATTGTATATTATATGGGCCAGACAAACTTGTAGATGGAAATTGGAGAACTTAAGGAATAGAGATAGTAAACATTGTTTTCCAAAGGGGGAAAGGGAAGAGTCCAGAATTAAAGACTGATGGTTTATAATCTCTGGCCCAGATTGCTTCTCTGAATTTCAAAGCTATATATCCTTTGTCTATGACATTATAATTAAGGCTCATTTGGAGGCAATTAAGCAAACTTTTTTATAAAAGAGTTTTTAGTAGCTGTATCTGTGCCATGCCGCAATTTTTACTAAAAGGAATTGTAGATGTCAGCTAAGTGACTGACTAGAGGTTCCTGGTGCTCATGTCTTCCACAAAAAACAAAACAAAACAAAACAAAACAAAACAAAAAAACCCAAACAACAAATAATCAAAATTCAACTGTAGTGTTCGAAGGAAAGTGCTGGAGTGCAGCAAGGGAGAGGCAGAATCCCTGTGGGACACAGCAGCCCAAATGACTGCACAGACAGAAATGAGGCATCCTGCCTCTGCCACCCTGTCTCTACCACTGAGATCAGCTCTCAGCCTCGAGGGACTTCCTTCCCTCTTGCAGGAAAAAGGTAAGCAGAAGATGCCACCCACAAGCCCTCACTGCCACTGCAGACACTTGAAATTCTCACTACAGAAAAATCCCACAGTCCTTACAAGTCCAGAGCCCATTCTGGGGAGTAGGGAGCCACCTGGAATTAATATGGTTTACATTACTCCAGAGTAAGAGCACACATTATGTGCATTACCTCCTCTTCTCACAACCTCAAAGCCCCTCCACCCCCAACCAGGACACATACAGCTGCAGTAGTACACCATCTTGAAAGTGGAGCCACCACTAAAGTGTATTCGGCTCTAGGGACCAGTAACCATGGGACCTTTCCAAACTTGAGGCTCTATGCAGTCATTCTTGGTCATTCCAGGCTCATTCCAAAGGAAGTCACGTGGGTGACTGCAGTGCCATGACCCCTACTTCTTGGAGCCTGGGCCTGGAAATGGTTGTGACACCAGTCCTGCACAGGACAGAAGAGCCTGAACTATCATGCATCCATGTCTCTGGCTGGAAACAACCCAGTGAATCTACCCCTGGCCATTTAGCCATGTGTCCCCAGCCTTAGAAACAACCTGGATGCCTTGCCCCTAGTGAGTCAGTCCTCAGTCTGCTCACTCACCATGCATCCATACCCCTGGCCTGAGAGACAGTCTGGAGGCCCTGCCCTTGGTGGACCAATTTCCACGCTAGCTGACCCCTTACTTGCATGCTATGAGAACCAGTCTGGTGAGCCCACCCCTGGCAAAGCTGCACCACCACCACTGAAAACTCCTGTAGCCTAGGCCACTTAAGTATTCCCAGACATAATTAAAGTGGATTATAGCTGAATACACTGCACAGAGGCTATACTAATGAATCCACTCAGCTACCCAACTGACATCTTAGGACTCATCTACATTTCCTACAAAGATATTTCCTACAAAACTATTGCATAAAATTTGAAGAGGCCAGTGTTCCACCAGATGTACAGATATCAATGTAGGAACACAAGAAACATTACAAAGCAAGGAAATACGACACCTTCAAAAAAAAAAAAAAAACCCACAACAACGACAATTCTTCAGTAACAGACCCCAAAGATAAGGAATTTATTAAACATCAGAAGAGTAATTCAAAATAATGATTTCAAGGAAACTCAGTGAGATACAACAGAATATAAATTCAACAAAATCAGAAAAACAATTTATGATCTGAATAATTCATTCAATAGAGATACACATTTTAAAAAAGAACTTGACAGAAATCTTGGAGGTAAATAATTCAATGAATGAAACTAAAAAATGCAGCTGAGAGCTTCACTAACAGATTAGGCCAAATAGAAGAAAGAATTTCTAAACTTGATGACAGGTCTTCTGAAACAACCCTGTTAGAAAAAAACTAAAAAATAAAGAAAAAAAAGAAGGAAGAGAGCCTACAGAACTTATGGGACATCATTAGGCAAACAAATTTTTGCATTGTAGAAATTTTTGCATTGTAGAAAGAGAGAGATGGAAAAAAAGGCATAGAAAACCTATTTAATAAAATAATAACTAAACACTTTCCGAGTCTTGGAGATAAGCACATCCAGATCCAGGAAGCTCAAAAGTCTCCAAATAGATGCAACCCAAAGAGATGCTTTACAAGGCACATTGTAGTCAAACTGTGAAAAATGTAAGAAGGAATTCTAAAAGCAGCAAGGCTATAGTGTCAAGTCACATTATAAAGGAATCTCCATTAGACTAACAGCACGTTTCTTAGCAGAAACATTACAGGCCACAAGAGAATGAGGTAACGTATTCAAAGTACTGGGGAAAAAAGCTGTCAGTCTAGAACAGTATACAGCAAAGCTATCCTTTAGGAATGAAGGTGAAATACATTCTTTCCCAGACAAGAAGAAACTGAGGAATTTAATCACCACGAGACAGGTCTTACAAGAAATGCTTAATGAAGTCCTATATCTAGAAGCAAGAAGACAATAATTATCAACATGCAAGGTGTTACACTCACTGACAGAGCAGATAACAAATGAGGAGAAAGAGATCAAATCTTTTTATTTCAGAAAACCACCAAACCACAATGCAAACAATAGGAGAGGAAGAAAGGATCAAAGAATATGCAAAACAACCAGAAAACAGTGATGGAAATGCCGGAAGTTCTTCCCTATTAATAATAACCTTGAATGTAAATGAATTAAATTTTGCAATTTAAAGACATAGACTGTCTGAATTGATGAAAAAAAAAAAAAAAAAAAAAAAAAACAAGCCCTGACTATACACTGCCTTCAAGATACTTACTTCACCTGTAAAGACACATGTAAATTAATAGCAAAGGAATAGAAAAAAAAAATTGTGCAAGTTAAAACCAAAAGTAAGCAGGATTAACTATACTAAGGTCAGGTAAAACAGACTTTGAGACAAAAACTGTTAAAAAAAGACAAATTTTATTGTATAGTGATAAAGAGGATATAACAATTATAAACATATGCACTCAACACTTGAGCACTCAAATATATAAAGCAAATATTATTAGATATAAAGAGAGAAATAGACTCCAATACAATAGTTGGTACCTTCAATACCCTATTCTCATCAGGTTTAAGCAATTCTCCTGCCCCAGCCTCCTGAGTAGCTGGGACTACAGGCATGTCACCACACCCAGCTACTTTTCAGATTTTTAGTAGAGACGGAGTTTCACCATGTTGACCAGGATGGTCTATTGACCTTGTGATCTGTCCACCTCAGCCTCCCAAAGTGCTGGGATTACAGGCATGAGCCACTGCACCCAGCCAATGATTTCAGTTTCTTAGTGGTTTTCTATAATCGACTTTTAAAAATGGACTTTAATTTTTAGATCAGTTTCAGGTTCAAAGCAAAATTGAATGGAAAGTACAGAGTTCCTACATACTTCCTGCCCCAATTCACATGCAAAACCTCCTCCAGTATCAACATCCTGCACGATGAACCCACATTGAAATATCATCACCCAACGTTCATATTTCATATTAGGGCTCATTCCTGTTGGTATACATTCTATGAGTTTGGACGAATGAATAATGTATTTGCCATTGCAATATCATACAGAGTTATTTCACCATCCTAAAATTCCTCTGTGCTTTATCTATTTATCCCTTTCTCTCCCTCAGCTGCTGGTAACTACAGTGTCTTCATAGTTTTGCCTTTTCCAGAATGTCATATAGTTGGTATCATATATTATGTAACCTTTGCACATTGGTTTCTTTCACTTAGTAATAAGCATTTAAAGTTTCTCCATGTCTGTATGCCAGGGTCGCTCATTTATTTTTAATGCTGAATAATATTTCATTGTCTGAATGCAGCACAGATTATTTCTCCATTCACTGACTGAGGACATCTCGGTTGCTTCTAAGTTTTGGCATTTATGAATACAGTTGCTATAAACATTTGTGTGCAGATGTTTGGGTGGACATAAGTTTTCAACTCTTTTGGGTAAATACCAAGGAACATCATTACCGGATCATATGGTAAGAGTATGTTTAGTCTTTTTTGTTTTTTTTTTTAATCGCATTTTAGGTTTTGGGGTACATGTGAAGAGTTATGTTTAGTTTTGTAAGAAAACGGCAAAGTGTCTTTCAAAGTAGCCGTACCATTTTGCATTTCCACCAGCAATGAATGAAAGTCCCTGTTGTTCCACATTCCCACCAGCATTTGGTGTTGTCAGTGTTTTGGATTTTAGCAATTCTAATAGGTGGGTGGTGGTATTCATGGTTGTTTAATCCACAATTCCCTAATGACACATGGTGTTGAACATCTTTTCATAAGTGTATTTTTTAACGGTGTATCTTCTTTGGTGAGGTGTCTGTTCAGGTCTTTAGCCCACTTTTTAACTGGGTTTTCCTTTTCTAATTGATCTAAGAAGAGCATTTGATTTTTCAGTTTGTTAAGCTTTTTACTTGTTACGATGAAATGGCAACTTCTAACCTTCTTACATACTGAACTGGAAGCCGAAAGTTTACAATTTGCTTTTAAGGTAGAGCAATAGCAGAGAATTAATATATCTTGTGGAAAATATCCACTTATCCTAAGGTCATCAGTTTCTTCTGTTGTACCATGTATTTTTCTATTAAAGTGATATTAAAGTATATATTTCTTAAAAATGAAACTATATTTAATGTTAACTTTTTGAAAATTTTTCTTGTCAGTTAGAACAATAATTTTTATTTCTTTTTCAACTTGTAAATGAAAATGTGTGTGAATAATGTCTATATCTCTTTTTCTGATTTGTTTATTTTAAATAATTATCTGTGTATAGATCTTATATAAACAATAAATGCCTTTCCAGAGAAATACCTCAGTATGGTAGCTTTGTGGGCCCCTAGGATGTAGGGTCACAAGTACATCTGCAAATTTCTGCTTTCAATTGTAAAGAATGAGTAAGCTTACAAATGGCACTCTCAAAACTAAATTAAGGTTTCTGTTTGCATACTCCGTGTTAGCTTTTATCCAAAACATGTGACCCACAAAGGCCCTTGCAAAGTCCCTGGCTAGAGTCCTGAAGCTTCCTTAAGGTGGAAACAAATTTACATGTATGATTCTATTCTTTTTCAAAATCACAAGTATTATCAGTAATACTATTATTGTAAAACCATATTTTTCTTTCAAGTATGTAGAAAAGAATAAAAATAATGTAATGAATATCCACAAATGAGCTACTTATAAAATCTTAGCATTTTGCCTGATTTGCTGTGGATCTCCTTTCCTTAAAAACTCTTTTACACATCATGGATGACGCTGCAGCCTCTTGCGGGCCCCTCCCTGAAGCCGTTCACCTATCCTGCTTTCCAGAATTAGATCCTATTCATTGTGCCTCAACTACATTTTGGCAGAAATCACATCCATAGAGTGCCTTAGTGTTTTTTGAACTTTCTAGAAGAATTGAAATTGTTTGATTCCTTCCAGTCTTAGTAAAAAAAAAAAGTGTTTTGTCTATCCAATATAGCCAGGGTTTGTGACATATGGCAGTATCTGTGGTAAACATGGAAAACACTGGAGAGGTTAATATTTGAATCCAACCTTGAAAGACTCCAATGTTTTCATTAAAATTCAAAATTCCCCATTAAGTATTAATAGCATTCATTCCTGTTTTGCAGTAAGCATCAGAACAATGAATTTCATTTGAGGAGGAGAAGGAGCTAGAACGTATTCACTGATTTTCACTGTCCTATAGACCTATATCGCTTTAGTTTTAAACAAAGAAATCCCACTCATAGAAATAAATCAGGTGATAACATCTGTCTTGCTTAATCACATATGAAAAACAAAAACAAACTGGGTAGAAGTGATAGTTTTATGGACACTCAAGGCACTAGGCCAGAAGCGTCTCCAAAAAGTTACAAATTTGTCTTCAGTTTAGAACAGCTTCCTCTCAATCTTCATGACTTACCAACTGCTTTTAAACCAAGGAGGCCTACAGGATTTTGAGAATCAAGTAAACACGATAGGATCAAATAATCAATAATCTGCCTTTCTTTGATTGGAATCTGACTGGTGCCAGTTAAAATTTACAGTTGAATGCTCGAGAGAGCACTTTGAAAGATGAAGCTCTCCTCGTGGTCTGAAACAACCTCTGATCAAAAGGCATTAAGTTGCGTGAAGGAAATCTATCAGAAGCTCTTGAAAATGAGCGACCAGAGGGAGGCGGAGTGAAATGCAAAGTGCTAGACGTCATGACACAGAAAATGAGCAAGAGCCTGACTTTCCCTGTAAGAAAGATCAGGTATACAGAGGGAGATAATACCAAGGTTCTGGTACAGAGGACTGGCTTGTAACTAAACCAGAGAAAGAAGATGAATAATATGAGCTGTGTAACTTGTATTTATATGCTGTCGTCCTCTGAGAAGTTCATAGTACTTTACGGATAACGTCTAATTAAACTTTACAACATGCCTGGAAGTGAGGAATCAAGTGTTATTGTCCTTGTTTGACAGACAGGAAACTGTACTATCTGGGACTTGGCTCACGTTGTTAGTGGCACATTAGAAAGGGGGCTTTAAATCTGTCTTCTATTTCAGTGCTGCATCCATTGTCCTTTCTTCCTGAAAACATCTAGAATTTTCATGGTGTTGTAAGAAATCAGATGAATCATTACTTCTATTTACTGAATGCTCGGCTTCCCTTTCTACCTAGGAAACATTCTCATTCTAAAAATAGCCATGCAATGTAGGAAAAGAATTCCCATTTCACAGAGGAGAAGTTGAGGCTCAGAGAGTGAGAAAGCATCCACCTTTACCCAGCAAGTGGCAGGGTCAGGCTATAAACCAGCTCTTTTCTACCCTAAAACTCACACTGTCTTAATATGAAATAGAAGGAGATTTCTACCCTCTATGCCCTAAGTTTGGAAACATTGAGGTGGGCTAAAATGCACAGATTAAATATCCTCTTTAATGTCCTTAGAAAGTGCTTTGTGATTTGGCCTTTGGATATCTCTCCTGCCCCATCTCTGAATAATACTTCCTACCTGCCACTCCAACAAAACGGGGTGACTTTCAGTTCTCTGTTGCACCTCGCAGTCTAGCCTCCATACCCTAAAACCTGAGTTTTCTTCTCAATACTACACTTACCCTTTAATTGACTGAATTCCTCACTATCCCCAGGTCTCAGCTTAGGAGTCACTTCTTGGAGACATTCTCTGATTACCCCAGATTAGGTGAGGGACCCTTCTCATAATTCCATCTAGCCCTGGACCATTACCATTGCAGCACTTTCTACTCTGTATTGTAACGGCTTTTTACTTATAACTTTTTACTTTTGAACTCCACATCAGAATGACCATTTCTGTTTGGTCCACAGCTGAAACCTCAGCACATGACCATCATTTTTGGCATTAGTAGGTGTCCAAAATATTGTATTAAATGATTGAATCCTTAGCCTTAAATTATTTACTGATTTTGTACTGAAGACTCTTACTGTGAAATCTTTCTCTTACTAAAAATGCCAATGACCACCAGCCACTTTCCCTTTCTCCCCGGTACATCCTTTAGCTGGTTATTCTCTGTTCTTGACACCCCCTGGATGGAGGTTAATGTAGCCTTAATCTGGGAGTCAAAGCCCACAGCTTCTTTTAAATAAACATCCTGAACATACACACACATACATAGTGTGGTCTACACACACACACACACACACACACACACACACATAAATACACATACACCCACACACACATATATATACATCCATATACACACACATATATACACCTGTGGTAACATGGCTTTTTAAACATACCTATATCTATATCCATATCTATATCTATATCTGTATCTATATCTATATCTATATCTGTATCTATATCTATATATACACACACACATATAACCATACTTATACATATATAGTTTTACTATACGTATTTTTTTATTTTGGTGAAGTCCAGGATGCAGAGAACAGACTGAACAATGAATCATGATCCCCTTTCTTGACTGCTTTGAATGTCATTTTCTAGTAATCAGAACAGCCGAAGCCAACTAACATTTTCATTTTGGGGAAAAGAAAATCTCCGAGAACTCAGCAGTCATAGTCTTAATAAAGTACATTTAACAACATGTAGTTTTTACATAATGTATTAGCGTTATTCATAAAGGGAGAAACGCTACAAAAGCTGTGGTGAAAGGAAATGAATATTTTAAAGGAAGCTTTCCCCAACATATAAAGTAAAATCATGAATGCTAAAACATTTTATTGTCTTTTTTGAATTTTAGAGATGGTATTATTCCCTTTTAATAAGTGTATTAATCTATTCCTTCAACAGTAATTTACTTAGTTCCCACTGTGTGTTTGGAATATCTTTAATGCTACATAAATATCAAATCCTTTAAAAAGTAAGTGAATCCAAATATTTATGAAGCTTTCCTTGGAAGAGCCAAATTTTTATCCAAATTGCCAAATGGCTACAAGTTATGCTGCCTTTATATTTCTATCCAACTTATATAAATAGTCTCTGTTGCCCAAATGGTCACATTTTTCTCAATCATCTACCGCATTCTCATCTTCCTCTTTCATTACTTATCACACCACTGCAGGATGCTAACACATACATTGGAGGATTTCTTTTGATGTCAGAAGTAATTCTTCTATCAGGTGGGATGGAATGAAGACACAGGTATTCTTCCAACATACGGGAGAGAGGATTCCTTTTAAACAATCTAGGAATAGATAATAATCAAAAGCTCTTAACAGAAGCTCAAACCAGCTTCAAAACACTACCCTGTAGGAAATAGCAGGCTTCTGCAAACAGAAGTTGAGTTTTGTGTTGCAAGTACTGAAACATTTAGAAAAGAACTCAGAATTAGACCACCTCTGCAAGAGCCCAAAGAGAGACAGGAGGATGGCTTTTCTTCCACATTTGACTTGTTAGAAATCAAATCCAAGGAGATTTTATAGCCTTTTAGGATTCATAAGCCCTTTCATTTTATCTCTGTTTTATAGCCCTCCTCACTGAGACCATAATGCACGAGGGAGAACTGCCAAGACTCCCGAACTCATCTATTCCATTTGTGTCTGTTGACAGGAATCCATCCCATCGTCAGCTGCCACTTCTGCATGAAGGAGGAGCCATGGCTTCAGAATATCAGACGGGATAAGGAGATGAGAACAGACTTCAGAGCCAGAAAGACCTGGGGTCAAACTGACGTAACCTTTACCTGCCACAGATGACATAATTTTTATGAGATTTGATATTCTCTTATGCAAGATAGAAAAACAATTACATGCATCTCACAGGTTGCTATGTGGACCGAGGGAGGCCACACATGTTCTTTGTTCAAATCTTATCGGCTGTATACCTTTGCACTGGTTTCTGTAAAATGCCGCTAATAATGGCACCTATTTCACAGAGTTATTATGAGTGTTAACTGAGTTATTTTGTGTAAGGTACTTAGAAGAACACCAGGTACATAATAGACCCCCATAAATATTATTCTCATTGTGAGTGGTAGCAGCATATCTGAAGTCTCTAACACAAGGTCTGCCAGGTGTGGGTTGTCAACGTATATTAGTATTCTGCTCCTCTTTATTTTGGGTAAGGGCTTTTATTTTAGGCAGGTTTTCTTGTTTCCAAAATTACATAGTGCTTAGCACATTGCAGACCTTTTGCTATGTCTCCACAGGATGACCTGACTGATTTGCAAAGATGAGTGACCTCCAATTTTGTCTATGACACCTGCATCTCACTGAACCCAGTTCATCTGCGTCAGGACCTTCATTAACCCTCAAAGTATTCAAGCGTCTCATTTTGCTTTGACTCAGTAACTAACTGTGGGTTTTGCTATTTGTGGGCTGTTGACAGCAGACTGGACACATGACACATGAACTATCAAGATGATCTACACCTCTACCAGTGGGACCACAAGTACTGAATGTCTAAAATTATCTCCCTAAGCTCTGTCAAAATGGCCAAAATGCCCCTCACTAGAGACACAGCATTGGGTTAACAAGAAAATATGTTAGCTGAAACAGGATAGACAGTGAGGGCTCATAAATGCGGTAATTTGTGGCAAAATCTTAGGGAGAGTGACTGTCTTTTGGCCCCTAAGGAATGGAAAACAGGACAACTAACGTTTGATAGGAAGTACTTAATCACTAGAGGGGGCCCCAGGAGCACAAAGGGCTCATTGACAACACCAGAGCCAGGCAGGAAGGCATCACCAAAGCCAGCTTTTGTAGCCCCACTGTGCCTCAGTTTGGGCCTGTCAGCCATGTGAATTACAGGCAGCGTCTATTCAGTGGGTTTGGCTGACATGCAGCTCTGCACCCCAGTCTCAGCAAACGAACACAGAAAACTCAGCCAATCTTGATCAGCTCAGATCCTCTCTCCTGGTTTCAGCCTCTGTGCTTCTCTACTGGCTCCTCAATAGTTTCTCTAAATCCTAGGGTTAGATATCCTGGAAAGAGGCCAGGAAAAACAAAAGCAAGAAAGAAAATGTGGCTCCCTGAGTAGGCCCAGATTTGTTGAGTTCTACCATTTCCTTCTATCCCTTCTGTCTTTGTGAGTCTAAATGTTAGAAACACTACTTGGGCCAGACTTCAGCGTAGGCAGCGTGGGCGATTGTCTAATACCCAACTTATGTGTCCTGCTTACATCGATTGGGCTTTGCCTACGGCAGGCACTGGATGATGGGCTTTCACAAACCTTACTTTGTTTCATCCGCACAGCAGGCTGGAGGCTGGCAGGAAGGAAACTGACTTCCCTAGGTTTTCACTGAGAGTATAAGTAGAGGTCCCGGATCTGCCTGACCAAAGGTCTTGATCCATCTTTTAAGGTTGCAGATGAGGTCATTTCCTGGAAGTAGGACATGAATCTTGGTGAGAAATTGAGGGTTTGTAGAATGTGAAAAAAAATTGGAAAAATCGTTATGGGGGTTGTAATACACTGAAATGAGACATTCAACAATGAAGGCTTGGTTAAAGATAGAGGGCAGTTTCTGCTCAATAGGAATGGAGAAATTAGCTGGAATGAGACTAAAGATTGAGGATTTGTACAGAAACAGGATGTATGGGCTGAACTGCATCCCCCAAAACTTACGTGTTGAAGCCCTAACCCTCAATGTGACTGTATTCGAAGATATGACCTATAAGGAGGTAATTAAGGTAAAACGAGGCCGTAAGGTTGCAGCCCTAATCCAGTAGGGCTGATGCCAAGAAGAAGAAACGCTGGAGTTACTGCTGCATCACGTGAGGACGCAGGGAGAAGGCGGCAATCTGCAAGCCGGGAAGGGAGCGCTTGCTGGAAATGCAATCAGCTGGCACTTTGATTTGAACTTTCCGATTTCCAGAACTGTAGGAAATTAATTTATGCTGTTTAAGCCACTTAGTCTGTGGTATTTTGTTATAGAAATCCAAGCAAACAAAGATGCATAAGGTCAAGGTGGGTTTTGTAAGCAAAGGAATCAGGTCATTTTCCAGGATTTGGATGTTCTTTAAATATGGGAGAATGAACAAGACCCAAGTTAAGAAAGCAGTAGTTCGAGAGGTCTAAAGCATTTTGAGTGGATCATGGATTCCAGGTGTGGCGCTACCAGTGAGTAACTTCAGTGGCACAGTAAGTGGACTTGACAGCGAATTGAGAATGGAGAATGTTATCTGAATTGGCAACATAGATATATTGAAGTCACAGAATAATGAGAGAAGAGGAAAAGTAAGTCAGGAACTAAAGATGTCACCTCATATTTCGATCATACATTTCATTAGCTCTAATAAATGTATCATACATTATTTTCTTTACGAAAAGGTCTTGTGGAGGAAGCATATAGTAACTTATTTAATTTTGGGATTCTACACTGCTCATTATTTAGACAACCACCACTCATCGTATGAGATTGCCGCTATTTTCCATGTTTCTGAGGGGAACAAAAAGTGGCGTTATTTTGATGACCACTTAGTGGGTGTACCTAGAGTCTTAGTTCACTATTAATACTATAAACTAAAGGTATAATGCTTACTCATCTACTATAAGTGAAAGCTGCTCACTAATATCTTATATTTTGAGGTTTAGGGTTAATGAATAGGGTATTTTCTTTTTCTTTTTTTCGTCTTATCAGGAACCCACTGGCCCTTGTCTCCCTTGTTATAATTCAACTACAGATTGGTAGACGCTCACTTAAACAGCATGCAGATTTATATTCATAGTATATTCATAATTATTTTTAAAATCTATATATAAATACTACATGTTACATAAAAATATTAATAGGGTGGATGGGGATGTTGAATTATTACGCTTTATTTTTCTTTTCTTTTTTTTTTTTTTTTGAACCTGAATGCAGAGAATAAATACTTTATTAACTGATTACAGTTCAAAGTCACAAACAAAAAAGGGGTATATTAAGGCAAAGCCAAATATATATATATGTATAGACAAATCCAAAGATTGTTACCTCTTTACATTTTAATAACCTCTGCATTTTTCTTTTACACATTTAGGCAGTGTGCTTTTTTTTCTTCTCAGTTAAAGAAACACCTTGACCAATATTTCTAAATCATATTTTGATGACAACTTACAGATCAGTGATTGAGACAATGACTAGTGTATCAAACGCTATCTGATGGTTCTCTCAGCATTTCCGTGTGTGGTGGTACATTTACGTTGGTGTGCAAAATTTGATGATTTTTTTTTCTGTCAGCAAAACTGACAAATTTTTAAAAATGATTTTAATAGTTATAACTAAAATTAGCTTAGACTTACAAGTCAGTCAAATGCCCAAACTGCATGTTTTCTGCCCTTCTCCTAAACTTTTACATGTTTTAAATAGCCTTTAGAATATGATTGATCACATGTTGTATTTCAGATCTTAAAGTTTTGAGATTTTCAAAATCAAAAATTACTTCCTTATGCAAAATGGCAATGCAAATAGCAATCCTACATAATGTAGAATAATTTTTCTTCTGTATAGCTCCTTCTAAAAAACGGGCAACCACACACACACACACAAGACATACATTTAGTCCATCTGAAGAAGCACTCCAGCTTTCTAATTCCATTTTTGAAGGAAAAGGCAGAGGCATGTTTACATTATCCCAGAAAACTGAATAAATGGCTTTATTTGGTATCTTCAAGAAGCTTCTCCTTCCGTAGGAGATGTAGGTGTTGTGGGAGAAACTGTAACTGGTTTTCGTGTGATTCTGTCTAGTTCTGCATGAACATCTAAGACAGGCTTCTGGCCTGACTTTTTGGCGGATGGTGGTAAACCACTGCTTCCACCTCCAGCCCCACCTGCAGGGCTACCACCACGCACACCAGGGGCTCCTGGAGAGCCCGTCTTTTTACTCAATAAACTGTTGAAGAGATTTGCCAGGACACCTTCACTTGTAGCTCCAGCTTTCATGTTTGGATCAATTGTTTTTGACCCAGCAGGGATGGGTGACACGCTGGCAACATTGGATGACACAGATCTATTTGGCGTTCGAGGGGAGCCTCCTGGGACTCTTGGTGAGGCATCCACAGGCCTTCCAGCTGCAGTTGGTGGTTGCTTTGCTAAAAGGGACTGTAGCTTCATAAGAAACACTTGATCATCTTCTGCCATAATTTCTTTCTCATGTACAAACTTTCGAACAGGTGGTTTAGTTATGATGTCTTCAAAATTATCTTCCGCTTTTAATGTTTGAAAATTTTCATGTAATATTCCTATTTTCTTATCATTATCCCACCCTGCTGGAATAAATACTGCATCCTTTTCCACAACAACAGCAGGAATCTTATAGGGAAATCCATATAGTTTCTGAACGATGTATTTATATACTAAGTCTATATTTTTGTTTTCTTTTACTTCTTTGAAGTGTAAATAAGTGCTGCACCATGTGTTTCCTTGATTATGACGTCTCTTGTGCCTTGGTGGAAAACCATTTGGTAGAAGACATAAATTATCTGACATACAAATTCATCATCTTCTTGTTGAGCATTTAGCAATTCAATGAGTGCAGGGATTATCCCAGATTTGGCTAGCAATGCAGCACAAGAGTCATCCATGGATACAGTTCCAATCATTATAACCACTTCTAAAACAAGGTCATCTTCTGCAGCACCTGGTTTTAGTTTATCCTTGAGGTATGGAACTAACTTATATTCTTTAAGAACCAATTCCCAGTCTAAGTCTGGAATGGTCAAGTTTGCAAGAGTTCCCAAACATTCAATCACAAACTCCTCTTCTTCATCATTAGAGATCTGGGCTGCAAGGTCCCCAACATAATCAATAAACAAATTTTTAGTTGGTCCATCATGCTGAGAAATGTTTCTTATCATTTTCATCAGCAATGGATCCTTAAATTTCAGTGCCCTCTTCATGAGCATCTTCAGCCCATTTCCTTCACAGATAAGCTGTACATTCCTTTTGTTAGCAGCAAGATTAATGCAGAAAGAAATGAGTTCCAAGTCAATTCGTTCATCTGAACATTCAAATAGCATCTTCATTAACTGTGGTATACAGTCAGTATATGCAAACATTGATTTAAAGCGGTCATCCATGCTTATGTCGTAAAGAACACACATTGCTATTTGTTTGTAGTTGTCATTGCCTAAGAGTGCAGTGAGCTTGGGAAGCAGTCCAACTTGTACCATCTTATTCCTCAGTCCTGTGTCAAAGGATAGATTTAGTAAAAGTCGGAGGGTGATATTCAGCAGATCTTCATGCTCACAAGGTATCATTTTCACCAGTTTTTCAACAATATCCATTTCCACCATATCATTTTTATTCTCCATGAAAATGCTGAGTTTCTTCAAGAATGACACAACTAGAATGAGCAGCTCAAAATTGTCCCGATCAAGAGCCTTCACCAACATATGAACTATGTTCTTGTTCCTCATTTTCAGTTCAGTACGAGTATCCTCAGCAAGATTCAGAAGCAAATAAAGAGCAACTCGTAATAGCTGTTCCTGTTTTACCACAAGCCCCTGGTACTTTTTAAAAGTTTTTTCATAATCCTTTCTCAAGGTTTGGTTTTCAGGGTCTTCATCAACAGCTTTCTTCTTCTTTGAAAGTTCTTCTTGCCAAAGCTCGTGTCTTTTTAACTCATGATCAATAATATTCATACACAGGGCTCCAATTTTATAGTGAGTAATAAGTCCATGAAACTGAGAAAAGCTGGAAAAGCAAAAAAAGATGTAAATTATGTTCGTAGCTAACTCAACACTTTGTTTCCAGTCTTCTCTCAGGACCCTTGCTAATGCACCAAGGGCAGCTTCATTCAATAGTAGTTCTTCCAAGTTATCAGGATTTCGAGCAAGCTGCAGGATCAAAGCAGAACCCCGAACCTTATCAGGAATATCTTCATATAGTAACTCAATATATTCATCCATATCATTAATGTTGGCAACTTCATCAATCTCCATTCCTTCAAAAGGAGGTGGATCTTTAGGCTTGCTTGATTTTTCTTTTTTCTCTTTTCCTGACAATGAGTCACGGCAGTTCTGTAGATAGTACAATAGTTGTTCTACCTCATTTAGTTTTGAGGGATGAATGAGTTTACATTCTTCAACCACCTTCCTTGCCAGGGAAATTATATCTGTGTTGGCATTGAGACTCTTAAGTCGAATGAGTTTAATATAATCTCTCCTTCACTAAGATAAAGTATGCTTGGAAGAATGCCATAAATCAATCACATTTTTTGACATTCTTTTCGTTCTCCCAACATGGGATCTCCCATTTCTCCAAGAATGGTAGCTTCCACTTCATATTGAACAATGAGTGCTTTTTCTGATGGATGTACATCGATATTCCCTCCTTTAACTTTCCTTTTAAGGTGTCTGGCGTCCTCCCCTTGCATGGCGGCCATTACGCTTTATTTTTCTTTAATACTTTTCAGTTTTTGTTTTACATTTTTTATAATGGAAATATGTTATTTTTATTAAAAAGCAAACCAAAAACATTATATATAGTATGTACTGACTATGCAAATAAATAATTTTTTATCCATCCAGATTCTTTATGTCTTGCAAATGATACTATCATGAATGAAGATGTTGCTCAAAGAAGAGGAATTAGAACCCGTTTTAGGCATCTGCTGGATTAATTGTTTCTTCTGGGCGAGATTGCCCACATGCAGAGTAGCCAATAAATCTCTTGTCACGTGGTGTACAGTGCCTCATTCAGAAACAGAAACAACGTGCCTTTGCAAGCAGATGAAGTACCAGTGATATGGACATCTCACACAAAGATAATGCATCACCTCCCCCAATTAGGTCCTAGCTCAAATCTTCCAGCTTAGGTAACTAGTACTACATCTAAAACAATGTAACCTGGTATTGTAGGTTCAACCGTGCCTCACAAAAAAGGATATGTTGAAGTCCTGCAGATGTGATTTTATTATCTCTACAGATGTAATCAAGTTCATATGGGGTCATTAATATGAGTCATAATTCAATATGGTTGATATCTTTATTAGAAGAAAAGAAGAGACGAAAAGACAGAGATGCATGAGGAGAGAAGGCCCCGGGTGAAGGAGACAGAGATCGAAGTTCTGTAGCTGCAAGCCAAGGAATGCCAAGGACCACTGGCAGACTGTCATGAGCTAGGAAGAGGCCAGAAAGGCGTCCCTCCTGCAGGTTTCAGAGGGAGTGCTGCCCTGCCAACCCCATAATTCTGGATTTCTCCCTTCCAGAACTGTGAGACAATGAATTTCTTTTGTGTTAAGCTATGCTGTTTGTGATGCTTTGTTATGGCAGCCCTAGGAAATGAATGCTCTATAAAATTATAATTGGTTGTTTAGAACCACAGACATGTATTTAATAAAAATTATCTTATATCTCTATTCAAAACTTTGATGTGTGCAAAGGTATTCATATGAGCTGGGAGCCTGCTATAGATATTACTAGAGTTGCTACAGGTTTCTACGTAAAGTTAAATATTCAAAGTGAAATGGGGTGAATACAAACTCTGGATACAAAGCACTGTCAAACAGGGCAAGCACTGGATGGAAGAACACTTCCTAAATTAAAATCAAATTTCCTAAATTAAAATTATGTGGCCATGCTCTATGGATGGTCAAGGTCGAATTCATAGAAAAAGGAAACTAAAATAGTCTCAGGAAGCACCTCACGAGGAAGGTAAGGAAGAAATTGATCACAGACAGCTGTTGTGGTGGCAAAGGATTTCCCATTTCCACTGGACCAAGATGGCAACCACGTTCCATCTTCAGCATGATTCCGTAACAAAGGCTAGTTGCGGCGAGGAACAATGCGTGGAGCAGGATTGGATGGCTGATTTTAGAGATAGAAGGAAAGAGTGCTGGGATTGATTATCGATGTTTGCCATGGATATAGTTGGGGGAAATGGTGATGACAGAGCTACCATATATTTAAACTCTGTTGTGAGTTATCATAGTGGCTCAATGATCACAGGCCACTGTTACACAAAATTTAATGACACTTCTGAGGTCCTGACCATTCAAGCCTGGGGCCTTTTGACAATAATAATGTAGTAAGTAAGAAAAATAAATAGTTAAACACCATCTTTTGAGTGTGCTAAAGGAAATGAAAAATTTAAAGATAATTCCTAAGGGCTGCCTTGGCATTTAAGTTTATTTAGATTCTTCTCATTTTTTTTTTAAATGAAGGGTAATAGACTGGTGCTAATAATTGTTGGCATTTTCTGTTGTAATAACTATGTTTTTTTTTTTTTTTCATGAACAACCATGTGAAATGAAAACACTTGCTCAATCGTTTTGGATGTAAATAACCATCATTATGGGACCTCAGACTATTTGGAGTGCAAGGCTGTGGCTTGCTCACCATTGATACCTGATGGCAGTGGGTCTACATTCTGATTATGACACTGTGAAGGAAGAAGAAATACAACAATCTCTTGACTGGGGCCTTGTAAATCTAAGCTCAAATATGGAAGACTGTAGTGAGAACGAATTCCAAAATGCCAACTCAGGTGGCATTAAAGAAGAGGCTTACAGTCGTAGGTCTGCTTGCAGGTACACAGTCCCTCATTTCTTGTATCCTGCACAGAGACATGTTTGCACTGGCACCTGGTGGAGGCTCTGTGGTTGTGCTCCAGCCCTGGGACCCTTCCTGAGCCCCCTCCACTCCATTGTCCTCTTTCTTAATGGGTCAAGCTTGAGAGCAGCATTTTTTCAGGGGAATCAAAAAGACTGGATGCCACAAAGATTTAGCTTACGTGCAGGTATTTATAGTAATGGGTGGAAAAAGCTGGTTACTCACTCTATGGTGGTCTTGAGAGATGTGCAGAGTTTCAGTCCTTCCTACTTCAGGGAGGACATCCCTAGTCCAAAATAGTTATTTGTCAGGTAACCCAGAAAGCTCCTGGGGACATTTTTGGAATGTTTTAGGAGATTATATTTCTGTCGAAAGATATAAGCTCTTTTCTACCAGGTTTGTTTTGTAGAAAGATTATAACTTCTGCTCCACTGACTTGTTTTGGCCAATGACATGTGAGTGGAGGAGACATGTGACGTTTTTGAGCAGAGGCTCTAAGAGCTATAATTGCTTTTGCCACCTACCTTTTTTTCTGCCTTGAGACTGCTGTGGCCCCGATGGGGGCTTTTTCTTCTGACTTTGTTCCCAGATAGAAAAAGCATGGAGTAGAGCTGTAGCCAGTGTTAACGTGAGTAAGTAATCAATATTTGCTGCAGTAAGGGGTTGAAATTTTGAATTTGTTTGCAGCACAACCTGGCAAAAGCTGACTATGACATCATTCCAAAATTCACACACTAGCAAAGGCAGTTATGGACTGTCCCCGTTGGTAGAAGGCAATTTTAGGAATCTAGATACAACCGAAGAGCTAACAGTCTACAAATGGAAATTAGGTCCCATGTTGGCGATTCCGAGGACTGAATCTCAAGCTAGAAAAGAAAGTAATGGGGGGAAAAGGACATGTAGGAAATAATGGCTAATATTATTAAATAAAGATCAATACTAGACCAATATGTGGGGTGTATGTGTGAGGGAGAGAGAGCATGAGAAAAAAAGAGCTGGGGGGAGTGGGCAACAGAACAAGAGCTTAGAGAGTTTAAGATTGATTGGCCCAGCAATGGCCTTTCTCTTTCTCCCAAAGAGACTGGAGTTTCAGAGTCTAGTCCTCAAATTGTGTGGTGAATATGGCAGTAGTTCCACCTAAGGAATGAAGAAATCCAGCTATTAGAAGATTGACTCTATACGCCAGGCGCAGTGGCTCATACCTGTAATCCCAGCACGTTGAAAGAACAAGACAGGTGGATCATGAGGTCAGGAGTTCGAGACCAGCCTGGCCAACATAGTGAAACCCCTGGCCAACATAGTGAAACCCCATCTCTACTAAAAATACGAAAAACTAGCCTAGCATGGTGGCGGGCACCTGTAATCCCAGCTATTCGGGAGTCTGAGACAGGAGAATCGCTTGAACCCGAGATTCAGTGAGCTGAGATCACACCGCTGCACTCTAGACCGGCCAACAGTGCAAGCCTCTCTCGGGAAAAAAAAAAAAGAAAAAAGAAAAAGACTGACTATAAATTGGAAGGGGACAAAGAGGAAATGCCTATGCCTTCTTGTAGGAAATACGAGAAGGGAACTGATCCACAGGGGAAGTAGGGGTCAAGACAAGCAGTGAGGAACAAGGACCAAGCAAGAACCCAACCTCTGAGAAACTGAGATACTGAGGTCAGAGGTGGGAACCAACTGGATCAATACTGAAGCAGTGAGGTGCCAACTTTATGTTTCCCTCAGGAAACTGCTTGGAAGCTGGAGTGGTTCAGAAGCTGCAGGAAGAATCTAAGTGGTTTTATCTGTGTAGGTTACAGGATGGAATTACCACGTTCTGATGTTATATGATAGGATAAAGGAACAGGCCGATTATCTGCTTCTTTTAACAGATGTAATGAATCAAACTCGGTTAAAAAAAACTCTCTTTTTCTCTAACTTCATACAGCCTTCCCAAAGCTATGGGAATTCTCAGTGCACAGTACAAGGTGGAAAGAATTGTTTTTTCTTTAGTCTACAGATTTCTAGAGCTAAGTAATGTGGCCCAATGTGTTCCCATCAAATGCATGATCGTGGCTTTTGTAACATATAATTTTTCTTCCTTTGTATTTCAGCATCAATGTGACTTTACTACTGAACTAGCTTGCATTGAAGTTGCCTTCGATTCTTAAACAGAGGATCAATCATTTTCAAAGAATGACGTGGCAGAGATTGCTATTTGTCCCAATATCCATTTCCCCCTCATCTTATTGTTTGGTGGCCAGACAATATGGAAGCTGCAGGAAGAATTTAAGTGGATCTATCACTGTAGGTTAAAGGATGGAATTCTCAATTTATGCTAGGCACTTGGCCACCAAAACCAAAGGATACATTTCTTAGACTTTCTTAGGTTGTGGTGAGGGGATATTACTAAGCACTGGCCAATGGAAGGCATGTGAGTGGGAGGTGTGCAAATATGTATGAAGAAAATGGCATATTCCCTTTCCTCTCTCCATTATTTTCCAGCTAGACTATGGACAAGGTGCTGAGCTATCTTGAAGCCTGCAGTTGAGGACAATACTCTAGGGATGGTAAATAAGCAAGAACAAATAGCTGAATCCATAGCCTAGTTGATAAAAATGGCAAATCAGGCTTTCAGAAGCTTTCCAGGAGAAAGTTGGAACAGGATGCCTGATGAATTAAAAAGTCAGAACTGATGTTGGAAAATATGTATACCAAGAGAAATGGATACACAGCCAGGAATTTAGTCTTCTGCATTACAGGAGTGGACAGAAGGAAGGAGGTTAAAGGCCAGAGAAAGAGCGTGTTTTCTTCAATTGACTTCCTTTCTGCTGCAACCAGACTTCATTCCTGGTTATCATTACAGAGTCAGCATATGCACTTGTTGGGCATCTAGAGTCTTGTTCTTCTTACTAAGCTTCCTTTTTTTTTTTTTTTTTTTTTTTTTTTTTGTTAACATTGGTTGGAGCTTGCAATGCTCACCCAAACTTCCTCAGTCTTTGTTAACAGTTGCCCTCATCACAAGAAAACATTATTGATCCAAGCTTGGCACACAGCTCTACTTCTTTTTCATCTTCTTCTCCTAGTTAACTCCTAATTACCCATAATGTGTTAGCTTAATCTCCCACAGGGAAGTCTTCACTGATTAAGGCTGGACTCCTGCTATATGTTCTCATAGTAAACTCTACTTCCACTTTCAGGGCACACATTCTATTTGAAATGACTTGTTCCATACGTCTAGATTCTCCAAGGGTAACTCCATGGAACATAGACTGTGGGTCTCTCTTGCCCACTGCTGAATTCCTAATATCAAGTACAGGACTTGCATATTTGTGTACATTAGTAAAATGAGTGTTTGAATATGTCAGATAACCGGTTGAGAAGTAGGGGAGTTCTAATTTCCTTGTAGATTCTGCACGGAATCCAATGCTCATATGATACATCTGGGCCGCCCAAGGCATTTTTCTGCCATGTCCTACCCAGGAGTGATCAACTAAAAACAGCATTTGAGCCTGTCTTCCCTCCTTCCTTCCCATGGAAAACTTAACTTGTCTCATGTCCTACTCTTTCAAATGCTTAATTTATGCCAATATGATAATGTTTATAAGGCAATTTAGGTGCTACTAGGCTTGTACAATAATGTTAGATCGTTTTTCAATGTTTATTTAAAAAAATTTTTTAATTGACAAAAATGGCATATATTTATCATGTACAAATGATGTTTGAAATAGTATACATTGTGGAATGGCTAAATTGAGCTAATTAACATATGTATTACCTCACATACTTATCATTTTTACGGTCAATTGAGAATTTTTAATGGATAGCTTGACAGTGAAACAAATGATCTAAAAAATGTGTCAATTTAGAGATACATTGCTTTCGTTGACAGTAGTAAACAGCATTATCATCTTCCTTTTCATTTTCCAGGGAATCTAGAAATATAATTTTCAATATTTTTATGAAAAGGGGCTATTTTGATTCTTTGCAGAAGCACTGAGGAAAGGAAGGCTTGAAATAATTCTAGAGTCTCCTGCCAGACTGTGATGAACTCTTTCGTTTGTTCATTTTAGCAAGTTGGCAAATAGTGTTCACCACTCGGAAGCTTGGCTTGTAAAATCTCCCTTGCATGCTCCTTCATACCCTTTCCCCTTTCAGCTCTCTGAGACGGTGGCTTCACTCCTCCAACACCAGAGTGACATGAGAAGCCATGTGCTGAATCCGGTAGAGGCACCGTCCATCTGGATCTCTTTATAACTTTGTGTAGCAGAACACCTATTCCCTTTCTCACCCTGGAAACGCTGGGGAAAGATTCTCCATGAGTTTCTCCTGTTTCTGCAGATCCTTCAAGCAGAGGCACTGACAGCTTTCGTTCCAGACTACATTTTTTTTTTTTATCAAACTTTTAACTTTGAGGTAATTGCAGATTCATACCCAGAAATAATACAGAGAAATCGCATATACACTTCACTCGGTTTGCCCCAGTGCGAACATGGTGTAAAGCTGTATAGTGCACATCACAATCAGGATTTTGGCATTGATGCAGTCTAGCAATCTTACTCAGATTTCCGGAATTTTACTTATAATAGTTTGTGAGTGTGTGTGTGTGTGTGTGTGCAATTTCATAGTTATGCAGTTTTGTCGTATTGAAGATTCATGTATCCTCCACCACAGTGAAGATACAGAAACAGCTCCGCCATCACAGAAATCCCTCATTTTGCCCTTATAAAGCCATGTACCTTCTTTCCTTCCTATATGCTAACATCTAAAAACCTAGCAATATGTTTTCCATCTACATATTTTGGCCCATTCAGGCAGTGAAGGAAATGAAATGAACCAAAACACACTGATTTGACCTGTATTAAAAAACTAAAAATCAAAAAAAAAAAGAGAATGTTATATACAATGCAAGCATGTAACCTTTTGGGATTGACTTTTTGGACTCAGTATAATTTCCTTAAGATTCATCCAAATTATTAAATTATTGCATGTATGAACAGCTTGTTTCTTTTTATTGTTCAGTAACATTCCATGCTATGGATGTATAACAGTTTGTTAAACCACTCACCCTTTGAAGGACACGTGGGTTCTTTCCAGTTTTTAGCTATAATGCATAAAGTGGCTATGGACATTTATGTACAGGTTTTTGTGTAAACATAGTTTTTATTTTTCTGGACTGTATGCCCAACAGTGCAATTGCTCAGTTACACAGTAGTTGCATTTTTAGTTTTTTGAGAAGTTGACATGCTCACTTCTGGAGTGACTAGTATTTATATTTCTACTGGCAGTGTATGAATAATCCAGTTTCTGTATTGTTGCCAGCATTTTGTGATACCACTATTTTGTCTATTAAGCATTCTAATAGGTATCAAGTGACATCTCACTGTGGCTTTAATTAGCATTTCCCTAACGGCTAATGATGCTGAACATTTTTTATGTGCTTGTTTGTCATCTGTACATGTTCTTCAGCAGAATTTGTGTCTTTTGCTTATTTTCTAATTGGATTTTTTTTTTTTTTACTGCTAAGTTTTGAGAGTTCTTTACATATTTTGGATACTAGTCTTTTGTTGGATATGGTTTGCAGTTATTAATATTTTCTACCAGGCTATAACTTGTATCATCAGTGTCTTATATTTATGTTTTTATAATAATTGTCTTAAATTTTCCTTTCATTGAACAAGAAACTTCGACAGATCAGAGGGGAAGACATTTAGTACCTTTTCTGTTCTAACTAAGCTAATTTTAAGTAATACAGTCAAAACAGTATTACTCAAATTGTAGACATTGTAGACTTTACTTACTAACTTCATTACATTACTTTCTTATTTGAAAATTTTGAATGATTCCTCATTACCCCCAGGATAAATGCCACATCCCTAAACCAAAACACCCCATGTTTCATGGAACTCAGTCAAATTACTTCTTCACTGTCCTCTCAGCATATGTGCAAATTTGCAACTTTTGTCTTTTGCTGTTTTCACTGCCCTTACCAAACACAGTTTCCTTCCTCCTCTCCATTCATCTACTTGTGTTGAAGGATGGGTTCAAATGGACTGATACGGAGCTATGGGGAGAGTGGGGAAAGGAAGAAGAGATAAAGGGAGCTTTGTTAGGAGCTTTGTTAATCCAGGTGAGAGACTGCACAGCCTGAATTAGCAAAGCAGCCGGGGTAGGGGTTGTCTTAGTCTATTTTGTGTAGCTGTAATAGAATACCACAGACTAAGTAATTTATAAACAACGGAAATTTATTTCTCAAGATTCTAGAGGCCAGGAAGTCTAAGATCAAGGGGCTGGCAGGTTTGAAGCCTAATAAGGGTCTGGTTTCTGCTTCCAAGATGAGGCCTTAATGCTGCATCCTCAAGAGAGGAGGAATGCTCTTTCTCACACTGCGGAAGAATAGAACTGATTGAGAGGGGCCCGAACTTGCCCTTTTATAATGCCACCAATCCCACCAGTGAGGCTGGGGCCCTCATGGCCTGATTGATCACCTCGCAAGGATCTTACCTCTTAATACTGTTAAAATGACAATTGAGGCCAAGCACAGTGGCTCACACCTGTAATCCAGGCACTTTGGGAGGCCGAAGTGGGCTGATCAGGAGGTCAAGAGATCAAGACTAACCTGGCCAACATGATGAAACCCCATCTCTACTAAAAATACAGAAATTATCTGGGCATGGTGGTGCATGTCTGTAGTCCCAGCTACTCGGGAGGCTGAGGCAGGAGAATTGCTTGAACCCAGGAGGCAGAAGTTGTAGTGAGCTGAGATCGTGTCACTGCCCTCTAGCCTGGGCAACAGAGCAAAACTCCATTCTCAAAAAAATAAAAATTAAAAAAAAATGGCAATTGAATTTCGACATGAGTTTTGGAGGGGCCAAACATTCGAACCATAGCAAGGGATAAAATAGTGAGCTAAAATCCTATGAGGAAGAATAATAGACACAGGAGCTTTGGGGCCATGGGAGCTTGTCACCAAACTCCTAGGAAAAAGAAATTAGGGACTTAATTTGAGAGAAAAAAGTGACACACTTTACGTTTTTGGTTTTGTTTCCCTCCGCTTGTCTTTCCCTTCCTGGATATTGAGGCCTCACACAGAACCAGGCCGTGTGAATGCTCCATATTCTCCAACCCCAGCTTCTCACTAGTGGGACTCCTTAAGCTCCTCTGTCTTCTTCTAGACAGCTTCACTCACTCTGGTAGCTGGCAATGAAGAGGGCATGGTATATTCTAAACTTACTCATCTTTCTTCCCTTTCTCCATTCTAGAAGCTGGCAGCATTGGTTTTGCAGTTCCCAGCTCACTAGGTCTATTACAACTTACAAGGAGGACTAACTTGACCCCTTGCAAATTTTGAAGGGTGACACCTCCCTTTATCCTTGCTTCTCTGTGCATACGGCGGTATGTGGCCTGTAAACGTAGGGATAATGGAGCTGCAGCCAGGAATCCCACCATAATCCCAAAGTATCCACAGTTAACATCTCCTCTCGCCTATGGTTAATGCAGGGAGTTATTACTTAGGCCAGCTCCTTGATTCAAATAACGAGGGGCCATTCCACCATCCCTAACTGCATAAATAATACATTTTTATGTTGCTTTTAGACAAAGGTTTCTCTCCTATTTTACTGCTTGTTCTTCCCTCCTACCCGAGTCTACATACCTTTCTCTAGAAGCAGAAACGTAAGTCTGCCATTTAACAAAACCGTAATAACGATCCTTCTTGAAAGGACAAGGGCTAATAATCACTCCCCATTTAACATTCCAGTCACGTGATGTTGAAGGGGAATAAATCAGTTAAACAGCAAGATGCAGCACAACTAATTTTCATGTAAAAGGGGGGGGTGATTGCTTTTTTTTGAAAACCATTGTGATTTTTATAAGCGGTTAAAGCCTAAACATCCTTGTCTATAAGTTTATGAATTATTAATAAAAAAAGAGAAAAGAAAAGAGGCTTTCTTTTTTCTAAATATCATCTGCTAAGCCACCATGACCTGAAGAGGCTCACACTGATTCCTGATTTACATAGTCCCAGTTGGAAGTTAATGAAGACTGCTGAGCCACCTTTCAACATGTAGATAAACCTTCATGTATTTAAAAGCAGGGAATCTGTGCTTGTTCCTGGCAAATTATTCATCTAAGATCTGAAGTTTCTGACACCGCCTGCGTCAGATAAACTGTCACCCAAATTGCAAACTAATTAGTGATTCAAACATTTTCGAGCTGATTGATGACAGAATAATTTACGCTTGTTTCTCAGTTTCCAGCTGGCACAGGCTGCTGACTGGAGCCCTAATTAACGCGAGTACATCAGTCATGTTCTGCCAAGGCAGCACATACAATTAAAAGGCAGTTTAAATGGAATATCACATTAAAAAGGCTGGGAGATGCAAATGTGAGGAAACAGTGCTTTAGAAAGAAATGACAACAAAAACCACAAACCAAAACAGAATGGAAAAAAGATTTTTTTTTTAAATGGAGAAGTAAATTATACTCTGCATTGAGTATTTAACAAAAAAAAAAAAACTGAGAGGAGTCAAACTGGGCATACTAAATATTTTTGTATTTAATGAGTTTTATTGAGATGAGTGTTTACTGCTCTTTTTAGTGCACACAGTTTGAAGAATAGCTTTAAAAATACGTTCTCAAAACAGGGAACCGCCTCTTCCTCCTAGGCAGTGTTGGGATGCGTGGGGTTCCTTACAGGATTCATAGACTGTTCCTGGGTTCACCCACTCACCAGTTCTGTCTTCTGGGCTGAGTTCACGATGACTTTCTCTTGGTGACTCTGGTCCCCACCCTTCTTTGGCACTTTGGTCTACCCCAAGCCCATGAAACTTAGAACTGCCTTGCATTATTTATGTTGCTTGTTTTAAAATGTTTTTAAATAGACTATTTTTTAAGGCAATTTTAGGTTCACAGCAAAATCGAGCAACAAATACAGAATATATCCTTGCCTCAACACACATAGAACCTTCTTCCCTATCAACATCCCACTGATATTTTTACTGTCTCCACAATTTTCCCTTTTCCAGAATGTCATACTAGTTGAAATCATACAGTATGTAGCCTTTTTTTTTTCCAGGCTGCCTTCTTTCCATTAGTAACACGCATTTAAGATTTCTCTGTGTCTTTTGATGGTTTGAGAGTTCATTTATTTTGAGTATTCAATAATATTCCATTGTCTGGATATACCACAATTTATTTCTCTGATTGCCTACTGAAGGACGTCTTGGTTGCTTCCAAGTTTTGGCAACTATGAATAAAGCTACTATAAACATCTATGTGTGGGTTTTTGTGTGGACATACATTTTCAACTCCTTTGGGCAAATACCAGGGAGTGTGATTGATGGCTCATACATTAATTTTTCGCATGTACATGCTTTACCTCCTCTTTCAAACTGCAAGGCAAGGAGCATATCTTACATCTCTTTGCATTTCCCACAGAGCATGGCATGATGTTTTGCAGAGCATAACAATAACAATACAACATTGTATTATAATTTCTGGTTTACACAGCTTTCTATAGCTGCTTCTTCTCCTTTCTTAAATGCCTTGATTGCTTTATACAGTCCAGGATAAATATGCAGTGTTTTTATACTCATATGACAATGCCTATAATAACTCATACTGTGGGTACAATGATTACTTTCTGTTTTTTGATAAGGAGGCAAACTCAGAAGTCAAATAAACTTCCCAGGACCGTGTAGCCAGTGAGTAAGAGAGCTGGGCCTCCTAAGGACAACTGGATTGCTTCTTCTTTGAGGCAACAGACTTCCTTAGTGCTCATAAAGAATCTAAGAATTCTCAGGACCCTGGAGCTAGTAAATAGCAAAGTCAGGTTTAGAAATCAAATTTTCAGAGTTCTAGTAATCCATTATCTGTGATAGTATTTATGCAGAGCAGACATACATAGATTTTGTTCATGCCTAGTCTTTGATTCCAGAAAGGACTCTTTCTGTTCTTCAGAAGCCATTCATTCTACAAATAATTAGTGAGTACTTCCGCTATTCTATGCACAGAGCTTGGGTCTGGAAATGTTGCTGTGTAAAAATCCAAAGTCCTACCCTGTGAGCCTATAGTCCGGAGACAGACATTGATTGTATGTGAACACAATTGTGATCAATGAATCACGACTAGGACAAGTGTTGAGAAGGGAAGAGCGTGATAATGGGGTGAACATGAGGGGGACTCTTTAGCTCACTTTCAGGAATTGCACCATGAGAATGTGACAATGCAGCCGGAAACTGACAAGGGTGTAGACTGAGGCAGGAATGTACAGCAGCCATTGAGGTATGGTCTGCGTAGGTTACAACCCTGCTCAGATGCAACGGAGGGAAACTGATGTTAAGAGAGAAGAGGAGGAGCTGTGTGATCATGGGTTAATCTCACAAAATGTGTGGAAGTTGTGACTTCGTAGAGCCACTAATCTCCTGAGGAGCAAAGAGGTAAACACCTATTTGAGGGCCACAGATATTTCCCTTCTCCAAAAATCCTAAGGCAAGAATATATTATAAGAATTGGCTTTTCTAGATGAGCCCACCCCTGAATAAGCAGGCAATGCAGGGTCTTTTGAACATCATGTACATTGTGTCTGATGTCCTACTGTGTGCAGAGGGCAGAGAATCCAGGGCAGCTATAAAGAGGAGTGACTGGTTACATTTTTCCTTTTGAGTATCTGTGTGTATATACATGTATGCATATACATGTACAAAAAACCTAATAAACAGACATCTATTTGTCAACCACCTAACAAGTGAATGTTATTATTTTGCCATACTTACTTTCACTCTGTCTCTGTTTTAAAGAAAGGACTATAGGATGACAGCTGAGGTGCCACACCCATCCCTTCCCTTTCCCTACCTTCTCAGAGGTAACTATCATCTGAAGGTAATCTGTATTTCTAAAAATCTTTTACTTTAAAGATGTATTTATAATTTTACTTTAGAAATAGCCATAAAAATATAATTCCGTATATTTAAAAAATTTACACAACTGGTATGCTTCTGTGTATGTCATTTGCAATTGCTTTTTTTTAAATTGCATTTTAGGTTTTGGGGTACATGTGAAGAACATGCAAGATCATTGCATAGGTACACACATGGCAGTGTGATGTGCTGCCTTCCTGCCCATCACCTATATCTGGCATTTCTCCCCATGCTATCTCTCCCCAACTCCCCACCCCCTGCTGTCCCTCCCCTATTCCCCTCCTACAATTCACCGTTATGTTTCTGAGATTTGTCCAGATAGAAGCAGTCAATTCATTTGAACTCTTGTATACTTTCACAAAAATGAATGAATATCCAGTTCTGTTATCCAGTTCCTTACAGAGAAAGCTGTTTCCACTCTTTTCTGCTGTAAACAGGGCTGCAATGCACATCTTTGGATAGTAGTGTTATGCTCATGTGTGGGAATTCCTGTGGAGTGCATTACTCTAAGTGGAATTGCTGGGTTATAGGATATACATGCATGGAGCCAGGCTGACTAGGAACTACCAAATTGTTTTCCAAAGTGGTAATACAAACTATACCCAAATTGTATCCTGCTTTCTCACATTTTTGCTACCACTTGATGTTTTCACATTTTAAAGTTTTTCCAGTGTTTCGAAGGTGAATTGGTATTTCATTGTTGCTTTAAGTTGCACTTCCTTGATTATTAGTGAGGTAGAGACCATTTCCATTAGTTTATTGGACATTTAGATTTTTGTCTTTGGTGAGTTATCTGTGTATATCCTTTGTCCATATTCTTATTGTGTTTTATTAGTAGTAGTATTAATCTGTGGGAATTCTGTATTTATTCTGGATACTACTGCTTTATCAACAAATATTTCCTTCTAGTATATAACTTGTTTTTTAAATTTGCTTAGAAGTTAGGACATGACTGATTTCTAACTAATGCCATGGTACATATTCTTACAGGAAAATTGTTCATTCACAGTCATTTTCTTAGGGATTTCTATAATTGGTCCCACAATGCTGGCACACCTAAAACTTTTTGGGATTTCTTAGAAAGATGGAATCCAGGAGAGAAAACCAGCTTCCACAATGAGTGGAAGGGAATAGAGAGAAATGGAGTGTAGGAAGGGAGGACAGGCTTCCACAGAGAGTGTGGAAGGGGACTCCAGAGGGGAAATCCAGGAGAGAGAAAGATGGCTTCCACAAAGGGAGTGTTCATGGAAGGGGGCCCAAGCATGGAGTCCAAAGGGGTGTGGAAGAAGGGGACTTTTAACTTGGGAGGAACCCCCACCTTCTCTAAGACCTCTGGACAATGAAAGGAGTTCCTTAGAACTTCAGCTGGAGTGATTGACTCTTAGTTTCTTCCTGTGCTCATGAAATTTAAAGATAAACTGTTAAATCTCCTGGATGGAAAGAGAGGGAAGGGGGCTGGGAAATTCTTGCCCTTAAAACTATGTCCCCTCATGGATCTCAGTGTGGAAGCTACTTTCCTCTCCTGGATTCCATCTTTCTGGATTCTCTCATTCAGTGTGAGAGTTAGCTGTTCCTTTCTCTCTCCTTCTCCTGTTTCTCTTTCTCTTTAAATAAAATCACTTACTACAAACACTTTTGAGTCCGGCATTTACTGCGCACTGTGCCGTGGTCCCCTCTCTCATTCTTGAGAGGGCAAGAGACCAAGAACCTGGAGAAACGTCCTCTCAGGTGAGTTGAGGGTACCCTGAATCCCTGAACTCCAATATTACAGTAGCTCAAAGCCATAGACAGTATATAGATGAATGAGCATGGCTGTGTTCTCAAAAATACCTTTTTTATTGGCCCTGAAAATCTGAATTTCATATAATGCTTACAAAATAATATTATAGTTTTGATTTATTTTTAACCATTTAAAAATGTAAAAACTATTCTCAGCTCATAGGTCGTGTAAAAAACAGGCAGCAGTCAGCGTTTGACCCATGGGTGACAGTTTTTGACTCCGTTGTATGCCATAAATTCTTATTAGTGTTTGCTGCTGAATTCAATTAACTCTGGATTTAATTACACATTTTTTATTTTCAAAAGTGGCATGTAAGGCACTTTTGTCTTTGGTGAGTTATCTGTGTATATCCTTCTCACTGTCCTGAAAGATCTAGAATTTCTCATAAAAGCCTGTGATATCTATAGATTACTGCTCTGAACAGAAGAAGAAAGTATATTCATGTAATAACTTTTTAAACAATAAGAACAATTCCCAGTGACTACAATAAGCTTTTCTCAAAAGTGAATGTTGGGGTTACCTTTTGTTTATATGATGAAGTAAATAATATTTAGCATACGTTTTATGAAAAAAGAGAAAGAGAGTGACCTTTGACATCTAGAATAGAATCTTAGTTGTATTTCTTGCCAGCTGTGTTCTTGGGCAATCTACTGAACTTAGTTCTGAATCTCTGTTTTGTCTTCTGCCACATGGGGATCAGAATACGTTTATTACAGGATTGGTCTGAGGATTGGAGCTTATGCATGTGAGCACCTAGCACAGTCCCTGAAGCATGGTCTACTTTCAGTAAACATTACCCAGCATCATCAGCTTCCTTCTGAAGAGTGAACAACTGGGGATCCTGACAATTTGAAACATCTTGGAATTACAAATTCTCTGTGGACGTTTGAACCTAGAGTGCAAATACGCGAGGCCTTCATGACTTTGGTTTTATAACTTGCCGCCCTATGCTATTCTGTCCAATTAGGGCTAGACACGTAGGAATGCGAAAGAGAAACGCGGCAGTCATAGTGGGGAAAAAAATCAATACGCAGAACAAAAGCAGAAAATCTTCTCTGTTACAAATGAAGTATGTGTCCTCATCTGTTGCCAGTTAGTAGGGGATTTACTGAACTTAAGAACCTCATGCTTTTGTATTTCTAAAAAACAAACAAACAAAAAAAACAGAAAGGAAATTAAAAAAATGGATGGTTAATATTCTTTAAAAATCCATGAAATAAAGAAATCTTTAGTGAATAAGAGGGATTGTAAAATTTTGGGGCCGAAGTATGTTGGGGATGTAAATCAATATTTAAAACTTAAGTCATTTGTAAAAAGCAGACTTCCTTCCATTGGCTTGTGTTGCAGTGCCATGTGGCCTGCCATTTAGCTAACTTGCAAACCCAGTGCTGAGGGCTTGCAGGATGGGAGTGATTTAGAGGAGTGAACAGCTGCTTAAACAGCAGGTTGTGGGAAATTCCACCACAGGAAGAGGGTCAACCTACACAACTCGTCTAGGTCAAAAGACAAATCAGAAAAAAATGTAGATTGACTTATAAAAGAGGTCAACTTCCTTATCAGAATATACAGTATTGGCTACAGCTTTAAATCACCAGTGGCCAAATCGTTTGGTTATTAACTATCTAGTTACAACAACTTTCTTTCTGAACTCACTCAAAGTACCTGGTGAATGAAAATGTTTACTGCTTGAGCTTTCTATGCCTTCTTTTGGACGGGAGGGAAATGTACTACTTTTCCTATGATTTCATAGTACCTAGGTTTGTGTGGGGGCTTGCAATTTAAAAAGCACAATTAATTTCAATTCCACAAAACTTTATTTAGCAACTGTTATGGGTTGAATTATATCTCCCCAAAAGATGTTAAAATTCTATAGGATCCCTGCAGATGTTCAGGACGAGATGAAGTTATTAAGGTGGGCTCTAATCCAATATGACTCTGTTCTTATAAAAAGGGAAATGTGGGCCTGGACAGCACACAGGGAGAATGCCATGTATACATAAAGGCAGAGACAGGGGTAATGCATCCACAAACCAAGGCATGCCAAATATAATCAACACACCGTCAGAATCTGGGAGAGAGACATGGAACAGATTCTTCCCCACAGCCGTCACAAGGCACCAGTCCTGTTGACACCTTCATCTTCAACTTCTAGTCTCCAAAACTATAAGACAAGAAATTTCTGTTATTTAAACCATCCTGTTTGTGTTACTTTGTTATGGTGCCCTAGCAAACTAATACAGCATCTAAGTGACAATATTTAAAATATTCCTGTAGGTTAAGTGAGGTTTTCATTTCAATTTTGAAAACAAGCAGACAGAAGGCATTAGATCTTAAAATCCATGCTTTTTGCTATATGTCCAAAGACTTGCCATAGAAGGTTAGAGTCTTTTGTCTCAGTGAGCTTACTGGTTCTAACTATGAGATTGGCATAGTCAAAGTGGCCTCTCTAGCTAATGATAGAAAATCATTGTGTTGAGACTTTTTAGCTGTAAGCAATGGGAAACTCAGCTTGCAATTACTTAAACTATAAGGTAGACTCCTATCTCACAAAGAAAAAAGTCTTGGGATAGGACAGCTCCATAGCTGTAAATGAAGTTAAAAGTTTGGTTAAGGACATCGTGTAGGACTAAGTTTTCTTCACATTTCATCTCTGCAATTTTTAGCATTTGAACTTTACCATCAGTCTACCTTAATGATGTCTAATAGAAATATAATATGAGGAAGTCCTAGTCAGATCAATCAGGGAAGTGAATGAAATAAAAGGCATCCAAATAGGAAAAGAAATCAAGCCAGCTCTGTTTGCTTATAATATGATTCTATACCTAGGAAACCCTAAAGACTCTGCGAAAAGCTTCCTAAACCTGACAAACAACATCAGTAATGTTTCAGGATACAAAATCAATGTACAAAAATTAGTAGCATTTCTACACACCGATACAGTTCAGGCTGAAAAATCAACAATAGACATACACACACACTCACACGCACATGCACACACACGTGCAAACATGTAGAAATACATTTAACTAATGAGGTAAAAGATATCTATAAGGAGAACTACAAAATACTACTGAAAAAAATTATAGATGATGTAAACAAATGGAAAAACATTCCATGCTCATGGATAGGAAAAATCAATATTGTTGAAATGGACAAAATGCCCAAAGCAATCTACAAATTCAACACTATTCCTATCAAATTACCAACATCATTTTTCACAGAATTAGAAAAACACTATTCTAAAATTCATATGGAACCAAAAAAGGGCCTGAATAGCCAAAGCAATCGTAAGAGAAAGAATAAAGCCAGAGGCATCACATTACCTGACTTCAAACTACACTACAAGGCTATAGTAACCAAAATGGCATAATAATGATACAAAAACAGACATATAGACCAAGGGAACAGAATAGAGAACCCAGAAGTAAATCCACACACCTAACAATCATCTGATATTCAACGAAGTTGACAAAAATAAGCAATGGGGAAAGGACTCCCTAGTCAATAAATGGTGCTGGGATGGCTGGCTAGCCATATGCAGAAGAATAAAACTGGACCCCTACCTTTCATCATATATAAAAATTAACTCAAGGTGGATTAAAGATTTAAATATAAGACCTCAAACTATAATAATTTTAGAAGAAAACCTAGGAAACACCATTATGGACATCAGCCTTGTGAAGGAATTTATGACTAACTCCTCAAGAGCAATTGCAACAACAACAAAAATTGATAAGTGGGACCTAATTAAACTAAAGAGCTTTGGCACAAAAAAAGAAATAATCCACAGAGTAAAGAGAACCTACAGAGTGTGAGAGAATATTCACAAACTATGCATCTGATCTATAAGGAGCTTAAGCAAATCAACCTGCAAAAAATGAATAACCCCATTAAAACGCGGGCAAAGGACATGAACAGAAACTTCTCAACAGAAGACCTACAAGCAGCCAAGAAACATGAAAAATGTTCCACATCACTAATCATCCGAGTAATGCAAATGAAAACCACAATGAGATACCATTTCACACCAGTCAGAATGGCTAGCCTTAAAAAGACAAAAAATAACAGATGTTGGTAAGACTGCAGAGAAAAGAGAACATTTATTCACCATTGGTGGGACTGTAAATCAGCTCAGCCACTGTGGAAAGCAGTTTGCAGATTTCCCAAAGAACTGCAAACAGAACTACTGTTCAATTCAACAAGCTCATGCCTGGAAATGTGAATACAATTACTAGTGAGATCTTTGATTAGCATTTCTCATTTTAGACTAGCCATATTCCAACTGCTCTGTAGCCACCTGTGGCTCTAATGTTGGACAAATCGGATCTAGTTCATTTCACCACGCTAAGAATGCTGCAGCAGTTTCAGGCATCAGATCAGTCCTATCAATGTCCAGAGGTCATCTCTTCTGGCACTTCTCTTTTTTCATGTAAGAAAAAAAAAACTGCCCAGAAGCCCCCTAGCATACTTCTTTGATGTCTCATTGGCCTGAAGGACTTCTAGTGCTCCTGTCTATTTTAATTATAAGCAATGTCCATGAGATACGAAATTGGCTCAGATCAAACCAGACAGATCAAACCAGACTCTCTCTGTGTTCCTGGAGTCACAAATTCTATGTGTAGGAGTACAAACTCCTGATTGTTTCTCGCAGATAGGAGGAAGGTAGGGGATGGGTGTTAGGGATGCAGCAAAATGTCTTTTAAAGCACTGAGAGCAAGGGAAAACGATGGTGGGACCTAGCGTACTCGTCACTGTGAATCCTGGTAGGAGACAAAGGCAAAGAGTCGTGCTTCTGAGTTTGCAGAGGACACGGAGGTTTGATGACTCTAACTGGGTAGTCCAGAAAAGGACTGAAGCTCTGGCTCCAACTAGTAAGACTGCAAGCTTCTTACAGTTTAAAATTAGGGAAAAGCACAGTACTCACCAAATCATGGTTTGATTACGTTCATGAGATGGAGATGGAGGTAATAGTTGGTGCTGGTTGTTGATAAAGAATAAAAGAACAGACTTTTTTTTTTTTTCCTAATCATGATGAAGTAGGCATAGTTCATGATAGATGAACCAATTTTTATATTCGTATAGAAAATTGTGCTGAACAGTGCTCGAAATATTTTCATATCAAGAAAATAATGTTTTAAAGTGTGCTTTTCTCCATCTTAGCATATTACGTCCATTGCATGTGTGACCTGAGTCACCTTTGCACAGAAGCAGGTTCTTGCTGTGTTATCATGGGGTTATGACTGTGGGAGTTTTCTTTTGTTTTCCTTTTCTTATTATTAATAAAATATTATTTATAAAATATTAGTGAATATTATTATTAATAATTATTATTTTGCAAAGGTAGTTTGCACTTCAAAATCCCAACATATTGTTATTGTTATTTTTAAGAGACCAGGTCTTGCTATGTTGCTCAGGCTCATCTCAGACTCTTGGGCTCAAGCCGTCCTCCTGCCTCAGCCTCATGAGTAGCTAGGATTATAGATGTGCACCGAAGTTTGTGTCCACTTCGACGTATTTTTGAGGAAGCTAGAATCAGAAACTGGATTAGGGATTTCCAGAATCAGAAATGGAACTAGGTCCTAGGTTGAAGGAGTAGAAGGTTGAACCTCCTGAGAATAAAAGGGCTGTATGCGGAAGGAAGGATTTGGTTGCCTGGGTCCTATTGTGGGGTTTATATTGATCAAAGGATATGAAAACCAATATGGATTCTCATGAGTGCATAGATTAGGGTGCCTGGGGACTCAGCATTCTTTCCTATCACAGCCAAATGAGGCAAAGGAAAGGAAATAGGAGAATGGCAGCAACATTCTTGCAATTCAAGAATTATCTTTGCCTCTTATACTGATCTTCACTGACTAGCAAGCCTGACCCTCCTGAGTTTCTGTTTCTGTTTTGAAACTGACCTTTCAGAGTCTACACTGAAACAAAGACAGAGAGGGTGCCTACTCAGAAGAGGAACAAAGTCACTTGTGATTCTCAAGAGGATGGTTTGTCCAAGTCTGCAAAGCAGAGGGGGCGCTTGCCTCAGAAACAATCAGCTATAGCAAAGGGGTGTGAAATGTGACTCATAACAACACTTGAATTCTAACTCAGCATACTGCCGGCACGTTAATGAGAAGAGGGAAGCATTGCAGCAGCCGTTCCTCCAACACCACAGCCGGAGTCTGTTGCCTTATAAATGACGTGGGCATTATTGGTTGCATGTATGGACAACTTCCCTTCTATTGAGCATGCCTGAAGAATTTGGTCTTTGTGGGAAACAGAAGAGGAAATGATGGATTAAGCTGAGGTAAAGACACAAGAAATAATCATGGACCAGCTTCACTGACAAGTAAAAAGGAATTTTTCCTTCCAAAGCCATCTGTTTTCACAGATCTTAGGATGGTGAGCTCTTCTTTGGGGCAATTACCTGTCCCCATTTGCTGTCTTCACTTTTCTTTTTAAGTCTTCCCCAGTGCTGATTGTTTGCTGCCAGAGGCAATTTAAATAACACCTGTCAATCACCTCAAAGCCTTTCCCAATGACGGTGGCTTATCTCCTCTGTAGATCTCTATGGTGCTATGTCAGCATGGCTGTTCCCCAGCCCACCCCTCCCAGAGGCCCCCTCTACCCTGTGTTTGGCCTCAAAACAGCTACTCACTGGAGCCGTTACTCTGAGAAGTAAATTTACAAGGAATATTTGTATGTCAACCACAGATCTTATAAATGTTTTAAAAAATGTTTTTAAATGTCTTACAAGTAATAAAAATACACATCATTTTGGAAGTTGCACCTATAATTAATTATATCTTCTTGGGTTATATCCAGTAAAGCTATATGTTTTCTTTTTGACTGATACAGTCTTTTCGTTGACTAGCAAGCCCGACCTTCCTGAATTTCTGTGTTGTTTTGAGGCTCACCTTTCAGTCTACACTGAAACAAGGACAGAGAGGGACTGAGCAAAAAACTTGCATATGACATGGAAGGGTTCCACAAATAATTCTTAAAGGAGGTACTGCAACTTAGTTCATTTTGCCAAGATAAAATGTCCCATCAAAATCAGAACCTTCTACTTTTTTTTTTTTTAACTAATATAAAAAAGAGAGTGCTATGTATAGAGGGGGAAATGGTGAATGAATGAAAGAACAAATGAGTGAATCCAAACAAACCAGCTGACCTACTGCAGAACTTGTTTGAACTGAATGCTTTTGAAGTTGCTTTAAATTTCTCAGGAAATTCCAGGGTCTTGGTTGAAGGTATTGAATACTAAAGTATTCTGGTGGTCCACAATCATTAGTGTAATTTTCAGACTCCTCACTACATACTGTTACCAGGAGAGGAACTTACACAATAGAAGTAACTTCTACAATATCTCCTTGTGTGAGCTGAGGTCATGAGATGGTTGCACCAGGAGCCTCATGACCTTGAGGAAGTCTTTATGTACTTCTCACAAATATAAAAGAATGTATCAACAAAGACTGGTTGGAAGGTGTAAAAAAAGACTGGATTCAGCCAAGTTATTTTGAAAACAGTTTACTAAATTTAGAGGAATATATAATTTCTGAGCAGCTGTTTGCAAAATAAACAGTGTTTTTCACTTTGTTTGTCCCCCAACCACTGTGTGTTTGTAGAAACAACTGAAGTGCCTACATATGTGGCTCTCTGAGAAGGGAGTCAATGGGTGATGTCAAGAGGGCTTTAGTGTTTATTGCTATGAGGATAGACTAGCACACTTGAAGAAGTGGTTCACTAAAGAGACCCTAGCGGCTGAAAAGAGTTACTGAACGTGCTGTGTGGAGCACAGCTGATCCATTCATTCTGACCAGCTTCACAACTCATAAAGACTGTGATCTGGCCAAATTGCCTGGAAGGGTGGGCAACCATTTTGGAAATCACAAAAAAGATGAAGGAACTAACTATGTAGAGATTCAGGCTCCCTTACTATCTATTTTTTCCTTGTGTTCTCCCATACAGAAATGTATTCAATGTGTTATTGACACAAAAGGAATTATAGTCCTTAAAGGTTAAGTCCAGCGATTTTTCAAATTCGTTTTAACAGCAGAAATATTACTCCCACATGGATTCCCAGTCAGGATTTCTAACTATGAGAGAAAGAGAAGTAGAGCTCTGGATGAAATAAGGTTGACAGATCCAACGTTTAGTCATCTTAGCTTTCTCCTCTCCCTAGCCCTATCCCTCCTCCTTACTTCCAGGCTCTGAGGCCCCGTCTGGAACTCAAATCCAAGAGAACATCTCTGTGGGCCTCGGAAGGAAATGAACACAAATGATCTCGGATCAATAACTTTATACTTACAAGCTTGAATATTTCAATGAATAAACTTGGAGGATGTTTTAGTCTTTATGAAAAGGGGTAAGATTTCATCCCTTTCTAGCTCTTGTACTCCAGGGATAATTTTACATAGCACAGATTTTATTTCATATGTCTTTTTGAGGCACATAAAACCATCTTTAATAAGGATCTTAAGTCACATTAATTTTTTTCTTTTAATATATATTTCAAAATTCTAAAATGATTCCCAAACACAAAATCTTCTGTCTTGTATAGGAGAGTCAACAAGGGCTTTGGTTTATGGCTGTATCAGCTCTGTGAAAGTGGGAAAGTGGCTTACCATCATTTAGTTTCCTCATCTATAAAATGGGAATACCACCTCTGGTAGCTGAATGCTGTCCCCCAAAGATGTCCACGTTCTAATCCCAGAACCTGTGAATATGTAACTTGTATGGAAGGCACTTTGCAGATGTAATTAAGTTGAGGATCTTTGTGGGTTCTAAATGTAATCACAGGTATCCTTATAAGAGGAAGAGGCAGAGGCAGAGTGAGGTACTTGACTACAGAAGAAGAGAATGCAGTACGATTGAAGTGATGTGGCCACAAGCAAAGGAATGCCAGTAAACTCCAGAAAATGGAAGATACAAGGAACAGGTTCTGCCCTGAGCCTCCAGAAGGAACAGGCTCTGCTGCCTCCCGGATTTTCAGCCCCAGAGTTTTATTTTGGACTTCTGGCCTCCAAAACTGTAAGAGAAAAAGAAATTCTGTTATTTTAAGCCACTAAGTTTGCAGTTTGCTATAGCTGCAATAGGGAACTGATAAATATGTCATGGATGAGTTTTGTGGTAAGGTCACACAATCACATGTTCAAAATGCCAGTTTACACAGTAGGTTTTAGCAAATTTTTTTTTGTCATTTTTTTCTTCTGCATAATATGCATGTCACTTGAAAAATACACTTTGTTTGTAAATGAAATCACTGAATGCCTATAGAAAGGAAGACTTAACTACTCAATGATTTGCCAAAAGGTGACAAGGCACTAATGAATACACAAACATGACTTCAGAGTGCCAGGGGAGAGACCGTTATTATAGAGGCCTGGTTTTGTTGAATTCATGTGTTAAGAGCTGTTTTCCTCATAGACCTTTTGGTGCCTATTTTGTTGAATGGCATCAGGGGTTCCCTGGATTACAAAGGGTTTACTACCCATAATTTTCTACAGTGGATTCATTTTCCTAATTATGTTTAGGAGAGGCTGATTTTTAAATGGGTTTGAATTTTTGACTGATGACGGCAGGAAAGGGAGAAGCCAACCCACATTTCCCCACGATCCATGAAGTCCTCACAGGTGGTGCTTTAAGAGCTGATCGCATATATTTTGAGTTAGAAATGCAAAGACAAATTTGCAAATACATGTGTGTGAGTAATGCATGTGAATCCTCATTATATAGTTTTAAATTTGAAATCATATGAGAAAGGACTAACGTTTGAAGGATTTTAATATTCTATTTGGCAAAGCAAAAATATTGTGGGAGAAAATTAGATATTGGAATAAATTATGATATTCTCCAGTATCAAGTGGGTGGCATATAATCATCTTTCTTGATTCCTAGAGATGGTTCAGCCTTCTGGATATTTGTTTCTGATTTATAGGTCTTTCTAGTCATCCCTATTGAAATCCTGTAGGATGAAGGTGTAGAACTATTGGTTCTTAATAGTTAGGCTTATTCCCTTAACAGGTATTTGCAATAGCAATCAGGCTATTCCTCACTGAAAAATATCTTCAATATTCATTTTATGGATAGACTTGTTTTCCCAGATTTATAAATTTAGTAAGTGGGATATTCCTTTCAATCTTTATGATGTTTTATTCAGTTTAAAGGAACTGTGCATAAAACACCAGTAAAAGGAGGAAAATACAGATGATACACATTCTTCATCTATTCTACAAAATTTGATAGCCTGATGTTTGTTTAAAACAACTTAATCATTCCTTTCCAAGGCAAAACGGTGCTGAACATTCCATCTTGCTTCATCATGTGAGCATAATGAAGGCCGAGGAAAGCGTTAAGAGTGGTTACAGCTTGCTGCGTTTTCCTGGGTGGAGGCATTTCTCTTCCTTTTTCTTTCATGACACTTCCAAAGAGGGCTCTCCTTACCCTACCAAATGCAGATCTTTTGTGAAGAGAAATGGTCAGTAAAATACAGCCATTGTTCTGTTCTCAGCAGAGCAAGAAAATGAGTGTGTAGGCTGAAAGATAAATGAATACAAGGTCTTTGGAGGTTGTTTGAAAGGAGACCACACTGCCTATCTTTATTTAACTCTTAACGAAAGAACTAAACAAATGTTTAGGGGAAAGTGCTTAGAGAGAAAGTTTTTGAAAAAGTGGCAATGTGATTCCATTCACATCTTTGGGAGTTAGAAAGCCACAAAGCTCATGATAAATTTTAAAAAATCTTGAAACATCTACAACATCTTTTTTTTCTTTTATTTTCAGAAATGTCAAGGGCAAACAATCCAGACAGTTTCTAACAGTCCCACTCCCGGCGGAGCTCAGTTCCTGAGTGTGTGTCCAAGGACACTAAGCCTGCCATTCACATCTTTTCTTTCCGTGCACAGTCATGGAAGCCACGTGACACTGAAGAATTAAGAGAAATACTTCAAGCTTTTAAAATGTTCCCCTTGTTGGGGCTCAGAAAACGACACCCCAAAGTATGGTGCTTTGGTGTGCCGAGTACTTTGAACCTTAGGAGATTGGAAGGTCTCAGAAGCAGGCTCAGAAGAAAAGTTCTTTCAGAACTCTGGCGCCTTCTTGTGTCCCTCCCTCTTTCTCCCTCAACATAAGTCATAGAAACCAGAATTCCTCTTCCCCAAGGTGGGTCATAGAAGCTAAAACTCCTCTTCCCCAAAGGTGGCCATAAAACCTAGAAAAGGTCTAGGCATGGTGGCTCATGCCTACAATCCCAGCACTATGAAAGGCCAAAGCAGGTGAATCACCTGAAGTCAGGAGTTTGAGACTAGCCTGGTCAACATGGTGAAACCCTGTCTCTACTAATAATACAAAAATTAGCCAGGCATGGTGGCACACACCTGTAATCCCAGCTACTGGGGAGGCTGAGGCAGGAGAATCGCTTGAACATGAGGGGCGAAGGTTGCAGTGAGCTGAGATCACACCACTGCACTCCAGTCTGGGCAACAAGAGCAAAACTCTGTCTCAAAACAAACAAACACACACACACCTAGAATGGTTACTTTTCCTCTTCTCCCTTGAAGACTCGTATTCCAGAGGGTCCTGCCCCACACCTGGGAGAAGGAACACTACACAGAGAGGCCAAGAGGCTCTGAACAAACAGGCCTTACTGGGTTCTCCGACTCTGTCTATTAGCAGTAGATCATACTCTTTCGTCTGATTTTATTTCTATACGGTTGTCCATTCTTCAAGGAAGCTAAGCATAAAAATAGATGGTTTTCCCTGGGTCATTGAGTTTTCTTTGTTGGAGTCCCCTGTGTCACTTAAAACTTCGATTAAGTAAATTTGTTATGCTTTCTCTTGTTAACTTGCCTTTTGTTATAGGAGCGTCAGCCATGATCTTTATGATGGATGAGAAAAGGTATCATGCATTTTTCTCCTCATACTCTTAAAGTTCTATGATAGAATGAAAATAAAAACAATCATTTTTGTCAATTAAAAATTTTAAAAATTATTTAGAATATTTTAATATTTTGTGTGCTTTATTTTGAATTTATGTTTTTTCTGGGGTGGGGTACAGGGTCTCACTCCATCACTCAGGCTGGAGTACAGTGGTGTGATCACTGCTTATTGCAGCCTTGACTTCCCATGCATAAGTAATCCATCTACCTCAGCCTGGGACCATAGGTGTGCACCAGCATGCCTAACTGTGGTTTTTATATTTTGTAGAAACAAGTTCTTGCTATGTTGCCCAGGCTGTTCTCAAACTCCTGGCCTCAAGTGATCCTCCCACCTTGGCCTCCAAAAGTCTTGGGATTATAGGCAGGAACCACTGCACTGGGCCCTAATTTGGTTTTAAATTATTTTTTTTCTGAATTGCTGACACTATGTCTATAAAACACAATTAAAAAGATACTGGAAAGTAAACCTACCTTTTACTCCTGTCCTCTTCCAAACCACGCTGGTTTCCAGAAGTAAATATCTTTATCGTTTTTAGTATAACTTTCTAAAGGCATTCTATACATATAAACATGTCTCATAGATAACAACATGTCTTAAATTTTGTCTTACATCTTTTTTTCATTTAAGAATACAGCCCTTGGACAACATGGGCTTAACTGTGTGGATCCACTTATATGTGGATTTTCTTCTGCCCCTGCCTCTATGAGACAGCAAGACCAACCCCTCCTCTTTCTCCTCCTCCCCAGTCGACTTCATATGAGGACAATAAGAGTGAATACCTTTATGATGATCCACTTCTACTTAATGAAGAGTAAGCATATTTTCTCTTGTTTAGGATTTTTTAAATAACATTTTCCTTTCTCTAGATTATAAAGATATACATACTATATTATAAGGATATATATATTTTAAGAATACAGTACATAATGCATATAACATAAAAATATGTGTTAGTTGACTATTTATGCTATGGATAAGCCTTCTGGTTATAGGTGAATTTTTGACTATTGAGAAGGTCAGCGCCCCTAATCCTGTGTTCTTCAAAGGTCAACTGTATGTCTTATTCCAATCATTATATGTAGAGCTAACTCCTTCTTTTAAAAGCTGTGTATCTTATTATAAAGAAGTATGGTCATCCTTTGGTAACCTTGGGAGATTGGTTCTAGGACCTTCAGGAATACCAAAATCTGTGGATGCTCAATACCTTATATAAAGTGATGTAGTGTTTGCATGTAACCTATGCACGTCCTCTTGCATAAGTTAAGCCATCTCTAGATTACTTATAATACTTAATACAATGTAAATGCTATGTAAATAATTATATTGGGTTTTCAAAAGCTGCTATTTTTAAACTTGTAAAGCAATTTTTTATTATTTTTATTTATTTATTTGTATGAATAGTTCCAATGCAGTTGGTTGGTCCCATAGGTGTGGGATCTACAGATATAGAGGGTTGATTCTACTACAGTTTATTTAAGAAGTTCCCTATATATTTGCCTTTTGTTATTCATAATTCTTGACTTGCAAACAATTTTGCAATGGCCTTGAAAATACATCTTCTTGGCCATGTGGCAGTGCATTAATAGAAAAACTACCTAGACGTGTATTTTCTGGGATAAAAGGTATTTGTATTTTAAATTCTGATAGATCTTGCTATATTACTGTTCAAAGAGATTGTATCAATCATTCATATTTGAGAGTGTCTGCTTCATACACCCTCACCAGCACAATGTTTTACTAAACTCTTTGATATTTGGCCATGCTGAAAAATTGCATCTTGACAGGTCTCTATTTATGAATAAATTTAAGTGTTGCATCATGTCTTTAAGAGTCATTTATATTTCTTCTCCTTCTCCTTCTCTTTCTTTCTCCTTCTCCTTCTCCTTCTTCTTTTTTCTAGAGACTGGGTCTTGTTTTGTTGACCAGTCTGGTTTTGAACTCCTGGCCTCAAGCAATCCTCCCTCCTGGATTTATCTTTATAGATCTTTCTACTGTGTTGCTAGTTTTATTGATTTGCAGGTGTTCTTTACATACTAAGGACATTAGACCTCTGTGATATGTGTTGAAATATTTTCTCTACTTTTTCATTTGTCTTTTAAAACATTTTTGGCTTTTTAATGGTATTTATGATTTTGTTTTTACTTTATTTTTGACTTTTTTTTGTCATAGAGAAATTCTGAGTTTTAGTCCAGGAATGGTGGCTTATGCCTGTAATCTCAGCACTTTGGAGGCCGAGGTCGGAGGATCACTTGAGATCAGGAATTTCAGACCAGCCTCGCCAGCATGGCAAAACTTGTCTCTACTAAAACACAGAAATTACCTGTGCATGGTGGTGCATACCTGTAACTCAGCTACTTTGGAGGCTGAGGCACGAGAATTGCTCAAACCTAGGAGGCAGAGGTGGTAGTGAGTCTTGATCAGGTGGTTACACTCCAGCTTGGGTGACAAAATGAGACTCTGTCTAAAAATGAAAAAAATTTTTTTGAATTTTATTATATATGGTTAAATTTATCACTTTTTTTCTTTTATTGGTTCAGAGTTTTTTGTATACTTAGAAATGCTGCCCACTTTGATATTATTAAAAGTAGTTTTCCGGTGTTTGTTTTCTGATACTATTCTTTTCATTTTTTACTAGAAACATTGCATACATTTAACATTTAAATTAGTGTAAAGAATAACAACTTTTAGATCTTTCCATATCTGTGATTTTTTTCTGTTTTTTTTTTTTTGTTTTTTTTTTTTTTACTCTTTTTCATTTCCATGTTACTTCACTTTTTTCAAACCTTAGACTCCATGTTTCTTAATGTGCCTTCAGATCACACTCCTTCTTAGTTTTCTTTTATGTGATTATTTTATGTTTCTGTTTTTTCTACTCCCTGAGCTCTGTGTGCTCATTTTGTTCTTTGGCTATCTAACCATATCTTCTCCAGTTTTAGGACATGTGTTTTATGTCCTGTATATAGTTTTAAAATTTTTCTGTCATTAAAAATTTTGATCCAGTCTGTCAAAATTTTCATATATTCACAGCAGTGTCGCCATAGTGTGTTTTATACATTTGCTATTTTTTTGCATTACATTTGTTTTATATTATAAGAAGAAATGCCTTTATTTTCTTCTTGTAGTAGCTTTGTATAATTCCTGTGCTTTTTCATTGTTGAGTATTAGTTAGCTTTTGATAAGGTGTATTTACTGGAGCTTCATCTGGTGAGAAGAATAAAGATCGTGATCAAGGCTGTAAGATTTCCACTTAAGGAAGTGAGACGACGTGAGAGCAAGCAATTCCTTTTAGCATTTGCTTTTCCTAACAACATTTGACACTGTAGAATTAGTCACAATGCTGAACTTTTCTTCACTAGCTTGATGAACAGACGTTGTCTTGCAGACATGACTGGTCAGTGTGTTTCTGGAGACTTAGTGCTGCTTTGGCTTTAGGAAAGTTACTGTCATCTTATTGTTCCAAAAAGGGGACCTTTGTTCTTACCTCTCAGTTTAGGCCAGGGATTATGAAGAACTTTTCTTTGGGGCAGTCTCTGAAATCTGCAACTATAGGCATCCTCTTTCAATGGCACTGTTCTTGGACCTTCAATGCATTTATTAGCCCTTCCCTGATTTTTTAATTCTAGGTTATATAATCTTATGTGTATAATTGGCTGGCAATGAGGTGCCCAGATATTTGGTTGAACATTATTTCTGGATGTGTCTGTGAAGATGCTTTTGGATAGATTAACATTTGAACTGATAGAAGACAGATTGCCCTCCCCAATGTTACATGGGCCTCATCCAATGCATTGAAGGACTGAATAGAAGAAAAGGCTGACTAAGGAAGAATTTTTTCTCTCTGTCTGACGTTGAGCTGGGACATTGATCTTCTCCTGCCTTTGAATTCTGTCTTAAACTAGAGCTTACACCTTGGACTCTCTCGGTTCTCAGGACTTTAGACTCAGACTAGAATGATGTTATAGGCTCTTCGGGATCTCCAGCTTGATGGCTGCAAATCTTGGGACTTCTCAGCCTCCATAATCATGTAGCCAGTCAATTTTTTATAGTAAATCAATTTCTATATCTATCTATAGCTATATATCCAGAACCAATACGGTCCTGTTTCTCTGGAGAACCTAGGCTAATACAGATGCCTCCAAAACTTGTCAAGAATTAGCTTTAGTTTCTATTTCTTAGTCTTTTTGTTACTGTTGGGTGATTTTGAAGAGGAGAAAGGTAAACCACCACCTTTATGCAGCTATTTAAAATTAGAATCTAAGGGGCTACAAGAAAATCTTTTAACCATATACAGTTGTGCGTAAAAGTATTTTTACATTGCACTTCAAGGACAATAAATATGTACCAACTTTCATGTTACAGACCAAGGATTAGTATATACAGAACTTATATCAAAGATGACCTGAAAGCCACTGCCACCAAGGCTAGCTTTCTGACACCTGAGAGATTTATTCTAATAATTTACTAGAACAAACAGCTGGCAATACTATCCTTACAATGCAACATGGTATCTTTATTCTCGTTCTTATGGCATAGACATTCACTCTTTATCACCATCTCTATGTCCTTACCCTGCAAGGGAAGAGCAATCTAATATTTACAGATCACCTATTATATTTTGGCATAAATGATTTTGAGGCAAGCTCATATTTACTCACAAAACCACTAATTGTACCTTAAGAATCTGGTATCCCAAAGATAATAGTGAAACCAGTTTTACCATTTTGACAAAACTGCCAAATTCTACTTTAAACCATGGTAAAAATCAGTATACATAACGGAATAAAGAAACATGCTTTTATGCCCACAATTTTGAAGGAGTGATAGCAGTGGGTGTAAGTAATTGAACATAAATTCTTGATACTTGCATAGACTGAAACCAGTCAACAGGTAAGCTAACAACAATTTGTCTGTTCTTCATGTACTAGAAGTTTCTTAAGATGCGACAATGTGGTGGCAGCTCTGTCAGGAGGAGGAAGAAATGGATGACTGTAAATCCTCTCCAAGTGTTAAAAACAGTCTTCAGAATTCCACCCATCAACCTGAGGAGATGAATAACTGAGATCACATTATACCTATATTTCCTGAAGTGAAAACTGTCAACATTACTGTCACTGAGAATGTTCTGACTGAGCTAGAAGGAGATTTTTGGCAGTTCACAATCTGTTAGCTCATATTTCCACAGCTCTGGGGAAATGGCCTCAATGCTTCAAAACCCAATACTTGGCTTGTCAGGGAGAAATCAGGGTCAGAAGTAGAGTCATTGATCCAGTACTTTCAAAGTTTCAAAAGGAAGAAACAATATATGGTGTCAACAGATCTGAGACAGGAAGGGAGGGTATTGTTCAATATTCATCACTTCATGTCTATTAAGTGCTAATCCATGCACTATTCCAGATGCTGCAAATATAACAGTGAGAAAGCAAATCTCCTACCCTTAAGAAACTTACATTCATGCTTTGTGTGTTTATGTGGAGATGGGGATAGGAGAGATGATACAAACATACAGTATACAAGTTTTTAAAAAGGCAATAACATAGATTGAATGTAGAAAATGATTAGTGGGACGGTGGTTCTTTAGAAAGGGTGGTAGAGTGTCCTCTCTGAGGTGGTGTCATTTGAGGTCTGACATAAGTCATGGTATACATGATGCATATAAGTTGTTATAGATTGCAGTTGATCTTATCACAGTGAATTAGCCAGTGATGGGCCAGGGAACTGACACAGGCTATTGTAGTTGAGGAGCTAAGTACTAAAGCAGTCATTTCTTTGATGTTACTTTTGTTTGTTGCGTGTTTTATACATGTACACAGAAAATTTAATGACCATGTTTTAAATAAGAAGAAAGAATTTCATGAGCAATTTTTTAACACGTAGCAACGTGCTTTTTACATGGAGAATTTAGTGTCCAAGTTTTATACCTGTACGTAGAGATTAAACATTTTTCTATGTGTCTTCTCCTAACGTACAAAACATTCACAAAACTAAAAATATTGGGTACTTGAGTTTACAAAGCACAGAAAATCATTATTCGTTTAATCCTCACAATATGATGCTGGTGGGTAGATGTTATTATTACCTTTGTTTCATATGGAGGAAATTTACACACGTGCACGCGCGTGCACACACACACAACACACACACACACACACACACACACACACACACACACACACATTAAACCAGCTCCTGAGGTGGGGGGATGATGCATACACACCATTTGGCTTTAAATTTGACTTCCTTTCCACTAAACATGAAACTGTGTGTGGATACTACTTAAGTATTTTGGGAGAAGAACCCTGCACTAAAACACGTTCAGGCTCTCTATAAAAGAACCATATAATACAGACATGTAATACTCAAATAACGAAATGTCTAAATGTTAGAAATATTTTGATTCTGGTTTGGCAGTAAGTTTACTTTGTGGTGAAATGAGGCCTGACTTCAGGCAAGCAATGACTTCTCTTGATACACTTTAACAGAAGGACATTGCTGAGATCTTCATTTTAAGGTTTGTAATCTAAAGGAATAAACAACCTGCCTTAGTACAAATACTATTCAAAATATTAGTTACTGAATTGCCAGTACATTAAAAATACAATCTATTTTAAAAATGGGAGAAAACACACACACACACACACACACACACACACACACACACACTATATATATATATATATATATATATTTTTTTTTTTTTTTTTTCTTTTTCCAGGACCTCAAAATGCCTCAGGAACCCTTCCTCAGACATTCTCAAAGTAATATGCCTTTGGACTGAGATTAAGCATAGCACATTCATTAAAAAATGCTCTATTTTGTTGTCTGTAGGTAGGCCTGCTGCCAGGTACAGTGGGGAATCCGCCTGGGTTTAAATTCTTCTTTTCTTGAGTGATTTTGTCCTTACACTTTCAGAAGTTTATTGAGCTGGTGCTTCCTCTCCTCTGCTTGACTTATCAAAACATATTCTTGGGACAGACTCTGGCATTCATTAGTCTTAAGGTAAAAATAGCTGATAACAGCTTAAAGTACTTACTCCCCAGTGCACACTTATATTTTCATAAGGATCAAAAAATAACTCAAACCATAGAATTTCAGACACCGCAAAAGGAAAATAGGAACTTCTTGGAAATTATGAAAGGCAGTTTTATAATCCACTTAATTCTAAGGTCACTTGCTTTTGAGCAATTGAAAAGAGTACTTTCTGTAAACTGTCAGAAAAACTTAACTACTCTTTTAATGATGAACAAAATAAAATGCGTGTCTGCTGGGTTTTTTCACAGCCTTAGCTTTCTTCTCTACCTCATGTCCATGCAAGTTCTGACACGCACTGAAGTAATTAAACGCCATGAAGCGTCCTCAAAGTTTGTTCATGCTCAGCGAAATCCATATCTTCTTCGACACCTCTTAGGAGGTGTGGAGCCAGAGCCTGAAGGAGGATCGCACACATCAGTCGCTCCAAAAATGATGAGCTAGTCACTGTCCAAGTCATGTTCCTTCCAGAGCGAGGCAATTTCTGGAGTCACAGTGTGTGGAGGAACTTCTCCCTGAAAATTTTGTCCTAGTGAACTTTGGTCAAAAGAAACATCAAAAGAAACCACAGAAAAAGAAGAAGGAATAATATGAATAGTAACAACAGGGGACATGATTGTTAAGCATTTTATTCCAGCTATCTCACATCGTCCTCACGATGAACTATGAGGCTGATATTGTTATACTTACAGTGGTCCCCTGTTATCTGTGGGGGATATGGTCCAAGATGCCCAGAGGATGCCTGAAACCTCGGATGGTACTGAATCCTATATATACTATAATTTTTCTTACAATACATACCTATGATAAGTTTATAAATTAGACACAGTAAGGGACTAACAACAATAATAAAATAGGACAATTATAATAAAATACTTTAATAAAAGCTGTATGAAGTGGTCTCTGTGTCTCAATATCTTATTGTATTGTATTCATCATTCTTCTTGTGCTGATGTGAGGTGGTAAAATGCCTGTGGGATGAGATCAAGTGAGATGAATGATGCAGATGCTGTTATGTAGTGTTAGGCTACTACATTTACTTATTTACTTATTTTGAGATGGAGTTTCACTCGGTCCTCCAGGCTGGAGTGCCATGGCACAATCTCTGCTCACTGTAGTCTCCGCCTCCTGGGTTCTAGTGATTCTCCTGCCTCAACTGCCAGAGTAGCTAGGACTACAGGAGCACCACCCTGTCCTGTTAATTTTTGTATTTTTAGTAGGGATGGGGTTTCACCATGTTGATTGGGCTGGTCTCAAACTCTTGACCTCAAGAAATCTGCCTGCCTTGGCCTTCCAAAGTTTTGGGATTACAGGCATGAGCCACCATGCCCACCTTATTATTTATTTATTTATACTTTAGAGACAGGGTCTTGCTCTGTCACTCAGGTTGGAGTGCAGTGGCACAATCACAGTTCACTGCAGCCTCCATGTCCTGGGCTTAAGCAATCCTCCTGCTTCAGCCTCTCAGAGTAGCTGGGCCTAGAGGTGCATGCCACCATGCCTGGCTAGGCTACTATGGGCCTTTTGACAATAATCAGAAGGAGGATCATCTACCTCAGATGATCCTTGATCATTGAATGAGGATGTCACTGGTTGGGTGTCAGGAGCAGGTGACACAGATGACTAATAGGCAAATAACACAGACAGCACAGCATGGATACATCAAACAAAGGAATGGTGCCTGTCCCAGGAAGACAGACAGGGTGGATAATGTGAGATGTCATCATCCTACTCAGAATGGCATGCAATTTCAGACTTACGCACTGCTTACTGCTGGAATTTTTTATCTAATATTTTGGGCCATGATGGACCCTGAGTAATTAAAACTCCAGAAAGCAAAACTGCTAACAAGGGGCAGGGGATACTGTATACTCATTTTCTAGATGGGGAAATGGTGGCACAGCCTAATTAATGTGACTTGCCCAAGATCACAAACACATTCTATTGTTTGAGCTTATTTTTTAATCCTTAGGAAAATATAAATGCTCATTAGGGAGTAAATACTTTAAGCTCTTATCAGTCAATTTTTCCTTAGGACTAATGAATGTCCAAATGTGTCTAGGGAGTATGTTGTGGTAAGTTAGGCAGAGGAGAGGAAGCACCAGCTCAACTGGTATCAGGGAAGGACATTTAAACTTACACGTGACTGACTCTAATGTCCGTTCCTTAGTGTCTTCATATATGCTGAAGACGCGAGCATCAGTGGAAGGAGTTGGGAGTAGTTAAGTCTTCCTTTCTACAGGCATTCAGTGATTTAATTTCCAAACAAAATTTATTTTTCGAGTTCCCAAGTGGGTGCTTGTTCCCTAGACCCCAGGTACGGCATTTTATTCTTATCACTACCTTAAAGTAGTTTCTTAAAGAAGTAATACCATGAGGATGAAGATGAAGGCAAAAATAATAATAACAGTGATTATTTTTCTTTTCTGTGCCTTACCTTGTATTTCCTTAGCATTTTCATCAAATATTTTGGTTAGCACTTGACCTAATACATTTTCACTTATCACCAGATTATGAGTTCCTTGATAGCAAGGACCATGATTTTATTTCCTTTTCTTCCTTTCTTTCTCTTATTTTATCCCCTTCCTACTTACCTTTGTTGTTTTCTCCCATCCTTCCTTTTTCCTGCTAGGGAGACCTATACGAATCTATGTTGGAACTCAGCGCCAGAGATAGTGGGTTTTTAGTAGCAACAGTGAAGCCAGAGCTCACTGGTTCACCCTGCAGTCTTTTGTTGTTTATGTTTCTTTAAAAGTTCCCTTGGAAAATGGTTTTTCATCATGGTTAACATGCCACCAGCTGACCTCTCCTGCGAACTTTTGCCTTGAATATTTTAATCTTTTACTATGATTGGAGTATCATTGGATAAAATTGGAATGATTTGTTTTCTTATATTTGATATGTAAGATCTGTGTACTTTAATGTGCATTAAAGTTTAATATTATGGAAGAACATGATGCAGAATATCTGTGGTGCCACGTCACAGAGAGTGACCAGAAGGGACCTTTTAGGTGTTGATTGGTGGGTGATGCCTGCTAAGGCATAGGAAAGGCCCAGGGAGGAAGATAAGATCACCAGCTGAGTGCTGTGACTGCAAACATCTCCAAATTATTCCGCTTAAAAATGGTGCCTAATGCTCATAAATAGAAAGATGTTATGGAGATGGGATAATGATACTGCAATATGCAGATGAGTCCGATGTGTTAATACTTCTTGGAAAGCCTAGTCCTGTGAGTTGGGTGGGAGATGATTAGTTATCTAGTCCCATTACTCTAGTGGACTCTTAACCACATTTTCCTGATAACCACGAGGAAGCCAAAAGCACTTGGGTTCAGATGTGGTAGGAGAGAGGTCTCATGGTTCCACCTATACTTACACAAGCATTCATTTATGAATGAGATTACTGGAGATTATAATACAGAATGATTTGTATTTTGTTAAAGGATAAGCAAAAGTTCAATATGTACCCCTAGAATGGGCCTCGTGCATCTGTGGATGGGCTAAGAAAGGCTTCAGGAAGACGTGATGTTTTAGATTAGTTCCAAGGATAATGTAGGAATTTGCCAGGTGGAGGAGGAAGAATGGCCCTGTGAAAGATGTAACAGGCTTTGAAATGGAGTTATGGAGAGTTTAAGATAGTCCTGAGAATCAAGTAATAACAAAGAATGAAAAGAGTCCTAGATTTAGCAATGACTTTCCCTTCCTTAATTAAGAATTTGGAATTAATTTGGAATTAAGGAAGGGAAAGTCACATAATCATGCATAAGGACTACATAGCCGATGAGAAAGTGATTAAATTTTGGAAGGTTTACCTATGAAATGGATGATAGTGTTGGGGTGCTGATGTTTTTAGGGAGCTAAAAATGTTGGAGGTATGCTTCTTATTGAAGTACTACATACATGCAGTGAATGAACAGAAGTATGGTGAATTTTCACAAAGTAACTGTTCTCCAGACCAAGACATAGAAGGTTTAGCTCTTCAGAGGCCTGTCACCCTCCCTTCCAGTCATTTCCCAGTTTGCAAAGGTGGCTACCCTTCTCTCGCCATAGATTGGTTTTCCTTCTTTGGGATCTTATACAAATTGAGTCATACAGTGTGTGCTTTTTGTTTCTGGTATTTTGTCCTATTTATAAGATTCATCCATGTTGTCAGATAGAGTCATATGTTGGTCCTCTATGTTGCTGTCTAATGTTCTATTTTATTATTACTTCACACTTTCTTGATCTAATCTATTGATGAACATTTAGGCTCTTTCCAATTTTATTTACTATAAAAAATAATGTTGCCTTGTAAATTATTAAACACATCTTTTGTTATATGCTAGCATGCATTTCTGTTGGACATATAGGCAGGGGTGTAATTGCTGGTTAAGAAGATATGAGTATATTCAGCTGTAGTAGAAACAGTCAATAGGTTTTCCAAAGTGGTTGTACCGATTTTTAACTCCCACTTGCAATATATGTTTCATTTTTTCCACATCCTCACCAACATTTGCATAGTCCACTCCCACCTTATTTTGGCTGTTCTGGTATGTACGTAGCGATACGTTATTATAGGTTTACCTGTATATCTCTGATGGCTAATCATATAGGATACCTTTTTAGAAGATTTTGACCATTTAGACATCCTCTTTTATAAACTGCATCTTCAAGTCTTCCACCCAAATTTAAAAGTTGGATTAGCTTTCTGTTTTCCAAAATTGTTTTGTAGATGTTATTTCTTTTTACAATAAGAAATATTTGACTGCAGGCAACTGTTCAGAAAACTCCAGTAATAATGGGAACTAACATAAATTGTCAGATACTCTTCTCGATATTTAATACACATTAATTTACTTAATCTGCACAAATCAGCTTTGAGGTAGAGACAATACCATCTTCTCTCTTTTACTGGTGGGAAAATTGAGGAATAGATGCCTTTCAATTCATGTGCCTAAGATCAATTGATAATAAATGTCAGAGCTGGGATGTGGATGTAAGCAGTCTCCTGCTGGCGTCCTTGTACTTAACTGCTATGCCACCCTGCACTGGGATGCAGTGGATGGAGGAAAGATCCTGAGAAAGAATGCTTTGGGTCCAGGGCACAGACGGGAAGGTTAGAGAGGAGGAGGGACATGTCTAAGAGGTTAAGAGGAAAGCTGAGAACAGGTGTGGGAATTCAATGGATGGAGGGTGACAGGAAGCTGAGTGAATTCTTAGTTGAGAGTTTTTATTCTCTTTAATCAAGCAGGAGGCAACATCCTGTGTGAGAGTAAAGAGATGGTGAGAATTTAGGAAGAATGGAAAAGATTTAGATGGACACTTTGGAAAATGGAATACTGACCCACTAGAAGGCACAGAAGGATTCCTGGGCACACGTGAATACTAGTTTCAGATGAGAGACTACAAATCTGTGGAAGAAATTGTTGTGCTTGTTTGACTGACCCTAGTAGAGGCTAGTACCCTACCCTTCATCCCCCAAAAAAATGCTTTTAACGATTCAGAGTTAGATTTTTTTTTCTTTCAGATGTATTGCGTAGACTTGAAATTTAGACTATTTGGAATAGTGCCAAGGAGACAGTGGACCGTGGGGGTTGGGCTGGCATGCAGGCAGGAGCGGTGATGGGGAAAGATGAAGGGTCCAATGACTTCAAATCTACGTAAGGTCTGAATATCCATGGTAGATGAGTGAGAGGGTTGGGAGGATAGGAAATGGTGATCAGAGGTAGAATATTTGAAATTGTTCTTTCTATCGCAGAGCAGTCTTGAAAAGGTACAAGGTGTGATCATGGAAGTCCATGACGGAAGTGAGAGTGGGTGGGGTGAAGATGAAGCTCATTGAAACTGAGCAGGTCAGGAAAGAATTGTGAGGCCAGGTAGTTAAGTGGGTTGTCCACAGAGAAACTGAAGACACACTGAGTACTGAGAGAAGTTGGAGTTAGAGAGGAAGACGAGTCCAAGTCTTAATTACGGAAGTTGGCTGCAAATTTTATGGGTGATAGTGAAAAGAGAGGGCAGGAGATGCAAGAAGAGTAGTGAATGCTGCAGCTGAATGACAAAATGCAAAACAACAGGGCTTTAAAATGAGGGTGGTAGAATAAAGCATGAGAAGAAGCATTTATCTTTTAGAGCTTGGTTAGCACAATTTCTGGCATATGGAAAGCTGCCACCAAATGTTTGTAGAAGTAAATTCAGAAGAAAGAGTAGGAAGAATGAGACTGCCAAGTGATCCAAGGAGAAGAAAGAAGAAAGTCAGAATGGAGGAAAGCCCAGATAAGTGGCAGACTAATTTCAAGAACAGATACATGGGCAGTCCATTCATTGACAATTTTCTCTTTACTCTGGTTTATTACATTTTAGTGCTTTAAAAACAGTTTAGAGAGTTTTAAGGTATTCCTTTCACATCACATCACAGAAAACTTCAAAATAAAACATGTCTTATCACATATTCCAAATGTGGGACTTAATCTTACTAAAGACAACAACAGTGGCTGCAACCTTACAACAACTTATGCATAATACATCAGGCACAGTTCTGAGTCTTCACAGTTTTTAAAGATACAAATATTTTTTAGAGACAAGGTCTTGGTCTGTCACCCAGGCTGGGAATGCAGTGGCGAGATCATAGATCACCTTAACCTAAATCTTCTGGGCTTAAGCAATCCTCATGTTTAGGACTACAGGTGTGCCACCATGCCTGGCCAATTTTAAAATTTTTCTGTAATGTCTTGCCCAGGCTGGTCCTAATCTCTTGGCCTTAAGTGAGCCTCCTGACTGAGCCTCCCAAAATGCTGGGATTACAGATCTGAACTGCCACACCCAGCCAGCTTCTTAATGCACTAAAAAAAAAAAAAAAAAAAAAAAAAAAAAAAATCTCCTCAGGAATGATTTTAAGCATTCAGTTCAGGGATTGATGTATAAAATTGAAGGAAATACATTTCCCTGTTGATCATAGGTCCTCAGCTCTTTTCCACACACTCTCATATCAAGATTTCGATAGCAAGTTCAGGGAAGGAAGTCAAAATTCTCTAGCATTGTATTTCAGATAGCTTCCCACAAAGGTTTTTGCATGACCAGTGGTGCCCTTGTCAATGACTTCTGGGTCCCTTGTATGGCCACTCATTTCAATCTCACTCCAGAAACCTGAGATGTGCTTGAGGAAAACTGATGTTACTATGGAAATGACTTTGAATTTTGTCTAATTTATAACAAAGAAAACTAACTATTTGTAAATTTTGATGCTTTTACTCTTATTAGGAACATCACTCTACACAGTCATCACCCTGCCACCAAACCAGCTGGAACTCATCCCATCCACGAGTCTGTTACATGTTGGGGCTCCGTTAAGAGTGTCTGCCTTAAGTCATTGATAATAATACTTCTGTTTGCAGATATCTCCTCAGATCTTGTTTTCTAAAAAGGACAGGGATTGAGCTGGCAGATAAAAAACACTATCCTCTTGTCCTTTGAGGCTTTCTGCTACAGCATTCTCACTTTTGTTCTCTCTCCATAAAAGTAATTAAACGTGTGGCAGATGAAGTTAATATGTGGCCAAATTCATGGCAAATGGAACTTCTTCCTTTTTCTGTGAACAGAAACTCCTTTATTCCAGTCCCATCCTTGTTAGGTTCCAAAACCTAGGCCGTTTTCACTGTTTCGTGCTGCTTCCTCAGACACCTTTGCACTCGCCAGGAAGGTTTACCTGTCTCTGGTTTCATATCAGGTGGCTGGAGGAGGCTTAAGTGGGGCCCTGGAGCTGCAGGGTGGAGCAAAGTGAGGAATGGGGATTTGGAGAAGTAAAACGCTTGCTTTACTCTCTGCCTCTGATAGGGACTCTGTGTGCAGCTTCTCTCAGTGGTACATCTTCTCTTAAAGCAGGATGCTGGGCAGGACCCTCTCCTTTGTCCTAATCAGTGACTCAATCAGGGATGTTAACGTAAACACAGGTCTTCTTATTTCATTTCAGCGCTGGAGGTGTCTCTTGGCAACACAGGGACTGGCACCCTGATGGACCGAAAAAGCAATGTTTATAAACAGTTCTTTCCTCAAGACTTGAATAACGGAGCAGAGATTTTCTCTTATCAATTCACAAAGTAGACAGCCCTTTCCCTTCCTTGGCCTTTTGAATGATTTGTACTTAGGAATGAAATATTTTTCCAGAACCAGGACCAGAAATTAACAAAATTTCTTTCTTTCTTTCTCTTTCTTTCTTTTTCTCTCCCTCCCTCCCTCCCTTCTCCTTTTCCTTCTCCTCCTCCTCCGCCTCCTTCTTCTTCCTCTTTTTCTCTTCCTCCTCCTCCTTCCTCTTCTTTCTTCCTTTCTTTTCTTCTTTCTTTCTTCCTTCTTTTTTTTCTTTTTTCTTTGTCAGCAGTAGAATCCTTTCAGTGAAATATTATGTGACATCTCAATACATTTGACTGATCAAACCTGAAGGGCTGTAATTGAAGCTAGGTGAGGGGTCTGAAAGCTACCCACTAGAAATGCTTGTGCCATCACCTTCTGGCCATAGGGTTCCTAATACATAGATATGGGACCCCATGACTTAGTGGGAATGTGGCTTGAGGACCACTCTTCTCATCTTTTCTGGCTATTTTTATAAGGTGGACAACATAATGGTCTCTGCAGGAGCGTCTTTGTAGTTATCCCCCGGTAGCTCCTGCAGACCCCTGATCGCCTTTCAAATGCAAATACATAAAATACTTGCCTATAGGCTTGGGGACAAGGTAACTCAGTCCTCTGCAAAGAGTGAGAACTGCTGAAAATGTGTCTTTATCTTAAAGTAGTTTGACCTTACAAGTCCTGGAGATAATGCCCCAGGCAAAAGAAACAGACATTTTTGTCCAATGCACATATTTATTATATGTCAACTGTGTGTTTATCATCATATCAGGAATTCCTAGGTCCACAGAGTTATTTGGCACAGTCTTCTCAAGAAACACAGTCCAAAAATTCTTTTGTATCATGGCTAAATTAACAAAGGGAATCTGAAAATTTACGAAAATTATATAAAGAAAAATACAAGTCACACGTTCTCTCACCAGTCACTAGAATTATTGATTATTTCTTTCTAGTCTTATACTAGATAGATTTCTAGTGATAGAATTCCTGGTCAGGAAGCATTTGAAGGAGGCATTTGGGAAGACTGGGCTTCCTTGGTGCTTTCCAAATCTATCACCAAGGGAGATACTTTCTCTCTTAACACACAGGATGTAATACCAGTCAATATCCAGGGATACTTCAAGTCAGTTATTTGGGTTTCTCTACAAAGTTAAGTGTTTTCTGTTTAAATAACTTTTATGGCAACTGTTTTAGTTGTTCTATTCATCATGGCAATCATGAGCTCTCTCTTTTCTATATTATATTTTCTATCATAATTACATGAAAATATGGTTATATTTTCTATCATAATTGCATGAAATCTATATATGCTATAAATAGTGTATGCATATCCATGATTATATACACATACTCAGAGTATAGGCGAGAAGTCCTCCTAAAAGATTTCTCAGCCAATGCATTGCAGAAATCAGACAGTTTCCCCAATGACCTTTGAGTGCTCAAGAAGAAAAGTAGAATATATATATGTACCCCTTTTACACCTTATGCATGTAATCAATAAAGTCTTTAAAATGAATGCCAATTTCCTGACAAAAAAAATGAATTGACTGTCTCAGACTCTGAATCCTTATCAAATTCTGTGAAACTCACTTTACCTCTCTATAGCTCAGTTCCCCCTACTGGTTTCAAATGCATTCTAACCACCCTGATAATATAAATCAGAGCCCAGATTTTCCTCACTGAGGGCAACGCTCTGGAGTAGGAATGAACTTTATGTGTAATCGATCCTGTGGTTTAATGAGAAGATTTGTAAGGAGCTTTGCTACACGTTCAAGTTGTATTTAGCTCACGGAAATGTGTCTTGAATTTGTATTGTAGCTACAGATGTCCATGAAACAGAGTAGAAGATAGAGATTAAAATTTAGTTTTCCTCCATTTTCACAGTAAGTGTCTCTGTGTTGAAGGACACACATCCCCAAAACCAGTATAACATTTGGCCATTTATTCTGTTTTTTTCCTATTAACCATTCTTTCTCCTCTTGCTGCTTCTCCTCCTCCTCCCCTTTCTCCTCCTCCTCAGCCTCCTCTTTGCTTTCTATTTTCCCTCCTCCTCCTCCTTCTTCTGGAGGTCTGGGGTTGCACTGAGCTATCTGAATTGTCCTCTAGGTTTGCTTTTGATATTAGTAATAAGGATATCTAAATCAGTCTTGTCTCAGTCATTACACTAAAGAGAAATGTCAGATTTCTTAGCTCTTTTCTTCTATTCTCAAAGTGAAAGAGGAGATCCACTGACAGTTTCATCTTTACAGAAGAGCAATTGTTAGGGTTAATCCTTACATCTGATTCTTTTCACTGATCTTCAGAGACTATTCTTTTTATGGAATGTTTGTTTTACCATTTCTTTATATGAGTGCATTCAATTTCCCCAAGCTCCTCCTCCTTTACGTTTTTAACAGCAAAGTGTCAAATTCCAGTCAATGATTGCCTTTTCAGGTGCATATGGAGAACTTACATCTACAGGGTGAAGGGTAATTCCACTTTACAGACATTTCTTACTTATAGAATCTGTCAAGACATTTTTCATCTCTGTATCTCTATTGCCAAGATTAAACTTTATTCACCACGCTGGAAATAGATAAATAATACAACTGGTTATTTTAAAAATTCTTCAAAATTATTTAATTCTATACGGATTAGGAAAATTTGGAGAGACAGAGATAAGAAGTGAAAAACTCCGATAGATAATATCTATAGCTTTTTCACACTGATAGACACATAATTTATATTTACAACACTATTAGTCATAAAATACTAGATGTTATCATGAGATGAACTAAAAAAATGTACAAACAGTATAAAAGCTCACAAGAAAAACGCACGTGTGAAAATTCGTTATTGTATTGATAGTTTAATTGTGATCTATTGTACTTTATTAAAGGCCCTATCTGGTGATATGAATGTAGAATTTCTCTCCTGGGTTTTCTATTTACTTCAGTAGGCTGGATGGAAAATAAGCATGAGGTATAATCTTTTATGTCTTTCTTCAATAGTTAGCAGATTTGTTCCTCTGCTTTGCTAAGAGGGAACTAAAGGAATATCAGTAGAGTAATCAGGTAAGAGCTGCAGGACTCTGCCTGGATGACCACAGTCTGGTTCCATTGAGTCTCTTAAATGTCTCTGGGTTTATAGTCAATTCCATCATCACTCATTGAGACGTGCTGTGAACATTGGCTAGCATTGGACTTGAGGGGAATCAAAGTTAAGTGACATCAGATCCTTGTCATCAGGAAACTCACAATTGAATGTAGAAAAGTAATGCAAGTCGAACTAAAACTTGGGCTTGGTAATAGGTTTCAAAAACACACAATGGAAATACCAGAGAAGGGGTGGTTGAAGATGGAGAAAGCGGTTTTTTTGTTGTTGTTGTTGAAGGAAAATATCATTTTAATAATACTTGATCCTTTTTCAATTTAAAACACAGTAAATCCTCACCTAATGTCAATGGTTCTTGGAAACTGCAACTTTAAGTGAAACCAAGTATAACGAAATCACTTCTTTTCCTCATCAACATTACAACAAAGGGCCTCAAAGGAAACAATGTTATTTGAGGACCTGCTGTATGTTATACAGCTTCAAGTTACAGCTTCCAAGAACCTATCAATGACATTAAGTGAGTACTCACTGTACTTTCATAAGCTTTTGAGACAAATTGAGTTTGTAGCATAACTTGAAATAATCATGTGGGATCTTCCTTTAAAAGTGGGAAATGCCACTGATTTTGACTTTGGAGTGGAAAGTTTGGGATAAGAGATAGGAATCTTTAGCTAGAGGATAACCAATCCGAGGCTGACCCGTGTAATGTAGGGCATGTGGGCCAGAGCCTTCATCTGCGTGGCACTGGCTGCTGTGTTTCCTGTGCCATCAGCAAGAAGCCCGAATTGCTTTGGAAGCATAACAGAACCTTCACATTTCCAGCCAACCAGCTTCCCCTTTTTACAGCACAACTAATTTGGAAAATCTCACAATTATCCAAACTGTATTTTCAATATGGGCTGAGACGAAGACCATGTATTTATCTTCACAAAACTGCAACTGCATTTCCAATTCGACGTTGTGTGGAGGCTCTCTCAATACGGACCTAAATAAATAAAGGAAGTGAGATTTTCAGATTCCCACACCCCACCCATTGCCTTTTTTTTTTTTTTTTTTTTCTTTTCTTTACTTTTGATATCCTCTACCAAGGCCTTTTCTTGTTAATTTTGCCAGCTAGTTTCTACTTAAAGCTGACTTCCCCGGAGATGTGTGTATTTGCGGGTCGGCTTCATCAAACATTCCTTGTTCAATACTGTGACAGCTGGTAGCAGGCATACACACTCTTTCCTTGTTTGGTTTTCTGATAAAACCTGTCAAGTACTGGTTGACTATAACTGAATTTGTCACCCTCTCAGCAAGGTTATACCTCTTCTTACTATGAAATAAAACAATAAAACAACAATTCTAACCCCTGTCTGCCAACCTCTCATAATTTGACAAGGAAATGTATGAAGAACAGGTTTTAACCAGACTAACACCCACAAGGTTCACTGTTGATGAAAAATTCTCACACATCTAAAAATGTAAGGATCACTCTTGTGAGCACTTGCTTAGGAGACAATGGGAAATGTAGAGAAGGTTATAGCAGAAAGATACTGGGCTTGCGTGCTGTTCAGACTGAGCATCTGAAATCTGTTGATTTCAGGCAACAAATCATCCCAACAAGATGTTTGGTGCCCTGCAGGCCTTCTGAAACTAGTTTATTGACATAGTAAGGGCAGGTGCTTAAAAGAAAACTGAGAAAATCTGTCTCCTATAGGATGAGCAGCTTCTGAAGAGGGGAGCCTACAATAAAGTTGGAGTTGAGATTTCACTTTTAGATGGAAAAGGAGATAAAATGTTTCACTGGGCAAAGTCATCCTTAAGCAGCTACCAGGCAGACCTAAAGGAGAGTTCTGTCTGCCTTATAGAGAAACGACATCACCTTCAGCCAGTTAGTTACTTTCCTCAACGATTCTGTTATTTCCTTCCTTCTTTCTTTCTTCCCTTTTTTCCCTTCCTTTTTGTTTTATTCTAAAAAACAGGGAAACAAAAGCTGCCACACTTATCTCAAAGGACTATTAATATCAGATAAGTTGATTTGGCAAAGAAAGTTTTAAATTGTAAAGATCTATTCGATTTTTTAAGTTAACTATTATTATTTATGAATAGTCTGAGAAGAAAGTGTCTTAATGTGTTTAGGTTTCTATAATAAAATACCATAAACTAGGTAGCTTATAAACAACAGAAATGGACTTCTCATAGTACTGGAGGCTAGGAAGGCCAAGATCAAGACACCAGAAGACTTGGTGTCTAGTAAAGGCCCTGCTTCCTGTTTCATTGATGGCCTTCGTTTCACTGTCACTGCATATGGTGGAAGGGAGGAATAAAACCTCTCTGGTGCTTCTTTTATTTTATTTTGAGACAGCCTGTTGCCCAGGCTGGAGTTCAATGGTACGATCTTGGCTCACTGAAACCTCTGCCTCCCAAGTTCAAGCAATTCTCATGCCTCCACCTCCTAAGTAGCTGGGACCACAGGTGTGCATCACCATGTCTGGCCAATTTTTGTGTTTTTAGTAGAGATGGGGTTTCGCCATATTGGCCAGGCTGGTCTTGAATTCCTGATATCAAGTGATCTGCACACCTCAGCCTCCCAAAGTGCTGAGTTTACAGGTATGAGCCACCACTACTGACCATCTGGTGCTTCTTTTATAAGGATACTAATCCCATTCACCAAGGGCTCTGCCTTCATGACTTAATCACCTCCAAAAGGCCCACCTGCGACTGATATCACCTTGGGAGTTAGAATCTCAACATATGAGTTTTGGGGGAGCATCAACCTTCAATCCATCACATTAAATATTAGTCATAGAAAATAATGGTTCAGAGGTGGTTTCCTTTTTAGCATGGAGACTGGCCTGGAGAAAGGCTGAACACAAAGCATGAAATCATTTTATGGCAATTTTACCAAAGAGTAATAACAACAATTACTGTTTTAGTATGGCAACAATATCTGCAGATAAAAGCAGACCCAAATATCTCAAGAGCTTAACACCATGGAAGTTCATCTCTCACTGATGTGGCTTGTTTGAGATGGTTGCAATCTATCCATCATTCAGGAATGGAGGCTGAACCATCCTCATTGCAAAGCTCTGTGATCTTCCTAGATGTCTGCCTTCAGCTGATAGATTGTTGAGGAGAGAGTGTCGAGGAAATCATGGAAGTTCATATGGCCCATAACTGGAAATGGTGAGCCTTACTACTATGTACGCTCTATCAGCCAGGACAGTCAGTCACATATTTACATCCAACAGCAATGGAGGCTGGGAGATAGAGTCCAGCATCGGGCCAAGAGAAAGGGGAAACAAGTTTAATGTTTAGCTAACTGGTTTCTGTATCCCTAGTTACTCATTCCTTCTTTTTTTCAGATCGAATAATTTCCATTGTTGTATTTTTAAGTTTGCCGACTCTTTCCTCTCTCCATTCTGCTTTAAGCTCAATCAATATGTTTCAAATTTTGAATTTGGTATTTCTTTTCTGTTGTAGAGTTTACTTTTTTTTTTTGCAGTTTCTATTTCTCTGCTAATAATTGCTATTTCTTCATTTATTATAAACATATTTTTTCTTACATCCTTGAACATGCTAAAAATACTTGTTGATGTGTTATTTAAAAGTTGATGTGTTGTTTAAAATCATAGTCTGTCAAGAACATATCCGGATTGAACTTTGTTGACTATTGAGATCTTATTTTTCTGATAGATGAATAAAAATTCATATATATGAAATTAATTAATGTATGAATAAAAATTCATACATTAATTCATGAATTTTTATTCATACATTAATTAATTTTAGATCATATCCTGTTCATTGAAAAGGTGAGGTTGTAGAGTCTCTGGTCTCCATTATTTCTCTTAAGAGTAAATTTTTGTTGTTTGATCAGCCTATTAACTTGTTTAAACTCACACTAAACACTGTTTTGTAGAGAGTTCAAATGTCAGCACAGTTATTTTATCCTTACCTGGGCTCTTTGAGTCCATCCCACACATACGTGGTTAAAGACTTATTCAAAGATTTGGGCAGGAGTTTTACAAAGAATTTGGAGCTTCACACCTTTCACTTTTCTAGTACACCTCTCACTTTCTAATGGCTGTCATTGCTTTGAACTCTGTCCTCTAGTTCTTTTGACCAGAAAAAAAGTTGCAAGTCTTTCAAGTGTTAATTCCTTTCGGAAGCTACGTGCTTGTTCACACTGCAGTGCCTTTAGGTAGTTGGATTTTATATTTTTTTCAGAGGTTATAGTTCTTATTTAGGGGTGGGAGCAGTTGGGTGTCAGTTTGGGGGAAACTTAATCTTGATCAAAGTAGAATTCCACACTAGCCATTCTAATGACTCGTTCTAACTTCTTTATTATGACTACAGCTTTAGGGGTCAACATTTTGCTTTGCTGAAAAGTATTTTGCTTCATCTTGACCTAAATTGTCAAACCATGTTTATCTGATCTTTTTTTTTTTTTTTATTTTTGAGACAGCATCATCTTGCTCTGTTGCTCAGGCTGAAATGCAGTGGTGAGATCACAGCTCATTGCAGTCTCAACCTTTCTGGCACAAGCAATCCTCTCACCTGTCTCCCAAGTAGCTGGGATTGTAGCCACACACCACCACACCTGGCTAATTTTTTAACTTTTATTTTTGTAGAGATGGAGTCTCACTCTGTTGCCCAGACTGGTCTGAAACTCCTAGGCTTCAGTGATCCTTCTGCCTCAGCCTCCCAAAGTGCTGAGATTACAAGCATGAGCCACTGTGCCCATGAAATGTCTCCTTTTATTTTCATTACTCTACTGTTTTTTATTCCAACAAAATACAGTAAACAATTGAAAATATAAATAATACTGTAATAATTGTTTCTTAGAGGGCTTTCTCACAAACTGTTCTTCCCATCTAAAATATAAGTTTAGATACATAATTTTTTAAAAGTTGTAAACATCTGTCTTCTCTTGTAGGAAATTCTCCTTGGTTGTTGACTCAATAGCCATTCTGAGAATAGCAAATTGAGAAATTTTGCTTCTTTCATTTTACTTAAGTTGTTTATAAGTAAAAGGGTGTATTTAGTGGCCCCTTAAAATAATAAGTTCAGGATATGTCATTTTTCAATTTAAAAAGTTTTTCTTAGCATTATACCAAGTTTTAGAGGGCACAGTCTCTTTAGGGTTTGCTTTATTTGTTCTTTTTAAAGCATTAGAAACATCTATGGTACGATTAAAATTGCATAGACATTACTTTGTGAATCCCAAAGAATAATATTCATTTGGAAACCAGGTTCCTCTACTGAGTTAGCTAATATTTCAACTGGGTCAAGATGCTCAGAATTTGTAAAAAGGAAAATGAGTCAAACACTATTATTTCCTTTTACAGCCATTTTGTTAGCTACCAATGGACTCTCCCTTTCTGGGCTACTTGCCCTACATAAAGACTGAATTGTTTACAAAAAGTTGATTGCAAAATTGCATATGTAGTTGTCAAACAGGTGCTTTTCAAACCTTTAAAATGCCTGCTCTTTTTGACTGCTTTCACAACTTAGGTAAAAGACACACATATTGCATTCAGTTTAATCACTATAGCATTAATCTGGTTGGGGGAAAAAAGTATGCATCCTTTTATATTTAGAAGCTTTCAGTTTTCTAACCCTTCCTCTCCAGACTTTCTTGAGTTATTCTTTAGTCTTCTTCCTTCACTTCACTACACACTGGTTCATTAATGCACTGGAAGCTAACTTCTTTCCTACATGTAATTTAGAACTGATAGGTTCACAATGTGCTTCTAATTGACATGAAATTTTCCTAACTCCTTAGAAGCATTTGCTGCTATAGTTGATCCTCATTATTGTTAGAATTCATATTCTAAAATTTGTTTACTCACCGAAATTCACTTGTAGCCCCAAAATCATACTTGTGGCACTTTTGCAATCTTTCCTGGGCATCTGGAGAGTGGTAAAAAAATGTGAGAAATATCAGATATAGGTGATGGGGAGGAAGGCAGCACATCACGCTGCCATGTGTGTACCTATGCAACAATCTTGCATGTTCTTCACATGTACCCCAAAACCTAAAATACAATCAAAAATAATGTGAGGAGCTCAATGTGCATGTTCCCAGCTGAGGTAGCCAGAACATAAACCAGTCTTGTTTATGTTCTCATTTGGAAAATGGGTATCCTTTTGCAGTCAATTTAGTAACCAAATTCTTGGCATTCTTTTGCTTCTTGTTGGTAATGTCACTGTTTAAAATGGACCCCAAGTGTAGTCTTGAAGTGCTAGCTCATGTTCTAAGAAGAAGAAGGCCATGGTATGACTTATGAAGAAAACGTGTTAATTCAAGCATGAGTCATAGTGCTGTTGGCTATTAATTCAATGCTAATGAATTGCCATATATTAAATAAGGTAACTTTAAACAGAAATACACATTAAGGTTATACATTTATTGGTTGACAAAAATGTGGTGCACAGAGGCTCACAGGAACCTAATCCTTTTCCTGAAATAGTGAAACATTAAAAGTACCTTCATGCATATGTTTGTTGCAGAACTATTCACAATAGTAAAGACGTGGAATCAATTCAAATGTACATCAATAATAGACTGAATAAAGAAAATGTGGTACACATACACTGTGAAAAACTATGCAGCCATAAAAAGGAACAAAATCATGTCCTTTGCAGGGTCATGGCTGGAGCTGGAAGCCATTATCCTCAGTAAACTAATACAGATACGGAAAACCAAACACCACATATTCTCACTTACAAGTGGGAGCTAAATGATGAGAACACTTGGACACGGGGAGGGGAACCACACACACCGGAGGCTGTCGGGGGGTGGGATAGGAGGAGGGAGAGCAGCAGGATAAATAGCTAATGCATGTTGGGCTTAATACCTATGTGATGGGTTGGTAGGTGCAACAAACAACCACGACACACATTTACCTACGTAACGAACCTGCACATCCTACACATGTACCCCAGAACTTAAAATAAAAATAAACATTTGAAAAGATACATTAACACTTTATTTTAACGGAAATCAGATAAATTCACATTAGTTCATTGGTTATTTAGTGTTGGTCTGTCAGTCCAGACTTTCCTTATTGTTGTTACTGTTTTTAATATAAAATCAATATTAGAATTCTTTGTCATCTTCCTCCTTTCATAATCCATATTCATAATGCATTTTTATGATTCCCATATTCTTTTCTTTAAAGGGAAGTCATTACTCAACTACATTTACGAAGCACAGCCTCTGCTGGCATTTGACTTTAAACCACTGATTTAGTTTAGTTCTGAGATTCTGTTAATGTTTTTTCCCTGATCTAGGTGCTTGTCGCAAAGTATGTTCACCCTGTGGAAATTAACCAAGTTACGTAATTATGGTTTGTACACTTTTGGTATAAAAGATAAAAAAAAATTCCCAGGGAAATAGAAAAATACTTGTTCCATAGGGAGTGTTTCCTACTTCCTGGAGCTCACACACACAAAAATTATGTAATGGAAAAGCATTACAATGAAGGAGACTATATAAAATTCATTGCAGATTTCTATTCCTTACATATAATTGCAATTTTGCAAGGAATTGGGTGTTCATGCAGTCTGAGGCTTAACTTTGTCCATTTATTATTTGCTCATATAAATTTTTTTTAAATAAAAGAAATAAAAATAACTTTTATAACTAACCTGCCAAAATAATTTTAAATTATACTATTGGGAAGTGAAAAATAAAAACAAAACAAAGGCAGTAAATGCCACTTGTTAGCTGACATACCCCCTGAAAATTCATCTGGGAAGTTTTGTGCTTGTGAAAATGGGGGAGGATTAGACTGCAAGTGTTTTTCCAACTGCCTAAAGCAGCACTTACTTCCATAAACACAGTATAATATAATCTGCAGAGTCGCCAAAGAATTCAGAGCACTCAGAAATGGCTTGTACTTCCCATGCTTGTCACATGAGACAGGTGATGTGCTATGAATGTGGCACCATTTTGGTATGAAAACTGCCACTTCCTGGGAGCATATTTGTAATAAAAAGGGCTTTTCCCACATGAAAGCACATCTTTAAAGTTCCATTTCTCCCCAGATGTAGATGCACTGGGGTCTCGTATGTGCTCTTCACAGTTGAATTACTCTACATTGTATTTACTCAAGAAAATCCCAGTTGCTGTTCTTCCCTTTCCTTCTCCAATTCCTGATAAACTATTGCCCTCTGGCAATTGGTTATGAGACTCTGAACTGCTGTCTGATTTCCATTCCACAATCATCAAAATAGTTGTATCTTCAGAAGAAAATATTAGGGAGCGATCATAAGACTAAGATTAATGAAGAGTGATATGGTGGCTAGTTTCCCCTTGGTAAGTACCTTTCATAGTAAAGATATTTTCTGGGTCTGAATTATCTGGATATTTGCATGCTTCAAATGACTTCCAAATAGCCATAGCTGACTCCATACAACTTGCTCACTTCAGGGACCATGTCCCCACCTGTTTGCTGAACATCTCCAGAAATGTTGGCAGAACACCTGCTGCTTACAGAGTACTACATTAACATTTACAGAAGATGATACATAATAAATTATGATTCTTGTCTGCAAGCATCTTGCAATCCATTTTGTAGAATGGAAACAAATGTACAGCAGAATATAAGTGCAGTATTGGAACAGTAAACAATTATTGTCAAAATCCTGATGAAAACCAGTAAATAAGTAGATAAATCAACAAATAGTATTTCAGATGCTAAACATGCAACAGAGAAAATGCAGCAGAGTAGGAGATGAGAGAGTATATGATTGATGAGATTTTGATAAGGTGGTCAGGGAAGTCCCTCATAATGGTAAGATCTGTAATAACTGGGAGAATGTATAACATGGTAGTCTGTGGAAGAGCACACTAGGCAGAGGGAGCAGTCAGCACAAAAACTCTGAAGAAGAAATATACATATAAATATATGTATATGTAAGTATTTATATGGTTACAGATATATGTAATATAGATGTATTTTTTTAAACATTGATGAATACTAATATAGTACTTACTGTATGCTGTGCATTGTTCTAAGTGGTTTACAAATACTGAGTCATTTAATCCTTATAATATTACCTAAGTTTTCTCTATCACACCATTACTGACATTTTGGATCATATGATTCTATTTGTGGGGGCTATCCTATGGATCGTAGTATGTTCAGCAGCACCTCTGGAGTCTACCTACTGGATACCAGCAGCATCTCCCAAGATGTAGCAATCAAAAATGTCTCTTGACACAGCCAGGTATCTTCTAGAGGGTAAAATTATGGCTCCCTGAGAACCACTGAAGTAATCCCATAGATAGATTTTGTTATCTGTAATTCATAAAGAAATGTATGGAGGGTAAGTAGTCTGGCCAAGGTCACATATCCAGTAAATAGAGTTGGAATTCAAAGGCAAGCATAACAGTTCTGGCAATCACACTGTTAACTCTGAAAGACACCTATTTTCTAGGAACAAAAATAAAGCCTGAAGCGGTTGGAAGAGGGTTAGGAATTAGGGTGAGTGTGAGAGTTAGAAGCTGAAGTTCTAGAGAAACTGGGGTTGGGTAACTTTTGCTTTCCACTCTGAGCTAAACGGGAAGCCATGGGAGGGCTTGAGCAGAGGACTGATAAGATCTGACTTGTGTCTTCAAGTGATCACTTTGCATTTTTAGTGGAGTGTAGGCTATGGATGGACAAAGGCACAAAGCTAGTGGGAGGACACAAGGAGAGATGATGGTGGCGTGGAACAGTGTGGTAGAGATGGGGGTGGTTGGAGATGGGCTGACTCTTGAGATGCTTGGACTGGTTGAAATGCTTAAAGAATGAACTTGCTGTTCACTAAGTAGGGAAGTCCGTTGGTGGCTCTGGTTTGGGATTGGGGAGAGTTGGGAATCACGAGTTCTGTTCAGTCTATAGTAAGTTTAAGATAGCTATCAGAGGGAAATGTTTGGTAGGTAGCTGGAAATATGATACCACGGTTAGGAGATAAAATTTTTAGAGTTATGAGCATATGGATGACATTTATATCCATAATACTGAATGAGATTACCAATATAATTACTGATGATATAAGAAAAGAAGTTCAAGGACTAAGAAGAAGAAGAGAAAAGGGAGAGGTAAAAGAGACTAAAATGGATTTCCAGTGTGGAAGGAGCAGAATCAGAAGAGAGTGGATTTCAGCAAGCTAAGTGAAGAAAACATTTCAAGAAGCAGAGAGTAATTGACTACTTTAAATGCCACTGATAAGTCCTATAAGATAAGGTCAAAAAGATTGTCCAGGAGATTCGACAATGTAGAGATCAATAGTCAAATTGACAAATGCTATTTGCACAGAGGTTGGGATGAAAGACCGATTAGTAGTGGTTCAGGAGAGAATGGGAAAAAGCAAGTAGAAAAGCCATATAGCTATATTTATAAAACTCTTACAAGGAGCTTTGCTATAAAGAGAAGTAGAGAAATGGACTGGTAGTTTAAAGGAGGAGTGGAAACACAGTGTTTTGAAAATATGTATTAGGAATTACAGCATGTTTCAAGCTGATAAGAATGTGTCAGTAGAAAGAAAAACTGATGATATAGAGAAGGGAGATAGTTGTTGGAGGGTGAAATTGAGTAGGAGAGAGGGGATGGTCTCAATGCAGATGGGATGGGATTGTCTGAAGATAAGAACTAAGACAGCTTATCTATAGTATTGAGGATAACAGGAGATGGCAGAGAAAGTGGGCACAGATGCCAGAATATTGGTTGATATAATGGTGGGAATATGTTGAAGTTCTATTCTAACTGCTTTTATTTTTTCAGGGAACTAGAAAGCAAGAACATTAGCTGATTGAAGAGGGAGAAGATGGTGATGGAAGTTTGCAGAAGGAAAAAAAAAGCTATGAAATAGTTGTCTAAGAATGTGAGAAAGAGAATAAAATAGATATAGCATTGCTGGACAACAATAATTATTCTCCTAAGGTTTGGGTCATGGGTTAAAAGAGAAACCCCTCAGCATGGTTGTGGATTTTTCCCCAGTTACATTCATTCAGCTGGGCACAAGTCCAGAGTGGAAGAAGGAGGATCAAGCAAAAGTTTGGCTCACCTAGAGGAGTATTAAGCAAGAGAGAGATTATAATGACAGACATGGAACCTAAGGTGGGAGTCAGAACACTTGCAGGGACATGCAGTCAGAGTAGGGCTATAATCTGTGAATCTGAGGTCTCTGTGGCTGAAGAATTGTTGGGATAGAGGTATTAGATAGAGTGATCTGGGAATTTCGGAGGTAAAAGCCAGCAGTCATGGAGGATGTAGTGGTCACTGAAGAGAATGCACAGTTGAAATGATTGTCTATGACATATTGAAATGACAATGAGCTATGACAAGAATATTGGAGGTAGTGGCAGCCAGCCATGTCCTGGTCTCTTCAGAGGCATATGTAAAGATGATAGGGCTGTGCTAGAATTTGCCTTTCTTAGATTTTAATTTCATAGTACTATTTGTATTTATATATGTAAATATAGGTTAATTATTAAAACATACAGAAAGGAACAGAGCATAGAAAAATATTCACTAGCTTAAAAACTGGATCTAAGAAATTGTTAACATTTTTCTTCACTCCTTTTTCTTTTGTAAAGAAACACAATACTATAGACATAGCTGAATCCCATTTTCTTGTTTTTTCCAAAGTCATTTTCCTTCCCAAGTCTTTTCCTTCTTTCCTATTCCTGAAGGTTGCATGCATCCAAATCTTCATAAATTGTCAACACATACATAATAGATACACTGTCTAAAAAAATAAACAAAAGGTATAATGAAGCAATTATCACTCAAAATTTATCAATATTAATAACAAAATATTTATTTCATTCATTTTTAACAGCTGTGTTATTTTTAGTTGAACATTATATAAGTATAGAAATTTGTTTATCCATCTCAATGTACGTTTAGGTAATTCCACCATTTGACAATTACCTACCAGGCTGTAACACATATCAGTGCCCATGTTGTCTTGTAAATGTGAATGTCTCTTTGGTATATACTTAGAATAGAATTTTTGCATCATAAGGGATGAGCAATTTTAACTTATTAGACAATGCCAAATTGTTCTCCAATGTGGTTTTCTCATTTACACTCTCCCATGAAGGCCTAACTTTCCCATTTCTCACATTCCATGCCAATGCCTGATATTGCCAGACTTCTAAATTTTGTCAGTCTGATGCATGCCATGGGGGAAAGGCAATATTCAATAAGATAACAGAGCTTCTGATGGTGGATAAAGACAGAGATCCTTAGCTTATGTCTTCACAATGATGCCTAAGTGACGTTAAGGAAATGAAACCCATGTATGTTAATGTCTTAGGGATACCCACTAAAGAAGCAGAAAAAGATTACATAAATTGCCACCAGTATAAGAAAAACAATGGAATAGATGATAATTTGCTGTTTCAAGTTATTCAATAACAGAAGTGAAATACATAAATTTTCAGCAAAGCAAGAACTGAAAGGGTTTACTATTAACCAACTCACATAAGCAAATATTTTGGAGGATTTACTTAAGGAAGAAGAGAAGTGACTCAGGAAAAAGGACTGAGAGTTAAGAAGGAACAGACAGTAAAACAGTTGGCAAAAATATGGATAACTAAGTAAATATTAAAGAGGGAGAAGATAGTGATGGAAGTTTGCAGAAGAAAAAGAAGCTATGAAATAGTTGTGTAAAAATGCGAGAAAGAGAACTGAATGAAACAGTAACTATGTTACCTAATCTGAAGATTATAAACTTAAGATGCAGTTAAATATTGGATGAGAGAGAGTAATAGAGAAAACAGAATGTGGGATATTAGAATCCAGGTATTCTAAAGGTCTTGTATTATTTGGAAATGATGATATTGAGGATTGATGTTACATATGAAGAGAAGAGAAATAGCTTGTGTAACCCCAGGAGGAAAGCCTGAAGAGGATGAAAGAGAAATAGTAATTGCAAAGAAAGCAGAAGAAGAGAAACAACAACAACAACATAAAAACAAGACAAACAGCACAAAATAAGACAGTGGAATAAATTTCAAATATTTTATTAATCACGTAAAATATAAATGTAACATCATTTAAAGGATATGTATAAATATTAACATCATTTAAAGGAAAAAATTTTTAGGTTAAATTTTTAAATCTAATCTGCATTTCTTTAGGTATGATTCAAGCTTGTTTTTTGTTTTGGTGTGTATGAGTTTGTCCTCATCCACTGCCCTTAATAGATGAATGTCTCATTGCCATTTCTTGGGCAAAGGGGATATTTCTAAAAACTCATGTTTATGGAAAGTTCAGTCCTTTGAGAGTCCAGATTTTATGCAGTTATTGGTACAGTCCCTTGCTTTGCTGTGCTGGGAGCCATGATGTTTGCATTCCTGTGAGTATTTATAATCCCGGCATTTAGCCTCTTGAGCTTATATACAAATCTATTTCCCATATGGATCACAGAGATGATAACAGTTTCTTCTTACTTCTTTGACTTTTGGTTCTCTATTTTTGGCTCCTGGAGATTTACTTTCTTTGTTTTGAACTCACCTATGTTTACAGAAATAATTTTTTATGCTCTGTTTTGTCTCTTTCCCTCTCTCCCCACACAATGAGGGCATGAGGTAGTTACTCCACTTTCCATGATCTTTACACTTTGTATTTTCCTTCTTTGTGGAATATAATTATATTTAATAGAGTTAGTTGTTAATTTCTCCTTTTTATACTATGAGTTATTTGATGACATGTCATCTTATTCACCCCATTCTGTAGCACATGGGTTAACACTAGTAAGTACTCAATAAATGCTGGTTGACCAAATGAATGAAAAATTTCTCATTTTTTATTTATATAAGAAGATATATTTGGGTACTATGAGCATACACTCAGACAAAAGAGAAAATGTGGATCCACCGTCTTTATAGTCTCAAACTGTAACAATCAGTCTGTGCATGGTATGGAATTTAGAGACAGGTCTTTCTTCACGTTGGTTCAGTCTGCTTCCATTTTACTCTCTGTTTTATAAGTGAGTTGCATCATTTCCACCAGTTTATAAATGCTATGCTTTCTTATTTTGAACAATTTGGCTTTTTAACTCTGTGGAACATACCACCAAAAGAAAGTTCCAGTTGCCAAATGAATACATAACTTCTCTTTATTTATTAATTTTGAGACGAAGTCTAATTCTATTGCCCAGCCTGGAATACAGTGGTGCAATCTTGGCTCACTGCAATCTCCACCTCCCAGATTCAAGCTACTCTTGTGCCTTAGCCTCCCAAGTAGCTGGGATTACAGGTTTGCACCACCACATCTGGCTAATTTATTGTATTTTTAGTAGAGACGGGGTTTCACCATGTTGGCCAGGTTGGTCTCGAACTCCTGATGTCAGGTAATCTTCCTGCCTTGGCCTCCCAAAGTGCCGTGATTACAGGCATGAACCACTGTGCCTGGCTGATAATTTCATAAATTAATAATTTCACTGGAAAATTTTGTTCTTACCTGAGAGTTTCCAAGTGATTTAGGTTTTATAAAAGTAGTACTAGTGGAACCTAATAATTTTTACATTTTGTACCAGGTTACACATTTATTTTATTTGAAATTTGAAGAAAAATTTGGCATTGGTATGTGATGCACACACACATATATATGTATATGTATATGTATTTAAACACTTGAAATATAGACACACATTATATCTCCAATGTTAAAAACTGGACATTAAAATCAAAGCATTTTTGTCATCTCTAAGTTCCTCCATTTAAAGAGATGGTGAAAGAGTTCTTAGACTTCTGGAATCTAGCACAAGTGAACAATCAAATCAGTTCTGATCTGAGGACTGTCACTTGGATTACGTTTATCTATCACATGGTAGTGCCAAGTTAGAAGGGCTCAAGGGTGAATCACAGCACTGATTGTCAACTTGACAATCTGGAAGATGAGTAGCACTATTTTATCCATTTTTCCCCAGCTACATGTGCCAGAATTTTTGAGCTGCTACATGCTTCAAAATTTCATGCGCCTTGAATAAGTGTTAGCATCTAGAATTTGGTCCACAGCAGATCCTCCCAGCCCTGAAATTGTCTTATGAGTTTCCCAGTAGCTTTACGGTGAGTTCGTGATTGACTAAAATGTAGATTTTAAAAAATCATAATCACAGCTTCAAGCCATAAGACAAAGAAATAAATATGTTGCATGATACTACATAGTGACATGTAAATTTTTCTGTAACACGTTATATAATATAAAGAAAGCAGAACTTGGACCAGGAAACAGGAAACCCCATCTATACACCCTAGCTAGCTACGTGTCTTGGACAAATCTTTCATGCCCTCTGTGCCTGAATATCCTCATCTGTAAAGTGTAAAATTGAGACTAAATGGTTTTTATGATCCATTGAGAGCAAACATTCTATGTTTTAATGTAATGCAATGAAATTAATAGCTATAACTAGAAATTAGATAAAACGTCTGAGAAAGACTTTCTGTTTTCAGATGATAATTTAAGGCATTTATAGCTTTGTATCATTCAATACATGGCCTCACATAACTTTGGGAGCTTAGGTAAATCTGTATCCTCCCATACTTCCAATCAGCCTGTTCCTAGTGACATGTGGCTCAAAGAATTTAAATGGGATATTAGTTCTCTGTTTGCAACAATGATAGCTACTCCAAATTAGAGTTGTAGTAATTAAGTTGACATCTTGAGAAACTTCTGTGGGACAGAAAAGTGGCAGGGGAACTTACAGTGTCATATAGAAAGTACCTGGGCCCTGGTGTGTTTTATCTCAGAGGGAGTATATCTCTACTGCACAATGGGGAAATTAATCTTTCACTGGGATTCTAAGGAGGAACAAAGCTTTCTGACTATGGTGTTTGTAAGTCACTTCCAAATGCAACTCCCAGTGGAGGTAAACTCGAGGTAAATGGGCTGAGATGTGCTCTTTCTCAATTTAACAAGTAGCGAACAAAAATGCCGTTATCTCTAATTTAGGGTCATAAAGCAAGATGCAAGCATCTGGACACACTGTGTGGGATAAAAGCAATGTAGTTAAGACTGGATCAGCCTAGAAACTGTTAAGAAACGAAAGTTCAACAAATTGTATTTTAAAGATCTGATTGACTTTTATTAGCAATTCATAAATCAGGCATCCTTGGCATTCCTTGGCTTGTAGGTGCATCCCCTGATCTTTGCCTTCATATTCACATGACATTATCCTTATGCACATGCTTCTGCTTGCAAATTTCCCCTTTTTATAAGGACATCCATTATATTGGGTTAGGGTTCATGGGTCCCCCAATAACATCATGTTAACTATGCATATAAAAACCCTATTTCTAAATAAGGCCAAAAATAAAATTAAAATACCTGGGAATATATCTAGCCAAATAGGTGAAAGTTCTGTAAAAGAAAAACTACAAAACACTTCCAAAAGAAATAATGGATGACACAATCAAATGGAAAAAAATTCCATGCTCATGGATTGGAATAATTAATATCATTAAAATGGCCATGCTGCTCAAATCAATCTACATATTCAATGCTATTCCTACAAAACTACCAATATCATTTTTCATGGAATTAGAAAACTCCACTCTAAATTTCACAGGGAATCAAAAAAGAGTTCAAATAACCAAAGCCATACTAAGCAAAAAAGAATAAAGCTGGAGGCATCACATTACTAGAGTTCAAAACTATACTATACAGTTACAGTCACCAAAACAGCATGGTGGTGGCACAAAAACTTGTACATAGACCAGTGGAACAGAATAGAGAATCCAAAAATAAAGTCACACACCTACCTATCTTTGACAAAATTAAGCAGCAGGGAAAGAACTCCCTATCTAATAAATGGTGCCAGGAGAGCTGACTAGCCATATGCAAAAGAATGCAACTGGACCCCTACATTTCATGATATACAAAAATTGATTCAGGATGAATTAGATTTAAATGTAAGAACTCAAACTATAAGAATCTTAGAAGAAAGCCTAGGAAACACCATTCTGAAGATGGGTCTTTGCAAAAAAATTCTATGATTACACCCTCAAAAGAAGTTGCAACAAAAACAAAACTTGAAGGTGGGACCTAATTAAGCTAAAGAGCTGTTGCACAGCAAAAGAAATTATCAACAGAGTAAACAGACAACCAACAGAATGGGAGAAAGTATTTGCAAACTATGGATCTGACAAAGTTCTAATATTCAGAACCTATAAGGAACTTAAACAATAGAACGAGCAAAAACAAATAACCTCATTAAAAATGGGTAAAAGATATGAACAGACACTTCTCAAGACATACAAGTGGACAACAGACATATGAAAAAAATTACCCACATCACTAATCATCAGAGAAATGCAAATCAAAATCACAATGAGATACCATCTCATACCAGTCAGAAGGGCTATGATTAAAAAACCAAAACCCAACAAGTGTTGGCAAGGCTGCAGAGTAAAGGGAATGTGTATACACTGAGGGAATGTAAATTAGTTCAGCCAGTGTGGAAACAGTTTGGTGGATTTCTCAAAGAATTTAAATAAAGCTGTCATTTGACCCGGCAATCACATCACTCAGCATATATCCAAAGAAAACAAGTCATTCTAACAAAAAGACACAAATACTTCATTGCAGCACTATTCACAATTGCAAAGTCATGGAATCAACCTAGATGTTCATCAATTGTGGATTGGATAAAGAAAATGTGATAAATATGCAACAAGAAATACTATATAGTCACAAAAAATAATAAAATTATGTCCATTGTAGCAACATGAATGCAGCTGGAGGCTATTATCTTAAGTAAATTAATGCAGGTACAGAAGTGCAAAGGAGCATTTATTCACTTATAAGTGGGAGCTAAATATTGGGTACTCATGGACATAGAGATGGTAACAGTTGACACTGGGAACTGGTTAGTGGGAGGGAAGAAGAGCGGCAAGAGCTGAAAAGCTAACTATGACGTGCAGTGCTCAGTACCTGGATGACTGTATCATTTGCATTCCAAGCCTCAGCATCACACAACACAATATACCCATGCAACCAAACCTGCATGTGTACCCCCTGAATCTAAAATAAAGGTTGAAAAATATTTAATGAGCTTGACTTAATGCCTTTATATTGAACTTTGTGTTTTTGAGGAAATGTGCATTCTTTTAAATTGCTCATAAAATATTTATAAGAAGTTATAACAATCTAGGTCAGATTACAAAGATATAAATGCCTCAAATCATAAACTGTATGGACTTTATTGTCTGACCACAGAAAAGTAACATTTGAAATTAATAGCAAGATAATTACCACTTTTAATTTTGAGATTAATCAATAGCTCTAAAACAAAAATAAAAATAAATGTATAAGTATCAATTATTTAGAGTATAATTTTAATGAGAGTTTTAATTAACAACAATTATGATTATAAAATGTGGCCAAAGCTCTGCAAAGAGGAAAAACTTAAATAAACTTATTAAAAAATTACTCAAGCCTGAGAAAATGGCAAATGGGAATTTATATATTAAAGAAATAAATGAGAAAGAGCAAAATGTAAGATATAATTTTAAAAATAAATTCGTGAATTCTTTAAAATGAATAAATAAAAAAATAAGATTCCAGAAACTGAGTAAGAAAAACAAAACCCAGAAAGAATATGTTTGGAATAATAAGATGTAAGTTCAGAAACACAATGAAAAATATGAATATAAAGACAGATGTTAATTAACAAGAAGCATTTTATGCATGAACCAGTTTCCAGGAAACAGAAGTTATTAAAATTTACTGATAATGAGGTAAAAATCCTGAACATACCAATTACTGTATAAGAAATTGAAAGTATTGTTGAAAGATCTGCTTCCTCTGATCTTCCTGGAGCCAGAAAAGAATTCTTTCAAATCTTTATTTCTTTTCAAAGAACCAGCTTTTTGTTTCATTTATCTTTTGCATTTTTTTTGTTGTTGTTGTTCTACTCTGATCTTGGTTATTTCCTTTCTTCTGCTGGGTTTGAGTTTGGATTGTTCTTATTTTTCTAGCTCCTTGAGGCATGACTTTAGAGTGTCTGTTTGTGGTCTGTCAGACTTTTTGATATAGGTTTTAGGGCCATGAACTTTTTTCTTAGGGCTGCCTTTGCTGTATCCCAGAGGTTTCAACAGGTTGTATTGCTATTGTCATTCAGTTTGAAGAATTTTTAAATTTCCATCTTGACTTCATTTTTGACCCAATGATCATTCAGAAGCAGGTTATTTAACGTTCATTTATTTGCATGGTTTTGAAGGTTCCTTTTCGAGTTGATTTCCAGTTTTATTCCACTGTGGTCTCAACTTTTGAAGGTTCCTTCTGGAGTTGATTTCCAGTTTTATTCCACTGAGGTCTTGATATAATTTCAATTTTTAAAATTTTATTGAGGCTCATTTTGTGGTCTATCAGATGCACTATCTTGAAGAAAGTTCCATGTGCTGTTGAATAGAATGTATATTCTGCAGTTATTGGGTAGAATATTCTGTAAGTATGTCTTAAGTCCATTTGTTCTAGGTTATAGTTTAAATCTATTGTTTCTTTGCTGAGTTTCTGTCTTGATGACCTATATAGTGCTGTCAGTGAAGTATTGAAGTCCCCCACTACTATTGTGTTGCTATTTCATTTCTTAGGTCTATTAATAATTGTTTTATAAATTTGGGAGCTCCAGTGTTAGGTTCATATATATTTAGGATTGTGATATTTTCCTTTTGGACAAGACTTTTCATCATTATATAATGTCCCTCTTTGTCTTTTTTAACTGCTGTTGCTTTAAAGTTTGTCTACTACGAGAATAGCTGTTCCTGTTCTCTTTTGGTGTCCATTTGCATGGAATGTTTTTTCCCACCCCTTTATCTTAAGTTTATGTGAGTCCTTATGTGTTAGGTGTGTCTCTTGAAGGCAGCAGATAATTGGTCAGTTAATTCTTACCCATTATGTAATTCTATATCTTTTAAGTGGAGCATTTAGGCCATTTATATTCAACATTAGTATTGAGATGTGAGGTACCATTTCATTCATTGTGCTATTTGTTGCCTGTATACCTTGGTTTTCTTGTTTGTTTATTTGTTTTTTAAATTGTATTTTTGTTTTATAGGACCTATGAGATTTCTGCTTTAAAGAGGTTCTGTTTTGATGTGTTTCTAGGATTTGTTTCAAGATTTAGAGCTTCTTTTAGCAGTTCTTGTAGTGCTGGCTTGGTAGTGACAAATTCTCTCAGCATATCTTTGTCTGGAAAAGACTATATCTTTCCTTCATTTATGAAGCTCAGTTTTGCTGAATGCAAAATTCTGGGCTGATAATTGTTTTGTTTGAGGAGGCTGAAGATTGGGCCCTTCTAGCTTGTAGGGTTTCTACTGAGAAATCTGCAGTTAATCTGATAGATTTTCCTTTATAGGTTACCTAGTGTTTTTGCCTCATAGCTCTTAAGACTCTTTCCTTTGTCTTAACTTTAGATAACTTGACAAAGTGCCTAGGTGATGATCATTTTGCAATGAATTTCCCAGGTATTCTTTGTGCTTCTTGCATTTGGATGTTTAGGTCTCTAGCAAAGCTGGAGAAGTTTTCCTCAATTATTCTCCCAAATGTATTTCCCAAACTTTTAGATTTCTCTTCTTACTCAGGAATGTCGATGATTCTTAGGTTTGGTCATTTAACATAATCCCAGACTTATTGGGGGCTTCATCCATATTTTCTTTTCTTTTTTTCTTTGTTTTTGTTGGATTGGGTAAATTTGAAAACCTTGACTTTGAGCTCTGAAGTTCTTTCTTCTGGTCGTTTGGCTGTATTGCTGAGACTCTCCAGAGCATTTTGCATTTCTGTAAATGTTTGATTATTTTCCTGAAGTTTGGGTTATTTTTTATTTATGCTATCTATTTCATTGAATATCTCTCCCTTTCCTCCTTGTATCATTTTTTTTAAAATTTCCTTACATTGGGCTTCACCTTTCTCTGGTGACTCCCTAATTAGCTTACTAACTAACATTCTGAATTCTTTTTTAGGTAAATCAGGGATTTATTTTTGGTTTGAATCCATTGCTGGTGAGTTACTGTGATTTTGGGGGGAGTGTTAAAGGACTTTGTTTTATCATATTACCAGGGTTGGTTTTCTGGTTCTTTCTCATTTGGGTAGGCTCTGTCAGAGGCAAGGTCTAGGGCTCCAGGATGTTGTTGAGATTCTTTTGTCTACAGGATGTTTCCTTGATGCAGTACTAATACTCTCTCCACTTTCCTAGGAATGTGGCTTCCTGAGAACAGAGCTATGGTGATTGTTACCTCTCTTATGGGTTTAGGCACCCAGCAAGTATACCAGGCTCTGGGCTGGTACTGGGGATGGCCGTGGATACCAGCACATACTCTGATGGAAATGGCAGGCAGGTGAATGAACTCTGTGAGGGTCCTTAGCTTTGGTTGATTAATGCACTATTTTTGTGTTGGTTGGCCTCCTGTCAAGAGGTGGCACTTTCAGGAGGGCATCAGCTTGGTAGTATGAGAAGGAACAGGTGTTGGGTGGGGCCCTAGAACTCCCAGGAGTATATGCCCTTTGTGTTCAGATATCAGGGTGGGTAGGGAAGGACCATCAGGTTTGGGCAGGGTTAGGCGTGTCTGAACTCAGACTCTCCTTGGGTGGGTCTTGCTGTAGCTGCTGTGGGAGATGGGGGTGTGATTCCCAATTCAACGGAGTTATGTTCCCAGAAGGACTGTGGCTGCCTCTATTTTGTCACACAGGCTGTCAGGGAAGTGGGGGAAAGCTGGCAGTCACAGGCCTCACTCAGCTCCCATGCAACCTGAAGGGCAGGTCCCACCCCATCGTGGCCCTGCCCCACCCAACAGCACCTAGTCGGTTTCCAGGCAGTAAGTGAGCAGGGCTGAAAACTTGCCCCAGGCTACCCACCTCCCAGCTTCGAAAGGAAGCAGAGTTTCTGTTCTTCCCCTGCCTGTGGGAGTCTGCATGCCGGATATACGCCCTCCCCTGAGTTCTGGTTAGGAGACTTCTCCATTGGTTCAAGCTGTTATAAAGTTCAGCTGGAGTTTCCTTCTCCCTGTGGCCTTTTCCTAGTGTCTCTGGCAGTCCTCCTTAAGCACTCCTGAGAGGCAAAACAGAAATGGCTTGCCAGGGAACCCAGCGAGCCCACAGGACTTTTCCTGCTGCTTCCTCTATCCTTGTATTTTGTTCAGCTCATTAAGTCGGCTCAGCTCCAGGAAAGGTCAGAATCATCTCCCATAATCCAGACCTTCAGGTTCACCCATGAGGGTGTGTGTTTGGGGGAAGATGGTCCCTCTTTCTCACTTCCACAGTTTGGGCACTCTGTGAAAACAGATGTAGAGTGTGTACCTATGCAACAATCTTGCATGTTCATCACATGTACCCCAAAACCTAAAATGCAAAAAAAAAAAAAAAAAGTAATAATAATAACAATGATAATAATAATAAAATTGTGCCCCAAGGTTCTATCTTAAAAAAAAAATAAAAAATAAAAATATACAATTATTAAAAAAAAGAAAGAAAACAGATGTAGAGTTAGATAATTGTGGAGGGCATGCAAGTGTGAGCACATGCACGCACACACACTGAAAAACAGAAATTATATCTTAACTTATTTCATACAAGTAACATTAGGGTGATATCACATTCTGAAAGATGTGATATACCAAGAAGGCAAAAATAGGTACCAATTGCACTTAAATTTAAGGATGAAAAAACCATAAATTATTAACAAACAAAACTAACAGTAAACTAAAGAACAACACAGCATGACCAAGTATGATTAATTCTAAAACGAAAAAGAGAGTTTGATGCAAACAACTTCACTAACATAATTTAACTTATGACTAGGCCAAAAATTTGAGTAAATTGAAATTCATCCTGAATTAAAAAACTCTTAGTAAATTAAAATAATAGAAGACTACCTTGGTAAAGAATATCTCTTACACCAATAGTACATTGCACTTTTCAAACATTCCATTAAAACAAGAAAATATGATACAGTGTTGCTCTGGAAGATTGATTCTGTTTCATAAGAGAAAAAAATGATACAAATAACCATAAAGAAAGATCCTAAATTATTATTGCTTGAAGATTATTTGATTCTTAGAAATGTAAGTAATTCATTAAAAGTATTAGAACTAATAAAAAAGTTTAGGAAAGTGGCTGATTACAAAATAAATATATAAAAGTCAGTTTGAAAATGTAATTTTAAAATATTTCCATTTACACCAATGTATATGTAAATATATTTTTCAGTATGCGGCATATACATTGGCTACAAAAGGAACTTTACAAAAAGAGTATTTGAATAAATGGAGAAACATACCATGCTACTTGGTGGGAATACTTACCATAAAGATGCTGATTCTCCCCAAAGAAGTCTACAGAGTAATATTTTTGTATGTTAAAACAATTATTTTGCTGCTCATTTGGTTGACTCTTTGCTTGGGAAGAACGATGGAACTTTCTAGGAAGATGAGCTCTGAGACAAGATTTGCCCTCTTGATTGGGAAAAAAAACAAAAACAAAAACAAAAACAAAAAAACAGTGTAATGTTGAACTTATCCTGCATAGAAGAAAGAAAATGGAAGAATTAAGAATCCATGAACAGATCCAAGTACGGATAAAGTTTTGGGGCCTGATTGCTATGCTATTTTAAATTGATAGGGAAGAGAATTATTCACCAGATGCTGTTGAAGCTATTGGCTGACCCTTCGAGGAAAGAAAAAAGGAATTAAAGCCTTGCTTCAAAACAAGCCAAAGTAATTTAAATATACACAGAGACAGCAAAACCATTAATATAAATGAAAAATATGTCTGAATATTTATATAACTTTGGGGAGTGGAAATGATTTCTGATTAGGACACCAATACCAGATAGTACAAAAAACATTTCTAGGTTTAAAAAACAAAAACAAAAATCCCTCAAATTCTTATAGGTCAAAATTTCTATGAACATATTTTATGGCTGAAAGACAAATTAGAAAAATGTTTGCATATCATACATTCCTCTCAATACCTAAGAAATATCGCAGGCAACTTAAAAAATTATAAATCAACATGAAAAATTTCAATTTCATTCTAAAAAAAAGAAAACACAAATGAAAACAAAAACAATTCTCTTGGTTGTGACTATCACACTGGACAAGAATTTTTAAGTTATAATATCCAATGTTGGAGAACGGTAAAAATGTACAAAAACCTATGGTTCTTTTGGAAGAGTAAGTTGGTAAAATTTTCTGGAGAGCTATTTGGCTAATTTTTATCATGCTGTGAATAAAACATTACTTTTCAAGGAACATATCCGAAGAAAATGTTTATGGATAAGAATATATATGGAAGCAGGAGGCTGTTGTAATGGTTTATAATACCAAAGAATTGGAGAAAGACTAGCTGTGCCCAAGTTGAAAGTTGGCTAAATAAGTTGTAAAAGAACCACAGAAAGAAGAATCTACAAAAGACATTTTAAATGACATGAATACCAGGTCATGGGAAACAGTCACAGTCATTAATAAAAAAGGAAAAAACAAGGAATCAGGTACATTATTACCCATCAGTTTCTGGATGAATACCATGTAAAATATTAAAGTATTATACTTGTATGCATATCTTTCAGTTCTGTATAGGATAAAAGCATTATTTTAGAATAGCAATAAAAAGAGGCTGTGAGTTACATGAAAATAAGAACCAATGAGAGTAAACTGGGTGAATAAGAGATATATACTGATCTAAAATGTTTGGGTGCAGCTGAATAATTGTAAGATCTCACATCAGAAGGATCCATGCTCAAGTCTCAGCTCCACCCTATCATTGGTGTATGACCTTAGTCAAGTCATTCAACATTTCTTTAGGTTTTACATTGTGAATTGGAGACTGAAAAGGCATTTACCCTGGGGTGTGTCTGATGATCAAATGCAATGTACACAAAGCACTGTTCATATAATATTCCTTCCTAACAGGAGATGATTTCAGAAGGCATCAGATAAGGGGAGAGACAAAGTTCTAAGAAATGAGCACTATAGAAATATAGAATATGTGGGGAAGTTTTCTGACTTATTTTTAGTTCCAGAAAAAAATTAAAGTGAGAAAGCACAAATACAGACTAAAAGGGTATAACTAAAAGTATACATCGAATATTTCAGGGGTAATTTCTTTTCTATGAATGAAAGATGGTTTTGGGAAAAGGAAGTTCCTTTCATACAGAGAATCACTGCTCAGTTTAGTGGAGAGTTTACTCCCCATGCAAGTTAATCTTTGACAGAGATAAACGGTGAGTGAGAGATGGGAAGAAGTGGAAACAGCAATGTACAATGACACAGAGATTACTGCCTATGTTGTTCTAAAAAAATAAAAGGAAGACATTGCAGTTGAGAGTACTTGATGCTAGTGAATCAAGACAGCATTATTAATAGGAATTTAATTTCTAAGCCTTACAGTGCTAATTATCAAAAAGTTACAAATAAATAAGAGAAAGGAATTAGTCACTCTCCCAAAGAACCTAAAAAGCCATGTAAAGAAGACATTGTGCAGCTTGATAGCTAATCAGTCCATCAGTGAGGGTTCACTTTGCAGCCAGTATACCAGCTAAAATTTTAGCAGAAATGGAAATCTAAAAGGCTTGGCATTGGGAAAGGGGGAAAAAGCTATCCAAGAACAAGGATCTAATTTTTAAAAAGTTTCAGAGGCAAAGAAAAATATTGATATAAAAGTTGAGCAAGGAAAGGTATGCCCATGTTTTTGGTGACATTTGTGTTGTCTGTACAATGTAACAGAATTTGATGTCCTGATTTGTAACAGTGGTTGAGACTATGGAAATGGGTGAATTTAACTGTATAGAAACATGAGATCAAAAATCTGAAAATCTTTTAAAATACAAAAAGAGCACTATTCATCATGAAACACATTTTTGAGTAATAGCTATGTAAATCATTAAATTTAGGTAATTTATATTACTTAAAATTATATGGGATATCTTCTGTGTTGTTTTCAATTCAAAGACCTGACCAAATACTATGGTCTTTTACTGTTATTCTTTAACTCACAGTCTATATGAGATAGAAGACTAATTATATTGAAAGGCAACAAAAATGAACCCACAAAAGGACAAAAGGTCTTTTTTTTTTCTGCTGGTAATCTGGTAATCCTTAGAGTAAATGTAATAATTCTTTATTAGTTTGATTGATGGCTTGTTACGACAGCTGAAAATTTTTATTTGACTACACTGGTGAACATGGCTAAATCGTTTTATCATTTTTAGGGGATTTTGGACTAGCATGCCTGTCTAAATGCTTTCATTATTACTCCTGCAATCTACACCACTGGGTCTGCAGCATGCTAATATAGCCAGTCTCTCATTTTTAGGATAATTGTCTGCGTGTGTTCTTTATTGCACACAGAGTTTGCACTAAAAATTATTCGCTTCGATAGGCATCTACTTTTGATAAAGAACACTAAGAACCACACCTAAAGTTTCTCACTCATTTAACAAACCTTCATGGAATGCTTTCTCATTCATTAATTCAACAAATATTTATTGAATATAACAAATATTATTGAGCATAATAGACCCTATGTGAGGCCCTGCAGATTTGGCAGTGAATAGGATACATAAGATGATTAAACTTGGCCAGGTGTAGTGGCTCATATCTGTAATCCCAGCACTGGGAGGCCAAGGTGGGTGGACCACCTGAGGTCAGGAGTTCGAGACCAGCCTGGGCAACATGGTGAAACTCTGTCTCTACTAAAAATACAAAAAATTAGCCAGGCATGATGGTGTGTGCCTGTAATGCTGGCTACTAGGCATGCTGAGGCAGGAGAATTGCTTGAATCAGGGAGGTGGAGGCTGCAGTGAGCAGAGATTGTGGCACTCCAGCTTGGACGACAGAGCAAGACTGTCTCAAAAAAAAAAAAAAAAGATAGTTACACTTGCCTTTTTTCTCTTCCTTGAGCACATGGTCCTTTGCAGAAATATTGCCCTTTTCAAGATCTTTCCATGGCTTTCTCTTGTACTTCATTCAGTCTCTGCTCAAAACGTACCTCTTCAAAAATGCTTTCCCTTTCTACATATTCCCTCTACACCTCCATCTTTCGCTATCATCTTATTCTTCTTTAATTTTTATTCACTGCTTTTATTTTTGAGATTTTTAAAATGTATTTATTTTTGTCTTCTCCAAGTAAAATAAAAACTCAAGAGCATAGATTTTTTTCATTACTTCCTCCTTGGGCCTAGAATAATCTTTGACAATTAGCAGAATTATTTGTTAAATGAATATATAAATAATAAAAGACTGAGATGCTACCTTTATTTTTGGAGCTCATGTTTTAGTGCAAAGAGAGGCAAGTCAGTGATTGCTAATGGAAGCTGTGCTAGAGTGTAATTTTAGAAGATTATTTGGGAGAGGAGGTGATATGGTTTAGATCTGTGTTCCCACCCAAATTCATGTTGAATTGTAATGCCCAATATTGGAAGAGGGGCCTGGTAGAAGGTAATTGGGTCATGGAGGCAGATTTTCCCCTTGCTGTTCTCATGATAGTGAGTGAATTCTTACAAGATATGCTTGTTTAAAGTGTGTAGCCCTTCCCTCTTCTCTCTCTTCCTCCTGCTCCTGCCACATAAGAGGTGCCTCTTTCCTATTCTCCTTCCACCATGATTATAAGTTTCCTGAGACCTAACCAGCTATTCCTGTATGGTCTATGGAACTGTGAGCCAATCAATACATTTTCTTTATAAATTATCCAGTATCAGGTAATCCTTTATAGCAACACACAAACAGACTAAAACAGTAGCTAAAGACAGTTTATCTGGAAAAGTAAAGCTGGAGCTCATTCCTGAGAAGGAGCTAAGCCATTTAGTGACAATCAGGAAGTGCCTTCCAGAGAGAGAGAGCATTAAAGGCAAAATTTCTTAGGATCCAGAAGGAGACCAGAATGGTTGGAGAGCAAGGAGCAATATAAGCAAAGGGGAGAAAAATGTTGAATATAACTAAAGAGAAGGCAAGAGGCCAGATAATGTAGAATCTTATAGGCCAAGTTAAGGAGTTTAAATTTTTAATATATACATCTATAAAAACTTTGAAGGTTTCCAGTGTAAGAGTTAATCTCTCTGTTTGGAGAATGAATTATGGAGGCATGGTTATTGGCATAGATCAGATGAAAGATAATGGTATCCTGTATTAGAGTCCCGTGGAAATGGGAAGAAGTGGACCAATGAGGACTATAATTTTAAGTGGTGCCATTAGGACTTGCTGGTAGATTGGAGATAACGATTTGAACATTGAGACCAATAGAGGCCTCCATAATGGTACCTGGGCTTTTGGCTTGAACTTTGGCAGAAGGCGATGCCATTTACTGATTTGTAAGTTGTTTTGCAGTCTGCATTAGGTGGTAATTATGTTAGCTTATGAAGATTCTCATTTCACTTTGGGAAACATTTTGCATTATAACACTCTAGAGTTTTTAATCTGTTTCAGTTGTCATAGCTAATCCTCACGAACTTGAGTCGGTTGCTGATTCAAAAATATGGCTTCTCCTCTTCCTCCTGAGACTTAATTTTGGGTCAAGATAAATGCTGCATATGGAAATAAAAATAGACATCAGTATGTGTCATTAATGTTTACTGTCTTTGGCAAGAGATAATGCTTCTTAGAGAATGCTGAAACTATTGACCAAACTGATATTTGGAGTGACAGACTTGCTTTAATTTCTCACTTTTTCCCAAACTGAACTATTAGTGATTTAGTTTGAGTTCACACTGTCCTCTGAAAAACTTAGCTAATCAAAGAGAAAATTCTATTGTAATCAGTAATCCAGCTATACTATTTTAATTAAAATAATTATTTAAACGAAACCATCAAACCATAAGGATACTGGATAGACAATTGTTGAAAAGAAGCAATCATTTTTCACAAACAATTGAGTTTTAAAGATCCATTTTGTTCTTGTATCGACAGTTTTGTCTGAAACTGTGCCTTTTCCTGAGTTTGATAGCTAATAGCCACTAATAGAAGACAGTGTGCTTTTTGTTGCCCTCATCTTCTAAAAATTCACAATAAACCTGTCTTGAGACTGTATCTTGAGATTTGCAAAGTATAATGCTATTTCTCCATTTGATTGTGATTCTCCATGTTATGTTTATTTTCTTCATAAAAGTGTTGCTCAATAACAAGAAGCCATTCTAATGACAATTTAATGATAGACCCTCCAATGACAGTTTATATTGTCAAATTATTCATTTAAACATTACCCACATCCCTTAGGTCGTTTGTAGTGAGTACTTAGTTATTCTTTTGGGTAGTGTATGTGAATTTTTCATCCCTTCCCTCATTTCTCCATTAGGAAATCTTGGAAGCTAATTAGTTCATCGATCATAATTTCATTTTTGGGAGCAGTAATTCAATTCTACTTTTCTGGTAAAGGAAGTATTTAATCATTTCTTCTTTGAAGTGAGTTCAGATATGATGCCTCCACCACTAGATCAAATGTCATGGTATTTCCTACCTAAAAGGGGATTGTTACTGAGGCTATCAGGTTGAAGCTAAAGATAAATTGATTGTTTCAGAAACTATCTTTGGTAAGTTATCTTCTGGTAAGAAGATGTCACCTGAATGATTCTGTCATTTCTGAAAGTGTGCATGACATTTACTACAATATGACAAGTGTAAATAGTTGATCTGAGGCTATGTCTCAAAATCTGGTTTATAAGATTCTGCTGTAGCTGAAATGGTTGCATCTGAAACTTCTAGTTGAGCCAGCCAGTAGTGGGTTCACATGAGGGAAGCAACTGACTCCCCTGTTATGACAGATTGCAGCTCATTTTCTAAAACAAAAGTTGAGAGTTAGAATAGGTCTCCATTTCAAACGTAAGCATCTTCTGAATATTTTGATTAGGCATATACATTTTATAATTTATAGTTCTGAAATATAAAATAGCAGTAAATTTGTAGACCATAATCATGTTCTTATGTATATGAATAGAAAGGCCTAATGATAACTATAAATTTGGTCTTGCATTTGTAGAAGGCAAAGGACAATATAGCTACTAGCTTGGAAGATGATGCTGACCGCATAGTCCATCAATTGCTTAGGATGAAGACAGACAAATGCAATGACAGAATATAGGTAAAGTAGGAACGAAACAACGATGAAGATATTCATGGAGAAAAAAAATTGAATGTTACTGGTTAACAAAATTGAGTAAGTGGTACAGCTTAATTATGGAGATAAAAACATTGAGTCAGTGGTACTGCTTAAAATTCAGGCAGCCTTCCGGACTCTGGCTTCATGACTGAAATAGTAGAGCTGTACATAGCTGAACCCTACACAGGTATCTACTCCTGGCTCTGCCTTCTAACATTTCCTTTAGTGACTTGCTCGCTCACTGTTCTTGTTCTGCCTCCCTTCTTCCTACTTCACTCACGGCCTCTCTAGGATAAACAGATTTGTAGAAACTAAAATCTGGTTTTTATAAAGAAATGCTGAATGGCCCTGACTCAAATGAACCCCCGCTGCAGAGCAGGAAAGCAAAGCAAGCATAACTGAAGGTATGTTTCTCTTGAAGACTTATGTCACTGCCGGAAGTCGTAGCCTAAGCTGGTGGTAAGATGGAAAGCGATAACCAGTATTCTTGTATTTAACCTCACAATCATCCTGCCTCTGTAAACACGTTCTTATGAAATTGTCTTTAGAACTCTAGGAGGAAAGGTTTTAAAACTCTTAATGGACACAAGCAGTGGTGTAGCAAATTGCAGTAAGATCAAAGAGTACAGGTGAGATGGAGATACATTTGTCTCTATGGAGAATGCATTTCTAAAGTTTGGTTTTATAATTCTGCACTGCTGGACACTAAGATTTTTGTGGGACAGAAAAAAAATTTATTCCAAATGCCAGTGCCTGCTATAGTTAGAGATGGCTGAGGGGTACAGTGAGAATTAATTTTACTGTCTCCATTCAGAGTTAATTTAGTGTGCTGCCATCAAACTGAAACAGCTGAACTAAAACCACCAGTAGTAGCAGCAGCATCACTTAAAGCTGTTTCTTAAATGGTGTGGGACATATCAAAATGTAAGGGAAGAAATTAAGATGAAGGTTCAGGGCTGTTTAATCCAGGTTGAATACCAGATAGACTAATACCCTCAAAGAATACTATGATGTACTCTTTATAAAACGTCCTTGAAATACAGCATTGCAAAACTAGAGAAAGGAAGATTTTGTCCTAGGAGAGGAGGTTGAATTTCAATAAAATTGGAAACATTGCTTTGTTGAAAATTTAAAATAATCTACCTGTTTCATGTTAAGAAAATTACATTCACCATAGGCAACATATACAGGTAATTATTACCAAAAGTTAAAGGCAATCAACTATTCTTATTATTTCTTAAGAATGAAAGTAATTCTTAATTAGGACTTTCAAAATTTCAGCCATGACTTGCAAGTCCATTCAATTACTTTTTATTAAATATCTAAGATACTATTATTTTGAACCAGTAACTAAATAGATTCAGTAATGTGTACATTGAATATATGACAATACTTCTAGATTTTAGATACTCTCTGGTTACCAAAACATAATATTTTGGGAATATTACACAAACAATAATAAATCTCATTTTATATGGCATTAAATACAGCAAATTCACAAAATAAAGAAAACATTTATTTGGAAAAGTGTACTTTATTCCGTCCTCTCAATCAGTTTATGATTTCTTCATGAACTCAGGTTAGTCATGATGAATGCACCAATTGTTTTTTTTCCAGCAGAGTTCTGGCAACTTTTCATGTTGGTTGTGTTCAGTCATCTTATCACTTGCTTCAGTAAATGTTTCATTCAGTTAGATCAGAGTCATTCTGTCTTATACAAGTTGTACTGTTTAGCAGTCTCCTCAGTCAAATGGCCACAGATGTCTCCCCTACATCCGTCTCTCCATGCTCTTAGAGGATAGTGTACTATACTTTTATTCTCAACTGCCGAATTCTTTTACAGATCTCCTGAAAATGGCATTGTGAGTTTCTGTGTTAGTTAAGTGCCCACCCACACCCCAACTAAAAAGTGAACATAAATAATCAATCAGGGATTAGAATAAGTGATGGAAATCTTGTGGAAAAGAAATGTGGCAGAAGCACATAGGGGCTAAAGTTTTAGACCATTGGGTTGTGGGATTTTATGATGGCCAAGAATTAAAATGCACATGATAAAAAGTGTCCTGTGTATGTGGTTGGAGTCAATAACTGGCTTCCCTGCATGCAACTGGTAAAAGCTGTGACTGCTACCCAAGTATGTAGTTTTTGCTCAGTTGCAGCACTGATGTGATCAGAGAGAACAAACTAATGACATCATAAGTAAATATGCCAAGCTGCCTGCTGGGCTCAATGACTGGATTTTCCGTATTCCCAACACAGAACACAACTCTCAAAGGCCAGTGTAAGGCATGAGTCTATACAGGGGGCTCCAGGAACTAGGCAGAGGATTCTTTGAAACTACCAGATAGGGAGGAGTAAGCTGAGAGAGAAAGAGAAAGAACTCTCATTCAAGATCACCTATAAAAAACAAATTCCAAAGTGTATGAGGAAAAGTAATAATAAGAGAAGGTGGCAAATAAATGCAATAACTGAAATAATTCATGCCATGAAATACCTCAAAAGGTAGAGCAATCAGATAGAAACTTTACAATTAGTAAGTCTAAGATTATAAAAAAGATAAAGAAATAAACTATTAAACAGAACAAAATAAAATATTAATCTAGAATAGGTAAATATTAATTAGAAATCTTAGATTATAAAAATATAGTCACATTTTGTTATTTTTCATGGAATCTCAGGGTACCCTGCATAGCCAAAATAATATTGAAAAAGGACAAAGTTAGTGACCTCACACTCCATGATTTCAAAAGCAACAGTAATTAAGACAGTGTAGTACTGGCATAATGATAGATATATAGACCAATGAAACAAAATAGAGAGCCCGGAAATAAACTCTTGCATGTATGACCAAATAATTCTTTATAAAAGTGTCGTGTTACACAATGAGGAAAGGAGAGTCTCTTCAACAAATGGATCTCCACATGCAAAAGAATGAAGTTGTACTCTCACCTAATACGAAATACAAAAATGAGCTCAAAGAGGATTAAATATGTAAATGTAAACCCGAAATCTTTATACTCCTAGCAGAAAACATAGAGAAAAACTTCAGGAAATTGGCTTTGGGCAATGATTTATTGGATATGACACCAAAAGTACAGGCACAGCAACAGAAAATAGACAAATAAGACTACATCAAACTTAACTTCTACACGGCAAAACAAACAATCAACAGAGTTAAAAGGCAACCTAAAAAATAGAAGAAGATGATTGCAAATCATATATCTGTTAAGGGGATAATATCTAGAATATAAAAGGAATTTTTACAATTCAACAACAAAAAACTAAATAACCTGATTAAAAATTGGGCAAAAGACTTAGACATTTTTCAAAGAAAGATAGACAGTTGGACAATAAGTACATGAAAAGATGCTCAACATCACTAATTTTCAAGAAAATTTAAATCAGAACCAAAATGAGATATCAATTGCTACCAACAGAATGGTCTCTATCAAAAGAACAGAAAATAGCAGGTATTAATAAGGATAAAATAAGTCTGCATACTTGACCACTTTTTCTTGAGAATATAAAAATGTGCAGCCATTATGGAAAACAGTATGGAGCCCAAAAGGTTAAAAATAGAATTACTACATGATCCAGCAATCCAAATTCTGGGTATATATACAAAATAAGTTTTGTGATGCAAGGAATGGGGGTCTTGTTCTCTTATTTAGATGGAATGGCAATGGTGCAATCAGAGCTCACTGCAGCCTTCAATTTCCGGGATCAGCTGATCCTGTCTCAGCTTCCTGAGTAGCTGGGAATTCAGGCACATGCCACCATGCCTTGCTAAGATATACAAAATAAGTCAAAGCAAGATCCTGAAGAGATATTTGCACACCTGTGTTCATAACAGTGTTCTTCATAATAGCCAAGAGGTAGAATCATCCTAAAAGTCCATGGGTAGTAAAGAAATTGTAGTATATACACACAGTGGAATATTATGTAGCCTTAAAAGAGAAGGAAATTTGTTAATGCTACAGCAAGGATGAACAACTAAGACATGCTGAGCAAAATAACCCAGCTACAGAAAGAAAACCACTGTGCGATTCCATTTGTTTCAGGTACCTGACATATCAAAATCATACCAACAGAAAGTAGAAAGGTGGTTACCAAGGGTTGGTGGGAGAAAACAGTTTCAGGGTTGCAAGATGAAAAAGTTCTACAGATTTGTTGCACAACAAAGCGAATATACTTAACACTACTAAACTGTACAGTTAAAAATGGTTAAGATAGTATATTTAATATTGTGTTTTTCATTCTAGTGAAAAAAGAAATATCCTAATGTCAATGAAAACTGATTATCTTTGCTTGTAATTAAAGAAATACAAATTAGAAAAAAGTTATTTAAATAAAAAAATCAAGAGTTGTGATTAACGATAGATTTGAAATCAAAGAGATAATTAATAGATTGCTATATAATCATAAATAAATTATCCTGAACAAATGTCAGAGAAATAAAAGGATAAAATTTGTCAGGGTGCAGTAGCTCATGACTGTAGTCCCAGCACTTTGGGAGGCCAAGGTGGGTGGATGCTTGAGCTCAGGAGTTTGAGACCAGGTTGGGCAACATGTGAAACTCTGTCTCTACCAAAAAAAAAAAAAAAAAGCTGGGTATGGTGGTGTGCACCTGTAGTCCCAGCTACTTGGGAGGCTGAGGCAGGAGGATCATTTGAACCAGGGAAGTTAAGGCTGCAGTGAGCAAGATTGTACCAATGCAGTCCAGCCTGGGCAGCAGAGTGAGACCTTGTCTCAAAAAGAAAACAAAATAATGAAACTTTAAAGAGTATTTAAGTAAAATGGAGAATGAAATAAAATACTCTAATAAGTTTCTAATAGGAATTCCAGCAATAGAGAATAGGAACTGGAGTTAAAACAGTATCCCAAAAGAAATGACTGAGAATTTTAAAGTATTGAAGATGAGCCCTCAGATGGAAACTTTATACTAAGTGCTGAATTACATAAATAACAAATTGAAACCTAGATACATTATAATAAAAATGTAGACATCTAGAATTAAAAGTTTTAATAAAATATTTGTGAAGGACAGACAAAGTGATAGAAGACTTTACATTAACATTAGGCATCAGAAGTCAATGGAGTTACATTTTTTAAAGTTTTAAAAATTTTTGCCAAGCTGGAGTGTCTATGAATTGATAGCGCATCAATTTTCATTTCTGTGACTACTTCTAAGTATGGAGATCTTTTCATACATGGGTGCTATCCCTGTTTCTGGGTTTGTGAATTACCCAGTTATGTCTTTTTGGTCATTTTTCTACTGGAGCTTGTTTTTCTATTTTAAATTATATTTTAGGAGTTCTTTATAAATTCGGAAAGTTTTTTTTTTTTTTTTTTTTTGCTAGCCAGTTGTGTTGCAAATAATTTTTTCCAGGTTGTGGCTTAAAACAAACTTTAAAAGATGATGTCGTTTGATGAAAAGCAGTTTTCAATTTAATGTATTTAAACATATTGCTTTCCTCTCCCCCCGCCCCCATATACCTTTTGGTTTTATGTTTTGGACAATAAATTTGTCCCGGCTTGAAGGCATAAAGATATTATTTTTCTAAAGGTTTAAAGTTTTGGTATTCATACTTTTATCTACTTGGCATTAATTTTTGTGTAAGAAATGAGGTGTAGATTCATTTCCATATTATGTTATTAGATATCCAACTATCCCGAGACCACTTATCTAGAGTTTTTCTTTCCCACTGATCTTCCATGCCAGCTATTTTTCTACTTCAGGAATGTTTTTGTTATGCCTGTCCGTTTGCTTTCACACAGAAACTTTTGAGTCATTTTGCCAATTTCCTTTTGAAATTTTAATGCAAATTTCACTGACTTCGAGAATCAACTTGAGGAATGCTGACTTCTTCACAATAAAGAATTTTACTGTTATAAACATAGTACCTCATATAATAGTAAAAACCTAGTACATACATAGCATATTGATATAAACATAGTATATTACTTTTATTTAGAACTTCTTTAATGTGTTAAGTATACATTTTCTAATTATCTCCTCAAAGTTCCTTTATGTATTTTATCAGATTTATTTCTCAGTATATTTTGTTTATTGATACTGTAAATGTTATTTATATTAGTCCATTTGCATACTGCTGATAAAGACATACTCGAGACTGGGCAATTTACAAAAGAAAGAGGTTTAATTGGACTTAAGTTTCCACATGCCTGGGGAAGCCTCACAATCATAGCGAGGCAAGGAGGAGCAAGTCACATCTTAGGTGGATGGCGGTAGGTAAAGAAAGGAGTGCTTGTGCAGGAAAACTCCCCTTTTTGTAACCTTCAGCTCTTGTGAGATTTATTCACTATCACAAGAACAGCACTGGAAGGACCTGCCCCCATGATTCAATTGCCTCCCATAGGGCCTCTCTCACAACACATGGGAATTCAAGAAGTGATTTGGGTGGGGACACAGCCAAACCATATCATTATCTTTTCTAAAATTATTTTTTACATGTTCATTACTTACAAGTGAAAATGCCTTTGGTATTTGTATATTGATTTCACACCTAACAATCTTGGTAAATTCTTTTATTGATTAATAACATGTTTTGGATTATGTTAGAGTATCAATAATAGGCAATCATGTTATCTCTGAATAATAATAACATTTATTATTTTTTTGACTCAGTTTGCTGACATTTACTTGTCTTTTTCCTCTGAAATACAGTACCATGAACCATTTTAAAATCACTACTTTCTTTGAAAGGCATTGTCCTGTGGTGTATTATATCACAGTGTGAAAATGTACCGTAATTTGACTATCTTCCTCTTGGAAATATTTATGTTGTTGCTATTTTTATGTATTTTTTTACTATTATAAAAAAAGTTGGGATTTTTTGGTATATAAATCTTCTCAATAACATCTTAAGATACACCTTAATAGTAAAATTCATAGTACCAAAGAGTGGAATCAGTTTTAAAATCCTCAATATACATTGCCAAATTAACTTTTCAGAAAGGTCACTACAATTTATTGACAACCGGCAGTGTATGAAAACATCTCTCTCACCACATCCTCATCAGTATATGAGGTTAGCCTTTATTTTCTTTGGCTAATTTGATAGACAAAAGTGATGTCTCATTTTCATTTGCATTTATTTGATTACTAGTGAGGTTGATCTTTTTCACAAAGTAGTTTTCAAGCTTTTGGTGTTTTCTCTCTTTTGACTTTAATGGAGTCTCATGGGTATAAAATTGTGTCTCATCAACATGAAAAAGTTGATAATAGATATTAACCCTTTATAATCTACTTGTATTATACTTTTATTAATATCTTTTTTATAACTCATAAAAGTTTTTTGTTCTTGTATTATTAAGTCTATCAGTTATTTCATTGATTAATTTCTTTTATTGCTTTCTGCATCATTAGAAAGTATGCCCAATATTTTCTCTTGGATTTTCATAAGATGAAATGGAACTTGTCTGCACCATAATTTTATATATTATTAACTAGCACTAACTCATTTTCAATTTTTTTCTAAGATGAAGTTACAGATCTTGGGTTATGTTATTTTTATTTTTGCATCCACAAGGCTTGGCACAGTACCTGGTACATAAAAGCTATTCAAGAAATATTTATTGAATAAATTGGATGTTGTATGTTTGAAATTTTTCTATGACTTTAGCTTTAAATATAAACAGTGTTTTTTGCTTTATTAGCTTGGTAACTCTCAAATATTGCAGAAAGATAATACTTGGAATCCTTAGCTATTTTTGATACTTCTAAACTCTCTTTGAGTTTAACTTACCCTTATTAACTCTCAAACAGCCCGCTGATCATCAGCATGCATTAAGTAGAGCTTGGGGGTATGGCCTGTGGTCATGGAATAGTAATTTTCTCTGTGTGAAGTGACATTTGTACATTAGGTACAGAAGCTCTAATTTTTACTCTGTTTTTGACCTCTGATCCCCATACTCCAACCAAGGAAGAGAACTACTTGACTGAGTTAGTTGAGTTGAACTGATATACTCAGGGTCTTCAGATCATTACTTCTGGCAGGGAAATTTTATTTGTATTTTAAAACATAGCTCAAATATTACACCTTCTTACTTCATCTTTCCTTCCCCTACAGAATGAGTGGCTTCTTCATCTGTGTCCCCATAAGTCTTAACACATTAAATTAATAATCAATAAAAACAAACATTTGTTCAATGCTTACACATCATGTTAAAATATTTACATGCTCTTCTTTAATGCTCACATTTGTTCTATGGGAAAGAAACTATCATTGCCCTCAGTTATTCAGAAGAGGATAAAAGATTAGCAGGAACTTGTCCAAACTCACACTGCGGCTAAGCGTCTACATTAGAAATAGGTTTTTTTTGACAGCAAAGCTGAAGCTCCTAATTGTCTCTTACATCACTGCCCTTTAATACATTACCCTTAAGAACACAAATGACAATATATTGAATCTTGTGTGTCTAATACCTAGTCTGTTCCTGAAATTTAGAAGGCATTCAACAATGAGTTGGTCAATTGAAAAATGGAATATGGCTCTGGGAAGGCTTGCGTAGGGGTGCTTGTTTGGCTGCATACTTACTCAGTATTTCTTGAATGGCCTGGAAGTTTTAAACCTATACAAACTGACCACATGTATGAATTCACATGACCTGTACTTAAGCAAAGAGACAATTTCACCCAATGTCATCAGGGGTTAATTTTAATTTTTTAAAAATACATTCTCCTGACATACACTACTGATGGGAGAAGAATAATTGATTCACTATAAATCATTAAAGACACACGTATAAATTGTGAGTCACAGCATCTCGGTAGTGTGCTTGGCAGAGGGTCTTCAAGTTCAGTTTGCCTTCTGCTTCTTGTTTTCCATTTCTCCTGTTTTGCCTGATAAGGATTTCTGCAGGCAAAAAGAATTTGTGTACCATTTTCCCACTGAGGAATAGGTATAACCAAAAGGCAGCATTTTCTGCTCTTGTTCCTCATTCAGGGGCAAGATTAACGCACATATACAATAAAACTATTGAGCTATTTTAATACTTTTCCTGTCATGCATTCAGGACCCTCTAAAGTTGTCATCAGCTACTGTTTCATTTAATTCTCTGGCCTTCAGGGTAATGTAAGAAAATTGAAGAGATTAGGAGCTATCTCTTTCCTGTTCAATGCATTTGTGTTGCCGTGAATTGGCAGCAACCTTCAATCTCACGGTCGGGGCTCTCCAGGGTCCTCTCACTGATATGACAGCCCAGTCAGCATGACAAATGGCGCACACCCTCTGGCAGGACAGACAGTTCTTCCCTTCCTGCCTCCACAGTTCTCTGAACTAGCAAAGAGGCAATATCTCACCATTTTACTGTGCTGAGCGGCTGCCCCATTATGTTGATACTCTTCAAGTTAATTAGACGATGCAGTTTCTTTGATTATTTCATGTCTACTGACAAAAATGACTTTGATAAGTAGTAAACTGGAATGAAGGAAACCTTCCATCCAGAAAACCACACTTTTAACACTATGCTTTTTGTTTTTCTTTCTTTTTTTTTTTTTTTACCTGTTCTCCTAGTGGAAAATTGTCTCATTTAAAGGTGGAAGCAATTCTACTGACCGGAGCTGCAAAGATCCGGTAAGTCCAATGACCCTAGTTGAAGGATTTGCAGTTTGCAGTTTTTCTTACATGTGTATATATAACAGAAAAGAAAATAGATAACAACCCACTCATACAAGCAGTGAGCAAAGAGGGAAATAGTAGAAAGAACTATTCTCTTTGAAATAAAAGTACATTTTTTTTTTAGCATGGTCAGCCCCTGAATTCATGTTTATATACATATGTGTTTAATCTAAAAGAAAAATTATCAATGGCTTTGAATGCAAAGAATAAATGATTTAACCTTTCTTCGAGTCATTTATTATTTTTCAATGAGAGCGAAGTTCTGGGAATTTGAAGATACATGATAGTTATGTCCTCAAAAATGTATTTTTTCAGGATCACATCTATTGTGGAGACAGCAGTACTTATAAAAAAGATAAGAGCTGCAATTTTCTTTCACACCATATACTTTACCTGTTTACATGAAAAAGGCCAGAATCCTTCAGAAAACAAACTGGACAGTTCTCTGTCCTTCTACCCCTTCATATTCCCTGGAGCTTCACATCCTCCCTTCTGCTCCTGTGCCCATAACTTCCCACTCGGCATTCACCCAGCATGGCTTAATCTCAAAGTTCTGGCTGTTGAAGGAAATGAAGCTATAGAAATCATGGGTCAGAAAACCTCATTCAGATAGCACATCCGGTGGCAGCCAGAACACTCGTTTATCCTCCTTACACACGGTCTAAGCATATTATTCTTTTAGCTCGAAAATCTTCTATGATTCTCCAGAAACTAAATAATTAAAGCTCTTTAATATAGCATTCAAGACTCTCAACCACGTGAACTCAGTTTTCCTTCCCAGTCTTAGAAATTTGTGTGTTCTTCTTTCTCTCCCAGAACCATAGGCTTTAGCCACCCAGGGGCATGCATTTGACCTGATCTTTTTGCTTTTTCTCCAGGATTTTTTCCTCCATTCCTACTTACTGTACCTTCCTCCCCTTTGCATGGGCTGTTTCTCTCCCTGTTGTCTCTCATCTCCAAGCTGACTATTCTATGCTCTGCTCAGCAATGCTGTGGCTGGGGTCTGCAAATTACCTTTCCAGATCCACTTATCAGCTGGCTTTCGGTTAGGTTCTGCCAACAGAAGGCCCTTGAGGGATATCGGAATGCAAGGAAAGGACTGAAGTGGCTTCCTTCTTGTTTCCAGTTCTTGCCAGCCTTGCTCCAAGAATGGAGGACAGGAGAAGGTCTCACCACCAGCATTCAGCTGCACAGCTCTGCACCCTCAAAGAGGTCCGAGTGATGCCAGCTCCTGTGTTCTGGTAATTCAGGATCTTCCTTTTGATTTCTTTTTAAATAAAAACACATAAGAGTTGAGAACTTATTGAGTATGGGGACCTGCTCAGACACGAATAATCCAGAAACATATAGGTCCAATGGTTATAAGACAAGAAGCAATTGCTTTGGTCTTATTTGAAGTGAGTCATGAGTCAAGTAGACAAAAATGTTGGAGACGGGGGAATTATTGACAAGACGATAAACAGAAAATCTGCAATATTCAATATTAAATTTAATGGGAATTAAATTTAATCTCCCATTGCTTTACCTTTGTAGTAAAGACTGTCCAGAAACCTTCACTTATATTCCCCAGCCTCTGGAGAACGCTGCTGCTGTGGAGATCTGTGCTAAAGTGTTTTCTCTTTCATTTCAGCTTCTGTTTTCAATTCTTCACCCACTTGTGACAGACGAGACCTGTTGGCATTTGGGTCCAGAGCTCCTTCATCGCTATTCATTTTATTTTTTTCCTTGTAGAGTAAAATGCATTCCTTAACAAGTGCCATGCCATACCATATTGGAACCTGAGGCAAAACAGAAAAAGTCAGTCCTACTGACACTTCTTTATTTAAAATTCTAACATTTTGTTCATATTGGATTTTTTGCATTATTTTGGATTTTTAAAAATATTGCAGTCAGTCCTACTGACACTTCTTTATTTAAAATTCTAATATTTTGTTCATATTGGATTTTTAAAAATATTGCACTAAAGTATTACTTATCTTGCTTAATGAGCATTTTGTCACCCCCTTAAATGTGGTACTTGAGATAACGGGCTCACCTGCCTCACCCCTGTCCAGGCCGTGCTATTAAAGTTAAGACCAAAATTACCTTAGGCTGAAGGTTTTCAGAATTAAATTTAATCTCCCATTGCTTTACCTTTGTAGTTAATTTTAATACTTAGTCCAGGCATTTGTCACAGGATGTAGTTTCTTTCTCAGAAGGACTTTTCCTGATTTTTTTAGGGGTTGTACTAAACGCCTGGTAGAACTTCCAGAGTTTTTGGAGAAAGCATCTCAGGTGCTTCTTGACTTTCTGCTCGATTCCCCTCATACTTCTGGAGAAGCTGTACTTGAGAGAAACCCTCTCCATTACCATAACCCTCCCCTCGCCTGTCTGTCCTTACTGCAGAGGAAGTCTGAGGAGGGCGGGGCAAGTTGGCTTTGCAGGGAATGCACTTTGGGCAGAGGGGACCTTCTCCTTACTTCGCTATGAATACTGGAGGGCCTAAACTGTTTCTCTCTTCCCCTCAGTGGCAGACTGGTGATTGTTTCTTGCCTGAAAGTTACCAAGCTATTGAACCAGTGGACCCGCTAATGATTCTTGAGAAAGGAGACAGTCAGGAGACGGTGGAGCCTGAGACGGGGCACCACGCGGCAGCCTGCCTAGCAACGTGCACTTCCTGTGGCTCAAGCCTGCAATGCTAAAGCCCCGAAGTTTTAAGCTTTCTGATTGGTATTAATGCCATCCCAGCACCCCACTGGGCTGCTTGCTGAGCAGGGGAATCCCAACAGCAAGAGGGTGCAGCGTGGGCCATTTTCCGTGTTGGTAAGCGGCGGAGGAAGAGGGCACACTGATGTTGCAGATCCACTTCCGGGAGCTGTGCAGGGGGAGGTCAGCCCCGTTGCAGATCCACTTCCGGAGCTGTGCAGGGGGAGGTCAGCCCGGTTGCAGATCCACTTCCGGGAGCTGTGCAGGGGGACGTCAGCCCTGTTGCAGATCCACTTCCGGGAGCTGTGCAGGGGGAGGTCAGCCCCGTTGCAGATCCACTTCAGGAGCTGTGCAGGGGGAGGTCAGCCCGGTTGCAGATCCACTTCCGGGAGCTGTGCAGGGGGAGGTCAGCCCCGTTGCAGATCCACTTCCGGGAGCTGTGCAGGGGGAGGTCAGCCCCGTTGCAGATCCACTTCGGGAGCTGTGCAGGGGGAGGTCAGCCCCGTTGCAGATCCACTTCCGGGAGCTGTGCAGGGAGAGGTCAGCCCGGGCGCTTCAGACAGTGAGGGAGGGAGCCTCTTAGGGCGGATCCGGAAGTTGAACATCTTTCCAACAGAGGCTGGCCAGGGTGAGGGAAAGAAACAGTGGCAACCAAGTAAAGGAGAACGCCCTTGCTGCAGACAATCAGGAAAGGGTCCTGATGAAACGGACAAAGTTCCCTTCTCCCTGGCAAGGCATGATGAGATGGGGGTTGTGACTTGAGTCTTCAGGGCCCCGCTGCTGGCGGGAGCAGGCAGAGGACAGGCAGTGTCCAGGGGTGAACGTTTGCAGCTCCTGAAGTCCCGGTGGGCGCGTGTTGCTGCGTGCTCCTTTAGTTTTGCCGTGGGTAGGTGGCTTGTGTGACCCCTGCCTTATGGCCAGGACAGAGGGCTTTCTGTATCCCGGGTTTCTTGCCTCGGCGTACCGGAAGAGTCAGATCACACGTGCGCTGGGAGAATGAGTGCAAGGTTTGATTGAGTGGAAGTAGTTCTCCAGCTGCTCTCCTCCAACTGCCCCAGCCAAACTCTGCGTAGTTCCTCCAGTCGATGGCCTGCCGGCCTGCCGGCATCTATCTGTGCTCTCACACCAGTGTGTTCCTCTCGACGTCCAGCCACTTGTGTCTTTTTCTGCTGATGTGTTCCTCTCCACGTCCAGCTGCTTGTGTCTGTGCCCGCTAGGGTCTCGGAGGTTTTTATAGGCACAGAATGAGGGTATGGTGGGCCAGGGTGGTCTTGAAAAATGCAACATTCGGGCATGGAAACATAAATGCCTGTCTTCACCTAGGTCCGTCGGCACAGGCCCAGGGGCAGAACCCTCGCCAGGGATCCACCTTTGTCTACCCAACACTTCCTACCTTTCTCCTGTATCCCTGACACAGAGGACCGGGCTCCATAGAGGGAGGGGAGGTGCAAGAGAGCAACCACTTGCTGGATGGGCCTGAGAGACTCCTGCCATCCACCCTGGGTAGAAGAGGAGGATATGACATGGATCAAGTGTAAGATTTAGGTTTTAAGAATGGGACTGAATCCTAAAGAATCAGTATAAGACTATTCTAACACCCAGAAGAGATTAAAAGGTTATGGGATTGAACTGAGATTCTTTAATAGAACTGATGATCCAGCAGGGGAAGGGGTTAAAGGGAGCAGAACTAGATGTTAGTTATTTAAAAAAAAAAAAAATCTATCTCTGTACCCCCAAGGATTTGAGGCTCTCAGCAATGCAGTCACATGCATCCTCATTAGAGGATTAGAAGACAGATTTTCTCATCTCTCTATGCCCAGTTGCACTAGAGCAGGGCACTATATAAGAAAGGCAGATATTGTGGACTAGAACAAGCCCCGCACGCTGAGCAGAAGAGCCTGGCTTGAGTTCTTCCGTACAACACTTAAATGTTCTATAGCTAGTTTATCTTTCTCTTTCCTTACCACTAGGTTTGATCTTCTACCTTGATGTTAATTTTCAGTAATCTCAATGTCTAATTATTTCCATATGTTTTTTATTGTTAGATTAAGAAGTAACGATATTGTAAAGGTGTTATACAATGTGGAAAGGTAATTTTCTTTCAATTACTGCAAATCCTTTGTGGGACCAAGCAGGTTGTGAACATGGACACAAATGATAATAACACATGACAAAATTCTATCCTTATGCCTTGAATAAATCCCTTAAATATTTTTACACCCCAGTTTTCTCAGCTGTCAAAAATAGGAAATATTTATACAAAGAGATCACATGTTAAGAGGGTTGAATAAGGTGAAAAGTTTCAATAAGCCGTCAAATGCTATTCAAACATAACATGTTGTTATTCTTATAATTTATAAGTATTTGTTAAATCATATTGCCCAGGGATCTAGAGATAGAGTTAATAAGAACAGAAATAATATAATTCTACCATGACATAGGCATGGTGGTCAACATTAAATTGGAGAAATCCTTTGCATTTAATGTTCTAGAATGTAAATCAAAGCCAGTATCACCAAAGACATTTTGAGTGGGCAGAAATCTTCAAGGTGATCTGGCCCAGTTTTGAACATTCGGGGCTAAAAAAGTGAGAAAAATGAGGCTAAATGCACAGAATCAAGCCAAAGCAGCCCTAATTAGTATAGATTATTGAGCAGAAGTCCTGGTAAGGTTTCATTTGAAACAACGGTTTAGGTTGAGTTTAAAGATGACTGATTTTATCTAACCTCTGTGCTGTCATTAAGGTTTAGTGGGCGCAAGGATTTGCCGAAGTCATGAACATTACCAGGGGAAGACTGCGACCTTGAACTGGGTCTCCTGTCCATTGACCACCATTCACAACATGCAGCTCCACTTTCCCGAGTCAGATTTGAAGTTCTTGGCTTTAACTCAGACTTTGGCCAGGCAAGCTAGACACTGGGCTGTTCCCCATCCACTTTGGTATAAACAGAACATTTTAAGAGGAAGCAGATTACCTTTTATAACAGAACATAGATAGGAAAGACAAGAATCCAGAGTAGAACTAGGTGAGAGAATGGCCTTGGGAACCTGGGTGCATAAGTAGAATTCTATCAATTTCATGCACACAAGGGATTTTCAGGGTTTGAAGTTCCAGATGACTGCCACCCATAACCAAGAAAAATTAGATTTGCCAAAATTAATAGAATGTAACATGAATGATTTGATTCACTCACATTAGTTGCCAAATAGTTTTTTCTGGGCTTGGATTAACATAGAAGTAGGGAGGCCTGTAGAGAGGAAGATGTATGAGAAAGAAATGGCCCCAGAAGTGGCCCCTGGACATGAGAGGAAGCAGAGGCGTTTACATACAAGTTACATCCAGGAGATACTCTTATTGCTAAGTACAGACTTGTCTTTTTGCAAGTGAATAAGATAGTTTTATGGAAGATGGCAGTGTCTTGAGGTGGGGATACCTCTGACTTCCAAAAATATCACTATGGGATACAGTGGTAGATGTTGGATGAAGAGTTTCTCTGATAGCTCACATAGAAATTTCCTAATAAAGTTGGTAGGGGCTCATATCCTTCATTCTTCTCCACTGACACTTCTGTGTCTTGCCCAGATACCTTCCTTGATGGCCTCCTGGTGGGTTTATCTGCTGTTCGTCTTGTCACATGAGTCTGATCTCTGCTCAGCATTCACAATAATCTTGCAGTGAGGCAAATCCTACACGGTTACAGTATTACCAAACCTAACATGTTCAGTGACTTCTTTCCCTTGCCTTTGAGATAATATCAAAACACTGCATTCAGATTACAAAGCTCTATGAATTGGCCCCAGATCATGTTCCTGGTTTATCTGGCCCCTGCATCTCTCAAATCTTTGCTCTGAGCTCCATTTTCGGAGGTGGGAACACACCTTGTTCTCAATGCTTGGCCTTTCACCTAGTGTTTGGCCTGGAAATTTCCTCCCTCTTCATCACGCAGTTCCTCAGATCTAACTGCTATCTCAGCAAGCCAAATGTAACGTCAGTAGTCAGGTGAATATTTTTCAACCATCATTAGCAGTAGCAATATCAGACACTTACTTTGTCCACATCATGTGAGAGATATGTATGGGGAAGAGAAACACAATTATTAATAGAATGGCGGAAAATCCAAATAGGTGATGGGGAGAAGCCTAGACCACATTGCAGTGAGACCTTGGGGGCAGTTCCCAGTTTTTTTTACTTACTAGCTGAGTGCATTTAGCAAGTATTTTACTCATAAGTCAAAACACTAAAGGGCAAAGAATTATTAAAATGGGGGATATTGGAATAATATCTCATGAAAACACTATGAATTAAGATCATGTTTATGAATATGCTTTAAAAACTGTAAAACGAAGTACACATATATAATGGAGCTTATAGCATCTTTGGTGAAGCTGCATAGAATAATAAAATGCATCTGATTATGGCACGTGCTAGCATAAAAAACAAATGCTTTAGGAGACGCACAAAAAAGTTGACTTTCTTGTTTCCGTCCTGGGCAGCCTAATTGTATGGGTCCTTGCCATCATGTTCCTGTGGTCATCAGTATGTGATAGCTACAGGTAGGTGTCAGAGAGCACCGGAGAATTTGCTGTTCATTCTTAAGTCTCCATTTGCTCCCTTCTGGACTTAAGGCATATTATAGAATTACTATAACTCAACGGGTCTCCATCTGCAAATGAGGGATAAAATTTGCCAGCTGTCTTCTACTCTCCCTGGGAGAAACTGAGGTTTAATAATATAATGAACATTATTCTCTCCATATGCACTCTACACCCTTGGCTCCTGTGGTCTTCAAAAGGCTTTCCATAGGCATAATTGCAGATTCTCAAAAATCAAATTCAACAGTCAGAAGGCAAGCCACATGCCAGCGACTATTCATCACAGATTAATATTAACTCCCATTAGTTAATGTTTTCTATTAGCAATTGTACAATTAATCAAGAACAATATGTCACAAGGCACAGCCAGCTGTGAGTGGATAATTGGGATGTAGGTGGCTTGCCTTCAGTGGCCACTATGTCACCTCTACTTGTCTTGTCAAAGCTTCCTATTTCTTCTGCCTCTTCTTTCTCTGGCCATCAAATCTGACAATAATTCACATAAAGACACTGGGAAAGCACATAGGTAATTTCTGGGCATAGAGGAGAAGTTGCCATTTTAAAGAGGGTTGCAGGAAGAGGGTACTGCTTAAAATAAAGTCACCACATGTTCTCACTTGTAAGTGGGAGCTGAACAATGAGAACACATGGACACTGGGAGGGGAACATCACATACTGGGGCCTATTGGGGTGGTGTAGGGCAAGGGAGAACATTAGGGTAAATAGCTAATGCATGCTGGGATTAATACCTAGGTGATTGGTTGATAGGTGTAGCAAACCACCATGGCTCACATCTACCTATGTAACAAACCTGCACATCCTACACATGTACCCTAGAACTTAAAATAGAAATTTTTTAAAAAATAAAGTCAACCAGCCGTTAATAATGATAATAAAAAGAATAATAGTAACAATAGCAGCTCTTACTTATTGAGCACCAAGTGTGTAAGGCACTGTGAAGAATGAAGACTATCAGAAATTGTCCACGATTCAGAAGCTTACATTTTCCTTGGACTGATGTGGTCCCAGTTACTCAGGAGGCTGAGGTGAGAGGATCACTTGAGCCTGGGAAGCCAAGGCTGCAGTGAGCTGTGATCATGACACTGAACTCCAGTCTGGGCAATAGAGGGAGAGAGATCCTATCTCTTTAAAAAGATGATAATGATGGCTGGGCACGGTGGCTCATGCCTCTAATCCCAGCACTTTTGGAGACCTAGGTGGGTGGATCACCTGAGGTCAGGAGTTTGAGATCAGTCTAGTCAACACGGTGAAACCCTGTCTCTACTAAAAATGCAAAAATTAGTTAGGTGTGGTGGCAATGCCTGTAGTCCTGGCTACTTGGGAGGCTGAGGCAGGAGAATTGTTTGAACCCGGGAGGCAGAGGTTGCAGTGAGCTGAGCTCACGCCATTGCACTCCAGTATGGGCAACAGAGCAAGACTCTCTCTCAAAAAAGAAAAAATGATAATGATACATTATTAATTGCAAAGTCTGTCATTGAGTCAATAATGACAATGGCAATTTGGAATAGGAGTCAACGCTATCTCATGGAGAAGGCGAAACCTGAGTTGGATACAACCCATGCATCGCCTTTAGAAAGGTGCAGAACATTCTAGGTGATGCCATAAGGTATGATGTGAATGGGAGGCTGGAGGTGGAACAGAACAGGTATAAATCAGTTTTTCTGGAGCAGAGGATTTGTACCGAGTGTAACAGATACCAGACCAAAAGGGACCTGAGTCCTCAGTGTTATATATTAGCACCTTAGAAAGACAGATCTGGCAGAGATATGTGGTAGGGCTAGAATAGGGAGAGATCAGCAACAGTAAGCGAAGTTGAGAAGAGACACTTTAGGCATCAATGAGAAAGAAATTTTGGATTCCTGGGAACCTCTTAAATCTGCTTATGCATATAGCAGGTCTTTTCAGTAGATTTTCTTCCCATTCTCAGAGCTAAATGTGAAGGGAAACGCTAATGCCCTCCCAGAATGCAGAGATAATGGTGTGCAAAGTTATAGGTGGAATTACTTAGTGGAAGTACTGGAAGAATTTCTAAGGGAAAAGTCGCATAGCGGGTGCACATGCCTGATGATAGCAAAAATGGGATGTGTGTGACTGAAAATCAGACACATCCCTCCTCAGCCACAGAGCTTTTTCCTTCACATTTAGTTGTACATTTGCAGCTTGTCAGGACAGGACTGCTATCTTTTGAGTATTCAGCCGTCAACCTTTAGGGTGGAATTAGTTCCACTTTAATTTCCTGATAACACCTAAATTAAGGTAAGAGTTCTAAATACTTTATTAATAATGTACACTGTAATTAATAGAAATTACTTTTCCAGCATGTATTATTAAGGATGTGTTCCAACATGTATTTTTATGTTTTCCAATTTACTTGCTTAGAAAACTGGTTGCTGTTTCCACATCTTGCCAGAACCTGCTCCTGATCGACTCTTTTCAATATATGGAGGTAGACTCTTCACTTTAGATTTGAGAAGAAATATTTCATCACTTCCCCATTTGGCTCTCTGTTAAAATAATTTTTTGTTCAGATAAGTCCCTTCATAAATTTGCTTGAAGTCAGACACTTCAGCCCTAACATTTTACCCTCCAAATGACTAATTCTTTACAAGTTTAGCTTGTCAGTCTACACTTCTAAATATGATGAAAATTGGAATTTCTGGCTCCAATTTGAATTTAAATAATCAATAGGATGCCTGCTGCTTTTTGTTTTGTCAAGTTTTAGAGTTCAACATTTCTCATCTGGCTATTTTTGGTCTGGAATTAGCTTCAGTTCTAACCTAGCAGGAAGGTAAACTGAGGCAGTAGAGTGCTAATTACCTTCTGGAGACACCAGAGTGGCTGAAAGGCATGGGATCCTCAGCCCGGCTGTTGTGTTCAAATCCTAATCTTGAACTTCCCCAGTGAGGGACAGTGGCCAAGTACTCATCCTTTATTTTTCTTTTTTTTTTGTTGTTAATCTATAAATAGGGCTGTTCACAGGGCTATCATGAGAATTTAAGGAGCCAATTTGTAGGGAGAGCTAAGATGAAAGCTCAGCACAAAGTAAGTACTGAACAAACTTCATTAACTTTTGCTTTCCAGGGGCCCCTTTTCCCAACTCTACCCCCAACTCAGAGGAACTATGTCCTGATGTTCACATTAAAGCCATGTAGGAGCTCCTGATACTTTTTTCTAAATAATTTTCTGTTCAATGCATGCTAAATGTGTGCATGGAGAGCTTGCCGGGCTACTATCACCTGGTGATCTAGGGCTCAGGTTTCTGCAGAGAGTTGGAGAAGAATTAAGCAAATAGGAGCCCTTCAGTGCTTTTTGGCCTTTGAGGTTTAGCAATGAGAAAGAACACTGAACTAGCTTTTGGTTTAGCAATAGACAGTCTCTAGCCACATGCTGCTGTAGACTCTGCAGACCTTGCTTCAGTCCAGTGAGTCGTGATTCCTTGATGCCTTTCTCTTTCCTGCCACATGTCCAGACATTAGCAGATTCCAACTCTTGTAACTCAAGCCACTCTTGTCTAGTGACTTGTGGGGTGTTGTAAAGCAGACTGGATTAGATGCATACTGTTTTTCCCCCCTCTAATCATTAGTAAAGGACTTCTTTTTCTTTCTTCCAAAAAAATATTTTGAATTCCAGGGCAAAAGCTTGACATAGTTCCCTAGTATCATGGGACCAAAGATGGATTTCTCTCAGGGGACCTGAGGAGGCCATCAGTGTAATTTATTTCTGTCTCAATGCTCAGTAATGGATGTGACCTTGTGTCTCTCAGGGCTCTCTTAACACTTGTGGCCCTGGATATGAAGAGTTAAACATTCCACTCCTCTGTAGAGAGATGTAGATACCTTGACATTCAGAGGCACAGTTCCCAACCTAATCCTTTCTAAATCAGATTAGTCCATCCCATCGCTGACAGTTCACTGACGAGTGCATTCCTCAAAGAGAATCTCATCTGCGATGCAGAGCACTTGCTGCAGTTTTATAGTATCAGAGTAGTAATTCATGCCCTGAGTAATAAAGAAACTCATTAAATGTAGAATCTCAGTTCTTGCTTTGTACTTAGACCTCCCAGCAGTTTAACTTATGCATAATGAGTCTAAATACTTTAAGGGATAATATAAAAATTATCTACTATTCTCTCATATCTAAAATTGTGCATTTGTTCCCCCTTCGCTACGTTGCTAACATAACTAGGAAACAATATATTACCCTAATTACATGTTATTTATTAGAAAAGAAGCAAATAAGTCATTTGGAGACAAATCCCTGTAGTTATTCATGGAACTGCTTTAGATGACAAAGATAGAGTAAAGCCAGCAGTCTTTCATTATATTTATTACACACTCTTTGTGCTAATGAACAATAACGGGCTTCACTGAAATAATGGTCTCAGCTCCAAGTTGTACGGAATGCTATATGGGCCATATTTATCAAGGGCAAGTCAGGGCTTTACTTGTCCTTTGTTCTTTGCTTTCCATTGGAGGAAGAGGGTGGAAGACAAACAAGAGAAGCTTGGGAGATTTTAATAAACACAATGAGAACTAGTTAGCATATTTAAAAAAAAAAGTCTTCCTGCCACCTCCAGCAGCAATGCACTCCTGAAAGAAAATGATCACTTATTGTTGTATATGAATCCTGAGTAGCACCTTCATTCCTTACCTGAGCAGACATGAATGCATGTACACAAATATGTCTATCTGGAAATGGGAAATTTTAAGTAAAAAGTTTGTTTAAGATTTCCCTAAGATATTTTAAATATTTGTTACTGATCTCATAAATTGGTTCAAGAAACTAATATAGGTCTTGCTTTATAGTGGAAAACAAAACATGTTTTAGAAATTGCAACCTAAAAGATCACAGAGATTTTCTTTTTTTTTCTTATTTTGAGACTGAGTCTCACTCTGCCACCCAGGCTGGAGTGCAGTGGCACAATCTCTGTTCACTGTAACCTCTGCCTCCTGGATTCAAGTGATTCTCCTGCCTCAGCCTCCTGAATAGCCGGGATTATAGGCATGTGCCCCCACGCCTGGCTAATTTTTGTACTTTTAGTAGAAATGGGGTTTCACCATGTTGGTCAGGCTGGTCTCGAACTCCTGACCTTGTGATACACCTGCCTTGGCTTCCCAGAGTGCTGGAATTACAGGTGTGAGCCATCATGCCCAGCCAAGATCACAGAGATTTTCTATTAACTTGATGCCAGAGGAGTTAGGGTAGAGGGTTATCACAGGAGAAAAACTTTTTAAAAATGCACAAGGGAAACCAGTTTTTCTCTATATGTCACGTATTTTTATTATGGCTCCTGCTGCATCTTCAGAAGAAGAAAATCTCCAGCATGAAGACAAGAAGTGATCCGTTTTGTATCCATGTGTTTTTAAGAAAGCTGTTTAAAGTCGTGATGGCTGCAAGAGCAAAAACATTTTTATTTCCCTTCTTTTGGAATAATTGAGCCAATATGTTAACACTTAAAAGTGTTACCTCATGGATAGTACCAGAACTGTGTTTGAGGATTAAACCACAGATAACAAAAGAGTGCAGGAAAATCTGGGAGGGAAGGACGCCAAGAAAGTCAGCTGGGACCGTCTCTTCTTTTGAATTAGCAGTTACCCTTCAGTTGCTTTTTATTCAAACATTTGTCTAGTTCCTCTTCAGAGCTGTTTAGTGCACTCTCTCCCGCACAGGAGTATGCAGCAGGATTTCCCATCCCAGATCAGACCGCTGGTGCATGCAGCGGGTATGCTAACACTGGCAACCTTCCAATAATGAGGCATCAAGGCAAACCATCAACAAAGCATGTTGCCGATTATGTGAGGCTGTGAACAGGGTTACACAGGAGAATGGTGCAGGCACGTTGGGGTGGGGAGACCAGGCGGGTGGGAATGAACAGTTTAGAGTTAGGCATAAAATTCTGCTGAAGAACTCACTTACCCATTTCTCCACTAAATCTTCTAAGCTTTTCACAAAGATCAAATGAAGTTAGTTTGTTAAATATCTATTTTGCAAAACCTGTCTCTGAGTTGAGGGCAATGAGAGGAAGCAAAGCCAGGCTAGCTCTGTAAATCCTGTTAGAAGGGTAAATCCTGCTGAATTTTTTCCACGCCTCTCTTCTCAGGTCCCTGGGTGACATGTTTTGGAGTCTTGTGAAGTGACTCCAAAGTGACTGTAACAAAGGGGACCGTGCCACCTAGTTTGCTTCAAAGTTCTGATCATACCTGTTGTCCTGAAGGCATGATTAATAGCCACATCCCTTTATTCTCAAAGTGTTCTAGTTTGGACAATAAATCCTGTAGTTACTCTAGCTATAACCAGAACTCCACCTTAGGCAACTGAATATACAAGGAAATATCCTAAGTATTTTTAAAACTTTTAGAAATATTCATCCCTACTCTGTAACTATTAGGGATGGGGGTTTAAAGAAATCATTCAAATTTGACTATTCTGATTAACTGCTTTATGCGGAATAACTAAGAATGCAACTTTCAAAGAGATTAGGAACTACTGTCTTTTAGAGTAACCAAACCAGAATTGGCCAAAAAAAACCACTTTGATGTTGGTTGTTTTCCCTTTGCTTTAATAGCATTTTGACTTTTGAGCAATGTCAGAGTTACATGAGATCACAGGTCCATGACAGAGCAAATGGTCACAACTCCTGCGGAATCCTTTGCTTCTCTTAGAGGAACATTCAAAATGCGGTGGTCTTGACAACGAGTAGAAAGAAAAAGACCCCCAGGACAAAACTCCTCAGAACTCTGGGCTTGCTCAAGGCTTTATTTGCGTTAGGGCTGGTTGGAGGGTAGTGCATATTGGGCTTTTCTTCCGAACACCCAGGTTCTCAGTGAATACTTTCCTCTTGAGCCACAATTAGATTGCCTGATTATTTCTGAGTTTCATTTCTTATTGGACCATCAAACCTAACTGGGATTTCAAAGCCATAGGACAGGCGTCCCCAAACTTTTTACACAGGGGGCCAGTTCACTGTCTCTCAGACCACTGGAGGACCGCCACATACTGTGCTCCTCTCACTGACCACCAATGAAAGAGGTGCCCCTTCCTGAAGTGCAACGGGGGGCCAGATAAATGGCCTCAGGGGACTGCATGCAGCCCGCAGGCCATAGTTTGGGCATGCCTGCCATAGGATTATCACATAAGAAAGACCCCAGTTTTGGTCTGTGAAATATATTGTCTGGCAGATTTTAATTGGGATAAATTTATCAGTCTAATTTATGGCAGAAGTCTCATGATTAAATGCTTAATAAGATTAAGCAGATCAAAACAAATATATGGTACAACATTTGCTTATAGCTTAGATCTATTTTTAGAACACACAACTACTAAAGCACAGGGACTGAGCATTAGCATAGAATCTCTGTTTTAGCGTGACAACAGGATGTTGTAGGGACTATGGAAAAATGGAGACTATGTCACTTGTCAAAAAGGAAAAGCCAGAGTCAGCTTCAGCCATCTGTTAACTTATGGAAATGAGATTCCTTGTCATGGAAATTTTATTTTTGTTTTCAAAAGAAGTAAAAATCTGTATTATTATATAAAATTACCTGCATACTATTGGGACTGGAGCTGTCTTCTTCAATCCCCAGGATTTCTTTGGACCACTGTTTTTCTATCCCCACTTACCTTCACTACCCTCCAAGTGTATTCCTTTGAATCACAAGCCCGAAGAATATTTTATCCATTCTTCCGTCATCCTCCGGTCACTGCCTTTGTTCACTGAAGGAAGATGTTAGCCCATGGCCTAGTGTCTGCCACACCATTTTGAGATACCAAACACTAATATAGATGGTTCCTTCAACACTCTGGCCCCACAGTCGCTTGGCCACCATAAACTCCGTGACATGTCCTCCACTCCACCTTAGTGACTCACTTCTGGGGTCATTCCCTATACCTCGTCAATGCCACTGCCTTCAGTTTCAAATATCCTACTCTCGCTACCACTGCCGAACTTCCAGTTTATTCCCAATAATAATCAGACTCCAATTCAAGCTTCTCAGGGTTATAAAATCCACTGATGGCTCTTGCCAAGTTTAGCTATAATGATCCATTGCACATACCCTCATCTCCCTGACCCACCCACGCCATTATGCTCTCTGGGTCTTAAAAAAATAAATCCTGCAAAATCCATATTTATACATACTCTGCACCTAAACCAAGTAGCTGAATGTGGCTGAAGAAAACACTCAATTGTGTGGTATAAATAGTCTCACTTGAAATTCATGACTCTAAACCTTAAGTGCATTTTCGTGCTTTCCTTTCCTCTGGCATCCACCCTCTCGCTGGCTCCCAGAAAATAAGTTTGCATCGTTTTCTTTCTCTTCAAGCCTACACTTCCGTCTCCTCTTTCAGACTCAGGTGATGATCTTGATTTTTATTTTACTAGGTAAACATAATCGGTAAGAAAGAGCCTCATATTCTTCACCAAAGATCTATCAACTCACTTGCATTCGTACCTTTGCACTAGGCCTGTTACAACAGATAAACTGTTATTGTTCCAACCTAGCACTGTGGGTTTCATCCCCTCTCATCTATTTGAGGACAGCCTCCTACTATTTCATTCTGCTATCTCGTTCTCTACTCCTCTTAACACATAAGTATGTTATCCCTCCTGTTACTAGCCACCCTCCAACCTTTGTCTCAATATATTCCTGCATACTAGCCTTTTCCTCTGCTTTCACAAGAAAACCTAAAAATGTTTTCTGTACTGGCTGTCTTTGTTTCCTTACCTTCCTTTCTATATTGAACCCAACTCAATCAGACTTTCTTCAAGATATGCTTATGAGACAAATTCAATTCTATGACCCACAGTTGCATCTTCTGACTTGGAGGGCAGCAGGTATTACAGCTATAGAGTACTTTATAAATTCTGTGTTCCTAATCTCATTAGTGCTTGACATTAACTCCGTGAGGTAAACAAGGGAAGAGTTAATCTTTCCTTAAGGCAAATGAGAAGAAAGAGACATGGGGAGATTGTATCACTCGCTAAAATTAGGTGGTAAGTAGTGTCTGCATCGCCAGTAATTGAATTCTCCAACACCTCCAGAAAGATGAAGTAAAGAAAGCACAGATTCGTTGTTGTTATTGACATTCATAAAGACTGAAATTTTAAGCTGAAGAGGTCCTCAAAAATTATTGATGTTGGTAGAACACTAGTGAAGCTATTGACTGGCCTAAGGTCACACAGGCATTTAGTGGTAGAACATGGACTTCAGGTTTCCTGACTGCTGGCACATACTCTGTCTCAGACACCATGTCTAAGATTAGAAAATTCAGCACCATGAGCAGCAAACAGTGAACATACGCTTGATATGCAGAGAATTGTTCAAAATCCCAACAACAACAACACAGCAACAGCAGTCACCACCAAACGACTAATGTTCTCAAAATGGGGTCTAAGACTCAGTGACATCAGAACCTTAATTACTGCAAAAATGCTAACTCATGGGTCCCACCCCATTTGTGCAGTATCAAGTTCTTAGGACATGATGGTTAGGAATTTACATGAGAATCTAAAGTAAGAAGTTACTTTAACTAACTCGTTCAGCTGATTCTTATATATGAGCACCATTCTTATAATGTTGAGCACCATTATGTGAATAGGAATGGGCAAACAGTGCAAATTTCAATTCATAATTTCATCTTCAAAAGGAAGATGTCATGTGCTTTGATTTTTCATTAATGAGAAAAAAAGCAGAAGGAATCCAGCTGTTTCTCCTTAATTAGCTCTTAGAGTTCCATTCACTTTTGTTTTCTTTCTCAGTTGAGCATCTTTTTAGTGTTAGGTACTGTAGTGGTACAAACTCAAAACAAGCTGTTCAGTGTGTTTGCAGCTGGGAGTGAGGAAAATGACCTGCCAGTAAGTCATTCTAGAAACTCACATTCTGTAAGCGCTAGGGATGAAGGAGGTTCATTCACCTCTGCTCCTCAGCAAGGGTGGGACCTCTAAGTCAGGGTGAGAGTATCTATGGAGCAGTCGGCAGGCTAGCCTTGTGATGAATAGGATAGGGCAGAGGCCACACAAGGATCCATCTCTGCAAGTAATTTATATTTGTGGACACACATAGAGACTGCCTGCTCTAGAAATTTTACAGGGCTGGATGTTTCAACATCTCAGCAAACTTAGTGATACACGGAATGTTTCTGGATATGATATCCCTTGAAGCCCAGTCTTCTTGTTCCTAGCCCCTTCTCCTTCTCCCTCTGGTTAAACTTAATAAATATGGAGGCAGATCTCTTGCCCGGACCCACATCAAAGACTGGTGTCACCGTTTTAGCATGGATGAAACCTTGATGTCGAAAAAATAGGACCATGACATTATCTTATATACCAAAGAACTAGTGAAATGAGAGCTATATCTTTTGCAAGGTAAGAGTGAAAATGTTTACAAATAACTAGCAGAATATTCAAACCACTATCATTCTCATATTCCTTGCCAATTGGGGAAAATAAATGCTTAAGGGCTGAATTATCCCATCATTTCCTGTGCACCAATAACAGCTCCCAAGCTAGATTGTGAAAATCTTGAGGGTTTTATTTCTTATAAGACTTTTATATCCCTATCAAGCCTAGTTCAGAATTAAATATATCACAGAAATGAAAAAACTACTTGATGATTAATTAACAAAACTAATCGGTTGTTTAATTTATTATTTTATTTTCGGTATATAGATGATGTGAGCATAATACTAAAACAAAACAAAACAACAAAACAAAAAGGGAACAAATCCAGGCAAAGTCAAGTCAAAGATTCAATTCAGTTCAAACCAAATTGATTCCAGCAAACTTTGCTTGGATACCAAGAGTACCAGGGGCTGTTTCTCTCCTGTGTATATATGCCCTTACCTCCGCATGTGTTATAGAGAAGGAGCCCAGGAATTCGGGAGAGAAATATAAATGATTATGCTTTATTGCAGCATTTTCTAATTGAAGATGCTGCAGTTATGAAGAGAGATCCCTCTCTTCATAGTTCATGCATGACTTTTGCCAGGGCCATGTGAACAACGATTGTGCAGCTTGGGCCCAGCACTAGGGTGCCTGAATGAGTGGGTGGATAGGACTGCAATTTAGCACGGATTCAGTACCAGTCCATGCTCCCTGCTGCAGGTCTGCTTTACCAGGAGAACAAGCAGCGTGCCCATTTCTAATTTGTACAACGTACTTTATGGACCATTGTAGTCCTGACCTTAGTGACTTTAATACTTCATCTTGACTAAGAATCCATGCCCTTTTGAGTAGGTTACTTACCACCTGTGCCTGTTGTTTAGACTATATGCTAACCGGGTTTTCTGTTTCATTCTTGCCAGTGTATAAGCTTGCTGATTTACATTAGCACATATAGTTTCTGCAGGAGGTAGGCCCTGGTTTGACTGGATTGCTGTAGAATCTCATCTCTATAGATCTGAGAAAGTGGGGCTAATGTTCTTGTTATACAAATGGAAACAGCCTATATTTTTTCATGAACCGGGATAAATTTAATTAGTTTGTAACAGCAGACTTGCACATTCGGCTTTGAAAATACTCAAATACTTAAAGGACATATTCTTAATTTTACACCACATATCTCTAAAACAGAGAACGGTTCAACGTCTAGTGAACTTTGGATTTTGAAAGAAACACAGTAGCATTTGCCCATGTTGTTCTGACTCAATTTCACATAACGTTGCCAGTTTGCATGAAGTCCAGAATAAGAAAAGGCTCTACCGAGGGCTGAAGTTTTTATGAAAGCTTCTTGGCTAATTGTGCCATATAATCTAGCATTAATTCCATAGACACACCTAATAAAAATGATGTGTGGAGCGTATGAGAGGTCCTGATAAAAATCCCCTCATAGACCCTGAGGATTTTAGAGCAAAGCCATACATTTTGCAGATAACTTCTTTAAAAAAAATTTTTTTAAAAATAGCTCCTGTCTTGTTACAAGGTCCTGCTAGAAATTGAACACTTTTTCCATGTGACACCAAGTTTCTATGGATCCTAGGTTGCCTATCATGGACTGGGTATTATCTGACCCACCAGGCTGTCAAACTGGGAGTATGCGGTGGTCTTCCATTAAGTAGAAGATCAGCCTCAAGCAGGTTTAGAAAACCCAGGTAAGTTGCATGAATAAGTGGCTCAGATTCACATGGTACCTTGTTATTAGGTGAGCTGCATCCCTTGGAACTCCATATAGGGAAGCCTTAACCTTCAGTACCTCAGAAAGTGATTGTATTTGGATATAAAGACTTTAGAAAAAATTAAGTTAAAAAAAGGCTACACAGAGGGCTTTCATTCAATCTTACTGGTGTCTTTATAAGGAGATGAAATTTGGACATACAAAGAGACACCAGGGATGGATGTGCACATGGGAAAGACTGTGTGGGGACCCAGCAAGAAGAAGGTCATCTATAGGCCACGGAGAGAGGCCTCAGGAGAAACCAAACTTGCCATCACTTTTGTCTTGGACTTCTTGCATCCAGAACTGTGAGAACATCAATTTCTGTTGTTTAAGCCACATGGCCTGCAGTATTTTGCTACGGCAGCCCTAGAAAACAAACATATACCTCTTCCAGCTTCATTGTCTAAAACACCACCTCTTTATTTCCTCACAGCTCTGTGCATCAGAAATCCAAGTAGGCTTCATTGGGTTCTCTGCTTAGTATCTCCCAAGGTGAAAATCAGTTTGCCAGCTGGGCTGGGCTTTTATCTAAAGGCTTTAGAGAAGAATAACTTGTGAGCTCTTTCAGGCTGTTGGGAGGATCCTGTTCTTTCCACTAGGTCTGAAGTTTGCATTTTTCTGTAGCTGTTAGCAAGGAAGCCTCTCTGCTCCTAGAGGCCACCACAGTCCCTTTCACATGGTCCCCTCCATCTTCAAGGCCAGCGATGGCACAAATCAGACCTGGATAATCTCCCTTTTGTCATGCACTTGCGATACGATATCACTCTCATGATTAAGGAACTATAACCATGCCAGTGATATTAGATCACAAGTGCTATCCACACTCAAAAGAGAGGGGATTATAAGTGTCAAGGGCCATTAAAGCTTATTCCCAGAATTTCGTCTACCACATTAGTGTCCCGGAAGCATACTGGGAGGGAAATCCTCTCAATGAACAGTCCATCTTGTGGTTGTTCCCTTTGTCTGAAGAAAATATGGCCAAATTATGGATTTTGACTTATGCATGGAGAGTCTAATGATTTGGCCAAGTGGTCCGGAATTTGGAAGAAATAAGAAAGTCCAGGGAAGAGAGGTGTGGATAGAACTCTCCAAATGAGCACAAAGTTGAAAGATTTATGTGTTCTGTGTGAATGTTGAACAAAGGAAACCATTGAAGAGGAGGCACTCTAATCAGGTGGTCATGAAGACCTTTCTGTGGATATGTCAGCCTCTTTACCCTGCCATCCTAATCCTTGCTCGATAAGATGACAAATGAATCATCTATAGCAGTAGGACTAGAGTGGATGCATGAGCTCAAAATTACCTATTTCTTCGCACCGAAACTGATCTAGCTATATCTCCTGCTGGATTTAACCAGCTAGGGCACCAACTACAAGTCCCAAATACGGTGTCTCTCCCTTTGGAAACTAGCCAGCCCCTTGGTGTCAGGTAGATTACTTTGAACTTTTCCCATCATAGAAAGTGCTTTCATTTTTCAGAAATACACTTTGGATTTGCCTCAGCTACCTGCTCGTTTACCATCTCTCCATGGATTTTATTTATTGCCGTGGTATTCTTCTCTACATCGTTTCTGACCAAGGACTCATTTTACAGTGAAGGGCTGTAGCCATCCTTTCAGCCCATGGGATTTGCTGGTTTTACCGTATATGCTGTAATCCAGAGCAGTTGGCCTTGTGAAATATTGGAATGGACCACTGAAGACCCAGGTATCGTGCTGACTGAGTCAAAACTTGGGGCTAGGATAGTATCCTATAAAATACAATATATATTATAAACCAGTGACCAATATATGGTGTCATTTTTTTCATAAGCAGAATACAGACAAAAGAACCACGGGATGGAGATGGGAGAGGGTTCTCTATGTGATACACTGAGAACATTTTTGCTTCTGTTTACAGCAACTTTAAGCTTTGCCAGTTTAGAAGCCTTTGCCCAAAGGATGAATTCTTCCCCAAGGGGACACATGGATCCCACCGAGCTGAAAACTGGGACTGCCACCTGGCCATTTTGAGCTTCTTATGCCATTGAACCAACAGAGGGTTATTATACAGGTTGGGGTGATTTTTCCTGATTATCTATAGGAATTTTAGATTACTTATATATGATGAAGGGATGAGTATATCTGAATCTAGGATTCTCTAGAAAGTCTCTTGTTAATCCCATGTCCTGTTGATATGTTAATGGAAACTGTAGAATTCAGCACTAGTGGGACTATTAATGGTTCACCCTTTCGTAATAAAGGTTTGGGTCACCTGCCAGGTAAAGAATGAAAGCAAATGAATGATAAGATGTGTCAATGTTAATATATTTGTTTTGTAGAAATTTGATTCTTCCTTGTGTGTGACATTTAGACACGAAGGCTGATAGGCAATGCTAATGTCAGTCGATCCGTTAAAACTTGGGGAAGGTTAATTTCTTCTTAATTCTAAAATTAACTCCTAGAAATAAATATAAATAAAAGACCCAATATTTTATTCCTTTTCCCAGGTGGGAGGTCTTTTATGAACCATTCATTACATGAATTTATCATTATGTGTTCCCAAGTTATTGTATGAACATCTACATTGCTGTGATTTAAGTACAAGCCAATACAAATAAAAGACTCAGATTTTCTTTCTGTTCCCTAGCAGGATGTCTTGTTCCACCCCAGGGTAAACACACCCCACGTTGAAGATCACTGACATCGACTGTGGATGATTGTATGCATCAGCTGGGGAGAGGAATGATTTCAGGGATGCCTGAAAGGTCTCCCTGTCCACAATAATGTCTGACCTTCTGAATGTCTGATGTAAAATTATACATTTCCAGACCCAGATCTATGTACACATTAAAATCATTTAGCATCACTGGTAACTGACCAAATTTAGCACTAAGTTTGTTTCTCAGACTATTTCCCCTGATATATGTTGTTGAAGTTGGGGGGCAGGAAGAAGAACGTGTGTGCAGCGACCTGGTGAAAAGGGCTTCAGCAAGGGAAATTGGACAAATGGTTCCTATTCAGCACTCTCTTTGTTGTGCTACAAAACTTTGCATATTTGTCTCATTAAATCTGCCGAATAACTCTATGAATTAATATTATCCACACTTTACACATGAGATATCTGAGTTTCAAGAAATTGAGTCACTTGCCCAAATTCATACAGCTTGTACATAGAAGAATAGCTGCAAACCCAGATCTGTCCTATCTTAAAACAGATGTTCTTTATACTGTGCTATCTAAATACAAAGGCAAACTTTATTCACTTCATTGACTTTGCTTCTGATTATTGTAATTTTTTTCTTTATTAGAGAGAAAAAGAGAGTCCAGATTCTCAGAGACAAGTTTGCAAATAGAAACAGATTTTTGCTGTTGTTGTTTTATTTTATTTTTGTAAATATCTTGCTTTTCAATCATAGAATAAGCTTTAATTAAATTGTTACGGAAGCTCAGAAGAAGAATAGGGGGATATTTTCATCTGAAAGCTGAATCACCCACTGATTTGAGATTTGGGAAAGCCAGGCCTTCTGCCTCACTTAGCTAGGATTCTTCTGCTCTGGCACAGAAAGTAAACTTTTCATCCAACACAGGCCTGGCCCTGCTTCGTCCATTCCCCATTTCTTTCCCTGGAAGGAGGGTGCAGACAGAGATTGTCCAGTGAGGACTCCTGCAAGGAGGACGTTGTCCAGGCTCACCTTGCAGGCCAGAAGGTACTTCTTCCTTCCCAACCTGCAAGTTTAGTGGTCCTAATACCTGGTATTAGTCAGAAGTCTGGGCATTAGCTGTCACCTCTGTCATGGCACCATCTGCATTGCCTCAGTTTCCCTGAGCTAGAACACCAAGTTTGGTTAGACACTGTAGCTATGTGACCCTCTTTCCTATCAGATGCTTGCCCTCCTGAATCTAGACATTAGGATGAAAACCCTGCAAACTATTAAAAGACTTGAAACCGGCTGGGTGCTGTGGTTCACTCCTGTAATACCTGCACTTTGGGAGGCCAAGGCGGGTGGATCACAAGGTCAAGAGATCGAGACCATCCTGGCCAATATGGTGAGACCATCCTGGCCAGTATGGTGAAACCTTGTCTCTACTAAAAATGCAAAAATTAGCTGGTCATGGTGGCAGGCGCCTGTAGTCCTAGCTACTCGGGAGGCTGAGGCAAGAGAATTGCTTGAACCTGGGAGGCAGAGGTTGCAGTGAGCCGAGATAGCGCCACTGCACTCCAGCCTGGCGCCTGGTGATGGAGCAAGACTCTGTCTCAAAAACAAATAAATAAACAAACAAATAAATAAAAAGACTTGAAACTCTTCATAATGTGAATATTATTATGATGAATTTATTTATTATGATGAATTTTCATGATGTATTCCCAACTTATTGTACAACTATTTACACTGCTATGATTGAGGCACAGGCCAAGCAGGTGTGCCAAAGCCCTGCCTGGTATTTAATTGATAGTATTTTGCATATCTGCATGGTAACATGCTCACTTACGTAAGGTAACATATTGGAACTACATTTAAAGAAGAAAAAGAACAGTGCAGATTTCCTACCTTTTCAATTAATATAGTATTTATATATGTGCCAGAAACATTAGTGCAGCTTTATTCCAAATTCTACACAATCAAATGCATTCAGATTCCATAGCCTCACATGACAAAAGCATCGTGTTAAGTGTTGGAATGTGGCATGTTTGGAGTGGATGATTTTTTAATATTTTAGATAGATAAATGTAAGACAGCTATTTTAACCAAATATCTGTGGAACTCCTGATAACCCTATGCAGAAGACTCTCACTGGGGCAATACAGTTTTTAAAAAAATCATTATGTGACAGCACAGATCAAATCATAGGTCTACTGCTTGCTGGCTGTCAGACCTGGGGCAACTTGCTTAACCTTGTGGGCCTTTAGTGGCCTCATCTATAAATCTGTGATAACCAAACCTTCTCACAATGATGTGAGATTTTGTCAAAACTAGCCAAGGTTGCATCGTGACAGGCAAATTGCGGGCACTCAGTGACTGAGTTGTCTGCCTACCGCTTGCTGCACGTACACAAAAACACATACACATGCACATGTGCTCAAGCATGAGAACCGAATGCTTCCCAAGACACTGAGTTGTCTCTGAAACCTAGTTTTTCAGCCTTAAGATAAGAAACAGTGCTGTTCTGTGTTAACAAAGCTACTTTATATTCTGAACTGACTACTTTTTCCTCTACAGGATAATTACTATCCAAGGAATGTATGGGAGGTGGGTATTATCACCTGTCTAGCCAACAGGCTTCTGTTTCCCTTAGAACAGAAATGGGTCTGCAGGGCTGAGGATCCTAATGAAGAGAAACCTTCTATACACATCAGAAGCCGTGGGAATTCCTCTCTGCAGCGTGCTTGGAGGCCACTGGAGCTGCGCATGTGGCAGGTGAAATGCGGAGGTAATTGAGGCTGGAGGCAAGATGGAGAATTCGGAAGCTCCCCCTACCATCCCTTCTCCTTTTAAGGTGATTTTGTCATTTTGAAAAATATCAGGTGCATGAGATGCTTTTGCTATGTAATAAACCACCTCCAAATTTAGTGGCTTAAAATAATAAACACTCATTAGGTTTATGACTGTGGGGGTTGGCAGATTGGGCTGGGGTTACTTCTTATCTCAGCTGGGCTTATCTATGCGTGTGCAGTTAGCTATTGGGTTGGCTGGGAGCTGACTGGACTAAGGCAGCCTCAGCTGGGATGGCATGTCTTTGATTCACATGGTCTTTCATCCTCCAACAGGCTGCTTGTTGACAGGACAGCTAGGCAAGATGGTGAAACGGGGAGGGAGAAGAGGAGGAGGAGATGGAGGAGGAGGAGGAGGAGGAAGACGAGGAGGAGGAGGAAGACGACGAGGAGGAGGAGGAGAATGACGAGGAGGAGGAGGAGGAAGACGACGAGGAGGAGGAGGGGAGAGAGAGAGAGAAGCAGAAGCGTTTTTTGAGGCTAAGTTTTGGAAACAGGACTCTGACATGTCCATGGCATTCTACCTACTGGCCAAAGCAAGCACAAGGCAAGTTCAGATTCAAGGGAGAAAGAGATTCTTCCTCTGCATAGGATGAGCTATCAAGTCACAGTGCACAGCGATTTGACGTAGGGAAGGGTGAAGGATTATAGCCACTTTTGCAATCTACCACACCCTGGGAGTTCCAAATTGCAAACTGCTTGGGGGCTGCTGGAATGACTAATGTGAGAGGCAAGATTCAGCATAAGAAGAAAATGTACCAGGCAATTGAGACTGATGGCAGACAGCATTCAGAAGGCATTTTTAAACATCCCTTCCTCTCTTTGCTGTAAGGTGATTGTGTCATTTTGGCAAACATCAGAAAGATATCTGCACAAGAGGTGCTTTGAGGAAGGAACACTTCCTGGCCTGGCATGATTGTGTGGACAGTAGCCAGACCACCTCATCCCTTCCAGCCACCTTAGCGGTCTTTGCCGATCGCTATAGGATTCCTGCAGCCACAGCAATCAGAAGCCATCAGGGAGAAGGGTCGCTCGTGTGGCTTGGCTGGGGTGCAGCACAGCCGGCCTCAATCATGCTTCTTAAATGTTTCCTCTCAAGCTTTTAAGGGTCTGAGAGAGCTGAATGCCCAGGGATCCAAACACGCCTAAGACCAGCTTGTTCAAAATTGGCTCAGGACAAGGAATAAAGAAAACAAAAGGCAGGATGAGGATAATGACCTGCTTGAAACCGTGGTTGGTTTCAAAAGCCATCTTTTTCTCTCCCCCCACCCAGATGCCTCTGGCTTCAAAATGCTTCTTTCTTTGGGTACTGTGGCTCCCCCCTTGGTGGGGACCTCGTGGCTGGGCCTGCTCTGTGGCTGCCTAAGCTGGAAGGAAGGCACAGACTGTGACCAGGGACTACTGCTATCCTTAGAGAATATTTTATCCATCATTTTTTATCTGTGGTCAGTCAAGGAGAGAAGAGGCTTTGAATTTTATTCACAGGACCTGAGAAAAGGAAAAGAACAGCAGCCTTTTTTCTAGGTGCCTTTTCTTTCTTAAAGGTTTTCTATTTTTCTCTCTTGACCCAGACCAAGACTGCAGTGAGTTTAAAACAGATGTGGCATTTCTCATCCCGTAGCACCTCACTTCTTCCTTAGCCCTTCTTCCCCTCCCTCTAATATAGAGTTAGATGCATTCAGTCTAGGGATCTATGAGAGGGAATTAGTGCCAACGGCTGGATCCTGTGCATTCATGCTAAATGAGAATAACCCAATGCCTTTGAACATTTGTTTTTGTTCATCTGACAGCAACCAGAGAGGCACAGGGACAAACTGCAAGCCGGCATTGCCCTCTGCCTTCTGGTCCAAGGTGAAGCACTATTACAGCGCAGCCTGGATGGTGCTAGAGGGTTTAAAGAAATGCCATTGAACTACTCTCAGGCAATCGATCAGGATATTAGGGTTTTCGGTTTTCCAATACTTGGCTCTTTACAATCCAATTCTATAAAGATTTATGTAGCACGGTGGCGCGGCGGGGCGGAGGGGGGCATGGTGGAGGATGCAGTGCATATAGTTTTGAAGCTGTCAGTCAAGAAAGGAGGCCAACTGATGCCTTTGAAGTGCCGGTACCTCTCTGCTAGAGTACTTCCAGGAAGATAAAGGTCTGCCGAATGTCATCGTTCTAAGACTTTCAGAGAAGATTGGGCCCAGTTCACAAGTACTCATCCAGCACTTACTGTAGGTCAGGCCCTGAGCACTTTACAAATATGGACTCAATTCATCTCCGTCATTCAGGTCTTATTCTCCCGGTCTTATAGATGAGGAGACTGAGCTGGGGGAAGTTTTAGTAGCTTGTCCAATAGGGCACAGAGCTTGCAATGGTCAGAGGCAGGACGGGAGCCCTGCAATCTGACTCCAGAGTCCATATTCTCAACCACTATGCTGTGCTGCCTGTCATATTCATTAAAGCTCTTTGGCCTAACCAGACTCTCCATTTTCCTTCTGGGTTATTAGTTTTAGAGAAGCTAGGAGCAAGAAGCAAAGGGAAGAGAGAGGGCGAACATCTCCATGCTAGATGCCGTGCTTTATTGTTTAGAGTTAGCTCATTTCATTCCCAGAACTGTGCTTCCGAGGTATTCTTGTCCACAACATAGATACGGCAACACAGAGGCCCAGGGAGGTTAAGTGGCTTCATGAATGACACACAGCTAAGAAGGAACAGTGCTGGAATATGGGCTCAGCTTTCCTGGATTCCATAGTTCTTGACTCCCTCTGTCTGCTTGAGTTAGCTAATCTTAACAGCAGCTTCCAAGAGCTAAAAATACACCTCCTGTCTTCTGATCTCTGGATTGTCCATCCAGTTTACCCTACTTTGTCTTTCTGGCTCATCCTACTTTGTACTCAGGAAAATAGAAGGTTTGATATTTTGAAGCTGTATAAAACCCAGTCATGCAAAAAGTTTCAAATTCTCTGTTTTTCATCAAAATATTACTTCATAAATGTCTAAGTGTGTCTAATGTGCTCTTCTTTTTGGCTCCTGAAATGCCAATATGAGCTATTCATGGATTCACCTACTAGGTGACAATAAAGTCACCTCCGAGCACATTTCTTTACACGTTGATGGGAAGACTAGAAAAATAGGGATTTCAATATGCATCTCAGGTCTAGGCTACTTATGCATGTATCAGAGTGACAGAACAAGCAAACCACTCTGTCCGTGGAATCTCACCTGGTACAAAACCTGAATGCGCGTCTTGCAGATTCCTTGAGAACCTGGTGTGCTTGTGAGAGACTCCATCACCACTAATGGAAAGTACACTCAGAGAGGGCTACGGCAGCACTGTCACATGGAAAGAAGAGCCTAGAAAGCTTCAGAGGTGTTCCAGCAACCAGCAGGTCCTCCAATGCAATTTCCTTGACAGAGCAGGTCTCTTGAGGGGCTAGAATCCATGTCGTAAGTCAATGTTTTAAAGCTCTCACAAAATAAAATAAAACACATTAACGTAAGTAAAACAACAAAAGTTTTTTTCCACATCGCAGCTTATGAGTATTCTCAAGGATCTTATTTTAATATTGACCTCCATCTATGAAACATAGGGACCAAGTATTATCACCCTGTTTTACAGATAAGGGAGCTCTGAAGTTCAGAGAAGTGCCTTGCTTGAGATCGAACAGCTGGGAAGAGATGAAGCCAAAGCCTGGCTCCAGGTCTTCTGACATCAAATTCAGCAATCTCTCCGAGATAACCTAATGTTTTTTACTATACAACCTATAAAATCATGCAGCAATAGAGAAGCATAGTGAAATCACAGTTTGACTATTGAATCACTTTAGGTTATTATAAAACACAAATGCAAAAATAATTGCTAACTCTTTTGTGTTCTTACGATGAGCTAAATGCTTTATGCATGTACGTCTCCATTTATTCAGTTGACCTCATGGACACCTGTTATGATGTTTTGCAAGGAGGCAGGTATTACTTGCTTTATTTTTTAGTTGAATAATCTGAGACTCAGCAGGAAGTAAAATGACATCCCCAAAGTTACACAGCCAGTAAGCCACAGAACCAGGACCCAAACCCATGTCTCACAACTCCCAATCTCTAACCTAAACCACTTCACATAGACAAAAATCATCTAGAATTACCAACTCTTTTCATTTTTATTTCTTTATTTTTTAAATTTTTGAGATGGAGTCTCGCTCTGTACAATGTCTGGCTTTGAGCCATCATGTCTGGTTTCTATAGCTTATTCCTGGTAAAAAACAAGATGGAAATATACATTTTGCCCCCACATGACCTGTTGCTGGTTGGCTATTGCATATTCCTCCTGTTATTGGTAATAATTTCTGCTACATTTGGATCTGTGTCAAGAAATAAATTCTAGTAATTGCATTTTTACAACGTTAATTATTTTACAAAACATTTTCTATGTGAACTGTGTCAGTGCTCAATAAATAATCATAATAGTAATTACCATGACATATTTGACACCTATGGAAATGAGGAGCTCTTATCTCAGCCCAGAGTCAGGCAGGGCATCTGCATAAAGACACGGAGAAGGAGGTTTTCTCCTGAGGGACTCTGTCACTTTTCTTGGGTCTAACTCACAGTTCTTGCTGACACCTCTGGCATGTGTAAATTTCCATAGAAATGTGGCGATGCTGGAAGATCTGAAGGTGAAAGTCTGATATATTGAACGGGCTTGTCTTGGTCTGTTCGAGCTGCTATAACAAGGTGCCAGGGACTTGGTAGCTTATAAACAACAGAAATTAATTTCTCACAGTTCTGGAACTGGGAAGTTCAAGATCAAGGTGCCAACAGCTTTGGCGTCTGGTGAGGACCCACTTCTTGGTTCATCAATGGCATCTTCTCACTGTGTCCTCACATAGTGAAAGGGAGAAACTAGAGCTCTGGGGTCTCTTCTACAGAAGGACATGGATTCTATTCATGAGGGATCCGCTCTCATTACCTAATCATCTTCCAAAGGTCCCACCTTCTAATATCATCACCTGGTGGGGGGTTAGGAATTTAACATGAATCCTGGGGCGACACAAACATTCAAACCATAGTAGGACTTAATACCATTAGCTAAGTAAGCCTAGAGAGTAAAGACGAAGATGAGAACCAGACATCCCCATCTGAGGAAGGAGGATGGCCTTGAGGTGCTGTGATCCTCTTCTCACCGAATAGCACCGGAAGCCATGAAGTTTCCTAGAGTAGAAGCTCAGGTATCTGCCTTGTCTCCTTCCTCTTCTGCATCACTAATTAACTGCTGTATTTTCCAACTTTCTGAAGCAGATGTAGTCACCCATATCCACTTGGCCCACCCTGGGGTCAACCCACAGCTTTGTGGACAGTTGTCTAGTGGCTTCCAACCTCAAGCTCCTGCATCTTGTTGCTGCAGAGTTCCCTGTGGCGTGGAAATGGCCAGGAAGAGAACCAGTTAGGGGCAGGAGTTGGTGGATAGACAGCCCAGATTTCTAGGTGTGTGCTACAGTCAATTGCCCACAGCAGATACTTTATTATAAATATAGCATTCCTTGACTTTATTGCATTCCTTGTTTCTCTTCCATACTTCCTCATTGTACTGCAAGAATCACCTATCAGATAAACCACACTTACGTAAATCTTTTTCTCAGGTACATAGGGACATAAGAGAGGGGATCAAAACTTTGATGACCTCCCTACTCATGGGTGATTCTGTCTTATTTTCATCATTGCTTTTGCTGGGTTAGGTGACCCCTGGCTTTTCTCTACCTTGCAATGGGAATGATCTTTCTCAAATGCAAAGATGTTACTGACACTCCCACATGTAGAGCCACTCATTGACTCTTGCTACCAGGAAAAAGTCTCAATGCCTCGGACTCAGCAGGGGTTGTTGGGGGTGTCAAAGACCCTCCACGATGAGTCTACTCTGTACCCCCTAGCCTCCTCACCCAATACTCCCCTCTCCATAACTTGCTCCACCTCATTGAACCACCAGCTCTACTTCTCTTTCATCAGGGCTTTTATGTAGAATGTTCCTTCTGTCTGGGGCTCCTTTCTCATTTCCTCTCTCTCTCTCTGGCCCCTCCTCCCCATCTTTACTATCTCACTCCCACTTGTCCTTCAGGTGTCCAATCCAATGTTACTCCATTAGCAAATGAAGTTCTTCCATTCCCCTCAAATCTGGATGAGGTGTCTTATCACATCGCATAGCCCCTGTCCCAACCCATTTCACATGGCTCATGGCTCTATGCAATTATAGTCTATTAGCCTGTCTTTCTCACCAATCAGAGTATGAACTTCTTGAGGACTAGACCTGTCTTTTCATCTGTGAATTCCTAGGATTTGATCATTGACACGTGGTATGTGTTTATAAAATAGTTGTCAAAAAATGCTATTGGAATTTATGTTTTGTTGATGACCGATGTGGTTGAATCCTTTCCCCTGTTTATTTCCCTGGTGTATGTTTATATGTATGTTTTTTCCTGTAAATGGTCTGCAGGGCCATTTTGTTATTTGTTTTCTATTTTGCAGTGGTGATAGAACATCACACAGGGAATCCCCCGCATTGGATCAGATGTGGTTCAGTCCTTACTGGTAGACACCTGCATGAAGCCCTCAGGTAAAAAAAAAAACTCACTCAAATCTTCCTCAGTGAACCAGGAAGAGTGGACACACCCCCATCCCACCCTGGGCAGTCCCACCTCAGCTACCAGCAAGACAAATCTATTTCCTACATGATGGCAGGAACATCTTCCACTCTTGTTAGCGACATTTCACAGAATGATTAAATCTCTGAAACTCTCTGCTACTTGCCTGTACATGTGTTCCAGTTTTGGGGTTTTAGTTTCTTGCTCTAAAATTCATCATCAACTCCTGAGTGAAGCACCAATTTAATGTGCAAGTTTGGCCAAAATGGAGGCCTTTGAAGGAGGAATGAATAGCTGCAGATTTTCCAGTCCTCATAGCTTTAAAGTGGGCCTGACTCAGGCTCATGACAAACTCCTGAAGAAGGTGCGGCTGCACATCCTCCATGCCTTAGCCCTACTCCTTATCATCACAAGTGGCCTCTGAAGAGCTCTTATGGGTCCTGGCTGCAGAAAGCTGAAAGCTTTCCCAGGCAGCCTCTGCAGAGTAGTAACTTCTTAGTTCTCAAGATTTCAGTGTTAAAGTTTCCAAGACATTCTTCAGGTTTCCTTCACTTTTCAGGGAACCTGCTAAGGGAAGGCCCCAGGATGCTGCTGGTCCTTGTGAGTATTAAATGACAAAAACACATGTAAAGTCCCCAGTATCATGCCTGACACTTTAGTATGTTCTCCATGAATATTACCTTCTTCCATTCCTCTTGCTGTTGCCCAATTCAGTGATGAAATCCCTCTGTCAAGGGACAATCGCTACCATGGCTGCCACGTGTATGCCCACAGAATCCAATCAAAGATGGGCCTTCCAGAAACTTACCCAGAGTTGCAGTATCATTCAGAAGGATGACTGGGTGAAGGGAACCAAAGTGAAATTCTGAACTGTTAGTACACTTTCAATTATAATACTGTTAGTAACAATGGTAGCAGTTACCATAACAGTTACACTAGATATGTGGAACAAGCTGGAAACCACTTGTGTGATCTCTGTTCTTCACGACACCTTTGCAAAGCTGTTGAACCTGTTGCATATGGACTCCATTTTATATGTTCATGTCAACCAAATAGTTTGAAATGACAAGGATAGAGTGAATAAATAGTGATATTTCTCTCTTGCCCACCACTGCTCTCAAAGTCCCTCTGTCAAAAGGTCATGTTCTCACCCCCTGAGAAACATCTTGACCAACGCATGGCTTTCCAAGTCCTTTTCAGATATTCAAAAAGCCTTGTTGTTAGGTTTTAAGAAGCCCAAATAATCCAGATCAAACTCCAGTCTCTCTGCCAAACAGAAGTTTTCTTCTTTGCCTAAATCCAGACCAAACTGAGGTTCCGGAGAGTAGCGTGGGGAAAAACCTCTGCTTGGTCTGCGCCTCCAGCACTTGTACTTCCCATTTCTCTGGGGTCAAAATGGTGAGAAGGAATGAGAGGGAGAATGTGAGTACCATTTAATGGGACTGGTGTTTGTGACTCTCTCTTGGCTGTTAAATGCCCTCCCAGTTAATGTCTTGGCTGTTAAGGCATAGGGCCAGATTCTAATGATGGATGTAGGGCTGTGGAGGGTTCTTTATGGCCTCCTCCCTAACACCCCTTAACTCTTTTATTTCCTCCAACTTCTCCTCCTCCAGCCTTCTGCCAACTCTGCCTTAACCTTCCCCCATCCTCACCTTTGCTCTCAGACTTCGGATCTGTGCTCTCTGACTCAGGAGGTGGATACTGCAGCTGTCTACTTCCAACTCTCCCTCTCAGCCTATGTGTAGACTATCGACTCACCTGGCAGGTAGCCTTTATGAATGGAACCACTCTTAGCATGTGGCCCTAGGCAGGAGTACAAACAGAAGTTCACGACTTTAAAATATTTAGGAATGTTTACACGTCGTCAGTCAAGCTAAAAATAATTTAATAGAATGAGTTCTACGCTCATTCCCTAACCACTGCACCTTCATGCTCATCTAAAGGCCAGACAGGATTGTATGTAGAATTCTCACACTGGAGAATTCCAGGCTAGATGTTGGCTCCAAGACAGCCCCCAGCCCACTGTCAGTCTCTCTTCTCTCTAGACCCTGGCTGTCCCAAGGGGTCTTGTGCATATGCATGCAGACACCCTTTTCCTCACATCTGCCAGCAAAAAGCTGGCCCTTGAGCATCCCCTGGGCCTAATAAAGATGGGGTCTATCCTTGGAAACTGGCTTGACTTGAAACCATTTGAGAATGGAATTCTGGAGTCCCAGTTACCCAAGCCATGGTCTAGGAGAAGACACGGTCTTTAGGTGGCCATGGTCCTAAGGTAGGCATGTCCCCTGGCCTCATAAACCATTTCTTTGGAAGAGAGGAACATGACTGAAGGAAGGCAGTAATTCCTCTTGTTCTGGTCTAAGGGAGCTGCTGCTCTTGGATATGGGCCTTTCAAGGCAATTCACATCCCTCTACCTTCCAAGAATTCACTCAGCCTCAGGAAAACTCAAGTGCTAAACTCCGGACGGGTAGGGTACTCCCGAGAAGACGTTTGCTCTTATATTCTGATAGCTGTAAGGGCAGGCCAATGCCATGAGGTCTGTCTCCTTATTGACAACCCAGATTCCCCTAAGTGCATTTTCGGGAGCCCTTCTCACTGGCGAAAGGAAGCAATTTATACTTATTGTTGTATCCTCAGTGCCTTGAACTGTGCTTGAAGCATGACAGGGACTCAGTCCATGTTTGTCAAATAACTGGAGGTGTGGAAAACATTCTGTTCTCCTCCTGGAGAATTTCCTGCTAGAACAACAGTGCTCTTCAATGATGCCTCACTCCCACCCTACTCTGATCAGTGTCCTCAGTGTCCTAGGCTTCTCTTATTTGGGAAGCCATTTTTTAAAGCCATCTCTTAGTTCTGCATGGATGGGCAGTGTGAGGTATTCCCCTCTTTGGGCTTTAGCTGGAATTGGAAGACAACCAAAAAGTTCCATTTAACACGTTCCATGTATCTTGCAGAGTCCATGCAACTTCAGCTGCAGAGAATAGACTGGAACCCAGCGCTGACTGGTTCCACAAGACATTCATTTTCATTATGCCAAGCCGCATCCGGGGCCCCATTTTAACAAGATGGGCAGGGTGCGGTTTGGGAGCCCGCATCAGCACACTGCCAATCACACAGCGGCCGGGGGCTGCCTGCGTTCTGACTACCCGGAATTGAATCGCTGCCGCTTGACGCACAACTGTCCCCGCATCTCATTTGGCGGCTGCTTTATGTCCATTGTCAGACGCTGGCCTCAGGAGACTCTGGGGAGCGCCCCCAGCTAGTTCGAAAGTTCAGTCAAATGGTTGCACAGATTACTTGGGACTGCGCCTGTGATTCAGCTGTGCAGTGATTTGTACAATTAGAACAGCTTTCTTGCCCGCGGCCTTCGAAGAACAATTACAAAAACAAATAGCAGCAGCAGTAGCAGCAGTCATAACAGCAGAGGGAAAAAAAGGCACCAAACAAGACAAAGGCCGCCTCCCCGGCCCGTGCCCTGTGGCAGCACACATCACTCAGTGGAAGGCAATGCTGCTTTTCTTTCTTTCTTTTTTTTTTTCTTTTTTTTTTTTTTTTTTTGAGAGGCAGCCTTGCTCTGTCGCCCCGGCTGGAGTGCAGTGGTGCAATCTCTGCTCACTGGAACCAGCTTCAAGCGATTCTCCTGCCTCAGCCTCCTAATTAATCATCCTGCCACCGCACCTGATTAATTTTTGTATTTTTCGTGGAGACGAGTTTCACTTTCTTGCTCAGGCTGGTCTCAAACTCCCGACCTCGTGATCCACCCGCCTCAGCCTCCCGAAGTGCTGGGATTACAGGCTTGAGTCACCATGCCCGCAGAAATGCTTTTTTCAACGCGGGCCTCAGAGGGTCAGCTTCATCAAGAAAAATAGCAGTCAGCTTCCCAAGTAATTACCAAGACAGATACCCATTATTTCATAACTCTTTAGAAATGAATACACCAGTAAGAGTCTCTCCCTGGAAATTTCTCCTATTAATGGTTGGATGACCCGTGCAAGCCAGCAGGCTGCTGAAAGTCAGGTTGCCAGCATGGGTATTGGAATGTGGCTGCAGTCTGGGCTGCCCCTCCGAGTTCTGCCTCACCTGCTTGGCTCTTACCTTCAGGCACCGATGTTTTCCCCCGCCCTAAACCTGCCAGCCAGTTGCTTTTCCAACAATGAGGACTTCCAATTCCTTTGTTTTTCAGAGGAAGTTGCCTTATTGTCCTACTATGTCCAAGTGAAGACAATTCCCAGATAGTGTGATCATACCCAGTACTGGTGTGCTGCAGTACAATGTAGCCAGCCCATGTGGAAGATCTCCTCATTCTCATCTTGTAGAAGCAAGAGAGGAGTAGACAAGAGGGCAAACACAAAATCAACAACCGGCAGGAACGCAAGCTCTTTCAATACCAAAGTTTTCGCTAGTATTACTGTATCATCAGTTGCAGGGTGGAGAGGAGATTCTCCAGTTTCTCACGCTACAACATATTTTACCGGAAACTTAAGTCATGTTCAAGGGACACACACACACACACACACACACATTCTGCATGTTTATAGTGGAAAAATTAAAACACAAAAATAGAAAATAGAAGAAAAATCATCCAGCATCTCAGTAGGCAGCAATAACCTCTGTTAGTATTTTTCTATCTGTGCCTGACCTTCTTGTCTAAGTATACATAATTTCAAAATTGGTATCATACAACAAATACTGCTTTCAGCTTGCTTTCCACTTAGTGTTTTTTAATGCACATCTTCCTTATGTCCATACTTAAAGAAATTCCTCCATGATCAACTTGTGATTAACACAATTCAAAGAACAAAGAAAGCTAAGTATTGGAGCTAAAGCATATCAATTCTACCCACCGCAAATAGAAAACATTAGGAGTCACTGTTAATGGCGTTCATCTGGGTTTGTAAACAAGTGAAGTTTCCAAACCAGCTTTTAGAAAGCAGTGCATTCACGTGTAGAAGCCGGGCTCCACAGTGTTCACCTGGCCCGAAAGGCTGCCTTTTACCCCATCGTATGGGAAGACTGTAGTTTCAGTTATCCCCTGTTTCGGGTATTTTTGTGATCATCAATGGTTCTAGGATGGACACCCTTCTTCATACAATTTTGCTTCTTTTCTGATAATTCTAGGTCAGTGTTCCTGAACTGTAGTTAGCAGTAGGGATTAGAAGCTTTTTATTTCAGCCAGGCACAGGAGCTCATGCCTGTAATCCCAGGGGAGGCCAAGGCGGGTGGATCACCTGAGGTCAGGAGTTTGAGACCAGTCTGACCAGCATGGTGAAACCCCATCTCTACTAAAAATACAAAAATTAGTTGGGTGTGGTGGCAGACATCTGTAGTTCCAGCTGCTGGGGAGGCTGAGGTGGGAGAATCACTCTGACCCGGGAGGCAGAGGTTGCAGTGAGCCACAATTGCACCACTGCACTCCAGCCTGGGTGACAGAGGGAGACTCTATCTCACAAAACAACAACAACAAAAAAGAAGCTTTTATTCCTAGGTGAGCAGCCAGGAGGAGGGATGCCCCAGTAAGGCAGTGCCCGCCTTGGGGCCCTAGCTCCTGAGGCCCTTTCCTCCAAAGCTCTCTCACTGTTACCAGCTCTGGGAGTTCCATGATAAGGCACATGTTGCTTTGGATTAAGTTTTTGTCCTCCATGAAAAAACAGCTAACTCATGAAGAAGGCATCTCCTGGGAGTAGGTTTTGATGCAGGGATCTCCCTTTATTTTTCTCATGTTGGTATTTGTGATTGTTCATCAGTCATAGAGAAGCCATGGAGAACAGTCATTATAAATGTGGGCTCTGGAGCCAGCCTGTTTGCATTTGATTCCAGCTTCCGCTTACTAGTAAGGGCAGCCTTGGTCCAGTTATTTAATGCTTCCATGTATCAGTCTCCTTATCTATATAATTAACGTAGTTATATTACCTAATATCACAGACATGTTGTGAAGACCAAATGGAAAATACCTAACAGGGTATCCTGAACATAGATATTTACTCAGTAAATGTTACTCATTATCTTCCTAACTGGACTACACTCACTCAAAGTCAGTGGCCATTCATTGGCCTGGAGGCTCTAGTTGCTATGCCCAGATTCCCTCAGCACTCTACTCCTCTGCGTGTTGGTCCCTTCTGAGGACAAGCGTCTGCCTGAGAGCTTTCTCCGTCCTCTGGAGTATTCCCAGAGTTTACTCAGTGCAGGCTGGGAGTCCATGTCCTGTGAGCTTCCTGGACCAAATGACAATGGGGATCATCCTCACGACCCAGGGAGGACAAATCGGAGGCATGCTCTACAGGCATTCCAGAGGTCCCAGCAGATGGAGCTCCAGTTGCCCTGATAACCTGCCCATGACACTGGCTACATCGGCGTCCTTTGGTGTGTCACTTCACCTTTTCCTCCCCGATGGGAGAACCAGTGGAACACCTCCAAAGAAAGCTCAGAAGACACAAGCTAAATCCACGTATTATAATTCTTTAAATATGCCACAGTAAAACAAACAACAAAAACAGAGTGTTAATCACCTTGTGGTTTATCAATCTGTATTAATATAATAAATTGCCTCCAAGAAAGTGCAGCCGGAAAGTGCAGTCCCCTTCTTGTTTCTGGGACTTCACCAGTGAGCACTTTGCTTCATCACCTGAGAAGCACAAGGTTCATCTTGGGGAGAAAAATAATTCCCTGGATAACCGTCCTTTCTCTTTTTGTGATCCTATGGTGGATCTCTGAGGACAGATTTGAGTTCAGGGATTACAAACTCACCTGGTGTCATAAGCCAAAGAAGTGAAGGGAGCCGATTTGAAACTGCATGGATAGAAGCACCCATATAATGAAATGGGTGGCATCTCAGCTCCAGCCACCGTCTGCCATGATGGATAAAGGCCCATTGCTCCCAGATCTTCTGTCTCTTCTTATTTCTGAATGTATACTTTTGCATCAACTAGACTTATTTGAAATTATCGATAATGAATTCAGCCTTTTCATAAACATGGTAGGTATAAATTGCACTCATCAATGGCCTTTCAACAAGTTATCTCTGCCTTAAGCAATGACCCAAGTTCAGCTCTGTGGCCACAAAAACTAATTTAAATGATAAAGAAGGCCACAGCACCTGTCCCTGGTTTCCATAAGGCTCAGAGAAGCTGCCTTTACCAGGATCGTCCCTCATTGCAAGCCTCAACCCCCTTCACAGCATGTGGTGTGGCTGAGTTCATTTGCCTCCCAAGCAGACACTGATCTAGAATTATGCGTGGAGGTTTCATTTCCAGATCTCATGTAAAATTGATTTTCATAATTCTCTCAGTTCCTGCCGGTCTATACTTATCTTTCCTCATTAACCATTTTATTTCCTCATCTGAACTGCTACTGTCCAACGTCTGGGAAGCAGAGACTGCAGGCAGCTTTGAACTAGGAGTTGGCAAAATGCATTCTAGAAACCTGAGCTACTGATCTCAGGGCCTACCTCGCTGTGCCCTTTAAAAACACTATTACAGCACCAAAACAACTCAACCAAAAAAGTCTAAAGTTTCATTATAAATAATCAAATCAAATGATGGAGAATATTGTTCTAGTGAGAGAAATTTAGATGCCTTTGAACTCACAGTGGCTCTTTGTTAAAATTTGATAAACTTTTTTGATTGTGTAAAGGATGCTTTACACTTACATGAAAGGCTTCACCCAGGCACCCTGCTGTGAAGTGACTCTTTCCCTGGGAACAGTTCTATTCTGCCTGGATTTTGAAACATTCCCTAATTAAGTTGGGCCCCATCCGCCTACAGCTTCCATCTTTCCAGTTGCTCCCTCCTGAAATTCGCCCCAAGTGCCAGCCTATTAAGCATCTGCTGTTATTCCTGTTTACATGGGTCAAGTGGAAGGTTCTGCAAATGAAAGTCATCATTTAGCTGAGGTTCACAAGGCTACCCTCTGTATGGGCTTTTTTGGTCATTTTTCTGTGTATTGGAGAGAGGTTTATTTTCCCCTTTGCTTTTTAATTAAACTGCAGGTTTGGCACTGCTACCACAGGGTTCACACTATGCTTTGTCAAAAAGGAGGTGATGAGACACTGGGATTCTCAGGCTGGAACAATGTCCTGAACCAACCTGAAGCCATACCTGAATACCATGTTTGGCAGAAGAGTTTGTGAGGAGGTATGTTTCATGCTTCTGCAGAATTATTTGCTTTCATACTCGTGCACATTTTTAATGCTGTGCCTTTTTCTTTCTTTCCTTTTTCTTCTTTTTTTCTTTCTTTTCTTTTCCCTCCCTCCCTCTCTCTCCTTTCTTTTTCATTCTTTCTTTTCCCTCCCTCCCTCTTTCTTTCTTTCTTCTTTTTGCTTCTTTCTCTTTTTTCAAATGCATTTTAAAATGAACTCTATATAGTACTTCCATATAAATAAACACAGTTGTCTTTTGGGAAAAGGGTGGGAAAAAATGTACAACTTTCCTCTAGTCCTCCCCTGAGCCTCATGGGGCACCTAGATCACTATGGAGCTGGTTAGACATGCAGAATCAAGGTCCCTACCTCTGTCCTCTAGCACCATAGTATGCGGTTTAATAATATCCCCAAGTGATTCCCATGTTCATTAAGGTCTCAGAAACAGCAGTCTAAGGCTTTGCAAAGTACTAGTAGAAAACTCTGATCTTGGGCTTAGCTCAATGGTCTAATAAAGAGAATCCCGATTACTGGATACAAACATTGTTTATTCAACGTCTCCAAAATAAGATCCAAAATGTGATACTTGCATGAGCCTATATTGAAAATTGAGGTTAATTAAACTTTATTTTCTTTGGTATACTTTGAGATAACTGGAAATAATATTATATATAGACTTGGGAGTTGTGGCTGTGACTGGGAAATGACAGCAATTATTCATGGCTTTCTCAGACAGCATGTGCCTTTGATAGGCCCTGGGCCCCCTGGGCGGACATAGCGACACTTCTTGGAGGCACCCTCAACGGATGGGATTACATGTATCTTGGCTGGTCTTTGGTTCCAGAATAACTTTCAGCAAACTAGGTCATTATACTTGACTTACTCATGATAATATGTATTAAATGTCTGGGTGAACATTTTACCAATATGTGAGGTGACCAAAATATCATTTAGCCTCACATTGTCTCAGGGTGTATGTCTATAATAAGGTGACCAACCTGCCTCTCTTTGCCCTGGACTTTCTTGTTTTTTTAGCACTGAAACTTCCTTACCCCAAGAAGCCCCCCAGTCCTTGGAAAACAAGGACAATTGGTCACCCTAGCTTATCAACAAGAGCAGAAATGTTTAATTATCCTAAACTGTGGGCATTATATTGATGGAAATGGTGATGGAGGCTCCAAGTTGTGTCACTTTCTTCAATGCCCAAGTATATGAATTTTTAAAAGTAGCTTAATGATATTGTTTCAACATTCATTTTTTAGATAGCAGTTGCAAATTATTCTAAGATATGAAACAGGTGTTTCTGCAAGGTCCACCAGATAGAATGAAGAAAAATGTCCTCCCAGATTACCCTACAGATGACGTACCCAGTGGTTTGTATTTTCAAATGAAAAATACGCTCAATCAAATAGTTGACAGGATTCCATCTGGCTTGACTGTAATATCCAGAGTTGAAATGGAAGCCTCTATGTTGTTTCTAGGTTCAGGCAAAAACCTCACAATCATTCATGAAGCAATTAAAACAGGTGTGTGTCATCCACACCTGCTGCCTCTGCAAACAGTTAGCACCCCATACTCATGGTCCGGAAAATTACTTTTAGTGTGGGTCTGTGCAAGAGCAAACAAATGCTTTGGCAAGGCATGCTTTTATGGCCAATATCATCTTAATATGGGATTCAGGATTCCCTTTGTAGAACAGTCACTTTGTGTGTTGTCAATGACAAATTATCCAACCAAAAAATCCTCTAATTTGGTGCTTTCAGATCTGGTTCTCATCTTCTCATAGCTTTAATGTAGTCCTGAGTTCTAGTAACATACTAATGTTATGACATTCTTGCTTTATACAGACAACCATATAATTTTGTATACAGTTCCTAGAATATATCATCATAGTCCAGGAAAACTATAAGCTAAGAAGATCAGCTAAATTTATAGGTTTTAGACATGGGCTAGCTAGTTTAGAATCTTCTCTGTGATTCTTATCCCTAACATGTCTTTCCAAGTGAAAGAGCTTTGAATGCAGCAAGCAATCTAGAAACTATACTAAATACATGAGGTAATTACAGAGTTATCGTGTGCAATTCCAGGGGATAGAGATGTGGCCTGCCTCTAAGTAGTGTGGCTGAGTGAAGGGAACAGTGAATCAGGCAGTAGGAATGCAGAGTTCTGGTCCTGAGCCTACCATGGAAAACTATGAGGCCAGGGCCTTGGTTTTCTCAATTTGTAAAATAATGAAGATGTATTGATGCCTTGTAAACTAAAATATCTTCCTAGGGACTTAAAAAGCTGCCAGCCCTTGTGTCAGGCAGTGATGATTTTCAGAGAACACAATTGGGTATTTCCTTGGTGGTACAACTATTCATTCCTGAATCACTTGAGTAAATTAAATTGTCTTTTCCCATTCCCCTGCCACTGTCCCTCTCAGCTGATGGGACTGGAAGAGTCTGAATGTATAAGATGGGGGCTGAGCCTTGGCAACGGCGAGACTGGCACAGACAGTGGTGATACAGAGCAGGAAGAATCCCTCCTTCCTTCGATATGTTCTTCATTTTCAGTACAAGCTCGGCTAAGCTGCCATTCAGCAGTTGCAGGAAGAGATATATCATCTGAAGAAGCAGAGCCAAATATTTGATTTAGATGATTATGCTGCAGGTGTCTCATCAGAACTGCAGTGCCTAGATTACTAATTATTTTTTCTCAACATAGTGCCTCTTGCAGGGAACACAGAGCATAGCAGGAAACATGAGCGATGGCTCTAATAAATGAGGCCCTGGACAGCTGATGCCAAGGGCTGGCTGGAGAAGCAGAAACTGCCAAGACAATGTAATCAGTGGGCAGAGGGGAGGATGAGCCCTATTAGTTAGGCTTGAAGAAGAGATGATAGGAGCTATCTGTGGCTCAAGGAAAACAACTATCATTTATAGAGGTGAGCCAGAAATGGCTGCTCATGCCCACAGGGCTCCTTCGGGCAGATGCTTGCGTATTATACAGAATGCTTCTGTTTTCACATACTTTTTACTATCTGGTGGCTGGAGAGAGTTAATGCAACTTGCCAAGCTGCCTAGCTCTTCTGCAGTAATAATAGAGTTTCACATCTGTAGTCATTTTGCAGCATGTAAAGGGCATTTATGTTCATTATTTTGTCTCAGCCTCCCAACCAAATGGGAGATATTTAGTTGTCCTGATTTTGACAAAGGAAAATTAGAAAAGCTTAGTGAGGATAAGCGATTCGTGCAAGGTCACAGGGCAAGGGAATGTTAGGACCTGGTCCACATCCTTCAGATCTGAAGACCAGGACCCTTTCCAATCTGCCACCTTGCTTCACTCAAGCTGTAAGAGTCTCCTCAGCTCAATGGCTTAGCATGCGGCGTAAACGAGATTACAGCCTGGAAGTTCATTCCCATCATGGCCTGTTTGACTTCCAGCTTTTAGGTCCATAGATCACATTAGTCTCTCTAGAGCTCTGTCTTTATGAAATTGCTATGGGTGCGTAGAAACCTGTGGCTGCTTCTAGAATAAATGGTTAAATAACAATCTATACATTGATGATCTCCACGTTTATATCTTTAACCCAGATTCCTGTTTCGAGATTCAAATATGCATACTTAGCTACCTACTGGACTTGGCTCCTACATAATTAACCAATGCAAAGCTTCAAGCATCTTTTTCCCCCAGGGTCACAAACGTGTCCCTCTCCTTTTCTCTATGTGAATGGCACTGCCATTCATCAGTTTTCTTAAGATGAAAGCCTGACATTCTCCTTATTATTTCCTCTCCCTCAGTTTACCTTTTGTATCTTAACAGACAGACCAGCTTCATCGGTGTGTGACCAGCGTAATGCCAAAGGGCCCTGTGCTCAGAAGGACCTTGTTCTTGGGGTTTAATGCACTTTACTTGCTGTCCTGAAATTCATAATAATTTTTTTTTGAATTTGTGTTTTGTAAGTGAAGACTCATAGGACAATGAAGCACTGACTGAGGCTTGGAGCCTCAGCACACGGAAGGTCTCCCATTTCCCCTGCTGTCCTGCCTCCCCAAGATGAATTCTCAGCTGCCATGTCTCCTGCACTGGCCCAGTGGCTGTGGCTCCCTTGACTTCGGGTGGGGATGCGGGGTGGGTGTATACAGTCACCTGCTGAGTGATGGAACCAGGCCCTGAGTGCTTAAGAATATTACTGTGCTCAAGGGAGCACAACGTGAAACAGCAGATACAATATGCTGTGATGGGTTGAGAGTGAGACTACAAAAAAGGAAAAATGCTTTCTAACAAGCGGGCCTGCATTTTTGTTTGCACTGGGACCTGCAAATTAGGAAGCTTGCCTTGCCAACCAGTTAGAAAATCTTAATGATTTTACCTCCCTGACTCCCCATAACTAAAACAAACACCAGAAAACAAAAACCCTCTTAAATATGGCAATTTCCCTCCACTTTTTGTTGACACTTTTCTAGTTCAGAAATGATCCTTTTACCAAGATGATTCCAAAAGTCTCCACTGGTCTTCTGGTCTTCATTCTTGCCCCTCCTCCAGCATGTAAAGGACATTTATGTTCAAAGTGGTTAAAATGGGAGTAGTGAGACAGGCTCACGCCTATAAATGATAGTTATTTTCTCTTTTGTATGATGTGGCCACAGTCATCTTCCTAAATAGCAGCTCTTATTCTATCATCACTGCAAAATGACCACAATACCTATCCCAAATAGCTCTCTATTGATCTTGGGATAAATGTCAAACTCTTTAACAAGTTTAACAAGGTCCTTCATAAGTTTTTTTTACTACTACCTGTTGATGGCCAATTTTATGTGTCAATTGGACCAGGTCATGATACTCAGATATTTGGACAAACACGTATCTTGATATTGCTGTGAAGGCTTTTTGAAAAGATGAGATTAACATAAATCAGTAGACTGGACTAAAACTGATTGCCCTCTATAAGTGGGCAAGTCATAAAGTAGAGTTACTAAGAGAAAAAACTGAGTTTCTCTGAGGAAGGTAGAATTGAGCCTTTGGACTCAAGTTGCAATATCAACTCTTCCCTGGGTGTCTAGCCTGCTAGCCAGACTCACTGCATTTAGACTTGCCAGCCCCCACAGTCACATAAGCCAGTTTCTTAAAGCGCTCCTTCACTTCTCTCTGTGTATACACAGAGTATTGGTTTTCTTTCTATCTAAAACCCTAACTAACACACTACATCTCCTGCCTCTGTCTCACTACTCCCATCTTAACCAATTGGAATTGTCTTAAATTCTTTGAAAGCACCATGTCTCTCTCAACCAGGACATTTGCCATTTTGTTTTTTTATGAATGGAATACATTTCTGCATTATTCTCCATCTTATTAATACTTACCTCCAAATCTAGGTTATAGGACCCTCTTAGATTCTCCCAATCATTATACATTACCCTCTCCTTAAACATTATATTGTATTTGACCATTTTCTTGACCATCTCCTCCACTAGACTCTGCTGTATAAAGATAGGGACCATGTCTGTGTTTTTTAAGACTTTAATCCCCAACACAATGCAGTAAGTACCTGACTCATACAAGGAACTCTTGGATAACTAAACAGATTGAATAAATGAATTGGTTAAAAGGGACGTAAGTTTGTATTGTTAGGAAGAATAACAAGTTCACACAGCACGTGGCATTAATATGGCCTTGGACTCCATTATCTCGTAGGTTCTTCTAACTAGGTGTTGTTTTGAGGAGATACTGGCAGGCTGATGCTGGTTTAAATTTCAACCTGATAAAAAAAATAAATGGATCCTACACTAATTGCCTTATCTCTTTTAAGGCCTGAAGGTAGACTTGAGACAACATTAAAGGATTAGGCTGTATTTGATGGTCTGTGAGGGATATGATTAATAAGTAAGAGTCAAATCTCTAATATTTTCTTTATACCTGGAGTATTCCATTATGGATCAAAGAGACGTCACAAAACACAAACAAATGACTGTGTTTTCCAGGGAGATAAAGAAGTCTACAAACAGGAGGAAAAGGAAAATCCAAAGCACTAGGTTTAGTGCCTGCAGTACATTGTGACAAGCCTGACACTTAATCAGCTATTCTCCTATAATAAAAGAAACATCCATGCTGATAAGGGCCATAGCACTCAGCAACATGCTAATGATGGTTATTTCAGGTTAGTACACAACCACTCAGGGAAGGTGAACTATCTGCCACACATGGAAGGGGCTGTTTCCCAGGAGTTGTCCTGGAGCCATTTTCTTAGAAATTCCTGACACATGGGAATAGGTTATTGCTGAACTATAACAGTCCCTTTAGAAATAAAGCTTCCCTCTAAAATATAATTTCCAGCCCCTGGAGGTGGGTTCTGGGCCTCCCAGAGTTTGTCCTTGATCTTACCTCTTGGCTGTGGTGTAGCTGGAATGACGTGGTCAGTGGCTTGCGGGATGCAAGGTAACCTGGCATTCAGTGGCAATACCTTTCCTCCTCACATGCTGCTGTTCTGTGACTGCCCAACTCTTGCTCTGTAATAAGTAGGTTTGCTACTTCTGCTGACGGAGCTGCAAAGGCAATCGCCGCCTCTCTGAGACCTGAGCCTGCCTCCCCACCCATGCTTGACCCCACTGGCTGCCTGACAGAGGCAGGGGGCAGGTTGTACTGTGTAATAAATTCTTTCCACTGCTGAGCTGAGGGATAACAGATGGATAGGTTTCCTCATGCAATTTCCACTTCACTTGGTTTGGGTATAAAATAGCAGAAGGGTGGTTTCTTCTTGTGCAGTTTTCAAACAGATGAAACCAGAGGCAGGGTTTGTTAGGCTGGGAGGAAAGTGAGGGACTTGACTGTCCTTTAGAGAGAGCCAAATGAACAGGACGCCCTGAAAACCCTGTGAAAGATTCAGGCTTGTTTTTTACTGCTAGCGAGCAGTCAGTTCTTCCATCCAAAGCCGCCTGCTCATCCCTACCAGGCATGGCAAAGGAAACGATCACAGGGAGACCAGACAGTCTGTTGTTCATGTTGTTATAGTGTTATGGTGATTGCAGTACAAATTCTCAGGGTGGAAAAAAAAAGGTATAATGACAGATTGTGTGATTATACCCATACTTATAATTAAGCTGTTACAATACAGACAACCGCCTGCTCTCTAATGTTACCAACAGAAACCTCTTTGCTTGGAAAGGAAAGTGACTCACTGGCAATTAGAAGGAGTTCCCTACAGGACTTCATTTTCAAATCTTATGAACACTCCAGTAGGAAGATGTGTGGCTCACTTGAGTTACAGGGAAAAGTACAGACATTCAGGAGCGGCCACCTGGTCTCCAGGTATAGGATGTGGTACTGGTTAGGGCAGGAATTATTACCATCGCAAATACCCTCTTTACAATGCACAAAAGGCTTGGTTCCCACAAAGCACTTTATCATAGTGTTTATATGCAACTCTGTGGTGCCAGCTGGATCTATGATTTCCATTTTTAGGGCTGAAAAAGAGGAGGAAGAAAGGTAGGGAGAGAGACAGAGAGAGTGCACCTGGGAGGTAACAGGGCAGGTTGGTGTCCAGCTGGGACTCCTGGCCATCTGCCAACATGGTCACTTCCACTAGCTGTCATTTGTCTGGTGGTAAAGTAGGTGGTGTCTGCCTATCTCTCAAAACCCCAGAAGGGGCTGTTTGGATCTTCTTACCTTTTTAACTTTAAGTGAAATAAGGGGAATCAGAGGAACTCCCCACTTTAAGGGGAATCGAACTCACTTTTAAAAAAACTTTTTATTTTTGCTTTTTACCCATTTCTATTTGATTATTAGGTTTCATTCCTTTTTCTCTGGCAGGTATGTTTCCTAATAAACATTGCTACAAAGGAATCCACACACCATGCCTACCTGCAAATGTGTTATGGGCTTCTATTCAGGTAACCCATGATGTAACTGATGTAAACATTCTTCAATGATGAACATGTTCCTCTGTATACCAGGCAGCTCTTGTGGGATTTACACACAGAGTCCCTGGTATAGTGTGAATTTGGTTTTTTTTCTTGAAAAGAACTTTCATATGAGGAGGAAATCCTGATGAGAAAATTATTTGGGGCTCACAGTGGGTTTCATGAAAGTTTTGTGATCTCTCTGCATACTGTTTCCTTCCTTATCTGCAAGATCGGGTAACATATCTACCTTTAGAGAGGCATCTTGAAGACTAATTAGTTAGTGATGCTTGTGAAGTGTCTTAAAGATGCAAATCACAACACAAGTGGTAAGAATTAATACTATCTGTATTCATATAAAATTCATTTTTATGTGCCTATGTTTGAGGAGCTCACCTGGAATTATTTCCATCACCACAGAGAATATATGGTTAATAACAAGAATTTATGATTAAAAAATACCATTTGGTTGACTGATGATTGAAAGAAGTGATCTGCATCAAGTTAGGTCTTAGCTTGTGTCATATCCCTGTGCTTGGGGATTTAGCCAGTAGCTTTGTAGTTATAAGCATGCTGCACCTTGACCTAAATGATGAGCAATATTGCCTTGTCATCCTCCCTGTGAAATATTGGTGAAAATGGTGGAAGTACATTATTCTGTGGAGAAGAGAGCTGATGGGGAAAATAAAAATATTAAAGTGAGAAGGAACTGTGTTAGTCCATTCTCACACTGCTCTAAAGACATACTGGACACTGGGTAATTTAGTTTTTTTAAAAAGGGGGGGCTTAATTGACTTATGTGTCTGTGAGCTGTATAGATGGCATGGCTGGGAGGCCTCAGGAAACTTACAATCATGGCAGAAGGGGAAAGGGGAAGGAAGCACATCTTCAAATGGCGACGAGAGAGAGAGAGAGAGAGAGAGAGAGAGAGAGAGAGAGAGAGAGAGAAGCAGGAGGCGCTATACACTTTCAAGCAACCAGATCTTGTGAGAGTTCTATCACGCGACAGCACTTGGAGGATGGTCCTAAGCCATTGGAAATCACCCCCATGATCCAGTCACCTCCCACTAGGCCCCTCTTCCAACACTGGTAATTACAATTCGACATGAGATTTAGGTGGTGACACAGAGCCAAACCATATCAGGAACAAAGAGGATCTTCGGAGTAACAGTTTCCCTAACCTCCTGGAGAGAAGATTTAAATATTTTTCTGCCCAGTAGTTTCTCCTTCTTCTTATGGTATTAGTAACTCCTTTTGGGAAACTGCCTCTCCCATGCTTAGTCTTGTTTATAATGCCTAAATCAGGCAATACCTTCTGCCTCATTGGCCAAAGGGACTTCCAGGCAATTCAAGTCTCTCTGTTGGGAAGAAACTCCAGGTTGAAACTACTAGTAACAGAAAATCATGTAAGGTAGAAGGCATAGGTGAGAACTGTCCCATCAGAAAAGGAAGAATTATAACAGTGAGGTCAACTCGTTATGAAGGACATAACAAAAGCACTGAGTCCTAATATAAACTCATTTGAGCCCCGTATTTAGTCATGTCTGGATGTTCAATTGCATGGGTCAATATTTTCTCTTCTGACAAACAACATTTAAACTAGTACTCAGTTTAGATTTTGATAGCTGGCAACTGAATAAGTCTTAAGTAATATAATTTTTCAACACACTTTTACTTGGAAGTTTACTTCCAAATTAAAAGTGGCTGAAACTGTTTGATCCATTGATCTGGCTCTCCCCACTGCCTTGCTTCCCTGTGAAGTCCTGATCCCAGGAATCATCCATTTAGGGAGCAAGTCCTTACTGTTCTCCAACTATATACAAGTCGCTGGGAGAGAATATGTGGTCCCCATTGTCAAAATGCTATGGTCTAATTTGGAGTTTGTGACATGCATTTCAGGCATAATGATGTGTTTTAAGAGGGTTCTCGATGATTCATTTAGGATTCTCAGAAGTGAGAATGATTGCAGATATTTTCAGGGAAAGATATGGGGAGTAATTAAATCTGAACACAGACTTATTACACCTTGACAGGATAGTAGAGCCCCAGACCAGGTTAGAACCTTTCCGCTAGGAGGTGCAGTGTGGGCAAGGGAGGGATGGGAGACTGCTGGATGGGGAGTTGTAGGGCAGTAGATAGAACATACGTTTCCTGAAAGCTGACAGGGGGAAATGTATTTGGAAAAATTAAAGTAACTCTGATTGCGAAGGGCCTTTGTTTTGAGGCCTGGAGTTGGATTTCATCCCTGAAAGACAGTGTGGATCAATGTAATCTTATTGTCAGGAAAATAAGATGGTTATAGCTGTGAATGGTTTGAAAGCGAAGAGAGATGATAGGGACTGAGCTCTCTCTGGAAACTATTGCAGTGGTCCAGGCAGGAGATAACAAGAGTCCCAACTGTTTAGCAAGAATGATTGATAGAGATTAAAGAAGGTACTGGGATGAATACAGCCAACATTGTAACAGTAGAGAGCACTGTTTTTAGCAGCTGATTGGATTTGGGGAAAAGGGAAGTTCATGGTTTTTAGTCCAGATAAGGAGAGTCTATGCGTGAGGTATCTTTGTCCCTTTAATTCTTAGAATTCTCCTCCTTGCATGATTGGGGTTAGTGCTGGCCTCAGGACACATGTTGCACGAGCTCTGGCAGTGGAAGCGAGGCAGCACCATGTATTTGATGCTCTGAAGCTTGGTGCAGGGGCCAGGAGCTGTGGCGGCTCACGTGCATCATCAGCGTTCTGCCAGCTCACCTTGTTGGCATGGGGTCTTACCTGGGCACACACCTTGCGCTGCTCCTGCCAAATCTCCTCCTGCAGCTTCTTCAAGCAGCTCTGTAAAGAACGGCAATGACTTCTACTGCAAATAACTCATGGCAGCCATTGGAGGCTGCGAGAGACAGATGCGGCAGATGTGGGTTCCAGTTCATCCTCACAGCAATCCTTTTCCTTACCTGCACCCACCTTTTCCTTCCAAATGCCCATCTGCCTGATCCCTAGTGACTTCACACCAACACAGGCACAGAAAAAACAGTGTTGCAGAGACTCCCACCGGCTCCCATAGTTGTGGAAGCTCTCCTCCCTGTGTTACACCCTCTACTCCACGTACACTCATGATGGTTCTGCTTCTCTGGATGGAACTCTGGCTGATTCCCTGGGGTCAAGACATATGAATCCATTCTCTTCTACATCATCGGAACTTGAGATGTTGGTCCCACATTCAGATGGAAATGTGTTTCACAGGCAGTTGGAATGATGGGTATGGCATTTGAGAAGGTGGTCAAGACTAGAGAGAGAAACTAGATAGCCTTCTATACAGAAACGATAATCAAAATCAAAACTGCAATCATGGATGAAGCCACAGAGGCAGTGTATAGACAGAGAAGAGGCTGAGGCCAAGGACGGGACTCTAGACAGTGCCGATGCTACGAGCAGGAGAAGGAAAAAGAGACACAGAAGGAGCCTGAAGTTAACGAAGAGGCCAAAGGGGACCAAGGAGGGCACATTTATAAAGCCCCGATGAAAAGAGTCTCTGGAGGAAGTGATTGTGCAAAATTATACCATGAGAAACCGGCACTCTTTTTTTATTATTATTATTATTTTTAAAGCTGGGGTTTCACCATATTGATCAGGCTGGTCTCGAACTCCTGACTTCCGGTGATCCACCCACCTCAGCCTCCCAAAGTGCTGGGATTACAGGTGTGAGCCACTGCGCCTGGACAGGCACTCTTTTCTACTGTTGAACTTAGTATTACAAAGTAAACCTTGTGCATCATTTAGTTCAACTGTGTCATTTTGCAGGTGAAAGAACAGAGGCCCATGAGAGCTTTCTGGAGTTTAGTTCAGAGCTAGTTAGAAGCAGAAAGAAAATCCAGTTCTGCCTTGTGGGGGAACTATCTTGCTGCTACACTATTCTTGTTTATGATGCTGCTAGAATCAATGAGACAATATTGAAAAATATTGAGTTCCCAGGAGGAAAGATTTAATGATGATGCTGACATAAATTTCAATATTACCTTGTCTCTGAGGTGCAGAAAGTGTTTTGCATAGCTGATTCTTTCTCAGAAGAGTCATTCACTGCAAGAAAGTGGCAAAGATTTTTATTATTCTTCTATTACAATCAGAGAAACTGAGTCATGCTGAAGTTCCTTGCTTTTGTGCAATAACTAAAATGTCTTTTAAAGACAGATGTGCCTTATATATAGTTGACAATGAAGTTATGTGAGTATCATGTAAGTTTTTATGTTTGACAGTTATTTTTTGAAAGAATAACCTCCCCACTCCACCTCTTTACAACTATAGTAATAACTGCATGGCTTGTGCACCCTGTTTCCTTACCTTATGCTTACAATTTATGGGCAATCTTAACATTTTGATATAAGGATCCACACTGGGAACCTCGTAGGTACACAAGAAATGTTCTCAACCCAAGTATTATCAACGGTATTCCTTCGCTTTTGTCATCTTCAGAAATGGGGAACAGTAGTGAGCCCTACATGCTTTTCATGACTGGCTTCAACAGACCCCCATGCAAATGCAGTGGAATGTTGGCAAAGCAGGAACTGATCCAATTGCATTTCAACTCCTTGATAGTGATTTGAAGATTTGCTTAAGATTTTCGACCCCATCCATGGTCGTGCATCAGGATGAAATGAACACACCATGAGAGCTGGAGATACAAGACGGTAGCAGAGGGCCTCCTGGTACCAGTCTGGCAAGGAAAAAGGACTGAGGGTTATCAGGTGCCCAAGGGCCACATCCCTGTCTCCCAAGTGGCTTTTCTATTGATCTGTCTGTGTAGGAGGGGCTTAGTCAGTTCAGGCTGCTATAACAAAGAGCTATAGGTTCAATGGCACATAAACAACAGAAATTTATTTCTCACAGTTCTGGAGGCTGGCAGGCAGAGAAGAGGGTGTTAGCATAGCTGGATTTTGGAGAGGGTCCTCTTCTGGATTACAGACTGTCAACTTCTTATTGTGTCCTTACATGGTGGAAAGAGAACACGCACTGTCTGTCCGGCCCTTTCATCAAGGCACTAATCCCATTCATGAGGGCGGAGCCCTCATGACCTAATTACCCCCTTCAAAGATCCCACCTCTCAATACTATTACTTTAGGGATAAGGATTTCAACATACAAATTTTCGGGAGTACAATGTATGAATTTTCAGTTCATAACAAGGACTCTAAAAAGAAATAGTATGTTTTAAATTTCTACTTTGTGCCAGGTACTTGCTATACTGACCAGGTACCACGGACAAGATACTTAGGGCTTCCTTCTTAGTTCTCTCTGTAGATCCATTATCTAATTATCTCTGTAGCCAACTTAGAAAAGACAGAAGGCAGTTTACAAGTTGCACAAATTTAGTAAGAAACCTATACCGAAGATCAGTCAGGAGGTGGAGGCACAGATACAAAGGCGTTACCGTCATAAGGAGGGCTCCCTCTCAGCCAGCACAAACTGGAAGCCTATCGACAAAGGCAGGCCACCCCTTCGTGGCTGTATCGATTTCCTTTCTGGCTCGCCGGCAGTTTACTGCTGTTACATGTCCATGTAGCACAGCCCCAGGCCGAGCCGCACCGCTGTCCCCGAGGTGCGTTGCAGGGCCGGGGGGTCGTGATCACGCCTGCCTGGTGCTGTCCCTTCCTCTCTCCCCCGTCCTTTGTGTCTGCAGTTCAGACTGCTTTTTGTCATTCTTGCTGGTGGAGTTTTCAAAAGCAAAAATCCTGCTTCCTTCAGCCTCTCGGAGAGTATACAGTATATTTGATGTCTAGGACATCAAACAAATGCTTGTGCTCACAGAGCAGAAATAATCCTAGACAAAAGAAGACTACGGGGAGAATACGAAAGAGACAGGGTCGAGAAATTACCAGGCAAGTCGAAGAACAGCCTGTTTCACAAACGCAATTCACCTGTGGGAAGTATGAAGCCTGAGCTGCCGGGAATCTGCTGGGACCACTCTGACCCCAGCCACCCCCAACAGTGCCCACGCCAGGGAATTCTCCCTCTCCTCATGAATCCATAGCTGCACCTCCTTCTCCTTGCAAGCAGAGTCTGGAACAGTCTCACAAACGTTCCTAAACGTGGGCACAGACGTTCAGTTATGAACACACGTATGTGCACCCCCGAGGAAGGAACTGATCCCAGTCTGGCTTTCTTACAGAAAAGCCAGGCTGCTTGGCGTCCAGGGAAGCAGCACCTAGTTCTCGGTGCCTTCCTCTCCCCGGGCTGCAGAGTTCTCCGAAGGGGACAGGAGGTGACAGGAATCCGTGGGATTTCCTCTTCAGCACCTGGCTCCTGGCCGCGCTCCCACCCGCTCTGCCTGTCTTTTCCCCGGCGTGGCAGCCTGATCCGTGAGGCCCTAAGAGTGAAGGGGTGAATTAAATGGGGGAGGAGGGAGGAAAGGCGAAGGCAGGGGAAGACTCCACAAATGAAAGGGGTTCATCTCCCGGAGGGCTGGTGGGACTGAGCCATGCTCACAATAGCGATTCAAGTTCACCTTGTGTGAAGGTAAAGAGGTGTTTTAATGGCTCTGTAGAAAGAGGGGAGGAGAGAAAAAGAGGGAGGAGAGAAAATCAAAAGAGAGAGAGAAAGAAAGAGAGAGAGAGGTGCAAATCCAAATGTCGATGTGTAGACATAGTGAGGAGAGCCTGCTGGCTGACAGGGTGATTTATTGGATTCTTCCAGTTAATCACTGCCGGCCTGTGGCCAAACGGATCTCCAGCAAAGCTGAAAGGCAGCCGAGGGAAACAGGCTTATAAGCATAAAGCCGCATAATGGTGTTCAATGAAGTGTGAGACTTTTAGTTCAGTCTCGCTGAGCCGGCCGCACCGCCGGAATGTCAAAGAGGGATTGTGGGTGGAAAAATTATGGATTTAAACTGCTAGCTGTAAATGAGGTCAATATGTCTGGTTCATAAACAGTCCGAGCCTATTCCAAGAATGCAGTGAGGGAGAAAATTAGCGTGAAGCCAACACTGTAGACAAACCTCATTGAGATATAATTGCAGCTATAAATACAAGCGAAAAGCTTACCGAGTGCAATAAAATACAGACACGCTTTTTTATTCCCCTTCTTCTTCTTCTTTGAATCTATGCATTTGTTAAGGGTTGTGCATCCCTAATGCTCCCTTCATCTCTCCCTCCCTCTCCTAGTGACACCCAGTGTTGCAATTAATTGAGTGTTCTTGATCTCTCATTCCATTTTATTCAGGCGAGATTGGAAAAAATCAAAAGAGCACATCTAAAGCATTTTCTTCCCTTTTGCTTTTCTATTTGAATCAGGTTGAAATGCGTGAAAAAAAAAAAAAGCGGTGCTTATTTTTTATGAGGGGGAAAAATCCAAGTATAAAGCCTTTTTAAACTAATACATCTGTTAGATCATTTGAATCTCCCTTCTTTAATGAAGGGACGTGAACGGCACCCACAGGATCCTACAGTGGGGATTGTTTGGAGGGCTACCTGGTCTTGGCTCATAAAACGTTGACTCAATGTAGTATATTTTTTCTTTTTCTTCTTCTTCTCCCGCCTCCCCCACTTCTTTTTTTAAACTCGAAAGACTCTCATTATTGTGTTTTGTACTGGAGTTCAAAGGATAGAGGACAGGCATTAGCAAACTTGCTTTGCCCAGTTTAAAAGCCGATACAGTAATAAATTGAAGTCTAATAGCTCTGGTCAGGCTGCCTTTCCCCCTAAACCAATTGATTTAAATGGCAGTAATTTGGCCAGCGAGGCTAGTCCTGTTTAAATTAAACCCATTAATATAATAGCACAAGTCCTGAATGAAATCCATCTGCAGGAAAGGCTCCACCGGTCAGTAGTTTCATAACTGTCCGGGGATGTCCTAAAACACCCACAATCGTGTGAACAGGAATTGCAGATTACAGGCAAGAAACTGAAAGGCTCCTGATGAGAGAGAGAGAAAGAAAGAGGGAGAGAGAAGGATATGAAGACAATTGTGTGAGCACACGCATTCAAAGCAAGTGAGAAACCGACGTGAAGATTTCAAGGGAAATGACCTTGGTTATTAGTAACAGCAAAAGGTTAATCGTATTAATAACAAGCAGCGGTCCTGCAGGAAAAGCCCTCAGCATCTTCCTTTCCTTCCTCCTGTCTCAGTAAGGAGATATTTTTCCTCTTTAACTGTTCTGCCAGAACTCATGGCCCAAAAAGACAAAAAAAATTTCTTCAAACCGGGAATTTGATCTTTGCAGCTGAAGGTATGTGTGTGTGTTATTTCAGCGCTGGCTTTTGAGACAGTGTCTCTGCTGTGTCTACGCTTGGTTCAGAGTGGATGTCCGTCACTAGTTTACACTTTAAGGTGACCAAGCAAGTAGGATTTGGATTTGAGAATCAGGAATGCAGCTGCCGGTTTTATCACTAAGTCTGAGTCAGTGTTTAAACCTGAGCAAATTGTCTGCCATCTGTTCCCAGGGAAGAGATTCTTCCTGCACAGACCAGAAAGAGCTTGAACTCAGGAACTGTGGAATTGTAGGGACTTCAGCATTTATATGGATTTGAAGGGTGACAGTAAAATAATGGCACACATGTTCACAGTTGGCTGATGGAAGGAGCTTAATTACTTTAAGGCCACGCTCCGAATCCAGCTCTTACAAAGACGGTAGGAGGTGGCACGGGTCTAAGAGTGAGATTAGGGTTAGGGAGCAGGACTTCTGGGTTCCAGCCCATTTCTGTCATTTGTCAGCTCTGCAGTCATGGAAAATCACCTTCATTTGAGTTTGCTTCCTCATTAAAAAGAAAGAAAAAAGGAAAAATACTTGTTCTGCATTTCTCACACATTGCTGCTGGAATCAAGTGAAAAGGTGCATGAGAAAGTCCTCGGCAATCTATAAAGCATTAAATATATTTAAGACAGTAGGAGTAGTCACTGTACCATTATTATTAGGCTTACTAACAAGGCCATAGCTAATAACTACTATATAAGTTACTACATCGCTTTATTTTATATGTATATTTATAAATACAAAATTATAATACAAAATTGTATAGATTTATCCACTATCAGATGCTTACCATGTTTGGGATATTGTGATAGGGTCTTTCATATGAAATGCTATATTACTGACTTTCATACAACCTTGAGAGGTAAATATTATTGTCCTCTATTTTATAGGTAAGAAAATATAAGGTTTCTTCTGTATTCAGTTTTAATATTCTTGAGGATACATAATGTTTTCCTTCCTCAGAATTGCTACCATATTTCTTAACCCAACTATTTGCACTTTAGATCGGTGGATCTAAGCAATGAATGCACATTAAAATCACAAATATATTTGTTTGTTTGTTTTTAATACGAATGTTCAGAGCCCACTAGAGAGTTTCTAAATTTGGTAGTTCTATATTACACTCAGGATGAGAAATGCTAGATTAGTCTATCTGGTGAGGAAGAATAAGGATGAGTTTCCCATTGCTCCTTCCAAACTTTGTGCCTTATTACGCATGATTAAAACACACACACACACACACACACACACACACACACACACACACTTTACAAACAAGGAAATGTCAAGATTTTTGTGACTGTTTCCACAATTTTTCCCTGAAATAGTGAAACAACAGCATAACCATAGACCTTTTTACAAATGCCTTCCTTCCTGATAAGAAGATAATATTGGTTATCCTTTTAATCTGGATAAGATGAGGCTATCTGGATAAGATGAGGCATAAAAACCCCCTCTCTGAGTGATGGTCCCTTTTGCAACGAACACAGTCCAGTGATGCTGCACAACTGGCAATGGTGGATGCATCCAACAGGTGAGAGGTCAAGAGCAAGAGCAGGGGGCTCACTCATTTCCACATCAAGGTGTTATTTAGGGAAATTCACTTGCTGCCTCTTCTTAAATGGAGTTTTGAGGCATATCATACCCAAGTGGGTTGATCTTAACACAATATACACAGGTAATTAAATACATGAAGTAGGAGGTAAATCAATTGTTTTCTATGTACATGACAGTTGCTGAGTCCTACTGTAATCAATATATAACCAAGTATAGCTGAGAACAACTATCTCATGAACTCAACAACAAAACTAGACTCGAGAAGAGGAAAATGAGAATGAGAGAATTTAGAATCTTTTCTAAAAATTTAAATACCTTTTTCAGATGCATAACAGATGTACATATTTTGGGGGTACATGTGATAATTTAGTATATTCATGTAATTTGTAAAGATCAAATAAATTGAGATGTCCATCACCTTAAATAGTTGTCTTTTCTTTATGCTAAAAATCATGCAAATTATTCTCTTCTAGCTATTCAGAAATATGCAATAGATTTTTGTAAACCATTGTCACCCTACTGATCTAACACTTGGTCTTATTTCTTCTAATAAACTGTATATTTGTCCCCATTAATCAGCCTCTCTTTATCCCTTCCTCCCCTTTCCTTTTCCCATTGTCTGGTAACTACTAATCTACTCTCTACTTTCCTGAGATCCACTTTTCAAGCTCCCACATATGAGGAGAACATGTAATATTTGTCTTCCTGTTCTTGGTTTATTTCACCTAACATAATGACCTCTAGAATCTTTTTTGAGGTTTGAAGTAAATTTTGGGATATAAGAAATGATTTCAGATTTGCAAGAGAAAAGTCAACTACAGGAGCCATGCAATTAATTGAGTTTCCATTTCATTTGTGGCCAAGCACCACCTATCTCTTCACTGTCTTCAGAGATGAAGCCCTGAAAGCTCATTTCCTTCCCTCTGACTGTGCCTTTCTCCCATCTAAACCTATGGGGCCAGAAAAAGAGACTATTCTCAAGAAACATTATACCACTAAGTTGTCACTTCCTTTGAGTATCCTATTGGTGAACTGATACTTCACTAGTGTTCCTGAGTGATATTGTTTGGCTGTGTTCCCAACCAAATCTCATCTTGAACTCCCATGTGTTGTGGGATGGACCTGGTGAGAGGTAATTGAATCATGGGGGCAGGTCTTTTCCTTGCTGTTCTGACAATAGTGAATACGTCTCATGAGATCTGATGGTCTACAAGGGGGAGTTGCCCTGCACAAGCTCTCTCTTTGCCTGCTGCCATCCATGTAAGATGTGACTTGCTCCTCCTTGCCTTCCACAATGATTGTGAGGCCTCCCCGGCCATGTGGAACTATAAGTCCATTAAATCCTTTTTCCTGTATAAATTACCCGGTTTCAGGTGTGTCTTTATCAGCATAGGGAAAATGGGCTAATACACTGAGAGCAGAGAGAAGAATGCAATCTCCAGAACCTTATGAATTTAACTACGTTCTTTGGTGAACTGCGCAAAATCAATGTATGTGCAGATGAGACAAAGGAGAATGACAACAAAAATAAATAAATAATAACAAAAATACCAGAAGGCACAACCCCCCCCCCCCAAAAAAAAACCTTTTTATTTTTCCTGCCTTCTTATCTCTGTTCCTAAATGTGTGGCATGGACACTCCATGCACTGTGTTTCCAGTATGTGCATGTGAATCTCAGAGTCTCAGTACATTTGAGAAGGGATCTAGTCTAGGTCCTTCATTTCTCATGTATGGAGAATGCCCCTGGTGGGGGGGGGGGGTGTAAACTAGTGAGGATGTGGAAGAACTGGGAGAACAGAGGCCTCATAACTCTCAGACCAGGGCTCTGCCAGTCCTCATTTCTAGCACTCAGTGTGCCCTAGAATTGATAGATTACTGCTTCTCCTCTGAGAGCATCCACATTAGACCAACCCTTGAATGCGATAAACACAGTTCCTGTCTTACCTGGTTAGCATTATGCATCTCAAACATTATTATGCTAGGATTGATGCCTCTCTGAGAAATATCAGTTAAAGAAGACTAGACAGATAAATGGTTGACTTCTCAATATATAATAATCTTCATAAAGATTCCAGAAGGTAGGCAGAATGCATATTTTAATGCATATTCTACTAGTAATGAAACAGGAGATGGGTGACTTGCCCACATTACAGGGCTGAAGCACATTACAGAGGAAGCATGTTTATTTTTAAACAAATATCTTGAGTGCCTACTTGTTCCCATGCACTGTTCTCAGCTCTGGGATCTCTGCTCTAATGGAACTCACATTTTTGTTAGGGGAAGACTGGACATAGAGAATGGTGAAAGACGCTAGTTCATATTAGGTGGTCAGGGATGTCCTTTCCAATAAGGTGGCATTTGAATGAACCTGAATGAAGTGAGGGAGGTAGCCTAGGGATAGCATTTTAGGAGGAAGAATCAGCAAATAAAAAAAAAAGCTTTGAGACATGGTTATCTCTTCTCTGTTGGGGGATTTCAAATCAAGTTTCTTAATCAAAGTCCTATATTCTTTATTCAGTGTAGTCAAAACAGACATTGTATATCCTAGCACATGGCATCTCTTCATCCTTGAAATCTGTGCAACTAATCTCAGGTATATAAGCAGATCTTCTAAGACAAGAGACAGATGGAGCACATACTCCTGTCTCTACCTTAAAGATTTCCCAAGAAGGAGAAAAGATGGTGGAAATTAATTCAATATCCTGGAATGGTCATAGTTCAGTGGGGAAAGGGGCCGTTTTGCTCCCTCCTCTCTTCTGTCTCTGCAGCTGGTTATATGCAGCTCATTATGAAGCCAGAAGATTTTGTTTCCTTTTATGAGCTTTTCTCATGGGTGGAATGATTTACTATGGAGCCAATATGGGGGGTACAAAAGCCATAGAAAGCCTTAGTTCACAGCCAAGCCTTGGCCACTGCCAAGATCTGGGCTGTGCCATTGAAGTGTCATGGAAATGTCATCTAAATGGCAGTGGAAATTTAGAAAGTTTCACAATGCCTTTGGGTCAGTTCCCACTGCCCACGAACCACCATCTCCATGAAGGAAGCCTCCTTATTTTGGGAACCAATGCCCTACTCTATTTTTTTTCTCCCCCATCCTCAATCACCATTTAAGCCAAAATGCTAAACCAAAAAACTTGGGAAGGAAGAGCATGTGGGATGACTAAAATAGCAAAAACGTAGTTGGATTATGGATCAACTTTTCCTTTCCAATTAACAGAAGTATGGAGCTATCCTTATGCCCCCAGTGAGACTTGCTTTAAATGTTTGTTATGTTCCCCCTTAAACATCTAACATCAGGGTCAGAATTAATATTTGTAAATATTTGCTTGGAAATTATGCTTACCAACAGTGATGAGCCCACATATGCCTACCACTAGGTGATAGCTTAAGACTTTGTGCTCTCTGTGCTACTGCACTGGGGCCTTTTTTCTTTAAATTATGGTAAGAACACATAACATGAGATCTACCCTCTTAACATATTTTTAAATGCACAGTACTGAATTGTTATCCACGGACACAATATTGTACACCAGATTTCTAGAACTTTTTCATTCTGCATATACTTTGATTAGCCACTCTACGCTTCCCTCCACCCCAGTTCCTAGCAACTACCATTCTGTTCCTTGTTTCTATGATGCTGTGGTCTGAGTATGTTCCCCCAAATTCATGCACTGGAAACTTAATTCCCACTGCAATAGGGAGATGGGATCTTCTGGGAGGCAGAGCCCTCAAGACTGGATTAATGACTTTATAAAAGGGCTTGACAGAGGGAGTTTATCCCTTTTTGCCCTTCTACCTTTTGCCATGTGAAGACATACATTTTCTTCCCTAAAGGACACAGTGTTCAAGGTGCCATCTTGGGGAAGCAGAGAGCAGCCCTCACCAGATGCCTGGATCTTAATCATGGACTTCCAGCCTCTAGAACTGTGAGAAATAAATATCTATTTTTTGTGAATTGCCCAGTGTGTGGTATTCTGTTAGAGAAGCTGGCAAAGACTGAGATATATAAGTTTGACTGTTTTAGATGCCCCATGTAAATGAAATTGTGCAGTTTTTGTCCTTCTGTGGATGGCTTATTTAACTTAGCCTAATGTCCTCCAGCTTCATCCATCTTGTTGCATATTACAGGGTTTCTTTTCTTTCTGAGGCTGAATGATTGCACATAGATACCACACCTTCTTTATCCATTCATCAGATGAACATTTTGGCTGTTTCCATATCTTGGGCATTGTAAATAGCACTGCAATTGACATGGGAGTGCTAATTCAATCTGTTCATGATTGATTGCAATTCTTTTGGATAAATACCGAGAAGTGGAATTGCTAGATGACACAGTAGTTCTGTTTTTAATTTTTTGAAAAACCCTTCAGGTTTGGTGTTGGAGAACCCACAAATGCCTTGTCCCATCATCCAGGTACTTTCTTCCTTGGCTGTCAGAAGCTTGTAAAACTGTTGGTTACACAGTATCTAGTTTTCAAAAATTCATTTATTAAAACTAATCACTCTAAAAAGATGAACTGTAACTTGCTTCACAGGCTTTTTACTGTTTTAAACTCTGTATTGCGCCTATCTCCGCCTTCCTGATACAGGGAGAAAATTACTGGGAAAGAGCATTCTTTGACACACACTTATGTGGTAGCCTATTCCTATACTCCAAAACCTCAGCCATTTAAGCCATTGATAGTCCCCCAATGCACACAGCTGGACTTCATCTTGTCCCTTCCCTGCAGTTCCTCCATACACATCTGTTGTATTCCCCCTCATGGACAGAGGGCTGGCTCCATGACGTGCCTCAGTTCATGGTGCACTCTCATGACTTGGGCATGAAGTCTTCTTGGTTTGTTTCTTTTCCCTCTTCTTATCCTTATTCCATACCCTTTCCATTCCCCTCCTCGTTAGGCAATGATTCTCATCAGTTTAACACATATCATTTCTTTCGTGAATGTTTTTTAAAGAAATGTATTTTTTCCCACACATTTTAAATTTATGTAAATAATATTGTCTGGTACGTCACAATCTATTTCCTTTTCTAACTTAGTGTCATATTTTAAAAAATTAATAGGCTATATTTTAGAACAGTTTCAGATTTATAGAAAAATTGAGTGGAAAATATGAATAATTCCCATATATCTATTATCCAACTCCCCTTTCCCATGCTTACAGGTTCTTCCATTATTAACATCTTGTAACACTGTAGTACATTTTCATTAATATGTTGATAAGCCAATATTGATCCATTATTATTATTAATTCAAATCCATAGGTTAACTTAGGGTTCATTCTCTGGGTTATTCATTCTGGGGTTTTAAAAAATGTGTCATGACATGTACTCACCATTGCGATATCATAAGAAATAGTTTCACTGTTCTAAAAATCTTCCTGTTCCATTTATTCATTCATCTCCTCCCTCTAAACTCCTGGCAGCCCCTAAAATTTTCACTGTCTTTATAGTTTTGTCTTTTTCGGAATATAATATAGCTGGAATCATGCAGCATGTAGCCTTTTCATATTGGCTTCTTTCACTTAACAATATTCATTTAAGGTTCCCCCTGTCTTTTGGTAGCCTGAGAGCTTATTTCTTTCCCAGCTTTAATATACTGAAAAATAAGACTATGTATAGGTAAGGTGTACAATGTGATATTTTAATATGGACATATATAGTGAAAAGATGACTCAGGCTAATCAACATAGCTGTCTCCTAGCATAGCATATTCTTGTGGTGAAAACACTTAAGACCTACTCTCTTACGAATTTTCAATTATACAATACGTTATTATTAACAAGAGTCACCATGCAGTACATGAGATCCCAAGAACATGTTCCTCCTGTCTGGCTGGAACTTTATACCCTTTGACCAACATGTCCTTATTTCTTTCACCTTTCAGCCCCTGGCAACCACCGTTTCATGCTCTGCTTCTATGAGTTTAACGCTTTTAGATTCTACATGTAAGTGAGGTCACATAGTAGCAGTCTGTCATTGCCTGGCTTACTTTGTTTAATATAATGTCCTCCAGGTTCATATATATATATAAATCACATTTTCTTTATTCATCTACTGATGGATACCTAGATTTTTTTCTATATCTTAGCTATTGTGAATAATGCCACAACAAACAGGGGTATATCTATTTGAGCTACTGATTCATTTCCTTTGGATATGTATCCAGAAATGATATTGCTGAATCATATGGTAGTTCTATTTTTAAGTTTTCTGAAGAATCTTCATACTATTTTCTGTAATGACTTTTCTAACTTGCACTCCTACCAATAGTACAGAAGGGTTTCTTTTTCTCCACACCCTTGCTAACTCTTGTTATCACTTTCTTTTTGATAACAGCCATCCTATCAGGTCTGAGGCCATATCATATTGTGGTTTTAGTTTGCATTTTACTGATGATTAGTGATGTTGCACAGCTTTTCAAATAGCTGTTAAACATTTGTATGTCTTTTGAGAAATGTTTATTCGCGTTCATGTTGGATATTTTCTTCATATTTAGTTGTTTGCATTCCATTTATATTTTAGAAATTAGCCCCTTATCAGCTGTATGGTTTGCAAATGTTTTCTACTAACTGTAGCTTTCCTTTTAATTTTGTTGATGATTTCCTTTAATGGGCAGATGGGCAGAAGTTTTTCATTTGCTACAATCCTGTTTGTTTTGTTATGCTTTTGTTGCCTGTCAAAATAGGGTCATATGCAAATCATTGCCAAGACCAATGCCAAGAAGATTTTCCCCTATGCTTTCTACTAAAAGGTTTATTGTTTTAGGTCTTACATTTAATTCTTCAGTCCGTTTTGAGTTAATTTTTTATATATTGTAAGATAAGGGTACAATTTTATTCTTTCATATGTGCATATCCAATTTTCCCAACACCATTTATTGGATAAATTATCCTTTTCCTATTGTGTAATTTTGGTGCTCTTGTCAAAGTTTGACAGTTTTTTTTTTTAAGACAATGAGAATTCTAAGTGATTACCTGGGGCCACAGATATGATAGTGTGGCATTAAAAAAAGTCTCTGTGTAAAAGAATCTTTGAGTTTTTTTTTTCTTCTAATTCCAGAGAACAGAGGCTGACTCAGTATAATTGGGATCTGTATGTCAATGTCTTCTTTGAAACTTATGCTGTTCTTAAGATCTATCCACGTGTACCTGAGATGGTTATACCATATCATTCTCAAAGATAAATGAATACTGCATGCTAAGTACTTGTTGACATTTCCATAGCAAGGGTGATAGTTCCAATTATTGGGTTTTAAAAAAGGGATTTTGGCAGGGGCACAATGGATTTCTGTGTATATTTATTGCAAGTACAGTGATGTGCATCTAAAAAGAATGTTTACATCCTGCAGAAGTTTGTTCCCCGTCAAAAATTTGAACAAGATGTGGGTTCCATTAGCCGTGGATCTACAATGCATGTTGAGTGAACAAGTAAGTGAATGTGGTAAAGATTTAAGGTTAGATCTCCTCTCTCCAGAAAACTCTGAATTTTAATAGAAGTATCTTGAAAAAAAAAAAAAAAAAAGACACGAATTAAAAAAAAAAAATCCCTAGAAAAGCTCGAATCACTAACCTTTAAAAGAGTTTTAGAATGGCCAAAAATAATGAAGATATCTTGGGTAAGTGAAATTAACCAGTCATTGTTCAAATGACACCTCATAGGTAACTTCCAAAGTTATCCATTCACAGTTCAATTTTATTTTATTCAGAAAAGTCATTGAGGGGCTATTAGGTTTGGGTTGATCTGAGATAGTTACAGAAGTATGCGTTCTCACAGTTTAACAAGGAAAAAAGACAAAATTTACACAATGTGATTCAATATGTTAGGTTTTGTCTGTGAAGTATGTATAGTGTTATTGAATACCAGAGACAGGAAAAGCCCTGGAGGCTTCCTTGAAGAGGGGACATTTGGGTTAGATCATAGATATAAGGAGTTCAACAAATGGTCTAGTAATAAAAGGATAGAAGAATAAAAATACCAGGGACCAATATCAATATACTACCAATAGAGACTGTAAGGACCTGCCAAATCCCTCAAGCAAAATGCTGTGGGACATTTTGCTAAAATAGTGTAAGATAAGGTGGAACATTTTATTCAACCATGCTGATTTCCCTTCATGTCAACCTTTTTCAAGGTCAGAGTCTTTCTTCTTTTATTCTTAGGTTGCCTTGGTACACGTCTGTGTTGTGACAATCAGGGTTGATTGTCTTGGATTGGTTGTACTATTGAGCTTAATTTTCCCTTTGAGCTATTAACCATTCCAAATGTGCTTGAGTCTGTGATTAGTTGTGCTGAGGAGGTTTTCTGTTTGGGGACGTGGGTAGCTTTTCAACCCTGCTTTTCTGGCAGCATTATGCAGATTTAATAACTCTGGTTACAGGAAATGTGGGGAGACAGGCATGTTAAACCAAAATTATGTTAGTATTTATTACTTTCGGTGCATATTCTGAGCAAGGAGGGGAAAATGGCTTCTACCTAAGAGGTCAGAGTTAGCAAACGAATGACGAAGTATGTTTCATTATAAAGCCTCATTTTCCCCTTATGTTTCACCCCCTCACCCCAGTCTTTTTTTAAGGAAAGAAGGTAGCTATAGGGAAAAGCCATTGTCTGCCATTGGTGTCTATCTAAGCTGGGTATACCATTTTATTCTCATAGATAAATGAATACTGCATGCTAAATACTGTTGACATTTCCATAGCAAGGGTGGTAGTTCCAATTATTGGGTACTATAAAAGGAATTTAGGCAACGCACAATGGAGATATTTATTTATTTATTTATTGCAAGTACAGTCATGTGCATCTAAAAAGAATCATAAGAAAATAATAAGGCAAGCAGGAGTCATTTAAGCAGGGTAGCCAGGAAAATGGACTCCTAGTTTCAAGTGGATAACTGGCTTTTGAGAGTGAACCTCCCAAGACCTCTGTTTTCTTGCCTAAAACCTGAGAGTGGACTACATTTTTTCTCAGACTCTTTCCTTTTTTCAAACCTCAAATGAAAATTTGATGTAAATAGTGTATGATCCAGATATTTGAGGATTTGGGTGGAATTCTCAGCTGTGACATGATTATTTGCCTAATATACCTGTCCCCCTCCTTTTTTTTTTTTTTTTTTTGCTAACACAAAGCTAATGTATAGTTTTTGGAGAGGGGCAGGATTATACACGACATTGAGAGAAATCATGCCCCCAACATTCTTTGCAAGTAGAATTGACCACATGACATCTGTCTGGCCGAAGAGACCAAGAATAAGTCTGCTGGGAACTCCAGGAAGACTTCTCATTTTCACAATAAAAGCAAATGACCAACTGTGTCCCATTCCCCCTATTCCCTCCTTAAACAAGAATGTGAATTGTGGTAGCGTCTTGTGACTATGAGCTAGAATCATGTTGTGCAGAATATAACTGAGCAGCCATTTATCTACAGAGTCATTATATGACATAAATAAATCCCCCATTTGCTTAAGCCACTAACACTGTCTTGCAAACCTTGGAGTCTTGAAACCAACATATGCAATTGCAGTAAATTGGAATTAACCTCTTCACAATGAAGATGTTCATTTAAAATGTTAAATGTTTAGGCCGGGCGTGGTGGCTCAAGCCTGTAATCCCAGCACTTTGGGAGGCCAAGGCGGGTGGATCACGAGGTCAAGAGATCGAGACCATCCTGGTCAACATGGTGAAACCCCGTCTCTACTAAAAATACAAAAAAACTAGCTGGGCATGGTGGCGCATGCCTGTAATCCCATCTACTCAGGAGGCTGAGGCAGGAGAATTGCCTGAACCCGGGAGGCGGAGGTTGCGGTGAGCCGAGATCGCGCCATTGCACTCCAGCCTGGGTAACAGGAGCGAAACTCCGTCTCAAAAAAAAAAAAAAAAAAAGTTAAATGTTTAGATTTTAATTGCTTGCTCTGTAATCTTTGAAGTAGCAGTTCTTTTAAGTATGTGTGGAAAAAATACCAGAAGATTTTAAGGAATCTGCACTACTTCAAGGCATCTGCACTGCATAGCTATTGATTTATACCCAAGGTTAACTTAGAGTAGTATAGGGTAGTATAGGGATGTCAGGGACGAAACTTCACATAGAAAAGGTACCTTGACAGACTTCCCGTTCTCCTTTGTTCTACCATTACCCACTTTGGAGTCTTGTTTTTCCACAAGAGAGTAAGACACTAAATCACAAGATACTAGATAGTCAATAATTATTCCACAGAAAATGTTTAACCCATAGGAGCATATAGATAATGATGGAATCATAGTCATCTATGTAGGAAGGTCTTTTTCTTTTTGATGGCTGAGAGAGAGTTTTCATTAAGACGTCTTTATTTTTCTTTTTAACTAATTAATTTAAAAAATTGACTAATAAAAATTGTATATTTTTATTGCATACATGTTTTGAAATCTGTGTACACTGTGTAATGTTTAAATCACGCTAATTAGCATACACATTACCTCACTTGCTTTTGGATGGCAAGAACACTTAAAATCTACCCTCTTAACAATTTTAAAGAACATGATACATTGTAACTATAGTCACCATTTTATACAATAGATCTTTTGAATTTATTCCTTCTATCCAACGGATGTTTGTTATCCTTTGATCTACATCTGCCCAATTCCCCTCTCTCCTACCCTCTGTAATTACCCTTCTACTCTCTACTTCTGTGAGGTCTTAAGACCTCTTTAAATAAGAAAGTAATATTCTGTAGGTGAAAATCTACCCTACCTCTACATGAGGCCAGCTTGGCCTATCTAGTATAAGTTGATAAAAACCTACTTATAGGTTTTATTCTTACTGATAGAGGAAAAATTGAGAATGTGGAACTATAGGTAACCCTAAATCATTTATACCCAATTTTGGAAGCAGGTAAGTATAGACATTTAGATCATGCTGACATGCCATCCATGCACACACGTCGAACACTCACTTACCCATAGATTTCTTTTTTGTTTATTTTTCTCACAGTGACACTAACGTGTGGAAGGTAGCACCAGAGAGAGACAGATAACAATTAGTTCACAGTAAATGCAGTCTGGCATTAATTCATTCTTGTCAATGGAGCAAGTATACAAAGACTTCACTAACATAAGAAGCTATGGTATATTGCCTTTTGTTATCATAGCCCCTCCTAGGTTGATAGAAAGCCACACCCAGGGTCTATATAGCATGGGGTAAACACCACACTTCTACTCAGAAGCATTCCATGTCTTAGATGTACCTCCTGGCTTTCCTGGCACAGTGGCTCACATAGAAACCCTTGATGTATGGGCAATCCATACTCAATGTGTTTATAGAGAGATCTCCAGCTGGGATCTCCTGCTGGAGTAAATGCTAGATATGATCCAGTGCACAATACATTTCAATTAAAGCAGAAAGGAGTTGCTACTTCATAGTGTAATAAGAGCTAGAAGATGTGTCTACAATGTAAGATTTGAAGATAAAGTATCAGTAATATTAGACAGTGGCTTTCCAGGTACACAATCACTTGGAACAGATCACGTTTTCTTCCCTTTCTTACGCTCAACACTTTATTTCAAATCTAGGTGAAATCAGTTTAAAATAATTGGCTGCTTTGTCAGGACAAAAGAAAGAAGAACCCAGCCTGAGGAAGCAGTGTACAGATTGGCGGGGCAGGGTGGAGGGAAGACAGTAATTCACCCATTTTGCCTAGGTGATATCTCAAGTAAAGTGGTGGTTGTCACAAGTGAATATTATGGACATTTTAAGTTCATGGGCTTGTATTAGTTCAAAACCGTCTGCAGATTTGAACTCAGGAAGTAGACACTTCAAGTAGGGAATAGGAATTTGATTAGATCCTAAAGTTCTCTACTGGCCCTAAATTTCAGTAACCCTTTGGGATTTTCTAAAACTGTCTAATTCCTGCTGTCATCGCCATGTTCAGCTGACATGGGTCTATGGCTCTTCTTCGAGCATTCTGATCTAGTATGAACAAAAACCCTTCTTTTTTGTTTTTTGTTATTGTTTTCCCTCAACATAGTTGATATTAATATTTTCAAGAAATGACAAAATAATGGAGGATATTCTTGTCTAAGGAAGATAATATAATTTAAGAATATTTTTTAAAGCCCTATGAATATAGAAAACTTGTGAAATACAAGGGTTTTTTGTTGTTATTGTTTTGTTTTCCTTAAAGTTACTATATTATGACTTCCAAATAGCTATAACTACTACACTGGCTTTGGATTCTTGATTAACGGATTCCTCATCTCCACTGAGCACATAAATTTTAAGTTGCAGTTATTGAAATCATCTCCTGAACCATTTGTCCCTATTTTAGTGAAAACCAAAAGATACTATTTAATTATTTTATTTTAAGATACTATTTAATGAATATTTCCCCTTTGGGCATCTTCATTAAATTATTTGTCATGGGTCTTTCATTGCTGATGGTTGGATTATCTACGTGGATACACTAACGCTATGTCTGCCTCATGGAAAATAAGTGACACTGTCTTGACCATGGCACACATTTACATTGGATGTTGCATTTTGTTCTACTTGGTCCAGTTGCAAAACATGTTTGTCCAGTAACAATTAGATCATCAAAGACAAAAATAATTTAAATTAATTCAGGTTCTTTCCTCTGCTTCATTGTTTTCTTGAAAACAATGAAGGTCATTCACAGCTCTCAGCATACCATTTCTATTTTTTTTCATCATAAACTTCCTTAATACTATACAGGTACTCTTTACTGATTTATTTGCAAACTCCATTACAAAAAAGTCTTGCCTCCTCCCACCTCCCTACTCCAACAAAAAGCTTTTCCCTAACCTAAGTGCATGCATTTCTTCTTTTTCTACTGGGCTTGATTTTACATTACAAAGGGCTGAATGACCACCCTGGGATGCTAGCTGAAGTCTCCTCAGCAAGTTGGCAAGGGAGGGGAAACACTAAGAACGTGAACGTGAAGCAGTGAAGCCAGGGCTCCTTTTGGTGGGCAAGGGAAAGGGAAAGTTTGGGAACTGGCAGATGTGAATACTTTTTGTTCTCCAAGATTAGAATAAGAGTATATGTACTCAGCCTGGGAAGGTTGGTGTGTCTAGTGTTCTTTGAAGGCTGAATTGACCAGGCCCCTTCCTGCAGTCCTCCCTATTCATAATCTCTGCCCCTTATTCAGAATTCTAGGGCCCAAGTCCTTCTCTGATCCTAGGATGATCTATTTTTAATTATTTGAGTGTTGGTTTAGCAAAGCCATAGCCCTCATAGTTGAAGTCAAATCAAAAACCCTGAAAATATCAACAGTAACCCCAATTCTTCCAAGTTCATCAAATCTCTTCTCCATTATAAAAGAGAAAAATTCTTGTGGCCAATACTTTCTGAGAGGGTAGCTGGGTTTTTCAGGTATCTTTCCCCCTACACATATTTAACTTTGGCCTCAGACATGTGAATTTTACTTTAATATGGCTTTTAAGAAAGGAATATAGCACTGAAAATAGCAGAAGCACATTTGAAGTAGTTGTGGGATTGGAGAATATATGATATTGGAAATGTTGAAAGTAAATTCTTTTTTGAAATTTTCAATACTCTTTCTGGACCAGCGGTCCCCCTTTCCCCTTGATAAGAAACTCTATGGTTTGCAGGAACACACTGGTTTAATAAAATTGGCCTTCTTCCTTCTAGTAAAAGTTTACCTGCGAGAGCCCCGAACATAATAAAATCAGATTATGAAGGCAATCATATTTACTTGTAATAAATCAAATCTTGCAGACATCAGTTAAGTCTCCCTATTGCACTGGGACAATATCATGCGTGCATACATCAATACCTGAGGTGTCAGAAATATATTTCATAAGTTCAGAAAAATTGCACATATACTTGCAGCACCATTATAAGCAGTGAATTTGTAATGTGAACATTATGATGTATAAAGTAGCTTTGTTCCTACATTTAATAAGCACTGCATGTCAAGCCCACAAACATAATGGAATTTGCTGGTGATTTCTTACCATTAAATGTAGGTTATTGTTTTCAGGAGAAAAAAAAAAAGAACTTTTCCTTGTTTTGCTACCATTATCCATTTGTAAGCACACAACCTCCTTCTATATAGTAGCAGCCTCTTTAAATTAGTAAACAAACAAATAAATAGAACCAGACCCACCACTGTGACATTAAATTAGGTTGGACTTAAATACCCATTGGCCCCACTCTTTGTCTAGAATTAGCTGCCATGAAAAGCTATGCCTTTTCTTTTCAAAGACATCTTTTTAAATTACACCAGTCCCAAAACTCACTGTCTTCTGTAGAAAGGCCTTGAAATAATACAACATTTTCAGCATAGCTTCATAGAACTTTTATAACTCTTTCCCCCAACCCAATTGTTAGGATATTTATATGGCTTATAAAATGGGATTTGAATTTAAAGAGTTATTACATTCTGCAGTAGTGATTTGGGGGACTTGGTATTTGTGAGTATTTAAGTGTTTTTAAATAATTTTTTAGATTTATTTTAAGAACGTCTATATACCCCACTTTTGAGACTCTCTAAGAAACAGGCTAGTGACTGATAAAAACAATAAGTGTAAAATATCTCTTGTTTTATTTATGTTCTTAAAAATATTTCCTCAGCAACCTTTGTCTGGGAGGTCCTGCTACATTAGCTTACTAGCTCATATTCTCATGGTGGAGGTGGAAATGGTTAGAGTGAGTGGTGTGGGAACTAGAACGGGCAGCAGTAAAATTGATAAATCTCTACGGGGTCAACAACTGAGGCAGGAGCCAAGTGCCTATCAGACATACTGATGCTTCTGGAAATGTAGGTTCTACTAGGCAAGGGTATCGTCTTTCTGGCCAATTCATTTCTTGTTATTTGTCTCAAACCCTGACAGGTAGAAAGATTTTCCAGAAATTTATTTTTCATTCTTTCCCATTTTCTTCTGCCCCGCCCTGTCTGTTCTATTCTTTTCCATGCCACTTGATTTTTACTGGAGTATATATTTGGTTCCTTTGATTGTTTTGAGAATTAGGTAAATTGAAATGTTTGATGAAGTCTCTACTTACATGGGGCTTACAAGATAGGGAAACAAGACAGTAACAGCACACAAAGATGTCATTGAGAAGACAAGATCCTAGCACATGCTCAAGTGAGTGTTTACTGATAACAGATGTGATTTTATTAAAGGAGAGAGAATGTGGAACTGAGTGATGGGTTTGAGTGGGGACGGTGAGGGGTAGGTTTTGTATTTTAACAGAATACAGACAGAGGGAAGAAAGGTCTGCAAATATTATTTCCACTTTCCGGGAAAGAAAAAAATTCATTACTGTTTAATTTTGCTCTTTAAATTCTGACCAAAGAAATTTCAAGCACCTCTCTTTAAAAAGTTCAGAACTTTTACTTATCACAGAGTATTTTTTAAATGGAACATTTCCCTCCTTTTGATGTCTTAGAAATAAGCATTTCCATTCACAGCTGCTCTCAAAGATGCTACTTCAAAAACCACCCACTCTGAATCTCCAAAACAGGCTGGTATTTAAAGAGTCCCATGGCTTATTGTTCATAACACTTAGATTGGATACACATACAGTGGAAAAACAAAGTTCGCTGCTGCAAGGGACTGAAAACACCAGTTTCATTTCCCTTAAATCTTAAAGAAAAAGAGAAGGAAGAAGAGAAACAGGCAGAAGGGAAGGAGAAAGAAAAGGTTAGCCAACCCTGCTTCAACACTTACTACATGCCAGCTTTGTGCCAACTTCCTCTTACGTTTTTCAACCACACAATGACCCTTTGAGGCAACTGTAAAGATTATCCCTGTTCTTACGGGCTGGGAATGCAATACCGAGGTCCCCAGCTGCTGTGTTTCAAACTCGGGTCCATCTGCTCCACAGCCTGCGTGATTATCTGCCGCATTTACTCCCTTGCTAAGAAGACTATCAAGAAGGGCAAGCGTCTGATTTTGTTTTGTTTTGTTTCCAAATCAACCTAACTTAACCGAACACAATCCTAAGATCTCAAGATCTTAAGGCTTCGTGGCCATCAAATCTTTTCCTTACTGCTAAATTGTTGATAGAACAAAAGCAAATTTTACTGGTGAATTTAATTTTTAATTATTCAGTTCAAACTTTTTGGGTGGCTGGTGATAATTTTTTTATCAATAAGCAAAAATGAAAACATCGTTAGGAGGTAAAATTCTTCCCTATGTCTCAGTTGGGGAGTTGCTAAGGTCTGAATGTTCGTGTCCTCCCAGAATTTCCATGTTGAAATCCTAACCCCCAAGGTTATAGTATTAGGAGGTGGGGCATTGGAAGGTGATTAAGCCCGAGGGCAGAGCCCCCGTGAGTGGAATTAGTGCCCTTGTAAAAGAGACTCAGAGAAGTTCCTGGGCCCCTCCACTGTGTGAGGTTAGTATGAGAAAACAGTTGGCTATGAGGGCCCTCACCAGACACACCAAATCTACCAGTGTGTTGATCTTGGAGTTTCCAGCCTCTAGAACTATAAGAAATAAATTTCTGTTGTTTATAAGCTAACCAGTCGATGGCATTGTGTTATAGCATCCTGAACAGACTACAAGAGGAGTGAGAATGACTTGGTTTTATCATCTTCACTCATATTATCAAATATTGAATAACAGCTGTGTAAGGTCTTCAGTGTGGTGGCTTTGTAATGTGTCCACTTGGCTAGACTGGACTACGCTTCCCAGAGATCCCCTTTCCTGCATGTTTCTGGGCCATCAGAGAGATTCCTGTGTGGGATTTGGGGAGCAGAAACAAAGCAGTAGCCATGCTGTAGCTCACACATTACTGTGGTCTCAACTCACTGTTGCTGGGCAGTGGACAGGCTGGAATTGGTTCACCTTTCCTGGATCCTCCTTCAGCCTCTCTGACTCATACCAGGTTAGTGTTTAGCTCCATGATAAAGTTTACTCTTTTCTTCTGCAGAATTCCCACAGTATCAAAGTCAGAGGCAATGCAAATTGACATGGTTTCAATCCATGCCTGTGGGCGCCAGCTTATATGTGCGTGTCCCACTTCATTCTTGCTGACAAGCAAGGGGTTGAACTGTGTCCTTTTAGAAAGATATGTTGAAGTCCTTACCCCTGGTATTTCTTATTTGGAAATAGAATCACTATGGAGGTAATCAAGTTAAACAAGGTCCTATGACCTCATCCCGTTGGACCTAATCCAGTATGACTGGTGTCCTTATTAAAAGAGGAAATTTGAACACAAAAACATGCACAGAGGGGAGAGATGATGTAAAGAGACATATGAAGAATGCCCTGTGGAGGTGAAGGACTAAAATTATGCATCTACAAGACCAGGAATATGAAAGATCGTTGGTAGAGTGCGAGGAACAGGTCACTTATAGCCCTCAGAAGGAGTCTATTCTGCCAGCAGACACCTTGATTTTGGACCTCCAGCCTCCAGACTGGTGAGAGAATAAATTTCTGTTATGTGCAGCCTCTTAGTTTGTGATATTTTGTTATAGCAGCCCTGAGGACTTCAAGCTTCAGTGTCAGATGCAAAGACAACAGTCTTATAAGGATTACTTAATCAGCTTCCACAATCATGTAAGATCAAATCCCTGTAATGATTCCCTAGTGGTTCAGTTTCTCTGACTGATGCCTGACTGATAGGTGGAAAATAAATTAGTTTAAAAAGGGCCACAAGGCTCCAAGCACAGTTGCACAGTAGGTAAATTAAGGGTAACAAGAAGACGGGCACTACTATGATGTTAACAAGCAGTATAAGCCTGAATCTTAATGCAAAAAGCTGACAAAGTTCTTTTTCTTCTAAACACCAAGGCTATACTATTAAACTTGTTGCCTGTATTTTCACTATTAAAAGCAATAATTTTTGCCACCAAGTCACCAAACAAGCCCTGAACAATTTATGCTCTTTCAAAGAAGTTAAATACAAATTCAGGGAATATTGTCTCTCATATTGCTGTAGACAACATAATTATCATTTACTAATGTTGTAACTTTCTTTGAAAAAAATTTCAATACTTGGCAGATATTACTTTGTTAAAACCCTACCAGTATCCGTCTGATTTAAGCTATAGTACAATTAATTAACATTGCTTTTTTTTTTTTTTTTTTGAAGCTGTGTTATATATCTTGATCTTTCAGAGAATACTTTAGTTCGAGATAGTTTGAGACCAGCCTGGCCAACAGGGCGAAACCCCGTTTCTATTCAAAATACAAAAATTAGTCTGGCATGGTGACACATACCTGTAATCCCAGCTACTGGGGGAGGCTGAGGCAGGAGAATCGCTTGAGCCCAGGAGGCAGATGTTGCAGTGAGCCGAGATCGTGCCACCGCACTCCAGCCTGGGCAACGAGTGAGACTTCATTAAAACCAACCAACCAACCAACAAACAAAACCTGTTGGTCAGGTGCATTGGCTCAAGCCTTTAATTTCAGTACTTTGAGAGGCCAAGGCAGGAGGATAGCTTGAGGGCAGGTGTTCAGTATCAACCTGGGCAAAATGGCAAGACTGAGTCAATTAAATTAAAAGAGAAAAATGTGTACCCATAGTCCCAGCTACTCAGAGGGCTGAGGCGGGAGGATCCGTTGAGCCCAGGAGCTCGAGGCTGCAGTCAGCCATGACTGCACCTCTCTATTCCAGCCTGGATGACAGAGCGAGACCCTGTCTCTAGAAATATTTTTTAAAACTTTTTTTTTTAAATTGCATTTTAGGTTTCGGGATACATATGAGGAACATGCAAGATTGTTGCATAGGTACACACATGGCAGCGTGATTTGCTGCCTTCCTCCCCTTCACCTATATCTGGCATTGCTTTCAACACAATCTTGGTCCAGCAACTGGTCAGCAGGATAGTGAAGACCAGCACTGGTGGTCATTCAAATCCCCACATGAATGTGTTATTTCCTCTCGGAGAATAGCAATCTCCATTAAGCTTGTAGAGTTCCTGGATTTTTATTAACATTATTACAATAGTATTTTTTACCTTAAGATTGCTAATTGTTTGGGAGCTATGCTAAGGAAACCTCATTCGTTACTAAACCACACAACCTAACTATAAAGAAATATGTTCAAGTTAATTTTCTCCATGAACAAAAAAGCACTTTAATGGCTCTACATTTGCCTTTGAATTGTTTCCATATCTTTATACAGTGAGGTATCATCTTATAAATTAGCACATTGATATTTGATCCTTTCTTTTAAAGACTTTAATCAGACAGAAAGCTCTCTGAGACCCAACCACTTGTAATACATTTTATAAGTAGTCTTGGCAAAACAAAAATTTAGTGGTCATCCTTAAAACACTGCCTTATCTCCTTTAATCAGGTCATCAGTTCAGCTATAAACTCCTAGAAGTATACCGACCCATTCTGAAATAGATTTGTGAATTTAATATCTCTTCCAAGGTAGAACACAAGAACAAATCTAATCAGCACAAGCTCACAGTATCTAATGACTTTAAGCTTGGTTCTGGTGTTGCTTCTTCACTTGATACCATGTAACTTATTTATATCAGTATGGAGAAGTTTGATACAGAATATTCATCATTTTGTCAAATTCCATTTTCCCTCTTTATCCTGTTCTGCATGCTGCAACCAATATAATTATGTAGTACATCCATTTAAACACATGACAACTCTCCTGTAAAGCAACCCCTATGTAAAAGGTGGTTTTCTTTTTAATAGCTTGCTCTGTTTCAATTGTCTTTTTAAAATATTAAGATAAGGGAAAAAGTAATGAGCTATTTTTTAACCAGAGATCTTTGACAGAGTAACAATTAGTTATTGGATTATTTTAACTCTCCTATGCAAATTAACTTATTTGCTTCCAAAGTCAAAATAGGTGAGTTTAAAGTTAGCTGCAGGGGGTGACATCATTATGGTTGTTAAGAATAAAACATTTCTGGTTAAGGAAATCACAGACATTTTGCAGAGAGAGTAAGCAGGAAAAGAGAGACTGTGAATACATCAATCACAGAGCTGCGGGGAGCAAAGTCAGTTACCTTCAGAAAGGGAAAAGGATAGAGGAGAAAGGAGAAAAGAGGGTGGAGAGAGACTAGGAGTAGCATCAGAGTGAGAAGGAATCATATACCAGTAAATCAACAAGTAAGAAAAAGACAATGCTTTACTTCTCTGAATCATCAAGGTGTAGTGTTTGCAACCAAGGAATTGAATACTTTATTCAACAAAGCTGCTCACACAGTAGATGGAACAGGCAGAACTGGCCATATAGCATCAAATATAATAAAATATATTAGTAAATTAAGAGTTAAAATGAGAATCCAATATTGGAGAGGGTTTTATAGAGTTACATTTTGGGTGCTCATGGAAGTATTCATATTTCTTCTAATTAAGTGCCCGGTTGCATATTTTCTTAAGAAACAAAGTTAACAAAGTAGTAATTTACATATCATTTAATAAAATATATTTGTTTTAACAGCAAGGCAACATTGCCAGGATCACTGGTGTAGGAGAATGCAAATTAATTAACTTTTAAGAGGCCTGGCTTTTGGTTCTAATTCTGCCATCAAATTTCTTTCCACCTTGAATAAGTGATTACTTAAAAGACCTCCCTTTCTATACCAGCCAAATAAAGAATTTTAGGTCGACCAGCATTTTTCAAACTTGATTTTCAACAATGCAAAAATTTATTCCAGCATACATTAGATCAGAAAACCCAGTGCGCAAACCTAGAGCTGCTTTGCTTGAAGCTCTGGTGGGGAGGAGAGTTGGGAGGCCAGCTGAACTCCACTTTTCTCCTGCCCCTACCACATCCTAACCACCAACAGCAGGGGCAACCTATTCCAGAACTCCAAACACTGGAGAAAGGAGTGACCCTCCAGAGGCTATATTTTGGTGTGCTTATTTCTCCTCTCAACTCAATCTGAAATTTCTGATTTGAGGTGGTCTGCTTTGGGGTCCCACCATATGTAATTACTCTGGTTTTCTGTTCTTTTAGTTACTTCAGTCATATTGCGAATTTCCTTTTCTCTTGTCATTGGCTCTCTCCAGTCATTATTAAAACTTGTCCTTTGCCACATTAGCAAATTAGCTCCCCTTTGCCAATCCATTTTCATTGGGAATTCTGTGATTTGGGTTATATTTCCTTACTTTGGAGAAAATCTTCCATCACCAATTTACATCAACTTCACCTTGAATGCTCAGGCCTCTTTCCATTTCCAGTATACTGTATGCTGATGTTTTATAATTTTGAAAACTTTATATAGAGTCGTGTTAAAGGTTTATTCATCAAATGAAATAATTAATGGCAAACTTATTCAGTCATAATCTTTCTCCTTATATTGTCAACTAGAACAATCTACTTGTTTCTCTTCAGGTTGCCATCATTTCAGTCCCTGCACTAGTTGGAGATTTAATAAGAATTATAATAAAATGGCAAGTATATATCAATTGCAGATTTATGCTTTAATTTTTTTTTGAGTCAGAGAATATATGTGCATGCTTTAAAATGCCTTGCAGCTCCAAAAGGCTTGTAACCTAAAACAGCATTTCTTTCTTCACTTCTCCCTGATTCGTGATTCCTGTGTCTGGCAGGTGACCATCACTTACAGTTACTTCAGGTATCTGCTTCTATATTTCAAAAGGATATATATATTTTTTTAATTTTTAGATATTACCTACTGACTATTGCCCAAACGCACAACTCCAAAAGGCACCCTTCCACTCCTAAAAACCTAATGAAGTTACGTCACAATTTACATAAATCAATAGTGGTTATGGCTCTGTGAATATTATCTATAGTTGAACCATGTAAAATACAATAACTACATTTTTATATACACTTTTTGTTTTTCCTGGAATTAGTAATTGCCTTACTTATTATTTTACAAGTTTTAAAAGTACATACTGTTCACAAAAAGTCTTTAGAATTGTAATTCTTGGCCAGGCACAGTGGCTCATGCCTATAATCTCAGCACTTTGGGAGACTAAGGCAAGAAGATCACTTGAGCTCAGGAGTTCAAGACCAGCCTGAGCAACATAGCGGGACTCCTGCTCTACCAAAATTTTATTTTATAAATAGCCAGATATGGTGGCAGGTGCCTGTAGTTCTAGCTACTTGAGAGGCTGAGGTGGGAGAGTCACTTTAGCTTGTGAGTTTGAGTGCGTCATGAGCCTATTATGCTACTGCACTCCAGCCTGGGCAATGGAGTGAGGCTTTGTCTAAAAAGAAACAAACAAAACAGCAGTGTAATTCTTCACTTAATATCCAAAAACATCAGATAATCTGTTAATTTTATTATTTAATTTTTTGAGAGCTATCTTATTCTTGCTCCAATTTTGCATGTTTGCTCTTTTGTCCTGGCGCACCACTGTAATTCTAGGATTTTACTTCATTACCTGGTGTTGGTGTAGCACATTTTCTAGGGGCTTTCTGACAAATAGTTCGCAGGAGCTACATGCATATCTGAAAAACGTCTTTTTTTACTATTTTCTCATTTGGTTGATAGTTTGACTCTACAAAATTCTAAGCTAGAATTTCAAAGACAGTTTTAGTTACTATATTTTTATTTTACTTTAAGTTTTTGGATACAAGTGCAGAACGTGCAGGTTTGTTTCATAGGCATATGTGTGTCACGGTGGTTTTTTGCACATATCAACCTGTCATCTAGGTTTTAAGCCCCACATGCATTAGCTGTTTGTCCTAATGTTCTCCCTCCCCTAACCCCACATCCACTGACTGGCCCTGGTGTGTGTTTTTTCCTCCCTACATCCCGGTATTCTCATTGTTCAACCTCCACTTATAAGTGAGAATATGTGGTGTTTGGTTTTGTGTTCTTCAAAGGTGTTTAATCATTATCTTCTGTCTTTCAATTTCACTTTTGAGAAATCCAGTAGCATATTGATTCTTAATCTTTTGTGATGCGTTTTAGTAACATGTTTCTCCTCTCTGGACATATTTGCCATCTCCTCTTGAGCCATGGTATTCTGAAACTATAATAATGTACTGAATGAATGGTCACTTTCAATTTGAGAACTCCTGGCCTTTTGTTCTAGAATTTTTGAGTATTTTGGGTATTTTTGTATTTGATCATTTATTTCTTTCTGCTTTTTTTCTTTGTTTTTTTTTTCCTTCTGGAAATTCTATTATTTAGATGTTGAACCTTCTGCACAGATCCTTCAATTTACTTATATCTTATTTCTCATTTACTATCTCTTTTGTTGGCTTTGTTTTGTTTAATTTTCTTGTTGAGATAAAAGCCCAGAAATCACCTAATCTTTCATAGATCTTACTAACTTTTTTATTTATACTATTTGTTTAATTTAAATATTTCTTTTAAAATTTTCTCAATATTCTCATTTTTAAAAGAACTAGGATTATTCTTGTTATTGTAATAGCTTCTTTGAATCTCTCTAAAGATAGTAATGATATTTTGTAATATAACTTCATCTTCTACCTCTAATGTACTGATTCCTCATAGCTTTCTCTTACTCTCTGTTTTGGTCCTTATGTTTCTGGTTGAGGCTTTCCTCAAGTATCTGATGATCTTTAACTCTCCTATTCATATTTGAGGCATGAAAGGGTGACATAGAAACTCTAGGTCCTTAATTGGACTTGTCAGGCGATCCAACAGGAACTGATTGTTTAATTGAAAGATTCCTATTCTTTCAGGCTGGTCAATTTCCACTGAGAGGAATTGGTCAATCTGCTGGCCTATGGTATAAGCTTGGCTGCCAATATTCTCTGTTCTGCTGGAGGAAAGGAGCTGCTAATCTCACTATTCTCTATGTGACATTCTTTAGGTCTCCTGTTTCCAGCTGTGTCTGATGTTCAAAATTCTAGACTCCTTTTGATTCAACTTTCCCAGAGAACATACCTCTGACACTGCAGTCTTATTCTGGAGTTGGGGAGGAATAGATGCCTGCCTATGTTGGTAAAGGGAGACGATTTCATATGAACTACCTATATAAATTGCAGGTCCTAGTGAAATATGAAATTGTCAAGCCACTAGTTAAGCATTTTTTAAGAATTTCAAGATGGCAATAGGGTCTATCCCACATGCATTAGCTGTTTGTCCTAATGTTCTCCCTCCCCATGCAGGGAGGCATTCCTAAGCATGGGACCCTGTGCAAGTACCCAGGTTGCAGGTCCCTGAAGCCAGTCTTTGATGTAGATGTCTAATCACTTATTAAATAAATTGTAAGGTAGTTATTTACAGTCCTATCTGTACTCCTAGTTCTTCAGGGATATCTGGTGCCCCTAATGCCTGAGTTTCTTATGTTTCTATGGCACAAATAAACTCATTTCTTGGCTTTCCTCTTCTAAAAGACTCCCTTTACAGAGTGCTTGGTTTTCATGCTGCTTTATTCATCTTTCTGTCTTTGAGCCTGTACAATTGTGTTGACATCTTTTATATGTTGTCTTCTCCTCTCCAGTTCTCTTTATCCTTATAGATTATTTCTTTTCATAAGTCTATTTTCTCTCATCTTACTTGTGTTTTGGAACAAAGTTGGAATAAATTTTTGCCATATTTAATAGGAAATCTAAATTTTAGTTTTATAGTTTGCCCAAATCTTCTTCATTGATTTTTTAAAGGATTTATATTTTCTCTAAGGAATAGAATGTTTATTTGGTCAATAAATTATTATATTAAAATATTTTAATAGAAAAAATATTAATCTTAAGCAATAGCAAAGTAATAAAGGCACTTTAATAATTACTCACTGACTTTGGTAATTAAGCCAAGTTAGTTCTTAGATGTGCTTTCTATATTAAAGTTGTCTCTATTATTTAAACATTCAACATTCAACAAATGTTTATTGAAAACTTCCTATCTTCCTATTGCTACTGGGGGAAGGCCTAACTATGAGACATCCAGGTTCCTGGCATTTTGAACAAATAATTGGACAAAACACACAAACAGAACAATGAAAGAATTAAGCAATAAAAGCATAGACTTATTGAAACAAAAGTGCAATCCACAGAGTGGGAGTATGCTCAAGAAAGCATGCTGGTTACCGAGTTTTCTGGGGTTTAAACAACCTCTGGAGGTTTCCCATTGGTTACTTGACTACACTCTAAATGAAGAAGTGACCCATGACCAGTCTGATTGATTGTGGGAGGGGACCGATCAGGGGCTAAAGTAAAGTTACAAAGTTGCACCTCCCGTAATTGAAGACTAGTCTCGCCACCAGTCTGATTGGTTGTGGGAAGGAACGAGTCAGAGACGCTTTCGTTTTTTATCTGCCATGCAGTCCAAAAAGAGTAGCCTCTGAAATTTTTGTTACTTTGGTGGTAGAGAGGTGGGGCTTTTTCTTTTGATTAGTTCCAGGAAGTTAGTGCAAATCAGCCTTAGGTTCCCTGCCTCCAGATCCTATTCTCCTTCCTCAGTAATGGCCAGGAACTGCTCTGAGAGAAAGTCTAGTTCAATGTTCTTACTTTAAAGATAAAGAAAATGAAGCCCAAAAGATTATTAAGTTATGAACTTCTTTAAGAAAGAGACCTAAAGTCTCTCTAGGCTCTTTGTTGTTAGCTACCTTGTATTAATAAATTGGTGATTCATAAGATTTTATTTTTAAGTGTTTTAAAAGATATAGCATAATTTAAAACATTAAATTGGCTGTGCACGTTGGCTCAGACCTGTAATCCCACACTTTGGGAGGCCGAAGCGGGTGGATCACAAGGTCAGGAGTTTGAAACAAGCCTGGCCAATATGGTGAAACCCCATCTCTACTAAAAACACAAAAATTAACTGGGCGTGGTGGCGGGTGCCTGTAGTCCCAGCTACTGGGGAGGCTGAGGCAGAAGAATCATTTGAACCTCGGAGGCAGAGGTTGCAGTGAGCCAAGATTGCACCTCCGCACTCCAACCAGGGTGAGAGAGGGAAACTTAGTCTCAACACACGCAGACACACACAGACACACACAGACACACACACACACAAATTATAGATCACATAACTTCTTATTCGTTATAAATACTCCAATACAGTGAAATGTATGAATACATACATAGTTCTCAGACATTTGGATTTTGAACATTAAAAAGCAAATAATTTTAAAAGATGAAAATTGAAAAGAAAATTATATTAGGTTGGTGCAAACATAATTGCGTCATTACTTTTAATGGCAAAGACTGCAATTACTTTTGCACGAACTAATAATTTATTCTATACAAATGAACCAAATGAAGACTGTTGATCAAAAATCCAAGAACATTTACCTATGGAAGAGCACATCATTGGTAACATCTCCAGTGAAAGTCTTTTGGGGTAGCAATGATACTCTGAATGTGACCTTGATTGGGAGGCCCAGGAAAGACATAAGCAAGAGAAAGACCAGGAAGAAACTAAAGCCAATTCAGTGCTGATGAATGAAAGCCCCACCACTACCTTTCACGGGACCCCGAGATTCGTGGTGACGCCAGTAGCCAGAGTCCTCATGAGCAAGAAACATTCAGCTGTAGCACCTTTTAATAGGGTGGCCTCAGGAAGAAAGCTGAAAATAAACTCTCAGTTTGACTCTTGTCAATGTCTTCTTGATAGAAGATTAAATAGCTTTAAAAGGTAAAAATTAGACTCCTAAAGTCTCTTGAAAGCAGAAAGCAATTAATAATTTGGTCATTTGCCATCATACATTTTGCCCCACTAAACTATGACTAACATAGTCAAAATTGATGAAATATCTAGTTGCATTAGGAATTGGGCTAAATGCTTTTCCCACATTGTACTATTTGAATCTTACAGTTAATAATTTTGCAAGGTAGATGTTTAATAGACAGAGAAATTAAGGCTCAAATAGATAGAAAAACTTGTCCAAAATCTAAAGGTAAAGGTGGATGCCAGATTTTGAATTCAGTTTTCTCCTACATCGAAGTCCATGTCCAAACAGATAAGCAGAAACCACGTTTATGACATAATGGATTAGGTTGATTTTAGTGTGCATTTTTTTGTGATGCTTTTGCTGGCTATGTTGATGATCAATTGGTTACCTGATTATGAGAAAGAGTGAGATGAAGACATCAGTGTTATCAGTAAAAGTTATATTAAACAGGACTGAATGGAAACAACTGAGAACTTCATGAAAAGATATTCATAGGATCCTCTGACTCCAGTGACATGCATATGACCTCTGACAACAGGTCATCAAATATTTGACCTCGAACAACAGGTCATCAAATATGGTGACTCAAATTTATCATCTCATGTAATGAGAACTGTATCACAGATTATTCTTACTTTACTTGTTAATTGTCCTCCCCTCCAAAATCTGAATTGAACAAAATAAAACAAAACTAAACTCAATTTGAATCTGAATTTCTTTCTGCAGGATATTGCATTATCCCCAGAAAAACGTTGTATATCTGACAAAACACCAATACAGGGAGAAAAGACTGAAGTTGCATTTTAAGACTGTTCCGTTTATGCCGAAGCATTAAAGTTTAGTGAAGATTAAAAACATCTTGCTTCTAGTAGAAACCTCTGACAAGAAACATGTGCCCTCCAAATCTGCAGAAGATGCAAAATTTATTGAGGAAATTACTAGAATACAGATGGTCACAGATAAAAAAGGAAAAATTGGGGTACAAATATGTTCATTGACTCAGGTAAAGTAGAGTTCAAGTTTTTAAAAACAAGATTTATAAAATTTATCAAAGCCTTTGGTGGCTTATATGTTATCTTCCAAATAGAGTAAAATTTCAGACTCTTCACAGTTCTTGACATGCTAGCAGAAGACATGAGAGTCCTTGATTCGAGACAAAAAACGTTATTACTCACTGCACAGCAAGCATGGGTTTCCTTTGCCTTAGCAGGGAACCGTGGAGGGTTCTAGGTAGATGCTACACACACTGTGCTTTTATGTCACAGTTGAGAAAAGCTGAGCTTAGGGAACCTGTATTTTTTAATAATATGCAATAAACAAACCTGCTTGCCCTTTTCTCTGGATAGAGACATTCTGTTTATTTTACTAGGCAGTATGAACAGCTGCCCTCTGCTCCAGAAGGAGGCACTATCTTCCAAGGCACTATCTTGTTAGCTAACCCGACATCTATGAAAAGATAGTCCAAAGCAAAACCACACTGAAGACATGCAGAGACATGACAGATTCATGGAAAATTGTCTCCTGACAGAAACACAAGGATATTATACTAAATATTGTAAGCATGGATCAGCAATGAATTCCTAGGGAGATGTCCTGGATCATAGATTTGGCAATTGGTCAGCTGAGCCTGCTCAACTGTCCTCTCAAGTGTGTTACAAGCAGGATGATAATCAGAGTAGGAAAGGCTTCCCCCAAGCCTCCAAAGGTCTGCCTTATATGGCTTAACAATTAGTACTGCATTTGATCGCAAGCTTCTCAATTACAACTTAGATACATTATTTTGATCTTTCTGATTGTATATTATATCTATCTATTGTCATATAAATGAGGTTATGTAAGGGTTATGAAAGCAAATGTCTACAAGGCCCAACAAGAAACCTAAATGTGAAGTGAGTCAAGTTTGGACCACAGCAGAGTTTCTGAATCTCCTTATTGTTGACATTTGGAAGTGCATAATCTTCCTGGTTGGAGGCTATCCTGTGAGTTGCAGAATGCTTAGCGTTATCTGTCACTTCTACCTACTAGATAACAGTAGTATACCCACTCCTAGTTGTGACAAACACAAATGTCTCCAGACATTGCAAGATGTCTCCAGAGGGGCAAATCATGCTGGGTTGATAACTGCTGACTATAAAAACTAAAGAAATCAGCTTAGAAGGTGCAGGGTCTATTCCCTCACAGCTGATGGTTGCAAGGTGGGAAGACTGGTCCATAATTGAAAATTTTTCAAAAGAAGAAATCTATACATCTTAAAGTATCAGAGCACTCAGTTTTAAAATATTGATGTTTATATATGTGCCTTTCCTACATTATTTCTAGAGTATGAGTAGGAGAGTCAGATATTTGAGGGGTTTTGGTCCAATATTTATCTGACCCTCATATAGTCAGGACCATATCCAACATAGAAACACAAATTTTCATATATGTGTGTGTCTAGGATAGATCATTTTTAAGTACTGCCTCGTAGGAAAGAGAGTGATATAGGGCATCAGAAGCATGCAAGGCAGCTTGAATCAACAGGAAAAAGGAGTCAATCAGAGAAACAATGAGGTTAAAAAAATTCTTGGCTTTGAGATTGCCATGTGTATTTATCCTTCATGGACACTCCCTAGTATTCCTTTTACCTATTTTGGCTGCTCAAGGACTGCATCTGTAGCAAGCTGTTGGAATTTTGACAATGGTGTTGTCAGGGAGCTTCCCACCATGTCTTAGCTCTCCAAGAGAAAAATAAACTCATGGAGGAAGATGTGTTATTGTAGCTCTTTTATCAACCATATGCACCATTTGCTGGTTTATCTACCTAGGATATGAGGTATGCAATCCACTGGAAATAAACATCTTCATAAAATCAATTCTTAAAACTTTTTATTCATTTGCACTAAGACTTCTGCTCACTCTCTTATTATATACTATGAAATAAATGTCTATGAGTCAATTCTCCAAAAATAATGAATTTTATAACAAAATTTTGATAATAGCACTATATTTATGAAACGTGAAGCAATACAAAAGCAATTCTTTGGGTGATATTCTCCTTTTTTTAATTGAGAAACATTCTGAATATGTCAAATCTACTAGGAATATGGTAGTTAAGAATTACAGTTATTTTCATAATGGATTAAGTAATTGATCATACTATTTAGCAATCACGAATAACAAGTGTTTTCATCATAATAAACAGATTTCAGAGTGATCCAAATGAAACACAACCGTATTGCAATTAAATGACCTGGTCAGAGTAAAATGAACGCTCACTGAAATGTTCACCTGTTATTTATATACAGCCACTTATTCCATAAATCATTTTGCTGACTTGGAATCCCTGAAGTCCGGTTTTGACAAGACTAACTCTCTAAAGTGTGAGAAGATAGTGATAGCAGAGTCTAGCAGTTTAAAAGTTATATGCTCGGGAAATATTTCAAAGGGTGTTAGACTGAATAAAGAAGTCTACCGTCTTTATGATGCCAATGAATCTAAACTTCACAACATGGTATCTTCAGTTGCCAAGGTGTGTACTTTGTAATTCAATGACCAAAAATGGTTTCCAAAATCTTCATTCTCACAAATCTCCTTAGAAACAGATGGAGTTCTAAGACAAGCATGAGGTAGAGGAAGGTTTGCTTAGATTCCCCAGGCCAATATTTCTTTTTATTTTACTTACTGCTCTTCCTGCTTCACCTTTGGTTTCTTCACATTTACTGCCAGATTTATTCTTAGGAAATTATCTGATATTTACATTTTAGAGTGTGTTTAAGTCACATGTGGATATATAAAGTAAGCCTTATATCTGACTATGGAATGAATGACTATTCCCTGTTATATAATTTTCAAGCATCAGCTATTAGATGAAGAAAAACCTGTCATATAAGAAATCCTTTCTTTGGCCCTTGTAATCACAACATATGGATGGCATGAAAGAATTGCTAAAGAAAGGTTAGTACTTATGATGGTTATGTCTCCGTCAAACTTTTGTAGACTAGCTCAGCCTAGGAAGCATTCTGGATTTATCAGTACTATAGTTTAACCTGAAAACTTGGATGTAAAAGAAGGATTCGTACTTATGAAACAAAGACAGAGTTGGAGCTGCCCAGAGGGCAATCAGGCACAGGGCAGCGGCTCGTGGAAACTTTGAGTCATATTGGCTAGGCACTGTGCCTCATTAATTCCTCTTCCTCACCCTTATCTAAAGTCCTCAAAGACATCATGGAAAATTTCATATGTTAAAAATCTTTTCAAAACTGTGCAGGCAAAGAGGTGAAATACAGTCTCCCTATTAGATTTCAAGAAATTGTACACATATTATTCCTTCCAAAGCTGATATACACCTGGTCACTGTGGATTTTAAATGAATCAAAGCACCATCTGTCACCTGCATCTTGAATAGGTGCAACCATGTGATGTAATCCTGAAGCAACTTTTATTTGCACTCCCACTGTCTCTCTAACTGCTCTGCTGCTTTAGTTCTTGCTCTGGATAAAAACTCTGTCCCCAACTAGTTACTTTTGGGTAACACAGAATATTCTGTAGTCACTTCCTGTCATAAAACACAGTCTCAGTTGAGTAATTGTGAAGTCCCATCTTGATTTTAAAATCAACACTGCCATCGTGATTTAAATCTAAAAGCTTCTCCCCACTCCTGTCTTGCTTACTACTTACTAGAAGCCTCAAATAAGCAAAGAGAGGGACAGTAGTCAACTTCTAGCCTAGGGCAATGATATTTTTTCCCTTTCTATGCTGCTAACCAGAGTTGGCTCAATAGGATGGAACAAGATATAAGAAGTCAAGAATATAACTTAATGGGTACTGTCATTTTAATCCAAGTTCAGTGTATTAGTCTGTTCTCACACTGCTGATAAAGACATACCCAAGACTGGGTAATTGATAAAGAAAAAGAAGTTTAATGGACTCACAGTTCCACGCAGCTGGGGAGGCCTCACAATCATGGTAGAACGTGAAAGGCACTTCTTACATGGTGGCAGACAAGAGAGAAAATGAGAGCCAAGCAAAAAGTGTTTCCTTTTTTAAAACCAGAATATCTCCTGAGACTTACTCACTACCATGAGAACACTGTGGGGAGACTGCCCCCACGATTCAGTTATCTCCTACAGGGTCTCTCCCCTCCCACAGCACGTGGGAATTATGGGAGCTACAATTCAAGGTGAGATTTGGATGGGGACACAGCCAAACCATGTCAGTCAGTATTTTCTGGGCTCAACAGACATTAAAGTGTGGCTCTCTCTGTGAATTTCTTAAGTTCTTCAGAGACCACCCCCATGATTCCCCCGATTGCTGAGAATCTCTTATCTACAATTCATTTGACGAGATCAAACACATCTCAATTATGGCTTACTCCTTTCTCAGCTGCTAAGAATAGAGTGATTCAGCATCCTCTACTGAGGTCTGGTCACACTTTTGTATAGGCTCTAAGATGCCCCAATGCCAGCTCTCTGGTGTGCATGGCCCAAGTCATGCACAAGGGAAATAATCACTCATTTCTGGCCCTGAGAAACTCCAGGAGCATGAATCATCCAAAGCAGCCCTGCTCCATTGCTCAATGCCTGGTACTGAGACCAGGGGTTAAAATCTTTGTGATATCAGTACTTTATCCACTTCTATCCTACTTAATCCATCACATAGTAGACTTTTGGAGCTATGAAGCTAGAGACAACACTGAAGTCCTCGAATGATTATCAGTGATGGCAATGCACATCGTCCCTCTTCCCTGGCCTTATTAATAGAAAAATCATGAGAGTTTTCAGGAGTAAGATATATGGTCACTTGAGACTGTGTGGGTGAATATGACAGGTTCTAATGCTTTTAAAAAAATAGTTATCTATTTCCAACAATGAGAAGAAATGCTTTGTGATTCTTCCATTTCAAGCATCAATCTCTTGGAGGATCTCTCCCTAACTCCCTTCTAATAAAAGCATTCTCCAGTGATCTAACATCATAAGAATTTGCTCAGTTCAGGGCTAGTTTATTTTCCAAAAAAGCCATCTAAAAGATCTACGGCAATTTCCTTTATGGCAATGTTTTATGTAGCATAGGGCATTAACAAAATAATTTTTAATCTTCATTTTGCATGGGTGATTCACCGAAGAATACTTCTAGTCTGGAGAATTCTGACAAGGACTACAATTAAAGCCAAAATTTAGCTGGAGAGCAGAATTTTCTTTATATATATATTTATGGCCGCCAACTGGGATAACTCCAAGGTCACTGCTCACGTCGTAGTCAGTGTGCATGGCCTTATGTGGAGACGTGCACATATTTTGGGTGACTCCTATACATGTACATGCATTCTCATTCTATTGTTGGCAAGAGCAACAGAAAAGAAATTGTACAACAGTCACAAAGCATGTGGGGTGTGTGTGTGTGTGTGTGTGTGTGTGCTATTGACTGGAGATGGGCATTGAAAAAGAGTAAAAAAGAAAATATCTTGTTGCTCACTAGAATATAAGCTTTAAGATGACAAGAGTTGTGTTCACTGATGAATCCTAAGCACTTAGACTAATGACAGCACATAATAGGCCCTCAATAAATATTTATTAAGTGAATTGTTTGTGTTTCATTTTTCTCCATAAGGAAGGACTAAAAGCGATATTCCACCAAGTTCCCATGTGAGTCACAAAAAGTCTAATTTTATTTTACTTTATCTCTCAACAAATGACTTTTTCCAAAAGATATTTTGGAAAAAATAAATTTTATTTTGATAATAATGTATGAGAATTCTAATATGTTCCAGTTACAATCCTAGGTGTTTTTACCTAAGTTATTTAACTTAATCTTCCCAATAACTCTGCAAGGAAAGTATCGTTATGCATGTTTTTACAGATAAGAAAACAATACTACAGAGAGTTGTCTAAGATAATGCATAATAAGTAGCAAATTAAGGATTTAAATACTGGTCTTTTGACTTCAAGCCCAACAGCTTATTCACTCTACTGAAACATGCACTTTAATTTTCATGTAGGAATTAGGTTATGTTATTTTATGACATGCTTCATTACATCATGTATTTCAGATTTGTTTCCTGTGCTGTGGTATGAGAAACTCTATACCAATGGAGAGGAGACACTTAGAATACCTGTAGTCTTGGCCCTAAACTTTTCTACCTAATTCTTCTTCCATTCAATTGGAGTAAATTCTTAGGCTGGATTGATTCCAGCCCAGATGTGTAGTTTTTATAGATACATAAGAAATGTAGGGTCTGGGGTGGGTGGTAGAGTGGAAGTGGGTTGAGGAGTATTGATATGGGCATTGTATTCACCAATAAGGGTGTGTGATTGCCAAAGCGCCCCTCAGATCCAAGACTATCTGAAGCAAACCTGTTTTAATAACAATAGGTAGGCCAGGCACAATGGCTCATACCTGCAATCCCAGCACTTTGGGAGTCTGAGGTCAGGAGTTTGAGACTAGCCTGGCCAACATGGGGAAGCCTCATCTCTACTAAAAATACAAAAATTAGCCTGGCGTGGTGGCACAAGCCTGTATTGCCAGCTACTTGGGAGGCTGAGGCAGGGTACTCGCTTGAGCCTGGGAGGCGGAGGTTGCAGTGAGCAGCGATCCCGCCACTGGGCTCCAGCCTGAGCAAAAGAGTGAGACTCCATTTCAAAACAAAAACATTGACAATAGGTAGATGTTAAGGACTTTCTTATGATCAAGATACCTCAAAGCCCACTTTCTACATTACGACAGATATCCTCTTGGCTTGGTTTCTGATTGCAGTAAAAAATATGAGCCATAATGAGTCATAATATCAATTCTGAGACAGAGGGTAGAGAAGCAACACTGATTTTGAAATACGACTATCCATGTGCTCCTAATTGAAGATCTCAAAGGTTTGGAGTCAACCTAATAAATTATAGAAAAGCACAGTTGAAATGAGAATACTAGGTTTTATTTAAAATAATCCTGATGATATTTCTTAATATAAAATAGATAAGGACTATCTATAACCTTTAATTTTTGGATTCTGGAAAAGTTAGGAAGTAAATCTGGGCATTGAGCTTCAAATCAAATGTTTGTCCACTGTGAAGGATTTCTTAAAATACTGGGGAAACAGACGTTTATCACTCACACTCACTCTGTCCCTCCTTTAATTGCTTATCTTATTGACCTGGAATTATTAGTCTATTTACCTGCCTTCCATCACCAAATGTGTATTAAATGAATCCATGAATGATCACCTGGAAATGTCATTGAAACATGTTGTTTTCTTAGAGAACTGCTGGGATTTGAATGTTTGCCCTTTTCAAAACTCATATTAAAACTTAGGCCTCAATGTGACAGTATCGAGGTGGGGCCTTACAAAGTGATTGGGTCATGAGCACTCTGCCCTCGTGAATGGATTAGTTTACTCATGGATGAATGGATGAACGGGTCAAGGAATTAACTGGTTATCATGAGAGTGGTACTAGCGACTTTATAAGGAAAGGAACAGAGATCTGTGTCAGGGTTCTCGGGCCCCTCGCCATGTGATATCCTGAGCTGCCTTAGGACTCTGCAGACAGTTACCACCAGCAAGAAGGCCCTTGCCAGATTTAGCCTCTTTACTTTGGACTTTTCAGTTTTCATAATTGTAAGAAATAAATTCCTTTCTTTACAAATCACTCAATTTTAGGCATTCTGTTACTGGCAACAGAAAATGGCCTCAGACCAGAACTTTGATTTCATATTTGCCTAAACCATGCTGTGTCAAATTGTCTGCACCATAAATATGTCTCATGGTTGTTCTTTAGCTTTCTTTCCATTTCCGAGTGTCAGCAGTGGCTATAGATATTCTTTCCCCAGGCCAAGCCAAAAGGTATAGGATGCATTTTGCAGTAGTACAAAGGACAAGCATCAATGACTCTTTTCTTATCGGTGACTTTCAACTTCAGTTTGTATACACATCATCTGGAAAGATCATGAAGAACACAGAAGATCAGGCTGGTTGATGAAGGATCGCTTCCGGCCTTCTTATTCTTACCAAGCTCCTATGTGATTCTGGTAACTGGACAAAGTTTAATGATAGTTTCTCTAGTGGAAAACAACAGAATTGTAATACAATTTTGTCCCTCATTCATGAAACTCTGAACCAATGGAAACTCGCCAAAGAATAAAAGGGAAATACATAAAGAAATAAATGGTGGCCGGGCTCAGTAGTTTCAGGACTTCAGGAAGCTGAGGCGGGTGGGTCACCTGAGGTCTGGAGTTTAAGACCAGTCTGACCAACATGGTGAAACCCTGTCTCTACTAAAAATACAAAAAATTAGCCCAGTGTGGTGACACATGCCTATAATCTTAGCTACTTGAGAGGCTGAGGCAAGAGAATTGTTTGAATCAGGGAAGCAGAGGTTGCGGTGAGTCAAGATCATGCCATTGCATTCCAGCCTGGGCAACAAGAGTGAAACTCCAACTGAAGAAAGAGAAAAGGAAAGAAAGAAGGAAAGAAAGAGAGAAAGAGAAAGAAAGAAAGAAAAAGAAAGAGAGAATAAAGAAAGGAAGGAAGGAAGGAAGGAAGGAAGGAAGAAAGGAAGGGTGCTAATGTTTGACAGCACTCACTGACACAAGCATATGGGTATAACATAGGACCTGGTCAACCAATAGTCAATCGGAATCTTTTTGAGTTTGAAGGGAAATACATATTGTTTCAGGACTTTCATATAGAGTTTCTGTGGGTTTGCATGTTTGCACAATTCTTTACTTTCAAATGAAATCTTATGTGAACTCCGGGCATGTAAAACTTGAATGAAAAGAAGTGTCTCTACTGAAATAAACATGGTTGAGGGTGAGGTGGGGCCTGACCACTTACGCACAGAGCTACCCCTTTGCAACTTAGAGTAGCTTTTAAAGGCTCCACGAATTTCTAGGGTTTCTTACAGTACAGTTTGAAAATGAGCAATGTATTTTATTACCTTCTCCCTACTATCCTCCCATGTTCTTTTTGGTGGACATGATCAAAGCTGATGTAACAAATCATTAAAATCTAATTTATGACCAGGTATATTGGCTCATGCCTGTAATCCCAGCACTTTGGGAGGCAGAGGTGGGCAGATCACTTGAGGTCAGCAGTTCTAGACCAGCCTGGCCCATATGGCAAAACTGCCTCTCTACTAAAAATATAAAAATTAGCTGGGCATGGTGGCCTGTAGTCCCAGCTACTTGGGAGGCTGAGGCACAAGATTTATCTGGGAGGTGGAGGTTGCAGTGAGCCAAAATCATGCCACTGCACTCCAGCTTGGGTGACAGAGTGAGACTCCATCTCAAAAAAAGAACAGAAAAGAAAAAAAAAGATCCAGTTTATGGCTAGGTGCCAATGGCTCCAAATGGTAATCTCAGCACTGTGGGAGGCCAAGGTGGGAGGATTACTTGAGAATAGGAGCTCAACACCAGCCAGGGCAACGTAGTAAGACCCCATCTCTAAAAAGAAACTTAAAAAAAATAGTCAGGTGTGGTGGGGCATGCTTGGAGTTTCAGCGACTTGGGAGGCCGAGGCAGGAGGATTGTTTGAGCCCAGAAGTCTGCAGCTGCAGTGAGCTAGGGTCACACTACTGTACTCCAGGCTGGGTGACAAGCTCGACCATCTCTCTTAAAAAATATGCAATTTGTACTTGATCCTTACATTTAGAAAGGTAAGCCAGGAAATTCATGCCAGATCTACTGAAAGAAAAGGCAAGATGAAATTCTTGGCGTAGGGTTCCCTCTGGACAGAGAGAAACGCCTGAAGAACAACAACACTGAGGATGCCAGGTGGACGAGTGTTCATCCTGCAGTTGCCAGTTTGGCTTCCTCATCCCTCCTTCCCCTTTTAGGAGACACGTGTCTTTTTCAAGGGGAAAGGGAAGGAGAAAAGGTTCTTTCTGCTATTCCATGTGGGGCAATTTGCTCTCTTATCCTCAGAAATGGTAACATGACTTTCAAACTTATTATTCAGATTGGCTCATTATTGCCTTATTTAATGCAATCATTTTAACCAGAAGTTATTTATTTCTTTTTATATGGACCTTGAGGAAACTTTCGTCCTTTAATTTTAATTTTATAGTTTAAATTTCTTAGCAAAATGAATGCAGCTTTTAGAGGTCCAAGGGAATACCTGATATTGATTATTAATCAGACTATGTAATCTCTGAAGACAGGAAACAGATGTACATTTCAGAGAGCTCCATCTACTTTATTTCCAAAGGAACTTGTCTAATATGACACATGGAGAGATGATATTTTTTTTAAATTTTTAATGCAAAAACCATATTTATTCATGTTGCAAGAAGCCCAGATGAGACATACAAGCATTAAAACAAGATGGAATAAAACCTGCAAATACTCCTTTCCTATCTAACATGACAATCTCCCTTTTACAATTATCTCTGAGGATTAAGTCACTAGAGGATAAGCTCCTTAAATCTACTTTCCTGAAAACGATTGTTAGGAAGTTCTAAAACTGATCCTTAATTCTGTTAATAGAATAGCAGGAAGAAATTGTACTTTTTCTTCAGAGACTCTCAGAATCCTTTTGGGAAAAAGACATTCAGATGATAATAGTAGCATATTTTACTCTATGTCCTACACTTCTTTATTGTCATTCTTGAAGAAAACTTTGTTCACCTGGCTGAAATTAGAGACGTTTATGGGAGAAAATTCTCTCTAGCTCCAAGAAAAATAGTCAAAGAGAAAAGAGGTAAATTTCTTATTTGTATTAAAATACACATCTGTAAATGTAGAGGAAAATAGTATTGACATATTTAAGAACTGGTGGAAACAGGCAGCAAGATGTTCATTTAGCTCTTCTCTGACCCTCATATTTGTGCTTCTACACGAAAACCATGAGCCTGCAGGCATGTGCTCAGTGCAATATGCAGTCTACTGTCCATTTGCAGACAGATGTTATGCTGGCAAGTGTATATATCAGCCAATATCAAGGCTGCACTTTCAGAATGGCACCAAAAATTTAGTCTTTACATTCTTAAGTGTAATACACTTTCAGAAATTTCATCTTCTCTGGTTGCTACACCTAGACTCACACATTTAACGAGAGCTTAGAATTGAAATTGGTTTTTCTATCATGTCAAAAATTTTTCCCCATTTTGATTTTTGCCTTTAAAAAGGCAGACACAATATAAATACAGAAAGCAGTGGGCAAGATACACAAAATAAATGTAGTTCACTTCAATATTAGACCAGTCTTTTATGTAAAAAAAAAAAATTAAACTGAACTAAGCCAAAAATTTTACTTCTAGCATCAGGATATTGATGTTTAGTAAAAAGAGATCAAATGCCCCCTTTCTTTGACAGAACTGAATGTTTGTAATGATCTGGGCATATTCTATGCAAAAGAAATCCAGATGGTTCACTACAGGTTGAATGAATTTTGACCAATCTAGAATGTTAAAATAACAGTATGTCGGTAGTGACGAGAAAAGAGAGTTATGCTATCTACAATTCTTGGAATACTGCCTAACAATCAGTTAAGAAGACCCAAACCTCATCTGTAGTAGTCAGTGCTTGCTGCCTTCTAATTTGGAAGAAAATGAAGTCAATTCTATTAGAGCCTCAGTGCTTGTACCAATTCCTCTTGAAGATGAGAATGTTAAGCTATTATTTATTTATTGCCCTACTACCTGGCCTCAGTAATCTGAAAATATTTCCACTTCCACTGGGATAGGTTTATAGGTTTTTCCTATATGCCATCTCTCTGTTTGAAGCAGCATTAGGATAGAATGCCATGTTCTGATGAAAATGACTTATCCCTACAGGAGACAGAGAAAGATCTTTTACAAGGGAACTGGGTGTTGGCTAAGTCCTCATAGCTGAGTCACTTCTATGGTGGCAGCCCAGGCCGAAATTCCAAACGATGATAACAACACCATCCCTGCTCCTCTTTTTCCTGATAAAGATGAGTTTAGGGGCTTAGAGGGGTGTGTGAAGGTTAATTTTACATGCCAACAGGCTGGGCCATGGGGTATCCAGATATGCAGTGAAAAACTATTCTAGGTGTTTCTGTGAGGGTGCTTTTGGGTAATATTAACATTTAAATTAGTGAACTTTGAATAAAACAGATTGTCCTTCATAATGTGGGTGGGCCTCATCCAATCAGTTGAAGGTGGGAATTGAACAAAGAGACCATCCTCCCTCAAGCAAGAGAGAATTTCCCAGAAGATGGCCTTTAGATGTTAGCAGCAGCAGCATCTCTCCTGGGTCTCAGCATGCTGGTCCACTCTGCAGATTTTGGACTCTTCGGTTTCTTTAATGGTGTAAAGTCATTCCTTATAATATATCTCTTTCTCTCTGTACATGTACATAACCTATTGGTTCTGTTTCTCTAGAGAATACTGCCTAATATAAAGGATAAAACGTATATTTCATTTCTGGGGACTTAGAAACGAATACTTTTTGGCTCAGAACTAGAACCGTATGGTCACCATACCTCCTGGTAACAGTTTGATGACTCCTTGATTAGATGTGACAAAAGTAGAGATGATGCTTTGTCAGGAGACATTGAAATGCTAGTCTGCAAGACAGCCAGTGTGCAAGAGCTAGGGATCCTTTACCTTTCCCATTCATCCCTCCATTCATTTGTTGAACATTCAAAGAATATGTACTGATCCCTTCCAAGGTGTCAGGCACTGCACTGGGCAAAAAATATTCTCAGATTGTAGCAATCGGGACATAGGAACCACACTCTGTAGGTTTTACAGAGGAAGTTTAATATAAGAATTAAGCTATAAAACTAAAGCTCTGTAGGTTTTACAGAGGAAGCTTAATATAAGGATTATTAACTAAAATAGATAAGAAAACGTTTTATAGTACCCTAGGGCTGAGGGAGAGTAGCCAAAAAAAGAATAAACTTGGTGATCACATTGAAGAAGTTATGTTCAGTCACAGGACAGGAGAGAGATTCACCAGTTTAGCCAGTCCAGTGTTAGTCTCGAATGATGGGCAAACAAGTGTCAGCCCTTGGGACTGCAGGTGGGGAGTAGGCCATCAGCAACTGTGACATGGCCATTCAGATGGCCCTGTGGGTGGTGGGATGTGGAGCAAGGGGTCTTTGAGTTCTGCATAGAGAGTGTTGCAAACAGGTTATTACCAGGCTGAGGCTATGGGGGTGGGGTAGTTCCTGACATTCTGTGGCTCTGGCAGGCAGCAATGGTAACTCTGGATGTCCTTCTGCATTCCTCCCACCAGAAATTACAGAACGCTCCTTCTCCTGCAATGCTCCTTTAGTGTCCTCTACTAAGAAGGATTTACGTCATGTTCAGTTTCAAGGAGAAATGCTTATAGGAAGGCCGTAGTTTGTCACAGAACATATTGGAGGATGTATTTGGAGCTGAGAGGCAATAAACTGGTAACTGACACACAGGTGGATAAGATGTAGTCCCTTGCCTCAAGTTGCTTACTGTTTAATATGGGGCACAGACCATGTATTAGGCTGCTTCAGAGGGACAGAACAAATAGGATACACATGAAAGTGGATTTATTAGGGGGAATTGGCTTAAACAATCACAGTAGCAAAGTCTTAAGATAGTCGTCTGCAAGCTGGAGAACCAGAGTCCACTATCGTGGCTCCCAGAGAAGCCAGTAGCCCGGCTCAGTTCAAAAGCTCCAGAAACAGGGAAGCCAACAGTGCAGCCTCCAGTCTGAGACTGAAGGCCCAAGAGCCCACAGGAATCCAGTGGCACAAATCTCAGTGTTTAAAGCTGAAGAACATGGAATCTGATGTCCAAGGACAGTAGGAGAAAAAGGCTTCCTATTCCAGAAGAAGGAGTCAGAGTGCTCCGTGTCCCCCTTCTTATGCCTGCTTTGTACTAGCTGAACCCCCAGCAGATTGGATGGTACCCTTCAGAGTGGATTTTTCTCTCCCAGCCCACTGACTCAAATGTCAATCTCCTCTGGCAACATTCAGAAAAACACACCCTGACACAATGCTTCACCAGCCACTTGGCATCCCTCAGCACCATCAAGTTGACGCCTAATATTAACCATCACAGACCATTAAACGGATAGTTATTTAATAGTGTGACAAATGTTGTGTCTGAGGTAAGTGTATTGTGCTAAAGAGTGACACACAGGGCACCTAATCCAGTCCTTCCTGGTGCAGGATGGCGCTCAGGCTCTGCCACAAATGTTCCCTTGAATATTACCCCCATTTGATGGCAGGCTCATGAGTCTATAGACTCCATGCACATTTCCTCAACTTAGGCAAAATGGAGTTAGAGTTACCCTCCAATAGGACGTCCACAAATTGTTCATAAATCCCTCAAGATAATGTTGCATCTTTCTTCACTAATGTAGTCTACATCTAACAATCATCATTCCCACCACCCGATCTGAGTCAGATTTCTTGCAAGGCATTCAGATCTCTCAATTTCCTTAGAGTAAAAAACAAAAGCAAAGAGCAGAAAGACATTTTAGGCCAGAAGCAATGGCTCACGCCTGTCATCCCAGCACTTTGGGAGGCTGAGGCAGGTGGATCACGAGGTCAGGAGATCGAGACCATCCTGGCCAATATGATGAAACCCTTTCTCTACTAAAAATGCAAAAATTAGCTGGGTGTGGTGGTAAATGCCTGTAGTCCTAGCTACTCAGCAGGCTGAAGCAGGAGAATCGCTTGAACCAGGAAATCAGGAGGAGGTTGCAGTGAGCTGAGGTCGCGCCACTGTACTCCAGCCTAGGCACAGAGTAAGACTCCATCTCAAAAAAAACAAAAAAAGAAAAGAAAGAAAAAGAAAGACATTAAGACATTTTAAATCATGAGTTCTCTTCAATGAGGAGCAGACTGAGAACCTCTCACTCTTCCCACCTTTGTACAAACACAGTACAAGAAGAAGATGAACAGTTCGATGGGGCAGTGCCCCACACTGAACACATGCACTCTGCCAATGGAAAAGTGATTTCTTTCTTTTGTCTGTATCAAAAGAACCAGGTGTCTGCAAAAGCTTCTGCCATCAGTGAACACTCAGCATCCTCTTAATGTAGATAGAGCTTATCCTGGACATTATTGTATCAAACGACATGACATCCTAGAAGTCATAAAGAACCATATAAATGTTATTGTTATATGTTAGGATCACTGACCTGCAGGTTGGAAGAGCTGAAACAAGCATTTCTTATGTGTTCGAGTACGACAAAAAGACCAATAGGGACTACAGCCATGTTAGACCTTGGCTTTCATTTCCACACATACCTTCTTCTCAGACTTGTTGCTGGCTTTTCTCTTTTACTTCATGGCTCTTAAAGTTTGTGATCTTACCAGTCCCAGAATAGCTCTGAGCATTGCTTTGGGGCAGCATCTTTTTGTTTCATCCCTGATGGACTGGGGAAATTCTAGGACTCGTGGGTTGGTTAGATTATTTCTTGTCATTTAAGATTCATAGGACTGGGCATGGTGGCTCACATCTGTAATGCAGTGCTTTGGGAAGCAAAGGTGGGTGGATCACTTGAGGCCAGGAGTTGGAGACCAGCTTGGGCAACTTGGCAAGAACCTGTCTCTACAAAAAATTAAAGAAAAAAAAAAAAAAGGCTAAGCACGGTGGTGTGTGCCTGCTGTCCAAGCTGTTTGGGAGGCTGAGGCAGGAGGATTGCTTGAGCCCAGGAGTTTAAGATTACAGTGACCTATGATCACACCACTGCACTCTAGCCTGGGTGACTGAGAGAGATCCAGTCTCTAAAAAAACCATAATATAAAAAAGATTCACAGAGCTAAAGAGAAGGAAAGCATGGATGGGAGGGGGGACTTATCCAGAATAGAAACTCAAAATCATAACGGAAAAAAAATAAAATAATAGGATAAAAGTTGAGTTGCTTAGAACTACTTTCTTGTCCTTAAAATAAGCATATTCTCCATTCTTCTCTCATGCTGAAGTGATAAAAAAGACAACACTTTTACTAGAGTGATTGTTTTAGTATATAAAGAACTGAGTGGTCACAGGTTGTCTGAGGTGCTCCTTACAAGCATCCTTATCACAGGGCTAAATGATAGCCCACCCTTGCCTAGCCTCCGTGAGGCTGAGCTGAGGAAGTTTTGAAAGATTATATCTGCCCATAATGCAGGGGAAATGTTTCCGATCTGAAGGAATACTCTCCGAAAACCCGCAGATGCAAACATTTCCAGCCAGCCTGCTAAGGCAGAGCTTGCTCTTAGTCACTGTCCTCAACACATTAACGGTTAGAAGTATTGTATGTCACTAGTAAAAGTTTTAAGAATAAAAAGAAAACTTCAGTTTGTTATTGTTCATGTTCCTTGGTAGAATAATCAACTAGAAAAAAATGCATAAAATGTTTTAACTATAAATTCCTCTCTGCAATCTCCTTTAGAAAAAGCTACATTCACTGATGTTATAATATAGCTTTATATCATACTGTCTTATTTTCTTTCTTTTTTTGCCTTTGAAGGGAGAAAAAGCTACTTTCTTCTGAATGGGACAAAGGAGTTTGTCTTATACTTCCTGCTTGATGCTTTCCCGGGTTTTAATGAAACCCTCATAAGTGAACAGCTAACCAATCAATTATTTGAGTCCAGCCTTTACATTTAAATATAATAAAATATAAAGTATTAGTTATACAAAAGGAAATTTGCCAGATTTCTCAATAAAACCCCCCTATGTCATAAAAATGTCCTTTCACTAATCAAAATATCACCTGAATGAAGTCATCACGTTAGCCTGATTGCATTTCCCTCATATATGTGCAGCTGCATTTGCGGCTCCATAAATGTCATTTGATTATGAGAAAATAAACAGGAAGAGACTCAAAGGGAGTCAGTACAGGGCCTGCTTGTTTACCTGCGGCAGCTTTCTTAGCTGAAGAACAAATGTCATGCAAATGGTGCACCAGCAATGAGCTGCCAATCACCCTGGCTTGGCATTCATGATGATTTGCTAAATCATTTAAAGAGACATGCTTTACTAAATGAAAAAATATCAGCGGCAAGGGCCTGTGTTTAAACACAGGGCTGAGTTATTATCCCAGTAGGCTGGAATGAAATGAAGACATCTTCCAATTAAAGCTTGCAGATGAACCCAGACAAACCCCCCTTTTTTTCATAAAGACAGGCAGATTATGATTGGGAAGGAACAGCGACAGAGGGTTTCATTACACGCTGATTATGGTGATAAAATTCCCAGCGCTGTGTGTCTGCGGGCCCAACTTCACATTTGAAGGTTTTTAATATAATTTCCTTAGGGTGAAATGCTGAAGATTTATTAAACTTTATGAAGGGCTTACAGATCCAATTTAAGAGGACATATCATAGGGGCAAAACTGACAGACGATAAAATACATTCCAACTATAAGAAGAAAAGCAAGGAGAAAGTTGAGCCATGAAACTGTTTTCAAACATTTTTTGTTGGTGGTGGTGTTTAAGTGAAATCAATCATTTCCCCCAGTGTTACAGTCTTGTTGTTCCATTGAAGTTTTCTTCATGCTTTTTACAGAAGGTGGGAATTGAGCTCAGTGAAGGGATGAAGAGCTTACCTAATTTCATTTGAAAAAAAAAAAATCACCAAAATAATTTTGAGATCATTGGTTTATCAAAACTTGGCATTTACTGTTTTTCTGCAGTGAAGCATGCATAATTCTCTTTCTTCCAGCACACCACCATTAAGACATTATGCTGATGTGGGTGCCAATCTGTTTCTTCCAACCATATTCATACAAACAGACACCTGTCAGGAAAACAGGTTTAGCAACTTTGATTGGCTTCTTTTTTTTTTTTTTTTTTTTTTTTTTTGTAGAAGTTTCAAAATAGTTGTGGGGACAACTTTTCTTTCATTTTTATCATGATTTCATGAGCCTGTGCTCCTGGTATGAATTTAGAGTAGGAGTTTGATATAGAAAAACAAATAGTACAAAATCACTCTTCTATTTGGCAGTGAAGAAAGGTTTTCTAGGTACCTATACAGTTTAGATAACTCCTAAGCTTTGCCCATCACTCAGAATAGATCACAGGTAAGAATGCAGTCACAGACAACTCACGTCTTCTGTGGCCTTTACCTGAATTTGCCTAAATTACTTATGGATAAGACTTCTCTGGCCAGATATTTTTCTGGGCTTTTGTTCCTCCCTCCCTCTCTTCCTCCTTCTTTCCTTCCTTTTTCCATGGCTTTTTTTTTAAAGCGTAATTTACATAGAAAAAAATTACCTGTTTTAAGCATACAATCCAATGATTTTTAATAAATTTACAGAATTCCACAACTCTTAACCACAGTCCAGTTTTTAAACATTTTTATCATTCCAAAAAGATCCCCAGTGCCTGTTTGCAATCAATACCAGTTTCTGCTCCCCACCACCAAACTCTAATCTGCTTTTTGTCTCTATAGATTTGCAGTCTCTAGACACTTTATACAAATAAAATTATACAATATGTAGTTCCACCTAGAATTTTCTTTTTTAAGCCATTTTAGGGCCAAATCCAGATCTCACATTCGCACTTAGTAGAGACTCAATTTATATTCAAACCATCCTGGAAAACAGGTCAAGTCAATATGGGATCACTCTTGTGGATTATTCATAGTAGTAAAATACTTTTTTATCTTTTCTTTTTTTGTGTTTTTTGTTTTTGTTTTTGTTTATTGAGAGGGTCAACTGTCTCTGTTATCCAGGCTGGAGTGCAGTGACACGATCTCAGCTTGCTGTAGCCTCTATGTCCCAGGCTTAAGCGATCCTCTCACCTCAGCCCCCAGGCATGCAATTCTATGTCTGGCTAATTTTGGTATTGTTTTTGTAGAGATGGGGCCTAGCCATGTTGCCCAGACTGATTTTGAACTCTTGGCCTCAAGCAATCCACCCACCTCAGCCTCCCAAAATGCTGGGATTACAGGCGTGAGTCACTGTGCCTGGCAGAGAGCCTTTCTTAAGTAACCTTAGGAAAGTCACCAGAAAGGTGGGAATAAAGTCCTTCTGTTTTTTAAAATTTATTTTTGGTGTAATAAAATAAAAATATTACTTTTAAAGTATCTATTATAGCTCAAGAAATATTTTGCTTTTTACTGGGAAAAAAAAGTTTTCGTTAGAGAATTTTGCACTATGCAATCACAAAGCTCTCAGAAGAAGCACATAAATCCTAGATAGGGGGTAAATGAAGGAGAAAACTGTATGTGACACATAGCCTAGCTTGGATCCTGGATCAGGGAAAATTAACACTATAAAGATATATTTAGAAGTAATTGGTGTATTTTAATGTGTATGGTATAGAGAAAATATTTTATTGATCTAGGATTTGATAAATGTGCTGAGAATGTATTTGTTCTCAAGAAAAATATCATGGCAAAGCATTTTGGGTAAAGGAGTATGATGTAAAAAATATCTATGTAAAGAAAGAGAAGAGGAGAGGGGAGAGAAAGACATAGAAAGAGAAGCAGAGAGAGAATGCAAGAGACAGAGAGGTGAGATGCTGCCAATTGGTCAAGGCCATACCAGAATATTTTTTGTACTATTCTTGCAACTCTTATGGAAATTTTAAATTATTTCAAGAAAAAAGGGTAAAAACATGGTAATGGTGTAACAGTTGCGTAAATAATAGTTATAAAATTTTTTAAAAAATAAAGCCTGCTCATTTTTCTATCTTCCCTTTTCTCAGGATGAGCCTTACAGTTTAAAGTTCAGGCCATCAAAGGTGATGATGCTGATGTTTCATCAGAATTCATTACATGCCAGGCATTGCTAAGTGTTTGGGGTTTTTCATTTCAAAACAAAAGGTAAAGAAAATGCCCTGACAGCCAGATGCTTTGTTTAAATATAATTACAAGAACAAGGATGTTCATAGCTTTCTTGACAACTTCTTGACTACAGTACAAGCACATGCAGAGTTGATAAAAGGCAGAAGATAGATGATGGTCCAGTATCCATGGCAGGATAGCAAGTGTTGGATCCCAGTACTTGACTGCAGGCATCTAGGAGGAGGTATTGAATACTGTGGTTGCATCATTGAAAACACTAAGAAAAAGTAGGTGCTTTTGTAATAATAAAAAAACTACCCACCACATTTAATGAATACTTATAATGTGCCAGCTATTCCAAAGTGTGCATGTGCAATGGATCCTTATGCATGTGTTTGTGTTTTGTGCATGTGTGTTCGATATACATCCTCATTAATTCTTCGCAATAACCTCTGAGATAGGTACTAAATGTCCAGAATGAAGAAATTTGAGCTTGCCCAATGTTACATGGCTAATCAGTGGCAATGGAAGCCTCAAAGCCAGGTCTGCATGACATTGCAATTGGCTCTCCACCTCTAGAAGGTTAGCCTATATATTCAAATATAAGAAATAAAAATGTGTCTCTTACTTGCTTTGTAATGCTGGTAAGAGGATTTATGAAAAATATATATATATTATGATATGCTTTGTGGAAGAAATAAAGTTTCTTTAGCAGAACAACTGAAGCACGGGGAACATGATTATATATCAAAGAAAATCCAGTTTCCTTTACCCTCGCTATGTCATTGCCATGTATACTAATTGTATATCCCCACAGATTAATAATAATAGGACAGAGGTATGAAGAAAGGAGATATTTCTTGTTACCCACATTATTGTTAAGAGATTTATTTACCAATACAACTACTCATGACTCAGAATGGATTCCTGAGAGAGGGTTAATTTGACTAATAGTAGTGATATAAATATGTATTTTATTATATAATGTAATATTTCTGATACTATGATACATCATAATGATTGACAGCAATAAAGATATGTTCTATTATTTATTTTCATCATGGTAAAAGATTTTCATCATTACTTTATATTCATATGGTAAATATTTTACATGAATGGGATTTGGGTTTTTTTGTTTGTTTGTTTTTATTTTTATTTTTTACCCTAGTTGTTGCCATGTATTTTCCGTGGAAAAATATGGTACAAATCACTGTTGCTTCTCTCATTTCCATATTCATTTCTAATTATATCTGGAAAGTGCCTCAAAAAATTTACCTGGGACTTGAAATTATCTAACTCTGTTAAGGCTGCTGTAGCAAAATGTCATAACTGAGTAGCTTATAAATAACAGAAATGTATTTCTCACAGTTCTAGGGGCTGGGAAGTCCATGATCAAGAAGCCGGCAGATTGAGTGTCTGCTGAGGGCCAACCTTCCAGTTCATAGATGGCATCTTCTCACTGTGTTCTCACACGGTAGAAGGGATAAGCTAGTCTCAGAGGTATTTTTAAATGAGGGCATTTAATCCCATCAACGAGGGCTTATCCCCCATGATCTAATAGCCTCCTAAAATGACCACTTCCTAATACCGTCACCTTGGTTAGTATTCAAACATGAATATTGAGCGGACAAAAACATTCAGAACCTGGCAAGCATTAACTTTTCATTTCCATCTGTCCCCTGCAAACACTTTCCTTATTCCTCTGTCATCTTTTAGAACTGAAGACTAAGCCAAAGTTAAATTTTGCACTACACAGTTCTTTCGAAATTAGGTCTCACTTAATTCATATTCCTGGGACATTACACTGATATATAATCCCTCACAGTAACTTGGGAACTGGCAACATTGTTATTATACAATACGATAAAAATATAAAACATGTCCCAAAGGCATGGTGGAAACAAGGAGACATGGCAGCATTCATCCCTTGGAGCATCCAGACAATGGATTTTCCCAGTCTGCAATTTTGCTATGTGGCTATAAATATATCTTAATCTCAACACTACCCTTGACCACACCGACCCCCTCACACCAGGATAGAAGCTTCATTGGCTAATAAATTGCTGCACTCCTCTTTCCTACTGCCCCAAAGATCTCTGTACAGCTTTAAAACAACATCAGAGTTAAAAGTAAGAAAGCCTAAGAGGAAGACAAGTGTTAAGTTTGTCATAACAGATTCTCAAGTTGTGAAAGTTGTTTAACTGTTGACTTTTAATGGAACTAAAAGAAATTTTTGCAATCATCTGAGCTGATGTCAAATGTTCTAAAGTGATGTACTAGTTTGCTTAGAGTTGTGGCAAGACTGCAGGAAAGGAAATAGTGGAAGAGAAGTGAAAGAAAGAATTAATGGCAGAGAAAGGAGAAAAAAATGGCCAAGAAAGGAGGTGGAGATACAGAGCAAAGGTACAAAAAGTGAAAGAAGCTAGTTTCCTTTGGGGAATTGTAAAGTGACATTTACATTCTGAGAGTGAGAAATAAAATGGAATTGCAAGACGATATTGAGAATTAGAGAAATGCCAAATAGTCTTTTCCCCTCTATGGATAAATATGAATAAATTTTAGGAAACTTAATTCAATCAAATATTTATTGAAACCTATCATGTGCAAGGCATTCTGCCAGGTTCTGTAGGTTATACCAAGAAGAATCTGACATGATTCCTGATTTAGAAAGAATTCAAATGATGGAGAGATAGAGGAATTCTCAGCACAGGAGAGATCATGCCATTTAAGGAATGGGACAAAAATAAAGACGTAGAAAGACAAGTGATATTACCATAGTGGCAGACGGCCATGTAGAGGTGTGCTCATTAGAGAATTGCATGAGAAAAAGGACATAGAAGGATTTAGGTGTCTTCCAGAGCCAACAAAAATTCCAGTTAGACTAGCATGTGCTTTTTATGTTAGCCAGTACAGGGAAATAAGCTTCCCTGTGTTGAAGGAGTTTATAATTTAGTAGACAACGAAGAAAGCTGGACATTGACTTTGGGTGTTTGCTTGTTTTTTATTTATTTTACATAGAAAACTGTAGGTGAAGAAGAGTTGGGGCACTGAGTCAAAAGGAAGGAGTAAAAGGCAGAGTGAAGTTTGAAAAGAGACTCCAGGTAGAAAGCTGCCCCAGGAGAACCAAACTGAGAACTTAAGCTATTCAATGGCAATGGCAGAGAGGAAATGACAGATTGAAGAGACATTAGGAAGGAAGATTGAACATTCAGAATCAGGTAAGGGCAAGGGAAGATTCAGAAGAGATTTTATTTTCAGATTTTCCCACAAGGAAACCAATTTGGAATTCAAAATGTCCTTTGATTCATTTAACAGATAGATATTTAGCTTCGACTGTGGACCAGATTCTATGTTTAGTGCTAAGTTTCATCCTGTGAATGAAACAGATGAATTATATGTGATCTACCCTCAAGAAACTTACAATCTGTAGTCAAAGTAAAGTAAGACACAAACAAACATTGTACAAAATAGAATACAGTAGACGTTGTTACAGAGGTTAAAAAAAGGAAGTTCTGTGGGTTTATAGAGAGAAGAGACTATTTCTTCTCCAGCACCAAGAAAAAGTTTGGGAAAAAAAGAGTTCTTTGGACAGGGCCAGGGAAGAAAAAACAATTTTGACAGACTCAAATATTGAAGTGAGCTGGCTGGGCGCGGTGGCTCATGCCTGTAATCCCAGCACTTTGGGATCCACAGGGTGGATCACGAGGTCAAGAGATCAAGACCATCCTTGCCAACATGTTGAAAGCCCGTCTCTACCAAAAATACAAAAATTAGCCGGGCATTTGGCACGCGCCTGTGGTCCCAGCTATTTGCGAGGCTGAGGCGGAAGAATCACTTAAACCCGGGAGGCGGAGGTTGCGGTGAGCTGAGACTGCGCCGCTGTGCTCCAGCCTGGGGACAGAGCAAGACTCCGTCTCAAAAAAAAAAAAAAAATTGAAGTGAGCAGCTGGAGGAAGTGATAGAGACAGAGATACAAACTTAGCTAGCATAATTTCAGGAATAACTTATATATGAAAAATCTCGATCTTTTTTTTTCTCTCTCTCAAACCTTCCTTTAGATTTAGACTTACAGTTAGAAACAGAGAGGGCTCTTCCCCACCATCTTAATCTTTATCCATATATCTCATAAGGATAGTGTCAGGATTACCTAAAATATGTAAAGATCTTCCATAAATTCAGAGCAAAACACCAGAGAAATATGTGTAAAATATGAATATAAATGAATAAGGCTGGCTTTCATCATCAGCTTACAAATACTTTGAAAATAGCTACATAGCTGATCCCTCAAGATAGTCACTATTGAAGACTTCTCTAATGCTCCCAACAGAAGAGATATTTATTCAAATTTCTTTTTAAACAAAACTCCTGCAAACTTATTCTGTTATAAATATTGTTTTATTATTTAGGATGTCTAGTTTGAAAATCTGACAGGTAATGCCTGATGCTTAGCCTCTGAAACAAAACAAAATAAAACCTTACACTGGGCTTTTCTTAGTAATATCTGTTTCTAAGGTCATGAATTGAAAAGCCAGAATTCTAAGTTCGAATCCAGACCAGCTCAGGTTTAAGGCCAGTGCCGTAATGAACTTGAGTCATGCGAAAGACGAATTATCAAAAAGCTACTTTCTGCCCTGAGCAAAGATTTTAGAACTAAATCAACAATATCATATACATCATATAATAAACAGAATTATGAGTTTGGTATACTGTTTTTGACCTGGTTTCTCAGTGAACCAATTTAAAGGGAGGAAAAATAACCACTAAGGAAAAGGGCTGGAATTAAGCGATGTTTACTGACTCATCTTCAAAGGAATTTGAATGGCTCTTAATGAAGCTGGAGGAAGCTCCAGCAGAGTTGGGTCTTGAAGTTATCTGCATTGATAATTATTATCTGCATTGATCCTAGGGATGGCCTGCAGAAAACCAAGTACTCAGGGTTAAATTCTGCATTTTCCAGTCGTGATTTCTTTGATCCGGGAAATGCTCTCTCTGGTTTTCCTTTCAGTCATAAAAAATACCAGCTACTTTTTCTTCCCTCTTTCAAGAATTACTAAATTCTTTAATGAGTAATGTTCTTCATTTGCAATGTCGGTGAAGCGACAGAATATACAGCAATCTTTTGTCTGATTGAGAGGTTTATTAAAGGAACAGAGGCTAGAAGAAGATAGTTATATTTATTATCCAAGTCAGCTGTTAACCCACAGACCCCAGGCCCTCACTGCTTCCTACTCGGCAGTGAGGAACTCAGCCACCTGCCTGGGTTCCAGAATGTCCACTCTAGTTGTGCTACATGATACAGAGAAAATCCTTTTAGCTGTATCCTCAAAGAAAGACTGCCATCAGATGGGTTTTACAACTGATGCACATTCTTGTTTTTATTGTATTTTAAACTCATGGACAGGGGCTTTATCATTGAACTAAATATTTTTCAAAGTACCTGGTCATAAAAAGACAGAATACATTATTTGACCAAGCAGAGTAATAATTCCTTTCTAATATATTGTGCCATACCATTTTGGCATATACATTTTTGATCATCACACATAGGTGGTTTCCCTACTAGTCAATTCTCTAGGCATTCTCTAGTACAGAATTTCTATTAATAATCCCTGTAGCTGCTATAGGTAGACACAGGGGAAGCTAGATCCAAACAAACCACGCAAATAAGTTGACACTATGTGGTTTAGAATTCTTGGCCATGGGTGGGACATGTGATGTCCTAACCCTGTTTTACTTCGATATTGTCTATTGCAACTGTACTTCCAAGGACTAGGGAACAATATGTCAGCTTCTGGTTCATAGCTAACAGTAGCAGACAAACCTGTAACATGTCAAGCAAGAAAAACTAAGATATATAAAACCATGATTTACAAGTTATTTCTTTCTACAATGAACAGCTATTCTTAAAGGGAACCTTATCCTGATATCACCCCCATCCATCCCACCCACATTCCTCATTTTTCTTTCCATCTCTGGCCTTGGCCCCATTGTCTGCCTTGCATTAGCCCTTGATTGACTGCCCTCTGCACTTTCCCTCTTCTGTTCATGCTAGTGCGTATTGATTCTCAGTATTGGAGCTCTCCTTCTATGTCCCTTACCAGGCACTATTAAGTCTGTAATACATTCTTTCTGCAGTGCAACACTGTCAGCTGCCTGAGTATAAGTAGAAACACAGAGTCACAGAATGTCAGAGCTAAAAGGAATGCCCGAATTTATGCCATTTGACTCCATCATTTTACAAATGTTGACACCGAAGTAAGAGAGGTAAAAGCCTTGCATAAGATCACCCAAGTACCGAAAGACAAGGCTGTAGGATCCAAACTAGTGGGTTCTGTTTGCAGGTCCAGCCCTGGACTTTACTTTGCACAGTAAAGTTTCATCTCTTAGAACTGTGAAGCTTACTCAGAAAGTAAACCCATCACACTATGGGTTTGGCTATTAAAAAGTAACATAGTAAAGAAAGAATGAAGACCAGAAGGAAGCCCTCTACAGTAGAGGATATTCAATTTTTTAAGATTTCTCAATGCCAGCCAAATTATAGGTAATTTAAAATATTATTACTCTGTTATCCAAGATGCTTTCTTGGGCCCCCTAGGTGAAGGTAGGAAATGAAAAAGAGATATTTTGAAAATTTCAAGGAAGTGGGTTTTTTTAAGGCTGGATAATCATTTTCCTGCACTAATGCATTAGTGCAGGAGAATGGTTCTGCAAATCCAACTGCTTTTGACTGTTTTTTTTTTTTTTTCTTGGAGTGTATAAAAGCGTGCAAAAGACAGTTATGGTATAGAGTTGGTGGAATGTAAGGGATAGCAGAACCTAGGCAGCTGCTTCCTGTTTTGGCTCCTGTGTTGGTCACTTTCCATCAGGTCATCCTCCATCCATTCTCTGTCTTCTCTGCATTATACTTGCCCGGGACAGGGAGAGAGAGAAGACTTCTATGCTCCCTATGACCTCTACTGGCTGTATCAGCCAGGTTCCCTTGACCTCTGGCTTCTGTTTGGAATCAGTTAATGGGAAGCTCTGCTTGGCAAGGAGAAGAGAGAGGATTTGGTTTGTTTGTTTGCTTGCTTGTTTGTTTGTTTTTTCCACCACTTTTATCCTGCTTTGAGCTGTGGTCTGGCAATACCTCAATCCTTCAACTACAGCATCTGTGAAGTGGTTCTTCTCTATGGCTCTAGATCTCATCAGAATCCTCTAGGACTGTTCCCTCCCCTTCCTTCTTCATGTCTAGGGGTGTTAATAACTTCTCCTCATTGCTAGTCTCTGACTGCCTCAATGTCCCTTGGTGCTTCTGTTAATGCTACTGTGTCAATAGTTCCTTCCCACTCTGTAAATTGTCTCCTCATACTTTCATCTGAACAGGTTTCCTTTGCTTGCCTGGGCACTGACTAAAACAGTTCATTTTGGGTTAATCACAGTCTGAAGTCACCATTTATCTTCTTTGCTGCAGCAGCAAACCCATCATCATAAAAGATAGGATCAATTCTTGTTCATTTTGTATCTTATAGATCTGCTAATCCATGAGAAATGCAGCTACTCTGAGCGGAGGTCTGACTCTCATCTCCAATTCCATTTTTACCTTTTGGATTTGGTTGATACTAACTATGAGAAAAGATCATTAGCAGACAGGAGGATACAAGAGGAAAGGTCATATGTGGTTTCTGTTGTATTCTAACACTTTGTCCTGAATTATGGAGACCGACGTTAAGAACTTTGTTGTTTATATAGAACCTGATACCATTCAATAATCAGAAACATGGCTCATTTGGTTGGTTATTGCTGGATGAGCAACTACATCTGCAAAATAAATCAACAAATAGTCATTAGTGGGTAGGTTTAAAACTGGCCTCAGTTTCCCTCCAGAGCAGAATTATTGTTCATTAGTGGGTAGGTTTAAAACTGGCCTCAGTTTCCCTCCAGAGCAGAATTATTGTTGGCTTGTTTAAAATGATTTTTTCTCAACCATTGTGGAATTACAAGTGCTGATTAAGGAGAGTCCATTTACTAATGCTTATAAATATTAATTTCAGATTGAATATATAATTTTTACCAGTGGAAAAATTATTTACCCATTTGTTGTTGTTTTTTTTTTTTTAAAGAAATGGACTCTGTATGTTTTCTCTTTTCAATGAATCTCTTATGAGTTCAGGGAGCTCTGCAGAAGGATAAAGGTGCCTTTTCAATAATAGATAAGAAATGGGACAAGAAGTAGAAAGGATGGAGGTTTCATGTTTGTTCCTAGATATTGATTGGACTTAGGTGGTAGGTCATCCATTCTTTTAATCCATTTACATTTAGTAAGTTAATATTTATAAAGTCCTATCAAGTGTCAGAAGCTGGGGGTGGAAGAATCCATAAGACATACTTATGTCACAATGGACTCAATCCATGGAAAAGGAGGTGCCTGGAGGGGTAACTGTCCTTCACTAAGTTGGGAGACGGTGCCAGCTGCTAGCCATTCTCACTCACCTATTTAGTTTGGGTTAAGAGTAAGGGAGACTCAAATCTCGACCCCTTGCCTTCATCATTTTGAAGCTGGACTCTAGAAAAAGCTTCTAGCTTCACTTTGGGGAGTAGTGTGCGACAAGAGGGTCTTAAAAGGGAGCCCCGGGTCTGTGTAAAAATTATTTTGACCGAAAGGTCACCTGCTAAAAGAAAGAAGGGAGGGAAAAGAGAAAGAAAGAAAGCAAAGAGAAAAAAAAGAAAGGAAGTAGGTAGGACAGGAGAGGAGAGAAAAGAGGAAGAAGAAGAATAAAATGTGGATGAGGAGGAGAAGGGAGGAGTTAGAAAGAAGGAAGGAAGGTTGGAAAACCATTGACCTAGAGCAAAGGTCTGTGAATATTTTTTATAAAGCACTAAATGATAAATCCTTTAGGCTTTGTGGGCCATACGCTCTCTGTCACAACTACCCAGATCTGCTTTGTAACAAAAGCAGCCAGAGACAATCAGTTATTTATGGAACACTGAAATCTGAATTTCACATGTCACAAAATACTACTCTTCCTTTGATTATTTTGACCACTTAAAGGTGTAAAAATCAGTTCTAAATTGTAGGACATAATAATAAAAAAAAAAACCTATATCCCATGGGCCATAGTTTGCCAAATCTGAGGTTAGAGGGAGAAGTCTAAAGGAGGAGAAGCATCATATACCATTGCTCTGCCAGAATACCCAATAATACAGTCTCTGTCACCTTTCATGGTTATTTGGTGTATTCACTGATGAGGATCCACTATCAACTAGGTGCAGTATCTTCCCTGAGACCCTGGGTTGGGTGGATCAATTGACCTTCATACAACTGTCTTCTTTGCCTGTAAAATGGAGAAATCTACCTGGCCCTTTAAAACTCACAGGTTTTGATGAGGATATATGAAATAAAACCCATCAAAAGTACTTTGTGCTCTTAGGAAGAAAAGCATCCCACAAACCCAATGTATTATTAAAGAAAAAGCAAATTTGTCAGAAGGAATTGGAAAGCCCCGAAGCACAGTGCCACGTAACTGAAAAATGCTACCACAAAGGAGCTCTTCCCCTGAGATAAAGGATGTGGCCTTCTCTGCTTAACATGCTCTCCCCATATTTCATCGTCTGCAAATGGGGTGACTTTACTGCCTGTTCTTTTTCTTTCCTTTTTTTTTCCTACCTCATTAATCCATGAGAGAATCAAACTGTTCCTCATATGGATTGCTCGGTGGCAGTTGGCTGGCTCCTTCTGTCTGATGCAGCCCATGGGGCTGTACTTAACTGGCCAAGGTCTGTGCTCTCTTTCCAAGTTTAATAATCACTTGATAGATTACCCCTTGTACAGTACACTATCGAAAGCCTTCTTATACAATTTGGGTAAAATATGCCTATGGTCTTTCTGGAGTCAACTTGTTTAGATACTTAATCAAATAGTCCTTTCAAGGGTGGTGGAATGGAATCATTTTTGTGAATTAGATCTTTCTTATTCTTGGTATGATGTGTCATTTCTCAGTATTTTATAATGGTTTTTCAGGTGGAATTATTCTGGCGTCTTTCCCTATAAAAGCAATTCTAAAAGCCTGTTTTTGTCTGATAATTCTCATCCCACCCCCAGCCCCAGGTAGAGTGGACTAATTACATTTCAAGACTACATTTTGTCTACCTTAGATTGGTTTGAATTTCATCTGAAAGTTTTCAGATTTCTGTCTTGCATTGTTATGGTTTCCAGATTTTGCTCTATCAAATGCAGCTGTGATTTCTAAGAATGACTAAAACAAGATTGCATAATATATTCCTTGTCATGAGGGAATTTCTTCTCTCCACTGGAGGCTGCCTTGGCCTCAAGGTCTTGGTATATTTGTTTTAGAAATTATTTATTTTCATTTTCTGCACATCTTTTTTTTTTTTTTTTTTTTTTTTTTAACTTTACCTGTCAAAGCTTGTGCTTCAGAGTAGAATTAGGCACAGAAACACTTAAGTCGGAGACGTTGACAAGTATTTTGCATAGGAAAATGGGATTATGCTTGTTTTTGGTTAAGGTTAAAATTGAGTTACTTAGCTTTTAGATAGTATGATTAAATTCATCTTTTCTTTAATGTCATCATTATCTGACCTTCCTTTTTCCCTTAAACTTTAATGTTCTCTTTTTTATCCTGGCTGTATTTCTCAATGTTCTTGTTATTATTACATGAATAATATTTCTACATGTGTAAATGACATGAATTCGCCCCTTCTTATTTTGTGGTTCTCTTCCATTTATTTCTTCCAAACCTTCTCTTGTGCAATTTAACTCCAATATTGCATAATAACCATCCTCACCGTAGTTTGACGCAAACTTGTAATGTCAGTGCTGACAGAGTAAAAGATATTTTTCTAGAGCCTGTCTCGTGAAACTTGAACTGTAATTTTTATCAGATGGAAAAAAATTGCTCCCAGTAGAGTGGAAGAGAAGAAAAGCACTTCTTTCCTTTAAAAGGAATTTTGAGTAGTTTTAATAACAAACCATTCTGGGCCATTGCTATTGTGTCTAAGAGGTACCAATGTCCCTCACTTGTGCAGTTTGTGCTTAAAACAGTGTCACTTGAATTCAATCAAGTACAGTCCTCTGATTACTTTTATTTCTGGGACAGATTTCAAGAGCAACTTCTAATTTTAGGTATTGTAGCTGAGATTCTTCCCATCCTCTGTACTCCACCGATGTTCTATGTGCATTAGCTTTCCTTTAAAGGCGACAATCATAAGCACTTCATAGAGGAAGCAGAAAGCTTGTGTGGGTGGAGGTGAGTGAGGCCAGAGAGAGAGGTAGATATATTTTTGTGTGGTTTTGTCTGTGTATTTAATTTCGCATGACTGTTTTTACAAATAAGCAACGTTTCAGAATCTATTTTGATAATTATAATCATAGAGACTAGAATACAATGTGAAGATACGCTAATTATTTAGAATAAGGCATTGCATCTCTTCTGTAAATACAACTCAGTTTGCGTTCTCACTGTGCATATGATACATATAGCACATGTAGCATCCTCCTGGATATTTTAAACGTGCACATAATGATCAGCAGTCTTTTCTGTTTGCTATTATTGCAAAGACCAGGGCAGAGGAGCCAAAGAAGAGTGAGTATGGGTGCACAAATTAGGAAGTTCTGAAATTTCATTATGAAATATGTGTACCTGGGTGAGACTGGGATGCTCACCCAGATGAATGCAACCGTGCTGAATGAAATTCCCTTGGCTGGGTGCAGTGGCTTACACCTGTAATCCCAGCACTTTGGGAGGTCGAGGAGGGTGGATCACGAGGTCAGGAGATCTAGACCAGCCTGGCCAACATGATGAAAATCCCGGCTCTACTAAAAATACAAAAATTAGCCGGTCATGGTGCCACAAGCCTGTAATCCTGGCTACTCAGGAGGCTGAGGCAGGAGAATTGCTTGAACCTGGGAGGCGGAGGTTGCAGTGAGCCAAGATCGTGCCACTGCACTCTAGCTTGGGTGACAGAGCAACACTCTGTCTCCAAAAAAAGAAAGAAAGAAAGAAAGAAATTCTCCTAAATAAAATTGTTTGTAATCCTCAATTGCCTAGAGTTCTGAGTTCTTACCTGTCTGCATGCAAAGACCTGAATGTGAGCAGGGTCTAGTCCTAGGTGGGAACCCCAGAGATTGTGAGTGTTATAAGGACTGAAGAGTAGTGCCAGCATGGAAAAATGAAGGAATCCATTATCTTTCTGTTTGGAATATTGAGAATCATTTATGTTTCCCACTTCAGAACCGGACTATCCACTGTGTACCTCAGCATGGTTTCCATTATGTGCTTAATCACTCTCCTGGAAATTGCATATGGGAACTTGCAGCTTCCCTGTGAGTCAGGATCCCAGCCAGAATCGGACGGCATTTCCCTGAGCATTTAATAAAGTGATTGCTTGCAAAGAAGTGAGCAGAATTAAGGGGAACACATAAGGGCTAATACCACACCCCTGGGCTAGCCACAGGGGAAAGCCATTACCAGCTACAGGGCCAGGGGCAAGAGCAGAAGACACATCCCAGTGGGGGCCGCTGAGGGCTGTAGCTACAGTGACAGTCAAGAGTGCAACCCCTACCATAGCACGACCCAGCACTAGGGAAGAAACTAACCTCTCTCAGGCCTGTTCTCTGGTGGCTGAAATCAAGTGGCTGCAGAGGCACGGGAGCCCCGCGAGATTCCGCCTTCTGGCCAGAGATCAGGGCAGAGGAGGCCGGGCTGAGCCGGAGCAGGAATAGAGGATGCCCGCACATTCTCCTCACATAACCCTGCTTACATGTTCCTGAAGTTCTTGGCTTTCCTTCTTGGTTTTCTCCTCCCGGCCTTATGCTGTCAGTTTCCCTGCGTAGCAGTATTTCCTCACTCTGTGCTGGCTGGCTGTGCCACCCCATCGTGCGATTGGCACCGCAGGCCTCCTCCATATGCGCGCTCCGGCGCCTCCCGCCGGCTCCGCGCGCGGTGCCATCCAGGGTGCCCGCCGCTCTTCCCGCCGCCGCCCTCACCTGCGGGGGCTGTGCACGGGATGTCGCAACCGCCTTCCGGAACTGGAAACCTTTCCGGCACCAATATTTTGAAGTCACGCTTTGAGGTTGCAAATCTGTCACTGATACATCCTTTCACATAGCACCGTTTGTATTTTGAGTGTTGCGTAGTAAATCGTAATTGCCACCAACTAAAATAGATTTAGGAAATAGGAAGTGTGGGCATTTCTTATAATTTACCATTCACGTTGAATCTTTTCCTCAGTGTGACTGCAATCACAGCTCTTGCATAAAACACCAAGTAACATGTTGGCCCGAATTGAACAAAACTGCTTATTCTCTTCAAATTGCATTAAGCTCAATGTTTCAGCCTAGCAGGTTTTCTCTCCACAGGAATTTTGAAGATGCCAGTTGATAATACGTCTACTTGCCAAAGCCCAGTTGAGTAATTTAAATTGTTGGTAATGTGGTCACTGGAAGTGCATGAATGTATCGGGATGAAATTTACTTTGTCATCATTCTCTTTATGATAATTCAGAGAAAAATTTTGCAGATCTTTGCTAAGAATTCCTGTGTTTCATCTGACACAGCCGTGGGTGCCTCTGTATCCTCTGGACATTGGGAATCTCGTGTATGTGAATCATGCATTTCTCTTGGCTGCGCAGTTAAGTATTTCAGTGAAATTTGAGATTCATCCCTAGCATGCTGCTGTGGTCTGAATGTTTATAACTCCCTCGAATTCCTATGTTGCAATCCTCACCCCAAGATGATGGCATTGGGAAGCGGGGCCTTTTGGGCAGAGCTCTCATGAATGGTGTTGGTGCCTTACAAAAGAGACCTCAGAGAGATGCTCCATCCCTTCTACCATGTGACAACACTGCCAGGAGGCACCATCTATGAACCAGAAAGTGGGCCCCTAACAGCCACTTAATGTGCCTTGATCTTGGACTCTACCGCCTCCGGAACTGTAAGAAAGAAATTTCTTTTGCTCATAAGCCACCCAGTCTAGGGTATTTTATTATAGCAATCTGGACAGACTAAGACTGATACATTTTGCACAGTGCAACACCCTGTCATTTTATTTTTTTCACTTTCATTTGTTCATATTCGATCTATGAAAAACCGGTTACTTCTGCTTCCAAATTATATTTAAGTCTACCTTCAACTGTACTCTTAATATCCAACTGCAGTGACAAACAGAAAGCCACCAGCATTTCTTCTGGACCACTGCCATAGTGTTACGGCTACTCGATTGCATGCCCAGTCATCTTCCTCCAATTTCTTCCCCACACAGCATCTAGAGTAACTTTTAAAAACCTGAACCTAATTATTTCCCCCTAATTTGCAAGAATAATACAATGAACATTCATATGCTTGTTACCTATGTGTACTCACATTTTACCCCTGACCACCTCAGCATATATTTCTTAACAAGGAATTCAGCATTCTGCACAGCCACAGTAATGTTATCACCCTCAGGAAATTTAACTTTGATACAGTACAATTATCTATAAAACACTCATATTCAAACTTCCACAATTGTCCCAATAAGGTTCTTCATAGCTGTTGTTTTTTGCTGTTGTTGTCACCTGTCTGTATGTTCATGATTAATTTAGGAACATACACTGAATTTAGCCATCATGATGTTCTAATTTCATTTTGAGGAGTCCATGTCTATGGTACTGCAGAAGATCTCTCAGTTTGGATTTGTCTCACTGTTTTTGCAGATTTGCTTCAGGGTAAAGTGTTTAATTTTAATTTTTGCAAGAACACTATAGAGTGGATGTGGCCTCAGTGTATCACAGCAAGGGAACACACTGTTAATTTATTCCATTACAGGTGACGTGAAGTCTGATCATTTGGTTAAGGGACTACCCACCAGATTTTTTTCATTTTAAATGTTTCCTTTTCCTTTTGTAATGTATCTGTAATCTGCAAGGCGATTAATCTAATTATCTGAAAGATGAAAAAAAAATCCACTTAAAAAAATCATTTGCAGAACTCTTCCAACTCTTTTCCATCTAAATGCCTTTATAAATGTTTTTCTCACCACTGTGTTTATTGCATAATTAGCTCCTTCTTATATTTCATGTTTAGGATTAAATGACTGTCTTCAGAGGCGCTTTCTATGATTATCCAGTCAAAGGAAGCCTCTCACCAGCCATCAGCTACTCAGCATCATAGTACCCCATTTGTTTCCTTTCTAGTACTTTCCTAAGGTGTGATTATGTGTCTGGCTATGTACTTATTATCTATAGCTATAACTATACTATAAAGGCAGAAATACCGACTTTCTTTTTCACTATTGTAATCCCAATGCTAAAATATATAGAGAGCTATATGCAACAAATAAACATTTGTTGAATGAGAAAATCAATGCATGCAAGAATAAATGTTATATCTTGATAGACTTTTTTTTACATACTCAGATATTTTTTAAAAAATTTTGCAGCAAGAAGGCCAAGGAAATGGGGCAGAGTTGTGATTTTTTTTTTTTTTCCTTTTTTTGAGATACAGTCTTGCTCTGTCACCCAGGCTGGAGTGCAGTGGCACGACCTTGGCTCACCGCAACCTCCACCTCCCAGGTTTAAGCAATTCTTGTGCCTCAACCTCCCCAGTAGCTGGGACTACAGGCATGTGTCATGACGCCTGGTTAATTTTTTTTTTGGTATTTTTAGTAAAGACGGGGTTTTGACATTTTGGCCAGGCTGCTCTTGAACTCCTGACCTTCAGTGATGAGCCTGCTGCAGCCTCCCAAAGAACTGGGATTACAGGTGTGAGCCAGTGTGCCTGGCCTAAAGCTGTGGGGTTCTACACAAAATTTATACTCCTCTTTTCACATTGTGGCTTTGTCAGTGGGAAGCAGCTGACCAGACAAGGACTACATTTCCAGAGCCCCTAGCATCCAGGTGTGGCCACGAGATCAATTCTTGTCAATATAATGTAGTTAGTGTTATGTGTTTCACTTCAGGGTCCTGCTTTTAAGGAGTGAGTGGGACTTCTCCATTGTCTCTTCCTCTGTGTCAGCTAGAAGCTGTTAGAACTTGGCATACCCACAATCTAGAAGAATCCTAGATCCTTGAGCCATGACAGGGGAAAAGCTACCTGTCAGACTACGATGGGAATAAGAACCAAATTTTCATTGCATATATCCACATAACATTTGCCATTTACTTGTAATAGTATCTGGAGTTACTCTGAATAATAGAGAAACAGAAATTTGGAAGACTGGTAATAGAAAAGAGAATAAAAGTGAAAAGAAAGTTGTGATTACTTAAGATTCCCTATTAGAATCCTATTTTGAGAAGTATATATTTTCCAGATTCTTCAAGTCATATAGAGTAGGATTAGGCCTAAAAACACTCAGGAGGGAGACTTTGAAAATAATTTTACTATAGAGTAAAAGCAGGGGCTATCTTTGCCTTTGGAAAAGGTGAAAATGCAGTTGCTTAGCTTAGAGATGGTATGGTTAAACCTCATCGTTTCTGAAACCCTATACCCTACTGCCAAACTAATCTGGGGAAATTCCAGTGTGATTTAAGAGACAATCCATCAAATCTTTCCTGCGTTGCCTCCAGTAAATTTTATCTATTGTGAGTAGCATTACTAATGGAACAACAATCTAACTCGTAATTATTTATTATCAAGCCAGTGAATAAAAGGATTTGCTGAACTTTAGAGATAGAGGGGATCTTCAGTTTATTTTACAGTGGGCCAAATAATGTAAGTTCTTGCCTCCCAGAGTTCAATACAAAGTTAGTCACTGGCCAACCTGAGTTGAGACGCTAGGGCTCCCGGCCGTAGTAGTTAGGCACCTACCGGATCCAAAGCCACTCTAATCATGACTTAGTAAGTTATTTTGAAGGATTCAGTTGATTTTGCCCGTGTCTGTAGTTTGTTTCTGTTGTAACAGAGAAAAGTTGGTAGAGCATTTACCAATGTATATCCTATATTTGTATATGTCTACCTTGAATTAATGTGACTGTTGCTAAACGAACGTAACCAAGACACATACATATACTTGTGAAATTTTCAGGAGTATTTATTCTAGTGATAGTGTTATCACTCATGACATTTTAAAATCTGTATTTAGCATTATTTAAGAGCTCATGACACATTATTCTTTTAATTGTTTTTATTCCTTTGATTAGAAAAGTGATTGAATATACCCTGAGAACTGAAGAAAAAAGAAGAAACATTAAAACCATGCAATTGGTTCCCTCAAAAGTAATCATTCTAAACATGGTAAAGTGATTCCTTAAATGTAAATATGTCTAGGGGTTATGTTTATGTCTGTGTGGTTGTATAATACTATAGAAATGGTTCTGCTTTGAAAGTTTTATCATGTATATTTGCTTATAAAATAAATTTCTTAATTTTAGCTATCTTATTGAGTTGGACAGCATACATAGATCTTTGTTTAACATTCCAGCTATGGCAAATTACTGAGTGAAATTTAAACGTTTTGATCCTTAAGTGGGTGCATTCTTTTGAATTAATTGAGTAAATCAACTGAATTTCTTTGTGTTAGTAAACACTCATCCTCAGATTTGTCATTTGAAAACAAGCAAAAGATATTGAACCAAAATCCAACGATTAAGGTAAGTGATTAATTTAAGGAATGCTATTTTGACTCACATAGAAGGTGGCTACTATATGGTGAGACACTCTGAAGGTGTCATAAAAGGCAGGTTCAAAAGAAGAGTTCCAAAAAATACTTCAGTGATGGAGGCACTTACCAAATAAAGATGTATTATCATGTGATGGCTATTTTAAAGAAAACATCGCTTCAATGCTTAAATTCTCATGTGAATATCATAAAATCCACTTCTCCATTTAATTGTTATTTCTAGACATCTACACATACTAGCATGTAAAGGTGGAGGGCAAGCAATCAGAACTTGCCTCTTATGTGTGTGCAGGAGAAAGCTAGATTTTGTCATTTCTTATATCCTGTCCCTGTTACAAAGAAAGAAAGAGAAATAAGAAAAAGAAGGAAGGAAGGAAGTTAGGAGGAAGGGGAAAAAAAGGAAGATAGAAAGTACAAAAAGGAAAGGAGAGAGAGAAGGAGAAAGGGAGGGAAGAAGGAAGGAAGAAAGGAAGACAAGGAAGAAAGGAAGGAAGAAAGGAAGACAAGGAAGAAAGGAAGATGGCTGTCCCAATGTTCCTATTAAGTAATAATAAAGCTAAAACTTACAGATTAATTTAGGAAGCTAGTCTTAAACTTAGTGCAGACTAATAGTTTTTAAAATTTTAGAGATAATGGTACTCTTCTGTAATATTTCTAATACTCTGGAACTCCAATTACAGCACAATTTGAAAATGAATTTAAGATGATGGAGCAGATCCACTCAGAAACATATTAGATACTGTCTTCATAATCACAGAGTTTCCAGCATACAACTTTTGAAAACCAGTTTTAGGCTGATGAAGCCCATTAGTGTGGTTAACCTCTCTCCCCGGGGCTTCCAAAGAAGGAAAACTGATGATAACCAGAAAAAGATAGCTGAACAAGGTTTTTAGAATCTGAGATCCTTAAAGATGAAGCACTTTGACCAGAAATGGAATGTTAGTGCCTTTATCAACTCATTATCCTGCTTGTGCTCTAGCACTGTGCTCAACATGCCCATTAAAATCCACCACCTTCAACAATAAAATGTCACCCAGAATGACAGCCTATCTTTAATCATATTTTAATATAAAGCCTGAAAGAAAAATTGACTTTACAGATACATTTTTTTTCCCAGATCTGGGAAACCCAGTCACTACTTTCAATAAATTTAAACTATTACTTAAGTATAGTCTTTTTAGAAATTATGCACACAAATACACACATGGCTTAGAAACAAAAAATACTTTTCTCTTTCCATCTGACTATGTTAAATGATTTTGGAATTAAACCATAATTTGTAAAATTCTTATAGCAGTGACTGGATAACATATTAACTCCTATGCATGTAACAAGTAGAACGGTAGATGCTAAAATGTTTGACTTTTCCACTATGTGTAATGAAATACTTTTCTGTAATATAAAAATATAAAAATATAAATTAAATGATGAAAAAACTACTTCAGGTTTGTTGTTTAACTAATTATGCCTGCCAATAAAAATTTAGGGAAAGAAGATAAATAATCTAATTATTAAAGAGGATTTATTTCTGTGAATCTATATGGGGCTAAGCAAACTGTTTTATAAAAGGATACAATACATCAAGGTCTGCTTTCTGGGAGTCTGTATTTTTAGAGCATTAAGATAGAAACAGACCAACAGAAAAGAAATACAGGAGTAACATAAGTAAATATGTAATATCTATAAACAGAAAAGGAAATAGGGATTACAAGAAGCAGAATATAGTAAACAAAGTTATTGGCTGGGCACAGTGGTTCACACCTATAATCCCAGCACTTTGGGAGGCTGAGGTGGGTGGATCACTTGAGGTCAGGAGTTTGATACAAGCCTGGCCAACGTGGTGAAACCCAGTCTCTACTAAAAATACAAAAATTGGCTGGGAGTAATGGCACATGCCTGTAATCCCAGCCACTTGGGAGGCTGAGGCAGGAGAATCGCTCGAACCTGGGAGGCAGAGGCTGCAGTCAACTGAGATCACAGCACTGCACTCCAGCCTGGGTGACAGAGCAAGACTCTGTCTTAAAAAAAAAAAAAAAAAAAAAAAGAAGTTATTGTTTATTACATTTATCTTAAAAAAGTCAGAAGTTTATGCTTTTAGATTTCAGTAATTGAAAATATACAAATAGTAACTAAAAAATGTACTTCCACTCAAAGGATTGGTAGTGAGTAGACCTTCAAAATCAAACTATTTCATAAGGCTTTTATTAGATGTGGTAGGCCAAGGAATGACCTCCTAAAGCTGTCTGTATCCTAACTTCCAGAACCTGTGTAGAGGTTACTTTACAGAGCAAAGGAGACTTTTCTGTAATTGAGTTAAGAGTCTTGAGATGGGAAAATTATACTAGATTATTTGGGTGGGCTGAGTATATTGGCAAGGTCCTTATAAGAAAAACAGGAAGAAAGGAGAGTCCGAAGAGATGTAATGACTGAAACAGAGGTGGAAGTGGTGTGGGGTCATGAGCCAAGGAATGTGGGCAGTCTCTCAAAACTGGAAAGAACAAGGAAATAGATTGTCCCCTAGAGCCTCCAGAAGGGATGTGGCCCTGACAGTCCATTTTGGACTTCTGGCCTCCAGAACGATAAGACAACAAATCTGGGTTGTGTTAAGTCATGAAGTATGCGGTGATTTGTTATAACAGCAACAGGAAGCTAATGCATTAGCTTTGGTGGGGGGAAGTGGTTTGTTAAGGAAAAGTCACACAAAATCAGATGCAATTTCTCTTCAAACAGATGATTTCTCAATTTAGATTTATGCCAAATCAACCAGCAACTGTTTGTTTTTCTAATAGCTTTTGGTCAGAAGATGAACTGTCATTTCTTCTGCTTCTTCTAGGTACCAGAGTGATGGTATTTTTAAAAAATATTATTTTACTTAATACAACAACTCTAAAATGGAAGCATCAGCTCCTATTACAGATGAAGTAGCTGATTCTCAGAGAAAATAACTCAGTGCATTCCACATCAGTGATAGAATGGGAGAAATTCAATAATGGAAGAGAAATTAGAATGTAGGTAAATTTATATTCCCTTTAAAGAGTAAATATACAAGACAGATAGATGAGACAGACAGATTTAGATATAGCTATAGACTGGTAGGCAGGCAGACTGACAGGAGAGGAGAAAAACACAAAGAATTTTACAAATAGAATTTAGTGTGGCCAAGTTTACAGAGCAAAGTTTTGGCCTAGACAGTTACTAGAAAAGAAAAAATCCTTTGGATACTCCATCTAACCTCTCGGTTTCCTCTTCTGTAAAAGAAAGATAACAAGAGACATTTCTTTCATAAAGAATCCCAAGGAACAGGGCTGAATGGTGTGACACTGAAGAGCTCTTTAAATGTTGATTCAACACTCTGTGGTCTACTTAGGATCCCCAAACCAATTTGTGACTCATTCAACACTAAGAGGTTATCTATTCTGAAGGAGGAAGAGAGACATTACAAATCAGGTGGCAATCAATGATTCCAAAGGGAACTGAACATATTCTTTGTCCAAATGAACGGAAGATGTTGGTGTGAGTTGTGTGCTCTCAGTGGGCCGGAGCTGATTACCAGAGGGTGAGCACAATGCAAGGGAATCTTCAAGAACAGCAGCTCCCAAGACATCTTGGATAAGTGTCTCAAGTTAAGTCATCAAGATGAATGAGGTCACCTAGATACAGTTTAGACAACTGCAAAGCAGAACAATATGACTGAAGACTGGCTTAAGACCTCAGCACAACTGCAGAGCCAACAGCAGCTGGAAACTCTTAAGAACTAAATGCAAAGGAGAGAGTAATTTTGACATCAAAGGGATCAGTTTGACAAATGAAAATCAAATTGGATGGACTTTAATGCAAACAGCTGGGTGTGATGCAACCTAAAGAGACCAATTTCCTGGAGTCAGCCAAGGAGATTTATTCGAATCCCAATACTTCCCAAGGAGAATGTAAATACAGATTTTTTAATTTTCAAATTTTTTTCCATTTCAAACAATGGAGAGGAGAGTACATTAAGATAAAATAGGCTGTACCACAGTATTTGGAATGATTTGATGGCTCAGCTTGTTCTGTGTCAAGATGTTTTCTTCTGTTGCTTCTACATTTTCCTTCCTTCCTGTCTTCTAATTCTCTTTTTAATGTGTAGAAAATTTTATCTTGAGATAATATATCAGAATGTAATGTGATTGATTCAAAGAGTAAATATATTCATGCTGAATGATGTTTGTTACTGAGCACATCTGAATGGGCCAGGACTCCACAGTGCCTTATGTGAAAGGGAATAATAGATACATTTGCTTCTCAGTATGTACCTGGCAACTGGCCTTTCCATGAAATGCACCAAGGGCGATACGGTTATCTGTCAGCTGTGGTTGAGATCAGAGGGTAGGTAGCTCATTTGCTAATGGAGAGCGTTTAAACTCAAAGTAAGTGAAAGGAAGAACCAAAGTTTATCATCAGCTAGCAAGCCAGCTATGAAGTGGCTTGAGGGAGTACTGTCTGTTATTTTCTAACAGTGATCTACCCTTATTCTGTTACCCTTGGTAAGCCATTTTAATCAGAATGCAAATATCAAGAGTAAAGAATTAAAGTTGTTGGAAAAGGCAACACTATTGCATGTGTTACTGCCCTAATTCCTCCACTGTAATACAGTGAAAACTCCTTGAAGACAGAAACACTTACCCAGGAAGCACTGAATATGCTTAAACATTGCACATCATTGCATCCCCGGAAATTTAACAAACTATAAGATATCCAGGGGACACACAATGCATAGTTGATGTGATAATGAGTAACATGAGCCAGAAATCTGTAAATGCCTCTAGATATGATTAAGTATAAAGGGAGAGACAACATACCCCCTGTTTCATGGTTGTCATTATCCATTTAAATTACCTCATGTGGCAGGATCTGCAAAGAAAATTTAAGACATAAAATCTAAATTTAGGATTTATTTGGGGGTTCAAACAAGACACAGCAAAAGAAAATCCTCTAGTTTTTGATATCACTAAATAGGATCTGTTTGCCTCATTTGAGAACCTATGCAAAGATGCCTAAGTAGCATGTAGGAGACTTTAAGCTAATACACCACTTATCATGTTTTGCTGGTGGATCAGGGAACAATTTCATTGACCCGCAGCTTTCTCTTGTTCTTGTACCCTTCTAGCTTATTCCATTAATAGGCTGAGGAAAGATGTGCAGGTGAGAGCTAATGGGCTCATCAGATATTAAGCCCGTTTTCTTTCTGTTTACTCCTTGCAGCTCCTGCTGGTTTCAAGTGTTTGGTTTTTCATTTAAAGGTATATTTTGTTGACCTAATAAGCTACTTAGGGCCAGAACTCATTTAAGGCGAAGGTTATCCTGAAAATTCATGCTTGCGAATCAGCAAAATAGAAAATAGAGTACATGTATTTGTGTCTGGAAAATCCTGTGTGCAATTAGCTGATGAATCTGCCTCAAAGCCTGGGACACTGAAATGGTATATTTTATTAGTCATATTTGGAGGAAAATATTTCAGATTTTTCAAGATTTACTAATCTTCTAAGGAGTTTAAGACTTAATAAATAACAGTAAATGTGAAGCACTGGATTTCAACCATGATTTTGCAATCCAGATGATACAATTTTTTAGACTAGTGCAGAAGAGACAATACCAGTGGTGTGTGTGTGTGTGTGTGTGTATGTGTGTGTGCAACTGTGTGTGTACAAACATAAGGTATAAAGTCTAAACACTGCATTGTGATTACATTAGCTAGTTTACAAAAGCCAACTTGGCTGGCAAGGAACTTCTAAGCTGGAAAGAAAAATTTTAAAATATGTTTTGGATATCAGATAACTTAAGCATTAGAAAAAAGGATAAGATCAACATTATCTGGCTAAACAGTCACAGAGTTTTCAAACACATTGGATACCAGTTCATAGTAGCAGTTGATTTTGGCATCCTCTGGATAAAACTAACCGTCTTCAAATAATACATGAGCTCACTCTGTAATGTCAAGCAAGACTTGGAATGTCCAGATTTAAATTTAAATGCACATTTCAAAAGGTTCCCAGAATACTTAAATCCATTAAAATTATTTTCAGATCACAAAAATTGCATTTTCTCCCATTTATCAAAACCCTCTCCTTTCCTTCTTACCTTTTACAATAAGAGAATAGAATAGGCAGAAATTTGACAGAATCCAATGTTGTAAACATACCACATGTCCAAGATTGGTTCAGTTTTAGGCAAATCTCATGTGTTTGGGATGCTCTAGACCTGTGCCATTTGAAGTTCTCATGAATATTTTTACATTTGTCTCTTAACCATTAGAAAGCTCTCAAGTAGCTGGTTCATTTTAGAATAAAATACTTTTGAGTCAAAATAGTTTTAAGAATAACACTAGACTTTAGACTGTGTGGACACAAAAAAGATAAAATGAAAAATATAGACTGCACAATAGCAGAAAAAAATGTAGAGGAGAAGGAGCTCAAAGTCAGTTTCAGTCATTTGTGAGACGTCCTGACTTTGCAGAAAGGGTTATCTCAGCAGTTAGGAGTTTTCTACGTAGTTAGCAATGGGAGCCAAAGAGGTTAAAACAGCTCATCACTTTATCAGGATTACTGAGGGTATGAGGGAGGCCTTAATGGTCTGGCAGTCCTTTTTGTCACAATTTAATGGCATATCGATCTTGCAGAGTGAACAATCATGACCTTCAACTGTTTACAGATGCTTTGGAAGGAAAAGGCTTAAGAAGCTTATTCCAGGGAAGCTGAGAAGGTTCAGCCCTGACCAGTCAAGTTGAGGAAGTCAAACAGCAATCAAAAAATCCCAGTTTGGGGGCAACTTTCCACTAGGGGTGGCACTTACAACTGGGAAGATCACAAGTGCTTCAAGAAAAGCCAGTGGTGTTACAGACAATCAATAAATCAACCAGGAGTGTCACCAACCTAGAGGGGGAGGGGAGTGAGTAGTGTGTATGTGTGTGTGTGCACACATACGAACAAACATACATGCCAGTGAAAGAGGAACCCTGTGCATTGGGCTCTGCATTTCTGCTGGAACAAGTTTCAAGAAAAGGTTTCACTTAGGTGACTGTAAGGTTTGGAAGCTTGACATCAGCAGGCTGGAGATCCCAGGATGAGATCCCACATTTCATAAGACAAATCTGGGCAAAGAGCAATATGACAGAGTGTCTTTTTATATAACACAATTAATTTGAGGCTTACAGAAGACATTTTCATGAGTTCACATGAAACTGCCTGCTCAGATGTGGAGAGCTGCCTTTTGAGGGAAGATGAATGCACTGCCATTAAATTCTCAGAAGGGAGAAGAGCTGTGATGTTTAGCTGCAGCAGCTATTTCAGTGAATCTAACCTAAACTACTGTTGGATTCCAAAACAAAGCTTCCAACCTTGGCCTTGTTAAATCTCCACTATGTTATCTGCAAGCCCCTGGCTGCTATCCAAGATAAAAACACAGCTCCTACCCAGCTTATAAGTACTCTAACCAGTCACAATTTCACATATTATTTCTGGCTATGAGGATTTACCCCTTTGAGGGTTGCATGGTGGCCCCCAAAAAGATTTCTACATCCCTTCTCTGAACTTGTGAATGTTAGTGTGTTTTTTGTTTGTTTTTTGTTTTTTTAGGAAAAAAAAAGAGGGGGTTTTGCAGATGTAGTTAAGGACTTGAGATCATCCTGCTTTTCTGGGTGAGCCCTGAATCCAATGGCAAGTGGTCTCATTAAAAGACACGTAGAGTGGAGAAGGGGATGTAAAGTCAGAGGCAGAGCTTGTGATAATGCAGTCCCAAACCAAGCAACACAAGCATTTCTGGCAGCCACCAGAAGCAAGGAGATGTGCATGAAAAGGACTCCCCTGTAAACTCTCCAGAGGGACTGTGGCTTTGCCAACACTTTGATTTTGGACTCAGCCTTCCAGAACTTTGAGGAAATAAATTTTTCTTAATTTAAGCCACCAAACTGGTGGTAATTTGTTAATGCAGGCATAGAAAACTAATGCAGACTTTTACATAGATTAGCTTTAACCTTGCTTTCGTGTACTTGACTTAATGATAATAAACAACAATGAGACCCAAGACGTATGTCTGCAAAGTTACTAAATTATAACAAAGTGCATCATTTTTGTCTTTCTTTCTCACTACCAATTTGTTTGTTTTCTTTCAAATTTGTTTATAAAAGATTTAAGAGGGATACACAGTAAGAGAAGGGAGTTGTTCCTCAAACTGTGGAATAGTGACAGGGAAAGAAGCAAGACAGTAGATCTTCAAGGCATTGGCACCAGGGAACTGTGGGCAACTGCTCACAATTGGTGGCAATGCTGGACTTCAGCAGTGGGGTGTGCCCAGTGCACAGCTGCAAACAAGCTGTACAGTCCATTTTTACACTGTCAATAAAGACATACTGGAGACTGAATAATTAATACAGGAAAAAGACTTAATGGACTTACAGTTCCATGTGGTTGGGGAGGCCTCACAATCATGTCCAAAGGCAAAAAGGAGCAAATCACGTCTTACACGGATGGCAGTGGGCAAAGAGAGACAATTTGTGCAGGGAACCTCCCCCTTATAAAACTGTCAGATCTCAAGAGACTTATTCATTATCATGAGAAGATCACAAGAAAGACCTACCCCCATGATTCAATTACCTCCCATCAAGTCCCTCCCACAACACGTGGGAATTCAAGATGAGATTTGGGTGGGGACATAGCCAAACCATATCACAAGCCAATATGTAATCACCCATAGAAACCTGTTAAAATGTTGTAAAGTAGGTAACTCGTGTGCTAGACGTATCTTTAAAGCTGTCTCAAATTTTAGTTGGAGGAAAAGGAACTTGAAATCAGCTTCAGTCATTTGTGCGTTGTCCTGACTTTGCAGGAAGGATTATTTGAGCATTTAGATACTTTCTAGGTAAGAGCAATGGAGAAAGGAATAAATGTTGGTTACCGCCCTGTGCTAATTGAGTCTTTCTTCGGAAGAAGCAAGGTTAGTGACAGACCTTTAAGGTAGGCAGAGTCACAGAGTGGTTCTGCTGCAATGGATGCCCTGGGAAATGCCCAAAAAGATGGATCCTGTACTCTACTTGTCCAGGTCTTGCTTGAGATGGGTCTGAACCTGTGAACAGCCTTTCCCAGCCTCCAGCCTTTCTACAACTGTTCCTTACTCTGACAAAGATATCTTCCCATAATGCCAATTTGATCATAGTTCTTGACTATTCTGGCCATATGTTGCCTTGGTGACCAGTCTCCCACCTAATTCCATCTCTTGCTTCATATTTTCCTAGACTGTCCTTGCATGGAACAACACTTTAGCCATTCATAAGCTATTTGCACTGCCTCTGCAAAGGTGCTATGCCTTTTCTGCGTATACTTTCGGTTAGCTCATTTATGCTTCAAAATCAGGCTGAAGGGTCTTCTCTTGTGAGGATCACCCTGATTCTTAAAACAGAGTTAATTATTATTTTGTTTGGGCTACCACTAGCCTACACAGAGCTCAAATTGGAAACTACTCATCAAATGGCTCTATTGTGTTTATATTACTATCTGTCCTAATAGACTTTGAGTGCAGAGAGTGGAAACTGCCTTTGCTGTAAATGCCTATCTTCTGTGTCATTGTGTATCTTTTGTGTCTGGCCTAGGGCTGGACAAATAATAGGTATTCAATCAAGGTTTGATGGATAAATGAAAGAATAATTCTTTCTTTCTGTGATTAGTAAGCTCTTAAAAGCTCTTAAGACATATATGTTTATTTACAAGTCATTAACATATGATAAACTTGTCTCAGCACTTAAAAGATCTTTGAGGGAGGAGACTGCTTTTTCTTATGTTTAAAAATTTAATAAGTTAATAGTTTTTCATTATAAATATAAAACAAATTTCTTATAGAAAATATGAAAAATAAAAATAAATATAAAAACAGAATCCATGTCAGTCCTGTCACCTAAAGATAAACACAATTAATTTTTATTTGCATATAATTAAAAATACAACCATATGTTCATAGGAGCAGATAATTGTGATAAAGTATAAGATGTATGAAAACACAGACAACCATATGCTAATATTCTCTCTCTCTCTCTCTCTCTCTCTCTCTCTCTCTCTCGTGCACACACACACACACACAGTAGTCATAGTCTATATTAGTTAAGGTCATACAAGTTGCTATAAAGCCCAGCCCCCAAGAGTACAATGGCTTAAACACCAGAGCAACTTAAGTCTTACTTGCATAATATCTAAAACAGGTATGTATGATCGGCAAGATGAGGGGCCCAGGCTACTTCCACCTTGTGGCTCTGCTATTCTCACCAGAGAGCTTGCAAGGTTTCTGTGTTCCCACACAAGAACAAGAAGTATATGAAATTTCATGTGGGAGGTTTAAGGGATAGGCCTAGAGGTGGCATCAATTAATTCCATTGACTAGGACTCCACCAACATTGCCTATCCAAATGCAAAGCAGGATGGAAAACGTTAATCTGTGTGTCCAGGGAGAAAGAAAAATGGGTTTGCCATTTTCTGCCTTACATTGAATATATTTTTTGTAACTTTATATTTTCTCTAAGAAATATTTTGTTATAATGATGTGATAACATTAACTACTATTATAGAATTAGTGAGGCAAGTAGTAATGTTTGTTTTGCCAAACTGTCGACTTTTTTAAATGCTTGAAAACAATCATTTCATATATTGTGATTATGTGTAATTAGCCACATACAAATCCCTGACAGTTACATCTTCACTGTGAATTTTACTCTTAACCAACATACTGTGACTCTACTTACCAGTATCTCAGGGGAATACAGGTTCCATTTTGCTTTAAATAAATGCCATCTCTCATGCCTCCCTTGTGTATTTGCCTGGCCATGTTCTCAACATTCCTGAATCACTTCGTTTTATTTGTATCCTTGCAGATTGTAGACCCAATTTCAGAATCTTCATCCTCTTTAGTAAATACTTTTAACTTTTTTTATATTTGCTTGTCAAGTAAACTATTAGTTAATAACATGTTATGATAATTTATCATTCTGAAAGTCATTGTTCTTATATACAGACTTTCTAACACATTTTATATTTATGTTGTCAGTCAACATGCTAGTTTATGCTTTTATTTTATATTTTATGATTTGCTTCCCCAAAAGTAATTTTTCTTGATTAAATAGGAAAACATTTATTTTTGTTTCATATCCTACAACTGGTTACCTTTGTAAAAATGATGCTGAACAGATAACTCAGATTTCCAATATTGTTCCATCAGTGTATGAACACATGAAATATAGGAGGAAATAAATCTAATTATTTCTTTTCAAACATGAGTAGAAACTTTTTATGCTTTTATTTCCTTCTACCTCCTCCAACCCACTGCATAGTTTGATAACTTATATAACCTGAGCTACTAGACCCAATTTAATATTAGTAATTATATGTCCTTTTCATGTATGAAAAGGAACTTTAGTTACTATAGAATTGTTGGGTTCTATCTTATTGCCACAAAACTCGTATTTCTATGGTGATCTTGGTCATATTTTGCTCAACTCAGAACATTTCACCAAATCCTCAACATAGCTTAATTCTGTGAGAATAGGTAATTTATTCTGATAATTTCACAACAGAAAGTCATATTGGCCGGGCACGGTGGCTCAAGCCTGTAATCCCAGCACTTTGGGAGGCCAAAGCGGGTGGATCACAAGGTCAAGAGATCGAGAACATCCTGGTTAACATGGTGAACCCCATCTCTACTAAAACTACAAAAAATTAGCTGGGCATGGTGGCGCATGCCTGTAATCCCAGCTACTCAGGAGGCTGAAGCAGGAGAATTGCCTGAACCCAGGAGGTGGAGGTTGCGGTGAGCCGAGATCACGCCATTGCACTCCAGCCTGGGTAACAAGAGCGAAACTCCGTCTCAAAAAAAAAAAGAAATAGTCATATTACCATAGTAATAAATGTTTAACAAATTTAATCCACAAGAAGCCACATACCATTTATTCTACCTTATTTTTTATCTTATGAAATATAATTTAAGTTCCACTTCAACCCAGGGGCCATCCTTCTCCCTCCACTCCACTTCCCTGTCTTCTATAATATTCATGGTTTATGTTTCATAGTGAAGCCATTAATTATAAGCTAGCTTCTATTATTACTTCATTATTTGCATGCTTGTCTTATCTGACCAACTAAACAGTAATTTCCTTGATGGCAAAGGCCATGTTCAATTTTCTCTGTATAGCCACAGTCATCTATCATGGAAACAAACAATATGGGGACTGCCTGCATATTTATTGCTTGGTTTGATAATATTAAAGGGTAATTTTAGTTGTTAATTTCAAATTTCCTCTTTCATTTAAGTTTGCAAAAGTTAAAAAGAGTATAGCAGCTATCTGAGTTCATTTGTGCTGCTGTACAGAATACCTGAGACTGGGTAATTTGTAATGAACAGAAATGTATTTTCTCACAGGTTTCAAGGCTGAGAAGTTTAAGGTTAAGTGGCTGGTCTCCTGTGAGGGCCTTCTTGCTGTATCATCACATAACAAAAGGCAGAAAAGTAAAGGGGGCAAAGAGAGGGAAAGGAGGCTGAACTCAGCCCTTTATAATAGTGTAATTACTTCTTAATGGCCCCAACTCCTCACAGTGTTACAACACAAATTAAATTTGAACATGAGTTTTGGAGAGGGCAAACATTCAAATCATAGGTCTGGCCTAGTTCAGATCAATTATTTATTTTTAATCCTCACACTCAGTACAAAATGACATAAAAAGTCAACATGGTTGAAAGGTGGGCACCTAACTAAAATGAGAAAGAAAACAAACTCTTTGAGAGACAGGGGCATCAACTTTCTTTACTACTGCAATAACAACCACAGCAACAACAATCAGCAGCAACCATAATAATAACTCCAACCTTTAAGGAGAGCCAGACACAATGCTAAGTGCTTGCATTGTCTGAAATAATTCTTACCTCAATCGTGCAGTTAACTGTTATTCTTCCCATTCATAAACATGAGAAAACAGACTTATAAAGATGAGAGAGAGAGAAAGAGAAATGGAAACAGCAAAAAAGATTATATGAATTTTAAGATTACATAATTTGGAATGTTGGGGCCAGGATTTGAATTACACATCAGTTTGCTTCTTATTCTCAAAATTATAGTCCACATTTATTGGTTAACTATCATGAAAATACCTAATATCAAATTTTGCTTTTAAATGCAGTATCATATACTGAAAACAAAACGGAATTTTGCAATAAATAGAAATGGGTTAGAAATTTGATTCTCTTCTAGTTGCTGCTGTGTGAACATGGGTATGTTATTTAATCTCCTTTTCCCCAATTTCCTCATCTATAAAATAAGAATTATATTTACATCACAACTCTCTTAGGATAATGAATGTTAATGTACAGAATGTGTTGGCACATGGTAGTTGTTCAATTGATAGCTTTTATTGTTAAAACAACTATCATTCATCATCCTGCCTTCTCCATATCTCAGGCTACCGAGATCTGAATTTTCTGTTCAAGGCTCATCTTAAATAATATATTTTATGCTAATATTCGTAATTAGCAGGTGACTAATACCTTGCATCTTAATCTTAATATCTATTTGTGTTATAAGGTGTTTCTTATATTTTCTCTTTAGTCAGTTATATCTATATCTGTATTCTTCTCTCTCTGAGTTTGTTACTTTTTCAATATAAAAACTACCTCTTTCTTTTCTTTACACTCTGCAGCCTTATGTGGTGACTCACTTAGAGTAGGTCTCCAACAGTATTTGTCAATTTTGATTGACACAGCACTGTGTATTTGTTAACTGTCATGTCTGCTGAATGATTTAGAAAAACACAACTTCCTGTCCTTTCTGCCATTGGCCTCAACATTCTGATGCATCATTCTATTGGTTGACTGTATCTGTAGGTACATAGTTGAATCAAGTGGGCAGATGAGCAACATGTTTTAAAATGCCTTTAAAAGAAAAGACTGAATTTTTAAAAATATTCTTATGGTAGGGCCACAGTTCTCAGTCTTGGTTGACTGAGTCGACACTTGACATGGTTTTTAATAATCAACATTGCTTTCAGTGAAAATGAGTTCCAGTGAGCTAAGGAGAACTTTAATGACCTTTAAAATATTGCATTAAATAAAATGTAGGGGAACTGGCATTGCAAGCTGACACTGTTTGAAAACATTTTACAAGGAGAGAAAAAAAGAAGAAAGACTGTCCTGGAATCCTGTAAATAGCCAATAAAAATTCACCTTGTCTGTGTATTGTCCTAGGAGACACAATCTCATCTGCATTTATTAGAAGTAATGATATAGTGTCCTGCAGATAATTAACACAATAAAGTGCTGCTAATTTCACAGTGTCATTATAAAATTTGCCAGTTCAAATTAGAAAGTGATTAACCCTCTGAGTGAGGCAATGACATTTCCATTCCCAGTTTGTGAATTAAATTTGAAAGGATGTTTCCTCTGGTTTAAAAGTTCAGCTCTCTCCCCATTCTTGTATCTTCTCTTTACCATGCCTTTCCAAGAATGAAGTCTCTGGATTTAGCAAGATAATTTATGACTATTTTGTATCCTAGAATGTTCAAGCTCTCAACAACAAAAAAAAAAAAAAAAAAAAGGAAGCAAGAGAAAGAAAGAAGAAAGAAAGAGAAAGAAAGAAGAAGGAAGAAAGAGAAAGAAAGAAAGAAGCATAGGCTTGTCTTGGAATAGAAATGAAGCCAATTTACTTTATTTAAAAGGAAAAGTGAAATTAAGGAAGGGATGAGAGGAGGAAGGAAAAGAGGGAAATTCAGAAGGAGGGAAGGAAAGAGGGAGAGGGAAATAGTAGTCTCTGAGGAGTCATAATTTCACTGAGTAATGAACTTCTTGTTGGTGCATATAAGTATGGAAATTCTCCATTAACAAGTTGCCTTCTGAATGTGCTTCATTTCAGTTAATGGTAGTTACTCCTTAACCTTTGCCCAGACACTACTTTATTCATTTACTACATATCTCTCCTCCACAACTGATTTTAATTAATTCCTTAAAAGGAAATAAATTCATTAAAGGGAAAAGGTGTAGAGTGTCTCATTTCAAATATTCTTACTCAACTGAAATCCTCTTAAAGAATATTTAATGAGAAAATGACACTGTAAAGGAATGAAACCTTGAATTAATGATAAAATTGCCCAACCTATTAAGACAACTATTAAGTGAATCAACCTAATGCATACATTTATAAAGCTGCTAAAAATATGGTGGCATGCCCATGTTCCCTCCTTCACTCCCTTACCTCCTCTAATCATTCAGGGCCAAAGAGTATGTAACTGACATGTGTAAGATGCTCTCTTAAAAAGTAGAAATTCATTTTCAAAGCACTAGAACTTGCTAGTTATCTTCAAGGAATAAAAATAATGAGAAATGTTCAGAGAGCTATTAAAGACTTCCTTTTAAGAAAGTTGTATTTCATGATTTCTTCGATATTTATGAATGCATTTGTTACTGTTGATTCATTCTTCACAAAGCTGTGCAATTTTGACACTGAAATACCAAAAGGATTTTGTCTTAGGACTTATTAGGTTGCAAGTGATGAAATTTAACTGGAACCAGTTTTAATACAAAGAAGAGATCTTCTTGGCTGATGATCCTGGATCCAGGGCCTCAGAAGATGGCATTTAGACTCTGTGTCTCCATCTTTTAGCTCCCCTTTCCTCTACATGACTTTATTCTCAGGCCGATTCTGTTTCCACATGACCCTCCCAGCACCAAATTCATATCTTAGCAGCTACACAATGCTCTTGGAGAGACAGCAAGACCCTAACCTGGTTCTCATTCATGGAGACTAGACAGGTATAATGCCCTAACCAACCACTGTCACTCTGACTAGCAAGCCTGAGGCACATGTCCACCCTGAGCAGAAGGGTTAGTCTACCCAAACAAAGTGACTAAGATTGAGGGAAAGGAGATTTGCCAGAGGTTAATGGGATATTATTCCAAACAGAGGAAAAGGCAAAAACAAGGAATGGTGAACCATTAAAATTAACTGAGACCCAAAGCAATTATCTGGTATAAACACATTTTCTAACTGAGAAGACTGACTTCTAAAGAGGCTATACATGCATAACTGGTATTTCCAGAATTCTGGAATCAGACTGAGCTTTAGACATTCTTCTATCATTCATCTGTGCTTTAGAAAACTGATGGACTAAATGGACTCCACTGTCCTTCTCAATCTGACATCTGGCAACTCTGATTCCGGGTGGAGAGTAGGGGCAGTGACTCTGAATGAGCCAGATGCCAGCAGCCTTAGTCCCAACTCCATCATTTAAAAGCCATGTAACTTTGAGAAATTCCCTTCTGTTCTTGGCCTTCAGCTTCTTTACCCATAAAAATAAGAAATTAGTATTAATCAATGGTTTTGGCCTTTTTATTGGGGTCAAACCCTTTTTAGAAATTAAATATCAATAACCCTCAATTAAGCAGTTCCTAGTCAATGTATATTTAACTGATGTAGGCTTCTGACTTGGATGCTTTTTGAGTGTATTGCTGTTCAAAAAAAACTTGTTCATCAATGACTAGGAAAATTCTTATCAATGTCACAGCAGCACTCAGTGGGATTGTTACTAACAATGTGGAGAGTCATCAGTAAAATACCCCATAGGGCACTCCATTCTCCCATCCTTCACCAGATTCCCATTCGGGATGTGGAGTCTATACACCAGCACTGAAAGGTTTTCTGTTAGAGTTGTCATTGGTGTTTTTAGTAAGCAATTTGTGATTATCAGAAAAGTGTTCTTTAGTAGTTCAGAGGGAATTTACCAAATACTATCTCTGGAACCCCAAAACCCAGAAGGACCTGTGGTGAGAGGATTGGGAGCTTGATTGAGGAGAGGGCTGAAGCCAAATGTCAAGCAAGGGTGGACAGCTTGCTGGTTCTTATTTTCATTGACAGGAAATCTGTCTCTTACATGAGTTCTTTGACAGTTGACTACCTAAAACTGGCACAATGAAATCCTTCATTGTAATTGCCTAGAAACAAATACCTTTTTGATGTCTGGATTTTTTTTTTTTTTTTTTTTTTTTTGAGACGGAGTTTCGCTCTTGTTACCCAGGCTGGAGTGCAATGGCGCAATCTAAGCTCACCGCAACATCCGCCTCCTGGGTTCAGGCAATTCTCCTGCCTCAGCCTCCTGAGTAGCTGGGATTACAGGCACGCACTACCATGCCCAGCTAATTTTTTGTATTTTTAGTAGAGACGGGGTTTCACCATGTTGACCAGGATGGTCTCGATCTCTTGACCTTGTGATCCACCCGCCTCGGCCTCCCAAAGTGCTGGGATTACAGGCTTGAGCCACCGCGCCCGGCCTGATGTCTGGATTTTTAAGTCACACATGCTTTCCAAGATGCATCCCTCTTGTTTGCGAGTGAGTGCCTGCCTACCACACAAATCAAATGTGGGGAAGGGAGGTCAGCTTGCTAATTCACTCTGTGGAACATTTGGGCTCTCCAGAACTTGTTGGGAAGCCAATGAACCAGATAATCTTCCACATCCCACCAGCTCTAAAGTGTGAAACACAATAAAAAGTCAGATGTTCTCAAGTTCTTAATGTCCATTGGTAGGTAAGCTGAGAAAAGAATTTTCTCACATCTGAGTTTTCATTTACTTAAAGCACTCTCTTGCGCGCGCTTGCTCTCTCTCTCTCTCTTTCTCTCTCTCTCTCTCTCTCTCACACACACACACACACACACACACACTCCTTTATAGTCTTACTAATATCCTAACCCACAACCTAGAGGCATAATTCCTTTTTTGCTATTACTAGTTTCTTCCCTTGGTAACTTGACAAAAAATTAAAGTTTCTTTGCTGTATCTTCTGCTGAAAAGGCAGATTGAGAGAAAGTACATATTTAGATTTGATTTGATTACAGCTCCTGCAAAAACCCCATGTGGAGATGATGTCCTGGTGGTATGTTCTATTGCACCACAGAAGGTAGCAAAGCAGGCATTTAAAGCTAGTCCCTGATTTATGGGTGAAATCTTCAGAGTGGGAGCGCCTGGGAGCAGAGGGTGTAATTGTTGAGTGTGCTGATTGGAAAGACAAGGAAAGAAAGAAAGCAAACATCTAGTTCTAGTTACACAATATTTTTGTTAATGTACTTAAACTGAGACTATTTCGTCCACTGTCAAGGAAACAATTGCTTAACCTTAATCTATGTAACAATTTATCCCACGCATAGATATCATTTGGCTATTAAATGAGGATTTTTTTTCTGCAAGCTTTAGCCCACAGCCTGTCTTGCCTTAACGAGGAGGCTTTGCCTTTTCGTCTCCCTGTACTTACATCATGCCTTCTCCTCATGAAGGTTGTTCTCTGTGTATTACTGTGCACTTAATTTTATGTGATTTTGTCAATGATTATTTATTGCATAATTATAGTTTAGAATGTATGTATTCTATTAACTAAAAAAAACTTGAAACTTATCTGTTAGGCTGTGCTGACATGAATAAACATTCTTTTATCTGATCCCTGGTTGGAGTTAGGAGGTTAGCTCCCCTAATTTCCCTTTCAAACCAGTGAAAATCTAAAGGAAGGTAAGGTCAAATGAGATGTTTACATCTTCATTTTTGCAGACAGTGCTTGAATACCAACAGCTGTGTGTATAATTTCTTTTCTCTTGGAGTTCAGACAAAAACTGATGAATCTGTTAATATATCTTCTTCATGGCTAGTTTTTTTCTTTGAGAAAAAAAACCTATGCTATATACAATATTATGCATTTTACAAACATAATTTTATATAGACCCACTTTCCATGTGGGGAAACAGCTTCTAATTTAACTTGACTGACCTAGAATCAGACAGCCAGCATTTGGATTAGGTGGGTCTGCCTCTCTAATGTCCACACTGACCCACTGCATCACGGAGCCTTCAGTGCAAACCAATTTATTTTTAGTATGCCACATTTACATGAACATTCAGAAAGGACATTGACTTAACTAGGGTGAGGCTGACTCAAGTATCACTTCAGCGCTGATTAATATCTATCAGTCGTGTGACTGCCAGACACTTGGAGCCTCGTTTTTCTCAATAGTGAGTTGAACAAAGCTACAAGATGTCTTCCAGTGCCAACAATCCAACAACGTGTTATTTGATTGAAAGTTTTAGCTTAGACTCCTATAACTAACTGTATAGGAAGCTAAAACTGAAAAAGAAAATATGTGAATTCAAACCCATTTGAGGTTACAAACCTAATCTACGTTAAGATAACCAGAAGACTCCACTTAGAGAAACAATAGCCAGAAAAAAAGGGTAGAGCCCCGTGTGTACCTTAACTTGCTACAGAAAGTCCTCCCCACCCCAGGGGCAAGTTTAAGAGTGAAGTGCAAGATAGTATCATAAGCGTTTGCAATGATACAAACAGCCAAGGATTTTTAATTTATTATTTCACCTGGAGGTATTTTGATGCTACCATCATTTTAGTTGCATTTATTTATGCTTTCTCTCCTCTTTTGGATTGCATTAAAGGTTAGCCAACAAACAACTCAAACGAATCAAGAACAAAGGCTTTTGTAAAAATGTTGTAACCATTTCAACTGGGGAACATGGCTGAGTCAGTGCAGCAGGCTGCCAAGCCCCACAGTGGCTTCATGGTTACTGCTGGAGCACTTGGCTCTGGTGGCTACTGTTCCAGGTCCTCCTACCTTAATGAGGTTTTAGGGATGTCACTGATATAAAATCCAGCAAGTTTTGCAAGTCGACAGGGAAAAGGACAGGGTACAGACTTGATGGGTTGCTAAAGGGGAAAACAATTTAATTTTAAATTTGAACACGATATTTCCAGTTTTCCTGGATATAATTAGAAGGAGGTTTCCCAAGTGGGAGGAGTAGGTTAAAAGCCCTAAATAATAGGATGATTAGAGGGAAGCAGAGAAATATTTAGGTGGTTATAAGAATTGTGCTAGAGAGAGATGGGCAAAATTTAAAATGGGACAATGAGAATTGAAAGAAAAACGGGCAGAAAAATCTTTGTTCTAAAGCTGAATCTTTGGCTATGGAGGTCAATTATATAAAGATGAGAAAGAAGTCAAGATCGAAGTTGTCTCTGAGGCTCTTGGCTTGGACAACTGAGTAGAGGGTGGTGCTGTGCTGTAATAGAGGGGAAGCAGGCAGAGGAACATGTATAAACAACATCTAATGAGTTCGGTTTGGGAACATGTTGAGTGTGTAGTAGCCGCAGGTTATCAAAGCAGAGATTTGGAGTGTGGAAGAAGGCCGAACTAGCAATATAAAATTTGGATGTCATTAACAAATAGGTAGCAGAAGTTACAGGTATGGTGAAGAGCCTCCAGAAATGCTGAGTACACAGAAGTAGAAGGTTTGAGGATAGGACCCTGAGGAACACCAGTATGTTACAGGAGGGCAGGAGGAAAATTATCTGCAAAGAGAAATAAGGAATCACTAAAAGGTAGGAGGGCAATGAAAGGCAAAGGTCAAAAGAGCTTCCAAAAAGCGAAGAGTCTAAGGATGAAGAAAAGCCCAGAACAGGAAGCAGAGTGAAATTAGATAATCTTCACCAATTTTGCAACTTTAACTGTGGACAAACTTATTCAAGTGCATAAAAACAACATGATATATGGTGTAATAGAAAGGTGATTGACCTTTCCTTTCCTACCTCTTTAGCCTTGGGCAGGTCCTTTAAGTACTTGGAATCTCGTATTTATATCTGTAAAATAGGAGCCAAATTAACATTTTTCTGTTTAGAGGATTGATGTAAGACTATACAAATGAAATAAAAATATTTGCACGTGGCAATGTGAAGCAAATGCAGGATAGACATCTTGGTGATTATTGATATGATGTACAGGGTGTATGCCTTAGTACATTTTCAAATGATTTACATCTTGCTGATACGAAGTATGATCTATCTGAAAATAGGCATTATTTTTGGTAACATATATATCATCGGGTAGATGCTGAATACTTAATAAAACTTTTCCATTAGAATGAATAAGCCAAACTCTAAAGTAAAAGCTTAATTGCCAGGCTGTCCTAAAAAATAAGGTAAATTTGGCTTTTCACATCCTAAGCAGGTATTTAGCAGCAAACATTTCCATTCGAAAAGAAAATAATACACACTGTGAAGACTCCCAGAAAATCAGTGCTCTCCCATTCAAAAAGAATAAAATTTTTGCAGCTTTTTAAAGATTCTAATCCAATTAAATCTCTACTTAAATTGTTCTCTCCTAGTTCTTGACTAGTATGGAATGCAATAATGCCTGGCAATTGTCCACAGTAGGCATTGAAGGTAATGAATTTCTTAGAATCCCATTCCTTACCTATAACAAAAATATCACCCACCTACCTCATATAAGCAAGATGCTAAATTAACCATGAAGATCCCGGCAGCATTTGCAGAAATGGGTAAAACCAGTACTGGAAGCTGTGGCTTGCTAATAGCGTTGTGTTCTTCATTATGGGTGAGCATTGAACACACACGTATTCCATAAATACTGATTCTTGTGCCTAAAGAAGGTATAGCATCTTCCTTAGATTCCATGTCTTTACTCACATAGTCATTAAGTCTAAACTTGGAGGTTAGAGGTATTATTTTTCTACCGTGATTGGAGAGTTATTTATTCAAACAACCTGGTAAAAATTAATACGTCTGTAACTTTTTAAAGAACAAAACACGACAGTAGCTTAAATATCCAAAGTATCAAAGCATGTTTGATTTAAGATCTTAATTCTGGTCTCTTATTTAATGACCCTTCCTTCCTGACTTGAGCAATATCAGACATGGTCACAAGAGGTTATAAAAACTCACAAGAAAGAATAAAGGGTGGAACATTTAGCATCCGGGATGGGACTCTGAATCTAGACCAGGCGTCCCCAAACTATGGCCCATGGGCCGCATGCAGCCCCCTGAGGCCATTTAACCGGCCCCCCGCCGTACTTCAGGAAGGGGCACCTCTTTCATTGGTGGTCAGTGAGAGGAACACAGTATGTGGCGGCCCTCCAACGGTCTGAGGGACAGTGAACTGGTCCCCTGTGTAAAAAGTTTGGGGATGCCTGATTTAGACTGTATTCCTAATTTATCAAAAAGAATAAAATAAGAAAGAAGGAGGAGAAGAAGGAAAAGAAGAAATACAGAAAAAAAAAGTTGAGATGAATTTGACAATTTGCAAAATTAACATACCAGTAAAGAGAGACAATAACTAAAAGCCACTTTGGGGGCTTTTGGAGCACTAATGAATACTTATTGAGATCTTTTAATGTTCTGGGAATGAGACCATCACATTCTATTATTTCTTGAGGAACTTCAAGTGCTGCTTCTAATTGTTATAAAGTAGTTCCTGAGGAGTTCCTCAGTGCTAGGCACTCTGCCATGTGCTTGGCACACAGAAATCAACCAGACGTTTGTTTTGATTTCTCACCACTATATAAAGCTGTAGGGTGTGCAGCATAAGGAAGGGAAGGGTAAATTAGGGATCTGAAAGTCCTGTGATGGGTAATCCACAGCAGTCTGGAGAGTTAGGTTCCATGCTAGGTTGTCAAGCATTCTAAATGAAAGAATAATTGACTCCAATGAAAGAACTTGAAGAATGGACCTGGTACTGTTCAAAGTAGTAATAAAGTCAGCTTTAAGTAAGGAGAGCAGATAGTATACATATATTTTCATGCTCTGAAACAATCCTTTAAAAAGCATGTCTTCTTCACTTATTTGCAAATAAGCAAACTGATTCAGGAGTTTTAAGTAACTTGTTCAAGTTCCCACAGTTGTGTGTGACTGTATCAACCATGACTATTTTGATTTCAAGGAAAAGAATGAAACTTGGCTTAAAACATATCAGACAGAAGAAAGACTAGTGGTTTACTTAACTACACTATGAGAAGGGTGGAAGTGCAGTTGGTCCTCAAAAATGACTAGAAACAAGTTCAAATGCTGCCAGGAGTTCCTGCCTCAGCCCCAATTTCTATTATTTCTGGCCTCATGGTTTCATATACCTCCCTCCTTGAAGTTAGGAACATGGCTATTTGAAAACTCAAGTTTGTAACTCCAAAAACCACCTGGGTGTCAAGTTAAATTTTTTTTTAAGGAAATGTAGTGATTGGTTCAACCTGGATTTGGTACCCATCCTTGGACCAACGAATAGTCCAGGGTGCTGGGTTATAATAAGTGAACCACTGGAGTTGGAATCAGGTAATTGTGGCCAATGGTGTAGGGGGTCTCTAAGGCAGTAGAAGCTTCTTTCAAACTACCACTCTGGGCTGACAAAAATCAGAGGTCAATTATAATTTTTCATCACTTGTGTAATTGCTTCCAAAAAAAAAAAAAAAAAACCAGATCTGTGTCAATCAAGGAATTTAAATTTTCAGAGCAGGGCAATAGCGAAAGAAAGCTGTCTATGTTCAAATTCTGGCTGCATAACTTATTAGCTGTGTGGTCTTGGACAAATGACTTAATGCCTACTACTTAAGCTTCTCATTTGCAAAATTGTAGTAATAACGTTACTTACTTTGCAGAGATTTTGAAATTCAGTAGCCCCAAATTGAATGTCGCCTTCTTTCCCCTGAAACTGACAGCTGCTCACAGCTTCCCATTGTCAATCAACGGTATCATCGATTCCTCAGATTTCATGTTCAAAATCTTAGCGTCATCTTTGAGGCTTCCCTTTCTTCCTGCCTCATTTTCAGATGGCCTTCTACTTGCTACTTCATCTTTCAAGATGCCTTTTATTGTTCTCACCACAGTTGTCACAAGAGGACGAATCAGTATTATCTGGAGCACAGTTACAGTCTCCTAACAGGTCTCTCTTCTTAGAAAAGATAAACTCTTTGGCCCATTTTCGACAGCCTTTCCAGGTGACTCGTTCTCTTTGAAAATAGTCTTCAACTCGTTAGTCTAAATAAGAAAACAACAAAATTTTAAGTTTTCTGTTATCCTATATTATTTGATTTTTGCTTTCTTAAAATTCTTAACTTTAGAAAAAGAGTGGATGTTGGATTAATGAGTGAGAGAGTGTGTGTGTGTGTGTGTGTGTATAATGCTTTTTAATAAACTAATGCTTTTAATATAGTGTATATGTCTAAATATTCTATACTTCCAAAACCAATTTGTTTTTATAAAATAATGTACCATGTTGATGTTATTTTATAAATATGCTTACTATATATAATTAACAGACCATATTAGAAGCATTATTTTATAAATAAATTATAAATATATTAATGTAAATGATGTTAAAATAGTTTATTATAAATTATTCAAGGGATTGATTCTAAATTATTTTTATTTTATTTGCAAATAATTTTCTATTAGTCAAATTTTGCTTTGTTTTAATTAAGTGTGATTTGAAATATTGAACTGGGGAGAAGGAGCTATACAATTTTTAAAACAGAGCAGTTATATCATATTGTGAATGTGGTTGTTAAGAAGACACTGATTATATTTTGATCAGCATGTTGGATGGAATGGAAGCCTGGATAAAAACTTAGCAAGTAAATGTCAGGTGAATTACCAGATGGAAAAAGAGCATCACACTACTTTTGTTCCTTTTTGTTTTTCATCTCGATTTTTTTAAAAGAAGATATATGCTAAAACCCTAGTTCTTTCTTAATTGATGCCAAATTAGAAAAAAACATCAGAGAACTTTGAGTTATAAATTTTGAAAGGCAATAGAGTAAGTTCCTTGAATAATTAAAAAAGGAAAATAATTGTTTCTTTTGGCTGTGAGATTTCAAAATGTATTGAGAAATAGACTGCATAGGTGTATAACTAATTTATACACTAATTTAGAAAATATACCTGGCACTAATTTAGAAAATATACTATGAGTATTTATTTATTTTCAGAATTATTTAAAGTGGTTTCAGTGTGGGTTTGCATGTTTTAAACACAAGTAATTTATAGCACTCGAAAGCTGAAAAAAAACTACAAAAAAACCATATGTATTGTTTCAAAATGCTGTATTTTTTAAAATTTTGCCATAAGTTGTATAACATCCTTTTAAAAATCTAAGTGTTCAGTAAACATTTATGCTTTCCTGTGCTCATTAAAATTTCACTTTTCATAGTAAATATCATTTAATTTAAGCCTTGTTAATATTAAACAATGTAGAGTAAACATGAAGCAAATACAAATAAGTTTTGAAAAGTATGCTATTTTTGCTATCTTCTCTTTAGTGCAGATAATGCAGCATGTTGAATGCCTTGCACTTATGTAAAGGTACATAGTTTTGTATCATTCAAACCTCCCTTTTGTAAAGTGGCAAATGATAGAGCTGCTTTTCATCCAAGAACCACCTTTTTGGTTTAACTTCATATTAACCAGATACTGAAAGTCAAACCAGCCTATTTTGTACGCTGAAGAGACACACACACAAATGCACACACTCAGACACATAGTCAAACGCACGTGACTGCACACCAATAATGTAAACAGCAGACAAACTGAAGTTAAGAATCACTTGGTGTTTTGAAGTCAATGGTTTCCATGACCACTTTTCCTGATCCTCAGTTTCAAAGTTAAGTGTACATATGCTTGTCTCCCTTTCCAATATCAGGTCAGGGTCTAATGGTTTCTAGCTACAGCAGACACACACTTTTGATTCTGAAGGGCATCCTTGTATGACAAGACAGTTGCTGCATGAAAAACTTCAAGTGAATAGGCTACATTAAGAGTTAAAAAAAAACAACTGAGTAGAGTACCTAAATTATATTCTCTTTCTGATACTGAGTTACTACTTGTCTGTAAAGTATAGGTATACTTTTCTTTGAAGGCAAAGGGAATTGAGATAAAAGATGAGTACATGTAGAGCTTTTGCTATATTTGTCATGTTTCATGTCTGTAAAAAAAATTACGAAGCTAAATATTAAGATTTGACAGAATTGGATGATGAGCACCAGAGTTTTGCTATATTATACTCTATATTCTCTATTATTATGCTTTCCTACTAATTTTCAGCCTTGGGAAAGGTTTCTAGGTGCTGAAAAATAAAATCCCAGCTTCTTAGCATGGCAAGCAAGCTTGTTATTACGTAGCTTCTGTTTGCTCCTCTGCCCTCACCACTCTCCCTTTGACCTCCCTGGAATTATTGACTCATTAATAGTTTCTAAAAGAGACAAGAAACTTCATTTCAGCTCTTCATATTATCAAAATATTCCCATCCCAGTCTGTTTGATTAACTCCTATTCCCACTGTAAAACCTCAGTAAAGGCCTCTGTAAAGGCCCATGTGACTCTTCCCCACAGAACTGGCTTATCTTTGCCCCTGCAAGAGGCATATTACTGCTTTGTGTTTTTGCTTATCTCCTCTAGACAATGAACTCCATATAGGTCACAGTTATCCACTCCTGGCACTGTCTGACACAAATTTTTAAAAAATTTCATAGCTATTATTCTTAATTTTTAATGTAATACCCTCCCATTTTAAAGATTTCAACAGTTTAGAATTGTATAAGGTAAAAGTATGTCCTCTTTCTCATTCCCAACTTCCTATACCCACTCCATGGTTAACAGTGACTTATTTATATTCTAGAAACATTCTTTGTATATACTAGGATGTAAGGATATAAACTAACATAAATACATAAAGGCTGATAGTCACTTTTATGTATAAATGGGACAGTCAACATTGTATATAATGTTCATATATATATATATAATGTTCTGTGTCTTTTTTAATATAACAAATTGCATCTTACTTTGTCTTCTATTTATATGAATACATATAGATCCACATTATGCTTCTTAAAACCTGAATATAGAAGCAAGTAACATACAACCTGGTTGAAACTGTAAAGAGGATATAGAGGTTCATAAACTGGGAAGAACAGCCTCAGGACTGGCTGGATTTAGCAATCAATAATGTCATCAAGAACTTACTTTTACCACTCCGCTTGGCATTCCTTGGTATTAGCTCTATCCTTGGATGGTTTCACTCATGTTGGAAACAAATTAATATACAAAGACTGGGTTTCACATCTAAAACCACACTCTTGAGAACAATAGAGTATGAGAATGCATGGTTTTCTTCATTCTCACCAATGCCAGGGTTTATCACTGAGACACAAGCATGCTGCTATTGCATGTTTTTGGTCAGAACTCTTGAATTCAGAACTTTCTGGTACCTTGTAGTACCAGAGATTAGTGTGAAAAAATTAGGTTGATATGTGGTCAAGATGATGTTGTTGATAATGGAAGTGAGAAAGTCTGGGCCCAAGGAAGAGTTAAACAAGAAGCTTGAGATATTTAGTCAATTTGAATTGAAGGTGAGAGGAAAATCAGATTGCTGTTAACATGTGAGGTTATCTCAGAGAGGAGAGACAAGAAGTCTCAGATAAAAAGTTTTCCTGGCCAGGTGCAGTGGCTCACACCTGTAATCCCAGCACTTTGGGAGGCTGAGGCCCGTGGATCACTTGAGGTCAGGAGTTTGGAGTTTGAGACCAGACTGGCAAACATGGTGAAACTTCGCATCTACTAAAGATACAAAAATTAGCCAGATGCTGTGGCAGGGGCCTGTAGTCCCAGCTACTCTGGAGGATAGGGCAGGAGAACTGCTTGATGCTAGGAGGCAGAAGTTGCAGTGAGCCAAGATTGTGACAATGCACTCCAGCCTGGGTGACAGAGCAAGACTCCACCTAAAAAAAAAAAAAGTTTTCCTTTATCTTCTGGCTGATGCTTAAAACATGACCATAAAAGATCTGATCTTTAATTTACAAAGAATTTTGGTAACATTTTGATGTATTTGAAAAGGTAGCAGAGTGTATCATTGCATGTCAAGAATGGTCCACTATGGAGAATGAAGCCCCAAACAACAGGGAGAGAAAAATGATCCACCAAGGATGGCTGTACAGGTGGGGCTGGGGAGGAAATTGCAAGGGATGAGCAGAGGTGGCCTACCAGAAAGGAAAGGCTTTCAGTCACAAAGGACTTTTTCAGAGTTTGTCCTAAAGCTGGAGCTGAAACATTTAGTCTGAAGTCTTCAGTGCAGTACCTATCAATTCAGTTGTATCCAAAGAGAAAAAGTGTCATCACTCAAGGTACCAGAGTCTGGGTGCTGGGGAGTTTTAGAAGAGGATGAAAACTCAGTGATGTATGAATAAACACAGAAACATTTTTTAAAAATTAAAAAACAGCCGGGCATGGTGGCTCATGCCTGTAATCCCAGCACTTAGGGAGGCCAAGACGGACAGATCACCTGAGGTCGGGAGGTCGAGACCAGCCTGGCCAACGTGGTAAAACCCCGTCTCTACTAAAAATACAAAAATTAGCAGGGCATAAAGGCATGGGGGCACCTGTAGGTGGGATTATTTTCTGAGGCATAAGAATTGCTTAAACCCAGGCGGCGGAAGTTGCAGTGAGCCGAGATCATGTCACTGCGCTCCAGCCTGGGTGACAGACTGAGACTCTGTCAAAAAATAAAAATAAAAAAAAATATTCCAGCTCATGGAAAATTTCATATTGATTATATATATATATGCAGACAAATATATACCATCATATTCAGATTAATTATATACCCCCCGCCACACACACACACAAAGAGAGACAGATAGAGGTGAATTTAGGACTCTAAATCATGGTAATTGGCTAATAAGGTTAGTAATAATAAACAGACTTAAACTGAAAGTTAGGGACTCCACTCCAGGAACAATAAAAGCCATTAAAGGCCCACATTTAAACCAGCAAAGATCTGACTTTGCTAGAATGAACTAGGTGTGGTCCTGCCCCCAGGCAGTGAAGCGAACTCAAGTACCTACCTGTAAGCATAGCTCTAATGCTTGTCTCTACAATGCAGGCATGTTTGAAGTATTAATAAGACGGTGTCTGTAGGGAATGTTAACTTTGAAGAAAGGCCAAAAACAACCTCTGTGCTGTGTTATTATCATCCTGTGAATCACTCAACAGAATTATAACTGATCCTGCTATGGCAAGATTCTGGAACCTCCATCACAACATTGAAACCCCGGACTTGACTTTGGTTGGCTGAAGTTACTCTTTCATTAGAGCTCTCATCCATTTTTCTAGTGTCCATCAAAGGTGATTGTTTCACCAATGGCAAACTTTCACAATCTCTGCTTGCTTCCCTCCCCAACTAGCCTTGAGGGTAGAGAAGAATTCGGAATAGACAGAGAAACCCCTCTCAAAGAAGAGGGAACCTTCTGAATGTAACTAATCACACCATAGCAGCCAAGTGGCTAGATGCACCAAGAAAATTACAGGAAAGCATATGGGGCACGGAAGGTCAACTGGCAAACGTGTCTGGCAGACATGGTTTTGAAATCAAGCTAAAACAAGCTGCAGCTCTCCATTTAAACTAAGATTTTGCTATGAGTCCAAGAAACTCACTCAGTGCATCTAGGAGATAGCTAGCTCCCAACTTCTTAGGAATCTTTCCCTCCATTCCCCTCAAAAATATAGGGGTTCTTATAAAAATTAAATAATTAACTCAAAAATATGTTGTATATGGTCAAAATGGAAGAATTCAACATGCGTTTATTGACATAAGTTTTAGTCATTCAAGGACACATTACTGTGGACCTATATTATGCTAGACTCTGAATTAGGTATTGGAGATGCAGGAGTGTATACGATCCTACTCTCATGATGTTCAGTCTAACAGCAGAGACGTAAGTAAACGGGTAACAACAAAGCAGAATGGTCTTGGCAATGATCGGGCATGTTCAGGACCCATTGGGATGACCAAGGAAAGGCACTCAGGCCTGTGGCTGTGTAGTCTATAGGCATGTTTGTATGTATGTATGTATCAACAGGCTGTAGGACTGTGGAGGAGGGCAATTCAAAGAAGGCTTCTCAGATCCGGCAATTCCTTATCTGTGCTGTGGAAAATGAACAGAATTTATCCAGTCGAGGGGGCCTGATGGACAAGGTTGGTCCGCTGTAGGTATACAGGGCCAGTGGTGTAAGCAAACAGTTTCAGGACCCTACAACTGGTTCTGAATGAATAGAACATTCAGTGCATGTGGGGCAGATTGGGAGATAAAAGTAAAATAGAAAGTAAAGAGCATATAAAGTGTTTTGCATGCAAAACTAGGATTCTGGGTTTCATCCTGATAGTGATAGGGGCTTTAAAATCATTTAAATATTATTCTGTTGACACAAAGACAAGTTGGAAATTGTCCCTGGAGGCAGTAACCAATTAGGAGGCTACAATGTTAATACTGTTCATCCAGAGGCAAAGAGAAAGATGCCCAAATGGGAGCAATCATAGTGGGACTGGTAGGGAGAAGAAAGAGTGGAGAAATACATAGAAAATTATTTACATAGACAATATCAGAGAGCTGTTAAAAAAAAGAGGGGTCTAAAATGACTATTACATTGCTGCTTTGGATAACAGTTAACATGTTGCCTTTACCTGAAATGCTAGAAATAATAAAGAATAAAATTTGGAGTCTGAAAAGAATAAAGTGGAAATGAAGAGTTAGTGAATGCATAGGATACAAGGGATTTGAGATTTCTGTGCTGTAGAGGTATACTGGGGGATCACCAGTATCAAGGACACTTAAAATCATGTTTGTTCATAAGGCTAATGAAGAGGAATATATAGAATGAGAAGAGAAAAGGGCTAACAGGGAAACTATCGAGAACATCAAATGTAGTAAGTAAAGACGGAGGAGTACATGATGCACGTTAAGAGGCAAAGTCCAACAGGCAGAAGGAAAACTCTTCCTTCGAAGAGTGGAGTAGCACTCTTGCAAGCCAAGAGAGAAGTTTCATGGAGGAAGTAGTAAACAATGCCCCCTGTTGCCAAGAAGTCAAGCAAGACCCTGAAAGAAAAATGTTCTTTGGACAATGTAGAGGCCCTTGGGGACCCTCCCAGAGCAGTTTCATGAAAGTGGCACTACTGATACGGTGGAGAAATAAAGGAAGTTAGCTGTAGATGCCTGTAGAAAGCTCCTACTTGTGTCTCTACCTACTTATCATACACATATACTTGACTATACATAAACATTTCATTGTAATGCAAGTGAGAACAGTTATTATTGTTGTATTGATGCAGGAATTTTGATAAATAAGATGTAGGAAACCATGTCTCAGATTGCTCCTACCTCGTGGTCTTCATGCCTTTCGGTAATTTCCTCTACTTGAGTGTGGCTGGAATTAGTGACTGGCTCCTCATCAACAGAATGCTACAAAGGTGATGGGATGTTACTTTTGAGATTTTGTAAATCTCAGAAGAACATGGCTTTCATCTTGTGGGTATTCTCTTTCTCTCTGCTCCAGCTCTGGGGAAACAAGCTTTCATGTCATAAAGAGCCCTGTGAACAGGCTTGTATGGCAAGGAACTGGTGTCTCCAGCCAATAACCAGGGAGAGCCTGAGGCCTGCCAGCAGCCTCATAACTGAGTCTGGATATGGATCAGAGTGCTGTCAACAGCCATGTGAATGAGCTTGGAAATTGATTCTCCCCTAGCAGAACCCTGAGATGGCAGCAGCCTTGGACAACTCCTCGACTGTGGCTTCGTGAGAGACTCTGAACCAAAGGCACTCAGCTAAGCTACGTCTGGATTCCTGACGCCCAGAAGTGCTGAGATTGAAAATGTTTGTTGTTGTAAATCACCAAGCTTTGGTGTAATTTGTTACACAGCAATAAGTAACTAACACATAGGATAAACATCAGGTGTTTATATTCATCAAAATAAATTTTCCTATCTTAACGTGTGCCTCCAGCTATAATCTGTCTTGAGCGATTATATTGTAACAACAGGACTTTTTAGGGACACAGCTTAGCTCATCATTTTTTAAATAGAAAGTAACAAACGTCTCCTGCTTAGCCGAAAACCAACAGCAATTAAAGAGTTTTTAGTATTTCTTAATACTGCTATCATGCATGTGCTCAATTCATATTTGAAGGCTAGAAACGCAAAAGAGGTCACCATGTTAAGTCATTCCCTGCCAGTCTACAGAACAGAACCCAGCCATTATTCCATTGCCTTCCTAGTGATTAGTTCATCACATCTGTCTTCCCTACCCTCTACTTTCCTCAGCTGGCATCTTGTGCTTTCTGTTTACTAGACTCAGAAATGCCATGTCTCCTAATCCTCCAATCCTCATGTATAATCCTGTGCTCAACTCAAATGTTTCTTGATTGTATTGGATGTTATCACATCCTATTGACTGCCTGGAGTTTGCTGTTATCTCCAGAGGGTGTTCATCCTTTTGTAATTAACAGCTTATTTGATTCAATGGTAACAGAGGTCAGGCTGTGTGTATTTTACCATTCTGAGTTTGCAGGGGTATTTGCCCTCCCCTTTGATATCTTTATTTTAATTACTTCTGAGATTTGTGTCTGTATCCGAAGGATGTGGAGTGTCAGTTATTTTAAATATTTCTTTTCTTTTTAATATAGTTTGTGAATACTTCATTCACTCTGGAAAGATGCCCTGCCAGGTTTATCAAGCATTGGTTTCTTTCTTATTTCTATTTATTTACTTATTTTGGTTCAGCTCCATTTTCCTCTATCCTTAACAACCAAATTTCAGTTTGCATATTTTGATGCAGACATCACAAAAGGCTAGCTGAATCTCTCCCAGGTAGAAGTTAAAATAAATATCGGGAGGTCAAATATATTTATTTGTGTACTCTTGTTTCTGCATGCTCTGGAGCATAAAATGCAATGTGAATAAATGTGATTGGCTTTTATAATACCAAAACTGTCTGTAACTACATAAAGAATCTTATAGGTCAGTGAACAGGAAAGACTTCCTTTTAGTACAAATGATAAAGGTTATTTGAAAGTATAAAAAGAAGAAAGAGTGGTTCCATGTTACCTGTTGTTGGTATCAGTCATTTGGCTTAAGATAATATTCTTCATTAAAAGTTTGCAAGAAAGCAATACTAATATTCATGCAAAATATGTACTACAGAAACAATTGCAGCCATCCATTAAACAAAATGATCTCACCCTTTATCCCAAAGACAGCAAAATTAAATATGCTTCTAGTTTATTACAGTAAGTAGTGTCACATTTTGTCTTCAATAAATTTGGGGTTTGTGTTTGGTAAGGAACAAACTGGTCCTTCAAAGATGGGTATACAGATTTACAAATGGACATATTTAATTCATAATTTATTTAATTCATAAAATTAAATATGTCCATTTGCAAATCTATATATCCATCTTTGATCAATTCATGTGATTATCCCAGAACATTAGGCAGGACTTATCAATTGACTGAGGCATAGAAACTTAAAAGCAGTGGCCAGTCATGGTGGCTCACAACTGTAAACCCAGCACTTTGGGAGGCCAAAGTGGGCAGATCATGAGGTCAGGAGTTTGAGACCAGCCTGGTCAACATGATGAAACCCCGTCTATACTAAAAATACAAAAATTAGCTGGGCGTGGTGGCAAGTGCCTCTAATCCCAGCTACTCAGGTGGCTGAGGCAGGAAAATTGTTTGAACCTGGGAGGCAGAGGTTGCAATGAGCTGAGATCGCACCATTGCATTCCAGCATTCCAGCCTGGGCAACAGGGTGAGATTCTGTCTCAAAGAAAAACAGAGAAACTTAAAAGTGGTAATGGGAAACCCAACCAGTTAAACAATCTAAAAGAAAAAAAGTCTAAATGTCCAATGTCAGAGAAGGCCACAGTCATGATTCCAGGTAGTCAGGCAAGTAATGAAAAGTTGGCTATATAGCCCATAAGAGAGACGAATATACAGATATGCTGACTCAGTTTCCCCAAGGTACCCGAGATGAAGACAGCACAATGACATCTGATTCATATATTCTTATGTAGTAACTTTCTAGGCAGCTGTAGCATTCTCCAGAGGGCCACCTAACTGACTCCTTCTTCTAAAATACTAACTAGATCACAGCAGACACATTTTTATATTCAAATTATGCCATTAGTAATATAAATGAACTATATTTCCTAATTCCATTAGTTCCCTGGATGTTGCTAACATTTTAAGGCAGTCAAATTACAAGAAAAAGCAATTAAAATGTCTTTTAATTAAATAGTATGATACTGGTGCATCAAAATAATGGAACACATTAGAAAATTCAGATATAGAGTGAAGTTTAAAATGAATTTAGTATATGATAAAGGAGACAGATTTAAGGAAGAGATGAAACTGTTTTTGTAGAGACAGAGTCTCAGTCTGTCACCCAGACTGGAAGAATTCAGTGACATGAACATGGTTTCCTGCAGACTGGACCTCCCTTCCTGAGCTCAAGTGATCCACCTGCCTCAGCCTCCCATGAGCTAGGACCACAGATGCACACAAGCATACCCAGCTAATATTTTAAATTTTTGTAGAGATGAGGTCTTCCCATGTTGCCAATAATGATCTTGAACTCCTGGGTTCAAGTAATCCTCCATTTTTAAAAATAGTTTTGGAAAAATTGAGAAAAATGATGAGTCTCTATTAAGTATTTTCAGATATTATATTAATGGAGAATATCATATCTCACTTCAAGCTACTTGAAATTTCAGAACGTTTCAAAGGAAGAACATTTGAGAACAGCTAGGTCAAAGCTTTCTTTAACAGACTAGAAAGTGGAGAGAAAGTGACTTGTCCAAGATAACACAGCAGTGTTGATAAGTCTAGAGTCCCACTCTAGATTCATGTTGTGGGATGCAAAGATCCCAACCCTGGGGGGCTTTTTTCTGAGCCACACTGTTTTCTATGACAGTTATATATCAGGAACTGCTAGGTTTTCTGATTTGGCTACATAAAAAGGAAAGAGGGGAAAATATCTAGATTCACATTTCCCAAAATGAATTCCTCAAAGTACCAATCTAACAAAAACACTTTGCTAAAAACAAACAAGAAAACAAAACAAGACTATCGTGGTTAAATACATTGGAACAAATGCTACGTTCCTTTCCCAAAGGGTCAGTACACATAAAAACTCTCAGAAGTCCTGCAATAATGAAGTTGGCTTAACTTTATTTAATGTAGCATTTCCCCATTTTCCAAAGATATCTTTTTATGTAACATCTATGAATGCTGCAGAAAGAGCACACTATAGGCAACTGTTCTGGATTTAGGCTAAAGAAAAATAATTGCTGGAAACAGACAAGGAAAGAAAATAGGGGTGGGCAGGAGATTAATATCCTGTTCTTCTTTCCAAACTCTTTGAATAATTGCTTCAATTCTCCATTTTACTTGGAAGATCCAAGCCTATAATGAAGTATATTCTTGTGCCCTTTCAGCAGCATGGGGCTGAGTAACAGGCCTGCCACCTATAGTCTGGGACATGCTCACGTTCTGAACTGAGCCACCATGGACAGGCAGTGTGTTGGCATCCCCAACCGTCCAAGCATGGGATGTGAAGTCAGTCACATTGACACAGATTTCCCCGAGCCATAGCTTGCCATGCGTCCTCACTATGTTGATAGAAGCTCTTCAAATGTCTTTACCTTCATTTGATGTATGGTGTGAATTTTATCCAGAATGCCACATGTTCAGGAACCTCTGTTTCAAGGACTGCAACCTCCTACCAGATTCTTTTCACATGACTAACTTACCTTTAGACTTTGGCTAAGGTCTAAATATGAACAAATAACTATCACTAGAACTTATGCTTATTAAGCATTTGCTATATGCCAGACATGGTTCTAAGTGATTTACATAACATAGAGCAAGCAAATTGCATGCTTTCATTACATACTTTGTGCCAGGTACTGAGCTAAGAAATATAACCAAAATAGAAATGGCTCTCACTCTCATGGAGCATAAAATATAAAGGGATAAAAAGATGTTATTCAAATAATTAGACACATACAAAATTATAGCACAAATGAAGAAATCATCAGAGATAAGTGATATGAAGAAAAAAATGCAGGGCCCTGTACAATTTTGTTAGGCATCTGAATGAGTTAGGAGGACAGAGATGAGTGCTTTGATGGAAAGGTCAAGTTTGAACTGAAATTTAAACGATGGTGAGCAGGGAAGACAGTATAAGCAAAGGCCCAAGGTGGCTGTAGACACGGCACATCCTGGGGAGTGAAAAAGAAGCCGTTTGGGCTAGAGCTCAAAGAAGGGAAATATGACTTCAAAGCAGATTAGAGAGATTGTTAGGGTCATGTGTTACAGCAATATCAAGACCATGCTTAGGATTTCATGTTGTGAGCAACTGGAAGTCACTGCCAAGTTAACTTGACACAGATCTTGAAATATATCACTCCTCTGTAGCGTGAAAAACTAATTGGAAGAGGATGGGAGGAGATGGGAAGATTATTAGAAAACTACTGCATGGTCACACGACACTGATGCTAGCTTAGGCTAAGTGGAAACTAAGACATACACGTATGCAAGAGATGTTTAGGAGGCAAGATCAACAGAACTCAGTGAGGGATGGGATACAGAGAGTGAAGGAAGAGAATGTCCCAAGGATGACTCTTATGTCGGTGGCCTGTGTGCTTGGGTGGATGAGATGTCTCTCACTGAGTATAGTAGTCAGGCTATGAAGTACTAGTAGCTGGAAAGAAAATCTCAGGGACTTAACCAAGTAACGTTTTATTTCTCATTCATAATACATTAGGGCATTCATTAGGTGGTTATTCATGAATGCCAGATCCTTCTGTCTTCTGGGGTCTTGAGAGACTCCTACACTGATCTTTTGCTTTTAGTGAGCCAACAAGTGAAGATCTCATGGGAAGTTTTAAGCCCAGTAAGGAGTTGGCATAGTTCTGTTCACACTCTATTCACCATTAACATGTCTCAAGAGAGGAGGGAAATGAAGTCTTCCTCTGTGCCCTGGCAATGGTGAGCTTCTAGCCAATCTGCTCCACTGAGATTGAAAACAATGGAGGTGGATCAGATTTGGTAAGGATGGTAGACATTAAGCCTGTTACCAATATTCTGGTTCTTCTCCCTGCAAGCACCTGGTAGAACTGTATTTGTCTGATCATTTGAATTTAGCATGGCATGGTTTGGCCAATGGCATGAGCATAGCAGTAATGTGTAACATGGGATGAAAGTGCTTAAGAACCCAGGTATGGCCTTCTCCTGCCACGGCAACCAGTGATGCTCCTGATGATGGGGGCTCTGTCATTCAGGGTCCTTGTGTGAGGATACCCTGGAGCAGAGCCCTCTACCTGTCTAAGATGGGCAGATAGTACAAAAGAGAAATAAGCTTTCATGATTCTTAGCACTGAGATTTTACGGTTGATAACAGTTGTGACATGACCTGGTGTATCCTTACTGAGAAGGGGTAAGATTATGAGTTGTTGTTTTTATTAATATGAAAATTGTGAGGTACCTTTTAAAAAAATCAAAGACAGGATTTTGAGAAGATCGTTAGATATATGAGTCTAAAACTCATATGTCTGGGTTTAAGGTATACATCTGTGTGTCATCAACATATCACTTAATGCTCATAACAATTTTATAAGGTATTATTATTATTATATGTATAAAAGAACCAAGGCTTGGATTATTGCTTAAATTCATTCTTGCCTAACAAATAAGGGGCTGAACCAGGACTGGCTTTCAATATAATTTTGTGATTTAGGTACACGTGGTCATTTGATTTCCTTTCTCTGCAGCTTGAAATTTTGGTGCACTCTGATGAAATAGTTTTTTTTTTTTTTTTTGAGACAGAGTTTCACTCTCATTACCCAGGCTGGAGTGCAATGGCGCGATCTCGGCTCACCGCAACCTCCGCCTCCTGGGTTCAGTCAATTCTCTTGCCTCAGCCTCCTGATGAAATGGTTTCTTATACAGACCTGGCTGCCTTTATTACTATAGTATCCTTTCTGGACATAATCCAGAGGGTGGTTGAGAAGCTGGGGGAAGCAGATGGAAAGCTGACTATTCAGCATGTAATCCACATAGTATTTGTGTTATAGAATACATGTTAACAGGATGGATGAGGAGGATGGAGGTAGAAGGTCAGTGAAAAACAGGTACCCGGTAGGAACTCTATGTGAGAGTCTACAAATGGGCTAGATCATAACTTGAAGAGTGTAAAAGTGAATGCCCATTCCATACAGAACCACAAACTCTCCTCCAGGGGTTTTATTTTTAACCACTATTGTAAATGTGTGTGTGTGTGTGTGTGTGTGTGTGTGTTTTCCTTTTCTTTTTTTGTGCAGTGCATTATTAGGTCAGGTCCACAAACAGCTAGAAACTTTTTCTAAGTTGAAGTACTGATTAAATTGTCTGTGAAAGGTTCATAGTCAATAGTCAAACTTAGGTAGGATTAACCTTGTCTTTGTCTGTCAGAGCAAAGTAATTCTAAAGTCATCGTACAGGGATGAGACCCTCATCTCCTGGGTAATAAGTCAGCCCTCTTTCTCTGTCCAAACTGCTTATAGCTACCCCTTGCTATGCTGATTACTTTTAAATGATAACATCCTCTTAACTGATTACTGAAGCAACTGATGAATCAAGTGACCTGGACAGATCTCAAAAATGGAAGACCACAGGCAAAGGAAACTATGTTTTTTTTACAACTTACGGTTGGAGAGGTCAAAGGAAATGTGATGTATTACTTTAGATTTTATCATCTGCAGGACCATATGGATACCTGCAAGTATTATTATTATTATTATTTTTTTTTTTGAGATGGAGTTTCGCTCTTGTTATCCAGACTGGAGTGCAATGGCGTGATCTCGGCTCACCGCAACCTCCGCCTCCTGGGTTCAGGCAATTCTCCTGCCTCAGTCTCCTGAGTAGCTGGGATTACAGGCACGTGCCACCATGCCCAGCTAACTTTTTGTATTTTTAGTAGAGACAGGGTTTCACCATGTTGACCAGGATGGTTTTGATCTCTTGACCTCGTGATCCACCCGCCTCGGCCTCCCAAAGTGCTGGGATTACAGGCTTGAGCCACTGCGCCTGGCCGTATTTTTAATACTTCATTCAATATTCAGTGAGAGATACTATAGGCAGGCTCTGTTCTAGGTGCTCGGTTGGGGTATATCAGTGAACAAAATAGACAAAAAAATCCCTGCTCTTGTAGAATGCCTATTCTAGTGATAAGAGACAGGCAATAAACAGTAGACTCATGGTATGTTGAAAATGATTACTGCAGTTTAACAAAAATGGAAATGTTCCCCAAAGCCCCTTTGTTAAGAAAGTGAGGATGTTCTCCACAACATAATCCCCTGTGGGACTCTCTAATGTTAGAGAACAAATGAAATGAGATAATTCAAATTTCTAACAGTATATAGTTCTAAAAGTCAGACTATGATTTCTACTTCACATCCTAGGAGCCCTGAATTCCCTCACTCATACCATGATTAAGGGGCTAAGGCTGGAGCTAGTGGTGGGGCTCAAAGAAGGAAGAAGAAAGGAAAAGAATCAGCCAAGTGGACATCTGTAAGAAGAGTGCTATAGGAAGAGAGAACAACCAGGACAGAGGAAGGGGTGGACCTGACAACGTTGAAGAACACACTCTACTCAACTTCAAGACTTAATATAAAGTCTGTTCTTTCTTGGTAAAAGAACAGAAAAATAGATCAATAAAACAGAACTGAGAGCTGAGAAATAGATACACAAAAATTTAGTCACCTGATCTTTGGCAAAGAAGAAAAAGCAATACAATAGAGAAAAAAAAATAGGTTTTTCAACAAATAATCCTAGAACATTTGGACATCCACATGTCAAAAGTGCATCTATACACATATTTTACCCCCACCTGTCACAAAATTAGCTCAAAAATGGATCATAGACTTAAATGTAAAATGCAAAGCTATAAAACTTCTAGATGATAACATAAGAGAAAATCTAGATGATGAGTTTAGTGATGTTTTAGATACATACAACACTAAAGGCACAATACATGAGGCATAATTGACAAGTTAGAATTTATTAAAATTTAAAACTTCTGCTCTATGAAAATAAAAGTCAAGAGAATGAGAAGACAAGCCTTAGATGCGGAGGAAACACTTGCAAAAGCTTCATATAAGTTTCTATTGCCACAGCTAGACAATACGAAAACAAGGGTAGACACAGAGAGAGACCAGTTAGGAAGTTACTGTGTAATTCAAGAAAGAAATGCTGATGGCTTGCAGCAGTTATAGTAACAATGAAGAAGAGAAGTGAGTGGATTTTATATGTAAGTGTATAGACATAGCCGAAGGCTTGAATGTGAGGTGTGAAAGAAAGGGAAACATCAAGGAGGACTTCCCAATTTGTTTTGTCTTCATCATATGCTAAACTTTTTCAAAACATGGTGCTTTGAAAAGCATATGAGCTGTGGAATCAGGAATGTCTGAATGCATTCATGTTATCTCACCAGTTACATTGCCTGTCTGAGTCCCAATTACCTCATCTGACATGATATGAGAACATCAGTATCTCAAGGGTAACGAGTGTCAAACAAGAAAACTATATAACACACCTAGCTTCATGAACGCATTGCCATAAAAAGTGAACAAGAGTTTGATTCCTTTGACTTTTTACTATTTTCTAAACCCAATAACAATGGGCCCATTTTAGAGGTGTTCTGTAATTAAATCAAGCTTCCATCCAGTTTTCGGATTTTCAATTTTGTAAGTTTTTCTAATTGACGTTTCAATTTACTGTGTTCAGTAGAATAGAAGGAGGGGTTCAGAAGAATTCAGGGCTCCTAGGATATGAAGTAGAAGTCACAGTCTGACTCCTAGAACTACATACTGTTAGAAATTTGAATTATCTCATTTCATTCTTTAACATTAGAGAGTCCCACAGGGGGTTATGTTGCGGAGAACATCCTCGCTTTCTTAACAAAGGGGCTTTGGGGAACATTTCCATTTTTCTAAATGTTTTACAAACAGCAGTGTGAAAAAGACAAGTTTGTAAATTCAGGTTTTTGGGCATTGTCATAAGTTATAAAGCGGATAGAAAGAGATTAAAAACAGAGGAGAAACGTGTATGTTCCATTAATGTAGGCCAAGGCTATGAGAACATACCTGAACAAATATGCTACACTGAGCAAAAGACACCATAGCACTTTAAAGAAAGAGGACACTTCCTCAACCATGAAGTTCCTATAGAGACACCTGCTTGCCCTGGATTAACATAAAGATTCCGACGCGTTCTTCAAGCAGCTCCTGTTTACTGTTCACCTAGGTGTTCCTAATCTCTTCTATACTTTCTCAATTGTTTTGGATATTTCAGGCATGTGTCTTCTTACTAACCAGTTGCAAGTAAGAGGTAAAAATCCTAAGAAATTCCTATCTCCTGAGAGATTGGCTAGGTCAAAGTTTAGTTTTTCAAGCTTTCTGCCACACTAGCCTGCCTCAGACCTAACCTAAGATCTTCTCCTACAGATCCCCAAAGTAGAAAGACTGAATTATAAAAATGACCTCAACATGCATTTACTAGGTACGAAATACAGAAGGTTCACAGTTTTTTCTTTCTTAATTTTCTTCACAGCTTTCTTACGACACCTTATCTACAAACATGTATACATAAGGACAAGAAATCGAGCTGTAGGGCTATGTTTGAGGTTTGATTTTTTTTCTGTAAGACTCCTCTCTGCAGCTTTCACAGCTTTGGGCTGATTGTGTCTGGGGTGTGCAGGAGATACACTCTATGGGTGGGGAGGGCTCCATGCAGCCACCTACCTCTTCTGTAGGTTGGAGATAGAGAGCCCTGGAGCTTGAAAAGAACTGTAAGAATTTTACTTGCAGGAGAGTCACAGGGCTGTTCAGAAATTGATGAGATTAAAGAAAGACCTGAAAAGGCAAAGGAAGAAACATTTTTGGTCCCAGGGGAAAATAAGACCTCTTTAACATGTGCAGTAGCATTCCTGGAATAGATTTTTAATAAACAAGAGTTCTCATTTAGTGCAAGAGCCAGCCAATGACTAGACTAACACTACTGACTGACACGATGGCCCATTCGTCGGCTTAAGTTGTCTAAAATTTTCAGCTGTCAGCAAAGGATTAATATTGATTTTCAGGCTGTCTTCGTTAAATACCTGCTAGAGAGTACCATTCTCTTATTCTCCTTGCCAACTCTTCCCCCAATTGTCACTAGTATTAAAATGAAACCTACCTATTATTAAATCAATCATGCCTGGCAAAACTATTCAAAAAGATGGGGAGCATGCATCATCTTTACTGTCAACATCAAGCCTGATTTTTTTTCTTTTAGTTGGTCAACCAGGAATTACTGGCACAATTAATTATAATTTCTCTACATAACTAATGTAAAAACTGAAAGTAAATGTCTGTGGGAAGACAGTGAGTATAGTTCCTCCCCCACTCACCCACCCCTGTATTAGTGGGTTCCACATGCTCGGTTTAACTAACCTCAGATGGCAAATATTTGAAAAAATAATAACAATAAAACAAAATATAAAATTTTGAAACCCAATAACAACTATTTACATGGCATTCACATTGTATTAAGTATTGTAACCTATTTACACAGGTTATATGCAAATACTATGCCATAATATGTAAGGAACTTGAGTAGCCACAGATCTTGGTATGTGCGGGTTTCCTGGAACCAGTCCCCAGCACGTACTGAGGGATGATTGCATAAACAGAGGTAAACTCTGTCTTTTCTTTTGAGATGGAGTCTTGCTCTGTCACCCCCAGGCTGGAGTACAGGGGCACAGTCTCAGCTCACTGAAACCTCCATCTCCTGGGTTCAAGTGATTCTCATGCCTCAGCCTCCCAAAGAGGCTGGGATTACAGGCATGCACTACCATGTCCAACTAACTTTTATATTTTTTAGTAGAGATGGGTTTTTACCATGTTGCTCAGGTTGGTCTCAAACTCCTGACCTCAAGTGATCAGCTTGCCTCGTTCTCCCAAAGTGCTGGGATTACAGGCATTAGCCACCGCACCCAGCAACTCTATTACTCTGATAGATGAATGAGCATGTATTTATCTTGGGTTGCTCCCAGCTCAAGCCAGGAGGTTTGGCTGACATGATATTTGACTAGAAGACCCAGCTTTTTCACCTGAGCTCCACAAACAGAATGTGTAAGCCTGAGCATAATGCTTTTGGTAAACTTATGACCCTTTTTCAGCTTATCTTCTATGTTTTTGCTATATCCTTTTCAATCCTCAAAACATGTCAGCCTTGGTACTTCTCATCTCCGCATCTTTCTACTGGTCGCCCTCCTAAAACACTCCCAGTCTTGTGCCCCTGGTAAAATTCCTGCTCATCCTCCAAGATGATCCTTTAGTTCCTCTGCCAAGCAGCCCCAAGCCAACCCGGGTAAACTAGTGCCCACTTGAAGGTGCCCTCAGTGTCCCTTGTTCAATTCTCACTATATTGAATCACCCCTGTAAAAGGCTGTGAACATTCTGAGGTTGGAAACTGTCTTCCTCATCATCTTTGAAAGCCTAGCAAGGCAATGTTGGAAAAATGAACAGAGAAAGTGCATGATAAATCCATGTGAATGGAGTTCAATATGTATTTTTAAAAGAGTTATTATTTCAAATAACAATTAAAACACAACATGTTTTTCTTCTGACTTTCCCCAGTTTGGGCTTTATTCTCTGGGAGTGTCCTAATAGCTACTTGAGGGAATATGGGAACTAGGCAGGCCAGTCTACTCCTTCCTTCCATGAGAGTAATTGTAAATGAGGTAGAGAAAACAAAGACTCTAGGAATAGGGTAGCACTTTTCTAACCTACGCAGTCACTCTGCAGAAATAAAGTGTATCCACAAAGAAACTAAGCAAAATTCTGTCTCAAAACACATTTACCATTAATTTTTGTGGGCAAATTAGAGGTATGTTCTTCTGGGACAAAAATCGTATGTACATATTAAAAACAATCATACAAAATCTCGCAGTCATCTTATTACCAATCATAGATAAATATTATGTTCATATGAGATTAACATTTTAAATATACCAGTGTGTTTTAGCTGACAATGAGGACAACATCCAAAATTGGTTTTTAGGTGTAAATTCAAAGGAGCAAGGCAGATACTGGTTTAGTGTAATAAACTGAAGTCTGAAAAGTGACCAGAAATGTTAGCTTGCCTCAACTCAGCCTCTGGCTGGAGATGCCATCTGGGTTGTACATACTTCCCCAAATGTTAGGGTTCCCTATGAACCTTCTTGGTTGGCAACCTCCTTAGCTCTCCTTTCTCTACCAGAATATGCACTGGAATGTATTGGTTTTAAGACCTACCTGAAATGTTTTACTAAAATAGAAAAGCATAATAATCAGACACTTAAAAATAGGAAAAATGGAAGCTCCCCAAAAGTCTACTCCTGTAAGTCATGACCAGGTATGCTGCACCTTTGCCCCTAAAGGTAAATTTCTCATTTATCCTTATAACATAGTTTCCGTTCTTATAACTTTTGACCCCAAATAGGATTAGTTGTTGTGAGAGTAAATATAAAAGTTGTAATTCATGACTCATTCACCCCGTGTTTCATCCACTTACCCCAAACCAAAAAATAACCATCATTGAGTATTCACCATTCATATGTAACTGTGGTGGAAAGTGAGATGAAAAAACATAATGCCTAACCTCAAGGAGTTTACATACTACTCAAAGAGATAAATACCATAAACAAATAATACTATAAGGCTACATGAGATAAACCTATACCAAAATCATAAGCATAATAATAATAACACTTAATTTTCAAAATGAACATTAAAATTGTTATCTTTCCCATTTAACAGACAAGGATATTGAGGCTCAGAAAGGTGAGATGACTTGCTCAAGATCACACAGGGCTGAAGCTGAAATTTTAATCTAGAGTCCAGTTCCAGAATCTGTGCTTGTGAACTGTGCTGTGCTATATTTGTTTTAAGAATATAGGGGTCATTTTCTGCTCGAATAATCAAGGAACGCAGGATGGAAAAGTTAGGTATGAGTTGTTGGTTAAGATATGGGCTGTCTCAACAATTTCTCAACAGGTGGAATAGAATGAGCAAAGGCTTAGAGGCCAATATGCCACCCAGTGCTCCAGGAAGAGTGATTTGTCTGGTTTGGCTGGTGTGGAAAATACATGTGGGAAGGTAGCCGAAATATAATATCCAAAAGGTAGATTAGACTCAGATTTTAATAGGACTCCTAAAACTAAAAATTCTGGGGTTGCTAATTTCTTAGCATTGGGAAGCTATTATTTTTTTCCTCACTGCTGTCCCAAAGCCATTCTTTCTCAGTTAAAAATTCATGGGCAAAAAACAGGATAAAGTGGGTGAATTCAATACCATAAGAAAGAGTGTGTAATCACACTGTTGATATAGCCCACTGCTAGCTAGCATAATTAATTTGCAACTCTAGTTCTTAAAATGACTTGCTTAGCAGATATGGCACTTCCATATTTACCCTTTATTATCTTTCTAATTGCTGTAGTTACCAATTATCCAAAGTGAGTGGTGAAGTTTCATTCCAAATTTAGCACATAAGAGAGTAAGTAAATAAATTAAGGTAGCTTGAGGAAAGTGTGAACAACCTATCAGGATATGTAGGGGGAAGGGGTGTTGGGGTGTGTGTGTGTTTGATCGAGTGGACAGAATGTAAACAGATAAGTGCTTTCCATGAAGCATAGGGTGTTAGTTTGGCTCTGCCAAGAAGCAGATATGAAGACAGGGTAAGTGAGCAAGAGATTTGTTGAGAGAGAGAATAACAGAAGATGAAGAGAGGGAGGAAAAGGAAGTAGAGCCATCAGTGAGACAATGATGCAGGTCTGACACCTGTGTAAGGAGAGAGGGAAGGAAGGTAGAGTAGGAAGAGTCATGGACTGCAATGGAGTTAGTTCCGACAGTAATTCAGCCATGTCAGCGAGAAGTCCCTGAGCCCAAGTTGCTATGAGCTCTGCATCTCCGTGGAATTGACCTGCCCTGGTACTCACTCCGTGTCCAGGGATTGGCTATGAGTAGCCTGTGAGAAGAACGGCTTTGGTGCAAATGTGATAGCGGATCCAGAGGGGCTGTCAGTCAAGCATGCTCTTGGATTTGAATGGTATATTTTCGTGGCTACCAAAAGGAGCAATTTTCAAAAATCAGCATTTTGTGTTCTTATTTGCCTCTCAAAATTATGTTGAATATAACTAGAAACAAGTTTATGGTATTTATTAATCATCTCAGTTATATAAGAAATTTGTTGTGTTTCTATATTATCATACACAATTAAATATTTATGTAACATAAAAATAAGTTAAATATGCAACATTAGTTTTTCCTGTTTGCTTTTAGGAGCATCATAAAACCCAAAGACAACTGTTCTAATCATATTTTTACTTCAACACATCTATAGGAAAGAAAGCCTTCCCATCACTAATAATGACTTCTCTGGCAGCAAACCTCAGTTCTTGCAGCGGGAATACCACTTGAATATTATACTGGTATTTCCAAATTGGGACATGTGGAGTAATCTGAAGTCTACCATCCATCACATCACCACCAAACCGAATGTATCAGTTGCCTATTCCTTCCAGGATAGCACACTGCATTCTAGGATCACTGTTCTATGGAAGCAGTTTTCAAACTTGAGTGTGCATAAAAAGAAGAGGGAAGAGGCTTGTTAAATACAGCTCTATTTTGGCAGGTCTGGGGGACTTACTACTAAAGAGCTTTTTTTTTTAGGAAGCATCCTAGATGATTCCATGTAACCAGGTGGGCCACAGAAACATTTGCAAAAACATTACATTGGAGCCAGTAGCTTCTTACCTAGTCGGTAAGAAGCCAGTAGTCATCTAGACCCAATGGAGCAGTGCAGTAGAAGGAGGGAAGCCCAGGGGTCAGAGTCGAGGGTATCACTAGGCGGGGAAGAAGCAAGATGGTGAGGCAGAAGGGAATGGCGAAACCCAAACAATGTAGAAATCGATATCATCTACATATCATTCAATTTATCTATGTATCCTATTACCAACCTCATCAGGAAAATCTATTTCAATTTGAAAATGGAAAGGGATGCATCCAAAAAATAGTTATTATTGTTATACATCTTAGTATTTTGTTTCCCTAAAGACTATACTCATGAAATATATACATATATTATACATTTATACATACACATATACATATTTGGGTGTAAACACACGTTGGCTTCTTAGGCTGTCTTAAGTTTATTTTAAATATAAAGAAACTGGTGCTGATTCTGCACATCATATATATTTGACTACACTTCTATAAAGTAGAAGTTAAGAGCCATGATTATTGTGCAATAGCATCTGCACAATTAGAATATTAGCAATAGTGCAGTTTTACTTTTGCTTTACAGTTTTCAAACTATAAATCAAATATGAATGCCTGATGGAAAGCCAAGGCTAGCAAATAGATGATCAACCATTTTACCAGGGGAGGCAGAGATTCATTTTTAATTTTAGTTTCTATTTTATCCCCAAGCAGCTTTTTTGAATACTGATACAGAAAATAATGTCATCTATATGCTGCATAACAAAAGTGTTGATATGTTTCTGTACCCCTTGGCTTGCGTCCCTGTTGTCATCACCCAGCTGATATCATTGTGACATTTTGACACTGCATTGTGACACAGTGACCTGGTGCCTCCAGGAGCCTAGAAGGACTAGTTGACTAAGGCACGTGGCGCATTAGGAAGCAGTGAAGCAGTTCATTACTGCTACAGAGAGAAAGTCTGCTCGGGAGACAAGAATTCTTATCTAAGGCGCAAGATAACTCTCGATTCTTGTTTCCTGTTCTGCTACTGATTTACTATGAGATCTGTAACAAATAATTTCAATTCATTGTTGACTTAGCTTCTCTGTCTGTAAAGTGGAAATTATCCAACATATATATTTATTTTTTTAATCCTAGGGCAGTGATTGCATTTGCAACCCATTCTTGCCAAATAGAAATTTGGAAGCATACTTCAAGGAGCTAAGTTTGTGATAAATACACTTGATTGACTTTCAGTACTGTCATAGTTTGAGAACGATTTACTGCCCTGATTTGCTCTTTTCTATGCCCAGTCTTAAAGATTTTGCATGACAGTTGATCCATGAAATCTTCCTTGGTCTTCACTTAACATTAAAATTTGCCCTTTAATTTCTAATGATAGCAAGTTGTATTTCACTCTATATGGTACTGCACATCCCACTCAGCTCAAAATCCCACTGAATAGACACTCTCACAATATTTAACCTCAACTGTTGCAAAATAATTACCGGTTGGTTCTGACAAGCAGGATTTGTCTTGGAGATCATGCAACCAACTTCAATGGAAGAGTTGCTTTCCAAAGTCATGGCTATGCTTAGGTGTCCACGGGTCCAGCCCATGACCTATTTTGCACACTTGTTCTTTCCACATGAGAAATACAACCTCAGACCTTCTCAGGTCGTCTTGTTCAGGAGTGTTTTGGAGCTGACAGTCCCTGAAGAAGCAAATGCTATCAAGTGTGATAAAGCCCGGTTGCTAATAGAGTGGCCATGTATTCTGCAGCAAGAGGCAGAGCAGAATCTTGAACCTCTCATTCTCCATGTGGTATGTCAGAGGCAAGGCAATGAGCTATCGGGGTGACCACAGCAGGAATTCTGTAATCAAGCCACAAGGGGGCAGGGAAACATGCTCACTTGCCACCTCAGCTCAGAGAACTTGGTGTGAGCTGTATTTTGATAGCCTTGTTTGTTTCCTTGGCTGTCTGAAGAGCATACTAATAAGTGTTGTCACAGAAGAAGGGGAAGTTGGGATTAAATACCATGGAAAGTCATTAAAATGAAAGAATGGGATAAGCCTCACAACTATTTCCCAAGCTTAGCTATTTCCTGTTCAAAGGCAAGTTCCCTTTATTTTATACAAGATGAGTGAAATGAGGGCAACAGCATGCTTATTCCCTAGGTGCTCTGTATTAGCCAAATCCTGCTAATAGTGAAGAGTTTGATCAGATGAATTACTAGGTGCCTTATAACCCTTTTCTCTTTAATATACAAAACTCATCTAGTTATTTTTAAAGGAGTCCTGTGAATGTTTCTTAGCACACAAAACTCACTACTTCTATCCACAGCGAAAACAACAAGAAAAAATGCAACTGGATTCCTACAGGAAAACCTGGCAGAGCCCAGCTACCATGGTTGATGGAGTGACGCTTACTGGGGAAGAGCTTGGCTCTTGACTTCCTATGTCCAAATGAGCTAGGACATGTCGTAAGTATCTCACCTTGATAAATTTTTTGTTATTTGTGAAAAATTCAATAGGACAAGTTCAGTGCCACTGGTAAAGATTATGAATTCCAGGGTAGACAAGTTCAGTGCCACTGGTAAAGATTATGAATTCCAGGGTAGAACCATATCCATTGATTTTTTTTTTTTTTTGGTATCTGTTAATTTTTTGTGTTTAACTATAAAATGATATAAAATATAATAGAGAACTAATGAACACTCAGGAATTCTTCACCCCAAATGAACCGACAGATATTAGCAATTTGCTAGGTGGATTGCTCCAAAGCTGCATTCCCTTAAAAAAAAAAAAAAGAGAAATAATATTTATGGTTACTGCTAAAGTCCCCTACGTGTGTCTTTTTCTCTTCTCTTCTTTGTTTTATGAAGGAAACCAGTCCCCACCTTCGTGAAAATTATTCCTATTCAAGGAAATGTTTGTACATGTGTACAGCAAGAACATGGGTATTCTAGATAGCAGAATGGACTGATTTATTCACAAAAAGGAATACAATTTAGTAGTCAAATAATTGATAAACCTTAAAAACCACTAAATGGAAAAAAATCACAAAAGGATGCAAAAAGTTTATCACATATGTAAATTTTTAAAACATGACATTAATGTAAATCATTTATGAGTAGTTACATATGTAGCCACCAATGTGGATGTGTTTATTTTTCAGTGCCATGTTTAAGATTCCCTTATTTCATGTATTGCCCTCCACAGCTATTATGTACTCTGATAGATATTGTGGAGGATCAAATCTGTGTGACTGGGGATCCCTACCCCACCTTCTAATGTGGATGTGGACAGGAACATTCCTGCCATAACTTAAGGGCAGACTACTTCCCGTATTAGAAAGAGGAAAGTAATATAAAACATAAAAAATAGTCATTGTATCAGTAAGGTGGCATCTCACAGAGATTTAAACAAGTCTAGCAAATAATGTGGTATTCAATAACTGTTGCTGATTATTGTTATGCCATTTAATAGATGAGAAAACAGAGGCTTGACTAAATGAAGTAATGTATCTTAAATCAGCATGAGCAAGGGGCAGAGCCAGGATTGAAACCTGCATTTATCTAACTCCAGAGCTGCCCTCTTGACTACATCTTATTACACAAATTGGACTTCCTTACTGAGAAAACAGAGGACTTTTCTGTTGTTGCCAAAAACAAATTAAAATACACCTCTCGGGACCTAAAGACAATACTACACGGACAGAAATAAGATCAGTGGTTGCCCAGGACTGGGGATGGAGATGGTGAAGGTTGATTACAAAGGACTGTGAGAGATTTGGGGGGTTAATGAAAATGTTCTGTGTCTTGATTGTACTGGCATTCATTTGTCAAAACTCACAGGACTGTACATTTAAAAGGATGGATTTTACTGTATGTAAATTATACCTCAATAAACCTGACTTTAAAAACAAAAAGGAAAAAAGAAAACCCAACAAAAATCTTCAAAGGCTCGTGGATAAATACCTTGGTCTGAGTGCACAGGCCCTTTTCTCTTTACCACTATTGACAATTTATTCCCACTGAAATGTTGGAGGAAAATTTCAGGGAAAAGTCCTAGGTCAGTGCCCACAAAGTCAAATAAAAACTTTATAGTCTGTTTCCACTGCAACTTCTCTTTGATAAACCAAGTAAGCTGTGCATGTGTTAAGCAAGACCTTTTCTTTTGCTGAAGGTGGAAGGAGAGGTCATCTGAGAAGTGAGCCTCAGGTGTTCACACTGTTATTGCCCTAGAGGAGGGAGGCTTCCCAAGCTCCCAGGATCTCTGACACACCTGAGCTGCTCTCTACCAAGACCCCCCCCCCACCTCTAGGCGCTGTCCCTGCAGATTGCACGTGGAAAAGCAGAAGAGTTTTTTTGGGGGGGAAAGGAAGCCTCTCTAATCTACAGCCTGACTATCTGATAGCAGCCCTCGAATCCTGACAGTTTAGATTCTCTGATGATTACTGGGACAGAGGCAGAAAGACAATGTGGGAAGTAGTTTAATCAAGGCAGTCGAGGAGCTATCACCACAGAATAAAGCCATCCGCTGTGCAGCTCTGGACTTTTGGTCTTCCTCCCTGTAAGCTGCATTTCCTTGTAATTCAGGTTTGAGGAATCACAGCTATTCTTTGAGCCAGTTGTAGGACCCAGCAGGATAAGACATTAACAAGCTTAAAAGGTATTACCTGCCTTGCCTTACCAGGAGGTTTGCAAAGACTGTAGGGGCTTCAGTATCTCTTGTACTTTCCGGAGGAAATTAGTTAAAATTGCCAAGGTAGAAAGTATCTGATTTAGATTAATCTCACTTTGCCAAGCAGGAGAGCCTCATTACTCTGATTGGCTGATCTACCCATGCTGCCCTTCTTGGTCCAGGAAGGAGTGAGTTGGAGTAGGAAGCTTCTGGTTCATAGCTCTTGATGGATAAGTAACATAGGTCATTATCAGCCTTTTGTGAAACCTGTAAATGGTATAGAATGAACTCGGAGGGCTAAACCAATGGGAGGAGTGGTGAAATATGACATCGCACCAATCTCAGCATGACAAGAAACCCTGAAAAGGAAAATAGGCAAATATCATGTCCTCTGTGCACATGAATTCTTCCAGGATTCTCTTCAAGTAATGACCAGTTAAAACCAGTTGGAAAAAACCATTCTTTACAGATGGTAAAATTCTTTCTTTGTTGCAAAGAGGAAAACCACCACCACCACAAATTGGACTTTATGTAATTGATTCTAAATGAGAGTTTGCTGTTCTAGGCTTTATGAACTATCTCTATACTAAAAGTAGAAGGGGTGCCCCTTTCAGGGAAAGCAAATGATTGGAAATAGAACCCTGAAACAGTGCTTCTCAAATATGAGAGTGCAATCAAATCATCTATAGATCTATTAAAATGCAGACTCCGATTTAGTAGGTGACGATTCTGCATCTCTAACAAGTTTGCAAGTGAGGGAACTGGTCTAGGGAACAGACTGTGAGTAGCAAGTCCCTAAAAGAGATACATAAAACATAAAAAACTTTGCACACTAAAGGACCTGAACCATGCAAATTATTCAAATTATTCACCGTAATATATATATTCACTGTCAGTTTCTAGTCATATTTTTGTTAAGCCCTTGTATCAAATTTCTTTCCCTTTTGCTTATCTGATTATCTATGGGCAGCCACCAGGCTGCATGACACAGCATAAGGAGCTTAAAATGGCCTTGGCTGGTCATGGACTCTACATTTACTCTGAGATGTCTGTTTTTTTTTTGTTTTTGTTTTTGTTTTCTGATCATGAGGATAAATTTACAAGGACAACACTTTTCTAAATGCATACATGCATTTATGGTAGCATTGCCGCTTTCTGCCCCCAAGTTGGGATGAGTTTCTCTCCAAATCATTGAAACGTTTGCCTCTACAGAAATCTGTTTTTGAGAAAGTGCTATAAAAATAATATGGTTATTTTGTCTCAGTCCATTAGAACTCTGCTCTACATGACCTGAACATGGAATACTCAGAAAAAAGATGTCATCACGAACAATTTTAAAAAACCCACAAAACTAAAATCACCAATCCTTTGTTTATTTACTTAGCAATAGACAAGCTATGCAAACAGATAACTCTAAGAAATTTTTTTAAATTTGCATAAAATTGTTAATAGGTACTATTTCCAGGCATAATTACATATTTTAAATAGAAAAAGAAGAGGTGGGTGTTTCTGAAATCTTGAGCAACGACTGGACCCATTTTTAGTGGTTTATACACACATAATTAGCAGTTTAATTTCCTCTGTGGCTAAGTTAGTCTTAAGATTTCATTTAATAACAGGCACAATTTTATAGCCAGAAGCAAGGTTCCAGAGCCAGCTTCAGCTCAGCACTGCCCTCTGCCGTTCTCCAACCAATTCAAGCTGCTCTGCTCAGGGTAAAAGCATCAGAATTGCAAATTGCGATTGGGCTGCACAAAAATTAATTGTGAGAGAAATGGAGAAGTATAATTCATTTAAAACTCTCTTTAATGAGGCTTTTATTTTTAGATGCACAACAACAAAAAAGCATGAAAGATTATGTTCCTAACTGCCTTTCTTCTAGTCTCTCAGATAATACTCATTACCATATTAGCCCCGAAGCGGGTTTCCCCTTCACACCACTTAGCACAATTAAAGATTATGTTGAATATCTCTATGCAAAGAATGGCCCCAAACAACTGTTGCTCGAAACAGCAGTTGTTACCCCTTAAGTAGTCAAACTAAGCATGGTATGTTTTATGTCAGGCAAGCCCAGTTTTGACTTTAATTCCCAATCTCTTTATGCAATTATATTTTCATGGGAGAATAAAGTTTCCTCTATGCCTAGAGGGTCGGTCCCTTTGTGTTAGCACTGAGTGTGACTGACCACCAAGGCTGAAAACGTGTCCTGAAGATTCCTGCTAATGAGCTGACAAATGTCAAAGCTGTTCTGTTCCAAGTCTGTCCTCCTGGCCTTCTTTTTCATCAGGATGGGGAGATTTGATAATTACATCAATCTTTCCATTCGAAAATCTGAAAGGGCTATGTGCTGTGTGCATAAATGCTATCATTATGTTACAGAAAATCGTCGTTTAAGAATCCCAAGAATTTACTAGGATGTGGAGAAAACAAATGAATATTCTCATTCAAAATGCGGGTAGACTAAAAGCCCAAAAACCAATGGCGGCCCAGTGCATAGACGCTACATGAGCCGTATCCTTCTGTGTGTCCTGCCAGCTAGCTCCAACAAGATTGGCCAGGTGAGATGCTGGAGATGAAACAACCCATGCCGGCCAGGTGCGGTGGCTCACACCTGTAATCCCAGCCCTTCGGGAGGCCAAGGAGAGCAGATTACGAGATCAAGAGATTGAGACCATCCTGGCAAACATAGTGAAACTCCGTCTCTACTAAAAATACAAAAATTAGCTGGTGGTGATGGCATGCACCTGTAGTCCCAACTACTCAGGAGGCTGAGGCAGGAGTATCGCCTGCATCCGGGAGGTGGAGGTTTCAGTGCGCTTAGATTGTGCCACTGCACTCTAGCCTGGCATCAGAGGGAGACTCTGGGTCAAAATAAAATAATCCATGCCATCAGATCCTTTTACTAGAATTTACCAAATTTTGGCTTAGGCGAAGGCTGGAGTTCCTATGTCAGCTCTGGTGCTATATTAGCTCTGTGGTTTGATCTGGAGAAACTTACTTCACTTCCTAAGTCTCAGTTTGCTCTTCTGTAACATCAAGATGATAACATGACTCATGTAATGTGGTTGTTATGCGGTTTCAGTTATAATAGGTACCTTGTGAACACACGTGGAGATGCACCCTAAATTTTCATAGATTCTGAATGGTAAGTATAACAAAACGACTGGGAGGGGAATGGAACAAAGGTAAACAAAGAGCAGACTCATCTCTAACAGTAGGTGAGAGCCTGGGCTTTCTGGTGCCCAGGCCTGGATTTAAATCCCAGCTCCACCATTTTTGATGACCTTGGGAATATTCCAAGAACAGACTTGGAACAGAACAGAACAGTTCTCAGAGCCTTAGCAGGAATCAGGACAGTTTCAAAGGAAACTGTGCTCTCATCTGTAAAAAAGGGTTAATGGTGATTCCAGCTCATAGCATTATTGAGAACAATTAAGAAAAGTCATCACCCTAGGGCCTTATTCATACGAAGTGTGTCATCAAGTAGGAGATGTTAGTATGGATGGAGCCTTGTTTAGGGACCCTTGTTGAAATTTCAGACAACGTTTTGGTTGCATTTATGTCCTTGCATAGTACACAGCTAAATGTTCTAATCACGATTTCTCTGTTTAGTTCATAATAAGGTTAACTATACTTCATCTAACAGGTTAATAGTGGCAAAGAGAAACAAGCTGCTTAGGGAAAACGTCTTATCGGAAGACCTAGAAAATCTGTCAGTGTCTGTAGAGCTGTGTTAGGCTCTATGCCCAGTGGCTAAGGAAGAATCTTTACAGCTGGTTTACAGAATTCATTGGATGCACAACAATGACCTTGACTATTATCACCTCATATTTTCCTCCTCTTTTAAAGGGCAATGACCCAACTAATTTATGGCTCTGATTCTGGGACAATCAAGAAGGAAGTACATTGCTTCAAGCTTTTTCTGGCATCTGGTACCAATGTGACTTAAGGAACCATTAAGAAACCTTCTGTGAGGAAGTGGGGCTGCCCACTTTCCTGCATTGCCTTCTTCAGCGTAGTGTATTCCCAGCAGAAGAATAAGAGATGGAGACAACCTTTCAGCCTGGCCAATTTTTAGAGGGCCAACAAATGGCACTTTTCTGTGCCATCAGAGTTTTAAACCAATTAAGAAACAGATGTGGAACAGACAGATGGAGATCAAATATTAGCTTTGTGAGAGGTCAAAGCTGAATTGGCGATATGGCATTAGATCTATGCTCATGTGGGCTTTCTGGTACTTCAGCTCAGAAAAAGATGGACATACCAGCCAGGGACAGAGCTAAACCACCCACCTCCAAGTCCTGACTGCATGTGTGAGGGCAGACCAACACCAAAGCTCTGCACCCAGGCAGGTGCAGGAAGACGGAAGTCCCCTCAGGCTTTTCCTGCCACTTTTAGAACTCTAACCACTCAGATCATCACCCTTCCTCCTGCTGGTATCAGGGAGTGAGGGTTACAGGAAGAGGCACATGCTACTCCTAGGTCAGGGGTTTACACTTTTATGTCCTGTGCCTTCCTTCCAAGTCCAGTGAAACCTCTGGTCTTCTTCCTAGGATTAATGTTTAAATACATAAAATAAAATATGTAGACTTGCAAAGGAAATCAATTATAACAAAATGCAGTTATCAAAATATTTTTTAAAATTTGAGATGCCATAATACCTTTCTTTAACACCTTAATAATACTGCCTGGCAGCAGGCCTAATAATGATTATAATTTCAAAGTAGCAATGAGTGTTAGTGATATTTTGAGATATCCACAACCCCTAAAATGTGATAGGAAAATATCTGTGAGTTCTATTGGCAACATACACTGCTACACACCACTCTGGTTTGTGGCCCCCCTTCATAATGGAAGAAAATGTTAAATTTTGGTTAGAGGTTAGTGAAAATAACATGGATTCTTTTTTTCCTCATTCAAGCTGATGAACATGCTGTGTCTTAGGTCAGTTTGGGCTTCTACAACACAATGCAATAGATTGGGTGACTTGTAAACAACAGAAATTTATTTCTCAGAGTTCTAGAGCTTGAGACATCTAAGCTCAAGTTGCAAGCAAATTCAGTGTCTGATGAGGGCCTGCCTCCTGTCTCATCCATGGCCATCTTCTTGCTCTCTCTTCATGTGGTGGAAGGAGCAAGGGACATCTCTGGGGTCTGTTTTATGAGGACACTTCACCCTCATGAAATAATCATCTCTTAAAGGCCCCACCTCCTTAGACTACCACCGTGGGGATTAGGATTCCAATATATGAATTTTGGGAAGACACAAATATTCAGTCTATAGCATCCAGGTAAAGTATCCCTTAAGAACCCCTTGAAATCAGCAGTTCTCGAATTTAAGCGTGCATCAGAATCATGTAGAGGGCTCAATACCACATATTGCTGGGCCCCATTTCCACAGCGTCTGAATCTGTAGGTCTGGGTTGGGGCCTGAGCATGTATTTTTCTTCTAAGTCTCAGATGATGGTGCTGCTGCTGGTCCAAGAAGTCCACTAGGAGAACATTGCTTTACATGAAAGCCCTCCACATAGAAACACTTGGCATGGTAAATGTGTTCTTTCCTGAAACTGCCAAACCCTGGCATCTCAGGGACTTCTCACCTGGTTTTTAGGCATAGTAGATGGAATCCAGATGGATATCATTACCATAATTGTCACATGACACACACAATTTCAAAAGCCATTTCAAATCTCACCTCTTCCTCAAAGCTTTCCTTATGACTTCAGGCACAGGGACATTTCCCATCTCTTAACTCCTCCAAAACGCTTCACTTCTGTATCAAGCCTTCGGGAACCTATAGTATTGCTCTGCTCATCTTCATTTCTTGTAGTTTATTCCTCTTCCCCTAACTGGAGTATATTCTGTATGGATAATTCATTTCTGTATTAACACTAATATTCCCCACAGTGTCTTGTGCATGGAAGGCTTTGGGATGTCCTTGTTGATTATGAGGTCTTGTGAACTCACAGTTAGGTTCACCCAGTCAGTTGTAGATTGGGTCAATGTTCACTGATACAAAGTGTAGTTAAATCTTGTTGAGATGTTTATGTCGCAAGTGTCTGAAAACTTACTTTGAACAGATTAAAATTTAAAATGAGACTTTATGGTTCAAGTTTGCATGTTTTCTAGTACATTTCAATGCTGAGATTTCTGGTGCCATCAAGCCTCTGTTTCCCTGTGCTTTATGTATTTGGCCCTTCTTTGTGTATTCAATTTTTCCTCAGGCTAGACTCATTATAGTAAAAGAAGTGGCCATGCTAGCTCTAGAACTCACTCCTCAACTCCACGCTGTCCAGAATAAGGGTGGCAGCCTCTTCTTGTATCTCTCTCTAAGGTATGCAGAAGCTTCGCTCTCAGAACTCCGAGCAAATGCTTCTTTACATCTCATTTGTCCAAACTGGATCATATCCTCAAAAGTGAAAATATCAACTAGGGCCAAGGGAAATTTTGAAGTCAGACTCCTCTATTCTTCCATGAATTGGGAGGAAGCAATGCTCACATTTAATCAGCATGCTGTTATCAAGTAAAAAAAAAAAAAAGAGGTAATTAATGGATTTTTGGAGAATCATTCTCTACAGCAAGTATTCTCTGCAATAGCTTTCAAGTTTCTAGTTTTAAGCTAGCCAACAACTCATGTACGAACAGAGCTAAAAGCTTGCAAAAAAAAAAAAGTACTTTGACCAAACCCATTGCTTCAGAAAATTAAAACCCATTGCTTCAGAACCTAAACTACCAAACAAATTATTGTCCCAGGAGTGGAGGCTAGTTTATTGAAGTCAGAAGATCTAGGATTGAGTGAACCATTGGCTATAAATAGTGGAAGGACTCTGCATATAAAATTTCATCCCTCTGACCAGAGTCTCTTTATCTTTAAAGTGAGCAAGTGACAATACAGGATTTCTAAGGGTTTAGCCAGTTCTAAGACTGATCTTAATTTAATCCATTCATGTGAATATGTGTGTCTGTGTGTGATATGTATGTTGTGTGTGTGTGTGTGTGTGTGTATTGAAGAGCGAGACCTCTCGAGGTTTTTCCTATTGCTGAAATTTAAGTCAATTTCTATTATTCTATTCTCTATGATAGGCTGTAGATTCTCAGCCAACAAACAATTTTTAGGGAGTTTATCTTTGCTCTTCAGTTTCCTGAATTGCATCTTAGCCTAACATTTGGAGATACATTTTTCCATTCTTCTCAATTCTTCAGCTCTCACCTTCTTTATAACCTCTTTCTTCACCAGGCTCTCTGAAGACAGACAGTTTGAAAATCATTGACACTGAAGTGTAAATGATTAGCTTGTATTAGAAGTGCAACTTTCCCAAGGGCATAGAAAAACCACGTTAACCCAAAGAGCTGGCCTTTTAATGTGGTATAATGGAAAGAGCAAAGGTTCTGAAGCTGACCAACCTAGCTTCAAACACTGGCTCCCCTATTGATTAACTCTGTGACTCCGGTATGTTCCTTCACTGTAGGAGAAAGATGATAGAGCCTCTGCTCATGGTTCTCTTAAGGAGGTATTTGTGCAGGCCAAGCATAATGTTTGACTCATAGAAATGACTCAGTCCATTTTAGTTTTCTTTTCTAATGGTGGAAACTCAGATAGCATTCAGTCACAGTTAGGGGTGGTTTCTGGGATAACAGGCTTGCTTAATCCCCTTAGAATCATTTCAAGAAAGTTACTTAAGATAATAATTCTTAGAATCATCCTTGTAAGCAAGTTACATAACATATTTACATATTGAGCCAAGCCTCAATCTAGTATCCAACCCGTATTCCCTGTCCAGGGTCCTGCCTTTATTCTTATATGCAATGTGAACAAGAAAAATTTGCTCCTTAAACAATCAGTTTCTCCCCCATTCTCAAGTACTATTAAGTAATGCACACTGAGTCATCTCAACTATTTTAAGTCTGTTTTAAACTTAGACATGAAACCCGATGGGAGTAGCAGTAGGACAGGTTTACGATTTTAGTGTGGAATCAGTGAACTTCCATACTCATGTGGATAATACCCTCTACTATTTGCTCATTTGCATGATCTCAGCTACCTCTCTCCATCTTGGATCTTTATCCTACATTGACGACCCTGCTCTTTTCTATTTTGAATATGTTTAAGGCATAGGACATTTCCCTTTCTCATTAACTTGAATTTGTATTAACAACTCTTTCCAAATGAGGAAACAAAGGTTTGTTGCCTTCCTTGATGGCCACTAAGAAAGATCTTAACTAGAGTGACCACAGCGGGCTTCCTCTTGTATTTTTCTTTTCATTTATTTTTTTGTAGCCCCCTTTTGAGTACAATCTTAAGAGTTAGTTTATGTCTCCTTGACTTGTTAATAAGAATGTCTTGTAAAATTGGACCAGAATCAATGTTCTACCTGAAGTCCAAGTAGATTACACAAATATTGCTTTCCCTTATCACCCTGGCCCTTCACTAGAGTGTAGAAGAAAGTGAGATTGGTCTGGACAATCTGATCATCACAAAGCTATTGTGGTTGCAACCCAGAACCTTGTTTTCTCATAGAAGATTGCAAATTGATAGTTTGATTATTTCTTCAAGTACCTTTCTAGGTCTTGCAGTAAGATACAAAGCTTGGAATTATCAAAGATAATTCTTTCTCTCTTTATTAAATTTTGGAAACTTGTTTGTATTTGCCAGGTTTTGGAGTTTTTCTCTGTACTCCACTAATTTTAATGACAAGGTGGAAAATTCAGTTATCTGCAGCTATTGCTTTTCTCCAATACACAAATTCCAAAGAGATACAAATTATGTCAGTTCTACCTTTTAAATTCGTCTTTCAACATATTCTCCTTTTCATCTTTCTCATTTTAATCTCTTAGTTTAGGCTTTGCCATCTCTCACTTTTATTTTTTACTGCTGATAATTGATCTTGCTCCAACAAAATTCTCCTCAATCAAAACCATTCTTCACATTTCAGTCAAAATAATAATTAAAAAAAAAACAATGTGAGGCCAAAACAGAAAAAAACAAAACAACAAAAAACAAAACTCACAAACCAAAAAACACAAATTATTTAAAAAGCAAATAATCTAGCAAAACTAGTCATATCATGACAATGCTGTTAGCTTTCTTTTTCTTCCTTCCTTCCTTCCTTCCTTTTTCTTTTTCTTTCCTTCTTCTGTGTGTGTGAGATAGGGTCTTTCTTTGTCACCTAGGCTAGGCTGCAGTGGCACCACCCAGAGCTCACTGTAGCCTCAAACTCCTGGGCTCAAGGGCTCTTCCTATTTCAGTCTCCCCGGGAGCCAGGACTTCAGGTGTGCACATTCCTCCCTGGCTTATTTTTTGTAGAGAGGAGCATATCACTATGTTGCCCAGACTGGTCTCGAACTTCTGGCCTCAGGTGATTCTCTTGCCTCAGGCTTCCAAAGCACTGGGATTACAGGCATAAACCACCATGCCTGACTCCTGTAAGCTGTCTGTTATTCCTCTAATGGCTATAGCACAAGGTTCAAACTTCCCAGCATGGCAGGTAACATCCTCAATATTTAATTCTGTGGCCTCATCTTCCACTATCCCTTCTCAACACCACGGACTTGAGTAAGGCCATTTACTTCCCACTCATAAGATATAGTAATACCACACATATTTTTTCAAGTTTCCAAAACAACCAGGGGCTATTCTGTTGATCTTTGTGTTCCTGTAACTCTCATACCTGGGGCATGACAGATCCTACAATAACAGATCAGGGGATGAAGAACTCAAACCAGATCAATTATATTATTAGGTCCAACTAGATAAATCCATTTATTTATCTTTTAAAAGTATACTCAAGTAGAGTAGTTTTTCTCACAGATTGGCTTTCTAGCTCTCATAACTCGGTGTGATTATTTGATTCATGTCCACCTGGCGGGACTGAGACATAGTGGAAAAGAAGGAAAGACATAGTCTGGAATGAATGGGAAGGTACAACTTTATAAATAAATTTCACTGGCTTCACAGTTTCACTCTTGGTTTGTCTAAGGACTCGGGATCACCATTTTGATCTACAGAATGTGTCATTTAGTGAATACAGGAAAAATCTAGATAGTTGAGTGAGAATAGGGGTTGAAAGTGGTCTTATTCTTTCTGTCCTCCAATTTAGGAGAATCCAGGCTGAGACCTGCTCTAGCTGTACTTCCTGAGCTCGTCCAATTGTGCTGCTGTCAGGATAATTCATTCTTCCTGCAGATGGTATTCCCTACTATTGAGGCCATCGAGGTCAGCTCAGGATACAGAGATAGCACCACATAAGACAACCCCGAGAGTTCTAACTCTTGGGCAACTCTGGCTTCTCCAAACCCAGATGGAAACTAGTAAAACAGGTGCATGTCAAAGTTGGTATTAAAGCAGCTTAGCCCCTTTATGTAATGGTGAGTGACCTCATTTTATAATTACCTCATTAATCTGCAGATTTTAACATGGTTCAACTTTCCATGGGAAAAAAGGCAAAGATTACTGTGAAGATGATAAAAATGAAATCTCTTTTAGTGTTGGAAGAAGAGAGCTTTGGAGATTTCCAAGGGCCTAGAGCCAGGCCAGCCATTCATCAAACCTTATCTTATCATCTCTCAGAAGCCTGGCAAGGAGAGATCTTTGGTTTCTTTTCTTCACTTCTGTGTAAGCAGACAACTTAGCAGAAAGAGTGTAGGGGGGAGAATTCGCAGTGGAGCAGTGAACTCGAAGAAGTGACCTAGAGGTTTAGCCTTGAGTTTAGGCTCTCTGGCTCTGTTTACCTTAGAGACAGTGCAGAATCACTTTTTGTTCTCTGTGTGATCTCACTGGGTGTGCTGGAAGATTTTTACTCGACTACTTTCAGCCCCTCCTGAGTGTCTAATTAAGCCTGTTTTCTAGTCTTTCCTCACAGGTTCTAGCCCCACCCTTTGGTCCCTGCACTTGGTACTTTCCTGGATTCTCTTCCAATGGCTTCAGCATAAGTTGGCATACAAAGCCCCGGCTTCCCCCAGGCTCACAGGCAGCCTAACATCTCAGTGAGAGAAAGAAAGGAACAGGAAAAAGCAAACAAAGGCATACAGGCTGCCATTCAGGGCAACAGCTTCCTGGTGAGGACCTGATCCCTCGTGACACTCCCTTGGCATGGCTTAGCTATTAGGCCGACTGGGATTTCATCCAGACCTCTCTCCAGGTGAAGAAGCAAGCCCTGCTTCAGGCTGAGGAGGTGCCATTAAGTCATTTTCTTAATGCCTTTCAGACTAGCTCTGAACTATAAATAAACCAAATGCCCAGGAGTAGCCACAATGCTAGCTGTAAAGTTATTTGCATCCTTCTCTAGATCTGAATTCCCCTTATGCCAACCCTCCCTTTTAGAAACCCCACAAGGTTGGCAGGGCCACCACTCCTGCTGCCAATGTCAGTGCATTAGCACTTAGCTTAAGTGAAACACATAGATTGGGGGGGCTCATGGCTTCTTCCTCCTCTCTTTCCTAATGGAAACACTTCAGATAAAGAATTAGCCCTCTAAAATATTGCATATACTTATTACGTTGATTCCACTTTAGACTACTAGTCCTTGAAAATGGTACTAGATTTGCTAAGATTTGGTAGAATGACGAGCATGGTCATATAACTATGACAGCAACAATGAAGAAAATGATGATGAAATACTAATAACTAGTAGTAATAACAAATCAGGGCTCAGTGAATGCCTGCTATAGTTTGTCAGGCTTCAGGATAGGTGTACTTTGCATTATGCATGATATGTGTTATTTCTGATCCTCAATTTTTCTAATCTTTAGATGAAGGAAAAGAGGCTTGGGGCCTTTAAATTACCTGTCCAAAGGCCCATGCGGGCAAGTAGGGCGGTCTGTCTTACTCCAGTGACAAGCGGCCTTTCTACCCTTCCCAAGTTGCCTCTATATTTAATGTCACGTGACAAGAAAAGCCAGAAGGGTTTAATTTTTAAATTCATTAAAAAATTTTAAAGCAGTCTCACGTCTTTGAAATTTCAGGGGAAAGCCAGAGAGCCAATACATTTCAAAATGTGAAATTGAGTGTTCAAAGCTAAGGCCACCTTCCAGTAGGTTAAGGTGGGTTTCTTCACAACCGTGATAGACTAAAAATAGAAGATTTCATATTCTCTTAGCTAAATTGTCCAATATATTTACCTTCCATGCACTTCTTTTTTCTTGTAGGCGCTAGAGGTTCATTGGTAATATAAAGAAGACAACATTCCAAAGGTTTAGATGAGTTTAAAACTTCATTTTCTCCTCTTGTACAACTTTTTATTGCATTGTGGAAAGAACTAAGTATTTTTGGCTTCATAGATTTGGCGATCTGGGGTGTGTGTGTGTGTGTGTGTGTGTGTGTGTATTAAAAATGAAAGGAAAGGGAAGGCTTTTAAACATATTATCTGTGTGAACTTGAAAGAAATATTTATCCACATTTTAATCATAGGCAGAATAAACCTGAATATTAACTCAGTTACCCATTCAAAAAATTTGAATCAATTCACTGTCCATTGGATTATTTTGCATTTCACCATCCTTGTTTACCAGTATAATATTAGACTTTCTAACTGCTAAGATCTGATAAGGTACCCAGTTTCTAGAGAAGTCAGAGACCCTAAGCAATATGACATCTAGAGAGAAAGAATTGGCAGGGAAAGAACATTAACTAACTAACCCTTGCCTTTATGCAAATAAAAATGTTGACCATGGGATCACTCATTTGATTTTGTGATTGAAAATATAAATGTTTAATATCTGAAACTGTGGTATGAAAAGAAAATAACTAAAGCCTATTAAATGCTTTTATTAATTGCTTACTATGAGTCAGGCATTCTTCTAAGTGCTTGACACATATATTTGTTTCTATTGAATCTTAATAACAACTCTATTAATACTTATATCATTATTCCTGTTTTATATGTACATATATATGAAAACTGAGTTATGCAGAAGAGTTCAATCACTCATCAAAAGTTACACAAGTTCAGGTCCAGAAAAGGTTGAGATGGGATTTGAACCAAGGTATTTAGGCTCTAGAACCTCTGCTTCTAACACTCTTCCATGCTACAAGTATCCACAGAGAGCAGAGAGTGAGTTCAGATTATCTATCAACCTACTGCTCCAAGTCATTAGCAGGAACAGTTTTCCAAAAAAGAACTCAGTTTAATTCTTTGTCCTCACAAATCAAAAAGGAACCTCCTGATTGCTTTCTGCTTTTTTTTAGCCTTTGGTAACAATCTTCTTAACATCCTTTTTAAAGCTTTTGTGTACCATTATTTTAAACATCTATCAAAAGGGGTCTCACCTCACCGTGGGCTGAGGAAGACTAACCCATGACACAGCCACCAAAGCATACTGCACTGAGACCCTGCAAAGACATTACAAGACAGCTTAATCACGTCTGTGTTTCCTTGAAAGCCATGGGTGAAAAGGGCCAGAGAAGTGCTAACTATCATTTATAATTTAGCCGCGTCATTTTATTATGATCACCTCTGCTCTGCTAGGCTTGTCTCACATCTACCCTGGCATTTTCAACAAAAGATGCTTTCCTCCAATTTTTCTTCTGTTTTCCACTAGGGCGTGTTATGTCTTGTCAGATCAAGTCATGTTTGATGTGACTTGACATGGGTGCTATGTAACTCAACCCAATCAATAGAAGAATCAAGAACAGCACTGGTGGATCTTTCCTGCAAAGTTGGGACCCAGGGTTGCAGACTGCTTTTTGACAATTGCTGCAGTTCTTTTGGTCATCAGCTAGTGATGGGGTTAGGGATATCCTCATAACATGTGAGAATGTTCTATTTGTTTTTATTTTCCCCACTACAAGCTGCCTAGTCAGGAAAGCTGCAAATGAAATATCTTTCAACAGTACACACTCTCACTAGCTAATTTTTGTACATCTAGGACTGGCAACAAAACATGTAGAGCCCAGGGCAAGATAAAAAATAAATGTAGACCACCTGGTTCAAAATTATTAAGAATTTCAGGCCAAGTGTGATGGCTCATGCCTGTAATCCTAGCACTTTGGGAGGCTGAGGCAGGCAGATCACCTGAGGTCAGCAGTTTGAGACCAGCCTGTCTAACATGGTGAAACCCCATCTCTACTAAAATACAAAAATTAGCCAGGCATGGTGGTGCATGCCTGTAATCCCAGCTACTCAGGAGGCTGAGGCAGAATAGCTTGGGCCCAGGAGGTAGAGGTTGCAGTGAGCTGAGACTGTGCCACAGCACTCCAGCCTGGGCAGCAGAGACTCCATCTAAAAAAAAAAAAAGAAAAAAAAGAAAAGAAAAGAAAAAAAAATCGATTTTGAGATGGTAATGTCAGAGCATTTACTTAAGCACGGAGCTTTTCTAAGTGCAGGCCCCTGTGTGACTGCACAGGTCACATTCCCATGAAGCCTCCCCTGTATACATGGCTCACACATGCAGATGGCTCTCGGTGTTGGCATCAGATGCAGGGGTCTTCCTGTCTTTAGAAAGTGTCCCCTGCATGATAATGCACATTTCTGAGGATGGCCCATCATGCCAGACACAAGAGACAGAAGAGGAATGTCATTATAACCACATTCAGGGATATTTCAATCGGTGCTGATTGCTACTTCTCCTTAAAGCACAGCAATTTGCCGCGCGGATTCTGTAGTGGTGGAAACGGCGCCCACTGCTATTTCCAACCACCGCCTACTTCCTTCTCCTCCTTACAACAGTTCCTTTCTTCTGTTTTGGTTTGGTTCACAATGCTTTGAGAAAAGATTCCTTCCTTTACATTTTTACATTCCCACTTTCATTCTGAGACAAATCTCACTACTTTGTTTATTGGTCCTCTGTAAAACGGCAGCAACAGCTATTACACAATTAATTGGTGCAATTTATGGACTCAAAGAACTAACCCTGTTCCTTTGAGCTTTAAGATATGTGTGTGTTTTCACATCTACATCCAAACACATTTTTCAAGCAGCAAATATACTAGAACAAATTCATTTGGGATAGAAACACATGGCTTTGAAATTTGTTGAAACTTCTAAAAATGCAGTGTGCCTGAAACAGGAAAAAAATAAAAAAAGAGGAAAACGTGGAAATAAAAAAGAATGTTTAAACCAAATATGTTCCTCTTCAAACAGGTTGGTATAATGGGCCCAAATCTCTTGTTTCAAAACAAGTTAAGGAAAAGTGTTTTAAAAATCCTAAAACATTCAGTCTGTGAGTATGATCCTGGGTCCTCTCAGAACTGCCAACATTTTAACACCAGCTGGCACCAGAGGCCCTGCTCTGAGGTGCTTTCACAGCAACCCTGCCTTTGGAGATCTGAAAAAAGAAATTACCCAATTAAGATGTAATGGCCCTCCAGCCTTCCCAGACTGTGAATGAGAGGAGGCATATTTACAATCACAGTGCGCCATAAAATTTTATCCAGTTATATTGAATCAGCAGGGCTAAATTAGCCTGAGCTGTCCTGATGAGGAGAGCCACATGTGCTCATGCAAGCAAGGGTGGCCCGAATTAGGACCAGATGGGGTCAACAGTCAGGGAAATTTAGAGCAATGCTCCCTGGGCGTGAGGTTAGGGTAAAGGGCTATGAAGATGTAATGGGGATGTAGAGTTTACCCAAGATGGTTATCATCTGTCCAAAAAGAGATTCCACTAATCAGAAACAAAGTAGTTCTAAAAAAAAAAAGCATCATCTAGGTAGCATAGGTGTTTTAAAGTGTTTTCTGGTAAAATTAACACACACTGTTTTTTAAAGGTTTATAATGCTTTGAGTGGTTCTAAGATACTTGGTTTTAATCACCTTTTAATTCTATCAGGCTTGCATGGAGAATTTCACCTTTTTTCAAACCATGAATGTTATTTATATTTATGAAGGTTAAAGGACTAAGGTTCCTATCTAAGCAAAATCTCCTCTTCCTCCAAAGGTCAGGGATGATGTGAGCAGGTGGTCTAATAATGCCTCAGAAATCTTTTTCTCATTCTTCTCTCTCTTCCTCTTCTGCCTTATGAAGATCAGAGAAATGGTAAGTAGAAACAACCCCAAGGCTAAAAAAAGGAGATTTTCATTCATTTGCTTTTGAAGAAAACAAGAGCACAATTTGTTATAACACAGTGCATGCATGACTCCAAGCTGTACACCATCTCCTTCCATTTACTACTCAGAAGACACAGAGGAGGCCTCACTCTGCCAAGACCAACAGAAGCCACAGCTTCCCTGTGAAGGCAGAAGTTCACCCAGGGGATTGTGCTGCCCAGCTGTGTGAGTGTATGTTTGTGTGTGTGTTGGGGCAGAGGAAGAAAGAGAGTGTGGAAGTAAAAAGAAGGGCACAACAGAAGCATGAGCGGCAGCTCAAACATGCTCTACAGGGGTTTCAACTCCTCTGCAAGACCGTCTGTGTTTTACCAATCTGCATCTTAAAATTAAGATTCTCTCAACCTCCGTTGCCTCAGACAGAAGCCACACTAACCACATGTGGCTACTGACAGCACGAATGTGACTGATTCAAATAGATCTACACTGTTAGTATAAAATACACACTAGACTTAAAGAACTTAGTGTGAAAAATATAATGTACAATGTTTCATTAATAATATTTACACTGATTACATGTTGAAATGGTAACTTTTGGATATACTGGATTAAATAGAATGTAGTTTTAAAGTTAATCCCACCATTTTAAATACATTTTAATGATGCTATGAGAAAGATTCAAATGATATGCAGAGCTTGCATTGTTTTCTACCAGACAGTGCTTCTCCCAATATTTCAGTCCCTGATGGCTGTAGAGGGAGAAGGGTGAGTGTTGGAGGCAGGGTTCTGCATCCTGTCCACATATGTACAAATCTTTGATCTTAGCATCCTGTCCTAATCACCCCAAAACTTCTTACTTGATCACCCCCGGCCTAGGAAGATATGACACATCCCAGAAAGGACTATCTACGGTTGTCAGTTTCTCTGTGTCCTGTAATCTTGCAAAGGAAATATATTTACAAGGCCCTTATGCCTGGCAGCTCTCTTATCTTTCTTAAAATATGGGTGAAGGACTGGTTCTGTGATTGAACACAAAATGAGAGCCGCTCTTTCACTCCATCTTCCAAGCAGGTGGTATTATGCACCAGGCTATTTATGCAGCAATTCCAGAGCCCAAACAGGAAAAAAGGAGAAAAAAATGAAAAAAAAAATCTTTACTAAAAATCCTTGATTTTCTTCAAGAGTATGCAGAGCAGAAAAAGACATTTGGTATTAGCAGTAGTTCATTCTCTGAATCTTTTGTAATTAAAACTATCTTAAAAGATAAAAAGCAATTAATAGTATCTTCTTGTATTTGTATAGCTTTTTATGATTTAAAAAGCATATCCTCAGTTATTCTCTGATCTCTCATGATGACTCTATGACTTAAAGGGTTTCATTCCCATTTGCAAATGAGGAAACAGAGGCTGCCTATGTTACTGAAAGTATATTGTTAATGGTAAGCAAGGAGAAGCAGCCCAATCTTGAAACTAAGATTCCAATTGTGTCTTCCCCTCAGCTCTTTGTATACTTATGGCTCGGTTGCTCTCAGTTAAAGGAACTTAAAGGTGTTCTTCCCCTCAAACTTTGTAAGATTCATAAGAAACCAATAGGCTGGGCGCGGTGGCTCACGCCTGTAATCCCAGCACTTTGGGAGGCTGAGGCGGGTGGATCACGAAGTCAAGAGATCAAGACCATCCTGGCCAACATGGGGAAACCCCGTCTCTACTAAAAATACAAAAATTAGCTGGGCATGGTGGCATGTGCCTGTACTCCCAGCTGCTCGGGAGGCTGAGGCAGGAGAATTGCTTGAATCTGGGAGGTGGAGGTTGCAGTGAGCCGATATCGCGCCACTGCACTCCAGCCTGGTGCCTGGTGCCTAGTGACAGAGCAGGACTCTTGTTTCAAAAAAAAAAAAAAAAGAAAAGAAAAGAAAAAGAAACTAATAAACTCTTGGGAGGGGGCATGCAGACCACCAAAGCTCCTTGTCATAGCTGTGTCACTTGAAATCAGTTGATTTCACCCATAACCGTGGATATGATACGGGTTTAATGACCGGAAAGGGCCAATTGTGAAAAGACTAAGGTTCTCACATGTTAGCAAGCAATGGAATCACCTGGGCGACTTGTTAACATACAAAGCCCTCGGTCCCATCTCTTCAGTTTCTCATTCTGCAGATCTGAGGTGGGCCTGAAAATTTGCATCTCTAACTAGTTCCCAGTTGATGCAGATGCTTCTGGTCCAGAGGCTACACATGGAGAACCACTGCATTAAGATGCTAATTACGTGGCAGAAATTCATGGGGACAGAGGGCACATACGTGCTGTGACAGCAAGAAGTCAACGAAAATGGGTGTTTTTAAGCTGAGCTGGGTTTTCTTCAATGACCTTTTTGGGATCAGGATACCTCATTTAGTGAATTTCTGGGATATAGGCTACTTAAGAAATTAGAGCAGAAGGCAATTCAAGGTAGACAGTAGAGAAAAAAAACAGAGTGGGAAAAAGAGAGTGAGAGAGTGAGTGAGAAAAGGAAACAGACAGAGAGTGGGAGATAGAGGTGGATAATTTAAGACAAAGAACCTTTGGTAGCCAACTTACCAGATAAGAACAGAAGAGAAAATCAATACCACAGTTTCCTGTTGTACCCATATTAAGAATAATCAGACAACAAAAAAGTCATTAGTTAGCTATTTAAATGTTTACAATGTTTCCCCTATGAAGGGGAATGGTCATTTAACATCATGGTTGAAGTCACTTAAAAAGTCTAAATACACAGTTAACCAAATTGTCAATGAAGGCAGAATCTCTTGCCTCTAAATTGGAGCCAAGCAATAGCATTTGAAAACTTTTTAAAAAAACATAAAACTCTGAAAGCAGGTTACTTTTCAAGGAATGCAATCAACTACAGGTACTTTTGCCTGTGACATAAATATAAATGTTAATGAAATTGATCACTCAACTGTCCCTGTCTCAACCTCTCAGGGCAAGGGAGGGGAGCCCTTCCCATTCTTTTGAAATGTCGTCTTCCTATCCTTGTTTCTTTTCCTCATGTTCATTCATTTCTCTATGTAATTCTGAGTTTAAAAAAATGTTACAGAATGACAAGCAATATGTAACAATGGTCAAAAATTAAATTACCTAAAGTACATTAACAAAAACTCTTGCTTTAAGAAAACCACTCTCCTATTTCAAATGTGGGACAAATGAAATTTTTAACCAAATGGTTTTTGAGGCATTAAGTTGTTCGTAGTGACAAAGTGAAACAGTTTGATAATTATAAAGCAGCGTGTCACTTCAGAGAGTAATTTTTCATTTGAGAAAGAGCCTAAGAAGCCGCTTTTCACAGAAAGAGCTTTCTGATTTAGTGGTTGTGGGCATGGAAGTAAAGTGTTGTCCGGCTCCTGGTTGTCATGAATATGTACCTGAATACACATTGCCCACACTTGCACGGTCTCAGCACAATTTTGGAATAGCCCTCCTTTTTGCCCTGCTCAGTTAAAAGTTGGAAAGAGTGCAGCCATAGAAAGCTGTGGCTTGCACATTTTTTTTATGGGTAAAATTTATAGAGTAATGTATCTACTTTTAGCATGACTATTGTTAAACCTGGAGATCAAGCAAAGTGACACTGAGTATATTGCTTTATCAATTGGATTCGTTCGAGTGAAAAATGCTGATCAGGCCATGTCTTTCCCTTGGGTGCAGAAACCCTACTTCAACTCCAGAATTGTCGATACATAAAAGTCAAATTCATTATAATTTGTAGCTTTTTTTTTCTTGAAGAAGCACGCAGTTCTCAGTACATCAATAACAACTCTTAAATCCACATCGGATGGAGAGGGTGCAGCACAGTAATTCAATCCCTTTACACTTAATATGGTCAGGAAGGGAGAATGAAAACAGCCTCTTGTAAAATGATGGAAAAAACAGGATGCAATCACTCTGATGGAGCGGTGCAAAGGAGTCATTTTACACCATCCGTTACCAGGGCAACAAAATACAGTGAGCCCTATACATCTAACAGGTGACATTTTAGCTAAGAAATTGCTTCTTTGGTATTTTTTCTGTCTATGAAAAACAATGTTACCAGCGTTTTCACTTGTCATGTACGATAGGGCAACAGATTCCTGCTGACAGACCATAATGGAAAAATAGAGGAGTTAAATAATATTACAGTCTAAGTTTTTGGATACATGTTAATATGCTCTTTAAAGAGATTTCAGATGCTTTCCAACACCCTGGAGACTCAAGGGACTGAAATCTTTGCATACATCTCTGCATACGACTTGGAGTTTAGGTAAGGAGAAAGTACTTTGCTTCCAAAATGTGGTGTAAAGTCCTAGATATACTTTTAAGAAAAATCATTAACATAATTGTCTCATGTCATGAGGTCCCCTAGCTTTGCAAACTCAACATTATTGTATCCCTATAGGTCTCTCTTAAAGAAGAAGAAAAATAAGACAATGATGTTTTCATAGCAGAATAGTCTTCTTTTGCCAGTTTACCCCCAAAGTAATCTGGTATTGAAATAGTAAGAGATGAAGAAATGTGATTTTTCAGGAAACCACTAAACAGTTTTACAGAAATGCAATGTCAATGCTTTCTTAAATACCTAGAGAAGATAATTATCCCTCCCTCCAAAAAAGTCATGCAGATGGTTTAGAAAATCCTGTATTAGTGTCTCTGTCTGGATTTTGTTTAACTCCCTATCTAAGGAATTTTTATTGTCCCAAACCTACTCTAGTTCTTCTAGGCCTTTTTTTTTTTTTTTTTTTTTTTTTTTTTCAGATTTTGTACCTTTAATCTTTTTTTTTTTATTGCACTTTAGGTTTTGGGGTACATGTGAAGAACATGCAAGATTGTTGCATAGGTACACACATGGCAGTATGATTTGCTGCCTTCCTTCCCCTCAGTTATATCTGTCATTTCTCCCCATGCTATCTCTCCCCACCTCTCCACCCCACCATCCCTCCCCCATTTCTCCCCAACGGACCCCAGTGTGTAGTGCTCCCCTCCCCGTGTCCATGTGTTCTCATTGTTCAACACCCGCCTATGAGTGAGAACATGCAGTGTTTGATTTTCTGTTCTTATGTCAGTTTGCTGAGAATGATGGTTTCCAGGTTCATCCATGTCCCTACAAAGGACAAGAAATCATCGTTTTTGATGGCTGCATAATATTCCATGGTGTATATGTACCACATTTTCCCTGTCCAGTGTATCATTGATGGGCATTTGGGTTGGTTCCAGGTCTTTGCTATTGTAAACAGTGCTGCAATGAACATTCGTGTGCATGTGTCCTTATAGTAGAATGCTTTATAATCCTTTGGATATATACCCAGTAATGGAATCACTGGGTCAAATGGGATTTCTATTTTTAGGTCATTGAGGAATCACCATATTGTCTTCCACAATGGCTGAACTAATTTACACTCCCACCAACAGTGTAAAAGTGTTCCTATTTCTCCACACCCTGTCCAGCATCTGTTGTCTCCAGAGACTGGCAAATTGGATAAAAAGCCAAAACCCATCAGTGTGCTGTATCCAGGAAACCCATCTTATATGCAAGGAGATACAAAGGCTCAAAATAAAGGGATGGAGGAAGATCTACCAAGCAAATGGAGAGCAAAAAAAAGCAGGAGTTGCAATTCTAATCTCTGATAAAGTAGACTTTAAAGCAACAAAGATCAAAAGAGACAAAGAAGGACATTACATAATGGTAAAAGGATCAATGCAACAAGAAGAGTTAACAATCCTAAATATATACGCACCCAATACAGGAGCACCCAGATACATAAGGCAAGTTCTTAATGACTTACAAAGAGACTTAGACTCCCACACAATAATAGTTCTTCTAGGCTTAGATTGCAAATAGGAATATTCAAATTTGTGGCTGGGTCATCATCTTACCTTCTCATGATATTCTGTTAGAGCCAGTAATATACAATAATAGACTTGAGAATTAGGAGAGAGTTTAGAGAGTGATTAGTCCAAACTTTCTTCTGTTCAGATCAGTAAACTGGTATCCAAGGAGGCCAGAGAGTGTTACAAATGGGACTAATCCCCTAATGCTGGAGCCAGTGCTGATTCAACCACTGTGATTAATTGTAATTACAATAACAAATTTCAATTACTTAAATATTATTCCAATATTTATTGAGCACCTGCTACATGCCCAGCCTTCTGGGATATAGGATTAAATAAAGCACAATCACAGCCTGCTGGGCACTCACAATCAGCTGGGAGTGGCAGATAGTTATAAATACAGTGGGCTGGGTGCTCTACTGAAGCATTGTGGGAGATGGACTTAGAAAAGCTGTTGTTCAAAGCAAAGGTTATATGTTGCCAGCTATCAAAACTAAACTCCCCCCTCACCAACTATTAGGCTCAAACAGGAAGTCACATATAAACCAGTACATCTGTGTCAAAAGCTAGAAATCTTTTGTTAAAAATCTTCATTGTGCTAAAAGCCACATTAAAAGTTTGCCATCTTAACCATTTTGAATGCACAGTTCAGTAGTGTTAAGTATGTCCACACTGTTGTGAAACAGATCTCCGTAACTTTTTCATCTTGCAAATCTGAGACTCTATACCCAGCTCTCTTACCCATCCTACTCTCCCCATCCCCTGGCAATCACCATTCTACTTTCTATTTCTATGAATCTGACCACTTCAGACACCTCATAGAAACAGAATCACACAGTATTTGTCTTTCTGTGACTGGCTTATTTCACTTAGCACAATGTCTTAAAGGTTCATTCCTGTTGTAGCATATGACAGAATATCCTTCATTTTTAAGGCTAAATTACCTTTTATTATATGCATATACCACATTTTATTAATTCATCCATCCATGAACAACTGAGTTGCTTCTCTGCACCTCTTTGTTATTGTGAGTAATTCTGCTATGAACATGGATGTGCAAAGGGGTCAGATATAACATAACACAGCGAGAGGCCAGACATCACAAGGAGAAGCTCAGAAAAGGAGAAAATGAAAGAAAAAATTAAAGCGTGTGTGTGTGTATGTGTGTGTGTGTGTGTGTACATAGGTAAATGAGATAAAATGCCAAGGTCATTGCTTTAAGAATACTTCTCTAACTTCAAATTTGAAAAAAAAAAATTACCTGAATTTCACTACTTATGGTCACATCAGATAAGGTAAATACTAAAAAACTGAGGTAAAAATACTCAGTGAAAAAGGATAAGAAATGGTAAAATAACTTCGGCAATGTAAAAAGGAAGTCATGACCTAATGGGGGAAAGCAGAAAACAAACACACCAAAAGTGGAGCGTTTTAGATAAAACCTCAAACTTCAATTTTGCCCTCTGTGAGTTTTGTTGAAAAATCACCAGTGTTAGTTGCTAAACATGATGTGACTAAGAGACTACTGATTATGGTATGTAGGATTACAAATAAGACAAATTCTGTGTGTGTGTGTGTGTGTGTGTAAAACAGGGTGAGAAAAAGTCAATTCAATGTCACAGCATGAATTTAGAATTATACAGAGGTGATAGAGAAACAGAAATGGATGATTTATATTTTTGGCAGAAACTAGAAAAACAGCTATATATGATTACAAATCACATTAGACATAATGAGGCTCAATTAGACAACTATATATAAATATATATATAAACTATATATTTTATATAAATATTTATATAAAATAAATATTTATTTTTTTAAATTAGAAATAACTACAAAGAATGAATTTTATTATTTTCATGCAATTTTGTGTAGTGTTTCTATTATTGTCTGGAATGTTCTTTCCCATTCATTTAAGTAGCTGATCTGTTTTATAAAAAGTCTTCCTGTGTGGTGAAAAGCATCATGCCATCAGACTGTAAAGGTTTTTGTGACCACAGTGTCCACAGGATTAATGATTTCTGCCACCTGGGTTCTAAGGTGTCCATGGAGGTGGTAGCTCTTGGGTCAGCTTATGTCCTGTTTAGAGTCACACCTTGTTACAGAAAGACTGATAGAATTGATGAGCTCTTGGATAAGCTCCACAACAGTGTGCTGATGTAAAAGAAATACATAATATAGTATGGCAAACAAACGGGAAGTGATTTTACCCCAGGTTTGTAAACAAGAGTCTGAGAGACCAGAACTCATATCACCTAAATTTTAAACTATGCCAGTCATTTATTATTTTAATACAAGATGTACAATATACGAGTTTAAAAACTTGAATGATTTCATTAAAACAAACAAACAAAAATAGCCAAAGTAGCCTAAAATGACAAAAATACTTTAATGAGAGATTGTTCCCTAAATATGCTTTGGAATAAGTAGATAAATGCTAAAATGATTGCTATCATGTAACAAGTATATTTAAAACTTTTCTAAAATTAAAGTATCAGGCCAGGTATGGTGGCTCAAGGTTATAATCCCAGCACTCTGAAAGGTCAAAGTGGGCAGATCACTTGAGGCCAGCTGTTCAAAATCAGCCTGGCCAACATGGTAAAAACCTATGTATTTTGGTCTCTGCCAAAAAAAAAAAAAAAAAAAATTAGCCTAGTGTATTAGTCCGTTTTCACACTGCTGATACATACCTGAGACTGGGCAATTTCCAAAGAAAGAGTTCAATGAACTTACAGTTCCATATGGTTAGGGAGGCCTCAAAATCACAGCAGAAAGTGAAAGATACTTTTTACATGGCAGTGTCAAAAGACAGAATGAAAGGGGTTTCCCCTCATAAAACCATCAGATCTCGTGATACTTATTCACTACCACAAGAACAGTATGGGAGAAACTGCCCCACGATTCAATTATCTCCCACAGGGTCCCTCTCAAAACACATGGGAATTATGGGAATACAAGTCAAGATGAAATTTGGGTGGAACACAGAGCCAAACCATATCATTCTGCCTCTGACCCCTCCCAAATCTCATGTCCTCACATTTCAAAACCAATCATGCCTTCCCAACAGTCCCCCAAAGTCTTAGGTAATTTCAGCATTAACTGGAAAGTCCAGAGTCCAAAGTCTCATCTGAGACAAGGCAAATCACTTCTACCTATGAGCAGGTAAAATCAAAAGCAAGTTAGTTACTTTCTAGATACAATGGGGTATGGCACTGGGTAAACACAGCTGTTCCAAATGGGATAAATTGGCTAAAACAAAGGGGCTACAGGTCCCATGCAAGTCTGAAATCCAGTAGGGCAGTCAAGCTCCAAAATCACCTCCTTTGACTTCATGTCTCATGTCCAGGTCACGTCGATGCAAGAGTTGGGGTACCATGATCTTGGGAAGCCTCTCTCCTGGCTGCTTTCATGTTCTTGCATTGAGTGTCTGTGGCTTTTCCAGGCACACTGTGTAAGCCAGGCATCCCCAATCTTTTTACACAGGGGGCCAGTTCACTGTCCCTCAGACCATTGGAGGGCCACCACATACTGTGCTCCTCTCACTGACCACCAATGAAAGAGGTGCCCCTTCCTGAAGTGCGGCCCGCGGGCCGTAGTTTGGGGACGCCTGGTGTAAGCAGTCAGTGGACCTACCATTCTGGGGTCTGAAGAACGGTGGCTCTGTTCTCACAGATACACTAGACAGAGCCCCAGTGGGGACTCTGTATGGGGGCACCAACCCCATATTTGCCTTTCGTACATCCTTAGCAGAGGTTTTCCATGAGGGTCCCACTCCTGCAGTGAATGTCTGCCTGGACATCTCGGTGATTCTATACAACATCTGAAATCTAGACAGAGGGTCCCCAACCTCAATTCTAGACTTCTGTGGACCTGCAGACTCAACACCACATGGAGGCAGCTAAGGCTTGCACCCTCTGAAGCCATGGCCTGAGAAGTACTTTGGACGCTTTGAGCAATGGCTGGAATGGCTCAGATGCAGGGCACCAAGTCCCTAGACTGCACACAGCAGAATGACCCTGGGCCTGGCCCACGAAACCATTTTTTCCTCCTAAGCCTCTGTGCCTGTGATCAGAGGGGCTACCACAGAGGTCTCTAATATGCCCTGGAGACACTTTCTTCCATTGGCTTGTCAATTAAAATTCTACTTCTTGATACTTATGCACATTTCTGCCGCTGTCTTGAATTTCTCCTTAGAAAATGGAATTTCCTTTTCTCTCACATTGTCAGAGTGCAAATTTTCCAAATGTTTATGCTCTGTTTCTGCTTAAAACTGAATACCTTTAACAGAATACAAGTCACCTTTTGAATGCTTTGCTGCTTAGAAATGTCTTCCACCAGATACCCTAAATCATCTCTCAAGTTCAAAGTTTCACAACTCTCCAGGGCACGAGCAAAATGCCTTCAGTCTTTTTGCCAAAACATAACATGATTTGCCTTTGCTTCAGTTCCCAACAAATTCCTTATCTCCATCTGAGACCACCTCAGCCTGGATTTCATTGTCCATATCATTATCAGCATTTTGGTCAAAGCTAGTAAAGAAATCTCTAGGGAGTTCCAAACCGTCCCACCTAGTAGTCCCACCTTCTTCTGAGCCCTTAAATTGTTCCAACCTCTGTCTGTTACCCAGTTCCAAAGTTGCTTCCACATTTTCAGGTATCTTTTCAGCAGCACCCCATCCCAGTACCAATTTACTGTATTAGTCTATTTTCATGCTGTTGATAAAGACATACCTGAGACTGGGCAGTTTACAAAATACAGAGGTTTAATGGACTTATAGTTCCACATGGCTAGGGAGGCCTCACAATCGTGGTGGAAGGTGAAAGGCACTTCTTAGATGGCAGTAGCAAAAGAGAAAATTAGAACCAAGCAGAAGAGGTTTCCCCTTATAAAACCATCAGATCTCATAAAACTTATTCACTACTATGAGAACAGTATAGGAGAAACTGCCACATGATTCAGTTATCTCCCACCAGGTCCCTCTCACAACACATGGGAATTAAGTGAATACAATTCAAGATGAGATTTGGGTGGGGACACAGAGCCAAACCATATCACCAAGTATGGACTACAGCACTCACCTGTAGTCTCAGCTTCTAGGGAGGCTGAGGCACAAGAATTGTTTGAACCAAGGAGGCAGGGGTTGCAAGTGAGTGAGATAGTGCCACTGTATTCTAGGAGCAAAACTGTGTGTGTGTGTCTCTCTCTCTCCCTCTATACATATATACATATATATATATGTATATATATGTATATATATATAGTATGTATATCTCAGAAGTAATTTTTTATATTTGCATTCATTTAGTATAGAGAATTTTCTTTTCAGCTTTGTTCTTCATATTAAAACATTTGACCTTTCTTTGTCATTATGAATTCTTTGTAAATATTACTTGTCACGTCTGTAATGTTCCATTAACTAGGTGGATAATAATTTCTTTAAATTGTCTCTATTATTGGCTATTTAGGTTTATATTTTGCTTTTCTTATTGAAAATAATGCTGTGGCAAGGTATGAGGTTTATTGTTTTATTGTGATATTTTGATAGCAAACTGAAACTATTCATCATATTAATACAGATAAATCTTTGTATGTTTTCCTCTACGATGTCCTCCACTGGTTCTAAACTTGGAAAGTTTTCTGCCATTTTAGAACTGTAATAAGAAGTCACTGCTTTCCAATTTTAGTTTTAAAACATTGAGGTTCCTGTTTTTCTTTTCTTTTCTTTTCTTTTTTGAGACAGTCTTGCTCTGTCACCAGGCGCCAGGCTGGAGTGCAGTGGCATGATCTCGACTCACTGCAACCTCTGCCTCCCGGGTTCAAGCAATTCTCCTGCCTCAGCCTCCCAAGTAGCTGGGACTACAGGCACACACCACCACGCCCAGCTAATTTTTGTATTTTTAGTAGAGATGAGGTTTCACCATGTTGGTCATGATGGTCTCTCTCTCTTAACCTCATGATCCACCTGCCTCTCGGCCTCCCAAAGTGCTGGGATTACAGGCATGAGCCAGCGCACCCAGCCGTTTTTCTTTTACTCTAACAAATCTGTAAATTTTCACAAATTTTGTGAGGTACATATTTAGATAATGTTGTTTTCCTAAATACACAATCAATTTTTCAATAATTGACTTATTGAACAATAATTTTTTCCTACTGATTTATGACATCACTTTATATATATACATGACATCACTTTACATATATATAATATATATATTATAAACTAATATATAATATATATATGTGTGTTAGATACTAACACATCCTATGGGCTTTTTCTGAGGAAAGTAGTTGCACTTTGAAGAGCCACCAATCAATTAAAATATAGCAAGAAAAAATTCAGAATGAGATAATATAGTTTCATGTGTTAACCTGAGAAACTCATTAAACAAGAATCATAATGATAACTCATCTAATTTTGGTAAAAATATTTTCTGGTATTTTCCTGAGTAAGCATTAAGTTGATGAAACATTAATTTTACAAAATGTAAACTCTGGTGATTAGCAGCATCTCATCCTTAGGTTTAATTTCAATTTTAATTTTTATTTCTTGAGATTTAATTCATTCACAATCCTCTCAGGATTCTCATGAGTAATTATAGATACAGTATTAATCACATATTCTGGGTATAAATGGTGTTATAGAAAACGTAATCTGTAAAATAACCACAGTACATTCTGCCATGAGATGTGGATAGATGTAACCACTTTTAATTTGAACACAAGATGGCCAGTAGAGTACGGAGATGAGGGTGCCATTTATTATTCTTTAGAGTGTTATTGGTTTCTCAAATGAAAGTTGTGAGAAAAGTAAAAAGTGTTTCAGTCAGAAATCAAGAAAATGCAAGAAGGGAGAAATAATCCTAGAATAAAATTTAATTTCTGAAACTTTCTAAAAAGTTTAATAACTGATTTCCTTACTTTTCCATTTTCTGGGGAAGAAAAAGCAGCAATAATCATGGAAGAAAAAATGAGAGCAAAAGTTTGTAGCCTACAATTTGTAAATTAGAAATATATAAAAGTAAAATGGTACATTAGCAAAAATATAGTTTTGTATTGACATTTAATTTTAGTAAAATATATGAAGAACATAAGCTTTATGTTTAAACTTCAAGACAATTAGTCATATTAATGATTATAAACAATAAATGATGATTTAAAATTGAATAAACATTTACTTTCCTATACCAATTTCTTGTCTAATTTCAAATATTTTAAAAATTCCTATACATTAGATTATAAGTACATTTGGATTAATCTCTGGGGACTATTTTAATAACCCTCTTAATGCTAGTGTCCCTAACACTAATATTGTCATTTGCCTCCTTGTAATCATCTTTTATTATGCTAACAGAATGATTTATCATTTGCAGATCAGTCACTACCCCTTTTAGTCTACCTTCCAGTACCATCTGTTCCCTAATTTCCTACTTTTATCTCCAGTTCCTGGAAACCTCATTCAGTGAACAGGAATTTCTAAACTCCAAACCCTTTGTTTATCTTTCTACCTGGATTGCTATACTGCAAACCTATGCTCCTGAAGAATTGCTGATGGGATGTAAATTTTTTTTTAAAAGAAGTCATCTAATAGTGCGTTAGAAATAGACACAAGCAAAGAAATATCAACCTTGCTAAATAAGTTGACCCCAAAGTACAAGGACAGTGAAAAAAGAGTCAACTCAGCTTAACCCCAACTGGCATTTACAAGATTAACAATACGGTTTGCAATGCACTTGGAAGGAGACCAACTGGCTTTAAGATAATTAAGTGCTACCATCAAGGAAGGATTATACAGGTGCCAAATAAGGTTGTCTGGGACACCAAATCCCTTCCTATCTTACAATGGCATAAAAACAATGAAGAACTTGAAGAAGTGTGGCCTTAATTGTATTTGTGATACTCTAATTCTGACTGAAGAAAGACTTAAGACAGGACCATAGATGGAGTAAAGACAGCAAACAAAAGAGACACACATTTGTTTAGTATGTAAATCCAAGAATTTCTTGAGGACTCAGACCTTTTCATTCTTCCTCTAGCTCATGTCAAGTTAGTACAGGCAATAAATCACATAGTTGCCTGTCCACATTGTCTTGCCTCTTCTGCAGAAAAGGTACTATAGATGAGGAGAGAAAATGCTTGCCCCTCTTTCTGGCATGCGAAATGAGAGAGATCTTACTGGCATGTTCTTACCAATGCCCAGTAGGGCTTGGTCAACCCAGCAGGGTAAGTGTAATGAAGCCAACTACTCCTATCTCATCCTTAAAGTCCAGCATGAAAACCATTTCCTCTCTGTGGCTTTTGTTTTTTGTTTTTCAAATTTGTCCTCGATTTTCCAAATAGATTTTAATTACTTCTCATATGTTTCTGTAGAACTTTATAGAAGCCCATAATACAACATTTTGCATTATAGACATAACCATACAAAAACACAACTGTTTGAATTCATTAAGGCTGGGGGCTTAGAGTTCCATCTTTTATAGTTCCAATGCCTTGAATATAGTCTGTATTAGAAATATGTTACTTTTGGCTGAATGCAATGGCTCACGCCTGTAATCCTAGCACTTTGGGAGGCCAAGGCAGGTGGATCACCTGAGGTCAGGAGTTCAAGACCAATTTGGCCAACATGGTGAAATCCTGTCTCTGCCAAAAATACAAAAATTAGCTGGGCCTGGCGGCAGGCACTTATAATCCCATCTTTTTGGAAGGCTGAGGAGGGAGAATCGCTGAAACCTGGGAGGCAGAGGCTGCAGTGAGCCAAGATCATGCCACTGCACTCCAGCCTGAGAGCCAAGAGAGAAACTCCATTTAAGAAAAAAAAAAAAAAGTTACTTTCATTGAATTGTTACATTAAGCTATAAAGCCACAATTTTCTAAGTCACATTAAAATTTCTTTATTCTCTCTTTAAAATACTATCTGTTATTTTTTTTTTCATTCTTTTTTTTTTATTATACTTTAAGTTCTGGGGTACATGTGCAGAATGTGTAGGTTTCTTACATAGGTATACACAAGTCATGGTGGTTTGCTGCACCCCATCAACCCGCCATCTACATTAGTATTTCTTTTAATGCTGTCCCTCTGCTAGTCTCCCACCTCCCAACAGGTGTGTGATGTTCCCCTCCCTGTGTCCATGTATTCTCATTGTTTAACTTCCACTTATGAGTGAGTACATGCCATGTTTGGTTTTCTGTTCTTGTGTTACTTTGCTGAGAATGATGGTTTCCATCTTCATCCATGTCCCTACAAAGGGCATAAACTCATCCTTTTTTATGGCTGCATAGTATTCCATGGTGTATATGTGCCACATTTTCTTTATCCGGTCTATCATCAATGAGTATCTGGATTGGTTCCAAGTCTTTGCTATTGTGAACCGTGCTGCCATTAACATACATTTGCATGTGTCTTTATAGTAGAATGATTTATAATACTTCAGGTATATACCCAGTAATGGGATTGCTGGGTCAAATGGTATTTCTGGTTCTAGATCCTTGCGGAATCACCACACTGTCTTCCACAATGGTTGAACTAATTTACACTCCCACCAACAGTGTAAAAATATTCCTATTTCTCCACATCCTCTCCAGCATCAGTTGTTTCCTGACTTATTAATGATCACCATTCTAACTGACGTGAGATGGTATCTCATTGTGGTTTTGATTTGCATTTCTCTAATGACCAGTGATGAGCTTTTTTTCATATGTTTGTTGGCTCCATAAATGTCTTCCATTGATAAGTGTCTGTTCATATCCTCTGACCACTTTTTGATGGGGTTGTTTGGGTTTTTTTTTTAAATTTTTTTAAGTTCTTTGTAGATTCTGGATATTAGCCCTTTGTCAGATGGATAGATTGCAAAAATTTTCTCCCATTCTGTAGGTTGCCTGTTCACTCTGATGATAGTTTCTTTTGATGTGCAGAAGATCTCTAGTTATCTCATTTGTCAATTTTGGCTTTGTTGCCACTGCTTTTGGTGTTTTAGTCATGAAGCCTTTTCCCATGGCCATGACTAGTATTGCCTAGGTTTTCTTCTAGCATTTTTATGCTTTTAGGTCTTACATCTAAGTCTTTAATTCATCTCAAGTTAATTTTTGTATAAGGTATAAGGAAGTGATCCAGTTTCAGTTTTCTGCATATAGCTAGCCAGTTTCCCAACACTATTTATTAAATAGGTAATCCTTTCCCCATTGCTTGTTTTTGTCAGGTTTGTCAAAGATAAGATGGTTGTAGATGTGCGACATTATTTCTGAGGCCTCTGTTCTGTTCCCCGGTCTATATATCTGTTTTGGTACCAGTACTATGCTGTTTTAGTTACTGTAGCCTTGTAGTACACTTGAGGTCAGTTCACGTGATGCCTCCAGCTTTGTTCTTTTTGCTTAGAATTGTCTTGGCTATATGGGCTCTTTATAAATTCCATATGAAATTTAAAGTAGTTTTTTCTAATTCTGTGAAGAAAATCAATGGTAGCTTGATGGGGTTAGCACTAAATCTATAAGTTACTTTGGGCAGTATGGCCATTTGACGATATTGATTCTTCCTATCCATGAGCATGGAATGTTTTCCCACTTTTATGTCATCCCTTATTTCCCTGAGTAGCAGTTTGTAGTTCTCCTTGAAGAGGTCCTTCGCATCACTTGTAAGTTGTATTTCTAGCTATTTTATTCTCTTTGTAGCAATTGTGAATGGGAGTACACTCATGATTTTGCTCTCTGTTTCTCTATTATTGGTGTATAGGAATGTTTGTGAGTTTTGCACATTGATTTTGTATCCTGAGATGTTGCTTATCACCTTGAGGAGATCCCAGGCTGAGATGATGGGTTTTTCTAAATATACAATCATGTCATCTGCAAACAAAGACAATTTGACTTCCTTTTTTCCTATCTGAATACTCTTTATTTATTTTTCTTGCCTGATTGACCTGGCCAGAACTTTTAATACTATGATGAATAGGAGTGGTAAGAGAGGGCAGCCTTGCTTATGCTGGTTTTCAAAGGGAATCTTCCAGTTTTTGCCCATTCAGTATGATATTGGCTCTGGGTCTGTCATAAATAGCTCTTATTATTGTGAGATATGTTCCATTAATACCTAGTTTATTGAGAGTTTTTAGCATGAAGGGGTGCTGAATTTTATCAAAGGCCCAAGCAAACAGGGTCTGGAGTAGACCTCCAGCAAACTCTAGCAGACCTACAGCAGAGGGGCCTGACTGTTAAAAAGAAAACTAGCAAACAGAAAGGAATAATATTCACATCAAAAAGGATATCCATGCAGAGACCCCATTCAAAGGTCACCAACACCAAAGTCCAAAGGAAGATAAATCCACAAAGATGGGGAGAAACCAGTGCAAAAAGGCTGAAAATTTCAAAAACCAGAACACCACTTTTCCTCCAAAGGATCACAACTCCTTGCCAGCAGGGGAACAAAACAGGATGGAGAATGAGTTTGACAAATTGACAGAAGTAGGCTTCAGAAGGTGGTTAATAACAAACTCCTCCGAGCTAAAGGTGCATGTTCTAATACAATGCAAGAAGCTAAGAACCTTGATAAAAGGTTAGACGAGTTGCTAACTAGAATAACTACTTTAGAGAAGAACATAAATTACCTGATGATCCTGAAAAACACAGCACAAGAACTTTGTGAAGTATACACAAGTATCAACAGCTTAATAAATCAAGTCAAAGAAAGAATACCAGAGATCTAAAATCCACTTGATGAAATAAAGCAGGAAGACAAGATCAGAGAGAAAAAAAGTGAAAAGAAATGAACAAAGCCTCCAGAAAATATGGGATTATGTGAAAAGACCAAATCTACATTTGATTGGTGTACCTGAAAGTAATGGGGAGAATGAAACCAAGAGCATGCCTAGGGCTGTTTACATTCCCAAGAAATTCCTGAAAAGGCACTAAGCTCTTACTTCTGCTGCCTTTGAGTTTCTACATAAGCAGATTGAAAGCTAATAAAGAATTGTGAACCACAATACTCAATGTCAAAGATATTCTCTAAAACACACAGAGCCCCTCTATACTCAAAGAACCTTTTGCTTGTTTTGGTTCTGGGCATTTAAGAAAATCTCTATTCAATCATTAGTTGACGACTAAGGTAGTAAAACAGATACTTCAGTGGCCACGTACAACAAAGAATACTGAGTTTACAAAAGTAGTTTAGAAAAGTTACTAAACAAACAAAAATAATAATAATAACTACAACATGCAGCAGCAACAAACCCTGGGGTTAGAGGGAAATCTGATTTCCAGAGTTGCCATATTAAAATATTAAAATGTTCAGTTTTAAACAAAACTTGAGGCATGATAAAAAATAAGAAAATATGGCTCATATGCAGAAATGAAGCAATCAGTAGAAGCTGTCTCAGGGAAAGCCCATACATTGTATTTACCAGGCAAAGATTTTAAACCATCTACTTAAAAATGTTCAAGAGTTAAAGAAATATTTGGCTAAAGAACTAGAAAAAAGCATGAAAATGACATATCAGAAGACACAAATTACAAAAAGTAACCACATAGACACTCTAGAATTGAAAAGTACAACTGCTAAATGAAAAACACATAAAAGAAGATTTGAGCAGATAGAAGAGTCATTGAGCTTTTTGAAAATAAGTCAACGGAGACCATCCATATGAGAAAATAAGTCAATGGGGACCATCCATATGAGGAAAAGAAAGAAAAAGAATAAAGGGAAGTGAACAGAGTCTAAGAGACCTGTAGGAGTCTATGACATGTACCATGATATGCATAATGGAAGTCCAGAAGGAGAGGAGGGAAGGGAAGGGGAGGGGAGGGGAGGAGAGGGGAAGGGAGGGGAGGGGAGGGGAGGGGAGAGGAGAGGAGAAGAGAGAGAAAAGCACAAAAATTGCACTGAAAAAATAGTGACTGAAAATGTCTAAAATTTGTTGAAAAAATATTAATCTACACATGTAAGAAGCTAAACAAACTAAGAAGTATAAACTCAGTGACACATCTAAGATACATCAAAATCAAACTGTTGAAAGCCAGACATATATATATATATATATATATATATATATATATAAATGTATATAATTACATATATATATATATGTATCTATATATTTAAAGCAGTGAAAAAAGTGACTCCTGATGAACAAAGGATATTTGAGAAGCGTAACAGCTAATTTCTCATCAGGAACACTGGAGCACAGGAGGCAGTGGGATAATGTATTCAAAGTTCAGAGAGAAAAATAGTCAATAAAAAATTCTATAGCTAGCAAACATATATTTCAAAAATGAAGGAGAAATTAATGTATTACCGGGTAAATTTTAAAATGAAAACATCACATGCAGACCTGCCCTGCAAGAAATGCTTTTGTCTTTCACACTGATATAAAAGGCAGAAGACAACAGCTTTGTATGAATAAAGAACATCAGTAAATGCAAATATTTAGGTAATATAAAAGGCAGCATTATTTATTTTTATTTGTAACTCCTCTTTTTGTATCTTATTTAAAAGAAAATTGCATAAAACATATGTAAACCTATATATTAATGGACACATGTACAAAGATGTAATTTGTAACAATAATATAGAAGAGGACAAATTGACAGAGTTACAGAACATATTGTATAGTATTGAGATTGATTTCATATTAATATGGGCTTTGAATTTAGCTTTTATAAAGTAAGATGTCATTTTAATCCCCAGGCAATAATTAAGAAAAAAAAGTAGGGCCGGGCGCGGTGGCTCAAGCCTGTAATCCCAGCACTTTGGGAGGTCGAGGCAGGTGGATCACAAGGTCAAGAGATCGAGACCATCCTGGTCAACATGGTGAAACCCCGGCTCTACTAAAAATACAAAAAATTAGCTGGGCATGGTGGCTCGTGCCTGTAATCCAAGCTACTCAGGAGGCAGAGGCAGGAGAATTGCCTGAACCCAGGAGGCGGAGGTTGCGGTGAGCCGAGATCGCGCCATTGCACTCCAGCCTGGGTAACAAGAGCGAAACTCCATCTCAAAAAAAAAAAAAAAAAAAAAAAGTAGTAAAAAATCCAAGAGAATTAGGAAAGCATACTAGACATATTCATTTAACACAGAAAAGAAGTATTGGAGGAAGTAATGAATAAAAAAGATATAAGACAAAAAGAAAACAAATGGCAAAATGGCAGAAGTACATCCTGAGAGGCTAAAGAAAATGTGGTACATATACACCACGGAATAGTATGCATCCGTAAAAAAGAACAAGATTATGTTCTTTGCGCATGGATGGAGCTGGAGGCCATTATCCTTAGCGAACTAATGCAGGAACAGAAAACCAAATACCACATGTTCTTGCATACAAGTGAGAGCTAAATGATGAGAACACTGGACACGTACATGGGAACAACACACATTGGGGCCTATCTCTCCGTCAACCAAAACTTTAGTCGGGCACTTTGAGTCATCTGCTTGAGTAGGTCCTACCTGGGTTTCCCTCTCTGACCTTACAGAATCCAGTTTAAGCAAGAATCCTGCTACATCAGTTTAGTGAAAACCCTCCACCCTTGGTATCTAACCACCCTCTTTACCTGATATCACCCTGGCTTACTTTCAGCAAGAATTCTATTGAGTCTTTATAGCAAAAGTTCCTTTAACCCTGATGTTTTACTGATTTTTCATCCATGCCCACCCTGTTCTTTGGCTATAAATCCCTACTTGTTCCTGTTGGACTTGAAATTTAGTTCAATCTCTCTCCCTGATGGTAGGACTCCATTGCAGTGGCCCCTGTGTCTATCACCTTTGTCCCAACCAAGCTTACCATCCTTAAGAAATGCCAAGAATTATTTTTCCTTTAACATTATATTAACACATATACATGTAATTTATTTTTAACTGTAGTATTCCACTGTATCATTGTGTAACGCTTAGGTTACTCCCTTACTATGGACCATTTAAATTGTTTCCAAATTTTCAGTATAACAGCATCGTAATAAACATCAGCATCTAGCTTCACTATTGATATGTCAGTATTTCTCTAATGTGGCATTCCACAAACTTTTTGGTCTGGGACCTTTTTGCACTCTTAGAAATTATTGAGAATGCCAAAGAGTGTTGTCTACATGGATTATATTTATCAATATTTACAGCATTAGAAGCTAAAATAGAAATTTTAAAAATATTTATTAATCTGTTTTTAAAATAAGCCCATTATATCTGAACATAGGTAATATATTTTATTAAAATAACTATTTTACAAAAAATATGTAATTTTTTACATTTTTACAAATCTCTCTCACTAATGCCCTAGAGCAAAATTGGATCATAATATTTGCTTCTGCGTTCACCCTGTAGTGATATGCATCTTTGTTTGAAAGAAATCCTGATTCACACAGATGTCTTGTTGGAAAAGAGAAGTAGATTTCATTAGCCTTTTTTGATAATTTTAGATATTCTTTGATACTATATGAAGTGTTATTTCTAAAAGATTCATTACAATATAAATTTGAAATCATAACAATAAACTTTTTATATACTGTTTTTAAAAAATTTATTAGTCTATCTTGCATGTTGAATTGATCTGTGCCTGATTTTCTAACATCATACATTAATTATTTGGAAAATACTGGTTCACAGTTTGCAGATCTTCCAAATGAGGACATATTTCATTTATATAATATTTTAAAATCATATTTCTTAGTATCACACAAGCTTCATCAGGAAATTTATACTAGCAGCTGCTAATCTTGCAGTAGCTAATACATCCTTAGCAAAATTCTAACTTTTGACCTGGGCATGACGGCTCATGCCTGTAATTACAGCACTTTTGGAGGCTGAGGCACAATGATCACTTGAGGTCAGGCATTTGAGACCAGCCCGACCAACACAATGACAACCTGTCTCTACTAAAAATACAAAAATTAGTCAGGCGTGGTGCACACACCTGTAATTCCGGGTACCTGGGAGGCTGAGACAGTAGAACTGCTTGAACCCAGGAGTTAGAGCTGCTTGACAGTTAGAACTGCTTGAACCCAGTGAGCCAAGATCTTGCCACTGCACTCCAGCCTGGGCAACATAGTGAGACCCCATGTCAAAAACGAAATACTAATTTTTGCCTAGAAGCTTAGATTTTTATTGTTATCATTGGTACAAATATAATCAAAGTTTTTCTTGAAATGACAAATTCACTTTGTTCATTTTCATGTCTGCTATGTATCCTCCTCAGTAAGTGTAGTTTGTCCGTCATTCTTTCAAGTAAAAATAGTGTCCCATAAATAAAAACAGCTAATTCAGCTCATAACTTAATTACACAAATGTTCTTTACTCTTTAGTATACAACAGAATAGTTCATGCTTAACTGCAATTTTGTCACACAGAATATTTTAAAATGTGCATTCAAGACTCAAGATGTAAGAAACTTAATAATTGTTACTAATTTATGAAGGATATTTGTAAGTCAAACTATTTTTGAACTGCAAGTGCACAGTGGTGAAGAACTTGAACTGTAGTATACTTCAGTGCTTCTGCCTTGATTTGTGCTAAGGCCTGTTTTTTTTTTCTTTTTATTTTTTTTATCTTCCATTGCTTTAAACCATCAGTGCAAATGTCAACTCAGAAAAAGACAAATATGGTCTTCATATTATAATAAAAGTAATTTTGACTTGCAGACAGTCTACAAGGATCTCAGCATTCCCCAGGGGTCTGTGAACCACAATTAGAATACCACTGCTCTAAGATATATACATAGAAAAGGAATCAGTGGGATAAAGAATGAGAGCATGGTCAGCGTTCTGAGACTTACTAAACTGATGTCTATGTTTCTAGCAGCCATGCTTGAATATTCCCTTTTTCTGTCCATCCTTGGCAACCGTTGGTTTTTTAACACATTTAAGAATTTTGATGGCCAGGCGCGGTGGCTCAAGCCTGTAATCCCAGCACTTTGGGAGGCCGAGGCGGGTGGATCACGAGGTCAAGAGATCGAGACCATCCTGGTCAACATGGTGAAACCCCGTCTCTACTAAAAATACAAAAAATTAGCTGGGCATGGTGGTGCGTGCCTGTAATCCCAGCTACTCAGGAGGCTGAGGCAGGAGAATTGCCTGAACCCAGGAGGCGGAGGTTGCGGTGAGCCGAGATTGCGCCATTGCACTCCAGCCTGGGTAACGAGAGCGAAACTCCATCTCAAAAAAAAAAAAAGAATTTTGGCCATGCTCTGGGGCTGTACTAATGACTATGCTGTTCATTTTATTTTATTTTATTTTTTGAGACAGAATTTCACTCTTGTTGCTCAGGCTGGAGTGCAGTGGTAGACTCTCAGCTCACTGCAACCTCTGCCTCCTGGGTTCAAGTGATTCCCCTGTCTTAGCCTCCTGAGTAGCTAGGATTACAGGTATCTACCACCACACCTGGCTACTTTTTGTATTTTTAGTAGAGACAGGGATTCGCCGTGTTGGCCAGGCTGGTCTGGAACTCCTGGTCTCAGGTGATCTGCCTGCCTCAGCCTCCCAAAATGCTGGGGAAAAGAGAGAGAGAAAGAGAGAGAGAGAGAGAGAGAGAGAGAGACTGACTGGGTAGCTTCTGTGAATTTTGTACATACAAATCCTTTACCCATTTTCCTTTCTTGTCTTTTTAAAATTTATCTTTAGTGTTTAGTATATGCTTTTGTTACCTCTGATCTTTCGTATGTTTTCTATTTTCCTAATAGAAATATATTCTCCTAATTCTTTAGTCTTTACATTTTCATTTTACAGGCTTTTCTTTATTTCATAGAAGTTTTCATCTCTGATTTGACTACATTTATTAGTCTTTCATATATAATTTTTGTTTTGTGAGACTCATTTAAAAATTCTTCAAAAGCCAAGTTCATAAACATAATTCTTTTACATTTTCTTCTAATAATTTTTTGTTTTACATATTTAGTTTGTTCAACCACTTAAATATACATAGTAAATGAGCCTTCTAATTATATCATCTACACTGCCTATATACCTAATTTTTTTTGTCCACTCACTGTATTGGTTTTTGTTGAGAGAAATGTTGAAATCTTCTAATATTACTGGGAATTTCTTTCTTCAATTCAGTCAGCTATTTATGTAGTTCAAGTCTTTCTGTTCGGTGCATATAAATGAATGATTCTTGTATCTTCTTGTAAAAATTCTTCTTTCTAACATCATGTGATGTTCCTTTTCATTCCTGATAAAACTTCTGGAAAGTATTATTTCTTCACCCATTTATTTCAGTTAATATTTGCCTGATGTATTTTTCCATTTGCTTTACTTTCAATCTAATTATTTTTTCGTTCATTTATGTATGTGTTTGTTTTAGTGGTTTTTATTTACTAGGCATCAAGGACTATCCCAAGTGCTTTACAAGTATCTCCTGAATCTTACATCATTATTTAGAAGTATTTTTTGTAGCCGACTTTCAAGATGGCCGCCTAAGAACAGCTCAGGACTTCAGCTCCCAGTGAAAGTGCAGAGGGTGAGTGGACGCCGCATTTCCAGACGAACTCTTATTGCCCACAGACCAGGAGATACCCAGACAGAGGGGTCGCCAGCGTCGCAGTCCCAGCCGGTGCGGCTGTTTTGGCCCCCGCGGGGCTGATTCCGCCCGCGCGGCTGCTGTGACCACTCCCTGTTGCTGCAGTTCTCCGTACAAAAGCCACTGGTCTGGGAGCCCTCTTAGCTGGCGAGCAGAGCCCTGAGACGGCAGAGTGGGCCATTCATCTGAAATAGCGAGTCAGGCCAGGAGATTCCTAGGCAAAAAATCCGCCAGGAGCCGGCGCCGCAGTTCGAGCCGACTCCGTGAGTCGCAGCACGGGAGATCCCGGCGCCTTTTCAACAAGCGACCGGAACGCGGGGTCGTTCAACTTAAAAGAAAAGACTCTGAGTCAGGGAGCCAGGTGATCAGGCTCGGTTGGTCCCACCCCTCCACCCCCAACAACAACGAAAACAAAAACAGTAATTGGAAACCCTCTGGGTTGAGCCCTTCGAACCAAGCACAGCTGAACCGGGACGGTCCGGCTCCGTGGGGGAGGGGCTTCCGCCATTACTGAGACTCTCCACCGCTACGGAGGCAGGCTGCCGTTGCCGAGGCAACCCGCCGTTGCCGAGGCAACCTGCCACAACAGAGAGAGTCCGCCATAACAGAGGCGGGGCCACCATTGCCCAGACAGTTCTAACTACGCCCATATAAAAAGGACTACAGGGAAGAGCTCAGGGCAGCTGGGCGGAGCCCACAGCAGCTCAGCAAAGCCCCTGAGGGCAGGCAGAGGCTAGGCGTGCTGCTAGCTGGGCGGGTCCGACCTGAAAAAAAAAATCAAAAAAGGCAGTAGTGCAACGGAAACGCATAAAGCTCCAACTCCCTGGGACAGAGACAGACAACAGATGGATAAACCCACAAAAATGGGTAGAAACCAGCGTAAAAAGGATGAAAACTCCCGAAACCAGCACACCTCTCCTCCTAAAAGTGATCACAACTCCTCACCAGCAAGGGAACCAGACCGGATGGAGAAGGAGGGTGATGAAATGACAGAATCAGACTTCAGAAGATGGGTAGTAAGAAACTACAATGAGCTAAAAGAACATGTTCTAACCCATCGCAAAGAAAATAGGAACCTTGAAAAAAGATTGGATGAACTGCTGACGAGAATGGACAGCATAGAGAGGAGAATAAGCGAATTGATGGAGCTGAAAAACGCAACACGAGAACTTCGTGAAGCATGCACAAGCTTCAACAGCCGAATTGACCAAGCAGAAGAAAGGATATCAGAGGTCGAAGACCAACTCAATGAAATAAAAAGAGAAGGCAAGAACAGAGAAAAAAGCGCAAAAAGGAATGAACAAAATCTTCAAGAAATGTGGGACTATGTGAAAAGACCTAATCTACGTCTGATAGGTGTACCTGAATGTGATGAAGAGAATGAATCCAAGCTGGAAAATACTCTTCAGGATATTATCCAGGAAAACTTCCCCAACCTAGCAAGGCAGACCAATATTCAAATCCAGGAAATACAGAGAACACCACAGAGATATTCCTCAAGAAGAGCAACCCCAAGGCACATAATCGTCAGATTCACCAGGGTTGAAATGAAAGAGAAAATGCTAAGGGCAGCCAGAGAGAAAGGTCGGGTTACCCACAAAGGGAAGCCCATTAGACTCACAGCAGATCTCTCAGCAGAAACCCTACAAGCCAGAAGAGACTGGGGGCCAATATTCAACATCCTTAAAGAAAAGAACTTTCAACCCAGAATCTCCTATCCAGCCAAACTCAGCTTCATAAGTGAAGGAAAAATAAAATCCTTTGTGAACAAGCAAGCACTCAGAGATTTCATCACCACCAAACCTGCTCTACAAGAACTCCTGAAAGAGGCTCTACACATATAAAGGAACAACCAGTACCAGCCACTCCAAAAACACACCAAATGGTAAAAAAGCAGCAACACAATCAAGAATCTGCATCAACTAACCAACAAAACAGCCAGGTAGCATCAAAATGACAGCATCAAATTCACACATAACAATACTATCCCTAAATGTCAATGGACTAAATGCCCCAATCAAAAGACACAGACTGGCAAATTGGATAAAAAGCCAAAACCCATCAGTGTGCTGTATCCAGGAAACCCATCTTACATGCAAGGATACACAAAGGCTCAAAATAAAGGGATGGAGGAAGATCTACCAAGCAAATGGAGAGCAAAAAAAGGCAGGAGTTGCAATTCTCATCTCTGATAAAATAGACTTTAAAGCAACAAAGATCAAAAGAGACAAAGAAGGACATTACATAATGGTAAAAAAATCACAAGCATTCCTATACACCAGTAATAGACTTCAAGAGAGCCAAATCAAGAACGAACTGCCATTCACAATTGCTACAAAGAGAATAAAGTACCTAGGAATACAACTAACAAGGAACGTAAAGGACCTCTTCAAGGAGAACTACAAGCCATTGCTCAACGAAATAAGAGAGGATACAAACAGATGGAGAAACATTCCATGTTCATGGTTAGGAAGAATCAACATCGTGAAAATGGCCATACTGCCCAAAGTAATTTACAGATTCAACGCTATTCCCATCAAGCTACCAATGACCTTCTTCACAGAACTGGAAAAAAACACCTTAAACTTCATATGGAACCAAAAGAGAGCCCGCATAGCCAAGTCAATTCTAAGCAAAAAGAACAAAGCGGGAGGCATCACACTACCGGACTTCAAACTATACTACAAGGCTACAGTAATCAAAACAGCATGGTACTGGTACCAAAACAGAGATATAGACCAATGGAACAGAACAGAGGCCTCACAGGAAATACAACATACCCACAACCATCTGATCTTCGACAAACCTGACAAAAACAAGCAATGGGGAAAGGACTCCCTGTTTAATAAATGGTGTTGGGAAAACTGGCTAGCCATGTGCAGAAAGCAGAAACAGGACCCCTTCCTGACACCTTACACCAAAATTAACTCCAGATGGATTAAAGACTTAAACATCAGACCTAATACCATAAAAACCTTAGAAGAAAATCTAGGCAAAACCATTCAGGACATAGGTGTAGGCAAGGACTTCATGACCAAAACGCCAAAAGCAATGGCAACAAAAGCCAAAATAGACAAATGGGACCTAATCAAACTCCACAGCTTCTGCACGGCAAAAGAAACAGTCAGTAGAGTGAATCGGCAACCAACAGAATGGGAAAAAATTTTTGCAGTCTACCCATCTGACAAGGGGCTGATATCCAGAATTTACAAAGAACTAAAGCAGATCTACAAGAAAAAAACAAACAAGCCCATTCAAAAATGGGCGAAGGATATGAACAGATACTTTACAAAAGAAGACATACAGGAGGCCAACAAACATATGAAAAAATGCTCATCATCACTGGTCATCAGAGAAATGCAAATCAAAACCACATTGAGATACCATCTCACACCAGTTAGAATGGCGATCATTAAAAAATCGGGAAACAACAGATGCTGGAGAGGATGTGGAGAAATAGGAACACTTTTACACTGTTGGTGGGAATGTAAATTAATTCAACCATTGTGGAAGACAGTGTGGCGATTCCTCAAGGACCTAAAAATAGAAATCCCATTTGACCCAGCAATCCCATTACTGGGTATATATCCAAAGGATTATAAATCATTCTACTACAAGGACACGTGCACACGAATGTTCATTGCAGCACTGTTTACAATAGCAAAGACCTGGAACCAACCCAAATGCCCAACGATGATAGACTGGATAGGGAAAATGTGGTACATATACACCATGGAATATTATGCAGCCATCAAAAACGATGAGTTCACGTCCTTTGTAGGGACATGGATGAACCTGGAAACCATCATTCTCAGCAAACTGACACAAGAGCAGAAAATCAAACACCGTATATTCTCGCTCATAGGCGGGTGTTGAACAATGAGAACACATGGACACAGGGAGGGGAGCACTACACACTGGGGTCTGTTGGGGGGAAATGGGGGAGGGGCGGGGGGTGGGGAGGTGGGAAGAGATAGCATGGGGAGAAATGACAGATACAGGTGAGGGGACGGAAGGCAGCAAAGCACACTGCCATGTGTGTACCTATGCAACAATCTTGCATGTTCATCACATGTACCCCAAAACCTAAAATGCAATAAAAAAAAAAAAAAAAAAAAAAAAAAAAAAAAAAACAAAGTCAAAGATCAATCACTCCAGTGGAAGTTTGAAAGAATTCCTCTCATTGGACAAGAACATGAATGGGGCAGGAATAACTCCAAGGTTAAAAACCCACAGCTCCTTACCTTTATGGATTCTTCCTTGGATCCCCTCTCACTGCAACGTGGGAGCTCTCTTTCTCCTTCTCTCCCTCTCTGCCTAATAAATCTCTCTCTGCTAAAAAAAAAAAAAAAAAAAAAAAAAAAAGAAGTATTTTTTGTAAATGGCATATAGATGAATTATATTTCTTTATCTCAATCTGATACTCTGCTTTATAATATATAATTTTAATCTCTTAATAGATATTGTAATATTGACAACAGGAAACTCATTTCTAGCATTGCATTATGGGCTTTTGATGCTATTCCTTGGAATTTTTCTTTTTTATTGCTTTCTACTGGAATAATAAATTTGTCTTTATTCTCATCTATCCCAGCTAATTCAAAAGACATAGATGGTAGTTCTATTACTTAACACTTTAACATATATATGAATCTTTGAAAACATTCCCTGTATTGGGAGTATTGAGCATATTATGAGTCCCTTCTCTTTCAAGTTGACGTGTGAAGCCTCAACTCCAGGCCACCCATGCTCTTCTGGTGCCAGTATATTACTCAGGCTTCACTAATCAGATCTTCCACTGCAAGTCTTCAATTCAGAAGAAACCAGTAGGAAGGTGATATAGTTGCTGTGTCCTCACCTAAATCTCATCTTGAACTGTAGCTTCCATAATTCCCATGTGTTGTGGGAGGGACCCTGTGAGAGTTAATTGAATCATGGGGTAGTTTCCTACATACCGTTCTCATGGTAGTAAGTAAGTCTCACAAGATCTGATGGTTTTATAAGGGGAACTCCCTTTCACTTGGTTCTCATTTTCTCTCTTGCCACTGCCGTGTAAGATATGCCATTCACCTTTTGCCATGATTGTGAGGCCTCCCCAGCCACATGGAACCGTGAGTCCATTAAATCTCTTTTTCTTTATAAATTACTCAGTCTTGGGTATGTCTTAATCAGCAGAGTGAAAATGGTGCAACTAATAGAGTAAATTGGTATGAGTAGAGTAGGGTGCTGCTGTAAAGATTCCCAAAAATGTGGAAGTGACTTTGAAACTGTATAATAAGCAGATGTTGGAACAGTTTGGAGGGCTCAGAAGAAGACAGAAAATATGGGACATTTTGAAACTTCATAGAAACTTGTTGGATGACTTTGACCAAAATGCAGATAGTGATATGAACAATGAAATCCCGCCTGACATGATCTCAGATAGAGACGAGGAATTGTTGGGAACTGAAGCAAAGGTGACTCTTGTTATGTTTTAGCAAAGAGACTGGCAGCATTTTGCCCCTTCCCTAGAGATTTGTGGAAATTGGAACTTGAGAGAGATGATTTAGGGTATCTGGCAGAAGAAATATCTAAGCAGAAAATCATTCAAGAGGTGACTTGGGTACTGCGAAAAGTATTCTGTTTTAAAAGAGAAACAGAACATAAATGTTTGGAAAATTTGCAACCTGATGATGTGATAAGAAAACAAAAACCCATTTCCTGAGGAGAAATTCAAGCTAGCTGCAGAAATTTGGATAAGTAATAGAAGCCAAATGTTAATCAGTGAGACAATGGGTAAAATGTGTCCCAGGTATGTCAGGGACCTTTGCAGCAGGCCCTGCTATCACAGGCCTGGAGACTTAGGAGAACAAAATGGTTTCCTGGGCCAGGCCTGCAGCCCCACTGCTCTGTGCAACCTAGGGACTTGGTGCCCTGCATCTCAGTTACTCCATCCATTGCTAAAAAAGGCTAAGGTACAGCTTGGGCCATGGCATCAGAGGGTGCAAGCCCCAAGCCTTGGCAATTTCCATGTGGTGTTCAGCCTGCAGGTACACAAAAATCAAGAATTGAGGTTTGGGAACCTGAACCTAGATTTCAGAGAATATACAGAAATATCTGGACATCCAGGCAGTGATTTGCTGCAGGAATGGGGTGCTCATAGAGAACCTCTGCTAGGGCAGTGCAGAAGGAAAATATGGGGTACAAGCCCCCACACAGAGTCCCCACTGTGATACTGCCTAGTGCAGGTGTGAGAAGAGGGCTACCATCCTCCAGACCTCAGTATGACAGATCCACCAACAGCTTGCTCTGTGCGTGTGGACAAGCCACAGACACTCAACATTAGACAGTCAAAACAGCCAGGAGGGGGCCTATACCCTGTAAAGCCATAGAGGCAGAGCTGCCCAAGTCTGTGGGAGCCCACCTCTTGCATCAGCGTGACCTGGATGTGAGACATGGAGTCAAAGGAGATGATTTTGGAACTTTAAGATAGACTGCCATAATGGATTTCAGACTTGCATGTGGCCTGTATCCCCTACGTTTTGGCCAATTTCTCCCATTTGGAATGGCTGTATTTACCTAATGTCTGTATTCCAATTGTATTTAGGAAATAACTAGTTCACTTTTGATTTTACAGGTTCATTAGCAGAAGGGTCTTGCCTTGTCTCAGATGAGACTTTGGACTGTGGACTTTTGAGTTAATGCTAAAATGAGTGAAGACTTTGGGGTACTGTTGGGAAGGCATGATTGGTTTTGAAATGTGAGGGCATGAGATTTCGGAGGAGGTGGGGCAGAATGATATGGTTTGGCTGTGTCCCCACCCAAATCTCATCTTGAATTATAGCTCTTGTAACTCCCGTATGTTGTGGGAAGGACCCACTGGGAGTTGACTGGATCATGGGGGCAGTTTTCCCATACTGTTCTTGTGGTAGTGAATAAGTCTCATGAGATCTGATGATTTTCTAAGGGAAAACCCCTTTTGTGTGTCCTCATTTTCTTACTTGCCACCACCATGTAAGTGGCCACCACCACTTTCTGCCATGATTGTGAGGCCTTCCCAGCCACATGGAACTGTGAGTCCATTAAACCTCTTTTTCCTTATAAATTACTCAGGTATGTCTTTATCGGCAGTGTGAAAACAGACTGATACAGAGAGAATGGTCTCTTAAGGGTAATTTAGAGCCTATTAGCCACATAGGTCATGATAATGATTACATTTATAGACATTCTAGTGCCTTAATGTCAGCACAGATTTTATGATGAGTTTCGATATGCATGCATTCCAGAGATGCATAGAAATTCTAGTTTCTTACAAATTTTCAGGAAAGAAACCTGGAATCAGATGCCTACGTTAGATAATAAAAAAGTCTAATTACTTCTGAATTCCTCAGATAAAGAGTTTTGTCTCTGGATGGCCTGCTTGTTGGTCACCATGTAATCTTCGTGCTACTCACTTGAATTCTAAGCAATATTAAGAATCTGAAGTTTTTATCTTCATTAACTTTGATCATAAATAATTTAACATTTCAGTTCTATCTTAATAATCTTCAAGTTAATCAATATTATTACTTTATTTAGTTAAAGTTTATTAGACTTGATCGTTTCCTAAAAAATAATTCTTCTTTGTGGGTCTAATCACTTTCTTCTGGAAATATATATTGTAAGTAATTTTTTAAAGTCCACTGTTAATCATTCCTCCCAGTGTTTATTTATCTGAAAGTGATTTTATTTGGCCTCGTTTTTTCTTGAAATTTTAGCTGGATATAGAATTTGGATTATAAACCATTTTCCCTATAGATCTTTTGGTATAATTATATTACCCTCTTGCTAGTTCAGTTCAAGTTTGGATGCCTGTCTTTTGACTAACTGTTGCTCTTTAAGGAAATCTCCTTTTCTGATATTACTTTTAAGATTTTCTCTCAGTTCTATGTTATGAAGAGATTGAGTCTAAGGGTACATTCACTTTTATTACACTCAGGACTAATTATGCTGTTTAAATACATCTATTCATACTTTTTTTTCAACCTTGGAAAATAATTATATTATTATTTCCCCTTCTCTCTGTTTTGTCTGCTAAGAAATTCCATTAACATATATTGGACTTTCTCTATGTTTCCTTCTTATATGTTCATCTCTCTATTTATTTATTATCTTGTTTATTCGCTGTGTTCTGCTTTCTGAATAATTTCCTAAGCGCTGTGTACCTCTTCACAAATTCTTTGTTCATTTGTGCTTAAATTGCTGTTTATTCATTGAAATTTTATTCTATAAATTATGTTTTCCCACTTCTGAAAATAGTTTGTGTTTTGTCCATGGAGTCATATGTCTTTCTATGTTTTTAATCCACTTTTATAACATTCATCTTTTTACGTACATCTACTTTATGGTCTTTATTATGAGTTTAATTGTGCTATTTTCTCTGATTACTTTCTTTTGTTTAAAGTGAATTTTAAAAATGCATTTTGTGATAATAGATAGTGAGCTCATCGTTAGCAGGGTTATACCAGGTAAGACCTTACTAGACATGTTAGGGTGTAGCTTTCCAGAGCACTTCTAGATGTAATTGGTATGGATGGTCCAAGGGTATTGTAAGACTGAGATAGTTTAAGTGGGTTAATTTCTCTTAGATTGGAGATTCCTCATTAAGATTTTTTAATTAGGCCCTAGGTTACAATATATTACAGGAGACTTCTCTCTTGCCTCTCCCCAAGTAGAACCCTCACATCATGGACAAACTTCCTCAATGCCTTTCTGAGACAGCAATGGGTGGTCTTAAAGCTGTTCTTTTCTACCAAGGGTACACTCATTCAAAGACCTCAGCTCTGTTTTCCAGTTAAAGTCTCAATCTTTACTGACCAAGTCCTCATCTTCTGTCTCCTGTAGCAAGTTAATCTTCGGAAACCATATCCTGCTTCTTTGGATTGCTTCTAAAACACTTTGCTTATCCTCATACTCAGTTCAATTTCTTTTGTTTTTGGCCTCTGGAGATAATCTTACTTATGAGTTCTGTTATGTATTTTTTTAAAAAGTTCGCTGTGTTTATCTGAAATACATTGTTGTTTTACTATAGCGTTTTAAAAATATTATCTAGCACTAACTCTTAAATACATAAAATTATGGTTATTTTTAGTCAACTATTAATCTGATTTGTAAACATTTTCCAAACGTCCATGCTTATCATTGTTTTTAAATCCCATTTCTTCCCTATTCTTTTTTGCAAAGTATATTAATTATTGTAAAATCTTAGAATTTGTAGAAAATCTATTCTTTTAGGTGTGAAAAAAAGTAGTCATTATTTTGCCTTTACTCTTGAATGACAGTTTAACTGCATATTTAATTCTAACTAGACAGTTTATTTTTCCTCAATACTTTAAAGATATTCCTTCACTGTTTTCTGGCATCTATTGTTGCTAATAAAAATCTCCCATCTTGTAATTGTGTGTTTACTATATAATTGCAAGAGAAATCAAGATATAAGGCTGCATTCATAGTGTAATTCCATGTTTCAAAAACATATTTATAAGAATTATTTAGTATCTAATACTTAAAAACCAATAGTAAGAGTTCAGCGAGTAAGAAATAACTCTTATGTAAATTAATCTGTTTCCAAGTTTTGGTTGTAAGTATTGGATATTCATGTCTCTTTCTGGAAGCCAATTTAACAATATATCAAGGCTTTCAAAAAGCTCAATCCAATATTTCATTTTAAGCAATACAGAGAGACCTTCATTTATAAAATTATTCATTGCTTGACTTTATGTCAAAAAATGAAAATAAAAGTTCAAAATATTTTAATAGAATATTATGCAGTCATTAAAATTATACTCTTGAAGAATTAATTATATGTAAAGTCACATACTATGCTTTTTTTAAATTAAAAGTATCAAACAACATATTATGATTACATAGTGTTAAGGAATAAGCATACATATATGTCTATACATATACCTCTGCCATTTGTTAAGAATACCTTGTTCTGAAGCCTGGGATTGTATGTAACATTCGTTTCTTTACAATTTTTAAACAATTTTCTAAGTTCTAAGTTATATACAGCAAAGAAGTAATGTTTCTATAATTTCAAACAAAATGAAAAGTTATTAAAATGCATGCACATCATAACCCTTGTTACTAGGTAACTTAGAATACAACATTGTTGATCACAGCTTGGAAGTGTGGCAATAGGAATGCAGTCTGTCCACAGATTTTTTTTTTTTCTCACACCCAGAAGAATGCAGGCTAGCCTTGTGCCTTGACGGTTTTTCTACCAATGCTAGAAGTACATGGCTCAGTAAGTGCCCCCTTTCCATATACAGCCTCCTGAATCATTGTGTCACCCTTCCTTGTTCCAGGCTACCTTGCTTCCTTGTTTAATGTGTTCTTCACTCTCCCAATTACATAACTGGTACGTTACCTTCTACTTTTGGAGTAGACAGTAGACCCTATTGTCTCTGCTCTGGTCACATTCCTGTCCGTGGCTAAGACTGCCCATGGCTAGGTGGCTGGTCTTTACGTTGCCGATTCTTCTGTTTCACAAATTACCGAAGGCAATCCCTCTCCTAACTAACCAGGCTCTATATGGCACCCTTGTCAGTTTCGATTCCCATTTGTATCCTTTCTCTCCCATCCCTTGTCTTTTCAGCTGCTACTATTATAGAATGATATACTATGCATAAAACCAAGTTATCAACCATTTTTAATTAAATGTTTTAACAATTAAACTGAAGAAAAAATACTTCATGTTTCTATACTTTTTTTTTTTTTTTTTTTTGAGACAGAGTTTCACTTTTTTGTTACCCAGGCTGGAGTGCAATGGCGCGATCTCGGCTTACCGCAACCCCCGCCTCCTAGGTTCAGGCAATTCTCCTGCCTCAGCCTCCTGAGTAGCTAGGATTACAGGCACGTGCCACCATGCCCAGCTAATTTTTATATTTTTAGTAGAGACGGGGTTTCACCATGTTGACCAGGATGGTCTTGATCTCTTGACCTCGTGATCCACCCGCCTCGGCCTCCCAAAGTGCTGGGATTACAGGCTTGAGCCACCGCGCCCGGCCTATACTTTTAAAGTATAACATCTTAAATTTTGAAAGAGCTTTATCTTCAGTGAAATATATAAATGGGTGAAAGATTTCATTTCTATTAACATTATGAAACGTCCCATTTCTCTTTTTGCCAAGGTGAACTGATATAATGCAGGATTTTTTTCTTTTCAAGAGAAGACAAGCAACTTTATAAGAAACCTTAAGGGAGAGAGACACAGAAAAAAAAAAAAACTTCTTGTATAACAAGTACAGGTTAGGTAACTGGCATTTTTACATGAGGATTTTTGGCTCAATAGAAGGATGAGAATTTTACAGCCCCAAATAGCAGTCAGAAATCCTTCAGACTGACAGGGACGCATTTGAATATTAGGGATTCTGAATGATTTCTTTTTTAAAACTAGGCAAAATTGAATTCTGATATCTCTTTTTTAAAATTAATCTGTCCTGAGAGAATATCAAATAATTGTACCCCAACTACATAAAATTCTCAGTATTCTACATCTCCTTTTCAAAAACCGCATTATTTTGATACTAATGATAAGAATTGAGTTTTCAAACTTAAATTTATATTTTGGCCTTGGAATTTCAAGATGTTTCTTTAGAAGGGAATTTTAATATTTGTCCTGGCTTCCTTACAGTGTTACTGTGAGGGGAAGAATCAGATAAAGTATATAAAAGTGCATTGTATGCTTTCAAGCAGTCTCTGGATCCATGATTAATATCCAGATAGCACATCCTTGCTTATGAAATTTTGTGTAACAAAAAATACCTCCTACATGTCCAACCACATCTTGGCCAATACTGTATTCAAGCACCTGGCTCAAATACTCAGTCACTGAATTTTTTACCAGAAATATTCTCTTTCCTTTCATGGCTCAAGCAGGTTCACCTTTAGGTGTCACTTTTCTGCTTCCCAAGTAGTAGAAGAGCTGGTAATAGCAATGCCCAAGGCACCAGTATCACCTTATAATTTGCCTCTTGATGATACTAGTCATTTTGAAAATAACAGTTGATTTTTGAGTGTGTTCCCTGTGCTTTAGGCACAGTACCAACACTTTTACAGGCATTATTTTATTTAATACTCAGAAATAACTTATAAGGTTGATATAATTACCCAACTTTAGTGAGATAATACTAAAATTCAGGGAAGTTCATTCATTTAATCAGTTTGTACTGAGAGCCAAATATCTACCAGCTTCTGAGCTAGATGGCGAAGAAAGAACAATAATGAAGATGAGAACAGTTCCTTGAATCCATGGGATTTATATTATAGTTGAAAGAAAGAAAACAAAGAAATGTGTACCACATAGAAAGTAATGAGTATTCTGCTGAGCACTGAAACTGAGTGGCTATTTGAGAAAGAGGTTAAAGACCTTCCTGAGAATGTCCTGAGTGACAGGAAGAGGCCAGGCACATGAAGTCAGCAGAGAGAACACTGGGCTGAGGGGACAGTACACAGGAAGGTCCCAAGATGGGAATAAGAGCTATGATGATGGGGTGATGAGCATCCTGGATTCTCATGATGTGGATGGAAGTAGGTATGTTTTGGAGTTAGAACTGATAGCTTTTCTGCTGGATTGAAGGTAGGGTAATGGAATTAGATGAATTTAAGGTATTTTGATTGTTGGATTGTTTGGAATGAAATACTAGGTTATTGATGGGCTGTTTAGGGATGATGAAGAGGAGTAGATAGATTTGGGGGAAAAGCATCAGTTTTTTGTTGTGGTTGTTTAAACTCTTTTATGGTGGTAAAATTTATGTAAGATTTATCATTTTTAAGTGTAAAGTCCATTGGCATTAAGTACATTCCCGTTGTTGTGCAATCATCACCAGCATCTGCCTCCAAAACTTTTTCATCTGCCAATACTGAAACTTTATAACCATTAAACAATAGTTCTCCAATTTTTCTCCCATCATCCTCTGGCAACTACCATTCTACTTTCTGTCTATATAAATTTGACTACTTCAGGTACCTTATATAAGTGGAGTCATACAGTATTTGTGAGTGTGTGTGTGACTGGTTTATTTCACTTAGCAAAATGTCAAGTTTCATCCACATAGTAGCATGTGTCAGAATTTCCTTCCTTTCTTTTTCTTTTATTTCTTTAATAGTCTTTATTTTAGTTTCACAGCAAAGTTGAACAAAAAGTACAGAGAGTTCCTACATATTCCCAGACCCTTCACATCCACAGCCTATCCTACTGTAAACATCTCGTACTAGAGTAGTACATTTGTTACAATCGATGAGCCTGCGTTTCAAGTTACCTTTTGACTTGAAGATATCAGAGGCCTAATGAGAGCGTGCTGTGGAGTTCTGACTCAGGAGTCAGAGATGGTATTCAAAGCTAAGGCCTGAATGAGATCACCTGGAATAAAGTGTGTAAAGGCAAGTAAGGGACCCAGAGAAGATAAAAAGATCTTTGGCACTTCTGTGTTTAGAAGTCAAGCAGAGACAAGAAACAGCAACAAAGACAGAGGAGGAAAGACTTCTATACTAGGCATAGTATAGAAGAAAAGCCAGGAGGAGACAAGAGTATCAGGGAATCCAAAAGAGGCAGCACCTCAAAAATGTTGCCATTAAATATAGCAGATGCTAATGGGAGGTCAGTCAAGCAAAATTTGCATGAGAAGTGGCCTTTGGATTTGGCAATATGAACATTCATATTGACCTTGACAACAGAAAATTCAGCAGGATACGAGGGAGAGATGACCGAGTTACTCAAAGGCATATAACTAGTAAGTGGAAGAATTTAAATGCCAACCTCAGTAGTCTGTCTCCAGAGCCTGTGTACTCAGCCATTCATAATATGACCTCTCAAAGACAGTGCATCATCTTGTGGTAATGCTCTTTGAATATCTGTGTCTAGATACAATGCATAGATTATTATTCTAAACAAAACAATTTGAACCAGAACATCAAGAACATGAATAATCTCTCCTAATCTGTTCAGTATCAATTATGTTCATTTCTGACAACTACAATTCTGTTTGTCATCCTGGAATTAGTTTTGCCAAATTGGTGGCTTCTTGCTGTGTTGCAATGAGCATTTCTTTCCATATTTCATCAAGATTCTCACGGATTCCTCTTATTTTTCTGTTTTACTCCACCAGTTGTGCTGGAGTGTTTTGGTTGGGTCTCAGCTCCACATTATTTTTTGCTTCCACCAGAGCTGGAAACTTGCAAACTGTATTTTCCAGACTCCGTTCCCAGCTGACTTCTGATTTTCCATTGGGGGAAAATTGTGAGAGGTTCGAAACGAAAAGGGCAAAGTCACTGTTGTCTTCCTTTGGTCAGCACCTGTGAGAGAGGCCACAGCAGTGTGAGGCTGCTGTAGGAGACTGTGGGCTCTAGCGAGTCAGTGGGTTTCAGTACAGGGGCAGTGGGATCTGTGGGCTCCTGTGTGGGTTCTCAGAGGAGGAAGCCGATTCCTAAACTATTGACAATAGCATCCTCTTCTCTTTTTCTCTTCAGATACACTTTTCCCCCTTTTGTTACCCAGCCCTTCTAACAAATTAGTAGTCACTTGTCTGTATTGGATTCTTTTCATCTGGATTATTTTCTGCATTTCTCATACACACTGACCTATACAACAACATAACAACATAACAGAACATGAAACTAAAAATAACAAAATTCACACATGTGCTCCAGCAACAATAAATAAAAGTATTTCATTTTCTCATGAAAATAAAACATTTTCTTTCCATGTGTCTAAGATTGAATCAATTTTAGGTGTTCCTCTCGCTAACGGTTTTTAAAATTTAGACTCACTTCAGAGATCAGCGTATTAGTGAGTGGTAAATTTTCAAGGTATTCTAAAGCTTTAGAATCTAGATGATGACTTGATTTGAACTTTTTACTTATTCTGTAAATAATATGTCCACATATACCATCCCTAACTACTCAGTACTACAGAGTCCATGGTGTAAGAAAGAAAAAGAAAGAAAACGATGGATTTACATCCTATTTGTGTAGTCTGATGACCTTCATTTCTGCACGACATGAAAGAAGTAGCAATTATTAAATATTATCACCCAGTGTCTAGACTTCCTTTACCAGGGACACATCACTACAATTAAGGACTTAAAAATAGCAAACAAAGTTTGCTATTTTTTAGTTTTGCTCCTCTCAGGTTTTAGGATAAGATTTACTTGAGTTTGAATACTTGATTTATTTCTTTGTGCTATTATTTTCTGTATTTCCATAGGTTTGGGGCGAACAGGTAGTGTTTGGTTACATGAATAAGTTCTTTAGTGATGATTTCTGAGATTTTGGTGCACCCATCACCAGGGCAGTGTACACTGTACCTAATGTGTAGTCATTTGTCCCTCACCCCCCTCCCATTCTTTCCTCCTAACACACAAAGTCCAGCCAAAATGCCCATCAATCGACGACTGGATAAAGAAAATGTGGTACATATACACCTGGGAATACTCCTCAGCCATGAAAAGAAACAAAATAATGGCTTTCACAGCAACCTGGATGGAATTGGAGACCATTATTCTAAGAAAAGTAACTCAGGAATGGAATACCAAACATTGCATGTTCTCACTCATAAGCAGGAGCTAAGCTATGAGGATGCAAAATCGTGAGAAGGATACAATGAAATGATACAATGATTCACTTATTAGCACAATATCTTAAGCAATGTATTATTGCTCTCATTCTTGATTTCCTAACTACAAAATGGGAATAATAATGTCTACCAAGAGGATTGTTTCGAAAATTATATAAGATATCTGTGTGCCTAGTAACTAAAACAATTAATAATGTATTTTCTCAGTTCTCAGTTGCTATTGATGTTAAAATGCACAGGTGCGTTAAAATGTTTTTAGGACCACAAGGTGGCATGAAGAACTTCATTGTGGTGAATGTATGTGGGAAGTACAAAGGAAACACTTAAACATTATTCATATATTTTTTGAAAAGGTCTTGAAGGAGAGCAAGGTATTTCCTCTGGCTTAAGTAACTTAACTTTGCACACTTTGCCCCTCCTTTTATTGTGGGTAACTATTGTATAGATTTAAATTATTGGGCCCTAAAAATAAGGTAGGAAGAGGAGAGAAAGATAATTAATAACTTTGAGATTATTTTCTTTCTCTATACCAGCTCTATCCACTACAGTAGCCACTATTCAACGTGAAAAATGGCTGGTCTGATGACCTGTAAAACATGCATCAAATTTTGAATGCATAATATGAAAGTCAGGATATAAAAACTGTATTAATATTTTGTATTGATTGTTTAAATGATCATTTATTTTCATTTTTTGATTTTTAAAAATTTTAGTAAAATTCACACAAATTGACCATCTACCATTTTTATGTGTATAGTTCAGTGGTATTACATGCAGATTGCTGTCCTACCATCACCACCATCCATCCACAGAATTCTCTCCGTCTAATAAAACATACCCTGTACCTATCAAGTAACAACTCCTCATTTTTCCCTCCTCTAAGCCCCTGGAAACTATCATTTTACTTTCTGCTTTAATAAATTTGGCTCCTGTAGGTTAAAATAAGATTTAATGGATATTATTAAACATATATTTTATGAAAATATATATTTTCATAAAATATTTTTTCATATTTTCATATATTTCGTAAAATATTTTATGAAATAATATATATATTTTGTGAAAATATTTTAGATATTACAATGATTTGTGGTACTCTACAGCTACACCAGACCTGACAACTTTTATTCCTTTATTTTTTGAGACAGAGTCTCACTCTGCTGCCCAGGTTGGAATGCAATGGCACAATTATGGTTTACTGCAGCCTCAACTTTCCCTGGCTCAAAAAAAAAAAAAAAAAAAAAAAAGACATATAAATATATTAAATTTATTTTTATTTTTACTTTTTAAAATATGGCTATTAAAAAGTTTAAAATTACATCTATGGTTCACAGTATATTTCTCCTGGATATTACTCTTTCTATGTTGTCCGATACAGTAGCCACTAGCCACATACAGTTATTTAAACTTAAATCAATTAACATTAAATAGGATTACATTTTTAATGTCTCATTTACACCAGCCAAATTTGAAGAGCTCGATAGCCACATGTGGTCAGTGGTTACCATTTTGAACAATGCAGACACAAAACATTTTTTATCATTGCAGTAAATTCTGTTGAACGGTGCTGCTCTGGAAAATCCAACCAAATAGGGACCGGACATGGTGGCTAATGCCTGTAATCCCAGCACTTTGGGAGGCCAAGGCTGGCAGATCAGGAGGTCAGGAGTTCAAGACCAGCCTGGTCAACACGGTGAAACCCTGTTTCTACTAAAAATACAAAAAATTAACTGGGCATGGTGGTACATGCCTGTAATCCCAGCTACTTGGGAGGCTGAGGCAGGAGAATTGTTTGAACCCAGGAGGCGGAGGTTGCAGTGAGCTGAAATCAAGCCACTGCACTCCAGCCTGGGCTACAGAGTGAGACTCTGTCTCGGAATAAAAAAAGAAAAAAGAAAATCCAACCAAACAAAGAAACAGCCGAAGGGAAACAAATAAACCTGAAACAAGGTCAGCGGGGTTGAGCAAATAGTTCTTGCAACCGCAAGAGAAAATGACAATTTAATTCATTGTACAAAGATTAAAAAGTATTATGAAATTTGCAGGTTGCATTGTTTATTGTAAAACACTTGGGCAACATCAACAGACAGCTTCAGTTGTTTTTTCCGATGAAATTGTAGATGTTGCTACCAAATGTACAACACACGGCTGTGTACTGTCATAAGTCAGCTAAAACACATGTAAACATATGTCATGTCAGTTATTAAGAAGAAGGGTATAATTACATTTTTAAATGTGGCAAAGCATTTTAGAAGTAGTGTATAATTTTCCAGAGCAGGAGCCTTTGTGAACACATCTTTCTCTGAGTGTTTATACAGCCTGACATCTTCAGGTTTGTTCATATCAAGAGCCCCACTGTGAACAAGCCGGCTGCAGACAAAAGAAGCAATTTGTTTTGTAGGTGTCATTTCATTGAAGAGAACCAAAAAGAAGAAGCAAGATAGAGTCACAGAGTCTCAGATGGACAGAAAATCAAGAGAAGCAAGAGTACTTTCAGATTAGAATGCGTAGCTGAAAACTTTCTAAGTTCTGCTAATATTACAAAAATGAATGTTTAATAATTGCCTATGACCAAGATGCTGTCATAGCAAATGTCGAGTTTATTCTTCAGAAATCAGTATCTTTGCACTTTTGATTCAGTAACGTACAGTGTATCTCACCAAGGACCTCATAATTTAGCATCTGTACTTTTACAATTTCTGCTTTCATTTTCCATGTCCCACTACTCTGAGCTTGAATGCAAGCTCTCTGAGGGCAGCTACCTTGTCTCTTTTGTTTCCTCCCTATCCTCAGTACCATAGCAAATATCATGACGCCCAATTAGCAGGAGCACTATTCGTGTGTCCATCTTACACCGCAGATGTGCCCTGGCACATGATTGGTGCACAATAAATACCTGTTAACAGATATTTTAATACAAAGAGGCCAAGTTTATTTTTCTCTCCTCTGCTAGATTGTCAGCATGAGGATGAGTGCCTTTTTTGTTGTTGTTGTTGATAGATAATGAAATCACAGCACCTGATATAGTAAGTTGTATACTTTAGTGCTTGATACATTTACTGAATTAAATAGAGGGGCAATGTGAAGTTATATAGAAACCTCCCAAAAAGGAAGAAGACTTAATTTTTCTCAAGTGTTTCTTTCATGATAATTTAAGATATGAGATGTTGGCAATGGGAAAACAACAACCACTGCTCATAATTATGATTGTTCACATAACCTACCCAGGAACTAATTATTCAAAGTAAAGAATTTTGTTCTTCTTTTATTCCATTCAAATGCTAGTCTATGCTGAACATTTAAATGCAGATAAATGATGATTACTTTGGTTTTCCTTCTTATTTATTTGTTGTAAAAAATTACCAAGTAATCCTCCTATTCTAGGGACTTAAAAAGCAAACAAAACAAACCAACAAAATAAAACCCAGAAATAAAGGTCCCTTACTCTGTTCACAGGTATCACAGCTGAGAGTGGTATCTGCCATATTAGAGGTGTTTGTATACAGCTAGGATTTTCGAACGCCTTTTGAAGGCGGTCAACAGACATCTTTTTCACTTTCATTTTGTCCTTTCTTTGAATTGTGTTCTTTGTAAACTTTATATTGCTGGATTATTTCTCTGTTTATTCATGTTCTCAATCCAATGCCTTTATCTTTTAACAAATAAATTTAATCCATTCACATTGATTGGGAATACATCAAGAAATGTTATCAATAACTGCTCACTTTCCCTCTTCTCAATGAAGTTTACCTTGCCACCCATATTGCAGCCTCTCCTCACAATTAAAATTTCCCATTCTTATTTATAGTGCCCCAGAATTATTATTATAAGATTTTGGAATGTCTGTATCATTACTCCATGGCATTTATATTTTATTTATCCTTTCAATTTCTTTATTCACTTACATTGACACTAATAAAATCATTTTACTTGATGTCTCAGCTTATGACATTATTTTACTATTTTATCAGGGTTTTAATTTCGTTTACTTCATTGATCTCCAGTAGACAGTGTTTTAAGATCAACTGGTATCTCATGAAAAGAGTCCTCTCACATTCCTCTAGGGACTAATTATACTTCTTTTAAATGCTCCTTTGGCTTGCATAATTAATGTTTCTCTGAAGTTTTAGCTCTCCTTCTTGTATTTCCTGTGCATTCTATTGGTTTTCCTAAAATGTATGTGATTCTTGATCACAAGCTCACCTATGCATTGAATATTGCTGGTATGTGTGCATTAGTAAGGACGGCACAAGGCACTTTCTATTTCTATTTCATTAGGATATGACCATTGAATTCAATGGACCTGAGTTTGGACCACGACTCTGCTAATGTCTTTTAAAAGAATATAAATTACTATAACTTTTTTGGAAGGCAATTTGTAAAAGGAAAATAAATTGTTATTAGGTTTAAAGTGAGCCCATGAGGATAACAAGGTTAATTACTGTAATTTATTAATTTGAACCCATATTAATTTTGTTATATGGAAATATGGAGTAGAAAATATCAATTACAGGAAAAAGTCAGAAGATGATTTAATATATAAGTCCTGGAAAAGTATTAATTTTTTGTCAGTAGAAATAAGTGAGTAAGTAAAATAATTACCAAACATACAAACATATTCTGGAAAGCTGGATCTCATAAAATGGCAATAAAACAGGAATTGAGAACTGCTAGGATTGTGGAATATTTTGTTTAATTGATGGCAGGAGTGGAGGGAACTAGGAATTCAGTGGTACTTTTGCCATGAGGGGTTACGATTTCAGTAAAGGCGACACTGCACATTAATCTCTCCTGTTTTTCCTGGCAACAAGGGGTTCTCTACAAGCCACTAGCACTTTAATAAGAAAAACCGATGTATAAATTAAACAGTCATTTGTCGGAGAAGCTTTTTTTGGAGAAAGACCTGGGGAGAGATTTGGGAGGGGTTTATGTCTTTTAAAGAGGATCTTGTGAGACAAAATGGAAATTCTGTTTATAATGAGAGGGTGCACACCTGCCAAGTGTTTGGTGCAGCTCATACCTACTGCTTGAACAACACAGTTGTATTTCACTGTGGTATGATCTGCTCATTGGCTGGAGGGAATTGGTCCTGAGAAATAGAGAGTGCTCACTCTTCTGGTTGTCTATATGCATTGCCTTGAGTGAGGTACACTTGAAGCAACCCACCTTAGCATTTCTCTTCCTCCCCATTCCTTGCAATTGAGTTTTGAGAGAAGAGAAGGAATGGAATATAAAGAGAAAATTCCACTGTAGAAACCAAAAGTTACATAATACTACTCGATCTACAGGCAAGAAATTAGAAGTGATCTTTCTTTCACAAACAATATTTTCTTGGCCATATCTAACAAATATTAACATTTTCCCAAGCTATGTAATCATGCCCCAAAACTTCAGAAACACTGCTTCATTGATATTGGTCCTGTTTTTGTTCCAGAACAAATGACACACACTTGAAATAGAATAATGAGTTCTATAAGCATTCTGGTTAGAAATCTGTGGATTTTGTATGGAACAATTTTCACAGCTTACATCACAGCTTACCCTTGGGACGTCTGCTTTATAAAAGACTGCTAGAAGCACATTTTAGTATTCATAGTTACCAAGTCACTTCCTAAATGATGCTTAGAACATCTCTATGGACGAGCCAGTTATTGAAAAAAAAAAAAACGAAAAGAAAAGAAACAAACAAAAAAACCGCATGGTGGTGCACCTTTTATAGAGATAAGCAACTGGAGAGTGATGACTTAAAATCCGTAAGACTACCTTCTGGAATCCCTCCCTTATCTTCCCTTCTATTGGTCTTATTGTTTTGGACTTGAGCTATGGTCATGACTATCTGCTGTTTTCTCATCTACTCTCAGTTATCTAGATTAATCAGTTTCTGTCATGTGAGTCTGTCCTCAACAACCTTCAATGGACCCCCAGTGCCTACAAAATAAAAATCCAATCTCTTGGCTTAGTATCAAAGCTGACGCAGAAACCCCTGCTTCCTAAAGTACATCTCCATGCCATCACAGCTTCCTTTCAGCTCTCTTTTCCAGATGCTTTATACTATTTTCCTTCCTTGTTTTCCCTGGTTCAATTTATTTGAGGGCAACACTTTAGTGAAACCACTCCATCCATGGAAATCCACGGAAATTCTTCACACCTATACCTTTTCCCCTAATCACCTAGACACTTATGATCTCCCTTAATCTCCTCTAACATTTGTCTGTCTAATACCTATAAAGAGTTTAATAGGTAGCTTATAATAGGTGCTTATTATAATAGGTGCTATTATTAGCATATAATAGGTGCTTATTACTAAAATGATCATAAACAGCCATGTTCTATACTTATTTTCTACTTTTCTCCCCTTATGGTTGTGTGTTTTCAAGGACAGCTACCATCTCTAACTCATTTTTGAACAATCACAGTGCCTAATCCAATGGTTCCTCACTGGAATCCTTAGTAAAGATTTGTTGAACAACTTAAATAGTGACATATATTATTCAGTGGTAATTGTTTATAGTTTTCTTCACTGACATAAATAGAAAAGCATTTACAAAAAAGAACTAGCTGTTCATCAAACACATAGATAGACGTGGAGTTGCTATTGGCAACTAAGATTGTCCTTTGGCACAAGTTCATTGGCTGGGTCATCATAAGCTTTTTTTCTTTGTGGCTCAATCTTGGTTATTCATATTTTGCTCAGCTTCTGACTTTGTGTATAAATCCTGTTCTCTTCCTGCTCTTATCTCATTCCTTGCATTTGATATCACTGTTTCCCTGAAAACCCCCAAAATGGTCTTGGTTCCTCCCAAAAAGGATTTTGAAAAGTATCTTCAATGTTGCCATTTTCCATGGCTATAACATTCTACAGCCTTTCAACATTCTCTAATCCCCTTTTTCGGAATTCTACTCTCTCCAGAGAACTAGCTTCAATTCACCAGAGGTGAGACTCAGGGAACTGATAAACTTGGCAGAAACTTTTCTTTGTATATTTCTCAAAGAACGTTATACTTGCTTTATGTTTTTCACAGAAATATAAGAGAAACAAATCAAAGTGTAAGATAAAGCACAAATTCTAAGTCCAGAGTTATACAAATCAATGGCATTATTTTAAAATTATGCTATTAAATATATTCCTTGCTAACATACCTCTTTAGCACCTAACAATAGGTATCCTTGGCAAGAAACACATTTACAAAGAATACCATTTTTGCCTTGCAATGAAATACTCTATTCAATCTAACTTGTATAACTGGACTTGGGCTTTACATTGGCATTAGTCAAGGCAGTAATGACAATTACAGAAACTGAGGGGAAAAAAAAAAGAGTCCTTTTCTAAGCTAGATGAATGAGAGAAAGCCTAAACCTCTGACAGAAAGATTTTACCGTATGTGAAAATCCCTCTTGCTGGGTCACCATCACTCGAAGGAGGGCTTGCTGAAAATAAGAAATTCACAGCTATCCTGCTGACATGCAGAGAAAGAAAACTTTAAAGCAAACCTTGGAGAAATGATTTTTAAAGTAGTAGAGTTGAGGCTTGACCCAGTAATAGATTTTGAAAGGGTGTTTGGTATCTCTGTGGTAAGTCGGGCTGTCCAACAGACAAGGCTCTGAACCCGAATACAACAAAGCTGGAGGCGCCTTAATAGCGATATTGATTGACTATAAACAAAGACAGGAGAAAGTAACCAGGATAGCGGAGAAAAATGTATTTGGGGAAAAAGGTTATTATCCTCCTTCGGGATGACTAATACCACAGCCAGAGAAATTCATTTTACAACAAATATTTTTTGAGATCCTACAATGTGCCAGGCACTGGATAAAAGACACATTTCTAACCCTCAAGGCATTTGTAGGCCGGTTTACGTGTTTTAGGGAGGTTGGTGGAAGCAGGGAAGAATCCATGGCCTAGACACAAAAATAAAACCTGCCACTTTAACATTATCAGTAACCCGCACTCTGTTGAATTGCTCTGAAACAGAAAGACTCTCACTTTGTTTCTGCCACAAAGTAGCTGGGTAACTTAGAGTGGTTACTTCACTTTGCTGAGCCTTAATTTCCTCTTGGCCATATTATGGGGCAGGCTGAGGAGGGCTGATGGGAGAGAGACAGAAAATAATGATGAGTTCTAAATCTGCTTCCCATTCTAGAATTTAAATTTGGTTGGAAATTGGTATACAGCACAATATTAGAATGTGATCTCTAATGAGCTCTGTTAACAGAAGATCAACTTTGCAAGAATCATTTCTTTTTTGACAGAGTCTCACTCTGTCACCTAGGTTGGAGTACAGTGGCACAATCTCAGCTCGCTGCCTTCTGGGCTCAAGCTGTCCCCCTGCATCAGCTTCCCGAGTACCTGGGTCTACAGGTGGGCACCACCGTGCCTGGCTAATTTTTATATTTTTAGTACAGATGTGGTTTTGCCTTGTTGGCCAGACTGGTGACAAACTCTTCACCTCAAGTGATCCTCCTGCCTCAGCCTTCTGAGTAGCTGGGACTACAGGTGGGCTCCACCATGCCTGGCTAATTTTTATATTTTTAGTATAGAGGGGATTTTGCCCTGGTGGCCAGGTTAGTCACAAACTCCTGACCTCAAGTAATCCACTTGCCTTGCCCTCCCAAAGTGCTGGGATTACAGGCATGAGCCACGACGCCCTGCCACGAATCAATTTTTACCAGACCTGTCAGTTGAGTTATTCAAGACAGGAAGGGGTTTTGAAACAGTACCATTTTCCTTATCATCGGCATGCTTCCCCCTAGTTTCACATTTCTGTTTCTGAGATATGCAAAAACTTCATAAAAAATAAGGTGAGTGGCCCAGCATTAGTCAGGGGAAAATCATGGAGCTGGGAGAGGCACCCTTTCTTTTGCTTCTAGATGCATTCTTTCCAAAGAATGGGATTTAATGGGTTATTTTGGAATCATCCAATGTGGAGTAACTCTACCTGATAGAATACTTCAGAGTGGCTGAGAAATCAACATTTCTCTTGATCTATGTGTATCATTGCTTTCCAACCTTGAAATGGTCTGCTGTCCAATCTGCTGCAGCTACAGAATTCCCTAAGTAGCAGACTGTGTGAACTTCAGCACTGAAAGTAGAAAAAACAAAAAAAAAAATCTTGTCTCACCCACCATCTTAAAGAGGAAATTATATATGGCAGACATTTGGAACTTTGCAGTCACTCCTTAATCTCAGTACTTTGAGGCGGGTGGATTGCCTGAGGTCAGGAGTTTGAGACCAGCATGGCTAACATGGTGAAATCCCGTCTCTACCAAAAATACAAAAATTAGCTGAGTATAGTAACGGGTGCCTGTAATCCTAGCTACTCAGGAGGCTGAGGCAGAAGAATCACTGGAACCCAGGAGGCAGAGTTCCAGTGAGCCGAGATTTCACCACTGCACTCCAGCCTGAGCAACATAGCAAGACTCCTCCAACAAAAAATAAATGTTTAAGCTTCTACCGTAAGGAAGATAGAGTTCCAGAACTGAAGTGATGGCAGCTTAAAAAGAAAAAGACAACTTGATCTTGCAATCTGATGGGTGAGAGAGGCAGTACACACATGAAAAATACAATAAAAAAGGAACTTCAGAGAGCGGCAAGTGCTATTACAATCACAGTCCCACCCTGAATCAGGCTGTGGCTGCAGCAATTGCTTCTATATAAGCTTTAACCAGCTTCATACAAGTAGATCTTGCTGGGGCCTCACTGTAGACCTGTGCTATGGACCCGTGATGCCCTGCCTAGAGCTACTCAGCTTGGACCCCTGTGGCAATCCCCTGGGCACTCATTCATGGAACTGCCACCCTTGAGCAATGAGTAAAGGAAACCTGGGTGGTGGAAGATAAATGTGATTCCTAGGTCATCTCCATAAAGAAAAGTTCTAAGGTGCATTTCATTAGGCACCTCAGAAGTTTCCATGAAAATGAAAATGACTTCTTGTATTTGCTTTCCTTTCCTACTTCACTCTCCTATCACTCACACTGGCTCCTTGGAACCATTCTCAAAAAAATACCTCCCTGCAGGCATTTGCTCAGGCTTTGCTTTATGGAGATACCGGGCTTCTGCCCCATACAAAATCCTTGTGCATCTATGGCATTGCCCAGTGATGTATTCAATCTGGCAGCACAGAATTCAATTTGGCAACTCAGGGGTGAGGGAAGGTGCAGCAAGGGAGCTGGAGTAATAGACTTCGGGATTGTTTTGCAAATATGAGGTTTCTTTGAAGCTGGGTGCTTTATATTTAAAATCCAGATGAATTTTGCCTTTTTATTCACAATATTTCCATGTACGTGTTAATATAAAAATATTAGCTTTGCAGCACCTCTGTGACTGGAGATCTACAATGGCTGACTGGGTGGCCTCACTGTTACCAGCATTGTCTCCGTTGAAGTCATGCTTCTTCTCATTCTAATATGCAAATTTGCTCAAGTATCAAATAATTCCTTGCTGAAAACTTTTAAAGGGACTGACCTGACCCTTGGATGAAGTTCTGATGAAGTTCAAACTCCTAAACATGATTTACAAGGTCTTGCATAATTTGGCCCATGAGTACCTCTCCGGTCATTTGCTATCCTCTCCTTGACATTTATCATCCAGCCATAATGAATTTCTTTTCATCTCTTTGACTCTTCATGTTCTCTTGCCTCCAGGCATTTGCTCATTGTGTTGAATCAGCCTGCAATCCTCACCCCACTGCTGTGCAACCTGTCCTTGTACACCTTCTTCAGTCCTCAGCTGCCTACCAGAAAGATGGTATCCTGTTTTTGTCTCGGTTAGAAGCCTACCTGAGAGCTCCTGCCACATTTTGGTCTTTTGTCATAGCATGTTTTACTGTTTTGTTCTTGTCTCTTATTAGTTTCGGTCGCCAATGGAGCAGAAACATGGGGCAACAGGTCCTGCCATTGATTCCTGGTGCCTAGTGCCTGTGCAAGTCGTAGGAGCAAAGGTAAAGACTGTAAAGTTAGAATCCTTAGAGTCACTGAGATCAAATATTTTTCCTGGTACCTACTTTTGGCAACTCTTTTAAGGTTTTTTAGTGTTTTCAACTGTATGTAGTAGGACATAATATCCTGATTTTAGAATGATTAGAAATAAATAATTCATGCGATTTAGCACAATGACCCATAGAAAGCACTTAATGACAGCTAGTGTAATTATAATTATATTCTAGTAATGATTATTTTTATTATATTAATAGGTGTTCACTGAATAAGTATAAAATGATGAACAAAGGCAAAACAACAGAAAATATTCGATATCTTTTCTCATTTGTTAAAGGGCAAATCATTACTTATTTATTTAGAGACAGGGTCTTGCTCTGTCACATGGGGCTGTAGTGCAGTGGCACCGTCATAGCTCACTGTGGCCTCAAGCTCCTGGGCTCAAGCAATCCTCTCATTTCAGCCTCCTGAGTAGCTAGGACTACAGGTATGCACCACTATGCCTGGCTAATATTTAAAATATTTTGTAGAGACAGGGTCTTTCAATGTTGCCCAGGCTGGTCTCAAACTCCTGGCCTCAAGTGATCCTCCAGGTTTAGCCTCCCAAAGTGCTGGGATTACAGGCATGAGTCACCCACACCCAGCCAAAGTAGTTTTTCATTGCCTATTGATTTCTTCTAAAACAGAGCTAACTGAATAAGCTAATGATACATATGAGATTCAGCAGCATCCAGGAAAACTTTTTTCACTGCTCCAGTATCACAAATTTCCATACATTTATGGAAATGACTGGCATTAGTTTTTTCAGGCTTTTAATAACCAGATAATTAGGATGGTAGCAAAAGAGAATGTGGTAGGTACAACAAGGGCCCTCTCTCTTCCCTACAAAAATGTCTACATTCTAATCCCTGGCACCTATGAATATGTTATCTTACATGGTAAGAGGAATTTTACAGCTGGGATTAAATTATGGATCTTGAAGAGATTATGCTGTATTATCTAGGTGGGCCCCATATAATCACAAAGGTCTTCACAAGAGACAGGCAGGAGGATCAGAGTGAGAGAGAAAAGGTGCATGGAGATGGGAGCAGGAAACAAAAAGGCTGTATGACCAGGGGTGAGGCCAAGAATGAGAACAGCCTCCAGAAACCAGAGGAGGTGAGAAACTGATTCTCTCCAGAAGAAGACAGCCATGTCGACATCTTGATTTTAGCTCTTTAAGACTAAGGTAGGACTCTGACCTCCAGAAATCTAAGGAATAAATTTGGATTCTTTGAAGTGATTGTTTATTGTGTGTGGTAATTTATTACAGCAGTAACAGGAAACAAATCTGGATTTGAGCTATACAGAATACTGACTACAAAGTGGTTTATAGCTCAGTATTTTGGAGATTTTTGAGGATGGAGAGATTGACAAGCATGCATTTATACTAAAGAGACAGTCTCTTTTTATGTAAAATGAACTGAAGACACTCTGAAGATATAATTCCATCTTTTGCTTGCCAATTAAATAAGCAGGAGATGCTGACCTTTTCTTATTCCAAACTCTAGAATACATTCATATACATTTGGGTCTGTGATATAGTTTGGCTGTGTTCCCACCCAAGTCTCAACTCGAATTGTAGCTCCCATAATCCCCACGTGTTGTTGGGGGTAATTGAATCATGGGGATGGGTTTTCCCCATATGATAATGGGGATAGTAAATAAGTCTGTGTTTTTATAAATGGGAATTCCCCTGCACATGCTCTCCTGCCCTTTGCCCTGTAAGACATGCCTTTGCTCCTCCTTTGCCTTCCGCCATGATTGTGAGGCCTCTCTGGCCATGTGAAACTCTGAGTCCACTAAACCTTTTTTTCTTTGTATATTACCCAGTCTCAAGTATTTCTTCAAAGCAGTATAACAATAGACTAAAATACAGGCCATAACCACGCTGTTTTAAATACTTTGGCTCTGTAATGTATTTTAATATATAATAGAATGAGCCTTAACTCTTATTTTTCCTTTCAGAAAGTTTCTGGCTACTGCATATTTATGCCTTCAGGTTACTTTAGAAATATTCTTGTCATACTAAAATAGTAATATTTTAAATTTTATTTCAATTTTAATTGACTTTAGAGGATTTTTAGTAAGTATAAGCACTGTAATTTTATTAAGACTTCTCAATCATGAATTATGCATATGTACACAACTCTTCCTATATGTGCCTCATTAGCACTACCTTTTCTTCAGAATGGTTCTGCATTTTTAGCATTTGATTTGTTTCTAGATATTTTGTTACTGTTCTTATAAATGGAAGCTTTCTTGTGTTGTGACATTGTTTTTGATCTCATTTTGTTGTCAAAGGGTCTCATGCTTGATCTCTTATTTTTCTACTTTGAGTTCCCATCTTGTAGAGTCTTTTCTTTATTTCCATGAGAAAAGCATTTGTTGTTCAAAATTTTCCTTTGTTTTCTGAGATAAATCTTCTGTTGCAGTACATTCTTCACGTGTGCTATATTCCATTCTGTTTTGTCTTTTTATGTCTAAAGAAATTTGGCCTTCAGTGCTTAACCAATTTAAAAAATAACTGCTTATCTATTTGTGATGGGTACAATTCTGAGCATTTTATTTTCCACCTAATAGTGTACGGTGTTTACCATGACTTCTCTCCTAGATTTTATATCTCATTGCTATCTTTCCTTTACAACAAAATTTAAGAAATGGCTTAGGTCTGTTTCTTCTCAGTTGTTCTGCAGCTTGGGAAGGGCAGGGATGCAGTAGAATAGCAGGTCTTGGCAGGAGCAATTGCTTCCAAGGAATGCAGACTTTTTTCCCCAAATGGGTAGCCTACTATGAAAGCCTTTCTTCTGTGATAATTACATTCAGAAAGGCATGTGGCAATCTCCCGTCACAGCTCTAACTACTGAGGATAACAATATGCATGCACCATTAATAAAATCATGCTACCATCCCAACCAATTGCAGAAGACTCTTGGCACCTGGTTTTTAACCACATATTGTCAAGTGACAAAGTAACAGTATTTTCCTTTTTATTTTTTTTACAGATTTCCTTTTTTTCACCTGACTTACATTTTTCTCACAAAAATACATTTGTGTTATTGGATGTATGAAATTGTATGGAGAATACAAAATCTTGTTGAGATGCGGACTCTGCACAATTTGTTAGCTGCTTCCACTAGTAAAATGGCATTCATACAAACTACCATCTTGGTCTATGTCAATTTAGTTTCTTGCTGCAGCAAAATTACCAGTCACTCTATGCCTTGCACCTTCTACACCAATAATTGTCATCATAAATGCTAAAATTGTGCATTTTGAAGGTCTACTGTATTCACTGTAGCTTTCTAGACTTTAAAATTGCGTAAGTAGGTAAGATGTTTCATGATAATTCCTGTAATGATGCTAATTCATATCATTTTGTAGCTAGAAAAGAGTTTTGAAAGTAGATTTTATCATTTAAGCTAAAAATCATTATGTATGCAGAGATAGCTATTATATAAATAGAAGACGGCCCAAAAAACTTCTGTTCATGAAATAGACCCATTTTTTCCATAGATTTGTGAGGAAAATATCTGAAATATGGTTTAAGAGTCCAGAGACTAAATAAAAATGGAGAAAGACAAGATAGGGAAGTTAGAGAAGATTTAGACTATTCAATTTTATGTGGTAGTACTCAAGTTTTTCTATTCACAGGCCTGCGGACACCATTCTTTTCTGATGTCTCAACCACTTAGATTTGCACATGGAGCTAAAATAGGCCTAGCAGGGAGGCTGTAAAGGTCATTGAAAGAGAAAGTCTTTTGAACTCAGCTTACTGCATAGGACCAGTGCTTAACTGACTTCCTATGTCACAAGGAACAATTTTTGAAATACCACATCTAAAGGAAATAAAATATTCCTAGGGGAGATTTTTCATCGTTTCTCTTGGAAATGACACTCCACTTATTAGGGAACATATTGAAATAAGTATGTGAGCAAAATTCCCACAAAGAAATAGTCAACAGGATAGGACAGGCAGACACTCAGTAATGTCCTTTGAAACATTCAGTGAGAAAGTAAGCTTAAAGAGGACCATTCGACTTTAGAGGAGCAACCAACTAGTTACCACATCCTGAGTGATATGGAGAAGTACATCCCAGACTGTGAGTTTGCCCTGTGCTAACTCTAATCCCACTCACTGCTTCCCATGTCCTTCATCATGTAATGCAATAAAACACATCTCATTCACTACAAATGAAGAAATCCTCTACAAACCTAAGAGAAACTGATGATTATAAGGTCTTGTACATCTATTTCAAAGCCTCCTGTTTCACTGCAGGATACCTCATTGCTGGAAGAGAAATTATTACATATCAGCAGGTGCAATTTTATTTGGATGTAATATCCTTGACTAAGTAGATGGTTGAAGTTTTCTAACGTACCAACCTGACAGCTGCTTGTATGACCTTTAGTTACCTCTGTGCAGTCAACAGTAATGCTATTTCTTTGACTCACAGCATTTCCCATGGTTGTGCTCACCACTGACAGATCTGTATAGATAGAGGTCTTCTTCCACATCAAAAGGAAAAGATGGATCTTGAAGGAAACACTCTTGTGTTGACATTTAAACAAGGAATTTGATTTGAGGGAGAGAAATAATTTTAATTTATTGTCATTTTGAATCTGTATCACCCTGGTGAAACTGATAGCAAGACATGGTAAAGCTTTTCAAAAAATACCTATGGCTATATAGAGATTATGTATAAGAATGTCCTTGCCCTTAATGATAAAGTATACTATACTAATATGGTTTAATACATATAAATATGTACCTATGTATATGTTTGCACATGTTTATATTTATGCACATAAAGAATGCACATATATGAAGGCAAAATATAAACACATTAACAATTGTTATACCTAATTATGAATATGCAAAGTTACTTGTATATTTACTTTCATTTTTGAATACCTAATTTTTTAATATTTAAAATTTTTTTAAAATACTGATACCTATATTCAAATTTCAAGGCACATACAATTTATGTTAAGAGTTTTTTCCCTTATATAAGGCCATGGGCTGTAGAATGAAAGATACGTGTTAAATACCCAGAAAGACACCCAGCAAGGCCGTTTGATTTTTGAAAGAAGCTGCAGGATGGCATGGCACTACTCAGGATCTTTAAACAGCAGTCAAGTACACATCCTTCCCTTCTTGCCTTCATGCTTCCTGGTTCCGTCTGCTGCCTGCTTCTCTGCAGTCATAGCCAATAACATGCTTGGGATAGAATCGGAACTCTTTTCAACTGGAGTCTCCCATATGTTCATTATAGAAAATGTGTTTGCATTTTCACTGCAACACACCGCATATACTGACACTGCCTGACTGTGAATTCGTAGCTGGGAGAGAAGAGGGACTGGCAGATGAAGTGAAAGAAAGTTGGTGAGACATAGAATTCTAGCCCAAGAGTTTCAGAGTTTCACAGGACTTTGGAGCTCTTCCGTTTGGCATAGTTCTTCTTACAGAATGCCTGGGTTATTGTTTTTTTTCCCCTTCAGGCCCTTTTCTACAGGAATATGCCTATAATTTCTTCAGCTATATTAACAAGTAAATTTTCTCAGCATGAGACCCTAATGTGAGACAAATGTGTCTAATTTCTGATTAGTCGAAGTCTTTCTTTAAAGTGATTTTCTTTTCTCCTGGCTGTGACTCTATTGATTCTTATTTCATGGATGTCTTTAGATTCAGTGTCATGGTCATACTCTGATTTAATTCTATGTCATGTAGATGAATAACCAGATGAGAGATGAATGAACGGGCAGATAGATAGATGGATGGAGGGATGGACAGACGTGGGAGACAGAGGTAGAGAAAGAAAGAGGTAAATAACCAGTTTTTTTCTTACTTTTAGCTGGTCTTGGAGTCTACTATTAGAGAACAAATGAACAAGGTCTAGAATACAAAAAATGAGTAAACCTTATTCACCGAATCCATATTTTTGTGCTGTTTCCAACAGAAAGCTGTTTGGAGCTTTGTAGCACCTGTCTTCAAAAAGTCCATGAACTCTAAGGTTTCTAACTTCTACTAAAATGAGCTAAAACTGCCATATGATCAAGTTTATTTTGTTATGGATTACTAGAGATTTTCAACTGCCCATTGTATTAGTTCACTAGGGCCACCAGAAAAAGTGCCACAAACTGGGTGGCTTAAAACAACGGAAATGTGTTCTCTCACAATTTGGAAAAGTAGAAATCTGAAATCAAGGTCTCAGCAGGGTCCTCTTCCCTCTATAGCTTCTATAGATAAATTCTTCCTTGCCTGTTCCTAGCTTCTGGCAGTTGCTAGAAATCCTGTGTGCTCCCTGGCTTGCAGATTCTTCACTCTGATTTCTGACTTCATTTTCACATGACCATCTTCCTTCAGTGTCTATCTCTGTGTCTTCATATGGTCTTTTCATAAGAGCACCAATCATTGGATTTAGGGCTCTAAATACATTATAATTTTATGTTATCTACATTTGCAAAGCCCCTATTTCCAAATAAGGTCACATTTTAAAGTTCTGAGTGAGCAAGAATTTTGGAGAGACACTATTTAATCTCCTACACACACCAAGAAATAAATATATCTTTCAGGGATGTGAGTTTCTATTTTGAAAAATTCCGAGTAAATCTCTTGTACTTAAGGTTTTTTATATATATATATACACACACACACATATATAAAATTTCCCTTTTTTCTCGGTGAAGAAGATATTTCCTTTATTTCTTCTCATCTTGTCATTCTACAGATTGAATTTCTAAATTTTATTTTAGTTGTGAAAGATATAGGATGTTTCCAAGAGTACTCCATTAATTCTGATTGTTCCTTCAGTAATAAAATGTATGAGCTGATTCACATGATACTGCTTACAATTTACAGGACCAGTTTCACCCCCATACTCTCCCGTATGAATGCTGGAAGCAAGCTACCCTAGATTCTGGTTGTGACTATTAGCTGCACTCTGCAACCTCACACCTCCCTGCCTCTCTTCCTGCTGTTCCTTCTACTTGCAATGGAAGCCATTATCATCAAAATCCCATCCATTCTTCAGTGATCCAGCTAGAAGGCTTCTCTCCCCAGTTTTCTCTTTCCTACCCTATCTTCTTCCCCAAGACAGAATTAATCCCTCTGTCCTCTATCCTTGTATCAAAGAAATCCATCTTTTACCTCAGTTTCTTTGGTGTTAGCCCTAGCACCGCTGTTCTTTACCTATTTAGAGAACTTATTTAGCCTTTCTTAGGCCTTGGTAAATTGGCGATAATAATATATACTTCTATGTAAATTGCTTAATAGAATGTGTGAAACAAAGTAAGTCAATAAATCTTAGTCCTCCTTTGTAGTCATTTTCCTCTTTGTTCTGTGGTTATTTGTGAACAAATGTGCATGCCTCACTAGACAGGGAACTATTGGAAGCCAGGGGCTGTGCTTTATCTGTCTTAGCATGCCATATGCCATCAAGTACATGCTTGTTATGTAGCTGTGCTCAGTACATTTTTGCAGATTTGATAGAGAAAGGAACCCTTTTTAGATTTTATCTGAATTCTTAACTAATATGACAAGCTTTCTCTTGTTTTCTAATGAAGTTCTGGTAGAAACTTTTCCTCTGCGCAGAGTTCACATGAGACACATCAAACATTTTTTGTATTTTTCATACACAAAATTTATTTATAGTAGTATAAAATAATTGTAATACCAATACAGATACATTTTTATTTCTTAGACACTTAATATCTTCTAGGCATACATAATACTTTATTTTGACTTCTCATCTTCATGAGAACTATGCAGTATTTTTGCTATTTTTCCAGATTTACCGAATGTAAAACAAAGCTCAGAGAAGCTAACGCAGGAATGATGTGAAGGCCAGAGTTATAACATGGGACAAGGCTCTAAAGACCTTAATCTTCCTTCTCTGCCTTCTTTCTTTTTTGTCGTAATATTACAAAAAAAAAAAAAAACTTGAGAACTAGAAGAAATTATCTACTATAACTTTAACTCCTCATCACAACTGCTGTCTTCATTTTGCGTATTATGATCTGGTCTTCTCCATAGCCTGGAGCTATTGATAACAGGGTAGCATTTTGTAACTTGCTTGTTTCACCATCCCAAGTACTTTTTACTAGATATTTGTTCTGTGCCATGCACCCATTACCACCGCGTTTCTTTTTCTTTGAGTGGCAAGCAAAATATGCAGTCAATCAAAAAAAGACCTTGGTGTGTTGTTCATATTCACTGTGTATTGACCTAGTTTAGATTTTATTTTTTCTTTTCAGAAAAGAAGAATTCAGAGGGAAACTCAGGAAAGCCTCAAAAAAGAATATGGCCCTAGATGAAGACAAGATGAGTTTGCTCTTAGTTCAGAAGGGATAGTTTCCTGTTGTTGTCTGAATAACACTATTACCTCTTAAACACTCCTAGGTTTCACTTTCTACAGGAAAATCAACACAAAATAAAACTACCACATAGCTTCATCGCATAAACACATGCATCCTTCACACAGGGAAAGAAAGAGAGAATTAGAATTTCGACAAAACTTTAAAAAGTAGAAACCACTGAATCTGCTGAGTTCCCTCTGTTCTAAATTAAATTAAATCAGAACAAAAATTATTTGACTCCCAAATGGAAGCGAAAATCTTAATCTCTGGCAAGTAATTACTAAATTATTATTCTGTGACATATTCACTACTATGAAAAATAAATAAGGAAGAATGAGTATTCTAGGCATTTTTCCCTTAATCCAAGTCAAGAGCTCGGTTAGACTTTTGATTGGTGGGGAGTTGAACAACCTAAATAGAAGATGATTGAGGGCAGATCATTTTCAAGTCTTGATAAAAGCGTAAGTTCATGGAAGACATTGTCCAGCAGATCCAGAGAGGCAGAGCTCTTTTAAGGTGAGTGTGGGAAGAGAAGAATAGTGAGTGAGATCCAGTAGATTCGGAGGGAGAAACAGGGAGGAAAGGGAACAGGAAAGGAGGTGGGAGAGAGGGGAAAAGAAAAGAGAAGTCCTTGTGTTTACGGTTCTCTCTTTTCTTTTGACAGGCTCCCATTGCTGAAGATCACTAAATATTCTCTTTTGACCCTGAGTGTATTTGTGGTTCTATAGAGATCATTTTAGCCACCCACTTTCAGGGTCTTGTGGTGGACACTCTTTTCCGCATCAGTAACGTGCCTTACAGCTGAGCTCTCATCCCACCCCTGGGCTCCTGTCTTCTAGAGGTGCAACACCCTGACCCTGCATTTTCACAAATGCTACTTAGCTATTGCTTGCCCTCCAACATTTCCAACTTTAACCACTTATCCACAATTCCAAGAAAATAGTGACAGTCACAATCCATAGCCTATTGCATATTTTTATCCGAATATACATGTTAAATTCAACTTGATTGGTTTTGTGACAATTGCATACTCATAATAAATTTAATCAGTGCAGAAAATGACAAAGCACAGAGTAAGAAATTTGCCAATAATCTAACCTCTTGGTAATTACCATGTTTAATGTTAAGTGACTACCATTCTCAGTATGTCTCCATATGATTCTAGAGAAAGATGAACAAAAGGAGAGACAGAGTTTTGCAAAAAATAAGTTCACATAGCAGTGAATATGTCACAAAATAATACTTCAGTAATTACTTGCCATATGATTCTAGAGAAAGATGAACAAGAGAGAGTTTTGCAAATACAAGGTTATTCTATACCTAGTATTTTTTAAAAAAACAATTTATATCAAATTTAATTTTCCTAAAATATAATGGAAGAAAATAACACAATTAAAAGTCTGTTAAGGCTGGGTGCAGTGGCTCATATCTGGAATCCCAACAATTTTGGAGGCAGGTAGATCACTTGAGGTCATGAGTTCGAGACCAACCTGGCCAACATGGCAAAACCCTGTCTCTACTAACAATACAAAATTAGCCAGCATGCCTGTAATTCCAGCTACTCAGGAGGCTGAAGCAGAGAAATGGCTTTAACCTAGGAGGTGGAGGTTGCAGTGAGCCGAGATCGTAGCACTGCACTCCAGCCTGAGTGACAGGGTGAGACTCTGTCTAAAAAACAAACAAACCCATAAAATTTAACACATTTTCAAAATGTTAAAAATATTTTTATCACTGTAGATATGAGTTTCCAAAAACATCTCTATAAGATTAAGAAAAGTCATTATCAAAAACAATGAGGAAGGAGTCATGTCATGAATTTTTAAATTTTGTGTTTTTAGACAGGTTAAAGATTAGTTCGTGCCATGACAAATTGGGAAATTAACGCATACAATCTATGTCTTATTTTTCTCTCTCTTCTTTCTTATTTCATTATTAAGTATTTTCTCCTTGTCAAAGTTAATACTTATTTCCTTTTATGTGACAATAATATTCATAATTGTTCATATTTCAAATACTTTTGCAACCCTGATTCTTTCTCCTGTCATGCACAACCACCAAGTCAGCAATCTCCCTCTAGAGCTTGATTGAGATAAAATCCATAGACCGTACAGTTCAATGGCTTTTAGCATATTTACGACTTGTACAACTGTCACCACTATTTAACTAAAATATTTTTATCATCCCAGGAAGGGGCCAGACATGGTGGCTCACACCTGTAATCCCAGCATTTTGGGAAGACGAGGCTAAAGGATTGCTGGAGGCCAGGAGTTTAAGAAAAATCTGGGCAACATAGCAAGACTCCATCTCTACAAAAATCATTTTTAGAAAAACAGCAAATTAGCTGGGCTTAGTGGCATGTACCTGCGCTCCCAGTCATTTGGGAGGATGAAGTGAGAGGGTCACTCAAGCCCAGAAGTTTGAGGCTGCAATGAGCTATGATAGTGCTACTGCATTCCAACCTTAGCAACAGAGTGAGATCCTGTCTCTAAAAAACTCCCCCTCCAAAAACAAACACAATCCAGAAAACAAAAATCCCAAAAAGAAACCTAGCACCCCTTAGCAGTCACTTGCTATCCTGCCCCTTCTCTCATCCCTAGGCACCCACTAACCTTTCTGTAGATTAGTGGGGAGGTAGGAAAGTGAGAAGCAAAATGAAGAGAGTCAACACAGATGTCTTATCAAGAAAGTTCCACCATGAGGGACCAGAACCAGGAAAAGTCTGGAATGCAGTTTAAAATGCATCCTTAGAGACAATCAGCTAAGCAACAAAGAAGCTGGATTAAACATTTAAACACCAACTTTTGCCATTCAAGGATGAGGTGAGCTCCTGGGGGTTTTCTTCACTGGTCTTTGAGGCTGTGGTGCAAGGGCAGTGTGACATTCCATGGTTAAGGGAAAGCCTTCAGGTACGAAGATACAGTAGGGCCATTGAGTGGTATCTCCTACAGGCACCAATATTCACAGACAGTGTGAATGTCCAGAGGCTCCTACTCCCACCGTTTCCCTATATAAAAGTTATTATTAATATTTCTCCTTGTTCCCTCTTTACATTACTCTTGAAATTTTAGATTTTGGTATTGTTTGCCAGGTTTTTCTTTCCTTCTGTCCTGTAATACTGCCAAACGCCCTTGAAAATGACAGTTCTGACTTAATCTTTACCTTCAGTCTCGTTGTACTCTCACTATAACCAGCTGAAATTCTTTCTTTCAACTACATGGTTATGTTTTTCCATGGTTGATTGTCACTGTTTTGTTGTTGTTATTCCAGTCAATTTCTTGGTAAATGATTTGCAAGCCAACAAACATTTTTCATTTTCCCCAGAAGTTCTTAATAGTAGTTTTGCCTTTGCCTTAATTACTTGGCAGTAACAAGGTAATTTGTGAGAATTTGTAGAATGTTATAAATTGAAGAAGTGTTTCTAAAAGCCAGATGTGCTCTTCTCTGTGTCAATATTGTTGAACAGAAAGATAACACAGGGCACATATAAAGTTTATTTTTTATTTTCTTTTTTAGATACAGGGTCTTGCTATGTCACCCAGGCTAACGTGCACTAGTGTGATCATAGCTCATAGTAACCTCAAACTCCCAAGCTCAAGCAATCCTCCTACCTCAGGTTCCCAAATATCTGGGACTACAGGTGCACAACACCACATCTGGCTCATTTAAAAAAAAAAATTAGAGATGGGGTCTTTCTATGTTGCCTGAGCTGATCTTGAACTCCTGGCCTAAAGTCACCCTCCTGCCTCAGCTTCCCAAGTAGCTGGGATTACAGGCACAAGCCATCACAGCCAGCTTATATATGTAATTTTAATTCTCTAGGAGGCACTATTTAAAGAAAGATTAAAAACAAGTGAAATTAATTTTATAATATAGCTTATCTAACCCAATATGTCAATAATACTATTTCAACATGTAATTGATAGAAAAAATCAGTAATGAGATAGTTTATATTATTTTATAGTTTATTTCCATTCAGCCTTGCCACCTTTTAAAAGCCACATGTGTCTAGCGGGTTTTATATTGGACTGCACAGCTCTATGTAACAGATATCTGCATTTTTAGTTCCTAAAGTCACCTTGTAATTATTCTTAATCTGATGATCACACTTTAAAATGAGAGAAAACGTATTCAGAAGGGTTCAGCCATGAGTCCAATGACACAAGGCCAGTTAACTGAAATCTGGGAGTCCGGAACCAATATTACACAGGTCTCTTCAACCCTGGGTTAGTGTCTTTTCCATATTTGCTTCTCTTTGTGGTAATTACGGCCAGTTGCCTGCCACATATCCGTTTTCTTTTTCTTTTTAATACCTAAATCATAATACTTGGGGGGGAAGGCAGTAAGATGCTCTGCTGAAAACCTATACTTCCCAGATTCCCTTCTTCACAGGACTGTTCATGAGACAGAGTCTGGTCAATGAGTTAAAAGCAGAAATAGAAAGGAGATTGTAGGGTAAGCTTCACTTTTATGAAATATTGCCTCAACTCTGTCTCTGGTTCTTTATCGTTTTCTTCTTCCACTTGCTGGGAATGCAAAGAAGAGACTGGAAGTGAGGTCACAATCACAAGCCACAGTTTTCGAATGATGGATACGCAAGATGGAAAAAATGTGTTGATGTCATCATGGAGCTGGTACACCAGGCATAAACTGTACACTTGTTACTCTGTAAGCAGCATAAGCTCTTGTATGATAAAATCCTCTGTAATTTCATGCCAGATTGTAACTCTTGAATGATATTCTCATTTCAAACGTCATTATGTCATTTCAAGATCAATAGGCTTTTACTCACTGGGTGTGGTTAAAATTTAAAAATTAGCTAAATGCTAATTATGATCACCAGGCTATTATTTATTAGCAAATAAGCCAAATACAGGAACAAAAATTTTTAAAAGAAAAGTATTATTTTCCCTTTGCAATATAGTCTTGTAAAGAATTTTCAAAACTCCTTACACGCCTGTAATCTCAGTGCTTTGGGAAGCCAAGACAGGCAGATCACGAGATCAGGAGTTCCAGATCAGCCTGACCAACATGGTAAAACACCATTTTGTACCAAAAATACAAAATTAGCCAGGCATGGTGGAACATGCCTGTAATCCCAGCTATTCAGGAGGCCGAGGCAGAAGAATCGCTTGAATCCGAAAGGCAAAGTTTGCAGTGAGCCAAGATCACACGATTGCACTCCAGCCTGGGCTACAGAGTGAGATTTCACCTCAAAAAAAAAAGGAAAAAGAAAAGAAAAAAGAAAAAAACCTCTTTACACTGCTGTACAGTTACTAGAACAAAATATGTTTATGTCATCACTGTGGTATGACATTATATTAATCCACACCATCACCTGTTGAAATGGCTAAAGAGCTGTCTTCTGGGTTGATGATGTACTACGGGTTATGAGATTCTGGTTCTTTTTATGCTTCTGTTACAAACAAACTGTCTTTGGGTAATTATGTTAGCTTCTCTGTAACTAAGTTTTCTTACCTGTAAAGCAAAAGATTAAAGTAGTGGAATCCTAAATTCCTTTGCAGCTTTAGCATTCTACGAATCTGTGGAAGCATTTCTTCCAGGAGACAGGATTCACAGCCCAGTTTCATTTGATGTTTGGCCTTTGGGTCTGTGCTAGTTTAAATCGTTACATTAAATTTTTGGCAGTGATAATGCTTGAACATCCACCATTTGCAACTCTGACAACATTCCTTCTGCTACGGAACCTACTCTTTTAGAAGACTCAACTTATTCAGTACTGCATAAAGCACCTTCATAAAATTTCAAGTGAAAAGGGTTTCAAGGAAGTCAGATTTAGTACCTATGCTCTCTTTCAAAGGTTCTGGAAAATAATTTTCGGGGAGCTAAGAAAACAGAGACTATTCATATAATTTAACATTGCATGTGTGTGTGTGTTTTAAAATACTTGCCTTATTTTTTTGTTCTATTTACTATTAGACATTATTAAAAATCCTAGCTTTTTTTATTTGTTCTAAAAAAAAAAACTCCAAGAGTCTCTTTCCAACTCTGAAAACTCTTGGCTAAATACTGGTGCTATTCTCAACTTATAGTAACTGGCAACCTTACATTTTGTAAAGTTCAGGAAGAGCAGAAACTCAGCTTCCAAATATGCCACTCTGTCAGCAGGTTTGAATGAACAGGAAGCAGACAATGCAAGGCAAATGTCTGGAACCCAAATGCCTCTTTCCAGTAGAGAAGAAGACTCAAACCAAGACTAGCTTCTAAATCTCATCTTTCAGCTGATTCAGTAGGGGTGAATGGTACCCAGTTCTAACCATTCTTCTTCTATCCAGAAGACTAACGTCTTTTATTAAACCTCTTAAGTACTATTTATTTTAATTCTATGGCTATCAGAAAGCATTTATTCTATCTCCCAATATGCCTGCAAACCATGCTTCCAAGGAGGCAGTATTGCCTATTGGTTAAAAGTGCAAGGATAGTAGGAAAACACATCTGTCATGTTGAGAAAACATTCACCCTTTACTAAGCCTTATCGTCCTAATTTGTAAAGTGAGGACAGTAATAGTCCCTGCCTCACAGGATTATTGTGATAACTATGTAAGATACTACATGTAAATCACTCACTCTTGGTACATGGTCATTATTCAATAACTATATGTTAGTATCATTATTTCCATTATCATTATTGGTTGAAATAGTAATAATATTTATAGCACTACTTTTCTCAAAATAGTTTCCCTTGATAATACCACTAAACATGTACTTCCTCTTTACTATTACATAAACTAGGTAGACTTCTAGAGTCATCCCAATAAACTTAATTTTAATATTTTGATTGGTTTCCCAAAATAATTCGTCCAGGATCCTTGAGATTGGGGATACAGTTATATTCATCATTGTATTTTCAATGCATATTGCAATACCTAATATATAAATGTTAATTGAAAAAAAATCACATTTGGGTGACCAACAATAGAAAGGCTTTCTAGTATTTTTACTCTATATCATAAAGTCTGTTGATTCTAATGTCACACAATTATAAATGAGGCTCTTTCATTGCCTTAGAACTGAGACAAAAATTTCTTAATTGAGACTAGCACATGCCAGGTACCTTCTCATTCTAAAGAGGGCAACTAAAAATCTGAAATATATTCTTGCAGTAGTTATTAAAGCAGCAAATGTCGTCCTGTGACCATTACTGTCCATCCCCTCCAAGTATCTTTAAGAGACACATACAGAGAATTTGGGGGAATGAAGTCAGGAAACTAGTACTGCCAGGTGGAAGAGGGCCCACCTCTCTAAGTAAGCCAGGGAGAGGTCTGCAGGAGAACTGCCTGTAGAGATGGGGGTTGGCAAGAACGTAACATTAGTGTCTCATTTTTTGATGTGTGTCAGCTTCTACAGTGGACTTGCTGGTCTTTCTTTGTTCTATGTGAAACAGAGAGAGAGAGAGAGGGAAAAAAGTAATTGGAGATAAGCTGAAGGAAGAAATGAGAGAGAAAAAGAGGAGTAGACTCCACTGTCACCTTCCGATGAGACATAACCTGAGAGTTTCCCATGAGTCCAAGGGACCTCTAGCAAGAAGCCTGCCTGAAGCCATCTTGCTGATGTGCCCCTCAGGAAGATGGCAACCATAAGAATTGAGTACAGGAAGTTTCTCAGTGATGTGAAGCTGAACAGGGAATCTGAGGAGAGGCACCGTAAAGCAGACTCATAAGAGAGACGTGTGAAGGAAGTGACCATTCCAAAGAGCCCAGACGGCTGCCCTCAGGAGAAGCCAGTACTAGGATGCTATCTGAGATGATGCCCAGTGAGTGAAAAGACTTTGGCTTTTTGCTTGAGTTCTCCTCTCTAATTCCTGCTTTCAGAGGTTGGGCAGAAAGGAAGGAGAGAAGTTGAACAGCCAAATGGCATCAAAGAGAAAAGCCTTGTACTGGATAAAAACTGAAAGTTTTGAGACCTGGATTAAAGCTTTTTCCTATTTCTGTATTAAAAATTTCAAGATAAAACCATTCCTTTTTTTTTTTTTTTTTTTTTTTGAGATGGAGTCTCACTCTGTTGCCCAGGCTGTAGTGCAGTGGCATGATTTCGGCTCACTGGAACCTCTGCCTCCCAGGTTCAAGAGATTCTCCTGCCTCAGCCTCCTGAGTAAATGAGATTACAGGCACACGCCACCATGCCCAGCTAATTTTTGTATTTTTAGTAGAGATGGGGTTTCACCATGTTGGTCAGGCTGGTCTCGAACTCCTGATCTCAGGATCCTCCCACCTTGGCCTCCCAAAGTGCTGGGATTATAGGCGTGAGCCACCATGCCTGGATGAGATTGTTCTTATACCAAAAGCTATGGGTTCTTTATGAAACCTATGCCTAGTGTTATCTAGGGCTAAGAAAAGGAATTTTGAAAGAGCGAACCAGGAGGCCATGATGAAAGAAAAAAATAAATCTGTTTCCTTTGCAGTCAAAGCTATTTATTATACCAATTACATTCATGACCCTGTAAGAGAGAGAAAGGACAGAGATATGAAGATGGCTAGTGGGTAGGCCAGTCAGACAAGCTCAGCTGTTAATTCATCCTATGCCATTCCAAGGTGAGTTGGCAGAAGTAGGGAGTCTGAAGCGGAACTCCCAACTCTGGGACAAGTGTTCTTTCCATTGCAGTGCACTACCTCCCCATAATAAGGGCTTCCGTTTTTTATTGCACTTTAAAATTAACAAAGCATTTGGGAGAACCACTGCCTTGCCAACAGTGTTTAGTCTGAAAAAATTCTGTTAAACAAGGTGTCAAAACAACCATTAAAGATGCTTCTAAGAGCATTATCTTAGCTCTGCAGGGAGTCAGCACAATGCAGACAAAATACAGGACTGGGAATCGAAAGGCTCACTTTCTGGTTGTAGTGCAATGAGGAGCTTTAAGAAAGGAGCATGGCATTTGGTGTCAGATTGAGATTCAAATTCTGGCTCTGCTATTCAGCAGCTGTGTGACCTAAGGCACAATTCTTAAACTCTTTAATCCTCGATTTCTTCATGCATAAAATAGGAAAATGCCACCTACTTCCCAGGATTGCTGAGAGGAATGATGAGATAATATCAAGGCCTGGGAATGTGTCTGGAACTCAACAGGGGTCCAATAAGTGCAAGTTTTATCGAATCACCTATCAGTACATTTTCTACTCTGCTGACCTAAGAGAACTCTGGTGTTGATGAAATATAACAATATGTATGAGAAAAACTCTTTACAGTCAAAGTTACTTTAAAGTATTTATTTTTCTTGTTGTCTTCCTAGGTGATATCTCTCTTTAAACTATGGGAGCAGAGTCAAGGTGAGATGGGAAAATTCCTTCTTGTCTTTTTGAAAGCAAAGTTCAAAACTCTTAAAACCAGTTTTCTCTAAATTTCTTAATAGTTATTTTATTAGTACTTTTAGATACATATCATTTTTCACAATTACAAAAAACATACACATTCATTATAGGAGATGTGAAAAATATTACAAAGTACTTCCTTTCAGTTATTTCTAGACAAGAATACTTTGAAGAATTGGGTTTATTACGTATATACAGTTTAATAATAGGATTTTTTGATTAAATATTTGATAATTGGTTGTAAGTCAGTAAACAAAAGAGGAAGTGTTATTCACTAACGAGAAATAGAGAATGTAAAGATAGTTTCTTAATGGTGTTTATTATTGTAAACTATATCGTAGCTACAGAAGATTATGTGAAATGTATGTGTACACTTGATATAAACACAAGAAACCAAAGACCTGGGTGACTATTATACAGGTTTAGGAATAAAACATTTCTAGTTCTTTAGAAGCCCACTAGGGCAGGTTCTCTCTGTTGCATCTTTCTTTTTACATACTCCAAGAAGTAATCTCTATCCTCACGTGTGATCCTCAAAATGCTTAACAATTGTTGTAGTATGCCATCTGTCACTGCCAAAGTTGTGTTTTCTCCATCCAGGGTTCCAGAGGCCAGCAGGCAACAATGCACGGAAGCTGTCCCCATCACTTCTCTTGTCTTTTTATTTTGCTTATGTGTTCTTTCCCATGTCATTAATTTAAACTTCATGTTTGAGTTCAGTAAACTTTTCTCTTATTGTTTTTGTTTGTTTGTTTGTTTGTTTGTTTGTTTTGGTATAACTAGAAAGGTTTTCCTTACATCTAGATTACAAAGGAATAAATTAATGTTTTCTTGTAGTACTTTTATGCTTTGCTTTTCTACATGTAGATCCCTGATGGATTAGCAGTTCATTCTGGTGTACAGTGCGAGGTATAAATTCATTTTTCTTTTTTCAATAATTTCTTATGACACTTTTATTAACACTAACTAAAATGAGTCTATATCTTCTTGTATGTTGAGTATTATGTTTGTCTGTTCAAGCACCAATACCACATTGTTTTAATTATAGGGGCTTTATAGTATCACTTAGTATCTGATATAACTATCTTCTCTCATTGCTTTCTCATCCTTTTTCAAGATTTTTCTAATAAAAGTTTCAAGTTTATCTTCTATGTGAACTTTATAATCAAGTTGTCTAGCCCCCAAACAAAGAAACAAAAAATACCTGTTTATGTTATATTGTAATTGGGATTAAATTTACATATTAACTCAGGGCACTGCCCACAAAGATAAGATCTCTGTGTTTTCTAGGATAGGTCTGTGTCTTTCATAGATATTTTGAAGTTCATCTCTTACTGCTTTTGTCTACTTTATGCTAATTTTATTTCTACCAATTTTGTCACTATTAAGCTATAGGATTTTTCTTTCATTGTAACTTCTACATGATTACAGTTCCATGATACTAAGGCCATGGATTTTTTTGTTAATTTTACAGTATACTATTTATTGATTTGTTTATTGTATATGAATTGTGTTATTTATTCTCAAGGATTTTCTAGGTATACTGTCATATCATGTACAAATAGAGATAGTTTTATTTCTTTTCCAATTCTCTCACTTCTAATATTTTATACAGCAGTAAAGGTAGTAAGTATTCTTGCCTTTTTCTTGACTTTAGGAAAGTATTTCTAGTGCTTTCCCATTAAATTAGATGCTGGCGTTAGAAGAGATAAAGTTGGCATGCACACGTGTGCGCGAGCACACACACACACACACACACACACACTCTCTCTCTTCCAAATCTGTAGACCAATCTTAGATGTGTCAATGCAAAAATTTAAAATAAAATATTATCAAATAGAATCCAAAAACATATTGAAAAATAATGCACTGTGAACAAGTGGATTTTTCTAGAAATGTAGGAACAGCTCAGATTTTCAAAATTCCTATATTTACCATAGCTACGGCTAAAAAGTAATCATATGATTATCTCTCTAGATGCTGGCAGCAAATCTAACAAAATATGACCAAAATCCCTGATGGAAAAAATGCTCAATGAAAATATAAATTTATGAATATCATTTCAACACAATTAATATATCTATATCTATAATTATATTCATATGTAGGTAGATTTACATAAATAGAGGAATAAAATTAAGTTCTAAATGGGGAAATACTAGTTCTAATGGGAAAATGCCATGGACATTTCCCCAAAGCCAAGAATTACTGTTAAACATTGTGTTAAAAGTATTAGCCAATGCAAGACAACAAGAGTTATGGTGTTATTTAAAGCTGAACAACTTGGACTTGTGGGAACATGCACAATTATGAGTGTTGCACCCATGGATTGGTTATAGATTGTTTGATACTCATCTGAGTAAAAGTAGAATAAAGATGAATTTATTGTGAAACAAAGGGATATTTTTCACACCCATGGATTAGAGTGATGATTGCTTCTGTGATTCAAATCACCCAGGGAGCATATACATGCCTATATATCATAAATATTTTATATCTGGAAATACAGATTTCCAATCATGATCACAGGAGTCCCAGATTCAGTAGTTCTAGGATTTTTACCTGGGAAGTTTTGTTCTTTCTTACCATGTATTTCAGTGTGTAGGCATGGTTTTAGGTACTGTTATTTTATAAAGCCTTATTTACTTGATTGTTTATTCATATGTTTATTTCCTATCTTGTTTTACAATGTGTTTAAACTGACTTACCAGGACACACAACATACGGCAAAATTATTGTGAATTTCAAAAAGGAAAATAAATTAAAATTAAGAAAGTTAAATGTTGGTATGGATGACGCTAATACGAAAAAGTCCACCACAGTGAGTTAGAAACACTAAGGACGTTTGCAGAAGTTGAGACACCAGGCCATTCCTGGGTGTCATGTGAAGTAAATTATATTACAGTTCTTCCTCCACAACTGGTAGCATTTGCTTGTACATAAAACTGTCTAAAATAAACACTAAGAGCTGTCTTTAGGTAGAACAGTGGCACATAAATTCATCACATATCTGCAGAAGTGCATATGCAAAAGACTGGTGTAAATGCACAGATGCCTTGGTTATTAGACAGTGGCATAGGGCTTAGATTATGGGCATAGCACATTTGATCTTTATATATGTAACATTTTCAGCACAGGTCAGCAGAGTAACCTATTTCATCTCCAGTACCTGCATTTATTAAGCTATATTTATTATCTGTACTCTACTGATACCATAAAGAATTTAAGAAGGGTTAAACAACAACAAATACACTTACAATGGGACAATTAAAATGCAGATAGAAAAAGAAATCAGAAATCATATAAAGTAGGAAAAGTCAGACAAATCTGCTAGACACAGTTTTGACGGCAATTGATTATTACATTTAGATTTTCATTGATTATCCTCTAAAGCTGAAATGAAAACATGATCGAAGTTGCTCTTCTCTGATAATAAGAAAAATCTTACATTTCTTTATAAGATTTGTTCCCAGTATTAAATTTTAAGAAAAATATATCAAATAGAGCTATCCATGAAGAGTATGGAGTCATAATTCTACAGCCTTTACCATCCCCAAACCTATCTCAGGAGATTGCTTTTATCTCACTAGTTTATAGTTAGTTCGTTAGTTAGTTCTGTACATGTGTTTCTTTCTTATCTAGATAATGAGCTCTAAGGATATGTCTGTTCGTCTTCTTAATGGTACAATTTTCTGATATAATAGGCACTAGTAAACATTCATCAAGTGAATGAATGAATAATCAATGAATAGACAAACAAATAATACTTTGTCCAGACAACTGCATGTCCCTGCTCTCACCTAAAGTACTGGGCTTAGGTTACTTAACAGTTTGGGTTTTTTAACTTTTTTTTTCTTTTTAAAACAGAGTCTTGTTCTGTCACCCAGGCTGGAATGCAGTGGCGCAATCTCCTCTCACTGCAGCCTGCACCTCCCAGATTCATGCAGTTCTTGTACCTCAGCCTCACAAATAGCTGAGGTTACAGAAGTGTGCCACAATGCCCTACTAATTTTTGTATTTTCAGTAGAGACAGGTTTCACCATGGAGGACAGGCTGGTTACAAACTCCAAGCCTCAAGTGATCCACCCACCTTAGCCTCCCAAAGCACTGGGATTACAGGCATAAGCCACTGAGCCCAGCTAACAGTTCATTTTTTTCAGCAAATATTTATTGAGCACTTACTGCATTCCGGGTGCTGCTAACACGTATTAAAAGTACTTATTAGGTTGGTGCAAAAGTAATTGCAGTTTCTGTCATTACTTTATAGTTATGGCCAATAAACAAAAGTCATAAACAATTTTCATTATAGTTCTTATATTCTGCAGTGGGGGGATAAATAAATGATTAAAGTGTATATAATGCATTAGATGGCAAGAAGTACTTTGAAGAAGAAAAAAAAACTTGACAATGCAGAAAACTAAAGAGTCCTGAACTCTATGTAAGCATGTGTGCGCGTGTGTGTGTGTGTGTGTATGTGTGTGTGTGTGTGTGTGTGTGTGAGAGAGAGAGAGAGAGAGAGAGAGACAGAGAAAGAGAGAGAGAGAGAGAATGGATAAACCCAGGAGAAAAGGTATGACTGGGGTGCATCTTGGCTTCTTACGATAACTGATGTAAACTGGAATAAAAAGCACAGTGATTTAATCCTAATGATCTCAAGGCAGGTAATGTTGTGGCTAAGAGTTTTGGGGACAGAGGAGGTTTAACTTATTTCCAATAACACACAGAATTATGGGTATTTGCCTCACTTTGCTGCACAGTGAGGGTGGTAGATCTATCCAAACAATCATTCCAATCAACAATGACAGGTATCCAACCTATCATTCCAAGTTGGTGAAATGCATGCATTTTGGGGATTAGGTTAGGAAAAGAGGTTGAGGAGAAGGCTAGAAGGAGGAAGAAATTTTCACACACAATGGGACCTGTTACTGCAGCAGTACTAACCAGAAATAGTTTTCAAGAAAGAACTTGAGAATTAATTTCAAATTGAAGTCTAAGTATAATTTAGGCAGGCAAAAAGTAATTTCCTCAGGTGGATTTGGGCCAGGACATTGGACTTAACACCTCATCTCTTGCAAAAATTGCCAGGGGATCTTTGATAATTATAAGAGAGCATGGCCTTAGATTTACAGCTCCAGTGTAGGTTGGTATCTTTAGAGAGCAGTGCCACTTAGCACTCAGAACAGACTCCAGTTGATGAATGATACCTAACGCCACTTACTGATTTACATGCCCTGTGTGCTCCCAACAGCACCTCTGCTTTTCTGAGAGTGCTTCTGTGCCTAAGGACTGCCAAGACTTTGCTCTGTCAAATAGTACGAGAGCAGATCAACTGATACTAACGAACCTCTGCAGCTCAGAAACTTTAAAAAAAAATGGATCAAGAGATGCTTGCTGGAGTGATCATTATTTTTAAGCAGGTAAATATATCAATATGAGCAGTGCAGGGATAATAAAGGTAGTGAACACTGGTTGAAGAATCCCGGAGTGGGCTTTTATCTCTACAGCCTCCAAACCATGTAAAATCCAGCAAGTCATTTCACCAAACCAAGCCTCAGTTTCCTTGTTTCTACGAACCTGAATAAAATCCAAACATTTGCCTAGTCTAAAAGACAACCACCTGATTTATCACCTGGTGGTCTACTCTAACTTTAGAACCCTCTCCTATCTCCCTCTCCCTGTGAACCCAATCCTACTGGCCTCCTTTTTGTTCTGCAAATCTACCAAATTTGCCCAGAGTCAGGGCCTCTCTGCTCCCTCTTCCTACCACACAGAATTCTTCTTAACCAGAGCATTACACGGCTGGCTTCTTCCCAGCATTTAAATATCCCTTCTCAGAGGTGCTACCTTATCACCCAATCCAACATTGCCCCTTGCCCTTCATTTTTTTTCTCCCTTATGGCTTCTTATTTTAGCAACTTCATGGTATTTATTACTTTCCAAAATTATCTTTTTATATCATTGTTTACATGTTCAGTATTTATCAACAATCCTTCCTCACCCTCACAGAATCAGAGTTTCCATGAGCAAAAGAGCCTTGTGTATATTTTTCACCAGTCTATTCCCAGTATTCAGAGTAGTGCCTAGTGAAGAGCAGATCCTTAATAAATATGGAAGAATGGAGGACCATGGATTCAGTGATTTCCTGGCTATCTTAACGCCAGCAGTCTGGGGGCCAGTGCACCTTTAGCTAGGATAATTCAGCTCCAGGAAGTACCATGAGCTGGGACAGTTGTTTTCAGCGACTCTCCCTAGCTGTCCTCATCCCCTGCCATTGTGGATATAACCTTCTTCTCCTGGAGCCACTGTTGTTAGTTAGAGTCAATTACATACAAAGGACGATTATGGGGTAAGGGTAGCATGAGATGGAATGAATGAAAATACTTCAAACAGTGCTTAGCTCTTTTCCCCCTTTTTCCCTATGTAGCAATGGTGAAATTTGATAGATACATCAAATTAAATGTGGAGTAGTTGAGTATGAGTATAAAATAAGATTGAAAAATGTAAATATGAAAACTTTAAAAATAATGGATTTCTAATAATTGATTCTCAAATACAGTCTGTTTCTCACTACACAGCGGGAAAAGACAGGACTTGATGAAGAATAAGTGGGGTTGAGAATGAGCACAGAACTTAACGGCTGGTAGGGTATTAGCTGACCAGGACATGGGGAAGAAACCATGAAACCATTAAATCTGTAAACCAAAAATAAAATTCTAAGACACCCAACCATTTGAATGAAATTCCTCCACAGCCAGCGCACTCTGAAAATTTAAGCTGAAAGAGTGGTTCAGGCCATGAAGAGAAGTGGAGTTTGGCACGCCTCGTTCTACCTCCCCAGCATGAACAGCGACACCAACCTCAAGTCTGATAAAAAGCATTTACAATCCGTGCTCTCCAAAGCTTGTTACCTCCAGGCTTCATCTGTACAATAAGAACTTTGGTCTCCACAGTTCCTTATCTTAGACATTTTCTTCCTATTGATCTTATATCTTTAGATAAATTGAACCAATTGTCAACCAGAAAATCTGCCTATAACCAGAAACACCCCCAACATCCCACTTTGAACTGTCCCACCTTTCTGCACCAAACCAATGTATTTCTTAAATGTATTTGATTAAAGTGTCATGTCTCCCTAAAATGCAGACAACCAAGCTGCACTCCAACCACCTTGGGCACATTGGGATCTTCTGAGGGGTGTGTCATGGGCCACAGTCACTCATATTTGGCTCAGAATAAATTTCTTCAAATACTTTACAAAATTTGACTCTTTTCATCAACACATCCAAGGCAAGAATGTGGCAGATCATGGTGGTGATAAGCATAGCAGAGAAAGGATAGGAATATGGAAGTAGCAGCAGTTGGATTCTACATGGCTCATACAGAGTCATTAGTTAAAAAAAACAAAAATATTTCCAGTCAAGGCACATACTCTTCATTTAATCAAAATGCCCTCCACCTTTTCACTGATTTTCATTACTTACTGTGCCCTGAAGTCCTTTCTATATCACAACGGCATGGCCCAGGAGAGCTGCGATGGCAAAGAAACAAAAAGCGATTCTCACAGTCGGGAAACCCTGGAAGCTGGGGATTTCAAAGCCGTAAGTAAGGAAGGGATGATCAGAATTGGCCGACACAACAGCCACCATTTGAATTAATAGGATTTCTGGAGCATTAATATATTATTAAGTAGATGCTCTGAATATCCTGATTTACCTCTGTTCTGTCTAAATATAAGGTCTAAAGTTGCCTCCTTCCTCTTAAAAAAGTATTAATATCAGGTAAGTTCTAACAGATTTAATCCAAAGTCACAGAAGGCATTTGGCAGGGCATAGGAAAGAGGGTACTTAATCTCTGACTATGCCTTGTTTAGCCCATGGACAACTTCTCCAGAAAAGAGAACTTTCACTTGACATTTTATCAGTCAGAGAACATCTAAGAAACAAGGTTTACCACACTGGGGAATTCAATAGGAGTAATTTAATATGGGTAATCAGTTACTAGATTACAAGAGCTGAAGATCAACTGAGAAAAAATGAGGTAGCACTGACATTAGCAACTGCAGGAAACTGTGACCTTGAGGACTATGATAGAGGCAGGAGGCAGAGAAATTCTAGGCAAACAGGGTCAGGTCCCCGACAAAACCCCACCTTCCAGCCAAAAAGCCTAAAACCTGGAGTTCAGAGTGACAACTTCTATCCCTGCTTTCCCACTCTGTCCTGATTGCTTATTTCTAAATAATGTATTTTACCATTTTAAAGTTGCCTTTGGATATAATGACCCCCATCCTTTGCCTATAAAGACCCCAGATTCAGTGGGTAGAGGGACAGAAGCAGTTTGACTAGAGAATGGTGACTTGACTTCAGAGGGACAGCTGGACTTCAGAGGAAAGATGGCTTCACTTTGGAAAGATGACTATAGGAAAGAGCTGGCCAGAGACAGCCAGAAGATTACCTGCCCCTCCCATCCCTTCTCCAGTTCTCTCCTCCACTGAGAGCCTTTTTCCGTCACTTAAGAAAATTATCTGCCTTCACCATCCTTCAAGTGTCTGAGCAATCTCATTCTTCTTGGATGCTGGACAAGAGCTTGAGACCCAAGGAACGCAGTACCCAAAAAAGGCTGTTAACACTGGTCCTTTGCCAGCAGCGGGGAGCTGCCCCACACTATGGGGCAAGGGGCCCACTGAGCTGATAATACGCTGCTGTCCCTGGATGGTGGAGCAAAGAGAGCACTGTGACATGCCCTCTGGGGCTTTGAGGGTCACAGGCATCCTCACCTGGGCACCACCACAGAGCCCACAGGGAATCTGCTCCTGCCAGCACCCAAAGTGGCCAGCCAGATCCCACACTTGCTCACTCACATGCTCTCTTCCACAAGAGGTTGATATCACGGGCCAAGTAAACAGGACACCCCAGTCTCAAGTCCATTGAAGGGGTTGAGAAAAATCCTGCATCAGCTGAAGGGAAGAAGCTGTGTGACTGGAGTCCAGGTCCCTGGACCACAGATAGCTTCTGTAGCTATGGAGAACTGCGGGATGGGCTAGATGGTGAAACAGAGGTGTGGGGTACTATAGCCATTTGGATGTATGCCTGAAGCAGAGAGAAAGGGGAAGAAATCAGATTTATACTTTCTTTCTGCCTTCCAGCCTCCAGCTAGTACTCCCCATGTCCTAAAAGAGCCAGAAACTAGTTGGTAAGAGAGAGTAGGGCCGTAGTTTGTGGGGGTCAGATCCCTATGATACAGTGGAATAATAGGAACAGCCCCGGAGAGGGTCGAAACTTTGGCTGCAGTTCTCCAAAGCATAATCTGCCCACAATCAACAGCCCTATCACCCCACCTTGCAGGGGCTCTCTTCTTTGTTTACTTGTTTTCATGTATAACATGCTCTTTATGGGTACGATATCAGCATGATATTGCCATCTCACTTTCAAAGCTTCCTTTTCACAGAATTGAAACCATTCAAGATCATTCTGCCTAGATGGGTGGTTTATTTCAATGCCAATTTAAAATTATTTTCATAAGTATATATGTATTTGAAATCAGGGAAGAAAAGAAAAGGAACAAATTTGAGAAGAGAATGGAGTCCTAAGTAACACAAACTAGAAATCCATTACAACATACTTTGCAAATACCGTAGGTAATTAAAGACTTTTAAGGGCAACTACCGTATTATTTACTTGACAGTGGAACTCTTACAGGCTATTATGTAAATACACACTGAGCACATTTTAAAAGTGCATGCTATTTACTATTCATAAGTGTTGTTAATATGTATTTCATTTAACCCTAAGGAGCCATTTCAGTCTCTTGTGTGAATTTACATTTATGAATGTTTTTATAAAATGCATATGATTTACCCAATAGGCAGCTCTGCCATAAGAAATGCTAGAGCTGATTGCCAATTTAACTTTACAGAGTTTCCATGCAATTGTTCCTCAGTTCTGCTCACATGCTTGGGCATCCCTAAATAGTCCTTCCTTTCAGAATCCTGCAAGTTAAGACCCATGAGCTGCTCAAACGAAGGGATTTTCTAGTCTGTTCCGGTGGTTCCGGGGATTTTAGTATCACATAAAAAGAGGTCAGGATATGTCCCATCTTAGAAAATAAAATAAAGATTTCAGCACTGAAGATGGCAGTCTATAAAATATATGTGTGTAATCACCTTGTTTACTCTGTGAACTGAAGCCCACATCCACAAAATAAAGATGAGCAAGTTCTAGACTGAGATACCTAAAATGTAAATTTTATTCTTCTCTCCTTTCTTCTTCCCCTCCTCCCTCCCTTTCTTCATGCCCTCCTCTCTTCCTCCCTCCTTCTCTTCCCTCCCTCCTTTCCTTTCTCCTTTCTCCCTTCTTTCTTCCCTCCTTCTCTCCTTTCCTTTCCCTCCCTTCCTCCCTCCCTTCTTTCCTTTCTTCCTTCCTTCCTTCCTTCCTTCCTCCTTCCCTCTCAGAATAGAATCTTTCCTGCCCCAGTCATTTTCATTGAGACATCAGTGACCCCAGCACCAAGACACATAGACCATATGCAGAATTTATGAAGAGAATAAGAATTCTTTGCCAATGCACATACCATATGCAGAATTTACAAATGGAATTTGTTCTGTGACTTTTGTATCCCCTCTGCCAGATCAAAGACATAAACAGGAATCAGAAAAAAAATATTAAAGATCACAGACTAGTGATAATGTTTCTTTGCAGAGAGTGTCTCTAGGCTGAAAGTCCCCATCCCTTCTTTCAGAGGAGGACTGAATTGGAGTGCCACTTTCTAACCTAAAGCATAAAGAGAAACACTGAAAGCTTTGAAATTTGTTCATATGGAAGAAATAGGCTTGGTGCTGGCCTTATGACTAATAAAGCAAACACAGACTGAGGAATTAAGGACTGAGGTCTAATTCTTATCCAGGAAATCTAAGGGCAGGAGAAAGGCTACTGAGCTGCTTTGGTGGTAGATCCAAAGACTTTTGCTGTGCCGACATGTCCTGAGGTTCAAAAGAGAGCAGGTGTCAGGTTGTTCTGGGTCCTACTTGAGAGTCTAGAGGTATAAATCTGGATGCCTAGGGGCCAAGTGAGGACACAGAAGCAGCCACCAGACTACAACCGTATCTGGCCAACATTAAGGACAATAGTGATCTCTAGTGGAGAGAGCCACTGAGGAGGCTATGACTGCATCTCATCAAGAGTCAACCTTAATTATTCCAGGTATAGAGAGCTAGAAGTCATCCGCTGAGTAAAAACAGATCCTGTCATCTCACTTCCTTTCCTCCCTTTTTCTTTTTTTTTTTTTAACACCTGTAGAAAGTCAATAGTAGTGACAGATATGAAGAGGATATAAGAGAGCAAAAAAATGTTAAATAGAAGTTTAAGTTGTTTGTAGTAGATTGTAAAATTGGCCACGTATCCTTCCCCTGTTTAAATATATGCTCTTGAAACTCAACATTACAAATTCTCTGATCAAAAAGTGCAGTTTATTTCTCCACACCTCGAATCTAGGTTGGCCGATTAACTTAGCCAACTCTATAAGGTGTCTAAAGTATTTGCTCATTTGGGGCTTGCTCTTTCTTGCTGTGAAACCCTGTGACCACAACCCTGTGAAAGAGCCTGGATCAGCTTGTTGGATGATGAGAAATATGCATCACAGTGTCCCAGCCAATTGCTGGTCAGTAACCAGATATGTAAATTAGCTCAGTTGAGACCAGTAAAGGAACCACACTCCTGAGCCCAGCCCAAATTGCTGATACAAAGAACTGTGAACAAACAATGATAATTTTTTTAAATCACTAGGTTTTGGGCAAGTTTGTTATGTGGCAGGATGTAGTGGAGAAAGTCTGTCTTGCCCAGGCAGATTTTCAGTCTAAAGCAGGACTGAACTGCAGAGAGGGGAGAATTTCAAAATGTCTGTGAATCTAAATATTTGAATTTCTGAATTGAGACTGTGTTTACAACTTAATGTGATGGTAGGAGCATCTAAATCTAATACTGGAGAATCACTGGCCTCCATGATATTTCATTTATGGACAGGGCAGGACCACACCCAGTGAATAACATTTAAAGAGATGATAAAACATAAACTTGGAATTGCATCTTGATCAAAATCCATGTGTAAATCCTGTTTAGCACATTGGTGATAATTTCATAAACATGTTTTACATGCCCAATATAACATATCCAGCGTGGCCTCAGAACAAAAGCATGCACTCTAGAAACAGAGTTGATGGCAGGACCGTGACATCTAACTTCCATTTCCTGAGGGTGCTTGCCAAAAAAGGAAATGCCTTGGACAACTACCTCTGCAAACCTGCTATAATCTAGCATCTGGTATAGCAGGAGTGCAGCACTGCTGGAGTGTAGTGATACAATCATGGCTCACTGCGGCCTTGACCTCTCAGGCTCAAACTATCCTCCTATCTCAGCCTCACAAGTAGCTGGGACCACAGGTGTGCACTACCGAGCCCAGCTAATTTTTATTTTTATTTACTTATTTATTTGTAGAGATGGAGTTTCCGTATGTAACCAAGGTTGGTCTCAAACTCCTGGGCTGAAGTGATCTTCCTGCCTCAGCCTTCCAAAGTGCTGGGACTACAGGTGTGAGCCACCACTCCTGGCTAATTTTTACTAGTGGAAAGGTAATGGAGAAACCTTACAGGTCAAATGCTTTTAGGAGGAAATACCTGATTTATCTAGGCTGCTTGTTGTACATAAAGCTGGAATTTATGGACTTTGGAGAGGATGATTGATTAGATAATTAGTGGAGTAAGAAGTGGGGAAGCTTTATGCCTGAAATGGCTCCCACTATTTAAGTAACATGCTGCATGCATTGTGTGAATTCACAAGCTAGGGTTGACCAGATTGTTTTTTAAGTGAGAGAAGAAGGGCTTTGGGGAGCTGAAGTAATAGTGTTAGACTTCTCTCAGGGAAGCAGGCTTTGCCCAGGTATTGCAATTGCTTGTACTCTGAATTACTAGGAAAGTTTGATAGTGGGTAAAAGCTACAACTCACGCGAGTCGGCTTTGACAATTTGATCCTTTTCGTTTTTTTATCTTCTATTTGGTGTTTCCTGAGGCCTCAAGGACCTTGAAAACTTCTGATTGAGAAGTAAATCATCATGCAACCTTGAGAATGCCACATAACTTCCACATTTTAATGATATTTATTATATTATTAATCAAATAGGTAAATTATACAACCTCAAAGGGATAATATGAGCATTGAAGGGACAAAGAATGAGAAGTACCTTTAAAAATTATAAAACAAAATACAAATGTAAGTAATCAAAGGTGCTACAGACATCTAGATGTCATACGGATCAAATAACCATCCAGTGTCAGCATTTTGCCATCACTGTGTACAATTACCATGTTTATGTCCTTTGAGAGCTTGTTCATCTTGATTCTGATTGATTTTTGTGTCTTTTCCAGTACCTGTTAAGCACCAGGTCTTTTACATTAAAGGAGCTCTTCGAAGTAACCAACTTATTTCCTTCAATTTCACCTGGAGCACACATTTTATAAGTTTTCCACATAAGGTAATTTATATGGCATTCATAACTTCATTAAGTTCAGTAACTTCATGATTCATTTACTGTTTACCACTTGGACTCGTATGTTGATTTTTTTTCAAAGATACTAGAAATTTTAAACGGACTGAATTATATGGATATTAAATCTTTAGAGTTTATTTTCTGGGTACTTAGTAATAAGTACTTTTATCAAAGCTTTTAATACAACTATTAAATTAAGCCATATGAAATTGCCGTTCTTATAAGTCAACAACGTAAAAATTATTAGAAAATTTTTATGGTCCAGTCTAATAGTCACAATGTCTAGCAATGTATAGTTGACCAACACAAGGAATAGTAGAAAAGAAAAAGAAATAAATCAAAACAGCATGGTACTGGTACTAAAACAGAGATACAGACCTATGAAACAGAACAGAGGCCTCGGAAGAAATGTCATACATCTACAACCATCTGATCTTTGCCAAACCTGACAAAAGCAAGCAATGGGGAAAATATTCCCTGTTTAATAAATGATGCTGGCTAGCCATGTGCAGAAAGCTGAAACTGGACCCCTTCCTTACACCTTACACAAAAATTAACTCCAGATGGATTAAAGATTTAAACATAAGACCTAACACCATAAAAACCCTAGAAGAAAACCTAGGCCACACTATTCAGGACATAGGCACAGGCAAGGACTTCATGACTAAAACACCAAAAGTAATGGCAACAAAAGCCAAAATAGACAAATGGGATTTAATGAAACTCCAGAGCTTCTGTACAGCAAAAGAAACAATCATTCGAGTGAACCAGCAACCAACAGAATGGTAAAAAATTTTCACAAGCTACCCATGTGACAAAGGGCCAATATCCAGAATCTATAAAGAACTAAAGCAGATTTACAAGAAAAAAAAACAAACAACCCCATTAAAAAGTGGGCAAATGATATGAACAGACACTTTTCAAAAGAAGACATTTATGCGGCCAACAAACATATGAAAAATGCTCATGATCACTGGTCATTAGAGAACTGCAAATCAAAACCACACTGAGATACCATCTCACACCAGTTAGAATGGCGATCATTAAAAAATCTGGACACAACAGATGCTGGAGAGGATGTGGAGAAATAGGAATACTTTTACACTGTTGGTGGGAGTATAAATTAGTTCAACCATTGTGGAAGACAGTGTGGCGATTCCTCAAGGATCTAGAAATAGAAATACCATTTGACCCAGCAATCCCATTACTGGATATATACCCAAAGGATTATAAATCATTCTATTATAAAGACGCATGCACACCTATGTTCACTGCGACACTGTTTACAATAGCAAAGACCTAGAACTAACCGAAATGCCCATCAATGATAGACTGGATAAAGAAAATGTGGCACATATACACCATAGAATACTATGCAGCCATAAAAAACGATGAATTTATGTCCTTTTCAGGGACATGGATGAGTCTGGAAACCATCATTCTCAGCAAACTGACACAAGAAACAGAAAACCAAACACTTCATGTTCTCACTCATAGGTGGGTGTTGAACAATGAGAACACATGGACACAGGGAGGGGAACACCATATACTGGGGTCTGTTGGGAGGTGGGATGCTAGGAGAGGGATAGTGGTGGGTAGGGAGGTTGGGGAGGGATAACTTTGGGAGAAATGCCTGATGTAGGTGGTGGGGGGATGGAGTCAGCAAACCACCATGGCATGTATGTACCTATGCAACAATCCTGCAAGATCTGCACGTGAACCCCAGAACTTAAAGTATAATAATAATCAAAAAAGAAATAAGTGAAATCTGGCAGGCACTGTCAATTTGTTGATTGATAACCTAACACTTTCCCAGTATTTCTTCACCTTCTCTCTCCTACAGTTTCTACAGAGCTAGAAAAATAAATTTTATCTTTCCAGCCATTGTCAAGTATGGTCATATGACATTTTCCTGACATATACAACATAAGCTGGGATCTGTGGATGAACATTTGCTCTCATAATGAAAGGGGTATATAAGGCTAGCACCACGCTGTCCCTTCTCTCTTCTTGTCCTGAGTATGATGCTATAGCTGTTGGCTGGCTAAAAGGTTAACATGCTGATGAGAAGGACAGGAAGAAGCTGGGTTCATGAGCACATCACAGAGCCATCACACCAGTACTGGGCTTCCTACGTCCAGATTTTTATTACATGAGGGGAAAAAAAAGCACCTTGCATTTACTTAAGCCATGACTAGCTGGGATTTATGTAACTTACAGCTGAAAAGAAACTTTTTTAACTGATACAGCAGGAAATATGAACATGTATGTGGATACCCACTGTCTCAAGGAATTATCACAGCCTGGGTAGTAAGACTTTCAGTTACAAAATCCTATTAATGAGAGGAAAACTGCTGATTCTAACAGTCTTTATTAGAATATTCAATAAATACATTACATTTCTCTGCTTAGTGACTATAGAAAGCACTATTTGACTTTTTAAAAATGATACTTCAGCTTTAACAATGACAAACATCTGTCCTTCTGAAGATTACTATTAGGTCAGGTCTTACAAAGTGGCTGCTAGCCACCTGATTTTGACCAATACAGATGACAATTTAGTAAGGGTCAACATACTATATGAGCTGTCGCTAGAGAAGTGACAACTTTCTGAGACTTGGCAGCAGCTGTCTGGATCCTGGAACATACTCTGGGAATAACATTTTAGCATTTTGCATTTTATGCATTTATTTATTTATTAAATAAAGTAAAATTTGAAGTTGGCTTGTTTTTCTGAAATTTTCTTCCTTTATACGAAAGGAAAGTTTGGCAAAACATTAATTATGGTTTGGGATCTCATAGCAGTCACTGTAGTGTACAAAAACATGTACAAACACAAATCCTGAAGTTACTAATTTAAATCTGATCACTGGAAATGGGTTTGTGTGTCTAAATATACACACAGGGACATACATACATATCACATACATCGTATAAAGAACCTTTTTAGAACAAGTTGATTTTCATGCATAATTAGAATTTCTTCAAAAACAAGAATTTATAAACCAAATTTTCTAAGCCTATTAAATGCCAGCAATAGTGACAATATCATCATAAAACACTTAGTAGACTTTTAGTAGTTATCTATTAATTTGTATTAGAATATAATAAATATTATTAAAGTGTTTTTTGACAATACACGCAGTTTTAAAAGCTGTCTGGAGTGTCAAAAATAATATATTTCATGTGAGTTCTGTATAAATTTTGGTTGAATTCAAACTTTTAAATAAATCTCCCAATATCTAATGCATCATATTATCAAAGCACAAAAAAACATTATATGATTATAAGAAGAACCTCAGAACTCACTGTCTTAAAATTTAATGGACTCCCAATGCTTTTTTCCCCCTGCAAAGACTGTTTTTAAGACATTTCATGGTATTTTATACATTATAAATGGATTCCATTCTTGGCTTAGTAATTCACCTAATGGACAATGGATACAAAAAAGCTGTAACTCCAGGGACATTAAATTGGTTCTTAACTCTGAAAATTACAGCTTTTACAAAAAGAAGAAAATACTAAAAACATGTCTAATGCAACACTGCATCTAATTTTCCACTACCTCCAGATTGTGTCTAAAAGCTCCTAAACTTCTTAATGACACAATATGTTAAAATTGCGTTCCTTTATATTTAGATCTCAGAACGATCTCACCCATTCTATAACCCAAAGGAGGGCTTACAAGCAAGGGAGGGTGGAGAGAGAGAGAGAGAGAGAGAGAGAGAGAGAGCGTGTGTGTGTGTGTGTGTGTGCGTGTGTGTGTGTGTGTGTGTGTGTGTGTGTGTGTGTTGGGAGGCAGAGGGAGAAACAAGTGGAAGGTGCTACTTCTATCCCAAGAGACTGTGAATTCTCATCCTGAGGTAGGAAACTAGCACCCTGTGTGGCCTCCTTTTTCACTCACCAAGGTGATTACAAATCCACATTTCCATTTTAAGCACCTATATTTCAGTAAGGGAACAGAAGAGGAACAGAAAAAATTGTTTTCAAGACATACCCAGTGATCAAATTTAAGCCTTAAGACCAGCCTTTAATTTGATAATACCATTATTCGGATCTGTTTCCATTCCAAGAACATGAGCAATTCTCCCGGAAGCCAAACAAAATTTCTACTCAAGCAGCCAGAGTAGAAAAATTATTCCACTGAACTGTAAATACAAAACGCTTCACATTTTGTCAATTCACATGTGACTATAATAAAACATGATCAGTGTCTGAATGCAAGCAGTCCGTGAATTGGCACAGATTTTAATAATATTTATCTTGTAGTTAGTTCTTTTATAAGCTATTCTAATTTCAAAGACGATTGTTCCCCACCGTCCTTCACCTCTCCCTTCTCCCAAAGAAATATGTGCTTCAGAATACTACCACTGTAACGTAAGTCTCTCCATTTAATCTTTTTATCTTTTCCTCTACCTTATTCTAAGATTAGGAACTTTCTTGCTCCAAGTAATTATTTTATTGAGATTTCTCCCACATCTTTGCAAATAGCTAACATAAGCACAGCACACATAGATGCCTGTCTGATCACCTGGATGTTGTGTTTTACTTTAGAAAAACATCAGTCTTACATTGGTTATTTGTGCTTGAGAAAATAACATTTCATTCTAGTTTTTACTCACCCCCTTTTAAACTATTGATAAGTTTATGAGGAAGTTTGTGCGTCCTTTAGAGAATCTGTGTTTCTTTTAAATCAGAACCCTTTGACCATTTAAGTAAATGAAAACTTTTCCTAACAACTTTTGTTATTCCAAATCTCACTCATTATAACAGAAACTTACCTAGACTGGGTCTTTTTGCTGTGTGAACTTGAGCACTTCATGTAATACATTGATAATGTGGTACATTTTTATGCTAAAGAAAAAAATACATTGCCAGCTTTAATTCTCAAATTCTCTCTTAATTTGCACTTCTTCGTTTCTTAAAGGCTTCTACCCTCTAGTTCTCAAGGAGAGTACTTTACTTTCTTGAGAAGTTACACATTTCTACTAGAAGCTTAGTTACCCTGTTCCTCCCTTGATTTGATCTGTGAGATTTATCACAAATAAATTTTTCCATCTTGTTCCTTAAAACTTCTTGGATACATTTCATCACCAGTGGCACACGCTACACCTCCATATTATGCGAGGTAATGGCAGTAAACATTTCGCATCATTTTTACAAACATTATTTATGTGAAAATAGGTCTTACTTTCTCCACATTCTCATGCCCTTTGTTCCCTCCCTTCATTACCTATTATCTGTCACTTCCCAGGATTCTCTTGAATCTAAACATTTGAAACAATTTCACTGTCTCTCACCATCATCCAACATTTTCACAAAAATCCTGTGAATCCTAACTCCTAAATATCTCTAAAATCTGTTCTAAAATTTCTCTCTTCCCTATAATTTTATGCACCCATGATAATTATTATCGATTGCAAAGTTGTAGTGCATCAGTGTTGTTTCATTTTACTTTATTTTATTGTGTCAAGTCATCCTTACAGTAGCTACTGGGACTCCTCTATAGCTAGCTAATTGTTTGAGATCCCCAAATGAAGGGAGTAATTAACGTTTGAACCGAAGCAGCCTGATTTGAGCCCATGCAACACAGTGTTATAGCTTAGAATATTCCAAAATGCTCCAAAGTGCTCTTCCAAACTCTAGTTTCATCTTCATCCCTTTCCTCCTCCACAGAGCCACTGAGCTGACTTTCTGAAACATGATTCTGAAAAATCATCCCTCTGCTAAAAAAAAAACTTCAGCAGCTTCCTGTTGTCTAGAGGGCAGTGCCTACTCTTCTCAGTGAGCATAAAAAGCCTTCTGCAGTCACACCCAACTTCTCCCACATGTTCTACCCCAACAACACCTGCTGCTCCAGCTACTGAAAGATCACCATTCCTTGGAGTCATGCCCTTGTATGTCTTTCTGCTCAAAGTCACGCTCTCCCTGCAGCGCTCTTCTGTGAACTCACTGCCTGGAGTGCTTCTGCTCAGCATGTGCACTGCTTGTGCACACCTGGTCATGAACATCGCCTCTTTTATGAAGACTTCCTGAAATGATTTGGCACAAAAAACTCTTCCTTCCGCTGGGTTGCCAGAGACTTCTGTTCACAACCCTGTTAGCACACATAGATCTCTCTCCCTTGATGGTGAACATGTCAAGGAACAGCTTTAAGATTTTTTCTGTCTCTCCGGTGCTTCCTATATAATGTGGTTACTTAATACATGTTCATCAAATAATGACCAAATCCTTCTCCCCTATCCCTTATCTTTCTAATATTATTTTTTCATTGAATAAAAATCAAATGCTTGAAGATATTATCCAGGGATTTCTAATAAAAACATTAACTTCCAGTCAGACAGAGTTTATACCTTGAGGGATATTTCATAAATTCTTTCCTTGAGTCACTTTTGGTTCCTCTCACTGAGACGTCCAATAATCTTTCAGTTACCAACCCTGCAACACAGCAGTTCTCAAAGTGTGCTCTGGGAACCACTGGGGCCCCTGATACCTGGAGGTCTGTGAGGTCACAGCTATTTTCACGGTGATAGTAGAAACTTATTTGCCTTTGCACCCTTGTTCGCTTATGAATGTACAATGGAACTGTCAAAAAGGCTACCCGACATGTGATGATATTCTCAATCAATTGGCTAATGGAGTGTGTGCTTGTACATGCTTATGTTTTAAAAGTTTCTCAGTTTTTATTTCCAATATGGTAAATATTAACAGCTATATCCCACCCAAAGAAAAGCTCTTTGGGTACTTCAGAATAACTTAAGAATATAATAGGGTCCTAAGACCAGAAAGTTTGAGAACCATGGCTCCAGTAGTATGCTAGAGAAAATTGTAATATGCTAAAAACTGACATATAGAGTAGAATCACAATTCTAAAGTTTCCATGTGTATTTTTATTGTATATTACTCATCTTGCAATGCATTCTGAAATATTTATTTTATCATATTTGAACAATCTTGCCCCAAATCTACTTTCTGCAAAGCAGTGTTGATTGTGACCCAGAATGGTGTGCTTTTATAGGGGATTATAAACTGCTTGATGATTAGTTCCGTATCTACTCAGGCATCAGAGGGAAACTGACTTTTCTACAAATATAAGATTTGTGCATTTTAAAAAGTAAGGATGCATATAAATTTTCTTTTTTCACGCCCTTAGAGAACTCAGTAATAGTGCCTCATAGTTCTTTCTTTTTTTATTATACTAATTTCTAAAGCAGTCTCTGAAATATACAACGTATGTTTTTTAATTCAACGGAGAAAAATTTATAATTTCTAAAGTTTTCTTTGATTTAGTCTAAATCTATAAAGCTTTTTCAAGGTTCTACCCTTTTCAACCAGCTCCCTTGCATTCTATAATTATGTACATTTTAAAATGAATTATCCTGTCCTTGTGTTCTTATATTTTCTTAAATGTAGTAACAAGAATATGTGAGAAAAAGTCTATTCTCGGATGAGCCTTTATGTCTTCTTTCTAATAATCCAGATTTAACATTTATGATTTTTCTTACGTAATTTCTTATTTCACTAAGGCATACACAAAAAGAAGTGCTAAGAAATTTCTACTTATTTTGACTTTCTAAAAATATCATGCATATATTCATCTTGGCTAATCTTTCTGTATGAGGTTTCAAATAGATTGTGTTATAACATTTTTACTCAAATAAAAAACCTTTATGAGTTTTTACTGAGATATTAAACTTACATGGGACTTCAAAGGTTTATGAGGGAGTGTTTGTTTCTTCTTAAGGTGATGCGCTATAAGACAGCCTACCTCAAGAAATGATGTGCTTAAATTCAACAACAACAATAAATAACTAGAAAACTTGAATGTTTAATATCTACCGGGATTTCAGGGAGCCTTCAAAAAACTGCACTGATTCCAGCAAAAAAGTAACAAAATGAATTTCCTCCCACCATTATCTCTCTCATGAACACATCTAACTTTTGAAGATGTAGCTGGATAGGGTAGAAAAAAAAATCTAAAATTCTGATCATGAAACTACATTGGGATAAGTTTTGTCAAGTCGGAAGCTTCCAGGATTACAGATAATTCTAGAGCTCACTGCCATGGTAGACTCTTTCACACGTAGCTGCCCTTTAGGGCTCCACAGGACCCCACATAGACACCCTGTTGCTTCTCACATTTTCTTGTAATTTAAAGAGATAAATGATGCCAGCTGGCTCCTGTTTTACTCAAGGCAACATGATATTCAGCTCCTCAAAAACTTGGTACACACCTTAGAAAACTTGCCAGAAAGAATAAAGAGCAAGGGGTGTGTGTATTTAACTGGGAAAAGAAAAAGTCTAGAGAAAGAAATACCTTAATCAAGTTGCTATAGTAGCATTCTTTGGGAATTTAATGGGCAGATAAGCAGTAATGCTGATAAATCATTGGTGAACCATGTGGGGTTGGACTAAAGCTCAATTATACAAATATGAAAAAACAAATATCTAACATATTTGGGAAAAAATTCCATGAATTTTACTTGGTTAAATCACTCTCCATTTTCTCAGCTGGATAAATCCACTGGGGAAAGAAGGTGGCAGAGTGCTATAATTAAAATAAATCTTTAAATGGATTTTTCTGTAGTAAAATTTACATTGAAATAAATGAGAATATGTACAGTTGAATGTCAACAAATAAATAAATGATACTTTTTGAAGGTTTAATGTATGCCAAGCACCCTTCCAGGGGATTCACATGGAGTAACTAATTTAAATCTCACAAATAACCAATGCTATGGATAACCATCATGACCTCCATTTCATAAATAAAATGAGAAACTGAGGCAGAGAGAGTCTTAGTCCTTTTATAGAGAGTACACATAACCAGTGGCTGTGCTGGAATTTGAACTCAGGAAGTCTTGCTCTAAGGATCACACCCTTGCTCACTTCCTATTGCCTTGAGACCATGTACAATGCCAAGGTAAATTTTCGTTGTAGCTCTCTCACGATGTGTTTTATATTCTGTAACTTTATATGTTCAAGTACTTACTACTTGTAAGTGTTCTTTATTGTTCTCATTTTCACCACTCTGATCCTTTTCCTCCCTGTCTTGAATTTATCAAGGGACCAAGCCTTGTAACAAATTCCACAGGAAATTCAGAGACTAACTGGTACATAACTGGTGGCTAGGAAAACATTTTTGAGTGATGAGATTAAAAACTAGTCTACCATATCATAAAACAAGTTTGCTATCAGGTCCTCATTCATGGTAGTTGGTAATTTTTTAAAGGAATATTTGAAAAGTAAAGCTGGCTTTTTTTTTTTCTAATTATAAAAGTATTGCATGCTTACTATAAAACGCATAGAAAATACTAAAGTGGAAGGAAGAATTTCTTACCTGAAAAATCAGCTACTGTTAGCATTTGGTCTGTCTTCACAAAGAAACTTCTAAGAGTCAGGACTGTTGTACACCAGGATTGGATGTGAGCTTGAGATGACTGGAAGTAGACCCCTGGAAGAGAGAGAGACCACTTAGCTCAATTGGTAGGTTACACAATGTCCATGGAGTACTCTGTGACACTGGGTTTTTTGGGGGAAAAAATAATCCTGATTTGTAGGGTTGGCCAGTTTCTATGGCGTAAATACTACCCCCATGGCTAATATCAAGCTATCAACATGCCACTGAATGTAGAGCTGGGATAAGTGAACACATTGGCTCTTGCAAGCTAGTACCCAGCTAGACCCTGTACAACATTGATAGTGTTCTCTAAAGTTCTTCTTACCTCTGACTGTCTTGGATTCTTTTAGCCAAAATGTTATTTTCCCTTCTCTGTTATGAAGTTATTTTTCTCCTTCACTTGCCAGGACCCAGCACTGGCCTCCCAAACTGGTTCACAAACATATAGCTGGCCCTCTTTCTATTTATACTTCATAAGAAAACTGGAGAATCTTTTAAAAATACAAAGCTGGCTGGTCCGAGTGCAGCGGTGTTTATGACTAATTGATCACAACCAGTTACAGATTTCTTTGTTCCTTCTCCATTCCCACTGCTTCACTTGACTAGCCTTTTAAAAAATAACAAAAAAATAAAATAAAATACAAAGGTGAATGTGCTGTTTTTCCCTGCTTGAACAAATTCAATGTCTTCTATGGTGGGCTGAATACCAGCCCCTCATTACGTACATGTCCTGATCATCAGAAACTGTAAATGCTACCTTATATGGCAAAAGAGACTTTGCAAGTGTAATTAAGGATCTTCAGATGGCTAGATTACCAAGAATCATCTGGATGGGCCTAATAGACTCACAATGGTCCTCCTAAAAGAGTGACAGGAGAGGTAAGGGTCAAAGCAAAAGGTGCTGTGATGACAGAAACAGAGATTGGGGTGATACACGTTGAAGATGGAGAATGGAGCACAAGTCAAAAGATACAGGTGGCCACTAGAAGCTGAAAAGGCAAGAAAACAGGTCCTCTGCTCAGTGCCTTAAGGAGAACCAGCCTTCTGACCTCCAGAACTATAATCAGAGAAAATATTTATGTTGCTTTAAGCCGCTAAGTTTGTGGTAATTTTTTAAAGCAGCAATAGGAAATTAAAGCAGTATCCCTTCCTATAAGGTAAAGACAAAACCCCTTCCAATAGCCTATGACCCCTATATGGTCTCACCTCCACCTATTCTCTTATGTTAATTCTTATCAGTTGCTCTCTTGTTTTTTCTACCACATTCCCACTGGTTTTCTTTCAGTCCACTATATTTTCAATGCCTTAGCTGCAAAAGTACATTTTTATATGCTGTTACTTCTGCCTGGAATGCTCTTTTTTCTGATTTTTTTTCTAGTAAATAATTTCTAATTACATGTCAATTCAAGCATAACTGCCTCAGAAAGACATATATACACACACCATACACATATACATACACACACATATATTTATATATATATGAATACTAATATACATATGTATATATTGTATATACATATATATGCATATTATATTTATATTATATAAATATAATTATATTACATGATTATTAATATATATTATAGTACATACACATATAGTAAATGTAAATTTATAAATGTATACATATATGTATATATTTACATACGTATAAGACACACCTAGAAGAGTGTCTCTCTTCTTCACTGTATTTATAGCAATTGAAATTTTTACATGTATTTGTACGATTTTTGATTAATTGCCTTTCTCCAGCACTGGGTAGTCTATGCTAGTTTTAACTCACCTGTGCATCACAGGGGCCTGACCCATATGAGGTACTAAATAAACATTTGGTATATGACTCAATACTTCCAAGCTCATTCCCTATGTGTTCAATACACTGTTCTACAGTCATGCATTTAACCAACATTTACCAAGAGTCAACTTTACACAGAGTTCTGATCTTATACATTCATGCAAATTTTAATAAAAAAGATATAGTAATAACAGCTAATCTCTAGAGAGAATTTACTGTGTCATGCACTGTAATAAAATGTTTTATAGAAGCTCATCTTACCCTCGTAAGTATAAATTTTCAGATAAGAAAAATTAGAGCCTACAACATTTATGTAATTTTCAATAGATCATGTGACACGAACTAGATTTTAGTGTGTAGATTTGGCTGACAAAACTTTCATTTCTTAGCACAACATTACTGTCCATTTGAGGTTCCATACTTGCTTTTAAGAATGGTTTACATGCCGGGCGCGGTGGCTCAAGCCTGTAATCCCAGCACTTTGGGAGGCCGAGGCGGGTGGATCACGAGGTCAAGAGATCGAGACCATCCTGGTCAACATGGTGAAACCCCGTCTCTACTAAAAATACTAAAAATTAGCTGGGCATGGTGGTGCATGCCTGTAATCCCAGCTACTCAGGAGGCTGAGGCAGGAGAATTGCCTGAACCCAGGAGGCGGAGGTTGCGGTGAGCCGAGATCTTGCCATTGCACTCCAGCCTGGGTAACAAGAGCAAAAACTCCGTCTCAAAAAAAAAAAAAAAGAATGGTTTACATATCTGTGTGTGTTAGTGTATTAGGTATTAGCCCATTTTCAGTCTCTCTGTTTTTGCTTTTTTTTACTCAGCATTCTATTTTTAAGAACAATCCATATTGTAGAAATACATTGATTCTAACTGTTGCCACGTTTTATTAAACAATATTTATTTGTTACAATCTTGCAACATCAGAAAGGCCTAATTCTTCTCTAATAGCCATTCCTTCTTCTTTCTTTATAGTAGTGGGCAGCTGGACACGGCCATTCAGTTAGGAACTTCACTTCCCAGCATCTGTCGAAGCTAGGTGTGGCCATGTGACTTAAGTTCTAAATAATGAAATATGAGTGTTAGACAGATAGCAGACTTCTATGTATACTCTTTAATATAAGTGGTACACCTTCCACTTTTTCTTTCCCCTCCTCCTACTAGCTGCAGCCAGAGCAACCTTTTTAGACTGTGAGGCAGAATAAGTGTTAGATTGGCAGAGAATCAGAATAGAGGGAATGTTAGCCCTAGAAACTGTGGAGCTGCCAAATTAGTCTTGGTCTTCTGAAACTCAGATGTCTCTGTTAGATGGAGATCTACACATTTCTATGTTCTTTAAGCTGCTTTAATTCTGGCTTTTCTTAGAACACTCACACTGTATTCAAATCAAGATATTTATCCATTCCTCTGGTGAAGACACTGAGTTTCCTCTAACTCTCTCCACCACACTAACAATGCTCAAGTAATATCTTTACACATTCCCCTCATGGAGCTATATGAGATGCTATCTAAGCTAGGGACTTGAGAGTAGGAGTTATGGGTCATCACTTACAAGAATATCTAATTTGACCAAAAACTGCTATATTGCTTTGCAGAAAAAGATTTTGTTCTTAATTGTTATTGTATGCATCCTCCCTCCCTCTAAAATGGGCCTTAAACTCAACTTTTTTTTCTTTTTTTTCTTTTTGAGTTGGAGTCTTGCTTTGTTGCCCAGGCTGGAGTGCAGTGGCGTGATCTTGACTGACTGCAACCTCCGCCTCCTGGGTTCAAGCAATTCTTCTGCCTCAGCCTCCCAAGTAGTTAGGATTACAGGTTCCCACCACCATATCCAGTTAATTTTTGTGTTTTTAGTAGAGACAGGGTTTCAACATGCTGACCAGGCTGGTCTCAAACTCCTGACCTCAAGTGATCCACATGCCTCGGCCTCCCAAAGTGCTAAGGTTACAGGCATAAGCCACTGTGCCTAGCCTAAACTTAACTCTTATAATGTACAGCTTTAGTGATTCTAATCCTAACTTGGTTTAAATATTAGTTCTTTCAAGGGACAACATAAGAAGATGGAGTAAAATTAGTGGAAACACAAGGAGAAGTGAAAATTTTCCAAACTCTTTTGATCAAAAGTGAAATATTCTACAGTAGCCTGGACTTCAGGCTTGCATCTTACAATGAAAGAATATATACTATGCTATTTATGTATCAGAACAAATTAATTTTATACTTGTTTATAGTTTTATAACTTGACTTTATGCTGAGAGGCTAATATGTCTTTGATAATAATGCCCAGTCTCTACTACAAAGACTTAACTTTAGGAAGAAGCATCATGGCATGATGATCTGTGACCCTGGGGTCATACTGACTTGGGGTCTTGCCTTTGCTACCGCATGGATACAGGAACCTAGACAAGTCCCTCACCATCATTAGTCTTTGTTTTTCTCCTCATCCGTAAGAGACAGAAAAAGATCTCTATGTACATTTGCTTGCATGCTTCACATTAAAAAAATAAAATGATGATATAAGTGTTCACTAAATTCCAACACTATGATAAGTATTGGCTACACAAGACTAATGTGATGTAGGCTCTCCCCTAAATGGGCTTATCATCTAGGCATTAATGTAGTTAAATGACCACAGAACTCAATACAGCATTGTGACATGCCTCTCGTGCCCTTCTTAAATTCCTCTCAGTCTCACCTCTGATTCTAGACAGGGCAAATGGTTCCATATGAACCTATTAGTGAGACCACAGAGTGTGTAGATTATTGTGTCCCATGTTGCTGTTTACCACAGATTACCCACTGCAGAGAAACCACTAACCAATCAGGTAGACAGGGTAACTCACTGTCTAGAGTCATTATACATAATATTATCTTAAAGTAAGAGACCTATTTTATGCAAAGAAAGTGAGATATTGGACATACGATCAGAGGGTCCACTAGTCCTGCTATATACTACACCATCAGAAGCAGCTAAACTATAATAAAACAATGGCTAAGTTTCTGACTTGAGAGCAATAGCCTGCAGGGTTGTCTCTGTCTTCCAGATGCCAGGTAACACGAGGTTAATAGCCAAAATTCAGCACTCTGGTTTCAAAGCTACACTACATGAACCCAGAAACCAAGAGGTGGATGTCACCTATCTCACCATTGCTCTCAGTGATCCACTAAGGAATCACTGTTTCCTGTTCCCAAACCTTAGGACCTTTTCGATTTGCCACCATAGGTCCTAGGGAAGGAATGTTTTCATCAGCAGACACAGTAACCTGAATGACAACTCCCACCTGGTCATTTCAAGCAACGCACGCTGGTAGATCAGCTACCAAAAGCAAAACAACAATGTCAACGAAAGGAGTTACTCTGGGATGTATAATATTTGACAGAATATAACAAGGACCTGGAGTTGCTTCTACAAAACAGGGCCGAGAGAAGCATGTCTGTAACTCTTTACTGGGGTGTTTTCTTTGTTTTACCCCCATGTCTCCTGAGAGCAATATACAAAGATTGTAGCAAACATAGCCAAACAATAGCAATGAACCCAAAAACTCCAACTCTTTAGGAATGGATGTTGGACCCACCCCATTAAACAACTGAGACCAGATGCAGTGACGGAATGTAGAATGTATAGTTGTTAAGGAAGACTGTTGATGGGCTCTGCAACCATTTACACCTAGATAGGCCTTGGGACCATTTACTGCTGTGGCAACTGGAACTTGTTTCATGAATTCTGTGTGTTAAGTATTTGTAGACATTGAAGCAGGCTACCACCTTGACAATTCACAGACAGACTGGACTTCATGTAGGCCTAAGTGGGTATAAACAGTGTAAGGGGGGGGTCTTCTTTACTCAGACTCTACCTTAGCTCATCTTAGCTTCCAGCCATAGCTTCATCTGACTGTTTCATATGAATCTCAGTTCACTATGCAATGGCAGCATCTTGCTGTGTCATGGTAAGTAGACATAGGCAATATGTATTAGGAAGAGGAGCTATCTACAGGTACACCTCAAATAATGGGAGGCCAAAAGCCAATGCATATCTGCTTTTCTTTTTCAAACTTTAGGTGAATAATCTGAAAGACATCCTGTAATTTAGAAGACAGAGGGAAAATTGAGCCCCAAGTGCTCACTATAGTGGTTACTTTGTTACAAGTGCTTACCAGCTTTTCCTTTTTCCTGTCTCACTCTTCCCACCCCTCACTCCAACTTCCTGGGATTATCTCCAGCACTCAATTTCTTGTCTCAGGCTCTGCTTTTGGAAGGAACTCAAATTAAGTAATTTAAGCATATATAATGATGGGCGGAGATCAACGTTATTGCTATCTTGGTCATTACCAACTCTATAGCAGTTGGTAAATAACTGCTGTCCTGACCCAGAGGATCACAGCCCACCAAACCTTAGCTACCTTGGTACCTCACTTTGGATACTTCCAAGAGTTATTCTGCAGCTAAAGGGTTAAAGCCTAGCCTAGCAGGGGGGCTTCCAGAGATCAGCCCCAGAGCTCCTGCAGGTGTCCATTCTACTTGGTTGGTGCCACACTAGTAATTAAAACACTTTAAATATAACTTCCTGCAGATCACCAAATTTATGCAAGTTCTGAAGGAGCAATTGCAAAGATGCTCTGCTGACAAGTATAATAATAACACACAATAAGATAAGCCTGAATATGACTAAAAATCAAATTTACAGTTAGGAAAATATTCAATATCGCATCATGTCATGAGCCCAAGGAATCTAAGAGTTATGTTCAAACTACCAAGGAAAGGCAGCTAGAATTGAGGAAATGACTGTTTTAAATTTAACATCTGAAATGGTTTAATTGAAATTATCAAATGGGATAAATACCTTTCATCATCAGACACTCTTATTTACTGCAGCAGTTCACATCCGTAGGTGTTTGGTTTAGTATTTAATAACTTGTCAAATGCATATTGAGCTTTTGTGAATTCAGATGCATCTGGCATGTGCAGGAGGTAATAATTACAGAGAATTTACAATTGGGGCAGTCCCATCATGGGACTCATTGGTATAATTAAGGATAGCAATGAAAAATAGAAGAGGTAGAGGGAAGAGGAGGTACACTAAGCTTGTAAAGATAACACTGAATCATACAATAATGGCTTCTGACTGTTGGAGATGTTTAACAGATAATATATTGCTTCAGTTGTAGTGTTATTTATGGAAATAAAAAGAAATCCATAATAAATATACCAGAAATGAATAAAATACAATAACACATACACACAAAGAAAGATATGGATAAACAAATATGTTAGAAGCCACATTTATTTAGGGGGAATCTGCATTGACCCTGATAGGAGGGCAGTTAGGGTAGTGTGTGAAGGAAATTCTTACTTTAGAACATTATTTCCAAAAGGTTGGCCTCAGGAAAAGGAAGTAGGCTGGAGGAGAGAGGATGTGGCTCTCAGAGGCCAAATGGATGTGTAAATTCTATGAAGAGATATTGAGGTCCTACTATGTTCCAGGTACTCTTTAACCATGAGGGATACAGAGATGCATGCAGCATGATCCTGTTCTTCAAGAATCCACAATTTAGTAGAGTAGATAGAGACACAAAAATCCTAATAGTCTACTTCAGGCTATAATGAGCAAGGCAATAGAGAGCTAGGATGACACACAGAAGTGATTCATTAATTCTGACCAAGAAATACTTGGCAAAAGGGATATTTTGGGTTTGGATAGAGACAGATGAGAAGTATTGTTGAGTAGAGAAGGCAATGTATGATTCAGAGATGTAAAATCATTTCCTGGAGTGACAGGGGACTAACCAGTCATATATAAAACCTACACACACCAGAGAAGGTGTAAAGACAGCTTCTTTTGCTCACACCGTAAGAAACAAAACAAGGGGAATTTCAGCATGTTTCTACAATATTTTAAAATAAAGTGTCATCGAATGACCAACTTGTCTCTTTGGCTATAGTTCCTATCCCAGCAACACATGCCAGGCAACACTACTGGTGTATCCATCTGTAGAGTATTCTCTATTCACCTTCAGAAATGCCCAGTGGGAACTGGTATCCATGGCACTTGGGCTACAAATGAGAGAGTGGGACAAAAGAGAAAGGATGGAATTGCAGCCTTTTCATAAGAGAGACACCATGATGGGAGAAGGAAATTAGTAGACTTAAGAGACAGCTGGGCTGCTGCACCAACGAAAGTTAGAGTACAATGTCTAATTCTGTGGCCACAACATATGGATGACTATTTACATTTAAATCAGTTAAATTTGAATGAAATTTAAAATCCAGGTCCTCAGTTGTACTAACCAAACACCAAGTGTCCAATAGCCACAATGGCTAGTGGCTACTGTGTTGATTAGCTTAGATATAGAACATTTCCATCATTCTAGAGAATTCTATTGCACGGTGCTGGCTTACAACTTTAGAAATAAAAGAGAAGAGAGTGTTAAAGAAAGCGTAAGCAGGGGGTAAAAATGAAGACCAAAAAAAAAAAAAAAAAAAAAAAAAAAACCTAACAGAAATATTGAAAAAAGTAAATTAAAAAGAGGATTAGACCTTAAGAATGAACAAGCCTGGCTAAGGGTCTTTTTCTCTTCTTATAGACTATTGTCAAAGGAGAGGTGGGACAAAGGCTGATTCTAGGGTCAGGAACACATGACATTCCTGGCCACATCAATCCAGTGCCAAAGAGACAGTGAATAAGTGACAAAATTAGTTCGGAATGCAGTTGCTCTCATTTCCTCTCCATGCTGAATTCACTAAGCTCTGCTGTTTCCTAGTCAGACCACTAAAACTCATTCAGTTCACTTTTTCACTCACAAACCTGTGCTAATAACCGTACCTGTAGCAATGGTTTAAATGATTAAATGAGATAATAATGTAAAAGTTCCTTATAAACGTCTTGCTTCTTTGTAAAAGTTATTATAACTACTTTTTAGTTTTTCTTTTGCATCTTTATTAATTTTGTCTCTCTCATTGGACTATAATGAGATTATGATCTCATCATAATTAATTAAGAGTCTTCATTCCATTTTGTCTCTCTCATTAGATGAGACTACATTCATTTTAATTCATTAAAATGAATTATGTTATATAACCTTATAATAAATTATGACTTTTATTCTTCCGACATGTCTTAGTTGTTTTTTAACATTTTTTAACCATTTCTCTCTCACTAATTGTCAGATGTTTGAGTCTAAAAACTCTTTCTAAGACAGCTCTTCATTTTTGATAAGGCCAGGTCAGTAATTTGCAGAATATTCATTAACATTATTTAGTGATTCATTTAGTCAAACACTTCAGGGATATTTCACATTTGGTGCACCAGAAAACCATCCCGAGATGGAGGTTAGCATGCAGGAAATTTAGTAGGAAGTTCTCATGGAATTCACATCTGTGCAAGAAAGAGAATTTGAGCAGCAATACAGACTTGACTAAGTCATCAGCCTACTACAGAAAGCTGAAATAACTCTTCAGACTTGGAGGCAAGAAGACTTTATATCCCTGCATTGATCAATATTTGATTGTAGCCTCTCCCGTGGTGAGGCAAGATCTCAGAAGAAGCAGTTGTTTGCAACCAAGTTACTGCCCAGACAGAGCAACTTCAGATCAGAGGAACAGTCCTTCATTCCCGAAGGTGGCTCTGAGTGGTGTACAGTAGCAGGGAGAGAAGTGAGGAAGAAAAGGAAGGAAGACAAGCCACAGTTCAAGATAAAACACTACGGATTACCATTGAAGGACCCTTCTCCATTCCACTTTCCTACACTCCCCCCACCACCTCCGCCCCTCACCTACCCACCTCTGCCCCTGCTGCCACCACCAACACACAGAGTCTTAACATTGCACCCTTAAGGTGGAATTCTTTTACAACCCCTAAAAACAGATCATTTGTGTACCTTCCCTTTTCAGTCATTTAGAATCCTTAGATTTCCCTTGCTTTCAGATGGTATTAAAGTAACACACTAAACACAGGAAAATGAATACAAATGTCAAAACATTTTTTAAAGTTAAAATTTCAGACCACTCCATATTATATTAATAGATGATGCTAAATATAACTTTGAAATTTGCCCTGAATTTTAAATAAAAATGATTCTTTTTAAAAATATGACAAATAGAAAAGATAAAATGATTCTTAATTATTGTTCATAATAATTTCCTATCACTTAAATACGAGCTACTTAAAATACAGCCATAGACTTTGAAGCATTTACATTTAATTCCAGAACTTACCGGAACATACAGTGCTGAATTTTTTTTTTCAAGGAATTACTATTGATTACTTTCTTTTACACTGAGTACATATACTTTAAATTTCCTTATATACAGTTATATTTGCTCCCACATAGATAAATGTACCTGTTTTCTCATTTTATCCATACCATAATTGACAGCAGAGAGCATTCAAGGAAATATAAAAACTGCCCTTAAGAGATGCTAATTATTTAGGCTTACAATGCACTACTGGTGTTTTCAGTATACACCTTGGTGTTTTCTGTCAGAATCAGGAAATCTCCCAGGAAAAACTTTCTTCTGAAATCTGCCCTTACCACCTAATTTGATGTTTATTGTATAGCTCAAAACCTCACATCACCATGAATCACTTACATTTTTATTTTTTAAAATTCTAAAGCAATTAGAGTTGTGACTACTTCTGACAAGTCTGAAAGTTTTGATAGTTGTGCTACAAAACCACCCTCTTGCAGTGACATTAATGAAAGCAGCGTGGCAAGGGAGAAAGAATGAGCATGGATGGTCAAAATTCAGGGAATTGAACTAAATGAGCACAGTGACAGCTGCTGTTTTGAATCTTTGAATTAGGAGAAATGCCTTAAAAACTATGGTTTGACCCGTTAGGAAGGCCCTTCATGAATTTCAGGTTCTTTGCAGAAATTCTCAACAAGGCCACCACTTGCAAAGAATAAAGCTTCATGACTGAATATAACAAGAGTCTTTATGGTGTCTAGCAGTGGTACCCTTAATGACATCAGAGCTAATATTTTTCCTGGCCCCTATTTTCTTTCCTCCAGGCTCTCATTGGTTCTGTTTCTTTGCCTACACACGTTTTGTTGACTCCACAAAACCTAATCCTAATCCGTTAACTTTAACTAAAATGTAGTGTCCTGTAAAGAACCTCTTTCATATCCCTTTTCTTCTCTGAATTTTCTAACCCTTTATCTTGAGTCTCTCACATCTTAGGTACTTATTTATTCAAAATTTATTTATCCAGTGCCAGCAGGAGTAAGATATGCAGTCTCTAAGGTGGCTCCCGAGACTGCTTCTCCTGCTTTCCATGCCCTGTGTAAATCACCTCCTTCTCCCCTCTCAGTTGTGGGGTGTACTTTGTGACTTGCTTCTAATGGACAGAATAAGGCAAAAGTACGAGGTTTTCAGTTCTGAGATTAGATTACAAAATGCAGGGTCTTTCATCTCCCTTGTTCTCCCTAACCCTCTCAGAAGGGCCAGCACCACGTTGGGAGCTGCCTTATGGAGAAGCCCATGTGTTAAATAACTCCGTCCAGCACGTGTGAGGAACTGAATCCCACCAATAACCACATAGGGAAGCTGCATCTAGATCTTCCACCTACAAAAATTGTGAGAATAAATATTTGTCATTTAAAGCTGTTAAATAATTTTGGGGGTAATTTGTTACATAACAACAACTAAAACATAGAGCAAAGCACACTGCTAGGAAATGATCACATCACGTCTTCTCTAGAACGGTCACTTTTTATTTCCATGTATTTTGCTCCTTATTGGATCATAGGCCCTTTGAAGATGGGATTCTTTTAATTCTTTTAATCATTCCAGAAAATATGCACTATGCACATGAGGGTGTTCACAAAGTGTCCTCCTTCACCGAGCCCAGCCAAGTGAAGCCAGCTCGATTTCTTTCAGTTTCATTTTCCCCCTCTGGCTACTGTTTTTCCACGTTCACCACCCAAAAAAAGTCTAATTTACCAGAAAGGGTCAAAGATTTTTGTAATGCTCCATCAAGGAATAGCATAGAGGAGAGATCTGTGAGGCTAGAGGAGGAAGAAAAATCCTTAGCCAAAACTGTTAAAGAAGCTAAGAGGAGGGAGGAACCAAGAGAGAATGTAACTCAACAGCCGTGAGGAGAGGAGAGGTATCCTGGAGTGTTCACAACTGAGATGTCAGAAAGATGTGCTTAAAAAGAACAAGGGGAGGCCGGGTGCCAGTAGCTCACGCCTGTAACCCCAGCACTTTGGGAGGCTGAGGCAGGTGGATTGTGAGGTCAGGAGTTCAAGACCAGCCTGGTCTACAGGATGAAACCCCATCTGTACTAAAAATACAAAAATTTGCCAGGTGTCAAGGCAGACACCTGTAATCCCAGCTACTTGAGAGGCTGAGGTAGAGAATTTTTTGAACCTGGGAGGCACAGTGAGCCAAGATCACGCCACTGTACTCCAGCCTGGGTGACAGAGGAAGACTCCCTCTCAAAAAAAATGGAAAAAAAAAAAGAACAAGGAAAATTATATAATAATAACAGCAGTTGCCTGTTTAGACTGTGCTTCTTCCAACCTACAACCCAAACAATGGGCTTTTTTCAGCAGCATGCTCAGTCTTTCATCCATTCCAAAGATATTTTTTGAACACACTCTGCATTCCTAATGGGAGGCTGGTTTATCATGACTTTGAGGGTTGGATTTTACTTTTCATCTTATCAAAATTAATATAAGAGACATGTCTGCAATAATTTATTCTCCCTAGTAAAGTACTAAATCCATCAGAATCTATTCTTGTCTTCCTGCCTTCTTTCCTTCCTTCTTTGGTACATTTATTGAGGACCAGGTGTGTGACAGGACACAGGCTTGGTTCTGCAGACACAGGCAAGGCATGTTCTAATCTCCAAGGAACAAACAAAGACATCCTTGTGGTATACTGCAATGAAAATGATCACCAAACCATGACAGGACAAGAAGAGATAATGCTGAGTCATGCTAGGGATGCCGAGATGTTACTAATAGGGCCACGGTACGATGTTCATGTGTCTTACGCACTTTTGCCTCTGTAATGCCCTTTGTTTTATTTACATGTTATTACATATTAAATATTACATATGATTTATAATCATAACTTATTACTGCATTTGTAGAAAGATGAATGCATTGTTATATATTAAAACATTTTCTTTGACCTAAAAGTTCACATTTTTCTTTTGATTTTAAAATAAATTAAAACATTTTCATAGGCCCTAGAAGTGTCGAGAGCCCTCAGCATTGTGACTACTGCTGTTAAGTTCATCCTGGTTAACTAAAGAAATGACTCAACTTGAATTCTGAAGCATGAGTAGCTGTCTAGAGTAGCAGTTCTCAAACTTTACAGAACATGCAAACCATGTGAAGATCTTTTTATACCATAGAATCAGTTTCAGTACATCGAGGTTGGAGTCCAAAGAGTTGGATACTAAAAGTTCTCAGGTGATATTACTCTGTAGGGACCACACTTTAAAAGTAAAGATTTAGAGCTTTGTTTTCTACTATGTAGCCACCAGCTACATGATGCTATTTTACATTTTAATCTAAATTAATTAAAATTAAGTAGAATTAGAAGTTCAGTTCTAATTTTGCTCTAAAGTGCATTTCAAGTGCTCAATAGAACACAAGAGGTCATTGGCTACCTTAACAGCGCATTTACAGGGCATTTCTATAATTGCAGAAAGATCCATTGAACAGAACTGTTCTACAGGAAACACAGGGGGAAGGAAATGATATTCTAGATATAGTGAAGCAGGCAGAAGCCAGGCACGATGGGCCCCATAATTGAAGGCTATCAAAGCCAAGTATAAGAAGTCATCAACATGCACCAAACACACGCAGGGCATCCATGCTACTGAATGCTCGTGCTCTAGGCTTTCATCGAAAGCTGGGACCTAACTGTGCAGAAATCTCAGTCGACAACTCCTAGGAAGCATATTGAACAACAAAACTAACCCTCAAAGTTTGCTAGGGCTTCAGGTCAGGCTGAACATGTTCCCATGCTGCTAATTGTCTTTGTGCTAATCATTCCACAATGATGAGGTGTTAATTTTTTTCCCCCATATGGCTCTTTAAATCCAACAAAAATAATGAAACCCAAAAGCTTTGTGCTTTGCATAATGTCAAGCGAATCTGATCACTTTACAGTCCATAAGCTTTAAAGATTTTGAGTCAGGGTTGGTCCTGCTGAGGGAAAAATAAAAATAAAAACTCCAAAGGAATATCATAGCACACTTTGGCTGCAGGACATGTGTGAATACAAAGAACACTCTCTCTTCTTTTAGCTTAAAGTGCATCTGGCTGGGAACTTCTGCTGCAGCCTCTCCAATTTATCACTAAAATACCTATGAAGAAACAGAACAAGATAAAAATTCACACCTCCCCAAAATGAAGACTGGTAGAAAACCTATTACTTAAGTCTGGAAATTCCAATTACTACCCAGCTCTAGGTGCTAGATTTAAAAAAAAAAAAAAAAAAAAAAAAAAAAACACTTGTGGCTTCACAAGCCATGTTTTATGAAACAAAAAATAAATAGGGTAGGAAGTTTTTTCACCTCTCTTCACTGTCTATTTCCTGATAAACAACAAAATCAGGTAGATATTCTACTTTTAGGGACAGAGAATGCTGACCCCACCACCGATCTTTCTTCATGCATTCCAGGACTAAAATTGTACCAAAAAAAGAGAGAAGAAAAGTGGGTGTGCACAAATAAATATGTGTGTTTGGTGAGGGGGCACACTGGGTGCTAAGAAATTATACCAGTGGGTATTTTGTCCCCAAATATTAGGTATAGCAAATGCAGGAATCTGTGTATGTTCTTGTGTTTTGACAGTTTGGAGGGTTTCAGAACTAGACACAAAGATAAGAGGAAAATCCTGCCTCATCTCAATGGCATTTCAGAAGAACCCCTGTGAGGCACTGACAATTGGGGTACAAGCTCTACGTAACTACTCTTGTTTGAAATGACATTAAAAAGAGAATGTAAACTGACCCAAATTGGACCATAGAGAGAGAAAACAAGAAATTTATTGCCCCAATGCTGTCAGTTATCCTGGGTATCTTTTTTTATTTCATTCCATGATTTTAAAAGAAAAAGCTATCTGCACTCCCATGTTTATTGCAGCACTATTCATCAAAGTCAAGATATGGAGTCAACCTAAGTGTCCAACAACAGATAAATGAATAAAGAAAATGTTGTGTATAAACACAATGCAATACTATTCAGCCATAAAAAAGAACAAAATCCTGTTGTTTGCAGCAACTGGAATGGAACTGCAAGACATTATTTTAAGTAAAATAAGCTGGGAACACAAAGTTCAATGCCACATATTTTCACTCATCATGGAAGCTAAAAAATAATTGATCTTGTAGAAGTAAAAGGTAGAATAGAGCATACTAGAAGCTGGGAAGGTTGGGAGAGGGTTGGATAGGGAGATATTTTACAGGATACAAAATTATAGCTAGATGAAAATAATAAATTCTAGTGTTCTATACAACTATAGGATAACTATAGTTAACAATAACAACACAAAGAAATGATTAATGTTTGAGATAGTGGATATGCTAATTATCCTGATCTAATCACTATACATTATATGTATTGAAACATTACTGTGTACCTCATTAATATGTACAATGATTATATGCAAATTTAAGAAGGCAAAGAAAACAAAATGCTTTTAAAATGCTGCATAAACAAGGAAAAAGAAGTATCATTATGAATATCCAGAAGAACAACAAGTTCACAAAGATGATTTACAACAGAAGCCAGAAGATGTTAGAAAACAAATCAATATATCCAATAAGAACACACATGTAATGGCTTCCCTTTAATAAAGATGCTATCTAATGGCTTATAATGAAATGAAATAATGGAATAACAAAATATGAAAGAATTGCAAGAATTAAAAGAAAATCAGAATTGAAATCAAAGTTGAGAATATTAAAGAGTAAAATTAAAGATTTAGAAGATCAAATCAAACATGTTGAATAGTAACTTGAGAGCCTTTCTAATTCATTGAAATTCTTTTTGGGTGTACAATAAATTCCAGATACTGATCTAAGCATTGGGGTGTGGTAATGTCCCATAAAGATAAGGCATCTGTTCACATGAAACTTGGATCTTAATGGCAATAATGTCAAGAAAAGGTAAATCACAATTAAGCTCAGAAATTGATTAGTACTTCCAAGAACATAAAATAAGTTCATGAAATTGACACAGATGCCAAAAGGAATATTTTAGATTAGCTAGTCACAGAAGCCCCTTATCGTGACATCTGAGTTGATCTTCAATGAAGTGGTATAGCAAGCCATGGACAAGTTGCCAAAAGCCTAGGCCAGCCTTAAAGATAATGAATATACAAGCCTTAAGGAAGATAAACTTGGCCATATTCATGAAAAAAAAATAAAAATCAATTAAGAAGGTGGAAGAACAGAGAGGCAGCTGAAAGGAGATAGAGACACACAAAAAAAAAACCCTTCAAAAAATTAATAAATCCAGGAACTGGTTTTTTTTTTAAAAAAGATCAACAAAATAGACAGACCACTAGCCAGATTAGTAAAAAAGAAAAGAGAGAAGAATCAAATAGAGGAAATTAAAAAAACTATAAAAGGGATATCTCCATCGATTCCACAGAAATACTACCACCAGACATTACTACAAACAACTCTATGCACAAAAACCAGTAAACATGGAAGAAATGGATAAATACCTGGACATCTGCACCCTCTCAATCCTAAGCCAGGCAGAAGTTGAAACCATGAATAGACCAAAACCAAGGGCAGAAATTGAGGCAGCAATTAAGAGCCTACCAACCAAAAAAAGCCCCAGTATAGATGGGTTCACAGCTGAATTCTACCAGACATACAAAGAGGAGCTGGTACTACTCCTTCTGAAACTATTCCAAACAATCCAAAAAGAGGGAATCCTTCCCAAATCATTTTATGATACCAACATCATCCTGATACCAAAACCCAGCAGAGACTCAACAAGAAAAGAAAACTTCAGGCCAATATCCATGATGAACATATATGCAAAAATATTCAATAAAGGACTGGCAAACTCATTGCAACAGCACACCAAAAAGCTTATCCATCATGATCAAGTAGGCCTCATCCCAGGGATGCAAGGCTGGTTCAACATACACAAGTCTATAAATGTAATCCATTACATAAACAGAACCAAAGACAAAAACCACATGATTATCTCAATAGATGCAGAGAACGCCTTTGACAAAATTCAACAGCGCTTTATGCTAAAAACTCTCAATAAACTAGGTATTGATGAAATGTATCTCAAAATAATAAAAGCTACATATGACAAACTCACAGCCAATATCATACTGAATGGGCAAAAACTGGAAGCATTCCCTTTGAAATCTCACACTGGATAAGGATGCCCTATCTCACCACTCCTATTCAGTATAGTATTGGAAGTTCTAGCCAGAGCAATCAGGCAAGAAAAAAGAAATAAAGCATATTCAACTAGGAAAGGAGGAAGTCAAATTGTTTCTATTTGCAGACAACTTGATTGTATATTTACAACACCCCACCATCTCAGCCCAAAATCTCCTAAAACTGATAAGTAACTTCAGCAAAGTCTCAGGATACAAAATCAGTGTGCAGAAATCACAAGCATACCTATACACCAATAACAGACTTAAAGAGAGCCAAATCAAGAACGAACAGCCATTCACAATTGCTACAAAGAGAATAAAATATCTAGGAATACAGCCAACAAAGGATGTAAAGGACTCTTCATGGGGAACTATAAACTACTGCTCAAGGAAATAAGAGAGGACACAAACAGATGGAAACACATTCTATGCTCATGGTTAGGAAGAATCAATATCATGAAAATGGCCATACTGCCCAAAGTAATTTATAGATTTAACGCTAGCCACATCAAGCTACTTATGACCCTCTTCACAGAACTGGAAAAATCACCTTAAACTTCATATGGAACCAAGAGAGCCCACATAGCCAAGTCAGTTCTAAGCAAAAAGAACAAAGCCAGAGGCATCACACTCCCTGACTTCAAACTATAATACAAAGCTACAGTAATCAAAACAGCATGGTACTGGTACCAAAACAGAGATATAGACCAATGGAACAGAACAGAGGCCTCAGAGGCAAGACTACACATCTACAACCATCTGATCTTTGACAAACCTGACAAAAACAAGCAACGGGGAAAGGATGTCCTGTTTAATAAATGGTGTTGGGAAAACTGGCTAGCCATGTGCAGAAAGCTGAAACTGGACCCCTTCCTGACATCTTACACTAACATTACTCCAGATGGATTAAAGACTTAAACATAAGACCTAACACCATAAAAACCCTAGAAGAAAACCTAGGCAAAACCATTCAGAACATAGGTATAGGCAAGGACTTCATGACTAAAACACCAAAAGCACTGGCAACAAAAGCCAAAATAGAAAAATAGGATCTAATTAAACTCCAGAGCTTCTGTGCAGCAAAGAAACAATCATTAGAGTGAACTGGCAATCAACAAAATGGGAAAAAATTTTTGCAATCTACCCATTAGATAAAGGGATAATATCCAGAATCTACAAAGAACTAAAACAGATTTATTGGGAGGCTGAGGCAGGGAGATCACAAGGTCAAGAGATTGAGACCATCCTGGCAGACATGGTGAAACCCCATCTCTACTAAAAATAAAGAAAAAATTAGCTAGGCATGGTCGCACACACCTGTGGTCCCAGCTACTCGGGAGACTGAGGTGGAAGAATCACTTGAACCTAGGAGGCAGAGGTTGCAGTGAGCCGAGATTGCACCACTGCACTCCAGCCTGATGACAGAGCAAGACTCCATCTAAAAAAAAAAAAAAAAAAAAAAAAAACCCACAAAAAAACAGATTTACAAGGGAAAAAAAAACCCATTCAGAAGTAGGTGAAGCATATGAACAGACACTTTCCAAAAGAAAACATTTATGAGGCCAACAAACATTGAAAAACGCTCATCATCACTGGTCATTAGAGAAACGCAAATCAAAACCACACTGAGATACCATCTCATGCCAGTTAGAATGTCATTCATTAAAAAATCTGGAGATAACAGATGCTGGAGAGGATGTAGAGAAATAGGTACAGTTTTATACTGTTGGTGGGAGTGTGAATTAGTTCAATCATTGTGGAAGACAGTGTGGTGATTCCTCAAGGACCTAGAAATAGAAATTCCATTTGACCCAGTAATCCCATTACTCAGTATATACACAAAGGATTATGAATTGTCCCATTATAAAGACACATGCACATGTATGTTCACTGCAGCACTGTTTACAATAGCAAAGACCTGGAACCAACCCAAATGCCCATCCATGGTAGACTGGACAAGGAAAATGCGGCACATATACACCATGGAATACTATGCAGCCATAAAAAACTATGAGTTTGTGTCCTTTGTAGGGACATGGATGAATCTGGAAAACATCATTCTCAGCAAACTGACACAAGAACAGAAAATCAAACGGCACATGTTTTCACTCATAGGCGGGTGTTGAACAATGAGAACACATGGACACAGGGAAGGGAGCATCACACACTGGGGTCTGTTGCGGGGGAACAGAGAAGGGACACCGCGGGTAGGGAGGTTGAGGAGGGATAACATGGGGAGAAATGGTGATGGGGGGATGGAGGCAGCAAATCACCTTTGGAAAAATCCTGCATGTTCTGCACATGTACGCCAGAACCTAAAGTGCAATAAAATATATGTATTTTTTAAAACTGTCAAACAATAATGGAGCTATGACAATATGAATTATCTGAATTGAGGAAGAGAGCATAAAATTTATAAATCAAAAACTTTAGAAAAATGTTAGAAATTGAATATTTTTACCTATTTTCTTTAGTCTTTTGTAATTCTTCTTAATAAAAATATATCACTCAAATAATATATTTAATGACATTGAATTAAAATATTTTGGACTTAGCTTATTTAAAATAGAATACACCCATTCAAGAGTCTTTTTAAATATTTATATATTAGATTTAAGTGAACACAGAATTTTCAAAGTTCACAAATGACACAGACTGTATTCTCTATTACAGAGAAATAAGGCTAGATATAAAAATATTCACAAGTAGTTCTTGACTCAAAGAAGAAACAAAACAAAATCCACAGATAATTTGGAAAACCATGACAGTGAGGATACTACTCCTGAGACTAAAAAATTTATAGCCTAACATGCTTCCACTAAGGAACTAATAAATAGTCAATAAGTAATTAAATAACTTGATTTTTTAATAAAAGTCAACATAAAAAGGATCTTATGAAATTTATTCTAGAAAAACAAATAAAATTGACAAAATTATAAATACAAAGATAATTTGACCACCATGAAAAAATTTAAATATTATTTCTAGGATAACTTATAATTCTAAATTAACCTATTTTAAAATTTCAATAAAGTGTATAATCTTTGAGGAATTTGAGATAGTAAAAATAAGAAAACTTTCTAAATAAATATTTAAATTACTATGGATTAAAACTTAAAATTTGAACAAAAATTGTCTATACATTTCCTCATCACCAGGGTTTTATTACCAATGGGATCTTTCAGACTTTTCAATGTCAAAAATGATAAAACGGCACAGAAACAAAAACTATAGATATTTCTTATTCTAAACAGATATAAAATAATGATAAACTAAAGACAGTAATATGTTTCTAAACGTCTACTAAAATGAGCATATAGGTATTACTCCTGAAAATATGAGCTTTGTTTTAGTATTAAGAAGGTAATTATTAGGAAATCAATAAAGTCAACATAAAAATTTATAATATCAGCAAATTTAAATCACTTAAAGTTCATTTGAGTAAGTTTTAAAAAATAATTATAACTTGAAAATTTACTCAAAACTATTTTTAAATATCTATCATAAGCCAGTCACCAACTTATTTAACTAAAAAAACGGGGAGTATATCTTTATTCTGTTAAAAATGTCTCCTCAAACAAATATATATCAACTATAACTGTATAATCAATTTTATTTCCATTACAGTCTGAAACAATGTAAAGATACCTCACAGTAACTATGGAATATTATTCAAAATTGTAGTAGAATCTCTGATCATTATAGAAATGTGAAAGTAATTAAAAAGCATATCTGTGGGAAAGAGAAGACAGTACAATTCTTTGTGGGTTACAAAATGAAACATAGAAAACATGCACAAAACAATCAACTATATTATGCTTTAGAATAAGTCAGAGAGTTAAATAAAGTGAACGTTATGTGATACATATAAATATGTTTGTGTGTGAGAGACATGTATTTCTCTCACACACAAGACATAGCTTCTCAAAGTGGTATCAGTGAAAATGACAGTAACAAATCCAAATTTCTGTCCCTCCATAAAAGGAATAAATGTACTGGAAAACCTATCAGAATCAACTTTTCAGAGTTTTCTGGAACTCTGGAAACTGAAAGCTACTAAGGGAACACTTAATTAGGAAAAACAGCTGAATATCAGAAAGAACCGGAGCTTTAAAATGTTTAATTTACCCTGCTCCGATCTCCACTTCCCAGCTCAATGGCAGCCTTGAAGACCACAATTTACATTCCTGCTACAGGTGCTGGTACTAGAGGAAGCAAAATAAACCTCACTTGCAAAAAATGATGGTTGTTTGTTTTGACCTATCTGGTAGCTCCTCAGAGAACCAGCTTGATGGTACGTTCTCACCTAACTTGAACTTATCCAGTGGTCACCCAGAGTAGGTTTGTTAAAAATGTTTAGAAAGGCAAGTGTTTTAGTTACAGTTACCTGGCACTGTAGCACAGTTGGGAAAAATAATAAACTAACCAAAAAGTTTAGGAAGAAAAAGTGAGTAATGAGATGCTTTGGGGAGTAAGGACTTTGAAAAGTTTTGACAGATTCCTAAGAATCCAAAAGGCCATGCACATCCCTAAAGCTATTCATATAGCTCAAAAAAATACCCAGGAAAGCCCTAAGCTCTTACTTCTGACGGACCTTAAGGCCCTACACAGCGGAAGTGAGAGCTAAAGCAAAGTGTAAACTGCCTGAATGAGTATTGAAAGTGTGCCCCCACCACACACACAGAACCTATCTTAAATGACTGAGAGAGAAACAGTTTTTGTTGCAGGCCCCTAAGAAAATCTGTCCAGTCAGTAGCTAAACACTAAGTCAATGAAACAGAGGTGCTAGTGGCCACAAATAACAAAGAATACAGACTTTACAAAATAAGTTCAGAAAAGTAACTAAACAAACAACAACTGCCACAATCAGCAAGAGTCAATCCTGGGAACTGGGAAGAATCTAATATCCAGCATTGCCACATTATAATATTTCAAATATCCAGTTTTCAGCAAAGAATTAGGAAGAATACAAAGAAACAAAAAACTATGCTCCATATAAAGGAACAAAATCAGTTAACAGAACGGTCCTTGAGAAAGGCCAGATATTAGTTACTAAAAAAGCACTTGGAACACTCTGATCGAGTGTTGAAGAATATGAAAGACAAAGGACTAAAGAAAATCATGAAAATGTGTCTCACCAAATAGTGAACTACAATAAAGAAACAGAAATTCTAAAAGGAACAAAATAGAAATTCTGGAGTTGCTATCTATAATGACTGAAATAAAATATTCATTAAAGTTGTTTAACAGTAGATTTGAGCAGGCAGAGAAAAAAAGTAGGTAGTGCATGCAAAGATAAGTTTACTGATATTACATAGTATGAAAAACAAATATAAAAGAATGAAGAGAGAGAGAGAGAGTGAGAGAGAGAGGGAGAAAGAATATTTAAAGACATAATGGCCCAGAATTCCCCAAATTTGATGAAAAACTTTATTCTTCACAGCCAAGAAGTTCCACAAACTCCAAGAGCAATAAACACAAAGAGATCTGCACCAAGACACATTAAAATCAAACTGTCAAAAGGCAAGAACAAAGAGAAAACAAATAAAAGCAGCAAGAAAGAAGTATCTGTTATGTGTAAGTCATAACAATAAAATAAACAGATGCTTTCTCATCAGAAACCACTTGAACCCAGTGAGATGGAATATTCAAAGCACTGAAAAAAAAAATAGTTAACTAAGAATCACATATGCAGAAACATCCTTCAAAAATGAAAGAAAAATTAGTGCATTCTAATATAAACAAAAATTGAGATTTTATTGATAATAGGCCTTCCCTACAAGAAATGCTAAAGGAAATCCTTAGGCTAAAATGAAAGGACACTAGACAGCAATTCAAATTTTAAAAATAAATAAATAATGTAGGTAAAAGTAACCATAGAGGTAGACATATAAAAGTCGGTGTTTAAATATGTTTTGTTTGCAACTTTTCTGCGTAATTTTAAAAAATGACTGTACAAAACAATATTAAATTTCTATTAAATGGTACATTAGTGTAATATATGAAATAACAAAATAAAGAGGCAATATGGCTATTTATTTATACTATTTACACATAAATATGTCACTCCATATCCCCTTTATGTAGCAACATTTACATATACTATTAAAAATAAGTTGCTTTTAATTTGAACTAAACAGTTATCAATTTAAAATGTTAATTATCATGCTCTGGGTAATGTTTTAAAATAACTCAAAAATATATACTAGAAGAAATTTAAGTGAGTTAAATTTTAGAAAATAACTGTTTAACAAAACAAGACAGTAATGGAGAAATTAAGGAATAAAAAGATGCAATATACAAAAACAAATAGTAAAATGAGGCAATGACAGAAGTTCTTCCTTATGCATAACTTCATTAGCAGTAAATGTATTAAAATCTCAAATTAAAAGGCAGAGAGAGTACCAGAATGAATTTTCTAAAAAGTGATTTAACTATATCCTGTCTATAAGAGACTCATTTACAATACAAAGAAACAAATAATTTGAAAGAAAAAAAATGGGAAAAAATTGTCCTCCATGCAGAGTAACAAAAAAAGGGAAAGAGAGGCTATCTACTAATACCAGACAAACTAGACTTTTTAATACAATTATTGATTTGAGAGACAAAGAAGCACATTAAAAAAATAAAATGGTTGGTTTACCAAATAAGGTAGAACAATTAATTATAAACACATATGAACATAAAAACAAATCCCAAAATACAAGAAGCCAAAACCGAGTTAAAAAATAAATAAATAAAGCCAGTTTAACTACAGCAGTCAGAGACTTCAACACCCCCTTTTCAATAATGGACAGAACAACTAAGCAGACTATCGACCAATAAATATAAGACTTAAAAACCACAGCACCATCAAGACCTAACAGACATCTATAAAACACTCTCCCCAATCACATCAAACTAAGCATTCTTCTCAAGTACACAGGAACGTTCTCCAGAATAAACTATACGTTAAGTCACAAAAGAAATCTTCATAAATTTATAAAGAAAATGTGGCACATATATGCCATGGAATACTATGCAGCCATAAAAAAAGGATGAGTTCATGTCCTTTACAGGGACATGGATGAAGCTGGAAACCATCATTCTCAGCAAACTAACACAAGAACAGAAAACCAAACACTCAATGTTCTCACTCATAAGTGGGAATTGAACAGTGAGAATACATGGATACAGGGAAGGAAACATCATACACTGGGGACTGCCGGGTAGGGGACAGGTGGGCTCCAGGGGAGGGATAGCATTAGGAGAAATACCTAAGGTAGATGACCAGGTGATGGATGCAGGCAACCACCATGGCACATGTATACCTATGTAACAAACCTGCATGTTCTGCTCATGTACCCCAGAACTTAAAGTACAATAAAGAAAAAGAAATCTTCATAAATGTAAAAACATCAAAATCATATAAAGTGTATTCTTTGTATGACAACAGTAAAGAAATAAATAACAGAAGAAAATTTGGGAAATATATAATACAATATATATGTATCTCACTTTCTTAAATAATCAATGGGGCAAATAAGCCAAAGACATCACAAGGAAATAAAAATACAGATCAATATTTTTCATGAGTTTACATGCAAAAATTATCAGTAAAACACTAACACAGTAAATACCACAGCATGGGATAAAGATTAAATACCATGATCAAGTAAGATTTATCCCAGAAATGCTGGTATAGTTAAACATACAAACATCAATTAATATAATACACTATTTAATAGAATGAAGAAAAAAAAACTCCACGTGATCCTCTCAGTAAATCCAGAAAATAAAAATGTATATTAATCAAAATGGATAAATCATTTTGATTTTTACAAAATGCAATATTCTTTTATGATAAAAACAGACAACAAACTAGGAATAAAAAGGAGCTTTCTCAACTTGGGAAAGGGCATATGTAAAAAACCCACAGCTAACATAATACTTAATAGTGAAAGAATTAAAGTTTTCTTTTTCTGATCAGGAACAAGAAAAAAATGTTGACTCTTTCCTCTTCTATTCAACATTGTAATGGAAGTTCAGGCCAGGGAAATTAAGCAAAATAATAAGGAAATAAAAAGGAATCCAGATTGAATAGAAATTAGTAAAACTATCTCTATTTACAAATGGCATGATATATAGAAAAGCCTAAGAAGTCTACTTAAAAAATTATTGGAATTAATACCCTAGTTCAGCAAAGTTATAAGATATAAAATAAATATGCAAAATCAATTGCATTTCTATATATATGCAATAAATAATCTGAAAATAAAATTAAGAAAATATTTTCCTTTATAATAACATCAAAAATGTTAAAATAGAAATAAATTTAAAGATATACACTAAAAACTACAAAACATTTTTGATAGAAATTGAAGAAGCTATAAATATAAAAGTATATTTCTAATTAATAGACAAAAAGACTTAATAATGTAAAGATAGCAATGATCTTTAAATTTATCTACAGGTTCAATGTTGTTTCTGTCAAATTCCAATTGTTTTTTTTTTTTTCCCACAAATGGACAAGCCAATTCTGAAATGCACATGGATTTGCATGGGACTCTGGATAGCCAAAACAAACTTGAAAAATAAGTACAAATTTGGAGGGCTCACACTTCTCTATTTCACAACTTACTGCAAGTTTACATTAATCAAATCAATGTGATATTGGCATAAGTATAGACATATAGATCAATGGAATAAAATTTAGAGTTTGGAACTAAACCCATATATCTGTGATCAACTGATTTTTACCAATCTTGTCAAGACCATTTACTGGGAATAATAGTCTTATAACACATGGTTCTGGAACTATGAGATGTTCACATGCCATGGAATGAATTTGATCCCCTATCTTACATCATATACAAGATTTAACTCAAAGTATATCAAAGACCTAAATACAAGAGCTAAAACTATAAAATCCTTAGAAGAAAACATAGGTGCAGTTTTTTGGGACTTTGGGCTAAGTAATGGTTTACTAAATATGACACCAAAAGCATAAGGAACAAACCAAAAATTAATTTGTCAAAATTAATCTTTTTGTTAGTTTCAAAAGACACTATAAGAAAGTGAAAAGACAACCCACCTGAAGAAAATATTTGCAAACCATATATGTGATAAAAGTCTAGTACCAAAACTATATAAAGAACTTTTAACAATTCAATTTAACTTTTAACAATTCAACAACAAAAAGACAATCAATGGACCAAGGACTTGAATAGACATTTCACCAAAAAATCTGTACTAACGGTTATTAAGTACCTGAAATGATGGTGAACATAATTAGTAATTAGGGAAATGTAAATCAAGACCACAATGATCTATTACTTCACATTTATTAAGATGGCTACATTTAAAAAAAAAAAGCAGAACAACAACAGCAAAAACCTCAGTACTGATGTGGAGAAGTTACATTGCTGGTGGCAATGGAAAATGGTGCATCCACTGTGGAAAAGGTTTTGGCTTTTCCTCAAAATAGTTAAACGTGGAGTTACCTCATGACTCATTTGAAATTCCACTCCTAGGTACATTTCCAAAAGAACTGAAAATATATGTCCACAAAATCTTGTACATGCATGTTTATAACATTATATTCATAATAGCCAAAAAGTAAAAACAATCCAAATGTTCATCATCTGATGAACAGATAAACGAAACGTGGTATAACTGTAAAACTGTATATGCCCTATCATTCAATCACAAAAAGAATGAAGTACTGATGCATGCTACCAACATAGATGAACCTTGAAATTATTATTCTAAAAAAGAGAAGACAGTCACAAGAGGTTACATATTGTGTGGTTTCATTTATATGAAATGTCCAGAAAAGGCAAATCCATAGCCACAGAAAACTGGTTGCCAGTGGCTGGGGAAAAGGGCTGATGCAGAGTGGCTGCTTAATGGGTACATGATGTTTTTGGGAAGGTGATAAAAATGTTCTGGAATGAGATAACACTGATGGTTTCACCATGTTATAAATTAATTTAAAAACTAATTTGTACTTATTTTTCAAGATTGTTTAGATATGTACTCTAAAATGATTAAGTTGGTTAACTTTTTGCTACGTGAAGTTTATCTCAAAAAATAAAAACAAAATATAAAGAATAGTGTTTTAATAGAAAAATGAATGCAAAACACAGTGTATTCAAAATAATCACGAAAAAGTCATCGAAATAACCCTCAGAAGAAATGAGCAGGAAATCTGTAGGCATGGAATTGTATAAAGTTTCAGGAGACAGAGAAACCACTGTCTGCTATTAGTACTCACCCAAATTACTGGTGTTTGCCTTGTTCCGTCATCACAGAAATAAAATTTGGAGTGCTCTTCCCAGTTAGTATTCATAAGCAATGTTTTTGAGGGAATGTCTTCTCTTTCCAGGTCCTTGAGTGGGTGTAGCTTTTTTTTTTTTTTTTTTTTTTTTTTTTTTTTTTTTTTTGAGACACAGTCTCTCCGGGTCGCCAGGCGCCAGACTGGAGTGCACTGGCGTGGTCTCGGCTCACTGCAACCTCCGCCTCCTGGGTTCAAGCCGTTCTGCCTCAGCCTCCAGGGCAGCTGGGACGACAGGCCCGCACCACCACGAGTGGGCGCGGCTTTAAGGGCAAGAATTTCCCCGGCGCCTTGCCCGGCTCCCATCTCTCTCCATCCAGGAGATTGAACGGTTTATGTTTGAATTTCGCGGGCGCAGGAAGAAGCTAAAAGTCAATGGCGCCAGCAGAAGTTCTAAGGAACTCCTTCCGTTAGCCCAGGGTCTTGGAGCAGGTGGGGGTTTCTTGCGGGAGAAAAGTCCGCGCTCCCTCGCCTCCGCCGGATTTCCGGCCTTCTGGAATCCCCTCCCACAAGGCAGGCGTTCCTTCCGGGGTTTTTCCCGCTGGAATCACCTTCCACACTCTTCATGGCAGTCTTTCTCTTCTCCTTTCTTTCTCTTTTCTCTACCTAAATAAAACCAACTTTCTGCAACTTGTTTTGGGTCTGATATTCACTTTACGAGCCTACGGTCCACCTGCCTTGGCCCCACCGCTTATTCCTTAAGAGGTTGGAGGCCAAGAACCCACAAAGATCACGGGCAACCGTTACATTTTGGAGTTCGATTCTGAGGCAGTTGCTGGTTTAACATTGAGGAGAACAGAAACCTTCCAGGATATTAATACTCTAAGAATCTCGTCTGCTCAGAACATAGGAGCTTTCATAAACGTGGGAATATTGGGAATATAATTCTGGAGGTAAATGTGGGAATATTTTTTGGGTTGCTGAAATACTACTGGCAGAAAAAAGTGTTTCTGACCAGACACAAGCTCCACGGGGTGACAGGCTGCTATCTGCCTGGCTGTTAGCGTGATTCAGTGCTTGATCCCAGCTGTTCTCTTTAATTATAGCAAATTAGTACTTTTTAGGGGCAAACCAAAACAAACTACCTACAAATGGTCTCTGAATATATCAAGCTGGAAGACTGTATTTATCCTACTGAAATCTCCCTGTCATCCTTTCCATCATATAATTATATACTTTTATTGACAGAAAAGATGTTCGATTAGGGAAAACCTGCTGTTTTATTGATTTTTGACCTCATTTCTTCATAACTAAAGTCACAAGGTGATTTGCTTTTACTGTAAAAAATTAAGACTTTGAAAATTTATTTTTGTGGTCAAATTGGATGCTATCCACAGGAATAATCTCCATCCCAGAACTAGTAGACTTCAGACTTTTTTGTTTATTTGTGTGTCGATACAATTTAAGTGATTAGAAATTCAGTTCCCTCCTAACTTTATAAGGCAACAAGTGGAACTTAAATAGGACAATGGAAGAGTTCTTTGTTAAAACCATAGCAAAAAGAAAAAAGTGCAGGAGCTGGATTTTATAAAAAGAAAAGGAACTAGGAAATTAAAAAAAAAACAAACCTGTGACTGAATATTAGATGTCAAACTGATAAAGGTAACTATTTTCCTTCCATGGTAATTTTTTAATTGCACATCTCAAATGTGAGTAGTATAAAGAATCGTAGAGTATAATATGTTGTAAAGTGTTTTCAAATACACTATTTAATCACCACTTTTTCTTTTCCAAATGAGGTATATAGAGTTTAGAAAGTTTATGTAATTTACCCAACATCATACAGTGAGTAAATGACAAAGAATGGAACTTAAATCTGGTCTCTTGAAGTAAATTCAGAATTCTTTAGAGAATAGGTTTATTTCTTAAGAAGAAAAATATCATTTCACACATTAAAATGACTCAAATCTAAGCTTCCTTTGCTGGGACCTTATATGTATATGTGTATATATATATATATATATATATATATATATATATATATATTACATGTTAACTCCTATTTATATTTCTGAGTATGGAAATGTCTACAACAGACACAAACTTTTGCATAAAATATCATGGCAGAGATGAAGAGTTGTTTTGATTACGATATAACAGCTGTTTCTATCTTTTCAATGAGCCACATCCTAACCCTCATCCTTTTCTAAAATTAAAGGCAGTGACATCCATATATTTAGGAAAGAATGGTAAAAGATATTGTAATGTCTTGAGTTTTAGCCCAAGAGGAAAATGAGTACATATCATTTTATCCCATACTGATGACTCAAATAAGCATTTTTCTTCTGTTTTATCTATAGTAGTAAATTTAGTAAAACATTATTAGCACATGATATTTACACAGAACTGTCTGTGAAGTGAAGGTATAGCATGCTGTATTCTACGTGGGTCCATTCATGTGCAACCATTGTCTTTCACGTGATCATTATCATCTATTGACCCAGCTGTGAGTTGGTAATCCCTAGATAAGTGTCTTCCTGCGTGGATTCAGGCAGTATCATCTAAATACGCTGGTATGCTGGACAACTAAAAACAGAAGCAGATATAGACCACTGGAATGCTTTCTAACTCAAAACTGTAGGGTCATAAAAGCCTAGATTGAAATGTCTACCTTTCAAATAATGCTAGAACTAAAACCTTAACCATTGAATGAACGCCTAGCAGTAAATCCTTACAACTTCACCTGTTCTCTATTGCTTCGAGTTCTCTTTCCATCAGTCCAAACATACATGATTATCAAGTTCTTTCCCCATTTCTATTAGTAAATCTACCCAGAAATACAATATGATCTTAAATAACATTAATATAATATATTTAATTTGTGCAACTTGTGCTTCACAAAATAAAATCAGTTCATAAACTAAGAAAAAATCTGGGATAATGATGCCAAAAGTAAATTGATAATAACATAGTGACATCAGATCTGTTCTGTTCACTTAGAAGGCATAGAGAGCAAGAGAAAGATATTTTCTGGCTTTAGAAAAAGAAGACATTTTCAGCATGAAAGAGATGAGCAGATATTGCCTGCTATGAGAATAATGAAAGTTTCAACTGTAGCAATTTCAACTGTATGGGATTTATAGTAACTTTGTAAATAACACTAAAAATATATTTAACAGTGGGACTGAGGGCTTGATACTAGATAATAAAAAGTTGAGACAAAGTGGTGAAGAAAAGTTACAACAATCAGACTGAAAACAATTGTGCTTTGAATTTTTCTTTGTAAATCCTTGCTTTATTTGGTAGTATGAATAAAATGTATTTTTTCATAGAATGTGTACTTATCTGCATTTTGCTAGATACGTATTCATACTAAAATACCAGCATTTATTTCCCTGTGATATTTAGTTTTCAGTGCACATTCATTCAGTAAATTCACTCAACAGTTTTTTGGGGTGTCAATTGTGTGCAAGACACTTTGCCAGACACTGAAAGAGATGTGAATTTACAGAGTCTCTATTTTTTTTTAAATCACATTTTCTAATAGTGAAAGTGAAACATATACCTAAAAATATTCTCAATACAAAAATAGAACAAGATAAGAATCACTTTAGACATTACATGGGTGTTGTAGAAGACAATACAGGAAGGAATAAACTTAATTTGGTTGTTATAAAAAGCATCAAAAAGAAGACTTTGAGGTAACATCATAAGAAATTGTTTAAGTGGAAGATGGGAAGAGATGGGGAACAAAGACCTGGGGGCGGGGAAAAATACACAAGGCCACAGGTCAGGATAGTAAATATGGCAAAGGCTCCTTACTCGCAGTCCTTGGGACTCCTACTTCAGTGGTCAGCTTCTAACCACGAATATCTTTACCTATTTGCTTGAGGGTGTTTCCAAAATGACTGGATACCACTGTTTCCCGTAGTTAGGCTGGCCAAAGAGCTGAGGAGTTAATATCCTCTAAGAATTTGTGTATAAACGCCCAGCTCCCTTGCCACTGAAGACTCTACTGTGCCTTAATTTCCCAGTGAAATTAAGTTCCAGCTCATTGTAATAGAAACAAATCTACAAGCCTTTATATGTAATCCTTTATCAGTTTCTTTCCCTTTCCTATCTAGTTTTTCCATTCTTCTACTGATGTTTCCTGTACCATCCAAAAAAACATGAATCCTTGCCCCAGGGCTGTTTCTGGGGTAACCTAAACCAAGACAATGTATATGTTTAAGAATGAGGAAAAGTTTTAAAAGTTGGGGGAACATGGTCCACACTGGGTGTCACAGAAGAAATGCCTAGAAAGATAAGGCATATCCACTGTTTCATGATTCAAGCACAGTATCTGCTATATTACTAGTCAAAGTTATAATAAATTAACTAAGGGTAGTGCCTAGGGATAAGAGGAACATCAAGAGGAAAAAATAAAATACTTCAAATCCTACCAATGGAAACAAGATATCTCTCTCTATGCATCAACTAATGTTTTGTGTTGATGACTTCACCTTGGTTGAGTCTCGGAGGATGGACGTGGAAGGGGGTTTGACATGAAGATATTGGAAGATGCCTTCTCGTTTCCATTGGATTGTTGGTACCTGTTTTTTATAGGGAATGAATGGGTAAAACATTTTTTCCTTATATACCTGTAAGAGAGACATGCTTTACATAGCGCTTTGAACCTAGCAGGTGCTCAATAAATGTAGATTTTAAATAACTTTCCTAAAACTGATTAATTTTTCTTTATAAGGTCAACCACGAGGTACCTTTATTTCTTGAGACCATCTTTTAACCACCTTAGTATCTCCCAGCTTCCTAAAACAAGAAGGTAGATATACATTTCCTGCTACGGTGGCTGCCCTTAAACCCTGGAGCGAATATTCCCCCTTTGTTAGACTTACCTGTTCACATTTCACTGAGTTTTTACAAAAGTTTGAATGCATCTTAGTATTTGACAGATGCTAACTTAACATCTACCAGCTTCTTCATATATATGCATCAATAAAATAGAGACATCACTTGGTATCTAAGGGAGATTGATTCTAGGACCACTGGTGGTTACAAAAATCTGTGGATGCTTAAGTCGCTGATATAAAACGGTGTTGTGCAGCCAGCTTTCCATATCAGTGGGCTTAACATCTGCAGATGGGGAGGCCAGAGGTACTATCAAGTCACCTGCAGATATTTTCCAAAATATCAAGGAGACCATAAATGATATCTCAGCCCTCAGTCCATGAAATGGAGATTTATTTCTTTTATTCATTTTTATTTTTTTTTTACGTTTAATTTTAAACAATTCTGAAATTTCTATCTTACAATTTTCAAATCCCTAGGAAGGAAATGAAAACAGTGAAAAATATAATCTGAATTCATTTTAAACTCTCATAAGACAGAAATAAAATGCAAGCTTTCCCATCATTGTTTTAGAAGCTTCAGGTTTTAGGACAGATAAAGGAGCATCTAGGAAGAGTGGACTTTGTACTTTTTCAGAGATGCTCATATTAGAGGTATGAAAAGCTTGTGTCATTTATAAAATCAAAATGTGCAAGTATGATGTACAGAAAAGTATCATTGAAAGAAAGCCATGGCCATTAGGAGGAAATCAACCCAAGGAGTTGCTTCTTTCTGCTTCAGAAGTTTTTGTCTCCTCTCCCTCCATTTCAGATAACCCTTAAAGTGAATTAACAAGCAATTATATATTTTTAAAGACCATCTCTCTAGAGATTAATGATGCAAAAGATGCTGTAGTTAGTTATGGTTCTAGGTAGTGACTTTTCATCTCATAAAGGGAGTCGTGTTGTGTTTAATCTGTAGGAGTTATAAAAGAAAACAGATTTATATTTTGCTTTTCCTTGTGAATTTTATTTATTTACTTTAATAAGGTGCTTCAGAATTATTGAATAAATAGAGGCAATAACAGTAGCATATTTCCTTCCATCTTTAGTTTTTGTGGATATTATTAAAACCAAACAGATAAACAAACAAAGAACCCAACCCATTTCTTTCCTGTTCACACTTTGAAAATGAGTTCTATGACTAAAGCTACAGCTGCTGACACCAAACGGATGTGTTCCGCCTGACTCTGGTACTGCAAGTTCAATTTAACCTGAGTTTATTCTCAAGGCATAACAGGAATAAATTGCTACATTTATGATAATTTATTCCCAGAAGGGATATGATTTTGAATGGAATTGAGTAGAAAATTTACCTTCAGGGAGTGACAGGATATTGATAGCATTAGACATCAAAGTCAACCCCTATATAAGGGAAGGCATTTCTTGAACTTAAAAATGAAAGATAATGTGCCCAGGTTTAGTAAACATTCATTCCAACCTCTTTTTTAATGCCCTGAAAGCTAAAAGTTATTATTTCCCATTGAGTTGGTGTTACATTTCTTGGGTATGTTAATGGTATTACGGTTAAGAAAATGTCCTTGTTCTTAGGATATTCATGTTAAATGATTTAGAGAGGAAGTGTCATGATGTCTGCACCTTACTTTCAAATAGTTCTGCAAAAACTAACTCACAGTAACAAGTGAAGGTAGGCCAAGAATAAAGCATTTATTTATACGAGCGAGCGAGAGAGCGAGCAAATGTGGCAATGGTTTAATAGTGAAATAAGTGAGTGATAATCAGGTATTCAAACACTATTCTTTCAAACTTTCTTGTAGCTTTTCTTTCTGTCTTACTAATAATATTTGAAAAAGTGCTAATTTTCTTAAAAGTTGATAGACAAACAACGGCATATTTAATTTCATATCAAATTCTGGTCAGAATATTCTCTCTTTAACTGAGAGTTTGTTAAAATTTTTTTATAACAGTGTTAAATGTAAAATGTTCTGTTTCCCACCTTTATTAGCCTTAGAAAAGAATGTCTTTCAATTTTGGGGACTTTAAGTTTTCTTTTTCTTTTCTTTCTTTTTTTTTTTTTTTTTTTTGAGACAGAGTCTCTCTCTGTTGCCAGGCCCCAGGCTGGAGTGCAGTGCTGCAATCTCGGCTCACTGCAACCTCCACCTCCCAGGTTCAAGCGATTCTCCTGCCTCAGCCTCCCAAGTAGCTGGGACTACGGGTATGTGCCACCGTGCCCAGCTAATTTTTCTATTTTTTTAGTAGAGATGGGGTTTCACCATGTTGGCCAGAATGGTCTTGATCTCTTGACCTCATGATACGCCCGCCTCAGCCTCCCAAAGTGCTGGGATTACAGGTGTGAGCCACCGCACCCGGCAGGGACTTTAACTTTTCTACCTGATATACTGCCCTTCTAAGAAAAGCCAATATAAAATAAGTATAATCCTTATAGAATTCTCAATATGTTTTATTTATTTTATTCTTTATTTGTTTTCACGTCTCATGTGATTAGCAGAACACAAGAAATCAAAAGCATACTAACCAAATAGCATAATTATTATAAAGATTAAATAAAACCTCTCTATTACTAAAAAACACTACCTTCCCAGAGTCTTTTGTATCCAGGTTTCTCAGTGCAATTTATATTCCGCCAATCAATGCTCTTGTGTAAATCTTGATCCCTAAAGTCATGTGAGAAGAGGGGGAGGAGTAGAGCATCTATTTAGCTGCACACAATGTAGCAGGTATGATGGTTCTAGAGCTGTCTTAGCAGCTGTCCATTCTGGCAGCTTATTTTCCTGGTTATAGCAGCAGTTGTGTTTTGCAGTCAGAAGTGGCAATAGTGGACTGAAAACTTTCTGTAGAGGGAGAAGTAAATTTTACAATTGTGTCAGAGGTGGATTAGTTCTGAGCCTGGAAATTATTCCTTGAATTAAGTCAAGAGCTAAATAATTTTGTAAGTTTCTATTTCTTGCTGTAAAAATTCCCTTCTGATTAAACCAACTAGAGTGAATTCTGTTGTCTGCAATTTAACCTAAACAACATACAAGGCCTCTGCTTTAGCCAGCCATATAGGAGCCATATAGGAGCTATTGCTCCTATCTAAATGGCATATAAGGTCATATTAGATAGATGCTATCCTATCTAAACCCTTGTCAAATTTGTTTTAAATGTATGGTCTCTGGTCTCTTTCTCAGTCTTTCTGCTCTGTCTTCTAAAAGAATTATTTAAATTTTATTTAATTAAAGATCAATTTATTATTTCAAATTATTTTCTCTTCCTCTCTTTTAGAAGGTTACATTTCCCCTCACTCATTAACATTAACTTACCATCTGACTTGCTTTGGCCAGTGGAATGTGATCATAACATATGCTATGCCTGAGTAGATGCTTTATGAGTCTTTGGCTTCTTTCACCATTTTTCTTTCTTTACTCCAAGAAAGATAATTTAAGCTCTCAAATAAGGGCTACTCCCTTAGCTTGGAACCCAGAAGTAAGAAGGTATTCAATATAGAACCATAGCCAACCCAAAGATGACATGTAATGTGAGTATGATATGAACATCTGTTTTTAAAAACCATTTTGTGTTTTTATAGTGAAAACTGCACTACTGTAGGGACAGGATTTGAATGTATTCCTTAGTTGTTTCTCTGTTCTGTAATTTCTAAAATTTCTCTAAGCACAATTTAATTTAGAATTTATTATCAATCTTCTTATTCATAGACCTTTTTAGAAGGGGTTCAATAAGGGCATAATAATCAGGGTTTTTGGTTTTGAATGAGTGCTATGTACAGGGAAAATGAACTCTCCACTCCTTTACAGTTAGCCTATTCTAATAAACATATTTGTCTCCGGGCGCGGTGGCTCAAGCCTGTAATCTCAGCACTTTGGGAGGCCGAGGCGGGTGGATCACACGGTCAAGAGATCGAGACCGTCCTGGTCAACAAGGTGAAACCCCGTCTCTACTAAAAATACAAAAAATTAGCTGGGCATGGTGGCGCATGCCTGTAATCCCAGCTACTCAGGAGGCTGAGGCAGGAGAATTGCCTGAACCCAGGAGGCGGAGGTTGCGATGAGCCGAGATCGCGCCACTGCACTCCAGCCTGGGTAACAAGAGTGAAACTCCGTCTCAAAAAAAACAAACAAACAACAACAACAAAAAAAAAAAAAAAAACATATTTGTCAATTGTTTTCATTTACCTTTTATTCATCTTTATATAGCTTATAGCCAAGTACCTGACAGAAAATAGATGTTTAATGAATACATTCAGTGCATGAATGAATGAATAAATTAATTTTTCTCAAGAGATGTGGGAACTGGTTGGATCACTGGATTTTTAAGGCCTTAAAGGTGATCCATTTCTCCCAAACTAATTTGTTTATAAAAGTTTTTATGCTAATTCTAAATGATGAAAGAAAGCAGGGTTGTCATTGAAATGGAGGATTGAAAAAGCAGGAAACATTCTCCTTAGAGTTGTTTTAATTCCCTAATTATGGTCCCAATATCTTCTACCAGATCTCCCTTTTAAGAAGACATACATAGAAAGTAGTGTTTAGTGGCAGGACCTCTTTTGCTTTCTTCTCACCTTCTATCTCTTTACCTTTCCAGGAAGACAGTATGCCATTAAAAATATCAAGTTGACATCCAAAATGTTAATCTTGTAATTTATTTTAGTTCCAGAAGAATCAAAGAGAGGTGTGGAGTATTAAAAATCAATACGGTATAGATCCACCTCTCCACCCCCTACCCCTTGGCTATGAACCTCCTCTAAAGTGTACAAAGGAATGTGGTCTCATCAATCTCTGTTGAATCACCAGATTGTTTTGCCTCTCATTTATTAGGTTGATTTATTTCCTTTTAATCATCTTTTTTTTTTTATGGACCTTTCTTATATATCAAATCAAAACCTACTTCATCTGTGCTTCTCAACAATGCCTTTTAAAAACAGTAGGATATTTGTTGAATAAGAGTATGACTCCTCGGCTGGGCGTGGTGGCTCAAGCCTGTAATCCCAGCACTTTGGGAGGCTGAGGCGGGTGGATCACAAGGTCAAGAGATCAAGACCATCCTGGTCAACATGGTGAAACCCCGTCTCTACTAAAAATACAAAAAATTAGCTGGGCATGGTGGCACGTGCCTGTAATCCCAGCTACTCAGGAGGCTGAGGCAGGAGAATTGCCTGAACCCAGGAGGCGGAGGTTGCGGTGAGCCAAGATTGCGCCATTGCACTCCAGCCTGGGTGACAAAAGCGAAACTCCGTTTCAAAAAAAAAAGAAAAAAAAAAAAAATAGAGTATGACTCCTCAATGTGCATTTACATTTTCAGGGTGAAATATGCTCCTTGGACTTAAGACTAAATAATTTAGTTTTGTTTGGACAATATAAAGATCAGTCTGCATGAACGGGGGATCATCATAGGGAGTTAGATTTTTTTCCCAGACTGTTTTGTTATCACATTTTTACATTAGCCAATCATATTTATTGAATTTTTATGGAAGTGTTTTTCTGATATTCTTTCCCATTGTCCTTCTAAACCATCAAAATACCCCTACTTCTAGTAGTCTAACCTTTTAGTATCCTTGGTCTCCAAAGTGCGCTTCATACCCCAAAGAGGCAGGGCAAGGCTTTGTTTTCCACCAATCTCAACTTACATTTCAGAAAACACAGGTACAAAGCAAAGAATAAGCTATTTAATTCTTTCTCTGCATTTTGTGATCATACATATTAAAAACTTTAGTAAAATACATCATTAAAATGAAGCTTAATGACAAATATAAGTAGATTTCCATTTATTAATACATGAAAGAAAAACACAGGTTTAAACTATGATTTAAAATGCCCCAAAAAGAATATCAGGATAAAATAATTCCAAATTTAAAATAGTAGTTTTATGATAATTATTAGTGAAAAAAATTGCACTAGCATCAATAACACAGCTGTTGACATCTCATAACACATAATAAGCTGTATTGTTGCAAAGCAGACAGAATGAGTGGGAGCTTAGTAAGTGCTAACCTTGATAATAAATTAAAATCATGTTTTGAATATGCATAAAAAATTGACCAACCCAAGCAAAAATTTTTCCACTTTCCCCCATGGAATTTTTTTCTGGCAGTGAAATAAATGAAATCATCATTTGACTCCCCTCACCTGGCACTAGAATCAGCTCTAGGTAAAATGTTGCTGTCTGAAAGCCTCTGGTTCGCTGCAATTTAGAGCAGTATCTGCATGGAGTTGGAGCTTGTTAGAAATGCAGAATCTCAGGCGCCATCCAGAACTGCTGAGTCTGAATCTACATTTTCACAAGATCCTCTAGGAGACTGGCTTGCACATTAAAGTTTGACAAGCCGTGCTCTAGTTCATCTTACTTGTTGGTTTCTCTTTTTGATCCACTTCCCTACAGGGTGTTCTTGCCTGGATAAATCATTCCTAGTACAGGGCAAGTAGACAAGTGGCTATTTTACAGGCAGAACAATATGTTCATAACCTACGCTTGCTGTTTCTTTTTTCTTCTAACATTGTACCCATCAATGCCTTCCCTGAGTCATCAAGCACGCTGGCCTGATTCAGAGCGAACCAAAAGATTTTCATCTCTCTATGAATGTTTCATCCTTTATTCACTAGAGCACAGAGAAAGAGAAGTCAATGTTGGCTGCTGCTTCTCTTCCTTGCCAACTTCCCTCCCCCCTGCTGCTTTCAGAAATAAGAGCAATTAACACCAGGGTGAGTTCAAAGAAAGCCCACTAGTATTTTCATCCATTTGCAAAATTACCAAAGAACCTTCCACTTTGAACAGTCACAGTAGTAGCTTTAAGCAAGTACACTGCTATCTAGAGGTCTGAACCATTCTGATGTAGAAATTATTGAATTTCCAGAGCAACGGACAATCTACAGCTTTCGGTCATTTATGTGTAAGGAGAACACATTTCCTGAATTGTGCTTGACAAACTCAAGTGTATATAAAATAATATAGAGCTAACTAGCAACGATTTGTTTTAATACTTTTGTCAGATTTTTTCTTCTTTAAAGAAAATGTACATGTTTCTGGTATGAAGCATGAGCTCCTAACATAGCAATCCTCCAGCAAATAACAGGTATCAACCATGGAAAAATCCAGAAAATAACTAATAGAAGGATTGGGAGGATCTGCTGTGACTTAGAGGGCTCTGGTACTAATTTCTGGCGGGAAGTTGAAACTGAGAGCAAGGGCTCTGCATGGAATGCATTCTTTATATTTTTACAACTTTGCCCCGTGGTCTGCCACAGTCGCAGTGGTGGCTCATACTCTGGTTACAAAAAACTAATCTTTTTACCCAGAGGAATCAGAGAAAAGGGTTCTAGGGCAACCAGGACCAGAGACTGATGTGGGAACTCCAGAATGGAGACAAGGCAGAGAAGAAAATCACTGGCTGACCCTGGAATCAGCTTGCAAAGTGAAGGAAGAAAGCAACTGGGACTGAAGTTTACATAAGTGAATTTAGAACCCAGCCACTGCCCACCACAGGTGTGAAGATCGGCAATTTAGATGACTAAGACCAAATCACTGGGTACATGGAGCTGAGAGTACATAGCAGTGATTGCCAGCGGAGGCATGGTGAGTATTTGTTGTCACATTTTTAGCTGCTATAATGATTATAGGTTGCTGTTAGTTTAGCTTTTTTTTTTTTTTTTTTTTTTTTTGAGACAGTCTTTCTTTTTTGCCCAGGCTGGAGTGCAGTGGTGCAATCTCGGCTTCCTGCAACCTCTGCTTCCCAGGCTCAAGTGATTCTCCTGCCTCAGCCTCCCAAGTAGCTGGGGCTACTGGCATGTGCCACAGCATCTGGCTTATGTTTCTTTTCTTTTTGTGTTTTTAGTAGAGATGGGATTACACCATGTTGGTCAGGGTGGTCTCAAACCCCTGGCCTCAAGTGATCCACTTGCCTTGGCCTCACAAAATGCTGGGATTACAGGCATGAGCCACTGCACCTAGCCTTAGGTTGCCATTAGAATTTAATGGGCAGAAGCTCAGGATGTCGGACATTCTGCAGAACACAGGATATTTCCACACATGAAAAATGTCCCATGTTGCACATGACTTACTAGTCTCTTACCAAGTATTCATGTGGTGAAAACCTTTTTTTAAATGTTATCTGAGCCCAGAAAGTAACCAATGAACACAAAGAACTTTCAAGTAGTTTTAATTTACAGCAAATTCTCCAGGAATACAACTAGCATGAAAGTAAAGAAATGATTCTATTCTATTTTCATCTGATTTCTTTTTAGAACTTACCAAGAGTTCTGCATGATTTCCTAAACAAATGTCGTAAACAGTAAGCCTGTTTTACAATGTAAAACACACTTGTATTGTGGGTTTGCATACATAGCTGTCACATACTTAATGATTCTATTTATAGGACCCAGTGTTTGCATATCTTAGTTGTCCTGACATATGATTATGTACAAATATTTATGCATAGAATAAATATCATTTATTATTAATTCCTTTCCTTTTATTTCTTTATATGTTATAGGTAGCACATTTTCAAATTATGAATGTAGATGAGCTTAATTTCAGGATACTGGAAAGGGCATTAAAAGATAGATTGTTGGATCTGATGAGTAGAGATCCCCTAATCTAGTGGGAAGGCAAGTACACAGATCATTACAAAAGCCTGAAACACTTGCTATAATAGAGGTGCACATTGTGGATAAGGTGTTTCTGTTTCCCATTGCTGCTATAACAAACTACTGCTAACTTAGTGGCTTAAAACAACAGAAATGTGACTGGGCCTGGTGACTTACACCTGTAATCCCTCCAACCGGGAGGCTGAGGCAGGAGGAAGGCTTGAGCCCAGGAATTCAAGACCAGCCTGAGTAATAGCCAGGCATGGTGGTGCACACCTGTAATCCCAGCTACTCAGGAGCTGAGGTGGAGGGTCACTTGACTGGGAGATCAAGGCTGCAGTGAACTGTGATCACACCACTGCACTCCAGCCTGGGTGACAGAGTGACACCCTGTCTCAAAGAAAAAAAAAAAAAAGGAAAAGAAAAAGCAATAGAAAGTTCTTCATCTCTGGAGGCCAGAAGTCTGAAATGGATTTCACTGGGCCAAAATCAGTGTTGGTGAGCCCACACTTCCTCTGGAGTCTCTAGAGGGGAAGTCCCTTCCTTGCCTTTTCCAGCTTCTAGCAGCTGCCTAGATTCCTTGGCTTGTGACTGCTTCCTCCACCTTCAAAGTACGTCACTCCAGTGTCCGCTTCTGTCATTACATAGCCTTTTCCTCTACAGTCACTTCTTCCTCTGTGTCCCTTTTACAAGGCACTTGTGATTATATTTAATCCCACTTGGATAACTTAGAATAATCACTTCATTTTAAGAAGCTTAATTTAATCACATCAGCAAAGTCATTTCTGTCATATAAGGTAAGCTTCACAGGTTCCAGGGATCAGGACTTGGACATCCTTGGGGGCACTATTTAGCCTCCGTGGAGGGCTATATAAGAAAGTCTGCCTACATCAACCTGTGTAGTTAAGGCAAGCCTTACACGGGAGATAGTTTCAGTAAATGGGCTAATAAGGATTTATCTTGTAAATAAGTAATAATGACAGCATAGCAGAGGAGAGATTGGGTAGGGTTTAGAAGGGTTTTTCCAGCTGAGAAAAGCTGGGGGCAACATAGTGAGTCATGAGAAAGAACAGCAGGTTCAGCCAAGCGCAGTGGCTCACGCCTATAATACCAGCACTTTGGAAGGCCTAGGCAGGCAGATCACCTGAGGTCAGGAGTTCGAAACCAGCCTGGCCAACACAGTGAAACCCGTCCCTACTAAAAATACAAAACATTAGTCAGTTGTCGTGGCAGGTGCCCGTAATCTCAGCTACTCAGGAGGCTGAGGCAGGAGAATTGCTTGAACCCGGGAGGCAGAAGATGTAGTGAGCTGAGATTATGCCACTGCACTGCAGCCTGGGCAACAAAAACGAAACTCCATCTCAAAAAAAAAAAAGAATATCAGGTTTGAAGGAAGAGTAGGAGCTTAGCGTTACTGCAACCTAAGACATAGTGGAAAGTGGAATTAATCACGTGCCACCTGTGTGGGATGCAACACAAAATGTAGTCGATTATTTTCCTGCAGAAAATGGTGAATTACTGAGGAATTCTAAGCAGGGCAGGAATAAAATCATATTAGAAAGAGCACTTGGATGGGAGTGGAGCGAATTGAAGGGTCACTAAGACTGGAGACTGCTAAGTAAACTAGACAGTGACTCAGGCTGGAGATAATGAGGAGCTGAAGGACATCCTCTAAGAATGTTTTCTTTTTTTTGCTATTTCTATTTTCAAATAATCATCTTGTTTACCATCCTGTGTCTTTTCATGACAGCCACTAAATTGCAGAGCTTTATTTTTTTAAACTGACTATCTCAGAATTTTAATATGCTGAGGGTCACACACCAGGACATGCCATCTCTAGAGATAGTCACAGAGCAAGAACAGGCCACCTCTCAGAAACCTCTGGGAAAATACAGATAAATCTCCGACAGATCCACATTGCTGAACCTTTGCCCTACTTGACTGGAATCACCTTTGCGAAACTTTAATTTCAATCCTGAAAGCCCCAAAGAAAGGTTGTTTGCCACCTCATTGTAATTTTTTCGTGTGGCACTATTTTGCCTCTCAGAAAATTTTTCAAAGGAAAAGAGAACTGTTATTATAATGTTTCCATTAACATCATCCCAAAATTAAAATGTGCTTCCATTTGAAAAATTCTCCAGAGGCTTCTCTTTCTATTCCTTTTGTGACAAAGTTAAGATTAAAAGTCAGAAAACTTGTCCTCGGAAGAAAGAATTTTCATTTATTCAATATGATATTAAAAAGCATCTTCCGAGTCTAAAACACAATTCGGCTCTCAGAGCCCATTTTTGGCATCCGTAAAGTTGGAAGAGTAGCAATATCTTACCTTCTCTTCAGCTGGTCTAGAATTCTACCAGTGAGCCGTAGTGGATCATAATTTAACCTTCTCAGATGTTCTTCGTAACACTGGAATGTAAATTAATATAAACAGACATTATAAACCTCACTGAAGCCCCTTTCACTTTCCCGTTTTATTCTTTCACTGTATAGCCTTCCCTTCTGATTTATTTTTAATCTAACATATTAAATATGATTTACAGAAGAGGGAATTTAGTATAAGAAATGTTCATGAGGCCGGGTGCGGTGGCTCAAGCCTGTAATCCCAGCACTTTGGGAGGCCGAGGCGGGTGGATCATGAGGTCGAGAGATCGAGACCATCCTGGTCAACATAGTGAAACCCCGTCTCTACTAAAAATACAAAAAATTAGCTAGGCATGGTGGCTCGTGCCTGTAATCCAAGCTACTCAGGAAGCTGAGGCAGGAGAATTGCCTGAACCCAGGAGGCGGAGGTTGCGGTGAGCCGAGATCGCGCCATTGCACTCCAGCCTGGGTAACAAGAGCGAAACTCCATCTCAAAAAAAAAAAAAAAAAAAGAAATGTTCATGACATCTTTTAATGATGTAGATTCTGCCATTGTCCAGATACTCATTTTACCAATGAGAAGCAGGCAAGGAGGCAGCCACAGTGACATCGATCAGGGGTTCTCAAAGGGCAGTTCCTGTGACAACAGCAGTCTCACCTGGAAAGCTGACAGACATACAGATTCTTGGGTTTACCCCAGATTTACTGAAGCAGAAACTATGAGGGTGGGACCCAGCCATCTGTGTTTTAAATAGCCTTCCAGATGATATTGATACATCTTAAAGTTTCATAACCAGTGCCATCGACATCCCAAGAAGCCTCAGATTACTCTTTGCAAAAGGGGATAATAACAGTAATGCTAACTGCACAGGACTATTGTTATGCCTACGGGAATAAGATTCTAGAAAGTATCTAACAAAGGGACTGAAAGGTAATACAGGTGATAATACACGTTCATTCTGACCGTAATAATTGCACATTTGCTGAGAGTAAGGCACAGCATTAGGTGCTGCAAAGGACAACATTATTCAGACTTTTCCTTCAAGGAATCTTTGGTCTGGGCTGAGGTTGAGAGAGTAAGCGATTTGCCAAGCTATATTGGAAATTAGGAAATAAATGCCCTGTTAGGGTGCTGCAGAGAGATAGAACCAATGGAATATAGATAGATAGACAGATGATAGGGGGTTTCTTAGGAGAATCAGCTCATTCAATTATGAAGGCTGACAAATCTCATGACAGGCAGTCTGTAAGCTGGAGACCCTGAGATGATTGCAGCATGGCTCAGTTCAAGTCCAAAAGCCTCAGAACCAGGGCACACAATGGTGTAATGTTTGTCTCAGACCTAAGGCCTGAGGATTGAGGCAGCCACTAATATTAGATCCTGGAGTCCAAAAGCCAAAGAGCCTGGAGTTACGATGTACAAGGGCAAGAGGTGGAGAAAGTCCCAGCTCCAAGAGAGACAGGAAGATAAGATGCTTTTCCAGGCTGGGCACAGTGGCTCACGCCTGTAATTCCAGCACTTTGGGAGGCTGAGGTGGGTGGATCACGAGCTCAAGAGATGGAGACCATAGTGAAACCCCATCTCTACTAAAAAATACAAAAATTAGCTGAGCGTGGTGGCGTGTGCCTGTGGTCCCAGCTACTCAGGAGGGGGAGGCAGGAGAATTGGGTGAATCTGGGAAGTGGAGGTTGCAGTGAGCCGAGGTCGTGCCACAGTACTCCAGCCTGGCGCCTGGCAACAGAGTGAGATTCTGTCTCAAAAAAAAAAAAAGATGCTTTTCCATCCTTTTTTGTTCTATCTAGGCCCCCAACTAATTGAATAGTGCCTATCCAACTGAGGGTGGATATTTTTCATTAAGTTCATTGACTCACATGCCAGTGTCCTCGGAAAACACCCTCACAGACCCACCCAGAAGTAATGGTTTGCCAGTTCTGTAAGTATTCCTCAATCCAATCAAATGGACATCTAAAGTTAACCATCACATGCCCTGATGACAGAGAAGATACAGATCTTGCATGGTAGAAATCAAGGCTGCCTCTGGATGGAGGCATTTTTGTCAGGCAGAGGAAGGCTTTGAAGGGTGGGTATGATTTGAACCCCTGAAGATGGAAATTAGGACCTTTCAGACTTCTGAAATGGATTGTGCGAAGTTGTGGAGGTTGAAGAATACAGAATACATATGGAGAATAGTTAATTAAAATGTAAGGGGCATACTCTGGAGAAGTGAAAAATGAGATTGCAAAGTTTGATTAACAACAGATTACGCAAGGTATCAAGCTGAGGATTTTTGCCTTTGTTATTGGGTAACAGGAATCCATTAAAAATGTTTTTTTGGGTAAGAGAGTGACATGTATCAGAGAGTTTTTTGTGGCTTTACAGTTGGACATGGTGGCCCACACGTGTAAGCCCAGCACTTTGGGAGGCCAAGACAAGAGGATTGCTTGAGGCCAGGAGTTTGAGATCAGCCTGAGCAGCACAGTGAGACTCTGTGTCTGTAAAAAATAAAATTACTTAGCATGATGGTGCATCGTTCCTATAGTCCCACCTACTCGGGACTACAGAGAAATAGAAGTCTTGGGTTTTCTTGCATCTGGTAGACCCAGTAACTTTTGCAGTTCATGTTTTTTGGAAGGGGGTTACCCAGAAATGACAGCTTGACAGTCTACCTTTTTGGCTATCTGGAGAGGTCACTTTGGTAAAACAGTTACAGAATATTGGTAATGTTTGATCCAAATAACCATACATACTGCTGTCATATTTTCAATTAATAAAACTTTAGCACAAGTTCTATCTTGTAATTTTTAAGGTTGGTGTTCTTCCCCTAAAGACAGCAGTGAGATTTTAGTCATGGTGCCTCGTGAGTTCTGACGCTGAGTAGCTAGTTCTGGAAGCACAAAGAGGGTTGAGGTGAAAAGTTAACCTCAACATAGGGGGAGAAGTTCTTCTCTCTGAATTATTTTTCCTTTAAAGTCCCTGCCTGCTTCCCTGAGCAGGAGATACTCAGTACTAAACTCACTTCTCTCAAGAGTTTTCAGTGAGAGAAAGCAAAGCCATGAAGTGAAGGTGTTCAGTCATTAGGCATTTTAAGGTTTTCACTGAGGTGTGACTCACCAACAAAATGTAAGGAGTCAAGCTGGGACAAATAAATTAAGAGGCAGTGGTAGGAAAGGGCTTAGTTCTAGGCAAGCAGCTTCTTCATTCTGCCTCCGCCACTGACTGAGTGAAAATAACTGTATTTGAGGCATGGGAAATATTTTGCTCTTGACATTTTGAAGCAATTTGCTGGTAGTTTCTTTAACACCCCGACCCCTACCTTTTTCATGTCACCCAGCCTTACTTATTGGGCTTTTGTGATCATGAATGGCCAAAATGATGTGTTGATCACCTCCATTTTATCTGTAGTTTTGTCACACTTTCTCCTTCTGTTAATAGCTTTTGAATCTTCAGACATTCATCTATATTACTCAGAATCAAACTTGAAACTTTTACTAACATTTAATGAATTGTCTCCAATTAAGTTGTCTAGTATTGTTTTGAATCCAGGAGGAAAAAATATCAATACTTTAAATGGCATGAAGGGAAGAAATAAAAAAAATACCTTTTCTTTGGGATAACATACAGGTTCATGCAGTTCAACCAAGGGAAATCTTTTCTCAGTTTCGACCTCCACTCTTTTAGTTTCAAGATGGTGCAGGCGAGATGGAGGAAAGGACATGGGGGTAGGAAAATCATGCTGCCATTTGATGGAAAGGAGCATGTTTTCAGGACAAGAGGGAATTTTTCAAGTGCAAGCAGTGAGTATCTTTCCCTCATTCTGGAAATTATGGTTGTAATACAAGAAAGGTTATAACAAGGTAGAACACATTAGTCTAATTTAATTTTGCTTTTCAGGAAGAACAGGAATTTTCTGTCCTCCTTTCACTTCTTATCATAACTATTTATTAGTTAGTTAAGATATGGGGTAGTAAGTTGGTAATTTAACTAGATAGGACCAAAAGACTTGCATTTTTGGTTTCTCTTCACTGTGTGATGTGTGACTATGTGACTATGAGAAAGTCACATATTCTGCCTGAACATTAGTTTTCTCTTCTGTTCAATGGTCTCTTAGGAATTTCCCAGAATTCAGTAGCCTTCTAGAGAAGAGATATACAAATGGACATATAGCCAGATCACATGTAGACATGGAATTCTGATCTACAATCTGCAGCAACCAGCTCAGGAGGCTAACCTGCTAACTTTAACAAGTAATCCAGACAGGCAAAAAATAACCCCTACAACTACTGGCTCAAAAAAGTCAGGAATTGGTTAAACCACTGACAACTTTTTTTTAACCTCCATTTCTGACTTAGGACCAGCTAGAGAAAACCAGATATGCACCTGCTAATCAGCCACATGAATGTTCCACTTCTAGTTAGCTTGCTTCTAATTTTCTCATGCCTCTAATTAGGGCATAACTGAAGCCTTCCATTTTTTTTCACTATAAAGCTTTTGTAGTGCTCTCCCTGCCTTTGAGTCTCTGCCAAATACTGATGACAGAGAATAACTCCCTTACTATAGCAACTTCTGACTGGCCTTTGCTCATTCTCATTTGGGTGAATCACCACTTATTTCCACACCACTGTTTACTTTTCCACCTGCCTATCATGAACTGACATAATGACATCATAAATTGTCTCCCTTTCCTCAATATTGTTCCTCCAAGCTACCTCCCATACTGACCCAGGGATTGTCATAAATGGAAATTGGATTATTTCAATCCTTGTTTTGATAGACACTTTTCTTTAGTTTTCCATTGACCTCAGGATATGTTTTAAAATCTCTAGGTAAATTGATTTGGTCTCTGTACCTATACAAGCTCTTCTTTTGACACTCAACCCTACGATTGCATGGCAACAAACATTTGATGTCCTCAAAATGTATCCTACTCTCTCTCACTTCAATGCTTTTGTACATACAAACTGACATACCTAAATTATCCTTAATTTTCTTCGCATTATAAATTCTTATATAAAGCCACTGAATGCACAAAATCACTGTGTAACACTGGCTCACTTGATTATGAGCATAGAGTTGACTGACAAAATGTTACGTTACGTTCCCCTGCTAACTTGTGAGAAGACTGAGTTTGCAACATGCTCCATACCAGTGGATAGATGGAGTATTAAGGTGGAGCAGAAGAGAATTGAGAACATCTTGGTTCCCCTTTCTTTTACTTGGTGTTTATGAACATGCCATGGTGCCTTTATGGCCAGTTTGAGTCCTGACTACTTTGACGTTTACATTCCCATTCCTGTGTTACCACCTTCCTCCCAATTTGCTAACCTATTTTGTGCCTTAAATCTCAATAAAATACTTACTGAGGGAAAAAAAAAAATCTAAACCTTTAGATTTAGTTTAGCCATCTCCTTTGTGAATCTTTTTCTAACCTTATTAGTCTGTAAAACTTTCAACCAAATGCAAAGTTTCATGTTTTATGTGATTTGCTTAGATATCTCCCTTATCCAGTTATTTTTGTAGCACTTGCTCAGTATCTGGCATATTGTAGGTACTCAATAAATATTAAAACAATAAATAAGTAAATGAATGGAAAATGAAAAGAGTGAATCTTTATAGAAATGAGCTCCCACATGCTCCTATGTTAAACTCACAGGCCCTAGTTTTCTTTTGTGGCCATTGTAATAGGTGTTAGAGCAGTTACCATGTACTAACCAGTACAAGGGGCTAGGTAGAGTAGTTGTTGTGCTACATTTATTATCTCTCTACTTTTGACAACAACCATGCAGGCATAGGAATTATTTCCTCTCAATTTATTATACATGATGAATCTGAACTTCAAAGGGGTTAAACAACTTGCCAAAGACATGTAGTAAGCGGTAGAACTAGTATTTGAAAGCAGATCAGTCTGAAAATCAACATTAAGATCTTACATGAAAAATAAAATTTAGCTTCTTGTATTAAAATCATAAGGACGACAGATGTAACCCACAATAAGCCAAAAATACATGTTGTAAGTCAAGAATCACGGTGTGAATAACTCAGAATGAAATTGTGTGATATTACAATATATATTTATATATATAAAAATATGTATCATATAACATATTAATATATATTTTATTTCCTCCCCTATTTACTAAACTAATATTTGGTCTTTGCCCCAATTCCTGACATGAAGCTCCTAAGACCTTGGTAATTTCCTAGGTGTTAGAAGTATCTGACACAAATCTTTTGGAATTGTCTTAGTGATAGGAGCATCTTTTGTTCTAATGAGGTGACTCTTAGTGAGCTCCTGGGTAGCCTCAAGATGGAGGCTGATTGCCAAGGAACCAACTGTGTATGTAGAAGGCTGGAACTTTCAACACTGCCTCCTGACTTCAGATGAGGAGAGAGAGACTGAAGGTTGAGTTAACTGCCAATGGCCAATTATATAATAAATCAGGGGTGTCCAATCTATTGGCTTCACTGGGCCACACTGGAATAAGAAGAATTGTCTTGGGCCATATGTCAAATAAACTAACACCAACAATAGCTGGTAAGCTTAAAAAAATTGCAAAAAAAAATCTCATGATGTTTGAAGAAAGTTTACGAATTTGTGTTGGGCCACATTCAAAGCCGTCCTGAGCCACATGCAGCCTGTGGGCCATGGGTTAGACAAGCTTGCAATAAATCATCCCTACATAAAAACTTTCCTGGTTGTTCAACACATGGAAATGCCCAGAAGGCTATGCACTCAGAGCCTGGAAGTTCTGTGCCATTTTCCATATACCTTGCCCTATGGTACTTTTTCAGTCTGGCTGCGCATCTATATTCTTTGTAGTATAATTTATAATAAACGTAAGCAAAATGTTTCCCTGAGTTCTGTGAGCCATTCTAGCAAATTAATCAAATCCAAGGAGAGAGTAGGGGAAGCCCCAATTTATAACTGGTCAATAGAAGTGTAGGTAACAATTGGTCACCTTTACTTGCAATTGGTGTCTGAAGTGGGAGGATGTTTTGTGAAACTGAACTTTTAACCTGTGGTATCTGACTCTAACTCCAGGTAGATGAATCAGAATTAAATTGAATTATTGAACTGCAACTTGGGGTCCACTGGAGAATTCTTAGAGTGTGGGGTAAAACACCCACACATCTGGTCATAGAAGTGTTCCATGTGAAGCATGAAAACACAAACCAGTTTGTTTTTCTGTACAAACTGGATATGCAATTGATCCTTACTATTTATGGATTCCATATCTGTGTATTTGCCTACTCCTTAAAATGTATTTGTAACCCACAAATCAATACTCACTAAATTTTCGTGGTCGTTCGTGGATATATGCACAGTGGCACAGAGTTGGAGTAGCCTGATGCATCTATTCCCAGCTGAAGTTGAACAAGGTGATGCTCTTCCTTCTGGTGTCGACTCTCATACTGCAAACACGCTTTCTTTTTGATGTCTATGGAGTCCACATTTTTTGCATTTTTGTTCTTTTTTGTATGATTTTGCAGTTTAAAATGTCCCCCAAGCATAATGTGGAAGTGCTGTCTATTGTTCCGGAGCACAAAGAATGTGATGCACCCTAAGGAGAAAGTACATGCATGAGATAAGCTTCATTCAGGCAGAAGCCATGGTGCTGCTGGCTGTTGGGTTTAATGTTAATGAACTGACTATATATAATAAATAAGGTGTCTTTAAAAAGGGTCACACTTTAAGTAAGGTTATGTGTTGATCGACTATGAAAATGTTGTGATTTGGGGCTCATAGGAACCTAAATCTGTATTTCTCCTAAGAGCAGCATTTCAGTATTCATGAATTCAGTGTTCCTGGCAACTTAATGTAACATAACTGCCATAAGTAATAATAACTGACTATTGTCTATAGCCTACAATGTAATTTGTGGTGTTTGGACCTAATTTTGTCTGTAAAGAGAGGAAGAGTAAAAAGTAAAGAACCAGAATGTGTGACTTTCCTTCTGTTTCAAGACCTTTCCTGAGGTATACTTTCCATGTTTGGGCGTTAGAGTAGTTGGTTCTCTTTCAAAACAATTTCTCCTTTCCTTCCTTGGGACAGAATAGAATTGTACTTCCTGGGTCTTGGTAGTTGCTTGGGAAAATTTGAGTTCTGGAAGTAACCACTTCCAGAAGGATTCTTCAATTGCTCATGAAGACTTTCCAGCACTGTCTTTTCCTCTTCCAGGTGACTTGTGATGCTTACGTCAGTGGTTGCCCTGATAGCCCATTTCCTGGAATAAAGATGACGTGGAACACAGTTGTTAGGAAATCTACAATGAGTACATAGCATGAATGAGAAACAAAATTTTCTTAATTTAAACCACTGATATTTAGGGGTTTATTGTCTATGTATTAAAAGCCTTTTCCAGTTAATATATTATCTCAACAGTTTAATGAAGACAGTTGTGCTCTAAGGTGAGTCCAAAGAAAAAATAAAAGTAGAGAGTATAACAGATGCTCAAAGAACTTTAGAATGATTCTTACTTTGCATCAGTTTCCCTAAAATTATCATCTAATAAGTTGTTTTCATATTTAATTATGCATCAAGTGTACCTAGAAATAGTGCTAAAAATTCAGATTCCCGGCTACAATTGCAGATTTTGTGATTTAAGAGGTTTGAAATGAACCACAGAAATGTTTAGTTTAGCACATCTTCATACCTAAGATCCTAGTGACAGTGACCCATGGGCCATATTAAGAAACATGGTTTTAGTTACTTTGGTAATTACAGATTACTCAAGTTCATTTTATAAAGGGAGATCTGGATGCACTGTGGCTGACGGGACACATCTTTCAGTGCTCATAATGATATGTTTTTCACTCTTTTAAGACAAAGACATTTATAACACACTTAGGCGATTTCTGCCATCCAATACTGACAGTCTCTGATGTTTATATGTGGTCCAGACTGGGTTCAGTGATAACAGAACTGAGATGCACCAAATGCGATAATGTTCTCTACAGCCACTTAGCATGACTATTAAAGGAGAAGTAAAGAAGAACCCCTTAACCAATTGAAGTGACAGCAGGGTGAGCTTCAGATAATCAGGGTATAATTGCATAAACTGAAATTGAGCCAGAAAGTGAAGGTCAACAGTGAAGGAAGAAACAAAACACAGGCAGAAAGAAAGGGTCTGCATGAAATACGTAACTGATTCTTTTTGTATTTTTACTAAAAACATTCCATTATCTTCCTCCCAAACAGACTATAACTCAGTACTCACTGAGGGGAATGTTATCAGGTGCCAAAAGTCTTTTAAAACAGAGAACTCTGCTCATGAAGTCACATATTCTATTTTACCTATACAAGGTAAGACACCCAAATCATGCTTCAGAAGACGTGTGTTTTAGACAATAGCTTTCTGATTTGTATAATCTTTTGTTTTGTTTTACTGGCCTGAAACAGTGTAATTCCTCAGAACTACTTTAAAGGCAATGACACCGTATGTGTTCCTCTATGTCCCTGGCACAGATGTGTTCTATGTGAAGGGCTTTCTTTTTCTTTGTTAGGGGGAATTTCTGCCTTGACTTAGAGGTGCTGGCAACGTGATTATCATCTTCTGTGCATCTGAGAGTAGTCCAACAAACCAGAAGCGGAACCTCGAAAGAACTGGACCAAATTTTATACCTGAAAACATCATTTTCTCATTAGAGTAAGCAGTTCTTTTAATGGCCCACCAAATTAAGATGATTCTGAAAGTCTTTAAATATCACTACAGAACCTTCTCTTGTAGCTTAAAGACTAGTCGAAGCATGCTAGTGTGCTTTATGAAGTGAAGATATTTTGCCTTGGAATCTATTTGCTTATTGGTTTGTTTCTGTGTGTCCACATGTAGATTATAAACTCACTGAGGGAAGGAACAGTTTCATGCTCACTTTTATGTTCTATTCTATACTGCATTAAGACTGTTCTGGTTGAAAGACATCAAAACTCATTTGAGATAATAAAAGCAATTATTTAAAGAACTCTCATTGAACCTATAATCCCAGCTACTCGGGAGGGTTGAGGCAGGAGAACGGCTTGAGCCAGCAAGTTCAAGACTTGAGTGAGCTATGATTGCACTACAGCCGAGGTGCACACACACACACACACACATACACACACACACACCCCAAAGAAAGAAAGGAGGAAAAACAAATAAAGAAAGGAAAGAAAAAACTCTAATTGATGAAGAAAATAAAATAATGGCCCACACAAGGATATACTTAAAGGCGTTATTTAGGAGCAGGAAGTGAGGTGCAGCAGGCCTCAAGAGGGATTAGAATTGAAAGTCGAGAAATGAAATCACTCTTTCCATATTTCTGTAACCCCATTTCCTCTCTTATTTTTCCAGTCTCTAAGGATCCATTTCATTTTCCTTTTCTTCACAGCATCCTATTGATTGTTGATGTTGCATACACCTAACTTGCCCTAATTCAACAAGACCTTCCAGATTCAGTATTAAATGCTCATCAGTGACTTCAAATTGCTGAGAGAGCCAGTCTGATTTGCCCCATGCCTCTCTGTTTGTGCAGAGTCCTATCATTAGTTTGCGTATAGTTGCTCCCTTCAGGTCAATTGTAATGGCATAGTACATTGCTCACTGCCGAATTGGCAAAGATTGTGTGACTGTTCAGATTTTCTCATAAAAAGGCATAGATAAGGTGGGACCTTAAAAAATGTCTAGTACTTATCTTTAATATCTAACACCTATGGGGCAAAAAAGTTGTGTGATGCATAAACGAATAAATGAATGTGTCAGACACTGTTGGTACCATGCCAAACAACAATTTTCTCTTCTTTCTCCCTAAAATAATCTGGATTTGGTTCAGATATTGGGTGGAGTTAGGCTTAGGGAAAATGGACCCTGTCCTATGGGTGCTGGAGATAATTCACTCTGGCTTTCAGGAGCCAACTGTGTGTATCTCTTCCCAACTCTGCTTCAGTGAAGTCATGTTGGTAGCTTGAAATAAGCCAGATGGAAGTGTTTACACTACAGAGATCAGCCAATACTACTATTAGAGAGTGCCCTTTTTTTCCCCCTTTAAAGAATAGATTATTGCTATTTACCACATACCACTGGCCCATTCCTAAATTCATGATTAGTCTATGCCAATGATGGAAATCCCATGTGTCCTTCGTCAGGAATTGGCTAAGGAGTGAACCAGTGGCTTGGTTCTACCACTGGGACCTGAGGCTTTCTTGAATTTTCTTCCCAAATAAAAAGAGAAACACCCATATTTCTTATCTTGGAATATTGTCTTTTATGAGTGTGATACTTGTAGTCAGTTTGCAGTCAGGAGAGGCAAGCTTAAAAATAAAAACTAACAGGCTTGAAATGAATGAAAGAAAGCATCAAAGAAAATATCAAATATCAACGATGGTTCCTTGAAGACATCACTGAATTATTTCACCAAACATGAAACTTCCCTGCCCCAGGGTATCTTATGATGAGTCAACAAATGGCCATACCTTAAGGCACTTTTAGGAGAATAATATGTAACTTGCAGCCAAAAGATTCTAATACAACAGATGGATATATGATGGATGAATGGATGAATGAAGGGACAAATGGATGAATGAGTAAATAAATGAGGTCATTTAGTTAGGTGTGTACTAGGCAAGAATCCCTGAGAAAATTACATGTATGTGCAGGTATATAACACATGTCCCTCTGGATTTCTATGTTATCCTTTTTAGTACTGTCAAATATTATAAGCTTTCCTCATTCTTTTAAATCATGGATGAACAGAGACCTTCCTACTAAAGAAAAAGCATGCACATTGCCCTTTTATGTGGCTATATACATTTAGGAATGTTATCAACGAAGAGCACATTGTTTTCTGTCACTCAATACCCACTAGAAAATAATCTAACTTTTTATTTTTGAGACGGAGTCTCACTCTGTCCCCCAGGCTGGAGTGCAGTGCCTTGATCTCGGCTCACTGCAACCTCTGCCTCCTAGATTCAAGCGATTCTCCTCCCTCAGCCTCCTGAGTAGCTTGGATTAGAGGCATGTGTCACTACGCCAGGCTCATTTTTATATTTTTAGTAGAGACGAGATTTCACCATGTTGGTCAGGCTGGTCTCAAAGTCCTGACCTTGTGATCTGCCCACCTTGGCCTCCCAAAGTGCTTGGGTTATAGACGTGAGCCACTGCAACCAGCCTATTCCAACTTTTAAACAAAAAGATGTAAAATGTATGAGACCTTTAACTCTCTATATTAGCAGTTTAAACTCTATGGGACAATTTATGTATGTGTGCGCATGTATATCCATGTGTGTTTGTTAAGGATGACAATGTTATTTCATTTTATATTCATTACACAATTTCATGTTATTATAATGGTCAAGATAGAAATAAATATTAACACTGAAATAAACATTGAAGATGCTTCATAGCATAATATTTATTTTGACTTTTTCTTCCTGTATTTTGAGTCTAGGAGATGGGCTCAGGCAGCGTAACTTTGCTACCGGTAAGAGAGTTCACCTGTAAGGAATCATTGTTTTCATCCTATATTCATGTCAATAAATCCAACTTCTCTCTAGAAACTCTACTGAGTTGTGATTCCAGAGAAGAGGAAAGGTATTCCAATATATACTTGACCATGAACGCTACCTAAGAGGTGTCTAATGAAAGAAAATACATCAAAGCTGGCCACTTTATTCTTCTAGAAAACAAAACCAAAAAAAGTCAGGTAGTTGAGGTGAAAGCCTCTTTTACCAAGAGCTCTTTTTTTTTTTTTTTTTCAGTCCTCTATTACCCTTCTGAGGACTAGCTATATGCATAACAATAGCAAAAATGTTGTTCTGGATGTTACTTCTTTCAGTTTCTATTAACATTGTAATAGTGCCTGCTTCCATTATACATTTCCTTGTGTATTTCAATCAAAATGTCACTTAGCTGCTGTTCCTAGAGTGCACTTAATATTTTCATTAAAACCAATAAAACCAAGAAATGACAAGGGTGCAGGTGGGTGCAAGCAATTAAACTCCTCCTCTATGTATTGTGAAACAGCAGTTGGGGAAAGAAAGAAGCCCCATTGAACACCTGTCCCTTCTCCTGTGAATGGCAGCAAGCAGAAATCCACTTAGCTAGCTATTGTCTGCTTATTTTCCTGACAGATCATGTGAAGAAGCAGGCAGTTATGGGGCCAGTAATTCAGAATTAATTTTCCCTTCACTAAAGTGCTGTGGACACTGAGTGCAGTAATGGTGCCCGATCAGGATTCAGGGGGGTAAACAAGACAATTTGAGATGATGGGCAGCAGATAAAAGCCCTGTAAGGGGCTGTTCCTCTTGCCAGTCTGATCTGCGGTTTTTGCTGGCACCTTTTATTATTATTATTTTTTAAAATGTGCCTCAATGAAAGTCTGAAGAGTTAATCATTAAAGCATTTGTCCGGTGTGTGTGTGTGTGTGTGTGTGTGTGTGTGTGTGTGTGTGAAGATAAGATAAAAGAAAGAAAACTCTTAAATGTTGTTCTCCATCTTTTCCCACCTTATTTTAAATGTTACTGGCTGCAAAAGACAGCTGTTAAACCACACATTGAGGTTGTTTACGGAGCTTCCTCCTGTGAGTGTCTACCTCAATTGAAAAAATTACCACATTTCCTCTAATGAACTGAGACCTTTTGCTAACCCACTATTACTGCTTATTTCACTCTGATAGAAAACACCCACCCCTAACATACACAAGAAAAATTTGTTCTCACCAGATGGAATTAAAATTCTCTCTTGCTCTTATTATTCTTCCTCTCTTCTGTTCCCTCCCACCTTCTCCTCCATTCTCCCTCTCCTTCATTCTCTCTCTTCTTTTTTCTAACTCCGTTTCTAAATACTAGCCACCCAAATCATTTCACGGACCAGCTGAAAGAAGCCTCTCTGGGGATGAGCTAAAGAGGAGGATTACATACAACTGTTCTCTGGCCAGGTGTCAAGACCCTGTTGGCAGAGGAACAGCAGACAGATCTTGTGAATTATCTCCCAGTCACTGATGCAAACCACTCAGAGTAAATCAGGATTGAAGATTGATTTCTACAAAACTGCTTTATTACTCAGGTAAAATTTATTGATCTGTTATAGAAAGAAAAAAAAACCGTAATAGAAAAAGGATAGTCCATGCCTAAATAGCAAACATAAAACCTCCCATAAATCCTTTCATTTCAGATATTTGATATTTAGTGCAGAATACGTTCTTGGGGAAGTTCATGTTTGTGTAGATTATGTTGTCTGAAAGGAAACTTACAGAACTCAGGCATCTTAAAACCAATGAGATAGTTATTAAAATACACACTGATAAGTACGGTGACCCTAATTTCCAAGCCCTAAATCAGGACACATAGCTACAAAAGAGTTTTTTTCCCCTCTCTTCTCAAAAAAATTATTCTGGTAATAGTTTTGCCTATGAAAACATTAAGTCAGAATAAGATCACTTAAAGTTACATCTGTCTCAGAATATCTGAATTGTTGACTTTCTATTTATAGGGGTCATTTTACTCATCTCAGAAACTTCTCGACATTATTTTTCATACGCACTTATTTCATAAGCATTCATTCATCATTCATTCATCCCCTCAGCCTTCAATATATGACTACCCTATATATGGGCCTTTGTTGCTGCACTACCACTTTTATGTCCAACAAATCCCCAATTATTTTTTAAGTTAATTCTGCATATGAATACAGCAGAGGAAAGTTGACGAGTTCTGGACCTGCACATATCATAAATTTTTCTTCTTGTGACCACCCAGTGGGTTCTTCTTGCCCACTGCCCAGATAGAGCCAATTTATCAGGGCAGGGGAACTGTAATAGAGAAAGATTTTACAGATGTAAAACCAGCTAAATGCCAGACTGGAGTTTCATTATTACTCAAATCAGCCTCTTTGAAAATTCAAAATTTCGAGCGCTAGGGTTTTTTGAAGATAGTCTGGGGGAAGAGGAGGGCACTAGGCAATGGGTGCTTGCTGCTGATCAGTTGGGGGTGCGATCATAGCCGTGTGGGAAATGATTCTCATGCATGCTGAGTCACTTCTGGGTTGAGCCACAGGAGCGGTTTGCAGGTGGGGCCATTGGTTGTAAGACATGCAAAGAACTGAAAAGATAGACTGAACGGCCGCTCTTAGGTCATGCAACAGTGATGTTACCTGCAGGAGTCATTGGGGAAGTTACATACCTTGTGATCTCTGGAATAATGGCTAGTAACAGTTGATGTCTATACCTTAGCTGAATTCACCCTGAATTCAGGAAACCTAGTTACAAATGAGTGAATTCAGGGTGAATTCGGCCAAGGTATAGACATAAACTATTCTCGTTCTCCTAGTCTGGTAGCCTTTCATTAGCTTTACGAAGGCAATTGAGTTTTGGGTAAGGGCTATTATTATCGTGATATTATTTAATGCCAGTTAAACTGGAAACTAAATATCTCTCAAAGTTAGCTTGCTCCAAGTCCAGGAATAATTAAGAGTGACTTAAAGGCTAAAGACGAGATGGGGGTTGGCCAGATCAGATCTCCCTCACCGTCATAATTTCCTCACTGTTAGGATTTTCGCGAAAGTGGTTTCATTCTTGGTGGTGTTTCTGGCAGAGCCATCCACGGGGCTGGACAATAGGTACTGGGTAGATGCAGCTCTTCTGAACGGAATTACCCTAGAATTCCTATTCTACAGATGGAACTTTATTTTCTAGCCCCCCAGTTAGTCATAATGTCCCTTTTCCCATATCAAAATGGACTTACAAAGAGTGCTGTTCAAAATAGATAGATTATGTTAGCATTTAGGAGTATTATTTAATTAGGCTATCTATAGGCTAAGTTTTTTAATTTTTGACTTTAACTTCAGTAAGTTTTTGGGGAACAGGTGCTGTTTGGTTACCTGATTAAGTTCTTTAGTGGTGATTTCCGAGAATTTAGAGCACGCATCACCTGAGCTGTATACACTGTACCCAACGAAAGGTATTTTATTCCCCAACTCCCCCACACTTTCCGCCAAGTCCTCCAAGTTCATTGTATCATTCTTACGCTTTTGTGTTCTCATAGCTTAGCTTCCACTTATGAGTAAACACATATGATATTTGGTTTTCTATTTCTGAGTTACTTCACTTACAATAATGGTCTCCAATTTCCGCCAGGTTGCTGTGAATGCCATTATTTTCTTTTTATGGCTGAGTAGTATTCCATGGGATATATATACATACATATATATATATATATATATATATATACAAACATATATATACACATATATATACATACATATGATATATATATACACACATACATATGAGATATATATATATATATATATATATATATATATATATATATATATAATCACATTTGCTTTATCCATTCATTGACTGATGGACATTTGGGCTGGTTGCATATTTCGGCAATTGCGAATTTTGCTATTATAAACATGTGTGTGCAAGTATATTTTTTGTATAATAACTTCTTTTCCTCTGGGTATATACCCAGTAGTGGAATTGTGCTGGATCAAATGAAAATCTACTTTTTATCCTTTAAGAAATACCCAGTTTTTTCCACAGTGGTTGTACCATGTTTTTTAAAATGTACTCATGTAAGTATAGATAGTCCCTGACTTGAAATGGTTCAACTTATGATTTTTCAATTTATGATGATGTAAAGGCAACAGGCATTCATTAATAACCAAACTTTAAATTATGAATTTTGATCTGTCAGAAATATGTGATGCAATACTCTCTCACCATACTGAGCAGCAGCAAATAGACACAGCTTCCAAACATGATCATAAAGGTAAACAACCAATACTCAACAGTGTAATGTGCTGCCAGATAGATAATTTTGTCCAACTGTAGCCTAATTTAAGTGTCCTGAGCACGTTTAAGGCAGGTCAGTAGGTTTTTTTGTTGGTTTGTTTGTTTTAAAACAGGGTCTCACTCCATTGTCCAGGCTGAAATGCAGTGACACAATCACACCTCCCTGCAGCCTTGACCTTCTGGGCACAAATGACCTTCCCACATCAGCATCCCAAGTAGCTGGTAACACAGGCACATGCCACCATACCCAGCTAATTATTGTATTTTTCTGTAGAGAATGGATTGCCCAGATTGGTCTTGAACTCCAGAGTCCAAGCCATCTGCCCACCGGAACCTCCCGAAGTGCTGGGATTACAGGTGTGAGCCACTGCATCTGTCAAGGTTAGGTATATTTAATACATTTTTCACCTATGATATTTCCAATTTACTGTAGGTTTATCAGAACGTAGCCCCATCCTAAGTCAAGGAGCATCTGTATAATATATCTCAAATTTATAAAAGCATTCTTCAATTAGTAGAAGTTTTGTATGTCAACTAATAGTTCTATGAGCAATCATATTCTTATTAACGAACATCACAGATTTTTAGCAGTTGGTAATAAAATTGCAAAGCATGATAATGGCTAGTCCAGGGAATGTTTGGATACTGTTTGCTTCTTAGATGCAAGAAGCTTTAACTTTGGAAAGAATGAGGAAGTAAACCCATGAGTCAGTTACCCTCAAGCCTGACATGTTTTAAGATATCATTATCAAACACAAATATGTAAGCAGCTAATTGTATATGGCATCAAATGGTGAGGATATGTATGTATTACAGCAATACTGCATAGTCAGTGGGGTATAGTATATGGCAGTCACCACAATGATAGAGATTTTATACCCACACCCAATCGACAACCACCACCCCACCACTGATTTAATGATAAAAACTCATCTCTTCACACTTGCTGATTTATGAATGATATGATAAAAGGTAAAATAAATCAAAATGTCTCTACATAATTGTGATTACCTGTGGTGTTACTTTTATACTCATAGTGAGAAGCTTAAAATGATAGTTAAATAAAATGTGACATACTCAAATTAGAAAGAAATACAATATGAGGCATATTTTAAAAAGCAGTATCTATTCCTCATTATTTTTCTTAGTTAAAAACTATAGATTGATAAAATTCCTATATGTAGGAAAATAAATTTTAAACTTTACATAAAATTTATGGTAACATTCATTCATTATTATGTAACATTTTCTGCTATTGGTTTATCACATCACTTTTCAAATGTAGTATATAAATGTATTATTGTAGAACTTGACAATTTCTACTATCTGAAATTTTATCTTAAAATGGTAGATGAGAAAACTATATATTGTGAAATACTCATTGATTAAGCATATTTTAAGAAAAAATATGAAAACATAAATGATATATTTTATGTTAACAGAATACTTTCACAGCTTCCTAACATTAATGATGATGGAAAACTATCAACTTCTTCAATATGTCTGTCCAAGCATCAGCATAGATTTTGGTAAAGAAGAAACAATAGGTTACAAATCTTAAGACTATCTTAATATGGGAATGAATCTTAACTTTAATTACACCTTTGTTCGTAATATTTGTATGGAGAGTGATTTTTCATGGGCAAAGTAAAAACATGCTATGTTAAAATCACTTCAGTTTTTCTTAATGATCAAATATAATGTCTATGAATATTTAAATTTGTGTTAATCATAACTTTGCTTCCAGTTCTGAGCCATATGTCTGTTTCAAAATAGAGATATCCAAAAACAATGTATCATATGATAATTGTATCTGATTAAGATAGAAAAGATAGTAAGAGAATAGCAGAGCATTGCCCAAAACTCATCATTCTAAGTGCAGTTAGAGACAAGTATTAATTTGTTTGCTTTCCGTGTGTGTGTATGTTTGTTTATCTGAAGGCGTCTGTCTTAGTCCGTTTGGACTACTATAACAAAATACGATAGACTTGGTAGCTTGTAAATGTCAGAAATGTATTTCGCACAGATCTGGAAGCTGAGAAGTCTGAGATCAAAGCAGATTTGGTGTCTGGTGAGGGGCCCACTTTCTCACAGAAGGCAACTTTTGCTGTGTCCTCATCTGGTGGAAGGGGAGAGAGGTCTCTGTGGGACCTTTTTAATAAGGGCACTAATCCCTTACAATCCTCATGATCCAGTCATTTCCCAAAGTCCCCACCTCCTATTACCATGATCTTGGGAGTTAGGATTTCAACACATGTATTTTGCGGGGAACAAATATGCAGACCGTAGCATTCCAAGCTTGGTCCCCCAGATTCTCATCCTCCTCACAAGCAAAATACTTCTATTCCATCCCAATAGCCTCAAAAGTTCTAAGTAGTTTCAGCATCAACTTAAAAGTCTAAAGTCTCATTTAAATATCATGTAAATAAGTTATGAGTGACATTCAAAATAGGATTCACCTGGCGGTAAATTGGTCTCCAGCTGTGAACCTGTGAAACACACAATTCCAGCCTCCTTCTCTAATTTATAGAAACCTCCAGGAGAATGGGCTCCAGATTCTCACTTCCATATATCCTTCACAGAGTTAGCAAGTTGCACAGGCAAATCAAAATTGATCCAAAAGCACGTGGTTTATTTGTGCCATTCACAAACCTGCCAGTCGGAGAAAAACAAAACATGCCAAAATATGCTTGTAAGCTTGCAGATTACTGTTTTCCCCCGATATGCATTTACAATTTTGATTGTTGAATTTTGATTACTATCTTCTCCTCAGATGCTTCTGACTCGCCTGCCCAGTACCCTTTCTCACGGCCCCAGGAATTCTCTCTTCCCCTTTATCATTACTGGATCGAGTGTCTCTCACTAGTGATTTTTCTTTTTGTTGTCCATGTCATGTTTGTCTAAATCTATTGATTTGATGAAGCCTACTTCTACCAGTGAGATATAACACACAAAATATTCTCAAATTAATGATCAGATGCAAAAACTTTTACTATGAAGACCATTTCCCACATATTTACATATATACATTTCCAATTTGTTACATTAAAAATGGAAAAAATACATACATAAATTAAATATATAAATTATATACATAATATATAATCACATACATAATTTTTTAATATTAATCATTTTTCCATATTTTAATGCAATAAATTGGAGCTAGCTTTATGGCAAGCCCTCACCTAAAGCCTTTATATTTTCTTTTGCCTGAGGTGATGCTTCCCATCCAAAGGCCCTTCCCATTTACAAAAATTTGATGTCACACTTTCCATTTTTTTAGTCTCACAAATGGGTACCTAACCAGGAGCATTATTCAGAGAGGCAAAGGAATCCATCTGAAAGAAAAATAAAAGTACTTAATACAATTATTATATATGTTGTATATAATAATTTATTATTATATATGTTGTATATAATAATTTATTATTATTTTAAAAGTAGGAGAAAAGTGTGGGAAGTAGTAAAAGTAAATTTAATTGCTCATGTTTTATAGTACAATTCAAAGAAAAATTATATTTATACATCAAATAATAGAGCTAAATGTAAGCCTTTTTTTTTTTTTACAAATATGGTGATAACCACCAGATTAACAAAGCTAGTTAAAACAGTTAAAGTTTAGAAATAGGAATGGGCATGAGAATGGGAAAGTCAGATGGGGAGATAATTAGTTTACATTTTACACCCTTCTGTACTATTTGGACTCAAAAAAGAAAAAAAAAAGTACATATAATTATTTTATGATTCTCCCCAAAATGAAAGAAACATGTATCCCTGTAACTAAAGTTTATATTACCTGAAATAAATTTGCACTTACTTGTCAAGTTTATGCTGGCTTCATTGGTGATGTAAAGTTTGTCCCAGAGGGGCACAGTGGCTCACATCTGCAATCCCAGCACTTTGGGAGGCTGAGGCAGGCAGATCACCCAAGGTTGGGAGTTCGAGACCAGCCTGACCAATGTGGAAAAACCTTATCTCTACTAAAAATACAAAATTAGCTGGGCATGGTGGTGCGACCCAGCTATTCAGGAGGTTGAAGCAGGTGAATGGCTTGAACCAGGGAGGCAGAGGTTGCAGTGAGCCGAGATCACTCCAATGTACCCCAGCCTGGATAACAAGAGCGAAACTCCGTCTCAAAAGAAAAAGAAAGTTTTTGTCATTGAATTTGCCTTCACTGTCATTAGTGGAAGGTCACCAAATCTGTCATTTCTGATACACAGAGGAAGATGAACCTTTCCACCAGCTGGTCTTGAATATACTTACCTACGTGGCTTTCTAGGAGAATGCAGAAGACACAAGGCCATATCAGCAGCTGTGGGACAGTGGGAAGACACGAATTACAGATTCAGGGCTTGAACTCAAGTTCTGGCTCTGCTGTGCGATCCTCAGTGGGTCACTTAATTTCTCCAAGCTTCAGTTTCTTTTGCGTGAAGTCAGAATAATATCACTCCAAGTTATTGAGAGGATTAATGGAGGTAATAAGTAGGAGGGTATTTTCTTATTGTACATAATGAAATGCTGTTAAATATAGTGGCTCACATGTCATTCGTTTTCTTTGTAACCTGCCTCTTGGCAATCACTGCAGCTATTTGTTGCTGCCTCTGACCTCTTCCTTTTCCAACATCAGCCGAACAAGCAGTTTTCTCTGCTTAACTATAGCACAGTTACTCTTTTTGTTTTCAGCACGGTGTAAGAGAAATAACTGCTTTTCTAACAGCCCACTTCACCTGGGTGCAGAGATAAAATTTCTTTATCATGTTATATTTTCAATCTGAATGATTTACATTTGCCTGGATGAAACATGGCTATAAGAACATGAAAGGTTAATTCCTTCTCCTTCATAAATAGAGTTGAACGCTGCTTTGAATTATTGACCTAGAATGGCTTTTAAGGGTCATCTAAACAGTAAGTTGTGAATTGTAGTCTCCTTGTCTGAACCCAAAGGCTGGCTGTCTTCTTAAAAGTGGTTAAGTGGAAGTTATTGATGAGAGTTCTAGTGAGATTTGACATTAGGCTTTAATTATACCTTGAAAGGCAAGGAAAACGGAAAATGAAGGCTAATTCAATTGAACAGTTGATCACTAAGCTATAATCACAACAAAAAATATTTCACTCAAGTGCAGCCCACATGGAAGATTGGTATCAGAAATAAGATTTATGTTCCTCTTCTTAAGATACTTTATTTGGACCAAGAGAGGGATGTTTTATTCAACGTATTTGAAAATCTGCATGCATGAACATATAGACCTGGGACTTTGTTAAAATGCAAGAATGAAACTAAAGATACTCACTATTTTAAGTCTCCTAAGGACATCAATCTAGAGTTCCTGGTCGGTATCATCTATGTTAGAAATAATCAAAGTGCAAAGCAGAGAGGCGTTGCCAAACAAAGACTCATACTTAAAAATTTAGAATGTGATTACAATTGCTAAACACACTAAGGGTACATTAAAATATAGTGAACACGGCAACATTTCTGCAAAATTTTCTGGCAGTTTAGTTTGTGCATTTTACTCATTGGGAAACATAGATGTGGCAGCTTGTTCGTTTCCGGTCTCTGCCATTATCCAGTCAAATGGAGCTACTTAAATCAAATACAGCATTGTTTTAAGACATTCCAAAATTCTAGAAACTCTTTGTAAGACTGCCACAACTTTACCATGTTGAACCATATGATATTGCTGTTGTTCAAACACTTTTTCACCTAAAAATATGGTAGTGTCACATGGCTCAACCTATTAGAAACAGACAAATTATGATAAAGTTTCTCTAATTCTTGAATGGAGTTGATTGGAGTTATAGTTAATGACCTCCATTGATTGGGGAAACACTTTGTGGTGGAAAAAAACTCAGTGGCACTCATCTTTGCCTATTAAAGATGAATATTATAGAGCTTCGTTAATTCCTGTGACTCTTCCTCTCCTTCTAAAGCAATTTCAAACAAAAAAGCAGTGATGCTAAAAGTTGTTAACACAGTTATCTCTGCAAATATAGGTTAATTTTTCCTACCTATAACTTACCATGTTTTCCAAATTTCCATGATCAACAAGTATTTGAAAATCAGAAACATGTTGTTTTTAAAAATTGAAGGAAGTTGAATTTTAAATATCACATTAAAATCTGAAAAGAGCAAGTTGTATAATAAATAGGACTATTCCTTCAGAAAAATACCTATGAATAATTCTGAGGAGTGACTTGTTTATTACCGCCATCACCCATACCCCTAATTTCTCTTCCTGTTGACAAGTAGTCAGGGTAGTTGACACTTCCAGTTTCACTTGAGCTGATTTGTGACACTTATTAGTCAACCAATTTAGGAGCTCAATGTGCTTTGGTGGTCTAATGCTACCTCTGGTCACATATTAACCTCATTTTGGCTTAAATGCTCCATTTAAATGGGAAACCCTATCCAGCTGGCAGGGGAATAGCACTTGCTTTAAATTGGATATTATTTTGAATTACAGTCAACTCTGTAATTCAGTGTGATGTGGCTGCTAAAAAGCCAGGGATCTTAGACTGCATTAATAAAAGTGTAATTTCTGGTTTATGGGAAGGTAATCGTCTTTCTATATTCTGATCAAACCACATCTGGAGTATTACGTTCAATTACAGGTCAACATTTTAAGTACCAGGACAAATTAGAATATGACCTGAAGAGGAAAATCAGGATGGGAAAGGGTCTGAAAGCCATTGTCATTTTTAAGAAACATGAAATGGACAGAGAAATAGGTGGTACAGAGGACGTAATAGCTGGCTTCACATATTTGAACTGGCTGAATGTAAATGAGAGATGGAATCCTGCATCGTTCAGAAGCAACTTAAATATGGGTTTTAAATGAATGCTAGAGGATAATAAAATGGAGCATCTTTTATCCCTCATTTGACTGAGACCACAAAGGCTGGGGACAAATCACTAAGTGGCAAGTGTTTCCACAACCCAGAGTGAGATGCCTGACCATCTGAGCTCCATGTGCAAAGAAGGTGGCCAATACAGTTTAATAGGTTACTATTATAGTGTCCGAGAGAGAGTTGTTTGAGAGAGTTGTTGGAGAGCAATAGCATTATCCCAACCATGCAGAAAGGAGACAAGGGGTCCCAACCCTTCCCAGGAAGCAGAGTGAGACAGGTGGAAGCACTCAGAGAGCTTGGTTTATGCCTCTGGAGTACACGGAGCACAGAAACTAATTCGAGAGCCTCATCAGAAAAAGCCCAGAGGTGGAGGCTGTGGCTAGCTAGCTACACTGACCTCAGACAATAGAACAAGGGGAGGAACCTCACCAGGAATGACCTGAAGCTGGCCTTCCATGTGTGCTACATAAAGGTGCTTAACTGAGGTGGTAAGTAGGGGCTGAAAGACACCCTCTTCTCTGATTCACCTGGAGGGGGTCACATCTTCCCACTTGAACAGGGTGCATATTCACTGGGCACTTACTTTTTGTCAGGTACCATGGTTGTTACTGGGGATAAACTGCTGAACAAAACAGATGCAAACCTTGCTATTACAGAGCTTATAGTACAGCTGAGAACACCAACATCAAACAAGGAATTTTAAGTGTAATGAAGGTGCTACAAGGGATTATAGTAACACAAGACATCACCTCAAAACTGCTGTGTTCCAAACCTACAACAATACTGGGTGCAGATGTGATAAGCAAGATCCTAAAAAAAGAGAGAGGTTGATGAGCTGTCCTCCTAGGTACTAGCCTCTTTAGACCAGTTTGGCCAACTTATGAAGAAGGAATACAGCATTAGCATTAAAAGTTTATAAAGTGAGGCTCATTCTATTGCCACATGTACATGTTTTATTTTATCAAGGTAAGTGTAGAGAGGCATCGCAACATGTAATAAGAGATCTGAAAAGCATTCAGTTCCTCCCCTATAAACCTTTATTGCTCCAAATGCTCTTCATTCTTATAGAGAAGTGAGTGAAGACAGAGGAAAAAAGACGTTTGCTATATCCGGGTTGTATTAGTGAGCTTCTGCTGTTATAACAAAATACCACAGACTGAACGGCTTAATGACGTTAATTTTCTCACAGTTCAGGAAGCTGAAAGTACAAGATCAAGGGGCCAGCATGGTCAATTGCTGGTGAGAGCTCCTTTCCTGCCTTACAAATTGCTGCCTTATTGCTGTGCTTTTACAGAGTGGAGAGACAGAGAGAGCTCTTTCTTCTGGTATCTCTTCCTTTTCTTATAAGGGCACCAACCCTGTTAGACTATGGCCTCACCCTTGTGACCTCATTTAACCTTTATCACCTCCTCATGGGTCCTATTTCCATATAAAATTACACTGGAGGTTAGGGCTTCAATATATAAAATTTTGGGAGACACAGTTCAATTCATAGAATGTATTTTAAAAAAGACCAAAAAGACCTGGCTAAAATTTTCTGACAATGAACCCGGATAGCCAAACATTAATCAAAACTAAAACAAACAAGTGTCTTTGCCTTGCTCTGAGATATAGAGTAGGGCTGGCAAGCTGCTCTAGTAATTTTTGCGACAGCCAAACAGAAGCCTTGGAGACCAAATTCAAACTTTTGAACAAATGATCCAGCTTCACAATGTCTTTTTGATGAGAGCATGAGGTGGTGGGAGAAGTTGGGTATAGTGTCTCCTGAGAAACTATTTTCCCAGTCCATACCTGTGGAGGCTTACCAGATTTCATTTCAAAGGCCTGGTATACATGGTCCACCTCTACCTCCTGCATCACTACTAGTAAGCTCTGAGTAACAACAGACTCTCTGTTTGAAAATAAGAGCAGAAGCCGAGGATGTCATCTTTTAAGCATGATCAGTGTGTGACAAAGCATTGCATTTCCCCATGAGGTTGAAGTCATTAATGAAAGTAGTGAACTGGGTAGTAGGACATGTTGTCAACCTCTCCATAAATCCTGTAAAGCTGCTCTGAGTGTTTCTGTGACTGGCCAAAGTTGGTGTGTACTAGGTTAGCAATATACAAAGCCATGGAAAGACTAAGAAAGACTCAACAACTGTGACGGTTGATTCATCTACATGGAGACAATGCAACATTTGAATGTCAAATACATGATTTGTCAAGCATGCTTTTTCAAAGGTTTCCTTAAAAAATCATTACACATATAATACTACACCAACAATCAAAAACGAACAAAAAAATTGCTTCCAATCTCAATGTTACAATTACAAGTCAGTTCAGTGTTTTCTTTTCTCCTTTCCATCTGAACAAGGAAATGTCATATACCACAAAACAGAAAAAAGGAACATGTTTGGGGACTGACAAAGTAAAGAACATCTGTGTACTGTAAAATAATGTAATAAAGAATTATGGCATTGGAAACACAGAGCCAAGGCGGTAGGAGAGTGACTGTAGTTTTGTGGAACCATGTGGAAGACTGACTTCAACTTCTTTTAAACCTCAAGAAATTACTGCCAGGAAGGAGACTATGTTCTCAGTCACTACTGTGCTTGTGACAGTGTGTAAATACCAACTGGAGTGCCAGCTGGTTAGCCATATGTCTCTGGGTCACCATGATGCTTCTGCTAATTCAAAGGGACTTTACCAGGCTTCAGCTGACTCATGTTCCACAACGACATCACATGGTGACAAGAGAAACAACAGATGCATAAATTGTGACCCTCTTCAGATGATTAGATTTCTTGGTTTTCTTTCTTTCATGACATTATCACCAATGAGTATTATTCTCTGAACCAAATAAACATTATCTGAAATTTTTGAAAGTAACTTACAGGTTGGCATTAAATACAAGAGAAAGATTTTCCTGGGATAAAAGTAATGGGAGGGAGGAGGAGGATAATAACGGTAAGTTGATTTCTTTGAATAAAACGGGGGAAGAAAAATTACGAAGCAGAAAAATAAAATGTGTACAAGCTCTCTGCCCACATAATACTTGTTGACATTTTAACAATTAAGAGTTTTACCCATACATGATTGGAAGACTCAAATATTGCAGGAAACTAGAAAATGAAAATTAAGTGTCTCCTTTACCCTTCTGCTCTGCTAGTGCATTTAACCAAGGAAAATGGGAAAATTCTGGGTCTGCCCAAAAGCAGGCAATAAACTGGAACTAGATGTACAAAAAATGTATTAGGGGAAGTACTTGTGAAAGAAAATAGGAAGAGAGTTGAGAGAAACTGGGAGAGTAGTCAAAACATGATGCAGTTCTGACCTGAGGGAAGGAGGTGTGAAAGGAAAGAGGCTCAGTTACAGCTTCTTAAACTTGTATACAGTTTTAGGGAAATTACAGCAAGACAATTGAAGAGTCCTAAATCCAAGATCTCTTGTTCAAGAAGTCCCCTGTCTTAGAAGCAGGCCTGCCTTAATATTCCTGCTGGGCTCTGTCACTAGCCGGGAGCAGCCAATGAGTGAGAAGGTTGGCCTTTAGCTCAATGCATCAGTGCGTTTTAAACCGCAGCAGTTGGGGTTTCCAATCAGTTATGCTCCCTGCAGCCAAGATTCGAGGTGATGCTTTCTCTTGGCCATTCTCAAGCAATTTTTGCAATTTCTCCCATAATTTTAAAAAATCAATATAACTTCAATCAGTCATCAATTTTTAATTATTCATAAAAATGACTCCCTTGTATAAATGGTTGTGTACCTTACTAATTTAATACATCTTGATATTTCCCTATGGTTTCACATAGAACTACCTACCTATTCTTATTATTTGCTTGTTTTGTATCCCATAGTTATAATTTTAAACTAATTATGGACTGATAACACTTATTTTAACACACACTTGCCTACTAAAAATTTGTGTAACAAAAAAATTCTCAGATTCCCCAGTGATAATTTACAATTATATTAAGAAGTTACAGTGATGGGATCACTGAGTGCCACTGCTGGGTTCCTGCAGTCCTCTGAGACAAAAATGAGCATGCAGGAGGTTTCTTAAGGTAAGCTGTTAGAATTGGCACCCAAGGTAGTGGGGGAAAAGAAGAAGGATCAGACAGTAGGAGAAGGTGGCACCGTCTCAGTGACCCTATGGGGACTCTCAACCTGGATGGTCCTTCGGAGATGTCCCATGTTAAAGCAAGGGGGTCTTCATATGCCCCAGTTGACTAATCTTTGGATATGAGTTGTGAAAAGAGGCTATGACCTTGAACTAGGCAACTCTCTTCAGCTGGGGAATTTCTTAAGTGTGCTGACACCTGGGAGCTGTTGTCAGCTCTCTCAGCACCGAGAGAAACAAGTCCTTCTCCCCTGAAGGGGCTTCTGGGAAGCACATCACAGCCTCCATCATCCATACACCAGGGTTAAGTGTATGTGATTTTTTAAAAAAAAAAAAACATTACTCAGTTCCCCTTCAGAAAATTCCATTTGTAAAGTAATGCTTATTTCTCCAAATACTTGGAAAATCAGCATATTATCATGCTTTTATTAATAGTTTCACCGGTATAATAGACTAGAACTTGAGTATCATTGCCATCTTTATTTGAAATTTAAAAAAATTTATGAATATTGAGCTTCTTCATATTAGAACTTATTTTTCCCTTTTCTGTAAACTGCCAGTTCAGATCATTTCTATAGGGTTGTGTCAGTCTTTTTCTAATTGATTTGTGAAAATTCTATGATAAAGGAAATTGACTTTGTCACCATAAGTTTTGCAAATATGTTTCCCACTTTATTCATGGTCTTTTTTGCCAATATAAAAATCTCAATTTCTAAATGTAGCATGTACATCTTTCCTTCATGAATTCTATAATTTTGTGCCTTCCTCTCTACAAGTTAATATTTACCAAGCTTTCATCTAGAAATTTCATATTTCTTCAGCTTTTAAAACTTTTGTTATTGTAAAATAGACATAGAAAAAATATAAAAGCCATAACTGTGCAGTTTAATGAATTATCACTAAGGAAATATCCTATGTAACAACGTACAGGTCACTCAGAGCATTGTCAGCACCCCAGAAGCCTTCTGGTCTTTTCTTGCAAGCTACCCAATCAGAGTTCTTCCTACATAGACTTTTGCCTTGCATCAGCAAATCTATGTAGGGTAGAATATAGAAAATTACTTTCATTCAATTATTCATTTGCTTACTCACTCATTCAATGAGAAATATGTATTGGCTCCATACTATAAGACAGGGACTAGGAATGGAATGGTGAATGAAGCAGTTCTTTCTCACTAGCTTCCAGGGACACAATTGTTTTTCATGACTTTCTCGGTGATAGGCAGAAATTCACAACCTCCTCAACAAGTTTATTGTGTGAATGTATTCAAAGAAGTTTATTAATCATGCTCTAGGTGAAGACTATGATACATGTTATGATGAATACAAAATCAGTCCTTTGTGCACATGGCTCCTCGGGTGTTTATAGGCAGTTTGTAATTAATTAAAGATGTTCTGGCTGTCTTTCAAGATGGATACTATGCAGCAGGAGCCACCAATGTGTCAGTTCAGTTTCATAGACATGGTTACAAGCGGACATCCCTACTGTAGCAGGTTGACTCTCATTCTTAATTAGAATAGTTGGAATGGGAGTCATGGGTAAGAAGATTATAAGACAGTCTCAGCTAGTCTCTGACTAATAGATCAGTTGACAATAAAAGGAAATGGAGTGGTGGAATTGGTATGTTTTGACCATTTATTATATGTCAGGTTATGTTAAAATAAAAACAAAACAAAAAACCTTTGTGTGTGTTGTCATTTGATACTAAGAAATGTGAATTATATTATTTTATCCTCATTTAGTAAATAAGGAAACAAAAACTGAAAAGATGTTTTACTTGTCCAATTTTGCAATGTAAGTGGCTACAGTTGTCTTCAAACTAGGGTATTTGACCATAAGCTTATGTTCTTCTAATACATCGTGCTGTAGGTATTGCTGAGAGGAGCATTTTTTAAAAAAAGTAAAAATAAATAATAAAAATAATACATTATGGTGGACACTAGAGAGCATTTGAAATAATATTTCTTACCCTCCCACACTAAGAAAAAAATCTATTTAAGAACTCTCTAGAACTAATTGCACTGAAACATCATGGAAAGGAATTTATAAATGAACTAATTATGGGATTGTAGCTGAACAGTGCTGGGATAAAGGAAAACAAATATCACCAAGAATATAATTAAGGAATAAGGAAAAGGTCTTCAGTGCTTTCACTAGTGAATGAACACTCCAAATAAGCATCTGGACTTTTGAAGACTTGGAACACAACCAAGGTCCTGAACTTTCCAAAGTTTAACCACAACTAATGATTAGTTGGCCTAATAAATATAAGGTTGCATTATCATGCCCCCCATGTGTAGAAGAAAAATCAATAATATCAGCTTCATATTAAATAAAAGGCTTTTGTCTCTCAAACAGAGCCTAAGGGCAGATACATTTATACAGCCTAAGGGCAGATACATTTATGAACTGAAAGTATGATGAACTCAGTGTTGGTCAAGGGGTCATCAGACTCAAGATATTCCTGAAATACCACATGGTTTATCATTTCCTACTAAATATAATCTAGGTCATAGGTCATTTAAAAAGTATATTAGCAACAAACAATTTAGCAACCCTTCGTATAGAAATGGGTTAGAACCCTGTGCCCTTTAAGGTGACTGCTTAGTTGTTGAATTTCACATAGGCACATTTGAGTTTATCAAACAGCATTACTGAGCATCTGCTATATGCTGAGCTCTGTGCTAAGTACTGTGAGAGGCAGAATGATGTATTATCATTAGAGCATTATACTACAATTGAGGAGATCAGTGTAAATATAAATATCCTGGATTTTTCCAAAATAGATATAATTTCAAGCATTTTACCCCATTGGTAAAAATGTGTCTTCCTTTTTGGTTCAGAATATACAGGAAACATAAAAATTATTTCCACATATGAATAAAATTCTGAGCAATAGATGTTAAGTGACAAGTGGTCTTAGCTGTTAAATACCTTTTGAATCTATCCATTTATCTCCATCTTGACTGCCCAGAATTCATCCCTGGTCATCACCAACTGTTTTGCCTGGATTACAGTAATAGACATTTTTCTTATTTTCCCCCTCTTAAAAGACCTCTAAACCATTTTTTTCACCCTGCAGAAAGATTTTCAATGAATTATAATCTTTGCTGAAAAGACCTCCTTTTGCTGATAGGATAAAGTTGGAACTTCACAGCATATTTGACAAATTATTCAAGAGCCCTGTTGCCTGTCTCCATTTTTAGCTTTACCTAGTAGCAACCTACCTTGCTCAGCGTACTCTCTGGCCTTTCTGAGCTCTTTCAGCTCTTTCATTGCTGTTCTTTATGTTGTATCTTAGTACCTTCTGTTACCTCTGATGCTGCCACCTTTCTCTCCCATTGCCTCAACACACATTTTTTAGATAATGTAGTCATTTTCTAGATAATTTATACTCATCCTTCCAGTATCATCTTAAATGTTGCTTACTTGGGAAGGCCTTCTCTGTTTTCTACACCACATTAAACTACCAGCACTGTGCTTCCATAATAACTGCCTGGACTTTTGAACACTTGGAACTTGCATTGTCCTATCAAAATGATTATCATACTTCATTATTGTTACTTGTTAATACACTGTTTTCCCTCCATTGGGATAAGAATCATAGCTATCTTACTTAACATAATAATAAAAATATGGTTAATGAAACATTTTAGGAACTAATTCATTAAAGTGTTGACAAGGGTAGAGGATATTCAAAATACTTAATGACTAGTATGGCATATTAGTCCATTATCACATTGCTATAAAGAAATACCTGAGACTGGATCGTTTATAAAGGAAAGGGATTAATTGATTCACATTTCCGCATGGCTGCAGAGGCTTCAGGAAACTTACAATCATGGCAGAAAGGGAAACAAATATATAAGGCAGCAGGAAAGAGAAGTGCAGAGCCAAGGGGGAAAAGCCCCTTATAAAACCATCAGATGTTATGAGGAGTCACTATCACAAGAACAGTATGGAGGAACTGCCCCATGATTTAATCACCTCCCCCAACACATGAGGATTACAATTCAAGATGAGATTTGGGTGGGGGTACACAAAGCCAGAACATGTCATTCTGACCCTGGATTTTCTCAAATCTCATCTTCCTCACATATCAAAACACAATAATGCCTTCCCAACAGTCCCTCAAAGCCTTAACTCATTCCAGCATTAACTCAAAACTCCAAGTCCAAATGAACGTATTTGGCCAAAACAAAGGAGCTACAGGCCCCGTGCAAATCTGAAATCCAGTGGGGTAGTGGTAAAGTCTTAAAGCGCCAAAATGATCCCCTTTGACTTCATGTTTTCCCCAGGTCATAATGATACAAGAGGTGGAATCCCACAGTTTTGGGCAGGTCTGCCCATGTGGCTCTGCAGGGCACAGCCCCTGTGGCTGCTTTCACAGGCTGGCATTAAGTGTCTCTGACTTTTCTGGGTGCACAGTGCAAGTTGTCAGTTGATCTACCATTCTGGGGTTTGGAAAATGGTGGCCTTCATCTCACAGCTCCACTAGGCATTGCCCCAGTGGAGACTCTGTGTGGGGGTTCCAACCCCACACTTCCCTTCTGGACTCTCCTTGCATAGGTTCTCTATGAGGGCTTCATTCCTCCAGAAAACTTCTGTCTGGACATCCAGGTGTTTCTGTACATCATCTGAAATCTAGGCAGAGGTTCTCAAACCTCAGTTCTTGACATCTGTGTACCTGCAGGCCCAATACCACATGGAAGCCCAATACCACTTGGAAGCCACCAAGGCTCGGGGCTTGCACCTTCTGAAGTGATGGCTTGAGCTATACATTGGCCCTTTTCAACTACAGCTAGGATGCAGGGCACCAAGTCCTGAGACTGCACAAAGCAGCAAGGCCTTGGGCCTGGCCCATGAAACCATTTTTCCCCATAGGCCTCTGGGCCTCTGATAGGAGGTGCTGCTTAAAGCCTTCTGACATGCCCTGGAGACATTTTTCCCCATTGTCTTGGTGATTAACATTTGGCTCCTCATTATGTATGCAAATTTCTGCAGCTGGCTTTAATTTCTCCCCAGAAAAGGGTTTTTCTTTTCTACGATATTGTCAGGCTGTGAAATACCTAAACTTTTATGCTCTCCTTCCCTTTTAAACCTAAGTTCCAATTTCAGATCATCTCTTTCAAGTACACAGTTCCAGAGATTTGTAGCACAGAGGCAAAATGCCACCAGTTTCTGCTAAAGTGTAGCAAGAGTAACCTTTGTTCCAGTTCCCAATAAGTTTCTCACTCCATCTGAGACCACCTCAGCCTGGGTTTCACTGTCCATATCACTATCAGAATTTTGGGCAAAACCAATCAACAAGTCTCTGGGAAGTTTCAAACTTTCTCACATCTTACTGTCTTCTTCTGAGCCCTCTAAACTCTTTCAACTTCTGCCCATTACCCAGTTTCAAAGCTACTTCCACATTTTCAGGTGTCTTTATAGCACTGCCCTTCTCCCAGTACCAATTTACTATATTAGTTTGTTTTCACACTGCTATTAAAAAAAATACCCAGGACTGGGTAATATATAAATAGAGTTCATTAATTCACAGTTCCACATGGTTGGGGAGGCTCAGGAAACATACTATAGTGGCAGAAAGGGAAGCAAACCCATCCATCTTCATAAGGTGGCAGGAGAGAGAAGTGCAGAGCCAAAGGGGAAGAGCACCTTATAAAACCATCAGATCTCATGAGAACTCACTCACTATCATGAGAACAGCATGGGGGAAACCACCCCCATGATCTAGTCACCTCCCACCAGGTCCCACTCTCAACACGTGGAGACTATGGGAAATTGCAATTCAAAATAAGATTTAGGTGGGGATGCAGAGCCTAACAACACCATTCTGCCCCTGGTCTCTCCCAAATCTTATGTCCTCTTGTTTCAAAACCCCGTATACCTCCCCACAGTCCCCCAAAATCTTATTTCAAAGTTCAGAGTCTCATTTGAGACAAGTCAAGCCCTTTCGCCTAGTAATCTGTAAAATCAAAAGCAAGTTAGTTGCTTCCAAGATACAGTGGGGGTACAGGGATTAAATAAATGTTACCACTCCTAATGGGAGAAACTGGCCAAAATTAAAGGGTGCAGGTCCCATGCAAGTCCAATGAGGTAGTTATTAAAGCTTAAAAAATAATTTCCTATGACTCCATGTCTCACATCCAGGTCATGTTGATGCAACAGGTGGACTCCCACAGCCTTGGGCAGCTCCAGCCCCATGGTTTTGCAGGGTACAGCCACCCGACCTCAGTTGCTTTCATGGGCTGGTATGGAGTGTCTGTGGTTGTTCCAGGCACATTGTGCAAGCTGTCAGTTGATCTAACTGGGGTCTGGAGGATGGCAGCCCTCTTCTCACACCTGCACTAGGCAGTATCCCAGTGGGGACTCTGTCTAGGGGCTCCAACCCCACATTTCCTTTCTGCACTGCCCTTGCAGAGGTTCTCCGTAAGAGCCCTGCCCCTGCAGCGAACCTCTGCCTGGAAATCCAGGTGTTTCCATACATCCTCTGAAATCTAGGCGGAGGTTCCCAAACCTTAATTCTTGACTTCTGCATGCTTGCAGGACCAACACCATGTGGAAGCTGCCAAGGTTTGGGGTTTGCATCCTCTGAAGCAATGGCCCAAGTTGTCCCTTGGTCCCTTTCAGCCATAGCTGGAGTGGCTGGGGTGCAGGGCACAAAGTCCTGAGGATGCATGTGGGCCCTGGACCTGGTCCACAAAACCAATTTTCTCTCCTAGGCCTCCAGACCTGTGATGAGAGAAGCTGCTGAGAAGGTCTCTGACATGTCCTGGAGACATTTTCCCCATTATCTGGGTGTATTAGTCTGTTTTTCATGCGACTGATAAAGACATACCTAAGACTGGGAAGAAAAGAAGTTTAATTAGACTTACAGTTCCACATGGCTGGGGAGGCCTCAGAATCATGGTGGGAAGGGAAAGTCACTTCTTACATGGTGGCAGCAAGAGAAAATGAGGAAGAAGCAAAAGCAGAAACTCCTGATAAAACCCATCAGGTCTCATAAGACATATTAACTATCACAAGAATAGCATAGGACCAGCCTCCATGATTTAATTACCTCCCCGTGAGTCCTTCCCACGACACATGGGAATTCTGGAAGATACAATTCAAGTTGAGATTTGGGTGGGGGCACAGCCAAACCCTATCATTCAGTGATCAGTATTCGGATCCTTGTTACTTATTCAAATTTCTGCAGCCAGCTTGAATTTTTCCCCAGAAAATGGGACTTTTTTTCTACCACATTGTTGGGCTGCAAATTTTTCAAGCTTTTGTGCTCTGTCACCTCTTGAACGCTTTGGTGCTTAGAAATTTCTTCTACCAGATACCTTAAATTATCTCCTTCAAGTTAAAAGTTCCACAGATCTCCAGGGTGTGGGCAAAATGCCACCAGTCTCTTTGCTAGAGCATAGCAAGGATCACCTTTATTCCAGTTCCCAAGAAGTTATGTCACAGGAGTTTGAACTGGAGAAACTTCATCTTGAATAGGAGCTGGGTAAAATAAAGCTGAAACCTACTGGCTGCAATTCCAGAGAGTTAGGTATTCTAACTCACAGGATGAGATAGGAAGTCAGCACAAGATACGGGTCATAAAGACCTTGCTGATAAAAATAGCTTGCAGTATAGAAGCTGGCTAAAACCCACCAAATCAAAAATGGTGATGACAGTGACCTCTAGTTGTCTTTACTGGTACACTCCCACCAGCACAGGAAGAGAGAACCCTATGGAATGACTCTGGGTCTCCAAAATTAAGTGTAGTATATTAGGAAAGCAAGTATTTTCAATTAAGTTATTCATTAAAGTACTTTAACAGTTTACAGATGCCATGGCAACATTAGGAAGTTACCCTATACGGTCTAAAAAGGGGAGGCATGAATAATCTACCCATCGTTCAGCATATAATCATTAAATAACCATAAAAATGGGCAACCAGCAGCTCTTGGACTGCACTGCCTGTGGAGTGTGGAGTAGCTATTCTTTATTCCTTTACTTTCTTAATAAACTTGCTTTCAATTTGTGGATTCACCTCAAATTCTTTCTTGTGTAAGATCCAAGAACCCTTAGGATCTGGATTGGGACCCCATTCTGGTAACAGTTCCTCTTCTCCATTTGAGACCATCTCCATCTGGTCCCCATCTGGACTCCACTGTCCATATCACTATCAGCATATTGATCAAAGCCATTCAACAAGTCTCATTCAACAAGTCTCTAGGAAGTTCCAAACTTTCTCACATCTTCCTGTCTTTTTCTGAGCCCTGCAAACTGTCCATTTTCTGCCTATTACCCAGTTCCAAAGTCACTTCCACATTCTCAGGTATCTTATAGCAATACCCCACTGCCTCAGTACCAGTATTAGTTTGTTCTCACATTGCTATAATGAAATACCTGAGGCTGGGTAATTTATAAAGGAAAGAGGTTTAATTGACTCACAGTTCTGCATGGCTGGGAAGGCCTTAGGAAATTTACAATCATGGTGGAAGAGGCATGTTTTATGTGGCAGCAGGTAAGACAATGCAAAGTAGGAGGAACTGTCAAGCACTCATAAAATCATTAGATCTTGTAAGAGCTTCTCAGTGTCATGAGAATAGCATGAAGGAAACCACCCCTATGATTCAATCACCTCTCACCAGGTCCCGCCCTCAGCACGTGGGGATTATAAAGATTAAAATTCAAGATGAGATTTGGGTGGGGACATATTGCTTAACCATATCATATTGTGTGGGCACTACCTGTTTCGTGCATGAATGCATTGCAGTTGAAAGCCTGCCCTGAACACATGACTATAAAGAGTGAGGGCTGCATCACTGCAGTGTAGGGTAGCTTGGCAAGATTTTATGTATAACAAGTAGTGCTTCCACTATAAGAAAACTGCAGGAGAAGTGTGGGCCTTTTTTCCAGGTTATCAGTGCCAGAGAAATTGTTTGAGGAAATAATTAAATGCATTGGCTCTGGAGGCAGAATTCTTGCTTGAAGAACAGCAAGGAGTCCATGGCCATGGTGAAACATTCAGAGGAGAAACACACACTTCCAGGAAAAAGGTCCAAGCAACTTTGCCCTGTGGTCTTTTCATCAGCACCTTACTGAGTAGAACATACCTGTATCCCACATCCAGCAATTTCCCTATTTTTCACCAGTAAACACAGAATATCTAGCTCAACTCATTATTATTCAGCTTTAAGAATTTGAAAATGTGGTTTGTATCTAATTGTGCTGGTATTGAAGCAGCTGGTATACTTCACTGAAGACTTGTGAAAACAGGTTTTTCTCTGGGAGTTTCATTGACAGGTCTGGCTGTGATATCGCCATTGCTGGAAGTGGAATAAAAATTGAATGCATGTCTTCAGGGAACTGAGAGTGGGCAGACACCAACATTCAAAATGAAAGGTTCCTCCTAAATATTTAGTTATGTCTTGATGGAGTGAATTATGTGTGATTTTTTTTTTTGAAGATGAAACAGGAATTGACCCAAGACATCAAGTGTTTAAGGGTTAAATAAAGGTCTTGTTATCGAATTACAAAGCTTACTTGATTATCTATACAACATTAGGCCTTTAAGTGCAAACAGAGAAAACAGTGCTTCTCTCAGTATTCATACAGTATGTCTATTTGCAGATGTTAAAGTGAATTTGACATCATGGTAAGTAGTTCAAACAATCTATATTGCTGGGAGCTTTTTCCCCACAAGACATTGATTTTCTAGCACCATGAGCAGCAAGCCCAGAAATACCTTCAACTTTTGTTTACCATCCTGTAGGCCTGGGATGCTATGTTTCACACTGTCTGCAGATATTAAGCCAACTTTTAAACATTGAACCAAAGAAGTTAATGAATTCTTTTACTCTTAATTATGAAATAAGACTCATCTTGCTAAATAACTGCTCATTTTAAATGTTTGAGTCACCAGAAGAAGAATAATGGAGATAACTATATTAAATTATCAATAAAATTTTACTCAGAAAGATAATACATCCCAACAAAAATTTGAGGAGAGGAATTTTAGTACTGGGGAGTAGCTGCCAAAGATCTTGGAGGCCCAGATAGAAGGCCTTAGGATGAGATAAGAGACAGGAGAGCAACAGCAGAAGTCTCTCACCACTCCTAGGGCTGGAGAGACAACATGAGGAAACGTGGCTACCAGAGTTGATGAGTTGAGATCACCCAGTGGGCACAGGAACCACAGAAGAAGGTTCTCAGTGGGAGCTTTGACTATAAAAAAGATGGTAGCCACCTGCAACAGAGAAAGAAAAGTACATATACCCATTCATCCCTGCTTTCAATGTCCTACCTCCTTCTCCCATTACCAAATCCCAGATGGAAGCTGTTGATCATGCAGTCTGGCAAATGAAGTGGGCATGGCCCTGTTGTTTGTGATACAAGTAGAGGGGGGAGATGTTGGGGGAAGGATTTGAGAGCAAACAAGCAGATGATCTGCCCACCACATGAGAAGAGAAAATGAGAAGACAGTGTCATGCTGGGAATTCGAAGGCAGGCCCATGGTAGGATGGGTCCATAGCTAAGAGGGGCTGCCTTTAAGTCCAGAGGGAACTTAGAGTCAGGCCACTGGCTGCATTGCCGTTTTAGGTTTGTTGCAGAGATTGACGCAGGGTTCTGGACAACAGCTGTGGATAAAGTTCTTAATGATAAAGAGAAGGAAAGACAGAAACTGGCTGGGAGTAGGAAGAGAGATCCCTGTAGAATGACTCAAGGTCTCCAAAATTAAGTGTCGTATACTCAGGAACCAGGTATTTTTAAGAAGTTTATCCATTAAAGTACTTTAACTGGAGAAGAGACGTGAACAGAGCTGTGTTTTGGAAGGATGGTGTGCTGGCATCAATCTTTAGAAGGAAGGGGCCAGGGATTGTTCCAGTGGCAGCAGCTTCAGTATTTCTTCTTTTGAGGGTATATCTTGCTCCCGCTGCTCAGAGAAGAAACCATATCTGTTGTTAGTAGTGACGATGGAAAATCCCATCTTTGATATAATTCCCACTTTCCCTATAACTGGCCCCAAACCAAATCCACTTCTAAAATTATCAGACTGGATTCAATAGGCCTTTGAAGGTCAATCTGAGAAACTTCGCACATTCCGAAGGTGGTTCCATGTAGCACGGAGGCATTTCTCTGAACACCTGGCTCTGATATCTCTGTCTCATTAGAGCGCCTGTAGATTTAGGTCTTACCCTGCATGTCATCTTACCAAAAGGGCAAAAGAAAGAGCACCTCCAACTTCTACCATTAGACCTTGGAAAAAACTTGGATTTTTACACAGAATCATACTGTCTCCGAGTTCAGCCCCTAACTCTGGTCTTGGAACTGGATGATGTTTATCTTGTTTACATTAGTACAAATTTAAGAAAAAGTGTTTTACTCTCTGTGGTATTTGTATAACAAACTTAATATCCAATTATGGTATAATGAATTTTATTCTCTGAGGAATTTTAGGGACAGAAAAAAGAGACATTTTTGGAGGCAAAAATCTCTCAAGGTTTAAGATGAGCTTCTTTCACAACTCTTGGGATGAAACTGCAGACCATTTACTGACTTAATTTGTGTATTCTTACCTGACATTGTAACAATAATATTATATTAATCCAATTTTAATTCTCTACTTTATAATATAAAGAAAAATGTAAATGGATATTCAAAGGAAAGCTTTTTTTTTCTTAAAGACTTTTCATAATCTTGGAAACTTCAAACTATTTGCTGTCAGGGTGTGAAGAACTTTGTGGGAAGTGGCTGATTTGCTGAATGTTGCTGCAGGCTTTTATAATGGCTCTGAATTCATTTCAGATAATATAAAGGGAAAAGAAAACCAAAAAATGGAAAGAATTTAAATAACAAGTTTAATCTTTTATGGTATTCCCAAGTTTGGGGCAATCACTCAATCTTCTATTGCATAATGTCTTCCAATAACAATACAGTCAAAGTGTTCTGCAGACATTTCTAAGAGTGAAAACTGGGTAAACGAGCTCACATTTATATAGATGTAGGTATTACTCATTGTTAAAAGCTCTCTACCCTATAGAGAAATATAATTTATTCACTTTGCTCCTAAGACATCTCGCCATATGGGACTCTATACTTGGACTAATTTCAAGATGCTTAAAAACTTTTCTTCTCCTTTATCTATCTTTCCTCTTTATTTCTCTCCCACCCCGTTTCCTTCTTCTACCTTTGTCTTTCATACTTGTCTTCATTCTGAGATGTGTGAAGTTGATTTAAAAATACATAATACATTCAGTTATATTGTATATTATTTCAATATTAACATATTTTTAAAAGTGAAAAATGTAGCAAAACAAAAGGGAAATGGGAGTAAGAAAGAAGTAATAATAAATATATGAATCACATATTGAAAAACGTTCCTTTGCTAGAAGATGGTAGAAAATGGTCATGAATTTAACTCCAGATTTTCTAGCCGTCCGTAAAAAGGAATAATCAAAACCAGTTCCAGAACAGAAAAACACAAAATCACAAAGAAATTTATCTCACTCATTTTATAGGAAGGATGTGAAATTAGGTAGTGAACACTTCATTCTTACAACAACTAGAAAAACAAGAATCATTGAATTATTAGTAATGATATTCCTCAACCTAGGCACAATAGCAAAGAGTTATTCTGAAAAGAGCAAATCTATATGGAAATGTAAACTCATTAAGAGTATTCACTTTAACTTGAATTAAGCAGAACAAACTTTCCCAGACCTAGATCAGTACATAGTCCTAGAAATTGTTCTATAAAATGAATATGAAATGATAAGAAAGTGAAACATGAATGGTTGGAGATGAGATCAGCTCCTTCTTCACTTGTCAAATGTATTCAAGTAAGTCCTCAAAACTGAATGTCTCGTAATTGCATACCAAAGATTTCAATGCTTTTATAGACTGTTTATTTTCAGGGAAACATAATCTCATGCTTTGCAACTAAAATCTAGATACTTTCATTGGTTTTAAGTGAATTTACATGGTTTTCTTCAATTTTAGAGGGTCATTTTTACATATTGAAGATAAATATGTACTTATTCCAGTAGAATTGTCAGGCATATGCTAGATGTATTATCTGTTTCACATCTTAAAAAAATGAATATTGCAAACACAAATGAGATCCAAAATAATTAGGCAAACACCAACATCTGAGTGAAGATCCACTCAGTCATTTTAACTCTGCTGCAATGAAATTGCTCCCTTCCTAAATACTATCATTATATTATATTGAATTTCAAATAAAATGTGATCTCAGTTAAAAAAACAGTATTAATTATAAAAAAATAATACTTGTGAACTATTACGCAGCATCTACTATATGCTAGGCACTGTCCTAAAATATTTACATATATTAACTGCTTTAGTCCTCGTGAGAGCCTGTGAAGCAAGTATTGTTATAATGCCATTTTACAGCTGAAGAAACAAAAACACAGGGTAGTGAAATAAATCTTCCAATGTCATATAGTGGGTAGGTCAAAACTGTTGTACACGGAAGGATGTTTGATTCCACAGTATACTCATGACTATTGTTATTTACTTACAAAGCAAAATTTGCTAAAATATTTCTATCCAATGGCAGTACTAATATTTATGGCAAAAATAATACAGGTAACTATAAAATATTCAAAGTGATTTTTATAAATATTTTAAATAACACAACCGAGTTAGCATTGTCCTTATTCCAACAATGATAGATTTTCCAAAAACAATTAACTCACAGCTAATTTATTCTATATAACCTAGTTACTTTTAGCCACATGATTTTATTTTACTAAAAGTTATTTGACACATTTTATCATCAATGCCATGTATTAACATTTTTATTATTTGAATAGTTTACAGTCATTTCCAAAAACACAACCTACCTTCAAAAAAATCAAAGGTTGGCAATCATCAATATCACCCAAAGTAATAGTTTCATGTTCACTCATGAGATATATATATTTTTTATTGTACTTTAGGTTCTGGGGTACATGTGCAGATCATGCAGGGTTGTTGTATAGGTGCATACATAACCCAGTGGTTTGCTGCCTCACTGCTGAGCTATTACTTAGCTCTTGAGATGTGACAAGAACACAAGGGTGCTGGGGATACTAATATGTATAACGAATGACTTTCCTAAGTCATTATGTGAGTACCACCTCCCTGCCTCCAAAGAGGTCACAGTTTATTGGTCTCAATAGGCCTAGATGATTACTGTATATAGTGGAAGTTGTATTTTAAAAAAGATAACAGCATGGAGCTATTTACTTAAATTTAGGAACAGAACAAGAACATCAGGAAAGGCTTCCCAGACAAGATACTACCAGAGTTGAATTTTGAATATTGCAAGGAAAACAGCTCACATATCGGGATGCCACATGTACAAGAGGCGTGGAGGCTAAAAATAGCTCGATATTTTCAGGGACCCCTAAAGAGTTAAGGCACAAACAGAGAGTAATGAGATGAAATGATGATAGGGAAGTCATGACTGGCCAGATCACAGAAGGCCCCTTTGAGAAAAGTTTTCACTTCTGAACACTGGAGAGAGTGAGACAGTACGCAAAAGTTGCAGGCTGAGGAATGAGATAAAGAGCCTTGCATTCTAAAGAGATAATTCTGCCAGGAGGATGGAAAAAGGAGAAAAAAGATGGTGGGGAAACAAGACTGGAAAATGGGAGATGTGTTTGGAGGCTATTAAGGCAATCCAGCAAGAAATGATGAGACTGATTCTGAAGGCACTTCAGAAACAGCTACGAAGAATGCTTTGAGAAATGGCAGTCCTGTTGACGCAAGTGTAGAGGCTCCCTGATGAGTACTTTTGAGAATCTGGAACTCATTTAGAAGTGTGTTCAGGCATTTTTGCATGTGTGACGAGGACAGTTTTCCAAACAATAGTCCTTGAATAGAAAATTTACTCCTTGGAATGTGCATGATACTCATCACCATAGAGACTGCTTTTGCTAAACCCTTCAAGAAAGAACTGCTTCTCCCTGAAAATCCCTTTATAAGCTCTTCTGTCTCTTAACAAGACATGTCGAGCCCCAAAGGTTGGCAGAGAGGGATGTTCTCTTTTATCTCCATCTACAATGCTATCGAGTGGCACCTGAGATCAACCTTAGTACAGTGGCAAGAATCGAATTAAATTGACTTCCACCCCGCCCCACAGGACCATTCCAGTCAACCTGCAGCAGACACTGGCACTGCAAATTTACTCAGCTGCTGAGATCACTTGCTTCCAAGGGCTGGAGCTCCTCCAGCAGCTTGGGAGACTCATTAACATTCACATCTTTCCCAGCCTCATTATCTCGCCCAGATGTTTCTGTGACTGCCCCTTTAAAGCATCTCTGTCTATATTTTATTTACATTTGTTCAGCAATATTGATGCTTAATGAATAAATGCACTAAACTGTCAGTACTGGAGACTAATTAAATCTATGTATGAGCCTGAGAAGCTGATTGAAAAATTTGCAAGTAACTAAACTGGGTTTAAATAAACACTTTAGTGTAGTGCTTTAATTACACTTTAGTTTGTAATGTAATTTTTGGCTGTTTAAACTATGATTTAGGCTGAGCTAATTACAAATGATTTTCTACTCTGTAATTAATAATAACAAAATTGTAATTAGACAGCTGCTCTGGATCAGGACGACAGTTTGTATGTGCTGGCTCAGGATGATGGGTCTGGCAGAGGCACAAGAATTGCACTTGGGGATTGGGGCAGCAAGCCCCTCTCCAAGGTTTATTATTAAAGAACAAGACCAGAGCATCGAGGTAAGTTTTATAATCCCAGCTGGTGCTAGGGAAAGGGTTTTTTATTTGTTATATACTAAGTGTCACCAGACGTTTTCAGTCCTCTGGAAAAGCACTGATGATACCAAATTTCCTTCCATTCCTAACTGTAGCTTCCTACTCACTCACTTTTCCTTTTTGTCAAAGATTAAATCAACTGGTGTCAGTGTTTCAGCTAATAAGTCAATTCGTCATCACCATGTTAATGATTATCATATCTCAGGTTTTTTGTGTTTAAGTTTGCTGCATCATACATCATCCCAAATTTCAGGTCATAAAACAGCTATTTCATTATGGTGTAAGATTCTATGGGTCAAGAACTTGAACTGGGCACAGTGGGTGTGGTTTATCTTTGCTTCATGGAGTTTGGAGCCTCAGCTGAAAATATAAGAATAACTGGTGAGACTGGAATCATCTAGAGGCATTTTTAGTCAGCATTTCTACCCCAACTCTCCATGTGGCCCGTGCTTCCTCAAAGTGTGGCAGCCTTGGGGTAGTTGAACTTAGTACATGTTAGCTCAGTGTCCTCATGACTGAATTCCAGAAAACAAGGTGGAATCTATATCGCCTGTCATGACTTACCCTTGAAAGTCACATAGCATTACATCTGCCATACGTTTTTGTTTGTAACAATAAGCCCACCCAGATTCTAAGGGTGACTAGCAAGGTGCTGTAGGCTGAATGCTTGTGTCCCCCCAGAATTCCTGCGTTAAATGCTAACACCCAATAGGATGGTGTTAGGAGATGGGGCTTTGGGGGTGATTAGATCATGAGGGTGGAACTCTCATGAGTGGAATTGGTGCCCTTTGAGACTTAAGAAAGCTCTCTTGCCTCTTGCATCATGTGAGGACACAGCAAGAAGACAGTTACCTACCAACCAGGAAGTGAACCCTCACCAGACACCTAATCTCTCAATACCTTGGTCTTGCGCTTCTCAGCCTCCAGAACTGTGAGAAATAAATACACGTTTTTAAACCCCTCCCCTCCCCAGCCCACCAGTCCCAGTTTATGATAGTTTTTTATAGCAGCCTGAACAGAAAAAGACACAAGATCACATTGCCAAAGGTCATGTGGGATGAAGATACCGCAGCCAGCTTTGGAAAATGCCACCTGCCACAGATTTACAGAGTTTATAGTTTTTGAAGTGCATTTGTTACATAATTGGATATTTAAAACCACACCTCCATTTCACAAATTGCGTCCTGTGAATGATAAATAATTAGGACTTTGGCATGTGGCAAAGGTGGATAAGACCTAAGATTCAAAGACTTTATACTTCCAACTGCTAACCAGAATTGTGTAAAAAACAAAAGACCTGGTTCGGTCTCTTATCATGGACTTAATTCTGAATAGCTTACTTCCCCGCATTTGTTTCATTTGAAGCATTTCTGCTTCCAGATCGTCACCTTGTTTCCTTGTTGCTCACTACTCCGTTTTCATCCTCTGTCACCTTCTACTTGTACCCATGACATTTCAAAAAGGACATCATGTTTGTCATTCACATAATGTTCTTGTTCAAATGTCAGTTGAGGTGACCAAAGTCCATTTAACAAGTAATCCTTGGAAAATTCATTGTATGAATTTTGGTGCAATGATGCCCTTACGTACAGAAGAAATCAGAACAAATTTTCTAAACCTCTGTCTAGCCCCTTCCTCTCCCAACCCTCTCTGACACACATATAGTCTGACACTCACACACACACAAAGAACTTCCATAGGGGAGACCTGAAGTTATCCAAACAAGGGATGAAGCTTGTCATGATGTTATGTTGTAGCATAAAATGGAGGTCATGTAAGAAACCTATCCCTTATTTAACATATCTGACCAGTAACATCGGAAAACTGTAAATAACTGAAGGTCATATATAATTAAGCTTCAAAATATGTGAGGAAAATGGCTATGTAAATTCAGGTAGACAGATACCAATGAGGAGAGAAAAATGGACAGGTGTCATGAAGCAGTTAGATCAGATTTGCATTTTATTCTACTTTAATAAAATATGAGAGATTATAGAGGAAAATACTTTTTATGGATATGAGAACAGCATCGTTAAGAACAAAAAGAAGAGAGTAAGCATGGCCCATGGAGATGAATGTTTTAACAATGTTTATAATGGCAAAAAACTGGAAAAAAAAAAGCCCAAATGTTCAACCATGAGGAATTGTTTAAACAAATTAATGTGTGTCTATTTAATACAATATTTTCTACATATCTCCTGGACAGAAAGAGGTGAGGTTATGTCATTTAATGAATCAAAAAGGTATGGAATTGCGTGTACATGTGGAAGTGTAGGCTTTGGGGGAATAAAATGTTCAGTTTCCCGAACTTAAAAGGATGGATGAAGGAATGGGTATAGAGAATTTAGGGACAAAGGTAAATACAGAAGAATGCTCCAATGGTTAACTTACCACTGAAATAAGATGAGAGGGCCTCTGCTTACACAGGAAGGTCTAGAGATGCATTAGCTTTTTGAGAACACCTTTCTCCAACTTAACTCTCTTCATTAGTATACAAGTTTGACTGCTGTGCCAAAGTTCTAAATATAAGATATAAATGTATTTCTCTTCCATTAAAAAGTGTGAGTGTATGAATAATTGGCAGCTCAAGAATGCTGGGGAACCAGGTTCACACCCTCTTATTATTTTGCTCTTCCACCATGCCACCCTCATGTTCCATTTAGTCCAAGATGATTTACCACCAGGTTCTTGTCTCAGTTAGCAGATTAGAAAGAAACTGTAGTGGGAGAGCACAACTGTATTTTGTCTTAACGATTTTTTAAAACCACTTTTACTTGTATCACATTGGCCAATCTGAGTTGTATGACCATGGCTAGGCCTGAAGGAAGCTGGGGAAAGTAGTTTTTACAAGAACATTAATGTAAATAAAAATATAATGCTATGGGAAAAGAAGGGAATACACACTAAGAGATAACAAGGTGTTTCTGACACAGTACTATTACCAGCTAATTCAGTATGAGGAATAAAAAAAATTATATGAGATCCAGCCTCTATCATCAACACACTCATTGGAGTCACTACATAATCAGAATCCTCTCAGAATTAAATGTCAGTGGGACATATTTAATTTAAAAAGTTATACAACAAACGCACACACACTCCCCTAAGAATCACCAAAGTGCGGGTCCTAGTTACAGCAGTAAACTAAGTCATGAAAACAGTAAATGCAGAAGCATGTTGCATTGTAATTATAGAAGTAGCTTGAATGACACACTCTAGCTCAGGCGTCCCCAAACTTTTTACACAGGGGGCCAGTTCACTGTCCCTCAGACCGTTGGAGGGCCGCCACATACTGTGCTCTTCTCACCTACCACCAATGAAAGAGGTGCCCTTCCTGAAGTGTGGCGGGGGGCCGGATAAATGGCCTCAGGGGGCTGCATGCAGCCCGTGGGCCGCAGTTTGGGGATGCCTGGTCTAGCTAATGTTTTATGAGTAAGACCTCAGGTAAATATGGTTTACCCTGTACCCTGCAACGTTTATATGTTGCTTTAGAAGTTTCATATTATTTTCTGAATCAAACTTCTCATTTCCATTCCTTTCCTTTATTCTTTCACTCTGCAGCCCATGAGGCCCTTTCAAAAATTTAATATTTAATTTTTTCCTCAAACTTCTCACCTTATTTTAGTATGCACATATTTATTGTCTCTCAGCCGAACGCTGGATTTTCCTTTATTTTCTTCCAATATTATTAGTGATGTTAGCATATCTCTAGATGTAACGGGCCAGCATTTTCATTCAAGTATCATTTTTCACCATCTACCAACTCTGTTCACTTACCAATTTTTTTGTAACACAAATATCTTTCTCTTATCTTGTGTCACAACTTTGGAATTTTTTTATTGACCATCTCCTTGTCTTCAAACATATTTTATATGTCTCCAAATCCTATAAAGTTTTAAACTTCTCAGAAAATCATCCCTGCCTTCCCGATGCCTTTGCTGCCTATTTTACGATTATTTCTAAAATTATAATTTATTTCATGGCAATTCACCTAAATCCTTCGATAACTGCCCCACTGTTTACATTTACAAATCAAACTCTTTGATATGACCTTCCATGATTTGCACTAAACTTATGTTACTCTAATTCACCATGTTAAGCATTTAGCCCCACACTACCCAAATTCTGTACCCTGATCAGAACAGATCCACCTCATTTTGAAGACTTACTGAATCAGAATTTGCCTTTGAACAAGAATCTCCCCTTTTCAGGTGGCAGATGAGCATCGGGTTTAGCACACAAGTTCTTGACACAAAGGAAGACACAATGTTATTTGAGCTTGTGTTCATTCTCCTGTTCTTTTGTTTTGTTCATTTGCCCGAGGTAGACTGTAATCCAACTCGTCACAGGCCCCAGTTTGCTTTTTCCTAAAAGCAAATTCAAATTTTACCTGTAAGACTTTCTAATTTGGTAAATATCTGATTGCTCATGTGACACTTTTCCAGTGTAATATTTGGGGAAGTGGCAAGTCGGGGTCTGTGCTTTCATGAATTTACAGATTCCTCCCTCCCCACTGGCCCCTGAGACCGTCAGGAATTGGGCTTGCCTCTGTGAAAACACTAGCTAGAGAGTGTCACCCTAGAGCTGCAGCCATTGACCTTGAACTCTTGTCTGTCCTTTACTTTGCTTATTTGCAGATTTGCTTGTAATTCAAAATAAAAACAACCTTAATTTCATCCAATTTTTATTCTATTGTTAGCTACTCATCATTACGCTCGTCCTTGTAATTATTGTTGCTAATGATTATGATTTAAGACCAGATGTCATCATCTTGAACAAGAGTGAAAGTTGACTTTACATCTGATAAATGATGTATCATGGCCAAGGCTGATGATCTGTTAATAATAAAGATCTGGTTTCCATAGCGAATAAGCTTCTTAGAGAAAGTCACTGACTCATTTTATGCAGATTATTTCTGTAAGAAACATAGTGTGTCATTTCATTATAGCTAGATAATGATGGCTAACAACCTACCTGTAGGAACAATACAGAAGAGATGTCCTGCCTTTTTAGAAAAAACACAAATTAGAATTATACAAGATTTTATCAAGAAGGCTTTGAACTCACAAGTGTACAAAATACTTAGGTGTTCCTCAGTTTTTAAAAAAAGATTAAATATTACCGCCTTTTGTGAATTTGCATGGTAACTTCAGTCCTCAGCCTATACTCTCTGGTTCCACTTATTCTCTCTTCATGAGCTCTCAAATTCATGCCAGCCACGCTTTCATTCCCCAAACTGCGTGGAAACTACTCTCATAAGAATCTGCATATCATCAAATCCAAGCAAAATCGTTAATCCTCATCTACTTGAAATTTAAATGGCATTTGACAACCTTAATCACTCCTTCCTTTCTGAGACTTTCTCTTCTCTTGGCTTTGTAAGATCAAGTTATCCTGATTTTCCTTCCACCCCACTGGCTTCCCCTTTTCAGGCTTATTTGTCAACTCTTTCTCCTTTCTCTAACCTCTAAACGTTGATGTTCCTTGGGATTAGAGTTCAATTTATTCCTTCTGTATCAGATAAACTCAGCCAGTCCTACAATTTTCAGTATCATTAAAATAAACATCAATAATCATTAATATTTACATTTTTAGCTCAGACATTTCCCATAAACTCTAAATTTTTGTAGCCAACAGCCTATCTGACTTTTACTTGGGTTTCTAACAAACATATTAAACTTCACACAGCCAAAACAACTCTTCATTTCCTCCTGCTATGGTTTGAGTGTTTGTTCCCTCAAAAACTCATGTTTAAATTTAATTATCATGGAATTGGGAGATGACATATTTATACATGACTAGGTCATGAGGGTTCCACCTTCATGAATGGATTAATGTCTTTGAGGGAGTGAGTTCATTACCATAGGGAGTGGGCTTGTTACAAAAAGATGAGTTTGGCCCATTCCTCTCTCTCTCACTCTCTTTTTGCCCTCTGCCTTCCACTATGCTAAAAGGCACTCACCAGGGGCCAGCTCCTTGATCTTAGAATTTCCAGCCTCCAGAACTGTGAGCCAATAAATTCTGTTCATTACAAATTACCTAGTCTGTGTTATTCTGTTACAGCAGTACAACAAAGATGAAGACACCCCCATCAGCTCTTTTAACAATTGCCAACTAAGCAAAAGGTGGTAACAATTATCCAATCGTTCAGAGCAAAAACCTTGTAATGATCCTTGGCTCTTCTCTTTTTCACATACCTTGCTTCCCATCCATGTGCAAATGCTGTTGGTGCTATATACAAAATATATTTCAATCCAGTTACTTCTTATCAAATCCACCATACTACTCTGCAATACCCTCTGCCAAACTTCCACAATTTATTTTAAATGGTCTTCTCATTTCTACTCTTGCCCTAACATAATCCGTTCCCTTCCTACATGCAAAGGGATTCTATTAATGTGAGTCAGATCCTGTTACACATAGCCTAATACTCTTCGGTGGCTTCTCTTTATACTTATAATAAAATATAATCTTCCATCTTTACCACCATGGTGCTTTCCCTAAGACATTTGTTTGGCATATTCTCTGCCTTGCATTGCAATGATGTGCCTAGATGAGATGGTAGAAATGGTTTAGTGTGTCTTAAGCTGGATTTCAGAGCTCTTTCTGGCATAGCCATCAGAAGAAATGTATCAGGGTGATCAACTTTCCCCAAGTTGACTGGGAAGATCAATATTAAAACCTTTGCATTCTTGGAAAAACCCCTCAATCCCAGAGAAATTTTGACCATTGATCACACCACAGTGTGTTCACGCCTGTAACTATTGACTCCTTTCTCATAGTGCTCAATAGAGTCACTTTCTCATATTAATCATGCACTGAAACAGGCTTTTATGGGATCTAACCACAAATTTGCTGTACATTATAAACAAGTACTCTAGATTGCAAACAACCAATTTTCAAGGTAAGACAGAGACTACAATTTGTTTAGAAATTTATGTCACCAGAATATGTATGAACATGTAAAAAATCAAAAGGTATTTTTTGTATAAATTTATGGGATACGAGTATAATTTTCTTACATGAATGTATTGCATAGTGGTGAAGGCAGGGCTTTTAGTGTATCCATTGCTGGAGTAATGTACATTATACCCCTTAAGTAACTCCCCCCTCCCACCCCTAACTTCTGAGTCTCCCTTGTCTGTCATTCCACACTCTACATCCATGGTGTCCATGTTATTTAGCTCTCACTTAAAAGTGAGAATATGTGATATTTGCCTTTCAGTATCTAGCTTGTTTCACTTAAGATAATGGGCTCCAGCTCCATCCATGCTGCTATAAAAGACATACTTTTATTCTTTTTTATGGCTGAATAGTATTCAATCATGTATATATACTACATTTTTTTATCCAGTCATCCATTGAGGGACATAGGCTACTCCATATCTTTGCTAGTTTTAATGGTGCTATGATAAACATATAAGTGCAGATATCTCTTTAATATAATGATTCCTTTTCCTGTGAGTAGATATCCAGTAGTGGGTTATCCTTAGGTATATCTTGCAGGAATCACATTTACTCACCAGGACCCACATATAAGGAAAGCATACCTTTGAACACTGAGATGAGAAAACACTTTTCCCATTAGTGCACTATTTAATATAGTTCTGTTAGTAGGAAGCTAGATATAGACTACGTACAATAATATACGTTTAATATATCTCCAAATAAAATAAATAAGAAAATATACAAGAATAGAGCTGTTATTTTAATTGTTTTCTACCCATAAAAAGTGCTTTGTGTTGAAGAAAGCTGAGAAAAAAACCGCAACCGATCCCTTGGAACAGGGTCCCCAGCCCGCAGGCCACTGACCCTTTCTGGGCTGCACAGCAGGAGATGAGTGGCAGGTGAGCAAGCGAATCATTTGTATTTTCAGCTGCTCTCCATTGCTTGCATTACTGCCTAATCTCCACCTCCTGTCAGATCAGGTTCAGCATTAAATTTCCATAGAAGCCCGAACTCTACTGGGAGCTGTGCATGCAAGGCATCTAGGTTGTGAGCTCCTCATGAGAATCTAATGCCTGATGATCTGTCACTGTCTCCTATCACCTCAAGATGAGACAGAAAAACAAGCTCAGGGCTCCCATGGAGTCTACATTATGGTGAGTTGTATAATTATTTCATTATATATTATAATGTAATAATAGAAAAAAGTACACAATAAATGTAATGCACTTGGGTCATCGGGAAACCATCTCTCAGCCTATTCAGTCTGTGGAAAAACTGACTTCCACGAAACCAGTCCCTGGAAAGTTTGGGGACCACTGCCTTAGAGGGTTGCAATTTGTTATTTTATGTTTGCAGCTAAACAACTGAACTACAAAAACTCATTGATCCCCTATTTTCAGATCTGTAACAAAATAAAGCCAATACAAATGAGATAAAAATAAATATCTAATGAAAATATTTCCAAATTATTTATATTAAGTATCTATTTATAAAACATTTACTTTATTACCATTACATGTGTTAAAATCATTGTTCATGATAGTGTGTCTAATATGTGAAATAATTTTAAAATTATTCATTTAAAAATACTTCTCTAAAAATTTATTAAAAGCAGATGAATGCAGTCATAACCATGATTAGACAGTATTTTTATAAATAACATTCTGTTTTCTTTCTAAATATACATACTAGTTTTTCCTTAACTATTTACTGGTTCACAATAATTAAAAATTTCCCATCTTCACTTTTTAAGGGATGCAACAAACACTTTTAGTTAAAAGTGCCACCTTAAAATATTTATTAAACAAATCATAAATGCCTAATTCCGCCTTTCATTTAAATAAGCAGGAGAATGAATTAAATAATTCTGATGACATAATCTGTGGTTTTTGCTGATTTTTGCCTTGCCTTAGTGGCTTATCATCTTTAGCCAGTGAATTATTCTTTCATTTTGAGCTCATCTTGTCCCTGATGGCCCAATTATTGCTTCTGGGTAATGACCCAGTCAGATCTTATTTAGAAAGAAACTTACTCTTAAACAGCACACAGTGATGCCTTTTTGACCTCAAAGGAGCCACAAAGGACATCTGCGTCATCATACAGAGTAAAACAGGTCCAGTAAAATTAGGTTCCAACTGAGAAGAAAGCTTCCTGAAGGCATTTCGTGCCTCAGAGTCATGGACTAGATCAAATTTTCCATTAGAAATTTTAATTGGTTTCATTCTTCATTCTCCCAGATGTCATTCATAAAAAATTATTAGGCAGTCATGTTTGACCACAAGGTAGACCCTTTTATGCAACCTTGAATCTGCTGTTACTTAGTTAAACAATCCAGTTCTTTAAACAGTCCCCTTCAGATTTGTTTTCACCCCTTCATCATCACTGTACATGGTATTTGCAGTCTGTTCTGTTTTTCGTATTTTAGAAAGCAAAGACTAAAACGGGTTATTGTAAAAAGTGATTTCTCAGCGCACTGGGGAGAAATGCCCTCTAGTGTAGATGCACAAGAAGGAAATGCTTAACTCTTCTTTGTATTGTGAGGAAATCTTAACTGAGAAAGACAGATTACCCAGAAACACGTAATTGTTCAGTTTATTTTGAGACGTATCCTCTGTTTTTTGAAAATTCAAACAAACACTCAAGATACAGCTGAAAGCAGGGAGAATCTGGTTTTTGGGCCAGCTGATATACTTAGGCTGTGAGGAGCACAGGAATGGTGGGAGACAACGGAGCAGTACAATTGATGGTGATGGGAGGAAGCAAGGTGTCACACCAAGGCCAGCCAAGACCCATGCAGCAGTAAGGCCATGGACTTCCCTGCCAATCTTTCATTAATGTCACTTGAGTACTTTTGTGTATTCCTTGTCCCATCGGCAAAAGCTGAATCTATATCCTTCCCTGTCTTTTAGCTTTCTGCATCACTATTTCCACTCAAATGACAGTGGGATATTCCAAGGAAGTAATCAGTTAATAGCCAGATGTTATCACCAAATTATGAATCTTTCTCCGATCAAAGGTGATCATAACTAATTTAACCGCAATAATTTTCTTTTCATCTTTTTGTTGCAGTAAGAGGTTGTCTTTTCATCCCCACATCACGAATGAATAAGTACAAAGTCCCCTAGTTCTCTTTACTGAAGTATGGCTAATTACCCTGAAAGGACGAAACAAATCATAGTTATGAGCAAGGTGAAGACATTTCCCTCCAACTCCGATCAAATTCATTTCTCTTCCTCTTATAACCTTATAACTCCAATTCAAGGTGTATGTTTCCAAAGAAGGTCATGTTTTAAAATATGACTTCGAGCCCATAGATTTTACACAACAGTCCCATCCTGAGCAAGCCCACTACATAAATCCAGGTATTATTGCTGTTGTCATTAAATCATGTTGGTGGCTTAAAGCAACATTTCTCAAAATGCTGTCACCTGACCAGTGCATTAGCATCATCTGGGAACTTGTTAGAAATGCAAATCCTTGGCCCCACTCAAAACCTGCTGAATTATAAACTTTAGGGTGAGGCCCAGCAATCTGTTTTCACAGCCTTCTAGGTGATTCTGATGTATAGTAATGTTTTGGCAATCACTGTCTTAAGAAATAACACAAAATATTTGAGTCACATAACATAGATTATTGCTAAGAGCTGTAGAACTAACAAAGACCACCCCAATGTGAACAGATGATATTTATCAGAGCTTTCTAGGGCAAGGGAGTCAGCTGCCACCAATTGCATTTGGCAGAAACTCAAGGCAGGCAGGTGAGTGGGAAAGCGTTATAGTTTAGTTTTTAAAACAGGAGGGGGAAGGCTTCAGATATGTTTGGAAAAGCTGAAGTTGGGCTAACTAGTAGTGGGACATCATCTTATGTGATAGATTTCAGAACATGTGTGAACTTTACTTGATTTCAAGTTGGAAGCAGGGTCAAAAATAGAGACGCTGGCAATCATTGAATAAGTTCTGACCATTCTGGGCCAACTGTGGCGAAGGTATAGTCCAGCTTACTAGATTGGATGCTACAGAGGTTTGCAGGTGAAGGTCCCACTTTAATCTATGGAGGGTCTGGCCATTGTCTGTTGGTATGTTCAGTCTCACAAGCCCTCTTTTGGTCATTCTATCACTTGAATGAGGTTGAAAAATTCAGGGAAAGCTAAAGATCCAGTTCTTCCCTGCTTGAACATTTTCTGTTTGTCTCCACAATTATTGTATCATGAGGTCCTCTTAACCATTTCCTTGTTGTATCATTATGGCAAGCATTTGCCGAGGAACTTACTTCTCAGAATCACTTAAGACTCTGGATAGAATGTAACAAGCCAGCATGGCAACCCCTATGAGCAAAACAAGAACAATTAAAAGTCTCTGTAAGATCTTTGGAGCAAAGAACCCCAACTGCCCAACTCAGGCAAAGAGAACTAATCTTATAAGCCAAGCAGCTAATCTTAGAAAGCCATGTAGCTGTATCCATAAGGTGATATATAAATAACTGTTCTATCTTGCCAGTTTCATTGATCCATGTTCAGCAAGAAATATCAGCAATGGCAGAAACACCAAAATAATTAGCCAACGAAAAATTGACAGCAATGCAATTGTCTATCACCATTCATGCCTGCAAGACTATTCTGTATTTAGGGCAAGAGCAATATCATTAATGACTTCTGTTAGTGATACATTTCTTACTATCTTTTCTCTTCATGTGATTGCTACCATTGGTAGCCCCACTCTGATTGCTTAAATATACAGTGAGTCAGTCATTTCCCCAGATGAACCACCTGACTAATTAAAGATAATCTCTTTTTGGAGCTCACACATAGTATAGAACTAGGGTCTCTGTGCAGTCAAGTCTCATATTATTCCTAAGGTGCATGAGGTGTTAGTATAAAGCAAGGAGTATCAGACATCCAGGTGCTAAAGGAAGTAGTATCCAGTAGTAGCACACGAAGATTTTTTTTGAAGGAGCTGTTTGTGACGCAAGGTAAGAACCAAGGCCTTACATTTGCTGGATTACATATTTGAGCACTATTAATATTTTTCAGATGGCAAGTATTTAACTTATGCCTTAGAAAGGTTGTTGAATTCAAATTTAGACTTAGTGTCTAATAAATAGATTTAAATAATTTGTTCTTTTTTCTGAAAGAGAGGAACATTAGCAAAGTAACAGTTTTAAGGTTGTTTTGCTTAAGGTCATTTGCTTAAGGTCGTGTTCTATGTGAATTCAATTGGAAACACTGTCAGGTGTTATTTCCTATGGTTTTGCATTATGAGACCAGAATTTCCCAGATATTTTTATCATGGTGATCCAGTGATGGACGGCATATGCTGCAGCTGATGAGACTGAAAGCAATGAAAACAGTTGGAAAACCCAAGAATGGCATTAGAATGAGTATGTTCCGAACTAATAATTATAATTAAAAGGAAAGAAAAGAAGAAAAGATCATTAGAGGAGTGAACAATAAGAAAGGAACATGAAAGGAGATATTATAAGCAAGCAGGTGAAAACAAAACAGGAATTAAACAGGAGCCTTTATCTGATGCCTTGGGCAGAAGCTGCCTGCTTTCTAAGGTCATTGCCTTGTTCCATAGTTCTTAAGTCAGCTGTCCTTCAGAAGATCAGCTGCTTCTAGAAAGTCTCTGAAAATCCTTAATTGGATTCCGTTAGTAGAGTAGCCTCCTGATTGTGAGGAATTCTGGAGTGTTTTTTTTTAGTTGTGAAACATGTGCCCAGGGATTGACCTTGTAGACTTTCATTTCTGTATTTGTTGTTAATAGTAATTAATAAGGTTATTTCCTATGATGCTCAAGAGCAGATTTCCCTGATATTTTCTCCAATAGACAAAAATCTCCTGGTTAAAAATTATTAAGAGGTAAAATTCATAAAAATTTGGTAGGGAGGCAGCCTTAACCTGTTGATGCTAAGATTGGGTATAGTGCCCAAGTTCCTTGAAATATTTTGCCATGTCTGTGTGCCGCAGAGTCTAGTGTCAGAAGTGAAATCACTAAATGTAAGGACCTTTCAATTACCAGTTAATAGGCAGATAACTGATGTGTTCCCAAGGGAGTGAACCATGTGGATATAAGGGGTAATGGGAGTACATTTGGCCAAAGAAACTTAAGGGTTTTTTTTTTAAGATTTTCTAGGTGTACTTGACAGATGTCATTAGTTCTTTTCATCTTTTCAGAAGATTGTGAGTAGTAAGAGCAGCATAGTTTTTGAGTAAGGAGTAACACTTAACAGAGTTCTTTTATAATGTTTCCCATAAATTCATGCCTCAGTCATTGAATATAGAAGTTGATAAACCCAGGTTGGACACAAGAGCTCAAACAGCATTTTAGAGACTATAAAAGCTGTACCTTTTGGGCAAAGAAAGGGTTTAAACCATTCTGAAAATAGACATTTGATAATGGGAACATATTCAAATCTCATGGAGAATGAAAGCTGGCGGGTGGTGGTGGGGGGAAGCCCTATGAGGTGGCCATATAACCCTTTAGGCTTTGATTCATGTCCATGCTCTAGCTTCAGTTTTTCTAGCATTATATTTTTGACATGACATGATCAGAAAGCAAGCTCTCTTGTTTTGTAAAAGTTTTCCAAACAATATTTATTTAAGATAATAAGCTATTTGTCTATAGCATGATTAGTAGTTTTATGAAAAAATAGCTAATATGTATTTCAAATCATCTGTTGCCACCAACCAGCGACCTTGTGGTCATCAGAGATTATTTGAATGATGGGTAGAAGCAGCTTTTTCCATTCTTGCTTTACAAAATAAGAAGCTATACAATGATATTGCTTACTAGCCTCTTTGAATCCTTCCAGAGGCTTATCCCTTAAGGTTGAGGTATATAGAACCACAGCCTTGACTAAGGTTGCTTGTTTGGCATAATCATCTTCCAGAGACTTTCTTTTACCATCCATATTTTAATAGGCAGCTTCCTAGGAAGTAAGAGTACATTTAAAAGTTCCCCAACTTGTCCATTTTGGTAGGTGTTTCAGTGGATGTAAAGAGCCTCCTTTGTTTCTAAAACATTAGAAAGTCATGTATTACTCCAAAAACATACTTGCTATCTGTATAAATGTTTATGTGCTTTGGCATAGTAAGCTTTAGTAAGTGCACTAAGTTTAGCAATCTAGGCTGATTTTACCCTAGGTAGAGCACCATTTTATTAAGAAGAGCTTAATTTAATGAGACCATATCCTGATTGATAACCTCAATTTTCAGCTTTGAGGTATGATCCATCAACAAATAATAGGTCTCAGTCATTAATAAGAGACTCTAATAAATGTAAGCAAGGTACAGAAGTTTTCTTTCCGAGATGATATAGTCACGAGGATCTTTTTTGCTGGTAGGAGCACAAGAGTAGTGTCAAGATTCAGGGTATTCCATCAGTGAATAGTAATGCAAGAGGTAGAAAGTAACAGAATTTCAAGAGGTTAATTGGATGGCTGAGGGTGTTTGTTCTTAATTGGTGCTCTACTGTGTGAGATGCTATGTGATGCTCTACTGTGTGAGAATCTAAGAGGTCACATGGTGGCTAGAACTAGTTCAGCAAAGCATTAACAAGTTTGAAGTGACAAGTTTGTTGCTCCGAGGCAAGGGAGATGAGACTTTGCAACCAGATCAAGGGTGAAACAATTCTAAATGATGTTTGTTTGTTTTTTTTAATGATTCCCACAATGTTGAGTTAAGATCCCAAAGACTTGTCCAGATTGGATGTATATAAACAGAGGGCTTTTTGTAGATAGGGAAGACCTGTTCATGTTTGAGCTCCCGAAGGAAGGAATTTCTCTGACCGACAACTTAAGTCAATTCACAAACAGGTGTTGCTATCGCAGAAAGATTTGACACCCATTGCCTGCAGTATCCAAATAAGCTCAGAAATCTCAACTTTCATTTTATAATGAGTCTATGATAAGTTTGGATATTCCTTAGTCCATTTGAAGAGCAGTTTTTTCTCTTTAAATAGATCACACCATAAATAATGGACTTTGCTTTGGCAATTGGTAATTTATCTTTTGAAACTTTACTTCCATTTTCTGCTAAGGCCAGATCAAGTAAATGGAGTCCTTTTTTTTTTTTTTTTTTTTTTTTACAGGCTTTCTTGTTCTCTGAGCAAAGTATTTTTTTCTTTAAATAAATCATCTATGTATTGTTTGAGAACTGAGTCACACAGAAAATTTATATCTTTTTAGTTTTGAATGAAGACCTGGGGTAAATAGAAGAGAGCTCCAGTAAACACCTGGCGCATAACTTTCCACAAATATCATTGTCCTCCACAAGTTAAGGCAAAATGATATTGACTGTCCTGGGCTAGGGGAACACTGAAATGGAGAGGAAACAAGATCATTAAGGTGAAAGAGGTTGATTTAGGAATAGATGCCAGGATTGTATGTGGGTTAGGTACCACTGGGGAGAGAGAAAGAATGTTGTAAAATAGCCTTCTTTCATGAACAAATTGATATCCTTATTCATTTTGATTTCTTTACTGGTGAAAGCATTACAAGGACTAGTGCAGAAGATGAAATGGCTTTTAGATAGAACGTCTTCAACTCTAGCTTTGAGTTTTCTTTGACTGGTTTCAAGGGGTATTGTAGAAATAAACAGTTTGGTAGGATCTTCCTGAACTTTAATGGGTTCTTCACCAATTATTTTTCCTATTTCAGTGGAAATTTTAGTACGTAAGTGTCAAGTATGGTGTTAAGATCTTTAACTGGGGTATACATCAAATATAATGGAGAAAGCAAAGGTATCTCCAGAGGAGGCACAACATGCTTCTGAATATTGCAGTTCTCTGGAATCTCAAGAAATAATCCCTCTGTACACTTAATATTATAATTCCATTTGCAAAGTAAATATCTTCCTTTTAAATTCTCAGGGTGGTATCAGAGAGCAAAAAGTAGTGTTGTTCAATTGAAGGTCCATGGGTTATGTTTAAGGGCCAGAAGATGAGTTGTAATAATAATTATTATTATTATTATCTGTGGGTTATTATAAATACCTAGTATCTGTGTGCTATGTTTGCTCCAAGGAAGAAGTTGAACAAAGTCAAGAATGTTTAATGAAGGAAAAACAGTGCCCATAGCTACCAGGAATTAATGAGGTTGACCATCTGTATTAATAGTTAATTCACCTTGACTTTTTAAGAGTAAGGAAGGATACTGGGTGCTTTTCTCTCTCCTTAGAGTACTCCCTTTGACCTCAGTTGAGATATGTTCATTTGTCTTGGTGTATATGTATATGTATATGTTTATTTTGTAAGGTATGTATGTTTTGTTAAGATTGAACAGTATTTTGTTTAAAATATCTCTTCTATTTAAAATGTCTACAAGTAACTGGGCATAGTAGCTCTTACCTATAATCCCAGCACTTTGGGAGACTGAGGCAGAAGGATCACAAGAAGCCAGGAATTTGAGGCCAGCCTGGGCAACATAGTAAGGTCCTGTCTCTACAACCTTTTTCTAATTAGCCAGGCATGTCAGCACATGCTTGTAGACACAGCTACTCAGAAGGCTGAGGCAGGAGGATCCCTTGAGCCCAGGAGTTTGAGTCTGCGGTGAGCCATGACTATACCATTGCACTCCAGACTAGGTGACAAAGCAAAACACTGTCTCTAAAAGTACATATACTGAGATAGAATTCTATCATATATATCTATATGTATCTACCATGTATAGATAGATCTATATAGATATCTATATCTTGCATATATTTATGTTATATATGTATGTTTGTGTATATGTGTGTGTGTATATATATATGTATGTATGTATGTGTGTGTATATATATATATATATATATATATACAGAGAGAGAGAGAGAGAGAGAGAGAGAGAGATATCCATATATAGCCATAAGTGTCCTTATCAATGGTGATCTGTTGGGAAATGTGCCACCAGCTCTTTGATCTACAGGGTCAGAAGTTTATTTTGACTTCTGTGTCATGTTGTTCAAGAACCATTTCAAAATGTTCTACAAGATATTAAAACACTTATAGTTCAGATAATAGGAATACTTCCCATTCATATTTCATCTTTTCTCTAGTTGCATATTGGAATTATGGCCTAATTTATTTTTGTTGCAAATGTTTCAATTATGACTTTTAGAAAATGTTCTCCTACTTTTGGACTTTAAAAAAGAACTTTTGGATTTATTGTAGAAAATAGTCTTTCTAAGTTAGTTCAATCACCTTTTGCCATCCAAGATTTTGCATCTGACCTTCTGATCCATATGTGTACAAGTTGATACAGGACAGGCAACTGTGGGTCATATGCATCAAAAAAAATTTTAGGTTCTTCTACAAGTAATTTAAGGTTTCCTCTGAGTTTAGGGAAAATTTCTAAATTTATATATAGCTTTTTATTTTGCATGGGTTTAAGGCTTAAATCTACAGCTGCCTATAAACATAGCTCATGGGAGAGATGGATCTTTAGAGGCAACTGGTATTCTTGGATCTTAGGAGAGGCCCTGGGAAAATGTAAAGGGTCTGGACAAGAAGGGAAAGGAATCAGTGGACGTATAGATGGAAAGAAATTAGAAGGGCAGAGGGAAAAAGCACCAGATACAAGGAATCAAATCAAGGACAAGAAGTCAGAAGATTTACTGGAGAAATAAATCTACAAGTGCTTCTTGCTTTATGATGGGGTTACATCCTGATAAACCCATTCTGAGTTTAAAATATTGCAAATACAAAAAGCACTTAATGCACCTAACCTACCACATTTAGGTCTAGCCTACCTTAAATGTACGCAGGACACTTACATTAGCCCACAGTTGGGCAACATCATCTAATGCAAAGTTTATAATAAAGTGTTGGATATCTCACGTAAAAGTATTAAGCTATATATTGCTAACACAGGAAGAGATCAAAATTCAAAATTTAAAGTTTGTTTTCTACTGAATGTTTAATCACTTTCCCACCATTATAAAGTCAGAAAATTCTAAGTTGAAACAATTGTAAGTTGGAGGCCGTCTGTAGTTTGTACCGCTTAAGTTTGTCATATTGCCCATTGGATTCGGCCAAAGAACCTTTTGGTGAAGCAATTTTTGAATCAGAATTTTGCGTGGTGGTCTCTATATACCAATAAAAAATGCTGCTCATGTTCTCTTTGTTTTATAAGGTGGTTCTCAAATATGTAATGTTATTCTTGTTAAATATTCCCCAGCATGGACACTGAAAACCCAGATTATAATGTGGGGAAAGTTATGCCATTCAGAGAGACACAAACAAGAATTAAGATTGTAATGAGAATATATTTATAAGAGGCAGGAATGTCTGCTGGAGGATGAGAGGATTTAGGCTTAGAAGATCTCATCAGATTTGGCAATAGCTGGTCAAAAAGTGATGTTTGTTCACTTCCTGACTCAGGCACCAAATCTAATAGTTGGACATTTTTAAATTCAGAATAGACAATGTGCACTCCACAGCAGAGAGAAAAACCAGAAAGATTGTTCTTTCTGTGTCAAACCAAGATACCAGAATCAAAAATCTAGATGGAAAAAGAGCTTTGTCTAATATTACTGGTGACCCAGAGCAGAATTTATCCAAATGGATGCCAGTACAGTGAAAGCCACCCCCACCTGTTTGTGTGGCTAAATTACGTAATAGAGTTATAAGGCATGCTTGTGTTCTAATCTGTGATTCTCTTCATGAATAACAACAATTTTAGACAGCACAAAACAGAAGCACAAAAGTGAGCAGAACAGGATGAAAATGAATTGCCTGATTCCAGCAAGAATGCCAAAAACTGGGAAGTGATAACAAAACCCGGATGCCAAGCAGAATAAATAGCTGTGGAGCTCAACAAAATGACAGCAGAGTTCATACCTGGTGCTGATTTACTGTGTCAGCACAGCCTCTATTCATTGTGATCAGCCAGATGCATGGCACTCCATGGGTACTTTTATCCCAAAGTCTGGGATCCATAATAATAAACAGTTCAGGTTATATCTTGGTGGATCCTCCAGGAAAACTAGAAATGCAGGAAGACCGCCCAAGTGGGAACAGAGGCTATATGTTTTAGAGCTTTCTATAACAAGGGAGTCACTATTATTTAAATTTTACAGAGATTCAAATGCAGGCAAGAGAGTGAAAAGGCTTTATAGTAAAAACAAACAAACAAAAGGTGGATGGAGGATTCAGACATGCTCAGAATAGAAGTTGTTGAGATGGAAAAGCTAGACCTGGACTAACTAGAAGTAGGATATCTTATATGGTTGCTTTCAGGAACATACATATCTTTCTCTGGTCGAGTGAAGGAGAAATTAAGAAGTTGGTAGTTATTAGCCAAGTGTTGACTATTCTGGTTTGAATGCTATAGTAGTTGTAATTTCGATTCATGGGCTGGTTGCTACAGAGGATTTGGATTAGAATTCCATTGTCATATGTGATCTGGTTTGTAGTAAAATTTTGTATCTTTGCTTATAATCTATTTTGTATTTCTGCAGCTGGCTTGAATTTCTCCCCAGAAAATGGGTTTTTCTTTTCTACCACATGGTCAGGCTGCAAATTTTCCAAACTTTTACACTTTTCTTCCCTTTTAAACATAAGTTCCTATTTCAGATCATCTTTCTGTGAATGCATATGACTGTATACTTTTAGAAACAACCAGGTCAAACTTCGAATGCTTTGCTGCCTAGAACTTTTCTTCACCAGACTTCCTAAACCATTTGAACTCTCAAGTTCAAAGTTCCACAGATCTCTATGGCAAGGGCAAATTGCTGCCCTTTAATCTCTTCGCTAAAGCATAGCAAGAGTGACCTTTACTCCATTTCCCAGTAAGTTCCTCATTTCCATCTGAGACCACTGCAACCTGGACTTACTGTCCATATCACTAACAGAATTTTGGTCAAAACCATGCAACAAGTCTCTAGGAAGTTCAAAACTTTGCCACATCCTCCTGTCTTCTTCTGAGCTCTTCAAACTATTCCAACCTCTGCCCATTACCCAGGTCCATAATTGCTTCCACATTTTAAAGTTATTTTTATAGTAGTACCCCGCTATCCCAGTGCCAATTTTCTGTATTAATCAGTGTTCACACTTCTATAAAAAACTACCAGAGACTGGGTAGTTTATAAAGAAAAAAGGTTTAATTGACTCACAGTTCTGTATAGCTGGGGAAGCCTCAGGAAACTTACAATCATGGTAGAAGGCAAAGGGGAAGCAAGGCACATCTTCCATGGCAGCAGGAGAGAAAGAGGTGAGTGGAGAACTGCCAAACACTTTTAAATCATCAGATCTTGTGAGAACTCACTCAGTATAATGAGAACAGCATAAGGGAAACTGCTCCCATGATCAAATTACCTTCTACCACATCCTTTCCTGGACACATGGGGATTACAAATCTAAATGAGATTTGGGAGGGGACACAAAGCTAAACCTTATCATGTACATTCAAACAACTGAGAAGTTCAGTTTGGAAATCCACAGGTTTCCCCTTTTTCTGTCCTATGTGCCTTTGTTATTTGTGATGTGTTCCAAGAATCATCAGTATCACCTGGGAGCTTGTTAGAAATGCAGAATCTTAGTCCCCATTCCAGACATACTTAATCAATTATTTTACCAAGACCACCAACAAAGTGACTCATAAGCTCTTTAAAAGGTATTAAATACTTCTATAATATGTTACCTTTCTTCTTTCTTATATTCACTTAAGACTGTTGGCCCCTTATCTGCCCAAGGAGGGCAGGTTCCATGCCAGCTTACTCATTTGTCTTCAATGCTTTCGGTAATCTGACTCACAGTATGCATTTTGTAATTTAAATGAAATAATATATGAATTATTGAAAGAAAGACATAGTGAGTGAGTTCCAGGTTTTTGTGAAGTTGATACACTAATCTTTAAATTTGTTTTGTTAAGAAATTTAAAAATTACTGACCTAAATGTCAATATGCAACCATAGCAGCATGACTAGACTAAGGGGTTAGGCTTGAGTACTCCAAGAGCCTTTGAATAGTTTTCTGTACAGGATTTGGTGAAATGAGGCCATCTTCAGCTTTTCTCTATACTATTCATAATAAAATATGCCTATGAACACCTGCAAGTAATCACAACTGCTTTATGCTTTAAGAACTTCAGTAGGATACTGACATATAAGCAAAGTTCACCTGGAAATGGTGATAGTATCTAAGCATGTTTCCCTAAAATATCTCCAGTTTTATATAGTTCTCTTGTACTAAATTGGCAATCTAATTTTTTTCTATATAATAAATAGTGCTTTTCTCCTTGAGCCTCATGCAGTATTTCAGACAATAACATGATTTGTTTCTCCATATTGGTGTTACTTTATAATCAGCTTGTTATAAAGATAATTTTATGCTCCTCAACTATCTAGTTAGAACTCAGGATGGGATGCTAATATCTTCAAGTCCTAAAGTCACATTTAAGAAATCAAGCATATACAGTCACACATTTGAATTTTTGTTTTTTAAAAAAGTAGTACCCATACAAAATACTGGCCTGGAAAAATAAGGTAACAAACCTAAGGAATTTCTCAGTTTTAGCATATTTCATTAATTCAGCAATTAATTCATTAATTTATCCAGTGAATATTAAACAAAAGGCTTTTATTTATAAAACTCAGCACTAGTCAATGTGAAAAATACCAAGCAAAATACAATAATTCCTACCTTCAGTGGGTCTCCAACATTTTCCTATACAATTCTTTCAGGATGACTGTAACTTTATATTTTCATATGTTTAGGAATTCCTAAAAATGATTAAACATATGATGTGGTTTAATATTTTAATGCCTTTGCTCCACCATTCCCTGATAATTCATGCATTTATTCATTCAACAAATATTTTTTGGAATAGAATAAATACCAATATGCTGGCTACACAGTGGTGAATGAGACTAGCAATATTGCTAACCTCTTGGAACTTACAGTCTAGTGGGGAGAGACAGAAAAGAAACAGCTAAACTATATAAGAGATAATTGCAGAGAGTGATAAATTCTATGAATAAAGAAATAAGGACAAGGGAAATCAAAATAATTGGGGGATATGGGCTCTTTTGGGCAGGAGATTAAGCTTTATCAGACTAAGTGATTTAATTAGAGATATAAGTGGTAACAAGGAGCCAGGCCTGTGTTCATCCAGGAGAAAGATCAGCCAAGCAAAGGAAGCAGCAAATATAAAGATATTAAAGTGAAAACAAGCATAGCACAAAAATGTTCAAAACTGCATTCCCAAGTAAACTAGTTTCACAATGCAATATACTACAGTCTTTAAAGGAGAATCTCTACAGAAATTACTTAAGATTTCTAAAACATAAATAGTCCTTCAATTTATATTATGAAGCTCTTATGATTTATTACCAAACTAGACAAATGAAGTACCGAAAAAGACAGAATTATAATCAGAATAGAAGAAGATAAAGAAAATTGCTCTGCATTCCAACTATCACATGTACCAACATATTTGCATCTGTATTTGTACACTCACTTTCTCTACCCCAATGTAAATGACTCCACTTACATGCTAATTAGATCTAAGATTTCTTGCTCATTCAATGATTTAGTTCCAGCAACTCTATCTTTCTCTCAATTTCCGACTTTCTCCTGAATTATTCCCAGCCACATACAGAAATGATGTTTTTCTTCCATCTTTTAAAAAATGTAAAAGCTCTTGATTGCACTCTTAATTCCTCTCCTATTTTTCTGTTTCCCTTTATGAAAAACTCAGGCAATGTTTTTTTTTTGTTGTTGTTGTTTTTGTTTGTGTGTGTGTGTGTGTGTGTGTGTGTGTGTGTGTGTGTGTGTGCTGGCCATCTCTAATTCCTCCTATTCTATGCTTTCTTGAACCCATTCTAATCAGGCTTGACATTCATATCACTTCATGTAAATACCTCTAGTCAAGATTGTGAATAGTCCCCCTGACCCCACTGTCAAGTCCAGTGGCCAATTCTGTGTTCTCACCTTACTTGAGTAGTGGACAGGATGGCACAATGGCTCACTCCCTTGCTCTTGAAGCATATATTTCAACTGCCTTCCAGAAGAGCACTCACTCATGATTCACCTCCAAACTTAGCCTATTTCACCAATTTCAAATTTTTAAATTTTTAAATTTAAATTTTTTTCTTTGTTCACTATACTTACTCCTGAGGCTAATTTAAGTTTTATGGCTTTCTATATTGTCCACATACAAACAACTTCCAACATGTATCTTCAGACCACTGAATTTTATAGTGATACAGAATCAATTGAACTGCATTTGACTCTCATAGGTGTCTCTAATTCAGCATGCTCAGATCGACATCTTGCTTCTCTCCAGTTCAAACTTATTCCTCTTTAGACCTCCCCATTCAGTAAAAATAGCAACTACATTCTTAAAATTCAAAATGTATTTCTCAGAAGATGCTTACTAACTAATTAGTCTTCATATGTAGGTTGAAAATTCCATGAGGCTTTATGTTTATTTTGTTTGATTTTTGTAATTTACTGAATTTCAGTTTGCTTAGTGAACTTTTGAAACTATAAGAACTATTACCAAACTAGATTTTTTAAAAGTATAGGAACAGGTTGACAATCATTTTCCTCACATAATTCACATCCTAGTTTTATTCTTGCCAGGGCTAGTCTTGAACTCTTGGCCTCAAGCAATCCTCCTGGCTTGGCCTCTGAAAGTGCTGGGATTACAGACGTGAGCAATCATGTACCCGTCCTGTGCACCTTTTGAGCTTTGTCTGGTTTGAGTAGGGTTATGTAGAGTTATATTAGCTTTATAGATTGAATTCAGAATCATACCATTATCTTCTACACAGAAGAATTAAGCCTTTTTAAATGTGTGTATGTATTGGTGGCGATGTAAATCTCACGTATAAAATCACATGGGCTACAGCCTTTGAGGAGAGCTATTTTTTGCTAACTTTTAAATCTCCTATTGTTCTGTTTCTTTCATCTACTTCTTGTTAAGACAGTTTGGTTTACTATATATTATTCTTAAATTTCTCCATTTAATTAAAACTGTTAAATTTATTGGTATCAGCTTTAAAAGGCACCTTATTACAAGTATTTCATTGTATTTCCTATACGTGGCTCTATCTTCTCCTCACTTTAATATATTTTTGTTTTCTCACTGTTTCCCCTTGAGGAAACCTTCTGTGAAGTTGAGTATTTTTATTAACTTTTCAATTATTTATTAACGTATTTTTTGGTTTCCTTAATCATCAGCTTCTGGTTTTAGTTTTACCAATTTGTTCTTTTCCTTTTCAATGTTTTAAAATTTTAGGTATTCTTTTTCTGCCACTTGCATTTGAATGTTTTAACTACTACATTTAATTATGTATGTTTCTTTAAAAGCTAAACATACACTTATTACCCAGCCTGGGGATTCTATACTAGGCATCTACCCAAGAAAAATAAAAATGTATGCCCACAAAAAGATATTTACATGAAAGTTCAAAGTGCATTAATCATGGTAGCCTGAAACTGGAATCAATCCAAATGCCCATTAGGTGGTGAATGAATATATATACATATATATATATATATATATATATATATATATATATATATATATAATCCATAAAATAGGAAACTGCCAGCAACAGAAAGAAATAAACTATGACACATGCAACAACACAGATGAACCTCAAAAATACTATACTCCATTTTAAAAGTCATTAGCCACTCTAAACTATATGGTTACTGTTACATAAAATTGTAGAAAAGGCAACATAATAGAAATTGAAAGCAGATCATTGGTTGTCTGACACCTAGAGATGACAGCAGGAACTGACTGCAAAAGGCACAGGCAAACACTTGAGAACTGCATTAGTTTCCCGTGGGTGCTGTAACAAATTACCACAAAGTCAGTGGTTTACAACAAGCAAACACAGCAATATTCTTCCAGTTCTAAAGACCAGAAGTCTAAAATGGGTTTTAAAGGGTTTAAATGGTGTAGAGCCACACCCCATTGGAGGCATTAGGGAGAATGTTTTATTGAAGTTTCCAGGGTTTAGAGATGAATTCATTGCATTCCTTGAGTCATGGCCCCTTCCACCATCTTCAAAATTTCTCTCTCTGACTCTGCTGCCGTTGTTTCTGTCACATGGTCTTTATCTGTTCTATCAAATTTCCTTATGTCTCCCTTGCCAAATTTTAAACAAATAAAAACCAGTAAGGAAGAAGCCAAAGTCAGAGAGACCCACAAGAAGAAATATACAAATTTTGCAATAACACACCAATTAGTCCATAAAAGCTCTTGGAGATATATATATACACATATACATATGTATGTGTGTATATATATATGTATATATATATATATATATACACACATGTATATATATGTGTGTATATATATATATATATATATATATATGCCAGTCATATTTCATCTGACTCCTGACGTTTACTCTACATTGCATTCTGTAAATATATTGACCCAAAGCTCCCTTGAAAGAGAAATAGATAAGGAGATTTGATAGAAGAGCTAAAGATATAAAAGATTTGAGAAACAGAAGAGATAAAGTTGTATCTACAAAGGAGATAAACGTGTCATTGCATTTGTTACGGCCAGCTATCACACACCAACCTGCAAATTTAGTCGCTAATGCATTACATGTTTTTGTTTTTTTCTTGAATATTCTAGTTTTTGGTTTTTTCTTGAATAGACTATTTTTCTTCTAGACTATTCATATGTTTCTAATAGAAATAGTGCCAGTCTAATTCAAGAATTGAATTTCCTTCTGTCTTGAAAAAAACACACCTCATAACTATTAGCATCACCTGGCTGAAAAGTGGAAAACTGACTTCTGTTCTCATTCCATTGTTAAGAACTAGACACATGCCCATACTCAAAATGCAAGAGGTGCTGAGAATTGACGTCCCTGGATGGAAAGCTGCTCCCCAGGACATTTCTACACTGTGGAGTACAATAGTGCCAGTGCCAAATTTAAAACAAACGAAAACCAATAAGGAAGAAGCCAAAGTCATATAGCCTCACAAGAAGAAATACACAGTTTTTACAGTAACACACCAATTAGTCGATTAAAGCTCTTGGATCTGTCAGTCATGTTCCATATGACCCCTGACATTCACTCTCAATTGCATTCTATAAATACATTGCCCCAAGACTGACTTAGAGCAAGATATTTGTACAAAGACATTTATACATGACAATCCAATATCTTACCTTAATTTCATGCAGTTCATACTCTTCATCATATGATTGTTCAGTCCATTACTAAAAGATCAGGTATTCCACGTCTGTAAACAAGGAGAACAAAAAATATACTCCCACTCTATCTTTAATTTCTTCTTCTGGTTCTAAGGTTTTTCTTGCACTTATGATTTTCCGGTGCCAAATGCATCATGAAGTCATAGCATAATGTATGTTATCTAATTTTTACTATCAGATTCTAATTTTTTCTATCCAAAGGGTATTCAAATGCCTGCCCATTCTGCCAAATGGAGATAAATGAAGATTTCTAACATGTAATGAAAGAATGACCAGACTCAAAGATTTGCCTATCTGACTTTATTCTAATTCTTGAGGAGAAACATGAATCTTCTACAAAGTGAACTTATTAGTACAAAAGACAAAAGTAGAATACAAAAATAAAGGTTTTTAAAATAATTGTTTTATACCTAAATGCAAGTTACAAAAATAGAATGTCATTGTATACAATTACTCTAGATTTGTGCCCAATTTGAGAGCACAAATCCAACCTCTCAGCTGTTCGTAGTTTTTCAAGTATGCAGGCACCAAAAAAAAAAAAAAAAATGTCCAAGCAAAACATGAATTGAGCACTTCTCTGGGAGCATGTGGATTTCTTCAATCTGAGATGAAGTCTAACATCTAGAAAACATGCAGAAGGGAGAAGCTAATTTTTGACCTACATTTTAGTCATCAGAGGCAGCTTCAAAATTCATTCAGATATGTAACAGGCAAAGTTTTGGCTAAAAAGATCATCACATAAAATGAGTTAAACATACTCTGCCTTTCAATATATAGCTTAGCTTTGAGATAATCCAAATATATATATATATATATATATATATATATATATATATATATATACACACACACACACACGTACATATACACACATGTGTATATATATGCACTCATATATGTGTATAAGTATATATGTGTGTATGTATATATATACCTTCTAACTAAAAATGTACACATGCTCATTCATAACACATTTTTATGAAAACTGTGAATGGACATTTTGAATATTTATGATTCGGAAATTACCAAAATACATGTTCATTTATGTTAACTTACCCTGCAGAGTCAAAACATATACCAATAAATAGCCTATAGTTTGATTATGTCACTCTCCATTGCTTTTCTTAGTTATTATTTTTTTTTCTGGTTTTTGTTTGTTTCGGTGTTTTGTTTTTCATTGCTTCCTTGATTCTGTGGTTTAGACAGGTCAGAGTGCAAGAAGCATCATTCTCACTGTATTCTTTGTGAATGATGCTCCTCCTCGGAGTTGTGCAGTCCATCAGTGTCAAGCTTAGGGCCAGCAATGAGCACCGTGGTAAGACGGACCAAGAAAGGAAAACTTTTTTGGCTACACTTCTGATAGCTCACTTATTCATATGACATCCATGATGTGGCCCTAGGATATTTACTTAAAACATCCGTGCTCAAAACATGGTTTGGCCATAGACCAGATATTATAAAACTTACTTAAATTCTCTGATCTTTTTACCCAGTTTTTACACAGAAATAATGATGTCTTCCATACACACTGTTTTGAGGCTTGGATTAAAGTTTATCTAAATAACCATGCTCAAGTACTCAGAATTGATAGAACCTACTACAGAGTTGAGGGTACATTCTCATAGAAGAACAGGAACATATAGGATGTCTCAAGCACAAAGGGATGTCGTAGGGTCATTTTTATTTAGACTAGCTCTGGGGAATGCAATCTCTCATGAATATATCAAGTTTTTAAATCAGCAAGTGGGAATCTATCAGTTCTGATTAGTCTCTCTACCCCCACGGACAGAAGATCTAGACTATCTTGTCAGTGTTCCAGTGCTGAGCTAGCTGCTCTCAACTTCCTCTATTCTGACTGCGTTGCTATTGATTTGGGCTTATAAAAAAAAAAGTCTGTCTCATGTCTTGCTATCCATGAACACATCTTTTGCCTTCTCAGACTGAAGTGGCTTTCAATCCTTGATCACATCTTTCTTATCTTTGCATGCTTCCAATTTTCAGCAAACATCCCTTGAGCATAGTAAGTGCTCAGTAAATGTTAGTTGAATTGAGGAGTGCTGAGAAGCAAAGTAAGTAAAATGTAGGTGATGAAATATACACTACAAGGCATACTATACTTTGAAGGACTTGAAAGTAAAACAAAGAATCTAGGGACTTTTAGTAATTGAGTTGGGGCTGTAGCTAGGAGAGGGTTGCACACACATAATCAAATCATACAGGTGAGTGGTGGCAGCAGCCTGGCGAGAAAGAACAGTTCGTGCTCTGCAGATACACACCAAATAAGTCTGGAGAAATACGGTAATTGTGGCTAATACCAAATTGACAAGAGAATGGGGAACTGCCTTGACATCTGATTACTACATAGTCAGTACTCAAGCTAATAAGAAAGGGAACAGATGTTAGCCAAAGCAGATGTGAAAATACACATAATAAAGACTAAAGGGATTTGGCCACCTACTTATAAAAGCATATATTTTAGATGAAAAAAAGATTCAAATTAATTCAACAAAATAAGGTACATTTGGCTCATTTATTCCATTTTTGCTCATTTATTTCATTTCCAACAACATCTATCAAAAGTTTGAGATCAGGCAGTTGACAAAAATCTCTCACTAATTGTGGAGCTCGGTAGTCCAAAACCACTCCTCTCTTCCTTGGCAGGGTCCAACAAAGAACCCAAGTGGGGATTTCTTACTTACAACAAGGAGGGTTACCAAAACAAGTTGGATCAAAGAGCTGAAAATATGAAGAACCTGAAGTTCAGAAATCAGAGAGTTACAAAATCATGTGAGGCTCAAGCGTCAGTATTTGTTTTTAAGGATTCAGGTAATTCTAATGCATAGCTAATGTTTGAGAAATACTAGGTTAGAGATAAGACAGACCTTCCCAAAAGCTAATAATGGGACTTGACAACTAAATTCGCAGCCACTCTCTGGAACCTAACTTGAAGGAAAAGAAAGTGGCAGCAAATACTTCAGGATATCAGCTCCAGTCAAGTACATTTGATTTCACAACTAGGCTCTGGGCAAGAAAGGACAAGAAGAAGGAGTTGTATGATATGGTGCTACAGTTAATCACAACGTATTATATTCTTGAAACTTGCTAAGATTAGATATGAAGTGTTCTCAACACAAAAAAATTGTCTGTGAAATAACGCATATGTTAATCAGCTCAATTTAGCCATTCCAGAATGTTTACATATTGCAAAACATGTTGTATACTATATCTATGCAATTTTTATTAATCAATTAAATACATAAGTGAAAAAGGAGAAGAAAGAGGAGGAAGACGAGGAGGAAGAAGAAAGGGAAAGAGAAGGAAGAGCTGGAGGAGAAATAGGAAGAGGAGGAGGAAATATATTAACAGCAGCAAATATGAACTCTGTGTCAGGTACTGTCCTAGATGCTTGGAACTCAACACTCAAAATAACCTTGTGTGGCTCATGGCTACACTGTCTGGAAGGAGCTACATTTTCCAATTTTCTCCTTTGCTACATTTGAAAGAGACATTGGAATTGGAAACTAAGCAAATTTTATTACCTTTTTTCTTGCCTGTAGGATGTTGGGGCCCATAGGTCATTTTAAGTTTCCATCAGCCTGAGACATTTTAGTCCCGGCCCATGGTTTCTTTGACAATATAACAGTCTTAAAAGTTTAGTAGACTTCTTACCTGTTTGATGGTAGTTAGCTCATAAGCCAAAAGTCATAGCCATTGATTTTTTTTTTTTTTTTTCTAGAGAGCTGCATTTCTTCACTCTTTCAACCCCTTATGTCTTTCTTTCTTTTTTTTTTTTTTTTTTTTTTTTGAGACGGAGTTTCGCTCTTGTTACCCAGGCTGGAGTGCAATGGCTCGATCTTGGCTCACCACAACCTCCGCCTCCTGGGTTCAGGCAATTCTCCTGCCTCAGCCTTCTGAGTAGCTGGGATTACAGGCATGCACCACCATGCCCAGCTAATTTTTTGTATTTTTAGTAGAGACGGGGTTTCACCATGTTGACCAGGATGGTCTCAATCTCTTGACCTCGTGATCCACCCACCTCGGCCTCCCAAAGTGCTGGGATTACAGGCGTGAGCCACCATGCCCGGCCTATTGGAACATTTTTAAAGTATTCTTATTTTTTTTTAATTTTTTACTTTTTGAGAGACAGAGTCTCGCTGTGTCGCCCAGGCTGGAGTGCAGCAGCACGATCTCAGCTCACTGCAACCTCTGTCTCCCGGGTTCAAGACATTCTCCTTCCTCAGCCTCTTGAGTAGCTGGGATGACAGGCACCTGCCACCACACCTGGCTAATCTTTGTATTTTTAGTAGAGCTGGGGTTTCACCATGTTAGCCAGGCTGGTCTTGAATTCCCCACCTTTTTCAACCCCTTATTTCTAGACTTACTGGTGAATAACTTGGGCTCATCTTGCTTCCTGGGTAGACCTGTATTTCCAGTCTTTTTTTTCCTAAGTGGTTTTGTCCAATTGATATTATTTGTGAGTCATCGCTTAACCCACTCAGAGGTTCGAACAGTGAATGGGACAGCTGTACCCTTGATTTGATCACTATATAAATACTAACTTTAATCTACTTTGATACCTCAAAGAATTTCCAAATCTTGTATTTTTTTGTTGTTGTAAAGAAGAGTACCTTTCCACTCTACATATTGCCAATTTGTGGATATGTTTTAATGCCTTTCTTTCATTTGCAAATCAGGATGTTCTCTTCTGAGGTCATCTCTTTGACTAATACGTTCTGAAATGTAGCCAACATCACCCAACACACACTGCTAATATTTATATTTCCAATGTCTTTCCCAGAGACCATATGTCCATTAGTTACCTGACCTGCTTTCATGTTACCAAAGATTTTACCAAATAACTTTCATTGAAAAGTAATGGAATATCATCCCTCTAAATTCTGCTAATAGGCTTGCTGTGTACATCCAGTTTTTTAGGGCAATGCCATATATTAATGTTTTTTGTTATGGCAGCATCCCACCTTGAGTTACCGATTAACCACCTTAAATACTCAGTGGCTTAAAGTAGTATGGTTTATTTCTCACTCACATTTTAGGTGCATTGCAGGTCAGCCAGGAATTCTGCTCTGTTGTCTTTACTCTTAACCATAGAGGAGTCACTATCCGGATTACTAGAAGTTGTTGTGGTGAAGTATAAGCGCAGGATTTCATTTCTGTTTCACAGCAGAAGTTAGATTCTCCATCTGAAAGTGAATGATGTTCCTATCTTTTACAACCCCTTGGCCAGTATCAGTCACACAGTCCCACCTGCAGGAGGGCCAGGCAACACAATGCTACCATTTGCTGAACAGCACTACTGAGGACCAATCTCATCTCCACACTATTGCTAGAGTGACCCAAGTAAATTATATCAGATTGTCGTTCACAGCATTCCAGTTGCTTCCCACAGCACTTACCAAAAGGGCCAAAGTTCAAACGATGGCCTCCATAGCCCTCCATCATTTGACCTCCTGCTACCTTTTGGCTGCATCTCCCATCCTTTCCCCTCTTCTCTGCTCCAGCTGCACCAGTCTTTTTAAAATATAAGGTTCTTAGAAAGTACTTCTATTTTATTCACTGGAAGATCTTAGGAGCCTGGCACTAGTAGGTGCTCAGTGAATACTTCCTGGATGGAGAAATGAATGAATCAATGAACACAATACTGGTTCCAGGGCAGCAAAGCACAGACTGGGACACAACATTCCAGGAAGAGCCTCAGATTTTTTTTTTGGAGGAAAAGAAGAAAAGGAAAGAGAGAAAGATGAAAAGGAAACTAGCAAAAACAAAAAGGAAGTTTTTCCTCTTCCTAATTTTCCCTGTAACTTGTCCAGGTTTGTAAGAGGATCAAGTTTAAGAGGACACAGTATACTGAAGATAATATGTAGACCTAAATTTCTTCTTTCTTCTCTTCATTTTCCTCCCATGACTCTTAATCTCCCACTGATTTGAAAATATGTCATGCTTATATAATTGGCACTGAAAAAAATGTGGTTAGAGATTCCCAAAATTGTAAACTAAGGGAGTCTGTAAACACATAGAAAAGAAAGCGAAATATAAAATATCATATTTCATATTTCAAAATATGAACAGGATATACTTTTACCTTGGAGATCTATCATGATATCTCCCACATGTAGTATGGAGAGATCTAGAAGAAAGAGTCATCAGTCTCCTTGACATAACAGGTGGTCTTTTAGCAGTTCAACAAAAAAGGAAACTCAGACATACAGCAGTGTAATGAACTGTCTAGAGTCACAGAAATTATGAGCAGGAGAAGTTAAGTCTCTAATACAATTGCTGAGCCCTGAATTATTTCTTTTCTTCCCTATAGTGTTCACAATAAGGTCTTACTCTAAATTCAACTGGAGGAAGGATTAGGTAATTTTTGGTTAACACTGCAAACCTGAGTCAGACAGCAGAATTTGAATTAGAGAAATTAACATCACATTCTAAAATAATAGATTAAAATATTTAACATAAGTCTCTGCAAACAGTTACATACAAGTTTGATGGATGTTTGTGAATACATCGTTTTATACCCTCTTTTTTCCTAACAGAGTAAAAACAGCTATAATTTTGTTCATTGCGTATCTTCCTTTCACCTCCTGAAAAACAGGCTAAATTTTCTGCTGAGGCAAAAACTGGCCCTAAGTATACACCCACATGAAGACTTGGAGACTGCCTGGCTCAGTATTTCCCAGACATTTTTGACTTGCAAACCTCATTTACATAACCTTTCAAAACATGAATTTTCCAATCTTTTTGTATCCAAAAAGATGCAAATTTAGTTTAGAAATTCACTTTGTAGATCAGTAAAAATTGTTTTACTTAATACATTATTCAATAGTATTAATATTATCATAGAGGACCAACAGCATCAGAATTACACATTCTTCTTGAATATACCTTCTTCTCAGATATCCATAGAATATTTACAAAGATTAGCCACAGTTAGGACATAAGACAAGCCCTAATACACGTAAAATAATTAAAATTATACAAAGTTACATCACAATAAAATTAAAAATGAAATCAATAACAGAAGGATTTGAGAAAGTCACAGTTACTCAGAAATTAAATGATGCATTCCTAATAATCAATGGGTCAAGAAAAAATTCACAAGGATAATTAGAAAATACCTTGAGGTGAAAGAAAATAAAAGCATAACATACCAAAACTTGTAGCTATAGATAAATCAGTATTCAGATGTCACATATGCAGTGGCAGAAGTTTTGAGGTAATGATGAACTAAGCCACAAGCATATCTAAGTGCAACTAACTGCTCCTGGAACATGGACATGAACTATCTCAAACTGCCCTATTTCAAAGGAGCCTATCATCAACTTTCACTTGAACCACTTCTCACCTTTATCACCTAAGCATTGGCAAGCAGTTGATCTCGGCCAACCAAGTCGTTTTGCAGATAAAGAATCTGAGGTCTAGAAAGAATGACATTTGTTCACTGTCACACTGATGAGTAGTGACAGGGCCAGTAGGCAAAGCCAGGCTTTTGGTGACTTTTGCATCCAACCATACTTACACCAGTCACTTTCCTCACATACATGGCTGCCAACTCATGAGTTTGGTGGTGGTATCAATAAAGCAAGATGGCATATATTATGTTTATTTCCATGCCATACCATAAACAAACCATACCATGAAGGCACTCAAATTACATGTAAATCATGTTTATCTTTATGAGGTTAGTAAGTCACAATTTGTTTTCTTCTTGTATGATGAAATCATCTCCTTGATTTCTGATATTTCTTTCCTTTTGTCCAGCCTCTTGGGGTAAATACTTGCATGATTGTATGCAGTGGTACAGACAAAATATGTCCTGAAATTTGTCCAGCTGCTCCTTTTTGAAGTTATCTCTGGAGTTGATTATCCAGTATCATGACTACATAAGGATTGCAGGATAAAAAGATGTGTCCCCTTTTATTAGTAACTAGAACAATTGTATCTTTGGCAGGAAATCCATATAGTTTCTTGCTCTCTTCTATGGATTACAGATCGTGATGCCTGCCATACTGGGATTTATCTTTCAAGGAAGGTTCAAAGGACTTACAATAAGCTTAGATTTTATTCAAATCAGAATCAAATTCTTTTGACACATGCATATGGAAAACAGTAAATTGTTTGGAACTTTCTGGAGTTTGGTATGTTCTAACAGGAAGACTCTGTCCCCTGTCCCCCTCCCTTCTTATCGGGCAGGCACGAAAACACACACACATCAGTGGGGAAGTAGCAGAGTATTCGGGTGTGAAGCAGCCTTAGTCTATATGTTAGCTGTTCAGAGGAATTTCTGATAAGACTGAATACTCAGCATGTAGAAAACTTGGGGCCCAGAGAAAGTTGCACCTTTCCTGCTAGGAATAAAAATCTTCCTTTCCTATTGAAGCCAAACTCAAGTGCAACTTCTCCACTGGGAAAGGGGGAATGGCTGCATTTGAATATACAATCTAGTATGTGCTCACAGAATCACGATAATCCTGTATGCTGAAACATGGATTTTTAAAAATTGTACTTTAAGCTCTGGGGTACACGTGCACATTCCGCAGGGTTGTTGCATAGGTACATACATGCCATGGTGGTTTGCAGTCTCCGTCACCCTGTTGCCTACATCAGGCATTTCTCCCAGTGTTTTCCCTCCTCAGCCTCCCCACACCTAGCCTCCCACCCCCCAACCTACACCAGTGTGTGATGTTCCCCTCCCTATGCCCACATATTCTCATTGTTCAACACCTGCCTATTAGTGAGAACATGTGGTGTTTGCTTTTTTGTTCTTGTGTCAGTTTGCTGAGACTGATGGTTTCCAGATTCATCCATGTCCCTACAAAGGACAAGAACTCGTCGTTTATTATGGCTGCATAGTATTCCATGGTGTATATGTGCCATATTTTCTTTGTCCTGTCTATCATTGACAGGCATTTGGGTTGTTTCCAGGTCTTTGCTATTGTAAACAGTGCTGCTATGAACATACATGTACATGTGTCTTTATAGTAGAACGATTTATAATACTTTGGGTATATACACAGTAATAGGATTGCTGGGTCAAATGGAATTTCTATTTCTAAATCCTTGAGGAATCGCCATGCTGTCTTCCACAATAGTTGAACTAGTTTACACTCCCACCAACAGTGTAAAAGTATTCCTATTTCTCCACATCCTCTCCAGCATCTGTTGTCTCCAGGTTTTTTAATGAATGTCATTCTAACTGGCATGAGATGGTATCTCAACGTGGTTTTGATTTGCATTTACCTACTGACCAGTGATGATGAGCATTTTTTCATATGTTTGTTGGCCGCATAAATGTCTTCTTTTGAAAAGTGTCTGTGCATATCCTTCGCCACTTTCGGATGGGGTTGTTTCTTGTAAATCTGTTTTAGTTCTTTGTAGATTCTGTATAGTAGCCCTTTGTCAGATGGGTAGATTGCAAAAATTTTTTTCCCATTCTGTTGGTGGCTGGTTCACTCTAATGATTGTTTCTTTTGCTGTGCAGAAACTCTTAAGTTTAATTAGATCCCATTTGTCTATTTTAGCTTTTGTTGCCATTGCTTTGACTAAAACATGGGGTTTTTTAAAGGCTTCCATAGTAATACCACTCATCCCCACCTAGGTTTTGAGTAAAATGAGAAAAAAAAACAAAAAGTTAAGTCCAATGGGAGACCTGATTATGACATTATTTCTGCTAATGACTACATAGGAAGATATAACTCAAGCCATATGTGTTCCCTAATATTAAACTCTCAATCAATAGACTTTCCCACCCTGTCAGCAGCAATTCTGTACCTAGGAAGACTCTAAAGGGAAGAGCCACAGCACTTAGGGGCTGAGGATATATGACCTCTAGGACCAGATCTGATCATAAGAGGCAAAGAGGGGAGCTGGGTCAAGCATGTTCCACTTTTTCTTCTCATAATTACCATTTTGAGAAATGATCATACCTTCCTTGGGGCAGACTGACTGAAGGAGGTGGAGGCAGCTCAGGAGCATTATACAAGTGGAGCTCATTCCTATGGAAGGTGACATCAGGAATGAGAAACAAGCAGCCCATGCCAGGATTATCTGATTTATTATTAATCTTTATTAAATTATTCTTCACCACAAAAGCACATCTGAGAGACAAATTTCATATGTTTAAGTCTATGTGTAAGTTTACATGCCGTCAAGTCTGGGTTCTACCCTGATAACACATTTCCTGATAGTCTATTCACTCAGCCATGGCACACTTGCACACAGGCTCTGATCATCCTTCCTTAGGAAGTCATAATCAGGAACTTGTGTCTCAGTGGTAACATCTTGGTTCCTCATTACCATGACCTTGGTGTTTGAAGCCATCTCCCTTTAAAGACCTAATCAAAATAGGAAATCAGTTACATCGTGTCATCTTCGCCACATCAGAACAAAGACAGGGGCTAATGGTATAGCCAGAGCTAAAGTAATCAGGAAATGTCTAGATAATGCTAATATCTTTGTTCCAGCCAATGGAGAAGGATGACACAAAGCAAGAATAGGCAATTTTGGCAGATATATAAAGGTGTATTGTACAGGCATTTAGAAATAGGTGATGCATTTCAACAATGTCAACAATTACAACAATTGAGTTTTCCTTTTTAAGAAATATCATTCCTCTAAAATTAATACTCTTGAATCTGCTCACTCTTTTATCACTTTAACTCTGGCTTCATTATCATTTGGGAATTGTCTTTAAGACTACTACATGTTTTTAGGTGTTTCCTTAGAATGTCAAACTGCATATCTAATTTTTCTAAAACACAAGGAATTCTTTTCCACTTTCATACTCCTTGGAGATTAGTAACACTCCTTGGAGATTAGTAAAACAGTCCCACAACTATCCCTCAAAATGATTTTTTGCATAATGGTGTTAGTGTTTTCTTGATGTAATTAGCAAAATATCAACCCTGAATTGGTAATAGAAAAACACTTTTTAAAAAAAAGTCAGAGTTAGAAGAAGTTATCTATTTTTTTCAAGAATGGGGTGATCATAGAAGGTATCAACAGGACAGTTTTTTTTCTTTCCACTTACCTGAATTACTTGGGTAAGTATAGCAAAGATGATTCACCAGGAACCAAGAAAAATGTCACATTCAAGATCACTCAATGAATAATACTTTCGGGACTTAAATTTTTATCAACTAAAAAAAGATTTCTCAACATAAAAACTTCACTGCCACCAAGAAAGCCACATCACGTTCAGCAACTTTTAAAATGTGCACAACTTAACTTGTACAGAGTCATGGATTACCAAAAATGGAAGATTTTATTGTCACCTTGTCTACCCTGTGTCTCATATTCAGAAGACTCTCAACAACATCCCTGGTAGGTTTTAAACAATAGAGAGATCACAGTCTGAAGCCCTCAATCTATTATGTTAGAAAAGGCAAACAGAAAATTTATCTTGTGCTCGCTTCGGCAGCACATATACTAAAATTGGAACGATACAGAGAAGATTAGCATGGCCCCTGCGCAAGGATGACACGCAAATTCGTGAAGCGTTCCATATTTTTACACTTTACAAAAGAAGACATACAGGAAGCCAACAAACATATGAAAAAATGCTCATCATCACTGGTCATTAGAGAAATGCAAATCAAAACCACATTGAGATACCATCTCACACCAGTTAGAATGGCGATCATTAAAAAATCTGGAGACAACAGATGCTGGAGAGGGTGTGGAGAAATAGGAACACTGTTACACTGTTGGTGGGAGTGTAAATTAGTTCAACCATTGTGGAAGACAGTGTGGCAATTCCTCAATGACCTAAAAATAGAAATCCCATTTGACCCAGCAATCCCATTACTGGGTATATATCCAAAGGATTATAAATCATTCTACTAAAAGGACACATGCACACAAATGTTCATTGCAGCACTGTTTACAATAGCAAAGACCTGGAACCAACTCAAATGCCCATCATAGATAGACTGGACAGGGAAAATGTGGTACATATACACCATGGAATATTACGCAGCCATCAAAAACAATGAGTTCTTGTCCTTTGTAGGGACATGGATGAACCTGGAAACCATCATTCTCAGCAAACTGACACAAGAACAGAAAATCAAACACTGCATGTTCTCACTCACAGGCGGGTGTTGAACAATGAGAACACATGGACACAGGGAGAGGAGCACTACACACTGGGGTCCATAGGGGGGAAATGGGGGAGGGACGGGGGGTGGGGAGGTGGGGAGAGATAGCATGGGGAGAAATGACAGATATAGCTGAGGGGACGGAAGGCAGCAAATCACACTGCCATGTGTGTACCTATGCAACAATCTTGCATGTTCTTCACATGTACCCCAAAACCTAAAATGCAATAAAAAAAAAAAAAGAAAATTTATCTTACTATTATCTGATACATTCTATGATCTATTAACTGTCACAATGTGTCTTCTGAAACAACAAAACCAACTCAACCCATTCATCAAATGACTGATGTTCTGTCCTCTTTAAACCTTGTCTTCGGCCGGGCGCAGTGGCTCAAGCCTGTAATCCCAGCACTTTGGGAGGCCAAGGCGGGTGGATCACGAGGTCAAGAGATCAAGACCATCCTGGTCAACACGGTGAAACCCCGTCTCTACTAAAAATACAGAAAATTAGCTGGGCATGGTGGCGCGTGTCTGTAGTCCCAGCTACTCAGGAGGCTGAGGCAGGAGAATTGCCTGAACCCAGGAGGCGGAGGTCGCAGTGAGCCGAGATCGCGCCATTGCACTCCAGCCTGGGTAACAAGAGTGAAACTCCGTCTCAAGAAAAAAAAAAACCTTGTCTTCTCCAAGGCAAACACTCTGCTTCTTTAACTGCTCATGAGATTCATACGATAGCTACAATCAACCTGAGACTGATTTTTTAAAAATTTCAATCAATGACTATTTCACTAAATAAAATGCCCTTTGGGAAAAACTTCTTTGAAAAATTTAGTTTCTCAGAAGCCAACTGCAGTTTATCTCATCATTTTGTTTTATTTCTCCAAAGTGTGTGTGAAGTACACATTCATTTTTCTGAATTCCCTGGAATCTTTACATAATTTGGGGAATAACCATTTTGATTTTTCCAATTGTCCCTTGGTGATGAAACACAGTCATACTGTAACTCAATACTGTTCAGATAAGTTCTGGTCAAATAGATTGAGAAGTTCACATCAGAGTGAAACCAGGTCAATGAAATGAAAACCTGAGAATTTTCCTGGCATTCTCCTTAAGCAGATCGATCAAAAGCCTGGAGCTGGCCCTCTTTGGGACAGCCTGCTTGATAATGAAACCAATACCATGGAGAAAAAAAAAAAGAGACTGAGTCAAGCAATGTTCCAATGGTCAGTATTTGAAGTTCTGCCTGAAGTTAGATTTGCTCTATTAGCTTCTCAGTTACCAAAACACATCTGTCTTCTTTCCTGTTTAAACGAAATTGAGTAGCCTTTTTAGGTCAATGTCTTCCCAAAGCTTCCTATTTAATATACTAGGTATACTGACATATATGTCAAGATATGTACATGTAAGTTTATAGTATATACAGAGGGTTTATTGAAAGATAGATCCTTTTTATAGAGATGTTGCTATAACATTTGACTTCTAGTACATAGAACAAGATTTATCTTCTTCATTTGTAATATGTGTTATTATTCGTTCAAACATGTCTTTTTATGTTTTATTTTATCAGATATTTTCCCCTTCAAAGTCAGCCTTTTTGCATGCTTCTGCTCCCAATACACCTCTCAAAAATTTTACTTTTTATGTATATGTATGTCAACATACAACTTAGCAACACTTTCAAAATATTATTTGCATAAATGACATTAAGCTATATGATCTTTTAGCTTATTGTTAATAGCATTTGATCTATTCATATGATTACATGTACATCTAGTTCATTTATTTTGGGTCCAGTGTAGTAGGCCCTCATATGAACATTTTATACTTTATTTGTTTTCCCACTTATTTATTTACTTCTATTTTGTTTTCAAGTTTTTGCTACTCCAAAAAATGCTATTATTAACATTCTCATATGTGTTTCTCTCTGTATCTGGACAAGACATTTTCTCAAGTACACATTTAAAGGTGTAGTTGCTGGGTCTTACAATATGCACATATTCAGTTTCTCTCAATCCTGCCAAATTGTTCTCCAAAATAGCTGTAGCATTCTCCCTTCTACAGATGTGCATAAAGGTTTCTTTTTCTCCATCTCCTCCTGACCCCTTGGTTTATTTTATCTGGATATTCTTTCTCTCCCCTGGATACATACTAGTCATTGAAATCATTTGCATAACTTGGGTTTTGTTTTCTGATTTGTTGGCCATGACTATAATTACACTTTGTCTCCTCAGAAAGCAATTTTCCCCAACCAGTCTCAGGCCATGACAGACAGCCTGCATTATTTCTTAATTCTATTTGAAATTTAGTACAATCTTTTCAAGGAAGAGAAGAACAACTGTATAAATTGTGCAATTTCCTGTGATAACCTATGAAATTTCCTAAAAACCTATGAAAAAAAGATTTTCATCCTTCTCAAAATCTTCCTAAAGGCATTTTCTCTAAGTGATCTTTTGTGATTTATCATTTTTTTAATTGAATGATTCCCTCACACCTCATTTCCTTCATTGTACATAGCGCTGTTTGACCAAGTGTAACATAAATTCCCCTTGCAAAAGAATAAAAGAATCAGAAAAAAAAAATAATTTTATTTTTCCAGCAATCACTTTGCAACTTTCTACGTTAAAAACATGGACAAGAATCCTAGTATCCCCAGCCTGTCTGAGGATGTGGGGCAGGTACCTCTTTTATCCTGGAAGTGAAACAAAAGAAATAGCTCATCTTGTAAAACAACTCATTCAAATTCCACTCTCTATGTGATGGGCTTCCTACAACTGCTACATAAAGTGTCAATTGAAACCAGCCTTGTCATAGAGAGTTTTACAAAATATGAACAGTGCTAAATACCTTAAAGTGAATCGATTTCCACTGAAAGTGTTTTAACCTCCTTTTAGGTCAAGAAATAGCAATTTTCTGAGCTTCACTGTAACCGGAGAATTAATCCTAAGAGGCAAGAGTGCATAGCATACATCATTCATTTCATGCAATTTATTGAAGATGCCTTCGTATAGGACTGTCCTAGTGACCCTTTTCCCTCCCTTTAGGTGAAGGTATGGTTCTGGAGCAATGGAGTAGTGATGCTTTGAGGGTGTTCCTTCCAGTAGAGATTGTTGGTTATTTTCTTTAAAAACAAATTAGGTTCTACTCCAGGGCAACATAAGATGTGAGCCTCATTTAAATTTGAAAAGATGGAATGGGCATTGGGTATTTACCAATGATTAAATACAGATGAGTAAACTGAGGCTTTGAGAGGTTAAAGACATTAGCAAGGATTCACAGCTGGGGTTACAACATGCTAGACCCAAGCACAGGGCAAAATCATGAATTGGAGGAGAAAGTACCTGGTAAAGAATAAAGTGACACACATACAATGGTTAATGGTGATTGCTTCTGTATAGCCTATGCTCTGTAGGGTTGACATTTCAGAGCGGGGGCTCCTATGTATGGGACAGTAACAATGACAATAATTACTGGCTCTAACAGTGACTGCTCATTTTATGCCAGACACTGTTACTATTCCAGATACTTTATTAACTTATTGAATCCTTCCAACAACTCTATGAATAACTGTTACTATGTCCATTGTAATGCTAAGGAAATTCAGAGAACTTAAACCAGCAACTCAGAATTACACAGTAAGTAGCCAAGCTGAGTGCATAATCACAGCTGAGCACCAGCACCCTCTGCAACCTAAACAATACCATGTATAAACTCTACATACATGTTTTCTTGGATGGAAAAATACCTATCCACATACAGGCCATATAAAACCATTGTTTCCTGCAACCCAGCCAGTCTAGAAGTTGTGCTCACTTACTCAGAGTTAAGAGGCTCTTTACATCTAGGTCCGTTAGGCATCCATGCTTCAGTTTTTCTTTTCTTTGCCTGTTCAAGACATGGAAGGGCAACCCATATGATTTCACTCCCCATTAAATAATATTAAACAACCATTTCAGAAGCTAGACAGGACTCACTCTGTAGGAAAATTATCTTGGCTTCTTTCTTCCTTAGGCCTTGAAACACTGTTACTAAGAAAAGCCTGTCTTTCTAGTAATGAGATGCCCAGTAGACAGTGTGAATCAGCCCAGGAAATAAGTATTTGTCCTATGAAATCAGTCAGTCCCTTGACCATCCTCAATTCTCAGATGACTTTTCTTCTCTCTGGCACATTATGTCATTTTTTTCCCCTCTAAATGGTGATACATTTACTGATCACTAAGGTAATTCTTCATTCTTCAGTCAAGGGAGAATTTATGCTGACATACGGGTTGGAAGAAGGAATGGGAACAATTATTTATTTAGAAGAATGACTCAAACGCTCACTCATGTTTTCATTTTTTTCTACGGCTCTAGCAAAAGGTCCAAAATGATGTCCTAAGAAGGCTACAGGGGAAAACAGACACGAGTTATCTCTGCTATTTGCTGTCATTTGTATCTCTCTTCTTTCATTTATTCATTAAAGAATAACTTCTCCCTGGTCCATAAGGAGGTATTCAGCAGAATGAGGAATATATGTTGTACCAGGGAAAAACAGAATGGGAAAAGCAGTGAACCAAGGACAATAAGATGCTTATTCTCCAAAGCAACTGGGGAAAGAAAGCATTGCAAGTTTCAATAAGTAATGGCTATGTTCATATGATAGATGACACTAGTGTATTATAATTTTTTAAAGAACAAAAGACGAAGTCTTGCTATCAATGCAAGCCTACTAAGACCCAGAAGTATGGTTCATTCCACTCACGACACAAGATATTGAGAGTCTCTGGAATGATGCTGCTATTGCATGTGTAAATCTAGCCCTAATGCAACTTCTAAGCACTTGAAGTGAATAATAGGTACTATAAGTACCAGGTTTGGATAAAGCCAGGCACAGACATGAAGATGCATGCTTGCTAATGGCAGTATTTGATGAAACACAGCAGGTTCTCCCTCCTGAGTTCCTGAAGGAAAACCATGCAGTGTTTAAGGTTAGAGGCTCAGGTTTCTTAATGCCTAGGATCAACTCTTGGTCCCACCTTGCATTTGTGATTCCCATCATCCTAACCCCAAAGTAGCTGATCCATAGATTTTTAGAAATGTACCTCCAAATCACCAGTCTTCAGTATTACTTAATAATTATATGGATTGCTACAATTTATTACATGTTTATTTAACAAATTCTAGGTATTTTAAGAATCTTTCACACACTTTAGTCCTCCCAGAAACCCTATGAGATGGCTACTGTTATTTTCATACCATTTTTCAAATAAGCAAGAGGAATATATATAGCTAAATACAAGATAGCTAAATAACTGCCCATATCATTTATGGAAAACCCAAAATTTCTGAGAAAAGCCCAGCTATTCTAACACAGTCTTCACTTCCCTCAAATGAGTTCTTCTGCTATGCTACAGGGAAAGTAAGTAGTTACTTGATTTCAAGAGCTATTAAATGTTCAGTCTTTTAAATACGTTTTAGTCCAGATTTAAATTGGCTTTGTAATATTCATTCTATTTAATAAAATGTTGTGTGTTGTGGATTTATTTTCTCAAGAAATATATGAGATAAATAGTATTGCCAAGTCCATCTCCTTCAAAATTCTCCTTGTAATAATCTAAGAGGGCTTCCAAAGAAAAGAAAGTTACTTTTACTCTAGGAGTACTTATTTAATTCAGCTAGAATTTTGCTGATGTTGTTAACACAATGGCACTGGATGGTTTGTGCATTCATTTTAGTTGCTGTTCCTACTTATTTCCCTAAAGCTGGAAACAGGGGAGAAGCTAGCATGAGTACTTCCTAGTTTTTGCATGTTGTTAACATAATTCCCAGCCCATCTGAAGGTCTGGGGTGTGTTCCCATTTTGTCCTGGAAGTGAAAAAAAAAAAGCAAATAGTCCAATAGTTAGGTTAGAGAAGAAAGTTTGATAAGGGCCATATACTGTTTTTTAGGTCAAGGCACTTAGGTAAGGTGGAAAGTCAAGATATCACAGATAATGTGAATAATCTGAGGAACCAAGGGCAGCACGAGGTTCTGTGTTCCAAAAGGTAAACAAGACTTGCTAGTGATTCTGAAATTCAGTTCTTGTCAGCCCAGAACGTCCTACCCCACACGCCCAATTCAGAACTACTAAAGCTTGTGGGAAGCCTATAGTTCACAAAAGATTGAAAGCAAGGATTACGAGAAGTTCCAATGTGGGGGTTATGCTAAATAATGGACTATAATGATTTAGCAAGAAATTCAGAATATATCTAAACATGTCCAATTTTTTTCTTGATCAGCTGTGATCTTGACTTGCATCACCCAAGCAATAAAGGAAGCATTCTTTGTTCTGTTAGCATTTGTTTTTCTGCAAGCTAAGAGAGGAAAAGAAAGATTTCAACAGAAACAGAGTCCTGAAGCAACATTTGAACTTTCAATCATCCTCATCGTGATTTCTAGCTTGGACCCTGGTTTTCTAGGGCCCATAGCAAACCCTTCATCAGGGCCAAGCTGGAGGTGAGAAGTAGAGAACTGGAGATTGCTTCCAGCTCTGAGAATAAGATTCTTCAGATGGGAACTCATTTCACCCTACTCTTCACAGAAGACCACAGCTCATCTTCTCACTATGCCTTACAAGGCCTCCAGGTCTTTCTCCTCATCTTCTTATACCTAAATATCCTTCAAGACCCAACTCAACTCAGGCCTCTTCTCTGCCATGGAGGCAGACAGTTCAGATTTTGGCTCTACCACTTTCTTCCTAGGTGTAAAACTGGACAAGTTACTCGACATCTGACCATTGTAAGTTGTGGACCCATAACACTCACCTTGTAATGCTACTGTGATGATTAAATGAGAAAATGTGTGTTGGTGTTTGGCATATTGGAGGTGCCCACTAAATGCTTTCTTTAGTCTGATATCTGTGACTCTCCAAGTATTCAAGTCAATTACTCATCTCACCTGTTGTTAAAGATAAAAACTGCAGGTCAGCAAGGATTTTAGATCTCTAAATTACTTAAGAGATGTCAGATTTCCCATTAGACAAAACTATAGTATGTTTATTTTTATTAGTATTATCATCATTTCTATTAAAACAGCATTAAAAACTACTATTTCATGAGCACTTTCATTATTCCACTCAATCTTTTCAGCACCTCTGTGCCAGATGTTTTTGTTATTTGTTGGAATTACTCCAAAGCTTAGCAGCTTAAAATAGCAACTAACTGAATATACCTCATGGATTTGTGGGTGAGAAATTGGAACAGGGCTCAGCAGTGCAGTTCCTCTGCTCCATGTGACATCAGCTAAGGTCACGTGGAACATTTAGCTGCTGGGTAGGTTTATTTGGAGGATCAAAGATGTCTTCATTACTGTCCCTGGTGTGGTGCCAAGGATGGCTGGAAGAATGTGGCCTGCTAAGATAGTCAGTTGAAATGCTGACATGGCCTCTCCAGCTTGGTAGTTTTAGCATAATCAGCCTTTTTAAGTGGCAGCTTAGAACTCCTTTTTTTTTTTGAGACAGAGTTTCACTCTTGTTACCCAGGCTGGAGTGCAATGGCTCGATCTCGGCTCACCACAACCTCCGCCTCCTGGATTCAAGCAATTCTCCTGCCTCAGCCTCCTGAGTAGCTGGGATTACAGGCACGTGCCACCATGCCCAGCTAATTTTTTTGTATTTTTAGTAGAGACGGGGTTTCACCATGTTGACCAGGATGGTTTCAATCTCTTGACCTCATGATCCACCCGCCTTGGCCTCTCAAAGTCCTGGGATTACAGGCTTGAGCCACCATGCCCGGCCTCCAGAAATCTTAAGCAGGAAACTTAAGAGACCAGTACAATATGAGATGGTAGGTAGAGGGACTTTATGAGGTCCTTGTTTCATTCCTTGTGGTTACCTTAGGAAAAGAAGCAAAGCTGTGCTAATTTACAGACATCATCTGCCAGGGCCATTTGGATGGCATCAATTCCCTCTTCCAACAGTACAGCTCTCTTTGTTCTTTCTCTATTAGTCTCATCACATGGTTACCATTGATGAAATTTAGAGCAAAATGCATCCTAGCCAGGAAATACGACCTTCCAGTTCCTTAAGGCCTGTGTCCAGACATTGCATTTGGCAAACGCAATCCACAATTCATGATAGCATGGTGACTTACCCAAGATCATACATCTAGTGGTAGAAGAAAGGTCTGTCACCATGCACACTCTCAAGTCTTAGCCAGTCATTTGCACTAGTTGGTCTCTCTCTCCCCCTCTCTGTCTCTCTCTCTGACACACACACACACACACACACACCCCGGCAGAGCTGGAAATGAACGCTTATTCAAGCAGTTCTGTTACCTCTGTGGAGAAGTGCCATGGGAATTATAATGGCAATCAGTTTCCCTGCTGCAATTGAAAAGTTGGTTAATGTATTGGCACTAATACAGCACCTCTTCCCATCACAGCTGAATTGGCTGTTACTGTTATAACTGGATTATGGCCACTTCTCCCTCCTTTGCAAAATTTAAGTCTGTGATGTTCTCGTCAAGGGAAATGATGATAGAGGTACAGCAGGCTGGTGATTAAATTTGCTCAGCAACAATCTGTAAATAACCTACACATTCCATTTGTTGGCTTTGATTTGGTCTCTCACTTGTACAAAGGGCAGACTTCCGGGTATTGCAAGGGAAAACAGGCCCGGGCATAGGCACGGGGCCACATGGCATGGGGAGGAGAGGAAAAGCCTAACGTGGGATTCAAGTTGGTCTTGCTTCAAATAAGAAGTTATAGGATGGGCATATTGGCACATGCCTGTAATCCCAGCACTTTGGGAGGCCGAGGCGGGCGAATCACTTGAGGTCAGGAGTTCGAGACCAGCCTGGGCTACATAGCAAAACCCCATCTCTACTAAAAATACAAAAATTAACTGGGTTTGGTGGTCAGTGCCTGTAGTCCCAGCTACTCAGGGGGCTGAGGCAGGAGAATTGATTGAACCTGGGAGGTGGCGGTTGCAGTGAGCCAAGATTGTGCCACTGCACTCCAGCATGGGTGACAAGAATAAAACTCCATCTCAAAAAAACAACGAGAGAGAGAGAGAGAAGTTATAAGCAGACTGGCATCTGAAGAAACCTCAGGAAAAAAAAAATGAAAGTGGTCAGCCTCTCTTGCCCTTTTCAACTGTCTGCTGTAAATCTCTTTCCTCCCTTGCTCATGTTCGGCCTGTGGCAGATGGGCTAGTACCACTCACTTCTATTTAGCTGGAGTTGACAGTGGAATCCAGCCTCTGCTCTCCCTCATTGCAAGTGATTTCACTGAAGGAAGCAGAAGAAATGGGAAGCCATTATGCCTGGGTGATAAGATTCCATGAATCTCATTATAAGGGTCCGCCTCAATTTTTGTTCTTTCATTGTGCAGAGGCCCCACACTCTGTTCAAACTTAAGTACAGAAAAATGCATTCATCTACAGCTATACCACCCTGAATGCGCCCAGTCTCATCTGATCTCGGAAATGCATTTGCACTCTTGCTTTAAATGCCACCAAATGATAACCTGATGATAAGATAAGAGAGAAAGAACCAAGAGAGCTGGTCTGTGGAAAGTGGGAATTGATGTGGATAACTTCTGTAAATCAGCATAGGTTTGATTCTTTTTACAAATAACCAGGAGGAAAGAAACAAGGACGTGGTGACGTCTCTCTATTCACAGTCTCACATTATATTGGTCTTTTAAGCCGTGCAGTCCTTTTCGCCTCTATGTTGTATCAAGGAAAGTAAACGAGGGAAAAGCACTTTCTTTTTTCAAAAAGTAGCTTTCTGAGGCATACTGTTTTTGTTCCACACCATACAATTCAACTATTTTAAGAGCACACTTATACGATTTTTAATACATTTGCAGAGTTGGACAACTATCACCACAATCTAATTTTAGAACATTTCCGCCACCCAAAAAGAGACACTGTATGTACTTTCAGATTCATATCTACAGCTTCAGACACCAATCTACCTTCTGACTCTCTAGTTTTGCATTTTCTGGACATTTCATATAAATGGGACTACATGGTTTAAATAATAAATGTATTAAATATAAATAGGATAAATGTAATCTCTTATGTGTAGTATATCACTTAATTTAATCCTTTTCGGGTTCAACATTTTCATATCATGTACTAATATTTCAATCCCTTTTATTGCCAACCGTACTCAAGTGTCTGGATATACCACATTTTCTTTATCATTCACTAGCCGACAGGCATTTGTGTCATTTCCACCTTCTGAACAACACTGCTATGGACATTCATATGCAAGCCTTCGTGTAGACACACATCTTAATTTCTCTTGGTTGAACATCTAGGAATAAAATTGCTAGATGAGATAAAATATCTACAAATACATACATATAATTAACATTTTGAGAAACTGCCTAGCAATTTTCCAAAGCAGCCGAGCCATTTCACAATCCCAGCAGCAATATATGAGTTCAAATTTCTCCATATCTTTACCAAGAATTGTTATTGTCTGACTTTTAAAATTATAGCCATTCTATTGTCTATGAAGTGGCATCTCATTGTGAGGTAGCCATTCTTAGGATTCTCATGTAATACTTCTAAGATTACTGCTGTTAATGAAGAAGATGAAATTCTTTGATATTTCAATAAAAATATCTGTTTCTTTTCTAGGCACTTAGATTCTCAAAGTAGAATTTTACAAATTTTATCTGGGGATTAATTAAAGTTATCTTGGCAAATAGATTTCAATCATCTCAAAGACATGCATATTAATAGACTGAAATTTTGTTTTTAGTGTTATTGGAAGACGTTAAATTTGTAATTTTTGTTCACCACTGAAACCATAGCTCCTATATATGGGAAATGTTTTAATAAAAATGATGATTTCCTACCACTTCCTACTAAACATGCCCAGAAACCCTTGTGTTATTTGCTTATATCTTATAAAACACTGATTATAGCTGGGCATCGTGGCTCATCCCTGTAATACCAACACTTTGGGAGGCTGAAGTGGGAGGAATGCTTGAGGCCAAGAGTTTGAAACCAGCCTGGACAATGTAGTAAGATCCCAACTCCACACACACACAAAATTAACTGAGCATAGTGGCTCACACCTGTAGTCCCAGCTACTTAGGAGGCTGAGGTGGGAGGGTTGTTTGAACCCAGGAGTGGGAGGTTACAGTGAAGTCCAGCAATTTATATATGTGAAAAACAAGGTTATAAATAAAATATGAGCATAACTTAATTCCATTCAAACACAGAACCGTAAGGTATGAAATGCAGTTAAATAAAAAGAACAACCTTCTCAAGTAAAAACAAGCGTACACACACACACACCACCACCACCACCACCATGACCACCACCCCATCATGTAATGGTTTGGGGAAGAACTATACTCAAACTTGAAAATTAACTCATAAGATGGGTTCTTTGCTTTGTAAAGCAAATGGCACTTATTTTGTTAGATCCCAGGATTTCTCAACCTCTACACTGTTGACATTTTGACTGGATAATTATTTGCTGTAGGGGCTGCGTGTGCATTATAGGATGTTTAGCAGCATTCCTGGTCTCCATCTACTAGACACTGGGAATAACCACCCCCAATCCCACACTGTGACAACCAAAAAAAAAAAAAAAGTCTTCAGACATTGCCAAATGTCCTTCAGGGGTAAAATCACCCCTGTTAAAAACAACTAATATAACCTGAGGGTATATGAACTAGCTGGGAGAAATATAATAAATTAACATTGAAGTACGTACATAAAAATCCCATTGCAATCATAATAGCTTACACACTTAGCTACAATTATTACTCATTTCATAAGGTATCTTTGCCCTTGAACAAAACAGATTTTCTGCCAGCCCCATCCCTATTCTTGGAAGTAATGCTGTTTCTTTGACCCTTGTTCTCTCTTGTAGTTCAAATGCAGCTTTGTTTACCAAAGTCACATTTGGAAAGGCATCCATCTGTAACAAGCAGTCAGGCCTTTTGTTAATGTTTGCTATTTCAAAAGGTTTAGCTTGTCAAATCTTAAAAACTTCTCTGATATCAAAACCCCCCATCATTGTGTGTTAGTTTCATTCATTCCAACATAGTTTCTACTAACAAAGCAATACTTATTTCTTGCAATAAACAGAAGTACACATTTTATTTGCAGGATTTTTGATAAAATGTATCATGAGAAACTGAGGCAAAGACGTTTCAAGAGCTTCTCAAAAGAAACAAGAATTGGAAGAAGCAAACATTTTCCAAAACATCATAAATATTTGTGACTGTTTATACTCCAAGAAACTCTTTTCTTTCTATCCATAACTGATTGATATCCACTTACAAAAAGAAACTCAATGGAATTATTTAAAATATTCAATATAAGTGCTGAAGTATTGCATAGCTTCATAATCACATAGCCAACTACTTACTAAACTCTTAAAAATCTTAAGGTATCTAAAACTCAATCTATACAAAGCTGAATTAATAATGTCTCCCCCTGCAAAAATAAAAAAAAAATTATGTCTCAGTGAATGTATCATTTATTTCTTCTTACACTATCTGAAAACCTAAGGATTATATAGATCCAGTGTGTTTCTCATATTCATTTTTTTTCCATCTCACTGCCATGATCTTAGTGTGGACCTCATATTTTATTTTGTAATATTAAAAGAAATTAATAGTATCCTGTTAGGGGCTTAATTGTGTTTACCCCCAAATTCCTACTTTGAAGCCCCATACTCCTAGTACCTCAGATTGCGACTATATTTGGCATACAGCCTTTAAAGAGGTAATTAAGTTAAAATAAGGTCTTTGAGGTTGGTCCTAATTCACTATGACTGGTATCCTTATAAGGAGATATTAGAACACACAAAGGGACATGTGAGGGCACAGCAAGAAGGGGGGCATGTGTAAGCCAAGGTGAGAAGCCTCAGGAGAAATCAAACCTGCTAACACCTTGCCCTTGAACTTCCTGCCCTCAGAACTGTGAGAAATAAATCTCTGTGTAAGCCACCCAGACTGTGGTATTTCGCTATGACAGCCCCAGCAAACAAACACATGTTGTAACCATTCTCATTGGTACTCGTTTGCCTCCCTCTACTTTTCCCTCCACAGCACAATAGTGAATTTGTTTTCTCTGTCTAAGCTTCGTACCCAGCAGCTCCACATCCAAGCCTAAAACCCTTCAAAGATTCCCAAGTTCTTAGAACAGTGATGTCAAGTTTCATCAGATATACAAACATCAACAGATTGGTAGTGGTGCCAAAATATCCATGCTCAGAGGATTCAGAGAACACAATTGCACTTGGCAAGAAGAATGCCATAATAATTGACATGTGGACCATGTGTGTGGATGAAGAATGTGATTGCACACTTTCTCCCATTGCAAGTTCCAGCTAGGGGCTAAAATACCTCCTTAGCTTAGCACACCAACAACTCCACCGTCTGACCTTCTGAACTTCTAACACTCTTCTCAAGCTATCAGTTCTTATACATTACACTCTTACCCTAGTCACAGGTCTCTAGAATGTTATGTAATTCCGTGGCTCCACAGTTCAGCTTCTGTTTCATTTCCTGATGGGAATACCTTCTCTACATTACTCACCTTTTGTATATCTACTTGTATTTCTAACCCCAATTATGCAATATTTTAATAAAAAATGTTTAATCATTTCCAGCATGGAAAACCACTCTCACATTTTTGCTTCTCTGTACTTCATCTACCCCAGCCCCAGAAACACTTTATTGTACTTTGTTTTTGCACGGCTACCTTTACCACTAGACAGTGGCCTTTTTAAGATCAGAGATCATGTTTTATTTATCTCTATATTCTCATGTCCACACACGATGTGTATAAAAAAAGTAATATAAATGAAAGAATGCATGAATAAATGAACATATAGCTTTGGCCTAAGTGAGTGAAAGTATTTCTGGTAAATATCTGGGATCTCCCAAAAATTATTGTGATACTCATTCAGAAGGGTCTTCACACTTATGAAGTGCAAGAAAAGCTCTATAGATAAGTGGGTTTAGTATACAGCTAGAAGACAGGACATATCCAAATTAGGACTGCCATCCTTTGGGGAAGATATACTCAAACATGGTTGTATTTTTTTTTATTGTAACGAGATGGACATTTCAGAACTTCAAGAAAAAAGTGACTAATCAAATTGATTTTTGTTAGTCCTTCCTGACAGCTTTCTGCTGAAAGAGAATTTCTTCTAGCAATCAAATAAAGTGGGAAACGTAGGCTGACATTCCTTACTTTGACTCTGTGTATGAACAAGGAAGGGGCTAGTTTTAAGACTAACTTTCTGGCATAACAAGGAGGCTGCTTCAAAAGGAGGAGACATCCTAAATCATTGTATTACCTCTTCTGGGGTATGAACTGCCACATGCAGCAACAATATTATTACCTCATTTGGGGATCTGGCAAAAAAAAAATATTTTTTTGAAAAATGAGAATTTTCATGGAAATTTCACAAACATGACATTTTCTTTTCTCTTGTTATTTTATATATAATTTATCTTCTTGGAAAGAGGCTTACACATCTTACCAAAGTTGCTTAATACTCAGCTTATTATTTTTATATTCTTAAGAAAAATGAAAAGAGAGATTATTACACTGTGATGTTAAAAGCCTTCCCTGGGCAAACAAATCCTCAACTTTCTTCAAGTTTCACTTCGTATATACACACCGAAAGCAGCTACATAAGGTAATAGGGATAATGCTTTGCTATAAAGCTATGTGTTTCCATTGCCTTCACTCCTATCTTTCTCCTTCCCATTCAAGTGGCAATGTTAATGGAATATAAGTATTGTCCTCTAAGAGAGGACAGACACCACCCAGGACCAAAAACCAAGTTCAGTTCCTAAATATATTTATTAAAACCATAGCAGATAAAGTGTGAAGTGTACATACTTCATTCAGATGGGCAATCGCTGGGGTTTACTGAGAGAAAAGGAGGACTAATGGTTTCTCAGAGTTTCCAGAGATGCTATTAAATATCGGTAACCAAGCTTAGTATACTGAGCAGAGTGTGCACCAGAAACTGTAGACAAGAGTGCACAGTGAACGGAGAACTTATCTCCCCCTATCGCAAAAGATTAAAGGTGTTCAACCAGCAGACTTTGAAAGAAAATTTTGGTGGGGAGGCTGAAATAAAGCAACTCGTGCTTGTCTTAGGAGCCACAAATAACTGCTTACCCAAACTTTTCTTAGACCCATAAATCAAAGACGGCCGAATGAGAGAGAAATTGAATGTGGGTATGAGACATTCCAGAACAGTGGAGTTACTACTGTGTTCCCCAAAGCTTATCCCAGGCAGAATTCATACCTCCAAGCAAATCCCTGAGATGTGCACGGTGCTGGAGGCAACCAAATGTACAGGAAGCAACTTGGTAATGACTGTAGCAAGTGTTCCAGCAGATTGATTCTCTTGAAGAAAGGAAACTTCAGGGATGCACCGGACAGTAGCTGAGAATCCTAACCCTCCAAAGGGCTGATAAGGGGCTCCGAGGACGATCAACCAGGAAAGTCCTGGGTTTGAACAACAAAATGCAGAGCACATGGTCCTCACAGCCAGACCCACAGCAGAGTCCGGGCAGATCAAGCCATCCTGCCCTGGAAGCTACTGAGGTCAGCGGAAACCCAAGAAGCAACCAGATGCTACTCCTTCAATGCCTTGTGGGGAAACTTATCATGTCTTGGGAGAAAATAAACCCACTGAAATGGAGGAGCAAGTTTTTAATTAACTGAATATTTACACAAAAGAGACAGGGGTTTAAAACTGAACAGATAGTGGAAAGAGTTTTTCAACAAGAGTGAACATGTTGACTTGACAGCAAATATAGACTAGTAAAGAAAATTGCCTTTTTGCACATCTAGGTTGATACTATAAAATTTAAGCAATTATAATATAAAATTCTATACACATATGGGCAGTGAGAAGAAGCCTTATGGTCTGAAACAATTTTCACAATATATGTCCTAATAGAAGGTCTTCTAGAATCCACGATGACCAACAAAAGCCACTGAAGGATCCGACTTCCTGACTGAAGGTACACCTAATTTTTGTTTCTCCTATCCCTCTGCTCACAGATCCATTTGTGCTATTAGGCCTGAAAGTAATCTGGAAACCTAATCAAAATCCATCATTGCGCTCAGCACTCTGAACATTGAGATAAACAAGGAAACAACAATGTTTTCAAGGACCTCAAAAATTGCCAGCAGCTACACACCCACCAGAATGATACAAAGGCAAAGAAGGGGCATATGAATCTGGTGAGATACAAAAAAACTGGAACCTTTGGAAATAACCACCACTCTGGATATCTGTTTGTCAATGTTTATTCAAGACGAACTCATCTATACCCTTTGACTCAGCAATTCCACTCCAAAGTATGTACCCAACCAAAACAGGTATGTATGTTTCTTCAAATGATTCATACATGAGTGTTCAAAATAACATTACTAATAGTAGTGAAAAACAGCCTAAGTTCAAAAAGGGCTAAACTACGTAATTGCATAATGAAACAACATTCAACAGTAAGGATGAATGAATTAAGCTGAAATATAACAGTTATGAGTGGATCTTATAAACAGGATGTTGAGTCTGGGATGCCAGAATTAAATGAGTACAATTACAGCATAATTCCATATTTCCAAACCGCACAAAAGGCAAAACAAATCTAGAAGACAGGAGAGTGACTAGAGGCTGAAAGGGGGCGTGAGTGAGGCATATGGGTTTTATTTCTTGATCTTAGGGCTTTTACTCAGATGTGTGTTCAACTCAGTGAGTTGTTGTACATTTATGATAGGCATATTTTTCAGTTTGTATCATATAATGCTTTATACTGTATTACATATTTCATTATATTAACATATATTTTATTACATTCCAGTGAAAAGTTTATAAAAATTAAAATTCCAAAACAAATATAAATTAGTATAGGATCCCAGGTCTATTTTAATCACTTACGAATGCAGAAACTGAGTTTGCTTCTCCCTGATATTTCCAAAGCTTCCAACTGAAACTGTCAAAGTTCTCTACAGCCAACCGCATGAATATACAAAGGTTCCTGGAAGCAAAAATAGGTAGGAAATGTCAGAATACTCATATTGCGCTTCCTACCTTCCCGTTTTACTGAAAAGAACTTTGAGAATCCCAGACTGAATTTTTCCCTTTCCATCTCACAAGCTCTAAAATCATAGCCTTAAAAAGCATCATTTCAGAGAGAGACAGGAGTGCCAGCAGGTGCCATTTCTAATTCCTCCTGGCTACCGTCTGCATAGAGTGCTGAAGGATAAAAGCCGTGATGACAGCATTCTTACCACAATTTCATATTCATGGAATTTGTTGTTACTTAACTTTTCACAAATCATTAGGCTGAAGTACCTCTCCATTTTTTTCCCCAAATAGTGCCATTTGACCTGGTATTCAGCTTAATACATCCTCTGCTTTTGAATAGATTTCCTTACAAGTGGCAATCTCTAATAGGGTCATGTCAAGAGGCAACCTGACTGCATACTACCTATCACAGGCTAACATGATGAAGATAATTTCAAATGGCATTCGATAAAAAAAATCTGAATTTATTTGTGAGGTTGGGGGCTTTCTCATGTTCAGATGAGGCTCATTGCAACTCAACTCCGATATTTTCAACTGAGATTTCAGAGGATGGAATTTTTTTTAACTGTGCACTTACTCCATGGTCCACATTGCTTTTCAGATCGAATAGTTGATTGTGCTTTTTGAATACTGAATGCAAATTTCTTTTCTTCATCCAAAGAACACAATAGACCACTTGTCATTTAATCATCGATGTGGATGATCTCTGCATATGTGAGATAAATTACATGCTAAACCATGAAGATCAAAACATGTGTCTTGGTGGAAAACAATACCATCCCTGGATTGCTGTAAAAATATGTGCTCATATTTTGTTACTGCATACCTCCTTTTTTCAGATAGAACTGCTTGTGTAAGAAATTAGTTGCAGAAGGGTTTTGGGGGGACTGGGATGGAATTGCTTGCCTTTTCCAATCTTTTCAAAGTTAAAAAGGATTTTGGGTAGAATCCAGAATTACTTGGAAATATGCTGAAATAAACAAGTAATGATGCTATGTTTGAAGTAAGGGCAATGATGGCAAATATTTGCCTTCCCTGAATACAATGAAGTTCAACCACACACCAGTTATGTTTTAAGAAATTCATGATCCTAAGTAGATTAGACAAAAACAAAAATGATGTAAAATTGAAATTAGGTTATTATTCTGGAATCAGGCATTTTACAGATCAAGATCCCCTGAGAAATGTGAGTCATTCTGAACTAAGCAGAATAAGATCATTAAGGTACTGGGTTTAGTCTGTTTGTATCTTTACTCTTAAGTGACCTAGCACTGAGTCAGGCTAAGAAGCCTTGCTAGAACTCAGGACAAGAATTCAGATTTTCAGTGGTCTTGCTTCTATAACATCAATTTTCCTTTTAAACATTTATTCTTTCATAATGGATGTACATATTTTCAGGGTGTGTGATAATTTAACACATTTATATAATGCATAAAGATCAAATCAGGTTTAATTGAGAAATTCATCATCTTAAATATTTGTCTTTTCTTTATATGAGAAACATTCAGGTATTCCCCTTTAGTTATTTAGAAATGTACAATAAATTCCTGTAAACTATAGTCACCCTTCCCAGTATAGGAAGAAAGGATAGTGATATCAAACAGCCTCAGTCCCATTTTAACCTCTACTGGGTTCCTACCACAGTTTTTATGTTCACTGAATATTCTGCCAAATGTTGACTGTGTTTTCTTGTGAGCTAAGCCATGTGCAGCTAAGATATGGTTCATCTCACCTTTAGACTTTATTCTTCAGACATTCATACATATTTGTTTTCCTAGTTCTTTTTATTATAAAAGATATCAAATGGAAATGTTAAAAGTTGAGTAATTGGGGAAGAAGATGTGAAATTTTTTTCCTCCATTTTCAACAAACAAAACATTTACCATCATTTTGATTCCTGCCTTATTCCTTTTCATATGCATGTATAATTTTATATTATAGTAATTATATAAATTATATACAATTGTATCCAATATGCAAATATGTATTTAAGGGAATTTCTAGACTGTGCAAAAATGTGGAAACTTAACACCGAAATCTCAACAGTGACCCCTAAATTTTGTAGGCTTGGTATGATAATATACTGGAACCCTTATTCTTTAGTGAACCTATGATCATTGGCTGTCATGTCTTGGTACAAAACATCTCCATGGCCCTTTCCCCCTTAGCTGAATTCAAGAAGCAGATAGAAATTTGAAGAAAGCAGTTTCAAAAGGCACAGCCTGGCTAAAAAAAAAAAAAAAAATAGGTGCTAGACAGCTTTTCCCTCAGTTTGCCCTGCCAATTTTTCTTCTTTACACATAGAGGAATAATACTGGACCAGGAATATTCAATTTTCCCCTCTGGGGAATTTATTTATCCCTGAGCTCTGAGCATATACTGCTCTGGAATGCCTACTTTGCTGTAACTGATTTCCTCCCTCTACCTAACCTACTGTATTAGCCAGTTTTGCATCACTAACGAAGATATACCTGAGGCTGGGTAATTTATAAAGAAAAGAGTTTTGGGGCTGGGCGCGGTGGCTCAAGCCTGTAATCCCAGCACTTTGGGAGGCCGAGGCGGGCGGATCACGAGGTTGAGAGATCGAGACCATCCTGGTCAACATGATGAAACCCCGTCTCTACTAAAAAAATACAAATAATTAGCTGGGCATGGTGGCGCGTGCCTGTAATCCCAGCTACTCAGGAGGCTGAGGCAGGAGAATTGCCTGAACCCAGGAGGCGGAGGTTGCGGTGAGCCGAGATCGCGCCATTGCACTCCAACCTGGGTAACAAGAGCGAAACTCCGTCTCAAAAAAAAAAAAAAAAAAAAAAAAAAGAAAAGAGTTTTATTTGGTTCATGGTTTTGTAGGCTGTACAAGAAGCATGGTGCCAGCATTTGCTTCTGGCCAGGACCTGAGGAAGCTTTAAATCATGGTGGAAAGGGAAACGGGAATAGGGAGGAAGCAAGAAAGGGGAGGAGGTGACAAGCTCTTTATTTATTTTATTTTTATTTTAGGTTTTTAAAAAATTTGAGACAGAGTCTTGCTCTGTCACCCAGGCTGGAGTGCAGTAGCACCATCTCAGCTCACCACAACCTCCGCCTCCCAGGTTCAAGTGATTCTCATGCCTCAGCCTCCTGAGTAGCTGGGACTACAGGCGTACATCACCATACCTGGCTAATGTTTTGTATTTTCAGTAGAGATGGGGTTTCACGTGTTGGCCAGGCTGGTTTCTAACTCCTGACCTCAGGTAATCTGCCCGCCTCTGCCTTCCAAAGTGTTGAGATGACAAGCATCATGCCTGGCCTCAAGCTCATTTAAACAACAAGCTCTCCCATGAATTTATAGAGTAACAATGCACTCATTACTGTATGGAGCACTAAGGGATTCATGAGGGATCAGCCCCCATGACTCAAACACCTCCCACTGGGCCCCGCCTCCCACATTAGGGGTCAAATTTCAACAAGAGATTTGGAAGAGATAAATATTCATAACATATTACTACTTTTAATTTTTTTCCCTGCAAAGCCCATATATCACACAAATAAAAAATTGTGAGGGTTCAATAGGGAAGGAATGAAGGAACAAGGAGGCCAGGGCAAGAATCAATGCTGAGAAAGTCCAGCCTGGAAATTTTTGAGTCTTGAGAAAAACTTAATGTTCAATAAAATTACCCCCATTTCTTTAACTAGGCTTGTGTTAATGGAAAGGGAGTTTATTTCCTTCAATAACTGGACTGAGCCAGCAGCTCATTTCTAGCTTGTGTTTTTTAATTGAAAATTATTATTAGTATCACTTGATTTACTTTTACTGTTCATAACCAATGTCGTGAGAAAGCTCAGATTTGAACAGTTAATGGAAATAATTAGAAAATGACTTCAGATTTTTTTTTAAGTTGCTTGCACCCTATTAAGCAAGTACTGATATTGTGAAATATTGGAGTCTATCACTGTTGTTTGTTTAATAGACCATGCCTCCATTTTGTTTTACTGTTTATGCAAAACATTTTGACTTTCAGAGAGAAGAGATTTTCACAAATGCTATTTAAAATGCTTTGTAAGGAGAGTTTCTTTGGAGCTGCCAAACCAAAAGTTTGATTTGGAGGGTCAGTTAAGTATGCCTGGAAGAAACTGAAATAAGTGTTGCCATGACTCCAAGCATGGAAATGGTCTCTAGAGGAAAATGCCTTAAGAAGATGAATTTTAAAATAATTAAGCCAGTTGCGTAATGGAAATAAAGAAAATTTGCCCAGGGTCAAAATATCTTTTTTTTTTTTTTCGAAAATAATATGTCATGTGTCAAATAACTAACTCTAAGCCTCAACCTTATTTTTAACATATTCCTTATGTTAAGGATGTTTCCTTGGCACAAATGGCTTTCAAGTTCTGAGATGTGTGGGATCCAGTGCTTTGTTAGAATGGTGGTCTTGTAATATATAGATATCATGTGATTTTCACTGTTCCACGTAGAAGGAAATATTACGATACCTCTTGCAGGGTGTCCATCAGTCAATAATCCCTGGACATACTAGACATTTCCCTTCTAAGTATCCATCTTAATATTCGAACATTGTTTAACAAATTTCACAATACATTGTTCCTTAGATTACTCTTGTCTAAGTGTAAATACATGCCTACAAATATCCATTCATTATTTGCATATATTTTTATATGATGTCTATTTTAGTGTAAATACCATGTGAAAGCTCAAAGCACTTGGAAATTTTCTCACTAAATGTCTCCATATATCTTTTGTAAAGCCAAGAAGTAAATATCATGGCTGAGATGATGAAATCTTGAGGTCAATTAATTGTTCCCAGATCTCCCAGCAAAATCATGATGGAATTGACTTTGCCTCAAACCTCAGTTTTCTTTTGCCAGTCCTTGTGTTACCACTGGGGAGCTGCAATAGAACCCTGGGTATTTAATTGGTGGGGAGCATTTCTCCTACATACTAACCAGCAGTGCCCACAATGCTCATCCCATTCTCATGCTTACAATGAAGTAAGAACTGACAGTATTATCATCCTATCAACACAAAAGGATCAAGAATTTTTTTTCATATTTTAGCCCACTGAATCACCAAAAAACTCTATAGCAGAAATTATGATCTCCTTCTTATAAGTGAGCTAACTGAGGCTGAAGTGTAGAATAATCTGATGTGATTAAAAATCACTGGGCAAGAATTCAAATATTTATTTGCCTAATTCAAAACCTGTGCTCCCTCACCAGGCTATGGAAAGAAGTTTATTATCTTCCCTTTGCCAAAGAAGTGTTTATAACACTCGCAGAATAACTCACGGAGGATCTCATACCATATGGAAATTTCCCAGCAAGTTGATTCCACATTTGCTTCCATGGCTTCAAGCTTTATGACATATTCGTTCTCATTAGGGAGAAAGAGTTCTCTGTAGGTTGGTGTGGGGGATTTGTGGGTTCTACTTACAGAACTTATATTCTTCCTTTTCTAAATGTTCTAAACAATTAATAACAGGATTAAGATATAACATCATCTTCATCATCTGTTGCTTACATTGCCAGTGGCATATCCATTATCTATTCTCTTCATTCTTCCTAACAGAACCCCAGTTTTATTCAGTTATCTGTGTCTCCTTTGCTACTAAAAGCTATAGTTTCTACATCAACTAGTATTATGGTCCTCCACTAAGACTTCAGTGCTGTGCAACTATTGAAACTAAAGCCGCTTTTCCACATCGACTTCCACTCAGTATGTTGTTAAGGTGGACTTGTGGCCCTTTTAAGCTTCAGATAAGGCTCCAAACGCCTCTTGGGGCTAAGTGCTAGTTGAGAGCCAAACAGAAATGGTTCTCTATGCTACATTCAGGATTTGTGATTATTAGTTGCAATCAAGGATTCAGGAGAAAAGGCCAGGGCACAACATGGTCAGGATGGGAACTTCTTGATACAGGAGAGGGAACATTATCCCTGGGATCGAGAGAACAGGAGGTGCCTTTGAAAAAAATCACTGGGGTTTGCTAATACTGAAAGCAGAAGAACTATATAGTGTAACTGAAAAATGTTGTGAAATTAGGCGTCAAACGACCTGAGGCAGAGTCCCAGGTATGCCAATTACTGGCTGTGCAACTTGGGTAGATGACATATTAAAATTATCAATATTCAGCAGGATCATGAGAGAACGTAGACGGTCAATCATCTTCCATTCAAGTTCTGATTCATCTGTGTCCCTTTTATCTCCCATTTTGACATCAGTGACCTTGTGCTTATGTTAATCCTAAGTGTCATCTGGACCAGGGCTTCCCTAGATTTATGAGCCATCACCCCCTAGCCGTCCCTGAGCCTGGCAAGTTAGACATGGCAAAAACAACCCCACATACACCATTCACGTTCTGTTTTAGTTTATAAAATGCATTCACATACATTCTCATTTGGTCAACATAATAATCCCATTGAACTAGTAGTATTAAGACTTTCATTTTACAGATGATGATAATGAGACTTAGAACATAGAAGCAATTTTCCCTAAGCCACTAGGCTAGGAAATGCCAGAACAGGAATAAAAAAACTAGGCTGCTTGACAAAAATCCTGTGTTCTTCATGGTAGCTTAGAAATGAAGAGAAACATTATGGAAGCAGGTTCTGTAGTAGATGCTACCGCTGCCCCGCTTTGATTCGCTGTACCTGGCTGGCATCCCCACTCTCTCTGCTTCTGTGAGGGTTGGCTTCAACAGCTCAAAAACGTGTCCAGGTAACAGGCCTCCACAAAAGTGAGCTATGTCCCACCAGAACATACCTGTGAGGGTTCTCCTTCAGGGGCAGTCAACACCCCATGAGATAGATTTGGGGGTACAAATTCCTGCCCCATGCCTTAAGGTGGGACTACTCTGTGCGGTTACTTACCTTTCAGAGCTCCTTGTAGGATCAGACTGAGGCCAGACTTTAACTGAGCTTCAATTGAATCATTGGCTAGTTGATTCCATTACTCCCTTGCTTGGCTCACTCCCTCAGAGGTCTCTCCTGAAAGCATGCCTTCATAAACCAGCTGCACAAGTAAGGCATCTGGGATCTGCTTCAAGAGAATCTTACCTAAAGCAAGAATGGGCTCTGACTTCAGGATACCTACAATTATATCCTGGTTCCATTACTTATCAACTATATGACCTGGAGAAAATTATATACCTGCTCTAAGCCTCAATGTCCTCATTTGAGATATACAGATTATAGTAGGATCCCCCTTACAAGATTATTGAAAATCCAAACTGTGGTTATCAATGGAAAAAGCTTCTCTCAGTGTTTGGCAAGTAGGAAGTACATAATAAGTGTTTTAAAATATTTTTATGATTATCATCATTACTATAATTCCCAAGGCACTGTAACTCCCAAGCCACAACCCCTGCTAGTCCTCTGGAGACACAATTTCTCCAGCTCAACTCAACCAGGCTGCTGGTGGCTGAGAATAAATATACAGAAGAGCTGCATTTGTAGAGATGGCAGCTGGGAGATTGTGATAGAATGGGGATAAACAGAATTTGAATAAATAGAATCAGAAAGTCTGGATGTTTCTGGATGTTTTCTGCTGATTCAAACAAATTTTGTAGACGTTTATGGAGTTCCAGGTGCCAGGAACTGTGGTAGGTTCCAGATATCCAAGAAGGAAATATATTTTATTCTTTGTAAGAAGGGTTCATTTTGTGATGTAATAGTAACCCCTTCAAGTATTGGATGCATGAATGTATAAATGTTGGCTATTAAATTATGACACCCTGGAAATTCTCAAATAAGTTTCTAGGAGGTGAAATAAATAGGCTTGGGGATAAATCTAGTTGTAATATAATTAAGTTAGTTATATAAGCTTTTAATGGACTATATTTTTGTAAGTATGAATACTTGTAAAATTTTTGCTTTTAGCAAATTAGGTATCATTTGAATACACTGGCTGATGCTTAATAAGAATTAGAACTATATTTTGCTTGTTATATAAGTAAATATCTTGTTACATGCTTGTTTAATGCTTGCGAAAACCATTCCAAACAATCTCTTTAGAGTGAGAGTCTAATTACACATTTATCATTAAAATTACAGTGAGCTAATTGCCTTGGAGATATCTTTATCTCTCTTGCAGCTTGCTTAATCCTAATGCATGTTTTCAATAATTATTTGTTATTTAATTAACTAATTAACAAACAATACCTGTCCTATGGAAAATCCTAAATTAAACACTTGAGACTTTTTAATTGAATGCTCAATAACCCAATATAGCTCTTAATATTAGACCTTTTAAATATTGCAAGGATTCTATTGAATCACATATTAGTTTGCTCCTGTTACCTTTAGGGCTTAATTGGTAAAAACAAAAAGGGGCAGTTGATAATACATAAGGGGTAGCCAGCACAGCAAGGCTCTCATAAAATAGAAAATATCCATTAATGGCTGCCAAGCAACAAAGTGGGCCAGTCATTCTGGCCAGCAACAAAGGCAGGTCATTCATTTAGAATACTAATGTCGTTGCCCCCATGACATTAAAAAGCACAGTTTGAAAGATAAACACAAATATGCACAAAAGTCCATAGTCTGTGATACAAAGCAGACACTTGTGCTCTCCTGTCCCCACACTGTATTCTGTGCTGCTTTGAGCATATCTGGAGAATGGTATTTCCTCCTGTGGGAATAGCATCTGTAGATGGACTCAAGAGTATTCCTTTGTATCATATCCCCTCAGATTGTCTGATTGTTTTCCAAGTCTCCAGTCTAGCCCCCTCCATTTCAACTTTCAAAATGCTGCTAGTAAAAATTTCTGAAGGCTGGGTACAGTGGCTCATGCTTGTAATCCAGCACTTTGGGAGGACGAGGTGGGCGGATCATGAGGTCAAGAGTTTGAGACCAGCCTGACCAACATGGTGAAACCCTGTCTCTACTAAAAATACAAAAATTATCCTGGCATGGTGGCATGTACCTGTAATCCCAGCTACTCAGGAGGCTGAGGCAGCAGACTTGTTTGAACCCTGAAGGCGGAGGTTGCAATGAGCCAAGATCATGCCATTGCACTGCCTGGGAGACAAAGAAGCAAGACTCTGTCTCAAAAAAAAAGACAGACAGATAGAGAGAGAGAGAGAGAGAGAGAGAAAGAGAAAGAAAGAGAAAAAGAGGAAGCAAGAAAGGAAGGAAGGAGGGAGGGAGGGAAGGGAGGGAAGGGAGGGAAGGGAAGGAAGGAAGGAGGGAAGGAGGGAGGGAGGGAGAGGAAGGAAGGAAGGAAGGAAGGAAGGAAGGAAGGAAGGAAGGAAGGAAGGAGGGAGGGAAGGAAGGAAAAGAATTTTTTCCTATCACTTTCTATGGCTTGCTTTCTAACCTCTTTGGTGTTTGCAGCTTTCCATATTCTGAGCTTCGGTTTCCTAATGACTTCCTGATGTCTCCAGCCATTTCTCCCTGTACCTTTTGTTCCATTAGTGTCATTACCTTAAGTTTTCATGCTCATTTATTTTGTACATTATGTGCTCCTCTCTCTAGCTGTCCTACTCTTTTTTCAAGGGCATATTCTTCAAAGAATTATCTGCTCTTGAATCCTGGAGTCAGATGTACAGCCATCATTTTCTGTTCCCTATATTATCTCCATTATATAATGCATACTCAATTGTATTATGATTTTTCATGTCTATCTCCCTAGACTATGGATATTAGAATTTACTTTCTCCTGTCTTCTGTTTTTATGTACGTAAAATGGGTGGAATAATTGTACTTCACTGATAAGATGATTGTGAGACTTATATGGCATACTGCACATAAAATGCTAATAACAATGCCTGACATATGGGAAATCCTAAATCATCACGAGTTTATTTTAATGTTATTGTATATACTTAATATTGCATTTCTTGTGTCCAATACAGTTACACATATGTACTCAGTAATGTTACTAAATGGCTGGCTGCATGAGTGATTGCATGAATAAATAACTGTATGAATAGCTTGAAGCAGAAAGAGAAAGGCTTCAGGGTAATATAGAACATTTAATGTATTTATAAAATTATGTTCCACAGCAGAGGGATCAGAATGTTTCCATGAGACTCTAGAGGGAGATCGATGAGCATAAAGTAAATCAGTACAGAAAAGGAGGTTGGTTCAATAGTAAAATTTCCTAAAAATTGGTATATATTTTAAATAAAATGGGCTTTCTGAGTTCCCATTATTTCATGTGTTCAAGCAGAAATCGAACAACACAATTGTTAGGGTACTATAGAGTTTTAGGGCTGGATTATGTAACATGAAATGCTCTTATATCTTTAATGAGTGTGTGACTCTATTTCGAGTTTCTAGATACCCCATATATTTCACAGTAGTGCATATTTTCACTGTTCAATTAGATCTAGCATTTTTCATCTATCCTCTCCACTGTTCAATGTTTAAACATATTAAAACATTGCTAACATGCCAAAGAACCTCTTTTTAAATTTGCTCAGTGACTCATTTCAATGAGTAATAGCTACAGTGACACTAGACTTATGCTTTTCTTGCATTGTCTGTAGTTAAAAAGTTCTTGGAAAGAGTCTGAGCTTCTTGACTTTTTGTCAAGCAAGCAACAGAAATGACGCATTCCAAGACATTGCCTTTGGGCCCATCTTTTCCCTTGCAAAACAGTTTCAATATCTGTTTTTAAGTTTTAATATTGAAGTTTGCATTACTGGGCAATTTTTGATATTGCAGTTTGCATTATTGGGCATTTTTTTCCTAGCAAGTGAAATTCAAAATCTCCCAGGTTTGGTACAGCAATAATTTGAAGGAACTGCTCTATCTTTATGCTGGATTATTGACTAATAGGTTAGAAAACATTATCAGTTGAAAATGTCATGCTTGGAAAGTAATGTACAGAGTAAGTTTAGTAAAGTGAAAATCATCTACCCCACCTTGAAAGCTGTAGGGGAGATAGAATTCTGAGAAAGGCTGTTCATATAAGGCTTTTTCCAGGCAGAACCATGTCCTAATCTGACTTTCTCTACTTTGTATTACTTATCACTGTCTACAAGATACATGCTAAAGTCATCACCGCTTAAAAGAAGCAGTAGTTTCCCTCCCTCCCAATAGCTCAACACTTATTTATAAAAATAAGAGCTCCAAAGACAGTCTGAACTTATTTCAAATTAATATTATACAGCAAAGTTTTACAGCAACTCTTCATAATTTACCTGTCAGAGATTGTGAAAGACATCATTATAATTCCAATCAAAGAATTTTCTTTTGCTTGTGTGTAGAATGATTTCTTCTACTTTCAATAATGTTTTTGTTAAATCACACGGGGTGAGAAATAATAATAGGATATCGCTTAATTGAATATGTCATCATGACAGGAGGTACAATACTCCATTTTAAACACAACAGTTTCTTGCTGGCTACCAAGTTGGATTGATTGCCCTCATTATGTACATAGTCTGCATTTCCCTTTGCCTGCTCCACCCTCTCCAGCGCCCAGCTCCACCGAGCTGTTGAAATCCTGTATTTCAAATTAGCTGTGAACTTGCTCTTCTTAAGCCTTGCTGCATTTGCATTGTGTGGGTACTATTTCAAATGCTGAGAGATTGGACAAAGTTCTGAACACTTACATTGAAAGCTATTTTTTAAATAATTTAGCATAAGAATCACAGCCTTTTCACCAAGGTAGCAATTAAGTAATCACTGCTACTGGCCCTATAAAAATTGATTAGGGCTGTTTTTATCAGCCATATCTTCTCAACTGTACAATCAATCTGACACCCAAGTCAGAAATCACACAGGGAAAACTAATACCAGGAAAAGAGAGAAAAGGTTATTAAATAAAACTTGTATTCCACTAATATTAACACTGCAGAAAATGACCAGGCAGTTGATGTTTCAGGTACCCATATAATTATAATCGCTGAAAACATTTTTCCAATCAAACATATTTTTCCTATTCTACTGAGAAAAATAAACCAACTTATACTTCAGAGATATCTCTTATTTAAGGACAGCGAAGTTGGGAAGATCTTTCCTTGCCTGTTTAAAAAAATCCTTAATTTACTTATGAGTAATATTTATACATAGAGCCCTTCTGACATGTCACATCTCCCATCTCCCAATTCTCTGTCCTTCCTTCTCTTGCATGAATGTCTCCATCCTATGATATTGTAACCAGTGGTGGAACTCAGGGGAGGCTTGGCTCCCCCGATGGGATGTGCCTGAGGTTTTTGGGCTCTGGGCTCACCCAAGAATGGGGAGAGGGCGCTGGAGACGCTGTAAGCTCATTCAAGTAAATATCGGACCCAAAGAGTTTTGCAGAAAATGATTTGTTAGGCAGAGAGAGAGAAGAGAGAGAGAGAGAGAGAGAGAGAGAGAGAGAGAGAGAGAGAGAGAGAGAGAGAGCGCTCCCATGCTGTCGTGGGAGAGGATCCAGAGATGGAGTCCGCACAGGTACTCCATCAGTGGAGTTTTAACTATGCAGTTATTCCTGCCCCATTCATGTTCTTGTCCAATGAGAGGAGTTCTTTCAGACTTCCTCTGGAGTGATTTATTTTTGACTCTGGTATTGAATTGGCTGCTTGGCCCACAATAGAGCCCCTCTTTCCAGGGCTTTTGGCAGTCTAGTTAAACAAAGGAGCACACCTGAAATTTCACCTAGCCCCTTGCGGGGAAGTTAGGCAAAAAACTCTAGGTTCCTGGATGGGGAGGTAGATGGCATGGCGCTGGAAAGTTCTTGCCTTTGAAACCACACCCCTTGTGGACCTGGGAGGAGAAGTTAACATAGTCCCTCAATGTAACAAACTTCCACTGCAAAACCTGCTGATTATCTTGGCAGGTGTCTTGCTCTTCATAGTCCATGACTGCAACTCTCAATTTTTTAAACTAAGTTCTGTGGCTTGCAGGCAGCAGTCAGCAAAGAACATCAGCTGAGGCAGGCCTTGAACTTGGTCCTCATGCTTGGGTAACCTGAAGACCGTAGCTCCAACTCTGGCCTGACATTTACAAACAATCTCTTTGCAGTGCTGGTGCAGTTATGGGGAGGGCTGGGTTCTAGCTGCAGAGCATTTAGGATTGTTAATGGCTTGCATTTTGCCACTGAAAATATTAGACTATCCCACTTTGCTTGAGAACACTTTTAAGGATAGCAGCTATTACTTGGCTGGACAGCAATCATTTGTCTAGAATCATTGTAGCTGTTTTATTTCTGTTGTATATTCTAATCCTTAGTACAACCTTGCAAAGTACATATTGTTAACCTCTTTTTAGATTGGGAAACTGAGACTGAGAAATGAAAGATTATTTTCCCAAATACCCTAAAACAGGAGGATGTGACTGCTAATCTACAACAGTACAACTCAGTGCTTCTCAAAATACGATGAGCATAAGAATCACCTGGAGATTTTGTTGAAATGCAGATATTAGATATGGTGAACTCCAAGTTTCTCTTCAAAGAATCAGTATGTCAGTATGCTCAGCTCTCTTATTCTTTAATTCTCCATTTTAAAGTTTAACTTCCTTGTAGTTTCAGTAAACAACCTTTTCCACCCTTTCTAATCAGTGGTTCACATCTGTTGAGCAGGTCCCCTGCTCTGTTCTGACCCATCTCAGTCACCGGCTCTGGTCACCTGCCCTGGTCACTTGCTTTGACCTTAGCCACCCCTTGTCACCTGATCTGAACCTGTCCTGTAACTGTCCTTCCCACCAAACTATCCACCCCACCACTCTTTTTCCTACTGGCTTTCTTTAAAACAGCCAGTAGGAATTAGCTTAGACTGTGTGGTCTAACCCTAGCCAACAGGGGAATGACACAACAGTAGGGGCTACCTTGTCAGGAATAAGAATCCCTTCCCCTCCCTTGTCCAGGTGTACACTTGCCATTACTCCATCTGTGAGCTGCACCCTTCTATAGAAGTAAATTGCCTTGCTGAGGAAATTTACATTCAAGTGCTACTTCTTTTGCGGCACCGAAAATTTACACATAACACAGATTTTGAAGGTCTGGATTGAGGCCTGAGATTTTGCATTCCCCAATGATGTCTTGCTGCTGGTCCCTAGACCACACTTTGCTTAGCAAGGGTATAGGTTAGCTTTTTTAATAAAGGGAAACCTCTAGTGATGAATACCAAAAAAACTGTGAAGGGATGCCATGTCTTGGCCCAGTGGGCATATAAAATCTTGAATCTCTGATGCCAAACAAGGTACAGGTGGGTTGTGCTGGGAATCATGCCAGCCTCCCTGTCCAACAGACATTTCACTCTCTGCCAGAAGTCCCTTGGCTGAAATGGGAAACGCACATTTTTCTGGACAGAATTTGGGATTTTTTTCTACTCTTGCCCCATGGAATGCCTTACAAGTGCCTATTCTGCTTAGAGATAATGGAATATTTTAAAAGTAGCTACATATATAAAGAAGCTATAACAGAGAAAGTACTGTCCTTGAAATCAAAAGACCTGGGTTTCCCTCTCATTTATGGCATTTTCTAACTGTGCAATATGTACTAGCACCAAAGCTCTCTGGAATGTTTCTTCATTTGTAAAGTAGGAGTGAGAATCCTTATTTCATTTAGTGGTAGGTTTGTGGATACTTTTTATATTATTAAAAATTAAATAAATAAATAAAAGTGTACCACATGGACACAACCACCTGGGGCAACATTTTGACAATATCTATGGGCCGGGAACAGTGGCTCAAGCCTGTAATCCCAGCACTTTGGGAGGCCGAGATGTGCAGATCACCTGAGTTCAGGAGTTAGAGACCAGCCTGGCCAACATGGTGAAACATCATCTCTACCAAAAATACAAAAATTAGCCAGGCGTGGTGGCAGGTGCCTGTAATTCTAGCTACTCGGGAGGTTGAGGCAGGAGAATCACTTGAAGCCAGAAGGCAGAGTTTGCAGTGATCCGAAATGGCACCACTGCACTCCAGCCTGGGTGACAGACTAAGACTCTGTCTCAAAAAAAAGATAGTATCTATGAAAGCTAAGCCTGTGACCCATGCCACATGCCCCAAGAACTCCACTCCTGTGTATATACTTAAGAAAATGTGAGTGCTTATCATGTACAAGAGCCTCCACAGATGCTTCATTCACAGTAACCAAAACAATGGAAACAACCCAAAGCCTACCGGTATCCAAATGGTACTACACAGCAGTAAAATAAAACACACCCCCGCTCCATGCAATGACTTGGATAAATTTTATGCACATAAGTTAAGCAAAAAAAAGCCTGGCTCAAAAGAGTAGGTACTATATAATTCAATTTGGACAAAGTTTAAGAGTACTTGAGACTAACCTGTGTTGATAGAAGTCAGAATAGTGGTTATCCCTGAGTATTGATGGAGAAAGGCACGAAGGAATGTTATGAGATGCTTAGAAACATTTTGCATCTTGATGTGCATGATGGTGTGGCAGTTCTAAGAATGTATACATATATAAAGTTAATCAAATATACATTTATGATTTGTACATGTTAGTGACGTAACAAGGGCAGGGTCTAGACCTAGGCAATATGGGACCCAGGTAGTAACACCAGCCAAAGGTCTTCTCTTTATTAATCACCATGTGTTTGTAATTCTAAACAATGCCAGTGACACAATACTTCCTATTGGGGCCAGACAGTTCCCTCTGCCCTGTTTTAGGCACATCACTGGGGCTAAGCTAAATTACAGGCATGCGGCTTTAAAACAAAACGTAAAAAGAGAAGTCGCCCATGAGTGGATGCTAAAAATAATAGTGTGTCGGGAGCCCAGCATAATGATTTCTCTAATTTTGTGCAAGTGAAGTACAACTGAGAAACAAAATAAATAAAATATTACCAACTTTAAAAGTTATGATCACTAGAAGGCATACTGTATGTATTTTAAATAGCAAAGTGCTTATAGATTTTCTGAAAACCAGGAGATTAAAGTTACACTGGTATTTTACAAGGGTCTCCTATACCAATCATTTTCTTGTTTTTAATTAAAGACATGAGGAGTGTAGTTGGAAAGGAGCAGGTCAGGTAAAATCTCTGTCGAAATGCCCACTTTACTTATGTATGAAGTCTCATTTGAGGACACCCTCCCTAAATAACTTATCTTTTCCATATTAGCAATTCATACAGATGTAAACAGAGAGAGAATAAGGCAATTTGTGAGGAGGAAGGTGGATTGATTTCCGGGATGCTATTGGCAGACAATCGACACAAGCAGATACATATTGAGTGCTTAATATAAGTGTGAACTAACTCAAGCCTTGCATAAACCCCTTGAGGACAGGACCATTATTAGCCCCACTTTACAGTTGAGAAAACTGAGACACAACGAGGTAAAGAAGCCGGTATCTTTCTCAAGGCCATGTAGCTAGCAAGTGCTATAGGCAAGGCTTGAACCCAAACTGTCTGACTCCAGAATCTCTCTTGCTTCACCATTAGGTATCTCCAGAGTCTCCAGGCAAAGGCAACAAACACCACATAAACTTGAAGAGTTCTTGAAATACTTTTGGGGCTCCTCCTCAATTTCATAGATACAACCTCTTCAAACTCCAGCCCCCAGTATCTAACCGCTGGAACCGAGCAGCAGGAAGGGATTAAGTGACCTCTTGACTTGTGAACAAGATAAATGAAAGGTTCTGTTTAGAGGCTCTCAACTCTTCTGTACTTGCAAATTATTAAACATGTTGTCTGCATATGTGAAAGGATTCACTTGAGCATGGTTTGCCCTCAGGTTGGGCCACTCATTTCCTGAATTGGCTGTCAGCCACCCCTGACACAGTTTAACAAGAGAAGCCAACCTGCAGGGTGAGAAGGAGCAGGGAATTTGGTGAGAGTGCTGGGTTCAAATCTGGGCTTCTGTAGTTATCCGCTATATGATCTCACGGAAGTAACCTCACCTCTCTGAACCTCAATTTCCACATCAGCAAGAACATACATAATTTTAACACCTTCCCTGTGGGGATACTGGAATTAATTAATTAATGTTTGTAAAACATTTAGATAAATGCCTGGAACATGGTAAGCAATATTTTTTTAATGTTGTAATAGATATACCATCTTCTTTGGTATCAGCTTGATATGATGCTATTCATCTTTTTATTACTGTCAATAAATTATACCCCACGTCACAGAATCTACACAATGTAAAGACAATCTGTTCAACTCAGCTTATTCCCTGACAGAACAGACAACATAGCAATGGTATTAAAACTCCAGGGGAGGGGGAAATAATTTTATATATTTACCAAAATTTCCTAGCAAACCATAAAGGTTGAGATGCCAGCTGAGCTGGACACAGACCTATAAGTCCACAGTGGAGTATTTGGGGGAGATGATTCTGATAAGTCCCACAAGGTTTCTCCTGTCCTAATGTCTGGCTGGATTCCTTGAGGCTTCACTTATGTTTGATTTTAGCTGTCTCACGATCTCCCTCTTGCCACGCCATGCCATTTCTACTTTACCCAAGCCACGCCCCCAATGCATTCTGTCTGTCTCACTCCACTTAGCCTCCACATCCAGCACATGGGTTCACCCCAGAGTGGTCTCTGGAGTCTGTGCCCTCTTTTGCATTCCCGAAGATACATTTTTTTGCTTCAGTCCTTCCTGTCATCCTTTTCCCGCTCTATTTCACCTGGTATAAGGAGACCGTTAGTATCCAGACCATTCTCCCAAGTTATGTTCCTTTTTTTAATCTCGTTATAAGATTTTCTAGTAATGTCTAGTTTCCTCATTCCTTTGTTTTTCCATTCATTCATTAAACATTCATTTCTTGAGCCACTGTCGTGTACCAGTTATGACACAAGTGTTGGTGGTAAAGGAGATGCAGACCTGTCTGGAATCTCATGCAAGACCTCTTGTAGACTGACTGCCATCCTCCTCACTAGTGATATGCCTCAGGATGCCTGAACCACATCCAGGTGCTCACTAGAAAAGGAGGACCCTCTCCCCTCCATGACTTTGCACATACTCTTTTCTCTGCCACGAACTCCCTTCCATCCCATCTTCACCCAGTAAACACCTCCTCATTCATCAGGGACACAGGGATGATAGCATTCCTCAGCTACCGAAGCAGAATTCAGATTCCTTCTTCTGTTCCCATAGCACCCCTAAGGGCTCTTACTACCTTCTTTATTATTGATCTTGAAGTAAGTGTAATTATTGATCTTGAAGCTGGGAAAGTCTGCAGTCTAGATATTGTCATCTTTTTGTTTTTCTCTATCATTCAGCATGACATTTCCCAACTGAGACATGGAGAACGGAGGAAGAGTAAATTGTTTTGCTGTTATTATTGTAATCGAGGGTAGGACAATGTTGAAAATAGCAGGTGCCCATTTCCTAGGGATTAGGCTTTCTGAAGCCTGGGGCCACTTATGGATACAGGTGTATGTGTCCCTAGCCTTTCAGCTTCCTGAGGAACTCTTAGGCCAGGTAACTGGAGAATATTCCCAGTCTTCACATAGAGCAGCCAGTCTCTGAGAACAATGGGTTTCAGAAGGTGACCTCATAAGTTAGAGTGGTGAATCCTCTACATCTAACACTCTGTAGTGGAAAGTGGATGTGTTCAAGGAAATGAGCAACAATTGAAGCAATATCCATTTTCACCAGGCAGGTAGCCACATGTGGTACAAGCCACAGAAGCTTCCTTTGGCCAAGCCACATAACAAACATGAAAGGACCAGGGCATTCAAAGCACGTACTTAAGGTCTATGAATAACAACAAGGCCTCAATCTTGTATGGGGGGAAAATGCCATATTATAAAAACAGAAACAAAACAAATAGAAAAAAAGTCCAGCTATATTTAGGCTTCTCTTAAACCATTAACTATAACTACAATCATAAATCACATCAGGTATTCTAGGTTTGGGGATTATTCCAGGTGCAGGGGGCTGATAAGTTTAAAAAGAAAAGGTAAGCTCCAGGTGCAGAAGGAGGAAGAGGAGCAGAAACACTAATTTACTTTCTTTGAAAGAACAAAGCCTGTACACCAGTCCCCTGGCTGCTTCTGACCCATCTCTTCACAATCTTTTTCCCTCCCATCTAGCCTTATTTTCCCCAAAAACAATACAATAAAGGGGAAAAGTCCTATGTTAGTAGCAAATGCAGCTTTTAGAGATAGAAAAGCTTATCTTCTCCCTAACCACGATTTTAAGTCCAAAAACTCTCTGCAATCAACAAAATGCCACATGGTTACTTGAAAAAGACGGAATGAACGCACTTGTGCTCTGGCCTGAGGGCACCTTCCTTCTAGCCAGTCAGGGAAAGATGTTGGGATGGAGAGAAGAAAGAGGGTCCAATGGGAGGCCTCTGAGCTCCGATACATCAGGGAAACCCCTGATACCCACACGAGCCTCGCCTGGCTTGCCTGTGGCATGACACACAGACAACTAGAGAGAGCCATTGCCAAGAGCAGCCGATCCTCCTGTGGTTTGGCCTCTGCCCTGCCTGGCCCTCCTCTTCCACCTAATTCCCATAGGCACATCAACTCCTGCCCCGAAATCCCCACTCCTCAAATGAACAACCAAATTGCCCTGACACTGTGTCTTTGTAGAAGCTGTCTGGGAGCACGCCTCTGTGTGAGTGGGCAATGGAGAGTTAGGGGGCAAGAAAGGGCGATGGGGTTCAAAAGTAAAGTCATCAGAAATAATGAGGCTGTTCCGCCCAGTTCCCCGCCGCCAGGGGAGCAGAGTGCCCTCTCCAACGGGGTGTCCCAGCTCTGCCGCTGAAATAACTGGTCACGGAGAGCGGCAAGCAAATTGCTTTGACAAGGCCGTTGCTGTTGTAAGGGTTCAAGGGTGCTGGCCACTAGGTCAGCGGCTGCCAATCAAGCGGACAGAAAAAGCCGCTCATTGAGCCTGTGATTTCTACCTAGGCCGCAATTATCTCTGACTATTCCTGGACCTCAGCAGCTCCTCTGATTAAACCTGCCTCCCTTTTACATCTCTTTCAGAGTGCGCTTCACACACTAATTAGTTGCCTGCTCTCCACTGAGATGTCAGACCCTCCGTCAATTTATCTCTATTTCAGCCTGCTCAGAGTGACTTCCCCAGTTATCAAAATTTAATCATGCCTTCAAAAATGTTGAAAAGTGGTCATTAGAGGCAAAAGGCCACAGGATACAATATTCATTTTTCTCTATCTTCCAGCCATCCAGCTGGCATCTATAATGGATATCCTGGGGGCTGTGAGAACACGTTGATTTATGCAACCTCGGCCCTCCTCTCACTGTGCTCCACTGGCTGCTTGAGAGAACAGGTTTTAACAAGGTCTGAGGTGGGAGGACATTAATCACAGCAGCATTGTATGTGGAAAAGGGTGCTGTGTAGTCAAAGAACCCCCTACAGTAGGGCAGTTAGAGGTGTGTTTTTTTTTTCTTACCACCTTCTCGGTGATAAAAGAGAGTTTGACAATTGATTAGACCTTTCTGTAACCTTGCAGCCCAGCGAAATGATGAGAGAGAGAGAAGAGGGAGAGAATGATTCTCATACCAACGGTTTTAAATGTGCAATAACTTTATGATTCTTGACTGAAACTGGCTATCAAAATCAGTCCCAACTCAATACCATCTAAAAAAGAAGATCGTTCTTGGAATAAGAGCCCTTTCGGCCAGATGTGTCAGAGCCAATCACAACCTCCGGGGTCCCGTGGTGACTGCCGACCGCCACATACGGTGGGTTCTGATAAAAATCACATCTGATAAATTCACCTCTGCTTGCCTGCTTGGCTGGAAAGAAGGTTTTAGTCCAAAATCAACAATGATGAACTGAAATCTATCGGCAGCTGGAAACCGCTTTTAACCCTCCCTCTGGGCTGCCCCACTTCACTACTTTGCTTCTCCTTCTGCCTTTCCCCTTTGTTCCCAAGTCCAAGGAAGCAAAAGGTAGACAGTGGGCAGGGCCCTTCCCTCTACCTGCAGCAGTGGCAGAAGAAGCATGTCTCCTCACCCCTGACACGCCTGGCCTCATGCTACCTGCAGCCCCTTTACAGGCTTTTCCTGCCCTGGCTACTAAAAGCAACGTCTCCTGGCACCATAGAACGTGCAAGGTGAATTTCTCTGCCTTTTTATCTACAGCAGAAATGCCTTATGATAACATTTTTTGATGGTCATTCCTGTCTTTTTTTGATGCATGTGGTGAGAGAGAACGGTCAAATAAGAAGCTTTTAGAGAAACTTACAAAGGAGGGATGTGTCATGGCAGAGATGGCTCATCGTGGTGATTTAACTGTGAGCCTTTGTATCCACCCTCTTGCTCTTAGTCACTCTCGCATCCTCACAGTTCCACTTCTTGAGCCCCAAAATGACCTTCTTTCTTTTTCCTCTGGCAATGGAGCCTGGGTCTGGACCACAGAGTGACCGGCCACATAGAGAATAACTCGGAGGTGTGTCCAGGCCTCACGGCGGTAGGCTGGGCAGCCAAAGCAGTGAAGGAATGTCTTCTGTTTATGCTGGGGTGGGAGGGAAGATGATCCATCCGAAATGATGCACAGTTATAGAGTTCACGCCCTATAAAAAAAAATCCGGCCAGATTTTTCCCAGTCTCATTCCAGTATCAAAGAGGATCCAATTTTCAAGCCAACCTGGAAGCAGGGCAGACTTGGAAAGAGGGAGGCAGATGGGAAGGAATCCCGGTGTTGTTTTATTTGTTTTGCTGATTCCCCACCCACCATCAGCTGTCCCATTAAGGATTGAATACATTCCAAAGAGAAAGGCAAGAGCATGGACCTGCTAATGATCACTCTGAATATAGAAAACTAATAGGAAAGACTTGTACACGTCTGCCTTTAAATAGTACCGGATCCTGGCACCACTGTCTTTAGGAACCAATCATGGTGAACCCTGCATACCTGCAGCCACCTTTGTTATCCAGCATGAGCCTGTCCCCTGGTTTCTGCATTAGGCTTCACTTTCCAAGCTATAATTGCGTTCATCCAGGTACCCTGCCTTACATTTGTAATTCCACATTTAACATGGATCAGGGGCTCTCTTCTTTTGGTAACATGGAATATCTATCCTTGCTACTGCTGGCTCTTCAGGAACTTGAGAACATACCCTCTAGTGGCGTGCAGTGTGGCTAGTATTTACTCCGGGGGTAACCCTGTCTCTGAGAATGGGAAAAATATACATACATTTATAAACAAACATCTATGAACCATTGATCCAATAAATGACCAAAGTGATTGGCTGAATAATGTAATCTGTTACCATGTGACAGTAGAGGGTCTGTCAAATTTGTGAATCCAAAGAGATATAAATAGAGAGAATAGCATCATGGAGTAAAATGAAAAGAGGATGGTCTTATATATTATATTTTGCTGAGATCATAGTTTATACAGAATTGGAGAACATTTTAAAGAAGCTGCAATGTATGTGATATGAAAACATAAATTTGTAAATTTGAATGCATATGAAGGAAAGCATTTTTTAAATAATACTATCTGATTTTATATGCTCTACCAAGAGGCATGTTTCTACTTTATTTGGGCTATTTTATTGTGGCACCTTTTAAAAGGTATAAAAAATGCTCTACCTTTCTCAAATGTAGTTACCATTATTTTAGAACAGGGATACTTACCCTGAAGGCTCACAGACACCCCCGCCACCCAGAGGTTCTTTGACATAAACCAGAAGGTCTGAGAATTTAAGTAGATAAATAAAACATTTTCATTTTCACTACTCTCCAGCTGCAATTTAACATTTCCTTCAATTTTAATGTAGAACAGAAAGTACACTAGCTTTGGCACTTTCTGTGACTTTGTCACCAATAGACATTACAGGTGTTCTCACATCACATTACAGTTGTTCTAGATATCTCAAAATACATTTACGTTATTTTATGTTATGTTATCTCTCCTTTCAAATTATAGCTGTTACTAGAACTGCTGTTATATTTTGCTATTAAATGCATAAAGGACACACATGACTATATCACACATTTTTAATATTCATAATGTCATTCCAGTATAATTAATTTCCTTTGAAGTCCTATGTACTTTCCTGTATATATTTACAACTCTATTTTTAAAAGGCTTCCATGGGCTCTCTAGACTGTTAAAAGGGTTAATGATACTAACGAACAAGTTAAGAACACAGGTAGTAAGTAAATTCTGGTTTTAGCCTGCCTCCCATTTCATTTAGGCAGTATGAGGGATAGATTCTAGGGACTCTTCATCTATAAATGCACTTTACAAACTCTTCTCATTCTACATATCAGCCAAGAGATTAAAGCAGATAATTTTTTTGGCATCTCATGGTACACATCAGTGCTAGAATGATGAGTAGCTCATTATAAGTCCCATTAGCCAAATGTTGAATGTTTTTCATAGGATCTGTGGCTGTCAAAACAAACACAAAACACAAAAAAACACACCAACAAAGCATAGTAACTAGGGTGACCATAAAATTTGTTCTCTAAACCAGGAATGTTGAGAGTAAAAAGGACACTATTAATAATTAAGCCAAGACAATAGTTGTAAAGGAACTGTCTGCATGAACCATGAGGTATGCCTAGTTACCCTAACAATAATTTAATTTCATGTAGTACTAATAACTTTTTGGGCTATTTCCATCTTTGAGTCACTCAGCCAAGCACACTTATCATAAAATATATTAAGAGAAGAAGTGGGAAAAGTCTACTGATAACTGCAGAGGTCTCAAGTGAATAAATCTTAATTGCAGGATTCCAGATCCGAGTGAGGTGGAGTCAGGAAAACAGAGTTAGTACCTATGTCTTAGACTCCAGTAGCTACATTTTAATCTAGTCCACCTGAACAGATCTACAGATTCACCTCAATTCAGAGGAAGTTACATAGGATATTTGGCTTCAAAGATTCCTTAGTAGTGGCTTATATATAACGATTCTAGTATGCCATTTTTGTTACCTTACTTAAACAAACATGACCATTTAATACTACATTAATATTACATTAAAATTCTCAGCTTTTGGGGGACTAAGAGGGACAATGAGGGGTAGGGAGGTTGGGGAGGCTTAATTTGGGGAGAAATGCCAGATACAGGGGAGATGGAGGCAGCAAACCACATTGCCATGTATGTACCTATGCAACAATCATGCATGATCTGCATATGTATCCCAGAATCTAAAGTTAAATACACACACACACACACACCACACACACACACACACACATATAATCCTCCGCTTTTCTATCAGGTCACTGTTGGCAAAGAATTATCCCCCAGTAAGTCATATAATTAATTATATAGCATGTCAGCTGTTTGTATGTGATCTACTTGATGTTTCATTACTGTTAACTGTGAGTCTTAAAATATGAAGAAGAAGGTTGGTAACACTGGAGAACAGAGTTACAATATACTCAGGCCACTTGCCAACAAATCATTGTATAACATACAAATGATTTAACAGTAAAATGGTAAAAGGTGTATGAAGTACTACCAATCATATCTACAGCTATACATGGTCATTATTTGTGTGTGGATTACGATTGCATATTTTTTTATCCCAGACCAATCTGTGAAGCAATAGATGAAGCAACTATTCCCACTTAACCACCTTGGCCTACCTATTCCTGTAGGTCCTTGTTACTCATATGGATGTCAAAAAAATACCCTACGGTGTCTAAGCAATACCTGAATCTTCACCTGCCCAGGATGTGAAATAAGTGGGATATCCAGTTAGACAATTGCCAGGGTTCCTTGAAACTTAAAGATTGCATTATTTTGAATCCAATACAATAAATATGTTTATGAAAATATCTTTGAAGAGATTTCAAGATCTAGTTCTAGCCTGTTAGACTACCCATGACATTGATTCTACTATATCAATGCCTCTACTAATCAGAGGTTTTAATCAAGATATCTCTTTTAAGGAATCTGAGTTGAAGGTGGTACATCACAGGACTCCTAACATTGTTCAAGCAAGCTGTATCCTTCCATCTGAAAACACTGAGTTTTCAAAATAAATGAGAAAGAGTTATTGAAAAAAAACTTCATCCAAAAATTAAGTGATGAAAAGAAATGTTTGCCAGAGTTTCAGGAATGCTCGCTTCTAGGAAGATAGAGTAGGTGTACTTTGGCCCATGCTTTCTACCAAGTACAACTAAAAACACTGAACATTACATGTAAAACAAACATAAGAAGACAATGAAAGTTGGATACGAGGTAAACTGGCTAAGAACCTCAGCACCTGAGTAGCCACATGGTGGTGAGTTCCCTGAGTTTTCTTTTCTTTGCCCCATATATCCAAGACGTGAAGCTGAAGAAGCTAACAACCCAGACATGTGAAAGGAAGCAGATAAAATGAACAACTCAATGAAAACCTACCGGTTCTAGCCAAAAGACCAGGAAAGGGACATCCTAACAAGACAGAAAACTTTGAGACAATAATTACTCCATACAGCCCAACACCACAGGGGAAAAAAAAAAACAACTTTAGTCCCATCTTTCATTTATATTAACAAAGCCAAATGGGGAGCTAGACATCCACCCTTGCAAGGCTTTAACAATAAGCCTTAACACCCCTACTAGGATGGTTTCAGAGGTCATGCAGAAAGTTAAGACTTTGATCACTAACAGCTGATAACAACACATCCCCATCATGGTGACAATGGAGACCACCTTCAGTGCCTACACTTAAACCCTCATCTGTTAGTAACAAAGCATATGGCTACTTCCCCACCAGGTGGTATCAGAGGGAGCTGAGTAGAGGGTTAAAACTTTCCCATCTCCTGTTGGTAATAGAGCCACTCTCACAATAGTCTTTGCAGATACCACATGAGAAACAGAACATCCACTCCTACCCAGCAGGAATAAGGAGCCCCCGTTTCTACCCCTCAGGTATTAACAGACTTTCAGTAGGGAACTTGGACTTCTACCTCCACCTGGAAGTAACAAAGTGATGTTTCTATTTTCCATGCCATACTAGTGTCAGAGAAAGCTACTTAAAACAGAAAGTTTAAATAAGATCCAAAGTGTCATCATGTAATATGAAAATGTCTAGGTTTCTATCAAAAATCACTATTCATACCAAGTGCCAGGAAGACCTCAAAGTGAATTTAAAAAAACAGATTCCAACACTGAGAATATAGAGATGTTAGAATTATCAGAGATTTTAAAGCGATCATGATAAATATGCTTTAATAAACAATTAAAAAGAAATAACAGAAAAAAATTAGAAAGCCTTAACAAATCCTGCGTATCTGTGTGTTCTGTATCTACAGATTTGGCCAATCACAGATCAAAATTATTTGGAAAAATAAAATAAAATACAAAACTACAACAACAAAAATAATACAAGTTTAAAAATGTAGTATAACAACTATTTACATAGTATTCACATTTTATTAGGTATTATAAGTAATCTAGAGATGATTTAAAATATATGGGAGGATATACACAGGTTATATGCAAATACTATACCATTTTTATGAGGTTTTTGAAAATCCACAGATTTTGGTATATGAAGGTGGTCCTGGAATTAATCCTTCATGAATACCAAGGGACAAATCTATTAGTAAAAAATTAAAAGATATAAAGAAGAACCAAATGAAAATTTTAGAACTAAAGAACAAGATAACCAAACGAAACAGCTCAATGGATGGGCTGAAGAACAGAATAAAAGAAACAGAAGAAAGTATCATTGAATTGGAAGACAGAAAAGAGAAATTATCCAATCTAAATAATGGAGCAAAAATAAGCAGAGGCTCAGGCACCTGTGAGATTATAACAAAAGACCTAACATTCATGCCATCAAGTTCTAGAATAAGAAAAGGAGGGCAGGGATAAAAATACACTCAAAGAAATTATAGTTAAACTTTTCAAATTTTTTAAGAGACACAGACCTACAGACACAAGAAGCTTACTGAATCCAAATAGGATAAATCAAAAGAAAGCCTTGCCAAGACACATCATAATTGAACTTCTAAAATCTAAAGACTAAGAAAAAATCGTGAAAGCAACCAGAGAAAATTAATGCCTTACTTACAGAGGAAAAATTCTGAATAATATCAGAAACTATGGAAGCCAGAAGGAAGTAGCACAATATTTTTTAAATGCTGAAAGGAAAGAATGGCCAATACAGAATACCATACTGAATATTCTTCAGGAATAAGGGAGAAATCAAAACACTTTCAGGTGAAGAGAAAGTAAGAAAATTTGTCATCATTAGACAAATCTTATAAAAATAGGTACATGATGTCCTCCAAAGAGAGAGAAAATGATAAAAGAAGAAACTTTGGAATATTGGGACAGAATAAAGAACATAATAAGCAAAAATAATGGGTAAATAAAAAAGATTTTTCAACTCCTCTTGAGTTTTCTAAATTATCTTTGATGATTGAAGCAAAAATGATAATACTGTATAATATGGTTCTAAATGTAAGACAATAATATCATAAATGTGAGAGGGTTAAGAGCTATAAAAAGAGGTAAAATTTCTGCACTTTGCTCAAACTAATAAAATGATAAAACCAATACACGGGAATAAATCATATATGTCACATACTACCTAAAGCAGTCACAAAACAGAACAAAAAACTATACCAAAAGATATACTTGAACACAATATCAATAAATCAAAATGGAATTCTAAAAAATATTTAATGAACCACCAGAAGTTAGGAAACAGAAAGAAGAGAAACAAGAAAAAAGAAAAAAGAAAAACCAAGAACAAGCAGAAAACCACCACCACAACAAAAAGGCACACTTAACCTTTAGCATATCAATAATTATATTAAATGTAAAAGGCCTACATACAATCAAAAGACAGAGATTGAGAGAGTGAATTGAAAACATAACTCATTTATATGTGTCTCAAGAAATTCACTTTTAATATAATGATATATTCAAGATGAAAGTAAAAGATACATTATGCAAACATCAGTCAAAGGAAACCAGGCATGACTACATTAATATCAGATAAAATAGACTTCTCAGCAATAAAAATTTCCTGAGACACAGAGAAACATTATGTAGTGATGTAAGGGTCAGTGTATCAGGAAAACACAACAGTGCTAAATATTTATGCACCGAGCAACAGGGGTGTAATATATGTCAAATAAAAACAGATAAAAATCAAAGGAGAAGTAAACAAATACCACAATTATAGCTGGAGATTTTAACGTGCCTCTTTTAACAATTCATAAAGCAACTAGACAGAAAATCAGTAAGGATACAGAGAAACTCAACACCTTCAACCAACAGAGTCTAATTGACACTAATAGCACCCTGCATCCCAAAGCAAGAGAACATGGATTCTTTTCAAGAGCCCATGGAACATATACCATGATAGAATATATCCTGGGCCACAAAACAAACCTCAACAAATGTAAGATAATTGAAGTCAAACGTAGTATGTTGTTCAATCACAATGGAAACAAAACAGAAATCAATAAACAAAACATAGTAAGAAAATCTCCAAACACTTAGAAAGCAAACAACATACTTCTAAGCAATTCATAAGTTAAAGAGGAAGTCTCAAAGTAACTTTAGAAACACATTAAACTGGATGAAAATGAAAATACAACATTTAAAAATGTGTCAGATACAACTAAAACAGTGCGGACAGGAAAATGTATAACAATAAATGCATACATTAGAAAAGAGGAAAAGTCTCCAATCAGTAATCTAAGCTTCCTCACCAATAACCTAGACAAAGAAAAGCAAAATAAACACAAAACAGAGGAAAAGAAATAGTAAAGATAAGAAATCAATAAAATTGAAAACAGAAAAACAGTAGAGAAATAATGAAACAAAGAGCTGGTTCTTGAAAAAAAAAAAAACAATAAAATTGATCATCCTCTAGCACAATTACCAAAGAGAAAAGAAAACACAAACAAGGCAGTTGTTCTGGTAGAAGGAAAATTACCTCAGAGAGACATAAAGAGATGCAGAAAGAAGTAAAGAACAACAGAAAAGTTATACATGTGGATGAATCTAAATTAATGTTCACTTTGAAAATCAGTAACCTCTTACAGGATCTAAAATGTAAGAACAATTTAAAACTACTACAACAATAACACCGAAGTCAGGAGGGGATTAACTGCGGCCTGTTGTTTTAAAACACGGCCACAAATTCTTCGATGCTCCCCTATCAAGGGGACTTTATTACCTTTCCTTGAGCCTAGGTGAACTTATGATTGCTTAAATCAATAGAGTGTGGTAGAAGAGACAATAAGTGTCTTTCCAGGCTAAGTCATCAAAGGCCATGCAGATTCTGCTTTGCTCTTTTGTTTTTTGAGCCCTGAGTCACCATATAAAAATTCTGACTACTCAGGCCACCATGCTGGAGAGGCCACATAGGGGATCTGTAATTAACAATTGCAGCTGAGCCTATCCTTCAGCCTTCCCAGCCCAGACACCATACGTGTAAGCAAAGATGCTATCTGTTAGAATCATACCCAGCCACTCAAGTTATCCAGGTGAAGTTCCAGGTATCATGGAATAGAATTAAGCCATCTCCATTGTGCCTTTTCAAAATTCCTAACACAGAATCCATGAACATAACAAGTTCACTATTGCTTAATGCTACTGGATTTTAGGGTAGCTTGTACGTTGCAGAGATAACCAGAACATAGAAATAAAGTCATCTAATGCCCTAGAATTGTCTGGGAACTAGAACTTATTTAGTTATATTAGTCTTATATTAGTCTGATAAGTCAAAGAAGCCTCTTGTACTCTTTAGGTAATTTGTAAAGATATGGGGAAAGCAGATACAACGAAGATGCATATGCAAATACTTTTCATCAAACTCTTCAGAAATTATATTTTCTACTTAGATTTTTGTTTTAGTTTTGAAGGTAGCCCCTTGAGAAGCTTTCTAGGATATATTCGTGCAATATTTTAGAGATGGCTTATGAAACTGCCAGGGTCAGTTACCTGTACTACCTTCATACCATGACCATCACTAAACTGGCAGCCTTTCTCACTACGGAAAGCTGTAACAAGCATGAATGATGTAAGTGGTGTGGAAATGCCCAGTGGTATTTTTAGTTAGATCTTATGAAAACTTATGATTCTAAAATACGCATTGGAAAATCTCTTTCAGTTTTAGGTCCAGTAAAAGGGAAAATTTGACATATGGAGCTCAGTTCTAGCTCCAGCTCTGCCATTATTTAGCTTTGTGACCTGAAGAAAAAAATCCTTTAAAACTTAAGATTCAGCTTTATAGAACTGAGAATCTTCCAACAAAAAGAGATAAACTTTTCTAACCCATTGTATAATGTAAATCATGAAGTAAAGGGGCAGTCCAGGACCATCACTAAAGTCCTTCCGATTCTAAAATTCGGCGGGAAAACCTTTGCCTGTGCAAAGAAACTAGGTTCTAGTCTCTAGATATAAAGCACCGAGAATTATAGTTAATACTTAAATTAAAAGGGGGTTTTCCACCACTTTTACCAATTACTCTCTTACTCCTCTATATTCTCACTCCCTTACCCCACAACTACAGATATGTATAAAAGCTATAATATTTATTAAAAGACTCATGTAGATTCACAGAAGAAGTTATACAGATTCCAAAATTAAAGTGCAAACAGCAGAGAGGTGGAGCAAGATAGTCAAATAGAAGCTTCCACTGATCATCCCTGATGACGAGGACACCAATTTAACCACTATCTCGTCTCTGATGGCAAGGACACCAATTTAGCTACTATCTAACCCTACTCCATCCCTGCCCCACTCACACAAAGAAAAAAGCATTTTCATGAGAACCAAAAATCAGGTGAGCACTCACAGTACCTTGATTTAATTTCATATTCCTGAAAAGGGATCTGAAGAGAGTAGGAAAGACAGTCTTGAATTGCTGACATCATTTCTTTCCCATCCGCTGGCACTGGGTATGCGGTGTGAAGAGAAATCTTTGTGCTTAGAAAAGGGAAAGCACAAGTCTTAAGATACATTGCATGAAACTCACTGCTGCCTTATCACAGCAGAAAGCAAAACAGAACCAACTCAGCTGATGTCCCCACACAGAGGAGCATTTAAACCAGCCCCAGCCAGAGGGAAGCTTGAGTGCTGGCAAGCTGGCCCATCCTAGTGGTTGGAGGTTGAGTTCCAGCAAGCCTCACCACTGTGAGCTGAAGAGCTCTGGGTCTCTAAGTAAACTTGAAACGCAGTCTAGGCCACAATGAATGCAACTCCTGGGAGACTTCAAGCACTGAACTGAGCTCAGAGTCAGTGAACTTGAAGGGCACTCAACCTGCTGAGACACCAGCCGGGGCAGGTAAGGGAGCACTTCTGCCACCTATCCTCCAACCTCAGACTGCACGGCTCATGGCTCCAAGACAGACTCCATTCTTCTGCTTGAGGAGAGGAGAGGGAAGAGTGAAAAGGACTTTGTCTGGCATGTTGGATACTGGCTCAGCCACAGCAGGACAGGGCACTAGTCAGAGTCATTGAGGCGCCCTTTCCAGGCCCTAGTTGCTGGACTACATTTCTAGACACACCCTGGGCCAGAGGGGAAACCGCTGCCTTGAAGGGAAGGACCCAATCCCAGCAGTATCCATTACCTTCTGATGAAAAAGCCCTTGGGCCCTGAATAACCAGCAGTGATACCGAGGTACTTCACTGTGGGGCTTAGGTGACACTCTAAGACTAATTGGCTTTGGGTGAGACGCAGCACATTCCCAGCTGTGGTGGCAACGGGGAGAGACTCCTTCTGCCTGAGAAAAGCTGAGGAAAAGTAAAGGGGACTTTGTCTTGCCTCTCAGGTTGCAACGTGGCCACAGGGAGTTAGAGCACTTAGTGGGCTCTTAGCGTTCCCAGCTCCAGGCTTTGGCTCTTGAATGGTATGTCTATACCTTCCTTGAGACAGAGAAAAGCCCACTGCCCTGCAGAGTGAGACCCAAGACAGGCAGTATTCAGCACAAGCTGACTGAAGAGCTCTTGGGCCTTAAGAGAACATCAGTGGTAGTCCACGGTACTCCCGGTGGGCCTAGGATGATCATGGCCACAGGGCGAGGCTCCTCTGCCTGCGGAAAGGGGAAGGAAGAGGAGGAAGGGCTGCGTCTCACAGTTAGAGTGTCAGCTCAGCCACAGTAAAGCAGAACACCAGGGAGATTTCTGAGGCTTTTAACGGTAGTCCCTGGCCCCCAGATGGCACCTCCAGACCCACTCAGGCCATGGGAGAACTCACCTCCCTGAAGGTGGGTGGCTTTGTTACTTGCTGATTATAGAGCTCCAGGGCCTCGAGTGAACAGAGGTGGTATATCTAAGGAGTGGTTATAGCAGGCCTTGAATGGTTCAACATAGGTAAATCAATCAGTGTGACACATCATATCAACAGAATGAAGAATTTAAAACTATATGATCATTTCAATTGATGCTGAAAAAGCATCCGATGAAATTCAACACTGCTTCATGGTTAAAAAAAGAAAAGCTTCATAAAACTGAGTATAGAAGGCACATACCTTAGATAATGAAAGCCATATATGACAGACCCAAGGCTAATATCATACTAAATGGGGAAAAACCGAAAGCCTTTTCTCTAAGATTGAATATGTGACAAGGATGCCCACTTTCACGACTGCTATTCAACAAAGTACTTGATAATCTAGCTAGAGCAATCAGAAAGAGGAAAAAGAAATAAAGGACATCTGAATTAAAAAGAAAGAAGCCAAATTATCCTTGTTTGAAGATGATATGATCTTGTATTTGGAAAAACCCAAAGACTCCACTGGAAAACTGTTAGAACTGATAAACAAATTCAGTCTTTACAGGATAAAAAATCAACATACAAAAAGCAGTAGCATGTATAAATGCCAACAGTGAACAATCTGAAAAAGAAATCAAGAAAGTAATCATATTTACAATAACCACAAATAAAATATAATACCTAGGAATTTACCAAAGAAGTGAAAGATTTATACAAGAAAAACTATAAAACATTGATGCAAGAAATTGAAGAAGACACAGAAAAGGAAGAATATTTCATGTTAATGGATTGTAAGCATCAATATTGTTAAAATGTCCATAGTACTCAAAGCAATCTACATACCTAATGGAATCCCTATCAAAATATCAATAATATTCTTCACAGAAATAGAAAAACAATCCTAAAAGTTATATGGAACCACAAACAACCCAGAATAGCCAACACTATGTTAAGCAAAAGGAACAAAACTGGAAGAATCCCATTACCTGACTTTAAATTGTACTGAAGAGCTATAGTAACTACAGAGCTATAGTAAACAAAACAGCATGGTACTGGCATAAAAACAGACACATAGATCAGTGGAACAGAATAGAGAACCCAGATAACTTCATACATCCACAGTAAACACATTTTTGACAAAGGTGCCAAGAACATTCATTGGGGAAAGGACAGTCTCTTCAATAAATGGTGCTGGGAAAATTGGATATCTATATGCAAAAGAGTGAAACTAGACTAATATCTCTCACCATATATAAAAATCAAATCAAAACAAAAGGAAGACTTAAATCTACGAGCTCAAACTATTAAAGTACTACAAGAAGACATTGAAGAAGCTCTCCAGAATATTGAACTGGGCAAAGATTTCTTAAGTAATATCTCACAAGCACAGGCAGCCAAAGCAAAATGGGCAAATGGGATCATATCAAGTTAAAAAGTTTCTGCACAGTGGTGGAAACAGTCAACAAAGTGAAGAGACAACTCACAGAATGGGAGAAAATATCTGCAAACTACCTAGCTGACAAGAGATTAATTACCAGAATACGTAAGCAGCTCAAACAACTCTATAGGAAAATGTCTAATAATCTGATTGAAAAATGAGCAAAAAACCAGAATAGACTTTCTCAAAATAAGACATACAAATGGCAAACAGATATAGAAATAGGTGCTCAACATCATGATCATCAAAGAAATGCCAATCAAAACTAATGAGATATCTTCTCACTCCAGTTAGTGTGGCTTTTATCCAAAAGTCAAGCAATAACAAATGCTGGTGAGGATGTGGAAAAAAAAGGAATCCTTGTACACTGTTGGTGGGAATGTAAAACAATAATAGAGAACAGTTTAGAGGTTCCTCGAAAAAAGAAAAATAGAGCTACCATACAATCTAGCAATTGTGCTTCTAGGTATGTACCAAAAGAAAGGAAATTAGTATACTGAAGAGACATCTGCACTTCCATTTTATTGCAGCACGAGTCACAATAGCCATGATATGGAAGCAACCTAAGTATCCATCAATAGATAATTGGATAAAGAAAATGTGATATAAAAGTACAGGCTATTTGCTGTGCTCAAGTGGTTGAGCATCTATTTCCAAAATCATCGTTAAATAATATGCTGGTCTCACCATATGATGGCAATGTACTGGGCAGCTGGTGTTATTTCTTGGGTAGCTATACTGGCTTTGTGCTTCAGACAACCTCTGCATGTCATCCAGTCCACCCTAAACATCAGCAAGATGCATTGCACAAAGAGCAGCTGAAACTGGCTAACCCCTGTTGCCAGGGCTGGAAAGGAAAGGAACCCTTCACCAATAGGAAAGGGGAAATACGTTATTTAAAAAACAGGGTCCATAAAGGTGTGCCCTAAGGATTTTGCTTAAGTTATCTGGTGTTTTTTGCTTGCTGTTTGTTTGTTTGGCAAACGATGTAAATCTCCCAGAGAAGGAAGAATCGTACATATTGATGTATAATTGTGGGCAAACAAAACTTGACTTGACTAGATACATATTGTATTGAAAGACTAAGTGTATCATTTTAGCTACAGAAGAATAAATTATTTTGAGTGCTGTATATCTGTAACCCTTTCATGCCAAATGTAGTATTTCCCAGTTTGTATCAGGATACTTTAATTTTCATCAAGTGGATGGGCTAGAATTCACGGGTCAAATGTAATGATACCTGGTTATAGTAACTATTTTATTTCCAGATAATGGAAAACACATCTCATTAATTTTATATTAGTTCTACTGCTTATATTCCTGGAATCCAATGGCCTGCCCTATTTTTCCTCTTCTTCCCACCACAGAAAGTGCATTTTAAATAAGCAGATCTACATAAAATTCCACTGGGGAGCACACATGGTGGGTATTCAATTAATGCTCATTGGACTGTGACGAGCACTGTTGAATACTAACTCAATCAATATAGTAAAAGTGATGTACACACTATACATACAAAAGAATAGAGCCATTTTTGATTATGCATTTGTGTACGGCAAGCAAATGATTCCATATGTATTTTTTTTTTTTGTCAACTTGATTACTCTCTGGTGTATTATTTCCTGATGGAGGTATGAAAGAGCATCCTGGACATATTTATGCTATAGATGAACAAAAATACACTCATCTCTATTTAGAAATACTGCACACCCATGAAGTAAGGTCAATTTGTATATGCAGAAAGCTTATTTTAAAGTATCTCACTAAGCCACATTATCAGAACAAGGCGAGTCAAATTATGTGCATCGCATATACGGGCACATTACAACAGAAAATCTGCGACCTGTGCTTAACTAGTTTTTTGTTGTTGTTTTGTTTTTTAAGTTCTATGTGGTTCAGTTTAGGATTTTGAATCAAGCAGCAGCTCAGCACACTGAAATATCCAGGTGCACATTTTGGATGCACCTCACTCCCATTCTCCTCTGCCAGCTTTGCTTCCTTCTGAGTAAACAGAAATAAGAAGATGCAACTTCAATGCCTGCCCAACTCCCAAGTAAAATAAAAGGACACTCAAGTCAAGAGAGACAGGATAGCATCACCTGCAACAAAGAAAACCCTCAAGAAAGATAAAATAAGCCACATGTTCTAAAGTGATCCACATACAGCAAAATTATGACCCTGCTATATTTATACACATGGGTACAGTTTTCATACACTATTATGGTCTCATATTATATATCTTTAAATCACCCAGCAAAAGTTTCTGCCTCCGCCTAATGCTGGCTCTAATTTAGGATGAACAACTACTCTCATAAAGAAAAACTGCTGCTGCTGCTGTTTATTAGGCTGCAGAAAGGTCTCACTGACTAATGTCCCAGGATTAAATGAATGTGGAATAATAAGAGCTGATTTATTTGTGCTCTGCTAGGATAAAGCTGCCACTGATTTTACAAGAAACTATTCATCTGAGGCCCACTATAGCTAGTAAATTGTGGCTGTTGCTGAAATTAGTCTCCAGGCCTTCGTGTAATCTACAGTGTGAAGTAGCAGTGTGGTAATAAAGACATTGTGGGCACTTGGTTTATTTAAAAGGTCCCCCTTTTATCCCCATCTTCAGGGATTCTAAAAGTCAACCTCTGAGATCTCTTTTGGAAATTCACCCATTCCTTGCCCACAAACTGCATTTCTAGCTGCAGAATTTAAAGCCAGAATTAAAAGTATATAGCCTCCAATAAACAAACCCCAAGCAGTCACATTTCTCACCTCAGATTTTTCTTTCTGACCCAGCATTCAAGCATTCCTCAGGCTCTGGGCGTTACACAGTGGCAATTCCAGGACAAAAAGACGTAGCAAGAGAGAATGGTTGTTCCCTCTCTTAAGTGTGGTTGGATTTTCTGCCTTCCAAGCTCATCTCTCCAAACTTACTGACAGCCAGTTTATTCAGGGCTTTGATCTAGGCACTTCCATTCAATGTAATGTTAAAATAAACCAAAGGAAAAGTCCAGCAAATGGAAATCAGCGATTGCGGAAGCCATGACACCGCTATGAACACTACAGAAAAATCTGGAGCCAACAGCCATCACCCTATGTCCCCTCCAGAAGGAAAGCTTTCCAAGAGCAAGGCTTATATTTTAGACACTGCTGTGTAACGTATTCTGCCTCACTGTAGTTATTCAATGGTTGAACTGAAAAAAACAAACAGTATGTTAACTTAAGAGCCAATCAAAATAGCAATTGCTTCTCTGGGGAAAGGTTTTCTCCATGTTATAATTAACAGTGTTACCAGAAATCATTTTCAAGTTGCTCTTCATTTTATCCAGCCTCACTTGTCAGATTGTTTATGTAACATCATCTCTGCATGCCTTATCAAGATGATGAAAAGAATAATAATAACAATAACAGTAACAGCTAACCTGAATAGTACCTGCCCGTACCCAGCATTGTTTTAAGCAGTTTATCTAATACCATCTCATTAGCTTTTCATAACAACTGTAGTAAGAAGGGGCCATGATTATGTTCATTTTCCAATGAGGAGTTTGGAGCTTAAGAAGTTAGGAAATGCATCTAAGATGCCTCAGCTGCTAAGTGTCAGGAAGAGCATTTTAACCCAGAAATCCTGGCTCTTAAGTCAGTGTGCCTAACCACTAGGCTACAAAAACGCAAAGAAAGAAAAAAAGCATAGAAAATATAAAATGGACCTTATAGGGTTTCTGTTTCTGAAATATTTTTAATCCGAAATAGAATGCTTACCTGTCTTCGTTTCCCCACCATGTTTTCTAACTTACCTTCTTCCTCCCACAATTGCTCTTCTGGCCTCATGATCCAGGACCTAAGAGCGTAAGGTAATTTCTAATTCCTAAACAGGCGCTAGCCCAGTCACACACTGAACGACTGATGACTTCCCTGAGGAAAAAGGGATGGGGAAATCCAGCATCCCAATCCTGGTGTGTGGCTACATCCCCTTACCCATTCTGATATCTTGACTTGAGCCACTGTGTTTCAGGAAAGCATGATGTGCTGGTATCCACTCTGACGGTATACAGAGTTTTTCCTTCTTAGCTAGACTGAAATGGACATAGGCCTGTATGTACTTTTCTTCAAGGCATATAACAAATTTATCCTCACCCTTCATGGGTGAGATAATCTAATTATTTTATGGTGGTTCATTCTGGTTTGTGTTAAATGCTACAATTTTATTATCAGCTGTGGAAGGATGGGGTTAGGAGAGCAAGTGGAATCCATTTAACAACTGCTAGGAACTTCAGCCTGGGACTTATCTGTGACTATCACAAGTACAAAGCGTTTGCATGCTTCATGATATCCTCCTCCCTAACATCAGTTCAGAATCCCATAGATAACACTTCTCACCCACCAAGAAATTTCTTTCTTGGCTTTAGCCATTGAAACAAAGCTACAAGTAAACAGCAGTTTTGTGTTTACTATTGTCGTTTTCCTTTTTCTCATCAATTCTGTGTTAACTAACTCATAAACAAAGGCTGCGTTTCAAAGACCCACTCTTCCAACTCCCCCTGAATTTCAGAATCTCAATACACTTTGTTCTGAGATGAGAGCTATTGCCTAGATCCTTGCTACTAAAGCGTGGCCCTAAGATCATCAGCACTGGCATCACCTAAGAGCACAATGGAAGGCCTCAAATTAGATTATACCTACTGAATCAGAATATCTATTTAAACAAGATCTCCAGAAGATTCTTATGCAGACTGGAATTCTGGAAGTACATGGAAATAACAGGAAGATTTAAGTCCCTCATAAGAGATGGGCAGGACACTGTTTTAGGTTAAGCAATAACATCAGTCCTGTTACAGAGCTGAGTACTGGCTTGGAAATAACCAGGTTTGCAAACGTTGCAGGAAGCACAGAAATAGCAGACCACTTCCCTAAATGTTATCGCCTCCATTTCAGGAGGGTTTCTGCCAAAGAAGCACAAAGAAAGGTAGTTTTGTATTGTTCATCCTCTCTTCTAAAGGATACCAACTCAGACTTCACAATGTTCGTTTTAAACTCAGTGGATATGATAAAGGAGCAAGATGACCCCTTGATTCTCTCCCATGTGTCTCTGCAGTGTGTAGCCTGTGAGCATCTCCAAAGCTCTTCTCCATTCTAGAAAGAAGAATGTCAATGCACACCACCTCTACAACCAACTGTTCTTGAGGTTTTAAGAGTGTCTGGGAGACCAGAAAATTCTATGTAAGTGCTCCTGTCTGTCTCTCTCCCCCTCCCTTCCTCCCTCCCTCCCTTTCTCGCTCTCTCTATCTCTATCTCTTTTGACAGGGCCACATGCATACCTAATTCAGTTTCTCCTGGTAATATTTCATGCTTCTCTGGGTCTTCAATTTTATTATAATTTGACCATCTTTCTAAAGTCACTTTGAGTTAGTAAGCCTCTCCCAGGTTTCTCACTTAGCTATGATAGTCTCTTAAGTAAGCCCTCCTGAAGATATTATGCAGAAAAAAACGTTATTATTTAAGAAAGGTATAACGTTTTTATATAGTTAAAACTGACTAAAGAAAGGACAATGAGTACTTTCTTTGAGTTTGGTATTACAGTCAATCTATTGAGTCATAGAATGCTACAGTTTGTCTTGAAGCCGCCAAGCCAGAAAATGCATTACATAAACACACCTAATAATCAGCATTTCCATAACCTCCTTGAAAACTAATCCACAACTAAGACATAATCCTGGTAGCGAACATTCAGTTTATTCCAAAAAATTTTACTGAGCACTACAGACATGAGTGGCTTGATATTTACTTTGTTCTTAATAATCGTAGGGACTGGGCGCAGTGGTTCACACCCGTAATCCCAGCACTTTGGGAGGCCAAGGCGAGTGGATAACCTGAAGTTGGGAGTTCGAGACCAGCCTGACCAACATGAAGAATCCTTGTCTTTACTAAAAATACAAAATTAGTCAGGCATAGTGGCACATGCCTGTAATCCCAGCTACTCAGGAGACTGAGGCAGAAAAATTGCTAGAAACCGGGAGGCAGAGGTTGTATTGCAGTGAGCCGAGATGGTGCAATTGCAATCCAGCTTGGGCAACAAGAGTGAAGCTCTGTCTCAAATAATAATAATAATAATCGTCATCATCATCATTATCAAGCATAGGTTAAGAGGGCAATCTTCCCAGTAAGATAGACCTACCCTTTTACCCCCACCTTACCATGCTCCTACCTCTCTGACTCTGAGCCAATTGCAGGAGAAGCTTGTCTAGCCAATGAGACCAGGATTTGGAGTTAGTCAGCCAAATAAAATTTTGATTAAAGCAAGACATATATATTTTAAATTATATATTAAATGTTTTCTTCCATTGATTTTAAAATAATATAAATTCAGTTTTCAATCTTTATTGTAGAGCACAGTCTTTTCTTGGAATGAGTCCACTAATTGGAGTTCCACATTGATTTTCTTGCATAACTCTTATCCATAATGAATCATCTGTAATTTTCAATTCTTGAATTTGATAAAGAACATTTGGCAAACAAGCTGAATGTAGGAAATTTTTGTATTTTTATCTCTTCCAATATTTTGATATATTTTCCTACATCTAATATAATAACAATGTTTTAGCTACTTTTATGCAGACTCTCCATTTCCAACGTAATTTTCATAGAAATAATAAACATGTCTTCGCATGCTAACAAGTAATCATTATACAGAATGCTTAACTGAATGAAAAGCATCATCAATACCTCCTCTAGATACGGGAAGAGTGGATCTTGTTCTGGACCCATGCTTTAGGAGTCCAAATTTTGGTCTTGTTCTTGCCATGTTTCTCTCAATGGAGCCACACAACATACCTATCCAGAGCTCACATGCCCCTTTCTAAACCATGTTTCAGGTACAAAGTCCCTAAAATTCTCTGCCCAAATAGCAGTCATTAGCGAAGTTTGGAATCATGGGTCAGGGTGTTTAAATCCTATGTGAAACCCTTTTGGTGGAAGACACATTCAAGGTTGGAAGAGAGAGGGGGAGGCTGCGGTGCAAAGACGAATATTCTCCAGATGAGATGGTACCTCTTTCTGGGCCACCATGTTTTGCATGGAGCACCAGAGATTTTGAGAACTGGAAATTTGAACTTGGCCTTCTCAACCATTTGGAAAATTTCTTTGTCAAGTCAGGAGAATAAAACATTCTTCCTTTAAGAGTTTGTTATTTTGAATTACATCTTTCAATATTTAGATGCAAGGAATATGGACCTCCGTTTGTACTCTGTCCATGGCCCCATTAATGGTAGGGGTAGGCCTGTTTACAAGAAGAGAAGCAAGTAGTTTGGGATACATAGAACTCCTGGCAGGCCCGTGACACAGCTGGTAGGAGTAGTAGTGAACAAAACATACACTAGAGCCTCCTTCTAGCCACAGACCTTCAGAAGCCATGGGCACCAGCTACAGATGGAATGGAAAGATGGCAAGTGGCAGTTGATAAAAAGAGTTTCTACTGTACTCTTACCTCATTGAGTTTTGGTCTTGGATCTGTAAAATGAAAATAACCATGTCTAACCCACAGGCGTATTGTCAGAAATGAATATATCAACACAGTGTTTCAAATGAATGCAAAGCACATAACACACAGTAACAATCACATTTTTTTCACTAAATTTTCCTAGTTCACCATTAACAATAATATCCACTAATTATACAGCACTCTCCATGTGCCCTTCAGGATCTGCTTACTATCCTAATCAATGGTGGAGCCACAATTCAAGCCTAGGCATCTGGCTCCAGAATCCAAGTTTTTTTCGATGAGTCCTTTCTCATTTTTTAAATCTCTCTCTTACTTGGATAGGACCCTCTTTTTATTTTTCATACCTCCTTGAAATGGTATTGTACCTTAGGTGAGCCTATTAGGAAAACATGCCGGCTACATCAAATGGACTGGTTATATGATACGAGTGCTTCATAAACTTTCAAGTATCACAGCCTCTATGGTAAAGATAAAGACATTTTCTGACCTCTTCCTATACCCAAACCTTCCCCGGGTCACACAATTTATAAAAGATGACATTTAACTTCCAAGTCATTATAGACTTCAAGGAGATTTCTGGCCATTGTTTTTACATACATCAGTTATTTTATGTTTACATTATAGACATGTTTCCTTTTTTGATTCCTAAATGAGTAATTCTACTTCTAACACTGGACCTTTAACTTGTTTATTTCAGCTAACTTTTCACATTTTTTATGGCAAACTCTGAGCTGCTTACTGCTCTCACCTAAGTCAAGGTTATCAATAAATTTGTAAGGCACTCTCCAATTTCCAAATACAGTACCTATGAGAATTACACATAACTATATCAAAATCACTGGTTCCAAGTCACTATTTTATACATATCTAAACTGGACCTGTAGGAGACAATCCTAATAAATGTTCACCCCAATGAAAGACAAGCATTAAATAAAATATCAGCATCAGCATGATTAAATGAGTTTTCCACTGTATCTAGTTCAAAGATTTCAAGATTGTGGCTCTTGAGTTAAAATCAGCACAGATGGCTGGGCGCTGTGGCTGTCCCCTGTAATCCCACTACTTTGGGATCACCTGAGGTCAGTAGTTCAAGATTAGCCTAGCCAACACAGCAAAACTCTGTCTCTAGTAAATATACAAAAATTAGCCAGGCATGCTGGCACGCACCTGTAGTCCCAGCTACTCGGAAGGCTGAGGCAGGAGAATCACTTGAACCCAAGAGGCAGAGGTTGCAGAGCCAAGATTCCGTCACTGCACTCCAGTCTGGGTGACAGAGCAAAACTCCATCTAAAAAAAAATCAGAATCAGTACAGACAGCTGGCTAGTCCACCGTGTTTCAAACTTGTTAGGAGATTTTTCATAAAAACCCAGATTTCCAATGTATCCTAAAAATTGTAAAATCTGTTCACCCAACTCAGATTCCCACATGGCAGCCATCAGCTGGAATGAGCAATTGCATGAATTCACATGTTCTTTGCAGTCACAACCATTCCCTAAAGTTTATGCCTTCTGGTTCAATTATTTAATTATGTACCTGCACCCAGCAGACATTTGAGAATAAACTTGTAATCCTAATGGCTTGGTGTCGTATAGATAAAATTAAAGTTTGATGTTTCAAGAAATTACTTTTTTCTTTTTTTTTTTTTTTAGGAAGTCTCTCTCGCTGTCACCCAGGCTGGAGTACAGCAGCATGATCTTGGCTCACTGCAACCAGTACCTCCTGGGTTCAAGTGTTTCTCCTTCTTTGGCCTTCCGAGTAGCTGGGATTACAGGCATGCACCACCACACCCAGATAATTTTTGTATTTTTAGTAGAGTCGGGGTTTCACCGTTTTAGCCAGACTGGTCTCAAATTCCCGACATCAGGTGATCTGCCCACCTTGGCATCCCAAAGTGCTAGGATTACAGGTGTTAGCCACCGCACATGTCCTCAAGAAACTCTTTATCTCCCATAGATGTATGTGCTAGCCAAGATTTACTGATAATCAAATTATCTGATTTAAATTCAAAGTTTTACCAAAGTTATATTAAATTATATCAATTTCATTCTCCTTTAACTTTTTTAAGTCATAGTGTTTCTTACTAGATTATACCAAGAAGTTACATTAATCTAACAAATTTTGTTCTTTACATTGATTATTACAACTCATTCCTATGGCATGCCCCAGCCCATTATTGTATTTTTCCAATTCAGTAAGTTAAGATGATATGTGATGATTTTCAGAACTACTCAGAGCTACCAGAGTGAACATGTTCTTCCTTTACTTGGTCCTGGTAATGTAAATGAGTTACTTCCATCATTATTTCAGGATTTGAAACAGATTTTACACAAGTGAACAAAACTCAAGCAAATTTGCCATGAAGGTAGCATGTCATAACCAAGGCTTATTTGCATTGCAAATTATTTAAGCAACTAAAAAATCTTAACAAAGGGCATTGTGACTTCTAATAGTAATAAATAGTAAAAGACTAAAATCTGATATTTTCTTCTATGATCATTTATCTGTCATAAATCAATTAATAACATGCATTCTTAGAATCACTGGGTTTTACCCAGCTCTAAAATCATGTTTAAGTCACTTAACAGAATAATGTCTTAGATGGGAATTCTCTGGCAAAAATTCTAGCTTGTTAGATGGACTCTTTTTATAAACATATGCTCGATAAGATATAATGTACAATAACTTGCTTGGGCAGAAAAATTAAGACAGGGTGAGGCAAAATTTCATAAGAAAGCATATTAAGGTTTTAATCCTCTAAACAGCCTTTTTTTTATTAAGACACTTAAAAAAACAGCTTTCTGGCTTTAACTAAGTCATTCAGATAAGCCATTTATTATTATCGCTAATTTTTCTGTTAACTTCCTGAGCTGCTGAGAAAAACACGCTGCCAATAACATGCTTTTAGTCTCCAAGATGTTAAAACAATGAATGCAATCAGTTGTCTGATTCAGTTAGTGTCATCCAAACAGCTGTCCACATATCCTGGCCTGACCTTCTGTGGAAAGAGCAAGGGAACTGGCTGAATTTTCCATCAATTTGCCAAGGAAATGGATGCTATGTGTGGTGGTGGAGAAGTGAGGTCCAGATTGGGTCTGTTTCACCATTAGGAAGTGAGTTTGGCAAGGGAACATAGGAAAACAATCCATTGATTTCTATGCCATTTCAAGACAATAAATGAACCATCGAATGACCAAGGGAAAAGTGAAAATCCCAGTCTCCCCACAGAATGCCTACTATTTCCTCACTTTTCTCTAGCTACAGTTCATTTTCTCTCTCCACTGTGCAAAATCTACCTACCTTGCAGGGTATATCAACTCCTTAGAAAAGGTCTATCTGCCTGGAGAATGTGCCAGAGCCACATTTTCTAAAAATTCAGACCTTTACTCTGGGCTTATATTCAACTACGAAGTGGAACCAAGTGAGGAAAATAGGGCTGTGCAAAGAGCAATTGGACTTACTTTCATACCTAAATATGCCTCCGAAATTCTCTCAAAACACACAAGGCTGTTGAGCCTGGAAGTCTTTTGGAATGTTGATCATACAGAGTTTGGTTTTGTATAAGGTGAAATCACTTCCCTGGATGCATAAAACAGGCCTCATGAGATATAGACTGTTGGTTTGGAGGAACAAGTTCTAGGCACAGTCTAGGATTCAAAGACTCTATGTTCACTGTCGTCTGATGAGTTTAGGAGAGTAAGAATTTTTTTAAAAGTGTATGCCAAGGTCAAGAGATCAAAACCATCTTGGCCAACATGGTGAAACCATGTTATAAAGTTATATTATAATATTGTATTATAATACAATATATAATGTATTTTCAATATATATATTATATTTCAATGATATATAATATTTATTATAATATATAATACAATATATAATGTATTTTCTACTAAAAATACAAAAATTAGCTGGGCATAATGGTGCATGCCTGTAGTCCCAGCTACCAGGAGGCTGAGGCAGGAAAATTGCTTGAACCCAGGAAGCAAAGGCAGTGAGCCAAGATTGTACCACTGCACTCCAGCCTGGAGAAAGAGTGAGATTCTGTCTTAAAAAAAAAAAAAGTGTAAGCAAGTATAGCACTAAATCTCACAATCAGCACAGGATCAGCCTTCCTCCTGTCCTCCAGTCTAACAGAAGATAAAAATCAATTAAAATGTGACACTGGCTGGGCACAGTGGCTTACCTGGAATCCTTGCACTCTGGGAGGCCAAGGTGGGAGGATTGCTTGAGTGTAGTAGCTCAAAGCCAACCTGGGCAACATAGAGAGATCCTGTCTCTACAAATAATTTAAAAATTAGCTGGGTGTGGTGGAGAGTTCCTCAAGTCCCCACTACTCAGGAGGCTGAGGTGGGAGGATTGCTGGAGCTCAGAAGTTTAAGGGTATAGTGAGCCATGATTGGTGACTAAGTTTTGACTAATTCTAGAAAGAGGATATCTAACACCAAAACTTATCACAGGCTAACCTGTGATAATACAGAGACTCCAAAATTCAATGCCTTAATTAATATAGTTGGCTTATTTCTTATGCAGCAGTTCAGAGACAGGCAGCAAGTCATCTTCAATACGTGGTTTCTGTCCTTGGGTCCAAAATGACTACTTCAGGATGTTGTCACATTTTCTAAGCCAGCAGGATAGAAAAAGAGGTAGATTGAAAATAGCTTCTTAATTAACAACATGACATAGAAGTCGTACCCATTACTTCTGCTGATGTCCCACCAGTCAAAGCTTAGTATATGGTCATCATACTGAGCTGCAAGAGAGGCTGGCAATAACTGATAGGCATTAAGAGTTAATTATATTAAAAAGCTACTCTGTAAGGGAGGACCTGCATTGGTCAGAATAGGCAAGGTTTTAGTCTTGAGCTAAGCCAGATGAGATGGTAGGAATTCTGTTAGAAGTTAATTAATAAAGTTAGAAGGAAAATGGATACTGGGAGACAATTCGCCATGTCTGCTACACAAGTAAGGATTCAGATTCCTTTGGTTTCTTCTTCAGATTCCTAAAGGCATGTATATATGTGAATATGTCAACGGTGAACATAGAGTCTTCGAATCCTAGACTGTGCCTAGAACTTGTTCCTCCAAACCAATAGTCTGTATATCATGAGGCCTGTTTTATGCATCCAGGGAAGTGATTTCACCTTATACAATCACAAAAGGAAATGAAGATCTCCCAAAAGAAAAAAATATCAAATACGGAAATTCAATGAACTTTCTGGTTTTTCTGGAGTACATTTTCTCAAGTATATAACAGATATGCTAAAGCTAGCTCTTCCCTCTTTTAGCACATCTTATAACTGGCCAGTTTTACAATTATTCCACATTCTCCAATTGGATCTTACCTTATCAGATAAAATAAATGTCTTTCCATGAAAATCTCAGAGAGTTGCTTTCACTCAACCTCCAGCTTTCGTCTTCTCATGCTCCACCCTTCTCTACAACTTCTCAAGACTGGAAAGAAAGGTGAAACGAGGCATCACTGCCTTCCCTTGTCATTTCCTTGAGTACATTAAAATGAAGTCCGATTGTTCCATTCTATGCAAATAAAAAGTTTCCATATTCCACTTGAAAAACAATAACAATAGGGAGAAAACAAGTAGGATATATTAAAATTTCAACAAAATAGAGAAAAATAATTACATATTATAATGAAGAGAAGAAAACACAGAGTAGCACTCTGATGTGTAGAACAGATATTAATAGAGCCTGCTCTGTAAACACTGCAGACATCAGTAGTGCTAACGGCCAAATAGTCTCGGTTTCCCCATTTGGGGCAAAAAAAGATCTACTCCTGGGCTCATTAGTGACTAGGAGAAGCCACATGACTAGCTCCAGCCAGCGAGTTCTAAGCAGAAAGGATGTGTGTTATTTCCAAACGAACCATTTAATTGCAGTTACAAATCTCTCCAGAGCTTTTCTTTTTGCTGCCATGATTTCCACAAAGTGGTCTCCCACTGGACTTGAACACCAGTGAGGATCACATAAAGCATGACCACTTCTGAGTGTGAGTGACAACTGACCTTAGCAGACATGGAGTTTGATCGAGAAATAAACCTTTGCTCTTTAAAGCCACTGAGATTTAGGGTTTGAATGTTACCACAGAGAAACCTCACCTATGCTGACTGATGTAAACTCTCTGACAAAGGTACTCTTTTGGATTTTATAAATATTTTATGACTACCCACGATATGCCAAACACTGCTCATTTCATTTTCATACTAATTCTATGGTATAGAGGAAACTGAGGTAAGGTTTTGTAGCAAGTCTATGGTGGATTTAAGATCTGAATTCTGACTCCCCATTTAGCTCTCATTCAATTACATCCACGACTCCATTTATTCAGCCATCAAAACTTTATAATCAATCTCAGGCCACCACATTCAGTATCCAGAAGAGTCTGTGACTCCCAGTATTCCTTTGCATTAGAGACATTTTATTCTGCAAATTGGCACATACTGGCAAAATCTAACCTTTTAAAATTGCTGTCCTCATACAGCACAGAAAGAGTTCAATTTTCCTCTTAGTAATGTCTTTCCTCCCAGACAAGAGCCACAAAGGCAGCAATCTGAGTGTTCAGCTCTCCTGGACTCCTTAGTAGCTGTCCACACGACCCCGGCACAGGTTTGGCTCCACACTGCCACCATCACCATAGAAGCACTCATTTCCCCATTCTAGCGCTGAGCAGGTGACGGATGCAAAGCTGGACGGTGACCCAATTTACTGTACTGCAACAACAGAACAGCATCCCAGCTGGAGACAAGACATTTCAGCTTTGCTCTTTTCAGAGATATTTGTATAGATAAATGGAAGTTTACGTGAGCACAAAGAGGGTATATTGTCCTCCTGATACACACGTGTAACTTCGATTCTGCCAGCAGTCATCATTATAATAAGTGAGGTTTATAAAAGATTCTTTATCCAGAAGGATCCCAAAGAGCTTCACAAAAACTTCACAAATTACAGGCAAAAAGCCTTCTTTCAGGTCCACATGGAGAATCTCATTGCTAATATTCTGCTTTCCCCACCACAACGCCTCCAGATGTCACAGATGTCAGTGAGAGATGACCCACATGCCAGGAGAATAGAATATTGGAGTCAAAACCGACCGGGAGGCCAGGACAAGGGAAATTTTGCCCCAAATACATATAAAAACTGTGTCTCCGCCCACCTTGGGGACTGAAAATGACAGCTGCTTAATAGTCACCCACAAGCGCGGTGCACATGGCTCAACATTAAGAGTCAAAAACAATACTGCTGCACCCGCTGGAAAACTTCATGGGGAGGTTAGGCATAAAGAATTAGAATTGGGCCTTTTTCCTCTTGCCAGATGTGCCACAAGCTCACTCATTACAGATTTAATAATGTGTACAGATTAAGCTGGGATAAAAACCAACAACTCAACTGTGAAACAATTCCTAAAACAAATCAGCAGTAACAACTGAATTGTGGGTTTCTAGTTGTTGGGTTACAATTTGGTTTTCAGTTTGCTACCAGGCTAACAACTATGACTTGAGTTTAAGGGAAATTAAGTTAAATCTTGGAGTGCTGTCTGTAGAATTAAATCACCTTCTTTTGATGCACCTCAGGGAAGCTCAGATTGAACTGGATTATATATTAATTCAACTTTATGAGGAAGGTGATATATTATCCCCATTTCCCAGCTGTAGAAACTGAGGCTCACACTCACATAGCTGGTAAGTGGCAGAGCTGAGATTCAAGCTGAGTTCCTCTGACTCAAGCCCAGAGTCTTAACAACTTTACATATTCTGACAGAAGTATAGCAGTTGTACATCTTCATATATAGCCTGTGTGTGTGTGTGTGTGTATGTGTGTCTGTGTGTGTATGCGTGTCCCTTTTGTAAACAGAGAAAGGTTTGGTGTTTTTTAAACCAGATAATCCTTTAAAGCCCAACTATACTTCATTAGTTACATGTCAGCTGTCATCACATATTTTACTTCATACCAACGTGAGTCTCCATGTTCAAATCACAGCCCATGCTTTTGGCTAGGACTAAATTATATTAGGAAGCAGATGAGGTACAGTAGCTCATGCCTGTACATTTTGGGAGACCAAGGCAGGCAGATCACCTGAGATCAGGAGTTCGAGACCAGCCTGGCCAACAGGGTGAAACCCCCATCTTTACTAAAAATATAAAAATTAGCCTGGCATGGTAGCATGTACCTGTCATCCCAGCTACTCAGGAGGCTGAGGCAGGAGTATCACTTGAACCCAGGAGACAGAGGTTGCAGTGAGCCAAGTTCACGCCACTGTACTCCAGCTTGGGCAACAGAGTGAGGCTTTTGTCTAAAAAAAGAAAAATTGTATTAGGAAGCTTGAAATATTACAAGGAAAACTAAGTATATATTTTAAGCTCTGTACTGGATAGTATAATAAAACTAGATAGTATAGAAACTATATATTATATAGAGGAACTATATATTATATAGAGAAACCATATATTATATTAAACTATATATTATATAGAAACTATATATTATATATATTATATAGAGACTATGTGAAAACAACTAAATTGGATAGATAGTAATGAAAATATGAATACCTTCAACTGTTTAGAGAATCAAGCAATCAACATGGGATAGAAAAGCTGAGATATAAAACTTGAGTGGACCTTGAAGAATAAATCAAAGAGGCAGAGCAACAGAGAGATGATTGTTCCTGGCCTGTGCCGGCTCCACAGCCAGTGTACCCATCTGGCTGCCACCTGCCTCCCTCTTCTGCTCTCTCACTACGTCCAGCTCCTTCCTACACCAAAGGCCAATAAACATTGATATGAGTAGGGGACAAGCCTGCGCAGCATGAAAGTACCTAAACACCTTTTCCTAATCCTAATGAAATAAAATCAATTTGGATTATAAAAAGAAAAATTAAAGCATGTAAAGTGCTCTGTTGAAACCCAGAACAGACTTCCGTTTCAAGATGGCCACCTGAACACTGTTGCTGAAATGCTTGCCTCTGTACTTACAAATGATCACTTACATGATGAAAGAGATGCAAATAATAGAAGATCATCTGCTCCCTTTTTGAATTCCACAAGTCAGAGGTTTGAACTGGAGGAAGACTTCCCAAGCATTACACCAATGGAAAATACATATGTAAACAAAATATTAGTAGATGTGACTTCTGTGCCAAAAAATACAAAGTCTCTGGACATAAAAATAAATTATGAACAAGATTGAAGACAAAGTACTAATGACAATACTCACAGCAGAGGTGATAGAAAAAGGGAATGCATATAGGGCTTTTACAAATCAATAAGAAAATACGAATGCCCCATTATAACAATCAGACAAGGAAAATGTATTTTAAAATGTTAAATCTCATTAATAATCAAAGAAATTATTATGAAAACAGTGATATGCTGTTTATTACCTGCCATACTGGCATTTTAAAAAATTGCTCAAGACTGTTATATTGCTGTTGGAAGTGTAGTTACCATCTTTCTGAAGAAATGTTTGAAAATAATGAACAAACATTTTTGCATGCCATTTGACCTAGAAATTTTATTTTTATGAGGCTATTATAAAGAAATAGTCAGGAATGTGTGCAAAAGCATGCTCCAATAGTAGTTAACAAAACACTTTTTATAATACTGCAAAATTGGAAACAACATAAATATCCAAAACATGCAGTTCTCATTAGGTAAATCATAGTAAGTCTGTTTAAAACAATACTGCTTAGTCTTTTAACACAGTGATACAGTATCGTGTTTTTAAAATAGAAAAATACTTAGGATATTCAATTTGTACATACAGCATGATCCCATCTCATTTCTAAAAAAATTATACACACATAAGGAAAGGGACCAAGAAAAATGTTAATATCACTAGATTGTGAGATTACAGGTAATTTTCTACAATAAACATATATTACTTTTATTACAAGAGAAAAAAACGTTATTTATAAAAATAGGTACTGACATAGACAACCATCTTAGAAGTGGACATTCAGTTATAACCTACTCCCATCAGAAGCACTGGAATTTTGTGAGGATTACTCCTACAGGGGATTAGGCCTGAATCTCCAAAGGTAATAGTTACAGAGAGAAAATCCACATGATTGTAGGAAACTGGTATCCAAGAGCAATACTATTCCTATATTCAAACCTGTAGGTGAAACCAAGTCCCAAACTAGATTAGCAATTACTCACTCAACATTGTCTATGAGGATTATTTCTTCAGACCCTCAGCTTCACCCACTCTTCTGAACCAATCCTGAAAGATATTTAATGCATGCAGTTATTGAACTCTGGAATTAGTCTTGCTGTTGCCCTAAGCAATTAATATCCTCTTTGCCTAAGAGTGGAGTATCCTGACTCTCCTAGATAACCACAAAATTGAAACCCTATTTTCAGTGTCTGCCCAGGTGTCTAATAAGGACATCTATTTCTGCTATCCTGTCTGACAGCATATCCCAACATTAATGCTAGTTATCCTGCTATGGACTAAATGTTTGTGTTCCCTCTAAATTCATATGTTGAACCCCTAATCCCTAATGTGGCTGTATTTGGAGAAGAGGTCTTTATGGAAGTAATTAAGGCTAAATGAGGTCAGAAAAATGGTGCCTGATCTAGGATTAATGTCTTTAAAAGAGGTGACAACAGAGTACTAAGTCTCTTTCTCTGCATATGTGCACAGAAGAAAGTCCATGTGAGGACACCGTGAGGTGACCATCTATAAGCCAGAAAGAGAGCCCTCCCCAAGAATGGAATTGACCACAACCTTGATGTTGGATTTGCCAGCCTTCAGAATTGTAAGAAAATAAATTTATGTTGTTTAATCCACTCCAGCTATAGTGTTTTGTTATGGCAGCAGAGCAGGCTAAGACATCTCACTTGAAACTCTTGAATGGACCTCTTAGTAGGTTGCCCCAAAGTTTCACCATTATCTCTGTGTACCCAGTAATTGTGGGAGTTTTGTCCAATTCTTTGTTCAAAATGCCAAGAACCTGGACAGCTTGCAGTCAAGACCCTATACCAGTGACAATGGTGCCCATTATAAGTGAACTACAAGTAATTAGCACCCTTTCCATGACCAAAACTATTGACAGGAGACAACTACTGGTGGATTCCGGAAATTACAACAGATGATTCAGCATAAGGATCTTGGTGAGAGCTGATGACTGCATCTTTGTGAGGGCCAAAAGTGCATGCATGAGGCAATGTCGAGTTTTTTCAGAGAGGGAGGATCTGGGATTCCTAGTTTAAATAAGTTAAGGTAAAATCTTGTATGTACATTTCTCCAGTAACAGAAGTGCAATATGACAATTTCATTTTTTTCTACCACTTAAATGAAAGGAGAAAGAAGTAGACGTTTTCAAGTATATTTCATTGCTCAGGACTAACATAAGATAGTTCAACAATGATGTCACTCTTTTGAAGATCAGCATTTGGCTTAAAATCACAGTAAGAATATAAATTCAAGACTTGAAACCACTCTAAGAATATCCTTACTAGACCTATTATAAACTTTTATTTTCTACCTGTAATTCATGAAATATATCCGTCCTCTTTGCACCTGATTTTCATGTTAGCTTGCATCTCTGCATGGCTTTAATGTTACTGGTGACCAGTCATATATGGCACTTTTCTTCAATGGTAATCTCATTTTTTCTCCATTGCTGAGTGTTTTCCATTTCAGCCTTCTACTAAGTCTTGCTTTATTGGATTTACTGGATTATCTGAGGCCATATTCCAGATACTTATTGGAATATCTGAAACCCCATTCCCCATGCACATTTTTCTTAAAGAAAATTGGGTACCCATGTGAAACATGTGGCAATTCCAGACAGGAATGTTCTTGAACACCAGAATCTTGACTTAAATTTGCAGGTAAGGCCATCAGAACTGAGCTCACACTGAGGTATGAATACCACACACCTGGCTAAATTAGCTATCTTAAGCACAGATACTCATGATGTTTGTGCTCGTGCATGTAAGTGCAATGTAAATAAATATTGTGTGTCCAGTATTAATTTCAATACCTTCACATCGAAAAATTAGAAAACCTCCTTAAAGTTTCTAATGAAGTCCAGATCATTTTCTAGAAATGTTATCCAGGTTCAGTATCTTTAGATTCCTTTCTAACCCCAGCATTCTGCAGTAAAATAATCGTTTCCTTATATTAGGGCTTATACTCATTGCAGGGGAAATCATCAGTATTTGTCTTCAAGAGTTCAAGGCTTCATGAGCTAACAAATTCCAATCCTCCAATTCTAGAGAGCACCGATCTGGAGAAGATATCTTACTTTCCACAACAGATGTTTCTTTAAGTGCCCGTCTTATACTAAGCAATGGGAAGGAAAGTAGGACTAAACAATGTCTCTCACATTCCAAGGAAGGAGATTGGAAGTAACATAGGCAATTATGACATGACAGCAACCATTTCTTTGAAACAGAGATATATGCCAAGTGTGATCATTTTTCTAAAAGACGCAAAGCTAGTTAGTGGCAAGGTGGGAATGAAGACCTGGTCTCTGCATTTCATTTTGCTGTGCCTTTCACAGTACCACAATGGCAACCCCAGAAGAAACTTCAAGTTTTGTGATAGACACGCACACACACAGCATAGGGCCCTGAGGCATATATAAATGCTGAAAAGCGCTGATAGGAGAACAGCATGCCTGCCATCAGCTGTATCAGACTTTCCTAAGACAAGATGAAGCCACAGCCTGGAGAGTGTATCTCCTTCTCACCCATCTCGCCCCAGGGTTATCGTAGCCATGGCCTTAAGCAATGTGCTCTGACATAAGGCACGGCAACCACAGCTTATGAAAAGGAAAAAAAATGGGGTAAGATTACTTTTTTGCTGTCATTCCTCTCCCTGGATGTGAAGGATCCATTTATTAGTCTCTATTAAAATGCAGGGAAAAAACAGGTAGTATGATAGCTATATTGTATTTGCATGATCGAATTACATAAAAGCATCCTGTGTCCTGTGTACATGCTTTCTACAACACACATGGTTACATTAACCTGTAACATAAGTGTCTATGAAACATATGTGCCATCAACATCTTAGATGAAGGGTAAATAAATCTCATGGGCCAAGATAAAGAAATATATTCTTTCTCTGCAAGTTTCCAGTTGACACTTCTTTCCTCTCATGCCTATTTTAAAAATCTGATTTCCTCTTAAATTTTTCATATACCACCTTCAAAATTTTTGCAGATACCAACTAATAAACTGTTTAATTGGTTATAAAGATAAATTAGTACCAATGGCCTGGTAAATCCAATATAACATGCAGACCCAAAGGACATTTCAGAACAACAGAACTTTCAACTTCATGCCACCTCAAGTATTATCCTTTAGATAGAAATTTTTCACTGATTGAGCCATTCTGTCAAAGTGACACAATTCCTGTAAATACTGTCCAGAGTTTTAGAAGCTTCCATTTCTTTTCCTACTTATCTATATTTTGTAAAAATCTACACTGTCCCTAGATAACCAGTCTCAGAAAACATGAAATTTACAATCTGACATGTTTTACTATTAATAAGTGGAAATTAGAAACTCATTGAAACTGTGGTTTAAAAAATATCAGAAATACTATACTATTCCTCCCATTAAAGACCAAGGCCGAGTATCTTTATGATGTCAGAGTAGAGAAGAATTTCTAAAGAGGACACAAAACCCATGATTCATAAAATAAAATCTTTTATATACATATATATATATATGATTACACATAAGTATGTACATATATGTGTATTATGTACCCTATGCATATATATATTTTATTTTATATATACATAAGTATATATATTTTTATTTTATATATTTGTTATATATGTCATTTTATATATGTTATTTTATATATACTTATATATACTTATGTATATATAAAATATAAATATATATGTGTGTAGGGTACAATATACACATATATGTACATACTTATGTGTAAGAATATATACATATGTATATAATTAAGCATAATTAAATCAGATTATAGAAATTCTAAGGGCATCTAAACCAAGGAAAAAGACAAGAAAAATATTGGGAGATAATTTCACAACACAGGAAAATGTTAATGCTTAGAATACATAAAGTGCTCCTAAAAACAAATAGGAAAAAAAATCAAAACCTAATATAATCATAGACAAAGAATATATATTATCAGTATAGAGAAAAGTATATCCCCATAGCCAAGGAAGTATTTTTAATGACTACCAGCAGTTTAATTTATAAGAGTAACAGGAATTAAAATTACTCAATACTAATCTACCAGTTTTTCAACAATTCAAATATTTATAACTCTCAACTGCTGTGAGAAGAGGGAAATACTGGAGTCTGCACAATGTGAATGAGATGATTAAAAAGGAGGTGATGGTAGAACTTGAGAAACAACTTGGCCACCTAAGTAAAATTAAAAGTATGCATATCCTTAAAAAAGAAGTAGGCATAGCATATGATCCATTGAAGACACTTTAAAAGAAGTCCGTGCTTGTTGGTAAGATGAAAAAGCATGTTGATTGTGTTACTATTTGTAACTGCAACAAAACTAAAAACAACCCAAAAGCTCATCATTAAGGGAATTTGTGCATAAAACAGCATTGTTACATGCTTGACTAATATCAATCAATTAAAATTAATACTTTAGCCAGGCACGGTGGCTCAGACCTGTAATCCCAGTACTTTGGGAGGCTGAGGCTGCAGGGTCACTTGAGGTCAGGAGTCAAGACCAGCCTGACCAACATGGAAAAACTCCACCTCTACTAAAAATACAAAAATTTCCCAGGCATGGTGGTATATGTCAGTAATCCCAGCTGCTTGAGAGGCTGAGGCAGGAGAATTGCTTGAACCCAGGAGGCAGAGGTTGCAGCCGAGATCACGCCACTGCACTGGGCAGCATAGTGAGACTCCATCTCAAAAAAAAAAGTAATACTTTATATGTACATATAGTAAAATGGATATATCTCAGAAGCATGTTGAGTCTAAAAGGAAATCATAAAATAGTAAATCCAATATCATTTATATAAATATTTACAACAAAAAACAGTAGAGTATTATGATCATATTAACAGTACAGTATCATGATTCCCCTTATTTTTGCTGTGGAACAAACCACCCAAAACTTAGGTGCTTCAAATAATAACAATATTTATTTTCTTCATGCTATGGATGGACTAAATTATGTCCCTTTATATGTTGCAGCCCTAATCCCCAATGTGACTGTATTTGAAATAAGGAAGTAATTAAGGTTACAAGAGCTCAGAAGGGTAGAACTCTGATGGAATAAGATTGGTGTCCTTTTGAGAGGAAACGCCAGAGTTCACTCTGTCCCTCTGCCACGTGAGGACACAGCAAGATGAAGCTGTCTGCAAGCTAAGAAGAGAGCCCTCACCAATAGCCAATCATGCTGGCACCCTGATCTCAGACTTCTGGCTTCCAAAAGTGTGAGAAAATAAATTTCTGTTGTTTAAACCACCCAATCTATGGTATTTTGTTATGGCCGCCTGAGCTGACAAGCATAGCCCACATATTGCCAGTTGGACAGGGCTTGATGGGGAAATCATTTCTGCTCCACTCAGTATCCGCTGAGGTGGCTCAAAGTCCAGAGGCTGAAATCATCTGAAGGCTGGATCACTTATTGGCCTGACACCTGGGGACCGGAAGGGCTGGGATCCTCGGGCATCTCTCTATCCAGATGTGGTGCCTCCAGGTAAGTTTTTCAGCACTGTGGTTTTGCCTGGACTCCTCACATGTCAGCTCTGGGCTCCCAGGCTGTGTGTCCTCACAGGAAGAATGCCAGAAAGATACTCTATCCCCTGTGATGACCTAGGCTTGGAAGTCATGCAGTGTTCCTTCCACTGTGTTTTAATTGTTAGCTGTGAGTCAGCCTATATTCAAGTGTAAGAACTATTAGCACTACCTCTTTTATGTATTTATTTTTGAGACAGAGTCTCGCTCTCTTGCCCAGGCTGGAGTGCAGTCGCACGATCTTGGCTCACTACAACCTCTACCTCCCAGGTTCAAGCAATTCTCCTGACTCAGCCTCTCAAGTAGCTGGGAGTACAGGTGCTCACTACTATGCCTGGCTAATTTTTGTATTTTTAGTAGAGACGGGATTTCACCATTTTGGCCAGACTAGTCTCAAACTCCTGACCTCAAGTGATCTGCCTGCCTTGGACTTCCAAAGTGCTAGGATTACAGGAGTGAGCCACTGTGCTGGCCAAGCACTACTTCTTAATGGGAGAAATGTTAAATAATTTTCAGACCTATCTTAAAACCACCAGTGCATGTATGTGTGGGTGGGTGGGTATGTGTACACCCCATGTACAAAAGTATTTTTAAAATGTCGTGGACACACACCAAATTCATGATTATGACTGCCCGGTGGGGAAGATGAATGGAGCCCACCAAAAAAGTCCAGGTCAGTCTTTAATATTTTATTACATTTTAATCAAGAATAATATGATAAAATGTTAATAAGTATCAATCCCATGAGGTCAGGAATATAGTGTGTGGCAGGTTAATTAACAATGTTAGCTTAATTAAAGGCCTCTCTGTGTCCATACCTTCTACAATACCACTTCATACTTGATACAATATCCATCAAGAGATGGTGTCTATTTCTGTACCCCTTGAACAAGAATGGATTACTGACTGGTTTGGGATGATAGAAAGCAGAGAGTCTAGTAATGTGGCATTTCTGGGACTAGGTTTCAAGAGCCATGGACACTCTTAACGTCTCTTTCTCAGACCCCTGCCTTCACCATGAGAACAACCTTGAACTGGTTTATTGGAGGATGAGACCATGTGGAGCAGTTGAGTCACTAAGGCTGCAGCCAACATACACCGGCCAGCTCTTGCCCCCACATCACACAGATGTACCAGCTGACCACAGATGCATGAGCACACCCAGCCCAGATCAGCAGAACTTCCCATGTAGCCCCTGCAGTCATGAGATATAAAAATTAATGTCTTAAGCAACTAAATGTTGAGCTGGTATGTTATACAGGCATACTGACTGACACAGAGTACTTGTTACATTATTTTAACTCTAAACTTTTCTATATTTTTACAATTATTCAAGATGAAAAAGGAAGAGAAAGCACATACGTGGAACAGAAAGAAAATTAAAGTCACATTGGTGGAAGGTTCAAAACTCAAAAGGAAAATTGATTCCTTATTTTGAATGCTTTGAGTAATAAAATTCCACAGGTACTTGTTAAATCTTTGTACCTGTCAGGAAGACTTTTGCTAGGATTCAAACACCACCTTTAAGCATACCAGAACAACCAAACCACATTAATTAAAATAAGAAAATTACACACTAGAAAATGAACATTTGTTGATATGTTGCTTTAATCTAACACAAAATACTGACAGTAATTAAACTTCAGTTGTTCCCTGAAATGAAACAGGCAGGAAATGGACAGCTACTATTTATGCTTTGCATATTATGCAATGGCAGTTAAAAACAACAAATAACAATGCCAAGAACAACAAAACAGAGGCTTGGTAAACAAAGTTTTCTTAGCCCAAATCTACCAGGCTAGTGCAGTGAGATTGAACAGTGGTAATCTTCGTATTCATCCAGTGACATCTTTATGTTTGAATTCATGCATACATATATATAATTAAATAAGAAAAATTGTGTAGTTTTTATAGATTGGTAATTTATTAAAAAACAAAACATGGAAGTTTTCAATTCAAAAAGTGTTTCTCTCTTTAAAAAAAAAAAAAAGTTCATCTGAACAGTCCCTCCACCAGTAGGGGTTCTGATGTATATATATTTCAAAGGTACAGAAGCAAAGGCAGCAATACATAGGAAAAAGCATGTTATCCGCAACATTATCTCTGGGTCCCAAAATTCTGGGTACTGGAGTATCTAGACAGAGACATATTCCTACTGAAAGTAATTTCTCAAGTTACTGAGAACACAGAATGAGCTCCAGTGACCAAAGCCCTTTTTATATTTAGACAGAGGAGGGGGTCGTTTTACTTCACCACCAATGAGAAAATAAGCATCTCTAATTTTGTACAACCATTACAATTTCATTTAATTTTATTCTTTACAATAAAGATGACATTACATTAATAACTCCAAATAATTTTGTTTATTGTGCCACTCGTTTCACATCCATGAGATTCATAAATCGGTGGAAAAATGTTTTAGCATACCAGGTGACCTAATTTCTGGTTTGAAAAAATACAAGGCATCATGTTTCCATGTGTGTGTGCACATACGTGTGTTTGTGTGTGTGTGTGTGTGTGCATGCACACGTGCGCACTCACACACTGATGTAAAAGTCATTCTTTCAAGGGCTTCTGTGAGGCTCATTACATAGAGAAGATCAAAATTAATTGTTGAGGTAGGCAGCTATTATGGTTCTGTCCTCTTGGACCAATACATATAAAGACAATGGTGGGAAATCAATAATGTCACTAGGTCAAGGACACTTGGTAGTACAGAGCCAATAAATGTTCTTTGTCCATATTTACACAGGACCGATCTTTAAAAAAAAAAAAAAAAGCGATTTCCAAAGCTATAATCTCTACTCATGTGAAAATCTCAAGGCTTTTGTGGAAGTTACTATCCAGTACATATTTCTGCTGTCAGACTACTTCTGTCACCGCATTTAAACCATGAAGTGCATTTGCTGCTGATTCGACTATTATGGCAGGAAAATGACCTGTAAAGTTCTTTTGAGGAGCGAGCTTGGCATTTTGCATATATTATAGAAATACAGGAAAAGAAACGTGTTAAAAATGAAGTTTATGAAAAGTCATCCAACTCAACTTTACATTTTATAGAATACAGAGACTGCCTGATTTGTGAGACTAAGTGGGAAAGGGGGAAGAATTTGTCAAGACAGAAAATCTCCACATTCTCGTGTTTTCAAGGGCATTTGTCAAATTTTTTTTCTATGTACAAAATCTCGATGGTAAGTGACGAAGTAAAAAATGTGCCAAAGAATATTATTTGACCTTTTATTTATTTATTTATTTTGGTGGCTTCGACGTGCAAAGAATGTAATAGATTGAAGCATATGCTTTATTGGGTGGGAGGCTGGGTGACAAATGTGTAGGGACTGTGATCCGAGAGCAATCTGATTGAAACCAACGACAAAAGCCTCAAGTTTTTATGAGCTCTCCAAAGGAAGAGACCTTGGTTTCATGCGAGGAAGGTTAGAATTATATTCCTCATAGGTAATGTGAATATCTCTGCTTAATCTATAGCAATCGAATTGTTGACTAAGATACAAAATTTCTGAGTCTATATCACGACCTGGTGCCAACTGAGCATTTTATCATCACTGAGTGTCTCTCATTGATAATGTCAAGTGAAAAAAATCACTGGGACCAAAGGGTGCTGCTATTTACCTCATCAAGACATTTTGCAAAGAGGCTTCACAGGCTTAGGGGCCAGGGAGAACAGTGGTCCTTCCTCAGTTATCCCCAACCAGGGAGTGGTGAAGAAAAAGAGGCAGTTAACCATTTCACTGCTGGTCAGAGATAAGTGTGCCATTATAAGGTTTTTTTCTCTCAGTTGAGTGGTCAGATATCAAATCCACAGTCTTGCTTCCTGACCCAGAACAGGAATTTTATTCCTTAATCATATCCCCGTGGCTCTTTACTGACTAGCTTCCGTGAGAACTCAGCACGTTATTTCCAAGAATTAAAGAGTTGGGAGAGTCGAGGTGGAGGGAGAAGGAGGCATTTTTATCATAGCAGCCCTTGCAAGCATGGATACCGCTAAAGGTCGGCCCACGTTTCCGTCAAAACCTCCTAATTTCCAGACATTTATAACTGGGCTATAAAAAACACTCATGAGCTGCACTTCCATGAAGAATACCTCAGCCTAGGGGAAAATTGTCCCCCCTTGGTGGCTGTTGATTTGTTTTGGTTTGTCTTTTGTTTCAGTAATTTGAGGAAAATACACAGTTATTTGAAAGATGCTACCTAAATGTAATTCTCAGAAGAAAATGTTAACATTTTGAATGCATTCATTTATATTTTCACTTCCAGTGAAAGTGGTGAATTTGACTCACTGTGTTCTGGTCCCAATTACTTTTGGCATTTTCAAGAAACAAAGACAATGGACAAAGCCTTTCATTCAAAGGCAGAAGGGTTCTAAACGTATGTGAAGTTTATATGCATTCTGCGGGCCATGTCGAAGGACAGGCTGTTGACTGTCTCCGAACTAATTTCCTCCTATAAAAACTGAGTCAGTGTGATCGCACTGGAGAGCTCAGCATTTTTAATTGCCTCAAGGTGCTTATTTGCAGGGAAGGAATAAACTCAGGAGGATCAAATAAGAAAGGGAGGAAAACTTGGCTCATCCTTTCAGATGAATCCAATCATTTTCACCTCTCATCACTTTCACATCTGTGATTTTCATCCTTCCTGGCAAGAAGGAAATACGCTTTTCTCTGCCATTAAGAAGAGATGATTACTAGGGCCTGAGTCACACATCTCAACTTGTTTCTGGGGCCCTGACTGCCCTCTACCTTGCACTTAGGAGGAGCCGGAAGCTGGTCGTGCCCCTACACCCCCACGGCAAAGCCACCTGGCCGGCTGGGGCCACCTTAGGGGAAAAACATGCAGAGATTAAAAGTGCACTGGGGGAAAATAAGCCCTCAGTATTTAAGTCGTAGGAGGAAGAACGTGACAGGCAGCACTAGCATCCTGGCTCTGAAGAGCAACTGGGTTTCCCTCTAGGAGTCCTGTGGAATTCATAGGCCCAAAGAAAGGGAGTCCTGGAGCTCAACTCGCTGGGAATGCGTTAGTGTTATTTTCTCACATTCATCACTCAGGGTATACGCCTTCAGATTCCTGTAACTCAACATTTTATCTTTTTTGAAATGTCCTTAGGTGAGGGAACTACTCCCATTTCACCAGTGAGGAAAGCACAAATAGAAAAGCCAGCTGATGTGTCATCTGAGCTAATAAAGGAATTTAGTCTCACAGGTCCACACTTCAGCCCTCCTTGCCTGTGGGGTGGGGAAGGAGACCAAAACACCCTTTAAATCTTTCCTGGGTTCCAATAAAATAAAAAGAGAAGAATTTAATTCTTTCACTTGCAGTACCACACTTGCAGCATGACCAAGGCTGCTATCCTGGGACACGTACACATTCAAGAGTCCATTCTATGCCTCCAATGGCTGGGTGCCTACATAAGGCCAATGGCTCGTGCCCACCCAGATCCTCTGCCCTGCCCCCATTCAAGACCATGAACTCGGCATCTGCAGCCCTAGGATAGCCTGCCCAAACAGCTTCCAACTCCTCCAAACCTTCCCTCATCTGCCTAAGTATAGACCAGGCTGATAGGCACATCTTTGGCCGAAGATATAAAGAGAAAATAGTTGTTTTCTGGGGACGTAGAGAGAGCTTGAACTTGCTGGCTAAAATGTCCACACATGTGTGCAAAGCCCCTTGCAGAGCAGGACAAAGCAGGGAGGGGAGAGAACAGGAGTTAGCAGGGTATGGGGGCTGCTCTCCCAACACAGCCATATTCTAACACAGAAGTCCAAGAATTCTACATTTGAAGCTGGTCTTCCAGGATGTTATAAAAATATTTGTGTCAAGAAACAAGAAAGATAAAAGGATAGAAACATATTTTATCAACTTGTGAGTTTGACGTAGGACTTTTGAGTATTTAGATCTCCATTTATACTCTGGCTCTAGGTTCCCTGGAGTTGGGTGGACCTGTTTCAAAGCCACACTAAAGATGAGCTGAGCTGTGCCCAGAGGTGTCATGAGTGTATGTATAAAGTCTAATTTTATTTTACTCTCTTTTCCTCTGCTGGAATCATGTGTGTCATCCCTTCTTCAGTAACTCCTTAGAAGTCCACCTGCCATTGTATATTGCATTTACTATTTGTTTGGTTTCTAGTTCTTCTTTCCTGGCTTAACATTCTGCAATGGGCAGCTCGATGCAAACCTACTCCAAAGTCTGAGGAAGCTGAGAGGCTGAAGAAAGAAACTGACAAACCCAGTTTCTTAGGAAGAAACATTTAATAGGCACATATGAATAGAAGCTATAGCTGTGTCTCAGGCAATGGGGAGGCAAGATGGTGGGGTCCCTGTGCTATGATCCCCCAGACCCGCGGCTTATATATACCATAGGGAAGGAATTTGTAGGACAACTGAAGTCAATGCCTCAGGGAAAGGCAAGCATGTAATGTGAATCTACCTAAGGACAGAATTTATGGTTCAGGTTGCTTTGATCCAAGGGCAGGATTTACAGTAGGTACATGCTCTAAAACAAAGAACAGTAGATAAAATTGAAAGCTTAGAGACATTCCTAGAACTTGGGTTAATCAGAAGTCAACATGGTGAATTGGCATCCAAGATGGAATTGCTTTAGCCTCCACATTTAGTCAAATTTCTATTTATCTCTACCATATCCCCTTATGTTTACCTGAAAGTTCTAATATTTTTAAAAATGTTTCTAATAGTTATTTTTGTTCATATATTTTTTTCATTACATTGCTCTATTATTATTATATCAAACATTAAAGTTAACCATAATCACACCACCCATCTCCAAAATAAAGCCTTCAAAAGGCTTTTGCTTCTTCACTCTCTTTCCTTTCTGACCCATTTCCAAATTCAGTGTTTTTCTAGGCTAGTTTGGTTTCATGCTATTATTGAGCTTTTAATTACTGTATGTCCCTTCCAATCCAAGAATCCTTACTTAAAACATACAGAACCCCATCTGGCAGACCAAAACCTTGTTTCCCAACCTCTATCAAATACAAAATCTAATTTCAGTTAGATTAAAGATTAACTGTATTGTGAAACCTATTTAGACCTGCTTGACAAGGGTCCTGAAATGTTTTTTCAGGTGGATCTATAGGTATCAGACAAAAGAGAGTCAGGGATATGAGCCAAACAAGAAAACAAAATGTTGGCTAAGGACACAGAGGACAGTCAGGACTCAGGACATACACAGAAGCAAACCCTGGGAGGGCAAGTCTGTCCAGATCTAGAGATCATGCTCCAGTGGAGGGCAAGGAAAAGCAGCAGAGGAAGGCTCAGGGGGCAGCAGGAACAGTGATGTGAACCTGCAGACACACTTTGAAAAGGAAACCAAGAAGGAAGCAGTACCAACACGTCCAGAACATAGCAGAAGACACAAACTCCTCGGATTTCCACAGTACTTGGCAGGTTACAAAGCACTTTCATGTGTAATATGGGATTTAATCCCTCTCTCCGATGGCAAGCTAGGTACTACTAACCCCTATTTACAGACAAAGAAATTGAAGCCAAAAGAGTTTCTCTGTTTCACTCAATGTAAACCTGAAAGAGGTAAAAGCAGTTCTGAGCCCAAGGTCTTCTGCTGCTTTACCCAGATATGTGCTCTTCTACCACACAGCACCAGACTATAAACGACAGCTTTCAGCTCAAACAGTGATGTTCAGACTTTCTGGATCCTCCTTTGTTATCTGCTGCAATTGGGGTGGGAGGGACAAAAAGAAGGCACATACCATTTCTGGTTGTCATTTTCCAGGCAGCCATTTATGATAGTTCCTTGAGTCTGACCCCTGGCAGCACCCCAGACACATCATGCCAGCACTGGATTTATGGCCGACCTAACTACTGCTATCCAATCTGCTAACCTGTGCAGGGCACAGACATCAGGAAATACGTCTTTCTGTAAATATAATACAGGGGAAATTATTTGTTGTGGCAGCAAGGAGCAGAAAAGGACATAGCTCTCTGGACCCCAAAGGGAAAAGAAAGATGATGTACACTGTAAGGTAGGGTATTAATCATGCCTGACATCTCTGGATAATCATCTGGAGTCATCCTTGGGAACCATTTCTTTTCAAGGATAAAAAGAAAGAAAATAAATAGGGAGGAGCTTATCAAATGAGACTGCACAACCTGATAGGATACTGAACCACTACAGCTCAGCATTCTTACTGGAAACCCGGCTGGCAATTAGGATCAACAGTTTGAAGGTCATCAAAATTGTTGCTGAATATTTTCTTTTCCATTCGTCTTGTCTACACTGAAGTCATTCCCAAGGAGGCTCAAAGTCTGAGTTTAGTAGGTCAAAGCTATTATCCTCGAGGCTCATAACATCATGAAGCATTTCCTGTATCTCCCATTGAAGGCTGGCATCGTCTCAAGTCTCTAGGCCAGTTTGGGCAGAGTAAGATCTTATTTATGCTTGTGTGGATAATGGTACTATAGGATACCTGATGAAACGTGAAACACAAAGCCCCCAGATGGGAACCTGGTGCCATGCTAACTACGGGAAGAGACTACTCTTCAACGCTGAGTAGTGACTCAAATTAACTTCAAGACAAGGCAAAATTTCAGTCTCTGCTTCTCTAGAGCATAAATGAGAAAAGGATAAACACATGAGAGTTACCGAGGAAGGATGTGATATTAAATCTGGTCCTTTCATAGCAAAATTCCACTAGGGTAAGTGGCAAGTTGCAAAACCTACAACGTTGTGATATTCACTAATATGCAAATATAACCCCTAAATAGTCCAGTCAAAGTACAGCTATTTATATTATTTAGAATTATTGTCATCCTCTGTCTATAATCGCAAAGAAAGGCACTCTAATATCTCAACCCCTTTAGACTTGAACCAAGCATTAAAATATAAAGTTAAGAGGTGTTTTATCACATTTTTCATTTCCTTTGCTATAACTCAGTTCCCAGATTTTTATTTCTTAATGAAAACAGTGTACAACTGTATAGTCCCCTACATTCCACGAAGTGTTCTTGTCATTTTAATTTTTACAACAACCCTGCATTTTATTTTAACAATAGTTGACTACCTGTTTTGTGCCAGACTCTTTTCCAGGCACTATGAAATACAAAGATGAACAAACTGAGAAAGCTTTCTTGAAATACTCAAAGAAAGGGAAGAGATACATAAATGGCTCACAATTATATCATGTAATAACGGCTGCGAATATACTAAAATCCATTGAATTATATACCTTAGATGGGTGAATTGTGTGGCATGTGAATCACATCTCAATTAAGCTGTTATTTAAAAATCCTCCAAGCTATGTTCCATTGTCTCCCATTCCAAAACCATAAAATAAAAAATAGAGTACTCTATTGCTCAAATTATTTCTAGCAATAATATCAATAATTAGCAGGTATTCTGTCAACACCGTGGTCTAGAGCTTTATATATATTGTGTCTAATTATCACAACAGCCTTGCAAAGAAGATATTTCTGTAGACATCTAAGATCTTCTCTGTCCAGCCTCCTCTGTTCAGTCATGTGACAGTGTAATTCAACCTTTAATTTAGAATAATGCTGTATATTCATAATACCATTATGTATATATAACACCAAGATTAGTGGAAAGGGGAAAAATAAAACAATAGTAGATAAAAAATAATAAACTCTCAAATTAGAGCAACAAAATAACTGTAAACAAATTGCAAATACAAACAGTTAATTTTGATTTAAAAATGTAGTTTTTTGCCTCTGTAAATTGAGTAGCTGGTAGCCCCTCCAATCACCCTGCTCTGACTCAGTGTCCATGTAAAATAATGTAATGCAGACCCTAGCATCCAGATTTTGGTCTCTATCTCCCACTAAATGGAACCAAAGCTCCATGGCGAATAGCTTCAAAATGGGAAAAATCAAAACAAGCCTCAGAAACCTTGCTGGAAAGTGAGAATACTTTCACAAGTAACTGCATTTCACGGGTTGATTGGTACTGATTGTCAGTGAAAGACCATGAGTCCATAATAATTAAAAAGAATAAAATTATAACGTGTGCTGAAAAACACACACAAGAAAAAAAAAGATCATTATTTACTATTGTGAGGCAATTGACCAATGCAAAATTTCTAATATGCCTTAAAAGAAGGGTTTCTAATTAGAGCAAATCATTGCATTGAAAAATGAACATAAACTAACTTCAATTTGTTTAATTGATACATTTCCTCCCCTTCATTAGGTAATTCAAAGTTACTGTAGAAACACCAATATATTTTGTTTGATACTCTAGCTGAGATGTCTAAATGTTTCTAAAAGACACAAAGACCAGTTCTGCTGAGTTGATACCCCTGAGGAAGCAAAGAGGTTGACTGGAGGTTGGTGACCAAGGAGACTGACCCTCTCTGACTGAGCATCTGCTTCACATCTTGCTGGTGGTACACAGTTGAGCCCTTTCCCTATTATGCTTTCAACTGGAACTCATATTCTTTGTCCATGTTGGCATCCTCCATCCTTCCGTCAGTAACATCACCACCCCACTGTGCCAATCTCACTCTACCACTACATGCATGACCAGGATTTCCAAGTAAAACTGAAAAAAAAAGTAGCTAAACATGGCTGGAGATTAGGGGAGCGGTATATTTCAGGGTGAGAATTGAGGGAGAGAAGGTGGGAGAGTTAAGCGAGGCCAGAACCTCAGCTTCTCTAGCCTGGGAGAGCAGCTAAACTTTATTACTAAAACTACAGGGAACCCCTAAAAGATAATCTAACCTGTTTCACACCTGTGTCATCTAGTATTGACAATAATGCATTTTAAAGAGCCACTGTGGTCAGAAATGGGCTAATGATCACCAAAAAATTATCAAATGGCCTTTTGAACACACTTCTTCAGAGGGTTTTGAAAGCCAAATTGGAATCATACATTTTCACGAGTACATGAATGTTTTTAAAGAAATCTTGTACATGGCATAAACTGAATGAAGCCCTGTTTATGGCTTAAACATGACAATGTCTTCATTGAGAAAAGGGTCTTACCATTCTACTTTCCACAAATCAATGTGAAGTTTAGATTGTCAATACTTTCTGGCCAAAACCCACTAGGACACACTTGAATAAGTTGGTATGTTTCTCACTGCCATGAAGAAGGTGCTGTTGGGGAACTGTGGGGTGCATAAAAAAAGAGCATGTTAGAAAAGACTTGCTGGATTTGAATGCATGTTAGGTGATTTTGGGGAGGATTCCAAAACTGTGAACCATGCTCTAGATTGAATGCTGTCAGAGGAAATTCTGTAACTTGGTATCTTAACAGTTCTTATCTAGGAGAAGATTAAAGCCAGGCTAAAACTGTAATTGGTAAAGAAATATAAGTCCCTTGTATTAGCCAGGATAGAGGGATGTGTTATGTGTTTCATGTGACTTTGTTTTTGTATTAGACAAAATTGCAAGAATTATCTTCTTTTGTTTCACTTATTTGTGGTCACTGAGTAGGCCTGTCCAATGCTGGTTTTCAATGAGATTACATCTCACAGAGAACACCAAGGCCTGGATGAGAATGCCAGGCTGCTTCTCAGAGGTTAAGTGGTGGCTTTCCTCTTTTTTAAGTTGCAAATGAAGAAATCTCAGTACACTGAACTTGGATGTTGCAAAAGCCATATGTCTGGAAAAATCTTAAATTATATTAAAGGCACATGTATATTTGTTTGATTAAAGGTTACAACTTGCCCACCGGCCCTTTTTAACAGTTCAGATGTCTGTGAAACAAGACAAAGATGGGGAAGTTTCTGTTTATTTAAAACAATGTATTTCTTTTCATCTTCCCTACCTTGTGAAATGAGAACCTTAATTTCTCATTTAAACGTCATTAAAAGTTATTCTTCTCAAAAACAGGTTTTCCTACTCTTAGCTACAACTTTAAAAAAATTACATTAAAAAAGAATGCCACCTACTCTTATGTTCTTTAATGTTAAAATACTGTTGACAATTGCTGCCGGCTATTTACATGGAACTTGGAACAAAATCATTTAACTATTTGTTTAATTATTTAATTAATTAAACAAAACCATTTAATAATACTGGTCCTGGCTTATTAATGTGACTGGGGACAAGCTAAAGGGAGAATTGTGGAGGAAAAACCAGAAAGCAAGAACTGCATTAAGTTGAGTAATTTATAAGAAATAAGAATTTTTGTAGTCTATTAGTAATACAAAAGATGGTTAAAGACAAACCAGAATAAATTTCCCTTCCAAAGGAAAATATCATATCTAAAACTTTCAGATATAATTTTCATAGGTCATATTTCTTTTTTTAAAAAAGGGCTTTCTTTGATATCCTAGATTTTCATGTTTTTCCTATTCAATGTATAGTTTCTTCTACAGATTTTAAGCTTTATATGAGTGGGTCAAGTTTGTGGGGTATGGAGACCAAGTACTTATGGGGTCTGGGGTTCCCTTTTGGATAAAAATGTCCTGGAACTAGATAGTGGTGATGGTTGTGGAACATTGCTTATTACTATACTAAACGCCACTGAAAACTATATTTTCAAATGGTTGTATGATTTATATGTGTATATTACTAAAATTTTTTTAAAAGTGCTTATCTACAAGCTGTGCAAAAACATGGCAAACTAGATTTGGTTCCTAGGCTAAATTTTACTGACTTATGGTATAGAGTCACTGGCCAAAAATACTGTCAATTTTGAGCTACAGTCTAGTGAATTGTGATTACTCTTTGATATCCATACCCACTTACCTTGTCAATCACTCCACTTTTATTAATTATCCATACTGTTTTCATGTGAGGTGGAAGAAGTTCAATTTGCCTATGGCATTAAATGGGGACGTGGTTGATAGGCCCCCACAAATTAATATAACCCTATGTCCTGGCCCCAGCTTGAAGTGACCAGATGATCTACTGTAGCCCAATGAGAATGAAGAAAGCATTTGCTAAACATACCCAGAAAACCCAGTCTCTCTCCTTTAGTATGAAACGATGTGAATGTGACACTCAGAAATCCTAGAGACCCATTTTTCCTCCTTAAGGAAACCAGAGTAAGAATGAGTCTAATACCCCAGAAGGCATAATATAGAGTTGGAAAGATAATATAGAGCTGCAAACCAGAAACTCATTCTAAATAGCATTAGAAAAGTTTTCATGTAATTATCTGCACTAACAGATTGTAAAAGAAAAACATCATATTAACATTTTCACTTCTGGAAAAAAAGAAAATATGTGATCAAATTCAATACCTGTTCTTAGATGGTGGTGGGTTTGGGACACTCAGAGCATCAGGAATTGAAGGAAACATCTTTAATTTGATAAAAATATATTTCCCTGGCCACCATGGTGGCTCACGCCTGTAATCCTAGCACTTTGGGAGGCCGAGGCAGGCAGATCACCTGAGGTCAGGAATTCAAGACCAGCCTGGCCAACATGGAGAAACCTCATCTCTAAAAATATGTGTGTGTGTGTGTGTGTGTGTGTGTGTGTGTGTGTGTGTTTGTGTGTGTGTGTGTGTGTTTCCCTAAGCCTCACAGCAAATTTGATGGTAAATTATTTGAAGCATTTCCCTTAAAAGCAAAAATAAGACAACAATGCTGGCCATCACCCCTCCTATTCAACATCATATGGAAGACACTAGCTGGCTTAGGCTTAATGAGATAACAGAAATAAAAGAATAACAGTTGAAACAAAGTTATCTTCATTCCTTGATAAAGCTTGTTCATTACATTGTTCAGATACCAAATATTCCTTCTAAAACAAATACTAAAAATTGTCATCTGTTTAATCTCAATGATGACGACACGAGAGTTCATTATATCAGGAGTCCACCACCTGGTATTGGTCCATGACCTGTTAGTAACTGGGCTAAACAGCAGGAGGTGAGCTGCAGGAAAGCTAGTGAAGCTTCACCTGTATTTACAGCTGCTCCCCATTGCTGGCATTACCACCTGAGTTCTGCCTCCTGTCAGATCAGCAGCAACATTAGATTCTCACAGGAGCACAAACCCTGTTGTGAACTGTGCATATGAGGATCTAGACTGTACACTCCTTTTGAGAATCTAATGCCTGATGATCTGTCACTGTCTCCCATCACCTCCAGCTTGGACCATCTAGTTGCAGAAAAACAAGCTCAGGGATCCCACTGATTCTGCATTATGGTGAGTTGTATAATTATTTTATTATATAATAATAGGAATAAAATGTACAAGAAATATAATGCACTTGAATCATCTTGAAACCACCTACCCATGATCTATGGAAAAACTGTCCTCTAAAAAACCAGTTCCTAGTGCCAAAAAGGTCAGAGACCTCTACATTACATGACTGTTTTTTGTACTTTATGTTTACAATGATTTGCATTTAAAATTTATTTTTTTAACTTGGAGTTTTAAAAATTCTGCATCTTGCTGAAGTAAAAACAATCTCCAGAATCATCTCTTTAATTGATATGGTTTGGCTGTGTCTCCACCGAAATCTTAACTTAAATCATAGTTCCCATAATCCACATGTATCATGGGAAGGATCAGATGGAGGTAACTGAATTATGGGGGCAATTTCCCCAATCCTATTCTGTGATAGTGAGTGAGTTCTCATGAGATCTGATGATTTTATAAGGGGCTTTTCCCCTTTTCACTCTGCATTTCTCCTTGCTGCCACTGTGTGAAGAAGGATGTGTTACTTCGCCCTCCACTAGGATTGTAAGTTTCCTGAGGCCTCCCCAGCCATGATAAACTGTGAGCCAAGTAAACCTCTTTCCGTTATAAATCACCCAGTCTCAGGTATGTCTTTACTAGCAGTATGGAAATGGACTAATACATTAATACATTCCCATGCAACTTCAAGAAATAATTTTAATCATTAACCCTTTAAATAACTATGAAATAACAGCAATAACGATCAATTAAAATAACATGTAATATAGATGAAAACAATGCCATAAAAAACATCTCCAGCAAAAAGATTGATTTCATATTTTGTAAATTTTCCTTTTGACGTATGGCTTAAGACATAAAAATCTAGAACAGAGCTGTCCACCTGTGAAAGTGTGGGCTCAGCTGGCTTCAAGACAGGAAAAGCAAGATCGAGTAAGATCGAAAATAAATTGTCATTTATTTATGGACAGTAAAAACTGCAAACAAGGCTAAGCCTCTTACAAAGCATTTGGGAAATCAGAATGAAAATATGAAGAAAAGAATAGTTTATGATTTGGCTAATTGATTTTCCTTAGAAATCGTAAATTCATACATGTGCATATGTAACATAGATAATCCTTCACTAATATAGAAAATGCTTTACAAATATTTCCCAATCTCACCATTCGCTACAGTTGTGATTCTCAACCTGAAAGTGACCCCTCCACCCCTCAGAGTGTAGGTCATACACAGGAGAGGAGGCTGGGAACTGCTCATCCCCCATAGCTAACCACAGCTCTACAGTCCCTGAGAGCATCACCTCAGTGATGGAATCCTGAAGGAAGGGGAATATTAACCTTCAGTTTGAGGAAAGGTCAAACCTTCATGTTCGAAACATTATCTGAGTTATCAAATTATTACTGGGAGAAATGTGGCATTCTGCTGCTTTGAACTGGAGATGATTGGAACAGAGTAGAGATGCCAGTGAGTGATGCTAAAGCCACATTTTACACGACTTGGTTTGCTGCCAGTGTTTGTAGTGGTCAGATTTAATTTTAGTGACACTAGGAAATGTACTGTGCTATGCATAAAATATTGATGTAGTGCATAATTGGGCAGTCCAAAATAACCAAGTCTATGTACACTGATAAATACTGACTGGGTGAAACGTTCTATCATTTATAGACACCCTCCCTGCCCACCCAAAATAAGTAAATTATAATATCTATTCTAATTCCAACTTGCACATACTTCCTCTGATGTTTTTCTCCTGGTGAGGCACATTAGAAGAACCCAACCAGTTTAATAAGAACAAACCCCGTTCATCGGTATAATAAGAGAATGGCTCATACAATATTGGATTAAACAAATTAATACACTCCACCAGGAAACAGCAATAAAGCTTTCCTGTAGTGTTTTCATCCATGGGTTAGCTAAGGGAGCTAGCCTCAGAATATACTTTCATTACCTGGTCTGTGTGGATTTATCACCGATCTGTGAGTTTACACTGGACTGTTTCAAATTTGCTAATAAATATCCACTTTATGGAGCCAGAAGAAAGAGATTGACCATAAATAATAAAGTAGTAGACAGAAACTTTCAAAGAGCAAGTAAATTTTTCAACCCACCTCTCTCTCTCTCTAGTCTGAGGAGTGTAGCTCACAAAAGAGTCATTTTCAAAACCCTCAAATATGCTAAAACAGCAAGATATTGTGAGCTGCTCTTGATGATTTCTGAGATTTTCACTTGAGATATTGCTCTTCTTGTAAGGATAAAATGTTCTCATGCATCCCTGCTTTGATTATTATTTATCTTTGTTTTATTTCTGCTATCCTCTTCACATAACACTTGGAACCCTGCCTTAGTAGGCTGTTTGCTTGGGGTTGAGAAATTGCATCGTAAAATGTTTCCCCCATCCAGTCTGCCACCTTCACAGCACATGGGGACATATGGAAGTCTCTATGTACACAGTACCTTTTGGACAAGGCTCTGCTAGTGTTTCATACGTGCTATGTAAAAAAAAAAAAAAAAAAAAAAAAACTAGAAAAAAATGATCAAGTCCTCAAAAGTAGATACCACTGTCTGTGGTCTTCTGTAACTAGCGTAGTTCCATGAAAATCAAAAAATTGCCTAAGTTCTTACTGGCAGTATGGTATAACGGACAAAACAGTGGATCCAGACTTAGAGAGATTAATGCCAATACTAGCTTTGACTTGTCTAAGCTGAAGACCTGCCAAAAATATTTTATTTTCCTCTTGAGTTTTCCAAAAAGATGTTTTCAACTCTCTTGATATCTTTCAAGCTTTCAAACAGTAGTAACCCCTCCTTTCTCAGCAAAGACTCTACCTCAAACTTCTCAGGAAAAATAAATGTCCCTCGGCTCCCTACTCCACTCCCCTCTAACTTACTAAACTAGGTTCCCTTCCTACTTCCCTGTCCCAATGAAAAGATCTGTGACATTTCTTCTGTCTATGTTTATGTGCTTAACCTTATCCCTGGAACCTGTTTTTGACCACTTTTCTGAGACCTTCCTCCATCAATAACTCTGCTTTTATACATCATCAATATTTCCTCTTGACAAGCATGCTCCCATTAGAAATGTAAATATCTAGTCTCATGCTTTTTATTAAAACACATCACACATACCCCCATCTACTTCTTTTCTCCACTTCACAATCCTAGTCCTCAAAAGAGATGTCGACACCCTCTACCATACTCCCCTATTCAGTACAGGTAAGATTTACTTAAACCCATAAATTCCTACAAATTAAAAAAAAAATCTAAAAAACAACAACAACAATCAAAAGGAAAACAAAGGATTTACTCTTTACCCATGCTCTGATATTGTTCCATCCAAAGTCACTGACCAAAAATCCATGGACACAGTATTAAATACTGTTGATTTTATCTTTCATTAGATCGGTTCTTCTGTCTTCCATGGTATTACTTCTCTTGTTTCTGCATACCTCTTTGACTTCCTTCATGAAAATCACTTTCTTCACTTATACCTTAGGCATCAAGATTCCCTGAGGTCGATATCTGTGCCTCTGCTTTTCTTCTTACTCTCCGTGGAAAATTTCTTTCATGCCCCTATTTTTTATTATACTTCAAAAATGTTAATGATCACTAAATCCTGGTGGCTAGCCTGAATTACTCTCCTGAGTACCTAACCTGAATATGTCCACCTGCTCACTGAACATCTACCTCCATCTGGATATTGACACATATTTCATCCTTGATGTATCTAAAATGGGATTTTTTCTTCCCCACCCCATCCCTACCAGCCTCTCTTCCATTTCAGTCCTGTCTTCAGTTGAAGCACAGTCATCTACACCAATTCCATACCTGTCAGCTCAGAGCCATTTCTACTTCTCCCCTTTCTTTTTCTACTCATGGATTAAATCAACTTCTAGATCCTGGTGATATCCAGGTCCTCTAGATATAAGAAAATGGTGAATACTATTTCCTTAATACCTCTTAAATCTGCCTAGTTTTTAACCTGAATTATCTCTGCGTTCTTCTAGACTGCCACCATTGCTTGATTGGGTTACTATAACAGCCTCTCCTGTCTCCTGACTGTCACTTCCTTCTAAACTAGGATTCAGCAAACTACAGCCCACTGACCATATGCAGCTTCTGGCCTGTTTTTACAAATAATGTTTTATTGGGATGAAACCATGTCAATTTTTTTACATATTATCTATGACAGCTTTTGTGCTAGAATAACAGCAGCAAGACAGGGCAGTTAAAACAGCAAGAATATGGCCCATAAAGCAAAAAATATTTACTATATATTCCATTAAAGAAAAACTTTGCCATACCCTCCTCTAAGATATTCTCGAACCCTTCTAAAACAGAAATAAGATAATTCACTACTTTGCTCGAAATGGCTCCCAAATGCTTACGAGGCAAAATTCAAGCTTCTTAGCACATCAAATAAGGTGATTCAATATCTGACGTATACTTGCCTTTTCAGACTCATCTTTTGCTCCCCATCAAACCTATTCTCTAACCTTATTGATTGTGTTATGCTAACTTAAGGCTCAGACTTGTACATAACATCTTTCTCTCTCGAAGTCTAGCCTCACCTTCCTCTCCCTTTACCTGGCCACTTCTTACCTTCTCTTTAGGATTCAAATTAGATGTCACTTTCTCATGTAAACCCTTCCTAATTGCCACATTTTAATCAAGTGTGCCTCTTCCTGACTCCCAAAACTCCCTGTGCTTCCCTCTCAAATTCCACTCTGGAATAATTGCCTCTTTACTTCTTTGCCTTTGTCTCTTGACTATAATGTTCTGAAGACAGGAACTATAACTTGTTCACCATCTATCACAGTGTCTTCCAGGTAAGCTATACTTAAGAAAATTTACTCACTAATTGAATACATGAATGAATGGTATTTATCATCTCTGAACTTTTCTTCAACTGTGAACTGGAAATAATAAAATCTAACCTATAAGATTATTTGACAATTAAGTATTATTATATGTGTGTGTGTGTGTGTGTGTGTGTGTGTGTGTGTGTATACGCATGCCCTTGGAACATACCTACCACCTACACCTATTTTGCTAAGCACTCAATAAATGTAAATCTGAGGTCCACGCTTCCCACAAATTAACCAGAGTTCTATTTGACTCAGTTCAACAAATATCTACTGACCTAAAAAGAATAAAAATATGAGTGTACACAGCCTTTGTCTTCAAGAAATTTAATATAAATTTCTCATCAATGGTAAGAAAACAAATCACCACAATTAAAAGTATAGATTTCCTGTGACACCCAAATATCAGGATGGCATTTGCAGGTGGATTATTTTACATAATAGATGATAACAAGTTCATCTTTTTTTTTAATGTGTCGGGTTAATATTGAAATGCTACCTTCTAGAGTTATAACAACAAAAATAACAAACAAGAATGGTGAATTTATGAATAGAAGTAGCAGCTTTAAGGATAAATACAGGAACTATATAAAGAGCTTCTCACAAGTATTTTATCTGAAATTATAGAAAACAAAAATTACATTGGGCTTAAAGTATGCCTTTCCAAAGGATAAGAGCAGCAAGTTCACCAATACATAAATACCAGTGACTCATTAGTAAAGAGAAATTTCAAACTTCTGAGTGGGGATGGTGGACTCAGAAAGACTCAAGATACAGTCTGTCTTATTAGCTAGGAAACCCCTGAGCCTTAGCTTCATTCTGTGTGCTAGATGGAATGCTTGCAGGTTCAAAAAGCAGAAATGCCACCTCAAAAAACAGATTAAACAATAAGATACATTACATCACACTCAGCTATGTCTAAAAAAAGAGAAAGAAACAGCCTCCTCTTGGGATTCTTAAGATAACTCAGCCAGTTTTCCTTTGTGTCTTGTTGTCCAGAACTTAGTAAACAATGCATGGCTGAACTAATCAAGAATGGAGTTCCTCTTATATCTGTTGGGCCCATCCCTAAAGTTCGAGATGGGGACAGCTTCCCTTGAGACACAGACTGCAAAGGAGAGAAGTGAATTCCAGAAAAAAACTGCAGTTCTGTTAGGAAGTGGGAGAGAAAGATGGAGACTTTATAGATGACCAGCAGTAAGAATACTAACCTCATGGGCTTGATACAAACAATAAGTGAAACTATAAACCTGAAGGATGTTGCACAGGATTGGTATATAGATATGTTAAATCTTCAGTAAGCATTACTTTTCTAAAGGACAAGGAGATTGTGTGTAACCTTCTATTTTTAAAATATTTCATTATACAAAGATTTGGCTTCTGTATTTATCACGGATTAGATTTCCCAAATGCCTCCTTTATCTTAATTAACAAACAATACATGTAGCTCTTTAATTATAATAATAGTAAGAGTATATATTCACAAAGTATGAAAACATATACACCAAAATGTTTAAAAAAATAGCCTTCAATAAGAAACTGGATCATAGATGATTTAAATATATGATTTCGTTTTTGCCTATCTTCACTTTAAGCATCCTGTACTTAAAGTATGTTATTCATGAATAACAAATATTTTAAGATTTTCTCTTTTTTCCTCATAGGCTACAAAGTTGTCTATTACAAATGTGTCATTATAATCTACCAAGTTGTAAATTTGTGTTTGTCTTCCCATGTTTTCTTTTCCTCTATTTTCAGTAGGTAGCCAGGCACTTAGGATTTTCTTGCTTCAGGGATACGTATAGCTACAAGGCAGAAACTACTTCAAGACAAAGGTTCTTTTTTCTTTCGTTTCTAAAATATAAACTTTTTCAGAGATTATTTACCTTTTGGAGAGGACAGAGAGAAAGAAGAGTGTCTTGGAGGAACACTGAAAAAGAGAAGAGAATTTTATTCTCTTAGATTGTTGAACAAGACAAGAAGTTCAGAGGTCCCAGGACAGCAGAGACCCTGTACAGTAGTTTCTGGGGAAGACACCAAGAAGCAAATGCCTTCATGACTCACCAGAGAAGAAGGGCTTTAGACACTGGCTCCAGCCTTAGTATAGGGACCTATACTTTAATCATGACACAGGAGCCCGGAGACACAGGGCATCATGCCATCAGGCCAGTGGGCCCAGTGGTGTTTTCATGCTGAGCAGTGTGGTCCTATGGCTGATAATTCAAGAGTTTCCTAATGTTCTGGAACTGAATAAGGCAGTCGAATATATTAATACATCTGTTTGGGGAATGTTAACACTTATGACGTCTGAGATTGAATGGCAACTTGGCAACATGAGAGCTCAGAGTCACATTTAGATTGATTTAAACAAAACAATATAACTACTTCTTTCATATCTGATTTTGAGAATGAAAAGGCATTCCTCTCACTGAAAAGAGCTTTGGTAGTATGTTTATTGTACTGCAGAGGTGGGATAAAACTGAGAGGTAATCTGTTCAACCCACCTGCTTTAAAGATAAGGAATCTGATTCAAGAGAAGGAAACGTCTTGCTCCTGATTATACTGCTTACTAGTGACATACAGATAGACCTAGAGCTTAGGTATCCTGACGCCCATTCCAGAGTTCATTGCATTGCATTCATAACACTTCATCTTTTACAAAGATAAGTTATGAGAGTAACTGCATATTTTTTTGGAAAAGGATTACTCACTACTCAAATTAAATGCTCTGCGTAGATCTATAGTTGTCTATCCTATGCTTCTGATGACTGTAGCAATTTCTGATTATATTACATAACTAATGTGAATTTGGAGACATTAGAAGATCTCATCACAAAGATGTAACAGAAGGGAAAGAGTATCATTAAAACCTTTTCATTCTGTCGCCAGTTCTTCTTCCCCTCCCAGCATCAAATGACCTCTTAGGAAATGTGATATGGCTCGTGAGCTCAGACCACAGGAGTCAGACACCTCTGCCTTCTATTCTGACACACAGACTCCCTCAGTGGCCTTGGCCAGTCCCTTACCTTTCTTGCCTTGTTCATTCTAGACTCCCCGATGATAAAATATTACCTGCAGGAGGATGGCTGAGTAATGAGAGGCATCACCAGTATGCATAGAAGATTACACACCATCTCCTTGTCCTTTACATAAGTACTTTTTTTAGTGTTTAATTCAAAGTAACAGGTTTTTTCCCAGCTTCTGCTTTTTGGGTATTCAATCTGCATACATGACAGGAGTCAAACAAATACTCGTTATAGAAAGGCCTTGTGTATTGCCACAACTGTCCAGATGGATTCCATTTTATGTCAAACCATGTCTCTGATTCATTGATTCTATGGGATCTGTTGAGTGGAAAGCAGTGTAGATATTTCTCTGTTATTCCAGAGAGCAGAGATAAGAGAAAGGGTTTCAGCTCAGTGGCTCCCGCCTTAAATCCCAATACCCAGCACTCTCAGAGGCCCAGGCGGGTAGATCACATGAGGTCAGGAGATCAAGACCAGTCTGGCCAACACGGTGAAACCCCATCTCTACTAAAAAAAAAAAAAATAGCTGGGCGTGGTGGTAGGTTCCTGTCATCCCAACTACCTCAGGAGGCCGAGGAAGGAAAATCACTTGAACTCTTGTGGTAAAGTTTGCGGTGAGCCTAGATTTTGCCACTGCACTCCAGCCTGGAGAAGAGAGCAAGACTCCATCTCAAAAAAAAAAAAAAAAAAAAAAAAAGAAGAGAGAAAAGGTTTCAAGTTATTAGATAGCTAATGTGCTTCAATGAAAGAAGAGATGTCTAATATTTGTATCAGTATTTACCATAGTTTTTTAAAAACAGTAATCCTCTAAGATGCCATGCGATGAAATGTTACATAGAAAAGCACTGCACGGCATAGCACTCTTTTAGAAAATCACAAGGCTTATGAAAATATGGTAAGTTCTAAAATGCTGTATAATACAGAAACCTGTAAAACTTTGTTGAACCTGGAACTGTAAATTTCTTTGGCCATATGACACATTTCCTTGAGCAAAATTAACCATATCAATGAATATCAATGACCTGGTCAAAACACACATTTTGGGAAATGTTGGATTGAAAGGAACTTTCTCAAATAGGGAAGGGTTTATTTTTTGTCACTAGAGTTTCCAGGATGATTGTGTGATCAAGTGACAGGAAGTTTCTGGGAAATTCTTCATTGGATGGGAAAATAACCAGGAGACTCTAAAGATTCCTTTCAATTCCCAAGATTCAGTGAATCTCTTCCACTGTAAATCAGTAACATTATTTAGTACCTTGTGATTATGCTGGTAGACACAAAGAACAGTATCTTTTGAGACTGCTATTAGACACGAATGTCACAAATTGTACTAGAAAGGCCCCTCTGATCTCTTACTTCATCTGGGTTATAACCCTGAAAGGAAGGTATTACAATCAATCCCACTTTACAGATGAAAAACAAACTGAGTGTTAAAGAGCTTAAATAAATTGCCCAGAAACACGTAGCTAAGTAAATGGCATAGCAAGGCCTGGAAGCAAGGCCCATGTATTTCTTACTATGTAGTACCACTTTCTTAAATCCTATCAGTCTCAAAGGCAACCACGGGAGATACAATTGGACATGGAGTATTGACAACTCAAAGGTATGAGACAAAATTGTTGATATTAACCTCTGTAGTCATTAGAAGTCATATAGAATTAATGCACAATTTCTCTGGGCTCATAGGTTCAATTACCTTTTACTTCCATCTCTGGACATAAACAAAGAGCAAAGAGTTATTTATTCTTGATTCATGGCCTTTGTACTTGCTGCTGCCTTTTTCTGAAAATTTGTTTTACAGGGTTGGCTCTTGCTTATCCATCGAGTCTCAACTTTCATGAGGTGCCTTCAAGCCAGCCTTTTCTACTCACTTGCTGTGCTTCTCCTTCTAAGCACATGGTAGCATTGCTCTTCCTGGGTCCCTTGGGATCAGATGCAGCCATGGAACTAGCACTTTCCAATTGGTTGTGAACAGAAGTGATGTGTATCACCTCCTCACTGGCACATCAAGTTACACCACTCCCTTCTTGTTCTCATAACAACCACGGATGTTTTCAAAGATGGCAGCTACTGCAGCCTGAGCCACTAAAAGACTAGGAAGAGAAGAGGCCCCTGCTGGTGGATGATGAGTATGCAACATGACACTGTTTTTAGCTCTCAGTTTTCAGGCCGTTGTGTAACCTGGCCCAGTGCATCAAAAATTTTAGGTGCACAGGAATCACCTAGAGAGCTCTTTTCCCAAAGAGATGGATTCAGTAGGTCTTGCTTCTTTAGATCAAATTTCTTGTAGATCTTTGGAAATACGGATTTCTGAAAAGCTTGTAGATGATGCTGATGCTCTCAGACCACATTTTGAGTAGCGCTGACCCTGTCAGTCCTGTCTGACACATTCTCTCATCTAAAGTAGCTACTTCTCTGTTCCTAGTCAGGCTCTATCTCATCACAGTTTTCACTTGTTCTGTATTGCTTACACAACTACTATTATTTGTTTACTTATATATCGTCTGTCTCCCTCATTATGACATAAACTCCATGAAGACTTTGTCGTTTTCTTCACTATCATAGCCCCCAAATGCTGAAGAGCACCTGGAACAGGTTGGTGCAAAAATAACTGTGGTTTTTGTCAGTCCATTTTTTTTTTTTTTTTTTTTAGACGGAGAGTCTCGCTCTGTCACCCAGGCTGGAATGTAGTGGCATCACCTCGGCTCACTGAAACCTCTGCCTCCCAGGTTCAAGTGATTCTCCAGTCGCAGCCTCCCAAGTAGCTGGGATTATAGGCACCCACCATCATGCCCGGCTAATTTTTTGTACTTTTAGCAGAGACGGGGTTTCACCATGTTGGCCAGGATGGTCTCAAATTCTGGACCTCTGGTGATCTGCCGGCCTCGGCCTTCCAAAGTGTTGGGCTTACAGGCGTGGGCCACCATGCCCAGCTGGTTTTTGATGTTACTTTTAATTCCAAAACTGCAAGTACTTTTGCACAAACCTAATATAAACTGAATAAAGGAATGAATGAGTCATCAAAAAGTATGTTTTAAATATCAACTATCCATTCTAACATCTGTTCAGGCCCTAATCTCTCGAGTACCTTCTTTTGATGACAAGACACTAAAACAAAGAAACACATGGGCAGATCTATCTAAATGAAGCCTCAACTCCATCCATCCACCCCCTTTATGGGTTCAGAGTCATTTGAAGGGGTCATCACTTGAGGTTGCTGAGATCGTACCAATCTTCTCTGCCCTGACTCCAATCATGAGGACAAGTGAAGCTACAGAAGCCAGGACTGCAGAACAGAGTTGGATTTTTCTTTGCATGTGTTTCTTCCTCAGATCTCCATGGAGGGGTCAAGCCTTTGAAGACACAATGCCCAGACTCAGCATGAGAGTGTTTGTCAGTGAACCATGCCCACTGGTAGCCCAATCTGGGCTTTAAATTGCACACAAAGTTTATGAGCTTTGTAGAAGCCACTATAATCACATAGTCCCTTGTCTTTTATAGAGATCCCTATTGGGTGCTGGAAAAGATAGTAGCAGGAAGGCCAGCAGTAAGAAACACAGCCGGCACATGGTCAAGCCATGATTCATGATCATTGCTGGGCCTACCTATTTCACAAACAGGATTTCTGCTGACAACTGAAAAATGCATAACATGCTCATGGCATCCTGCGGTCTCTCAATCATTTCTCAGAATTAATGGGAAAAAAACATTTTGAATGTTTGTTATATATAGGAACTATGTGGAAATATTGGGATTAATCTAGAGATATTTAAGAGGAGACTCAGATTTACATACAATGATGTGTTTGAAGTTTGCTTTGAAATACTATCTCTTCCCTTGCCCTCTTTCCCCACCAGAAAACCTGGAGAGTAACAAAAATGGAATAAATAGGATTGGCCATGATGTCATAATTACCCTACAAGTTCTTCCTGCCCACTGCACAGACAAAATCAATTCATCAAGACCATGGCACTGCAGTAGAGAAAGACTTTAATTGATGCCAGTCTGGCCCATGGGAGAGTTATCACTAAAATCACTAAAATCACTAAAATCAGTCTCTGTAAAGGCTCAAGCTTAGGGTTTTTATGGATAATTTGGTGAGCAGGGGGCTAGACAATGGATGCTGTTGATTGGTTCGTGATAAAATCATAGCGGTATGAAAAATGGTTCTCATATACTTAGTTCACCTCTGGGTGGGGCCTCAGGACCAGTTGAGTCATGAGTCACCGGTCCTGGAAGGATCCTTCTGGAAAAAAAAACTCACAAAAACAATCTGCAATTGTGATGCTGTGTACAGGAACAGCTAGGGAAGCCACCTCCTGTCACCTCTGGCCACATGACTCCTGAGCAGTAAGGGATTACAAAAACTATACCTTCTCTTCTTATCAGAGTTCATGCCCTTCCTATAATCCTATTCTTGCAGCCTTTCATTAATTTAACAAACATGGTTTTTGGTCCATGAGCAAGGAGGAAAGATTTAGGGGGGATTATTATCATCCTTGCTTTCATTTTAAACTATAAACTACATTTCTCCCAAAGTTAGCTTGGCCTCTGCCCAGGAATGACCAAGGACACAGCTTGGAGGTCAGAAGAAAGATGGAGTCAATTATATTCAGACATCTCTTACGTGTCATAATTCTTCAAAGGATGTTTCAATCTGTTAGCAATTGTTGAAGCAAAATAAAAAACTGGGGTTTAAGTATGAGATTCTCTCTACATTTGTGTATGTTTGAACATTTTTGTAACAAAAAGCTTTTAAAACTTTTCATGCAGTGTATCAGAAAGAAAAAAATCCCAGTGCAATTTACTAGGTAGGAAAACAAACCGATTCCACAATATCAAAGGTAGCCTCTATGAACCTGACATGTTTTCAGAAAAATCAAAATTTAAATTTAAAATTTTTTAAAAAGGCAGCCTCATGCAGTTGCTGGAATGGAAGTGCATGAGTATATTTTGACATCATTTACATTCTCTGTGTTAATATAGTATAATAAAGCAAAATACGTTCTCAACAATTGTCAGTGTGGGAAGAAATACATGTATAAAAATTTGTCTTTAATGCTTGATATTTTAGTTATTCTGAGACTAAAATAAAAGGTGTTTTCTGTGTTGAAGTAATTTTATATGTTCCTACTATTAAGCAAGATTTTATCTCTTCCACTATAGTTTCAGTGGGGAAAGTTTGTATTTGAACTTTAAAAAGCACACAGAAAGTATACTGCCCCAAATTCCCACTTTAAATAACTAATCATGTAAATGTTATCACAAGAATTTAACGTCAGCTGCAACTTTTACTAGAACTAATTCTAATTTATACCTAGATTGTGACTTTATATTTTTAATTAAAAGAAAGTTTATACTAAAAAAAAAATCTCAGGAAAATAAAGAGACGTTGCAAATTAATTTCATGATTCTAAATGCTTGTTCACCCTATTCCCCCAGATTCTCCAGCCCTTGCCCATGGTAGGAGAGAGTTGCCATAATTTTTAGGCTGCCCTTCGTAACTCCTTTGCATCCAGGGAGAAGAGCCAGTATGGAAAAGAAAGAGGCTACTCTTGAAAGTCAGTCTCAGGCTGGAATTATAGCTCCATCTCTTGCTAGTTGTGTGACCTTGAACGACTTATTTTACCTCTCTTGCTAGTTGTGTGACCTTGAACGGCATATTTTACCTTCCTAAATCTCATCTGTAAAACAGAAAACGATATTACCTCTTCACATCATTGAATCACAGTAGAGTATTGATTAGAGAAGAATCTACGGTTTGGGAGTAGAGGAGATTATTTTGGAGAAACTTTGCAGGGCAGCCTGTCCTTGGGGTGGGGATAGGAGGGAGGAAGACAAAATGAGAGAAAACAAGAAAGCACTGGGATCATTTGCATTGTTTTGCCTCCGGGAAGAAGGTAGTCAAAAGCAAAGAAAGACTGAGAAGTCAAGTCCAAGTTCTTGGTTTAGTCTGTACTGAGCACATTTCATTACCCAGATGCCCTGGCAAGATGCCTCTGATTTATGGTAATTGCATGATAATGAGACACCACGTGAAAATAAAATAAGCCATAATTAGGGGTAACACTAGAGTCTACTTAAGCTCTATCTGGGAACGCATCAGGGAAGGTGATTGTAGATGTCATAAAGGGGAAGAAAATGAGTTACTTACTAAAGGGTCAACTTCAGCTATGCACCTAGAAGACAGATTTATATGCCACCTGTAACTACTTCTATGTTTAGTCAACGTTGGGTAATAAACTTATGTTCTAGTATCAAGTTTGTGCCACTGTCATTGCTTTGAAGGAAATGCCAAAAATAAGCAAGCAAGGGCTTGGGAAAGAGGATGCTCACTCTCTGAGTGCCTGTCAGGGGTTCAGAACAATCCAGAGAGTGATGTGTAAACAGAGACAGAGCAGGGAGTCAACAGTCCCACTACCACAGAGTTGCAAAACTTAAATAAGTTAATGTATATGGGCTACTTGGAACACAGTAGGTTTTCAACAAATGCCAGCTCATATAACTATATCATTATTGTTACTACTATAACTGCCATTCTCCCGACCCAGATATAAACTTCTTCCTGCTTATAGACTCTGCTTTTGCCTCCAACCTTAATGCCAACCTCAACACCTACTTACAGACTGCAAAAGTAACTCACATGCACCAAAACCACTCAAAAACAATGGAGGACTACCAAAGATGTGGCAAAGGAAAGACTTCACATCACATTACCGATCACAAACACTGCAAAATTCCATCCAGACACATCAGCTGTCTCCAGTCTGGTTTCTTCTCCTCTGCTTTTCCCTGATTCCTACCAAGCATCATTGATTGTCTCCTTCCCAGCTTCCTCTGTTTTCCTCCATTGCTTCCTCCCTTCATCATTCAGAGCAAGTCTTCATCTGCCCGAGCTTCTGGCTCAAATTTACATATCCCATCCAGCAGGAGAAAAGGTCTTCAGCTGCAAGAAACTCTATTCAAATGAAGTAATTTAAAATGGCATGTTTAGTTACATCATTGTCATCAATCATTACATTTAATTCAAATCTCACTTTGCTAATCATTCAGCCTCACAGTGATTCATTCTGTCGGTCCTTTCCTCAGAATTACTCATTAGCAAAACATCACTCTCTGAATCTTATTCTAGGCACTATTCAATTCTGGCCTGTTCAGACATTCCCATGGTCCCTGCTTTTCACCATTAATCCTGTATCTGAACTTCCTGTAGCTCCAGGATGTCAATTAGTTAAATCTGGAAGTTCAATCTGTGTTTAGTTGCTATGAGAAGAGGAAAGACAAGGCAAGAAAATTCGGTGAAGGAATTAAAGTTTCTTCCAAACTTGAAACCAAACAGAAAGTAAATCCTTATTTCTCAGCTTTGAATCACCTGGTGGTCTGGAATTTGATTTGCATATTCCAGTGTTCATGTCCACCAGTGTACACACGCATTCAACTGCACAAAACAGGAAAAGCAATCTCGAGGAGCAAAATTGCCCCCGATATAAAATAGTTGGCTCACCTGAATAAATAATTACTATTCTCAGATAACATACTACTCTCAAATCTATGCCAACTAAGCATTTATTAATTGAGATACATCAAATCACAGTATTCTTTCTTGTGGAGTTTCTTCATCTTCTTCCTTGTTACACTAAAGAAGATGATTTAATTCTAAACACAAGAGAAAGAAAAGGAAAAATGAGAGCAGACATAACCCAGTCAAAAAACTTGGATTTATGGAGTTCAACCTCGAAAATATTTTTTTAAAACATCAAGCATGAGAATTAAAGCTCCCACCAGGCAGCTATAATTTATACAGCAAGCACTTGGCAGGTAATCGGAGCACACTGTGATAACAGTAGCAAGGAGAGCATCTTCACAGAACATCAGACCCTGTGTGTGACGGGCCAGGGGGTGAAAAAGACACACGCCAACTTTGCAGCTAGGATAGGGTTAATTCCTATTTAATGGACATTGGTAATGAAAAAATTGTTGAGAAAATACTTGTTCTCATAGAAGAAAACAAGGTGGCTCCCACCCAGAGTGTAAATGAGATAGTAAGGTGGGAGAGGGGTTCCTGGAAACCTCCAACGGGCCTGCACACTGGGGTAGAGCCAGGGAAGTTCCTGCCGTTGCAATAGGAAGGGGTCCGGCCCCTCCTCTTCCCGTGTGGAATCTGGGATTCAAGCTGAGGGCCAGAAGTGCTCCAGCAGAGAACTGTGGCCTCACAGAGGGGGTCTGTTTCCCCCTTTTCTTCCTTTTCACCCCATAAAACCCTGTCCTCGTCACCCTTCAACCTAAATTTTTATGGTCCTGGTGAGCCTAAATTTTTGTGACCCTGGAACAAAGACCCCATCTTTAGCCGAGCTAAGGAAAAGTCCTGCAACATAAACATGACACCATGAAAAGCAAAAGGCAACGAGACAAAGGAAGTTGGCCCCAAACAGTGATCTAATCATAGCCACAAAATGTCAGGCAAACCAAGTAAAAGAGAATGAAAACACAATGCAGTGAAACGCTTTTGACATTTTTCAAATTAATTATTTCATTTGTTCAGATATGTTTTCAAACAATCCATTTTATTTTTAGGGATAGAAGAAATAATAGCTTCAAAATAATTTTAATTTCTTATTCGATTGCAAGCAATAAGTATACTTCTGTTCTGAAGGCTTATGTATTTCACAGCTAGCCTGATTCAAACCACACTGTTCTAAAAACGTAAGCAAAAATAAATAAATAATAATCCTTTGCACCTGTATTTTGGAAAAAAGATGCAAAGTTTGCCTGCAATATTTATTTATAATAGAGCATTTATTTATAATAGAGCACAGATCACAGGTCTCTGCCACTCCACTCTCTGAAGACAGACACCACATAGGAAAGGTGGTGAATCCCTGAAATTAAGGGTGGTGGTACACCCAAAGGACACCAGTGGATTTCATGTGAGCATTCACAATTACAAGTATTCCTTAAGCCGAGAGAGCCCTATTTTCTCCTTTTATGATTAACTAGCTTGATAATGAATTCTTCCTTGAGCGGCATTTACCCAGTTTGTAAGCATGGTGGCCAGTGCAATGGTTACTCTCTCTTGTTCTGTCCTAATCAGTTGTTCTCTCACTGATGGGCTCTTTGCAGTCTAAGTTAAATAACTCCTGACTTTAGGTTTTGGATTCTCTATTTCCTCTGCTTGATGCTTTTCTCAGACAAAGGGTAAGCTCAAAGTTCTGAAGAAGAAAGGCAAGTGGAAACATGACAACGAAGAAAAATACTAAACTAGGAGCCAGAAACCCTGGACTCTTTCTGGGCCCTGCTTTGACATTGACTCAGTTACATTATATCCAGGATGCATTTACATCACTGAAGGGGTAAAGGCGCTATGCTTTTAAAAACAACAACAAAACTGTAAAGTTATTATCGCAAAAATCAGACTTACAAACTGGCCACCCTTGCACCCTACCTGCCCTGTTGCATTTGGCCAATAAATACGATAATTCTTTCATCAACAGATTTCAAGTAAAAATGTAGATTTACAGAGCCCTTTGAAAATTCACCAAACCTTCTGAAATAAGCCTATGTTTGTGCTTGTCAAGAACTGCTGGTTGTCCACAGAGCTTGGGCTCTCCAATTCCCTGTATCTGCGCCATTCACAATGATTCATATACACTTAACTCACTTGCTGTCTTTAGGTTCCCAACCTAGAAGGTGAATTAAAGCTTTTGAGTTTGCTACCCCTTATTCCGAAGAGGCAAAGGTAGGTTAACAAGTGATTCCGAGGTAACAAAGAGCACAGAGATGCCATAAACACACATCAGATGTCAAAGGCTTAAACCTGTGGGCACATTTACAAACAGATCACAGCTTCCCATTAGTTAAGCAAGCTCCCCCTTAACTGCTGGCTATGCAATAGATAAATAAATGGCAAGAACACTTGTGATATATAGATTGCACATTAGACTTTAAAATCTGTGCCTAACTGAATGCATTAGCCCGTGTTTTCTGTTTATGTCTCCTCAATGCCATGGAAACACAGGGTGGCATCCTAATGCACCTCTCCTGGCAATAAATAAACAAAGTATTTGTCTATTCATGTTGCAATTTCTTCTGTTAATGTAGTTTACAATTTCAAAAAAGAAAACAGATCGGTGGTGTTTTGCTGCTTTTCTTCTCCTTGCTGCTTCCAGTTTCCTGTCTTACAATGTACATCTGCAAGAAATGCAAAATGCACCTTCTAGCGGTTATGGAAATCCTAACCAGCATTGTCAGCACTCAGAGAGCAGGATTCTCCCAACTGCACTCATCTTTCTCGTTTATAAAATGCCATGATAATTAAACTCTATAATGAGGTTTTCTAAGCATTTCAGTCTAACCCAAAGAGCACTTAATATAGTTGTTTAAGGCTGAAAGCTGATATAAAACAGACATTAAAATCTGGTAGGTTTCAATCCCCTTCTCTGTCTAAAAGGCAATACCCAGTCCATTTCTGTAGAGATAGCAACAGTATAGTCCTTAAATGGCTCCACGATGGCAGTGAAATGTTCTCACCTCCCTGTCTCCACAGCGTTTGAGGCAGACAAGTCACTCGCCGCCACCACCATCACCCTAATGTGCAGGGGCAAGGTGAAACCTGAAGCTCAAAGTGCTGGGAGCACAGTGTCGCCCACAGCCACTCCCTGCTGTCTGGCACCTGCTGTTCCCTGCCAGGCGGTAACCCAAGAATTCGAAAGGCGATTAGTATCTGCATGAAGAAGTAGGAAGATTTGATTAAGTGGCTCAAATCTGCAGAGTCCCCTGAACCCAAGTGCAGGGACCCACCCAAGTCACAGAAGGAAGGAGAGGTGGGCAGGCCAGGTGCTGCTTCTCTGGTAATCATCAGGGTGAGCTCCTGCAGGGACCTTTGCTGCTGACTGGGGAGCCTTGCGTCACAAAGCCTGGCAATCCCAACAGCAGGATTCACTGCCTTGGGTCTCACAGGCTGCATCCCAACCACAGACGGCCTGCGGTAAACCTCACGGCCAGGGGCAATGTCTATTTTCATGAGTCATGAAAAGCAGTCAGTGGACCAGATTTCAAAACACCCACAAAATAGATCTGTCATAGCATCTGCCCAAGGAGAGGCATTTGTTATCTAGAGCTTTCAAGTGCTGGAGCTTTACTTAGAAACTAAGTGTCCAGAGAAATGCCTTCCTAGATAATAATCAAATGTTATGGCCTTTGATTTCCTAAAGTGGGATGTAATAACCTGTCCATCTGAATTATGTTTTCACATCTTTGGCAAAATAATAACAACAACAGCATTACCATATAACATTATTAGGTACTTACCTTGTGCTTCTGAGATAGTTATCATTACTCCCTTGTCACAGATGAAGCAAAGTTTAAAGAGGTAAATAACATGTCCAAGGTCACAACACTAATAAATAGCTGAGCTGGACTGAAAACCAGGTCATCTGACTGCAAAGCCTGTATTTCTTCCTCCCACATTTTCTAGGTACCTACTATGACCTCTGCACAGTGCTGGCATGTTTATTCCATATGGTATCACCTTTTTTTTAATTTATTTTTTTAGAGGCAAGATCTGGCTCTGTTGTCCATGCTGGAGTACCATGGTGTAACCATAGCTCACGGCAACCTCGAACTCCTGGGTTGAAGCAATCCTCCCACCTCAGCCTCCCCAGCAGCTGGGATGAGAGGTGCTTGCCACCTCACCCGGCTATTTTTCTTCCTTTTTGTAGAGTACTTCTGCAAACAGGGTTCTCACTTTGGGTATCAACTTTAATTTCTGCAATTCACTTCACCCCAAAATGAAACTCTGGTAAAATTGTTTTCTTCTATCTTAGGTGCCGGGTGGAAGAACCCAACAGTGACCAGTTTTATTCTTATTAGTACTTCTTCCAGTTGAGGACAGGTATTTGTTGTCATTTTGTACTTTTTGTTCATAAGGTCTCCATCCTCTTTTTTCCTCAGATATTCTCTCTTATGTCCTATGTTTTTGCTTTGCATCATGTTTATCTTAGAAGCTATTCAAAATTTTTATAAATAGTCAAAGTATAAATACAGGGATTCCTGCTTTATTATCATAAATGGGTTCTGGAAAAAGCTCATATTCAACATGATTATGCCCTAAAAATAATAGAATGTATGGGGGAAATAGAAGCAGGGCAGATGAACTCAAAACCTACAGAGCATTGTAACAAGTACCCCATCCCAAACAATAGCAATATTTAAATTATAGCCAGTTAACTCTCCACAGACATGTGCACTTAGAATATCATTCATTCTTTGCATACTTCTATTCTGGGCTCTGTTTTCTCATGATGGCCCTTGATAACACTCTCCTGTAACAGAGACCAATTTCATAAAAATCCAAAATATGGTCCAGGGCAATTATCTTCCTCATTTTTATTAGAGGGTGAGGGTTGGTGACATGGGTGGCATTGCTTTCTCAGCTTTTTCATCTGTACCCAGAGAGCAAAGTGCAGTGGTTCTGGATGATATCAAACCAGCCACATTTGCATTAAAGGAAGGGTGTCTATATTTGGAGTTTCTTACTTTTTTACATGTTCTTAAGCTTTCCCTTTTATTGTGGAAAAAAAAAAAAAAAAAAAAAAAACTTGCTCCTAACTTTAAAATATTAACATTCTAACAAACTTCTGAGATGAACTTCCTTGAATTTCAAGGTATTCTGATATCAGGGACAGATGCAGGTTTTGTGGGACTTGAGAGTTCTACCCCCTTCGAAGTCCTTCTTTAAGAACGTAAAATTAGGCCGGGCGCAGTGGCTCAAGCCTGTAATCCCAGCACTTTGGGAGGCCGAGGCGGGTGGATCACAAGGTCAAGAGATCGAGACCATCTTGGTCAACATGGTGAAACCCCATCTCTACTAAAAATACAAAAAAAATAGCTGGGCATGGTGGTGCGTGCCTGTAATCCCAGCTACTCAGGAGGCTGAGGCAGGAGAATTGCCTGAACCCAGGAGGCAGAGGTTGCGGTGAGCTGAGATCGCGCCATTGCACTCCAGCCTGGGTAACAAGAGCGAAACTCCGTCTCGAAAAAAAAAAAAAAAAAAAGAACGTAAAATTACAAAGATCAAACTTAGTTTAACAGTGACTATTCATTTAGAATTTAGAATAGTGGGGAAATTACAAACATCCACAATTTTTAAAATGCTGGTAATTGTCAAAAACCTCACAAGATCCAGAAAAAATTATACATTTTCATTAATTAACTGACCTGGTCCACATCTGCAATACTTTGCTAACTATATTTTTGTTTGTATCCTCTTTGATTGTCCACGTATGACAACAAAACATTTTCTGTAGAGAAAATAATATTTAATTTCTCCTCAAGCAAGGTCAACAAAAATATACGGGTTTTTCCCCCTATTAATAGTTTAGAAAAATTTCTTTCAACTGTACTATTTGGTATTATAATATCACATGTATGTTTAGAATTATTGGGGAAAATATTTATCAAGTTTTTCTCCTATGCAAACTGTAAGATTGCAAGATGGTTGGGCCCATCAAGTTTCCCTGTGCAGTGACTGGTCTTAAATGGACTTGGGATTTTCAACACTCATTAACAAGTTAGTAGATGTCCTTGCTTTAGTGGCCCATTATGAGTGTGTACAAATGGTTCTGTGTTTTCATTAAGTGAATTGTCAAACAACCCGAGAGCCAACTCATTAACTGTATCAAAACCGTATCTCTCGCTCTCAATGATTCCTGGCTGTTGGCATGTTCTGAATGTGATCTACTAGCTCCCAGTCCTTGTTCGTTGCTCATTACAAAAGTACCAACTCCCATGTTTTAGTTATTGCATACTTTGCAGAGAAGTTTGACAGGGTGGACCAGGAAGTGGGTGTTTAATTCGTGGAAGTGAATGTACCCAATTTTAGTAAATTTTACAAAAACATATCATCATGTGCACATAATGTTTTATTAGCTTTAGGGTAAATCTGCCTCTGCTGACACCATTTCTCTATTTCATTCTCGTAAGAACTAACTTGCATTAAAGAAACCCAAGGTGTGAAAGAACAGACCACATGAAATAAATGAATTAACAAAAATAATCAATAAAAGGCATTTTGCTACAGTTGTGCCCTAATACTGAAATTATAGATTCAAAAATAAATATTGTCAACACCAGTTGCTATGTTAATTAACTCATTAACAAGAACAATAAAAATATATTAATCATTTTCATTAAGTAGGCTGATACAACTAGTTTGACAACGTTTTTTAAAATTGCATTAGCATTTTCACTAAATCACCAAAACTTAAAACTTATGTTGTTTAAGACTACCTGTTGGTAATAAAGTCAGATGCATTTTGGGAAAAGCTCTCTTGATCTTGCCTTGCCTGACTTTACTGCTTTATTCGTATTTTGGAATTAATAACCTATGGAAACTTGTTAAAATGTTGAAACAATTTAAGGGAGAAGCTAAAAAACAATTTAGGAAGAGGCTAAAAAGTCAAGAAAGTTCTTGTATTTAAGCATTAGCTATTTTTATCAGAGGAGACTCACCAGTATAGTGCTCTAAGGAAAATAAGCTTATAAATAGCAAGCTGTAAATGGGATGGTTGCCCAAAACACTGTGCAGAATGAGATTCCATTTTGAAAGGAAAGCTCTACTATGAGATTATGAAGTCCAGGATGGCCACACAAATTCAGGAGGACTTTGGGTATCTCTGGACAAGATGGAAATAGAATCTGCTTATTCAACCTGTTAAGAGAATCACTAAACGTAAACAAACAGCTGTTCTACTTCTGTTTTCTCGGCAATCTTTTATTATACCTTGTATGTTTCTGCCTGTAATAAAATAAGCACAACAAAAGCAATGAAACCTGGCAATACAAGATTTTTATAGTTTAAATTTGCTTCTTAAAGCATGCTCCTAAACCAGCAAAATAGGCAACACCTGGGAGCGTGTGAGAAATGCATTTTCAGGCCCCACCTCAAACCTGCCAGATCATATGCAAGGGTATACAGGTGATTGAGATGCACATTACAGCTGGGAAGGCACTGGGCCTTTATTTTCAATATTAATGGACAATATAACTTCCAAGTCAATTAAATGATCATTTCAATTTTTTTTTCTTTTTTTTTTTTTTCCAGACAGAGTCTCACTCTGTTGTCCAGACTGGAGTAAAATGGCATGATCTTGGCTCACTGCAGCCTCCTCCTCCCAGGTTCAAGTGATTCTCCTGCCTCAGCCTCCCAAGTAGCTGAGATTAGAGGCACACAACACCACACCCTGCTAATTTTTGTATTTTTAGTAGAGATGGGTTTTCGCTATGTTGGCCAGACTGGTGTCAAACTCTTGATCTCAGGTGCTCTGCCTGCCTGGCCCTCCCAAAATCCTGGGATTGCAGGCATAAGCCACCATGCCTGGCCGTTTTTTCCATTTTTAATAGACTTTATTTATGTGCTTTTATAACATAATGCAAATAAAATGTTCTCGTTGCAAAAACAACAAAAATACTGTGAAATGTTTCCAAATAACAAAGTAAAAATCATCTAGAAAGTCATCATCAGAAATAAATGCAGTTAGAAACTTGATGCAGATCCCTCCGGCCCCTTTTCTATATGTATTACATATTTAAAATAAAGCAGTTACATATGTCTGTTTATAACCTGCTTTTTATACTTAGCAATAATATAAGAACATTATTCCATGTTAATGTTTCTGATTCATTATTTTAATTTTCACAGAATATAAAAATTCTGTGTGCTCTATTGTATGGTGAAATGCAATTCATTTAAGTAGTCTCCTCTTCTAGGACGAAGAATATGTATTTTGTTTTTTAAAACTAAATTCCTAAAAATAGAGTTTCAGGGTCAAAGTGCAGAAACATTTAAATTTATATATACTTTGCGAGATGGCCTTGCAGAAAGAGTAAGTAGTATCAATCTCCTAAATCCTTGCTAATCAGGTAAGTGGACAATTGGACCTTATTAATGTCAAATGCCTTTAAATAATATCCTAAATTTATGTGTTTGTTGAGGTGTATATTTTTGATGTCACCAATATTAATAAAAAATATAACAACATTTTCTATTTTCAAGCTAAATAATCCACTCTATTCAGAAAACCAATAACCTGAAAGGAAAAACTATGAGATGTGAATCAGTCTAGATTCTCTGAAATGGAAACCTTTAAAATTAAGGCTATGCTATCACTCTCACTTAGTTCTCTTTCTCTCTCCCTCTGTGCAATTCTATTTAGTTTTCTTGGTGAATTTCCATGTCAGCTTCTTACATGTGATTCTACTCCTGAGGATACACATTTAGCTTTTATATTTTCCCTCTGTACTTCACCTACTCCTGGGTCATCAAACCACCCATCTCTCTGTCTAACTTAGATCTTGGCCAGTCCTTCTTCCCTGTGGATGGCTATTTCCCTTAGCTTACAAGAATCTTTATCCAAAGATATTAACTCCTCTCTGAAGCCTCACTGACTTTGCAGCATTGCTGAAGCTCTCTCTTCAGGCCTCACCCTGCGTGACTGAGTCTTAGCGGCCGCTGCATCACAGTGGATGAATATATGTGAGTGTCTATGAGTCTGCAATTGGTTAGCCCTGTGCCCTCTTCTTATACGCAAAGCTCATTCTCCCATATCTCTTTTCTTGAGTAGCAGAACCAAACCTGGCATAAAGTAAGTGATCAGTACTGGTTTTTATAAAGTAAGTGATCAGTGCTGGTTTTTTAAAAGAATTCATAAATGAAACTACAAACTATTTACTATCCCCTATTCCCCAAATTAGAAAAAACTAAAATCAAACAAATTAAAAACAAAAGACAGAAAAACTTTCTGGATGAAAACACTTTAGAGGACTGTATTATTTACTAACTTAATACATTTCCTTAATTAAAGTGCTTAATTTCCAGTAAAGAACATAAATGAAGAACATATTTTCAGAGAGAAGAGGAAAAACAAAATGTTCTGCTGATAGTATTCCATGGCTAATGCCAAGGGAAAAAAAGCATTTTTCTTTCCTTGTTTCCCCCCCATGTCTTGAAAACATCACTCAAAGAAACAGAGACAGTTGTTCATTCTGAGTCATGTGTTTGCTCATCTGTCCAGTAGGGTCAGGATAATAAATCACTCCACCCCTAGGGAACAATAAAATGCTTAATGGATTTGAGCAGTTACCAAGGAAAAAATATAAAAGTTTCAGGATTCAATTCGTTTTCAAATACTGCACAGTACTTAAGAAAAGACAGCATGAAGACTGTATATAGGTGAACCAGAAGAAAGGGAAGAAAATCAGAGAAATGACATTTCCATCGGAAAAAAAAAAAAAAAAAAAACTCTCCATTTTTCAAACACCCTGTGAAAAGAAGCTTTCTTTCCCCATTCCTGTAAACAAGTCTTAAATATTCCCTCAGCCCATATGCCATTCCCAGCGTCCTCTGGCTGCATCTTTTCCACTATGGGTGGTGAAGGCTGTTTTGCTTCTGCAGCCAACAGCTTCCTGGGCTATCGCTTCCCAGGCCTTCTTTGGTGTAGAAGCAGTACACAGTGGGGCCAAATGTCCACTGCTCTGCTCTCAGGCACAGGGTAGAAGGACAGTGACGAACGTGAGAATGCAGCACACTAGGGGAATTTGGGACAAGGACACACCAACACACTTCTGACAAGATTTTAAGTCTACATCTCACAATTCTAAACTCACAATGCCCAGGGAATGCACTAGATGTTGCTTCAAAGAGTGCCTCTGAATGCAGGGAGTGTTTCTTTTGCATGCTGCATTATAAAATGAAGCCCAAAGGAAAAGAATTAAGATGAAGCTGTTGAATAATTACAGTTTCTTACCTGGAAGAACTATTTTACTGAATATTCATCAGACAGAACTCACATTGTAATATTTCTTAGGTATCAGAAAGTAAGTTGTCCATGAAACTTACAAAACCAACCCATAGAAGCTTTCATCCCAAATGAGTGTAAAAGATTTTTCCTTTCCCTACTCCGCATTTGCTCTGTGATCTTTAGAAAAATACGTAACATTTCTGTCTCTCAGGTAGTTTGTCACGGTATCCTTGCTTTTGTATCTGCTTCATCCTAAGAAATGGAGAGAACACTGGATCCCAAAATAATCTAATTTGTAAAAGAGGTTATATGCAAGATACAAGTTTTATATATTATAGCTAGGAAACATATGTGAAGCTCCTAGAATTGTGTCTGGCACATATTAGTTATTTAACAAGTGTTATTTACAGCCCCCTTCTCCACCAGAGAACATTAATTATACATTTTTTGGTGTGTGTTCATTGAACCCAAAATAAGAATAAAATCGATTTTTTCTATAATCACAGTATCATTCTCTTCATTTTTGCCTTTTTGTAATGTATTTTCTGTGCACATAGTCCTATAAAGCACTCAACATTATAGAAGTAAGGTATTGATGCTTGTTCATGAATCTGGAGATTAGCAACCTGATACAGACCAGCAGATTTTGAAATGATGTTAGAAATTCTGTCACCTCTGAGCAAGAACTTCCGACGGAAGTCTCCAAATGACCATACTTGGTAGGGCTTGGGTGTAGCTGTGCTGCAGTTTTGCCTCAGCTGGTCTGAAATCCAAGCATATAACAACATTTCTGCTTCTTTTACAAGATTTCCTGGAGTTTGCACTCCCTTCATGATCTTGGCAGAGATTTTGCTGCTAAAATAACATAACCGAAACGGTGTGCTGCTGAAATGCCAGAAAACTGCTAGTGTGGGCAAAACCTGCGAGTGACAGTCCCCACCTCCTACCCGGCCAGCCTCTTCTCCTCACAGGTCCTTCAAGTTTTCTTGGAAAGAGTGTTATTCTTTTCCCTCTAAAATAAAAATAGAATTTCCAGTTCTAGAATTCGCTGATTCTTTCTCACTTTCCATCACTTAGTAAGCTCTATAAATGACCTGGTTCAGAAATGAACTAAAAATCCTTACTGAATGTCTCACACAAATTAAAAACCCTGAATGCAACCTTCATGTCTTCAATGCAAAAATAAAGTGTCCCCATTTCTAATGTTAACCAAGTGTTGGTATTCTTTAAAACCTATAACCAAAAGATTATCCTGCCTATTTCACAAACATCAACTTAAGAATAGGAAATCGGTTTTTATTTACTTTTACTATAATCAGTCAGCATTTAAATACCTAACTCACACTTAGCAAATTCAAGATTTAGCAGGAATATATTCTTTCCAAAGACATTTAATTCATTCTTTCACCAATAGATGTGTATTAAGTGCCTTCTATATGCCAGGCACTGTTCTTATGCTAGAGATAAGGTCATGGAAATGACAGTCCTTGCTTCAGAAAGTGTCCATCCTAGTGAGAGCAGTCAATAAATGCATGTTTATGCAACATGATAGATGGTGCATGCTAAGATCAAGAATAAATGGAGGAGGTCCACAGAAAGTGGTGGAGTAATAGTTGCTATTCCATATGGTGTCAGGGAAGCCTCCATACTAAGACTGATACGTGAGCAGCAGATATCTGGGAAGAGGACATCCCAAGGCAGGATCTTGCAGCAGAAACTTTGTGTACTCACGGAAAGCCAGGAGGGGCCAGGTTGCTCACAGAAAGCAGGTAGTTATGTCTAAATGTATAGGACCTGTGAGGTCATGATGGCAACTTTGAATGAATTTCTGAGTGAGCTGCAAAGCCATTAGAGAGCTTGAAGAAGAGTGAAATGTTGTGACTTATATTTTTAAAAATCATCCTGGTTGTTGTGCAGTGAATAGATTCTAGAGAAATAAGGGAAGAATAAAAAAGAACCACTAAGAGGAGCTTCTTAGGGAAGTGTTAATAGCAATGGAGCAGATGAGAAGTGGTCAGATTCAGAATGTGTTTCAGTTTATTTCCCATTCCACCAGATGTGAAACATGGAAAAAAAAAAAAAAAAAAAAAAAGGCAGGAAACCAAGCATGATTCCAAGGATCCTGGTCTAAGCAAGTGATAGAAGAAAGTTGCCGTTTACCAAGTAGTGAAGTAGTTTGGGATTGGGAGGAGGAGAATAAAGAGTGCAGGTTTGAATGTATTTCATTTGAGTTGCCTATTAGAGACCAATGCTGGCATGTCAAATAGGCAGTTGAATACATGAGAATGACACTTAGGTGTCCAGGCTGGAATAGTAAGTCAAATACCATCTGTAACTATAGCATTTATTATAATCCGACTGTGCTGGTCACCTACTGCTGCAATAATGGGGCATAACAAACCACCCCAAAACTAGGTGGCCTATAACAACATGGGTGCATCCTTTGAATACAGTTCTTTTTCCGGCTTATTGGTCTCTGGGTTGGCTTTGATGACTACTTCAGGATGCAGTGTGGTGGACTTGGCTCTAAGTCTTGGGCCCGGTTTAGTTCTGCTCCATGTGTCATGTTCTGGGATGTACTCTTTAGGGGCAAAGAGCTGAAGCACGCCCCAGTGATCACACAAACTGCAGACAGACACAAGAAGTACACAATGCCTCTGAGGCTTTGTCGCAAAGCCTGGGACACTAGCAAGTCTGTCCATAACCTACTGGCCAGTGCAAGTCATTTGGTGAAGCCCAACATCAATGAGGTAGGGTAACACTTGACATTTAGTGGTAGCAAGTACAAACTCACATGGCAAAGGACATGGGTGCATCCTTTGAATACAGGGAGGCCTGAAGAATAGGAACAGTACAATCTACCTTTCCACACACACTGCAGTCTTAGTTATTGCTACAGTTCATAACAAAAGATTTTTATTTAGATTCTCTAATCTTTGACCCAATGAGTTCCTTCAAATGTCTATTTTTGAAAGCCATTTTACAAATCTGCTTGAGGTAATTATGCTTGGATATATTTCATGAGCAGGAAAAATAGCTTGATATTTTCTAACATCATGATACACATCGTACTTTAAATGCCATTTTTTTAAAAAAGCTCTCTATCAGTGCTTCTCAGACTATCTGTGGAGCAGTACTATTTTTTATTTCAATAAGACACAGACCTAGAATTTTGTAAAGTGCAATAACATTAATTGCTAAGACTGAAAATTTGTAAATATATATACGTACACAAAATTAAAGCCCATGTTTTCAGGAAAGTACTTGGTCACATTGCTATCAATGTTTCTAAACACTTACTCTTGATTTGTTCTGTATCTGTCTGGCCGATGACAGTTTATGGAATCGCACTGGTCCCTGGATCACACTTGGAGAAGCACTGTCCTAGGTGTTTCTGCCACGACCATACCTTTTACCCCAACCCTTTGTATCACTGAATAATAATCTGAACACAAAACTAACTTGCTAAGAATTTCAAACTGAGTTTGACTTATAGCCAAGTTTACTCAACTATTCAATTTGCCAGGCTCCTTTTAGTCCCCAGGATTTCATGGCTCCATTATTAAACAAAATGAAAGAAAAGTCTGTGTTAAATAGCCATATCCTGTTTATGATTTTTACTGTTTTTCTTGATTCTTACGGCAATGCCTTTTAAAATTTTCATCCATGCTCTACACACACAAATTACTAAAATCTCCTGGCCACATCCTGAGGCTACCTTAATTGACTGTTGTCAAGCTGTGCTTTTTAAATGTTCCAGCATTTGATCTTTTTAAAATGCTCTGAGACTTAACTGATGTCAAACTGGCTGGTCTAATTTCCTGCTATGTCTTTAGATCCTTCTTTAAAAATAATTGGGTGTTGAATTAAGGCTTTTTTTCCCCCTTCATTCTGAAGGGATTAGTACTAAATTTAGGTAAGTTCTGACCAAAAAAAAAAAATTATTTTGTTCTATTAAGGTTCTATACTTGGACTTGCTGTCTCGTATGTCACAAGCTACACTGGAGTCCAGAACAAATTAAGCCATGTTTACTTAGCCCCAGTGAATGGACACTTTTTAGGCCTAGATGTATTCGGATGACCCAGATACTGAATTTGTGAATGGGATGTAAAAAACATTGTCTGGATAGAAGAGCAGCATCCAGAAGTCCTTTAGGTGGTAAAAGAGGAAGATCAAAGAGTGGAGAAACTAGTACTGATGCTAAAACAATGGCCTCTGCAGAAACATTTCCAGCAAAACACGCACCAGGCCTGACCAAGGCTCACAACCAGGAACCAAACCTTCTCAACCCTCTGTAGTTCTGAGACGGCCCTTAGAAGTATTCAAGACTTATGGCAAATCTCCCAATTGCTCCTAAGCTTTTTTTTTTTTTTTTTTTTTTTTTTTTTTTTTTTTTTTTACTATGATAGTTGCCAATTTGAAGCACATAAAATTTATAACTATTGGATCATTTTTTCTCTCTCTTGAAAATTCTTCCTAAAAGGTAATGAACAGCTTATGATCAACTTCTTCAGAGCAAGAAATGTTTATTTTGGGTTATAGTTATATAATGCCAACAAATCAATTGATTGAGTCAAAGCTACTAAGGAAAAAATAAAATCAGTCTAAGGTTGAGCTGAAATGTCTGGTCAATTCAGACAAAAGAGCTGATCCTGTAGACAATGGAGACACAATTTTCATGACATGGTGTTCTCATTTATTATATATCATTCTCGCAGAAATATCTATTCATGTCCTTTGTCCACTTTTTAATGCAATTATTTGCTTTTATTGTTTAGTTTGTTATATATTCTGGACAACAGTCCTTTGTTAAATCGTTTACAAATATTGTCTGCCATTTATCAGGCTGTGCCTTCACCCTATTTACTTTGTGGTGCAGAAGCTCTTCATTTTAATAGTTATAGTTGTCCATTTTTGTTTTTGTGGCTTGTGCTTTTGAGGTCTTAGTCATAAAATCTTTGCCTAGACAAAGGTACTGATGCATTTCCTCTATGTTTTCTTCTAATAGTTTTATATGTTCAAATTTTACATTTAGTCCTTAATCCATCTTGAATTGATTTTTGTATATGATGAGAGAAAGGGGTCCAGTTCATTCTTCTGCATATAATGGATATCTGCTTTTTTCAGCACCATTAATTGAAGACAGTTCCCCAGTGAATGTTCTTGGTGCCTTTGCTGAAAATCAATGGCTGTAAATAAGCGAATTTATTTCAGATTTCTCTATTCTGTTTCATTGGTGCATGTGTCTGTTTTTATATCAGTAGTATGCTTCCTTGGCTACTATAGTCTTATAATATAGTTTGAAGTCAGGTAGTGTGAGGCCTCCAGCTTCGGTCTCTGCTCAATATTGCTTTGGCTCTTTGGGTTCTTTTCTAGTTCCATAGAAATTTTAAGATTTTTTTCCTAGTTCTGTGAGTAAAAGTGAACAAATTTTAAGCAAATATTATAAATGCTAACATTTAAGTAATAGATATGTTATTTTTGATTTGTAGTTTTTAAATTAAATTTTAAGTAAACTAAATACCATACATATAGATAAGTAAGCAAACATGGATAATTTTAAGAATAATCATGACAGAAAACATTAATGGTTTGTCAGCATTTCATTTTTAAAATATAAACTAAGATTTGCAAAATACTACTCAACAAGTCATAAAGACTTGTAGTTAAAAGGCATTGCACTGATTGTTAAGTGACCTGTTTTCTAGCTCTTATTCTGCAGTTAATGTGTAACTGTAGTCATTTAGCCCTTTTTCACTGAAGAAAACAGAAAAAAAAATCAACCTTAAGATAAAAGGAATCCACCATAAAGTTACAAGGGAATCATCGAACCCACAGGGAGGAATACAGCTGAACAAAGTGGGGAAAAGACCTTAAAACACTTTGAGTTAGCCCATGTACTTTCCTCTGCCACTCTTCTTGTGCATTTATGCCTGCCTGACTGACTTCCTGCCTTTTTTCCTTTTTTCCTTTTCTTTTCTTTTCTTTTGATGGAGTTTTGCTCTTGTTGCCAGGCTGCGGTGCAATGGTGTGATCTCGGCTCACTGCAACCTCCGCCTCCCAGGTTCAAGTGATTCTCCTGCCTCAGCCTCCCAAGTAGCTAGGATTACAGGTGCCCACCACCATGCCCAGCTAATTTTTGTATTTTTAATAGAGAAGGGGTTTCCCATGTTGGTCAGGCTGGTTTTGAACTCCTAACTTGAGGTGATCCACCCACCTCGGCCTCCCAAATTTCTGGGATTACAGAAGTGAGCCACTGCACCTGGCCCTTTTTTTCTTTCAGCCTCCAGATAGGCTTTCTTTGCTTCTTTGGTCCACAGAGACTAAAAACACATTACTTACACCTTATATATTATATGTCTAGCTTTACAATGATAAAGTAAGCAAGAGAAAGACGGAGAGACTGAATTTCCTTATCTCAATGTGATACTCCCTAGGAAAGAAATTCAATTAGATCAGTCTGGATCAGGTGCTTATGGATGGTCTAATATACTGCAGCAAGAAGTTTGGAATCTAACTGTCCTGATGGCTGTGCTACACCTGTAATAGTGCAAAATGAGAGGGAGGTTAGGGAGGAGCAACTGCCAAAGGAAACATGATAAACAAAAACAATCCACATCAATCTGTTAAAATTTATTTTATATTTTCAAGTCTCAGTTTTCTGATCTGAAAAAAAAGCAGTGTCAAGAAGTCAGTGTTTAACAATTTTTGAAAATGTGGATCACACTCCATCTCCAATAATCTCATTAAAATAATTTCAAGATGTAAATGCTACTCCTTATTCATTCTTGGTGGGTCATGGGGCTTTATAAAGGCTCTCACAAGAACCACAAAAAAAGAAACAGTGGTTTTATTTAAATGGAATGTCCCAAACTTATGACCATGGAATAAATTTTGGAGGAATGCCTATTTCCTGGAGATGCTTTAAGAATCACTTCACTTTACTATTTCTTCAAGCCCTACATTTCAGATCACAAGCTTTTGTAGGAAATACAATTTTAGGAAAACAATAATGGTACCATAAATCATTTATGTTAATAATTGTTCTCTGTCATAGGCTTGAGGCCTCTGAAAAACAAAATTGCTCTTCTGAATCTGTGGAACTTGGGATAAAGTTTTATTGGTATGGGAACTCCCCGTATCTTCCTATCTTTTTCTAATAGAATTGGTCTCTCATTGTCGGCAAAATTACAAAGAACCCAGAGAGAGATTTCTATTCATAATACCAAGAAATATGTTTCAGAAAGGAGCTGAATACAGGAACTAAAATCAGGCAGCAGTTTCTCAGTGGGGTTAATGCAAAATTTAAACTTCAGAGCACTTATTGATGTTAACTGCAGATTCCATGGTTAAATGGCAATGTCCTTTTAGTTCTTTCATTTGCAGTCAGGTTTATTTTTTAAACTTATACAGAGCATCCACTTCTCCTGCGTGATGAATCAACGTAGACTTTAGCTGTGTCTTGCACGAGTGGCCAACCAATACATTTAGCTCTTCATTCCTGGAGGAGATCTACCATTGCTAACTTTATTACAACACTTTATTGAAAATGTGTAATTTCAGTTCCCAGTTTCAAATTGTATTTTATTAGTAAGAGTTATTTGCTGTTCACTAGAAAGTGATTTGAAGCCTGAGATAATTATAGAATTGTAGAACTATAAAGCACATGCAGAGGTCACTGAGCTACATCCTACTCTGAAAGCAGGCCTACACCTCGGCCAAGCAGTTTGTATTTCTAGCCACTTTGCCTCAGAGGAAATAATTACACATGTTTCGAATGCAGTTGAAACTCATGTTTAAAACTTTTGACCAGTTAGTATGTCTCATCTTCACATTGGGAAGAATAAATAGAAATCCTGCAATCTAATAGGAGACTCCTTGCCACCCCCTCCTCTGTTCTTTCTACCAGTCTTTCTAAGGGCTTGAGACTTGATACTACGGATTTAGTTCTTAGAGTGTTCTGATTTTTCTTGAGTAAAATGCTTTCATCTGAAATTTAATTTATTTCATGTATCTATCAGTTGAACTATCTTTCTTTTCTTATCGTTATCTCCAGTTAATAAATAAGGTCATCATTTTTCTGTTCACCCAAACTTAAACTTTAAATTTATATTGGATTCCTTCTTTTTCCTCCATCCATACATCAAATCAGTAATTGTCTTATGTATCCCCCAATGTATCTCCTGTTTACTATTTTTTCCAATTCTATTGATGCTGCTCCTACCACAGTCCAGCTTTGTATTGCTTCTCATTTGCTTCTCACCCTTGCGAAACTTCCTACTTGGTGCTAATTTGTGAGCTACAGATTGAATTCAGCTCCATGTAACACAAAACATTAACCATATTTACAACAACTTGAAAAGCAAATAGAGTTATTTTTCTGTCACATCACAACAGGGATGGCAGTAGGCAGTATGGGATAATGTAGCAGTTCCACAGTATAAGGAATTCAAGATACTGTTGCCTTCCCATGCTTATATCCTTAATGTCTTAAGCAGTTTTATCACCTAATGCTACTTCCACTTTTGAAGAGCATTTTTGGAAGACTCACCCTAAGACTTCAGTTTATATGATATTGCCATTCTTTTCTTCAAAGGAGAAATGCAAATGTGATCACATTTTTAAAATTGTTTTCCATTTCCTTTTTACTTTGTTGCATCACCATCTCCAACAAAACCAGTGTCCTGTAAAGAAGAAGATGGGATCTACTGGACAGAACAGCAGAATCTGCCACAGTATCTTTGAGTTCAGATTTCATAGAGCAACATAAATCTTATTGCCAGATTGGTCTCAAAGTACAACTGTAACCATCATCAAAGCTTGTTAAAACTGTTCAATTCTTCAAATAGCACTGTGAATGAAGTCCAAGTTTCTTGGACTAAACAATTTAAAGGAAGAATAATCAGCCCCTAAACTATTTTTTCATTACTCTTGGACACTTAACATTAAAATTAAGCTGAACCAGTTATTATCATGGCTGTTTTCTAAACATGGCATGTACCATATCAGTACCATCCTTTCAACATACAAGGAACACTCCCTCTGCTGCCATCTTCATTTGTTGAAATCTTCTCGGTTCTTCAAGGCTCAACTCAAATCTCATCTATTCTGGGTTCCTGATCAGTCCACTTCTACTTGCCTTTAATGAACCTCTGATGATAGTAACACAAAGAGCTGAGTTAAATTTCATTCATTTGTATGTTAAACTCTATGTACACTACCTTATTTAATACTAACAGTATTTCCTGGAAGGTAAGTTTTATTATCCCCATTTCATCAGCAAGACATTTGAGGCTCAATATAAGAAAATTGCTTTCAAGTTCACACTGCTAGAAAATAATAGTCAACAGTCAAATTCAGTGCTATGTAATAATGGTGAAACTTGGGGTCTTCCCAATGCATAAAGACAATTTCCTCTACTAAAGGACCAAGCTCATGGTCTAAAAGTTTCTACAGTTTTTTTTCTTCCAAGGAGCATGTGGTATTGATCTTTCTAGTCCTCATACCTATAAAAAAGCATTATTAAATAGGTTCATAAATTGAATGTCCCCTTTATAGGAAAAGGTAAATACCTCTAAATAGTTAGCAATGTGTCTGAGGGCTCTGTTTTGAAGATATTTTTCATCCTGTTAACTTTTATTTAGTCTATTTCTTTGGCTCTTCATTTTATACAGTATGAATCTCTCATTTCAGAAAATAGTTTAAATATCACTGTTTTTAAGAGGAGTAATACCATGAAAACTTCTTTCTTCTACTTTCTATTGAGAACATTTTCAAACTTACAGAAATGTAGAGCATAGTATAATGAATCCTGTATGCTCAATGCCCATATTTAACCATTTTTGCAAAAACTGTGCAGTATTTGCTCCATGTATTGTTTTGCTGAAGTAGTATAAAGTAAATAACAGACATGATGACATTTCTTCCCTATGTACTTCAGTATGCAATTCTAAAACAAAACTGAGTAAACATATTCTGTTCTTTAATCACAATACCATTATCACATCTACCAAAAAATGCACAAGAATTTCTTAATAACAACTAATAGCCAGTCTGTACTGAATTTTAGCTTCCCAAAAATACTGATTTGAGTAAATCAGGGTTCAAACAGGTACCACATTTCCATTTCAATTGGTCATTATGTGTCTTAAGTCCCTTGTAAACTAGAAAATTCTCCTTTCCATCCCCCCCATTTGCTTTTCAAGTTGTTGCAAATATGGCTAATGTTTTGTGTTATATGGAGCTGATGTAGCTCACAAATTAGCACCAACTAGGAAGTTTCACAAGGGTGAGAAGCAAATGAGAAGCAATATGAAGCTGGACTGTGGTAGGGGCAGCCTCAATAGAAATGGAAAGAATAGTAAACAGGAGATACACTGGGGGATAGAAAACATAAGACAATTACCAATTCTTCTCAACCTCTTCAAATAATTAAAGAATAGGGAAGACTTCCAAACTCCCTTTATAAGGCCAGTGCTAACCTGATACCAAAACTAGACAAAAACATTACAAGAAAATTAGTTTATAGGGCCAATATCTCTATTGTACATAAATGCAAACATCTTTAACAAAATACTAGCAAACCGGATTCAAGAGTACATTAAGAGGGTTACTCATCATGATCAACTGGGATTTAACCCTATGATGCAAGCATGATTCAATATATGGAAATCAATACATATGATACAAAAACTAACAAAATAAAAAACAAATAACACAAAATCATTTCAATCAATGCAGAAAGAGCATTTGACAAACTTCACCACTATTTCATGATTTAAAAAAAAACTCTCAACAAATGAAGTATAGAAGAAATGTACCTCAACACAAAGAAAACCACATACAATAAGCCCACACCTTACATTACACTCAATTGAGAAAAATTAAAAGCTTTACATCTAGATCAGGACCAAGACAAGAATGCCCACGCTCACCAATTCTATTCAACATAGTACAGGAAATCCTTGTCAGAGAAATTAGACAAGAGAAAAAAATAAAAGACATCCAAAATAGGAAAGGAAAAGGTTAAATTATCGTTTTTATTCTTTGCTGACAACATGATCTAATATATAGAAAACTCTAAAGACTACACCAAAACCTATTAGAACTAATAAATACAGTAAAGTTGCAGGACACAAAATCAACATGCAAAAATCAATAGCATTGCTATACACAAAAATAAACTATGCATTAAAATTTTTTTTAAATCCCATTTATAATAGTTACCAATACAATTCTAAAATGCTTAGGAATAAATTTAGCCAAGGTGGTGAAAGATCTGCACACTGAAAACTATAAAACATTGATGAAAAAAATTAAAGATACAAATGAATGGAAAGATATTCCCTGTTAATGGATGGAAAAAAAAAATACGTTTTAAATGTCTACACTACCCAAAGCAATCTACAGGTTCAATGCAATCCCTATAAAAATTTCCATGTCATTTTTCACAGAAATAGAAAACCAACCCTAAAATTTATGTGGAACCACAAACCCACACACACAAATATCCGAGACAATCTTAAGCAAAAAGAACAAAGCTGGAAACACCATACTACCTGATTTCAAACTATATTACAAAGCTATAGCAATTAGAACAGCATGGTACTAGCATAAAGTTGACACATAAATTAATAGAAGAGAATACAGAACCCAAATATTAGCCCATGCTTTTATGTCTATTAATTTACAGCAAAGATGCCAAAAACATGCAATGGAAAAAAACGCAGTCTCTTCAACAAAGTGTATTGAAAAAACTGGATATTTACCTCCAGAAAAATAGATTTGGACCTTCACCTCATTCCATATCCAAAAGTCAACTTGAAATCTATGAAAGACTTACACATAAGACATAGAACTGTAAAACTACTAGAAAAAAAAATAGGGGGAAATTTACATTAGTCTGATCATTGACTACTTTTTGGCTTTAACTGCAAAAGCTCAGGCAACAAAAGAAAAAATAGACAAATGAGATTACATCAAGCTGAAAATCTCCTGCACAGAAGCAGAAACCATTATTAGAGTTAATAGACAGCCTACTGATTGGAACAAAATATTTACAAGCTATACTTCTGAGAAGGAGTTAATGCCCAAATATATAAAGCACTAAACAGCTAGAAAACAAATAACCTGGCCGGGCGCGGTGGCTCAAGCCTGTAATCCCAGCACTTTGGGAGGCCGAGGCGGGTGGATCACGAGGTCAAGAGATCAAGACCATCCTGGTCAACATGGTGAAACCCTGTCTCTACTAAAAATACAAAAAATTAGCTGGGCGTGGTGGCGCGTGCCTGTAATCCCAGCTACTCAGGAGGCTGAGGCAGGAGAATTGCTTGAACCCAGGAGGCGGAGGTTGCGGTGAGCCGAGATCGCGCCCTTGCACTCCAGCCTGGGTAACAAGAGTGAAACTCCGTCTCAAAAAAAAAGAAAACAAATAACCTGATTAAGAAATGAGCAAAAGACCTGACCAGATATTTCTCAGAAGAAGGCAAACAAATGACCAACAGGTACATGTAAAAATGCTCAACATCACTAATCATTAAAAAATGAAAATTAAAACCACAATGATATTACAGACATATGGGAAATAAAAGCTCAACATCCCTCATTATTAATGGAATGCAAATTAAAGTCACAATGATAATCATCTTCCACCTGCCAGAATAGCTGTTACCAAAAAGATGAAAGATAAATGTTGGCAAGCAAATGGAGAAAAGCACACTGTTGGTGGGAATATAAATTAGTACAGCCACGTTGTAAACTGCATTGAGGTTCCTCAAAAAACTAAAAATAGAACTACTCCATCATCTAGCAATCCTGCTTCTGGGCATATATCCAAAAGAGTTGAAATCACTATGTCGAAGCGATATCTGTACTCCCATGTTCACTGTAGCATTTTTCACAATAGCCAAATTACAGAATCAGTGTTTAGTGTTCATCAGTGGATCAATGGAGAAAGAAAAAGTGGTATTTATAGACAATGACATACTATTCAGCCTTAAAGAAGGAACCATTTCATTTGCAATAACATGGATAAACCTAAAGGACACTGTGCTAAGTAAAACAACCTAGGCACAGGAGGACTAATGCCACATGATCACACTTATATATAAAATCTAAACAAATTCAGAAGCAGAAAGTAGAATGGAAGTTATCAGAGGCTGGACGGTGGAAGAAATGGACGGTGGAAGAAATGGGAAGATGTTTGCCAAAGTGTACAAAGTTTTACTAAGAGGAATAATTGTTTTGAGATCTATTACATAGCCTAGTGACTAGTTAATAACAATGTATTTTATATTTTAAGATTGCTGAGAGTAAATTTCAAACATTCTCATTAAATAATGGTATTTGAGGTAATGAGTATGTTAATTACCTTGATTTACTCATTTACATTCTATAAATATATATCACTTTGTACCCCATAAATATACACAATTATATTTTGTCAATTTACAATTTTACAAAGGAATGCGTGAAGGCAGCTGTAAGGTGGCATATGGAACAGAATTTTGATTTATTATCTCTTGTTCAAGAACATATAGCCCTAACAGTAGAAAACAAGTGAGAATGACTGCAAATGCTTTAATCCAATTAGGGCACTGTCTCCATCTTTTTGCTGTATGAATAGAATTTCTGAGATTGTATGAGTATTTTCCAAGCATTGCAGTATATCATAGATCTCAATCTTCTCCTCTCCAACAAGTTGCCTCAAAGAAAAATAAAAGAACAAAATGAGAAAAAAAACAAAATTCCGATCAAGTATTATCTTCCCATGTGATCATTTATGACAGCTTGAGAACGAAATTGAGCCTAAAACGCCAACAGCTATATTTTCATAAGTAAAGGTGCCACACTGATTGCCAGTGGTAAAACAGTACAATAAAAAAAGGAAAACAATGTGAACTGCTTACATAACACCAAACATTTTTTCCAGTTCACTTTGTTTAGTCTATCTTTCACTGTTGTAGAAACACTTCAGTTCTGGTGAGAGGGTTCTTTTATTACAACACAATACAATTCTTTCATAGTGACTTGTATATAAATAGTAGGCCACAATCTTTTAAAAATATATTACCCACACTCCAAATGCAGCATTAATAATATCCAAGTAATAAACAACTGCATGGCTTATGACACAATGAAATGCTGACTTGTGATAATAGTTTGGCTGATTATAGTTGGGCACGAGGGGTTTCAAGCACATAATGCCTTCTATTTCCTGATCACTGTGTACAAAGAGTGTTGGTATCCATATTGCAACCTAACATAGATTTCAAAATGTTTTGCTACAAGTAATTATTTGGCATATTAATACTATTAACCAATTATAATAGCTAATATCAATTTAGAGGTTATAACTTGCTGGGTTATATACTAAGTACTTTGCAAGCATTATCTCATACCTCATTTAATTCTCAAAACACAAAAATGCAAACTATGCTCTAAATATTATCATTATGCTCTTTCTGCTGATAAATAAACTAGAACTTTGAGAGTTTTAATAAATAGTCAAGCTGTATGACTTCAAAGACTATGCTCATAAAGTGGTATCTTGGGAGAGAAAGGATATTATGGCTGTTGCTTTGGGTCCAAGAAGGTGTCAGTCATGGATTCTCCTGAGATCATTCAGAAAATTAGCCATTCTAACTTCTTCCAGAATTTACTTATTCGGCCTTGTCATCACTAAGATTGAGCTCCATGGCTAGAGACTAAAGACAGTTTGTAAAGCGTGCACTATTCTGGTGATGTAACTAGGATATTTCCCATCAGTTTCCAAACTAGGATATCCCAAAGTGAGCACATCCTCTTGACAGAATCACCACAGATGCTTGCTCACCAGGAAAAGTTCATTCTCCCCTGTCCTCTCAAACCATTCAAAGTTTAACACCTAAATTTCAGCACCAGAAAGGAGGAAGGGAAGGCTGGGGTATATGAACAGACATGTGGTAACAAACCAGAAACGTAACTTGCGGTTCCAATAATAGAAGAATTGAAATAACCAAAAACTTCCAAGTTATTACATATCTGCAAAAAGTCATACAAAAATGTAACACGTATCTTCTTAAATACATACCTAAGTTCACCAAAAAAGAAAAATCTCCAGAAGAAACACAGAGAAAGCACAGATCACCAGAATCGGAATCTGTGGGTGCTTCAGGATGACAGATAAGATTACATACCAGCTATCAGTTATAACCAGATCATTTACATTTTAGAAAACACCTAAAAATAGTATATAAGGTCTTGGGTCACTAAAATTAGGTTGTTGCGATTACAAATTTTACCCAAAGCCAGAAGCTCAGGATTCACAGGAAAGATCAACCAACGAACCCAAAGAGATGACAATACAATTTATCTATCTCAGACTAAACTAAGTGGAAAAGTTAGTTTTCCCTGAGAATTCATAATCACATATGTGAGTCTTAGGTGTGAATTTATACTCTTTGTGAATGCACTTCATACATTATTGCTAGTTTCCATGAATAATATACAGTACTATTATTACTTATTCACACACAGTACATTCATATATAACAATACATTACAAATCCAGTCCACATTCATATAAGCATGTATTAATAATTCTTTAATCAACTGTCACACATCTACTATTTTTGACTGTACAATCAAACTTAATCCACACAGATATTGACCCATACTGTAAATCCTTAATATTACATAGTACATATAGTCGTTCATCGGATGTTTTAGTCAAGACGCCCCTCGTCAACATGAATATCCCCTACCAATTTTTGGCCTCTTAATCTACTAACCTCCAAGAAATCATCATCTCACTCAGGGGTGCTACTCTCCTCGCTCGGGGCCCATGACACTTGGGGGTGACTTTACTGCAACTATACCTGGCACCTGGTTCTTACTTCAGGGCCATAACACTAAGATCGCCCACACGTTCCCTTAAATAAGACAACCTGATGAACTAGTGACTACTACCCTATTAACCAGTCACAGAGTACTGTCATGCATTTGGTATTTTTAACTTTGGGGGATGCTATCACTCACCATCGTGGAAGGCCTGGTCCCTGCCGAGTCCGCTGTAGACGAACTTGGATTTGATTCCTGTCAAATCAATTGTAGAAGCTGAGCTCATATTAAGTATTCCAGGTTGCCATAATAACCATAAGGTGTTAATTAATTCATGTTTTAAAGACACAATTAATCAATAGATGCTCATGCATGTATGCACACTCACATATGCACACTCATGCACGTACGCATGCTGACATACACACGCTCGCCCAAGTTCAAGAACTATTTCCAATTAAATCTGAAAAACCCCTTCCCCCAGTCTCTGACTTTACCATCAACCTAGGTAAATGTACACTTGCCAAACCCCCAAAACAAGAGACTAAAATGCAACTCAGAGCCCAAAAATCATATTTTAACCATGAACACCCTAAGAGCTACCCCTCGATTGATATAATTTTTCTAAAAAAAATCTTAAGACTCTCCTACCAAATTATTCCTCCATTTTGTACAATAAATATACTAAGTTTCCACCCTAATACTAATATAGTGCCTTGGGCATATCCCTCTGAAAGTGCTGCCCTATTATATCATACCCTAAATCAACCATATTCTAACTATGAGTAATCTTCTCAGCCAAACCTCTGCCAATTCAACTTTAAAGACCCTGAATTTCCAGAACTATAAACAATTATTTATACTTCTTTCTCATATTTCTCATATTTTAATTTTCCACTAAGTATTTATGTAGTTAATGTAGCTTAATTATTCGTAGCAAGACACTGAAAATGTCTAGATGGGTCTACACAAGCCCATACAAATAGGTTTGATCCTGGCCTTTCTTTCAACTTTTTTTTTAATTATTTATTTATTTTTTTAAATTGCATTTTAGGTTTTGGGGTACATGTGAAGAACATGCAATATTGTTGCATGGGTACACACATGGCAGTATGGTTTGCTACCTTCCTTCCCCTCACCTGTATCTGTCATTTCTCCCCATGCTCTCTCTTCCCACCTCCCCACCCAGCCCCGTTCCTCCCCCATTTCCCCTCAACGGACCCCAGAGCGTAGTAATAAGATTATGCATGCAAGCATCACGGCCCCAGTGAAAATGCCCTCTAGATCACCCGGATCAAAAGGAGCAGGTATCAAGCACATAAGAATGCAGCTCAAACACTTCGCTTAGCCACACCCCACAGGAAACCAGCAGTGATAAATCTTTAGTAATAAATGAAAGTTTGACTAAGCTATACTAATATTTAGGGTTGGTTAATTTCGTGCCAGCCACTGCAGCCATACAATTAACCTGAGCTAACAGAACTCAGCATAAAGAGCAAAGGTCTACCCTCAATGAAGCTAAACTCCATCTAAGTTGTAAAAAAAACTCCAGTTGAAATAAAATATATTACAAAAGTGGCTTTAATATCCTGAAGGCACAATAGCTAAGACCCAAAATGGGATAAGATACCCCACTATGCTTAGCCCTAAACCCTAATAGTTACATTAACAAAACCATTCGCCAAAGTACAAGCAACCCCCTAAAACTTAAAGGACTTGGCGGTGCTTTATATTCCTCTAAAGGAGCTTGTTCTATCATCGGTAAACCCCAATACACCTCACCACCTCTGACCCCAGCCTATATCCCACCATGTTCAGCAAACTCTAAAAAGGTTATAGACTAAGCACACATACACAGACAAATACATTAGGTCAAGGTGTAGCCCATGAGGTAGCAAGAAATGGGCTACATTTTCTATGTCTGGAAAATCTCGTGACAACCTTTATGAAACCTAAGGGCTGAAGGAGGATTTAGTAGTAAACCAAGAGCAGAGTGCTTAGTTGAGTAAGGCCATGAAGCACGCACACACTGCCCGTTACCCTCCTCAAATACTACTCTAGAAATCACGATTACTAATAGTTTTCTACACATGTAGAGAGGAGACAAGTCATAAATGGTAAGTGTACTGGAAAGTGAGCTTGAACAAACTAAAAGAGCATCTGGATTACCCCTGGAAGATTTCATCAAGACCTGATCACTTTGAGCCAACTCTAGCCCCAAACCTTGCTAAAAATACTATCAAACTATCTTAGTCAAATCATTTACCTTAGACAAAAGTATAGGTGATAGAAATTTTACTCTGGTGCAATAGATATAGTCCTGTGAGGGAGAGATGAAAGAACTGTATCAAGGACTAAAAAGCAAAGACAAGCCCTTATACCTTCTGCATAATGTATTCACCAGAAATAACTTTACACAGAGAACTATAGCAAAGTCCCCCCAAACCAGACGAGCTACCCAAGAACAGTTGAAAGAGCACACTCACCTCTACGGCAAAATCGTGGGAAGATTCATGAGTAGTGGTGACAAGCCTACCCAGCCAGGTGATAGCTGGTTGTCCAAGGCAGAATTTTTAACTTTGGGGGATGAGTTCAAGTTTAAATTTACCCACAGAATTATTTAATCACCCTGTAAGTTTAACTGTTAGTCTAAAGAGGGACAACTCTAGACCCTAGGAAACGACCTTCCTACAGAGAGTAAAAAATATTACCACATAGCTGGCCCAAAAGCAGCCACCAATTAAGAAAGTGTTTAAGCTCAACATCTAACTATCTTCAATTCTAATCACTCTACTGAACTCTTAACATCACACTGGACTCATCTATTACTAAATACTAGCAACAATGTTAGTATAAGTAACATGAAAACATTCTCCATTGTCTAAGCTTACATCAGGCTGGACTAACCCACTGACAGTTAACAGCCTCATACTAATAAATGATATAATAAGCATCCTATTATTTACACTGTTAACCCAACAAGTCATGCTCTAAGGAAAGATTACAAAAAGTAAAAGGAACTCGAAAAATCATACCCACCTGTTTACCAAAAGTGTCGCCTCTAGCATTACCAATATCAGAGGCACAGCCTGTCCAGTGACATGTTCAAGGGCCACGGTATCCTGACCGTGCAAAGGTAGCATAATCACTTGTTCCCCAAATAGGGACTCGTATGAATGGCCACACGAAGTTTCAGTTGTCTCTTACTTTTATCAGTGAAATTGACCGATCCGTGAGGAGGTAGATGTAAACAAATAAGATGAGGAGACCCTATGGAGCTTTAATTCATTAATGCAAGTAAAAACTCAAACAAGCCTACAGGCCCTAGCCTATTATCCCTGCATTAAAAACTTTGGTTGGGGTGACCTCAGAGCGTAATTCAACTTCTGAACAACCTAAACGAGGACCGAACTAGTCTAAGCACATTAATATATATTGATCAATAATTTGATCTACTGAATAAGTTATCCTATGGATAACAGCACAATCCTATTCTGGAGTTCATAGTGACAATTGGGTTTATGACCCTGATGTTGGATCAGAACATTCCAATGGTGTAGCAATTAAGGGTTCCTTTGTTCAAGTATTAAAGTTCTGCATGATCTGAGTTCAGATTGGAGTAATCCAGTTCGGTTTCTATCTATTTAACATTTCTCCTAGTACCAAAGGACAAGAGAAATAGGGCGTGCTTCATAAAGAGCCCTGGCTCCATAGGTGATGCTATCTCATTCTAACTAATCATCACACACACTATCCAGGAGCAGTGTTTTCTAGGATGGCAGAGCCCGGCAATTGCATAAATCTTAAAACTTTATAATCAGGTTCAACTCCTCTTCTTAACAACATGCCTATAATTAACATTCTCCTGCTCATTATCCCCACTCTTATCACTATAGCGTCCCTTACACGCATCGAATAAAGAATCTTAGGCTATATCCAGCTAGGCAAAGGATCCAACATTATAGGGTCCCTATGGGCTGCTTCAACCATTCACTGATGCAATACAACTTCTCACCAAAGAACCCTTATGGCCCTCAACATCTGCTATTACCATTTATATTATTACTCCAACCCTAGCCCTTTCTATCGCTCACCTGTTATAAACTCCCTCCCTATACCAGATCCTCTAATTAGTTTTAATATAGGCCTCCTAACATCAAGCCTAGCTTTCTACTCTATCCTATGATCAGGGTGAGCATCTAATTCAAAATATGTGCTAATTGGCACATTATGAGCTACAGCCCAGACAATTTCACATGACGTCACCCTAGCCATTATCCCGCTATGAGTCCTACTCATAGGATTTATTTAACTTACATATACTTATTTAACTTACATATACTCATCTTATTTAAGCAGCTTATTTAACTTACATATACTCATCACAAGCAAGAATTCCTCTGACTGCTCCTACCATCATGGCCCCTATCCATAATACTATTCATCTCCACACTAACCAAGCTCCTTTTGATCTAACAGAGGGAGAGTCAGTTAGTCTCAGGCTTCAACATTGAATATGTTGCAGGCTCATTTGCCCTCTTCTTTATAGCAGAATATATAAATGTTATCATAATAAATACATAACTACTACTACTACTATTTTCCTAGGAACACTACACACTATATATTCGCCAGAACTCTATACCACAAATTTCACTACCAAGACCTTTTTAACCACCTTATTTTTATGAATTTGAATGGCATACCCTTCATTCCACTACAACCAACTCATACACCTTCTATGAAAAAACTTCCTACCACTTACACTAGCATTCTGCATATGATATATCTCAATGCCTGTCCTAATTTCTAGCATCCCACCCCAAAGATAAGAAATATTTCTGACAAAAGAATTACTTTGATAGAGTAAATAATAGAGGTTAAAAACTCTTATTTCTAGAACCTGCGGGAATTAGACCTGCCCCTGAGAATCCAAAATTGTCCATGCTATCTATTATACCACATCCTAGAGTAAGGTCAGCTAAATAAGCTATCAGGCCCATAGCTTGAAAATACGGATTACACTCTTCCCATACTAATTAACCCCTTAGCTCAACTTATTATTTCCCTTACAATTTTCACAGGAACTCTTATCACAATACTAGGCTCACACTGATTTCTCATATGAACAGGCCTAGAAATAAACATACTAGCCCTTATTCCTCTTAATTAAAAAAATAAATCCCCATTCTACAGAAGCAGCCATCAAGTATTTCCTTACACAAGCAAATGCATCTATAATTCTCATGATAGGTATGATTTCCAATAACCTGTCGTCTGGACAATAATAAACACTTTTAATCAAATTTCATCCTTAATAACAGTATTATTTATATGTAATATATTAATATATATAATTTTATATATATATATATGAAAAATAATAGTAGCCCTAATAATAAAACTGGGAATAGCACCCTTTTACTTCTGAGTCCTAGAGATAACCCAAGGAATCTTTCTAATGTCTGGTATACTTCTCCTCACATGACAAAAACTATCCTGTCTCGATTATGTTTCAAAGTTTCCCATCAGCCGGGCGCGGTGGCTCAAGCCTGTAATCCCAGGACTTTGGGAGGCTGAGGCGGGTGGATCACAAGGTCAAGAGATCGAGACCATCCTGGTCAACATGGTGGAACCCCGTCTCTACTAAAAATACAAAAAATTAGCTGGACATGGTGGCGCGTGCCTGTAATCCCAGCTACTCAGGAGGCTGAGGCAGGAGAATTGCTTGAATCCAGGAGGCAGAGGTTGCGGTGAGCTGAGATCGTGCCATTGCACTCCAGCCTGGGTAACAAGAGCAAAACTCTGTCTCAAAAAAAAAAAAAAAAAAAAAAAAGTTTCCCATCAACGAACATGATGAACATCCTCCTATTTATCACAATCCTGTCCATTATAGTGGACAGTTGAGGAGGACTTAACCAAACTCAACTGTGTAGAATTCTAAACTACAACTCAATCAATCACATAGGTTGATTAATAGCAGTGCTAATCTATAACCCAAACATTACTGCTCTAAACCTGATTATTTACCTCATCTTAATAAAAACCACATTTCTAGCACTCAACCTGAGTATAACCTCCACAAACCTATCACTATCTCACACCTGAAACAAATTAATATGGTTGACACAATAATTCCACTAATTCTACCATCCCTAGGAGGTTTAACCATGATTAACAGGATTCCTGCCTAAAGGAATCATCATCCAAGAATTTACAAAAAGCAATAGCCTTATTACCCTGACTATCATAGCTACCATACCTCTACTCAACCTGTACTTTACCATGCTGTTTTGGTTACTGTATCCCTGTAGCATAGTTTAAAGTCCCTTTGTGTGATGCCTCCAGCTTTGTTCTTTTTGCTTAGGATTGCCTTGGCTATTCAGGCTCTTTTTTGGTTCCACACTAATTTTAAAATACTTTTGTGTAGTTCTATGAAGAATGTCAATGGTAGCTTAATGGGACTGGCATTGAATCTACAAATTCCTTTGGGGAGCATAAATTGCTTTGGATAGTAATCATATGGGAAAAAAAGCTCAACATCACTGATTATTAGAGAAATGAAAATCAAAACCACAATGAAATACCATCTCACATCAGTCAGAATGGCTATTATTAAAAATAACAGATGCTGGTGAGGTTGTGAAAAAAAGGAACACTTTTACACTGCTAGTGGCAGTGAAGATCAGTTCAACCATTGTGGGAGACAGTGTGGTGATTCCTCAAAAACCTAAAGACAGAGATACCACTTGACCCAGCAATCCCATTACCAGGTATATACCTTAAGGATTATGAATCCATTATAAGATATATGTACATGTATGTTCACTGCAGCACTACTGACAATAGCAAAGACATGAAATCAACTTAAGTGCCCATCAATGATAGACTAAATTTTTAAAATGTGGTACATATACACCATGGAATACTATATAGTTATAAAACAGAATGAGATTGTGTTCTTTACAGGGACATGGATGGAGCTAGAGGCCATTATCCTTAGCAAACTAATGCAGGAGGAGAAAACCAAATACAGTATTTCTTACTTACAGGTGGGAGCTAAATGATGAGAACACAGGGACACCTAGGGGTATGAGAAGGAAGAGGATCAAGAAAAATAACGAATGGGTACTAGGCTTAATACTGGGTGGCAAAATGAATCTGTACAACAAACTCCCCATGACACGCTTGTCTATGTAACAAAGCTGCACATGTTCCCCTGAACTTAAACATTTAAAAAAATAAACAAATACGTAAAATAAAGTGATTATAGCTAAAAATTTGATTCAAAAGCCACAGATTGGAAAAGGAGGGAACATATATGGTATATACATGTATATACAGAGAGAGAGGGAAGGGAGAGTGAGAGAGAGAAAGAACATATATCTAGAATGTAAAACTAATTTCCAAAATTACAAATACAGAGAAAACACAATCTGAAAAATTTTAATGGACAAACAACATGAATAAGGCTCATTAGTAAACATACAAGAAGCTACTCAACATCATTAGTCATTAAAAAAAAAACAAAAATGTGAGACTTCAACAAATAACCATTAGGATGGCTAAAATTTAAAATATCAAGTTTTAGTAAAGATACAGAATAACTGGAACCCTCATACTTTGGTGGTGGGAATTTAAAATGGTACAATCCTGTAGAAAACTGAAAGTTTAGGCCGGGCGTGGTGGCTCAAGCCTGTAATCCCAGCACTTTGGGAGGCTGAGGCGGGTGGATCACGAGGTCGAGAGATCGAGACCATCCTGGTCAACATGGTGAAACCCCGTCTCTACTAAAAATACAAAAAATTAGCTGGACATGGTGGCGCGTGCCTGTAATCCCAGCTACTCAGGAGGATGAGACTGGAGAATTGCCTGAACCCAGGAGGTGGAGGTTGCGGTGAGCCGAGATCGCGCCATTGCACTCCAGCCTGGGTAACAAGAGCGAAACTCCGTCTCAAAAAAAAAAAAAAGAAAGAAAACTGAAAGTTTATTTTGAGGAGTTAAACACACATTTAACATATGGCCCAATAATTCCACTTTTAGGTATTTTTCCAAAAATAAATACAACATATCCACCCTAAAATGTGTATACCAATGTTCATATGCAGTTTAATCATAGTAACCAAAAACTGATAAAAATCCCAATGTCCACAAACAGGTGAAAGGACAAATTGTGGCCTATCTGTACAGTGGACTCCTCAGCAATAAAAAACAAAACTTCCATTAACACACCTACCAGCATAGGTACGTCTGAAAAACATGCTGAGTGAAAGAAGCTAGACATAAAGCAATACATAATGTGTGATTCCTCTTAGGAAATTCTAGAACAGGAAAAACGACTATATGTGATAGGAAGCTGAACAGTGATGAGAGGGCCTATTTCATAGGGGCATGAATAAACTTTTTGGGGTGACGGAGATATTTGTTTTAACTAGGGTATGAGTTTTGTAAATGTATACATTTATCAAAACTTATTGAACTGCACAATAAAACCTATGCATTTCACTTCATTTTATAATACTGCAAATTTTAAAGGATATTTTGAACCAGTTATATCTGTGGGATATCTGGTGGGTGGGGAGGAGGGGAAGAAAACACCATAAAATAGCTCTAGAATGATATTCCATCAAGCCAGACCACACATGCATGAGTCTTACAGATTAAGCATCACTTAATTAGGAGATAAAAATCCCAATTCAAATTGTTTTAAAAAGAGAAAACAATTATCTTTAGATAATAGTCAGCAGACAATTTAGATGGCAGAATTAAAGATTCATCATAGTTTCTAACACAATTTTCTGATAAACTTGATTAAATAAAAATTTTAAGTATCACTAAAGACATAGAATAAATAAATTTAAAACTTCACAAAAAATACAGTGAATTAAGACAAAATGTACTTGAAAAAAGAACTGAATAAGTATTCTACATATAAAAAATTATTTTCCTGAAATTAAATCAATACACTGAACTGCAATTTAGATACACTGAATAGGAAATTGGTGATCTAGAGGAAACACTGGAATAAATTAATGATTCAATGTAGAGATGTAAAAAGATTGAAAGAATGGTTAAGAGACAAAAAGAATAGAATGAAAAGATTTAATGAACACCTAATAAAGATTTTAAACTGAAAAGGAGGAGGATTCTAACAGTTTTGCATACATAATGCCATTTAATTAACATAACACTGTGAAGGAGGTATTACTTTTCCAATTTATGTAAAAATACTGAGGCTCAGAAAAGTCTAATAAAATATCTAATTTACAGAGATGCTGGACGCCAGAGCCTAGATTCAAATTAAGACCTGGCCAACTTCAAATTCTTTTTTTTTTTTCTAATAGAAAGCAATAGTTTTTTCCCTACCCAAAACGCTCAATTTGCAGAACCCCAGTTTGATTGACTCTACATGACTGACTCACTCTGCAGAGACATTAGTAAATTATCCCCACAAGTGTCATCATTTAGAGTTATGTTAGCAAAATACAATTTCTATGAAACCAGAAGTTCAGTCATGGCTAATCTTATACTCATATATATTATGAATAACAAAAGTATAATCCTGTTTTTGTACTGTATATCAGAGATTAAGGACAAAAGCCATTTAACACTCCAGTGGCTAATTCTATGTGTCCATTTGACCAGGCCACAGAGTACCCAAACATTTGGACAAACATTAGCTGAATGTGTCTATGAGGTCATTTCCAGATGAAATTAACATTTGGATTGAAAGTCTGAGTAAAGATTACCTTCTGCAATGTGGGTGGACACCATCCAATCAGATGAAGGGCTGAACAGAACAAAAAAGGCTGACCCCTCTACAGGTAGAGGGGAAATTTCCTCTAGCCTGACTATCTTGAGCTAGAACACCAAAGGAGCTTCCTTCCTTCGGACTTGAACTGAAACATTAGCTCTTCCTGGGCATTCAGACCAGAATTATACCATCAGCTCTACTGGTTCTCAGGCCTTTGAATTCAGGTTGGAATGACACCACGGATGCTCCTCAGTCCCTACTTGCCAACTGCAGATTTGGGACTTGTCAGCCTCTGTAACTGCTTGAGCCAATTTCTTATTTTTAAAAAATCTCTTTCTATATATATATGTATACACATAGATATCCGATGGGTTCTTTTTTCTGTAAACCCCTAATTCAAGCCCCATTGCTTTTAAAGTGGGTAAGGGACACAGCTAGACAGGTGAAATCAATAAGGAAAAATTGAAGAAGCAGATGTGATAATCCAATCTAATTTTACTTAAGAATAAAGCTAATGTTCAAAGAGCAACTCTCCACAAAGTTGTAAAGCTACTTAATGTTACTACATTTATGGAAAATCTTGATTGAAAATAATACTATAGTGAACACGGAGGTGCATGTATGAGACCCAGTGGAACATTTCAGTTTTGTAGACGGCTATTAAATATTGTTCCACTCAAAACTCCGTAAGAAAGAAACACTTGCATTTCGGCACTGGATAAACTTAGTAGGTTAGATCAGGAAAGACTCGCCCATCCATCTTTCACATAAAGTGATAAGAAGATAGGCTTTCCAAGAACATAGGGTTGGTAAACATCCAATTCACCAGCCTCTCAGTAGCACTGGCTCCTACCCAGTTCTAGATAGGAATTGTGCAAATAGGATAGGTCAGCAGGATTTACCCCTGCCCTTCAGGAAGAGACAGCCAGGCTGACCACTACTAGAACAACCAAAGACAAACTAATAAACAATGTAAGTGTGAAAGATCAAATAGGAATTGCAATCTGGAGCATATCCTGTAGCATTTGGGATGCTTAGCAGAACAAATGGATGACATTTAATGTGTCTATATTAGAAAGTCTTAATTTAAATATATATATATATATATATAACTTTTAACTTAATGCTGCTTTTAAGCAGTGTACACAAAAAAGGGATTTTGTTGCTGTTATTTTGTTTGGAACACTACTTTGTTTATGTTGTGATTTGGTGAAAACAAATGGCAGTCTGACAAGTAACACCTATCTATTTTTGAATAGAGCTTTAATGAAAGACAAATCTTGCCCAGATTGGAAAGTGATACATTTACAGCATGGAGAACTACATAAAACAATGAGTTTGAAAGAACCGACTTCTGGTTTGCCATTATTTGTATCATCATAGCCAATAATACTAAAAGAAGGTATCATTTATTGGTAGTTTATTATGGGCAGCAGTTGGCTCATATATTAGGAATATATATTATTGCTTTTAATTTTTATGACAATCCTGTGAGTTTGATATTATGATTTCCATTTTTTAAAATGAGGAAACTGAAGTGCAAACAGGTTAAGTGTGTTTCCCAAGATTACTTAACTTTTTAAGACCCTAGATTCCTTATTCATAAAGGTTAGGGACTGGACTCACAACCTCAAAAAGTCTTTGCAGCACTAAGAAATATGGTTTTCTTTCAGAGGCCCTTAGAAAAGAGAGATTCTTTCACTATCATTGCAGCATGTAAATTGTGCTGTCTATCCCACATGATGGTGTCAGCACAATTTACACACTGCAATGACCAGTAGATGTTAGTTTAATTTTGCCTAGGTTCATATTTTTTAAAAGTCAACCCATAATTTTTATAGTATTTATCTTTTATTTTAATTTACACATAATAATTATACATATTTATGAAATATAGAGTGATATTTTCATACATGTATATAATGTGTAATAATCAAATCAGGGTAATTACCTTATCTATAACCTAAAACATTTTTTTGGATTAGGAACATTCAAACTTCTCTCTTCTAGCTTTTTGAAAATATACAATAAATTCTTATTAACTGTATTCACCCTGCAATGCTACGAAACACTAGAACTTATTCCTCCCATATAGCTAAAATTTTGTTATCTGTTAACCAATCACTCCCTCTTTCCCCATTTCCCTACCCTCCTTGGCCTCAAATAGCCATAATTATACTCTCTAGTTTTTAAAATTAATTTATAATTGACACATAAAAACTGTACACATTTATGAGGCACAGTGTGATGTTTCATTGCATGTATTGTATAATGATCAAAATAATCACCACATTCATCCCTTTAAACATTTATTATTTCTTTGTAGTCATAACATTCAAAATCTTCTATTCTAGCTATTTTGAAATATACTACATTATTTATTATAGTCATCCTACTTGTGTAACAGAAAATCAAAACTTAATCTTCCAGTGTAACTGTACCTTTTTTCCTGTTGACCAGCCTCTCCGGTTCCCCCAACTACTCCCTACCCTCCCAGCCTCTGGTAATCACTATCCTACTCTGTTTCTATGAAATCATTTTGTTGAGATTCCATATATGAGGGAGATCATGCAGTATTTCTTTTCTGTACCTGGCTTAATTCACTTTAGATAGTATCCTCCAGGTTGATTCATGCTGCTGTAAATGACATGATTTTAGTTTAAGGCCAAATATTCATATATATATATATATATATATATATCTCCATTCATGTGTAGATGGGCCTTTAGGTTAATATCATATATCAACTATTGTGAATTGTGCTGCAATAAACATGGAACTGCAGGTAACTCTTTGAAATTCTGGCTTCATTTCCTTTAGCTATATATCTAGAAATGGGATTGCTGGATCATATGGTGATTCTATTTTTAATTTTTTGAGCAACATCTGTACTGTTTTCCTTAGTGGCTGTACCAATTTACATTCCCATCAACAGTGCATAACAGTTCCCATTTCTCCACATCTTTACCAGTATTTATTACCTTTTTTTGATATTAGCCATTCTAACTGGTTGAGATGATACTTCATTGTGGTTTTGATTTGCATTTCCCTGGTGATTAGTGATGTTGAGCATTTTTTCATATATCTGCAGGTCATATGTATGTCTTCTTTGGAGAAATGTCTATTCAGATATTTTGCCTGTTTTTAATTTTAGTTATTTGGCTTTTTTCTTTTGAGTTGTTTGCATTTCTTATGTATTCTGGATATTAAGCCCTTGTTGGATAAATAGTTTGCAAATATTTTTCCCATTATACATATTGTCTCTTCACTCTGTTTCTCTTGGTGTGAAGCTTTTTTAGCTGAACATAATCCTGTATGTTTACTTCAGTTTTTGTTGCCTGTCTTTGAAGTATTACACATAAAATCAGTGCCTAGACTGGCATCCTGAACCATTTCCCTATATTTTCTTCTAGTAGTTTTGGGTCCTATATTTAAGTACTGAATCCATTTGAATTGATTTTTGTGTATGGTGAGAGACAGGGGCCTAGTTTCATTTTTCCTCATACAGATATCCAGTTTTCTTAGCATCAGCTATTGAAGAGGATGTCCTTTCTTCAATGTATGTTCTTTGTTGAAAATCAGTTGGCTAAAAATATGTGAATTTATTTCTGAGTTCTATAGTCTGTTCCATGGTTCTATGTATCTGTTTTTACACCAGTATCATGCTGTTTTGGTTATATAGCTTTGTAATATATTTTTAAGTTTGGTAATATGATGCTTCCAGCTTTTTTGTTTACCTATTTTGATTTTGCTCAGTAGTACCTTGGCTATTCACAGTCTTTTGTGGTTCCATACAAGTTTCAGGCTTTTTTTGTTATTTCTGCGAAGAATGTCATTGGCATTTTGATACAGATTGCAGTAAATCTATAGACTGTTTTGGGTTATAGGGTCATTTTAGCAATATTAATTCTTCCAGTCCATGAGCATGTCTGTCTATTTTTGTGTCCTCTTCTATTTCTTTCATCAGTGTTTGCTAGTTTTCATTGTGGTGATCTTTTATTTCCTAGGTTAAATTTATTCCTAGTTATTTTTTATAGCTAATGCAAATGGGATTGCTTTCTTGATTTCCTTTATGGTTAGTGTTATTAGTGTATAGAAATGCTACTAGTTTTTGTATGGTTATTTTATATCCTGCAACTTTACCAAATTTATCAATTCTAAAAGATTTTTGATAAAGTTTTTCTTTATAAAAGATCATGTCATCTGCAATCAGAGATAATTTCACATACTCTTTTCCAATCTGAATGTCCTTTACTTCTTTCTCTTGACTAATTGGTCTGGCCAGGACTTCCAACATTATGTTGAATAAACATGGTGAAAGCTGGCATCCTTGTTATCGATCTTAGAAGAAAGGCTTTCAATTTGTCCCCGTTGTGTTGGCTGTGGGTTTGTCATATGTGACCTTTATTATTTTGAGGCATGCTCCTTCTATACACAGTTTGCAAGGCTTTTTATTAAAAAGGGATATCAAATTTTATCAAATGCTTTTTCCATATTTTTTGAAATAATCATACGGTTTCTGCCATTATTTCTGCTGATGTGATGTATCACCGTTACTGATTTGCATATGTTGAATCATCCTTGCCTTCCTTGGATAAATCCCACTTGGTCATGTTGTATTATCTTTTTGATGTATTGTTGAATTTGGTTTGCTAGTATTTTGCTGAGGATATTTGCATCCATGTTCATCAGGGATACCGGCCTATAGTTTTCTTTTTTAGTGTCTTTGTCTGATTTTGGTATCAGAATGATGCTGGCATCACAGAACAAGTTAGAAAGAATTCCTTAAGTATATTGTAATAGTCTGTGAATAACTGGTATTAGTTCTCCCTTTAAAAGTTTGTTAGAATTTAGCAATAAAGTCATCAGGGCTTTTCTTTTTTGAGAAACATTTTATTACTGATTCAATTTTGTTACCTATTATTGGTCTGTTAAAGTTTTCTATTTCTTCCTGGTTCAATCTCAGTATGTTATGTATGTCCAAAAATTTATTCATTCCTTCCAGGTTTTCCAATTTTTTGGAAATTGCATAGTTCTTCATAATAGTCTCTAATGAACTTTTATATTTCTGTGGTATCTGTTGTAATATCTTCTTCTTCATTCTGGTTTTAATTAGATATTCTTTTTCTTAGTCTACCTAATAGTTTGTCAATTTTGTTTACTTTTTCTTAAAAAAACAGCTTTCATTTAATCTTTTGTAGTTTCTTGTCTCTATTTTGTTCAGTTCTGCTTTAATCTTTTTATTTCTTTCCATCTACTAACTTTGAGTTAGGTTTGCTCTTGCTTTTCTACCTCCTTCAGTTAGATTGTTCACTTAAAATCTGTCTGCTTTAATGTAGGCATCTATTTTTATAAACATCCCTCTTAATACTGTTTTGGCTAACTGCCATAGATTTTGGTATGCTGTGTATATATTTTCTTTGTAACAAGAGAGTTTTTATATTTCCTCCTTAATTTCTTTTTTGACCAAATGGTCATTCAGCAGCATGTTATTTAATTCCAATGTTGCCTGTGCCTTTGAAGTCTTATCTATAAAATATTTGCTTAGTCAAAGATTTGTACAGTGTCCAAAGTTCCTCTTGTTATTTATATCTAGTTTTATCCTATTGTGATCTAAGAAGATACTCAGTATTATTTTTATTTTTAAAAGTTGGTTGAGATTAGTTTTGTTGCCTAACACATGCTATACCTTAGAAAATGTTCCATTTGCTGATGAGAAGAATGTTTTCTACAACCATTTGATAAAATATTCTGTACATGTCTATTAGCTCCATTTGATCTATAATGTAGTTTATGTTCAGTTTTTCTTTAGTTTTTTTGTGTACATATCCTAGCCGATGCTAAAAGTGGTGCACTGAAGTCCTCGATTATTATGTTGGAGTCTACTTCTCTCTTTGGCTCTAATATTTGCTTTATATTTCTGGGTGCTTCAGTTTTGGGTGCATCTATATTTACAATTATTACATTCTCTTGCTAAACTGATCCTTGATACAGTTCGTCTGTGTCCTCACAAAATATCATCTTCAATTGTAATCCACATTCCCCACAGGTCAAGGGCAAGACCAAGGGTGGAGGGAATTGGATCATAGGGATGGTTTCCCCCATGCTGTTCTCATGACAATGAATGAGTCTCATGAGATATGATAGTTTTATAAGCATCTGGCATTTCCCCTGCTTGTACTCATTCCATTCTGCTACCCTGTGAAGAAGATGCCTGCTTCTCTTTTAACTTCCACCATGATTGTAAGTTTCCTGCAGCCTCCACAGTAATGCAGAACTGTGAGTCAAACCTCTTCCTTTTATAAATTACCCAGTCTCAAGTATTTCTTCACAGCAGTGTGAGAACAGCCCAATACAATCCCTTTATCTTTACATAATGACCTTTCTTGTAACTTTTATGTTTTTAGATTCAAAGTCTATGTTGTCTGATCTAAGCATAGCTACTCCTGAACACTTTCGGTTTCCATTTTTGTGGAATATTTTTTTCTTAATTCCTTCATTGCTAGTCTGTATGTGCTTTTCATGGGTGAAGTGAGCTTTTTGTAGGCAGCATATAGCTAGGCCTTTTTTGATCATCCGTTCAACCCATCTATATCTTTAATTGGGGAATTTAAACCTTTTACATTCAAGGTTGTTATTGAATGGTGATCTTACTCCTGTCATTTTGTTACTTGTTCTCTGGTTATTTTGCATATTCTGTTTCTTTCTCATATTTTTTATTTTTGCAGTTTGGTGATTGAAATAATGCTTGATTTATTTTTCCTTCTTATTTACAAATCTGCTCTACCAGTGAGTTTATATATCATGTGTTTTCTGAATAGTAGGTATCTTTTCACTTCCAGATTTAGGACTCAATTAAGTATTTCTAGCAATGACTTCCCTGAGTTTTTGCTTGTATGGAAAATACTCTATCTGTTCTTCATTTATGATGGGTAACTTTGCTGGATATAGTGTCCTTTGCTGACAGTATTTTTTCTTTCAGTACTTTGAATATATCATTTCATTCTTTCCTGGCTTATAAGGTTTCTATGCCAAGAAATCTGCTGTGAGTCTAATTCAGACTTTCTTATATGTGACCTGATGCTTTTATTTTGATGTTTTTAGAATTCTGTTTTTGGCTTTGACTTTTGACAGTGTGACTATAATGTGCCTCAGAGAACCATTTTGGGTTAAATTTACTTGGGGATCTTTGAACTTCCTGTTTCTAGATGTCTATATCTCTCTCAAGACTTGGAGAATTTTCAGTTACTATTTCATTAACTAGGTTTCCTATGTCTTTTCTCATCTCTTCTCCATTTAGAACTTCCAAATTTTGAATATTTGTTTACTTAATGGTGTGATGTATGTCATATAGGCTTTCTTCATTTTTAAATTCTTTTGGAGGAAAGGGGTAGAGGGAAATCTGACTGATTTATTTCAAGAGACCTACCTTCAAGTTCAAAAATTATTTATTCTATTTGATCTAGTCTATTGTTGAAGCTCTTGATGGTCTTTAAATTTTATTTACTGAAGTCTTCGGTCCCATGATTTCTCTTTCCTTCTTTTTTTTCTGTCTCTTTGTTAGATTTCTCATTTAGGTAATGAATTATTTTCTGGATTTTGTTGAATTGTCTGTGTTCTCCTGTAACTCACTAGTTTCCTTAGGATCATTGTTTTGAACTCCTTTTTGGCATTTTATATAATTCTTTCCTTTTAGACCAATTACTGGATTATAATTGTGCTCCTTTGAAGATGTCATATTTTCTTACTTATTCATGTTTATGTCCCTATGTTGATATCTGCACATCTGGTGTAGCACTCATTCTTTCCAATGTTATGAAGTAGATTTAGAGGGAAACACTTTTCTTGTAGATGTACCTACAGTGTCAGTTGAGAAGGGTGCTTTGACTTTGGTTCTTGGTGGGTGCAGTCATGTAGTTTCCATGTGATTTTTTTCAGCTATAATAAACATCAGTGTTGTCTGCAAGTTCCACAGTGGCATAGGCTACAGTTGTTTGTGGAGGCTGTGGTTTGGCTTTGCTGGGAACAGAGACACTGGATAAGCCAGTCCTTGAGCACCTGGGAGATATACATGGGTGTGTGGTGGCCCTTCCACCGGAGGGGGTAGATTTGTCAGCAGTAGGGATAGCAAACCCCATATGGGCCTTAGGCCCCTTGGCATCATTCCTAGGTGCCAGCAGTGGCAGTAGTGTATACTAGGTGGAACAGTTATTGAGACCCTGTGGGGCACACATGGGTACATGTCACTACTGAAGGGACCAGGGTCACTGTTGGTGGTGGAAGACATACGTGGACAACTCTCAGGTTCCAGTGAATGCATACTTCAGCTCCCAGTGTCCCGGGGGACAGCCTCCCTGATATGCTGGAGTGTCTGTTTCCCAGGGTGCAGGGCACTACATGGGTTCAAGTGCTGGGTCCAGCTGCACTCACAATGCTGTGGCTGTTTGAGCGGATGTGGGTGATCTTAGTGGGGCCCCACGTGGAGATATAGGGGCCAGTGGGCCCCGAGGCAGGACGCAGTCTGGTATCATCTCTATTCTCAATACGGTACCATGCTGCAACAGCCTGGATCCCAGTGGTGTGGGTGACCCAATGTGAATTTCCTCTCTGGAACAATGCAGTCACACAGACTGTAGGTGGCTTTCTATACTAGGCACAGGGCCTGTGAGGGCTGATGGGCTCTCCTGTAGCTAAGACTGCAGGTATCTGTGGTGAGAATGTGGACTGCTGGGGATCTTCCACCTACCTTTCCCCACATTTGGGAGTCTCTCTTGACTGAGCTAATTTTGTCCAGCTGCTTTGCTTCCTGCTATATGCAGTCATCTCAAGTTTCTGTGTCTCAGAGGATCTTCATCACTTTCTTGTTGAATTCCAGTATTTTCCCTTGGACACTCTATTCCATGAGAGGTTATCTAATTGTTGTTTTGGTCCATTTTTGTGGAGGAAATGAACACTGGGCACCTCTAGTTCGCCATCTTCACATTTCAGTTTTTATTAAACCAAAAAAAATAAAATTCGTAATCATAGGCTTTAACATTCAGCCACTTCACAGTAAATAAATCTTTGCCATAAGCCAAGTAAAGGTCCAGGATATAATAATGACTTCACAACATTTCTACTTATTCAGGGTTACAGTGGTGACTCCAGTAGGGGATTTACTGAGCAAAAACACAGTGGAGTATTAATGTCCATATGTAATATTTTAATGTTCTGATTTGTGTATTCCACAAACAGAATGAATGGCTCTGTAAGTATTTTTTCTCAGTAGGTTTAGGGGCCTTCATTAGGAAGCCTTTGGTCATGATTCATTTGTTGTCACTGTCATTCTCTACTCTATTTAAGTCCACTAGGACCCAACTAACTCCAGAAATTGGATTTTATTTGGAAACAGGGGGCACTGAACAATGACCTAAATGTAAAATATAATCCTGGAGGAATGGAGGAGAAGCAATCGAGAGCCACTGGAAACCAAAATCAATGTCAACATCCTGTAAAAGGAGTGATAAAAGTACAAATCTGGAGTTGTCTGAAAAACCAAAAGGTAGAGTTATAAAGCCAAAGGGGAAAAGAAAATGTGTCCAGGAACCCAATGTCCATAGGATGGAGAGGGAAAAAGCTGACAACTTCAGCAAGTGATGAGAAATGATAGATACATTAAAAAAAAAAAAAAAAAAAAAAAAAAAAAAAAAAAAAAAAAACTAGAACAAAAATGTGAGTGAAGCTGTAATTTCAGGTGTTGCTAAGTACAGAGGACCACAACTTACTAGCTATCAATGAAAAGGAAATCTGCACTTGAGATCTGAATTAGATTTAGAACCTCCTATTAGATTTAGAACCTCCTAGGAGAAAAAAAAAATGAAAATATTAATTACTACTCTTGAATATATTCTTTATGACATATATTTTCTTTTATCTGTTAAACATATCTTATAGAACTTGAATCTAACATTTAATCACCCATACAACTTTAAAAATTATTCTGATCCACATCTACCTTGCCTGAATAATTTTTAAAAACACATTAAGCCACTCATTTTACAAATATATTGAACACCTATGGTTAGTTACTACCTTGCTTAGCATTGCGGTGGGGGAAAGGTGAAATTTAAAATTTTTGCTTTTGAGAAACTTGCAGTTTAATGGGGGAGACATGATTATACAGTTAATTTCAACACAATTTTTAAAGTGCCATGATAAGTGTGACATGGTGCTACAACCAAGTTCTGTCCTAAGAGTCTAGAAACCTGCATTACTCAAGGTAGAGACAATCTGCTACTTTGAAGCTGCCAGCAATTTTCTTAATCATTTTTGGAGAAGGCAGGCTCCCTTTTGGAAGGCATAATATGCCAAGGGTGGGTGCAGGGGGGATTAGGAGAAGGGATAGAATTTTGCAGGGGAAGGGAAGGTGGCTTCTATTACGTTCCTGGGCCATTTTGTAAAGCAACGGACAGCTACCCACCTCTTCACTGAGACAATGAGTAGTGAAACTCCTTTGTCTCTGTCTAACAACAGCTCACTTTCACAGTTCTCACATCATGTGCTGAGCACTGTCCTAAGTTCCTTACGTGTATTACTTGCCATGACTCTATGGAGTAGGGACCCTCTATGCAGGTATGAGGCAGAGTATTAGTTCTGTTTTTTAAAATGAGAAAACCGAGGCACAGACAGTTGAATTTCCCCAGGGCATGTAGCAAGTAAACAGTGGAGTCAGGGTACTAAGTTGTAAAGTCGCCAGAGCCTAGATGCTTGACTACTATTCCATACTGTCCTCGCCCCCAACTTCATTGTCTGCAGACTGGCTTTTCTGCAGGAAGTTATTACTATGATCAATCAAAGATGTCCACTAAGTATTCAACACTGCCCTCAGAAGGAGTGGAGGGTCTTTAAACCTTCCCTTTGGATTTGGGCAAGTCCTACGACCACTTCGAGCAATAGAGCATGTTTTCCAGGTCTTAAGAGATTGGCAACTTCCACTTTCTCTCTCCTGGAACACTATTTAGATTTTTAAAAGCTGAAAAAGCAAATATTTACTACAAAGAATATATTTAAGAGTAGTGAGCCCTAAGATGATCACTAAGAAGTCTGACTAGCATGTTTAAGAGACCACATAGAGAGGCCTCAAGGTTTTTATCAGAGTACACGGAGGAGAAAGGGGACCACTCGAATCCAGCCTTCCAGCAGTGCCCTCGCAGGCAATAGGGATTCTTGGTCCCGCCAGACCAGCCCTGCCTCCAGCCAGATAAAACACCACATGAATCCAGTCAGTGCAACGTGGAGAAGCTTAGCATCATGTGAAATTCTAACCTTCAAAATCATGATATGTTTAAAAGCATGGAAAAAGAAAAAATGTTATTTTAAACTACTGAAGTTTGGGGTAGTTTGTTACTCAGTGATAGATAACGAGAACAAATACACTGATTTAGAACTGAGTATGAGATAGAGATAAGAAGAATAAGAATAAGAAAGGTAGCACACTGGGACCGGGGATGATGCTGTTCCTACTGGTAGGAGGGGAATCAGGTAGGGGTTCAAGCAGGGGTGTAAGGATATCACCAGAGTATGCACATCTTTTTATTCTTAATCTAAGCTTTCTTTTCTGCATGTGAGTTTTCCCATTACACTTAATTCTTCAGTAAGGTTTCATTAAACTTACAGCCTGGATTAGAGAGAAGATAAGGGCACAACAGGAGAGAGAAGGGATCAAATCATCACTCACCACATTCTGTATTACCATAAAATAATGCCCTCATTCTTAAGGCAGACTGCCTGGGTTCAAATCCCATCTCTACAAATTACCACCACCTCATGAGGTTACGAGAAGATGGCTCTCACCAGGCACCATAACTGCCAACACCTTGCTCTTAGACTTCCCAGCCTCCAGAACTGTGAGAAATAAATTTCTGTTGTTTTTAAGCCACCCAATTTATGCTATTTTGGTATAGCAGTGAAATAGACTAAAACACTGTTTACTGCATAGGAAAAGAAAAAACAAACATTCTGGGCAATCCAGCTCATATACCTAGATTTACCTTCCACACTATAATATAAAACTAACAGAAGCTAGCTGTCTATTATATATGCCAAACTTTCCAAATGATTCTTCTCAGCAAAGTATTTCTGCCTTATGCTATAAAGCAAGAAGAAACTTTTGTTCAACTAGACAACATTGTCTATATAAAAAACAGCAAATGATTTTCATGGTTGTACCACACATTAGGGCTAAGCATGCAGAAATCAACATTACAGCCTGATAATTAGGTAGTGTGAGTGTGAGTGTGTGTGTGTGTGTGTGTGTGTGTGTGCATTTTTTGAGACAGAGTCTTGCTTCATCATCAGGTGCCAGGCTGGAGTGCAGTGGCGCGATCTCAGCTCACTGCAACTTCCGCCTCCCGGGTTCAAGCAATTCTCCTGGCTCAGCCTTCCGAGTAGTTGGGACTACAGGCAAATGCTACCACGTCCAGCTAATTTCTATACTTTTAGTAGAGACAGGGTTTCACCATGTTGGCCATGAAGGTCTCGATCTCTTGACCTCGTGATCCACCGGCCTCGGCCTCCCAAAATGCTGGGATTACAGGCGTGAGCCACCATGCCTGGCCAGTTATAATATATTTTTTAATTAGCAGCTTATCTTGTCCTGTGTTAGCAATATGAATTAAATTCGCATTTTTTTTCCTGAGCAAATAGACTTTTAAATACAAGTCTGCCTGATATGGTCCAATTTTTTATGTTTCTATTTCATCTACCAAGTTTTATTCAAAAACTATTTAGGATTAAAGAAATGTATTCAGTCTTTCTATAATCATTAACCTTTAAAGTTTCTAATCTAGCCAGAGTGCCTTCTTAAGACTCAGAATGATTTATTGGTTAGGAATATTGGCATTTTTCAGTAAAATGAGACCTGTGTTTTTCAAAAGTATCCCTCTGTTTTTCAAATATTAAACCCTACCAATAACCAGAACCACTAACCAGAAGCTTTGCTCACATGAACAATAGTATTAGTGAAAGCACTATTGAAAGGAAATGATATTATTGAAAGTCTCCCTCATCTAAGGAAGAAAAAATTAACAAAAGACATCATTATTCTATTATTTGTTGGTAGCTGGGAATTCAGCAGATGAAAATAATGAAGTTTCAAACCATTCTAAATTCTATCTTTTTGACCTCTTGCTATGTGCTCTCACCATAACAAAACAAAAATTTAAAAAACAACCATTATTACTTTTCTAGTATTGAGTCAGGAAATGAGTATTTTATCATTGCTGCTCTCCTCTCAGAAAAGGGTTCCATTACCTCCACATTCCTTAGACTCCATTCTCTCTCACCAAACCCTCTCACCATTGCCACAATTCATTCATTTATTAAGTCTTTTGACAGTTCCTTAAATTTTCTTACATGAACCATTGCCATTAGAAATACCTTATTTCCTTCCAGTGGGGGGTGGGGAGTTGGGGAGGAATAACATGGGGAGAAATGTCAGATATAGGTGATGGGGAGGAAGGCAGCAAACCACATTGCCATGTGTGTACCTATCCAACAATATTGCATGTTCTTCACATGTACCCCAAAACCTAAAATGCAATTTATATACATAAAAGAAATACCTTCTTTCAGGCTCTTGCTATAAACAATTCAAACCACCTCCTGATTTCTTTTTGTTGAAGCTAGCAGAAGTCATCTAGAACCAACTGCAAGCAATTGTTTTGAGTTTAAGTTTTTAGGTTCCGGAGCTTAAGAAGAAATCTAGGTTCCTCAACTGGCCTGAAGTCTTCAGCTGAGAATTTGGAGGCATCATACAGGGTCACATGAAATAGATGTTGTGGTTGCCTCCCAGAGAGTATGTCTCTAATTCTTCCATTTTTCCTTTCTTCTACTGGAAAACAACCGGGCAGCTGAAGCCAGATTCACCCCAAGATGCTCTGATTGATCTAATCCAAGCAAGGTTATAGCATCTTTCTTGCCACGGTGAATGGTTCAGGGAAGGATATATAACCTATTTCTAATCCAAGCAGCCCATGGCTTTCCTCTGGCCCTAAGGATTGCTTCAGATGCAGGCACATCATCTAACGTGTCCCAATCATAATAATAAAGCTCTAGACTTTAATAAATGCGAAGACTTTCTGTGTCTTCACTTGCCTGAGAAAATGGAGTCTGTAGACTGGAGCTGTTAGCAGATACTTTGCCATGACTATAAAGTCAGACCAAGAATAGACTCAATACATATGTGGGGAGAGGGTGAGGCAAAATACTCAAAGAGGCACAGAGGCACAGAAGCATGGAGCTGCGATCTTGAAGACCTTATGGACAAGTGGGTGGTTTATTACATGAGCAAATAAATTCCCTTTATTATTTAAGCACAGACCTATCACCTCAACCATCCTTATCCTACATCCTCTTTTTTTACTCTCTAACAAAGCCCCTTAATCCTTGTAAATTTTTTTTTGCTCCACATTCACATTTCACCTATATTATCACCGAACCTCAGGAGAGGCTGTCAGCATTTAATTTTTTCTTTGGAGCTAGTTGAGGGCTAAAATGGGTAGGTGCTTCCTAACCTATAGAAAAAGGAGGTGAGAAGTTAAGAATCGTCCACACAGACCCCTCTTTCTCCCTGTCTTCAGCAGTTATTATGTTTAAAAAGTTTAGTCTTTTGCCGACTTGAATTGCGTTCCCAAGAGCCCCCTCTGTCAATCTGACTTTAGCACACAGCAAGCCCTAGCAATCCAGGGAGACAGTGAGAGGTAGTGAAAGGAGAAAAATTCCTCACCAAATTGTTCACGATACCCTGAAAAGAACTGAGTGTTAAACAGTTCTCTGCTTTTCCTCTGCCTACAATCTCTTTACCTGGCTCCATGGTCTTACAGATCCTGGCCCGCTTTTTTTTTTTTTTTTTTTTTTTTTTTTGAGACGGAGTTTCGCTCTCGTTACCCAGGCTGGAGTGCAATGGCGCGATCTTGGCTCACCGCAACCTCCGCCTCCTGGGTTCAGGCAATTCTCCTGCCTCAGCCTCCTGAATAGCTGGGATTACAGGCACACGCCACCACGCCCAGCTAATTTTAGCTTAAGGATAAGGTTATGAAGCCACAAGTACAATTGGGCATTTTCTCCATCATGCCCCTATTATGGAACGTAGACTTCTATCATAGTTCTTGATATTCTTTTTTTTTTTTTTTTTTTTTTTTTTTTTTTTTTTTTTTTTTTTTTTTTTTTTTTTTATTTTATTTTATTTTATTGCATTTTAGGTTTCGGGGTACATGTGATGAACATGCAAGATTGTTGCATAGGTACACACATGGCAGTGTGGTTTGCTGCCTTCCGTCCCCTCACCTGTATCTGTCATTTCTCCCCATGCTATCTCTTCCCACTTCCCCACCCCCCGCCCCTCCCCCATTTCCCCCCAACGGACCCCAGTGTGTAGTGCTCCCCTCCCTGTGTCCTTGTGTTCTCATTGTTCAGCACCCGCCTATGAGTGAGAATATACGGTGTTTGATTTTCTGCTCTTGTGTCAGTTTGCTGAGAATGATGGTTTCCAGGTTCATCCATGTCCCTACAAAGGACGTGAACTCATCCTTTTTGATGGCTGCATAATATTCCATGGTGTATATGTACCACATTTTCCCTATCCAGTCTATCATCGTTGGGCATTTGGGTTGGTTCCAGGTCTTTGCTATTGTAAACAGTGCTGCAATGAACATTCGTGTGCACGTGTCCTTGTAGTAGAATGATTTATAATCCTTTGGATATATACCCAGTAATGGGATTGCTGGGTCAAATGGGATTTCTATTTTTAGGTCCTTGAGGAATCGCCACACTGTCTTCCACAATGGTTGAACTAATTTACATTCCCACCAACAGTGTAAAAGTGTTCCTATTTCTCCACATCCTCTCCAGCATCTGTTGTTTCCCGATTTTTTAATGATCGCCATTCTAACTGGTGTGAGATGGTATCTCAATGTGGTTTTGATTTGCATTTCTCTGATGACCAGTGATGATGAGCATTTTTTCATATGTTTGTTGGCCTCCTGTATGTCTTCTTTTGTAAAGTACCTGTTCATGTCCTTTGCCCATTTTTGAATGGGCTTGTTTGTTTTTTTCTTGTAGATCTGCTTTAGTTCTTTGTAAATTCTGGATATCAGCCCCTTGTCAGATGGGTAGGCTGCAAAAATTTTTTCCCATTCTGTTGGTTGCCGATTCACTCTACTGACTGTTTCTTTTGCCGTGCAGAAGCTGTGGAGTTTGATTAGGTCCCATTTGTCTATTTTGGCTTTTGTTGCCATTGCTTTTGGCGTTTTGGTCATGAAGTCCTTGCCTACACCTATGTCCTGAATGGTTTTGCCTAGATTTTCCTCTAAGGTTTTTATGGTGTTAGGTCTGATGTTTAAGTCTTTAATCCATCTGGAGTTAATTTTGGTGTAAGGTGTCAGGAAGGGGTCCTGTTTCTGCTTTCTGCACATGGCTAGCCAGTTTTCCCAACACCATTTATTAAACAGGGAGTCCTTTCCCCATTGCTTGTTTTTGTCAGGTTTGTCGAAGATAAGATGGTTGTGGGTATGTTGTTTTTCCTGTGAGGCCTCTGTTCTGTTCCATTGGTCTATATCTCTGTTTCGGTACCAGTACCATGCTGTTTTGATTACTGTAGCCTTGTAGTATAGTTTGAAGTCCGGTAGTGTGATGCCTCCTGCTTTGTTCTTTTTGCTTAGAGTTGACTTGGCTATGCGGGCTCTCTTTTGGTTCCATATGAAGTTTAAGGTGTTTTTTTCCAGTTCTGTGAAGAAGGTCATTGGTAGCTTGATGGGAATAGCGTTGAATCTGTAAATTACTTTGGGCAGTATGGCCATTTTCACAATGTTGATTCTTCCTAACCATGAACATGGAATGTTTCTCCATCTGTTTGTATCCTCTCTTATTTCATTGAGCAATGGCTTGTAGTTCTCCTTGAAGAGGTCCTTTACATTCCTTGTTAGTTGTATTCCTAGGTACTTTATTCTCTTTGTAGCAATTGTGAATGGCAGTTCGTTCTTGATTTGGCTCTCTTGAAGTCTATTACTGGTGTACAGGAATGCTTGTGATTTTTGCACGTTGATTTTGTATCCTGAGACTTTGCTGAAGTTGTTTATCAGTTTCAGGAGATTTTGGGCTGAGATGATGGGGTCTTCCAGATATACAATCATGTCATCTGCAAATAGAGACAATTTGATTTCCTCCTTTCCAATTTGAATACCCTTTATTTCTTTTTCTTGCCTGATTGCTCTGGCTAGAACTTCCAGTACTATATTGAATAGGAGTGGTGAGAGAGGGCATCCTTGTCTAGTGCCAGATTTCAAAGGGAATGCTTCCAGTTTTTGCCCATTCAGTATGATATTGGCTGTTGGTTTGTCGTAAATAGCTTTTATTGTTTTGAGATACGTTCCATCAATACCTAGTTTATTGAGGGTTTTTAGCATAAAGGGTTGTTGAATTTTGTCAAAAGCCTTCTCTGCGTCAATTGAGATAATCATGTGGTTTTTGTCTTTGGTTCTGTTTATGTGGTGAATTACGTTTATGGACTTGCGTATGTTGAACCAGCCTTGCATCCCCGGGATGAATCCTACTTGATCATGGTGGGTGAGCTTTTTGATATGCTGTTGCAATCGGTTTGCCAGTATTTTATTGAAGATTTTTGCATCTATGTTCATCATGGATATTGGCCTGAAATTTTCTTTTCTTGTTGAGTCTCTGCCGGGTTTTGGTATCAGGATGATGTTTGTCTCGTAAAATGATTTGGGAAGGATTCCCTCTTTTTGGATTGTCTGGAATAGTTTCAGAAGGAATGGTATCAGCTCCTCTTTGTATGTCTGGTAGAATTCTGCTGTGAACCCATCTGGACCTGGGCTTTTTTTGGGTGGTAGGCTCTTTATTGCTGCCTCGACTTCAGACCATGTTATTGGTCTATTCAGAGTTTCGGCTTCTTCCAGGTTTAGGCTTGGGAGGGTGCAGGTGTCCAGGAATTTATCCATTTCTTCCAGGTTTACTAATTTATGTGCATAGAGTTGTTTGTAATAATCTCTGATGATGGTTTGGATTTCTGTGGAATCTGTGGTGATATCCCCTTTATCGTTTTTTATTGCATCAATTTGGTTATTCTCTCTTTTCTTTTTTATTAATCTGGCTAGTGGTCTGTCTATTTTGTTGATCTTTTCAAAAAACCAGCTCCTGGATTTATTGATTTTTTGAAGAGTTTTTTGTGTCTCTATTTCCTTCAGTTCTGCTCTGATCTTAGATATTTCCTGTCTTCTGCTAGGTTTTGAGTTTTTTTGATCTTGCTCCTCTAGCTCTTTCAATTTTGATGATAGGGTGTCAATTTTCGACCTCTCCTTTCTTCTCATGTGGGCACTCATTGCTATATATTTTCCTCTAGAGACTGCTTTAAATGTGTCCCAGAGATTCTGGTATGTTGTGTCTTCGTTCTCATTGGTTTCTAAGAACATCTTTATTTCTGCCTTCATTTCATTGTTTATCCAGTCAACATTCAAGAGCAAGTTGTTCAGTTTCCATGAAGCTGTGTGATTCTGAGTTAGTTTCTGCATTCTGAGTTCTAACTCGATTGCACTGTGGTCTGAGAGACTGTTTGTTATGATTTCTGTTCTTTTGCATTTGCTGAGGAGTGATTTACTGCCAATTATGTGGTCAATTTTAGAGTAGGTGTGATGTGGTGCTGAGAAGAATGTATATTCTGTGGATTTGGGGTGGAGAGTTCTGTAAATGTCTATTAGGTTTGCTTGTTCCAGGTCTGAGTTCAGGTCCTGGATATCCTTGTTGATTTTCTGTCTGGATGATCTGTCTAATATTGACAGTGGGGTGTTAAAGTCTCCCACTATTATTGTGTGGGAGTCTAAGTCTCTTTGTAGGTCATTGAGAACTTGCCTTATGTATCTGGGTGCTCCTGTATTGGGTGCGTATATATTTAGGATCGTTAGCTCTTCTTGTTGCAGTGATCCTTTTACCATTATGTAATGTCCTTCTTTGTCTCTTTTGATCTTTGTTGCTTTAAAGTCTATTTTATCCGAGATGAGAGTTGCAACTCCTGCCTTTTTTTGCTCTCCATTTGCTTGGTAGATCTTCCTCCATCCCTTTATTTTGAGCCTTTGTGTATCCTTGCATGTAAGATGGGTTTCCTGGATACAGCACACTGATGGGTTTTGGCTTTTTATCCAGTTTGCCAGTCTGTGTCTTTTGATTGGGGCATTTAGTCCATTGACATTTAGGGATAGTATTGTTATGTGTGATTTTGATACTGTCATTTTGATGCTACCTGGCTGTTTTGTTGGTTAGTTGATGCAGATTCTTGATTGTGTCGATGCTCTTTTACCATTTGGTGTGTTTTTGGAGTGCCTGGTACTGGTTGTTCCTTTATAAGTGTAGAGCCTCTTTCAGGAGTTCTTGTAGAGCAGGTTTGGTGGTGATGAAATCTCTGAGCGCTTGCTTGTTCACAAAGGATTTTATTTTTCCTTCGCTTATGAAGCTTAGTTTGGCTGGATAGGAGATTCTGGGTTGAAAGTTCTTTTCTTTAAGGATGTTGAATATTGGCCCCCAATCTCTTCTGGCTTGTAGGGTTTCTGCTGAGAGATCTGCTGTGAGTCTAATGGGCTTCCCTTTGTGGGTAACCTGACCTTTCTCTCTGGCTGCCCTTAGCATTTTCTCTTTCATTTCAACCTTGGTGAATCTGACGATTATGTGCCTTGGGGTTGCTCTTCTTGCGGAATATCTTTGTGGTGTTCTCTGTATTTCCTGGATTTGAATATTGGTCTGCCTTGCTAGGTTGGGGAAGTTTTCCCGGATAATATCCTGAAGAGTATTTTCCAGCTTGGATTCATTCTCTTCATCACATTCAGGTACACCTATCAGACGTAGATTAGGTCTTTTCACATAGTCCCACATTTCTTGAAGATTTTGTTCATTCCTTTTTGCGCTTTTTTCTCTGTTCTTGCCTTCTCTTTTTATTTCATTGAGTTGATCTTCAACCTCTGATATCCTTTCTTCTGCTTGGTCAATTCGGCTGTTGAAGCTTGTGCATGCTTCACGAAGTTCTCGCGTTGCGTTTTTCAGCTCCATCAATTCACTTATACTCCTCTCTATGCTGTCCATTCTCGTCAGCAGTTCGTCCAATCTTTTTTCAAGGTTCCTATTTTCTTTGCGTGCGGTTAGAACATGTTCTTTTAGCTCGCTGTAGTTTCTAACTACCCACCTTCTGAAGTCTGATTCTGTCATTTCATCACTCTCCTTCTCCATCCAGTCTGGTTCCCTTGCTGGTGAGGAGTTGTGATCCCTTTTAGGAGGAGAGGTGTTCTGGTTTCGGGAGTTTTCATTCTTTTTGTATACTTGTGTTCAATTCTGACTCTCCAACAATTCCTAATTAGCCACTTAAAAATGAAGTCTCTGTCAAACTGTAAGGACTCAAACACTTTTTGTATGCTGAATCTCATCTATTTTAAGGTAAAATATAAAAAGAATTGGTGCTAGTCCTCCATAAGGAGAGTTTCCAGTGAATACCGTACACCAAGGGAAAGGAGAAAGAAAAGAGCATCTTTGAAAAAGGCAAGATATATAAACAGTTGCAAGAGAAGGTATGGACAAACCTTCCATTCATGTGTGAAGTACAGGACCCATGTGCTGAATCACCCAGCAGCAAACCACCCAGTAGGTCTACCCTAAGTCCATTTAATTAATTACCAGCCTAGATTTTTTTTGCGTCCATCTTAATGCAGCCTCATTTAAATTTAACCTAACAAATCCTATGCTTATCTCAAACTCGTCATAAACCCTGACTTTTGCTTTCTTCAAACAGCGGTACACTCAGGTGTAGCTCAGTCTTGGAACACAAGAATTAACTTCAGTTTTGTCTTTCATATTTGAGTCCCAGGTCTTACGAACTGTGAATTCCTTTAACAAATTATAGTCTCACATGTTAGAGAGGCTTGAAAACATATCCAAGCTATAATGAATGTGGTATCTTTCAGGTAGGTGAAATAAAACATTTTCCACCTAATGTTACCAAGCCATTCCCATATGTTCCATCCTGCCCCTCCAACCTCCCTGCAAGTATTTTGTTTTCTATTTTATCTTATCTGCTTCCTTCCTTTTCTAGTCAATAAAGCTCAAAGCTAATTGTTTAAAACTATAATAATTACTTGTAAAGAGCTCTAGAGGAAGAATATGTATCTGTCTTAATATAGTCAATTTGCTGCAACAAAATACCACATACCAAGTAATTTATAATGAACAGAAATACATCGGCTCACATTTCTGGAGGCTGGGAAGTTCAATATCAAGGTGCCAGCATCTGCTGGAGTGTCAGAATTGAACACAGCCCATCTGCTGTGGGCTTTCTTGGTGAAGGTATCACATGGTGGAAGGGCAAAGCGGGGCTGGAGAGAGACTGAGAGCAGGAAAACCCACTCCCCTCAATAATGGCATTAAACCATCCATGAGGTCAGAGCCTTCTTAAAAGCTTCTCAAAGGTTTTGCCTCTTAAACTGTTACACGGCAACTAAATTTCAAAATGAGTTTTGGAGAGGAGAAATATTCAAAGCACAGCAGAGTGTTAAATATGTTTAATCCCAAAATTAACCATTCACTTGCCCTGTTGCCCAACAGCAGTAGGGAGAGACATCCCCAAAGTGTCTGAGTCGCATGAGATTTAACATTCAGTGCAGAACTTCACAAAGAACCTTAATATAGATTTCTAGCAGCAAATTAGTATTTTCTTAAAGGAATTTTTTTAAATGTCCATCTGTTATTTTAATTCCTGAAGAGATTTTACTGCTAGCATTTTTTAATATACTCCTCTTTGTAATTTCATTCAAGCTCTTTATCTAATGCAGTAGCATCTTTTAAATTCTTTCTAAAAATTCAATGCAGAGCTACAAACGCTACAAAAAAGTAACGAGGAAATTCCCACTATGTGCTTTGGCTCTGACGTTTCAGTTAGGGTGGGTTTGGCAGCTGGAAAATTGAGGCTGGAGTCTGATTTGACTAATTAATAGTAAAGTGGTTTGGGTCGAGGAATCTTCTTGTTCCTCCTCTTTACTGGCAATCAAGATAGGCTAAAAAAGCACTAATGCAGCGTCCCACACGCATGAGCCACTCAGTAAACATTTTGTGGGAAAAAAAAAAAAAACCTAACATAAGAAAAATAAATATCATGTAGCTGTTTGCCAAAAATTTCTGATTGTCTCCCTTCCCAATATATAGTGGGCCTCTGCTTGCTTCTTTATGGTCAGGTAGGGTAAAAAGAAGTAAGAGATGTCACTTCTAAAGCACTGAATTATCCCCACAAGAGTCCCCAGTGCCTTCTGTTCCTCTGAGTGATGAATGGCCATTTTATCAGACTGGATCTCTGAATGATTGTGATGACCAGAACCTTCTAATAAGGATCTGTGGGAACATGAAACATGAGCAAAAAATAAACTTTTGTTGTTGTAAGCCATGGAAAATATGGGGTTATTTGCTACCCTTATAAGGCATGGCCTATTTTGACTGATTCAAGTATAATACAACCCATTCAAGAACGTGATGGTATTCAGGCACCAAAAATATATGCTGATAGAGGAATTTCACTTAAAAGTAATATTTCTGGCCACTGATAACTTTATATTAAGCATAGATTATATATCACTTAACACTCTTAGAATTAAGAAACTTCCAGTACAAACAGCATGAAAATGCCTCTCATTTCACCTAATATTAGAACCTCAACTGATAAACTAAACTCAAACATTAGATGCCAAAGTTAAAATAGCTGCACCCCTCACCATACACTTCATGATCCAGCCCCAGGAATGGAGCTCTGTCCGCTGACTGCAGCTCCTCCAGATGCTGTTGCTAATAATTATAACCAGGTCTTTTTCCCCCTTTGCTCGTTTCCATCTTAGCATGAGTCAACAAACTTCATTTTATGCTCTATGAGGGGCACTAGTCTTTCTTTTCTTCTTGGCAGAGGGAGGAGTATTTTTAGAAAAGAACCTTACTATTTTCAGAGGGGGGTCATTATCTGCCACAAAATGAGAAGAGTGTGTGTCTGGGAGGGCTGAGATACCCAGTTAGCGAATTCAAGTTCTCTGACTCCAAACCACAGAAGCCTCACCATTCTGATTAGCTTTGGTTGCAGAAGCAATTCACGATGACACATCCCCTCTCTTACTACCTTGGCCTTTGTTTCTGGGGAACAAACAGGGTTTGGAGTTTTAGAGTTAAAAATAAAATCACATTAACATGGGGCATCATAAATCTGGACTTCAGCAAATGGGCACACCACCACAAATTTCCCGGAGATCAGCTAATCCTTGTGACAGAAATGCAGTACAGTGTCTCTCTGCTGGGGATAGTGTGCACATTAAGTCTCGTCGGCTCCTTCAGCTCAGAAAACTCAGTCTGTGCAAATGACACTGTGTGCCTGGACATCACCAGCATCCAGAAAAAAAGAATATGTAAATATTCTGGACAGATTTGTAAATTAAGACTCCTCAGATCCTTCTATCTCCTCCTTTCCTCTCTTGTAATGGACACACAGCATTCCAGAACCAAACCCTCCCTTTCCAGAGTTCGTTCACATTTTCTCAAAGAACAGTCCTACATAATTCCTAAATGGAGTTTGCCTTTTACGTTGTGGCAAAGTGCAATTACAGTTTAAAGGGAATATTTATGTACATTAGTTAACGACATCATTGCAACTTACTGCTCACACATCAACACTTAATTAGTGTAAGCATAAGTGACATAATTGCTACAAGGCATGCATTTACTAGTAATGTGAGGTAATTTCATGCCCTATGCACATTTTAAATATCTACTTTATACTTTGTCAGACTGAATTTTTTTCATCAATGAGAGATAGTTATATGGATCAGAAAACAGTCTTCTTTCCTATTGTAGGCAAATATACTATTTTGACTTTGGAAGCCTTTAATACTCTACAGGATTTTTAAAGCCTGAAAGGTTAAAGATGGTCTACAGACTCTGCCCTTGGGGATAAGGAATCCCCTAATGTATGTGGCATCATCCACATCAATTATGTGTTGCCCTCCTTCATTTACAACTATTTGATATGCATTTAAATATCTCCCCAGGCATTACAAATTCTGTTAGGGATATTGTTTTGAAATATAGCAGTCCCGTGAAACAGGGAGTTTCAAAGCATCCTCAAATATTGCAAATACTCCTGAGAAATTGTAAAGAGTGGCCTTTCTGAAATGCATATTTTATTCAAATCAAATCCTGGCAGAGAATTCTGTACTGGCTTTTCTTATGTTTCATGGTCAAGTCAAAACCTCAGCAAGGGCCACAAGACCCTTCCTGATCTGGCCCTCGTCCACTTTGTGGTCTCCTGCGACAGTGTGCCCAATCGTTCCAAGGATTCTGATCTCCTCTCACTACCATGGCTCATGCTAGGCTCCCCTCCTGCCTGGGCCCTTGCTTTCCCTCTCACCTCTCTTCAGTCATGCATTCCTGCTGCGAGCCCCTCTCTCACCTGGCGTAGCATCAATCACATGGCATAGTGTTACTCACACATCTGTCTCCTCTACCAGATATTGGATGAACTGGATTTCACTTAGCTAATCTCCATATAACTAGGGTGAATACAATTTCCTACAAAGACAGAATGGCATACTGAATAAGATTCTGGGCTTGAGAGTAAACAGTCCTCAATTCAAGGTGACTTTAGCCAAAGGGTTTCTCTGTGCTTCAGGTTCCTCACATCTAAAAGAGGAAAGTGGCCTAAACACCAGCCTCATAGATTGGTGGGCCCTAGTTTGGCTTCCTGAGCTACAGACATGAATTTTTCTACTGGTTGTCTCTTTGGTACACAAGCCCCATTTCCCCAGATTCTCATCCACAGGGCTGCCCTACCCCACCACACACCCAGCTCTGATTCTCAGCATTCCAGCCCAGGTAGCAACCTAGGCTCCCAACTGCTCTGCTGCAAAATATTAACACTGATGTCTACAGCAATGCTGTTTCAAAATTATCTTTTCCCCCTCAGGAAGGCAATCAACACTTCACCTCAAGATAGAAGTGGCCTAGATTTAAATTCCAGCTCAGCCACTATATATGCTATTTAGCAATTATTTAATTGCGAACTACATACCAGGCAATGCATTAGCTGCTTAAGATGCAATGGTGAGTGAAAACCACCTCCTTGAGCAAAACTGGTTCCAGCTGGGTCTACGGACAGGTTTGGAACCGTTGGAGACAGCTTCCTTATACTAAAGATAAGAATCTCCTATTTATAAGCTTGCTATGAGGATAAAAAGAGTAAACATACATGGGAATATATTACAACTAGAAAGTGTTATACAAAATCAGGATTATACAATTCTTATCTCTTCTGAGGTCTCTTCCAATTCTAAGCCCATATAACCTAACAGTGCGGGTTGCACAGCTAAATGCACTTTCCTCTACAGTTTCTATACCGTATTCCCCATAAGTTCACATCTTCCGGCTTGACAGGCTAATGTGCTGTTGCCATCCCCCTCGACATTAGTCTAATTCTGATTTGAGGCTACAGAAGTGACAAGTGAAGCTATTTTAGAGGTACCTGGGGTCGTAAAACATTTTGAAAATTATTTGGCTGTCAAAGTCACGTCAGAGTAGATCTGCATGAAGATTCTGTGGTTCTGAAGTGAACACGAGGTGCCTTTCCATTTGTGCTCCAGAGACAGCTGGCATGATAAATGGAGCCATCATCAGTCACTTTGCTGCATGCCAAAGAAGCCTGCTCTGAGCCCACTAAGCCAGTGCCCTGGGGACTCCCTCAGCAACTCTGAGGAAGCTTTGCAACCAAGAGGGCCTAGAAGGATCCAGGAAGAGGAAACAAAAAGTCTCTTGCCAGGGAAAGATACTTTTTTTAAGTGTCAGAAATGGTAGTCTTTTTTCAACGTGAGAGATCCCAAAAGCACTGTGAGGGATTTTCTATCTCGCACTTTCTCAAAGAATAACTGAGAAAAGTTGCAAAAATCAGAATTGAAATTCTCTGGCCATTATTCTTCCCCTCCAGTTTATGTATTGAGCCTAGTTGCCCCCTTTAAATAATAATAATAAATCCAATGAACATGGGAGGACACTGACAAAAAACTGATCATTTTTCTCAGCAGCTTTGAACCAGCAGTTTCCAAATAGAGGAAGCCTGGAAGGGCCATGTATTAGTCTGTTTTCATGCTGCTGATAAAGACATGTTGGAGACTGTGTGATTTACAAAAGAAAGAGATTTAAATGGACTTGCAGTTCCACATGGCTGGGGAAGCCTCAATATCATGGCAGAAAGCAAGGAGGAGCAAGTCACATCTTACATGGATGGCAGTGGGCAAAGAGAGAGCTTGTGCAGGGAAACTATCTCTTATAACCATCAGATCTCTTAAGACTTAGTATCATGAGAACAGTACAGGAAAGACCTTCCCCCATGATTCAACTACCTCCTACGGGGTCCCTCCACAAGACTAGGGAATTCAAAATGGGATTTGGATGGGGATACAGCCAAACCGTACCAGGCCATGAAGGTGTTTTACTGATTACTGTAGGTTGAGAAGAAGGTAAGGAGACTCTGGTGGGACCAGGGTCTGCACTATAAATGCCAGGTCCATAAAGTTAACTACTTCACTTTTTATGTATGTGTATTGAGGGGGATCCCTCAAAATATCTAAAGGACAGAAAAAGATTCAGATAATTTCTAAACATATTCCTCTAAACCTCACAAACTCAGCTGTAAAGTCCTTTAGGATCAGAACCATACGTTATTCATTCCTGTATCCACCATCTCACATAGCACCTTGCACATAGAATATCCTCCATAGGCAATTGATGAATGAATGAATAAATGAGCAAATAGTTATGAAAGAACCAAGAGAAAGAAAGAGGAAGGAGATACAGAAAACAGGAGATAGAAATGGAAGAATAGAGAAAAAGACTAATTGTACAGAGAATAATATATAAAATAAATAAATAAAAATCAGAAAATGTGGTGATTTGTCAAGCTTAAGGGGCTTGACTGATAAAAAGCAATCAGGGATGCTTTGTGCTGTGTCGAGGGAAGCAGAAATCATTGCCACACCCTTTCTCTGTACCCTGCTCCTTGTCTATCTTCCTCCCCCACCACAGACCCTACTGAACCACAGAGAAAACAGAAAGGCACATTTCAGACAAAAATCTCTCCTGCACATGACAAATTTATCTTACTTTTCTGGTTCCTACAGCCTTCTATATATAGATCTGTAATTCTAGACTATGGTGGCTGAAATTATTCTGCCTATTTCTATCACCTAATTCTATGCACAAAGATCATTTGCACAGTAGAGCCGTCGCCATATAAGTCTACCCCACTAATGCACTAGAAAGATTCAAAGTGGTGTATCAGACTCAGCAGCTTTCAATGAATATTATTTTTAATGCACTGTGGCAAAGTAAGCATCGATGGTGCTTTTGACCTTAATTATTTGTGATAACTAGCTAATAGAACCACATGGTTCTCAGAGCTGAAAAAGCATATTTCCACAAACCTCCATCAAGTAATAATTATTGATGATTCCAATCTCTTTCAATAAATATTTCAGAGCATCACAGAGTCATGGTGTCAGTAGCAGACATGCTCAAAATGTCCTCCCAGATATGGGCTATTATTTTTTTAGCTGCACAAAACAGAGAGCTTTTATCCTCCTCCTCAGTGGACTGATTTATTTCTGTCACAAACTTCTTCTCAAAAATTATAATATCTAAGAAATGATCACTTCATGTCTTCTTCCAAACACCTAAAACCACTCTTGGCCTCCACTGTGCCTCATTTGTGTCCAATTTTATCTGTCTACCACCTTCAAAAGCACTATCTCTAGGTTCTAGGGAATAGTTGTATTTAAATAAGCCTGCATCTAAGCCTGGTGTAGACTAAAAACCCTTAAGATTAGTCTGGATAAGCACAAATGAACTCCAAAATACAGCCAGCCCATTGTTATATAACTCATCTTAGGTTTGTAAATCACTGGGTACAATTCACAATAAAATACTTGTCATGTTACTTACAAAAACTGACATCCTTTTTCCTTTCAAATAACAAAACTTCGTTTATTGAAAACTTGTGACTATCCTCTGACTCTTCAGTGAAGAGAATAAACACTAACAGAATTCAAAATCTAAACTGTCACTATAGGACAAAGGCTCAGGCCAATTATATTTTACCTCTGAAAGATCTGGATGGGTTATACCCTTCAGTTCACCTGTGCCATGCTTCAATAAATGGTGGGCACTCAGTAATTCTCACTGATTGCATGTGCATTAAGAATTAAAAGCTCCAGCTAGGGTTTAGCAGAATATTAAGAATGGAAGTCAAGTTAAAAAAGCAGACACACTGAATCACAATAGATCCTACCTCCAATTTGTCTCTCTCAATTCCCTATTTCATTTCTATGGGCCTGATTCGCATATTATCTCTGGCCTGGCAATAGCTCTTGCTTTCAAATAGCTTCTAGAACTGTAGACCAAGGCAAGGGCCATCTATGAAACAAATAACTATATACAAGATCAGATTGACATCAGACTTCTCATCAGCAACTCTGAAAGTTACAAGATAAAGGTGCATTCAAAGTTCTACAAGATTCTGAACTGAAACTTCTACAGTCATACAAAATATCAATCAAGGCTGAGGATAAAATGTACATATGTTTAGATATGCACAGCTTCAGAACATTGATAATCCAAGTGCCATTTGTGAGAAGTTTGAGTATGTATGCCAGATAAGAAAATGAAGTTGAAACCCCAAAATGGAAGGTGCAGGATTCCAAAAGAGAGAAGCTAACCCAGGAGGGCAAGATGCACTGATATGGTTCCTAACAACTCTTGAAACAATAAGTGAATCAAGACAGTGACCAGCCCCAGTTATGACAGAAAGCTGAAGTGCTCTTGAAAGGTTTTCTTAGGAAAGAAATATATACTCTGTGCAACAGAAAAGACTGTGTAATTTTAAGAATATGGTAAAAATTCACTTTTAACTTGACGATGTCAATAAAATACATTAAGTAAATGACAAGACATTGATTGATGAAAAGTTAATTTAAAAAAATAAATAGGAACTCCAGCTGCAGCTACTCTTGCCTGTGGCTGCTTCCTTCATCCTGGTATTTTTTGGAGCTTCCAAAAAAAATAAAAAACAACAACAACAAAGAAAAACAAAACAAAACAAAAAGCAGGAAAAAAGAATAGCTACTTTAAAAAATCCATGGTTTGAATGAGTCATTCTAAAATATTTAGAAAAGTAATAAAAGTGAACCCATTTGAGTTGGACATTAGAAATTTTTTTCCTCCAATGGCAAAAATGACATAATACTGGATATAAAAACAAAAAAATGAATGCAATGCCTTTAATTGAATTTGTGGTAAACAATATGTAGATACCCACAGAAACAAATTATATTTATTGGTCTTTAGTCTTCACTTCAGTAAAAGCTCAAGACAAAAAACATAACAATTATAGGTTCAGAAAGGGAGATAATTGTTTCACTAAGACTGTGTAACATTAAATAAGAGTCACAAAAAAAGTAGGTAGTAGCAGGGCAAGAGATGAAATAGGGGAAAGGGTGAGTAGGGAAGCACAATCATGAGATTTATGAAAGTAACCACAAAGAGAACTAAAAAGACCAGTGTGTAAAAGTGGCTGCCTTTGGAAAGTGAAACGGAGGTTGAGGAAGAATAAGCAGAAAAAAATATGCTTTCCATTTCAAACTCCTCTTCACTTACGAATAGTAAATTAATATATACATTATATTTCCTTTAAGATGACATAAGCAAACTATATTAACACAGATAAAAGAAACAGGAGTCTTTAAATGAACAGTGCATAGCATGATCAGAACTGTTTGTTTCTAAGTGCATGCATATGCTTGGGAAGAAACCTCAAAGGACAGATACCAAATCACTCACAGTTCTTACATTTAGAAAGTAGATTACTGGTGATTTTCATTTTCTTCTTTACATCCTTACACAGTACCTAATTCCTTTTTTACAATGATCATGTATCTTAAACACACACAGAAGATTTTACTCTTGAAAATTAAATTTTAAAATGTGGCCATAATCCTATAATTGGCCAATTATAAAATATCCATACACCTACTTCTAAATTTTGTAGATTTTAAAATATTTTAAATATTAAGTGGTATTATGAATATATATATTCTACATAAAATAGGATTATCCAGACCATGTCACAATGTTTTCAAGCATTCACCATCCATTTATTTACATGTTCATGCCTCTATTACATCTCTATTGCACACACTTGCAGGCATGTTCACTCATCCAACATGTCTTTTTTCCCCAGAGTGTAAGATCCTGAAGCTCAGAACTATGATTTAATAATACCATACCTCTAATCTTCTACCCAATGTACATGTAATATGTGCATTGCCCAACATGACAATAAGTTTGACACACTTCCCTCCCATGCGTGCAGTTACCAAACATTCCCTTTCATAGATATTAAAGTTTGTGCACAACAAAAGTAGCAGGGCGGCCAGGCATGATGGTTCACGTCTGTAAGTAATCCCAGCACTTTGGGAGGCTAAGGAGAGTGGATAACCTGAGGTCAGGAGTTCGAGACCAGCCTGGCCAACATAGTGAAACCCCGTCTCTACTAAAAATACAAAAATTAGCTAAGCACGGGGGCAGGCACCTGTAATCCCAGATACTCAGGAGGCTGAGGCAGGAGAATCACTTGAACCCAGGAGAAGGAGGTTGCAGTGAGCTGAGATTACACCACTGCATGCCACCCTGGGCAACAAGAGTGAATCTCCATCTAAAAAAAAAAAAAAAAAATAGCAGTGCGACTATGCCAATATGCTGGCTTCCACATACACAGAGCTCTCAACAGCATAACTATGTATTTTGACCTGGATAATTCTTTATGGTGGGGGCTGTCCTCTGCATGACAGTAGGTTTAGCAGCATCCCCAGCATAGGGCAGTAACACCCTCTTCCCAGTTGTAACAACTGAAATTACAAGTTGTCTTCTGGAGGCCAAATTCACCCTGCTTGAGAACTAGTAACATAAAGAGTATGTGTGTCATTCTTGAGCAGCCTCATCAGGGTTTACCTTCAAACCTTTCACTGGGTGAGGTATACCTTGCTTAGTCTAGATGTCACCTGGGTGGGATATCTGACTCATCGTTTACCTACTATAGTCTTTTTAGTGCAGCCACACTAACAGTTGTGGTTCTCTTTTGAACTATCCAGGAAGAGTAGAAAATTGGAATGGGGGCAATCTTCATCTTTTTCATTAAAGACATTACATCAGCATTCCTTCTGTACTGCTATTACAAAATATTTCAGTAAAAATTTAGCCTTCAGAAATTCTAGGCAAGAAAGTGCCATCTCTATGTTTGTAGGCATTCCGAAAACTCCAGGGGATACATTTCAGGCTCTCCCAAGAACACTTTTCCATGCACTGTTCCCTACATTACACAGCTCTGCAAGGCTTCAGAGAAGGAATGAGATGTCATCTCCTCCTGCCCCTCTAAAAGTATATCCCAATCATTATGATGACTCTCAAAGGCCCTCTCTTGGCTTTAGGAGAAACATTCACTCCCCTGTTCTTCATGATGCAGAAAGAAAACAAGCACTTTTCAGCTTTGTATTAGTCTGTTTCCATACTGCTGATTAAGACAAACCAGAGACTGGGAAGAAAGAGTATTTTAATTGGACTTACAGTTCCACATGGCTGGGGAGGCCTCAGAATCATGGCAGGAGGTGAAAGGCACTTCTTACATGGCAGTGGTAAGAGAAAATTGGGAAGATGCAAAAGCAGAAACCCCTAATAAAGCCATGAGATTTCATGAGACTTATTCACCACCAGGAGAACAGTATGGGGGAAACCAACCCCATAATTCAAATTATCTCCCACTGGGTCACTCCTGCAACATGTGGGAATTATGGGAGTACAACTCAAGATAAAATTTGGGTGGGGAAACAGCCAAATCATATTATTCTTTCCCTGGCCCCTCCAAATCTCATGTCCTCACATTTCAAAACCAGTCATGGCTTCCCAATAGTCCCCCAGAGTCTTAACACATTTCAGCATTAAGCCAAAAGTCCATAGTCCAAAGTCTCATCTGAGACAAGGCAAGTCCCTTCTACCTATGAGCCCGTAAACTCAAAAGCAAGATAGTTACTTCATGGATACAACAGAGGTACAGGTAAATACAGCCATTCCAAATGGGAGAAATTGGCCAAACAAAGGGGTTACAGGCCCCATGCAAGTCCAAAATACACTGGGGCAGTCAAATTCTAAAGCTCCAAAATGATCTCCTTTGACTCCATGTCTCATATCCAGGTCATGCTGATGCAAGAGGTAGGTTGCCATGGTCTTGGGCAGCTCCCCAACTCTGGCTTTGCAGGGTACAGCCTTCGTCCCAGCTGCTTTCACAGGCTGGCGGTGAGTATCTCCAGCTTTTCCAAGTGCACGGTACAAGCTGTTGGTGGATGTACCATTCTGGGGTCTGGAGGACAGTGGCCATCTTCTCACAGCTCCACTATATGGTGCCCCAGTCGGGACTCCGTGTGGGGGCTCCAACCCCCCATTTCCCTTCCGCACTGCCCTAGTAGACGTCCTCCATGAGTGTCCTGACCCTGCAGCAAACTTTTGCCTGGGCATCCAGGTGCTTCCATGCATCTGAAATCTAGATGGAGGTTTCCAAACCTCAATTCTTGACTTCCGTGCACCCCCAGGCTCAACACCACGTGGAAGCTGCCACGGTTAGGAGTTTGCAGCCTCTGGAACCATAGGCCCCTTTTAGTAACAGCAGCAGTGGCCTGGATGCAGGGCACCAAGTCCCTAGGCTGCACACAGCATGGGGACCCTGAGCCTTGCCCGTGAAACCATTTTTTCCTCCTACACTTTCGTGTCTATAATGGGAGGGGCTGCCATGAGGGCCTACGACATGCCCTGGAGACATTTTCCCTACTGTCTTAGGGATTAACATTGGGCTGCTGTTAAGAAATTTCTGCAGCCAGCTTGAATTTCTCCTCAAAAAATAGGGTTTTCTTTTCTAATGCATCATTATGCTGCAAATTTTCTGAATTTTAATGCTGTTTCCCTTTTAAAACAAACTGCTTTTAACAGCACCCAAGATACCTTTTGGATGCTTTACTACTTATAAATTTCTTCTGCCAGAAACCCTAAATCATCTTCTTCAATACAAAGTTCCACGAATCTCTAGGGCAGGAAGAGGCAAAATAAGCCAGTCTCTTTGCTAAAATACAACAAAGTCACCTTTGCTCTAGTTCCCAACAAGTTTTTCATCTCCATCTGAAACCACCTCAGCCTGGACCTTATTGTTCATATCACTATCAACATTTTGGTCAAAGCCATTCAACAAGTCTTTAGGAGGTTCCAAACTTTCCCACATTTTCCTATCATCTTCTGAGCCCTCCAAACTGCTCCAATCTCTGCCTGATACCAGTTCCAAAGTTGCTTCCACATTTCAGGGTATCTTTTCAGCAATGCCCCACTCTGCTGGTACCAATTTACTGTATTAGTTTGTTTTCACACTTCTGATAAAGACATATTAGACTCTGGAAAGAAAAAGATTTAATTGGACTTATATTTCCACATGGCTAGGGAGGCCTCAGAATCATGGTGGAAGGTGGAAGGAACTTCTTACATGGTGGCAGCAAGAGAAAATTAGAATGCAAAAGTGGAAACCCCTGATAAAACCATCAGATCCCATGAGACTTATTCACTACCAGGAGAACATTATTGGGGGAAATCGCCTCCATGATTTAAATTATCTCCCACTGGGTCCCTCCCACAACATGTGGGAATTATGGGAGTACAATTCAAGATGAGATTGGGGTAAGGACACAGAGCCAAATCATGTCAAGTTTGAATACTACTTTTTCTTTTTTGAGACGGAGTTTGGATCTTGTTTGCCTAGGCTGGAGTGTAATGGCATGATCTCAGCACATTGCAACCTCTGCCTCCCGAGGTACAAGCAATTCTCCTTGTAAATAGCAACCCCCCAAGTAGCTTGGATTACAGGTCTGTGCCATTATGCCTGGCTATTTTTTGTATATAGTAGAGATGGGGTTTCACCATGTCAGTCAGGCTGGTCATGAACTCCTGACCTTAGGCGATTCACCTGCCTCAGCCTTCCTAAGTGCTGGGATTACAGGAGTGTGCCACTGCACCCGGCCTGAATATGCCACTTCTTAGAAGACTGCAAATCTCAGTAGTTCTCTCCATTTCCCAGTAATTATGGGCCAAATAATGTCCTTAAAAAATTCCCATGTTGGCCAGGTACGATGGCTCAAGACTGTAATCCCAGCACTTCGGGAGGCCGAGGAAGGCAGATCACGAGGTCAAGAGATTGAGACCATCCTGGCAAACATGATGAAACCCCATCTCTACTAAAAATACAAAAATTAGCTGGGCATGGTAGCATGCTCCTGTAGTCCCAGCTACTGGGAAGGCTGAGGCAGAAGAATCACTTCAACCCACAAGGCGGAGGTTGCAGTGAGCCAATATCGCACCACTGCACTCCAGCCTGGTGACAGAGTGAGACTCCATCTCAAAAAAATAAAAATAAAAATTCACATGTTAAAGTTTGAATATAATTGCATTCAGAGTAAAGGTCTTCAAACAGGTAATTAAGTTAAAATGACATCATTAGAGTGGACGTCATAGAGTGGGTCCTAACCCAATATGAATTGCGTCCTTATAAGAAGATTTGAATATGGACAAGTACAGAGGGAAGTTTATGTGTTCATGTTAAGACAAGGGAGGCAGCAACCTACAATTTAAGGAAAAAAACCTCAGAGGAAACCCAAACTGCTGATACCTCAAACTCAAACTTCTGACCTCTAGAACCATGAGAAAATAAACTTCAGCTGTATACGCCACACAGTCTGGGGTGCTTTATTACAGCAGTTCTAGCAAACTAATATATACCAGTCTTGGGGTGGGGGGATGGTTGAAAGAGAAGGGCAGGTTGTACCTCTGTGTATTAAGTCCTGGAGAGGTATCTAGCCTCAGTTTTTTGTAGCTTCATTTAAATGAGAAATATTTAGACTCTCCTCAACTCTGAGATCTTATCATCAATTCTGGAGCAATAGAAAAAGAAAATTCCCACTCATTGTCATGTTATATATGCATCTAGTGGGATTTTAACAGCATCCAAAAGGAAGGCCAAATTTTCAGCAAGGCAAAGAGAAAAATGGCTCCTCTTTTGTCCATTGCTGCCATACATCTCATAAACACCTCTTAAGGCAATAGCACCTTGCCTATATGAACCTGGGTGAAGGTTCTATGAGGCAGTGACATGTCTGCTCAGTGATTTCATGGACAATATACCATAAACATGGCTGACTTGTGAAATTATCTCTTTGCATTGCTGGCTGGAAAATTGTTTTCAAACACTGGTCAAGGTCTGGATGGCATCCTTCTAAGTAGACATAAATCACTACCTGGAGTGCTCTAAACAACACCAAGAGAGGAAACGATCTTGGCAGTCACTTAACCCAACCCTTCATTCGATGTTTCAGTGACTTCTTTCTGCCTTTGGCCACGTTAGGTTATACATAAAGCAGAATACTTGATAAATATAACCAAGCTAGGATTCCATATATAGAAGTCCTATCTAGAGAGTGAATGAAGCCGTATGCATTTTCACACCTAAAACATTGTTTTTAAAGCTGGTCATCAAGATTCTTGGTTGAATAAGAAAATATTGTTTGCCATTCTACACCCACTATATGACTGGGTCACCTAGTGAATAGTATTTAAAGTTAAAAGAAGACATCACAAGAATTTGATAGTCCATTCTTAGCCTAAGAAAAGCAGTTCGTTGAATATCTGACCTTGGGCAAGTCCATTGACCACTTTAGACTTTTTGTTTCTTCATCTTAAAACAAGAGGATGAATAGGAAAGTAAAAAGAGTAAATCTCCATGAATGTTGCTTTCAGTTGTTAAATTCTCCAAATCTCACTATATGTGGGGTGTGTGTGTATGTGTGTGTGTGTGTGTGTGTGTGTGTATACATATTCCAAAACAATCTGTCCTATCCTATTCTGCTTATCTAATTTTGCCTACATCCTTCTGCTAAACTTTTTCTAGCCATATTACCTAAGTCTCTACACCCACAAACCTTTCCACCCCGGATGATGTTATCTCTGTGAAACATCCTCAAAACTACAGCTAACTTTCACGAAGACTGGAAGGAAATGCTAAGGGGGTCAGGTAGTGTTTATTTTTCTATCACTATCGTAACAAATCACCACAGAGTAACTAAAATCAACACCAATTCATTATCTCACACTTCTGTAGGTCAGAAGTTTAGGTTGGCTCGGCTGGTCTCTCTGATCTACATTTCCCATCTGAAATCTAGAGGTTGGCCTTATCAGGAAGTTCTGGGAAGGATATGCTTTCTAGCTCATTCAGATTATTGGCAGATTCCTGTTTCTTGTGATTTTAAGATTAGGGTCCTATCAGCTGGAGTTGTCCTTAGCTCCTAGAGAGCCCTCGACAGTCCTTGCAACCTGACCCCTGTATCTCAGAGCCAACAACACCCTGTTGAATCCTTCTCATGCTTGAAAACTCTGACTTCTACTTCTGCTGAATCTCCTGTTTCCAGCCAGAGAAAGTTCTCAGCTTTTTTTTTTTTTTTTTTTTTTTTTGAGACAGTTTCACTCTGTCACCCAGGCTCGAGTGCAGTGGTACGATCTCGGCTCACTGCAACCTCCACCTCCCGGGTTCAAGCAATTCTCCTGCCTCAACCTCCTGAGTACCTGGGACTACAGGCACCCACCACCACACCTGACTAATTTTTGTATTTTTTTTTTTTTTTAGTAGAGACAGGGTTTCACCATGTTGGCCAGGCTAGTCTTGAACTCCTAACCTTGTGATCCACCCACCTCAGCCTCCCAAAGTGCTGGGATTACAGGTATGAGCCACCAGGCCTACCCAAGTTCTCTGCTTTTAAAGCTTGATGTTAGATTGAGTCCATGGGGATAATCCAAGATAGTCCCCTTCTCTTAAAGTCCTTAATTACAACTGCAAAGTCCTTGAGACACAATCTATTCACAGGTTCCAAGCATTAAGATGTGGACATTTTGCAGAGAGGCATTATTATACCCATCGGGGGTGGTGAGAGGAGAAAAGGAACTGGTGATACAGAAACAACTTTCTCCTTAATGCTGATCTGTCCAGGGGTTTTTCATTTCTCTAATTCAACCAGACACTTATAACAGTAACTCACATTTAATGTACATAATTTTACATGTGCAGCACTTTATTTGTATAGGCAAATCTCATTTTATTGTGCTTTGCTTTATTGAGCTTTACAGATATTGCATTTTTTTACAAATTGAAGGTTTGTGGCAACCCTGTGTCAAGTAAATGTATCTGTGCCATTGTTCCAACAGCACGTGCTCACTTCATATCTCTGTGTCACATTTTTTAGCAATAAAGTAATCTTTAATTAAGGCATGTACTTTTTAAAGATATATTGCTATTGTACACTTAATAAACTACAATGTAGTATAAATATAACTTTTATATGCACTGGAAAACCAAAAAATTTCATGTGACTCACTTTATTGTGATACTTTATTGCAATGGTCTGTAACTGAACTCACAATATCTGCAACGTATGACTGTATTTAAACGCATTCCTTTTTTTAATCCCCATAAAATCAAATGCAGCAAATCTATTGTTTTCCCCATTTTATATTTGAGGCACCTGAGGCTCCAAACTTTAAATACCTTCTCCACACACAGTTAAGTAGAAGGATCAAGATTCCAATCCAGTTTCTGTGACTTCAGAGCCCACACTCTCAACATTGTATGGCAGAGAAACCAGAGGTTCATAGAGATCTTACGACTTTGCCAAGATGGTAATTAAAGTGATGGAAAATAAATCAGATCTACACCAGTCTTGGCACAACCTGCCCCTCCATCTCACACGTGCTTCCTGCCCTTCCGTCAGGTTGCTCCTACCACACATTTGTTCTTAATTTTCCTTATTTATTTAAGACAATCTCAATCTATCATCTAGGCTGGAGAATGCTGGTCTGATCTTGGCTCACTACAACCTCCGCCTCCCGGGTTCAAGCAATTGTCCTGCCTCAGCCTCCAGAGTAGCTGGGATTATAGACACCCACAACCATACCCAGCTAATTTTTGTATTTTTAGTAGACATGGGGTTTCACCATGTTGCCCAGGCTGATTTTGAACTCCTGACCTCAAGTGATCCATCCACCTCGGCCTGTGAAAGTGCTGAGATTACAGGTGTGAGCCACCATGCCTGGCCACGCATTTGTTCTCACGTCACTAATTTTTATTACCCTGTTCTCCCCATCACTGAAAGTACAGCTTCTTTTGTGGTCATAGTAGTTTTTAGAAATAGTGAGACTTTAAAAAAATACTCTAAATGGGCTGGGGCACATTGGCTCATGCCTGTAACCCCAGTACTTTGGGAGGCCGAGGTGGGTGGATCACTTGATGTCAGAAGTTCGCGACCAGCCTGGACAATATGGTAAAACCCCATCTCTACTAAATACACAAAAATTAGTCGGGAATGGTGGCATGTGTCTGTAGTCCCAGCTACTCGGGAGGCTAAGGCAGGAGAATCACTTGAACACAGGAAGTGGAGGTTGCAGTGAGCCAAGATCCCACCATTGCACTCCAGCCTGGATGTCACAGCAATATTGCCTCAAAAACAAAACAAAACAAAAAACTCTAAATGTCACACATTTTCGTGCTAAAATATAAATTTGATAGAACTAGTTTTTGGAGCTTTGACTCCCATAGTTACCTTCCTGCACAGTAGGCAGAAAAGACAGTAGCTACTCTGACCAAAAGGAAATGGAAGAAGGATAGTGCACCATCAAAAATTTTACACAAATGACAAGAGTTTATAATATTTGCTCTTCTGTTTCATTTGTAAGCGCTTGCTCAAGCTTGTACATAGGGAGGTGGTCCCAAAACTGTTATGGCCCACTGTATAATTGATGACACACAGTACTAAGGATTTACATGCCCCTAAGGCTGAATATTCATTTGAATATAATACAGAAAGCAATTAATGAGCTCTTTCCCTAACTCATTGGTAAGGCATGTTTTGAAATGCTACTGAAGTTTCTTTCAAGGATGGATGTTGACATTCTGGCCAATGCTGTGAAGAGCATTATTTTTAAACACATTCGGCAAACTAAGGAAGTTATTGGGTAAGTTTCATTTATTCAAAGTTATTAAGGAATGGGACATTTGGTATAAATTAATTGTTCATCATTATTCTTACATAGCCAATCAGTTAATGATAATCTCTACGTACACATTCTCATTTAATTACCAAAGCAGCCCATACTAGGCGAGTATTTTAAATACCCAATACGTACATGAGGACACTACGGCCCAAGAAGGATAAGTAGCTTATCCAAAATTAGACAACTAAGAAAAGGCAAAATTAGGGATTCCAAACCCCAGCAGTCTGATGCCAAAGTCCCTAGTCCCTTCCCTGCTCCTGAATCAGCAGCATCTCAAGAGCCAAAAATTTTAAGCAAAGTTTGGTATTTCTTCTAAACTGTTCTCAGATTCCTGTCTTTTGAAGCAATAGTGCTTTCACATAATTTAACAGTAACTGCAGTAATGGATCTAAAGATTTTGATGACAGCTCTTTTGTTTACTTCCAGGTTAGAAATGTCTTCTGAATAGCAGAACTTGTTGGAAATATGACTGCTTGATAATATGGGATGTTTTTCTATATTAAAAGTTTCAAACATTTTCCTACTTTTTAAATCACTTTTATTTATATTCCCCCTCTACCTAATCTTTTCGAAATGTCTTGTCATCTTCCATTTTAATTTGCAAAGTACAGCTATTATTCACTACAGCTAAACATGCCAGCAAGTCATGCTGAGAAATTTAATGAAGAAATATGGTTTAGCAAATCTTTACTCCAAAAAAGGAAGACTTGACAAAGTATAAATTATAGAATGTTGGCATCATGGCTCTATTATATCTAGAGTGAAGGCATTGGTATCAAAATTAAAATATTATTATACTTCAAATTAGCTATGGAAGCTAGAACTGATAGACTTGTTTAAAGTATAATTACCTGAGAAGTTCTATTTATCCAAATCCATACATATAAATGTGTGCATATTCTGATTTCATAATGGAATCTAGTTCACAAGTCTTAAATACCTCTCTCTTATCTTACCACTAAAATAATTTTTTAAAGTAGAGAAATATAAAATGTAATAAAGTAAAAAACTATAAAGATCTCAAGATCACATGCAAATTAAAACAGCCTTTTTAATCTTAACAGCCTTTTAATAAAACAGCCTCCAACTATCGCAACAATCTTAGAGGAAATCCCACTTACTACCCAGAGATGAACTGAAAATCTTCTCTGGGGGCTGAGCTAGGCAGTGCTGGTGGGAGGAGAGCAGGCTGACCAGTCCTAAACATGGTGGCCCAGTGGAGGATGTTTTATTTGTTTCCCACTTTCTGCTGCTTAGTTAGATGCTCAAGATTCAGATGAACCAGAAAATAGATGGCTGCTTGCCACTCCGCTGCACAATGATAGGTTTTAAGGCAGCTGGTGTCCTGTTATTCCTCCCCCAATCAACACCAGGCTCTTCTGTAATTCTGCCACTCTGCACCTGTAATTTCTGTTACTCAACAAGACAGAGGTTGGGGTAAACAAGAAGACTGGGTTCAGAAAAGGGAAGAGAAAAGGTATGATCTCAGAACCAGACCAGAGTGTTCCCTGTCCTCCCACTTCAAGGGGTGGAATCCGATAAGGAGGAAAAGAGGGCAACAAAACCTATGGCTTTCTGGGGATAGGGAAGGAGACCATATCTGAAGGAGGGCAGGTCTGAGAGTGAACTAGACAGTGTTTAATCAGAGTTCACTCTCCAAGATTCTATCCAGGGCTGGAAAAGGAAACTTTAACAATCATTAGTAAACAAAACATAAATCCACTGTATACTTTTGCCCACTAAATGGAGACTTTTCAATTAACTGGTCGTTCACGCTGGAAGTGCATACCTCCCATTTACCATTTTGGGGTAACCCCTAATCTAGTCTCTATTGCTTTGATGTTATCATTTCAAAAATGTTATATAAACAGAATCATGTCGTATATAACCTTTAGAGATTGGCTTTTTTCATTCAGCATAATTCACTTGGATATCTATCAAGTTGTTCATATCAGTAGTCTGCTACTTCTTATTGCTGAATATTATTCCATGGTATGGAAATATATCAGTTTGTTTAATCATTCACCCATTGACCAAGGGCCAACTTTAAAAACATATGGTAGGGTATTTGAACTTGCCTGCCTCATGAAAAAAGATCTGTCAACTTACCTAAAAAGATTTGCTTTGGTTATGTAAAAGAAAAAATAAATTCACTCGATGTTTGAGAAAATTGAAGAAATTAGCAATTGTTAAGTACTTATTAAACGGCTGACATTTAGTTTTCAAAGTAAGCCTAGAGTGGAGATTTCATTTTGCTAGTAATAAAAGCAAGGTTCAAAATGGCTAAATATATTCCCACAGTAGTTGATGTATGATTAAACCCAAGTCTTTTCCAACTAAATACTATAGTCTCTGGACTCCACTACACCACACTGTCTGTGATGTGGAAGACAGAAACCAATGGACCGCCATGAATTAAGACAGCACCCATCCCAGAACAACAGTGAAATCAGCCACAAATGAATTAAGAGAATAAAAATTTGACTGCTACCTTTCCAGTTTATTTGAACCACAATGGCTTTTTCAAATCTGAATTCTCTTACTCAATATTCCCATAACTCAGAACTATAAACCAAAAATTCTGACTCCTAACAATAACAACAACAACAAAACACAACTGGGAAAAAGCATGAATGAAAAAGCTAGAATCAATTGGTGGTATTTGTGGCAAATAGAGTATGGCAAAGAATTCTCTGATAAGGGTGCTCCCATAAGGAAGGAAGTGCTTGCAGATAAAATAGACCCCCTTCAGTTCCTCCCACATGCTGACATAGCACTGCTCCATAAATTTTGTCACAAGCTTTCAGATAAATGATTAGAACCACTACCTCTCTTGTCAAGCTGGTTTCAAATGACACCAGAGCACTGAGCTGGGGTCACAGGGCTGTCTTGCTGCTAGCTTCTTGTGCGTGGCCACACCCCCACCCACCTTGCAGAAGGCAGTGTCTTGCTTACTAGACAGAGATAAATCCCTCACTGGCACGCTCATCAGACACTAAGCCAAACTCATCTCCTTCCTCCTCTCCTTTCCTCCCTCACTATAGTTATTTATAGAGATCACAGGTGAATCGAGGGAAATTATTACAGCGCAATGACTGCTGAAAGGCTAGAAGCTAAAGAAGATGGATTATCATGGCTCTGACATGATTTGTATGGATTTCCAAAATTAAGCTGTTCGCTTAGAGTGACCACCCTCCTCCCACCCCAGGCTTTGCAGCCGCCCTGGTGATAACCTTCGCCTGCACTTGTGAGCCCAGAAAGCTGAGCACATTTCCCATTACCTTTCAAGCGAGTGTGTAGGGTTCTTCTGGCCCCTCAGTAATAGCAGGGCTGCTGGTGAACAGAGTGATAAACACCTACTGAGAGGGATGTAGCATGAAAAGATCTCATCACCTGCCATTAGCTCCCCAATGAATAATGCAGCATTTTCCGTGGCAGGTGTCAGGGGTGGGTGGGAGAACTGTTCCTGTGAATGCTCTGGTGAGCACATCAGCACAGTGTAAGAGGTGAAAGCAACAGATGCATGTGATGAAATTACACAAGCTATTGTGTTTTAAAAGAAAGGAACTTTTTACTTCCCTGGCAGATTTTCTTTTTTTTTTTTTTTTCCTTTACCCTTAGAGTTAGGACATGGCAAATGCTGCTTTCTCTTAAACTCTTACCATTTTCATCTGGACCCTTTGCAAAGGGATAGTGTCTCTTTGATTTTGTTGCTTAGCTAATAACATATTTCTCCCTCTGCTTCCAGTTTTTCTTTGGCTTGAACTAGATTTGTATATGGAGATTTTTTGTATTTGTATTAACCTTTATAAGCTTGGGTTAAACAGAAATGCCAAAAAAGAGCATATGTAATAATTTATGTGTGCATTTGTATGTACATTTGCATGCACATACATGAAAGTTATAATTTTTGGCCAAAAGAATGGGTAGCTAATAGACTTACTGCCTTTGAGAACCTGCCTGAAGACAATAGTATCAGACCAGCAGAACCTAAGGCAAAAATGGGATCCATTCATTACTGGTTATTCCAGCACACAAATTCATTTGTCCTGAGAGCCACAAATGGAAGTGATTTGTAGCTTCAGTTCACAATATGAGAAAAATTTCTGATGAACTTTAGGTCAACTTGTCCCAAAATTGGCACAACTAAGGACTTACAGGTAAATTTTGCATTTCGGGGCAGTCATCATATAAATTCCAAGCTGGCCAGAACATGAGAATTAAATTCCAGGACTAATTAGCCACCATCCTTCTCCCATAAATCCCTCATTTTCTGAAGCTAAAATGTCGAATTATTTTGTTATATTGAGCTTCACCATTAAAGGTAAGGAAGAAAATAAAAAAGACAGAAATAGTTTTCTGGTTAAAATTAGGCTAGAGGTCCATCCATTCTCCACATCATGAAGGATAAGAAAGAGCTGGACCACATTAAAGCACCTTGATAAATTAAACAAAGCTTGCCTTTGACTATTGATGCCCTTTCCTTATCACTGTGGCCATCATTTTTTGGAACAAGTATCTTGACAAGAGTAAGAGTGCTTAGAGAGTTGACAGGACAAAAATGGAACTGTCCCAGAGAAGCAGGGACCTACAGTCAACCTATCACCTCTTTTACCTTGTTATTCCAAGAGACCAAGACCCATATATTGCCTTCAGCTGTTCAATAATAGCCAGTTTAGTCTTACTCTCCTCCATAATACGCACATTCTCATATTACCAATAGTTCCTTGCTTCCTCAAAATTTGCAGCCCTTTATTGGGAAAGCTATCAGAATCCATTCATTAATTCAACAATATCCACTGTCACATAATGCAGCGAAGTGCCAGAGCTGTCATGTCCCTGCCCAAAAAGAAGTACATGCCAGCAGAGGAAACAGGTAATAAATAACCAAAAAAAAAAAATAAAGAAAACAAACTAGTACTTAAGTATTGTGATAATTTCCATAAAGGAAATAAAACATCCAGTAAGATGATGCACTAAACAGTAACCAAGAAAGGGGGCTACATTTGTAAAGTTAGTTAGAGAAGACCATGTGGAAGTGGGCATTTAAATAGTACAGAAAATAGTGCCAGCTGCGTTAGTACAGGCCTTCTGTGAAGCAGATGCCAAGACAGGATTAAAGATGCAAGAATTTTATTGGAGAAAATGCCTGTGATGAAAGAAAAGAGGGAGAGAGCAGGGCAAGGCTGAACTTGTCATCAGACCACAGTGCAAGTTTGACCACAGGTAAAGGAGAGAGGGAGAGAAGGTTGGTGAGAAGAGTCCTGGTCTTCTGTACAATCTAAGAAAGTTTTAGCAGAGCTGTCATGGATTCCTGGAGTCGAATCAGCAGACAAAGCAGCCCTACATCTCCCATCAATGAGGCTTTTCTAGTATCCCCACCACACTTGACTGTTGGTGGTGAGCAGCACAGAGAGGCGTGACCTCGAAGCAGAATTGGTGACAGGCTTCAGTGCACAGCATCTGGGGCCCTCTATCAGTCCCACTCCCTCACATGATCTGTGAGGCTCATTCTCACGGCTGCTGTAACAGCCATGTAAAGAGCAGGAGGAAGACAATTCCAGGGAGAGGAAAAAGCAAGGATACCTGCCTGGGGGTCAAAAACTCCCCGTAATAAATGAAAAAAGTTTGGGCAGATTTGACAATGGTAGAAAAACAGACAAGGGCCAGATCATATGGGACTTTATAAATTAAAGAAATAATAATGGCTTAGTTATTAAGCGCATACCATCAGCTAGGCATTGCCCCAATTGTTTCACATACATAAACTCTGTTCATTTTCCATATACCTTTATAAGGTGCTATTATTATCCTAATTCTACAAATAAGCAAACTGACACCAGAAAGGTGAAGGAATTCACTCAAGGTTACATTAGCTTGTAAGTGACAGAGCTGAGATTCAAACACACAGCCTACTCACAACCACCATGCTTATAGCATCTCTAGTAAGGATTTTAAATTTCATCCTAAGAAAAACAGGAAAACACTGAAGTGGCATAAACAGAATTAATTAATATACACTAATATTTGGTTCCAGGGCATCTCCTTATCCTCTTAGCCCTTTGAGAATCTTTTCTAATAAAACCAAAATAATTGCTTATACTTTGAACTAACAAAATATGCAACCATGGAAGCTATTATGATACTTTAACCCATTTACAGAATGACCTCAAAGCCTGTCAGTTTTGCATAGGCTGAAAACAAGGGAAGATTCTGCAGCTGGTCCAGGCTTCTATGTAAGCTGTTCTGCCACATCGGACTTAATAGATCTTTGAGGTGCCTGTAACAGATCGGAAGACTAGATGATGCTTTTGGAAGGTTTCTAAGTAAGGCCTATAGACAATTCACACGCAGATCTTTTGGATTTTTGAGCAAAGCCATGCCATCCTCTGCAGATTAACACTTTTCTGAGAAAGAGCTTTCGGCTTGCTACTGGGTTTAGTAGAGACCATGCAACCTGAGCTGCTCATCATGAACAGGATGTTGTTTGATCCACAAAGTGATAAAGTTATGTGCACACAGCAGAACTATCATCAAATGTAAGTGGCATATACAAGATTAGACTTGGGCAGGTCCTGAAGGAAAAGCAAGTTGCAAGAAGAAGCAGTCTAAATGATCATAGTTCCTACTTTATTTTTTCGGAGTCAGGGGCTTTTTCTGTCACCCAAGCCAGTGTGCAGGTTCAGTTGCGTGATCACGGCTCACTGCACCCTTGAATTCTCGGGTTCAAGCTATCCTCCCACCTCAGCTTCCTGAGTAACTGGGACTATAGGCACACACGACCATGCCCAACTAATTTTTTGTATATTTTGTAGAAATTGGGTTTGGTCACATTGCCCAGGCTGGTCTCAAACTCCTGGGCTTCAGTGATCCACCCACCTCTCACCCTCCCAAAGTGTTGGACCTACTCTTGATTCATTGCTTTCTCCTTCTTAACACAGACCTTTGACCTTATGGGGACTTCTTCATGGCCAGTTAACAGATGATTTTACAGATAGTTTGCATGATATGCCAGCAATATCCAGAAGTGGATGGCTACAGCATTACAGCCCCTCTTAGGTTTGGCCCTAAAGGACGGTGGTGAACAAAAAGCTTTCCATGGGATAGAACTTCAACCAGTGCATCTGGTTGTTCACTTTGCCAAAAAGGAGAGATGTCCAGAGGCGTATGTCTGCAATGATTTATGGGCTATAGCTAACAAGGTGGCTCATGGTCAAGGGCTGATAACGAACACAGTTGGAAAACTAGTGACAAGGAGATCTAAAAAAGAGATACACGGAATGATGGCCCCGCAAAGACATCCTAACCCCTGGAACCTGGAAGTGTTACCTTACATGGCAAAAGAAGCTACAGATGAGATTCAGGTTAAGGAATTTAATATCACGAGATTATTGTGGATTATCTGGGTGGGCTCAACCTAATCTTATTATTTCTTAAAAGTGTAGAACCTCTCCAGGGTCAGATCAGGGTCTGAGTCAGAGTTAGAAGTGACTATAGAGGAATGGTCAGAGAGACTGCATGTAGCTGGTCTCTGAAGATGTAGCTAGTCTCTAAAGATCCAGAAAGGTTGCCATAAAACAAAGAAATGAGCAACCTCTAGAAGCTTAAAAAAAAAAAAAAGGAAAAAAAAAGGCAAGGTAATGGATTCTCCCCAGGGCCTCCAGAAAGAATTGCAGACACACCAGCACTTTTATTTTAACCCAGGGAGACCTATTTCAGACTTCTGACCAATCTGTAAGACAATCAATACAACCATCATAGTATTCTACAAAGAACAGTTTTTGAGCAAGGAACTTATTTCACAGCAAATGAAATATGACAATGGAACCATACTCATGGAATTCACTGCTCTTAATACGTTCCTCATTACTGTAAAGCAGCTGGCTGGATAGAAAACGGAATAGCCTTTTGAACACTCAGTTATAGTGCCAGGTAGGTGACAACACTTTGAGAGATTGGGGCAGTGTCTTCCAGGATCCAGTCTGTGATCCAAATCAGTGTTCAACATATGGTGCCATTTTTTCCAGAGTCAGAATTCCCAGATATGGAAAATGGGAGAGACTTATCTCACTGTGATACCTATGACCCACTAGCAAAATTGTTCCTTCTCAATCCTTTGAAAAGACCCTGATACTTTAGAAGTCTTTGTTTCCAAGGAAGAAATGCTTCCACAGGGGATATAACATTAATTTCACTGAGCTCAAAGTTCAGACTGTTACCCAGTCACTTTGAGACCTCAGGCCGGTGGAATAACAGGGCAAATATCAAAGGGCTACTAGTTAAAGAAATTGATTCTCACTCTCAAGGGAAAATTAAGTTGCTACTAAAAAACAAGGGTGTGCTTTTAGTACTCAATGTTCTGTGATTAAAGTCAATACTTGTGTATATATGTGTGCAAAGAAAGGGTGCAATATAATGTTGAAAACTCAGAAAAATAACCGTTTGATAAGTCTATTATCAAATAACCCATTTGACTGTCTTCTCCACTAAGTAGAATATTTAGAGGCTGCTTTTTTAAAAAAAAAGCAATAGGTGATCAAAAGAAGTTAAATATGCTAATAAATACACAGTTTAAGCCTCTTTTTATGTACAGTAATTATCCGCCAATGAAGTCCAATGCAAACAATAAGGCTTCACAATTCAGAAAAACAATCCAGTGAAATTACTCATGAATCTGTACTGCATGCATCTAAGGCTGAACAACACCTTCCTTCATACCTCTCAGGAGCAGGAACGAGATGTCTGCCATTGGTTAGGATTCTGTTAAAAATGTGTCTAATGGTCATTTGTAGTATCTTAAAATCTTTCCTCTTGACTCCTGTGGTTCTACCAAATGTCCTAATCAGTTTCCAGTTTTCTAATCAATTCTCTAAAACATATGTGGTAAAAAGCTTCCAAAATGCCTTCCAGTGCCCGCTGCCTCCTCACATTAATACCCTTGTGTAATCTCCCCACTCCTTCTGTGTGGGTTAAACCTAGTGATTTGCTTCTAATGATCAGAAATGGAAGGGCAATGGAATATCTCTTTTGAGAGTTGGTTATGCAAAACTGACTTTCATCTTGTTCACACACACTTTATCCCTGCCTCTTCTTCTTCTTTTTTTTTTTTTTTTTTTTTTTTTTTAGACGGGGTTTCGCTCTTGTTACCCAGGCTGGAGTGCAATGGTGCAATCTCGGCTCACCGCAACCTCCGCCTCCTGGGTTCAGGCAATTCTCCTGCCTCAGCCTCCTGAGTAGCTGGGATTACAGGCATGCGCCACCATGCCCAGCTAATTTTTGTATTTTTAGTAGAGACGGGGTTTCACCATGTTGACCAGGATGGTCTCGATCTCTTGACGTCGTGATCCACCCGCCTCGGCCTCCCAAAGTGCTGGGATTACAGGCGTGAGCCACCGTGCCCGGCCTCCCTGCCTCTTCTTACTTCTTTCCTCTGATGAAGTAAGCTGCTATGTTGTAAGATACCTTACAGAGAGGCCCAGTTATCAGGGAACTGAGGGAAACCTCCAGCTACAGCCCATGAGGAACTGAGGCCCTCAGTTTAATAGTTCTTAACTGGATCATGCTAACAATTAGAAGAATAAGTCTAGAAGTAGATTTTTCCCCATTTGAGCCTGGAGATACCCACAGTCCTTGCCAAACCCTTAATTTCAATCCTGGAGGACACCCTGAACTAGATGACCCAGACAAACAGTGCTGAGATTCCTGAGTCACAGAATCAGTGAGATAAAAGGAAAAAAAAAAAAAGTAACTCAGCAGTTCTCTGGAACAAGTGCTCTACTTGGCATGTCTCATTCTGGGACACAGGCTGAAGAAACAGCATCTACCTGGGAAATATTCTCTGACCACCAAAATGTAAGAGATGAAGCCCAAACACACAAGTGCATTTCAAGCTTCTACTTATATCGTGTCTCCCAAGATTCCATTGGTCAAAGCAAGCCATATGGCCAAGCCGAAAGTCAAGAGGTGGGAATGTACACTATGTCTACCATAAGGCGATGGCAGCGGTACAGATATATATTAGTATGACAGGACCACAAAGCATTGAGACCAAGCTTCCATCTCCCACACATCCAATAATTTTTCTTCTCAAGTTATCTATAATGTTTTTCTGTTTGTCTGCAACCAAGAATCCTTACTCATACAGTGATGAAAGTAAAAGGAAGCAGTAAAATGAGGAAAAGTGGAAAGAGTACACAGGTGCGATGATCACTTAAACTATGGCATATTCAAGAATGAAATGCTGTATGGTCAATAATGTGGATTTTAAAGTAAATGATTTTAATGTCTCTCTTCCTACAGACAATCATTTCACACCCCCAGGAAAAGCTCCAGATTTGGCAGGTTTAAGGATGGTAGCCACTTGGCTGGTGGGACGAGTATGTCACTGTGCTAGCAAAGAGATGAAAGTCAAATACACATGTAAAGAGGCATACGTGATATTTTGTATTGAACTGGCACTTTTCTATGGGAAATTAAGACTTCCTGGTCTGGGGATCTCGTACCCCATCTAAAAAGAAAGAAATTATTCAAGTAACAAAGAGACAGCCATGCTGAAAGATGAAAGGTTGACATGCAGCAAAGAAAAAGGGGTGAAAAATCTAGATCTATATTGGATGTATCCAAACTAAGCTTAGAGCATTGACGTCTCAGATGTTTAAATATACGAACACAGTGGCCACCAAGCTAACTTTCTCTGAGATGAACTAGTTTGGAAAAGGATTAATTTGTTAATCTAGTTTGTGCTATTTTACTTCTATTTCAAAATAACTGGAAACCAATCAGTTACTTGTGGTTCTGTAGTGCAGATACATTGAAGTCAAGATGTACATCTTTTCTGTTTAGTTATCCTGAGATCTTAATACTCTTGCGTGCCCTTAGTGGGAATCAAAGACTTCCTTCTTGAACTAAGCTTTCCTTTATTAAGTAGATGAAAGCATTGTCCAATGGACATACCAAGTGCTGTCCATTAAAGATTCTGCTGGAGCTTCCCATAATATCTTCACCCAGCTACCTGTGAGAGTGTTTAAACTCATCATTGATTTATTTAATTGATTTAATTTTTTAATTTTTATTTTATTTTTGAGGCAGTGTCTTGCTCTATCACCCAGGCTGTAGTGCTGTGGTACCGTCTTGGCTCACTGCAAGTTCCACACCCCCGGTTCAAGTGTTTCTACCTCCTCAGCCTCCTGAGTAGCTGGAATAACAAGCATGAGCCACCATGCCTGGCTAATTTTTGTTTTTTTTTTTTTTTTTTTTTTTTTGGTAGAGTCAGGGTTTCTTGACCAGGCTGGTCTCAAATTCCTGACCTCAGGGTGATTCACCTACCTCAGCCTCCCAAAGAACCGGGATTACAGGCATGAGTCACCACACCTGGCAATTTATTTATTTTTTTGAGACAGGGTCTCACTCTCATGCAGGCTGGAGTGCAGTGGTGCAACCACAGCTCACTGCAGCTTTGTGCTCCTGACCTCAAGTGATCCTCCCACCTCAACCTCCCCAGTAGTTGCAACAATACAGGCATGGCCACCATGCCTGGCTAATTTTTTAAAATAGAGACAGAGTTTCCCTATGTTGCCCAGGCTTTTACTGATTTTATTAACAAACACAATTCTTGTTGATTGTTGATACTATTTTTTTAAAGTTCTGCTCAATATTCAAGTCTACTGAAGAAATCTGAGAAAGTAGAATTTGGATTTTAGTGATGAATAGGGAAAGGAGAAAATCACGTGAGTCAGAGTTGTAGCGCAAAACCCAATTGTAATGAGTTGAACTCTGACTCCCAGAAAAGATCTATTCAAGTCCGTCAAATGTGACTATCTGGAAATAGTGTCTTTGCAAGTGTAATTAAGATGCAAGTTGAGGTTATGCTGTATTACGGCGAGTACTACGTCCACTCACTGATATATTTATAAGGAGAAAAAGACATAGAGAGACACACAGAAAAGGTCAAGTGATGGTGGAAGCAGAGACTGGAGTGACAACCTAATGAAAGCCAAGGGTTCTTAGCAACCACTAGAAACTACCAGAGGGACATGGGACAGATTCTCTTTCAGAGGCTCTAGAAGGCACTAACCCTGTCAACACCTTGATTTTGGATTTCTAGCCTCCAGAATGTAAAAAAAAAAAAACAAAAAAACAAAAAAAAACCACATCTGTTACTTCATACCACCAAGCTAGTGGTAATTTATGATGGCAGCCCAAGAAATCTAATATGCAACCTGTGGCTTCTTTTATGTTTTGTTTGTTTCCGTTCTTGATCCATGTTACAAAGTGCTTAACAAATAACAAAGAACTAATTTTTTAAATGATTAAATTAAAACAGACGGCCATGTGTAGAGGGCCACACACTTTACACATGTCCTGTGTCACAATGGGCTTGAAGTCTATCAGAGCCAGAGCACATACCAAGGAGCCAGGTCCCACCATCTTACATTGTCACCTTTTCAGATGTGCGATTCAACATTCATAATGCTTGGTTAATGCTGTCTTGATGAATAGCATTTGGGACACTTGGAAAAAAATCAAAAGAAAACAGGCCGCCACCTCCTCATCAACTTTGAGCAGCTGTTGCAAAGCCAGCAAGACTGGACCATGTAAGCATGTCTTACCAGTTCATTAGGACATACGAGCACACATTATTATAACTGAGAATCTTAAGCTAGACTCTCCATGCAATAGGTTATTATCACCAGGCTGTTCGTAACATAGCTACTCACAGACGTTGTTAACTATATCCACTATCCTTGGATAAAGCTGAACTAGGATGACCCCTTTTTCAAATTATAAAAATCACATCTTTGTATGCCATTATTCTTAAAATGTGATGAATTCCTGAGTTTATCAAAATCCTGGTCTCAAAAATGTTAGCATTTCTCCTAGCAAAAACTATGGCTCTATACGGACTTTCCCAATGTTAGGGACAAAAATAGAAAATCTTTGGAAAACATAAATGCATGCTATTGTTAGTGTTCTTGCTATTGTTGGCTTCTTAAATCATCTGGGTACAAATTTAACCATTCTCTTATATATGAGAAAAGGCTATTTTTTTAAAGATATCAGACTTTCTAAAACATATGTGCATACGTGTGTGTGTATATGTATATTATATATATATGTATATATACAGTAGATATCTGTATATGTAGACACACATGCACACATGTGCACATATATGTAAAGGGCATACAGAAAAAGAGAAAAGAAAATAGATGTGAAGTACATAAAAGTTAGATGTATTTTGATATTAACGCACCTTGAAATAAATTAAAACTTCCAGCTTCAAGAAAATTTAAACAGTTGTAATTTAAACACATACTTCATTTTAATATAAATGATGCTAAATAAATTGCTTTGAGATATCACATCTATGTAGAATCATTCTCTTAATGAATGTAATAGGCTTTCTTGTCAGTAACTTTGATAACCAAAATCAAAACAACAAAAGAACAGAGCATTAACTTCTGCAATAGCAGATAAAAGAAAAGTGTTATAAAAGGATTATTTAACCATATTTAAAATATTGTCAAATGTGACAATACTTAAGGCTGGAGGCTAGAGGACAGCAGGACAGAGCTTTTGTTAAAAACACTGCACAGTGAAGATGTAGTCTAGGGCAATAGCTTGGATATGAGGAAGTTTAGCTTATAGTTGGCTCTCCAAAAAAATATTTTTATAAATTTCAAAATTCTATTGTATGATAAAAAGTATCTAAGGTTCTACACTTCAGTAGTTTTTAAGAGAGCTTCTAGCTAGCGTATATACAGAAATTTGCTGAATTCTGGAAAGTACATCTTCTACAAAGTAAAACAATATAGAGACTAGCCTCCAAAGAAAAAGGGCGATTTTGCCCACACTTACTTTGGGTTTGTCTGCCAAATTCTCCCTCTTGAAACATACAGTTACAGCAATGGGTCCCCAGAAGCCGTGTCCTTAAAATGTGACATTGCCTGCCTGGTCCAATTTGATTGGACTGGGTTGGGCCTTTCATTCCACTAGGGCAATGAGTTTGTTTCCAGGACACTGGAATCAAGCGTGCTATATCATAAACATAGTTTGGTTGGCTTGTTGAAGAGAGGAAATATAGGAAACTTGAGTAGCTGTTTTCTATTATGTCTACAGCAAGCTTGTCTAGCCCATGACCCACAGGCTGCATGCAGCCCAGGAAAGCTTTGAATGTGGCCCAACACAAATTCATAAACCTCCTTCAACCATTATGAGATTTTCTTTTAAAGTTCATCAGCTATCTTTAGTGTTCGTGTATTTTAAGTGTGGACCAAGACAATTCTCCATCTTCCAATGTGGCCCAGGGAAGCCAAAAGACTGAACATTCCTGGTCTATGGGATAGTTATGAGTCTACAGTAAAAGAGAAAAAAAAAGAAAAATGAAAAGAAGAGAAAGCAATAGATGCAAGAAGAGAGGGAAGATAAAAATATTTTAGCTAGTATTTCAGTTTCTGGTTCTAGTTGGTTCCTGAGAACCACATGCAACCTATATTCCAAGAGCTGATCTTTATAATCATTTTCACCATTTATTTAAGATATTTTGGGTAAGCTTTTAATATTTTTCAGTTAGAGAGTTCCAATAATATATAAATTGGTAGAAAGATGAGTTAACTGGTAAAACTGAACGAGTTAAGACAGAATGATGTGGTTAAGGTTTCACAAATTCCAGGACGGATATTCACAACTTTTGTCATACCTAATAATACAAGACAAACCAGACGTATGTACACATACACACAAATTTGGACACAGTGCCTCATGCCTGTAATCTCAGAACTTTAGGAGCTCGAAGTAGATGTAACACCTAAGGTCAGGAGTTCGAGAACAGGCTGGCCCACATGGTGGAAATTCATCTCTACTAAAAATACAAAAATTATCAGGGTGTGGTGGCTGATGCCTGTAGTCCCAGCTACTTTGGAGGCTGAGGCAGTGAGCTGAGATCACACCACTGCACTCCATCCTGGTGACAGATGAGACTCTGTATCAAAAAATTGAGGGAAAAAAAGATCTATGAACAGAAGACAATTTAAAAATAAATAATAACAACAATAATAACAAAGAATCTTAAAAGCAAAGATAAAAGATAATTTACTTTCAAAGAAGCACAATAAGACTGACATCTGGTTTCTCAACAGAAACAATACAAGCCAGAAGGTAATAGAGTGTCATCTTTAAATTTCTGAAAGAAAAGAATTGCCAACCTAGAATTCAAAACCTAGTGACAATATCCTTCAAAAGTGAAGGTAAAAATAAAGACATTCTGGAGGCGGCACCAAGACGGCAGGAGAGGAGGCAACACTGGAATGCAGCTCCCAGCAAATGAGACGCAGAGAACTAGAGGACTTCAGGATTCCAAGTGAGGTGCTGGGTTCATTTCAGGGGGACTGGGAGGACTCTGAAAATAGCCCAGGGAAGAAGCCAAAGCAAGGTGAGAGCCGCCCAGGGAGAATGAATGAAGACAGGGTGAGGTGCATCCCCACCTGGAAGGTGCAGCCGGCTTGGAGGGTGGAGGACTTCACCCACTTCATGTTAAATTCAGATCCTGTGCTTACCTCATCCCTCCTGCAACCCATGGTCCACGAGAGCCTCGCCAGACCAAGGGGCACCATGGGTTGTGCATGCAAATCTGAGCAATGGCTCCCACCTGGTGCCATAAATTGTTGGCTGGACCTGGGCGGAAGTTTGGGCTAACACCAGCAGGACGGAACTACCTGTCCCAGGGAGAGAAGCAGAGTTGAAAGCACAGAAACAGGCCATAAGGCCAGGCAGGCCCCACCCCCAACAAAACTCAAACTGAAGCCCACGTACCAGAGAGCTTAGCGGCAAATACACCAGTTTGACTCCAATATGGAAAATCAAGCTCAGGAAAGGAGACATGCCATTGGGAAGGTGGGGCTAATTTCACCTGCAAAAAAACTCCAGGGGAAGACAACTCACCCAGAAACTTGACTGAATCTGAGGCAGCCCTGCAGTGCCTCTATAGGCCAAAAAAGATACAGCTCCAACCTCAACAGAAAGGATGTCCATTCAGAGATTCCTCCCAAAATCACCAACTTCAAAGATCAAAGGGAGATAAATGCATGAAGATGGGAAAAAAAACAGTGCAAAAAGGATGAAACTTTCAAAGACCAGAACCTCTCTTCCCCTCCCAGGGATCACAACTCCTCACCCATCAAGGGAACAAAACAAGACAGAAAAAGAATTTGATGAATTGACAGAAGCAGGCTTCAGAAGGTGGGTAATAACAGACTTCTTTAAGTTAAAAGACCATGTTCTAACGCAAGGCAAAGAAACTAATAATGCTGAAAAAAGGTTAGATGAAATGCTAACTAGAATAAGCAGCTTAGATAACTTAAATGACTTGATGGAGCTGAAAAACACAGCATGAGAACTTTGGGAAGCATGCACAAGTTTCAACAGCCGAATCAATGAAGCAGGAGAAAGGATATCAGAGATAGAAGATCAAATCAATGAAATAAAACAAGAAGGCAAGATTAGAGAAAAAAGAGTGAAAAGAAACGAACAAAGTCTCCAAGAACTATGGGATTATGTGAAAAGACCTAATCTATACTTGATTGGTGTACCTGAATGTGATGGTGAGAATGAATCCAAGTTAGAAAACACTCTTCAGGATATTATCCAAGAGAACTTCCCCAAACTAACAAGGCAGGCCTACATTCAAATCCAGGAAATACAGAGAACACCACAAAGATATTCCTCAAGAAGAGGAACCCCAAGGCACATAATCATCAGATTCACCAAGGTTGAAATGAAAGAAAAAATCCTAAGGGCAGCCAGAAAGAAAGGTCGTCACCCACAAAGGAAAGACCATCAGACTCACAGTGGATCTCTTGGCAGAAACCCTGCAAGCTAGAAGGGAGTGGGGGCCAATATTCAACATCCTTAAAGAAAAGACCTTTCAACCAAGAATTGCATATCTGGCCAAACTAAGCTTCATAAGCGAAGGAAAAATAAAATTCTTTATGAACAAGCAATTGCTCAGAGATTTTGTCACTACAAGACTATTTAAAAGAACTCCCGAAGGAAGTACTAAACATGGAAAGGAACAACCAGTTCCAGCCACTGCAAAAACATACCAAATGGTAAAAAATAACAATGCAATGAAGAAATCACATCAACTAATGGGCAAAACAACCAGCCGGTAACAAAATGGCAGGATCAAATTCAAATATAACAATATTAATGTTGAATGTAAATGGACTAAACGCCCCAATCAAAAGACAGACTGGTTAACTGGATAAAAAGTCAAGACCCATTGGTGTGCTGTATTCAGGAGACCCATCTCATGTGCAAAGACTCACAGACTCAAAATAAAGGGATGGAAGAAGATCTACCAAGCAAATGGAGAGCAAAAGAAAGCAGGGGTAGCAATCCTAGTCTCTGATGAAATGGACTTTAAACCAACAAAGATCAAAAGAGACAAAGAAGGGCATTACATAATGGTAAAAGGATCAATGCTACAAGAAGAGCTAACTATCCTAAATATATATGCACCCAATACAAGAGCACCCAGATACATAAAGCAAGTTCTTAATGACCTACAAAGAGACTTAGACTCCTGCACAATAATAGTGGGAGACTTTAACACTCCACTGTCAATATTAGACAGATCAATGAGACAGAAAGTCAACAAGGATATCCAGGACTTGAACACAGATCTGAATCAAGCAGACCTATAGACATTTACAGAACACTCCACCCAAAAACCACAGAAGACACATTCTTCTCAGCACCACATCGCACTTACTCTAAAACTGACCACATAATTGGAAGTAAATCACTCTTTAGCAAATGCAAAAGAACGGAAAACATAACAGTCTCTCAGACCACAGCACAATCAAATTAGAACTCGGGATTAAGAAAAGCACTCAAAACCGCACAATCACATGGAAATTGAACAACTTGCTCCTGAATGACGAATGGATAAACAACAAAATGAAGGCAGAAATAAAAATGTCCTTCGAAACCAGCAAGAACAAAGACACAATGTACCAGAATCTATGGGACACATTTAAAGCAGTGTCTAGAGGAAAATTTATAGCAATAAATGACCACATGAGAAACAAGGAAAAATCTAAAATTGATGCCCTATCATCAAAATTGAAAGAGCTAGAGGAGCAAGGTCAAAAACTCAAAAGCATGCAGAAGATGGGAAATAACTAAGATCAGAGCAAAACGGAAGGAGATAGAGACACAAAAAAAAAACCCTTCAAAAAATCAATAAATACAGAAGCTGGTTTTTTGAAAAGATCAACAAAATAGACCACTAGATAGACTAATAAAAAAGAAAAGAGAGAAGAATCGAATAGATGCAATAAAAAACAAAAAAGGGGAGATCGCCACTGATTTCTTGGAAATAACAAACTACCATCAGAGATTACTACAGTTCTATGAACATAAACCAGTAAATCTGGAAGAAATGGATAAATTCCTGGACACCTGCACACTCCCAAGACTAAGCCAGGAAGAAGGTGAAACCCTGAATAGACCAATAACAAGGTCTGAAGTTGAGGCAGCAATTAATAGCCTACCAACCAAAAAAGGCCCAGGTTCAGATCGGTTCACAGCCAAATTCTACCAGACATACAAAGAGGAGCTGGTACCATTCCTGCTGAAACTATTTCAAACAATACAAAAAGAGGTAATCCTTCCTAACTCTTTCTATGAGACCAACATCATCCTGATACCAAAACCTGGCAGAGACTCAACAAGAAAAGAAAACTACAGGTCAATATCCATGAACATTGATAAAAAAAACCTTCCATAAAATACTGGCAAACAAAATCCAACAGCACATCAAAAGCTTAACCATCACGTTCAAGTAGGCTTCATCCCAGGGATGCAAGGCTGGTTCAACATATGCAAGTCTATAAATGTAATTCACCACATAAACAGAACCAAAGACAAAAACCACATGATTATCTCAACAGATGCAGAGAAGGCCAAAAAAGTTCAACAGCGCTTTATGCTAAAAATTCTCAATAAACTAGGTATTGATGGAATATATTTCAAAATAATAAAAGGTATTTATGACAAACCCACAACAAATATCATACTAAACGGGCAAAAACTAGAGGCATTCCCTTTAAAAACTGGTACTAGACAAGGATACCCTCTCTCATCACTCCTATTCAATATAGTACTGGAAGTTCTAGGCAAGAAATTAGTTAAGAAAAATAAATAAAGGACGTTCAATTAGGAAAAGAGGAAGTCGAATTGTCCCTATTTGCAGATGACATGATCGTATAGTTAGAAGACCCCATCGTCTCAGCCCAAAACCTCCTTAAGCTGATAAGCAAGTTTGGCAGTCTCAGGATATAAAATCAATGTACAGAAATCACAAGCATTCCTATACATCAACAACAGACAAATAGAGAGCAAATCATGAGTGAACTCCCATTTACAATTGCTACAAAGAGAATAAAATACCTAGGAATACAACTAACAAGGGATGTAAAAGATCTCTTCAAGGAGAACTACAAATCACTGCTCAAGGAAATAAGAGAGGATACAAACTGGTGGAAAAACATTCCATGCTCATGGTTAAGAAGAATCAATATTGTGAAAATGGCCATACTGCCCAAAGTAATTTATAGATTCAACGCTATTCCCATCAAGCTACCATTGACCTTCTTCACAGAACTGGAAAAAACCACATTAAACTTCATATGGAACCAAAAGAGAGTGCGCATAGCCAACACAATCCTAAGTAAAAAGAACAAAACTGGAGGCATCACGCTACCTGACTTCAAACTATACTACAAGGCTACAGCATGGTACTGGTATTAAAACAGAGATATAGACCAATAGAACAGAACAGAGGCCTCAAAAACAACGCCACACATCTACAATCATCTGATCTTTGACAAACCTGACAAAAACAAGCAATGGGGAAAGGATTCCTTGTTTAATAAATGGTGTTAGGAAAACTGGCTAACCATATGCAGGAAGCTGAAACTGGACCCCTTCCTTACACCTCATACAAAAATTAACTTCAGATGGATTAAAGATTTAAACATAAGACCTAACACCATAAAAACCCTAGAAGAAAACCTAGGCAACACCATCCAGGACATAGGCACAGGCAAGGACTTCATGACTAAAACACCAAAAGCATTGCCAACAAAAGCCAAAATAGACAAATAGGATCTAATTAAACTTAAGAGCTTCTGCATGGCAAAAGAAACAATCGTTAGCGTGAACCAGCAACCAACAGAATGGGAAAAAGCTTTTGCAATATACCCATCTGACAAAGGGCTAATATCTAGAATCTACAAAGAACTAAAGCATATTTACAAAAAACAAACAAGCCCATTCAAAAGTGGGTGAAGGATATGAACAGACACTTTACAAAAGAAGACATATATGCAGCCAACAAACATATGAAAAAATGCTCATCATCATTGGTCATTAGAGAAATGCAAATCAAAACCACATTGAGACACCATCTCACTCCAGTTAGAATGGTGATCATTAAAAAATCTGGGGACAACAAATGCTAGAGAGGATGTGGAGAAAAAGGAACATTTTTGGTGAGAGTGTAAATTAGTTCAACCATTGTGAAAGACAGTGCAGCAATTCCTCAAGGATCTAGAAATAGAAATTCCATTTGACCCAGCAATCCCATTACTGAGTATATACCCAAAGGATTATAAATCGCTCTACTATAAAGACACATGCACATGTATGTTTGTTGTGGTACTGTTTATGACAGCAAAGACCTGGAACCAACTCAAATACCCATCAATGATAGAAGACAAAGAAAATGTGGCACATATACACCATGGGATACTATGCAGCCTAAAAAACAGTGAGTTTGTGTCCTTTGTAGGGACATGGATGAATCTGGAAACCATCATTCTCAGCAAACTGATACAAGAACAGAAAACCAAATGCTGCATGTTCTCACTCATAGGCAGGTGATGAACAAGGACACTTAAGCACAGGGAAGAGAACAACACTCACTGGGCTAGGTGGGGGCATGGAGGAGAGGGAAGGGGAAGGACAGTGGGGAGTGGGGAGGATGGGAAGGGATAACACAGGGAGAAATGCCTGATGTAGGCGACAGGGGGTGTAGGGGGATGGAGACAGTAAACCACCATGGCATGTATGTACCTATGCAACAATTCTGCAGGATGCTGAATGTGCACATGTACACCAGAGCCCAAAATACAATTAAAAATAATAATAATAATAAAATCAAGACATTCTAAGAGAGCAAAAACTAAGTGAATTTTTCAACATGATAGCCCTACAGTGGGGGAAGGAGAGAGGAAAGGAGAGAAAGGAGGGAAGGGAAAGGGAGGGAAGGGGAAGGAAGAGAACAGGGGAGGAAAAGGGAAGGGGAGAAAGTGGGGAAATGAGGGGGAGAAAGGGAGAATGGGAAAGGGAGAAAGGGAGAGGAAGGAAGCAGGGACAGGGAGGAAAGAAGAGAGGAAGAAAAACTCTTCTTTATAGTAAAATACCGGCAAATAAACCCGAAGGGCTTTAGGATTCTCATGGTGCTAAGTGTCACCTCACCACCATACATGTTAAGGATAGAGAGCAAACTGTACCTATATTGTGAAAGACTAAGATTGAATTGCCTATAAAACATTCTTGCAAAAAACATTAACCTGAATATAATCAAGCCTGTAGATCTACCTTCTAGTTTACTAGCATTTCACCAGTTACAGCAACAAGTTAAATTAGAAACAAGTCAAATGTGGAAACAAGCGGACAGATTCACAATAAAGGACATTCCTTGATCCTACTGGCCTGGACTCCTCAAAATGTCAAGGTCAACATGTTACGTGAAAGCCAGAAACAGAAAGATAAATACCCCATGTTCTCACTTATATGAGAAAGCTAAAACAGTTGATCTCATAGAAGCAGAGTAGAGAGTAGAACAGCAATTACTAGGGGCTGGAAAAGGGAGGCAGAGATAAAGAGAGGTTGATTAAAGGATTCACAATTACAGCTAGCTCAGCTAGACAGGAAGAATAGGTTCTAGTGCTCCATAGCACTGCACAGTGACTACAGTTCACAATTCTTATATATTCTCAAATATTTTCAAATAGAAAAGAGGACTTTAAATTTTCCCAACACAAAGAAATAATTGTTTGAAGTGATGAATATTCTAACTATCCAGAATTGATCATTACACATTGTATATATCAAAATATCCTTGTGTACCCTATAAATATATACAATTACGTGACAATTAAAAATATGAACTTTAAAATGGTTTGAAAAATGTAAAGGTCGATGTCATTTTTTTAAAAAAAGAAAAGAGTTCTAGAGTAAAGAGATATAATAATCAAAATCAATGGGTAAGCCTTGACAGGATCTTTATTCTGATTTTTTTAAAAAAATCTATAAAGGGCACACCTGGGAAATTGGAGAACTTTAAATATGGACTGAATATTAGAATGTATTATTGTTAATTTTCTTAAGTGTGATAACATTGTGTTTATCTAGAATTCTTTATTTTTAGTATATACATACACATATGCATATTATATACATATTACACATATTAAGTAATGTGTCAATTATATACCTATTAATATATACATGCATATATACATATTAAGTAACAAACACATAAGTAATATACACATGAATATATACATATATACCTATTATACACATTGAGAAATGTGTCAATCATATTCATATTAAGCAGTGTGTCACACTATCTAAATTGTACTTTCAAGTGTTGCAGCAAAGATGAGAGAGAGAGTTGAAATCTGAATGGAGCATAGGTGGGTGTTGAACAACGACAACACGTGGACTCAGGTAGAGGAGCATCACACACTGGGGACATTTGGGGCAGTAGGAGAGAGACAGCAGGGGGTGGGAGGGAGGGGAGGGTGGGGAGGGATAACATGGGGAGAAATGCCAGATATAGTATGCACCTAAAGTAAAATAAATAAATTTTTTTTAAAAATCTGAGTGGAGAATATATGGCAATCTGTGTTGCTATTCTTCCTCTTTTCCATATGTTTGCAACTTTCTCTAATTAAAAAATAGAGAAAGGAAATAATTTCATTTAAATCTCTACTGAAAGCAATTTAACGAATAGTATAAGGATTGATGAGACAGTTCTTTTTCTGTTATAAGTGACAGAGGCCATTGCAAAACGACTCATGGTTAGGGGGGAGCAAATTTTCTTCTGAGAATAGATATTCTATACTAATTATTTAAAAATAAGGGACCAATTCTAAATAGTCCTAGCCAAAGTATCTCACATCAGCTTAGGTCAGATGTCGGAACAAATCATTGTGTGCAGCATAAATGAACACAACAGTGGGCCAGTCCAGAAATACACACCTACCCTTGGAATCACAAGTGGTGTCAACTGTACTGACTGACTGAAGTCTTTTGGTCCTTATCCAAAGGTTACTTTAAAAAAAAAAAAAAAATCTGACCATTGTCATCAAAAAGGGTGGAGTAAGGTGGAAAATGGTCAGAAAAAAACAGCAGATGAGCAAGAGGTAACTAATAATCTGTCACTCTTAAGGGCGGGTGGTGGATGGCAATTATAACTAATTTCGGATTCTTCCCTCTTCAATGGGGGCACGGGCAGTCAGAGACCTGGGCTATACATAAGGCATGAGGAGCAGAGAATAACATGTCCAGTGAGGAAGGCCCAGAGAGAGGAGACCTGTGGCAGGAATTTATTTTATTGTGATGAGTACATTAAACAGAAAGCTTTCAACTATGAGACACAGAATTTCAGAGTAGACTGTCCTACAAAGGAGGCTCCTGCTCCAGAGGAATTCTGGAAGCATTTGCAGAGGTAATGTGTTCTCTATTGGCCATAACAAGTGCCCCTCATCACCTGGTTTTCGAGGATCCACTCTACGGACTCTCTCTCTAGGCCCAATTGCCCTTCCAAGTGGCCTGCTCGGGCAAAGTCTTTGTATATTAATTACAGACCAGCTTTCTATGGAACAGCCTCCACTGGGTCCAGACAGAACACTTCTGCATCATTGGCACCCGAAAATCTACTCATTGCCATGAAGCCATCTTTTTGCTTGGCTGTGAGGGTAACCTGCCAGCATGACAAGGGTCAAATACCAGTCCCTTGTGCTCTTTCAACCTTAAAGGTACCATAACGAGATCTCTGTACTCCTCCAAATACCCTCTCACTTGGAGCAAAGTGAGGAGAAATTCCCACCCACAATGAGAAAATAAAATGCCACTGTTCTCCAACAGCCACTTCCAGGAGGTACTCTCTCCCCTCATTTTAACCTTCATATTTTCACAGAGAGGGATGATGAGTGAGAGTTTATAAAACTGGATTTTTTGATAGCTTCTTTGCAAATCAAGCATTGGTGACCTGGTATCCACCACCATCCCTTAGAGTGATAGATTATTAATCACCTATTGCTTTTGTTCTTCGGTCTTCAGTCAATACTAAGATGGAAAGAATTCCATATTAACATCCCATTACATCTGACTGGCTTAGGCCAGTAAGGATTTATTCCCAGGCACTGATAATCTAACCAACCAAACAGAAATGGAATTATAACTTTAAAGGATAAAAACTATCGGATAGGCAACCAAATGCACACCACACAGCAGAATTCACGTTTTTAGAATCAATCTAGAAATTCATATTTCTAGAATGAGATCTATTTGCCTTCAAATGGTTGGAGATAAGTGGAAGGTTTAGGAGTAGGTATTGTCTTGGGAATAGAAATATTCGAAGTGTGTCTGTGTCTTTTTAAAAAAACAGGCCACTAGATTCTAAGCTTTTAAACTTCCCTCCATGTTTTCTGACCACCATATTTTCAGTGACTGGAATGAAGCCCAAGGTCTATAAATACTTATTGATTATCTGACTACAGACCAGTTACTTCATTATTAAAAAGTTTGTTTGTAAAGGATTCATTAATGCCAGTACCCTTGCATATGTGATTGTGTAGTACAAACATGGGCAATGCATTCTATATATTGCAACTCTTGTTCTTGGAATGTTTCTGCTGCGCTGTGCATTTGTCAAGAGTTAAAATTTAAGAGTTTCTGCGTAAATGCCATTTAAATCCACAATCCAATTAATGCATTAAAAGCTGATAGAGTTTTGCTAAAAATCACCATTTGTCATGTAGTCTTTGCCCTGGTATTATCCCCACAGATATATAAGGCTAAAAAAGGCCACCTATTACTGTAGAGATGTATCTAAAAAATCTCTCAGGCTGCCTGTAATAATCTCCATTATGTATAATGACCATTTTGATAATAGTCTTTAGAAGAGGTAATGGCCCTGCTGAACAGTTATTACCTGTCTGTTCATGCTGGAAGCAAGATGCAGAAGCCAGAGGGGACAGTCAAATGGTCCTTGTGGTATATTCTGAGGAAGTAAGAAATATTTAACAGAATACAAGAAACAGACAAGCGAGTGCCTTTTGCGGCAGGACTGGCCGCCTCTCTGCCACAAGTCTTCTGAATTTCATAATTTAAAGCAAATGCTCCCAATAATGGACCGGCTCTCAGCCTTCAGACCAATTTTGTCCAAAGCATCACCACCTGGTCTATTAAGAAGAGGAGGAAAAGACAACTGAAAGTTATCATATTCCTTCCCATATTGTTGGTAGTGGGATAAACTGATGTCAACAGCTACTCCAGTGGGGGGATGGGGATAGTTGATTGTTTCTAATCAGCCCTCAAAAGGGAGGCCTACCTGTGGCTTAGGTCAAACTGTGGACATGTCCAGTTTACCCAGATTCAGCTGCAGCTATAATGAGAAAACATACATTGCCTCTGCAAAGGGTGCTTTCAGAGATTCAATTGTTGTCTATGGGGCAAACTTTATGCCCCATCTCTGGGAGCAGAACAGATTTTGTAAAACTTAAAGAAGGCTCCTCTTTATTCTGACTTATGTCAGATAGATAAATGAACTAATAGGCTAAGGTATAACAAAGGTTTTTAATGGAGTAAAAGGTCTAAAGGAGAGATTTTTTTCCAAAAGGGTTGAGAATGAGGTCACAAATTGTTCACAGGCATTATTGAGGGGAGGCTGGAAGTAAGATGCCAGGGACAAGGGAGATAAGAAAATTCTGAGTAAATCCTATGCAAACAGGTGTTTCTTGTTTGTTTTTGTAGTAATTTTCTTATTGCCTTGAATCTGTCCATATATATTGTGAATCTCTAAAAAAGAAATAATATAATACATAATAATACCATACTTTCATCAAGAACATTTATCTAAAGGCAGCTTTTTTTATTTTTGGGAATATGAGAGATAATTCTGTCATTGCTTTCCATCTGCATTGCATGATATGCTAGCCGCTGACCACATGTGACTACTTAAATTTAAATTAACTAAAATAAAAATTAAAACTTAGCTCCTCAGTCACACAGGCCTATTTCAAAGGCTCAATTAGCCACAATGGCTAGTGGCTACCACATTGGACAGTATAGATACAGGACATTTTTATCACTTCAGGAAGTGTTATTGGACAGCACTGCTCTAAATAATATGCCATTTTATATTGAACTTGAAATGCAGCTTTCTAAATCTCAAAAAATAATTGTTCTAAAACATATTTACTCTCAAAATAAATTCTCACTCCACAGAAAGCAGAAAGAGAAACCTAGCAGAATATCCAATATCCATATTTATTCTAAATTCACGCAAATTACACCACCTATGGGATTAAAATCTAAGCAATTTCAGAAAATTAAATAAAGTCAGGAGGATCCGAAATCATAGACACTTCTAAGTAAAGCGTCAGAGAAGGCCTTAAGGGTGAGAAGAAAGCTAACTCAGTGGAAAAGTATTTCTGGCACAGACATTAAAAGAATCACGTAGGTCTGTTCAAACCAATCAGTGATCTATAACTGAAGCATTCTTTGTAAAATTCCAAGTTGTGAATAGTGCTCTCTTCTAGGAGCTATAGCTTAGGAAATATTTGTATTGATCTTTGCTGGGTCCAAGGAGGGAAAATTGATTTGAACTACATGATGCTTAGCATAGCTGTTGGCACACAGTAATTATTCAAGACTTGTAAGTGGAAGGACAGGAAAAATTCAGTGCAACAAATATTTTTATGCATCTCTTGTGCTAAACACTATGCTAAGGACGATACAAAAATGTGTTAGATTTAGCCCTTGTCCTCAAAGAGCTTATAGTTGTTCAGAAGCAGAACGCAGTATGTACAGAGGCATAAATAATACACGTAGAAATTCAAATGAGGTCGATCACTTCCAGACAGGAAGATGAGAAAGCGTTTCATGGAGAACGTGACATTTGAAGTAGATCTTAAATGATTAGAGTTTTGATTGGTTGGGATGGAAGAACAAAGGTGTGTATGTTGTGGAAAAACTGAAAAACAATCTTTGTAGTGAAACTGAAGCTTCACCTTCTCCATGAAGCCTGTGCTATCTCAATCTTCACAGATCTAATGGAGATAAAAAATTATATTGGTCATCTATATGATCTAGAATTGGAAGTATCTATGACTCCTAAAATAACACTTGAAATTAAACACTCAAAATCTATACTACTGTATTGAGAAATAGGCATGGAATCTGCTTAAAAGGGTTGGCTACAAACCGTTGACCATAGGAGTTGGAATTTTCGTTCACAGAAATCCTTTCATTTTCCGGACTGACACTTTCTTAAACAAAAATAACCCAGAGTTTGCATAATACCAAAGTCTCCTATTCTCTGGAATAAAGACTTGGATTTAGATCAAATCAAGATTTTCATAAGTAATGAGAGATCAATTATTTTTCAGGAGGAAATGAGAAATGAACCTGAAAATCAGTACCTGAGATAAAATATGAGTTCAGGAAGAAAAGACCAGGAATGGAGGCAATTAAGCCAGTTCAAGTTTATCCTGGAACTGGGCAAGGTCAAGTTTTAAAAATTAACAGAGGCAGAAGAAAGGAAAATCAATATTAATGAGCAACTTTTATGTACTAAGCAATATCTTTGTCTGTGTTCCCTAGACAAAGGAGACTGAAACAAGAATTAAGTCTCCATGCTTTTGAGAGGTGATTCTAAGGTTCGGAAAGTGGAGGAATCGTGAAAGAGATATAAAGAGATAAAAAGAGATGCAAGGTATTGCATTTTCATGCTGGTCACAGGTCATGATGATCCATGAAGCAACGTAGCCTGCTTTCCTGGTAAATTCAGCTCAGCCCTACAGGATTTCTCCAGACAGGATATATGGAGAAACTTGGCCAAGAAACAGTCTATGGGAGGAAGGGATGGAAGAGAGAAATTTATCTTCCACATTTCTGCCATGTCCTGTTGCCCACTGGTCAAACCGTGTGCCATCAGAAGATCGCTGCCCCACATTTCTGGATAACATCACTCCATATGCCACATACCCTGCTGCGGGATCCAAGTCAAGAAGTGGCAAAAGAAGTTAGAACCATGGGGCACAGGGCTCTTCCATCCAGCTGCTGTGTAACAACCAAGGAGGGCCCAACTTTAAGTGAGCAACTGGTCAGCCCCAGTCAAACTGTATGGGCCCAAGCAGAGTAGGTGGCCACGGTGGCTGAGGCTGAGCCTGCTGCTGAACGTCTGAGAGACCTAGGTAACTGAGGGAGGCCCACAGGTGTATCTGATGTTAGCCACCATGTTAGGTGACTTATGTAATCCTATTGGGTCAGTATTATGATTGCTGTTTTACTCACAGTGCATTTGAGTTCTAAATGAATGAACAGATCATGGCCTATAGTCACAGTAATAATGTAGCAAAAATTATACTTAGTTTATGGTCTGACAATCTGAACTGTGAAATTCCACCTTTTCTATTTCATTTATGTTTCATCTTAGATACAGAACTTGGTGTTGTGCTTACATGTGATCACGATTCCTCATTCATGCATTATGTTATTTCACCTATTTATAATACATATGCCAAAAATACTAATTTTCAGAGAGTATAAACTACTTGCCCAATGTCTCACAGCTTATAAGTGGGAGAACCAAACTTTAAACTTATGTCAATCAGAGTCCAAAGTCACTCTGCTTTATCATTGCTCACAGCCAGCAATGCCTATCCTCCACCTACTCCTGGCTCAGAGATCAAGCTCTGCACAGCATACATAATCTGCTCCTTCCCCATCAGGATTCTCCCCTTTTGGAGATATCCTCGCAAAATATTCTATACTCATTTTGTAAAGGATGCAACTGAGACACAGTAAGTTTAAGGATTTCCAAAAACACAGGCAGCAAGTCGGTGGTAGTATTAGACCTTCTCTTAGGTTACATACTGATTTGCTAGTTCTGAGGCTGGAATTACAAAGATAATTTAAAGTCAAATAACACACATAGGAAAGCAAATTTGCATTCCCGTCCAGGGTTAAGTTCTAGAGGAAGCATGAATACAACATATTTCAATTAAGCTCAACATAAACAAGTTTATAAAACAAAAACTACTTTGTTAAACTTCTGAAGCTCATGTATACTTGCATCATTTCTGGAAATAAAAATATGGTTGAAATATTTAAAACGAAACTAAATAAAAACAAATTTTACCTATCAAATGCTCACGAACCATTTTATATGTTTGCTTTTATTTTTTAATTTGAAGGTGGAAATTTTAATTTGAAGAGGAATAAAAAATTCCTCATTAGCTCTTTAGTTTTAAGAAATACACTTCTTAGATGCATTTTATTCCCTTGGTTCAAGATTTCTATTTCTGATAAAATGCAAATAGCCTAAGAAAGCTAAGATTTTGTTTGTTGTCCAGTTTTCACAATTTAAGCTGCTATGAGGGTAAGATTCCGTTGTTGAGAACAGGTTTAGGAAAAGAAGTTGAGGCAGAAAAAAAAAAAAGAGGTTCCTTAATGCATGGCTGGGTCTTCAATAACAAATATCACCGGCTTCACACTTTTTCCTAGAGTCAGCATGACATGTCACCATCAGAATAAAACAGATCTCGGCAAGATCTTATAATAATGAGGGACCATTTACAGGATATGCTCCTTCTTAGCACCAAATCACATTTGCAATTGACAGGTGAGATATACCTGTCCACCTGTCTTCTCCTAAGCAATCTAAGCTACAATGTCATTTTCCTACATCAAAAAATCTCAGTCTTTCTACAATTTCTCAAAGACTTTATGGACCGAGCCTTCAACAACTATATTTCTACCATCATAGCCATCCCTGGTTCTGTAACATTCTGCACAGCCCCATGCACATGCTAGAAATTTAGATGTGCACTCTGCAACATATTTCTAAGGAGACACATCTCCTGATCTGAGAGGCATGTCTGCCACCACTCTCTGACTTACACTGTTTTAACTCTCTTTCCAAGCGCTCTTGCCTTTTTAATTTGAAGAGAATAGTGTGAATGGAAAACAATAAGAAAAAATCTCCCCCAAAGCTCAGAAGTCATAAAATCTGGCATCCTTTCTGAATCATATTATTAAAACAAACTTTCCTCTCTGTTGCCTTCCCTGTATTTTATATTTAAACAATTTTCTGACCCTGCCTCCTTTGTGAAGGCCCCACTAATAGAACTGAACAGTAAAGCACAGAGGAGGTACAGGAATTTTAGTTACCAAAGAAAGGGCATTGACCAAGGATGGAATAGCTTATATCCCAAAATTTAGTTGGGCACACTTTCTTACCCACTACATCATGGACCTTCAGGTAATTTCTTACTAAATTTTTATATCCATTTCAGGTGAATGCTCATTTAATGGGAATTTGGGGTTTGAGTTGATATGCTTGCAAACTCAACCAGTTTCAGATTATGTACATTACTTCTGAGGTAGGTGATTTTGAATATGTCACTGTTTTTAAGAATTGAGAGCAGGCCAGGCGCGGTGGCTCACGCTTGTAATCCCAGCACTTTGGGAGGCCAAGGCAGGCACATCATGAGGTCAGGTGTTCAAGACTAGCCTGGCCAATATGGTGAAAGCCTGTCTCTACTAAAAAAAAAAAAAAAAAAAAATTAGCCAGGCGTGGCAGTGCATTCCTGTAGTCCCAGCTACTCAGGAGGCTAAGGCAGGAGAATTGCTGGAACCTGGAGGACAGAGGTCGCAGTGAGCTAAGGTCGGGCCACTGCACTCCAGCCTGGCGCCTGGTGACAGAGTGAGACTCTGTCCCAAAAAAAAAAAAAAAAAGAATTGAAGAACCCTTTTCAGTCTCAATTTTCCCATCCCTCTAAAGAAGAATTAAGAACCTATTAGATAAACATGCTGGTCACTACTGAACACTAATAAGATATAATGCAAAATAGGAAAATAGAAGAGTTTAAAAAAAAGATTTACTGTTTAGTTTATAAAGAATAGAGTAAAATATTAAAATTTTAACTTATGGGGCTATTATTTGAAGGCCATAAATCTGTTGTAAAAATCAGTAGGAACAAAGAGTTCATATTTTTGTGATGCTTTCTTTTAAGTAATGAAATCCATAGAGAGAACTCAACTGCAACAAACTGAATAAAATGCATTTACATGATATAAAAGGTATGTATTACACATAGTAAAATAGATGTAATTAACATATAAACAAATGAACTAAACATTGTCTAATGTGTCTGTGACATTAATTTAACATGAAATCTAGATTGCTATTATAAAATTTTACAGAATTCAGTTAACTTTCATGCTCACATTCACTACTGGATAATTTGAAGATGCCTTAATGCCTTTCCTGGTTATACATTTTTAAGTAATAGTTCTCAGCCTAGTCAATGGGAGTTTATACAATGCTGCCTTAAATGAAAAACCTCAGCTGGAATTTTGTCTGCAAAACTATGAGAAAAGGCCCTATAATAGAAACAAAATTAAGGCAACTAAGAGTAATGCTTTCATCTTCCCTCAGGACCAACAGTATAGTCACAACCGGACTCTCATCCCTTCCAAATCTTGTGAAGCTCTTCAATTACCTGGATTTCAAAAGCATCTGTGAAAAGGAATAAAGAACTGAAAATAAGATGGGGAAAGAGAAGTTAGGAGCACATGATTCGTCTTTTTTTACGGAGATTGCCAACAATAAGAAAACTCAGTAAGTACACAGAATCTTTCTAAAAATTAATACATGATTTGAACAGGTATTAATAAAAAGAAAAAAATTAACTGCTCAAGTCTTAAATATTTGTAGCTTCATTTCTAAGATTGTTAGCTAAAATTTGGACGAATATTGAACGGAATTTTTAACTAAAGATATTACTTGATTGAAGCAGAAGAAAATGCCACATTAGGCCAAACACAAAGGCAAGTTCTCATTCTTGATTTCTCTTTTCTCTTCTTCTCCCATCCCCACCCATATGCAGTCCATCAGCAAGTCCTGTTGGCTCAACCCCTAGAAACCCTCTACTGTGGTGGCAATAGCAGTAGGGAATAGTTGGTGGTTTTAAAGGGGATAGGAAAGCCTGAGGGAATAAAAAATTAAATGGGAAAATCAAGAGTTCTATTTCATCCACCTTAGCTTTGAGATGCTTGTTAGACTTTTAAGTAAAGATGTCAAGGAGGTAGTTGGATACATGAATCTGGAGTTCAGTGATAAAGTCAAGGCTAAAGATATAAACTCGGGAATTATAGGTGTTAGATTTATGATGCTATGAATAGCTGCTCACAAAATGTTCATTGGTCAAGTGATGATGGTCTCATCTATTCCACTTTATCAACATGATTCCTGTCACCTAGAAGATACTCAATAATTACTTTCTTATTGCCCTGAACTATACTGGAATGCTTCATAGTTGTGATGATTAATACTGAGTGTCAACTTGATTGGATTGAAGAATGCAAAGTATTAATCCTGGATGTGTCTGTGAGGGTGTTGTCAAAGGAGATTAACATTTGAGTCAGTGGGCTGGGAAAGGCAGACTCACCCTTAATCTGAGTAGACACCATCTAATCAGCTGCCAGGGGAGCTAAAATATAAAGCAGGCAGAAAAACGTGAAAAGACTAGACTGGCCTAGCCTCCCAGCCTACATCTTTCTCCCATGCAGGATGCTTCCTGCCCTTGAACTTCAGACTCCTAGTACTTCAGTTTTAGGACTTGGACTGGCACTCCTTGCTCTTCAACTTGCAGACAGCCTATTGTGAGACCTTGTGATCATGCAGAGTTAATATTTAATAAACTCCCATATACATGATATATATATATATATGATACACACACACACATACACACACACATATCCCCTATTAATTCTGTACCCCTAGAGAATTTTAATACAATAGTACTAATTATAAGAATATAAGTTCCAAGTATTTTGGCTGTTTCCTACAAAAAAAAAAAAAAAAGTTTTTGTGTTCAAGGTTAAATTTCCAGAAGGCATACAGATAAGAGGTAAAGAAGAGTCTTCTCTGTTTTGGGCACCCAGAGAGAAGTTTAGAAGAGTGCTGCCTTTTTTCCCCCTTCTATATATTTAGAACTCAGGGGCTTCTAAAAGGAATTCAAGCACTGGATCTGTAGAACCTGCTAGATGGGTTTTAAAGGTATTTCAGACTCTGAAATTATATGCCATTTAAAAACTGTTTTCTTTGTTATACAAAATATTCTCAGTATCCCCCATGCCTAAATCTGCATCACAGTGGTAGTTAGAACCACCAAATGGCAGTGATTTAAACTTGTGTCCTGACAGTAAGAAAGCACAAATACAAATATTACATTCTGTTTCTTTTTCTTCTAACCACTTGGCCCTAAAAACAATTCCTTGCCACTGTTTTTCCCCTATACCTTCTTCTTGTTCTTTCTTCCTTGTTTAAAATGAAAATAAGAGCAGCAGGTATCTTAGTTTCTGATACAGAGATCACAGATCAAAAGCAGTCATCTTGTTAGTTAAAATACAGGTTTGGCAGTCATGATAGACACCGGTGTAATAACAGCCGATGGAAAAGGATAGAGAATGTTTCTTGCTATTATATGAAAGTCCTAGCTAGTATGAAAGCACTGCTCCCCAAAGTTAAGAGCAGCCCAGTCTCTTGTGTCTTCTACTCTGCCATTCCTCAAACATTTATATAAGAAAGCTCAAACAACTCATGCGGCAGCCAGAAGGAAGGGGAAGAGGTGCAGGGGAGGGCATGCTCCCTCCCTTGAAGGATGGTCCTGCAAATACAACTCCCTCCTGCTCACATATCACTGCCAAGATCTTATCCTCACATAAGAAATGGAGATTGGACAACAATGAGCAGTATCTACTACATGCCTACTTTTTAAAAAATCTTCCCCCATCATTCAATTATTTGAAAAACTAGCAAGTGCATGATAAAAATCTCAAAAAGTACCAAACAGTCTACCTTATGAAGCAAGTCTCCCTCTAGCCATTGTCCTCTGGTTCCTCTACTTCTCTACCCAGGGACTGCTTCTTCTGTCTTTGCAGTCTATGCATCAAATAGACATCAAAATGTTAAATATCTTCTCTGTTATAAACCTCTTTTTCTGCCAGTGTCAACTAATTCCAGGCTTTTCTCTCTTGAAATTACTCTCATAGATTCCTGCTACTCTTCTTGGCCAGCATCGGTTGTATGGCATTCTTTCCATCACCAAGTCACCCTTTCCCTCACTCTTGCAATTTTATGGCTTGTATAGTTTAGGAGTAATTTTAAATAGTCCATTCAACCCATATGAATCAACCAACTTGAGCCCACTTAATATTAGGCTCTTATCAAAAGATATAGGGACCAATGTATTGATGACTACACTAGGACAGTGAAGGATGTAGCATTGATCCTTGTCATACTGGTTCCCTAGCTCTGCTTCCAAATCCAAAGATTTTTTTACAGAACAAGCATGAGCATGTTCTCCCTCTAGAGAGCTGACAGTTCAGTTTGAAACAAGTTAGAGAAATCACTTTGGACATCAACACATTATCTAAATATGATGGATGTGAAATCTGAATACAGTCCTGCCCACGACTGGGTCTCATGCCTCTTTCAGTGTTTCCTTTCCTGCCCCAATCCTGTGCAATACAGTAAGCCAGATCCCACCGTACCCAAGGACAGCTGTCTCAGAAGTGGGAGGAAAGCCTTCTGTTGCCTCATTTACTCCTCAGATGAACTCAAAGAAGTAGCAGCTCAATATAATGGCTGGGGCATCATTTCGTTTATTTGGAGAGACAAAGTTAATCAAATACTAGAAATCAAAATGGTTTTTTGCCACACGTGTTAGTCTGTAACAAGTTATCTTAGAATTCCATTTATATAACATACATAATTTATATCAAAATGTTATTTATTTTACTTTTATTCATAGTTGAATTGACCAAAACTTTTTTAAAAATCTAATACATTATTAGTCGTGAAATTCCCCCCATGCAGTATTAAGTATCCAATTTTAAGAGCTTCACCTTGCTCATGATTTGTTTCTAATTTCTAAAATCAACCTTTCCTAAAACAAAGATTCTCTGCCCCTATGTCTCTAGAAATGTATTTGCATGTTTCTAATATTTCAAATCACACACAATTTTTGGCACACAATGGGAAGGACTGTAATAAATAAATGATGTTTTCCAAACTGTTCCTCTCATTTGATCAGGATTAAATCAAGAGTAGTGATCCCATTGTTAGTTCATCAGAAAGATCACTTTAGTGAGTGGTGAATAAAAAATGATTAAGGCTGGGCGCGGTGGCTCAAGCCTGTAATCCCAGCACTTTGGGAGGCCGAGGCAGGTGGATCACGAGGTCGAGAGATCGAGACCATCCTGGTCAACATGGTGAAACCCTGTCTCTACTAAAAATACAAAAAATTAGCTGGGCATGGTGGTGCGTGCCTATAATCCCAGCTACTCAGGAGGCTGAGGCAGGAGAATTGCCTGAACCCAGGAGGCAGAGGTTGCAGTGAGCCGAGATCGCGCCATTGCACTCCAGCCTGGGTAACAAGAGCGAAACTCCGTCTCAAAAAAAAAAAAAGATCAAAAGCTCTGTTTTTCAGCTGAGTGAGACGTCCAACAAGTATCTCAATCATAGCAGTCTCTCATCAATATTATACCCAGTCTCTGTGATAGTTCTGTGATTAAATTTGGAATGTTTGGCCAGAGAGCTTGTAGTATGTCCTGCAGAAATATCACTTCCTTTCTTCTTTTATATTCACTCAGCTACTCCATAATGAGATCCACTCCTTGGACTTACTGTTTACTAGTAAATGTAAATCTGCCTTTTGCTAGATACCTTCTACCATATTGGTATGACATCTACAACCCAACCCATCCCATCAATCTCTTGATATCTGTGATGTTGTATTTACTGCTTGGTGTTGAAATCTCAAGATCATCTCCCCTATGATAGACAACTGAATTACAAATTAGTATCTTAAATCAGTTTTTTAGGTGTTTCCTCCTACGCATAATAGGAATGTTCCCTCATGAGGTATTTTTATTTCTCTACCTGAAACAAGCCCCTCTACTATTTGTCTGTATGATTTATTAAGATGTTAGTCTACAGTTTCCTTTTCCATTTAAAACTCTTGAGTTTATCTAATTCACTGACATTTTTCAGGGTCATGAATCAAAGAAGTCCCTACAGGCAGAAGAGCATGAAGGCTGTCCCATTCATGGAGTAAATCCTGGAGAAATAAAACCATGAGGGACCCAGATAACAGTAGAAACTTTGAGAGGAGAAGGGTATTATGGACAAAGAGGGATGTGCAGGAAGTATGATGAATGCTAATGCATACTCTTCACTTTAACGTTAGGAGGGCACATGGATAACACCATTCAAGAAAGATCCTGCATCATAGCACTACGAAACATCAAGGTTGATCATTTTACCAATACCATGGAAATTTCCAGTGAATTAACTTTTCTAGGCATCCCTATAATTCTTATTTGCTTAGGCCTTTGCCAATTTCTACATTTTACTTACCAATTAACATTGTACTTAGACAATTACCAAGTGTTTCATCTCTGACCATGACTCTGTATCCTGTAATGTACCATCTTTAGAAAGCAGAAGCAAACAGAACTTGCTCCCTGCAAAACAGGGAATCAATCCACTCAATATTCAACATACTCTCCTGTTTAAAACTCTGCTTAAAATATTTCTTAAAAACTCAATCGCTCCTCCCCAAAATAGGAATGTTTTGAGAATAAAACACTTCATTGGCTTGTTTTTGCGATTAAATGAGATAATGAAGGTAAAGGGATACTACAATGTATGGTATATTGTGTACCTACAATAAATGTTTATGATCAGCATTAGCTATATATATATCTTATCCTATATATATTAAATTCAAAAAGAACATCACAGAACATATTCTAAATTAGATGAGAAACATAAGAACATGAAAATGACTACATGTGAAAGCTACAGCTAAAATATCACCATTTTGAAAGCCAGAAAGAGACCAGTTTTTAGTATCTTCCATACTGCCTAACTCTTAGGATACAACAGCATCAAAGTTGGGAAACAGATTTTCTCATTGGGGAGTTCATGACAAATTCAGTTTATAAAGTAAAATCAGAAGAATTCTAGAGACACTCTCCCTGGGATATATTTCATTCTTTAAAAAAGAAGAAATGATTTTAGCTCTTACCCCTAGCAGCTTGGCAATGAACTAGCATGTCATTAAGATATCTGTCAAAAACAGTTCAGTTAGCAGGAACGGAGCTATGGAATGTGTCCTTAGGGAACTTTCAAACCAATGCCATTAATATCACAAAACAGGAAACAAAATAGACAACACAAAAATAAAGGGTGAAGGCAAAACAACCCCATTATTAGCTATAGGGGGAGACCTGAAAATTTCAGGCCATACCATTCTTCAAAGGATGACTCATGATACCTGAAAGGTGTAAATGATCCATGAGATAGAAATGTGGCCAGGAGAAGGTGAAAAATAAAAATAAAAATTAAAATGCAGAAAGACAAAGGAAGTCTGCTTCTCAGGCATTAAAAAAAAAAAAAATCAGTTTTTGCTTCCAAGGGCAAGCAATGGATATTTTTTTTTTTTTTTTTTTTTTTTTTTTTTGAGAATGCACTCTTTCCTCTCGGCCATGTCACAGTTCTCAGCAAGGCCCAAAGAGCTTTGGTCTAACAATGCTGTTTCTAGCCTGATGTGTTCTCACCTTGAGACAGGCTGTTCATGACAAAAAAGAGGGAGGGCTATTCAAGGCAGAACAGGCATCCCACAAACATATCGGAGAATTGCCATGACATTTCAGAAGGCCAAAGCACTCCAGTCCCTAGCAGCTCTTTAATTTGTTCTCCATCTATCTAATGGCATACATTTGGCCTCCTCTCCCTTGGACCACTGCTCCCAGCATCAGAGCCCAAGCATCTGAGGAGAGACTTTGGCCCAGTGCTTCCTCATATTTTCAGGTCCTCTTTTACTTCCATTCTTTGGCTTCAAAATGAGTACAAATTGACAAAATGGAATCATTTCTGCTTGGCACAGAGCTTGGCAACCAGATAACACCAGCAAGAAAAAAAAAACCCACATTTGCTCTCCCCAACATCCATCGGCATGCAAAGTTCCAAGATGGAAATTTGTTTCTCCTGCAGTTTTATGACACTTCTACTGCCTGATTATCCCACTTTATGGCAATTTGCATCGTTATGGGCCTGCGGCAAATGAAACAAATTGCCATAAAATGTTGGGAAAATCCTAAATCATGGCTCTGTCTGACCTGCTGAATGATGACGCTGGGGTTGAATTCAGATGGTTCAGTTCATTTTGCTACAAACAGTCATGCCGGCCTTAATGGGTGTCACTGGCTCGCACATCAGGCTGCGTGGTGACTACTAAATGAGGCAAACTAATAGAATTTTTTTTTCCAATGCACTAAGCAAGTCTTCAGTAAAGAAAAACACATTGATTCCGAAGTTGTTTACTACCAACTAAACAGAACCCCTATAGCTTTTCCCATGCAGCCCACATTAGAGCTAAATTAACAGCCCTCATATGTATCCATTCTACTAGTAGCAGACAAAAGTGCTTACACCATTAGGAATGTAAGTTGCCTCAGTCTAAATCATGATACAGAAGATTGTCTTTCTCATTTAACTGCCTAGCTATCAAAAGTTGTAATATCAGGCATAGACAAGCCTTTAAAGAAAAAAAATAAATGCACTGAAAGGTCATAAATAATTGCTACATTTTAATTTAATGGTGATGTGTTAGCTTTAAAATAAAGGAACAGGAGCTGATGGCTACACATGCAAAAATGAGAGAGATTCAGGAAGGATGACAACTTTGGTAAGTATTATGATCCTTGTTGATCACAATCTTGGCTCTGCTTGTCAACTTCTCATAGGAGTAAATTTATGAAAGGAGAATCTTTGTAGTAAGGAACTTTCTTGGCTCACAATATGGAAGAATCATTTGGACCATGAGGCTGAAATAAAAGCAATGAATTTTATTTCTCATAACCTCCCATATGTCACATCCTACTAACTCGAAGTCATTCTCAGTGTCCTGACCCAAGACACTAGTAGTGAATGCTTAGTTCTTCCTACCCATAGAGGTAACTCTTTCAGAACCACCCTTCCCTCCCCAATCTCCATCACGGAGGTGTCTAGTGTCATGTAAAACAAATAGCAGAGAATACCTAGATGGGAAGAGAACCTGATGGTGACATAGATTCCTGGGTATAGGATTCAAATCATGATTAACAATCTACACCAAGAATTTGCTTTCCAGACAATTGTATATATTCTAGAAAGCAGGGAGCTTTTATAGACTGGTTTCACATGTCTTAAAACACACACATTTGGCCGGACGCAGTGGCTCATGCCTATAATCCCAGCACTTTGGGAGGCTGAGGCGGGTGAATCACGAGGTCAAGAGATCAAGACCATCCTGGTCAACATGGTGAAACCCCGTCTCTACTAAAAATACAAAAATTAGCTGGGCATGGTGGCGCGTGCCTGTAGTCCCAGCTACTCGGGAGGCTGAGGCAGGAGAACTGTTTGAACCCAGGAGGCGGAGGTTGCGGTGAGCCGAGATTGCACCATTGCACTCCAGCCTGGGTAACAAAAGCAAAACTGTCTCAAAAAAAAACCACACACATATTTTTCGTGTAATACTTGACTAAAAAGAGAGTCATTAAATTAACAATTATCATTTACTGAGGATTTAGTACATGCCAAGCAGTGTACTGAGAGGTTTAAATGATTTAATTAGTCCACCTCTCTTTTAACCACTTATAGATAAGTAACCTAATTCTTAGAGAGGGAAATGACTTCCTCAAGGATGCATGGATAGTAAGTGCAAGGTCTAGAATCTAAACCAAGATCTAATCTCACCATTAATGACACGCTTTTAACCACTGCACCACACCAGCTGCATTGTAAAAATCAACTTTTCTGCTAAATTAACATTATTATTAGCCTGACAATAAAGTCCACAAGGATAAAAGATCCTTGCATAATTTTAACAAGTATCACACATTTGGCTTCTCCTGGATGATTTTTATGACTCATTAGTCTAGTTAATTTTTCTTCTAACTCATTTATCCTTTTCTATCTTACTGTCATTTTCTAGAGAAAGTATCAGATTCTCTCAATACAGAAAAATAAAAATTTTTTTGACTCTGGGCTTCACTCTCTTTCTTGAACTTACTCATTTTAGGTACAGAAAATACCGGTAAGCCAAGCCCGTAACACTAAGCAAATTAAAGTTCTTGAGTATTTGCTATTTACAGCAGTTCAAATTCATGTTATATATGACAAATAAACATGAATATTTCAAGACTCTACATATTTATTCTGATTTCCCTGAGGTTTCACATATGTCCTTATCGGTTTGGTTTCTGAATTAGGAAGCATAAAAGAATTTCTAGAAATCTACATTGCCTTGAACCACGGGTCCTGGTTTGCAGTTTCTAAAGCACTTGTTAAGTTTGTAAATCTGTATATTATATTTAGATCTTGAAGCATCACTTTGGCATATACTACCTATTCAATTTCTTATTTGAGAGGACCATGACTGAGCTAACATTATGCAGTGCCAACAAAATTTGTGTTTGATTTTAAACCAAGGGCTTGGTAGTTTTTGAACCCACCTGCATTGTTCAGTGGTAGTTTCCATCCATCAATACAGACACACTGGCAATTCCTCAGGAAATGCTCACATGCTTGTGTACCATGGATATGAACCATGAAAACCAGACAACCCACAAGTTTCCAAACTTCCTCTCAACTCTCCAAATGGGTAGCACAAATGTAAGTTTACTGACCTTTTTAATGAGAAACAACCCAAATTATTTTGTGGTTCAAATATCTCTATTCCAATATGCAATTTTAAAGATAAGATGCAAACTCATTAAACTTTTTTCTGTTTGAAGCAACATTAATTGATTAACCTGTGGAAATAACAGCTAAATCATGCTGTCAATAATAATTTAAAACTTGTTTTCATTTTGAGGACTTGACCTATTGCTTACTATAGCTTGTAGGCAATCTCTAAATAGGTTTTATCTATCAGAATCCTAGTTGAAATTTTCAAAGAATCCAGTACATCAATACATTTTCTTAGAACTCTCCTGTGAGTTGAGAGGAAGTATGTTATGGGGTTAAGAATGCAGATTTGAATTTCTGTGGTTCAAAATCATAATTCTGAATTGTGTGACTTTGGGCAAATTACTTAAATAGTGCTCAGATACACTTCTTCATATGTAAAATGAAAACATTAATAGCACCTACCTTATAAGATTCCTGTGGAGATTAACTCAACAGTATATAGGTGGTAGACACATCTAACTGTCTAATAAAACTTGTGTTCCCCCTTAGTATGATATTGTTAAGTGGGAAGCAACTTCCTAGGCAGGAATCACATCTACCAGTCACTCCTTGCATCCAGGGATAACATGTCACCACCTTTCACCAGTGAAATGTGAGGAAAAATAATACGTTTTGCTTCCAGACCAGGACTTTTAAGTACCAATGTATCTTGTCCCTAGCTTCTACTAGCTGAAGGCAAAGGATAATAATGTCCTGTGGGAAGATGTGATAGAAACAGCCTGGGTCACTGAGTCACAATGAGAGAGAAAGTCACTCATCAACCAGGAGCACCCACGAGCTAAGAAAAGCTCATATTGTGAGAAGCCACTACAAACTTGAGCTTTATTTGTTATAGCAGCCAACATTATCCTACCTAATTCAACCTCCAAAGAAGCTTTAGCATAGAGCCTGGCATGTAATAGTTATCAGAAGTTTTGCATACCTTTGACCACAACCTAAAACACTGGGATCACATTCAGGATGCTAAATTTCCATTTTTGGGGGGTGGGGGGTGGGGATGGAGTATCATTCTGTTATCCAAGCTGGAGTGCAGTAGTACAATTTTGGCTCACTGCAACCTCTGTCCCCAAGGTTCAAGCAATTCTCCTGCCTCAGCCTCACTGGTAGCTGGGATTACAGATATGTGCTACCACACCTGGCTAATTTTTATATTTTTAGTAGAGACGGCATTTCGCCATGTTGACCAGGCCGCTCTCAAACTCCTGACCTCAAGTAATCTGCCTGCCTCAGCCTCCCAAGGTGCTGGGATTACAGGTGTGAGCCTCTGCGCCTAGCCTCAGGATGCTAAATTTTCAAAATGACTCTTGCCTTGATTCACATTATAGTTCAATCATATTCACTAAATATTTGCTGAGAACCTATATTATTAATTATTATAATTAGTATAATTATTTCTAATTATTGCTAGGCACAGTTCTGGGTTCTGGTATATAGTGATCACTAAGTACATCCAATCTTCATTGCAGCTTCTATCCTAGTCTGGCGAGACACAATATAAACACGTCAATACTGTATAAATAAGTAAATAAGGTGATTCTGGATAGATTGTGATAGAGAATGCCTTGGAGTAAGAGAGGCCATTTTATAAAGAATTTTCAGAGAAGTGTTTCTGAAGATGAAAAACAATGTTATTAGCTAACATCATGCAATGTATTCATACTATATCAATTTAACAAAGCAGAAACCTACATTTCCCAGAATTCCTTTCCTTGTATAGCTCCAGGTTAATGTGAGATGAAAGGGATGTTACACAGATTTGGAAGGTGAGAGTGAGCAGTCACGTTCTCTTGTGCTCAGAAGCACAGGGCAGGATACCAGGCATTGTTGCAGCTCACACAATTTGCTGCTGATCTGCTGCCTAACTTTGATGGCATGGGGCGTCGACTAACCATGATGTTCTTTGAGCTATTGCAGGATCTTGTCCTTCAATTCCTGAGTCGGGCCATGCGTCTTTGGCTTTGAAATGAGGAGACTGATGTCATTGCAGTGGGAGGTTTGGTGGCAGTGAGTCACGTTGGTGTTTCAGGTGTCCCTTGTGTGTTGTCCTTTGTCCTTGCTCTCTCCCACTTTATATCTACCTTTCCTTCCTAACACTTTTCCCAAATGACTTTAGGTCCAACACTAGATACAGAAGCAGTAGCTTCCAGAAACTGTCTGGAATCCCCTTTGATAAGCCCTATGTTCATATCATTTCTAAAGTTTTCTTTATTTGATCAAACTCTGACTGTTACACATAGGTTGCATCCTCACTATGAAAAACACATACTGCTACAACTTTTTTTTTTTTTTTTTTTTTTTTTTGAGACAGGATCTCATACTGTCACCCAGGCTGGAGTGCAGTGGCACAATCTGCTCACTGCACTCTCCACCTCCCAGGTTCAAGTAATTCTCCTGCCTCAGCCTCCCAAGTAGCTAGGATTACAGGTGCCTGCCACCACGCTCAGCTAATTTTTTTGTGTTTTTAGTAGAGACGAGATTTCACTATGTTGGCCTTGCTGGTCTTGAACTCCTGACCTCATGAGCCACCCGCCTCAGCCTCCCAAAGTGCTGGGGTTATAGGTGTGAGCCACAGCGCCTGGCCTTGCTAAGGGCTTTATAAGATGATCTCCTTTAATCCTCACAGCAACTATGGAGCACGTACTAGTAGGATCCCCTTTACAGATGAAGAAACTGGGCTCACAAAGACCAAGAACCTACCCCATATCACATGCCTAGTGACTGAGAGTCAAACGCTGGAAATGTGATAAGAAGGTCAAACAGATAGATGCTGTGATGCCACCCCTAGTTATGCTCTGTTAGCTGCTGTGTAAAGTTCTGGAGTTCACTACATGTGTTTCTCACCAGAAATTCAGCTCAGTAGTCTCTGGACTCATAGCTGAGAAAATGCAACTGATGGGGGAATAGAATTTGAGAGATGGAAAGGAATTTAAAATCATTTAGCCCAATTACGTATAAAAGAAAATAAATCTCAGAGAAGAGATTGTTCAAATTAAGTCAAGTCTCTTGATTAGGAGCTTTGCCTAAACTCTGTGGCCTTCTGCCATCCCGCACTTCGGACAGTAACAAGCTTAGGTCCACCTGCTTGAGGCAGTGAAACAGGGGTCTGAGATATACCACAGAGCATTTTGTGAGCCAGAATTATCACTTAAGATTTGTTAATGTGTGTGTAATTATCTCTCTTGTGTCCTTTGACCCACAGTAAAATAATTCTATTTCTTTATTCTTATATTGTAAGGACCCTTTCTGCTATTAATCCAAGTCTTTCTCAACACTTCAAATGGAAGTACTGTTAGGAAAATAACTTCCAATACTTCTGCTAATAGTTTTCAGCAAGCTTAAACCTAGAGCAGCATTTGAATGAATTTATCTGTAGTGGGCTTTTTCAAGAATCAATGAGTCATTCTGATTTGTTCTCAGTTTCTAGAGGAAAGTATTTATTTTCTAAGGATGAGACTGGACAGAAATGGGAATCATTTCTATGGAATGAAGCATAGCTTGCCCAGTAAGATTACCTCATTTTCTCTTATTACTCCTAAAGGATTAAGCCATGGGAAATTTGGAATTTAAAGCTACAGATCTCTTCATGGTATCTCCCTATAAATATTAAAGAGGCACTAAATATCCCCATGGAGTTCTAAAAGCTCACACCAGTTTGCGGTTAAATTTTTGTCTGAAAATATACTTTGAAAGACTAGCTGAAAACTAGACCATGTTTGATCTACCAGTATAAACATACATGAAAATGTGTCCAGAAAAAAATCAATTCTCTTATTTCTTCCAGTGAACATAAATAACAAAAACACAAGTCTTATCATTTGACAGAAAATGGAGAAAGTTAATAACTTGTACTCATACTCAAATCTGTGATTTTTCAATAATGAACACTGTACAACAATAAAAGCTTTTACAAGAGTAAGCATTCTCCCGTGGAATTTAGATTAAGAACACACCTCAAAAGATCAGCGGTCTCTGTGAGATCACATTCATTTATTTTTACCTTATAGAGATCTCAATGTGTTGCAATGGATTTGTGTCTGTCAGCTTGGAAGAAATGGCCACTAAAACTTCAGAATATCCCACTAGGAATTTTTAAACGTACCTTGGAATTAACTAAGACTGAATTAATAGAATTGAAATGGCATTTGATTTTGATTTTTTCCAACAGGTGGTTATAAAAAATGATATTCTTATATCCAAGAAAACAGACTTTAAACCAACAGCAGTTAAAAAAAAAAAAAGGACATTACACAAATGACAAATGGTCCAATTCAACAAGAAGACTTAACTACTCTAAACATACATCCACTCAACATTGGAGCACCCAGCTTTATAAAACAAGTACTTCCAGACCTACAAAAATTTTAGCCACACAATACTAATGAGGATCTCAACACCACACTGACAGTGTTAGATCATCAAGGCAGAAAACTAACAGAGAAGTTCTAAACTTAAGTTTGACAGTTGACCAATGGGACCTTATAGACATCTACAGAATACCTATCAACCACAGAATATACCTTCTTCTCATCTGCACAAGGAACATATTGTATGATTGATCACATGCTTGGTCATAAAGCAAGTCTCTGTAAATTAAAAAAATTAAAATCTTACCAAACATACCCTTGCACCAGGGTAGAATAAAAACAGAAATCACTACAAAGAAGATCTCTCAAAAGAACGCAATTACAGGGAAATTAAATAATCTGCTCCTGAATGACTTTTGGATAAACAATGAAATTAAAGCAGAAATAAAAAAACTCATTGAAATAAATGAAGACAGATAAACGATATATCAAAATCTCTGGCATGCAGCAAAAGTGGTGTTAAGAGGCAAGGTTACAGTGCTAAACACTTAATAGAAAAGTTAGAAGGATCTCAAATTAACGATCTAACATCATGCCTACAAGAACTATGGAAGCATCAACAAACTAATCTCAAAGTTAGCAGAAAAAAAAGAAATAATAAAATCAGAGAACTGAATGAAATTTGAGATCCAAAAACCTATACAAAGGATCACCAAAACCAAAAGTTGTTCTTTGAATGCATAAGCAAGATTGATAGACTATTGCTAGATTAACAAAGAAAAAAGAGCCAGGTGCAGTGGCTCATGCCTGTAATCCCAGCACTTTGAGAGGTCGAGGCGGGCTGATCATTTGAAGTCAGTAGTTCAAGACCAAGCTCGCCAATATGGTGAAACCCTGTCTCTACTAAAAATACAAAAAGTATGTGGGCATGGTGGTGCACGCCTGTAATCTCAGCTACTCAGGAAGCTGAGGCAGGAGAATTCCTTGAACCCAGGAGGCAGAGGTTGCCGTGAGCTGAGATCATGATGCCACTGCACTCCAGCCTGGGCAACAAAGTTAGAATCCATCTCAAGAAAAAAAAAAAAAAAAGCCAAAGAAAAAGACAGAAGGTATCTTACCTGGATAAGCACAATTAGAATGACAAAGCTGACATGACAACAAGCCCTCAGAAATACAAAAGACCCACAGAGACTATTACACGCAGCTCTATGAACGAAAACTAGAAATTTTATGTGATAATAAAGATAGAATTGTAAGCCAGTAAAGATTATTAATCAACGATATGTGACATTAGGTAGCCATCTGAAAAAAAAAAAAAAGGAAATTAGATTTATTCCTCATACCTCACTCCAAAATAGATTTCAGAATTATCAACACTGCAAAACTTAAAAATTAAATAAAACATACTAAATATTTTTAAATATCTGAATTGGAAGAAAGCTCTTTAAGTATAACAGAAAATCCAGAAGCATAAAAGATAATAACTGATAAATTTGAAAACGAAACTGAAAATCCTACATGCTTAAAAAAGTCATTTTAAAATGTTAAAAAATAAATCACAAATTGGAAAAAGATATTTGCAACTCATCACAGAAAAGGCATATCTATATTTATAACTAACTATTTACACAGAGATAGATATAGAGACAGAGATATATAAATAGGCTTAATATAAAAAAGAGTTCTTAACATCAATAAGATAAAGACAAGCAAATCGATAAAAAATGGCCAAAATGTAACAATGATTCTCACAAAAAAAGAAATAAAAGCCATTTAAAAGTATGACATGATGCTAAGCTTCATTATATATAAACACACATAAAATATATACATATAACCCTATGAATGCAAATAAGAAACAGATATAAACTTTAACCTCTCAAAATTGAAAGATCAGAATCTGATCACTCTTACAACACATAGCATTTGTAAGAGTGTAGAGAACCTGAATCCTTCCAACATTCTTTGGAGAGTACAAAATGCTACAACCTCCATGGAGGAAAATTTAGCAATATCTACCAGAACTTTTAAAACATATATGGATACTCAGAAATTCCACATCCAAGAAATTATGCTACGACTATAGTCACAAATGTGCAAGATTACATACGTACTAGAATATTCAGTACATCATTCTTAACAAAAATTAGAAACAACTGAAATACCCAAGAGATAATTTGATAATACAATGCTGACTTTAACAAGAACAAGGCAGTATTGAGATAGAGAAGAATGTACCAATAATGTTTTTAAAAATTTTACTGTATGTAATAGGTTTTATTGTTGTCTTTTGTATATTTTGAATTTTATAGTATGTGGATATATGACTTATTCTAAAACTTCAGATGTAAACTGATGGCATTTCTGTCAAACATATGCAGTAGAATGGCAAATAAAAAGCAATACTATAAAAATTATAATAATGGTGTTACACTGATAAAATTTGAGGTTTCACTTTGAAAATTTGTATGCTTTATATACTGACAATAAGAAAATAAAATGAGAAATTATAAACTTAAAAAATATATATGTTCTGGCACATCATAGGTAGTAAAATCACGAATAGTAGAGGAAAAAAAAGAAAAAAATACAGAGATACAATTTTCCCTCCTATAACAATATATGATCATTATTAGCCTGGTTTGATTTTTTTTTTATTTCTATATGTGCTTGCTGCTGTGATTGTGTGTATGGTATGTTAAAATCAATATACATATACATGTACATATATATTATAGAAGGCAATATGGCAGTATGTTCTTTATACTGGTTTTTAAAGTTTGAAGGATTTAAATGATAAGAGAACCATAAATTAAAATATATTCAAGTGAATTAAATATATTTAATAATTTATTATAGTATTTAATTTATTAATAATCTATTCTATATTATATTGCTAACATATTAAATATAATAATAAATAATTTAATATAATATTAAACTAATATAAAATTAAAAATGAAGTCTCTGAAAAATATTTACTCTTTACATATATTTATTTGGGGGAGTTAATCAGGTTAATATTAGTAGATATGTACTCCAACCAAAAATTTTAAAGAATACTTCTTTGACCAATAATACATTTGCAGTTCCTTAAAAACAATAGCAGAATCTTGAATAGGCTCTGAAGAGATAATAAATTAATTAATAATATATTGCTACCATTAATAATGTACACTTTTAATAATCTAATTCCTGTCCTAACCCACCTACTAACCGTAATCTTGTAAAATATAGTATAAGGAATTAACAGGCACTTCACATTGCAACCATCAGCAAGCAGACTAAGGATTAATATAGAAGAACTAAATTAAATTTTTCTCATTTTATAGTCACATTTTAGGGAAAGGATCAAAACAATGTTTTTTAGTGCTTTGCAATACCACAGAGAAGAAATCAATTATACTACAAATTATTTATTGAATTTTAATAATTTTATTTGTATCTATCAAAAAATGCAAACCAAAAAGCAGACATTAATATAGAGTACTTTATAATTCCTTTATAACATCCGGGAAGGTATTGTTTCAACATACGAATTCTGTTGCCACATACTGAATTAAAGATTAATGTGTTTTCCTTAATACTGGGTTTTATTAACTTGATAAAGAAGCAACCAAAATATATTTTTTTTCATTTTGAAAAGCTGGCAACCAATGTTGCAAAATGTGATGTTAAAAACTTTATCTAAAATCTATACGTAAAAGTCTTGACTTGTAAAGCTTTTCAAAAGTCCCCAATGTTGTTATTCTCAATTCCAGACTTTCCATTTTTACATAGGCCATTTCCCCCTATCTTTCATGCCCTTTAGACATTCAGAATCTGACTTTAAAATTCACATCTTCCAATCAGTCCTCCCAGTTACATTTTTTTTTCATCTTCACTCCATTCGCCATTTGCAGGTGTCAGGTTCTGCCTTTCTGAACTGAAAAGCACTCAAGATTAGGAATAATATCGTGCCTTGTAATGTTTTTACATCTTTTTTATAACACCTACTTCATCGATCTGCACACAGTTGGCACTTAATGAATGTATTTAGTGATGGGTTCAAGGATCCTACAAATACTTGAGTTTGTAACAGACATGTGAAGTGCCACATGATAGACTTTAATATCACCTTCCTCTTTGTAGGGAGATGGAAGTGGGTGTTAAAGAAACCCAGCTAAGTGTTCAATCTACTTTATCATAATTCCCCTTAACAACTGTGTTCCAGGTCCAAAATTATTTGATTCTTGCCAAGATCTTATTTAGAAAAGCGGTAAAGTTCAATCCTATTTTATCAAGCCATATTGTCCTCTTCCATCATGACTTTTTTCCTCTTACACAGAAGGAAAACAGGGTACTTCAGAATAAGCGATTTACATTAACAAGTTAACCCCTAAACCTCAGTGACTTGGCCCAACAAATATTTAGGTTCATGCTATGTTCATATGGGTTGGGGAAGGGATGGCTCTGACTAGGTGTGTAGACAAAGGGAAGTTCCAGTTTCTCAACACTACGTAGGGAAAGAGGAAGCTGGAGAGTCTCACATTATGTCCAAAAACAAACAGGTTTCCTGCACTCCCAGCTAAAGGCCAAAACTTGCTCATGGCTCTATCTAATACAAACGGACTGGGAAATGAGCAGCACATGCATACTCAGTGAGTGGCAACCATTTTCCCCATAAGAATAAATAGCTCAATTTCTACAAAGAGAATAAAATACCTAGAAATACAACTGACAAAGGATGTAAGGGACCTCTTTAAGAACTACAAACCACTGCTCAAGGAAATGAGAGGACACAAACAGATGGAAAAACATTCCATGCTCATGGTTAGGAAGAATCAAAATATCATGAAAATGGCCATACTACCCAAAGTAATTTATAGATTCAATGCTATCCCCATCAAACTACCATTGACTTTCTCCAAAGAACTGGAAAAAAAAACCTTAAACTTTAGATGGAACCAAAAAAGAGCACACATAGCCAAGACGATCCTAAGCAAAAAGAACAAAGCTAGAGGCATCACACTACCTGACTTCAAACTATACTACAAGGCTACAGTAATCAAAACAGCATGGTACTGGGTCCAAAACAGAGACATAGACCAATGGAACAGAACAGAGGTTCGGAAGTAATGCTACACACCTACAACCATCTGATCTTTGACAAACCTGACAAAAACAAGCAATGGGGAAAGGATTCCCTATTAAATAAATGGTGTTGGGAAAACTCGCTAGTCATGGGAAGAAAGTTGAAACTGGACCCCTTTCTTACACTTTAGATAAAAATTTAACTCCAGATGGATTAAAGGTTTAAACATAGGAACTAACACCATAAAAATCCTATAAGAAAACCTAGGCAATACCATTCAGGACATAGGCATAGGCTAGGACTTCATGACTAAAACACCAAAAGCATTGGCAACAAAAGCCAAAATAGACAAATGGGATCTAATTAAACTCCAGAGTTTCTGCATGCCAAAAGAAACAATCATTAGAGTGAACCAGCAACCAACATAATGGGAAAAAATTTTTGCAATCTACTCATGTGACAAAGGGCTAATATCCAGAATCTACAAAGAACTAAAACAAATATACAAGAAAAAAACAAACAACCCGATCAAAAAGAGAGTAAAACATGTGAACAGGCACTTTTCAAAAGAAGACATTTATGTGGCCAACAAACATATGAAAAAATGCTCATCATCACTGGTCATCAGAGAAATGCAAATCAAACAACATTGAGATACCATCTCACACCAGTTAGAATGGCGATCATTAAAAAATCTGGAGACAACAGATGCTGGAGAGGATGTGGAAAAATAGGAACACTTTTTTTTTCTTTTTTCTTTCTTTCTTTTTTTTTTTTTGAGACGGAGTTTTGCTCTCGTTACCCAGGCTGGAGTGCAATGGCGCGATCTCAGCTCACCGCAAACTCTGCCTCCTGGGTTCAGGCAATTCTCCTGCCTCAGCCTCCTGAGTAGCTGGGATTACAGGCATGTGCCACCATGCCCAGCTAATTTTTTGTATTTTTAGTAGAGACAGGGTTCCATCATGTTGACCAGGATGATCTTGATCTCTTGACCTCCTGATCCACCTGCCTCGGCCTCCCAAAATGCTGGGATTATAGGCATGAGCCACTGCGCCCAGCCATAGGAACACTTTTACACTGTTGGTGGGAGTGTAAATTAGTTCAACTATTGTAGAAGACAGTGTGGCAATTCCTCAAGGATCTAGAAAGAGAAATACCATTTGACCCAGCAATCCCAATACTAGATATATACCCAAAGGATTATAAATTGATCTATTATAAACACACATGCATACATATGTTCACTGCAGCATATTTTACAATAGCAAAGACTTGAAACTAACCCAAATGCCTATCAAAGATAGACTGGGTAAAGAAAATGTGACACATATACACCATGGAATACTACACAGCCATAAAAAAAGGATGAGTTCATGTCCTTTGCAGGGATGAATCTGCAAACCATTATTCTCAGCAAACTGACACAAGAACAGAAAACTAAACATCGCATGTTCTTACTTCTAAGTGGGTGTTGAACTATGAGAACACATGGATACAGGAAGGGGAACATCACACACTGGGGTCTGTTGGTGGATGGGTTGCTAGGGAGGGGATAGCAGGGGGTGGGGAGATTGGGGAGGGATAACATTAGGAGAAATACTTAATGTAGGTGACAGGGGGATGGAGGTAGCAAACTACCATGGCATGTGTATACCTAGGTAACAATCCTGCAAGATCTGCACATGTACCCCAGAACTTAAAGTAAAATTAAATTAAAAAAGAAAGAAAAGAATAAATTCATCCTAATTCTGCATGGCAGTGTCACTATAGAATCTTGGCCATCATGTGTGTTACTTATCCTTATAATCATTCCAAAATGCATCCTAAATTTTAAAAATTCCAAATTACTAGTTTGTATTCTTCAATTCTCAGTTCTCAATTAGGCTAACTTTTACCCAGAAACAACCTGTTTTAATATCTTATTTTGTATACTCCATGTCTTGCCTAGACAATAAACTTGCTTCATTCATTCGTCTTTTTCCTTTCAGAAACATTATCTGTCTTTTTGCTCTAATAGTTGTGTCCTCCATGATTTTTTTTTAGAAGCATCACAATCATAAGCAACTCAGAGACAAAACAAAACAAAAATAGGATCTGACACTGCATGGACTCTTCTTTCCCTTTGCTAATCATCTCCCTCCATTCTTTTAATGCATCATTTCTTAACTGCGGCTACGCATTAGAATCGCCTGGGCAGCTTTTAAAAATGACTCACTCTAGGTTCTGGGGCCCATAAGAGGGAGCTCAGATGTCTGCCCTAGGATGTAAGAAGAATCTTAGAAAAGGCTGTGCCAAGGAAATGCCACTGAAGACAAATTTTTAAGATGAGTAAGAGTTGACCAGGTAAAGAAGAAGATTATCCCAGGTACTGGTAATATCAGATGAGCTCCCCAAGGGCAGGGCTGGGACAGAGTCAGGTCTGTGCATTGAAAAATGATCCCACTGGAGCCTACACAAGACACAGAATGGAGAGGAAAGACTGCAGGTCTGCACAGCAAAGGGGCATTGATAGGATAGCCTTGGCAAGAGGTGGGCACAACCTCCATCACCGTATTTACTCAATAACAATTGCTTATTTGTGTGTCCACATATGCATTAATTGTCTCAACTTGAGATGTGTTCAGCTTTAAGTAGCAAAATTACCTGAATTACCATAGCTTAAACAAATAAAGTTTTACTTTTATCATACACACAAAGATGCAATTTTAATGCTTGGCTTTCAGTTTTCACTTAAACCAATAAGCATCTCTGGGGTTTCCCACAGCAGTCATCTGCTCACCAATGTACTCCCAATTTGTTTTGTTTTCTTCTGTCTCTCACTTGCCCACTCCTTCATAGCCCTTTTGGGATCACTCCCAGATACAGTTGGCCCTTAAACAACACAAGTTTGAACTTTACAGGTCTATGTATATGTGGATTTTCATCCACCTCTGCCTCTCTTGAGACAACACAACCAACTCCTCTTCCTCCTCTTTGGCCTACTCAATGTGTAAACCATGTAGATGAAGACTTTTATGATGATCCACTTCCACTTAATAGTAAAGGACATTTTCTCTTCCATATGATTTTCTTAATGACTCTTTTCTATAGCTTACTTTATTGTGGGAATACAGTACATAATACATATAATATACAAAATACATGTTAATCGATACTTTACATTACTGGTAAGGCTTCCAGTAAACAGTAGCCTATTAGTATTTAAGTTTTCAGGGAGTCAAAAGTCATATACAAGTTTTTGACTATGCAGGGGGTTGCTGTCCCCAGATCTCCGTCATGTTCAAGGGTCAACTGTAAATTATTGGGATCTAAATCTTTGTCTTAGTATCTGCTTTGAAAAATAGGAATAATAGTAGTGTCTATCATATATGATTGCTGGAAGGATTAAGTGAGTTGATATATGTGAAGCATGTGTTACCTGCACCTGCTCTTTCCTCCTCCTAGCAAGCTCCAATTCACACTCCACCAGGGCTAGCTTCTGCTTTTCACCCAGCATAAACATCCCCTCCTCAAAGAAGCTTTTATGTGACCTGAAGTCCACTCTTCTTTTCTCTCACAGTTTTGATTGTTTTTCTTTCTTAATATCAATACTTGTAATTGTGTTTACTTGTTTTTTAAATCTGTCTCCTCCCACTGGAATGAAAGCTCAAATAACAGGCACAGACTTGTTAACCACAATCTACTGGTGTTCACTAGTTTACTGTTGTCTAACACATCACAGGGGCCCAATGAAGAATTGTTGAGTAAGTGCCATCTAGACATATAGCCTAATTGTTCTACACACCCTATAACTTTTCTAAAACTCCAGGTAAAGAACAAATTAGGAAAACTGAGAACTCAGAAACCTATTGTGGCAGACAGAATAATGGCACACAAAAAAATGTTCATGCCCTAATCCCTGGAACCTGTGAATATAATACTTTACACAGAAAAAATAAAAAGGCATTGCAAATGTAACAGACCTTAAAGTGAAGAGATTATCCTGGATTACCACAGTGAGCCCAATCTAATCAAGTGAGCCCTTAAAAGCTACGAATGTTCTTCAGCTCATTACAAAAGAGGCCACCAAAAGAAGATGGAGAAGAGGAGCCAGAGAGATTTTAAGTATGAGAAGGGCTCGATCACACTTGGATTATACTTGCTGGAGTGGGGCCACATAGCAAGCAGGCAAACTCTTCCAAGCCCTGGATTCAGCCAGCAAGGAAACAGGAACCTCAGTCCTACAACTACCGGTAACTAAATTTGGTCAACCACTGGACGAGCTCGGAAATGAACTCACACCCAGAGCTTTCGGAAAGGAAAGCAGCTTTGCTGACACCTTGAGCCCTGCCCTGTGAAACTCTAAACAGAAAGCCCAGGCCATGCTCTGAGTTTGCTGAGCTGTGAGATAATGAATAGGTATTGTTCTAACTTGCTAGGTTTGTGAAAATGCATTATGGCAGTAATGGAAAACTGCACCATCTAACCCTAAAACTCTCTCTTGGTGAGATGTCTAAAAGAGAAAAAGAACTGGAAGCCCATTATTACAGAGTAATAACAGATCCAAGGGAATCTCTGCAATAAGTAAATCTATAGTGCTCAATAAGATTCTTTAACTCCAGAAGACAATGTGTTTCTGGAAATGAAGAACGAATACTATATCCTGTGCTATGAATGAATGTGCTATGAATAGAATGAATACTATTTCCTATGTGTTTTCTCATAGACAGTATCACTTAGGGTAGAAAGAGGGTGATCATCCTGAGGCAATGTACAAGATTCAAACCTTTGAAGACACTCAGTAACTGTTAATGTTCTTCCTGCCTGGGTAGTGACTGATAATTAGGAAGAGACCCATGCTAATTAATGCCACAGTAAATATCAGATGTTGAAAAAAATGAGAGGTATCTTAACACTCCATTTCTCAGAATCAAACTATCCCCAAACATGAAGTACTCATGCGAGTGTGTACAAATGCAGAGGCACTATGTATCAACGATTCTAAAGTGGTCTTTTTCAGGTTTTGATATACTTTAAGTTAGGATGCATCTTAAAAATAATGTATACTCTTCGGGCCAGGTGCGGTGGCTCATGCCTGTAATCCCAGCACTTTGGGAAGCCGAGGCAGGTGGATGATGAGATCAGGAGCTTAAGACCAGCCTGGCCAAGATGGTGAAACCCCATCTCTACTAAAAATACAAAAAAAAAAAAAAAATTAGCGAGGTGTGGTGGTGGGAGCCTGTAATCCCAGCTACTCTGGAGGCTGAGGCAGAGAATTGGTTGAGCCCGGGAGGAAGAGGTTGCAGTAAGCTGTGATCGTGCCCCTGCACTCCAGGCTGGGTGACAAAGTGAGACTGTTTCAAAATAAATAAATAAATAAAAGGATACTCTTCAAATAGTGACTTTTCTCCCCTAGAAAACTATTTTTAAAGGAAGATTCATTTCATAGAGTGAAGAAATACGGTATTTAGCACTTAAATGATAACATGGTGCCTAAGTCTGCTTCAGCTGCTGTAACAAATACCACAGACTGGGTGGTTTAAACAACAGACATTTGTTTTCTTACAGTTCCGGAAACTGGAAGTCCAAATCAAGGCATTTGCAGGTTTTGTTTCTCCTTAGGCTGTTCTTAGATGGCTGTCTGCTCACTGAGTTCTCACAAAGTCTTTCCTCTACGTATGAGTATCCCTGGTCTCTTTCCCTCCTTTTGTAAGGACACATATTGGATTAAGGCCCCAATCCATTACCTCATTAAACTTTAATGATCTCCTTTAAGGCCCTATTGCCAAACACAGTCACACTGGGGGTTAGGGCTTTAAAATATGAATGAGAAGGCATAATTCGGTCCATAACATATAAAGAACTAAAGCTAGTGATTTGAGTAAGGAAAAGCAGAACTAAAATGGAAATTGGATTTTGCCTTTCCATGGACCTTCCTCTGTGGTCTCCTGGAATGTTGGATGGCTTTCTGGACTGACAAGGTCCAGTGGGTACGTTTCATCAAAGCTCAGCCACAGAGAGAACTGGTAAGTGAGGCTGTTGAGGCTGCACAGAAGGAAATGGATGTGGGAGGCAACATGACGAGCTAGATCAGAGCAAAGAGTTTTTTGGGGAGCAGAGGTTTTATCTTTCAGAAAAATTTTCAGCCAAATTGCTAAGCCACGTTAACCCCATTCCCTTCTTGGTAGAAGTTTGAAGGAGTTTAGAAACTTGTCCTGAATATAGTATGTCTTGATGTCAGCAAAACGTTTAGAAAGACTTCATGGTGGGAACTTTGTGGTGGATAAAAACACTCAAAACTCAGTGTTAAGCTCCAGCTGCATCTAAAATTGAGCTCTGCAGAGTTCTTTCCTTGGTTCTTTTTGAAATTTGGTGTCAATGATTTAGATTAAAATGTAAAACACACTTATAAAATCTTCACTATCAAAACATTGAAAGGAATGAGTATTATGCTATATTGAAGGTTCAAGATCCAAAGAGATCTTGATAAGATAGAAAGTTCAGACAAAGCCAACACAATGAAATTTAACAACAGTAAGTGAGAAGTCCGGCACTGGAGGAAGACAACTGTGTAACAACAAGGTTGAGCAAACCCCACTCAACAGCGGGAAGAAAGAACTATTGAAATTGGAGATAATGGAAAGAGAAGCATGCCAAAAGCAGTACCCAAAATCAACCCATTTGACATGAAAATCATACAAGGCAAGAACTTATGGAGCTAGAATCAAAATTCTTTGTATGATAATTTACTTATCTCTCTCCCACCCACTGTTCTTTAACTTTTAATAAAAATGAATATTTATAATCCCATTTGTTTCTATGTATCGCAAACAAATACCAAGATTAAAGAGAAGGTCAGCCAGTTCATCGCCACCACATATTCCTGAGTAAAACATTCTGGATTCTCATACACTTAGACTTGGAAGGAATTGTGGACACTTGGGTCTTCTCCATATACTCCATGTTAACTTTCTCACATCTGCTCTGTTTGAATGCCAAGCTCCATTCAAATAGGACAGCTTGAGATTACTCACACACTTTCTGCTCTCTCCTACCTCTAGGCCTTTGCTCAGCTGATTCTTCTCTTTGGAATGGCCTCCTTCCACCTTCTTTGAAGACATACTCTAATTTCAAGGTGTAATACAAATTCTGTCTTTGGATACAGTTTCATGACATCTTTCTATACTTCGTTTCTTACAATCCCAAGTCGATGCCCCTTCTCTTTTGAATCTCTAAACCTTTATAGCAAATACATATGCTTCCTTATGATACTTAACATGTTATTTCTACATAGGGGAAGGTGTCTTTGTCAGGAGGCTTTCTAAGCAGTGAGGCCCAGTTTTCCCCGTTGCTTACACAGGAAACGACCAGCCAGCCAGGTTCTCTGCCCAGCCTGGTAGTCACATTCCCTTCTTACTTTCTAAACTCCTTACCATGGAGATGGCAAACCGTATCTCACTCATCAAAGCCGAAAAACCTTAGTTTTCTCTTATGTAAAACTTTTTGTCCATCCCAAGCAGAGATGATCACCATTCCTTTGTATCATGCCTTCACCTAACACATGCTTCTATTAGACAGGTTTATAATACTGAAATAGCCATGTCCCCTCAGTTATAAAACTATGTTTATAATACACTATTTATATATAGGATATAACATAAAATGTTGTATTAACACTGTATGTCAGTTGTGAGATATATAATGACTCTAAAAGTAATCAAATGCTTTAAAATATGCATCCTATGGTTGAAGTAATAATTGTTGACTCGCATTCCTTATCCAACAGATTGGTAGGCCTTCAGCAGGCAGCAGAATCACATCACATTTATCTTATTATCAATGTTTGCCTAGTGGCTAGTATATAGTATTGGCTCAAGACATATTTGTTGTGTGAATGAATGAATTAAATACGTTTTTAGCTGACTATAGATTTAATTTGGTTCAACACTCTAGTCTGGCCTCTATGAAAATTCATGTAATATAAGACTGCATCCTATTAGAATGTTCAGAGGATAGAAAGCAGTAATCATAAAAAGATTCAATCATTTTAGGAATATGGTATTCAATATTTTCACTACATTAAATATTACAAAGGGAACACTGACTGTCCAAGATGATCAGGATGAGAAAAGGTCCAGAAAATCTTTTCATACAAACAAAGCCTGAGAGAACTGGGTATAGACAGCCTGCAAAAGAGAAGCAAGTATAAAACATGATGGCTGTCTTCACACCGAAAGACTGTCTACATAAGTGTAAAAAGGCCTGATGTGCAGCACTCCAGAGAAGCAAAGACCCGTGTGATGATAATTCCAGGAGTAGATGTGATTCTCTATTCAAAATACTTTTACAAAGTGCTACTCCACAGCAATGGAACAGGTTGTCTTATGATATCCTTTATGTCTTACACCCAATTTCAGGACACCAAAGCAGAACCTTAAAGGCTAAGAGTTATTCAGCATTGGATAAAATGGTAGACCAGATGTCTCATTAGGCTTTCTGCAATTTCAACCTTTTATGATTTTCATCAGTATTAATTTCTTTTCCAGAGAGGACTACCATAAGAATGGGCACAATTGAAAAATGACAGGTGCTCTAGGGGATGACCTAAAAATTTCCAGCCCCGGATCTGCTACAGATTATCAACGAACATGCATCTATCCATCCTTTCATTTATGTATGCAACCAATCAACAATCACCGAATGTCTACTGAGTGCCAGCCACTGTCCAAATCCCTAGAGATACAGTAGTGAGCAAAATAGACATAGTCACTATGTTCATGAACCTAATGCCTAGTGCAGGCAATAAGAACACATAGAAATTACAACCCCTGATAAGTGCTATGAAGAAAAGCATGGGATAAGACAAGAGCCAGCTGAGCTAGTTGGAGGGTTCAGAAGAGGCAGGCTGCTTTGACATTTGAGCTAAGAACTAAGGCAAGTCATTTAATTCTCCATTCATTCACAAAGGCTGCTGTTAAATAGGGCAGAATAGTCTGGCCTTACCAAGACTTTGCGGAATCTAGTTACTATCTGGGGCACTAAAATGGTCTTTGTAACCTCGAAGAAGTTCATTTGACCTCTGTCAACCTCAGTTTCCTCATGAACCAAATGGGAAGGAGAACAGCACCTAGCTCAGGATGCTGTCAGATCATGCATGCAAAGCCAGTGTCGGCCACGGAGTCCACCCTCAATAGTAGATGGCAACTACCGTTGTCAAAATATATAGGAAACACTCTGAGTGCTTAGAAGGAAAAATGCCACACACGTTTTAGATGTTATTTCTACCCTTCTAAAATCCCCAAGCTGCCAGGTGAGAAGGAGGAATTGGCCAGTAGGCATGGCGATATTTATCTCAACCACGTTTGAGGGCATCAGCAGTCTCCCTGCGCGTCACGCTTCCCTCCTTGGAGTCAGTTGTCCACTAGAGGAGGAAAAACATCCTCCTTTGTTTCATGTTCAACTTCTTCTCTTTAAAACATCAGAGAAGGTTAGAAAGAACACTCCTAGAAAAACGAGACCACGTCTCCCTCAGCCAGTGCAGCCACCAAATGAAAATTCACCGCAGCAGCTCCCTGGCATTTAGGAGGAGACCAGCCCAGTATGAATAAATAATCCACATTTCAAGCAGGATTACGGATATAAATGAAAAACGAAAAGCACATCAGGGTACCAATTCGTCACACATCTCCATACAAAAGTGCAACCTTGTTTCTCTCCTTCCTCATCCCCGGCTTACCCAACTCCCCACCGCACCTTGCGGCCAAGTGTGCACAACATTGAAAAAGAGAAAGAAAAAAGTAGGGCAGAGAGACACTCAGACATCCAGACAGATGTGCGACTGCAGTGGGTCTGCAAGTGACACCCATCGCCTCCCTTCCTGTCAGACTCCGTGGATCCACTTGAACTTCTGCGGTTAGATGGTATCCACCAGAGCTTGACTGGCACCGCAGCCAGTGGTATCACAGGGCGCCCTGCCACGGTCCCCCAGGACCCTGCCCTGCATGGCTGTGGGGTTATCTCCCTCTCGTCTTGATAGCTAATACAGCTCCAACAGTGGCTCTATTCCATTAGGTCACAGCAATGAAAACGAATGCCATTTTCTTGATGGCTTATGCAGAACTGCTGTAATTTGAAGCAAGCCTCTCTGGCAAGCTGCTTCTTTCTGTCTCCATCCCTCACCCCTGGAACTCCAACCCCCTTGCCTGACTGCTCCCCTTCCCCAGCTCCCACCCCCCCACCTCCCCGTCTCTGTCTGTCCTTCTTCTCTCTTTTCATACTGAATATATTGGGGCCCTGGCAGGCTGCCATTCTAACTGCACATTAGAAATGGTAGAGTTTTCCTCTATCTGATTCTATAAAATGAGTTCACCAGAAGGTGCAGACCCAGCACATTAGTGGCTTTTCCTATAAATTACTTTAACACTGTGTCCAATCATATATATAATTTCAGATTTTCAATTTCAACTCACTGCTGTGTCAGCACAGACTCCACTGATATGTCTAACGTATTTAGCTTAAAATGAAACGGATGGCATTTCATTACCAGGAAGATAATATTTTTGAATATGTTTCCTGCATGGCGGGATCCATCATTATTCTGCCATTTTATGTTCAGTGTGTGTAATAGCTTTTTAATGCTTTGACGTATTTTATTTATATGTGTAATATTTTTCTAATATCATAGGACAGTTTAACTCATTGGACACATTAGAAAATCTTAATTGAATGCTTTTAAATATTAGCAAAAGGGGGAAAGGCTGAACAAATTGCCAATATTTTTACTTAAGATTTCATAAAGAGTAACAAAACAGGCACAAAAATTGTTCAATCCTTATTCTTTTTATCTATTCTCCCAACCTTCTCCCTACCTCCTCCTACTCAGTAGTCTCCCATAAATATACACACGTTGGAGAGGAAATAGGAAGATAAAGAAAAATCCCCTAGTCCCCTGAGACTTACAAGCTGTCAGGGTGAAAGCAAAGAACACAAGAAATAGTGAGCAAGCCCTGGTGTGAATGACAGGAACCCTCTCATTGGCTGAAGCTTCTGACAGCACTGAAATCTTTAATACCAGGTTCCTGGCTCTTTGACCAAAGTCATGGAGTGTTTGAAAGGAGACTGTTCTCAAAAGATGTCTTTGCAAAGAAAATGCAAAGGAAAGTGTTTCACCTTAAAACCTTGCAGGTAGCCAACTTTGCTAAAGGCATTTCAAGTGAACAGATAAGAGCTAGAGTGAGCATTTCATTCTCGTTCTTTCTCTCTTCTTTCAAAGCACTACCTTACTGCAAATGAAAAATTCGGGAGTCAATGTGGGAAAAGTGATTGGCTTTTCTCACTTTAAGTCAAAACAGTGTAGTGGGCTACTGGCCAGTGCACATTGCTGGAAGCCCCTAGTTTTGGGTCACTCACAATGGAAGGATGTGAGAATTAAATTGTCTTTTCAGAGAAAAGACTGCCATTACTGTATTAAAAGTACAGCCCCTGTTTCTCCAACTCCTGCTGTTCTAGGGAAGAGTAAATAGAAATGGATTCTAATTCTGGTCCATCTTTTATCACCTATGGGACCCCAAGCAAGTTACTAGAAGTCTGCAGAGCACAAGGGGATTTAGCCGTGAAGTTGAGATAATAATTCCCAACTTGGAGGTTGCTGCAATAATAAGATATAGTTCCTGCAGGCTCCTGGCCCAATTCATGGCTTATACAGTAAACACGATCATAATTATTATTTTTGCTATAATTTGCAAATTGTTTTTGATGTTAAAAGATGGCTACTCTTACCCCACTCCTTCAAATTCTGTAATTTAAAACCAAACTCTAATCCGCATGCTGATAAAATAATAAATACAAGTTATAAAGGCACAAACAATTATGGTATTTTAGTTATTCAAACAAAGTTCATTTTGGAGTGAAACTTCCCAACTTTATACTGAGGATACTTTAAAGAGTTTTGCTGCTTGCTAGCCTGGAGTGTATATATACCTATATTCATGTTTATTTACCTTTTTGTTCTTAGAAGAAAATCATGGCATAAAATCCTGAATAGAACATGCCACTAACAATTTCTTGTATCAAATTTACTTACTTGAAACTTCTTGTAACTTTTTGAGTTCTCAGAGTTGGAAAACAAGGCTCAAGACAGAGGTGAACAAACTTTTCTCTGAAGGGCCAGATTGTAAGTATTTCTGGCTTTGCTGGCTCAATTCTGCTATTGTTACCCCAAACAGCTATGGAAAACAGTAAATGAACCAGGTGTGTTCTAATAAGACTTTATTCACAAAACCAGGCAGCTGGCTTACTTTGCAGATTAACACCTGATTTAAGACATTAATATATCTTAATTTTTGTATTTTTCAAGAACCAAAAGTCCCAAAGAATATAATCACAAAATCGGCACAGAGAAAAGGAAGCATTGACAATATAACCCTTTAGGTTGAGCACAGGAATTTTAAAAATCATATTATAGGATACTGTATCTTCTATTATTCTTATACTGTTTTTATAGGAATTTGCCAAGATGAAGTTTCAGTTTTTCACTCCAAGGCTCTGTTACAGTTATGTCAAAGTTAACCTAATCTAATGACCAGACGAACAATTTTGATCAAGATAAAAATAGCACAAATAATTTATACATTCAACAAACTCCACTGAACAACCGCTATACACTAAGCAAACCCAAAGGCAGAGAATAAAAAGACAAAATCCACATCACCACACATTTAGGTTTTAGTCACAAGACACAGACAATATATAATTAAACAAGTTAAGAACAATCCATTCATCATGGATTTACCAATAAGTGCCAATGGCAATCCAAAAGACTGCTGTGACAGAAAGGAATGGGTTTGAGGGAAGAGGGGAGTCCTGGGAGAGTAACCTCTTTGAGAAGAGGGGCTAATCTGATATTTGAAAGGAAAAAAGTGATCATGCTCAGGCCTTTGAAGATAGGAATAACAATGCAAAAGTCATAAAGCAAAACAAGAGTTTGAAGAGTAGAAGGAAAAGAAAGGAAGCCAGTGTGGTTGAAATATAGGAAAGTGCTGTGAAAAATAAGACAGTGCTGTTCTGCCTGGAATTGAGTTTGCATAAAGTTTGTATAATATTTACAGGCACATGGATAGTTAGACTTGCAAAATAATGAAGACTACATTTTGTCCTCATCAGTAGAAAAGTGTTTGTACCAGTTAATTCTCAGTTACATTATTTGTTGACAACATTTATCTTGAAGTGAAACCGTGAGCCAAATCAGAAATTCCTTATTATTCTGTTATAGACCTTCTGAACCAAATTTCTAAATTCCTGCTTTCTAAATTCCAGCTCTCCTAAAAGGAGGTGGAAACATTTAGATAGGTGTGGGCAGATCAGCATTGCCTTATTTGGAGTTGCTCTTCCAGGAAACAAAGCAGAAGCTATTTAATAATATTCCTCTTCAAAGTTATATGGCACTTTTCATCTAAGAATATCAGAGCACTCTGCCGCAATTAAATTATTAATCCTCCTGACAACTCCATCAAGAAAGTATCTGCTTTATTATCAGTGAGAACACTTGGCATTTACATGCTCGCCTTGAGAATGCTATTCAATCATACTCAGTTAATTAATGCGTGCAACACATTCAGAAGGCAGGTCAGCATTCTGGTCCCCAGTTACAGATAAAGAAACTGAGGTCCCAAAATGACAAGGTGTTTCCAGACAACTTACCCAAATGAGACTGGTAACAGAAAAATGCATGCTGCCTTAATCGTCGTTAAGAGTCACTAATTTATACATTAAGCTCTCAAACATTTAAATACCTGTAACTGTATAGCTGATTATAAAATCATCAACCTGAGGGCAGGAACCTAGCTTTCTTTAATCATCCCAGTAACAATAACTTTATAACAATATAAAGCAGTCTGCATAATATTTCCACACACTTCTCATTTGACTTTTATTATGACCTAGGATGTGGATGTCATTAATTTTGCAAGCAAAGAAATGGAGTCACAAAGAGAATACAAGATCTGCCCATCATTATATGGATAGCAAATAAGAATTTTGACTTTAAGCAAGGTGCTGTTTCTTCTGTATCAGTGTTTCTCCTCTAACCTCTCAGATTTTTATTATAAAATGATTTGCCCTTGACCTCCATCCAAGGCATTTTGTTTTCTGACCCCCAAGGTGGTGCTGATCATATTTTTATGTCACCTATAAAGTTGTTCCACGGTATGGACTTTGATAAAAGGGTTATAATAAAAGTTTTCTTCAGTTGATAACAGAATCTACCATAAACAAAAGAAAGAAAAGCTGCACTTTTGTCGCTTTTGGTATAGTCAGTCAAAGTAATTTTTTTGGTATAGTCAGTCAAAGTAATTTTTTTGATATAGTCAGTCAAAATAATTGAAACCATTCTAGGAATTTCAAATGGAGGGAATTTAATTCAGGGAGCTGATAAAATATGCTGAAAGACTGCAAGAGCAGAGGAGAGAGGGGGCTGTATTTGAAAAAATAATAATAATAGAAGTAGTAAGGCCAGATGCTGCTAATGGCACTTAGTTGAATGAAACCCATGAGCTGAATTGGGGCTACACAACTGGAGACACCAACTGCTGTCAATTTTAGATTTACAGGAGAGGCATCTCCTCAGCTAAGGATGGGAGCACTAAGACAGTGCTGTTCTGCCTGGAGTTGAGAATTACCACACCCCAGCAATCGCCACACTGAGTGAGCCCAAAGCCACAAGCTTCTTTCTTCTTCCCATCTGTTGATCCCTTACCAATGCCTAATGGTAGATGCCAAAAGAAAGCCAACTGGAAAGGGAGCTGGGAAATGTAGGCTCTGAGACTCTTCCCTAGCAGGCTATAGTGTGGGGAGGTATGAGTCTGGGAGACATTGGGGAAATCAACGGCAGGTTGTGTATTGTGAAGGCTCAGGCAGATGAAGCAGGGAGGTACAGAGCTCTCCTCAACCCCAGGCAGTGCTCTGCACCTCAATGACAGGCAGAGGAGGCATAATGAAGGCTTTGCCCACAACCACCCTGAAAAGTCTGAAAATAAAACATGTCCCCCAGGAAAACAATATGTGCTGAACAAAAAGGTTTGCATTCTTTGTACCTTTAAATCCATAACAGAAGATAAGGAGCCCATCTAGGTAAGAAGGTCAGTGTCATGAATACAAAAACATGTTATGTGAGTACTTGAGAAGGATATGAATCTCTGCTATACAGAAGCCAGCAGTGACAGCGGGAAGGTAAAAAAATAAATAAATAAATAAATAAATAATAAAATAAAAAAAGACATATATGATGTTGGCAAAGGAGTTCTAAGGAGGAATCTGGGAGAAGAAAAGGTGAGCTGTAAGAAGAGCCAGCATTAGAGAGAAACCCCAGGATATCTTTTCGGTGTGGAACAAACAAAGAAAAGATTTCAGAAGGAAACTATTGCCAAGGACAGAGAAGGAAAGAGAGACCCAAAATGGATTCACCGAGCTGGACAGGTTGACAGCCAGCCAGAAGAGCTTACAAGAAAGCATCAAGCATAAGGTCAGCAAATGTCCATCAAGATTTGAAGGACAAGGCTCAGAGGAATAAAAACCAAATGCAATATGCTGCCTCAGTTTTCCAGAGGTGATTAGCCCCCAATGGAATGAAGGCACAAGGTTCTAAGAGAGACTCTGAAGCAAGCACAATGCTCGTTTATGGCCACTGCACCACTACCCTCTACCCCTCAATCCCCCGACCCACTGAGGCCATACATTAGAGAACTGCCTTTCCAACCTCTAGATTCCCTCACTTTGTATATACATAGATGGTCGTTGGAGCACTCACTTTTCTAAGTATCTTGGTGTAGTATGGGTTTCTCAGAATTCTAAATTGATTAATTTTCTAAAACCAAAGAGTGACAGTTGCTAGGAGGTGTCTGATTTCTTTCATTTAATAGCTTAGTTAGTTCAACATCGAGTTCTTTCTTCTACCAATCTTCATTTCCTAAGGTTACAGAGTTGGCGTTCAAGGTCCCTTTCACTGAATTCTAGACATAAACCCCACTACGTGACAACAGAAATCAATCTAGAAATGTCCCATAAGGTAAGCAGAAATGCAGTTTAAGAAATCCACAATTAGTGTTGGGGAGAAACTTTTTTCTTTGTTCAGGATAAGTTTAACCCTCCTCATTTGGAGTGTACAATTAATGCAAGCCAATAGGTAATGATATGGCTGGGTGCATATGTAGAGATGGTGGGAGATCAAGCTGAAATTTTAAGTCTGTGTTAGGATCTGAAGGAACCTGAGTGGTTTGCTAAGAAAAAAATTAAACCTTATATGGTGAGAAATAAGGAACACACTACAGTACTTCTATTACCATGAAGAAAATGTCACAAATCCCATACAGGTAAGTCTGGATGTGCAGCTGGAAACCACATCTTAAATCAGTCATTCCCTGCTCTAGGGTCCTTCAGCAACTTGCACATAGCAATAGAGATGAGTGCTCTTAGAATCTGTCCCTCCCTCTCCAACAAGTATTTTCCTTTCTCTTGGTAACTTGTTTATTTAGACATCCACACATGCCTATGCATCTTACATTGTTAGGGGTGTGAGGCTCAGGTTTAAACTCATCATCCTAACCCTTGACTGTATGTAGCAATTCAGAGGTGGACACAGGCCCAAATCAAGCCAAACGTGCAACAGAAGAAAGTTTGCTGCTTATTTTGGAGAAAGAAACTTTCCTGTTAATAACTTCTTGGTGAAGGAAATAGAAGAATAAACCTTCCAGGAAATGTGAGAAGTCAAGTTTTTTTTAATGACATTGATATTATGAAAGACAATCATGAGATGGAATCCTGAAGGATATCCTTGATCCTAAATTAAATCAAACAAACATTAACTCAATCAAGTTAGATAGATACATTACATTAAATTTTTAAAAAGATCATTTTTGTTTAATTCAATTGTAGGTGGGTTCTTGGTTACAAGCAATGAAAAACCACTCTAATTCATACAAGTGCCTATACCACTCCATATTATGCTTAAGGTTACATGTGTGTGTCCTTCTCCCTTAGAAGACCACGAGCTCCCACCATGCAGGAAGAAGCCCTAACACCATCTTCAAATCCCCAGCATCTGGTCCACATCGAATTGTCCCCAAAATGCTGTTGGACATATTGAATTGAGGCAGTTACCTCAATTCCATGAGGAATTACCACAGAACTTACCATGGGGTGGCTCTGAAGCAACGTGATGACATCTCACCTTCTTCACTTCTGAGCACAGTCCCAGCCTACCCTGCCTTTCATCTCTGTGATCAGCACTCTCATCTCCCAGTTGCCCAAGCCACTAACACCCCCCTCTATTCCACACTTCAAAAACCTCACTGCCAGCCAGGCACAGTGGTTCATGCCTGTAATCCCAGCACTTTGGGAGGCCGAGGTGGGCAAATCACTTGAGCTTAGAAGTTTGATACCAGCCTGGGTATCACACGGTGAATCCCTGTCTCGACAAACACAGAAAAATAGGACATGGTGGTGTGTGCCGGTAGTCTCAGCTACTTAGGAGGCTGAGGTGGGAGGATCACTTGAGCCCAGAAGGTTGAGGCTGCAGTGAGATAAAATCATGCCACTGCGCTCCAGCCTGGATGACAGAGCAACACCCTGTCTCAAAAAAATAAAAATAAACTCACTGCCATTTAAAGGCCAATTGATTCTAAATCCCCAAAACTAAGGCCCCCCTGCTTCTCTCTCCCCTGTTCTAATACCTTATTCTGACCACCCTGATGACCATTTCAGATGAAAGAAACTGTCTACAAAACTGATTCTCTGATTCAGGTCTTGCCTCCCTTCTCTTTCTTCTCCAGTCTGCAGCCAGACTGAGGATGCAAATGCAAATCTGGTTATGGTGTTTCCATGAATGGAAGCCTTACCTGGCTTCTCAAAACTCTCAGGTTAAATCCCAGAGTCTTCCTTATTACAAAAGCAGCCCTTGGCAATCTGGCCCCTTTCATATTTTGCCAGAGCCATTTTTCCGTACCATACCCCTCACCACATACTATAATACACCACCTTTAGACTATCGCCAGTACCCTAACACAATGAGTCCTCCCGTAAATCCCTTAAATAAGCTGCCCTATCTGAAATATGCTTCCCGTATTTTTTTTATTTATTTATTTATTTATTTATTTATTTATTTATTGAGACTGAGTCTTGCTCTGTCACCAGGCTGGAGTGCCATGGTGCGATCTTGGCTCACTGCAACCTCCACCTCCCAGGTTCAAGAGATCCTCCTGCCTCAGCCTCCCAAGTAGCTGAGACTACAGGCACGTACCACCACACCTAATTTTTGTATTTTCAGTAGAGGCAGGTTTCACCATGTTGGCCAGGATGGTCTCAAACTCCTGATCTCATAACTGTTCGCCTTGGCCTCCCAAAGTACTGGGATTACAGTCAGGTGCCACTGCCTCCAGCCCTGGCAATATTTCATCTATAACAAATCTATCTCCTTCAGGGCTCAACTCAGCCATCACCTCCTCTAAGGAGCCTCCTAATTCTCCTCTGGCTACCTAGTCTATTAGCAGCCCTTCCTCTGTAACTCCAAGACAATCCAAATTCACCTATCTCACGGTACTTGTCATATTGTATTATCTTCAACTATTTATACGTCTTTTCTGCAGGCTTTCAACCAATTCTTAGAAGCCAACTACATGCAGAAACCTTGTCATATTCACCATTAAATGCCCAGGACCATGCTTAGTTCACAGCAGATGATCAGAAAACTATAAAATGAATCAATGAAAGAAGCAAATATTGGAAAGTCAAAAACATTGCAGCTTCCAGCTTCTTTTTCTCATTTTAAGACCTACCAAAAATATATTTTCTTCCAAAATTAAATTGTAAAACAAATGAATTCATTCAGGGGCCCACAAGATAGTGTCTCTAAAGCCAACAGAAATCATTATCAAAGAACACTTTCGTGGCCATCTTTCCACTACACTTGAATGTCTGCATGCATCCAGTTAAAGACGAATTTTCAGGTTGGAGTGGTTGGCTGGCCATACACAGAAAACACAGACCATGAGTATACCCAACAGAAAGTCCCAAGGCAGCTCTCCTTTTCTCTAGTCTCAGTGGGGATAGAGGGGAGTGATGCATTCTAAGTTGTCAGTGCTCCCGACAGAACTCGCTGCATACTGGTAGGATGGGGGCCTTGTTTCAGTCTGCAACTCTCCATAGAGCCTGGTGAAAAACAGCTCCTCACCAGCAGATCTCTTTGGGAGGACTGCAGCACTGCAAGCCTCAGGCTGCCCTGGGGGTTTGACCACAGACTGCTCTGTTAACAGCACAACACAGAGTTATTCTCCCTCTTAAGGAAAAGGGCATGGTATTTAGAAGCAAGGTTGCCCAGGCAGAAGTGAATGTTCCCCTAACACACGTCTATCCCCTCCCTTAAAATATTTACCTAAGAGCCAATTACACTCTTAGAGTTTAAAGTTAGTATGGCTTTATGTTTGCCAGATAAAATACTGGACTCCAAGTTAAAATTGAATTTCAGGTGAACAATAAATATTTTTAGTATAAGTATTCAGTTGAACAACTGATATTTTTCATACAAATATGTCCCATGCAATCCTTGAGACATATTTATACTAAAAAATCATTCAGTGTTTATCTGAAATTCAAATTTTATGGGCAGTCCTGCATTTTTATTTTCTAAAGCTGCCACGTCCATATGGCATCAAAATTCAAACAGTTGCATTTAATCAGCCTACTTTTTACTTTTCAGGGTCTGCAGGATTCAACTAATGCAATAGATAGTCTTGAAAAAGATTTTGAGACATAGCAACAATTCTAAAAGGGAATTACCCTAGAGATCCTTACCAATACAGTGACCCAATGAGGGCATATAATATGGATTTGTTTGTTAATTTGTTTCTTTCAATGAAACAATGAATTATGGTGGCTTTTTTTCCCCTTTCATTTGGGAGTTGTGTGCAAGTTTCATACAACTTGAGCTACCAGCTTTCTCCAAGGGCCAAATATTAAATACGGAGGTCTGGGAGACCTTGGCTCTTCTCTCTCAGAATCATCAAAAGCTGGCCCTGTTCTTTCTGAGAGTTCATCCTCTCATTTACTGATCCTTCCAGATCCAGAGATGGATGAGTAACCATACAAGCAAGAAAAGAAGAACTGGGTTGCATGAACAGAAAGACACTATGGAAATTCTCCTGGGGCTCCTCAAAAGAAAACGAGTCCAACTCTCTGCATTAGTTAGCTTGACTCATTTGCTGTTCATGGCAAGGAGACTGAATTACAGCAGCCTGTAATAGTTAAATAGTAATGTTTTCTTGGCTCATTGCTCAGTGGTGAAATTTCCCCTGCAGTAAGTGATGTCATCCCCAGCACCCTAAATCTCAAAACGTGTGCCCCATTCTCTCTGCTGGTGCATTCACAGGCTGTTGTATAAGGTGTCTATTGGGGTCTTCAGATAAGTACCCTGTCATTTGCCTTTCATTTTCTATGCACCGTCTAAAAAAAAAAGTCTGAACTCAAAATGTATTTCCAGTCAGAAAATAAGATTCTTAAGTCTCTTTTCTAAAGCAGAGACATCCTCTTCCCTTTTCCTGATGTGTCATCAGCGACTTTAAAAGCAATCCCCTTGTGTCTGTCACAGTGACTCAAAAACTAGGCCAGTGATGATTCTGTCATTTAGTGGTTCTGCAGTATGTGTGCCCCACCGTCTTTCATTTCTGTGCTTCAAAATACTAAATGGGACACGCGGAGACATCTTTTTATCACAAAGTACTCCGTGTAATGGCTTTGGAACACCGGGAGGAAATTGGAGATGCAAGGAGGGGTGACTTTTGCATAATTGCCATTTATTTCTGTGGCAAGTCACTAGTTGGGAAAACATGTATTTGAGGGACATTTAAGGTTTGGGATTTTAATCCCTGACTCCAGTCCTTGGAACTGCCTTTTGCATGGTGACATTTGAAACTTGACCACCCTAGACCACCTGGTTGCCAGACAGCAGCCACTTTGGCACAAAGTAACTCCAGAGGGATGGGAAGAGGCTGTCTTCTAAATAAAAACAATGAATAAATGTCTGCTCAGGACCCTGTATCATCCCAAACAAGCAGCTGCAGTCAAAAGGTTTCTCCTATCTTGTACATCCAGAAAAGGTGAGCTGTTCCAGACAAGGCCAGAAAAAATGCACTAGAATGTGGCGGCAGGGGGCGGAGGCGGGCGGAGGGGGGGCACCAGGAGGGGTACCACTTATTTTTTAAAGGAACTTGAAAAACCTCAATTTTAGGATAAGAACAGTAGCTTCCACCCCCATTTGACCCCCTTTTCAGTGTGTCTGAGCACGTAGTGCACAGTTAAAATCTGCAAACTCTGTCCAAATGCTGGTTATCATGAAGGCCTGACACTGGTATTAAATCCATTTCAGCTGAGACCATTATGTTCTCCATATTCGTCAGAGCCCCTATTCTCTTTAGATTGCTGTAAGGAGAGAAGTTAAATGATACTCTTTTCTTTAGTTTCATCCTTGGCTTTTACCGCTGCAACTCTGTCTTCCCCATTCACCTGTTTCCCTTTTCGACCCCCAAAAAAAATTTAAAGAGAGGCAAGATAGGCCAGACACAGTGGTTCATGCATGTAATCCCAGCACTTTGGGAGCCTGAGGGAGGTGGATCACCTAAGGTCAGGAGTTTGAGACCAGCCTGACTAACATGGTAAAACCCTGTCTCTACTAAAAATACAAAAAAATAGCCAGGCATGGTGGTGCATGCCTGTAATTCCAGCTACTCAGGAGGCTGAGACAGGAGAATCACTTGAACCTGGGAGGCAGAGATTGCAGTGAGCTGTGATCGCACCATTCCACTCCAGCCTGGATGACGGGGTGAGACTCCATCAAAAGATACAGTCAAATAGAAGAGGAATGGGTGTTGAGGGAATAGAAAAGGCCTGAAGAAAGTCTGTAGAGTACTTGCAGCTCAGGTCAAAGAAACTGAAACTGAAAAATGACACCAGGCCACTCCTCTCTCCTATAATAACATAATAATAACAAACATGAATATAAAGGCTACATTGTTCTAAGCACTTCACATACGTTGCCCAGTTTAATCCTCACATGCCTTATGAGGTAGATATTAACATTACCCCTTTTAGCAGAGAAGAGGTAAGCCCAGAGAAGGTAAGTAATTTGCTTGGGACCACACAGCATATATCTTGCAGAAGAAACTGAAGAACCACTCAAACCCTGCAGCCTAAATCTGCCATATCTAAGCTGCCTCCATTGGGTTGAAAGTGTTCATGTCTGTCTATACTGTTCTCCCACTCTCTGTTAACATCCCATGTTTCTCTTTTCTTGGGGATTAAATATGAAGAGGTAGACTTACTGCTTCATAGATTTCACTGGATTTTTCTAGGGTCCAAAAATGAGGACCGTAGGACCATGCGTGGTGGCTTACACCTGTACACCTGCAATCCCAGCACTTTGGGAGGCTGGGGAGGGCAGATTGCTTGAGGTCAGGAGTTTGAAATCAGCCTGGCCAACATGGGAAACCCGTCTCTACTAAAAATACAAAAATTAGCCAGGGGCGTAGCAGGTACCTATAATCCCAGCTACTTGGGAGGCTGAGACAGGAGAATAGCTTGAACCTGGGAAGCGGAGGTTGCAGTGAGCTGAGATGGCAAGATCACACCACTGCACTCAAGCCTGCATGACAGAGTGAGACTTTGTCTCACGGAAAAAAAAAAAAAAAAAAAGAAAAAAAGAAAAAGCAAATGAGGACCATTACAACAGAAGACAGGAACTATGCAATACCATAAGAGCAACCTGGGAAGTTCAGCACATAGTGAAAACGTCACCATTTGTGTACTCATGTACCAATTCAATGCGGCCCAATACTGCATGAGCTTTCTTGGCAATCACATTGTGGTGCTAGTTCATTTTATATTAAGCGGAGCTTCAGTTTTCTATTGTGCAGGATAAGGTGGTAGGAAAAGAACATCTCTAGGTACCTTCCAACTCTAAACTGCATAGGTCTACTACAAAGGACCCCCTGAAGGTGATAATCTCACCAACAAATTCCAGGGCTAAAGCATTGCTTTAAGGAGCCATGGAAGGAAATAATGGCAAAGACATATTGGGTAAGTTGTTATGATTTTTAAGGCTCTGGCCATGGTTATAATGAGAATAGGTATAAAATGGAAAGATCTGTGATATTTACTAAAATGCCAAATTAAGGGGAAAAAAGCTTTTCCCATATTATCTTTGAAGAGCATTTTCAGATTAATAAAGAGCTTTCATAAACGTTAATTCAAACTATCTTGTTTGGAAGACTACTTCTGAAGCTTTATTACACTGTCCTAATTAAGGCTCAGCAAAGAAACACTGTACTGGCTTACCAGTCTCTCAGAAATGAGGGGCCCCCAATCATTACCTACCTCATCATTTAGCATTTATGTATGTGCAGGAAGCATATGAATTTGTAGGCTCCGGTTCAGCTGGTGTTCTACAGCTGAACTCCACTAATTTAAACGACTTGAGGCCAGATGTGTCGTAAAGTGGCAATTTATCTAGATTAGTCATTGCACATTGATAGCCACGATACTTTCTGCAAAATGCACAGCACATTCTGATCCTAAGATGCCTCAACATTATGAATTCCTTTCACTTGGTTGAGTGTTTCATTTGCCTGCTAATATAAAATTCATTGAGGCAGCAGGTAGCAATGGGAGCTGTTGGGAGTTCTAGTTCAATGCACCACAATCCCATTGCAGTAAGACTAATGGCAAAGAGGGCACCCCAGAATAACCCACTTGCCTGTTTGGCATATCAGTAGGCTTTCTGTATATGTGAAGCACAGGTACAGGGCTTACAATGGTTTGGGATAAATTTGCAAATCTCACCCCCAGAGAACAGGACTATTTCCACCACGGTTCTGTAACTACTTAGCAAAAATGCTTCAGAGTGCTCAGCGGGGAGAGGAAATGTGATAATTGTGGGAAGACTGGACATTATATTAGAGTGAGCTCTTTGGCACAAAAGAATAATGTCTGTGAAATGCTAGTTTCAGGCCACGTAACACTGAATTTTCATCATGCTGCTTTAAGGATGCAAAATGAGTGGGCAACAGGCAGTAAGGCTTTAAATCTGAACCAACTGGGCAACTGCTTGAGGGTTCTGCATCAAAGAATGGGGATAGGTGGATGGGGACAAGAAGACTCGAGGTTATTCTACGAGCTGTAACTTCCAGCTGCCAGACTTGAAGCGTTGCATTTCAGCTCATCAAGGCATGAATGAGGCTGTGTCTTCCAAATTCACAAGAGATTAGTTTGTGTGAGAAACACAACAGAATAATTTCCAGAGAAAAGCAGAGAAACCACTTTGGGAAACTAAAATAAGATGTTTTCTTGGTAATTATATTGTCTTGGAGCAGAAAGGACTTTAATCGGATTTACCTCAAGTTTTCCTGGACCCATAGATTTCCTCTTTCCAGCATAAATTTAAAAACACTACTATCTAGTTCTTACCTTCAGGTTTCCTTGAACTAATGCCTGAAGTCCCACAATTAGTAAGTGATAGAATGGAAGTTGCAAGTAGTAATCTTGGACTACAAAACTTGCCCTTTGCTCTTCACTACTCTGTTTCATTTAGTAATTGTCTTTTAAGCATGTTAATTGACAAATATTTTTCATCAATGCATTAGTCAGGATAGACTTGGCTAGGTTGCAGTAACAAATAATACCTTCAGTACTACTGGCTTTATATTTCATACAATCTAATTTAGGGCATGCAGTTCTTCCAGGAAGCTCTTCTCCAAGTAGGGACTTAAGAACCTCTCCAGTTTCCATCTTGTAACTACATCATCTAAAATCACTGGCTTCCAAAATCTGAGAGGAGAACATCACATTGGTGATACTTCAATCACATGACTCTTGCCCTGGTAACTAGAAGGCAGAGAAAAGCAGGAGTATGAATCTTTCTGCTTTCTTGAGAGGAGGGGGTAGAGTTCTACTTCTCAATGTAATGGCAGATTCTCCCTCAGTACTAAAAGGGATTGGAAGCTGGACAGCCAAAAAATTTTAATATGTCCATTTCATTCACAATGTGTAGCTCATTGTGCTAGAACCTATTCAGGATATAAGCAATCCATGACTACAGCTTTGAAAGAAAAAAATATTCAAAAGTCTGAGGCACTGATCTACACAATCAGCTATAATTTCAAAGACAATACAAGTCAGTAAAACAATGGAGAAGAAGGATGACAAGTGCTGTTTATAGAAGTTGCCAGTCCCAAAATCTGAATTAGTATATTTACAGTTTGTCCTAAGTGATAAGGTCTCCTCATTTATTCAAAATGGAAAAAAAGTGTCTAAAAAGAAAAAATGATTCACTTATTAGAAATGATTCACTTATTAGAAAATAACTTATTAGAAAATTTGAAAACAAAAACTTTTCTCTTGAACTTACTGCTTTTTCATTCTCTTAACATTACCAAAACTCAGTTTTCTTATCTGGAAAATTATTATACTATATCCTATATTTTTCCTTGGGTGATGCCTGTTATGTAAATAGTAGCATAGATAGTATTTCTCTCCATTTTCTTGACCGTTGGTCATTTTTTTACTGTATTAAATAAAGGAAATGGTAATTGAGCCTACCATAGTTGGGTCTCCTGAATTTATTCTTCCTTTGACTTCAGTCTCATTCTCAGATCCTGCTGTTATAGGTCACATTCGCTTCTCTAGGGTCTTACTAAGTTGATGGCAAGGTGATTTGATAAAATATGTTTGCTATTGTTTTAATGGATAATTCATTGGTATATTATTCCTCCAAAGTAAAATATATATGAACAGTGGTCTTCACTGTCTCAAGTCAATGTTATAAATAAATAGTAAGATTTTTTGACAATGTGTCAGCCCCAGAGGGCAATTATATCCATGTCAAGAATTCTCAACCTCAGCTCTCTTGACATCTGGGGCAAAAGAACTTCCTTTGTTGTGGTGGGGGTAGGTGGGGGGTGCTGTCCTGTGAACTGCAGAATGTATTCCTGGTCTCTACTCACTCAAAACAGGTAGCAGCCTCTCCCACCCCCACAAATGTGACCACCAAAAATGTCTCTAGACACTGAAAATGCTCCCTGTTGGTTGAGAGGCCAAAACTGTCCCTTTTTCCCCATGCTGGCAGTTGATAATCACCGATCTAGATAAAGGGATATTTGTATTCTCTTTATGGCGAACACTGATGTTGCCTTCCAAAAGCCATTATGTATGCTTGCCCATGATTACAGAATCCTGATTTTGCTGTAGTACAAACCTTCCAGAGATGAAGGTGATGCTATTCCAAAGTCAGAGGTAAATCCTCAAAGTCTAATTCAACATGGTAATCCCAGTGCCTTCCTCAGAAGTGGTTTAGGGACAGTCATGTGACTCAACCCTGGCTAATGAGAAATAAAGAGCACACTGCTGCTGGGCTTCGGGGACAGGTTTTAAAACACAGGAATACCTGCCCTCTTTTTCCATTGGATATTACTGTGCCTGCATATGATTACTAGAACCACTGAAAATCATGAAGATTTTAGCTAGCATGAGAACAAAGGCAACAAGCTAAGAGCAAAGAACCTAGGTCTTTGATGTCATTGAAACAGGAATTTAATTGATCCTGGAGCTGCGCCACCTCCAGACTTCTTGCAAAGTATATTAAAAATTTGCCCTTTTATTTAAGCCAGTCAGTCAGGGTTTCAGATTAATTAGAGCTAAGCATCCTGTCTGACACACTCCACATATCACATCAATATAGTCAGCATCAACTCCAGCCTTTAGGGTCTACTTGACCAAGGCTGTTTCTATATAGTTAAAAGAAATAGATCATATTAAAAAAACCGGCAATCCAGTGTTTCTTCTTCATCAACGAATCAAATAAAAAAACATTTTAGTGACTGTTTTCTCCCTCATTCATCAGATAAGCACTATCATTGGGTCTCCCCCAACCACCAAAAAAACAAAAAAACAAACAAAAAAAAAAACTGTACTTAGGTATGACAAATGTGTCTTCAAATCAGATCTGCATTAAAATTACTCACATATTAAAGGATTTGTTTAACAGATACTTATTGAATACTTATTTCATAGAAGTTACTCCATGGATATCAGGCAGGATAAACATACGAGGTCAAATTTCTTCCTGCCCTCAAGTTGCTCACAGTGCACTAAGAGAAAGCATGTGCAAAAATTACTGTAATCACTGGGTTTTGATCATAGGAATCCTAACAGTGGTGGAGCTAGAACATTACGGGAATTCAGATGAGGACAATGTTGCTGATAGTCTGTGCCAATCAAGGAACATTTCATTATGAAGGAGTAATTTTTTTTTTTTAGACGAAGTCTTGCTCTGTTGCTCAGGCTGGGGTACAGTGGCACAATCCCTGCTTACTGAAAACTCCACCTTCTGGGTTCAAGGGATTTTCCTGCCTCAGCCTCCCAGGTAGCTGGGATTACAAGCATGTGCCTCCACACCCAGCTAATTTTTCAGTAGAGACAGGGTTTCACCATGTTGGTCAAGTCTCGAACTCCTGACATTAAGTGATCTGTCCACCTCAGCCTCCCAAAGTGCTGGGATTACAGGCATGAGCTACCACACCTGGCCATGAAGGAGTAATATTTTAACTGCCCCTTGAAATATGGATAATACTTATTTGTTTAGACTGGGAGGTGTTATGGGTTGTGAGGAAGGAAGCAACAGCCGGCCACAGCCAACAGATATGACAGGGCTATTATATAAAGAGCTGAGACATTCGCTTTAGCTGAATGTCTCAAGACATTCAGGAGAATAGAGATGAAGATGTGGAGAGTAGTAATGGCCACAAAGGAGGTAACGATTGTGCCCAGATGATGAACAGTCTTAAACATCATGGTAAGGAAAGCTAGAGGCAAGGAAAGCACAAAAAAGCAAATGAAAATTAGAGAGAATGAAGATCCCAAATATTATAAGTTAGGGAATACATTTCTTTATGATCAAAAGAAAGATGAAACCAGGAAAGAGGAGTATCGGAATACTTTGATTTAGGAAAAATAATGTTAATCCAATTATCTGTAATTATTTCCTCAATATAAGAGAACAAGATGAGCAATTCACGGAATATCCAGTGGACACTTCACCTTTTTCAACATTATAGAATTGACACATCAGCAAGCTATAAACCAGAATAGGTTATAAATAACCTAGGTATATATCTAAAATGTTCGCCCCTTCTTTCTACTCTAGAAAAACTCTTATAGTCTATTTTCTTTGAAGCTGTGCAAGTTTTCAGCCCTCAAGTAAACATAGACAGTGTTAGCTTTTTAAATAAAGATGATTTGGTTTCTAGTCCTATTCCCAAGTTGATTCAGTAATTCAAAATAGATTCTGCTCTCAAATTATAGCATAAATCATTTACTATATAGTAGGTGGTTTAATGATTTCACAGAAAATGTAAAATCAATTTCAATGCAAATGTAACTTCAATAGAAATCACCACTTCCCCCACTTATCAATCGTGTGACTTTAGAGATATTATCTAACCTTTCCGAGTCTATTTCCTCATGAAAAAAGAAACGAAATAACCATATCTACCTTTGAATGTTGGTGAAAGTATTGAATAAAATGATATGCCTAAATCACCAAAACAAATTCTGTGACATGTTAAGAGCTCAGCCAAAGCTGGCAGGGGTGGAGCTGGGGAAAAGGGGAAAAGCTTCAATCAAAGCCTTAGAAACAACCACTCAAAACAGAATAAAGGAAAAGGGACCATTTATAAAAGGATAGATAAATATCTCAGAGAAACTAAGAGAGGAAATTACAGCAGGGACTCACGAGTGACTGAAACTAGTAAACGGAAAGTCAAAATCTGAACCCACTGAATCTTCTTTTTGAGACTGTGGTATCTCTCGTCCACATATCTGTGTATCTATTCAGTTCCTTCTCACTTGCAGACTAGCCACTCCTGCTTCACTGCAAAACTTAGCAGCCCAAGCCCAGCTGTATATCAACTTATATGCAAATACCAAGCAAGGCTTCAAACTATGTGTTGGTCCCACCTGGGTCTGGTGTACATTCAATCCACTAGGCATGTCCATTCATTTCTGAGAAAGGGTTTTCTAAGAAGAGAGACGCATTTGTCACATCTAGTATATCAACAAAAAGAAAATCCAATAATGCCCTGACTTTGATATCCTCCAAGTTTGCATTAAACAAAGAAAATCGTGGACTGTGGTATCCCTGGAAGAATCCTGTTTCAGAGTCCACAGGAGCTAAAGAGTTTTCAACAACGGCCTCTGCCAACTGCTTAGTTTCAGCTGAGGCTGCTCGAGAACAACCCAGCTCCTCTCCTCCCATAATATATTCAGGTCTCCCTTTTCCATTACGGCTGTGTGTGTATTTCAGTTTGGCATCTCCCTCTGTAGTGAAGCGGAGGTGATCATATTTCAGGAGGTGCTAGTTCCTGTGTGTGGAGATGCTTCTGTGTCATAATTACTTTCTGCCATGCAGCTGCTGCATATAAGCTAATCTACATGCTGTATTCCTTCATTTACAGCAAGCTGGCCTCACACTGAGTTTAAAAAGAGGCAGGCGCCACCAGCAAATCTTGCTTCCTGAAGCATGTCATTTCTTTGGACGATTTGCAACCCGATAATGACCATGTCATGATTATGCAGTGATAGTTCCAAATGCCCCAACACACTTGATGGATCTTAGCATAAATAGGCCATTTATCAACATGTAGGACCTTCAGAATTTCCATATTCAAGCCGTTATGCCATAATGTTGATTAATTGTTCGAGGCCCCAATGTAACCTCGACATCCTGTGTTACTGGGAGGTTACAGCTACCCACGTGGCTTAAATAGATTTGCCCGGGAGAAAAGCAGTGCTAGATACTCTTGAATAATAGGCATTAATCTTTGGTTTCCCAGTGAATTCACAGGTTTCTTAAAGGAAAGCATGTAAGTACTTCTGTATATCACCGATAGTCCCTTTGGGCAGAAGAAAGTCCCTTTGAAGATATTAACAAGGTATAGTTTGCAGACTTTTAAATCAGAACCAAAAAAAGCATAAAGCTATTACTATATTGAAAGTATGCCTTGTTCCCAATTTAATAAGTCCTGAATTGATTATTCAGGGGTTTTTTCCCACAATTTTCTAATTTACTGATTGCTGGACTCTTTCATTGTCATTAACAAAATATATTCATCTATGCAACAAATATTTACTAAGTACCTAAATATTTACTAAGTGCCAGAGTCAGGAACAATTTTCAGGGATACTGTAGGATGAATTCTGACATTTATTACAAGGAGATCAATCAAGATGGCCCCTGCTAATTCTGAGATTCTGTTCCTTCTAAACCAGTATCTGTTAACATTCCATTCCATTCCCTTCTGCCAATCAAGGAAAAAGAAAAAATATATATACAGCTGGTTCACATACCTATTCATAAGCAAAAGCTAAAGTATGCTTCTTCCTTCACAATGTTTCTTTCATCCTTTTTTCCTTCATGGATTCTTGTGTCATATTTTCTCATTACCGGTTTCTGCTTTTACAAACCTTATCTTCAGTGAGCCCTAAATTTCACACTCAAATCATTCTTAGTAGTCATCTTTTTTTTGCATACCACTATCTGATTTTGGAATTTTCTAGTAACCCTTCATACATTATATGTTCATAGCTTCAACAAAAGGAATTCTGTATTAGCTTCCCATTGCTGCCATAACAAATTACCAACGTTTTAATAGCTTGAAAACAGTACAAATGTATTAGTCCATTCTCATGCAGCTAATAAAGACTGAGACTGGGTCATTTATAAAGAAAAAGAGGTTTAATGGACTCACAGTTTCATGTGATGGAGAGGCCTCACAATCATGGCAGGAGGCAAAGGAGGAGCAGAGTCACGTCTTACATGGTGGCAGGGAAGAGAGCTTGTGCAGGGGAACTCCCATTTATAAAACCATCAGCTCCCATGACACTTGTTCACCTCCACAAGAACAGTGTGGAGGAAAGCCCCCAAGATTCAATTTTCTACACCTGGCCCCACCTTTGACACGTGAGGATTATTACAATTCAAGGTAAGATTTGGATGAAGACACAGCCAAACCATATCATGTTTATCTTACATCTTTGGAGATCACAAGTTCAAACTGGCTCTCTCAGGGAGAAGACCAAGCAAGGACTATGTTTCTTGTGAAGGCTCAGCAAGGAGAAGTCATTTCCTCGTCTTTTCCAGCTTTCAGAGGCTGCCTACATTCCTTGGCTCATGGCCTCCTTTCATATTCAAAGCCACCAGTTGCAGATCGGTGTTCTTCTCACATTGCTTCACTCCAACCCTGCTTCAATTGTCACATCTCCTTCTCTGACTCTGCACACCTCTTTCATTTTTTAAGAACCCTGCGATTACATCTGGGCCCATACAAATAATCCAGGATAATTTCTCTATCTTAACATCCTATCTTAATCCCATCTGCAAAATCCCTCTTGCTATGGAACATAACACATTGACAGACTCCAGAGATTCGAGTGTGGACTCTTTGAAAAGCCATCATTTTCCCTACCACAGGACCTCAATATTGACTAGTGAAGTCTTCCATTTCACAGCTGAGGAACAAGCAGCAAGGAGGTGGAAAGTTCTTGCTCACCAAAGTGCCCTGGAGTAGAATTGGAACTACAATTCACATTGCCCACCTTCCATCCCAGCACTCTAGAATACACCACTATCACCCCCAGTAAAATCATAATTTAAGATGAACCTAGTAAATAAAAAGAATAGTATTAAAGCAATGATTAAAGCAACTATCTTGCTAAAACTGAAAGTTTTCTCAAATTCTATAAATTATTCTATGATTTAAGTTTTCTGATTATTAAGTATTTTAAAGTAATTCCTTGGCTGCCTAAAAGAGTTCATATTTCCTTTTAAATTTACTTGATTTGCAGATATAATTCTTATTTCATGCCATAAAGAAGGATAAGGAAGGTCAAATTCACTTACTTTATAAAAGAATCTTCTAAATCAAATAAATTGCTTCATTTTATTTCACTTATCACTGTAATTAATATTTCGATAGCGGTTATAATTCCCTCTTTAGTTTTTTGTTTTTTTTTTAATAAACTTTTTTTTTAAGTAGTTTTAGGTTCACAGCAAAACTGAGAGGAAGGGACAGAGAGTTCTCATGTACCCTCTGCCCCCACACATATACAGCCTTCTTTATTAAAAACATTCCCCCACCAGAGGGATATGTTTGTTACAAATGATGAACTCACATTGACACATCATTATCCTCCGAAGTTCATAGTTCATATTAGGGTTCATTCTTGATGTTATATATTCCGTAGGCCATATCATAAGAGGTCAATCCATCCTCATGGGATAGTAAGTAGGTAACGTGATGCTTCCCATCTGACTGGGAGCCACCTGGGCCGAGGTCTCTTGACAGCAGGGGATGTTTCATGGATGTTTAGTGAACTGAAGATGAGCAGAAAATGCCCCATTAGTTGCCCCTTTGAGCTGAGCTCCTCTTTCCATGCAACAGAAAATGGCAACAAACAGTCCCCTGAATCGCCCCTGCCATAGAAGAGATGAGCACCGTTAAGGACAGGCAGCACTCACTTCCTCCAAGTACCCTCTTGTTTCCTAACGAACTTCAGCATTTCAATTCTTGGTATACACATCACATCTTTAAAATGCCAGTTAGCAGCCACCAAGCAAACATAAAAAAAAAAAATAGACTTTTCCAACAGTCTCCACCAAGGACTGCATTCACCAGGGTGGTGAAACGGTCCAAGAACCTCTGACTGACAGCCCTGCCACAGAGCGGCATCTTGGGATTATTCCCACAACATCTTAACACCTTGCCTCCCCATCCACTAGACAGTAAAACAATACTTAGTGGAACATGGTTTCCAGCACAACTTAAAGTCAACAGTGGATTACGAACCAGGGCCTGATAAGAAAAGAAAAAAATTAAACAAATCAATCATGAAGCTAACATTAGAAAGAGAATGAAATTCAACAACAGAAACAAGGGAACGGAGGATGCATTGCCAGTTGAAATTTGAGCAGAAATACAAAGTTGATGAAGAAAGAGGCCAGAAACTCTTCGACATGAGGCTGAGCAACCCTGCCTTTCCGCCAAAAACCAAGGCAAAGCTTTGCACATCTCCTGTAGTTCCTTTCTCTTGCACATCTGGGCTTCCCACAGCCTAGGCAGCCATGGAGCACTTAGACGCTCTTAATAATAATGCTGGGTGCAGCCTTGTGTGCATCAGATATGGGGCTCCTCTCCAAGCAGAGTCCTCTGCCAAATGGGCCCCAGCACCTTGCCCCTTGCAGCCTGCTGATAATCTGCAGCTTGCCTATAATTGTTGCGGGAACATGCACTTTCTTTCGCTGATGATTTTGGCACCCTCGAAGGGCTATACCCCAAAAGGCACTGAACAATGGGATGTGATTGTTTTGAAATGTACCCAACAGGAAGCCCTCCTCCCTGCGACAGGCACTCAGGCCCCAGGCTTTAGGGATTGAACGGATTAATGGAGTTCAGCTGCAGTTTACAGTTTATCATCAACCAAGTGCTGCTCTGGCGGCCTGTCTCCCCTTCTCCAGCTTCTAAAGAAAAATAAAGAGAAAGAAGAAAGGAAGGAAACGCAGCAGCCCCAGAACATTCATTGTATAACAATCTGAACAAGGGAAAGGAAAAAAATGCCCTCAGTGACCATGAAACTGACAAGGCTCCCAAAATGGCTTCCAGCTTTCAGTTTGTCATGCAGAGCTGTCTCCCCTTCACTCTCCCAACCCTCTCCCCCGTTTATAATCATCGTTCAAAGTGGTGAAAGGCCTAATTGCCCCGAGCAGTGTGGTCAATCTTCCTGGAGATTTAGCTGCCTGCTTTCATCTGGCAGCCTGGGAGGGAACTCAGTATTTCCCTCCAGGCAATCTATATGGTCTAGCAGTTCACTGCGGAAAGTGCTGCCTTATCGATTTCTGCCATAGCTTCCATGGCTGACTCAAGGATCAGAGGCTCTGACAATGACTAACAAGTTTAAACCATTAGTCCCATTTGTAACTACTCAGTGAAAGGCTTGTCAGTCACCGCGTACCATATACTGCAGCTTTTAGCAGATTTCTAATCCCATTCATTTTGCCACAATGACCCCTGTAGTTAATGGGGGTTATCGGAAAACTATTTTTTCCCTTCAAAAGTGGTGCCTTTTTCTTCTTCTTTTAGGAACATAAAAGCCATTTCGGTTCTGATGTTTCAAAATAGTGATGCAGGAAATGATCAGTGTCCCTCTTAGGAGAAAACCAGCATCCTGGTGAATGGTACGATATGTCTGATCCTGAAAACGCAAACAGAGTCAGGTGGCAGAGAGTGATTCATCATAAACAGATCCTCGCTGTCTTATCCCTGTCTTACTTTTATAGAGGTTTGTCTTAACACCCTTTTTTTCCTCCCTCTGACCTAGAAGTGTATCATTTTCCTGTGAGAAACTTCTCTCTTTCTGGAAAACTAATCACCCCACGGTAGGTCTGGCCTGTTACTCGAAGTGTGGTCCCCTGAATCAGCATCACCCAAGAGCTTGTTAGAAATGCACAATTTCAAGCCTAGCCTTAGACATGCTGAGTCACAATCTGTGTTCTTACTAAATCCCCGAGTAATGCCCGTGCATTTGAAGGCTGGAGAATCACTGGTCCAAAGAGGCTATGTTTTTTTCACTTTTACATTAAATACAGCAAAATTTAACATTCCCACCATATATTAGGATATTTTTAAGGAAATAAATGACTTTTTCTGCAAAATAGTTTCAGTAATATTCTCCTCGTAGCTCCGACAATTTAATGTTTTTCATCTTCATATCCACAGTAGTTAATCCAATACCTGATAGAGGGTAAGTCCAAGATAAATAGTTGTTGAACTATTTGTGAACATCTGTTGAATTCACAAGAATGAACAAATGAATGAGAATGAAGAAAAAAATGTGATGTCTCTCTCAGTCACATGAAGAGCCAGGACTGATGAGAAATGAGAAAGCTGGCTCAGAGGACAAGGCTCTCCATTCATTTTTATGCATTATTTAATAGTCACATATATTTTGGGGGGGGGATACATGTGATATTCTGATACCTGTATACAATATAGAATGATCAAATCATGGTAATTGGAATATCGATCACCTCAAATATTATTCTTTCTCTTGGGAACATTATACCTTTCCTAGCTGTTTTGAAGTATACAATAAATTGTTGTTAACAATAATCTCCCTGCCATCCTTTTGAATAAAGGAACTTATGTCTTCTGTCCAACTATATGTTTATAGCTACCCATCAACCAACCTCTCTTCCTACCCTTCTCCACACACCCTTCTTCCCAGCCTTTGATAACCGTCATTCTACTTTCAACCGTCATGAGATCCACTTTCTAGCTCCCTCATGTCAGTGAGAACGTGCAGTATTTGTCTTGCTGTGCCTGGCTTATTCTCCTTAACATAAGGATCTCTAGCTCCATCTGTGTTGCTACAAATGGCAGAATTTCACCCTTGTTTATAGCTGAATAATATTCCATTATGTATATGTGACACATTATCCATTTATCCACTGATGAACACTTAGGTTGCTTGTGAATCTTGGCTATTGTAAATAGTCCCGTGATAAACATGGGGGTGCAGGTATCTCTTAGATATGCAGATTTCCTTTCTTCTGGATATATGCTAAGTAGTGGGAATGCTGGGTCATATGGTAATTCTATTTTTAGTTTTTTTAGAGTCCATTCATGTTTTATTATCTTAACTAAATGCTCACACCACCAAGTTGATCCAGTCCTAAGAATGGATCACAGCCAAAACAATGCAGCAGATGGGGCTTTTCCTAGAGCATCTCTTTCCACATCTAGGTCATCCTCCTCTCATTTCTGCTGCTTATCCTCTCTCCTCTCACCATCACACAGGGTCTCCATATTTGTCTATTCTGATCATCAGTCTCCATCTCTTAAAATCCTGTGCTCAGCCAGCTGAGACCAAAGTATCAGAAAACCAACATACTAAAATGGAATTGATGGATAAGAAGTGACTGTGTTGAGGGCTATTTCTTGACAATCTGGAAATCATACCACCTAGGCAGTCTATTTCATCTAGGGGGCAGATCAGCTCTATTACTGCCAACTTTACACCCGAAAAGGGCAAAGTAACTTTCCCACATGACGTCTGTGGAAGAGATTCCCTTCTGTAGCTGCTGCTTGTCTACACCCAGCCCTTCTACTTTCCAAGGAATGTGTTTTCATCACGTGGCCACCTTGGCTCGTGGGCGTAGGTCTTTATTTGTTTAGACACTGGTCATAAGAAAGTATGCGTAGGGAAGACTTGCCTCTATCTTATCTCAAAAAAAATTAAAACATATATATTTAAATGTAGGGCAAATTTGATGGGAAAGTTAAAGACCGCAGCCATCTTTATCAAAGAGCATCTTCATGATTTTTTTTTCCTGAGACAAGGACTTGGGAAATAAAAGTACCTTCTTCCAGTGATTACCTTTGGAAACAACTATTTCTGGAGCTTTCATCTATGAACTGCCATGTTGTGACTACTTAATTGCTGCCTGAGAAACAGAAAGCTGATTATGTGTTTTTGTTTTAAGGTAATCCTTTTGACATTTTGAATAGTTACAAAAATAGGTTGTTTTGTGAGTTGCTAGCAAGAACCAGCAGGAAATTATTTCATTCTGGGGTAATGGTGGTGGTGACTATAGAAAAAGGGCTGGGTAGATGGCGGGGCAGGAGCAGACAAGTACACACACTCAGAAGCTGAGGATGCCACAATTCTATGGTGTCTGGATTCTCAGCCTGAATCTGTATGCCTTAAATAAATTATTCATAGATTTCCCACATCCAAGTTAAAAAGTGCCTTCAGAGTCAGGGTCTCCTCCCCGCAACCCACCCACTATGAGTTTTAATATGTAATTGGAGAGCATGTAAAATAAATGGAAATATCATTTGACTTGTAACAAAGACCTAAATCATAACGGATTATTGAGCGGCATCTTGTGGTCCAAAGTGAGTATGACACGTACGGAAAGCCATTTTGCTTGCTAGCATGCCACTCCAAAATGTGTTAATGTCGCCTCTTATCTGGCTTTTGATAACGTTAATAAGGGGCTGTGCAAGGTTATCAGTGCAGCCTTATCATTATGCCACCTTAAAATATTTTTGTGAATGAGCATATTAACTTATAATTAATCATCATGCATTAATGTAAATGTATCCATGTAGGCATGTTTAATCAGCGCTCTTTCTCTTTCATAATATTTTAATAACAGAGCACTAAAGGAGACTTACAGGATATAAAGTTACAAGAGCAGTGTTTATAATCTAAGCCACTTCAGCAGAATTTTAAAATTAGTGCTTTTCTATGAGATGAAATATGAAACCATTCAGTCATTTACTAAGTAAAATCCACTTTCTCTACAGTCTACAAAACCACAGAAAAAGAATAAACTATCACTTCCTGGTATCTGTGTCACATAGAATCATGTGTATTTTGACCATGAAATAAGTTAATGGACCTTCATAGACAGAGAGACAGAACCCAGACAACACAGCAGCTATATATCCAATTGGCTTTTTTTTTTTTTTTTTTTTTTTTGGTTAGGGTCTTGCTCTGTCACACAGACTAGAGTCCTGTGGTGTGATCATGGCTCAAATGTACCCTCGAGTTCCTGGGCTCAAGCAATCCTTCCACCTCAGCCTCCTGGGTAGCTAGGCCAGACTGTGCCTGGACAATCTTTAAATGTTTTGCAGAGACAAGGTATCTACTATATTGCCCAGGCTGGTCTCAAATGCCTGGCTTCCAGGGATCTTCCTACCTCAGCCTGACAAGACACTGGAATTACAGGCATAAGCCACTGCACCCAACCTCCAGTTGTGTTACTTTTATAATACTTTTATAAGACAGTAAGACAGCCAGCTGACTGCCAGTTCAATTTTCAAAATTCAATTCAGTATTTTAAAATTTTTCACTGTAGACATGACTTGGCCACCACGGCATCATAAACAAACAAACAAAAAAAATACCTAAACAAAGGCGGAATATGAGCTATCAAGTCAAAACTCAGATATCAAAAGAAGTATTGAAGGAATTCAATAATTCTAACAAATTCTATATTATCTCTAGCTCAAAATATTAATGTGTGGTTCAAAAATCCCAGTATATGCTGGGAAAGCATTATTGCTTTTTACCAACCTACTGTAACAAATTGCTTACCCTTTCTGGTCCTTTAAGTCTTCTTCCGAATAAAGAGAGGGCTTTCCATCGCTAATACATCATATTATTTTAAATTTTGTAAGCTCTGACATTAAAAGCGCTACTGAAAACAAAAGACACCTGTGTAAATAAATTTTCTACATGTATCAGAAAAGATCTAAACAGGGGGGAAATGTTCAGCTATTTAAAGCAGAAAGAATTTAGTCCAAGGAATTGGTTACACTGGTGATAGAAGAACTGAGAAACTCAGTGACAAATGTCAGACAGTGAAGCGACCCAGATTAGCAACAACAGGAAGCCAATACCACACCTTCAACAGAGGAGCAACTGGAGGAGGCGAGGGAAGAGATATTCCCCAGGCCACAGAAGAAAAGATGAAAAACCATTACTTCTTCTTTCCACCCATCCTCGGAACGAGCTCTCTTCAGAGCTTCCCATTGGCTAAACTCAGCTGTAAAACAGCATGTTAACTAGTGACTCAAAAAAAAAACCAAGCCCTGATTGCTAGCATTTGCTGATTTCCATAGCATAAATACTTTCACTTGGCCAAATTCCAACTACTCCTTGTATGGTCCCTGAATGTGAAGTTGAGAAGAGACGAGCAATAATAACACACTGTTATGTAGTGTTTCCCACACATATGGATATCATACCATAACCTGTAGAGCAGAGACAGTCAAAAGAAGGGTAGCAAAATAATTAGGAAATGACAAATTTTGAATAGATATTACCTTTGGTTTTTAATATACAATAATTTATTTAATGTACGTTTAGGTAATTTTAATGGTGATATTAATGATTGTTAACAACCAGTTCACAGGATCTCTGACCATTTGTCAACTGGCTCTCACTCACTGATAAGAGCCAGCTCCAGCAAACCCTGTCAGCCAGCAAGGAACCCTAGAAAAAGCAGTCTAAAAGTGGTCCAACAGATACAATGCAGAACAGAGCAGGAAAGAGCATGGAATAAAGCTGAGGGCAAACAGATCTGGAAACGGTGCACTATAAATCAGCAGACAGCAAAGACTACTTACATCCATCCAACAAGAAGGAACTGAGAATCTCTATAACTGACTTCCTGCTAAATCCTGGTTAGATTGACTATAATTAGGTTCACAAAATACTAGCCAGGAGAAACACGTGCTTATGGGTTGTTCCCACTGGTCATTTACAATTATTTTGTCTGTTTTATTTTTCTATTGTCTTTTGAAGATGACAATCTCCAGAGCATCATATATTAAGAAATAGAAAGTGTACCAGTAATTTCTGCACTAATGAAATTTTAATTGATTTCTCTATCACATTTTTTTGGCAAATTGATTCATCATGATGAGTCTGTGATGGTATGCCCAGTGACAGAAAGGATTCAGAAATGTTTAGAGAAACAAAAAGTGTTGTTTGTGTATGGTTTGTTTTCTCTTTTGCAAATCTTGTGAAAGTCACTTAGCCTCCCTGGGCCTCAGTTTCCTCATGTATAAAATGAGAAGTGAGGGGTTTAATTAGATCAGGTGTCCCCAAACTTTTTACACAGGGGGCCAGTTCACTGTCCCTCAGACCGTTGGAGGGCCACCACATACTGTGCTCGTCTCACTGACCACCAATGAAAGAGGTGCCCCTTCCTGAAGTGTGGTGAGGGGGCCGGATAAATGGCCTCAGGGGGCCACATGCGGCCCGTGGGCCGTAGTTTGGGGACGCCTGAATTAGATAATCTCTCTGGTGGTGTCTGGCAATTATGCTCCATGATTTTATTATGCTGTGTGTGAATTCAGGTTGAATATTTTATTCTATTTCTTTTCCCTTTTTAAAAAAATTCCTCTCACCTACCCACTGTATTTGGAATAAATCAGTCCTTTTGATCAAAAGCATAAGCCAAGTGGACATAAAAATAGAAAAAGCAAGGAAAGATGAGTGAGCGGTTGCAATAACAATCAGGAACCTTTCGTAAATGGCCGCATCTTGGGAAAGCCTGATCCAGCTTATTTTCTGGGAACTAATGATCAGCTGAGATGAGTTGCTGATAGGCCGCAAAGGCAAGGACCATTAACACTTGATTGTCACTAATTCTGAGTCAATGTCCCATTTCAAAGTCATTAGTGGTATTAAAAACTGCAACAGCGCATACATACAAAGAAAAAAGAAAGCAAGCATTGGGATAGTCTGAAGATTAACATATTACTACTGAAATACCAAAGAAATTTTCAGGAAAACCCTTAATGTAATAAATGCCGATTCAGAGATGTCTTTGTGTAAATTCTATACTAAGCATTACATGAGACATAAAAATAGAAAATACTTCCTCTACCTATAAAAAGTTTAAATTCTGCACAATATCATATTCATATGAATTTGTACTTATCTGGCAATGATGATCTTATAAGAACTTTCCATTTCTTTAATTGTGTCACATAAGCCACTAGCCTCAAAAACTTTTCAGAGCATGTTTCATAATGGACTTAAGTCTATATAGTCTTCCTGTCCCATAGGAAATACATGTTTGATTACCTGCCAAGTGCCAGTCATGTGCTAACAAAGCTAACCATCCACTGGGGACAAACAAGTAAGAATTCCACTGAGTGCTACAAAAAGGGAAAAAAACAGGTGACAATTACAGGAGTGCACGGAAAGTCGGCTAATTCAAATTGGAGGGATCTGAAATTGCTTCTATGGCAGCCATCTGCTGTTTCTGCCTGCCCAGCATCTTTTTCTCTCTCTTTGAGCCCTAGACCTAATTTATCCTTGAAAACACTCTTATCTCATGGCAATTGGGAAACTCTTCCCATTAACTGCTGAGGGCAGCCCTCTGCTCATGGAGTGAATCTGGCACCCAAGCTATGCCAAATGAGGCATTTTCTCCAAGAAATATTAATCCTGAATAGTACAATCCAAGATCAAAAATGGCTGGAGTTCTTTAATGGTAGAACCTTGAAGAGACACATATTGGGTCCGACCTCTTCAGTTCCTGAAGCAGCCCTCATTTCTATCTCTCCCAATTCCTGAGTTTTTAGCCTTTTGTTTCCTTGCACTACCCTGTGTCCTTCCAAGCAATTCCTTCTTAGTATGACAAACCAGTCTGTTGCTCTTGCTGGCTGACTCTAAACTAAGCCCAAGAGATATTGCTGCCCTAGTAAAGCTGGAGGTGGTAGTGGTAGTGCAGGTACCTTTAAAAAGCTGAAAATAACTCTTTCTGGTTAGAATATAAAGGCTCAAGATGGAATTTAATGAGAGAAGACAAGAGTGTGCAGAAAATGAATCGCACAGGGCTTTTTAAACATGTTAAAACCAAGGAGAAACCATTGAAAATGTTTTTAAAGAAAAAAGACTGCTATGACGTCAACATGGAAAATAGAAGGCATTAGACTAGTGATGGGAAACCAGAAAGACAACTGTTTCAGTAATCCATTCCAGAGATGATAACGGCTTGACTTAGAGTGGTGGGAATGGAAAGAGAGGTGGTAGATAGATGTCCATGAAATTGAGGAATTTGAATCAACAGAACATGGAAATTGAGTGGATGCTGAGGCCAGGGACAGGAAGAAGTTAAAGATAACTTCCTGACTTGAGTTTTAGCTGACTCAATAGGTAATTGCTCCATTCACTGAAATAGAGAAAATAAAAAGATTCTGGTTTTCTGAAGAAGACAACCAATTTCTTTTTTTAACAGCCAAAAAGTATGTCAGGTAGGCAGAAAGATAGGTAAATTGGATACTCAGGAGCAGTATGAGTAGAAGATACAGGTTTGAATTTAGGAATCATCAACATATAGTTGAAAGTAGAGCTGAGGCTATAAATGCAATCACCTGGGGAGAGGGCATGGTGTAAGCAAAGATGGTGGCCCAGAACAGATTCCCTGTGATACAGAAACATTTTAGGCAGAGAAGACAAAAGCAGCTGGGATAGCCATAAAAGAGAAAAATTTAAAAGACTGCAATGTTATAGAGGCTAATTTTTTCTAAATTTCCAAAGGAAAGATATAGATAATGCCACCCGGAAAGCAAGAAAAATAAAGATTAAGAGGAATCATTAGACTTAGCAACGAGGCTATTAGGGTCATTAGTCAGAGCACTGGGACAGCAACTGGACTACAGTAGGTTGAGAAGTGAGTGGATGAACCAGAGACTGAAGTGTAGATGATGCTTTTAGAAAGTGTAGCTACAAGTGGGATGTAACAAGAGAGGGCTGAACAAAAAGAGGGGAATGGAAGAAAGACTTAAAGGAATGTGCTTTACAGGAAAGATAAAATATATAATAAGTAGGTTGAAATGTTGGAGAAAAAAATTACCAAATTGAGATGAAGTAGTGGCAAATACGGGAGAAAGGAGGAACAATCAACGGGCCAAAGTCTCTTTAAAAGTTGAATGGCGGCCGGGCACGGTGGCTCACGCCTAGGATGCCAGCACTTTGGGAGGCTGAGGTGGGTGGATCACGAGGTCAAGAGATCAAGACCAGCCTGGTCAACATGGTGAAACCCCATCTCCACTAAAAATACAAAAATTAGCTGGGCATGGTGGCGCACGCCTGTAGTCCCAGCTATTCCGGAGGTTGAGGCAGGAGAATTGCTTGAACCCAGGAGGCGGAGGTTGTGGTGAGCCCAGATTGTGCCATTGCACTCCAGCCTGGGTAACAGAAGCGAAACTCCATCTCAAAAAGAAAAAGTTGAATGGCGTGTGATCCAGAACACAGATGACAGGATTACCCTCAAAGAGAAGTAGCAGACATTTTTCATCAGAAAGAAGGGAAGAAAAGAAAATTGTGGGGTTTAATGTATAGGCTTCAAGGTGGAATATTGAAGAAATTCCTGTCTAATGGCTTGTAATCTCTCTGAAATGGGCAAGAAAGTCATCTTCTGTGAGTCAGAGTGTTTTAGTCCATTTTGTGCTGCTCTAGCAGAAAAGCTGAGACTGGGTAAATTATAAAGAAAAGAAATGTATTTCTCTCAGTTCTGAAGGCTGGAAAGTCCAAGATCAAGATGCTGGCATCTTGTGAGGGCTTTCTCACTGCATCCTCACATAGCAGAATTTGAAAGGGCAACAGAGAGCGAACCCACTCCTGCAAGCCTTATTTATAGCAGCATGAATCCATTCATGAAAATGAGACCCTTATGACCTAAACGCCTCCCAAAAGGCCCCCAATTTCTCAACACTGTTTCATTGAGGATTAAGTTCCCAGCACATAGAATTTTGGGGGATACATTTAGACCGAAGCATTCCGCTCCTGGCCTCAAAAAGTCATGTCTTTCTCAAGTGTCATTTCTTCCCAATAGCCCCAAGTGTCTTAACTCATTCCTGCATCAAATTTTCCTCCAGTTGTGAGCATGTGAAATCAAAAAGTTATGAGCTGTCAAACTACAACAGTGGGACAAGCACAGCATAGGCATTCCTGTTCCAAAAGAGAGAAAGTTTTAAAAAGAGGAAGAAGAAAGAAGTTAACTTCCTAAGTAAGCCCAAAACCCAACTGGGCAAGCAACATTAAATCGTAAGGCTTGAGAATAATGTTCTTCGACTCTGTCTCACCCTCTGGACACACTGGGGCAGAGGTTTGGTCTCCCAGGTCCCAGGAAGCCTAACTTCCATGGCTTTGCTGGGTGCAGGCCACATTTCAGATCCAACACATTGAAATCACATGCCTGTCGCTCTCCCAGGCTGACATTCACTGCATGCCCGTGGCACTACAGTTCTAGAGTAAAAGCAGCAGCCAGCTTTCATGGCTCTACTAGGAATTGTCCTAGTGAAGACTCTCTGCGGCAGCTTCACCCATGCCTGGGCCATGAGGCTGTCTGAGATAACCTTTGAAAGCTAAATAAAGGAAGCCATGCGTCCACAGCTTTTGAACTCTGTATGCCTACAGAATCAGCACACAAGGGTGCCTCTGAGGCTCACTGCTTGTGCCTTTTAGAGTGATGGTCCCATCCACAGCTGGACCCACTTGAGCCATAGCTGGGGCAGCTGGGAAACACTATGCTAGAATTTGGGGAGCAGAGACCCAACGCAGGCCTGAGTAGTGAGCCTTAAGTTTCTACAAGCACTCTGAGCCCCTCCCTTTAAATTATCCTGCCCTCAAGTCCCCAGCTCTTTTCAAAATGCCTTTGGGGTCATTACTCCATTGTCTTGAAGAATAGTGCCTGGCTTCCTTCTATTCATACTAATCAGACATAGCACACAGTTTGTTTCTATAACATTACTGATTATGTCCACATTCAAAGCCTCTGTGAGAATATTATTTTTGACTCCAGTTCTTTTTCTTGTTTCTGCAGTCTGAGCCTTTACCCTATAGCATCCTTTTTGTCTGTAGGATCAATCAAGAAGCAACAAGAAATAAAATGGTGCAATATAAGCAATCAAGGGCAGCCCCTCAGCCTTCTTTTGCCTTTGAGTTTCTCTAGCTTTGTCCTGCAGTAATTTAGGAGGAAGATTTTCAGCAGTAAAGGAATGTTACTAAAGATATGTTTTTCTTCTATTTATTGTTGCCCTAACTAGGCTTCCAATACAAAAGAATCAGGATAATAGCAAGGAATGGCCATTGCTTCCATAACAATATAAGCATTAAATAATTCATTCCTTTTTTCTTTTTTTTTTTTTTTTTGAGACAGAGTCTCACTCTGTCGCCCAGGCTGGAGTGCAGTAGCATGAGCCTGGCTCACTGCAACCTCTGCCTCCTGGGTTCAAGCGATTCTCCTGCCTTAGCCTCCCAAGTACCTGGGATTACAGGTGCCCACCACTATGCCCAGCTACTTTTTTTGTATTTTTATAGTAGAGATGGGATTTCTCCATGTTAGCCAGGCTGGTCTCAAACTCCTGATCTCATGATTCGCCCACCTTGGCCTCCCAAAGTGCTGGGATTACAAGCCGTGAGCCACTGCGCCTGGCCTAAATAATTCATTCATTTAAGAAGTATTTGCTGTGTGCCTTCTAGGTGCCAGGCACTTTTCTAGGCATAAGGACTAATAAATAAGACAAAGTCCTTGCCCTCATGAAGCTTATATGGTTGACAGCCAAACAATAATCATGTAAATAAATAAAATGTTTCCAGTAGTGAAAAGAGCCATGAAAAAAATGTTAGCATAAAAAGGAACAAGTGAAGAGAAAAGAGGGATTATTTTGATAGAGTGGTAGGGACAGATTTCTCTGAGAAGGTGATTTTCGAGCTGACACCTGAACTGTAAGAAGAAAGGATCATTCAAAGCTCTAGAGTTTGCAGAGAGATCTTTGCCGACCACTAGTGCAAAGTCTTCAAGCAAGATGGACTCACCTTGTTTAAGGCAGAGGGACAAAAATGAAGCTGGAAAGAAAAGAAAGGGCAGATCCTGTTAATTCTTGAAAGTCAGGATAAGGAGCGTATATTTCTTGCTTATTAAAATAAGCAGTCAATGGAGGAGTTAACTAGGGAAGCAATGTAATCTGATTCACTTATCACTACTATATAAAAACTTAGTCTCCATTCTAAAATTTGAACAGATCCTATGTTTCAAAGGGTAAGCCAAAACATAAAGAGTCTTAATCAGTCAACCTGCTTCTTGCACTTTATGTGCTAGGATTTTTCATTCTATTTTAGAAAATGAAAACTATGAAAAATTGCATTCTGTATTTTTCACCATTCCTTCTATCCCAACTATTTAGCATAATTGTCATTAAGTCTCTTGTCAAGTCCTCTCCACCTAAATCATTGGATAAACTCAAGGAATTGGTTTTTTTTTTTAATCATGAGAGCCACCAAGGTTGTTTAAAAACTCAGATTTTCACCAAAAAAAAGATAAAGAGCCAGCTAACAATACTGTTAATTTCATTCAATATTCTCCTTTATTTGAAAAATGTGAATTCTAAACTATTATGCTTCTTGAGATCCTTGTTAATTAATATTAGACTTACTCATTTTTATTTAGTTTTTAGAGGTCCAATATTTAAACTGTAACACCTAATGAGTAATTAGAATTTTGAGGTATTACATTGAATAGTTATTAAGTATCCAAAATACATAAACCAGTACAATTATTAACACAATCCTAATATAATCTTATAAAAATAGAACAAACACCAATGACTGCAAAATCCCTGTGATCATATTGTTAAACTTTAATATAAAATAATCAATGCTGTTACAGCTTTTCAGATTCAACACTTTGATTAATGACTTTCGGGAAGACATTGTCAGTCTAATCCAATCTGTACATGAAACAAAACTGAAAAAATAAATACTAACTTGGAATTTCACAAAACTGAACAATAGACATGAGTGATGGACCAAATATCTTCAGACAGAAATTAGTAAGACCATAAAAGGATAGGATGAAGACGATGTGTCTCAATCAACAGCCACAATACAAAGCTAAATACTATACAAAGCTAAAGCTCAGTTGTAAGCCCAGTGGTTCAATATAATTTTAACAATAAAGTTAGCACAAGTATTTCAGTGTCTCAAATAAGGAAGCAAGTGATCTTCTATAATTCACCAATTCAGTCCCAAGGACTAAAGAGCGATGATCACAAACTGAAATACATGCTGATGAGATCTATAGTTTGGCAAGAAGTCATATGAGGTAATATAAAGACAACTGATGACATTGGGCTGAAAGGAAAAAGAAGTGAGGAGAATTGAATAGCGGCCCTTTCAAATGCTACAGAATTCCCACGTAGGAGTCAACAAGAAGAGGAATAAAATTTCTTTTGATGCAGCCTTGGATGGGAGTCCTATGACCAGTGGGTGGAAGTTATAAAGAGATGGATTATGAGCCAGTGTAAGTGAAAACTTTCTAACAGTTAGATATGGCATAAAATAGACTGGCTTCCTCAGTCCCTAGGCAGTTCTCTGTCACATGGATCATTCCACACATCCAGAGTTGAAGATATTATTTGGCTTAGGATGGGATCAAATGTTAAGATCCTTTTCCATCTCAAGGTTTTACATATACTATTAGAGCTTAGTTGTTAACATGATGGCAATATGTGTTAAGAACAAGATCCTTAAGACATGATAGTATTTGCTGAATATTTACTGCAGAAGGTAGAAATTGAAAGGTAATTCCAGTTATGTTGCAAAAACAATCAGTGAACATAACTCTCCTATTATTTCCCCATGTGTCCTTTGAGAAATTATTAAATGCCTTCACAATGATGAAAGTCACACAGGTGATGTTTCTGGAAACTAAGCAATGAGTGTATTATTCCTTCATAGAGATGTTTCCATTCCTCATTCCATTTCTAAAAGCTCTTGGGAGAAAACTGATTTATACTAGGACAATTCAGGGTCCAAAGCATTGAAACCACTAAACAAGTCAAATACAGGTATTATCAGCAGAATTCCCAAAGACTATGAGCCATTCCAGTGAATTTAGTCATTGAATTATTTGTAACCCATCATTACATATTTGCTTTCAGGTAAGAAAATAACATGTTGAGCACTTACTCAAAAAGATGCCTTTGAACCATGGACTGATTAATCATAAGATCAAGGTGAAGAGTGGACTACATTTGAAGCTATGGACCTTGTCATAAAAGATCTAGCATTCATAAGAGACTGGTTAATCAATGTCTAAAGCAGCATTTTCTAAACTGTGAAATCAATATTCACAGAGAAAGAAAAAGATTAATTGGTTTAAAAAAGGTTTTGGAAACACTATCCTAATATGATGTTAAACTGGCTTCCTTACTGGAGGTTTTCATGTTTCCTGTGAATTTCCAAGAATGCTATGCAGGAAATATATTCTATGTTTACAACAAGGTACTTCAAGACACAACAGTTATGCTTTTAGGAAACAGTGTCAGAAAGTAGAGAATAGAATGCAGTTCTGATTATGTTATATAAGAACCTAGAACATACGGACTGGTAAACTTTTAACAAGCAGTTCTGTGGGTGGATAATACATGCAAATATATACATACATACATAACTTTGTCATGAATGTTATTCATATTAATGGTGTTAGCTCACAATTAACAAATGCTATAAAATATACAATAATGTTATAAGTTTCATATCACCAATGAATTTTCCCAGAATATGTTCCTGCTTTTTGCCTGACTCATAACTGTAGCCAACTGATGCTTGCAAATAAACAGGTGTATCTCTAACATGAACGTTGGTTGATATTTCTGCTTATTTTAATGAGTAAGACAAAAGTGAAACAATAAAGACATATGTCAGAACATTGTTGAGCAATTTCCTTGTTAAATCAGACAGTAGTTTTAAACATTGGAAGACGATTTTCTCAATTTTTTGTGTTTTGTACAATGTAATGGCTACATAAGCAACAAATTATTAAGTTTAATTTGCATTATTAACATTTTCTTCAATACATTCTTCAGTCTGGACAATCAGCAAAACAATAAATCCCATCCCCAATTTATAAAGCCTTCTAATTTCTATGATGTAAATATTCTCACCATGCTCAGTTTCAGACTATCAACATGACGTCACTGGAAGCAGGACCGAAAGCTTTGGAGCAGCACATGATTATGGAGCGTTTCTACCACATAGACATAATATTAATAAATAACCTCAGGGACATAAATAGTTGCAAGATGTAAGAAGACAACAAGGAAGAAATAAGTTTTGAAAATTTATCACCTTTGTTCTAAATATGATTTAATTATGTTTCTATAATTTATTATTTAATAAAAGCTGTGTAATAGCAACCAGCTCACTGTATTCTTCAACATTTAGCAATCAGCATTTGTTATCTAGTATAAGATGGTTCCAGCACATCACTCATGTGACCAGAAAACTCTTTTGTCTCTAAGGAAGACTTCGTGAGATATGTAGACCAAGGTCCCTAACCCTCTTTAGCTTTTACACCGAGCCTCTCTCTCTTTCTCTATCTATCTATACATATATGTGTATATATATATATATATATATATATATATATATATATATATATGTACCTCCAAGATATATTATTTTTTAAAGTAATAATTTCTTTCATATTCCTATTAGAACTCTGTTAAACATAGCTCTTGACAGACAAAAATAGGCTTTATAGTTTAAAATACCTATTGAATTGTTCATTTTATGCTTCGGTTAATGTTTACATTATAAAGAACTGAATACATTAAAAGAAAAATGTTCATACAATAGAAAGCATACAAAAACCAACTCATCAGATTCACATGTAAAGCGTATTTACAAAACATACCTACTTTGAAAATTCTAGGGTTTCTGGTATAGACAAAAGTAAGCATCATTTGGGCAACAACAGTTGCTTAAACGAATAATGAAAGGGGGCCATTCAAAATTCCCTTTGAAACAAGGGAAAAAAATGTCTTGGGTATCTTGCCGGGGTTCTGGTGTTCCATAATTGATTCATTTGAAGATTAGATTAATGTTGCTGGTAATTCGTTTCCAAATTGAGATCACGTTGGTAGAAAGAAATCTAGGCAATGGGAAAGAACATGGAGAAAAAAATTGTTTTGGATGGTCATGTCTCATTACTCTAGCTGGGGAAGGTGCACCATGAAACTTGGGGAAAGCAGCCTTGGAGAGTGGGAAAAGCAGGATCAATGTGTATTCTGGGAGGAGGAGATTCCAAACAGTCCCCTCCCCATGAACAGTTTCCTTGGATCCACTGTCCCTACTAGACCCCATGGTAGAGTGGGAGGTAAGTAAGCAAACCCTGGAAGCAAAGGGGAGAGCCTGAATGGAAGAGAAAGATGCCTTCCTTTCAGAAGACCAGCTCATTCACTGATGAGGAACCAGAGGTGAATGCTCGCTAGTGAATGTGCTATTTGGTAAAAGCGTTCATGGACTTTTACGTCCTCTTCGTGCTTATAATGTCATCCATCAACTCATTTTGTTCTAAGCATTTGGATTTCTGTTTTTTCAGTTATTTTTCAAGGCAAGTTATTTCATACTTAAGTAGAAAGTTGATTGTATCCAGTTTTCCATAATCTTCCTCCAGACTTGGAGCTTTTGATGGCTCTCTCTTGAGGCTGGCATCAGTTAACAATGATTCTGGTCCTTTTCTTTTTTAAATAAGGCTAAGCTTGTCAAGAATTTTACATCTTTCTTTGATTTGTTCAGCAAGTTTTATAGGCAAGCTGTTTTCCTCTTCTTAAATAACATCCTATGTTTAAATGATTTTAAAACTTCTGAGCAAGAGAATTATAAAAAGTGCAATGATTGCTGCACCTACCACTACGTCCCAGAGCCCTCTGTCATATCTTTAGGCAACCCTACTGTTTTCACCTTTTTTGTGCTACTATCACAGAATACCAGAGACTGGGTAATTTATAATGAACAGAAATGTATTGGCTCACAATTCTGGAGCCTGGAAAGTACAACATCTAGGCAGTAACATCGCTGTGTCATCACAGGGCCGAAGGTGAAAAGGCAAGAGAGAAACAGAAAGGGCTGAACTCGCCCTTTTATAATAGTAACAATCCTACCTATCAGGGTGGAGCTCTCATGGCCTAAACACCTCTTAATGGCCTCACTTCTTAATATTGTTACAATGGCAGTTAAATTTCAACATGAGTTTTAAAAGGAACAAATAGTCAAACTGCAGCACCTACCAGAACCCAGTGCAGCTTCTCAAAGATCAGCCCCCAAGTTAGGCTCTGCTCCTTTCTGCAGGCATTCCTGACCCCTAATCTGTCAGCAGAACTCCCACCAGGAGCCATGGATCCATCAGGCCCAAGAAGACACCCCCCTCCACCATCACCAATATGTAACATTTTCCCAAGAACCCAAATCCACATCTGACAACTGGAACAAACTGAGCAAGGATTGTTTAGTGAGAAGAAGAACAAAAAAGAGTTCACATGCCCACTCTGTAGCCTAGTGTAGTCTCTCTTTTCTCTCCTTTGATATCAACATTTTAAAGAATAAAATACTCTGAGAAGAATGAACAAATCATGAGTGCATATTTTGATTATCAGAAATTGGACACAGCCATATAGTGATCATCCAGGTCAAGAAGTAGCATAACACCTGCCCGCCATAAATCCCAGTCTTGTCCCATTGAAACCTCTGTATCTTTCTCTCTTTTTCCAAGATAACAAATATTCTGACATCTATTTTCATAGATTCATTTCAGCTGTTTTGAGCAGTAACTATTCTTTAGCAGTTTTTTTGCAAAACCTTAAGTTTGTGTGCTTAGTCGATGTTGCATATAGCAGTATTACATTCATTTTCATCACTCTATGGAATTTCGTTAAATGAATATATCGCAATAGATTTATCCCACCCTTGATGAACATCTGAGTCCTTTCCAGTTTCCACTACAAAAAAAAAGTGTTGCTATGAACATTTATTTTATATATTTTGTTAGGAACATATGAATGCATTTGTGTTGGATATATTCCTAGGAATAAAATTGCTAGGTCAGAGGGTAAGCATATATAGTAGATACTGCCAATTTCCAGAGTGGTTGACTAAATTCCACTCTTACCAGCAACTGTAAGAGTTCTAACTGCTCTATCTATGTCTCCACCAACTCTTGTTAATCTTAAACTCTACATTTAGCCTTCCTGATGGTTGTGATTTTAAAATATTCAGAATATTTTAAATATTGTGATTTTAAATTGTATTTTCCTAATTGCTAATGAGATTCAGCACCTTTCCACATCTTTATCTTTCATTTCATCATCTTTTGTGAAGAGCTACAGTTCTCCCATTTCTTTTTCCAGTGGGTTGTCTTTTCCTTATTGACATAGGAATTTATTACACAAGTCCTTTTTCAGTTCTCTATGTTCCAAATATCTCCTCTCAGATTGCAACTTGTGTTTTTGTCTCTAAATAGGGAATTTTCATAAAATGAAATTCTTACTATTGATAAAGGCAAATCTCTTCCTTTATAGTCAGTGTTTTTCACACCTTGTTAAAAGTCTTTGCCTACTCCCAGGTCATAAAGTTTTTCTCCTAAATTACCTTCTAGGAATTCTATCATTTTACCATGTATGTCTACTATCCAGCTGGATTGATTTTTATATTGGTATGAGATAAAAGTTAGGCTTCTGTTTTTCATATGGACATACAATCAACAAAGCATCATTTATTAAATATAAAACTGTTCTTTCTCTACACACCTGAAGTGTAAATTTTGAATAAGACTACATTTATTCGTGAATCTGATTCTGGACTCTAATCTGTTAGAATATTATATATCTGTATACCAATGCCATACTGTTTTGATTACTATAGGTTTATTATAAATCTTTATATAAGGTAAAATCATCCAACTGTACTCAAGATTATCTTTGTTGTTCTTGGTCCTTTATACTGCCAGAAGAATTTTAGATTTGTTTTTTAATTTATATGCAAGCACACATTAAAAAGAAAAAAATCCCGGGTTTTGATAGATGTAGTCTTGAATCTACAGACAAACTCTGAGAAACTGGTGTCTTCATAATAATGAATCTCCCAATCCATGAACACAATATATTCTTCCATTTATTTGGGTCTTCCATAATTTTTCAATGTTTTATAAAGGATTATGCAGAACTTTCTATTTCTTCTAGTGTCAGTTTCAGTAGGTTGTGTTTTTCAACAGATTTGTATATTACATCACAACTTTCAAATATATTGCATTAAGTTGTATGATAATGCACCATTGTTAACTCCTGATATATTATCTTGCCTTTTGATGTTTGGAAAACTTCTCAGAACTTATAAGCTTTATTAGTCTCCTAGAAAGAAATTGGCTTTGTGATCTACTCTATTTATTAATTTCCTATTTATTTCTAAATTTGCCTTTATTATTTTATACCCTCCATAAATTTTAGTTTAACTTGCTGTTCTTTTGCTGAGATCTTGAGGGAATACTCTAAGATAATTTATATTCAGCCATTTTTTATTCCAATACAGGCATTTAAGACTATACATTTTCTCTACACATGGCTTTACCTGTATTCCACGAGTACTAATATGTCATTTTTATTATCATTCATTTTAAAATATTTTCTAGTTTATACTGTTTTTTGGGCCCATAATTTAGAAATGTTTAACGTATGAATATTTTTCTAGTTATCTTTTTCTTAATTTCTAGTTTAATTCTACTGTGGAATTTGAACATTTTAAATCCTTTTACAATTTGTTAAGACTTGATTTATAGCCCTGGAAGTGACCCAAGTGCACATGAAAATGTATATTCAGTCATTTATAAGTATAGGATTCCATTTTTGAGTATTGCATCATATTAGACATACTGTCTAAATCTTCTATATCCTTATTGATGTTTGCCTTTTTAATTAGTTACTGAGAGAGGTTTGTTAAAATTTCCTACTATATTTGAGGATTTCTCTTTGGTAGATAGATGGTAGGTAGACAGAGAGAGATAAATAAATAGAAGTAGAGACACACCCAGAAATACTGAAAGATGGCAACATAGAGACAATACTTTCCATACAAATGTAATGCATGCCATACAAATTTAGAATTTTTTCATTTTTGTGTCCATTCTTTCTGTATCCTTATATTTTGAGTTTATCTCTTATAAAGTTGCATATTTGTATTTTGCACTTTATCCAGCCAGTCAACATGGAAGTATTTAATCTGTATACCTTTAATAAAATTATTGATGTATCTGGGTTTAAATCTACCCATCTTACTATTTTTCTGCCTGTTCCTCTTGCTTTATGATCTTTCCTTCCTTCTTGCCTTATTTCCAATTGACTACATATATTACTCTATATTTTTGCCCTAATTTGCTTGTTAAATATATATTCTTATTCTAATATTTCAGGATTTCCCCTAGAAGTTACTGTATGTATCTTCAATTTCTTGACATCTAATATAAATCAGTTTTAATATTTCATTAATATTTTATTATTTTTGTGATACAAAACTACATTTAATCCCACTAAAATATAACATAATTTTTTAGAGAGGAAGGTGATTAAAATGCTTCATTATCTATGAAAATCCAGATTTAACACTCTGAGATACCATTAGAATATCTGATTTAAACTCAAGCTCATGTCAATATTTAGCTGTCCAACATAAAATACCTACCTAAGAAAAGTATGTAGATCAAAATGGAAAAGCTCCCCACACTTGCGAAAAAATCTGACATATCTTTCAGTCCTCATCCTTCAATTAGGCAAAGTTTGTGTGGATATTTAGCTAGCAAATTTTTGTATTCCCTAAATGCAGGCATTTGTTTCTACAAATTAACTAGCAAGTATAATATTCTTATTTTTTTAAAATTGTTTTGAGCATGAATAATATCAAAGAGTCAGAATATTTTTTCAAATGTTGATTATGTTGATAGAATCTTAGACCATTTTCAGCAACAAAATCACATAACAATTACAACCTATCCAAATGGCATTTTTCAAAATGCTCTTTCCATAACATGGGTATCTTTTGAAAAACAATTACTTTCTCATTCACAACTAATATATCACTTTTATGTTTAAGGGACTCATTAAAAATGTTTTTAAAACATCTTCTAAGGAATGTACTAAAGAAAGTCACTTGTTATCATATGAAAGGTCAGCAAATTCGAAGCATTTCTGTGTTTGTAAAAGAATAAAATATAACTTATCTTTCAGTTTTACTTCTCTTTTAAATAATTTGCCACAGAATCAAGAACGAACTTGCATGTGGTTAAAATTATTTTCATGGTCACTCTTCATCTTGTTACAAATACTGTAAAGATGAAATATTTCAAAGTCTTAAAAAGGAAAACATTAACCACATCAATAAGCCTTATAGCACTTTGGTTATATTTGGCCTCAACTTCTTCCCTACAATGTTTCTGCTTAGGAATGCTGCAAAAAATGAATTGCCCTCATGATTCTGGCTCTGTGATTTTACTCCTGAATCCTTTCTTTTTGAAATTCCAGTCAAAGCAACTATACTCACCCAGCTTTTCCAGGAAATTGTTTTAAAGAAGTCAGTTAATCTATAAAAAGCATCTTATTTGATACTTTCTTCTTTTATGGGTCACAGAGTAGTTTTTTTTAATGTTGATTAATGAAACAAATTCTAATAAATACTATAAACTGAGACATGATAAAGCCAGCTGTACCTTGAAGCAGCTATATAGCAAACGTCCGTGTTTGCTCTAATGCATATTTCTTCAAATGATCAGCTGTGTTTTCTCTGAGCTTTCCAATAGCATTTGCTGGCAAAGGAATGCATTTTAATTTATTGCCATATTGTTTGCCAAACATGGTGTTAGCCATTTTTACCGTAACTATAAGAATAAGGTATTTTCCAAAGGCATGAAAAATTGTTTTTCACTGTTAATTACTATGCATTTATTCATGAAATACATACATTGATTGTCTACTACATGCCACATATTTTTCTAAGTTCTTAGGGTATTGCATTAAACCAAATTGAAAAATGCTGCCTGCACTCAGATAGCTATTCTTTAAACTTCAAAAGTTGCTTCTAAACATTTAACATGAAGTTCAGTAAATATTAGTAAAAGATTGAATATCTCATGATTTTAAATATCCTTGAACATGCTACAGGTTTTTCCTTATGTTTTGGTTGCTTTGTTTTTAATTGTCTTGATAATTGTTTCATCTTCCTACTGTCATTAATTCAAGAGGCATTTAGGACTTAAAAGGGGAAAGGGGACACTGTGGTCTCAAAGTCCACATTAACTCTGGAAGCTTCCACTCCTGGCGCCAGAAATCAAAGGGATGAAGTTGGGGTTTACAGACCCCAAAGCCTGGGGGGGGCTGGGTGTCCTGGGGCCCAGATCCCTGAAGACGTATTAGTGCTGTTTCCTCAGGTGCTCAAAGGAGAAGCACACAGGGTTGGGCTCAGACTTTTGAGGAGGAAGCACGGCCTGGCTGGTGCTGCCACACTGGAGTTTCTGAGTGTGGAAAGAAGCTGAGAACTGGAACCAACTGCTTTTGGAACCAACTGGGGTGACAACAGCAAAAGCAGCTGTTTTCAAGTAAGAAGAAGAAAATTCTTGCTCTCTCCTATCTTTCAGGTTGGCAGATTCTGCACAGGGAACCAAATGACAAAGCAGAACTGTGGTCCGTAGAGACCCAAACCCTGGGTCACAGGGCAGTGCACAGTGAGGCGAGAGACAATAGCATAATGCGCAGTCACGTCTCTACAGAAAACGTTTTTATCACATGGAGGGTTAGTTTATTCAATAGTAACCTATTATTATAGGTAATTCAATTCATAAAATTACAAAACTAGGGTATGTAGACTATATTATGTCACAATGCATTAGGAAAAAGGAAAAAAGTGCCTATGACCACCACAGTACACCATGCTGGGTTGCGGAACTCTCAACTAACATATGTCACATGTGACCAGCCAACAAACGAACCAAGACAGAAGGAACCAATGCCACTTGGGATCATGGAGACAAATAAAGATTACTGGATTATTTTTTCTTAATGTAAATATAAACCAAAGTTCTAATGTTTTCCTACCATATTCATTGAATGGTCATGTAAAAATGGTTTCCATCCCTTTGGAGACCATCGATCTAGACCAGGGCTTGGGAAACAAATGGCCCATGGTCCAAATCCCACCTGCCACCTGCGTTTGTTTGTTTTTCGTGGTTTTTGCATTTAATATCTACATCCTCATCCATGTGGAGTTGATTATCACGTACGGCATAAGGTAAGGATCCACTTTCATTTTTTCCCCAGATAGATATCATTTTTTTCCAGCTTCATTTATTGAGTAGTAATCCCATTCCCCTTGATCAAATATGTCACCTCTAATAAAGTTCCAAATAGGCATGGGTCCATTTCTGAGCTTTTTCTTCTGTTCTTTTGGAAAACCTGCACCAATATCATACTGTCCTAATTAATACAGCTTTCTAATAATTCTTGATAGCTGACAGACCAAGTTCTCCATCCTTATTTGCCTTAAGAATTATTTCTGGCTATTCTTGGCCCTTTGTTCATCCATATAAATTTTAGAACCAGGTTGTCAAGTTTAATAAAAAGCCTCTTGGGATTAAAATTGGAATTTTACTGAATACAGAGATCAGTGGTTCTCAAAGGGTGAGCAAGACCAGCAATTCTTGGGGATCCTTGGGCCTTTACAGAATTCATGAAGTTGAAACTCTTTGCATAACATTATTAAGATGTTATTTGCCTCTTTTCACATTCTGTTGTGAGTAAAGCGTTTTCAAGAGGCTATATGATACTGTGGAATTCTCTGATGGCTAACAGAATGAATATTTGTGTATTCCTGTGTTTAAAATATTTAATTTCTAATCCTATAAATACTGACAGATGTAATCAACCTAAGTAAAAGCACTCTGGAGTCCTGAATAATTTTTAAGAGAATGTTAAGACCTAAAAGTTTGAGAAACAGTGATACACATTTAAAGATCTTTCAGTTCATGTATATTGTTATTAAGTTTATTAAGTCTTTTGAGGCATAAGCATTATTTAGGTTATCTTCGATGTTTCCAGTAAAATAATAATGATGAATTTATCTCCTTCTTTCTAAATCTTGTGCTTTTGATAGTTTTTCCCTATCTTATTAGTATAGTTAGTATAATGATTAATAGACTCAGGAGGCAGAATGTGTTCAGATCATGGCTCTGTCATTACAGGGCCTTGAGCACATTGCCTAACCTCTCTGTGCTTTAGTTTCTCAATCTGTAAAACAGGGATGATAATAATACTAAAATCATATTACTGTTCTTATTCTTTCTTTAAATTGAGACAGGGCCTCTGTTGTCTCGGCTGGAGAGCAGTGGTATGATCACGGCTCACTGCAGCTTTGACCTCCTGGGCTCAATCTAGCCACCCACCTCAGCCTCCTAAGTAGCTGGGACCACAGGTGTGTGCTACCAATGCCAGCTAATTTTTTTTTTTTTTTTGGTGGAGATGAGGTCTTGCTATGTTGGCCAGGCTGGTCTCAAACTCCTGGGCTCAGGCAATCCAGCTGCCTCAGCCTCCCAAAATGCTGGGATTACAGGCATGAGCCATCATGCCTGGCCTGTTCTTATTCTTTAAAAAAAAAAAAAAAAGATCTCTGTAGTATTCCATTGCATAAGTATACCAAAAATATATCATTCCCTTCTTGAAAGACATTTAGGGAGTCTTAATATTATTAACTATAAATACAGTGTATATTAGTATACACTAATCCTTGCATGGTTGTGTATTTCTTTTTTTTTTTTTTTTTTTTTTTTGAGATGGAGTTTCACTCTTGTTACCCAGGCTGGAGTGCAATGGTGCAATCTCGGCTCACCGCAACCTCCGTCTCCTGGGTTCAAGCAATTCCCCTGCCTCAGCCTCCCGAGTAGCTGGGACTACAGGTGTGTGCCACCATGCCCAGCTAATTTTTGTATTTTTTAGTAGAGACGGGGTTTCACCATGTTGACCAGGATGGTCTCGATCTCTTGACCTCGTAATCCACCCATCTCAGCCTCCCAAAGGGCTGGGATTATAGGCATGAGCCACTGCACCCGGCCGGTTGTATATTTCTTAAAGTTAAATGTCTAGAAGTAGAATTGTTGGGTCAAAAAGGCAAACATGTTTCAATTTTGATAAATCCTGCCACACTGTTCTCTGAAAAGGAGTACCAATATATATTTCCACTAATAATACCTGAAATTAGAATGAAATTTTCAAGGCCTTGCTAATACAATATAGCATCAACACTTCAAACCACTGTCAATTTGAAGTATAAATTAGCATCTCATTTTAATATGCATTCTATGAGCATTGGTGAGATTGAAGATGTTTTTATTTAGAAGCATTTCTATTGCTTCTTTCCCAGGTTGCCTTGTTGGATACTTTGTCAATATTTCTTACCGATGCATGGGAATGCTTTACACAGCAGGGATATTAAAACCCTTTTACTGTTGCCATTTTTTGTGAGGCGGTGGCTTGTCTCTTAACTTAGAAATAAGTTTCCATTTTAAAGGTATGACACGAAACAGCACTTAATATAAACATCACTAGCAGATTTTGCACCAAAGTGTAACCTGTGCTCTGTGCATGACTGTTTCTACACAGAAAAAGTTAAAAGATTAATGCAAACATTAAAGACTAGGTATGGGAATAATCAACACTTCTTAATTTTAGAAAATGAAACTATTATCCAACAATTCTTGTCAAAGTTAAAACTGGTCTATAGTACCTAAAATGCTGCTGTTGAACATGAAAGTATTATGAAGTATGTGTATTTAAATATTTGCCTAAATATATGTTAGATAGAATCCTTTCTCAGGAACTATGTTTACTTACTTTCCCAAATTAGGACTGAGTTCTTTTAAGTTTTCCAATATAGCATTTGGTCCAAAAGTTTCTTCAACAGTGCCAGTGGGAAAGGGAGGTTGGCAACATTGCAACTGAACAGGGAAAATCCACATGGAACCCCAAAGAAGAAGTATCTTTTCTTCTCAAATTTAGGCCTAACCAGAAACCACCTGCAGGAAGCCTCTCTGGATATATGAACATCCCACATTCTGGCTGGGTCATCTCTTCAAACAGACAATAGAAGAACTCTGTCTTTACTTCTCTGAGGTCATACCCGATTTCTCCACTAAATGAAAACCCTAACTCTTTCCTCAGGTCTTCATTCTCAAATTGACTTAGCTGATTGAAAACATCCTCGATCAAGTGATTCCTTCTGACTGTTAGATTAAACATGGGCAGCAAAGCGAATTCAGACTCTATTCCACACTTGCTGCCAACCTTAAATAAGCTTTATACTTTTTACTCTCTATTTTTAAAAGTATGTCTGTATGTAGTAGTTTAATTTTTGACAGATTATTAAAGATAAATGGAGAGTGACTGAATATGAAAAAGCATTCTACATTTTCTGAAGTGTCTGCAGTCATTTTCCACAAGTACCTTCAGCATACTTCTACAAAAAATTGAGATGGTTCAAGAGTTGTCTACTTGGAAAATACTTTCAGGCAGTTGACATTTCGTCTGGTTTATCCTGTGCACCTTCTTCAATATTTCTAGGAGAGCTTGAACATTACCATTCTCTCAGTAATCCAACTGGCATATGCCGGCTATTTTAAACATCTGGACTAGTTTGCTGAAAGTGGATTCTTGCAGAGTTGCCCAATAAATACTCTTCCAGAACCAGTGAAGACTGGTCTCTCATTTTACAAACAACCTTTGCAAAAGGAACCACAAGGCTCTCCCAGTTGTTAGAACTGTGCATCATGGGACATTCTGGGACAAGAAAACTTCTAAAGCTTCTTGTTGTGGAGAGTGAAATGGAAGTCTTTTGAGCAGATTACCTTTGAGGCAGGTGGTTATCATATTAGTAATCCAGTCATTTTGGGTTAACACCTTGAAGATGTTCCTTGCTTTATTTAAGTCCAAATTAGCAGGCATCATTTCTATCGTTCTTCTTTTCCTTAGAAAACTTCCAGTTAGGCTGGGCGCGGTGGCTCAAGCCTGTAATCCCAGCACTTTGGGAGGCCGAGGCAGGTGGATCACGAGGTCGAGAGATCGAGACCATCCTGGTCAACATGGTGAAACCCCGTCTCTACTAAAAATACAAAAAAATTAGCTGGGCATGGTGGCGCGTGCCTGTAATCCCAGCTACTCAGGAGGCTGAGGCGGGAGAATTGCCTGAACCCAGGAGGCGGAGGTTGCGGTGAGCCGAGATTGCGCCATTGCACTCCAGCCTGGGTAACAAGAGCGAAACTCCGTCTCAAAAAAAGAAAACTTCCAGTTAGACAAGCAGGAGATGAAAATATCTCTTGGATTTCCCTTTCGGTGCTCTGTCACCCTATAGTCTCTACATCAGCAGTCCATCTCTTAACAGTCCCCTAATTCAGTGTAGGAATTGTCCTCCTTAGATTAACATAGGAATTCTCTTTCTTTATCCAGAGCAAAATGCTTTGATTCCCTCCAGCAATCATTATTAAATCGTTTTCTGAGGTATGGCTTTCAAGTTTGAGTTCTTCATTTGATAATACTTTCACGGGAAGCGTTATCAGCTGGTCACATGTTCTACTGTCTCCCAGTTGTCCTTCTTTTCCAGAGCCAAAGGAAACGACCTTTCCCAAATCGGAAACATAGGCAAATGTATGCCACCTTCCACGTGCTATCTGAGTCACTCTATTTCCAGCAAGCTCAGCCACCGTACAGGGTGTTAGCTCATTCTGTGTTGAACTGTGACCAAGTTGCCCATGTTTTTCAGCACCAAAAGTAAGCAGCAGCCCATCCTGTGTGAGTAGGGCAGTATGAGAGCCACCACAAGTGAGAAATTCATTTCTGATTGTCTAGTGCTTCAATTAGGGAAGGAGAATCTTTACTCTCAGTGTGGCCCAGGCCAAGTTGTCCAAATTCATATTTTCCCCATGACTAAATGTGGCCAGACATGGATAAGGCCATGCTGTGGGCTTCTTCAGCAGAAATCTGTACCAAGGGAACCCCTGTGGGGTGCTCCACAATCTGTGGTGTGGTGGTTGAGGGAAATTTCCTTCCAACTCCAAGCTGCGCATGCAGGTTCTGTCCCCAGGCAAAAAGCTCACCACCTTTTGAGAGTGCATGATAATCTCCACATGTGACCTGAATTATATGTTTTTTCTTACAAAATGCTTTCAGACCTTAGGTGTTTCATGTTATAGCTGTCGTACGCAAATGGTTTTCCATCTCATGAGAGAATCAGCATGTGGTCTTCTCCTTGGCGCATGGAATGTATCATCATTCTTTTTTCCTAACTTAATGGACTTTGGCGTCCGGGCGTTGTCGCTCCCCATGACCAGCTGGTGAACCTGGATGCCCACCCCACTGTGCTCCAGGACTGCCAGGCACCCCAGGGAGTAGCAGATCTGCTGCCTGCATTTTTAAATAAAGTTTTATTAGAACACAGCTATGCCTATTTGCTTACATATTGCCCATGGATGTTTTCACACTATAACAGCAGAGTTGATTAGCTGTAACAGAGACTGTTTGTCCTGCAAAGTCTAAAGTATTTGCTATTTGACCTTTTACAGAAAAGTCTGCTGACCCTCAGACATCACTGTCCAACAGAGCTTTTGGCAATGATAGAACTCATTTACATCCGTATTTCCCATAATGGTGGACGCTAGTCGTAAGTGGCTATGGAGCACCTGAAATGCAGTGTAACTGGAGAACTAAATGTTTTATTTTATTTTATTCTTATTTTAAAAGTTACATGTGGCTAGTGACTACTGTATTAGAAAGAACAAAGAGTAAATAGAAACAGGAGCAGCAACAGCTCTAGAAGCATCTAGCATTGATTTTTGATTATACCTTAAAGTCTTACAGGAAATATATTAGAGCATTTCTAGACCCCTGTGACAGACATCCGACATGCATGCCAATGTTTTCCTTCTATGTATACTGATGATTATAATCCCTCACTCCTTTGAAGTCCTGTGACCATATGACTGGTTACATATGATAAAATGTGAGCAGAAGTGATGTGCATCACTTCCAGCCCAAAGCACTTGCATGCCCACACTCACCTCCCAGCACGTCCTTGTCTTGATGAAGCAAATCTCAACATGCTGTGTTGAAAAGTCAGTGTCCTAAATGACGATGTGATCTCTCTCCACCTGAGCCCTTGATTGACAAACATATGGAGGGAGGCACTCCTCCAGCCCCTAGTGGATATGTGTATGAGTGATAAGGCAATGTTTTCTGTGTTAACAAATTAATGTTTGGAAGTTATTTTTCTCCCCAGCATCAGCTACTCAGCCCTGAGAAGATCCACTAACATGGCATTCAGATGGCCTCAGAAAATTCTACCTGCCTTCCTTGCCTAGCACATATCAAATAAATTTGAGGTATTTTATGCAAGCCAGAGAGATGAGGCTGCAAAGCTGGTGATCTATTAGCTCTGAGTTTTTGGAAATAGTGAGTTCCGAAAGCTCTGTGTCATGGTGATTTGGAGTAAGTTTGCCACGTGATGCAATAAATGACTTTTAAAGATACGTTCTTGCCCTTCCAGGACGCTGCTTCCTGTTGTACTGGTGTAGAAGTTGAGGATTGGTTAGGGAGCCATGAAAAATTGAGTCCTGGCTCTGCCATTTAATAGGTCTATGACTTTGGGTGAAGCACTTGACTTCAAGTCTCAATTCCCTCTTGATTGAAATGTTTATAAGTATAGCAACTTTTCCTGACTGTCATAAGCATCAGCAATGACTTAAAATACTATGAGTGTGCCCCTCAATCTACAAAACATTCCTTTGCCCTGCTCCTCCTTTCTCTGGAAATTCCCTCAGCATTCCAAGTTGCCTCTTCTTAAATGTTACATTCCTCTTACTCAGCAACATTTTCTCTTGCTGCATCAGTTGACCATGACATCTTCCTCTTCTTTAACTCTGTCTCTCAACGTTTGGTAGCTCCTACTCTTCAATCAAAATCCATCTCAAAAGTCACCTTCTCAGCAAAAATAGCCCCCACGTGGGATAAAGTTTGCCCTCCTCTTCCAATGCTTGCTCTGAGCACCCGTGGTGCCCTGGCTTCTGGAATTGCATCTGACACACTACATCATCGTTTTTCACTCATTCTCTTCACAGCTCATTAGTGGCAGCACTGTAGACTTCTGATCCTTGTATTCACACCCCGTCACCTTGCTGTACCAAGTAGAATTTCTGGCATAAAGCAGGATATCAGTCATCATGAAAATCAAGGATGGAAAAGAGGAAGAAGATAAGAGGAGGAGGAAAGGAAAAGAAGGGAATGAAGGAAAAAAGAAAAAAAAATTAAGCAACTCTGACGTCTATGAAATAGAAAATGCATGAAATTATAGTCTCCCCTTCCAAGAAAAGTGTATCTTCCTTTTAAAGAATTAGTTCAAAATCTTTCTGAGTCATGCAGAATTTTTTAATGATGTTTGAGTTGACAGTTAATCTATAAAAGGAAAGAATTCATTGCAGATTGATGAAATGAAGGCAGTTTCTATTCTTCCTCTTGGCTCCCATATCCACATTTTTATAATAATTTATATTTCATTAACCTGTTAACTATAAAAAGCAATTCAAAAGGTGAGAGGGAATATATTTGGTTACCCATGTTACTAATGTCACAAAGAAAGAACTGGCAGAGATCTAATAACTGAGGCCCAGCCCTAGCACAGAAGAGCCTTCACAAAAATTGGGTCAGACCTTCTTTATTACAATCATGCTTTTTCATTGGGAGGAAAATGTTTCCAGTAACACACTGTAATAAAGCATTAAATTTTTTTTAAATAGAAAAAAATCAAACCCTGTGACACCTAACATAAAAATGGAAGGAGAATCCTATAAGCATTTTGGGGGAGCCACACAAGGTTGTAGCCAGTGAGGTTATCATCAATTTCTCTTTGCTGCTGCCCCAAATGTCTACCAGAGCTAGTCAATGGCAGGTATAAGGGGAAGGTTATTTCTCCCAGTAAAGGACACAAGAGCAGTGACATGAAAGAGAAAGAAACTAATATTGGTTATGAAACTTGAGAAAAATCCTTGTTGAATTATTTATGTCTAAGTTTGAATGTTCCCTTGCTGTTTTTAGCTGTCAAGAAGTCTAAAAAGAAAGTCATAGAATTTTCTCTCTCCAGCCAAGAGGACAGCTTCTTTGAAAAGGTAGGCCTTGGAGATGAAGCCCTAGAAGTAGTCTCAAGGTACAGCACAGGGCACAGGTTTAGTTAGGGTTGAAGTTTAGATGAGAAGTATTTCCAGGTGCGCCAGAAAGTCAGCACTATCAAATTGCTCTGGGACAAGAGTAGCCAACAGAAAATGATCTGTCATTGTGAGTAGTCCTTCCACGATGTTTCAGAGGCCATATGTCTCTCAATTTGTAAGATGGTCAGCAACTGTGTGCAGTCAACCATGCTGCCTCCATTCGAAATAATGAAAGAGACCAAAGTTCAAGATAGAGAGGTCAAACTGAACCTATTCAGCATCGAGGGAAGATTTCTACTTCTTTATTAAGTGGATTGCACAGATCGGGTCTCGGCCTAACCAAGTGATGTTTCCCTGAACTGTGGAAGGTCATCATGTGCTGATGGCTTGGATTCAGCATTCAGTGAGATGAGAGAGAAGCCAAAGCTTTGTGATCATATGCATTGCTCTTGGGGACCTAAAAAGGAGACTTCCTGACCCCATTTATCAGTGAACAACTGGATGGATGGTTGAACAGAAAAGAGCACCGTAGGTTGTCACCTCCACAGAAATCAGCTGCTGTAAGTTTTGGAAGGCATAGGATATTATTCTTGAGGTTCTGAGTGCAAGCCCCATGCCACTTCAGGGAGACACCCAGCCACTATTAGGTATGTTGGAAAGTTAGGAGGAAAATAACTCTCATATTCTGGTACTCTCTATTAAGAGGAAAAAATGTTGAAGGAAAATAAAATCAGGTGTTTAGACACTACAGCAGGCATCCCCAAACGATGGCTCACCGGCCGCATGCAGCCCCCTGAGGCCATTTATCCGGCCCCCCGCCGCACTTCAGGAAGGGGCACCTCTTTCATTGGTGGTCAGTGAGAGAAGCACAGTATGTGGCAGCCCTCCAATGGTCTGAGGGACAGTGAACTGGCCCCCTGTGTAAAAAGTTTGGGGATGCCTGCACTACAGGATAAGAAAAAAATTACTTTTTGTCACTTTTAAAAATAAATAATGTTTTAAACTATTTTTGTAAGGAACCAAGGAAAAGTCTGCAGTGGAGAGAAACATGTCACTAACTAAATACAGTAAGCTATAAAGTTGAAATCTGATAACCTTTGTTAACTTCTGAAAATTGATGCAAATCTAGCCTCTCTACTCTGGCCTTTTAATCCAGGAACTATACATTCTGACCTTCCTGGGACAGTTTTCATTTCTGCCTATTGTCTCGGCATAATCATTAACAGCATCTTCTTTCATTGTTAAAAGTGACCTGGTTTGAACAACAATATGGTCAGACTACTTATAAATAGTTTCCTTTCAATATACTTGTGTCATTACTTCTTAATTGGAAGATGAAGGGAGTTTCTCTGCAAATAGGGAAAGTCTCGCTGTAACACCATGCGTTACACAAAAGTACAAATAGGTTTAGCGTCACAACTGGACAGCAGAACAAAACATCACATTATGCTAAAATTAATAAAATTATTTTCAATGCCTTTACCACTGGAATTTCTCCTTCTAGCTCTCTTGTGTCACGTGGCATTTTTAAATTTGACATAATTGATGTGATCTTGTAATACCAACACCAGATTTACAGTAAAAAAAAAAAAAGGAGCTGCTAACAAAGCTCACATCTGTAGTGTACATGTGAACAGCACGTGCTGTTTTTTCCTGCACTTAAGTCTTCCTTTGAACATCTTCCATGTTTCAAGTTATGCCTTCAAAATTGCTCAAGACAGCTGGGCCTGTTGCCTGTTTCTTGTTAATTAATTCTTGTAGTTAGGACTCTGCTGTTATTACCACTTGTTTATTGGCTGTTGTCATTATCATAATATTTGTTTATCTCTCTAAATAATCTAAATACTAAGATTCTGAAGTGAATACAAGACAGTAATATAAAGCTTGTGAAGGAACTAAAAACAGAATATTGGATAATCATTGTAAGAAATTTTGTTCCTGACAAACTACTTATAGGCACAGTCTCATGACCAAGCAAAGAAAAAGAGGACATTTCAAAAGGCGTATTTCCTTGCCCAGAAATTTGCAGGCCTTTGTTAAGGAGGACACTGAAGGGAGAGTGACAGGTTGCAGAACACAATTCCTTCCGTTAATGTTCAGTAGGGCACTCCCTCCTCTGTCCAGATGATGTCTGCGGGGGTGCCCCGCCTCCAGGCATCCCATGAGAAAGGAGTAGGTGGGGACATCCTTTAATCCTCTGCCCAAGACACATGAGGTTCCACAGTGCCAGTCTCTAGTGACGGCATGCCGTGGAGACAGCCCAACCCATAGCAGAGCACTGGCTCCAAGAGTCTGCAGGGAGACTCATGCCAGAGTCACTCTTCCAATTCTTTCTCCCCAGTGGCCACTTCCACCAAACTATTTTCACAGCATCTTGCTCTACTTTATCCACATGTGGTCCTCTCCAAGAGATTTGTCTTTCAAGTTTCCATCGCAGAACAGGAAGTAGTAATGGCCCCAAACAATTACCCACTCAGGAAAAAAATTGGTTATGTTAGCAATGGAAAGCTTGGTTTTCATCCTTTTGATGCCAAAGTGCCACCCAGATTAAAGTCTAGTCTTTGCCTTGGTTAAGATACTTTTTAATTAGAAGAGAAAAATGAGAAAATTCACTAGAATAATGTGAGCCAAACCAGAAGTCAACCCAAGAATTAGATAAAAGCGAAATGTCACTATTGGCCCTAAAAAGGAACTAGTTGTAAAACCCTCCTCATGATTTATCATTATTATCATTCACTTAGAAGCAGAAAGTCACCTTCTTTATATGTATATTGCTAAGGGAGCAGTCACCATGCATAGGTGATGTGCCAGACTCAACAGACGTACTTTTTGGACATAAACTTTCAATGTTAAGTAATAATTACTCTTCAGTATGGTTTCAGTGTATTTTCTGAGATTGCTTTTATTCCATAAAAAAGGACATGGAGGGTAGAGAAAAGAGATGTCACTCATGCCAAATTCTTCGTTTTTCTAATTTCCATAGGTACTTGTAACTTTTACCTTTTAAGGAATTTACGGATTTTGATTCCTTTACAGTACTGAAAATGTTCATCTACACGTGCCATTTCTGTCAGAAAAGCCATTTTCTCTTCTTTCTAAGAATTTTTATACATATGAACTCAGTTCGTCTTCATAACAATCTTAGAAGGTAGGCACTGTTATAACCTCACTTTACAAATGGAGAAAATGGAGCCGAAAAGGTTAAGTAACTTACCTGAGGTCACACTGAGTTTGATTCCAGAGTCAAGCTCTTAACTGCCATACCAAGTTTAGTAGCCAGGTATGGTAAAAAGAGGTCTCATGGATATGCAACATACAAGAGGCAGCCAGTTTATAAGACAGCAACTCCAAATACAATTTGACTCAATTAAACAAACATTTATTGAGCACCTACTGTTACTGGTAGAGGGTACTGACTGAAAATTGTCCAGGTTCTTGGCATATTGAACACAGAAGTGGACCAAATGCACAGCAAAGCAAAGAAAGAATGAAGCAACAAAAGCAGAGACTTACTGAAAAGTACACTCCACAAGGTGGGAGCCAGTGGAGCAGCAGTTTAAGGGCTCAGTTACAGAATTTTAAATACCCTCTGGAGGTTTCCCATTGGTTACCGGTACACACCCTGTGTAAATGAAGTAGTGTTCCCCATCATCAGTCTGATTGGTTGTGGGAGGTGACCAATCAGAGGATAAAGCAAAGTTACAAAGTTACACCCTATGCAAACACCTGGTTGTGGAAAGTGACCAATCAGAGGCCGAAGTGAACTTATGAAGTTACACTGCTATGCAAACAAAGACTTGGCCTGCAATCAATCTGATTGGTTGTGGGAGGGGACCAATCAGAAGTACTTTCAGATTTTCATTTGCTATGCAGAAAAGAGGGGAGGTTGCAAAGGGAGTAGCCTCTGGTCGTTTTGTTACTTGGGCATACAAAGTTGGAGTTTTCCTTTTTATTTAGTGCTAGGAAGTCAGCCTGAATCTGCCTTAGTTTCCCTGCCTCTAGACCCTATTCTCCTGCCTCACTACTATATGCCAGACATTGTACTATGTGGCAAGATCAACCAGATCAACTAGACAAGAGGCACTTTCGAGAGGAGAAAATACATGTATTTGAGAAAGGGAGGAGATGGTGAGGACCACTGAGCATCCTGAGGTCAGAAAGGAAAAGGTACCAATAAGAACAAAGTGACGGGGAAAACAACACTACTAAAGACATCTTAGTCTTATTAAACCTGTTTCCCCATGATTAATGCCTTTGCTTTTTTGCTACAATATACTTATCACCTCACATTTATCAGCATTGATATATAACAGAGACACGGTTCAGAATTTTCCTCTGACTCACAATTAAATGCATTGTTAAAATAAAGTGTGCTCCTTGTGTTTCAATCAGATTCTTCTACCCCACCCAATCACCTCTTTTTTTCTAGTGCCTCCTGGAGAGAGATTTTTCCCTCTCAGCCTTTACAGTCAAGTTTTGTAGGCATTTATCAACTCTGTAGTTTCCAAGTCGGGATGTCTGTCACTTAACCTTCATCCTCCTTGAATTTTCATCCTGATAGGTTTGGATTAAACCACAGACTGATAAATGAACACGGCTTTGGCGACACAAAAGAGCAGTCATTAAGGAAGCCTCTCTGAAGGTATGAATCAAAGCCAGAAATCCTTTGTTACCCACCCACCCCCAAGTTCACGGATTGCCTGCAGTAATACATTTTTATTATTTTTATTTATTTCTTTTTTCCCTTCAGTTTTCAAATGGTTTTCATCATCATCATTTCCTGCTTGTTTTTCTAAAAGAATATAAGTATCTCCTGATGGCAGACAGTTCTGTGTTTATTGCACTAATGTGGCTAGCAAAAAGCATTTTATCAGTTTGAAATTTAATCCAGGATTAGGAGGCCGGGTGAATAAAGGGGGGTGAAGGTTAAGTAACAGGCCCCCTGATGTGAATACTGTGTTTCACTCATAAAGTCTTAGGATAATTAGGAAGGTGATTGGATTTTTTTCCCCTAAAGCAACAGTTTTTGCTAAACAGGAACTTGTAATAGGGGCATTCCTTCTATTTATTCAGATTCCAGTTTTCCAGTTCTTCAAACCATCGTTTACTTACACATGGTGTTTGGTTTCTTTTTGGTTCTGGAAGTTGCACACCATCCTTCTCTGAATTTTTTTCCTCTCCATCAAACTGAAAGCAATTCAACAGCAAAAAAGAAATTAGAGCTCGCCAAAGACAACAGTTGTTCTGGACGTGACGAGAGAACACTGGGAAAGATTTTCATGAGGCATATAAGAAAATAGTGCCGGTGTGTCACAGTCACACCTGTGCATGCCTGCTCACTCAGTTTCTTTGTCCGTGCCTGAAAGAAAATGCCTCTGGAGTCACAGTAATGCCTTATTCTCTGATTGACGTTAGTTGTAACCCAAATGCTAGCTGCCTAAATTTGCTTGAGCTTTTAGCAGTCATCTTATTTTTTAATATTTTAGCAAGATGGTTATCAGAGGTTGGGAAGGGTAGTGGGGGCCTTGCAAAGAGATAGGGATGGTTAATAGGTACAACAAAATTAGAAAGAATGAACAAGACCTACTATTTGATAGCACAGCAGGGTGACTATAGTCATTATAGTCAATAATAACTTAACAATATACTTTTAAATAAAGAATATAATTGGATTATTTGCAGCTGAATGAATAAAGGCTTGAGAGACGGATACCCCATAATTCATTATGTGTTTATTATGCATTGTAGGCCTGTATCAAAGTATCTCATATATCCCATAAATATATATACCTAGTATGTACCCAAAATATTAAAAGTTAAATTTTTTTTTAATATTAGAGTCTTCTGCAGAATCACATAGATTATTGTGCACAAGAAATTAAATAGGCATAGGTAGCCCCCAAAGGTGGTGGTACTCCTGAGTCATTACTCTGGCCAGTGGATGGGCCTTATTACTCTGGCCACTCTGAGAGTGTAGGAAGCCAGGTTCTTTGTTTCTAAAGGCACGTGGGGCAGTAGAAGGCACTAATTGTTTATCTGCCTGGTTAGTTGCCCCTCTCCTTCTGGGAGCTGCCCCTCCTCCATGCCAATACAGGTCCCTCTTGGGAGTTGCCCTGTTTTTTTTGTTTTTTTTTTTTTAGTAAAAAATTTTTTATTTATTTTTTTTAAAGATGGGGTTTCACCATGTTGGCCAGGCTGGTTTTGAACTCCTGACCTCAGGTGATCCACCCACCTCAGCCTCCCAAAGTGCTAGGATTACAGGCGTGAGCCACCGTGCCCAGCTTAAAAAAAAATTTTTTTTAAAGAAAACCTTAAAAAGTAAAAAGAAGATTTTAGCAAATCACCATTTTCGTAAGATGAGAAACTCGCTATCTCCTGACAGTCACTGGGAGTTTGGGGGTGGAGTGACGGGCAGGTTTACAGTTATCTTACTCACCTCTGTTCCCCACTCCACTGAATTCCTGGCTCCACTTCACAAACATGCTAACTAAGCCTGTTGGCCCTTTGTTGGCCCAGCCAGCACTTGTCCCCAAAGTCTTGCTTGACACAAAGCTGCATACAGCAAAGCTTTTTCCAAATTTTGGAAGCAACAAAAGAGGATAATAAAAACCTACCACACAGGACAATTGACAAGGTTTAATGCCGTGACTAGAAATCAGCTACATGAGGGCTTGGAAATAGTAAGCCGCTGTGCTATACGGGTCTTTCACATGCTTCCTGCCTCACCTGGCAAGAGGGATGACATACAAGATCTCCTCTACTACACTTAACAAAGGAGACAAAGGAAGGAAAAGGAGAATGGCTTGTGCAAGGGGGCCATTTATTCAGCACACATTTATCAATTTCTTGCCACATTCTAGCTACCTCCACACTACACTGCACAAGCGATGTTAAAATAATACAATAAGCCCTACAACCAAAGAAAGTTCCAAGTACTAAGGAAGAAATCACCCAAGGAAATTAATACTGCAACTATACACCCAGACTTCAGAAGAAATTCTTCTAAGCTTTTGGTTAAGGAGTTGTGACAACCTGAATTACACCTTAGCACTCAGGTTTCAGGTTGAAGACAATAGCAACGGTGCATTGAGAACATAGGAACCTGTGCCAAAAGACAGGCAAAGAGGGTGCTATGTAAGAGGTTGCCTCTACCAATAGGCTGGAAACTGTCTGTAGACCACAACATAGAAAGGAGGAGTGTTCCAAGGTAAAGCATAGACGTCTTTTGCATCACTAGGGCCAGAGGCTGCTGTTCTCCCAAGAAGCTTTGGATCATACCATGAAAAGCCCAGCAATTCAGGCTGTAGAGGCTGGCTCCCTGAGCTGGTGCACTCCACATTTATTAGCAAAAGCAAGAAATCCTGCATTTCAGCACCCAAAAGAAATAAGAAACTCCTGTCTGATTGCTGATGAGCACATGTACACTTCTCCAGGCTCCGAGTCCACTGCTGATAAACATTAAAGAACCAGCTGCTCTTACCAGGACCTAGTGGGGGTTTTACTTACTCTCCAACTCCAGCACATTCTGAGATGAGTCATAGGCTTTTGATGAAGAGTAAAAAGAGGTGAATGAAACCACAGGCCAGGTAACAAGGGTCACTCTTTTATTCCTGAAACAAATACTTACAAGGACAAATACACAATAAATCATCAAACTATAACAAAAGGCTGAGAGAAAGAAAAATTATGTTATTTCAAAGAATAATTCACGAGTCTTAATTACCTCAATTTTTCTTCTTTAAGGAAGGTTTAAGATTGAAGATGCAAGTCACAACCAAAGCTCTCATTGGGAATAAAACCTAACCTCTCACAGAATCAAACATCTGGAATCACGCTGAGTCACAGAATAGCGGTAAATGGGAGGAAATACAGAAAATGCAAGTACCATGAAAGTTGCATAGAAGGCATCAAAGTATCAGGCCAAGTTCACAGTCACTGCTATCAGACAAAGAGTGAGACCAAATTCCAGCCCCATCACTTTCTGTGTGACCTAGGGCAGGTTACTTAATCTTTGTAAGCTGCAGTTTCCTCGTTTATAAGATGAATATAATAATATCTGCCTCTATGTTTTGTAGGACTTAGATGAGATAATATGTCAAGTGCCCGGCTTATGGTAGAATACTCAAAATTATTGAAAAACTCTCTTTTGAACTCCCAAGACCCTATCGCAGCCAACACAACTTTACGGGTATTAAAGACATGATTTAAAGACCGGTTTAACTGTTCTTTAATCCTTTTTCTGGTAGGTGTCCAAGTTAGTTGAGTTTTTATTGACATGCTAAGTTTTGTGATCTGTGGATGCATTTTTCTAAATCACCAAAAACTATTTTCAAGTCACTCTCCCAAATGTGTTTCATTTCTCCCCCTACTTAACTTTTTCCTAGGGCCACATTTGATCAGATTTTTGTTTTCAGCATTATCAAGGTAATGATTTAGAGGAGGGCCTTTTATCCCCTAGCAGATCACTGAAGGAAAATGGATGCTTGTTGTTATCCAACAGCAACTGTTTTGCTTTGTTTTGTTTGTTTTGTTTTGTTTTGTTTGTGAGAAGGAGTTACACTCTTGTTGCCCAGGCTGGAGTGCCATGGTGTGATCTCAGCTCACCGCTACCTCCGCCTTCTGGGTTCAAGCAATTCTCCTGCCTCAGCCTCTAGAGTAGCTGGGATTACAGGTGCCCGCCACCATGCCTGGCTAATTTTGTATTTTTAGTAGAGATGAGGTTTCTCCATGTTGGTCAGGCTAGTCTCAAACTCCCGACCTCAGGTGATCCTCCCGCCTCGGCCTCCCAAAGTGCTGGGATTACAGACATGAGCCACCACCCCCGGCCCAACAGCAACTCTTAGAGATGACTAGTAGGCATGGCTCAAGACGAGCTGCAGCCTTTCCTGTGGTTCCTTTCTGTTCTGTTTGCCTTCCTTTCTTGTGGTTTCAGAAAGGATTTCTCCCAGGCAGCAATCCCCAGCCCATACAGGAATAACCCAGCCTTCTGCAAGCAATGAGGGCACCCATTGTTTTTTCCTGGCCTATTTTTGCCCCTTCAGTTTCACTGAACCAAAGTAAAACTTGACTTCTGTTCCTTTTAGTTTGGGATTTTTTGAAATCATGTGTGGTAAAGGTCTACACAGGAACCTACTCAACTCCTTATCACTGCCTTTCTCATCCACATCATTCAGGAAACCAAATTTTCCCTCCCTCCCTTCTTTCTTCCTCCCTCCCTCCCCGTCTCCCTTCGTCCCTCCTTCCTTCCTTCCTTTTCTTCCCTCCCTCCCTCCTTGTCTCCCTCTTTTCCTCCCTTCCATTCTTCTCTCCCTTCTTCTTTCCCTTCCTCCTTTTTTCCTTCTTCCTTTCAATCAGAAAGATAACTACTATAGTGGGAATCAAGATGTGCTGAAGTCACAGCATGTAAATTGGGTCTTTTTTAACCAGTAGATGACAATTCTAATCCCTACATTGAGTCCAATAAACTGTTATTGAGTGTTTAATGTGCGCCAGGCTCCATGCTATGCGCTGAGAATACAAAGATTATTGAAGACATGGTCCCTGTCCCCGTGGAGTCAATAATGTGGTAAGCTATTGTATTCTATTGTGTTATAATAATATAATAGAACAATAACTACAATACTCTGTAATGCAGAATAGAATAGGGTATGTGGCAACTGTTTTGGGGGAAGAGGTCATTTTGCTGGAGAAGACCATCAGGGAAAGCTGTTTTTAGTTAAGGATTTTAGTGTCTGGTGGAGAAAAACTGTGAAAACTTCCTAAAGTTTCTCCCAGATGGTTTCTCAAGCTACTCCAATAATCCTCCATGGTGGTGCCAGGATCATCTTTGTAAAATACAATTTAAGCCCAGGCATAGTGGTTCATATCTGTATTCCCAGCACTTTGGGAGGCTGACGTGGGCAGATCACTTGAGATCAGGAGTTTGAGACCAGTCTGGCCAACATAGCAAAACTCCGTTTCTACTAAAAACACAAAAATTAGCTGGGTATGATGGTGTGTGCCTATAATCCTAGCTCCTCAGGGGGCTGAGGCAGTAAAATTGCTTGAACCTGGGAGGCAGAGGTTGCAGTGAGCCAAGATCATGCCACTGCACTCCAACCTAGGTGACAGAGCAAGACTCTGTCACACACACACACACACACACACACACACACACACACATACACTTTTAGCCACACCTTTCATGAATCATTTAAGGAAAACCTATACTCCTTTAGGATACAGCTCCAAAGGCTCACCCTCGTGACGCATGCTCCATGTACACCTCATGGGCCTCTCTCCACTCTCCCATACTCCCTCACATCTCCACAGTCTTGTATGTGTTAATTCCTCTTTCTAGAAGGTTCTACATCTCTTCCACCTCTGACCCCTTTTCTACTTGATGAAATTCTACATCTTGTTTGAGATCTACCTCAAATATAAGCTCCTCTGTGAACACTTCTCTGACACCCTCTACCCGCCTTGCCCACCCAGGGAATTTGGCACCTCTAACAGACTTGGTTGACTAAGAGAATCCTGTTTCCCAACCCCACTATTTTATCAGTTAGAGTACCCACCAAAATAGATGGTACATTCAGACTGGGTCATTTAAGAAGAGCTTCATAAAGAGACTATTTACAAAGAAGTGGCAGTAGAGAAAGCCTAATGGATATTGCAGCACCAGGGGGCCAGAGACAACAGGTTATCTCTAGGCCCATAAGGGAAAGGGGAGCTGGCTGATGCCAGCCCAGAAGGAAAGGACTACCTGACAGAAGCTTCCAAATGCAGCCTGCCGCTGCCACAAGAGAGACAGCAAGGGAAGTAAACACCCAACCAAAACCCCACGTTCCTTCTACTCTTTCTCTGCATCTGTCCACTGTTGCCCATTGCCCAAACCCAACAGCAAGGAGATCTGCTGATGTCTTTTCTCTGTCAGCCTCCTGGTGTAGAAGGCAAGGTTTAGAAAGGAGGAGAAGTGGAGGTCTGGAAACTCTACACTCTCATTTTCTTGTGCCTCTCAAAGCTGATGAGAGGAAGGGGGTGGCACTGGACATGGTTTGGGCTTATGTCAGTGAAAGTCTGCTTCAGAGCTCACAGAATGGCCCTTATTTCCTTGATGAACAAGCCAAGCCAGTCATCCCTGGCATTTTCTCTCCTCCACCCTGAAAGCTATGACTCTAAAGCTATGGTGACCATCTTGAAACACTGGGGGAGAGTCCAAGAAAATCACGGCACTAACAGACCTCATGTCATTGAGGCCTTAAACCCACACCAGTAGCTACCAGCTTCTAGAATTCCTATTGCGTTCGATTTATGCCATTATTGTTTTATGTTACTTATGAAGGAAGGCACTCCTAACTGAGGTGGCTTCCATATATTATAGCAAGTCCTATTGAAACTACCTGAGGCCGGGCGCGGTGGCTCACGCCTGTAATCCCAGCACTTTGGGAGGCCGAGGCGGGTGGATCACGAGGTCAAGAGATCGAGACCATCCTGGTCAACATAGTGAAACCCCGTCTCTACTAAAAATACAAAAAATTAGCTGGGCATGGTGGCGCGTGCCTATAATCCCAGCTACTCAGGAGGCTGAGGCAGGAGAATTGCCTGAGCCCAGGAGGCGGAGGTTGCAGTGAGCCAAGATCGCGCCATTGCACTCCAGCCTGGGTAACAAGAGCGAAACTCCGTCTCAAAAAAAAAAAAAAAAAAGAAACTACCTGAATAGGTATCTGTCTTCTCCCCTAGAATGTGAGTTCTGCAGGGTCAGAGCTGGCATAGGGGAGGCCCTAATTATTGCTCATGGAGTGAGTAAATGAAGCAATGCATGAAGCACTGCAGCCATATAAGTAGGATTCGATATCATCTTCATCCTTCTTCCAAACACCATTTCTTTCCTTTGCATTATTTTAGCCTAAGGAACTCCGTGTTAAATGCTTCACTCCCTGTATTTCCTCATCCTCCCTCTGCCTTCATATGTCCATTGTGTATCAAGCCGACTTGCCTCGCACAAATTGTTTGCATTCTGTTTAATACCTACTTTAAAAAATGATTCTCACTCTAAAAGAGATGGGCTGATTAATGTACTCAAAATATCTTGCACTACACAGCCAATTCCTTTATCCTTGTTCTATTCATAATGTATAGCCCTTCTCTCTTCAAATGTGCATAAAAGGACCCGTTCCCCATCAGCTTATTTGTAGCTGCAGAGCTTGAGGTGGTGCTAGATGTCAAAAATGAAAAATTGCTAAATTCAAAATTGCTTCTCTCTTTGTTTTAAAGGTGACCTGCAAGTAGTTTTTATTTTTTTAATGAGCTAATTGTAGGATTATATGCTGAATGCCCTAAATGCAGAGAGTGAGAGAAGAACACTCAGCACATACCTGCTACAAAATACCTGGTATTGTTTCCTTGCCTCTGCAACCCCAGAATGCTGACACCCACATTCCCCAGAGCCCCAGTGAGGCGACCGACTCAGAGGCAGCTCTGCTTTTGAATTGGGATAATGGGTGTGCAGAACAATGGTTAACTGGGCTAGGAATGGGAAGGCACAATTTGGCTATTTGCTGGGTGAACTTGGGCAAGTTGTCTTACCCAGAACTCAGCCCCTTCGCCCCTGCCATGAGGGAACTGGACTCTTCATTCCCTCCCTCTGAATAACTGATGATTATGACTTTGTGATCAGCACATGCCTTCCGTAAAGGGCGGCTGCTGTCAGAGCTGTAAATTATTTCCGAAACTCATCAGGCCCATACACATTTTATTTGATTTAAAAATTTTCTTAAATATAGGCAGTGATCCTATGTTTCTCAGTTCCAAACCCTGCTCTTTCTGGTTCCAAACACCACCCAAGGCCAGGCTGGGACACGGACGATCTCAACTCTTGTCCTGCACTGAGACATAAAGACACTCCCTCAGAGTGACTCGGTCACTTCACAGGTCCACAGCCTTTTCCAGATCATCTAGGAGTCTACCCAGGAAGAAAATTATGCCAAAGGAGAAGTGGAAGTTCACTCAGTGATACTGTTTAAGGAAAACCACGGAATTTCATTAGCAATTTTTCATTTTTGTCATCTTTCATTTTTGACCTCCTCCTGATGAAAATGGCACACTGGGACTGACGTGAAGTCCTGCCTTACTTACTCTGTCTCCAGTTACATGTCACCTATTAAAATGTGCACAACCATTTTGGGGTAGCACATTAAATTATTCATTATCTACTATTACAGCTCAGAGAGCATGAGTTGTTCATATTCTGTTCCAATGAGCTGGCTACTGCAGCAGCAATAGAAGAGCAAGGAGGGGCTGGGCATGGTGGCTCACACATGTAATCCCAACACTTTGGGAGGCTGAAGTGGGCAGATCACGAGGTCAAGAGATCAAGACCATCCTGGCCAACAGGGTAAAACCCCATCTCTACTAAAAATATAAAAATCAACCAGGCGTGGTGGCAGGTGCCTGTAGTCCCAGCTACTCAGGAGGCCGAGGCAGAAGAATGGCTTGAACCTAGGAGGCAGAGGTTGCAGTGAGCCAAGATTGTGCCATTTTACTCCAGCCTGGTGACAGAGCAAGACCCTGTCTCAAACAACAACAACAACAACAACAACAAAACAGGGCACTTTTGCTAAGGAGTCCAAAGAAGGGAGAAAATTAGAGTGAGTAGAATCACTAAAGAAGGGCACCAACATGAGGGGTGCTCAGCAATTGTCATTCATCCATTCGTTCCCCCATCAAATATTAAGTGTCTTCTCTGTGCCACAGAGTGTGTAGAAGTGGATTATATCCATTATACAATGGATTATATCCATTATAACGTAACTTCCTAATCACAAAGAAGACTAAGAACACTCAAGATCAATGTGGTCCACTTCCTAGAGTCCCCTCCAAGCCAGTACTTCATTATTATGCCTCTCTGGGAGTTGGAAAGCTTTGGCTCCCATGGCCAGGGGACATAAGACTTCCATACTGGCCTCCTGAGAACCAGGCAACACTGACCATCTGAACGCAGCTCCTCTTCCCCAACCTGCATTGACCCCACTCTAGTTGTTTCCCAAAGATTACGGCATTCCTGTTCCTTTGCTCACTGATGCAGCAGCCGTGTGGGCCTGGCAAATACACTAATGAAGGAACACTGCTAAGCTGGGAAAATAGGAGGGCTGAATCACTATTCATGGCATAACTTTATCAGCCCGCGTTTCATATAAAAATACACAGTCTGGAGATCCGTGCTACGCAGACCCTGCAGAGACTCCAACTCGGTCTTTGGAGTTCTCTGTGAGCGCCTAACATTTAGACAAGAATGCTGGGAGACTGAATCCACCCTCAGCCCTTGCAGTCTCTCTCCAGAGGCTTGCTAGACCCAGGGCTCTTTCAGACTCCATTTTGTCCAAGTGTTAAATCTCCCAATGGGAAAAGGTGGTGTGTTTGTTTGTTTGATTTGGTTTTGCCTTCCTATTAATGTATCAGAAAGATGATGGAAACAAAAGTCCAGGTCTGGCCTTCTAGTAAAGTTACTTGGGTATTGCCAAGTGCGCACAGGGAAGCCAGCCACTTCAAGGAGGTTAAAGCATCAGCAAGTTGTGCCTCTGGATTTGAAAATGCCAAGCTGGTACTTGCGGGTCAAATGGAAATACCATGCTGAACTCTATGCCTTGGGAGCCTTATTAAGACAGATTAAGTTACTGCTAAGACCTTACCTAGTCAGAATTCATCTGCAAAATGAACTACAAGAGCAAGCCATCCACAATCAGGTAATTCCTATCATAAACCTAATGAGAAAATAACTCAATAGCCACCAATGGCTTTTGCCTAAAAAGATGAATGATGTGGAGGAGAATCCTTGTCTGTGAGAAGAACAGAAGAAATTAATTGCTGAAAACTTCACAGCATGTTGAAAGCCAAGAATTATCCCCTGGATCTGCACTCATAGTTTACAACAGCTGCCTCTTTCAGACAGGCTGAAGTGACTCTTGGGCAGAGCACGAAGCACAGCTGATTGCAGCAATGAATCTGCAGCCAGGTCAACACTCAGCACTGCACTGAGGATGCCCGTCCTTGGGCACATGCACAGAACCTAGCCGGGGCCAAAGACTGGAGCCCTCGCTCCCCTCACTCTCTGAAGCTGGCACGTCCCTTGTGACACAGCATCATCCCACTCACAATCTTATTGTCATGATAACTTTTTAAAATTCCACTGAGAGATGGCTGAAGCACAATCTATTTATTGATACTTTCCAGCTACTAGAAACTAGGATTGTCATGAATGCATCAGGAAAGAACATCTTGTGCCCTGTGGTGAACTCCTTGAGGGTGGTAATAGAAAGAACAGAGAACAACCTATCAGGAGATTCCTTTGGGGTCAATGCCTAAAGTCAGCGCACTTAAAAATACATATAGGAAAAAAATAAAATGTAAGCCATTAGGAGAAAATAAAGCCAGAAGAGATAGGAAGTTGATAGGCAAAAGATTTACTTTTTTTTTTTTTTCAGACGGAGTCTCGCACTGTCGCACTATTGCCCAGTCTGGAGTGCAATGGTGCAATCTCTGCTCGCTGCAACTTCTGCCTCCTGGGTTCAAGCAATTCTCCTGCCTTCACCTCTCGAGTAGCTGGGATTACAGGTGCCCACCACCACGCCCAACTAATTTTTTTATATTTTTACTGGAGATGAGATTTCATCATGTTGGCCAGGCTGATCTTGAACTCCTGACCTTGTGATCCACCCACCTCAGCTTCCCAAAGTGCTGGGATTACAGGCACAAGCCACCACACCCAGCCTACAAAAGATTTACTTAAAACAAATAACTGTTGTAAAGGGTAAAACTTGCAGAGGCAGAGTTTCAGAGAAGCGTGGTTTCTACTAAAACTTAGTGCAGGTCTTGTGTAAAGCAGATCATAACCTTTTGCAACACATATTTAACAACTTATTTTCTGATTCACACCAGAAACTAATGTTTCTATTTGAAGGATAAAATTTAAGATTCTACACAAAGTGAACTTTCCCAACAAGCCATTTCTACTCATCTAATTTGTAGTCTCCGATGCTGAGAATACTATTTGGGAAAGAACGGAAATTTAGAGAAACCAAGATTTAAACAATATGAATACAAGCACTGGGTGGCAGATTTTGAGAAATTGTTTTGAAGACTTGCAGCCACTCTTCACATGAACAGTTCTGAAAAACTGGGCTGCAGATTTCATGGTGGGTTCTCAGCAGAAAGTAATTGAAGGGCATTATTACAGAAAGGCCCAATTCTCCAGTCAAGCTCCCTTGAGAAGTACTTAACACAGCACAATGATCTCATGATTACCTAAAATTCCAAAATTAATAAGATGATTTATTTTGCTTCAAAGGCCAACTGCTCTTAAATTGATGTTCCTAAATTAGGCAAGACACTGAGTTTCTTCAGCTGTTTACACTTTGCTGAGAATGTGTTTATTAGATCCTTCTTTAAAAACAAGTGATGACAGGAAGAAAATATATATGTGTGGTTCGTGGGTTTTGGGGATGAGGACAACGGCATATATTTTATAGTGAGACCAGTTGCTCCCTCTAAGGGTATCAGATTCTTCCTTGGGTTGCTGTACTAACTTAGAGATTGAGACATTTTTCAAAGTGCTTAGGTCATATTTTAGTGGTTATTTAATGCATCAAAATCAAGGGGGCAGACAATAGGATACTATACAGGATGGCCAACTTTCCTGGCTCTGTTATCCTCATATCCCACCCAGATAAACTTCCTCCTTTCCCCTGTATCCATCACATCTTCCTCACCCTTATAGAATTTCAGCTGGACAGGACAACAGGAGTTTGGATCCATAAACATATATAGATATAGCTGGCCGGGCATGGTGGCTCATCACCAGTTATCCTAGCACTTTGGGAGGCCAAGGTGGGTGGATCACCTAAAGTCAGGAGTTCAAGATCAGCCTGGGCAACATAGTGAAAACCCCATCTCTATAAAAATATTAAAAATTAGCCAGGTATGATGGCAGGTGCCTGTAATCCTATTTAGGGGGCCAACGTAGGGGAATTGCTTGAACCCAGAGGGTGGAGGTTGAGCCGAGATCGTGCCATTGCACTCCAGCCTGAGCAACAGAGTGAGACTCCATCTCAAATATATATATATATATGTATTTGTAACATGCATAGATAGATAGCTAGATAGATAGATAGATAGATAGATAGATAGATAGATAGATAGACAGACAGACAGACAGACAGACAGATAGATATCTCAGGAGCTTAGATAAAATAAGTTATATAGATGGCCAGGCCCAGTGACTCACATCTGTAATCTTAGCACTTTCGGAGGCCAAGGTAGGTGGACCACCTAAGGTCAGGATATATAAAATATGGGAGCATATATATGTGATCCCAGTGAGTAATTCAGAACACACTCCAACCTGACCCCATAGATAAATTTAATTTATGGCCAGTTTCTGTTGTTGTTAGTACTTGTTCCTCCTGCAGCCTTCTCTTAATCAAATGTACTAGCTATGAAACCACACATTCTTGCCTAACCCCCCAGCACTTTTTTCCTCCATCATGATCATTGCTAGACCCAGGAATAAGACCCAGCCTTCAACAGAGAGCCATCTCCAGGGCCTGATGGGCTAGCTAACATTGACAGGACTTGACACCAGCAGTGACATCACGTAGCAGCAAGAAGCTATGGTCATAGTAGGCTTGCCACATAGACTCCATCCAGCTCCTTCCACATCGGGAGTGAGCTGGGGGATCAAATTATCACCTACCACCCCCTACTTGCTGAACTGAGCCAGCTGCTGTAGCTCTTGTACAAATTTATAGGAGAGGAAGATGCTGGACTTTTTGGTAATAAAGCGAGCAGGTGCTCCTGCAATAACTGGAAAGATTACATTCTCACCCTCAAATTTATATCAAGTCCTTCTGTTCTGTTTTCTTACAAGGAGACATAAGATAACATTTTAGCAACTCCATGACATGACAAACATTTTGAGCAGCAGAATTAAAAATAACAACAGCATCTCCTAGCAAGACCCCCTTCTCCTTAGCCTCTCCCCTCCTCCCCTTCAAGAGGCCTTTTCTATCATCACTACCACCCTCACAACCCACTGTGCACCTCATTCCCCTCTCACATTCCATCAGTTTATTTCTCCTAAAATATTAACTGCTAATTAAAGTGTCAGCTGATGCTAATGACTTCAGATGAACGTACCTGGGAGCATTGGCATTTGTTAAAAAAAAAAAAAGAGAGAGAGAGAGAAACTTAAAAAGAGCACCACCGTCCTCTCCCTCATGTTGCTACTGTCCTCAGGGGGTTGTCCTGTGAGCAGTTCTCACTCTTTCTTTCCTTTGTCCAAATAAGGAGTAGGATGAATTAGACCTATATATGCTAGTTTTTTTGGTTGTTTTTTTTGTTTTGTTTTTTTGAGACAGAGTTTCACTCTGCCACCCAGGCTGGAGTGCAATGGCACGATCTTGGCTCACTGCAACCTCTGCCTTCAGGTTCATGCAATTCTCCTGCCTCAGCCTTCCAAGAAGCTAAGACTACAGGCATGCACCATCACGCCCAGCTAATTTTTTATGTTTTTAGTAGAGACGGCGTTTTCCCATGTTGGCCAGGCTGGTCTCAAACTCCTGGCCTCAGGTGATCCACCCACCTCGGCCTCCCAAAGTGCTAGTATTATGGGCATGAGCCACTGCGCCTGGCTACTCTTGAAGAGTGATATGCTACTCTTGAACAGTGTCATCCTTTGCCGTGAATGAATCTGGCCTCGTGAAACCTCATGGTGCACTGGCCTCTATCTGTCAAATGTAAATGGTTTAGAGTCATGATTTTCACTTATCTGTCATGGTATCTTCTATTGAGGAAGTGAGGTCTCTAGCTCATTGGATCAGGATTTCCCAGGAAGGCTCCAAGTTAATGTGTAAAACCAAGAGTCCTAACCCTCACTCTATGGCTTGCTGCAATTCTAGCGAGGAAGAGATTGCAGACAACAGCAGAATCCATGCCTTCCTATGAAAACTGTTGAGTTCCCCGTTGAGGTAGAGTGAGATTTCAGAGCAATCGGGAAGAGTTCTTCCTCTTGACAACCGCCCAGACATTTTTCTAAGTGCCTCGCACTTTACTGAAATGTGAACATGCCTGTCCTGCTCCATACAGCTGGCGGTCCAAGGGAATGGGGTCTGATTAGCCTTTCTTTTGAAGCAGGGACTCAGTAAATGTTTGTTGACTATCTAAACAATAAATAAATGAAAAACCATTGCTCTGATACTATCTAATATGAATGGGGGGGGAAAGATGTTCATCAATTTAAAGTTATTCTTCAAAATAAACCAAGTGCAACACGGAAAGACTGCAGGACTGTGACAAGAAAGACAATTGCATATTTGGGGAATGAATTATTATGCAAATATTTTCAGAGGCATAAATAATAAAAAATTTCTACATACTGTATTTCAGCATGTTGTGAACTACGTAATTCAGCACTGTACAAATTGGCATATCAAGTGTGCCTTGCCTGAGAGCTGAAACTGACAATCCCTTCACCCACATCTAAAACACCCCAATGTTACCAACTGCCTGAATTGTATGTTATGGATGGAAGTGTTCTTCAAAAATCCGTATGTTGAAGCCCTAACTCCCAGTACCTCAAAAATGTGGCCCTCTTAGGAAATAGGGTAGTTTCAGGTGTCAGTAGTTAAAATGAGGTTATACTGGAGTAGCGTGGTCCCGCGATGCAATACATCTAGTGTGCTTGTGAAAAGGGAAGATTTGGACACAGATGAGCACCTAGAGAGAACACCATGTCAAGGAAAAGAAAGAGATTGGGGTGACAGAGCAGAAGCCAGGGACACCAAAGATTCCAGCAAATAACCAGAGGCTGGGAGAGAGGGTTGGATGTTCATCCCCTCCCAATCTATTTGAAATGTGGTCCCCTATGTTAGAGGTGGGGCATGATGACAGGTGTCTGGGTCAAGGGGGCAGATCCCTCATGAATGACTTGACGCCCTCCCTACAGCAATGAATGCATGCAAGAGCTGGTTGTTAGAGAGGCTGGCACCTCCTCTCTCTCGGTCCTCTCTTTAGTCCTCTCTTGCCACGTGATGTGCCTGCTTCCACTTTGCCTTGTGCCATGAGTAAAAGCTCCCTGAGGCTTCACCAGAAGCTAAGCAGATGCCATGCTTATATAGCCTGCAGAACCATGAGGCAAATAAAACTCTTCTCTTTATAAATTACCCAGCCTCAGATAACACAGAGAGGCATGAAGCAGATTCTTCTTTACAGCCCTCAGAAAGAACTAACCATGCTGACACCTTGATAACAGACGTTCAGTCTCCAGAACTGCGAGACAATAAATCTCAGCTGTTTTAAACCATCCAATCTGTGGCAATTTATTACTGCAGCCCCAGCAAACTAATGCGTGGTGCTGCCTCTTACTCTTTGCCTAACTCTTTCCTCTCATCTCCCCACCCCCAATTAAATGAGCCTAGTGACACAAGAGTAGTTGCTCAGAGTGTCAGCCTGAATATCTTGGTCAACAATGACCATCACGAAGTCAACCTCTATTCTTCCAAGTGGGGCTAAGTGTCCACCATGTTGAATTTCTCAGGTTTTCTTGAGGACACCAGAAGCTTCATCACACTCATTATCGCTTCCAACTCTGCCCTGTGTGCCCCAAGTTTAATCACCTGGGCACCCCTGAGACAAGCACTGGCACCTCTCTGTCTATATAGGGAGTATTACCTTACTGTATTTCAACTTGGATAACTAACAATCCTTCAGAAAGTATAATTTATAAAATAACCATGCCTAGACACCCCCTGAAATATGAAAATACTTCAGGAGGTGTCTCTGTGACATTCCATCTTCCCCTAGTCTCTTTCATTCTTCAGGAGGATGAGAGACAGTGAATACCCACAGAGTGGAGACACAAGGAGGCTTAGTGGTTGGGATGGCTCAGTGCTCGTGTCTGAGCATGAATATTCCAGCCGCAGCAACAGATAAAGAGATGAGCTAAGTCTTCTTATATAAGGCCCAACATCCCAAGGAAATGAGCCTAGCCCTCAGTTGGACTCTCTTCAGAAGGCCACAATAAACAAGAACCCACCAGAAAAGGGCCTCTGCTGCCATTTGCCATCTTACTTGACCACAAAAACATCAGTTAAACAATCACATATATTCATTCAGCTTTTTTGTAGGACTTACATGTGCCAGGCATGGTTCCAGGGACTGAGAATACAACAGTGACTAAGAAACAAAACCCACCGCTCAGGGAACCTAATATAAATGGAAAGGGACAGAGAATAAACACAGTGTAGAAATACATACATCAAGTATGTTAGTGATTAGTGTTTAACACAAGGAACAGCAGAAGTTATTTTGAAGAGTGTTGCCTGTGTGTTTTGCCATGTCAGGTAGAGTGCTGGAAGAAGATGTGACAGAGATGAGATTTAAGGAATAAACCGGAAGTCATCGTGAGGGAGGGGTCCACGTAGCTATGCAAGAACCTTTCAGCCAGAGGAGACAGCAAAGGCAGAAGCTCCAGCGCATGTGAAAAGTGAAACACACTATGCAAATGAAAACTAACAGTGTTATCAGAGAGGAAAGTGAACATCAGCATTCAGCAAAACTTTCCACTTCAGAGGAAATAGAAAGTAGTTTAACACCAATTGAACACATGACCTCATTCTTTTGCTCCTTAGAGACTTCTACCTCATCTTGCACATCTTAGCCCTCAAAAACACGGCAAAACCACCCAAATCGTACTAATGAAATAAAATTTCAAGTAACATTGGTAATAGGGTTGTTACCCCAGCAAAGCCCAGTCAATCTTGACTTATACAAGGGTGCAGAGAATGACAAGAATTGAGAAAATTGCTGAAGAAAATAGGGTTTCTTTTACAAATACAAATAATAAAAATATGAAGTTATCTTCAACTATCTGTAAATATATGAAGTAGATGTAATCTGGAATATTCTGAAAGTTTGATACAGAGTTGATAAGTAGATTTCAAATCATTCCAAACTAAGTAAATTTGTAATAATTAGACCAGCCCAATTCCTACTGAGGAAATGGGCTTCAGCCAGAGATGTCATGGAAGGAATGCGGGCACCAGCACCAGGGGTGTGGGCCAAACTAGGAGGGTTTATGGGAAATTCTTTCCTACTGGAAGTTTCAAAACTCCGGAAGTAACTCTTTTATTTCTTTGGTTTTTGGGGTTTTTTGAGATGGAGTTTCACTCTTTTTGCCCAGGCTGGAGTGAAATGGCACCATCTCGGCTCACTGCAACCTCTACCTCCCGGGTTCAAGTGATTTCCCTGCCTCAGCCTACAGAGTAGCTGGGATTACAGGAGTGGGACATGACACTCGGCTAATTTTGTATTTTTAGTAGAAACAGGGTTTCAGTATGTTGGCCAGGCTGGTCCCAAATTCCTGGCCTCGTGATCCACCCGCCTCAGCCTCCCAAAGTGCTGGGATTACAGGTGTGAGCCACCGCGCCCTGCCGCCCTTTTGTTTTTTAGTAGTCCCTAATATCTCTCAGCTTTGACAGTGGTTCACCAACATTCAGACCACAGGAATAAGGTTAGTGAGTTTCTTTTCATTTCAGCAGCCTCTTTACTCACAGCTGTCATCATCAGGTCTCATTTGATACTGGGGGAAAATGTACTTGTGATTTCTGACCTTAGGTGGCTATCAGAGTTTAGCCTTAATAATTGTGTCACAGGTAAGACCATTAACAGGGTTGATGGTGGCAAAGGAACCCTAAATAAATTTACTATTTAAGAATAAATTGGTATCTTGGCCGGGCGCGGTGGCTCAAGCCTGTAATCCCAGCACTTTGGGAGGCCGAGGCGGGTGGATCACGAGGTCGAGAGATCGAGACCATCCTGGTCAACATGGTGAAACCCCGTCTCTACTAAAAATACAAAAAAAAATTAGCTGGGCATGGTGGCACGTGCCTGTAATCCCAGCTACTCAGGAGGCTGAGGCAAGAGAATTGCTTGAACCCAGGAGGCGGAGGTTGCGGTGAGCCAAGATCGCGCCATTGCACTCCAGCCCGGGTAACAAGAGCGAAACTCCGTCTCAAAAAAAAAAAAAAAAAAGAATAAATTGGCATCTTAATCAGGGCTCTTCTTGAGACATTTCTGATAAACAAAAGATAAGGATATTTTCAGTGTATGTTCATGCTACAAATTAATCTAAACTCTCATCATGAGAAATGCAAACTTTTTTCCTGAGAGCTCAGCTCTCTTGTTTGCTTTAGACAAGTCGTGATTATGATTGTATAAATACCAAGCTTAAGACTTTACCACTCAAATAATCATTCACTTACTTCTTACACATGTCCACCTGCCACAGCAAAACCCACCTTTGCCTCCACATGTTAGATTTATCTTTTCCCTTAAACATATTTTCATACATTAGATTTTCGTGCAGATGCCAGCCCTGTACATGGTGGGGCCTCAATCAACATAAGACAACAATATCTGCACACCTCTTAGGGAGCTACATGATATTAAAAGTTTTTCATCACTTTTCTCACATTACCTTTTTTATTCAGCAAAGCCTACCCTACGGGTGTATTTTTTTCCCCCTCAAAACGACTTTACGCCGGATCCTTTTCTTCTCTGACTGAAATTCATCTGTGTTTATTCCTCAAGCTCTTGCACTTATGTATTTTATTACAGCTTCTTCATACCCTTTTCCACTCCCAAACCTAATCCTTTTCCTCTTTACCCTGAGGGCCCCTGCCAATATAACTTCAGGTGAAGCAAATGAAAATACCAGCTTTTGCCCCGGGCTTCAGCCTTCCTCCACCAAAATTAAAACATAAAAACATCGCATGGATATTAATATTATATTCCCTGCCCTGTAAACCTTCTATAACGTTCTGTGGCCTGTCAGTCAACAGCATTTATTGAGTGTCCACTCTGAAAAGGAAGTCAGTGCCCTTCAGAGTAGTAAAGAAAGAAAAAGTATTGTGTGCTTTCCTTTACTACTAGTAAAAGTTTTATCTTTTACTTGTTCTGTTTCCCTCCACTTGGAATTCCTCCACCCTCCCGTACCTGCTTATAAACACTGGAGCAACACTCGCCCTAAGTGTTTTGTTCCCCTCAGGCACCCATTCTCTTGGTTTCCCAAAGAAATTTTCACAGTACTTATAAATTTTCCAGTTAAGAATAAGCTACACCCCATCAGCTCCAAAAGGCCACAATAGAGGCAGTAAACTAAAACCTGCGAACCCCGCTGATGTGCTTGGAACTGTGGTAGATACATTTACATTCATCCTAATAACATTCATTCCTAGAGCCAGTCTGCAAGATGGAACTTGTTCCTGTCTCACGGATCTTACAAAACAGAATCAGAAAGGTTCAGTAACTTGCTTGAAGGTTTTAAAAGTGGCAGAATAGAAAGCAAATTCAGATCTGTTTTATTCTAAAAAGGTTCCACAGGAAAGATGTTTATTTTGCCAACTGGGCCAAAGAAAATTGCCCATCCCTTTATCAAATCAGGAGTGGGGATCAAGAAATTCAGATTTTGCTGGGCACAGGGTGCACGTCTGTAGTTCCAGCCGTTTAGCAGGCTGAGGCAAGAGGATTGCTTGAGTCCAGAAGTTTGACTCTCACCTAGGCAAAAAGAAAGGAAATTCAGATCTTTATGGAGACCATCCTAAGTGGTGGTGACAGAAGCCACCAGGCTACAAATGAAAGTGTTTGAGTTCAGAAATGGGAAAGAGCATGGGAAAGACAAAATGGAATACACATTTGCAAGAGCCAAAGAATAAAAGGATTTCCTGGGAATTATCCAATCATGGATGGATGATCGTGGGAAGAGTACTGGAAAGAAAGACAGAGGTTGTGGCCACACTGTTCTTGAGGACAGTCTCACTCCCCTCTGGAGATCCTCCGGCGGTAGTGCCCATCCTGGTGGTTCAAGGTTCAAGTCCTCAGCTGCAGCAACAAAATGGCTTCATGAAAGATAAAGGATCAAAGCACTCTCATACCTGGTGCTTTTGCTACTAAACCAATCTCACCAGTCTATTCACAATCTCAGGGGGTAGTGTAACATCAATAAGCCACATCGTCAAAAGCCCAGATGGTCCAAGTCATAGCCACATGTAGCTCCTTCATGGCATGAGGAATTATGCATCCAAAGGGTCGAATGATTTGGGAGATATTCATACAGCAACTCCAAGGTGAAAACTGGGTTAGCTCTCACTACTCACCACACAAGTCCTCCATTTCTACATTTATAAGATGAAGTAAGGGTTGCTTACTCAAGTGATGGCAGGGACAGGCAGGTCATGTGAGTGAGTGGTGATAGGAAATGAGAGGGTGATGGAGAATCTGAATGCAGAACAAGGCTCTTTCTTACCTGTCCGATCCAATCCCAATCCTATTATCACTCTAATCCCTCATCTAAAGAGAAGAGCCACAACCCAGTGAAGACAATCATTGACAAGTGAGAATGGATGCCCAGCACTGCCAGATCTTCCGTCTTTCACGACAATCTGGAAATATGTAGTTTGTGTGTATTTTTAAATTGGCAACTAATAAAGCATTTTTAATAGGTAAAATTGAACTGTGAGCTGCTCCAGACAGCCCCTACGCCACAATTTGGATTGCCTTGAAAGCCCTCCTTCATCCTGAGCCTTCTGGGTTCTGTCATTGGGTTGGATCCCTTTGTTTTCAAGACAAGGTATTCTATCTACTAAACTAAAGGCAGATACGTGTAACTCTGTAAAGCCTACATCTGTAAAGCCTACGCAGCTGCTGAGTCCTGCCATGCTCCCTCACTCTCTCCTTCTTAGATCTCTTTTATCAGTGTACAGTTCATTCCACCTCAAGTATATCCGTGTGCTCAAGTACATCTGTGTGCTCCCTTACCTGCTATGCATTAAGAGTTGCCCAATTCCCAAAAGATTTGCTATACCTCTTTAGGAATGTCACATAAGCTCTGTTAGCCACCAAATACAAACACAAAATCACCAGTATCAAAAGTAAGAATTTGCAGGATGGGTGCAGTGGCTTACACCTATAATCCCAGCACTTTGGGAGGCCAAGGTGGGCATATCACTTAAGGTCAGGAGTTCAAGACCAGCCTGACCAACATGGCAAAATCCTGTCTCTACTAAAATTATAAAAAATTAGCTGGGCGTGGTAGCACACACCTATAGTCCCCAGCTACTCGGGAAGCTGAGGCAGAAGAATTGCCTGAACTCAGGAAGTGGAAGTTGCAGTGAGCTGAAATCATGCCACTGCACTCCAGCCTGGGTGACAGAGCAAGACTCTGCCTCCAAAAAAAAAGAAAAGGTTAAGTATTTGCAAGGTAGCCTCTACCAAGGCTATCTGGCTATAACCTGGCTTACTTCCCAACATAGGTTGTATTATTAGTGATTACCAGTGTGTTATCTGAGTCAGACTGCCTGGGCTTGAACCCCAACTCCTCCACTTACTAGGTATAGCCTTTGAAAAAATAAATCATACAACCCCTCTCTGCTTCAATGTCCTCAGCTATAAGATGGAAATTATAACAATACCTACATCAAAGGTTGGTTGTAAGGATTAAATGAATGATTACAGGTTGACCTCTCAAAATGGTGCCTGCCACACAAGTATTCTATGGTTTTTCTAACATTAAAACTCAAAAGGACCAAGCAGCACGTTTGATGTGAGTAATACCAAAATGGATGATACTGATAGTGATGGAGAATCTGAACACAGAACAAGGCTCTTAACTGCCCGATCCAACCTTACTACCTACTCTCCCTCCATCAGTCACCCCTCCCCACAAGGTCACAGAAGCAAAAAGCTGCACAAAGACAAAGCAAGTTAGCATCTTATTACCAGCCAGGATGGGAGGTAGCATGGAGGCTGAGGCTGAGATTGGTCTGGGTTGGGGTTGGATCACAGGCTGGGCTCTCAGACCTTAATGTGGAACTCTGGAGAACTAGATTCAAATATACAGATGGCCTTTTTGGCTTAGCCTCTATAACTCTATGTGGTCTAGCACCAAGCTATAGAAAATACTAGAAAAGCATGTCACACCTCCTTTCCTCCAAAACCAAAACTTAAATTTCAGACATAGCCCTAACTAGAGAGAGGCAGGGATTAATGCCTATTCTCCTCAACAGATACACACAGAAGCATCTCACAAACAGACACAAGCATCTTAAAAACACACACAAGCATCTCACAAACACACACAAGCATCTCACAAAGACACACACACGCATACCTCCTTCTGGGAAACAAATAAATAAAAAATCTCTGGCTTTTATTGCACAGAAAGAAATTGGTATAAGCAGCTGGGTCTGGTCTCTCCCGGGTTGGACAGCAATTTCTGGAAGGCTTTGGGGTGAACAGGCCCTCTCATTTCCCCAGGCTTCTAGAATGAAGAGAACAGCTTCTAAGAGAGGGAAGTGCAAAGGCAGTCCCTCCTATAGTGCTGTGGACACTTCAGTGCCCTAAAACTTGGCCACCACTATCTCTTCCTCCCTGGAGATGGAGTGACTGGAGGTGGCTCCTGACTCATCCTCAGGAGACGTGGAGCAGGGTGGAAGAAGAGAGGACCCCTGAGCTGCTACCAGAGGCCAATTCTAAACAATCGGCGTGAACAACAAACGCAGCAGGAATGACCTTGAGTCTACTTACGTGTAAAATGAGGGTTGGACTCATGGTCTGTCAGTTCCTTCTCACTCTAACACCTTATGAGCTACAAGGGCATGAGCTCAGGCACCATGTCATATGACTGCCTGAGTACAAAAACTATATTTCCATGGTCTATAGAGAAGCCACCACAAGTTCAGTCACATCACCAACCTAATCCTATAGCTTGCTCCCAGGCAAGAACTGCCTTTTCCATACTCCACCCATGTTCACTGAAAAACATCCCTCCCCACCCCCACCCCAGGGAGCTTTCAGATATGGAAGACTGAGTCAAGTGGAAAGCGGCTTGGAAAAATCCAGCTCTCTGGCCCTTGAGGAGTAGAGCATTGTGTTGGTCAAGGGTACACTGATTCCAGGCACCTCTGATTTTCTGAAAACAATTACCACTTGTTCTACAATTCTTCATGCTTGTTCTCAGCTCAGGTTTCATCTAAACGCTTCAGAGTTAGCAGAGCATGTGAAAGGATGTGTTTTTCACCTGAACACACATTTTTCATGTGCTTTTTGTGATTGGATAACTCAAACACAGCTTTGTTTTAAACCTTCAGATGTGCTGTATTAATGGGAGAAGGAAGTTTACAGAAAAGGGAGATATTGCCCTCATTTTGGCCCCTGTGTGAAAGAGTGGACTTGAAGGTGGCCTTTATTTTATCAACCCAAATGTGACCCCTGAATGAAGGAGGTTACTCAGAGCATTACAAAGAAAATAGAACTTCAGAAGGGACATCAGGTAGATAGAATCAACAATAAAATTTCTGACAATCCCAGTCTCCAACACAAGCAGAGTTTTAGGTTATGCAAAATTTTTCTTTGCGATCAAAAGATATCAAGAGCTGGCTGTAATTTCCAACACACCATATTGCAGTGCTGTTATTTAGAAAACTAAACATATGTATATATAATTTTTAAACAAAGATGTTGTTGTGAAGTGTAAAGCCTACAGCAGTTATATTTGTTACAAACATTGAGTCTAATCCATGGAGGGGGGAGAAATTACTTTTTCTGCCACAGGAAGTATTACCTCCATTAGCTCTGGTACACAGGTTTTCAAAATTACAGTTTCCTCCCTTTGGACCCCAAGAAAATATGAGAATGGAGAATCGGCTTTGGGTCTTTGCTCACGTAAGTCACAACATTTTAGAGCAGAGGATTTTGGAATAATCCTTAGAACCAACTACTTCTCCCTTCCATGTAGTATTATTATAAGTTCCAAAAAAGAGAACAAATAAAATAAAATGAGATGAATGTCAGAAGAACGTGGCATTCTTCTGTAATATGTTATTTATTACTGCTAATAAATAACAATCGGTGAATACTTACTATGTGTAAGCCCCTGAAGTAGGCACCCTTATGCATGTTAACTCATTTTTTAAAAGAGCTGGGGTCTTGCTCTGTCACCCAGACTCATGTGCAGTGGCACAATCATAGCTTACTGCAGCCTCAAGCTCCTGGGCTCAAGTGATCCTCCCATCTCAGCCTCTGGAGTATACAGGACTACAGTCATGAGCCACTGTGCCTGGTAACTCATTGAATTCACCCCACAACCTTCCGAGACTAAGTGCTATTATTACACCCATTTTCTATATGAGGAAACTAAAGAATAGTGAGATTCAGTAACTTTCTTGGCAAGTGAGAACATTAGAATTCAAACCTGGCCAATGTGGTTCCACATTTTTAACCACTGTGTTTTTAAACTGTGTATTCACTGTGTACAATGCTAAGGCTTTGCTAGATGCTTCAAATTTATTGTCTCATTTAATCACCACAATAATGATTACACAGCACTATAGATTTCCACACCCTAATTTACAGATACACCAAATACAGATCAAAGAGACCAAGTAACTAGACAAGGAGCACACAGTAGGCAAGTCTAGTCTCAAAGGATTTGAACCAAGGCTTACCAGGTCTCAAAGTTTATATGAGGTTATGTGTCAAGTACCCTGTGTTAGGAGCTAGGAATTCACAGAAAACATGTGACGTGGTTCCTGTGTTCCTAAAGATTATGTCTCCACCTTTCTGGGAAGGTGTTATTTTGCTTACAAAATTACTCCCTGAGATCTTGGAGTTCAATAGTAGAGTCTTGCTCCCTTTATAACATCCAATTTAATGTAACTCCCCTGAATGAAAGTAGGCCCACCCTGTTTGCTTAGGTAATATTAAGAAGCCATTCCAGAGAATCTGTGAGCCTCTCTTAGGCATCCAGGGGTAAAAATGGAAACAGAGTACAAAATCTGACTATTTTAACACTTTACCAACCAAACAAGCTTAAATGAGCTTTTCAAAACAAACTTAGTAGTTTCGAGAAATAAGAAGAGTTACTTACATATGAAGAGCTCTAGGGCAACTGGAAACTAGAAGAAATAATGGGAAGGAAGGAACCAGGGGGTCCTACCAATTTGGTGGCTGGGACCCTATTCTTCATTAAGTTTCTAAATTTGGTCCCACAAGTGTGAGCAGAATGAGGGAACTCTGCCTGTGTGGATGAACACAGATATTTCTGGCTTTCAGGTATGAGTCAAAGGGTGAAAGGGGAGTGAAAAAAACTTACACATCTGTCCAGATGACTGATGGTGGGGGAAAAAGTCCCATTTTTCACAAATTATGGGCCATTTTTTTTTTACTGCAGTAATGCACAGAAGATTAAAGTGAAGTCTATATTTCACAAATGGGAGGACCAAATGATTAAAAACCTTTGTTATAATGACCTACTTCGGAGTGAAGAATCAATTTCTTTCACAGCAAGAACCTGTTAATTTAAAAAAAGGGAAAGAGGGAGGAAGCACGTGAATGGAGCATAAGAGAAAAAGAGGAAAGGATGGGGAGAGAAAATAGCTAAGGAGGTCGGGTAAAGATTTTCTGATTCTATTTTTATGTATCAAGCAATGTAGAGGTCACTTTGCATAGTGAAGAGAGGACGAACTTTGGATTCTATTTTTAACTCTGTCTGCCCCCTGGACCCCCCAGTGGCTGCCATAACAAAATAGCCCACATTCAGTGGCTTAAGACAACCAAATGTATTACGTTACAGTCCGAAGGCTGATGCAGGTCTCACAGGGCTGAAATCAAGTGTTGGCAGGGCCGTGTTCCTTGTTGAGGCTCTAGGGAAGAACCTTTTTCTTTGCTTTTCCAGCTTCTTGAGGCCATCCACATTCCTCGACTCACGGCCCGCTTCTATCTAAGAAGCCAGCAATGACCAGTAGAATTTTCTCACATCGCACTCCTTTGATGTAGACTCTCCTCCTCCCTCCTGCTTCCACTTTTTAAGGACCCTGTGATTACGCGGGGCTCACCTACATGAGCCAGGATCATCTCCCACTTTTTGAGGTCAGCTAATTCCTCCTTAATTCCATCTGCAAACTGCCTTTTCCATGTATCCCAACATATTCACAGGTCCTGGAGCTTAGGACACAGACATGAAGGGGCCATTATTCTGCCTACCACAGGGGCTGAGGGACCTTGGCAACTTACTTAGCTACTGACTCGGTTTCCTCATCTATCAAATGATAATCAACACTTGCCTCAGGATTTCTGCAAAAATTAAATGATATTACATCAGTAATTCATCTTTAAGAGTGGGTCCTTGGTAAATAGTGCCTTTCATTATCTTGTTGACTCTTATTAGTCCGTTTTCACACTGCTATAAAGATACTACCCAAGACTGGGTAATTTATAAAGCAAAAAAGTTTAATGGACTCACACTTCTGCATGACTGAGGAGGCCTCAGGAAACTTAAAATCATGGTGGAAGACAAAGGAGTAGCAAGACACGTCTTACATGGCGCAGGCAAGACAAAGAGTGCAGGGGAAACGCCAGACACTTATCAAACTACCAGATCTCATAAGGACTCCCTCACTATCATGAGATCAGCATAGGGGAAACCACCTCCATGATCGTCACCTCCCATCAGGTCCCTCCCTCAACACCCGGGGATTACAATTCAAGATGAGATTTGGGTGGGACACAGGGCCAAACCATATCACTTAATAAACTTATTAGAGATGGCAACAGTGTCTATAAAAAGCTTTTCTAATAATCCAAGCAGTCATTTAACAGTATACGCTGTCAATTCTATTTTAAGGTTTTTTTTCTTCATTTTTCATTACATGAAACTCCCTGGAATGTGTCCTGCAAGCTGTCATCAGCATACATACATCAATCAACATGTTCTTGCTGCCTGGCAAGGGACTGGCAGGAAACAACAAACTTAAGCCAAGGGGGCATTTTCCACCTTCAATTTTTACACAGACCCTGCCTGGAGTCAAAGGGAGCTGAGAGAACGGAAAAGAAGTTAAGGTGGTGTCTTAAGTGATTTTGCTTCTTCCATCACACGAAGTAACAGGATCTTTCTAGCAGGAGCCCCTTCCGATATCAGTAGATCCAAAGCACTCCCAGTGACCTGTTGGGCAAATGGTGGTGTCTTGTGTCGTAAAGTTGAAAAGTTCTAAATCTTAGAAGATAAAAATAAGAGAATTGCCAAGCAAAGGTACCTTTCTCCTTTCAGTACTACAGTATTACAGCTATCAGATATTGCCTAATTATTATCCAAATGTTCTGAGCAAGCTCTTCTTCAGTGAAGCTAAGCATTAACTTTGCCAGGTGCCCACCAGTTAACTAGATCTTTTACTTACAGCTGCTGAGATAGTAGGAAATTCAAGGCAGTTGTTTCAAGGTGCTAGCCAGGTATAAAATTCCACTGAAGATGAAGAGAGAGCATTTGGAGGCACAGCTAAGCTACAATTCATCTGGGATGAGAAGCGAGAGGTTTCTTCATGGTTACCATAAGGTTGGTCACCTCTAACAAGCATTTCCAGATCAAATTATTCTGTTCACTACAAGTATAAATATTATGTTGGTGCAAAAGTAATTGTGGATTTTGCCATTACATTTGCACCAACCTAATACTAGGAGCAGTCACTGTAGACACAAGCCACAGAGCTCCAGGAATCTTAACTCCCTATAGCTTCTCCAGAGGCTGGGGAGACCTTGTCCTGCTAGCTCTAACCACAGAGACTTCATATTGGGGCAGCAGCCTTCCTTTCACACTTTTTGTTGGGGTGAAATAAATTTTTAGCCATAGTTATATATTATGAAACGGAGCAGAACTTGGACTTAAACTGCATCTTCCGATTCTGTGGTTTTCCATACCATAGCAGCATGCCCCTTTAAATTGAAGAGAGAAAGAGAGAGGAAAAAAGAAAAGTGGCTGCCAGAATATGTTCAGGCTGGTATACTATAATATTTGGAACAATATAAATGCTACTTTCAAGTATGTAATATTGTTTAATTTTCACAAGAAAAAAATCTTTGTTAAGTGTTCATAATTCATGGACAGTTTGTTCTCTCAGAGAAAACAGACTCTCCAAAAGTATCTGTGCCCTGACCTTGCCCTCTTGCTCTGTCTGTAAGGTTCAGGGAGTAGCATTACTCCGGGCGTCCCCAAACTTTTTACACAGGGGGCCAGTTCACTGTCCCTCAGATCGTTGGAGGGCCGCCACATACTGTGCTCCTCTCACTGACCACCAATGAAAGAGATGCCCCTTCCTGAAGGGCGGCGGCGGAGGGGGGTGGGTGCGGATAAATGGCCTCAGGGGGCCGCATGCGGCTTGCAGGCCGTAGTTTGGGGACACCTGCATTACTCCATAGAGGTTGTATTCAGTATCTTGGGAATCAGAAAACTCCCAAGAGTGGCACGGGTAGTAATGGGTGGAGACAGAGCCCTCCAGCCAAACACTCTCACTAACACATACTCCCTCGGGCAACTGAGGGTGCAGTCAGAAGAAGGAGAGGCAAAGATTCAAGGGCAAAAAGAGGGGTTCTTGGCATCAAAGGACAAGTAGCTCTCTCTCTTGACACATGCATGGAAAACTGAAGCAGGGAGAAAACAATAAATTGTCAAAATGACAGCTCTATGTAATCACTGAGAGAGCTAATTGGGCTACAGAAAGAAAACACACACACACACACACACACACACACACACACACACAGAGAGACAGAGTCCTCTAAAATACAGCCTAATACTTCCTTACGAATTTCCATAGTCCTTTGTGATCCATCACGGCAGATATTATACCCCAAACTATCATCCATCATGAACACTAAATGCTGGCAGGGAAGCACAGCACCAAGGGGACTCATGACCTCTGCTCCCTGAAGTGCCTCCCCCACCCCCTGCAACCTATAACTTGGGAACTCACTAGCAGGCATTTAGTGGCACCTATGCTTGCGTGGGAGTGGGGTAGATTCTCCTGTTTGCCAGGGAATTCATTTGCACCACACACGCAATGCTGAGGTGTAGAGCATCTCCTCAGCAGGAGATTTCCACTTAACGAAGTTTTGCCTCCTGTGCAATATGCTCTCACACCTGAGAGGCCCTGGTTATCTTCAAATTTCAGATTTTCCCATTGAGGCTTCACTCAATGAAGTAGGTACTGTCTTTTGTTGTTAAAAAAAAATCCAATTTAAGACTCCAATACTTCCATGGGATCCTTCGCTAGCATATCAACCTAGGGACTCAAGAGAAGCAGTGGGGAAAAGCAGACAAAGAACAATGAAGAAGAAGAATGGGAGGAACAGTTGAAAGAGAGATTAAACACAACAGGCACCTTCATATACATCATCTCATCTTTGCAATAACCCTAACAAGAGAACTTTCTTTAGCTTCATTTTGCAAAGAAAACCTGGGACTCAGAGAGGTTACTCAGCTTGTCTATGTAATGAGATGATTTTGTGTTTTCTTTATTTTCTCATAAGGCTGGCTAAAGCTAAGGACAACAGGCTGTAGGTACCCCACTTTGTTCTCAAGAGGAGCTGCTACAGGTTTTGCTAAGAGATGGTCACACCTGTGCTTGGATCCCACCATCCCATTCAACCTGTGTAAGCAGAGTCTGAGGCTGGTTGCAAAGGAGAACAGGTCCAACAGTCATCCCCGCAACTGGGATTTCTACAGGATGAGGGGACTAAGGTTCTAGTCCTTGGCTGGAGGCTTGTCAAGTCAAAGAAACTCATCAGTCTGCCCTGGTACAGTCACACACGTGAATAGGATGCATTTCAAGAATGTTAGGAAAGGCTAGATCAGGCGTCCCCAAACTTTTTACACAGGGGGCCAGTTCACTGTCCCTCAGACCGTTGGAGGGCCACCACATACTGTGCTTCTCTCACTGACCACCAATGAAAGAGGTGCCCCTTCCTGAAGTGCAGCGGGATGCTGGACAAATGGCCTCAGGGGGCCGCATGCGGCCTGTGGGCCATAGTTTGGGGACGCCTGGGCTAGAAATTTGTTCCCTGGAATATGTGGGCTTACCAAACCTCAGTGTTGTTGCTGCCTCAAGCCCAGAAATTCATACATTTCTGAACACAGTAGGGTTCTAGCTTGTCCTCCCAGCACGTGTCATGGCCAGGATATGTGGGCTATCATGGGCCCAGTATAGACTGAGAAGGGGAATTGGTCCTATTTGTCTTTGTGGAACTCAAAAGAGCTTCCTGCCAGGGTAAGACCACGGTACTAAGAGGCTGTGGGGTAGCCCATCACAAGCAAGACTTGAAGAGGGCTTTAAGAGAACAGCAGAACAGCATGAGAATATTGCATACTGCGGGGGTACCCATGGGGTACCTCTGAAGGACCCACAAATGGCATGGAGAGTTAGCCATGGTAGCCAAGGAAAACTGCAAATAGCACCAGCTAGCTAGAGACTTTTGTCTCTTTTCATCTGTACTTTGCTCTCCCTGCCCAATCTCTACAGGGCCCAGAAGACAGGGAGGGATAAATAAAAAAGAATGCAGAGGATATAGGAAACCATGCTGACATGGTTTGTCTCTGTGCCCCCACCCAAATCTCATCTCAAATTGTAATCACCCTCTGTCGAGGGAGGGACCTGATGAGAGGTGACTGGATCATGGGAGTGGTTCCCCCATGCTGTTCTAGTGCTACTGAGTGAGTTCTCATGAGATCTGATGTTTTTACAGGGGGCTCTTCCCAGTATGCTCTCTCTTGCCTGCCACCATGTAAGATGTGCCTGCTTCCCTTTTGCCATGATTGTAAGTTTCCTGAGGCCTCCCCAGCCATGTGGAACTGTTAGTCAATTAAACCTCTTTGCTTTATAAATTATCCAGTCTTGGGTATTTATAGCAGTGTGAGAACAGACTAATTAATACACATGCCTACCTCCTCACTATAGGGCTGTGCTGAGTTAGGGCTGGTAGGGATGGGGTGGAAGAAAAAAGCTTCCAGTTATAGGTGAGCTTCCAGTTTTAGAAAGGACAGAACTAAAAAAATAAAAACGATAAAATGAACTGAACTAAAAAAATTTTTATGGCAAAAAATGAGCTTTAATTATCAATATAAATTATGATAACTGAACAGTTGTCAACAACTGAAAAGTTTTAGGATCCTAGGGTAGGAAAGTGGGGTTCATCATAGCTTAAATGAAGGTGGTATTTTGAGAAAAAAAAATTTTTTTGAGACAGAGTCTCACTCTGTTGCCCAGTCTGGAGTGTAGTAGTGCAATCTCCACTCACTGCAACCTCTGCCTCCTGGGCTCAAGTGATTCTCCTCTCTCAGCCTCCCAACTAGCTGTGGTTGCAGGTGCTTGCCACTATGCCTGGCTAATTTTTATATTTTTAGTAGAGACGGAGTTTCACCATGTTGGTCAGGCTGATCTTGAACTCCTGATCTCAAGGGATCTGCCCATGCTAGCCTCCCAAAGTGCTGGGATTATAGGCATGAGCCATTAAGCCCGGCCAGGAGAAAAATTTAAAAACTGTATTTTCCAACTTGGACCCTATCAAAGTCTGCTAAACTGATAGGTTAATCACATCGAATATCTCAAATGTTTGCAAAGTCAGCATTTGAACTTTATTTTGCAACTGCAAAGGCAGAGAGCATTTGCGTGCTATGGGGATAGAAATCGAAGTCAGTTGTGGTTGTAAAACCTAGAGTTAAACAGGTGTTTTGGAATCACTTTTCTTTATGGTTATCAGCAGCAGCATAAATCTGTTTATTTGAGAAATTAGATTTGTTTAGGAATTTCAGTAGGAGTCTATGGTGCAAATCAGTCCAGTTCCATATAATTTTGTCCATCACTGTGTCGAAGTTGGTAGCACACTGCCTGACCAACTTAGTGGAAGACACCAAAAGTAAGAGTACTGACAAAGACACCCTCATTTACCAAACTTTGGTTAGGCTCCTCTGAGCCCTCCGGACTAAGCCTCCACCTACGCCTGTGTTTAGCAAAAATTCTTTTTTTTTTTTTTTTTTTTTTTTGAGACGGAGCCTTGCTCTATCACCAGGCTGGAGCGCAGTGGTGCAATCTTGGCTCATTGCAACCTCCGCCTCCTGGGTTCAAGCGATTCTTCTTCCTCAGCCTCCTGAGTAGCTGGGACCACAGGTGCGTGCCACCATGCCTGGCTAATTTTTGTATTTTTAGTAAAGACGGGGTTTCACCATGTTGGCCAGGATGGTCTCGATCTCTTGACCTCGTGATCCACCCACCTCGGCCTCCCAAAGTGCTGGGATTACAGGCGTGAGCCACCATGCCTGGCCTAGCAAAAATTCTTCCAAGTCAGCTTGGCAAAAATTTCCCTATCCGTGGCAGCTTCTCTTAGTAATTTTCCATGTACTGAGCCCTTCACTCTGCTTCTAAATCCCCAGCTATCTTTGCTGTGTTGGGAGTTGAGCTCAGTCACAACTCGATTGCAACAGTCTCTGCTGCACTGCCACAGGCTTGAAGAAGATGCATCTTGCCATCTTTCACAAGTGTCCAGTGAATATGTTTTCTTTAACTGTACCGACTCCAGTTACCTTACTGACTTGAACCGTGTCGAACCGTAACAAGAACAGCTGCCCTTATTTCATGTGTCTGTGGTTTTGCCAAGGCTGTTTTATTTCACTGTTGTCAAGTACATTTTTAATTATCTTATTCTTTCTGGTTGTTTGAATTAAAGGAAAAAAGGGAAAAGATTTGAAAAACAAAAAAAAAATTGTAAAACGTTACAAAGGGACTGAGGGAAAGGACCAATTAGTATGCATGACAAACAAATGCTCTGCATTAAAGGCAGGGAGGAAGAGAAAAGGAAGGGATGGGGGAGGGAGAAGAGAAAACGAGGGGGGTTAGCCAAGTCAGGCTTATGTACTAAATGTTATAGCTTTATAAATTCCCAGAAGTGCAAAAAAGATCTTAGTGTATATAATGCTTTAAAAAGTCACAGAAGGAAAAAGGAAATGAATTCAACTCACTTGCTTTCTGGGCAGCCTTAAAAAAAAAAAAAAAAAGAGTCAGATAAATGCTGCTAACAGAGCTCTCTGCAATGTTTCAAAATGAATAAATAAAACCTTCCCTGCCAACTTTTTTTTATTATTATGTCTGTCTCTGACTTTTTAAATGCTTTCCTTAAAAATGTTTTCATGCTTCCTTTTCCCTGAACGTTTTACAGTTCGCGTTCTTAAATTTCACTGGAGACCTGCAAATCAAGTTGCATCTTGCTGATTTGATAGCTGCTTTTACGCAGCCCAGCGGAAGGCAATGCCTTAGCATCACTCTTGCTGGGAAGAGAGTTTATTAGCAAGGTCTCCCCTGCTTAGCTGGCAGGAGGACATGCTAGGAAGGCCAGACTAGGCTTGGTCTGGCCCAGGGGCCAGCCAGCAGGTGACTGGATCAGGCAGAGCAGGCCACTCAGCGGTGACCTTCAGTCTCATAGCGACAACAAAGGAAATCACCTCTTTCCCCAAACATCATTAGAGAGACCCTTGCTTTTCCATCCTGGCTGGGAGAGAGGAAGGGAAAGTGGACAGAGGCAGGAGAAGAAATATCCTTGTTTTGCAATGCTAGTAATTAGTCCTAGAGGATTTCTCCAACTGCTACTGCTGGCAGGAAGGCCTAGAAAGTGTAGTCGTCAGGCTCACTGCAACGGCCACCGCGGTGCTGGCTCCCTACTTGAAATTCAAATGAGAGCTGCTCTGACCTTTCCTGTCACATATTTTATTTCAGAGACAGTTTACAAGGCCTCTCCACCATGCAGGTCATGTTTTAGTTTAAACAGAAATGCTCTCATAGGTGTTAGATGCGAGTTAATGATTACACTGAAATCATTCTAATTAGGCTCTGTTGTTACACGCTGCCCTTTGGGGGCTGCTGCTGTTGTCACATAAAGTATTTTGTAGAAAAATAATTGGTCTGAGATTTCTTCCTCCCTCTTTTCACATACCCATTCCCTCTCTTCCTCTTTTTTCAAAAAAAAAAAAAATTATTGATCTTTCAGCACTTGATCGGGAAGATCATTCACCTCTGGGTCCCTGTGATCCTTCAGGAAGGCCTCAGGCTGTCAACCTCGGAGGGAGGTCACCTCCACTGGTCCTTTGGCAGTGCAGGCCTGTGACACTTTATCAGAGAGGAAATGAGAATGAGATTCCTATTAGGGTTCCTCCAAAGCATCCTTACATTCTGTTTTGTTCTGCTCTGTTTTTGGGAAGCCCCCAGGAGGAATGGTTGACTTATTCCAAGAGGCTTGTCACCTTCCTGCGCTGTGCACTCGTGTGAGGAATGACTCAGTGGGGTGGGCGGTGCTCAGGTCTCTGTATAATTTCTTTGTCATCTACCTACATCTATATACATACACCATGCACAGTTCACTCTCCAGCAATTTTCTATCTTGTTACCGCCAGGATAATCCAATATCGATTTTTTTCCCTCTCAACTTTTGTTTCTTCTCATTTACCCTCAATAATTGACCCAGCTACCTTACAGAAAAAAGCACTTAGCAATTTGAAGGGATATACTTAGCACTAGAGGAAGAGGAAACAAATTTGGAAGCATGAACAGGGTCTATTCTGAAAAACAGACAATGTTGATGAAGATAAAATGGACCATCACTTGGAGAAAAAAAAAAAAAAAAACAAATTTTGTCCTGAACTTCTGACAGTTAAAAAGTTGGCTAAAGAGTTGAAAGGAGAAAGGAAGAGGCTTCAAATGAAGAGGCAAAGATCCAAGCTGGGAATTGTGTGCTATCCTAGTGTCAGGAATAGGCTGGGTGCTTAATATCCTTGCCTGCAATTGAGAGACCTGACTACACTTTTTAAGGTTGTTTTCAATCTTACAAGTATTGGGAAAAATTATCCCGAGGCCAACCTGTCTCAGTCACTTTAAATCTAGATCCAGTTTCATCAGACAATTTGGGAAACAAACATTTTTAATAAAGTTTATGCAACGAAAAGTTGTTTGAGGCAGGTTGGCAAAAAATTTGCTCATCCTGATTTTTAAAAAACAGTGTAAATATCAACAGAATTATAAAAGCATAACTACTATTTACTACCTTAAAAATTCAGTATCTCAGCTGGCCACAGTGGCTCACACCTGTAGTCCCAGCACTTTGGGAGGCCGAGGTCGGTGGATCATGAGGTCAGGAGTTCGAGACCAGCCTGGTCAACATGGTGAAATCCCATCTCTAATAAAAATACAAAAATTAGCCAGGTGCAGTGGTGGGAGCATGTGATCCCAGCGACTCAGGAGGCTGAGGCAAGAGAATCGCTTGAACCAGGGAGGCGAAGATTGCAGTAAGCCAAGATCACGCCACTGCACTCTAGCCTGGACGACAGAGCCAGACTCCGTCTCAAAAAAAATAAAAAATAAAAAATTCAGTATCTTTAGGATTTGCTGTCTGGTACCTCTTAAGGATTCCCTGTCTCAACCTGAGTCCTATGAAATCCACCTTGCATTTCATGCCACCATGAGGAGAGACATGAGCTCTGACTCCACTCGGTTTCCCCAAGAAGCTGAAAAGTATAAGACACAGACTTTAGTTGGGTTTTCAAGAAAGATAAAAAAGTAGCAATGAAAACTTCCTTTATGTTTTCATAAATTATGTTTCAGAATTAAGTTGCTGTAATGTTTTGCTTTTATTTTCTTTTAACATTGGAAAGGTGGGGGTGGGTTACAGCTACAGGATTCAGGGAGCCTTGAATCCCTTTGAAGGAAGTCATAAAAATTAAAATACTAGGTTAGAGACCTTTTGTTCTTTTTGTCTTTACTTAAGAGCTAAAGTAAGTTGTCAGTCCACAAAAACCCTTGCTATATGAATAAACATTCCACCGGCGATGCTAATAATTCAATTAATGTCCTATGCAAGTATGAAAGAACTAGTTTCTCACTGGTTTGATTAGCTCACATCTTGTTAGTATTTTGTTCTAGAGGTTTCATATACACAGGCACTCATCCACACATGTACATGTATATATACTGTGCCTATATATGTGATAAAGACCTCTCTCTTCTAAACTATTAAAAACAAGTTTATTTCATGACCCCCACCAACCTTAGACTGCAGCCTGGCTGCCTCATGCCTACCAAGGCCTCCAACTGCAGTGTTTGTTGGCAACACCTTTGTCACTGCCTAAACAAGACATCAATAATTAAATTCCCATTTATAAAAAGAGAAAATTATTCATGCCATCAGCACTCCCCATCAATAACGGGAGGAAACATAACTATCTCATTACTCCATCACACTGTGTGCAAACAGAACTGCCCATTGTTGACAATAAATATTTGATAAGTGAGGAGACAGGAAGGATAAACCAAGGGTGCAGAGTAGAGCTGCACAGTTGCCAGGGGACATGGCCTCGATGGCTGTGGTTTACCTCCCAGGTCATCCTGGAGATGCCTCCCGGATTCGCTGCAAACTGCCCATGCTGAATGAAAAGCAGGTCATGAGCCTTCTTCTGAATCACACAGCCTTTCTGTCTTTATTCATGTCTAAAAATAAAATAAATCTTGTTTTTCACTTTTCTTTCTTTGCTTTCTCAATACATTGCTAGAGAACATTCTCAATCGAAGTTTTAAAATACACCATTGTATTGAAACATTCTACTCTGCCTCAACATCCCAACTGGAAGTTTAGTGAACAATGGACTGACCAAGTAGGTAGGTACTTGAGATTCAAGCTTAGCTTTCCCATGGACCTGCTCGGAAGCCACAGGGAAGCTGCATTAACCGCTCTGTGCCTCAGTTTCCTCAAGCTGAAACTGAGGTATTTGGAAGAGCTAATTTCTCTCTAGCTCTTAAAAATAAAATGTTTCTTTTCATGGGAATTCTTCTCCCATAATAATTTGTTAAAATATGGGAAAACCACAAATCACCGCAAAGAAGCGACGCAATCTAATTTTCAGTTTGGTATTAGCTTTGCTGCTGACCTTGGATAAATCATTAACTCCAGCCCCCATGTTTCTCATGTTGAATAGAAATAATGCTGATTATTTTCTTTTGCAAGGTTATTCTCTATTTCTACCCCTATCTATTTTCCACCCTACTCAGGCCTCCTCAGTATCTTTGGAAGCAGCCACCATCACCCATCCTCCCCTCCTTTCTGGCTTCCTGTTGGACTGGGCCAATGGAAGTCTCCACCAAGAGACTGGAAGGCAGGAGTTGAGGTATGCTAGGATATTTCTTCGCCACTCCCTCCCCATTTGTGCAACCCTTCTGGGACAGCAGTTCTGTCTTTCCCTAACTACAGCTCCCACCAGACGGTCCTTTGCCACCGCTCCTGTTCTCACTGGGCTCTGGAAACCTATTTCCTCCCCTTTTCCCCTCAGCCCCAGGCATAGGAACAGCTCCCCACAGTGGCCACCCTCTGGTTTGTCTCTGCCTGTATCTCTGTAAGTAGGCGTTTCAGTAAAGCCCCATCTTCAAGATATCTCAGCTCAGTTCCATTTAATGACAAAACTCTGAGTGATACCCAGGTTAAATATTAAGAATAACCAATCTAAAATCCTTCTGGAATTGTATTAGTGGCTTAAGGCTGCCATAATAAAGTACCACAGACCGAATGTCTAAAGCAACAGAAATGTATTTTCTCGTGGTTCTGGAGGCTAGACGTCCAAAGTCAAGGTGTCAACAGTGTTGTTTCTTCTGAGGTCTCTTTATTAGTGTGTCCACATGCTGCTATAAGGACATACAAGAGACTAAATAATTTATAAAGGAAAGAGGTTTAATGGACTCACAGTTCCACATGGCTGGGAAGGCCTCACAATCATGGCAGAAGGTGAAGAAAGAGCGAAGGCACATCTTGCATGGTGGCAGGCAAGAGAGTGTGTGCAGGGAAACTGCCCTTTATCAAACCATCAAGTCTGATGAGACTTATTCACCATCATGAGAACAGCATAGGAAAACCCGCCCTCATAATTCAATTACCTCCCATCACCTCCCTCCTACAACACATAGGGATCGCAGGAGCTACAATTCAAGAAGATGAGATTTGGGTGGGTACACAATCAAACCATATCAGCCTCTTTCCTTGGCTTGTAGATGGTCACCTTCTCCCTGTGTCTTCACATCGTTTTTCTTCTGTTGTGTCTGTGTCCTAACCTCCTCTTCTTATACGGACATCAGTCAAATTAGATTAGGACCCACCCCAATGACCTAATTTTAACCTAATTACCCTTTAAAGACCCTTAATATTCTGAGATACTGGGAGTTAGGGCTTCAATGTATTAATTTGGCAGAGATAAAATTCGGCACAAAAGATACTTTTGGTATAATTTCAACAGGGACTTTCAACATCATTAGGACACAAACTTTTAAGAATGAAACCTGTCTACATTTCTAGTATATTCTTCAAGAGAGGTCTTCCAGATTATAAACCCAAACCACAACCAATAGCCATGCTATTCACAGGCTATGTGATATCAGACATAAACTCCAACCAAACACTGGTCACAATGTAGTACTAGCTTCACCCACCTCAATCAGAGGAATCTGTGACCAGAATAGGAGCATACCAGGGTAGGAAACACTAACTGGGAGGGAGAAGATGGGAACTTCTAGCTGAGTGGCCTTGATTATCACTCAGCATTTTAGATGCTCCATTTCTGCAGCAATGAAATAATAAGATCAACCACTTCCCTGAGGTTATTAAAAGAATCAAAGGAGACAGTAGATGTAAAAGTCCTTTGCAAACTTAAAATACTGTCCTGTACATATAATACGCTTGCCCTAAGTTCAATTGCACTGTTTTCTGTTTCTCAGAGTATGAAGAGTTTAAAGACAATAAGCCCTCTGAAATTAATAAAATTTTGTCATACACTAATTTTATTCCTTCCACGGTTCCTAGATGAGCACACAGTGGGTTTTCAATATGTATTTACTGAATTAAGTTTTCAGTAGTGCAGTGCTTATCAATCTTCTTTTAATTAAAAATAAAAACATTGAACGAAGGCACCCAGTTCTAAAAGACGAGACTAGAAATACCTATTAGTTTGCTCAACAAGTTGAGTTCATAAGAACTTCTCAACGTTTTTGCCAATGTCTTTTAGTAATTAAAGCACACCAACACATTTAGGATGTATTCTGAAAAACATCTATCAGTATTCTTTCCAAGGGCCATTACGTATGGTCCATGATCCTTGTCTGATGATGGGAGAACTTCTTCAGTTTCCTGATACAATAGTCTCCCTTTATCCGTGGGGCATATGTTCCAAGACCCCAAGGAGATGTCTTAAACCTCAAATAATACTGAACCCCAAATATTAGTCTATGTTTTTACTTACACATGCATACCTATGATGAAGTTTAATTTAAAAATTAGGCACAGTAAGAAATTAACAATAACTAGTAATAAAATAGAATAATTATAACAATATTCTGTAATAAAAGTTATGTGAATGTGATCTCTCTCTTTCTCTCTCTCTAAATATCTTATAGTACTGTACTCATGCTTCTTCCTGTGATGATGTGAGGTGATAAAATGTCTATATGATGACACGAAGTGAGGTGAATGACATAGGCATTGTGACGCAGGGTTTAAAACTTATGAATTGTTTATTTCTGAAAATTTCCATTTAATATTTTCAGATCAAGATTAACCTCCAGTAACAAAAACAACCAAAACCAAAACTGCTGAGAAGGGGACTACTGTAATTAGATGGAACTCTAATGTAATTGGAGTTTGACCTGATAACAGCTCCATCCTCTAATCCACATATCATGGGTTCATACCTACTCTGAAATTATACTTTAAGGAAGACAGAGTTTTGCATCATTTTTACATTATACTAAGTGACCACTGAATGCTGGAATCCTAATTCTTCTTCAAATGCTTGAATAATAAGCATTTATACAGGAACACATGCCTGTAATCCCAGCTACTTGAGAGGCTGAGGCAGGAAAATCACTTAAACCCAGGAGGCGAAGGTTGCAGTGAGCCAAGATTGTACCACTGCACTCCAGCCTGGCTACAGAGCGAGACTTTATCTCAAAAAAAAAAGAAAAGGATAATGAATAATGGGAATTAATTATAAATTGGGATTTTTTTTTTTTTACTTAAGAAATAACTTTGAGTCTTTTGACCTTCCCCAATCTCTTTCTGCAAATCCCTTAATTTCAATTCAATGTCATTAACTCAGAGCATTATAGTAGATGGTCCTTCCTTGAGTTAGGGCTGCTAGGTTTTCTCTATTTTGGTTTACAACGTGATAGAAACTATGAATTTAGTTGAACTGTGAGATACATTGCATAATTTGCATAGTTGCTTTCCTATTCAAAACCACTTCTTATTGTGTAACCTCCTTGTGACATTATTACAAATCCAGAGAGAGAGAGTGAGAAAGAGAGAGAGAGGATTATGGGGAGTTGACCTCCAAGGTTCTCATTCCACACGCTACCTATTAACAGGAATAAAGAGGAACTGCAAAAAGCTAATAAACAGGGAAAGGAGAAATAAGAACAATGATGTTTTCATGGGAACAACAAGAAAATTATTTTGCCTATGCTTGCATAGGAGAATGCAGAGGTGCAGGTGAGGGTGGAACTTAACAGGATGTGGGCTCTGAGGTCAGGCTATCCAGCTGGAATGCTGGATGTGCCAGTTATTCATTGAGTAAATATGGACACATTCTTAACCTCTCTATGCCTTAGTTGTCTTTTTTGTAAAAGAACAGTGTGATCATCCGGCTTATAGAGTCATTCTGGAGATCAATAGAGCCAATTTATGTAAAGGATTTAAGGCTGAGCCTGGCAAATAATATCTGAATAAATACTAACTGCTGTTGTTATTGTTGTTGTTGTTATAAAAATGTTCCATCCTCCTTAAGTCAGAATTTTGTCACTAGTTAAAATCTTTCCAAGTGTGTCAACATCTCACTCAAATGTAAATGATATGGTTTGGATGTTTGTGTCCTCCTAATCTCATGTGGAAATGTGATTCCCAGTGTTGGAGGCAGGGCTGGTGTGAGGTGATTGGCTCATGGGGGCAGATCACTTATGAATAGCTTAGCACCATCCCCTTGGTGATAAGTGAGTACTCACTCAGTTAGTCCCGCAGAAAATCTGGTTGTTTAAAAGAATCTGGTTCCGGCCGAGCACGGTGGCTCAAGCCTGTAATCCCAGCACTTTGGGAGGCCAAGGTGGGTGGATCACAAGGTCGAGAGATCGAGACCATCCTGGTCAACATGGTGAAACCCCGTCTCTACTAAAAAATACAAAAAATTAGCTGGGCATGGTGGCACATGCCTGTAATCCCGGCTACTCAGGAGGCTGAGGCAGGAGAATTGCTTGAACCCAGGAGGCGGAGGTTGTGGTGAGCTGAGATCACGCCATTGCACTCCAGCCTGGGTAACAAGAGCGAAACTCCGTCTCAAAAAAAAAAAGAATCCGGTTCCATATAATCCATAGGTTCTAAGAAAAAGAGTCTGGGATCTCCCCGACCTCTCCTTGCTCCCTTTCACCATGTTACATGCTGGCTCCTCATTTTGTTCCACCATGACTGGAAGCTTCCTGAGGACCTCTCCTGAAGTGGAGCAGATGTTGACACCATTCCTGTACAGTCTGTAGAACTGTGATCCAATTAAACCTCTTTCTTTATAAACTACCCAGCCTCAGGTATTCCTTTACTGCAAGTTTGCCCAACCCATAGCCCATGGGCCTCATGTGATGCAGAACAGCTTTAAATGAGGCCCAATACAAATTTGTAAACTTTCTTAAAACATTATGAGTTTTCTTGTGAATTTTTTTTATAGCTCATCAGCTATCATTAGTATTAGTGTATTTTATGTGTGCAAGACAATTCTTCTTCTTCTGGTGTGGCCCAGGGAAGGCAAAAGATTGGACACTCCTGCTTTATGGGGAAGTATAAAGGCTAAACACAATAACAAACATATTCTAGAAAAAGGATGGATTTGTCTGGCTCCTTCTAGCTCTCACAGTCAATGCTCCTGTGAGGCCATCAGACCCTCCAAACCCTTAGGCTACATATGTTCTAGAACAGGAAGGAACCTGAAAGACCGTATTGTCTATTTCACATATTTTGTGATAAAGAGACAGACTCAGAGAGATTAGCTCTGGCTGGATTTTCCATAAGGGATTATGTGTCAGGCATGGGGTTGGGGTAGGAACGACACCCCTGAGATGGCCAGGCCTCTCCACATTACATGCCCAGCCCACGTTGTCAACTATGTCTTTATTTTTACCATAAGTTCCTTAACCCAGCATTCTAAAAACTAATTCATGCATGGCTAGATTTAAAAAAGTGACTTGAAAGACCAAAATGTAAGTTTTTTAAGGGTCCAAACCTCATCTTTTTTTTTTTCTTGTTAGCTGGATATATTTCTCAACCTCACCTTAACCTTTTTCTGTTCCTCCCAGAAAACCTAGCACTTTGCCTCATACAAAGCAGGTCTTTTAAGAAAAAATGTTGTTTAAACATTTTGACTTTACTGAATTTGCAATAATATATCTATCATCATTCTTTCCTCACTCTTAGCATGATTTGACATATGGGCATAGGGAAAGACCATGATTTTGAATTCCTGGTTATTTCAGAAATCCTATCATATTTTCATGACTACATGTCTCAAAACACATATGAGCTTCCTGATGGGCCACTGCATCAATGCACTGTGATATTTCTCAGTGTTCCACCTATGTGTGCCATCAGCTGCCCTTTGGAAACCACATTCCACTAGCACGTCTTGGTCCATTTGGGCTGATTTAACAAATATCATAAACTGAGTGGCTTATAAAACTAGAAATTTATTTCTCAGTTTTCGGGGCTGGAAAGTACAAGGTCAAGGTGCCAGCAGATTCTTGAGGGCCCACTCTCCAGTTCATAGATAGCACCTTCTAGCTGTGTCTTCACATGATGGAAGGAGAGAACTGTTGATCTCAGGACCAGCAGCTCCACCTGCCCTCTCGACCTAATCACCTCTCAAAGGCCCCACCTCCTAATACCATCACATTGAGGATTCTGTTTCAATGTATGGATTTTGGGGAGACACAAACATTCAATCCATAGCAGCACACATAAAATTAGTTTGTTGAATCAAAAGGCAGTTTTGGCTACAAATTAAATACAAACTTGGAAGGGCTGCCAAATCCTATTTATCAATGTAACAAATAATATTTACCAATCGCTTCATTTCCCTAAATTGTTTTCCATCCTCAGGATATGTAGCTTGCATCTTAATTTGGCACTAATTTCTCCATACTAGAAACTTCTCCTGTGTGTTTTACCTTATTCCTGCTTCAACAAAAGTAAACACTGATTTGGACTCCTCTGGCAACTTGCTAATACAATGGATTAGTGCATTCTGCCTTAGGCAAAGTCTTTCTTTCTGCCCTGTAGGGATTGTGCGGCTATCAGATGTAATTTTGATTCTTGATATTTTAGCAGTCATGCATGGGACTTCTTTAGGCAAGTGAGACTGAAATATTTCTCTGACAACATGTTGGAACATGTCCCAGTCAAGGACACAAACACAGTTGCCTCTAAGATGAAGAATGCTGAAAGGGATGATACAGTGGAAGAAGAATGAGAGAGAATTAACTCAGAATTTAGTTCTATATGTGGGATATAATTAATCATTTACCAATGATGCCTTGATTTTCTTTTGTCTCCATATTTACCGCAACCAGTACATCAAAGACCAAAAACCAAGAAAACATTTGAGACAAGATGACAATGAGACGTTAGAGCCAAATTAACACCTCCTTCATACAAACAATAAATATGTTATATGCCCCATGAGTAGACAAAGATGCCCTCTCAGGGTGGCCCCAAATTAAGATCTTCAGTGAGTCACATTAAGGAGACAACAAATAGGTTACTCTGGTGACAAGGATTCTCTCCTTGACCAAAACTTTAGTCAGCTTCCTCTGAATCCTTTGTTTGACCAGGTCTGACATTGGGCTTTCCTTCCCATCCCTGCAGGATCCAGTTTGAGCAAAAATTCTGATAAGTCAGTTTAGGGAAACTCTCCCCGGGGCTTTGGTATCTGACCACCCTGGATATCCTATCACCCTTCCTCCAGTAATAAACCTAGCAAGTCACTTTAGCCAGAAACCCTTTATCTTTCATGTTTTTCCTCTTAGTAATTTTCCATCCACTGACACGCACCCTGCTCCTTGGTTATAAATCCCCTTTTCTTGTTAAAGTTGGAGTTCAGTCTGATCACTCTCCCCCACTGCAAGAGTCCATTGCAGCGGTCCCTGTACCTGTCGCCAGGCTCCCCTCCCCCTGGGAATAAAGCCATCCTTATCATCTTTAACAAGGTTTGTGAATAATTTTTTTCTTTAACACTGGCTTGGATTGGGGAGAGAGCATGTCAGTAATCAGATTGGCTGTTTCTTCCTCTAATCCAACCTGCCTGCTAATGCTGGACAAGTCCCCCTCTGGCTCTCATTTATCTTACTCATCAGCTTGATGAGCTCTGGGACTCCCTATCTCACCAATCCATAATCTCTCAGCTCAGTGCTTCCAATATGAACATGCATCAGAATCCCCTGTAGATGGAAAAACTCACTCCTGGGGACTATGTTTACTATTTGGATGACAGATTAAGAAGCCCAAATCTCAGCATCATACAATATATCCAAGTAACAAACCTGTGCATGTACTCCTGAATCTAAAACTAAATTTAAAAAACGAATCCCCTGTGGAGCTCACTTAGCATCCCCATTCTCAGGAATTTGGGGTGCTGAGTGGCCCAGCATCTGTATTTTTAACAAGCTTTATATGTGAATCCAACACCGATGCATACATCTTACATACATAAAAACTGGTGATAACAGATGTTAAAGAACTTGTCCTGGGCCGCATGGCTAGTGCTAATGCTAATTAGGTGCACAGCTGGGCCCCCGCTCTGGTCTCTACTCTCCTCTTAATCTGGTTGCAGTAATGAGCCTCTGCTTCTTATGGCATTGATAGTCCTCCATCTGACTTTCCAGGTCCTTCTTTTTATTGTATTTTTTTAATTTACTTTTTTTTTGAGACAGACCCTCACTCTGTCACCCAAGCTGGACTGCAGTGGCACTATTTCAGCTCACCGCAACCTCTGCCTCCCAGATTCAAGCGATTCTTCTGCCTCAGCCTCCCAAGTAGCTGGGATTGCAGGTGCCCTCCACCATGCCTGGCTAATTTTTGTACTTTTAGTAAAGATGGAGTTTCACCATGTTAGCCAGGCTGGTCTCGAACTCCTGACTTTAAGTGATCCTCCCACCTCAGCCTCCCAAAGTGCTGGGATTACAGGCGGGAGCCATTGCACCCTGCTAGCCCTTCTTAATACAGTACCTTGCACTAAACTCCCTCCAGTCATGCTCCTCCTACCTCCCCGGCACCCTCTACTTTATCACGCAACCGTCCATGTTCTGTTCCCCTCACATGTTGTCATTGTCCCATGAAATACTCTCTTTTCTCTAACCCACAAGTTATTTGTTCAATTCCTCAATGTTCTGCTCAATTCCCACCTCTTCTCAAGCCTATGTGACTCTTGTGCTTTCACTCTTCCCCCTCTTTTGCTCTCTAATTACACTTCTGTCCTTAGTGCACAGCTTGGCCATTAACTATTTATTCTAATATAGTTGTTGTGATGGTTAATTTTATGTGTCAGCTTGACTGGTGTATTAGTTAATTTTTGAATTTCTATAATTAAATACCTGAGACTGGGTAAATTATAAAGAAGTTAATTGATTACCTGACACTGGGTCAATTATAAAGAATTTAACTGGCTCATGATTCCACAGGCTGTACAGGAAGCATGGCTGCAGAGGCCTCAGGGAGCTTGTATTCATGGCAGAAGGCAAAGCAGAGCAGGCATCTTCACATGGCCAGAGCCAGAGGAAGGGGTGTTGAGAGGAAGGTGCTGCACACTTTCAAACAATCCGATTTCAGGAGAACTCTATTATGAGACCAGCACTAGGGGGGATGATGCTAAATAATTAGAAACCACCCCCATGATCCAATCACCTCCTACCTCCCTCCATACCCCACCTCCAATACTGGGAATTATCATTCGACATGAGATTTAGGCAGGGATACAGATCCGAACCCTATCAACCAGACTAGACCATGAGACAGCCAAATTGCTGGCCAAATATTATTTCTGGATACACCTGTGAGGGTATTTCTGGAAAAGATTAGCATCTGAATTGGTGGACTGAGTAAAGTATATGGCCTTCCCTGGTGTGTGTGGGCCTCACGCAATTCATAGAGGGCCTGAATAAAACAAAAAGGTGAAGAAGCTTGAATTTACTCTCCAACGTTGAGCTGCGACATCGGTCTTATCCTGCCCTTGGTGCCCCTGGTTCTCAGGCCTTTAGACCTGCACTGGAATCTACACCACTGGCTCTCTGGCTCTAAGGCCCCAAACTACACTACTGACTTTCCTATGTGTTAAGCTTGCAAACAGCAGATCATGGTACTTCTCAGTTTCCACAGACATAGCTTATTAAATCTATATCTAAGTCTATCTATCCTATTGGATAGATATCCACATATATCTCCATCTGACAGTCTCTATTCTCTAGAGAACTCTGACCAACATGCTCTTGTTTCTTTTTTGTTACTGATATTCTTTATTTTAATCTTTATATTTTATTGAATTTTATATTATATTACTATTATTTCTTTTAATTTGTTTCTTATGTTGTAATTGTTTCTTTTAATTATTTTGCCCAACTAGATCATGAGTTCACAAAGTCAGGCCCAACCTCTGTATTTCTCTCAGTATTCCTCACAGCAACTAGCAAACATATGCCAATTGACATGTTTGTCCGATTTTTAAGGTGTAACCTCTTTACATGAAGTTTTACTGTCATTATTATTAGCATGAGTATCAGAGGGTATGGGGCATTTGGATATTAGCTTGGGAATCACAGGATGCAGGGCACTTGGCCAAAGCCCATAAACTGTCAGTTTTATGACATATTTTATTTGTTCTCGGAATGATTTAAAAAATTGACTATTCTTTCAAAATTAGAATATTTCACATAAAATCTTAACTTCAAGCTTCTCCTAGAAAATCATAAAAACTGAGAATCCTCTGCTCACATTCTTGTAGGTCAGAAATCACCTTGGACTAAGTAAAACCAGCTGCCTCCTTTAGACAAGGATTTGTGTAGTCCAATGTGCCATGGCCATCACCCTTCCTGTGCTGTCCCTAGCACTGAAAGTGAGTGTCAGTAGTCATTTATCATTACGCTTGACTGCTGTTTTACATCTAGTCAGAAAACAGCTGCTGGGACTATTGTTCTATCAAAGGAGATAAATCAAAAGTTATACCAAAAAAGCTGCTCATTAAAAAAAAAAAATTAGAATACATGCCTTTGTAAAGGCAAAGAATATGCTTGTATGTTTGACATGCAAACAAAGCAAATCGGTGTTTTGTTTTGTTTTTTTACACCCTGCCTGCTTCAGTCACTCAACTTGGGTGTCATGGGCACTGACATCTGTAACCACTGATATAGACCTTAAGGGAATGACTATCCTAGCTATAGTGTATTGATCAAGTAGGTTAAGTTATGTTGCCATAAGAAGCCCAAAAATAACAAATGTTATCACCTATTTATCCAACATATCCTAAGAGTCAGCTGGGAACTCTGATCGAGGTCTCTTTTCTCTTGCTAATAAAATAATCATCATCCTGAATATCGCCAGTCACATAAGCAGAACAAAGCTCTAAAGAGGTCTCATACTGGTAACTAAATGCTCCAATACGAAAATGGTATGTAATACTTCTCATAACTCCTTGGCCAAAATTAATCATGTGGCCCCAACTCAACTGAGAGAATGTATTCTCTTCCCAGGTCCACAAAGGGGTGTAGTTTCAAGGGCAAGAATTTCCCAACGCTATAACCTTTCCCCCCCCGCCCCCACCCCCCACCTCTCCATCCGGAGATTAGAAGTCTTTGTTTAAATTTTCAAATGCTCCGGAAAGAATCAAAGACCAATCACTCCAGTAGAAGTTTAAAGGAGCTCCTTTCCTAGGCCAGGGGGCTTGGAGGAGGTGGGAATTCCTCCCAGGTTAAAAGTCCCCTTCTTCCACACCCCTTCAGATTCCATATTTGGGTCCACTTCTATAATCTTCATGGAAACTTTCTCTTTATCTTTTTCTCTCTCCTTTTTCTCTTTCTCTGTATAAATAAATTCCTTTCTGCAAAAACTCTTTGGGGTCCGATATTTACTTGCAAGTGCACTGTGCTTGGCGTGGTCCCCTGTCCCATTCTTGGGTGAGTGAGAGGCCAAGAGCCTGAATCCCACCAGGGAACAAGCTAAACCTCCCCTACACCCTGGGTCCTAGAACCCGGCAAACACAACCACAAGGAAACACAGCTAACACTGTGCCTGAGGACAAAGGGCTGGAAATAAGTGATGAGCAGCATTGATAGACAACCACAGGGCCAGGAATAACCTGATCTTAGGAAGGCTAAACCTGCCCTTGGAGCACAGGACCAACCATTGGTGGTCACTTTCTGATGTGTTGCTTTGCTGACTGGCCAGAGTCCGGCAGAGCTGCCATTCAAAGCACTTACACAAAAGAGAACCTAACTTTGTTGCTTATTTCTGAGAATTCCCAGAGAATATAAAGAACTGAATAATTCTTCAGATCTGTGGCTATGAGTCCCATCTATCTCAGCCATCAATATCATATCAGTAAGAACGATACTCTCCCCATGAATTTAAGATACTCTGTTATACCTGGGGCAACGGAGACATGAACTGTTAAGAAAGGCAAGATTCCCAAGCCACAGGGGTAAGAATTTTATCAAGAAGAGCATAATTTTTTCAGGAGGGAAGCAAAATGAGAGGAAACACATGAGTTCACGGTGCAAAAACCATGTCTAATTCAACATTTTATGTGGCATCTTGCATATTATTGCTTTAAACTTTTAACAACTTTAATAATATCCTTGAACCTTATTCTTCTCTGACAGGCACATCATAAAAGCCACCTTCAAAAGTGAAGCTAGACAAACTACACTTGCTGCTTAGTGTTCTTTCTGACAAGTATCTGTATGCTACTTGTAATATATAAAAAGCACTCATTTAATATGCCTTTTCAGTATCACAATGAAAAAACATAATTGAGAAATATGTTGTATATATTGAGGAATATGTTGTGTATATAGATGTATATCTTTGAAGGCTGTAATAAGCCCTGGCCATTAAGACTATCCATGTGAACACCTGTGCATCCATCTTTGGAAATCAGCAGTCTCTCTGGAATATACTTCGAAAGACTACCCAGCTCCTTCTTTTTTACAGTGTTGAAAACATTCGCATATTTTTTTCTACATGCACTGACATTTCTTTCATAGTCTCCTTACGTGTGAAGAAAACATTTTAATCAGAACTCAATTTATCATAGAATAATGAATGCTTTAAAAAAGCACAGATGAAGATAGCTTTACAAATAAGCTAGGACTTACAAATAAGCAAATAAATTGCTACCTGCTGAAAGCACACAATGAGGGCCCCGTCACGAAATCACAGTGAGATAATAACAGTCTCATAAAATTTGCTGACCCACTCAACACATGTATTAAGAATTATGTAATAAGAATGCCTTTTTGTATATTTCCTGCAAGCCGCTATGTCAGAAATCAAGTCTGTCTTCCCAGCAAGCCAAGCTGGAGGATTCACAGTTCAAGACATCTTGATGTCTATATTAAAAGTTCAATCTGGCTGTTTGGTCCCTCTCAGTGCATGGCTTATACAGGCAAGACATCTGAAGGCTCTGAAATATGGTTTATGATTAGCATTACTGTCATAAAAGCAAAAATAAAGAATCTTTTTAGTTTTCTTTTTTGAGACAGAGTCTTGCTTTTTCACTCAGGCTGGAGTGGAATCTTGGCTCACTGCAACCTCTGCCTCCCAGATTCAAGCAATTCTCCTGTCTCAGCCTCCTGAGTAGCTGGTACTTCAGGTGACCGTCACCACACCCAGCTAATTTTTGCATTTTTAGTAGAGACAAAGTTTCACCATATTGGCCAGGTTGGTCTCAAACTCCTGACCTTGTGATCCGCCCACCTCAGCCTCCCAAAGTGGTGGGATTACAGGCGTGAGCCACCCTACCTGGCCTAGAATTCTTTTCAAATTGGAAGCCAGATGTATATTCTCTTATGACCTAAGACTAAGAAATCAAATCAATGGAACAAACCACAGATGGCTACTTGAGGGCCATGAAAACCTCCACTTTTAATATCATGAACAGATACTTTTCAAAATCACACACGACAACCCAGAGATGAAAATCCCAGAATGCAGAACATTCTGGGATCACTCTGAGATCTTAAAGGACTTGATATTTCGTTCCAATGGCCCCATTCTGCCATCACATAGCCACATCAGGTTTCCAGACAGCTTCAGTTTGTGATATCCCAAACCAGTATAACAGTCCCAGAAGATTCCAAAGGATGATACCAACAGAGAGGTTTTTAAGCTCAATGATTTGGAACCGTCATGACATGTGGGGCCCCAGGAGTAAGTCTAGCAGGCAGGAGGTGGGGAATAAAAGGAGACTGTGAGGCATTGGAGTGTCCCCTGGTACAAAAAGTTGATGCCCAATTAGATTTAGAAAAAGTGACAAAGAGTTGATGCCCAATTAGGTTTAGAAAAAGCTCTTCTCTGTAAACCTCAATTACCTGTGATGCCTTATGACATTCAGCATTTACAAAGTATAATTACACAATAGTGTCTGACATTTAACGTCTATGGATAATTTAAAAGACTTCTACTTCAAAAAGGCTGCTCATGAGCAACAGTAATCACTTCAATTAGCTTGGCACCATTACAATGTAACAAGACCATTTGACTGCCTATTAGAACCAGCCAAGCTCTTCAAGTGTGTTAATTTAGCAGTCATTGCTAATTTCTGGGCTTTGCTACATTTGCATAGGAAAACATAGTCCTCTAAGCAAGAGAGGAAGTTTCATTCCTGAACTGGCTTCCTATTCTTAGAGGGGCTTTTTATATTTTCACATAGAAATCAGAAACATACTCAAAATGTAAGCATTTTTAAAATAGTATTGGGTAAGATAAGACCCAAACTGAAGCAAGATGATTGTTCTCCCAGTTTTATGTCATATATATGTGTGTGCGTGCATGTGTGTGTGTGTGTATGCATGGACACATTAAATACATGTAAGTATATGATATATAAACATATATATAGGAAATATATCATAGCCAACATGTAACATACATTGGATAATAACCAATATATTTACAACATCCGATCTATTTTAACATATATATTATCTAACTTACAATATATACATTACAACATATTTTGAAGTCAACTCGGCAAAATTGTGATTGCAAAAAACCATAGGCTTTGTCCTCTAAAAAAATTTTCAATGAGGCTGGGCGCGGTGGCTCAAGCCTGTAATCCCAGCACTTTGGGAGGCCGAGGCAGGTGGATCACGAGGTCAAGAGATCGAGACCATCCTGGTCAACATGGCGAAACCCCGTCTCTACTAAAGATACAAAAAATTAGCTGGGCATGGTGGCATGTGCCTGTAATCCCAGCTACTCAGGAGGCTGAGGCAGGAGAATTGCTTGAACCCAGGAGGCGGAGGTTGCGGTGAGCCGAGATCGTGCCATTGCACTCCAGCCTGGGTAACAATAGCGAAACTCCGTCTCAAAAAAAAAAAAAAATTTCAATGACAAGCCAATCCACTAGTACTGGAGCTATGGATACGTAGACTCCTTTATTATTTTTATTTTTGTTATTGTTATGCTTATTATTAACATAAATTAGGCTTTATAAAAATCATATTCTTGGCCAGGCACAGTGACTCATGCCTGTAATCCCAGCACTTTGGGAAGCGAGGTGGGTGGATCACCTGAGGTTAGGCATTCGAGACCAGCCTGGCCAACATGGTGAAACCCCATCTCAAAAAAAAAGAAAGAAAGAAAGAAAGAAAAATCATATCCTTATACATTATGTCATTTGTTTCTCCCCATAAATAATCTATTTTATAGAAGAGGAAATTTAGGCTCTGAATTGCAGTATACAAAGTGACCCACACACACACGCACATCTAGAGATTACAGCATGCACCTTTTAGCTTCAACTTCAATAAAAATGTATTGAACATATTCCATACCTGAGCACTATTAAGTACTAAATGCTTATGAACAGAAATTCTCATAAAATAACTTGAAATACTGTGGACTCCTGATGCAGTGCTCCTTTGCCAAGATGCAATAATCTTTTCCTAATTGGGGTTCTCCTGACTTGCCATGGTGTGAATATGGCTTGTCTGTCCCCAACAAAACTTGAAACTTGATTCACAAAATTCCATACCAATTAGTAGTCACTCCTATTGCCCTCTCCCGCAGGCCCTGACAACCACTAATCTTCATTCTGTCTCTATTATTTGCCCCTTCTGGACATTTCAGATGAATGGAATCCTATAGTATATGGACTTTTCTGACTTGCTTTTATCATGTAGCATAATATTTTCAGGTTTCATCTGTGCTGTACCATGTATAGGTACTTTCTTCCTTTTTATAACTGAATATTATTTTACAGTATGGATAGATCACATTTTGTTCACCTATTTATCAGTTGGTGGACATTTGAGATTTGGGTTGTATTCACTTTTTGGCTATTATGAATAATTCTGTTACTGGTGAATATATATTTTCATTTTTGATGACTATTACCTTGGACTGGATTTGCTGGGTAACACCGTAGCTCCATTTTTAACTATTTGAGGAACTGTCAAACTGCTTTTCAAATTACATCATTTTACTTTCTTATAGCAATGTAGGAGGGTTCCAAATTCTCCACATCCCCACTCATGCTTGCTATTGTCCATCTTTTGTATTATGGCATCATACTGGGTATAAATCACAGTATCTCACTGTGATTTTGACTTGTACATCATTATTGCCTAATAATGCTGAACATTATTGATGGTTATTGATCATTTGTGCATCTCCTTTGAAGTGTGAATCCTGAAAATCTGAGACAGGTCTCAGCTAATTTAGAAAGTTTATTTTGCCAAGGTTGAGGACGGGCACCCGTGACACAGCTTCAGGAGGTCCTGACAACATGTGCCTGAGGTGGTCAGAGCACAGACTGGTTTTATACATTCTAGGGAAACATGAGACATCAATCAAATATACCCAAGATGAACACTGATTCAGTCTGCAAAGGCAAGACAACTCAAAGCAAAGATGTGAAGACTCAAAGCAGGAAGGGATCTTTCAGGTCATAGGTAGACAAGAGACAAATGGCTGCATTCTTTTGAGTTTCTGATTAGCCTCTCCAAATGAGGCAATCAGATATGCATTTATCTCAGGGAGCAGAGAGGTCACTGAATAGAATGGGAGTCAGGTTGGTCCTAAGCACTTTCCAGCTTGACTTTTCCCTTTAGCTTAGTGATTTGGGGACCCCAGATTTACTTTCCTTTCACAGAAGAAATACTTAATTAAAATTTTACTTTTTCTTTTTCGTAGAGATGGGGTCTTGCTCTTTTGCCCAACCTAGAGTACAGTGGTGAGAGCACAGGTCTCTGCAGCATCAGCCTCCCCGGCTCAAGCAATCCTCTCACCTTCTAAGTAACTGAGACTACAGTGTACACTACCACGCCTGGCTAATTTTTTTTTTTTTTTTTTTTTTTTTTTTTTGTTAGAGCTGAGGTCTCACTATGTTTTCTAGTCTGGTCTCGAACTCCTGGCCTCAAGTGATCCTCCCACCTTGACCTCCCAAAGTGCTGGGATTACAGGCATAAGCCACCATGCCCAGCCCTTTTGCCCATTTTTGATTAGGTTGTCTTTATATTATTTAGTTGTAAGAATTCTTTAAATATTCTTGATACTACGTCTTTGTAAGACTTATAATTTGCAAATATTTTCTCCCATTTTGTGGGTTGTCATTTCACTTTCTTAATAATGCTCTTTAAAACAAATGTTTTTAATTTTTATAAAATCTTGTGTTATTTTTCATTGGTTGCTTCGATTTAGGTGTCTTATCTAGAAAACCATTGCCTGATCCAAGGTAACTATATGATCAAAGATCATAAGTTACAGTTATGTATTATCCTAACAGTTTTATAGTTTTAGCTCTTACATTTAAGTTTTTTATCTGTTTTGAGTTAATTTTTATATATGGTATGAGTTAGGGGTCCAACTTCTTTTTTTTTCACATGTGGACCTATACTGTCCCAGCATCATGTCGAAAAGCCTATTCTTTCCCCCACTAAATTGTCTTGGCATTCTTGTAGAAAATCAATTGTCCATAAATACATAAGCTTATTTCTGGATGCTGAATTTTATTTCATCAATCTACATGCTTTCATTATGCTAGTATGATATAGTCTTAAGTACAAGGCTTTGTAGTAACTTTTGAAATTTGGTAGTATGAGTTCTCCAATCATTTTGAAGATTGTTCCGGCTCTTCCAGCCCCTTGAATTTCCCAATGAATGTCAAAATCAGCTTGTCAACTCAAAAAAAAAATGTTGCAATTTTGAAAGAGATTTTGTCTATCAACATTACATTGGTGTCAATGACCATATTAAGTGTTCTAGTCTATGAACACAAAAGGTCTTCCCATTAATTCGAAGATTTCTAAAACATTCTTTCAACAATATTTTTAGTTTGCATTATACAAGTCTCACACTTCTTTTGTCAAGCTTATTTCTAAATACTTTATTCTTTTATGCTATTTTAAGCAAAATTGTTTTATCTGCTTTTTGGATTATTCATTATGAATATAAAATACAATTAATTTTTGTATGTTGATCATTCTGCAGTCTTATGACTCATTTTTATAACTTTAAATTTTTTTGTGAATTCCTTAGAATTGTCTACAAAAAAAGACCACATCAACTGTGAATAGTTTCACTTCTTTCTTTCCAATCTGGATGTCTTTTATTCTTTATTTCCTTGCCCAACTGTCCTGGCTAACATCTCCAGTCAAATTTTGAGTAGAACTGGCAAGAGCCACTATTTTTTTTCCAATTATTTTCCTAGTAGTTCCACTGGAAATTACAATGAACATTTGAATTTATAGTAACCTAGTTTAAATTAATATCAACTTGGTTTTAATAGTATATAAAAAACTTAATTCTACATAGCTCTATCATCTCTTTTTTATGGTGTTATTGTTATACAAATTGCATCTTTATACATTGCACGTATTTAAAAATGCAGGTGCATAATTACTATTCTATGCAGTTTCCCATAAGTCACATAGAAGAAAAAGGTTACAAATAAAAGTATGTATCTATCTTTTATATTCCAGTATTTAATGCTTTCTATTTATCCATGCAGATCCAGTTACTGTCTAACATCCTTTAATTTTAGCCTGAAGGACTTCCTTTAATATATCTTACACAAGAGACTTGCTATTGACATATTCTTTCAGTTTTTGTTTATCTGCCAGTCTTAATTTTTTCTTCACCTTTAAAGTTAGCTTTGCTGGGCATACATTCTTGGTTCACAGTTGTTTTAATTCAATACTTTGAATATGTCATCCCACTGCCTCTGGCTTCCATGGTTCCTGATGAGAAATTGGCTGTTACTCTACTATGCATCATCTGCAGTCCAGCTTCTACTTTGCTGCTTCTAAGATTTTCTCTTTGTTTTGGCTATCAGCTATTTCATTATTTTATTTCTAGACATGGATCTTTTTTAGTTTATTCTATATGATGTCATTGATATTCTTAGATCTATAGATTAGTGGTTTTTATCAAATTTGGGGAGTTTAGGTTATTATTTCTTCAAGTATTCTTTCTACTCCTTTACCTTTTCCTCTTTCGTATTTGTGTGTTTGATCTACCAGTGGTTCTTATATTTTGATGTGTTTTCATTATGGTAGTTTTTCTTTCGCTTCTGGGCATAGGACTTCTTTATGCATTTCTTTTCAGATTGTTCAAGTGGTGATGAATTTCCTCAGCTTTTCCTTGTCTTGAAAAGACTTATTTCTTCTTCATTTATGAAGTGTAACTTTGCTGGGTTTAGTATCCTTGACCAACACTATTTTTCTTTCACACTTTGAACCTATCATCTCTTTCTCTCCTGATCTGTAAGGTTTCTGCTGAGAAATCTGCTGTTAGTCTGATGGGAGGTTTTTATAAGTGACTAGCAGACTTTCTCTTGCTAGTTTTACAGTTTTTTCACTGACTTTGATTTCTGACAGTTTGACCGTCATGTGTTGTGGATAAGACATTGAATTGTATCTATCTGGTTTTCTTTGAGCCTCCTGAATCTAGATACCTAAATCTCTTGGTGAACTTTAGAAGTCTTCATCTACTTTTCTGTTAAATAGGCTTTCTATGTCTTTCATTTTCTCTTTACCTTCTAGGACATCAAAAATTTGAATATTTGGTTGCTTTATGGTATACCATAATTCATAAGCCTTTTTCATTCTTTTTTATCTTTTTTTTCTTTATTTTTGTCTGACTGGGTTATTTCAAAAGACTTGTCTTCAAGTTTTGCGAGTTTTTCTTCTACCTTATCTATGCTATTGTTAAAGCTTTTGATTATATTTTGTATTTCATTCACTGAATTCTTCAGTTTCAGATTTTCTATTTGGTTCATTTTTGTGATATCTATTTCTTTGATAAATTTTTCATTCATGTCCTGATTTGTTTTTCTAATTTCTTTGTATTGTTTTTTGGCATCCTCTTATCTCACTGAACTTCTTTAGTATCAAACTAAATTATTTTTGATTTGGATCTCTTATTGGAGAATCATTGTGTTCCTTGTGAACTAAGTGTGCCAGTTCCTGGGCCCTGGGGCAGTGTATACTAGCAACAGTGTTAGCAGGTTTAGGTAGGCTGATGCTTGGCCTCCAGGAGACTTGCTTGGGTGCTAGGAATGGCAGCAATGGGCCAGGCGGGTAGTTAGTTGGGTTCTCCTGGGCAGTAGGTATGGCATAAGCAATGGCAGTAGCAATGGTGGGAGTAGGACAACCCTCTGGGACCCAAGCTGTTTGCACTGGTGTTGGTGATGGCTGCAATAGGCTGTGTAGGCCAATCCCCAGACCTACAGGCGGTGCATGCATGTGGATGCCCCAGTTGTGGTGGTATCAGTAGGGTGAATGGGCTCAATCTCAGACCCTGGGAGGAGTGCTCAAGTGCTAAGACTGGTGGACTCAACTGGGCAATCCTCAGGCACCCAGACAGTGTGGTCAGGTACTGGGAATGTGGAGGTCAGGTGGACCTGCCCTCAGACCCCCCAAAGTTGTGTGGTAGGAGGGGTGGGGTGATCTCCAGGTCACTGGCAGAATGCTTAGGTGGGAGCAGCAACAGCTGCACTGCAGGACTGACACTGAGGAGGACAAGCCTGCTTTTAGTAGGAGCAACTGTAAGCAGGTGGCTAAGTGGCTCAAGTTTCTCTTACACCTCAGCCCACAGCCACCAAGAGCAACAGAAGTTGTGGTCAGCGGAATCTGTCCTCAGAGCATGTGGAAATGCACAGCTGCCTATCTGCTGGGAGGGGGCCAGGGCAGTGTTGCTGCCCACGGCTCCCATTCACTCTCCTCAATGGCAGTGGCTGTGGGCAATGGGGATCCAGGGATAGAGAGACATAAAAGCTGTTGAGCCCACGGGCAGGACAGTCAGGTGGGGCTGGGCTCTCAAAATTGCACCATGCTGTATCTTTTTAAGACTAGAGATTTGTGAAACCCAGTGTGAGCTCTCTCTAGAGCAATGCCTTCATGTGGTCTTCAGGCAGCTCCCTATGTTAGCTTTAGGGCACTCTAGGGCCCAAGGGCTCTGCCGTAGCTAGCATTATAGCAGTTTCTGGCAGGATGTGGACCTCTGGGGGTCTCTCATTTATCCTTTCCCCAAATTAGGGAGCTTCTACAGACTCACAGCCAATCCTGGCTAAACATGCTACCTCACTTCCTTCTCCTTTGCTTTCAATGTTTCCCATCACTTCTCTGTTTAATTCCAGCGTTCCTTCTTAGATAATCTCTTCAAAGTGTGATTATATACTGCTATTATGGTTCCTCTCTGTAGAAGAGGTGAGTACCAGTCTAGTCAGCCATCTTGAAGGCTTTTTCTCTCAAATTTGCTTTTAAAGTCTGAGGATTATTTTATATGGTTATTTTGACTTTTCAACTCCAAAATTTCTATTTATTTTTCATACATAATTTATATCTCTTTGTTATTCCCTATTTGTTAAGACATTATTCTTATGCTCTTTTTTTAGCTATTTAGACATAGTTTCTTTTAGCTCTTTAAAAATATTTTAAGTATCTAATTTTAAGTCCTTGTTTAATAAATTCAGTATCTAGGCTTCCTCAAGGACCCTTTCTGTTGATTATTTTTTTCATTTGTACAGACTATGCTTTCTTATTTCTTTGCCTAACTCTAAATTTTTTTCTAAAAATTTATATCTTAAATTATATAATGTGGTTGTTCTTGATATCTGATTCAACACTCTCCCCATGGATTGATATTTTGTTGTTTTTTATTGTTTCTGTTTGTTTGGTGACTTTTCATGAACTAATTATGTTAAGTCTGTATTCTTTGTCATGTGTAGCCACTGACATCTCTGGTCAATTAACTTACTGGTAAGCTAGTTACTGAACAGGGATTATTGTATATACCTGTAACCAATAGACTTATCCAATCTTGGCTGAAAAACTCTTTGTGTTGGAATATGCCTTCTTCACTCAGCCAGACAACTGACAACTCTGCCTTAGCCTTCATTTCCTGCCTACACAGAGCCTCAGGGTCATCAGAAGTGAGAATTTAGGGACTTCTCAGGTCTTTACTGATCATGTGTAGATCCCTTGGCATGCACATAGCCTGCATCTGAAAGTGGCCTTATAGATTCCCAAGAATACATCAGAGGATTTCAAACCCCCTATGGATATCTTACTCTCTAGCCTATTATTTGCCCCAACTGTTATCTCCACCTCAGGCAGTCTCAAAGTTGAACAATTTCCTCTAAATAGTTTTGATAAATGCCCTTGGAGAAAGATTTTTTTTTCCCTGGATGAGCTCTGAGTCAGAACAAATAAAAGCAATCTTGCAAGTAGGGTGGTCCAGGTACCCACCAGACAAATCAATGAGTAACAATTTTCCAGGAATGAGGCTCTGGAGGAACTCCAGTTCTATTCTGTCTCTTCTGGTGATTGTCAAGCTGCTGGTTTTTATCTTGATTGTGGGATACTATCTTTCAATACTACCATAGAGCTAAAAAGAGATGAATGGGAATAAGGGAAGTTAAAATGCAATGAAGATCAGTGTTTTTACTGAGATTCAGCCAATTGTCTAGAATAAATGCTCTCTAGATTGCTATAAGCTTTTGGTTAATTTCCAGAGTTCTGAAAGCTGATTATGGCAATTTTTTTTCTAGGTTTCTCATTGCTTTTATGAAGGAGAGAATTTTTGCAAGTCCTTACTCTACCATTTTCACTGAAATCATTTCAAATATTTTCTTTTTCTAACAAAAATCAAAATTCCTCAATTGGATTCAAACCTCTCCTCAAATTGCATCCTAGCCAAACTTACTTTCACTTCCTCACCCTCCTTCAATTACATGAAGTCTTTACTTCTACCAGTTGATTTCCTTCATGCTGCCAGAATATATGATTCCCATTCCTACTGGTGGCCATTTTTATACTGTTACTCTCAGTTGAACTGTTCCTTCCTTCCCCCACTCTGCCTTCAAAATGCCATTCATCCAGTGGGTCCTGCTCACATCCTCCCTGAGTCTCCCCAAGCATTCCTACCCATAAAGATCTCTTTCTTGTCTCTTCTGATGGTACCTAGAGCCTCTTGCATTCATTGTCATCAGTTGACTTTATATTGTTTTATATTGCTCCTTTTTATGGATCATTTCTTATTTAATAAACAAGGCTTTAAGCTACTTGAGAATTAGCCCATATTTAAATTATAATTACTCCACAGCAGATGTTCAATAAATTTTAACTGAATTGAATCAGACATAAATAGATGGTTTCTTTGAAATAAGTTCATAGTTCTCTTTATGCTCTCACTGTTATACTTGTACTTTGCTAAAGGCTCTTTTTCTCCTTGGCACTAATTAGATGCACTAACATTTCTTCTCAGCAAGAGTAGTAGGGAAGACTTTAAAGGAATAGAATTGTCCTGATTGGCTCTTTTCTAAGATGAGTTTCAGAAAATAGCAACACCAGACAAGGCCTTGAAAAACATACAAATAAGAGTATTTCTAAATTCCCCTAGCAAAAAAATATGAAAAATGAGCAAGCATTTTTTGATTGATTTTTACCAACCTGGCATATGATTTACTAAAACTAGTTCATATTTTTTCTTCTTATTTTCATTATGTGTGTCCAGGAATTTCCCAATGATATAGTAAATTGAAACCAGTTTTCTAACTCATCCATTCTAATAATATGTGTGCGTGTGTGTGTGTGTGTATGTGTGTGTGTGTGTGCATTTAATGCTCTCTTAAGCACCTACTACAAAGCAGTTAAGTAAGAGATAATTAGAAATAATTATCAATATCATCAATAATAACAATAAGGAGAAAGTCTCATCACTGTGATTCCCTGGGTCTTCACATTCAAATCCCAAGAAGAGTTTGACATGGAAAAGAGAACAACTATTATAAGGAAATAATAGAAAGAGCTCTGGTATTGTAACTGATAATAACAGAATATAATATATAAAACAATTATATTATTATATGTACATTGTAAAACTAAGTAATTAAATCTTGGCTGCCAGGGCACCAAGAAAATCGGCTCTTCTGCTGAGTGAATGAAATAAAACATAACAAACACTAGAGCCACGTATCAACAGTCTCATGAAATAAAACTGCCCCATAATAAACTTATTTCAGTTGCTCTTCAAAAGATGTAGTAAGACGAATTCTCCCGAGTTCCTTTAATTTTTAAAATATCAAGTGGTTCAGATTAAATAAAGACAACTGTGGCCAGGCGTGTGGCTCATGCCTGTAATCCCAGCACTTTGGGAGGCTGAGGCGGGCAGATCACGAGGTCAAGAGATAGAGACCATCCTGACCAACATGGTAAAACCCTGCCCCTACTAAAAATACAAAAATTAGCTGGGCATGGTGGCATGCCTGTAGTCCCAGCTACTCAGGAGGCTGCGGCTGGAGAATCGTTTGAATCTGGGAGGCAGAGGTTGCGGTGAGCCAAGATGGCACCACTGCACTCCAGCCTTGTGACAGAGCAAGACTCCATCTCAAAAAAAAAAAAAAGACATCTATTATCTTTATCCTTTAAGATAGTATTTTTCTGGTTTTACTGTTGATTCAAACAAACCTTAATTTTGCCTTGAATTATCAAATAATTCATGCGAGTGTATTTTCCTATATTGAAGCACCTGTAATTCTTCCACTTTGCCTTGTAGTAGCTTCTTCCAGCCTGACTGGACTCCCCTCTCTGACCTCATGTACAGCCATTCACTCTGGAGCTGATTCCAGATATTTTGGCTTTCATGGTCCTTCCTTGGGGCCTTTGCATTTAGTGTTGCCTCTGTCATGAGGGTGCTTCCTCAAGTTCTTGCAAGGTGTTCATTTCCCACTTTAGGTCTCTGTTTCAATGTTCCTCTGTCAATAAGGCCTCCCCTGACTACTTACTACAATAGCAACCCCCCCAACCCCCAACAACTCAGCACTTTCTATCCTACTTCCCTGATTTAATGTCTGAAACACAATGTATCTTAAGTATATATCTGTTTATTGTATGTTCCACACAACTTGAATGTAAGCTATACAAGATTAGGGATGTGGGTCTCCCTTTTTCATTGCCTTATCCCTAACATCTGTATAGTGACTTGCACAGACTAAGTGCCAAAAAGATATAGAAATGAATGAGCAAATCACACATCACTAAATGCCCGTATTTCTAGTTTAAGAAGGAATACCCAGTGGTGATTATGATAAACTAAAATGCCTTTCAGGGGCTGGGCGGGTAAAGCAAAAAGGAGAATAAACCAACAGGGAATGGTGAGGCTAGTTGATGAGGGCATGACAGGACACTTTTCATACACAATTTAAAAAGCTATCTTCAAAGCTAAAACAGTAAGGCAGAACTATGGCCACCACAGAGCTACTGGACAAGATGTGTGCCCTCAGGCTAAGAGCCAGTTAGTTTGTCTGTTTTTTAAGGCCACCACAGAGACAAAAGCATGGCTTTAGATGCATTTTAACCAGAACTGGAAACAATCACCTTGAAATGCTATGTCTTGAAAAGCTGCTCCATCTGTGAAGTTCGAATTTTAAAAATAAATAAACACTCCTCTCACTGGCCCCCCTGAGAAAAAACCACTGTCCATTTAGAAGTCTAAACTCTCCTTTAAATAAAGTAAAACAAAAATCTTTTTATTCAAAAAATGTGGGAAAATTTATATTCACAGATGTTTTCTGAGAGAAATACGAAAGGATGCGCATGAGTAAGAAGAAAACTGAACGTAAACATTCAGAGTAGGATGTGAGAAGCAATGATGAACAAAGAAATGATAAAGAAGTTAGGAAAAAGGTAAGAATTTAGGTTAATTATTAATAATATTGACTAGTTCAAGGAGTGTTCTTTTTTATTGATATAAGATGGTTACATACATCTTTGGGGTATATGTGATATTTTGGTACCTGTATACAATGTGTAATAAAAAAATAATGGTAATTGGGATATCCATCAACTCAAACATTCATCTTTTCTTTGTGTTGGGAATATTATAATTCTTCTTGCTATTTAAAAATATACAATAAATTAACTAATTTTCCTACTGTACTATCAAATATTAGACTTTATTCCTTCTATCTAACTGTATTTTTGTACTCCTTAACCAACTTCTCATGATCCCCTCACCCCTCTGCCATTCTTAGACTCTATTAACCATCATTCTACATTCTACCTCCACGAGATCCACTTTTTTAACTGCAACTTATGACTAAGAACATGGGATATTTGTCTTTCAGTGCCTGACTTGTTTCATTTAACATAATAATCTCCTGTTCCATCTGTGCTGCTGCAAATGACAGAATTTCATTCTTTTTATGGCTTAATAATATTCCATTGTATATATATTCCACATTTTCTTATCTCTTCATCCACTGACAGGCACTTAGGTTTATTCTGTATCTTGCCTATTATGAATTGTGCTGCTATAAACATGGGAGTGCAAATATCTCTTGGAAATACTGACTTTCTTTCTCATGGACTGTCCAGCAGTGGGACTGCTTGGTCATATGATAGTCTTATTTTTAGTTTTTTTGAGGAACCTAGGAAGTTCCTTTCTAAATAAAGTAAAACTAGATATAAATAATTTCAAATAATGCAGGGAAAATATTGGAATTAAAGTATTCTAAGCCCCTATAGTTTTCAAAGGAAAAATAGAGATATTGATATTTTAAGCTTCATTAAGTCAAGAGTTTGAGACCAGCCTGGCCAACATGGTAAAACCCCACTTCTACTAAAAGCACAAAAATTAACCAGATGTGGTGGCAGGCACCTATAATCTCTGCTACTCAGGAGGCTGAGGTAAGAGAATCACTTGAACCTGGGAGGTGGAGGTTGCAGTGAGCCAAGGTTGTGCCACTGTACTCCAGCCTGAGTGACAGAGTGAGACTCCATCTCAAAAAAAAAAAAAAAAAAAAAAGAATGAAGTGGTACATATAACTCCCAAATAATCTAAATTTTATTCATACAACCTAAAGGAGGAAAAAATTTTAAATAAAGCAAACACATTTTAAAGAGAACACAAAATAAAATGGTAGAATAAATCAAAATTCTATCAGTATTTATAACAAAAGTAAACAGAATAAACTCACCAATTCATAGAAAGTGATGCTGAGACTAGATTTTTTTTAAAAACTGCTATATTTAATTTAAGTGGTTACCTTGGGTAGAGAGGGAAGAGACTATTGACAAGAAAAAGCACATGGGAATGTTCTGAAGTGATGAAAATTTTTCATCTTCATCTAAGTGGGGGTTACATGGATATATCCATATATAAAATTCAGAAAGCTTTACATTGATATTTGCACATTTTCCTATGTATACATTTTAAAAATAAATGATGTTACGGTTTCTGTGTGTATATATATACATATGTGTGTATGTATATAGATATCATGTGTGTGTGTATATATATATATATATATATATATATATATATACACATATACCATATATTTTAAAAGTTTGAAAGGAATTGAAATGATATAAAATGGATATTGAGTTGCCTGTTTCTTATAAGATATCCTGAAAACCACACACCAAAAACACTTTAAAATGCTAAAGAAAATATTAAACAGAAAACACATTTTATATAAATTAAATATTTATGAATTTCAACATAACTAATTCCTCTAAGTATTTTAGAGAAAATACATTTTTTTCTGGATCTCCCTTGTACTATTTTTTTTTTAAATTACCGGCAGGTAAACGTTGAAGAGATATGTGCAAAAATAATCACTGCAAAGTAGTGCCAAGTGGTTGATGGAATTTAAAGTATGTGTAGGGGAGAGCTTGCTTTTGGTAGGGAAGATCAAGGCAGGCTGCCAGGAGGAGGTGGTTTTAGAATCAAGCCATGAAATATGGCTGAGGTTATTATATGAGGCAGGAAAATGAAGACTAGCCACATAAGGAAGGTAAAATAAAGACAGGCCAAGTAGAGGACCCCTCATGAACAGGACTGAAGGGGAAAGAGAGGGGTGATTGGGACCAAGGGACTTGGTTATGGGGCAAGTGATAGTATTCTAAGCAGAGGGTACTGCAAGAACAAAAGAGCAAAGGTGAGACCTATTAAGAGAGCAGCCAGGATGGAGAATAGGGGGCAATGAAGAGGAAGGGAGAGCCCCAGAAGGTTTCCAAGCAGGAGAGAAATGTGGTGTCTGCAGCAGAATGCAGTGACTGCGGATGGGTATGAGAAGGTTTTCTTGGCAAATTGCCCATAGCGGACCTCAAACATGGGAGCCTTACCAGCAGTGGGCAGAGCCATCAGGCAAAGCCAACTTTTCTCTGTTTAATTCACTTGACAATACAGAAGAGCAGAAAGAAAACAGGAACTCAATTCTTATTTTATTTTATTGACACAGGGTCTCACTCTGCCACCCAGGCTGAAGTGCAGTACCATGATCACAGCTCCCCACAGTCTGGACTCCCAGGTTCAAGCGATACTCCCACCTCAGCCTACCAAGTAGCTGACACTACACCAGGCTAATTTTTTGTCTTTTGTAGAAACAGAATCTCCATGTTTCCCACACTGGTCTTGAACTCCAAGGCTCGAGGGATCCTCCCACTTTGGCCTTCCAAAGTGCCGAGATTACAAGCACGAGCCACTATACCCAGCCTCAGTTCTTATAAACTTAATCTTATATGCCTAAGTGAGCATGTGTCAAAGTAGGGGTGCTCCTTTGAAGCCAGAGATAGAACAAGAGCAGGCATCCAGCAAGATAAGCAAGGCTTGCAGATCAATCTATCAATCTCAAGGGTGAGTTAAATCCTGATGCCAGATATCAGTCTCAAGAGTTTGGAGCAGAGGGTGAAAACTGAGGCCTATTCCCAGGTATAGAAGTAAACTAGAGCCTCCTTTAGGAAGCCGTATTTCCAAAAGGCCACACCCACTAGAAAAGGGTTAGCTAGTTTTTTTTTTTTAAATCTGCCTTGCAGAGGCATCCAGCCAAAAATCTGTAACCATGGGCCAGCCTTCACACTTCTCAGGTACCCAAAATAATCAGAAATTGATAACTTAAAGTGGACCCAAGGTGAGAGCGCCCCTACGTCCCTGGAAGAAGTACCTATCAAACCAGCGTCAAGGCTTCAAGTAACATGAACTCACAGTGACGTCTGAAAAACACACGGTTAAAAAGGTGCCATCAATTAAGAGTAAACAGAAACAACAATTAACAAAAGCATATCCAAAAGACTAGATATTGGAATTGTCAACTATAGGTAATACTGAATGTTTAATATGTGCAAAATAAAAGAATTAAATCACATAATATAGTGTTCTGGGTTAAGATGGCAGATTGAAGATACATTCAGTTTTGCTCCCTTCCAAAACCCAAATCATACTGCCAAAACCTTAAAAATCTAAGGAACAAGTAGCACCACCTACTTCTGGAACTGAAGGCTGGGAGTTTGGAAGGCGATAAGAGAACTGTGTGAAACCTGTTTCACAATCATTTAGACTCTAGATCATCCACTTCCTCTCTATACCAAAGGGTAACTGCTTTTCACTGACCTTTAAAGGTCCCCAAGCTTATTCACTGTGTAAAATGAAAGGTTTCTGGACCAGGATGGAGGTCAGTTGGTTAAGGACTCCATTACTGTACCAGATATTTATAAATTATTTACCATATGATGTAATGCTGAGCCCCTCGGCCTCCTTCCAGTATGAATCCCCAGGAAAATCGGCAGCCATACCCTTATCTAATAGACAGGGGATTAGGAGATAATTCTTTGGGAACATGACCTACCCACCACCAATTCTTTTGATTCTAGATACTGCATTCCAACTACAGTACCTCTAAGTTAAAAAACAAAAAAAGAAGCAGCAGCAGCAGCAAAATTGGAGGACCTAGCTACTGCTAAAAGTCACTTACTTGCAAGACTGTTCCAAGTTCTTTCCAGCAAAGCTCCCAGCATCCTTGGGTTATGGGTGCTTAGGCAAATCAACAGAGAGCTCGATGTAATCAGTTTCTCCACTCAACAATGATTATAAAAATATTAGCTAACATCTTTTTTTAAACAAAAATGGCACGGTACAAAAAGAGGTTACATCGTACAGTATGTGTCAATTAAATGTCTTCATTAGGTGTTTATAATCCTATTTCAATGTAGGAAGGCCAGTTTTGGAATTTGGGTGTTGCTCCATTTGGGCTTTGGGCTTTGTGCTGCTTGGACATAAAAGGCTTTCAGGTTTTTCTCATCTCTTTCTCCTATCAGAGAGGGGCTGCTCACCCTCCCCTCGCAGTGCGGGACCATTCTGAAAGGAGATTCTCAGCATAACTAATATCCTGGGATAGAGATCTCACCTTAGGGCAGAGCAGGGAACTTCTCGTGGGCAAGCTCAAAAAGTTTGCCCCTCGTTGTGTCCATGCTGAGTCACTTCCATAATTCTTTCCAGTCCAGCATCGGTTAGAAAGTCAAAACCCTGTCCTTTCACGTATTCCCACCAAGACTCATTCAAACACAAGTTTAAAAAGTGATTAACGGGGCCGGGCGCGGTGGCTCAAGCCTGTAATCCCAGCACTTTGGGAGGCCGAGGCGGGTGGATCACAAGGTCGAGAGAGCGAGACCATCAACATGGTGAAACCCTGTCTCTACTAAAAAACTACAAAAAACTAGCTGGGCATGGTGGCGCGTGCCTGTAATCCCAGCTACTCAGGAGGCTGAGGCAGGAGAATTGCTTGAACCCAGGAGGCGGAGGTTGCGGTGAGCCGAGATCGCGCCATTGCACTCCAGCCTGGGCAACAAGAGTGAAACTCCATCTCAAAAAAAAAAAAAAAAAAGTGATTAACTACTACCCTTTGAAGAGGTTGTATGGTGGAACACAACATGAAAAGAGTTTGTCTTGTGGCTTCCTTCAGTCAATTCACTTGTAAGTCATTCATTAGAATTATCAGTCACTATACCAGGTTGTGGGGTCTCCTCTGTAATGGCAGAAAATGGTATTTCTCCCTAGGTGTGCTGCACGGTCATTATTGATTTTACCTCTTTTTAGTTCACTCTGGAACTTTGCTTACCCTCTTTTTTTCTGGTAACAGGCATGACCAATCATACTCTAACTTCCGTTCCCTCCCCTGTGCCATCAGTGATTGGTGTGGGATACGGGTGTGTAGTATTAGCATGATCCTGATTGCATAAACAATCTGAAGATAATGAACTGTTTCCCTCTAACTTATTAAATGGGACCATTGCAGCCTGGAGCTCCAGTGACCATCTCTCCTAGCCACATGGAAGAAGATTATCTACAGAACAGGAAAAGGAGCCAAAGCATATATATTGGTGTGTATGGGCTGCTGCAACCAAATACCAGAGGCTGGATGGCTTAAACAACAGGGATTTATTTCTCACAGTTCTGGAGGCTGACATGTCCAAGATCAAGGTGCCAGCAAGGTAGATTTAATTCTGAGGCCTCTTCTCTGGCTTATAGGCAACTGCTGTCTCTCTGTGGGCTTACCTGATCTCCTTGTAAGAAAGAAAACTCTCTGGTGTCTCTTCTTATAAGGACACTAATCATATGGATCAAGGCCCCATCCTTATGACCTCATTTAACCTTAATGACTTCCTTAGTGACCCCACCTCCAAATACAGTCACCCTAGGGGATAGAGTTTTAGCAGATGAATTGGGAGCAGGGAGGACACAAATGTTCAGTCCATAGCAATACATTAAGTCAGATCCTAGCACAGATGAGAGGCACCGTACAGCTAGGCTTCACGTTCAGGAGGCCAAATTATTTTGAGCAAATCTTTCATGTCTGTGTACCACTTCGGTATTTTTCCCAGCCATATGAGCAGAATCATTCATTTTATACCCACACTATTTTTGGCTTGGTTTCTGCTGGTGGCAACTAAAAACTTCCTGATTAATACATTGGATATATTGACAATCAGAATATAAAACCTCCAAACAAGAAATATGAGCATATTGGCTTCGTGAAACAAATACCATCTTGCACCAGGGAGAAAATGGGTCTGGCCAAGGAAAGCATTATCTGAGACCCATCCTCTCTGTCGGTAGCAGTCCTTGTTGAAGTTAAAACTCTCAGTATCACTTTCCATGTAAGAGACAGAAAAGCTACACTTCTCTAGCTTTGTCTTCTTCCAAAGCAACAATCGAAGGAGTCTGATTTAGGAGTCAGAGGTACCCAACTTCAAATCCCGGACCTATTTCTTACTGTGTGATGTCAGTTAGTTACTCAATGTCTCTGAACCTCACCCTCCTGAACAATGAAAGTAATAGCACCTATCTCACAATTAACAGTGTGAAAAGAAATGAGAGAATGTATGTGAAAAGCCTACCCTTGTGACCAGCACATAGAAATCACTCAAGGGAAGCTGGTTCCTCTTTGGGCAGATACACAGATTTCACCAAATCTGACATCAATCATGACTGGGCAGGAACTGCAGCATTTCTGTTTCCTTTGCCTGCACCTCAAATCTCCCTGTGGGAAACTGCAGGCCTGCAAATATTTGTGGGGTTCGTGACCTAAGGCCAGATAGGCCTCGGAACAATAGCCTTTTTCATTCTCCTGCTAGAGAGTCCTGGGGCTCCATCCAGAACCTTTCACCCCAGTCTCTGTAAGCCAAGTCTAAATTCAATTACTGTGAAATTAACTAAGCATTAAACAAAAAATCCCAACCTGGAAGTCGTCACTGCTAATTAACTGGTTTCCACTCACTGCCGCTGCCTTTCAGCAGTAGGCTGACAAGGAGAGCTGTCAAGAACTTGCCTGTGGGGTGGGCTTGAGCTGCCGTGACTTGATTTGAACTGACAAGGCACAGCAAGCTAATATCAAAGCCCTCTTTAGGCACCCCATGTGACACTGGAGGGGAACTCACAGAGTGAGTAAGGCAGTGGATACAGACTGACCTAGACACAAAACAGAGACAGGTTGGCGCAAGGTGGGGAGCATCAAAAAGGAAGGTGATATCCCTGAAAGCAAGTGGGGTGCAGAAGTGATTAGTTAGGCTGTGAATGAGCTGCTGTACAGCATGATAGCCTCATCCTGGTAGATTCATTATTTTATCTTATAGCAAGAGCACCACATATACTGGTTGGGAGGGAGGGATGGATGGATGGATGAATACATTTTATAAAATAGAAGGCAACATCCTTCCCTTTCCAACTCTAACTTTTTAAGGAGTTTCTGAATTCTTTACCAAGACACTGATTTATTTAAAGCCTATTGAGAAAGAGAGTTCCTCCTAGACCTCCAATAAACGAACTTCAGGCTCCCTCCTCCCCATCTCACACAAAATGAAAGGGCCATCATTACTGACTTATTTGAACAGATGTGTATGGGTCTGCCAGGCTGTCAGGCATAGCAATGCAGTGACTTCATCCACTTAATGTATCAAGTCCAGTGACCACCAGTGCTTGTAACAAGGGGATACAAGCAAACGAGAAGAGATCCAGGTCAGCAACGTTCTGTGTGGAAGGGTTTTGCTCATTCAGGCTACGGTATCCACCTATCACCTGGGCCCATTCTGCCCGGATAACTATCTCCAATTATATCCATGGGATTCTTTGAATTTGAGCTTCCTATGGACAGATTAAAAGATTTGTTAAGAAGAATTAAATTAAAACTAAAGAAGGCACCCTAAATGGTTTGTTAACCAATTAAGAAACTGCAGAGACAATATGTTGATATAACTTATAAAGAGGAAAACTACAGTGAGGATCTCGCACTAAATGGCAAACCCTTAATGCAATGGTTTGCCCCAAAACCCTCTTTTCACCACTATGCTATGGCAATGAATGCGTTCTGGAATTCTCCCAGGTTCTTGCCCCAAAAGAACAAATGCCAACCTATGATTGCAGAACCTTGCCCTCATCTCTACCCACCTTGCTCAAAAGAACAAACAAGCAAACAATTACCATCCAACAGTTATGCTGTGTTATTCTGTGGCACATTTCTAGGGCCATGGGCTGTCAGTTGTACCCGTTCAATTCTTTCATGTCCTCTTCTGCAGGAAGGAAAGAAGTTGAATGAAAACTTTCAGGCCAGACAAGTGCAGTGGTAATCCTAGCACTTTGGGAGGCCAAGGCAGGTGGATCACAAGGTCAGGAGATCGAGATCATCCTGGCTAATATGGCCAAACCCCGTCTCTACTAAAAACAAAAAAAAATTAGCTGGGCATGGTGGCATGCACCTGTAGTCACAGCCACTAGGGAGGCTGAGGCAAGAGAATTGCTTGAACCCAAGAGGTGGAGGTTGCAGATGGTGCCATTGCACTCCAGCCTGGGCGACAGAGCAAGACTCTGTCTCAAAAAAAAAAAAAACATCAGGCCAGTGTGGTGATGGTACAAAGACACCACCATAAATGGGGAGCCAGATGTGAGTGTCCTCACCTTTTGATTCACCTCTTCCTGCTTTCTTCCCTTCTCAAGCCAAGGGTTGAACAACTTACTAATTGCTAATGACTAAATGTATTGTGCTAATATATGTAACCACAGTGACATTTCTAGAATTAGCTTGTAAGTCTGGAGTGACACTCAGTGATAGCCAAGGAATCTACAGAAGTATATCAAGGGCTGTATTTGAAAGTTGAAGTAAGTCTAGTCTTCTAAAATTAGCTGAAACAGTACCAGGATATATCTGTGGTAACAGGAGCTCCACGTATGTGAGCGTCTATTGACTTTGGGGGTGAGGGGCTCAGGCCTCCCCTGCCCAGCATTGTCTGGCTGACCAGCTCTCCAGTATTTAGCAAGCCCAGGCCAGGCTCTGGACAGATGTCCTCAAGGTGAGCATCCTCTGAGAGGCAGGAGGATATGAATGGCTCCTCAGCTCCTCACAGTTTCTAAGGCTGAGCAGTGGTCCCAGTCAGCAGGGTTCCTGCTCTGTAACAATCCCATGAATGTTCTCAAATCAAGACCCTTTTGTCTCACAAATTGGCTTGCAGCCCCAGATGTGTGTGTCTTCTGACCCATAATGTTTTGAATTGAGTGCTGATGTGAAAATAACTGGAAGCTTCACCTGTGTCTCCAACATTCACCTAGGTACCCAACATCTCCTGGAAACTGAGGGATTTGGTGACACTAGCCCTACAGTCCCCTAGCCATAGCAGATGCCTCCTGCAGGGGGAGCATGGACTTTCAGCATCACCACAGTCTCTGCCTCCTATTGTCTAATTTTGTACTCGCTTCACCCATTTCTATTTCCTGCCAGGCTCTGGCAGGCACCTGAGTTTACAGCTCCAGGCTTATGAATCTCTCTGCACAAAAATCTCAGAGCCAAGTTCAAAGTACAGGTTTCCAGGGGAAAAATAAATTGCAAGGCTTCTCTGCCACAAGTGTCACTACCATCTCCTTGTCACTGGTGGGGCCATCTTTCTTTCCTATCCTGTGATATTCACACCCAGCTCAGGGAGCATCTTAGTCAGCTCAGGTTGCTATAAAAAAATACCACAGATTGGGTGGCTTAACAACAAACATTTATTTCCCACAGTTCTGCAGGCCGAGATGTCCAAGATCAGAGTAATACTATGGCTGGATTTTGGTGAGGGGCTCTATTCCAGGTTCCAGATAGCTGAGTTCTTATATCATCACATGGTGAGAAACAGCAAGATAGCTCTCTGCAGTCTCTTTAATAAGGCACTCATCCCATTTATGAGGGCTCCATACTCATGATCCAATCACCTCCCAAAGGCCCTACCTCCTAATACTATAACGTTGGGAACCAGAATTTCAATATTTGGATTGAGGAGAGGACATAATCAATCCATACCAGTGGAAACTTAGGAAAATTAAATCACATTTATATTTGGCAACTACCCACTAAAACGCCTACTGTATAATACAAAGAGATGCTGTAAATATTAGTTCTCTTCTTTTTCATAGACAATGGGGCTGAGACTTTAATACTCTGGGAGTTTTTGTTTGTTTTTTCAGCTTTCCTCTTGACCCACCAAAAAGAGTGATTGTACATAATTTCTTAAAACAGTGGCCAGTCCCACTTCACATTTTATTCCCATTTGTTCTCATTACTTGGTCTTGAGTTTCTCCCCCCTTTCCTACTATGTTTTTCTTTATTCTCTTCTGCATTTAGCATCAGACCCTCTCTCTGTTCCTGTTACTGTGCAGATGAAGGGTTATAAACTTAAACACCTTCAGGGTTCAAAGAGGCCATAAAAATGTGTGAAATTCCTGAGCTTAAGGCCTATAGTCATCTGGATCAGGCCAAAACCTAAAGTCATTTGCATGTGACTTAGGGAGGGAGGGAGGGAGGGAGGCAGGCAGGCAAGCAGGCAGGAACGAAGAAGGGAGGGAGGGAAGGAGGGAAAATGAAGGAAAAGGAAGGGAGGGACGGAGGGATAGAGGGAGGGAGGGATGGAGGGAAGGATGGAGGGAGAAAGGAAGGGATGGAGTGAGGGAGCCTGCCTGGCTGGCTGTTCTGAACTAGTCTGTTGCTGGATTGGACTAGTGGCCACCAGTTTGCAAAGAGTATTTTAGCCATTCCAACATAAAAAGCTAGGTTTCAATCTAGAGTCTAGACCACTTGATTTCCAAGCATTCTATTTTTGCACTCAGATTAGTAAATTTAGCCCAAGCCCCATTATATGAACCTGTATTCATTTATAAAGTAAATTCATTTACCACTGTATTAACAAATTTTGAACACCATAAAACAAATACAAGGACACCAAATGTCACAGACACTCTGATGCTTGGATTCCTCCTTCAGGACTGAAAGGCTTGTTCCCTCAGCTGCTAGAAAGAGCCTCCTTGCCCAAGATCAAACCCTATTCCAGTGCCCTCTTAGAACTTGAGGGCTCAGGAGAACTGAAAAGCCTTCCCTGTTTCAGAGCTCTCTGTGGGTCACTGGAGGTGTTTACTGTCAGTGCACCACAGCCAACCTCTCCCTCCCCTCTTCGCCAGTCCTTCTTCCTCTATGCACCCCAAGTGCACTTCCTCTACAGGTGCTGATCCTGATGGTGCTTCCTAATAAATTCCCCATTTATCAAGCTCCAACTCAAAGTCTACTTCCCGGAACTGGATAATTAGAAGTTCTGGTATATCGTCCTCTCCCCACAGGGCACTGTCTTACAGACTCCTTGGGTTACTCTCATCTCACTTTGGAGAACAATAGTCTAAGCCAGTGCTGCCTGATAGAATGTTCTGGAATCATAGAAATGTCCAAAATGGCAGCGACTAGCCAACACAGGGTTATTGAGCACTTTGATGTGATTCGTTCAAATGAGGAAGTAAACTTTTTAAATTATTTTAATTAATTTAAATTTAAACAGGTACATATGACTAGGAATGACAAGTGCAGGTAAAAGCTACTTGTATCCCAGATGAACGGATTTAAAGGGTCTAGAGTTGGTAGTACTCCTCTTTTTCATTTTAAAAATGTAAGCACGAAGCAATGAATATAATATATATGCAGGGAGTCGTTTAATTTAATCATCATAAGTTGTTTAAAATAAAGAAAAAAACCCTTTATCCTCATGTCAGATGAAATATTCAGTAGCATCCCAGTCCGCTTCTTTGAGCTGGAGACAGTCTTTGTGAATCAGCCAGGGCAAGTGCTCAAGGAGCAGAGACAAGGCTGCCATCTGCTCCGGTTTGATCAGTTCAGTTCTGATGTAAGTGAACATTCCCCAATCAAACAGCTTTCTTTGCACAACCTAAGCTTCCATTTAAGAGATCTGACCAAGAATCTGTGTCTCTCATGCTGGAAAAATGCTGCTGCTGCTAAACCCCATCAAAATTGCACAGAAATTTATTCATCAGTGACAACCTGATAATGTGGTGGGTTCCAGGGGGTATATTTGGAGGTAAAAGAAACCCAAATCCAATTGCCTTCTGATTGTAAAGGGAGACGCAAGTAAGGAAGGTGAACCCGGAGAAAATAGTTCCATTTATGTAAAAGGCATTTCCTCATCTCTCCCTCCACAGCCCCTTTTTCCTGTTTGACATAATTTTCCAGCCTGTGATTATCGGAAGCAAATGGGAGATGCACTCAGACCTAGGAGACAGCAGATACCACCCTGCCCTGGGAGCCGGTGGAGTGGTTTGAAGTGTTAATGCATTATCTACTTCTCTGGAGAAAGGTTAAAGTTTGGGCTTGAATCACAAGTGAAAATGAGGTTGGTGGCCTGGTTGACACCCCTCATGGACATTTATCCACAGTATTGAAGACTGGCCCAGCTGGTGGTCTCGGCTCATCACAGCAGCAAGACAAGAGGAAAGGGGGGTTAGAAGCCCAGAGTGCTTTAGAAGTGAAACACTGGCTCACTTTCTCTTAAAATGACAATTAAGCTATGCATGAGTAAAAATCCCTCTCCTAGGGAACAACAGAACCGCAAATTTTGCTTTTTCCTTTTCCAAAATGACCTGTGCCTCTGTGCATGATGACCTTAGCCTACAATGCTCTCTCTTCCTTCTTCCTTGGGCTAACTTGAACTTACTAACCAAAATTCAGCTCCTCCTCATGCTTTCACCCAACAGAGTTCTTGTGTGCCTTCTATGTTCCAAGCTACGCATGATTGAACAAACATTTCTTGGACATAGCCATGAAGAGATGAGACACAGTTCCTGCTCTCATGGAGATTATAATCTGGCAGGAAAGACAGATGCTAATAAAAGCACTGTGAAGGAAGACAGTAGGATGCAATGAGAAGAAGATACAAGGAAGACCTGAGCAAGTCCAGGGGTTCACAGAAGCTTGGTTAAGGAAGAAATTGTTAAGCTAATGCTCACCATGATCCAAGTCTCTAACTTGAGGCTCAATCCACCTCAGTGTTGATCAGTATCCTGTGCAAACCTTCATTATAACATTTACTGTTGTATCATTGTATCTTCTAGTACTGAGATTGCCTATTCCCTTCTCTGCATTGCAGCTATCTATTTATATATGTGGTTGTCATATGACTGCCCACAATATCCTATTTCTTCTTCCCTCTGGGCACATTTTAGGATTGGGCATTCCGTGCTCCCTGGGGTGTAGTCTTTTGACTTGCTTCAGCCATTAAAATGTGAGCAAAGATGACATATGTCACTTCTGGGCAGAGCTTTGAAATAAGTGTGCAATTGGCAATGCTCCTTTTCCCAGGTGCAGGGATCCTGTGGGGATTACATGGTAGATAAAGCTTCTAAAAGCCTGGGTTCCCTGGGTACCTAAGGAACAAAGCCCCATCACTGACTTTTCTTGGATGTGAAGTATGAACATGAAATAAATGTTGGTCATGTTAAGACACTGAGATTTAGAAGGGTTGTTCGTTACTGCCCAGAACCTCATCTGGTTGACTATTACAATGCGTTAGCCCTCCTCAGGATTGGGAGCTCCTATAAAATCAGAGGTACTTATATATCTTTGTATCTATCACCAGTGCCTAACACACAGCACGTACTAAATAAATGTTTGTTGAATTAATGTCTAAGTATACTTACATGGTTTTTAAAAATCAGCCTAATGGAAACTCAGTTCAGATGTTGTCTTAAAAAATGGTGAAGTTGTCAGAAAATGGATCACTGCAGACAGCCAAGATAGGACATGATTGTTGTAGAATTAGTGGAAGCAATGTCATTGAATGTGACATATATCACATAGCATAAGCTATGATATACAATAAGGTTTATGAAAGTAGTTCGGTTATTTGCTCAGAATACTGACTTGCATTGAATACAGATAAGAGCAAAGTAAAAAAAAAAAAAAAAAAAAAAAAAAAAAAAAAAAAAAAAGTTTAATGATGTCCTGAATCACATCCATTATTTTTGTAATTGCATCTCTATCCAACTGACACTAGGGAGAATTAGCTTCATATTCACAAACCAGGGAGAAGGATAAGTAATTAGGGGAAGAACCAATTCCCCAAAGGTTTTAAATTTGGAATCTACTCAATTACTTCCCCCTTGAAAACTATATCCATTATTTGGAAGCACTTTTCAAGCTTCTGAATCATCCTATTTATAATACTTTATCTTCAATTACTTTTCTCATTGTATCTTTCGTGGAATACATTTCCAATTTCCTGCTTAATTCCCTGCCTACACCCATAAGTACTGCAGACTAGTCATTTTAGGGTTGTAACATATGTAAAGTAAAAATGCAATGCAATATTCCCCCAAATATTTAAAGGACAAATATTTGTTCCTCATTACACCTTGCATTACCTATTAATTTAAAAACAGATTCTTTGCCGAGAGGATAAAAAGAGAATCTGCCATAACTTTGGAAAGGGATGTCCTTTTTCAGAGTATCTCTGTAAAAAGAAATCATTAATGATGTTAGTCTTTAGAACAGTTTTAATTTACGTGTCATTGAGGAATATGAATCACTGTGAATTCTAATTAAAAGTTCATTATTCAAGTCAGTGGTAAGGTAGGCTAATTGCTATAACAAATAGACTTAAACATCTGATGTTCAAAACAATAGAAATGTATTTCTTGCTCCCTTGCCCCTGGACCAATGTTCTGAATGCAGTCAGCACTCTTCCACATGGTCATTCAAAGGCTTCTTCCACCATCTCATTGGTCTTTATATCAATCTCCATCCCATCAGTGGAGGCTAAAGAACACAGACTAAATGCTTTATACATTGTCATAATATGTTATGCCTCAATGCTTTATATATTGTCATAATAAAGGCATCTAACAGTAAAAAAAAAAAAAAAACCACAGACTAGTATGCACGGAGGATTTTAGTGAAATGTGCCAAGGAGTAACACTCAGCCCTTCCACTAATTGTTGTTGACACAGTCCAATGGGCATTATCTGATGCAAGAGAGGCTGTCTAGGAAAAGAGGCAGTGGATTTCAGGAACACCTAGCAATCTTGCCCATGAGGCAACTTTGGGTTGATGTACAAATACTAGTGAAATTTAAGAAAACAGATAAAAGAGACAGAGATGCAAATAAGCTTGGTTGCTCATTTGATTGATGTATCCTAGTTAAATCATCAGTTCTACATGATAAAGTGAGGTTTGACCCAGTTTGATCAATTACATTTTCTCTCCCAATATCATTATTAGAGGTAGATAATGCAATACAATATTTATAGAGTGTTTGACTGTTATACCAGCAATACTCCAAGTGTGATCTGCAGATACCTAGAAGTCCCTGAGATGCTTTCAGGGGACTGAAGAGGTGAAGAACATTTTTGTAATAATACTAAGATGTTATTTGCCTTGTCCACTATGTTGACATTTGTACCAATGGTGCAAGATTGAAGCCTGACCCTTTAGCATAATTGAAGGCACGAAATTATGGTTAAAAGAAAAGAGGGATGTGGGGATTAGAGCAGTTTTACTTAAGAATCCTTGATGCAGTAAAAATATATTTTTTAAGCATGAACTCTTAAGTACACATCTTTTTAATATTCTATGTGACAAAATGGGAGGTATACGTGAAGCACTTTTGATGCATACCCAACTATGATGATTGTCTCAAAGAAAAGCACATGTGAAACTGTTTGAATGGAAAAATGCACTAACCAGTCTTTTCATGAAACAACACTTTTACTTGAAAGAATGGCTGACAGTCATACCATAGTTATTCAAACTTGGGTACTGGCAGACATTTTATCAAAAATGAATGAAGTGAGCTTGTCACTTCTAGTGAAACACATGACGGTATTTATTGCCAATGATAAAATATGAGCTTTCAACTAAAAATTCAAATTTTAGAAATTTTGGATATGCCACTATGAGCTTAACAGCTTCCCAACACTTAAAGGCTTCTGAAAAAATTGGTGGAGATATTAATGAATGTGATTTTTTTTTCTTGAGACAGTGTCTTGCTCTGTCACCCAGGCTAGAGTACAGTGGCACGATCTTGGCTCACTGCAACCTCTGCCTCCCAGGTTCAAGCAATACTCCAACCTCACCTCCTGAGTAGCTGGGATTACAGTTATGTGCCATTATGCCCAGCTAATTTTTGTATTTTTAGTAGGGATGGTATTTCACCCTGTTGGCCAGGCTGGTCTCAAACTCCTAACCTCAGGTGATTTGCCCACCTCAGCCTCCCAAAGTGTAGGGATTACAGGCGTGAGCCATCCTGCCCAACCATTTGTTTCATTTTTTCTACAATGAACTGTGTCAGTAATTTGGAAACTCTTCATAACTCATGAAAACAGTATTTTCCAAATGAGCAATGCATAATGCTGCAAAATTACACATGAGAAAAAGATTCATTAAAAGCAAAAAAAAATGACAGACTAATGGAGTTTATTGTCACAGAGGAAGAAAATTTTATTAATATGATTTCAGACTCCACATACCAACTAACTTTAAATAAACTACCATTTTTCAAGTTTTAGTATAGTATCCAAAAATAATGTCCACAAAAATTGTATGAAAATGCCACTAAAATATTTCTCCCTTTTCCAACTACATAACTATGTGAAGCCTAATCTTCTTCACATACTTCAACAAAAATAATGTAGAATAACAGATGATTGAATGTGAAAGCAGATATGAAAATTCAGCTATCTTCTATTAAGCCAGATGTGAAAGAGATTTGCAAATATCGAAAATAATATCACTCTTCTCACTTATATATTTTTATTTTGGAAAATAGTTATATTTTATAAATTATGTTCAATATTAACATGTGATGAATATGTTATTTTTTAATAAACCAAAAATTCCTTTTAGTTTCTCAGTTTTAATTTCTAACATGGTTAACATAACAAAAATTCTTTGGGATCCTAGTCTAATTCTTTCATTTTGTTGACAAAGAAATTTTGACATAAATAGGTTTATTAATTCAGCAAATATTGCATTATTTACTATGTTTTAGAACCTGTGAGGATACAAAAATTAATAAAACATAATTTTTGACATTAAATAACCTAAGACCATGTGTCAATTTTTAGACACATGCAATCACACAGAAGTTATGTGAACTCCTGAGACACATAGCCTCAGAACTGAGAAGGCTATCTGGAGCTAGATAAAGAACATTTAACATGAGTTTACAAACCTGCTTTCAAAATATGGCTTAGATTAGATCTCAAAGTCTTAGTGTCCCCAATCCATAAAATGGAGAGTTCACCTACCTCACAGAGCTGATGTGAGGAAAAAACGTAGTGCTTGTGAAACTCTAAAGTGATATACAAATAGAACTATGTTGTTACTGTCACTCTTTTTAAGAAATTTAGCAACTTGATATGATAAAGTGAAGGAAATACATACATCAGTGTTTTCTTTGTTACCATTGTAACATCCAAAAACACTAAGTTTTGAAACAAATCTGACTCCGAGGCTTTCGTATTAGAGACTGTAGACTCCTTACCTTAATTCAGATCAAGACAGGACAAAGAGAAGATCAGAACACTTTTCCCCAAATAGGTATTGAACTATATGGTCTGCATGGATATCATGAGTGACTGCTAACACCCAAGTATGCTACTTCCACAACATTCCTAAGATCTAGAAGCCTCCTTTCCTCTATTAAAAGAAGTACTCACCAGGCACAGTGGCTCACGCCTGTAATCCCAGCACTTTGGGAGACCGAGGCGGGTGGATCACGAGGTCAAGAGATTGAGACCATCCTGGTCAACAAGGTGAAACCCCATCTCTACTAAAAATACAAAAAATTAGCTGGGCATGGTGGCACATGCCTGTAATGCCAGCTACTCAGGAGGCTGAGACAGGAGAATTGCCTGAACCCAGGAGGCGGAGGTTGCGGTGAGCCGAGATCGCGCCACTGCACTCCAGCCTGGGTAACAAGAGCGAAACTCTGTCACCAAAAAAAAAAAAAAAAGAAGAAGAAGAAGAAGAAGAAGAAGTACTCTGGTCAGGTGCAGTGGTTTACACCTGTAATCCCAGCACTTTGGGAGGCCAAGGTGGGTGGATCATGAGGTCAGGAGTTTGAGACCAGCCTGGCCAACATAGTGAAACTCCATCTCTAATAAAAATACAAAAATTAGCCAGGCATAGTGGTGCATGTCCCAGCTACTTGGGAAGCTGAGACACAAGAATCACTTGAACTTGGAAGGCAGAGGTTACAGTGAGCCACAGCACTCGAGTGACAGAGCAAAAAAAAAATAAAAGTAATCTTCAATTAGCTTGAAATGGCCAGTTCTCCAGGACACCAAACTAGCCCACAGTAATAATCAGTTTCTCATATAAATAATCATAAATTATGTTTAAAATCTGTTTTATAATTTGAGAAATATCTCCATAAAACTGATCCACCCATGCTTTTTCTCTAATTTGAAAAATCAGCAATATTTAACATATTCAGTTAATAAATATGTATTAAACACCCACTCCGCACATGGCACTCCACTAGGCAATGGGGGTGTTAGATAAATGTGACTCTTACCATCTCAGATCTGAGAATCTGGCAGGAAAAATAGGGAATGAGCAAAGAAATAGCATAAAATGTAATGATTTGTGTTACTATGAGCAAGTTCAATGTTTTAGAAGCACATTTTGAAAGCACCCAACCAGTCTTGTAGAAAGATAAAGCAGAAAGAGTCATCATGGGAGGCTTCCTGTAATAAGAGGTGTCTCAGTCAAGACTTGAAGGATGAGGGGATATTCAGTCAGGTAAGGAGAAAGAGGAACAGTATTTCAGTCAGAGAGTGCGGCTGCTAACACCTTCTTTCCCTCCAGCTGTGACCTAAAGCTCTCCTCCCATTCAGAGCAGTTACCGAATCCAAGAGATATTTTCTAGTGGTCATGTTTATTGACCTCTCACATCTGTCTGGCACTCTTTCTTTCTTGAAACTCTCATTTCTCTTAGCTTCTGTGACATCACAGAATAGTACTTGTCCTCTCAGTACTTTAACTTTCTTTTTGAAATGCTATCTTCTACTCCCCCATTCAATGTTGACTTTCCTCAAGGCTTGAGCCTATGCCCTCTCTTCTTTATACTTATGTTCTTTCAAAGTCCATAGCTTTAATTATGACTTATACAAGATGTCTTAAAGTTTTTTATGTCTCCAGCATGGACCATATCCCCTGAGCTCCCGAATGGTGGTTCTTACTGCCTGTTTGACCTCTCCTCTTGTATAGATCTAAAGCTCCTCAGACTATCTGCCCAACACCAAACTCATCAACCAATCTGCTCTTCTTTCACAGTTTTCCTCTTCATTGACTGTCCTCACCAGCCATCCCCTCACCCAGCCAGACACCTGGGAGTTTTCTTTGGCATGCCCTTTTTTTTTCTCATGTCTTTTATCATAATCCATCACCAAGTCCTATCAATTTTATCTCCCAAATATCTCTCAAATCAACCCTCTACTCTCTACATCCTCCACAGCCACCCTAATCCAAACCAGACCATCCATTGCCTGGATGACTACAATAGCCCTGCCAGTGATTTACCCAAATACTTTCAGCCTCCCTCTGCCAATTCCCACTGCAAACAAAATGATCTTCCTGAAATATTCTATTCTACTCACTCTGCTTAAAATGTGCCAATGACTTTCAACTTCCTTTAATACAGAGACAAACCTTCCTTACCATAGCTCACAAAGCCTTGCATGATCTGACTTGCCCCACATTCATTCCAGCCACACTGATTTTCTTCCAGTTCATCGTTATTATAAGGTACTGTTGCTGAGTAGGAGTTTGTAAATCTTGGGAGTTTTTTGTCAGGAGTAACCTTCTTCCTCCTTCTTCTAGCAAATGCTGATCATCCTCATCACTTTACCAGAGACTTTTTTAAACCTAGTTGACAAGGTCTTATGATCTCACAGCATTCTATTTCTCCCTTTTTAATGATATCATTTTATAATGATATCATTGGTTTGATCACTTAATGATCATTTAATTAATGACCATCTCCCCATAAAGACCCAGATTCTTTCTGGGTTTTATCCTTTGTATCCCCCAAAGTTTAATACAGGGCCTAAGTGAAAAGACTCAACCGAAGAACAGGAACAATGCACGCATGAAAGGCTGGGAAGAGTTCAGTAAGGAAGGAAAAGAGTAAGAGTTAAGGCTGGAGAGGCTCACGTGAGTCCAAGCAAATAGTCACAATAAAGAATGAAATGAAAAGTCCTTGCATTGGTTTTGACAAGGGAGTAAGGTGATCAAATTTGCATCACTTTGGCTGCCGTATGAATACATAGGAACAGTCAACTCTGGAGGCAGAGAGAAGATTTCAGCTATTCAGAAATCTGGAAAATGAAAGACTAATTGGGACACACAGACTAACAGCAGTGGCAGTAGGAATAGAGAAAATTGGGTTGGTTTGGAAAACAGCACATGAGGAGGACTCAGCAAGACTGTGACCTCTCTTTTCCAAATGCTTCCATAATCACCTACTAATTTCAAAATCCTAGACTGTCTCTTCTGGCAGAGACTTGAATTTCCTGAAAGCAGCTCCAGTGTCTCATATAATCTTTTATTTCCTCGAAGTAGGTCTTTGAGGTCATACTCACTGGCAGAGAACACAGAAGCAAGGTTCTAGTAGTTCTTCTAGCTCCCTGCCTTGTGCTAACATATGCCATCTGCCCCAATCATTGGGTTATTAACAGCTTTTTAAAGTGCTTTTAATTTTTTAATTATCTGTAACATTTTTCAAATACCTGAACTCAATCCTGATAGTATTCTTAAGAGTTCATTCCATTATATTTATATATTTTATTGCAAGTATCAACCCTTTTAAATTCACCCCTGATTAAATTTGACCTTTCATCTGTTCACATTTTTTTCTCACACCATAGTTCATCAGAGGGTACCCTTCATTCAACCTTCCACCATCAATTTAGCATCTATTTTGTGCTAGACATGTTCTGGGCACTGCAGATTAAATGACAAATAATACATGGCTCTTAATGTCAATGAGTCATAGTCTAGTGAAAAAGATAGGAATATAAAGAAGAATTTAATCTAATATATTTACATTTTGCCTGATAAATGTACTAAAGACATATAAACACATGTTTTCAAAGTCCCAAGACCTCTCCTAGAGAATGTTTCATATAAGAGAGGTCCTTTGTTCTGAATCTTAAAGGATAGAGTTTGACATGTAAAGAACATACATGAAAGGCATGGGAGTAACAGCACATGTGAAGTCAGGAAATGTAATAATGTGATGTGGCCAGATTTGTTTTAGGAAAGAATTCCAGCAGTCACCATTGGTTTATCAGCTGCCTCATGGTTTTCTTCCTCATTGGTATTATTTAAGATAATACTGTGAATTTCTTTTAGAACATCTCTCTTTAGTATCTTCTCTTTTAGAAAAAAAAAAAAAAAAACTAGCAAGAATAGCACAGTATACTGTATCCTACACTTGTTTCACTAGACCAACCAGAATGACTTCTGTGGGATTTTGCTAGTATGTCTGGAGATGCTTTACATCGGCATTGAGTTGAGTCACTAAATCTGGCAGTGGGTCTTCAATAAGACAACTCTTCATTTCTGAATAAAACTGTGCTTTGCCCACCAATCCTAAAATTGGTTCAGGAGACAATTACATTACATCAACTCAAAAGAAAAAGAAACAGCATACTAACATGAATTATACATCCCCCAAGTGCCACATATGCCATTAGAAGAAAAAAATATATCCTTTTGGGATAATATGAAGGAGAGATGCTGACAAATATATAGAGTGGAAATCCTAGAAGTTTAAGATTATTCAGTAACAAGATGTGAATGCTAAATTAGCTTAGTAGAAAGACCCAGATCTTTGTTTAAGGCAGAATTTATTTCCTAGATTAGAGGTTAAAAAAAAAAGATCTTTTATTTTTCACTACTTTGCTATTTAATTGCAAGCAAACTCCTCTGTAGTTCTCCTCTTTTTAAAAAAAAAAAAAAGGAAAAGGAAAATCACTTTCACCATTAACCCCTAATCTAAAAAGTAAATTCTGCCTTAAATAAAAACCTGGGTCTTTCTACTAAGCTACTACAGTGTTCACATCGTTATTGAATGATCTTAAACTTCTAGGATCACCACTCTATATTTCTGTCAGCATCATCTCTCCTTCATATCCCAAAAACCCACACACAACAACCCTTGCTCTCTCTTCATCTGCTGGATGAACTCTTAATTCTCCCACCTCCATGAAACCTATGGCTGTTCCCTAACAGATCAGAAACCAAAAAAATCTTAAAGAACACAATGAGAAAATGTCCCTTAATGAGACCAACAGCTCATCAGCCACTTCTCCAGGGTAGCCCACAAACATGCCCCGACCCAGTCAGCATTCTTATTAGCTACAATGGGAAAAACAAGAACCAAGAAGGAAGAGTCAAAAGCAAGTGTCTGCCACTGCCACGGAAAGACAGGCTTTTTAAGGCTTGGACTGGTCCCTATTGAAACTGTCGTTCTCAGATTACAGCCAGCAGTACCACGAGCACCCAGAAACCTGCAGAAAACCACCAAGCTGGTTTCTGTCTGGTTTCTGAGAATGGCATGTGACCTGTCAGCGGGCATCTTAGCCGACCGAGCCCAGCAACTGGGGTGGCAGCTGCAGCTACCTTGCTTGACAGCACCCTCTCCAGAGGCCCTGTATCATTACAGTCTGCCCTTCTGCTGGGGTAGAACTAACTTGTTGTGACTATGTGACAGTCCTGACGGCTACACAGTTTGAGGCGAGGAGCTGGGTCACACACTGCTACATGCATGGGCTGTCACTAACTGCTCCACTAAAACCAGGCAAAACCTTGTCAGGAGAGATCAGCTCCTCTGGAGACAGAGGTAAGAGACTCAACCCATGGCCTGCTTGTGAGGGTTTTTTGTTCAGTTCAAGGACAGTATCAACTGACAAGAGGACTTACTCAGTGTCTCAGGGAGACACAATCAATGCCAGCAAGAGGAAGGAGGCAGAGAAGCAGAAAGGGGAAACACACCCAGACAAATTCAGGAGCACTGAAGGAGACAGGCTGTTAGGAGGTGGCAAAAGAAGACAGTGTCCTCACTTTTGAAAATCGATGCCATAAACTCCCAAATCACACCTATTTCACAGTCATAAAAGCTCCGCCAAGAAACTAAAGCAATCAACCTTCGTGTTATTTAGTACAGCACCTTCTCTGCTTAACACTGTGCTATTATAAAAGCTACAAAAATACAACACATGACCCCTAACTTTAGCAACCTTACAATTTCGCTGTTGAAATAAGACATACTCTCATAAAAATACACAATGTGGTCAACATACACCTCTTTCCTCAGGCCTATACTCCCAGTGGGAACCTGAGACCTAGTTCAAGCTGCAGAAAGAGCAGAGGACTCAAAGGAAGGAGAAAGGCATAGCACGAAAAAAATCACAGGGAAGTTACCCCATAGTTCCTTTAAGAAATAACTTTGCCCCTCCTTGGGCTGCTACAGGAGGTCAGGATTCTTGCTGTCCTTTCCTCTTTTCTTGGCTGTACCTGAGGAAAGTCCCTCCAGGTCCCCAGGCTTGAGTGTTAATTGACTCACAGTTCCACATGGCTGCAGAGGCCTCAGGAAACTTACAATTATGGCAAAGGGGAAGCAGGCATGTCTTACATGGCAGCAAGCAAGAGACAGCATGTGAAGGAGGAACTGTCAAACAGTTATAAAACCATCAGATATCTTAAGACCAACTATCACAAGAACAGCATGTGGGAAACCACCCCCATATTCAATCACCTTCTACCTGGTCCCTCCCTCAACACATAGGGATTATGGAGATTACAATTCAGGATGAGATTTGGGTAGGGACACAGAGCCAAACCATATCGGTGAGCCTGCATACTTTTCATGCTATTAAGTGGTGTGTTATTTAACTTATTCTTCCTTCTGCAAGCGGTTAGACTCAGGGATCCTCATAGCTTTGTTAAACCCAGGTTTCTTCCTCTTCTGTCCTCTCCATCCCCTACCCAACCTAAGCATATGCAAGAAAGTGACAGGAACAACCTGAGTTTCCATTCCATGTTTGTTCAAATTAAAGATATGGGCTTTGAGCTGTAAATATTGATCCTGAAATCCAACTGTGGATTTATTAAGTATGCAAATTTGGTCAACTTATTTAGTCTCTAAGGTTCCATTTTCTTAACTGCAAGATTAATGTAAAAAATAAACACACGAAAGTACCTAGCATGGTATCTGGTACTTGGTAGGATTCATAAATGTTGGCCAGGCACGGTGGTTCATATTGCAGCACTTTTGGAGGCCAAGGCAGAGGATGGCTTGAGCCCAGGAGTTCAATACTGGCCTATGACATAGTGAGACCCCATATCTCACTAAAAACTTTCAAAGTTAGCCTGCCATGGTGGGAGAGGCTGAGGCTGGAGGATCACTTGAGTCCAGGAGGTTGAGGCTGCAGTCAGTTGTGATTATCCCATTGCACTCCAGCCTCAGTAATAGAGTGAGAGCCTGTCTCAAAAAACAACAGCAAAGGTTGGTTTCTTTTTGTCTGTTTAAATCCTCTACTAGTGACACTGAATGCCCAAGTAAGCGTAAATTTGTACATACAATCTTTATCCTTAATTGTACACTTGATCTTCATTATTCACAGATTCCGTATTTGGGGGCTGACATACTCACTATAATTTTGTTTATAACCTCAAAATCAATACTTGCAGCACTACTACAATCCTATGACTTTATTACCTGATTTAGGGCTCATACCCACAGAAATGCACAGAGTGGCAAAAAATTTGAGTCACCCAATGAGCACATTCTTCACTGAGGCTGAATAAAGTGACACCCCGCCTTCTTATTTCAATTCCTGTGCAGTAAATGAGTATTTTTCACAGTCTGTTGTAGGTCCATGTTTTTTGCATTTTTATGCTTTTTGTTAGTGATTTTTCTGCTTAAAATGACCCCTAAGTGCCCTATAAGCCCAGCTACTCAGGAGGCTGAGGCAGGAGAATCACTTGAATCCACGAGACAGAGGTTTCAGTGAGCTGATATCACAACACTGCACAACAGCCTGGGCAACAGAATGAGACTTCATCTCAAAAAAAAAAAAAAACAAAAACAAAAAAAAACCCTAAGCAAAGTGCTGAAGTGCCTTCTAATGTTCCTAAGCACAGGGGGACCATGATGTGCCTTATGGAGAAAATACATATGTTAGATAAGCTTCTTTCAGGCATGAGTTACAGCAGTGCTGGCTGTGAGTTTGACACTAACGAATTGACACTACATATTAAATAAGGTGTTTTTAAACAGAAACCCACATAAAACAAGGTTACAAATTAAAAATGTATCATGGAAAATAATTGCCCTGAACACCTACCTGCAAAAACAATATTTTGGTTATCAAAAATATTGTAGCTAGAGGCCCACAGGAACCTAACTCTGCATTTCCTCTAGGAGCTGCAGGTTCAGTACTTGCTAATTCAGTGTTTGTACTAATATCAGAGAACATAGCTGCCAAGAATGATGAGAACTGATGTATGTCGTTTTCTCATTTAATGTCCACACTGATTGTTTGAGGCAAGAATCTAATTAGCAGAGTCAATAACTGTATTATAAAAAACAACATTCACTTGATCTGGGTCTTGAAGGGTCTCAGAGTACGAAAGATCTTGGGAGAGAGGAGAGGTCCATGGCAATGTGAATCAGCAGGATCTGTTCATCAGAAAGTAAACGGCTTCACCTACCAGAGCATGACGTGAATGTTGGGACTTTGTGGGACATCTGCACTTCCAGTAGCTCCCAGTATTATTTATAAGTCATATTGGATGACTAGATGGATTATATTCATTTTTCTTTCCCTCAAATCTCCTCTAACGAGCTTAAGCACTGGTACAGCCTTGATCTATAATTAGCAGGATAGCAGGTGATACACTAATCTGGGATGAATTTCCCAAACCAGAGTCTGATGAGATATCAAAGACATCAGAGTTCTTTTTATCTGGTCAACCTCTCAGCTAACTCAGGCAAGAAGCATGAGAAGATTCAGCGTGTTTCTATCTGGTTATTAATTTTTCTTTACTGTCTTTTCCTACTCTGAACACATACCCTCTCATTAGGAATATAGACAACTCTAAATAAAATTTCATCCTTTTAGGAAAGTTTAGAGTCATTATTTTAGGAACAAGAGAGAAACCTGATAGGTATCTGTTTTAATTTCCACTATTTCAAATGAGAATGCTGAAGCTCTGGGAGTCCATGAGACACAGCCTGTTTCTCACTTCAGTTGAATGGACTTTCCATGCCTATAGCAATTATGTGTACAGATTTTCCAGAAAAACCCTAATTTAAAAAATTTTTGGTTCCATCTTTGCTTTAAGAGTACTGATGTCTGGTAGCCTCTGAGCTCTGAATTTTGGGTCTCATGATAGGGTCCCCACAATTATACCATATTTTCTCTAAGTGATAGGAAGACTTTTCTTAGCTCTCATCCTCTTGTGGCAATTCATCCAGGCCTGTGGCATCCACTGTCACATCTATGGGTATGATCCCCAAATCAAGTAATTGAAGTCATAAGATTTTAGTAGCCAGACGAGTCATTTAGTTAACTTCCTCATTTTACTGAAATTGAGTCCCCAAGAGGCCAAATCATAACTAAAACGGCATAGCTAGCAAGCAAGAGATAGTGTCAGAATGTAACACAGGCATCTAAAAATCTTATGAATATATAAAGAAGTTGGTTGATATTAACTTGCTAGTTTAATATCACAATGAGTCTAAAGATTGCAAGAACCTCAAAAGAAGCATTACAAATATATTCATATAAAACAAACATAATAGTTAAGACCTTTGTCTCCAAATTGAGAGGCAACAGGCTCTGATTTTCTTATTAGAGTAGTATTTACTGACCTATAGCATCATGGAAAATGATTACCCTAAACACCTACCTGCAAAAACAACATGACAACATTTACCAGGATTTGTATAACAAAAGGAACACTTTGAATGAAACACAAATACTTGGTCTATATTTTATTAGCACTTAAAGCTCAATTATCATTTCACACCACAAGTGAAAGCAGTGACATGACAGGCTTTTAGCAATAAACCTACATACACAATTCTAGCTCTTAGGTCACTTGAAAAGCCTTCTCAAGCTGCTAGAGGCCAGCAGATCACATTGTAGAAACAGTTGTTCTAAATGATTAGGAAGGCAAACAATAATTTTTCCTCCATGAATCTGTACCATCAAAGAAAAGCATGGCTTAAAAGGCAAACTGTTTTCCAAATTAGGGGGTGCCAGACAATGGAAGAGTATAAGAATTATCATCCTATTGCTCTCCGCCAATAAAGGATGTCCGATAACTAGGCTTTTTAGCTGCTTGTACAAAATAACTGAATTACGGCAACAGCCTCCCTGACTCACAATTCTTATCCTTCTAATCCATCCTACCTTCTTCTGCCAGACATCTCAGCCTGAAATACCATGTTAATCATGCCAGCTCCTGCTCAAAATCCTCAGCGATTCAAAGGCCCAGAAAGCCAGAGCTATTACAAAATATCATCTGGGACAAAACCCTATTCCTGCATTCATGGCCTTCTGGGGACCTGTGGTCACAGGAAGATAAAGACCAACTTGGAAGGTTTTATCATCCAATTGCAGTCAAAAAGCCAAATGGTTTACAGAGAGGTTGATCTTGTGCTTCTGTTTGCCTGGGATATTTCATTTTGTGTCTGTTATCACAGCTAATAGCACTTCTGCTTTGTTCTCAAATGTGTCCTGGTTTGGACAATAAATTTTATGTCCAAAACCCTAGTTATAGGCATTATGATACCACATGCCTGCCGCCATTATAAATATTTTTTACCAAAAGTTATAGACACTACAAGGACCTAATAACAGCTTATCATACTCTCTAACCTCATCCTCCATGCAGCACTGCCCCAGAAGCATGAGTAAGAAGCAACATCATCAGGGCCAGCAGAGTGAAACACGTAGCTGCTGCAAACTTTATCCCCCCAGTCCTGAGGCTGCTTTGCATCCACTGGCATCTTGTGATTCTCCATCCAAAAATACAGAAGGATTCAGACCTGACCAAACATCTTGATGCTTAACTGACTCCGGAATGTCCAGCTTCATTAGGTCAGCAACTAAGCACCCAGAATCACACCAGCCACATGTATTAGACAGGGAAGAGGCACATGCTTTCTACTACCTAGGAAAAGGAGCTTGTCACCAAGAGACCTCGCTAATAGATTAAAAAGAGAAAAATAAAGGCCAGAAAGTATAACCTACTTAATCCTGGAACATTTACAACTCCAAATCCTTGATGTTTCTATGGAAAACCTAGAATATTTCCCCTATCTATTCCTACTGAAGTTGCTCTAACAAAAAAGAATTATAGAGTTGAGTTCCCTCTATTTTGAAAATAAGCCTTCATTGGTCCTGTTGTCATATAGCTTATGTACCTCTTTCCAATCTTTGTCTTGTATAAAAAGCTTTCACAGTCTGCATATAGTATAAATAGAATTTTGTATCAAGCTTTAATCAAAACTTCTTTACCAAGTTGTTACATATAGTTGCCAATTATGAATACAAGAGCATCGCAATGTTTTTAGTTGATACATTATAATTTAATAATTTCCCTATTTTAATATTTAATTTCTTTCAATTTTGTTATAACTGCAAGGCATTTTGCTAAGCACCAGGAATAGTAAAATTTTAAAAATAAAAATAAATGTTTTTACTAAGTAAAGAATATTAGACTCTTTTGGAAGACTAAATTTGAATTCTTGTGATATATTTTAATAGCTCTGGTACCATCTTCACAAATTAATCACAAACTTTAAGAAAATCAAAAAGAGAATGAGAAAATGAGCAAGAGAAGATAATAAAATGAAAAAGAGGAAAGAGGGAATGACAGGGCAGGGAGAAAGCAGGCAGGAAGGACTTTTAATTACAAGGATAAATTGAGGGTCTTCTGTTCTGACATTTGCTTCATGTAAATGATGGAAATACCATACCAATTCATTTAAATACATGTCAAGTCCCTCCATGAATTATAATAAATGTCAGCATCATTCTAATATTTAAAAACAAAAGCTATCTATAATTCAGCCATGACCCTTTCCCTATTGTCTACTCCATCATGTAAAATATCCATTGCCTGGCCTTTAAGACCTTATACACACAGCCCAACAACCAAACTAATTTTTCTCCTTTTCTCTGCACAAAACCTCATCTCCAGTCATGGATACTTATTGGGAAACATGGAGAGTTTGCATTTTCAGTAATGCAGGAATAGCTTTTATCAAAATAAACTTCTCATAGCTAAGAATTATAATCACTGGATTTTTTTAAAGAAATATTTAAAGGCACAAGAGAATAACAAAAATTGCATAAATTGGAAGGTAGTAGACCTTGAAAAAAGGAAAGTGCACTGAGTAAGATCATCACTTTTATAGCTTTTCTTTTAAGAGAACTTCCCAGTCCAAGGGATGTCAAATAAAATTCAAGCAGAACTATAGCCTTAATGGCTTGAAGTGTCTGAGGACAGAGTTCACAGCCACCCCAGAGTGGCTGGTAATAGAGAAAGGAAAATTCAAAAAAAGGAAGGAGCTCCAAAATTTGCACGTAAACTTCTCTCAAATCTTTGATTTTTACGTGACTTGCACACACAAAAAAAGATGCAAGACACCCCATCAGAGAGCAACAGCTGAAAGGCTAAAAGAGTACAGCAGAAATGTCTGGTGCTGCCCACTTCACAGTAGAAAGAATTTGAAGTTTAGGTGTTTCCAAGTAAGAGAGTTTGGGTAAATATCTCCAGTTTTCCATTAAAACCCCAGGAGGGCACACTTTAGAATTAAAGTGTATGTCTCTATTTACCTAGTACTAAGGACATAATCAACAGACCCACTTTAATAAAACCAAGCTTCCAAGGAGATCAGTCAGTTACTTAATCACCTCGGTAAACAAAAACCAATACTCTTCACTGCAACATAAAAGCATCCAGCAATTTTACAATACATCATCCATAATGTCCAGTATATAGTAAACAAATAGTAGACCTGCAAAGAGTCAGGAAAATGTGACTCACTATCAAGAGAAAAGATAGTCAATAGAAATTGATCCTGAGATGACCTGAAGGTTGGAATTAGTAAACAACTACTTTAAAGCAGCTGTTTTAATACTGTCAAAGACTTAAAGAAAAAATTTGTCTGAATGGCAATACAAATAGGGAAGATCAACTGGGAGATAGGAAATATAAAAAAAGAACCAAAAGGAATCACTAGAACCGAAAAAGACGGTTACAGCTGAAATTTTAAAATTCGCTGAAAGGACAAAAAGAGCCACAGAGACAGCAGAAAAAAGGGCCAGTGAACTTAAAATAATAATCAGTAAAAATAATATAATATGAAGAATAAAGATTCCAAATGACAAAATAAACAAAACTACCGTGGCCTATGGGACAATATTAAGTTATCAAACACAAACAATTAGGAGAGAGAAAATGAGGAAGAAAAAATATTTGAAGAAATTATCACTAAAAATTTTCTCAAATGTGGTTAAAAAAATTAACTTACTGTTCCAAGAGAATATGTAATCCCAAGAAAAAATTTAAAAACAAACAAACCAATATCTAGAAACATCATAAACTGTTTTAAACTAAAGGTTAAAAAAAATATCTTAACAGCATTTGGTGAGAGGGAGAAAGGCACATTAAATACAGGAAAATAACAATAAAAATTAGGACTAAGTTGTCATTAGTAATAGTAGAGGCCAGAAGACAATAGAATAATATTTTTAACTGCAAAATAAAGGGGAAGGGGGGGTAGATCTATCAACTCAGAAATGTATATCAAATAAAAATATTTTTCAAAACTGAAAACATAAGGACATTCATGACCAGCAATCATGATTTTTAAGAAATGATCAAGGAAATTCTTTGGACTAAAGTGAAATGAAAGCAAAGGAAACTCATGGCTACGGGAATAAAGAACATTAATAATAATAAATATAAGAATAGTTATAAATGATTATTTTTATTTTTAAATTTTCTTTAAAAGGCAAGTGTCAAGTTAAAGCAAATAACAACATAATATTTTAGGCTTTAGAACATAAATATATTTTTTATTACTTTAAAATATTTTTATATTTTATAAAATATAAATATACACATTTTATATTTTAGAATAAAAACTTTGACAGTTATATGACAAAGGTTGGGGTAAATGAAATTATACTCTTGCATGGGTTCACATATTTTACAAAAAATGGTACATTATTCACTCTGTAGTAAGTTAAGAATATTACAGTGTTCTTATGGCCAAGCGCAGTGGCTCATGCCTGCAATCCCACCACTTGGGGAGGCCAAGGCAGGTGGATCACCTGAGGTCAGGCGTGCAAGACCAGCCTGACCAACATGGAGAAACCCTACCTCTACTAAAAATACAAAAAAGTAGCTGGGTGTGGTAGCACATGCTTGTAATCCCAGCTACTCAGGAGGCTGAGGCAGGAGAATCGCTTGAACCCAGGAGGCAAAGGTTGGGGTGAGCCAAGATCACACCATTGCACTCCAGCCTGGGCAACAAAGGCAAAGCTCTGTCTCAAAAAATAAAAAATAAAAATAAATATTGCATACTATAATACTTAGAATAGCTACAAAAATTTGACATATGAAATAGCTTACATGCCAGTAGAGGAAATAAAATGGAAAGTTAAAATAAACATTTAATTAACCTAAAAGAAGGCAGGAAAGGAAGAAGGGAGAAACAAACAAAAAAAATAAATAGTTGCTCTATATCCAACCACATCAACAATTAGATAACTATAAAATGGTAGACCTAAATTCTACATCATAATTACGTTAAAAGTAAGAGAACAGAGTTTCTGGTCCAACATGTAAAAACCTTGATAGTTATCACTCCAGTTTCTGGTCCAACATGTAAAAAGCTTGGTAGTTATCACTCCTCACAATGAGAAAAAGATGAAGGTTGGTGCAATGGCTTATGCCTGTAATCCCAGCTCTTCGGTAGGCTGAGATGGGAGGATCACTTAAGACCAACAGTTCACGGGCCGGGTGCGGTGGCTCAAGCCTGTAATCCCAGCACTTTGGGAGGCCGAGGCGGGTGGATCACAAGGTCAAGAGATCGAGACCATCTTGGTCAACAAGGTGAAACCCCGCCTCTACTAAAAATACAAAAAATTAGCTGGGCATGGTGGTGTGTGCCTGTAATCCCAGCTACTCAGGAGGCTGAGGCAGGAGAATTGCCTGAACCCAGGAGGCGGAGGTTGCGGTGAGCCGAGATCGCGCCATTGCACTCCAGCCTGGGTAACAAGAGCGAAACTCTGTCTCAAAAAAAAAAAAAAAAAAAAAAAAAAAAAAAACAAGAGTTCAAGACTAGCTTGGGCAATATAATGAGAACCTGTCTCTAAAAAAAATAAAATCAAGAAATTAGCTATACATGGTGGTGGGCACCTATAGTCCCAGCTACTCAGGAGGCTGAGAAGGGAAGATTGCTTAAGCCTGGGAGTTTGAGGCTACCACAAACTAGGATCACACCACTGTACTCCAGCCTGAGCAACAAAGCAAGACTCATCTCTAAAATAAATAAATAAATAGCAGCTCTTCATAGAGCTTATGAAACAAACTGCCGTCCCAGAAACTGGAGAGGGAGGTAAATACAGGAGCCTGCACCTGAAGCCAACATCCATAGGAACACTTTAAACCACAAATGACAAATTAACTCAGGGTGAACTAGCATGAGAATTTAAAACTCCAAGGGTCTGGACAAAAACAGGATCCCACGCTTAAGTGAGTTTTACCTACCATGATCTCACTGTGAAGATCAGTGAGAACTCTCCCTGTGCTTCAGGCAAGAGAAAGAGAAAAGAAATCATTTTTAAATAATATCCAGTGCTTTCTGGCCTCCCTAACAAATCCTGCCCTCAAGGAAATCTATTTTATTATAGCCAAATTGGCTGAGATCAAAGCCTAAATGATCTGGAAGAAGGAGAATAACATGCTCCCAAAGTAAGGAAAAGAAAATATTCAAGCATGGGACTATAAAACACTTCCCCTCTTCCCACACCTTACCACTGCATCAACATGACTGCTGTATAATAAGAGAGGAGTGAAGCTAAAAGAACTGCAATTCTCATACTCTCTTCAAAGAGTCTTGAGGAACATAAAAAGACAACAGGGGAGACAAAAACAAGCACACTAGAGGAAATTTTAGCATCTGATACTACAGCCACAGCAGACGGTAAACACAGTCTAACTCCTAGCCACATAAACAAACAAAAAAACACTTCACATTAGAGGCCTGATGCACAGCTATTGTTACCCAGCACATCAAGTCCAGCTTTCGACAAAAAATTGCAAAGCATACTAAAAGGCAAAACCATGGTCTGATGAGCTATTTGTTAAAGCATCAGAACTGGACTCAGATAAGATATGGCAGAGGTTTTGGAATTATTAAACCAGGAATTTAAAATAACTATGATTATAGACATTCCTCATTTTATTGCACTTCACTTTACTGCACTTCACAGATACTGCTTTTTTTTTTTTTAACAAATTGAACGTTTATAGCAACCCTGAGTCAAGCAAATCTATCAGCACTGTAGGAGTAATATCTAGCTTAAAACCTTGTTATTTAAGGGATACATCTTGTAAAGCTATAGCTACCATACATAGTGATTCCTCTGATGGCTCTGGGCAAAGTAAATTGAAAACCTTCTCAAAAGGATTCACCATTCAAGATGCCATTAAGAATGTTGGTGATTCATAGGAAGAAGTCAAAATATCAACATTAATAGGAGTTTGGAAGAAGTTGATTCCAATCCTCATGAATGAGGGTTCAAGACTTCAGTGAAGGAAATAACTGCAGAGTGGTAGAAGCAACGAAAGAGAACTAGAATTAAAAGTAGAGACTGAAGATGTGACTGAATTACTGCAATCTCGTAAAATTTCAACGGATAAGGAGTTGCTTTCTTATGGATGAGCCAAGAATGTGATTGCCCGACATAGAATCTACTCCTGGTGAAGATGCTGTGAACATCATTGAAATGACCACAAAGAAGTAGAATATGACATAAATTTACTCAGCTGATAATGCAGCAGCAGGGGTTGAGAGGATAAACTCTAATTTTGAAAGAAGTTCTACTGTGGGTAAAATGGGACCGAACAACATGGCATGCCACAGAAAAATCTTTTGTGAAAGGAGGAGTTGATCACTGGGGCAAACTTCATTATTGTCTTATTTTAAGAAACAGCTACCCCAGCCTTCAGTAACGACAACTCTAATCAGTCAGTAGCCATTAATATTGAGGCAAGACCCTCCACCAGCAAAAAGATTATGACCACTGAATGTTCAAATGACCATTAGCATTTTTTAGCAATAAAGTATTTTTGATTAAGGTATGTACATTGTTTTTAGAATAATGCTATTGCACACTTAATAGACTACAACATAGTGTGAACATAATTTTTATGTGCACTTAAAAAAATCGTGTGACTTGCCTTATTGTGATATTTAATTTATTGCAGTGGTCTGGAACTAAACCCTCAATATATTTGAGGTATATTTGTAATATTCTAAGGGCTTTACTGGAAGAAGTAAACAGCATGCAAGGATAGATGTGTAATATAAACAGAAAAATGGAAACTAAGAAAGAATCAAAAGGAAATGCTAAAATCAAGTGTAAGTGAATGAAATATTTAAATTAAAGGCAAAAGACTGTCAAGCTGAATTTATTTAAAGGTAAGATTTATGTAATAAAGAGTCTGACACCATATTTTATGTTTGACTGCTGACAGCTTTCAAGCTCTGCCACTCTTCATCCCCCTCCTAACACACATCTGGGCAAACTGATAAGAAAGCCGAGTTCTCCTTCCTTTGGCACTGGTGAAAAGATCAAACCAGTCACCAGTTCATGCATAGGAACCTTCACCCCAGCTTCATCATCGGATCACAATAAAAGTCAAGCCAGTCATTTTTTGTCTTTTCCTATCCTCATTATTCTCAAGCCATTTGTTTTACCAGTTTGGGTGCCAGCCCTGCCTTCCCCAGGAAACCTCACCATGTGGTAATAAATCTTTTCACACCCTCTTGGTGTATTTGCGGCATTGTCAGTCTTGACATCCAAACCTAATTGGGGTGGCAGCAGAAGAGTCTATCCCATCTATGTAAAGTAGCCATAAAAACTCTACCCTCTGCTCTCTACAAGAGAGGCAGTTTAAAAGAAGTACTTAATAAGAAGCATTACGAGAGAAAGCAGGATTTTTTTAATGATAAAAGGATCCATTCATCAGGAAGACATAGCAATCTTAAATGTGCATGCACCTAATAAAAGAATCTAAAATAGATGAGATAAAACAGACAGATGTCAGACAAAGGAAGACATGCCGATACATGTCACGATATGGTTGAACCTCAAAAGCATTATGATAAGTGAAAGAAGCCATATGCAAAAGGTCACACATTACACAATTCCGTTTTCATTAAACATCCAGAATAGGTAAAAAGAGTAGAGATAGAAAACAGATGAGTAGTTAACAGGGGATGGAGAGAGGAGAAAATGAGGCATGGTATCTGCAGAATGGCATGGGGTCTTCTTTGGAGAAGATGAAAATGTTTTGAAACAAGACAGAAGTGATGGCTGCACAACCTTGTGGGTGTACTAAATGCCACTGAAATGAACACTTTAAAATGGTTGATTCTATGTCATGTGCATTTTGCCTCTTTAAAGAAAATAATGAACAAACTTAAAAGGAGAAACAGACAAATTTACAATCTTGGTTGAAGACATTAAAATTCTTATCTCAATAATCGAAAGAACTAGATTAAAAATACAATGTTTTTGGGCAGATCGAAGATGGCCAAATAGCAACAGTTCTGGAGTGCAGTTCCCAGCAAGAACAACAGAGAATGAATGTTCACTGCATTTCCAATGAGTTTTTACTGCCCACATACCAGGAGATTCCCAGGTTGAAAAGAACCATGAGTTTCCAGCACGGCTGTTGCAGCTGGTGCAGCAGGTCTCCACACAAAAACTCACAAATCTGGGCACCATTTCACCTGGCGCCTGGAAAATCTGAGAGACAGAGCTGCCCATTCAATTGAAAAAAAGGGGCCTGAAACAGGGAGCCAGATAATCTTGCTCGACGGGTACCACCCCCGCAAAGACAAGCAACCTGAAACACTCTGGACTGAGAGTTTCACACCAAGCACAGCTGGACCCAGGATGGTCAAGCTCTGTGGGGGGGAAGGGCATCAGCCATTATCGAGGTAGTTCACCATTACCGAGGCAGTCCACCACTACCAAGGCAGTCCACCATTACTGAGGAAATCCACCATTACCGGGGCAGTCCACCATTACCGAGGCAATCTGCCATTACCAGGGCAGTCCACCATTACAGAGATAGTCTGCCATTACTGAGGCAGACCACCATTACTGAGGCAGTTCTAACTATACCTCTGCAAACAAAACCACAAGGAAGTTCACACAGCAGCTGGGCAGAGCCCACGGCAGCTCAGCAACGCCTCTGCTGGCAGACTGTGACTAGGCTACCTCCTCGCTGGGCAAGACATCTCTGAAAAAAGGCAGCAGCACATCAGGAACTTATAAATAAAACCCACTTCCCAGGACAGAGCACCTGGAAAAAAAGGCAGCTATGAGTTCCACTGTAGCAGACTTAAACATACCTGCCCAGCAGCTCTAAACAGAATGGAGCTCAGCACTTGAGCTCCTATAAAGGACAGATTGTCTCCTCAAGCAACTCCTCAACACCTGTATATCCAAAGAGACACCTCATAAAGGACAGCTCAGGCTGACATATGGTGGGTATCCTTCTGGGACAAAGATAACAGAAGAAAAAACTGGCAGCAACCCTTACCGTTCTGCAGCCACTGCAGGTGATCGCCAGGCAAGTGCAGTGTGGAGTGGACCTCCAGCAGTCCTACAACAGAGAGACAGACTATTAGAAGGAAAACTGAAAAACAGAAAGAAATAACTTCATCATCAACAAAAAGGACATCCACTCAGAGGATGGTGACCCCATCCGAAAGTCACCAACTATAAAGACCACAGGTAGATAAATCCAAAAAGATGGGAGGAAACCAGCACAAAAAGGATGAAGACACTCGAAACCAGAACACCTCTCCTCCTCCAAGGGATCACAACTCCTCACCAGCAAGAGAACAAGGCTTGATGGAGAATGATTCTGATGAAATGACAGAAATAGGGTTCAGAAGGTGGGTAATAACAAATTTCTCTGAGCTAAAAGAACATTTTTAATCCAAGGCAAAGAAACGAAGAACGTTGAAAAAAGATTTGATGAAATGGTAATGAGAATAAACAGCTTAGAGAAGAATACAAATGAACTGATGGAACTGAAAAACACAACATGAGAACTTCGTGAAGCATACACAACTTTCAATAGCGTAATCGGCAAAGCAGAAGAAAGGATATCAGAGATTGAAGATCAACTCAATGAAATAAAATGAGAAGGCAAGATTAGAGAAAAAAAGAGTGAAAAGAAATGAACAAAGCCTCCAAGAAATATGGGATTATGTGAAAAGACCTAATCTATGTTTGGTAGGTGTACCTGAATGTAATGGAGAGAATGAATCCAAGCTGTAAAACACTTTTCAGGATAATATCCAGGAGAACTTCCCCAACCTAGCAAGTCAGGACAATATTCAACTCCAGGAAATACAGAGAACACCACAAAGATATTCCTCAAGAAGAGCAACCCCAAGGCACATAATCGTCAGATTCACCAGAGTTGAAATAAAGGAAAACATGTTAAGGGCAGCCAGAGAGAAAAGTCAGGTTACCCACAAAGGGAAGCCCATCAGATTCACAGTGGATCTCTTGGCAGAAATTCTACAAGCCAGAAGAGAGTGAGGGCCAATATTCAACATCCATACGGAAAAGAACTTTCAACCTAGATTTTCATATCCAGGCAAACGAAGTTTCATAAGTGAAGGAGAAGTAAAATCCTTTATGAATAAACAATTGTTCAGAGATTTCAGCACCACCAGGCCTCCCTTACAAGAGCTCCTGAAAGCACTAAACATAGAAGGAACAGCCAGTACCAGCCACTGCGAAAACATACCAAATTCTAAAGAGCATCAACACAATGAAGAAAGTGCATCAACTAATGGGCAAAAGACTCAGCTAGCACCAAAACAGCAGGATCAAATTCACACATAACAACATTAACCTTAAATGTAAATGTACTAAATGCCCCAGTCAAAAGACACAGACTGGCAAATTCAATAAAATGTCTAAACCCATCAGTCTGCTGTATTCAGGAAACCCATCTCACATGCAAAGACACACATAAGCTCAAAATAAAGGGATGGAGGAAGATTTACCAAGCAAATGGAGAGCAAAAAAAAGCAGGAGTTGGAATCCTACTCTCTCATAAAATAGACTGTGAACCAACAAAGATCAAAAGAGACAAAGAAGGGCATTACATAATGGTAAAAGGAACAATGCAACAAGAAGAGTTAACAATCCTGAATATACATACACCCAATACAGGAGCACTCAGCTACATAAAGCAAGTTCTTAACGATGTACAAAGAGACTTAGACTCCCACACGATAATAGCAGGAGACTTTAATACTCCACTGTCAATGTCTACAGTTGGGTGTAGGAGCTCACTCCTGCAATCTCAGCACTTTGGGAGGCTGAGGTGGGAGGTCTGCTTGAGCCTAGGAGTTTAAGACCAGGCTGAGAAACATGGCAAGACTCTGTCTTTACAAAAAAAATAAAAATTAGCTGGGCATGGTGGTGTGTACCTATATCTTAGCTACTCAGGAGGCTGACGCAGGAGAATCACATGAGCCCAAAAGGTTGATCACACCACTGCACTCCAGCCTGGGTGACAGAATGAGACTCTGTCTCACAAAAAGAAAAAAAGAAAAAGAAAATTCAATGTCTAAACACTATTATGATATCAGTTCTCCCTAAGCTATGGATTGAATAAAACTCCATCAAAATCCACCACAATTTGTTTTATAGAAGTTGCCAAGTTGATTCTAAAATTTATAGAAAATGGAAAAAAAACCCTAGAAAAGCAAAAGCAATCTTAAAAAAAAGAATGAGTTCACAGTACTCACACATTCTCTAATTTCAAAACTTACTCTAAAACTATTACCATCAAGGCAGCATGATATTTGGTATAAGAAAAGACAAGTACTTCAATGGAACAGAATACAGAGTTCAGAAATAGGTCCACACTTATACAGTCAATTGATTTGTACAAAAAAAATGTCAAGGTCATTTAATGGGAAAGGGTCAATCATTTCAACAAATGGGGATAGAATAATTGTATGTCCAAATAGTGAGGGGGTAAATGAACCTCATCACTACTTCACATGAAAAAACTAAAATGAACTTGAAATAATTATAGATCTAAACATAAAATCTAAAACCATAAGGTCTAAAAAAAATAGAAAACTCTCTTTGTAACTTGGAATAAGCAAAATTTCTCAATATGAATAAAAACACTAATGATATAAGCAAAGCATGATGAATCAGTCTTTATAAAAACTAAAAATGGGTGACGACGGGTGCACCAAAATCTCAGGAATAAAAAAGATTTTTTTTAAAGAAAAATCATTTTATCTTCCAAAGTTACCTTTTAAACACTGTCAAGCTAAGACTAAAGGACTTCAATAACAGCCTTATTTCCATAACGTACAAGGAAGGAACTACTACATATCAGTAACAATAAAAAAAACAGATTAAGTAGATATACGAATTTCCAATAAGCAAATGAATGTGCTCAATATTTTCATTATCAAGAAAAATGCAAATTAAGACCAAAATGAGTACCATTTCATACCTACTGAAATAGCTAGAATTTAAGACTGATATCACTAAATGCTGATCAAAATGCACAGCAAATGGAACTCTCATACTTGCTGCTGGAACTGTTAATTGTCCAACCACGTAAGAAAACATTTAGACAGTTTCTTATAAAGTTAAATATATACCCAATCTATAATCCAGCAATTCCAAACCTACATATTTACCTAAGAGTATGAGAATATATATATATATATATATATACACACACACACACACACACACACACACACACATATATATTTGTCCATAACATTGCTCATTATTTGTAACAGCTAAAAACTGGAAGCAATCCAAATTTCCATCAACAGATAAATTAACAACCATGTTCCTCTATATTCAAAAGAACATAGCTTGAGATGAGAACTGTGTACTCTTATCTATATTAATTTCCAGTACAAAAAAAAAAAACTAACTTCTATGGAAACAGAAATCAGAAAACTGAGTGATATAAGGGAGGAAAATGACTGAAAGTGGGCAGGAGGGAACTTTCTGAGATGATGGAAATTTCTTTTTCTCTTTATAATGATGGTTGTTTAAAAAGTATATGCATTTATCAAAACCTGTCCAGGTATACTCTTAAGACCCATGGATTTCATTGTATCTAAAGCCCACCTTAATCAAAAAATTTAAAACACACAAACTGATACGCCCTTGAAGACTCTCATCAACATGATTCATTTTCCAGAAATATCCCTCCAGATCTTCTTCTCCATCCAAAACCAAGTCCATCCAGACCCTCCAAAAGTTCTCCTTCCCAGAGAAAGTCACAGTGCTGGTTTTTACAGCATCCTTTCCTCTCTTAAGTGTTAAATGTGCTTTATATTTATCTCCCCAAATAGAGGGCAAGTCTCTTGAAGGCAGAAATTACACCTGGTTCTTTCTTTTATACCCACATGCACAAATGATAACATTAAGAGCATAGAGGGCATATGATTTAATTCTTTTCAGCATTGGTTATAGTCATCTCCTGGGCAAGGTACTATGCTAGGTGTTGTGGGAAATGCTCAGATGAGTGAAACACAGATTTGGCCCTCAAGGCACATACTCCAACGAACAAGGTAAGCTCGCACACAAGTCATCATGACCCAAGAAAAGCTGAGAAAATGAGAAAAGTATCCCATCAGAATTGACGATATAAAACCAATTCCAATTACAGAAATCTGGACACTTCCAAAAAAAAAAAGTTTGAATTCAATTAAGGCCTTAAAGCATAAATAATATTTTTTCATTTATTTATTTTATTATGAAACAAGGTCTCTCTCTGGCACCCAAGCTGGAGTGCAATGGCACAATCACAGCTCACTGCAGCTTCAAAACTCCCAGGATGGAGCAATCCTCCCACCTCAGCCTCCCAAGTAGCTGGGACTATAGGCATCCACCACCACACCCAGCTTTTTTTTTTTTTTTTTTTTTTTTTTTTGTAAAGACAGAGTCTCACTGTTGTCCAGGCTGATCTCAAACTCTGGGCTCAAGCAATGCTCCCTTCTCAGCCTCACAAAATGTGGGGATTACAGGTACAAGCCATTGTGCCTAACCTATTTTCTGTTTATTAAGTGCTTATTACATGCCAGGCATGGTGCTAAGTACTTAGGCACAGCATGACAATTGATCCTGATAAAAATCCTGTGGGATCCATCCTGTTGTTTTCCCATATAATGAAACGGAAATGATGAACTTGGATTGTAGAGGTTATACAACAAGGCCACATGGCTTGTACGTGTCTAGTAAGAGAATTCACACCCAAAGACATTTGACTCTGAAACCCAAGCTCTTAGCCACTACCCTACTTTATATTACTAGGGAGAATGAGAAGAGGACTGGGGCATTTCAGGCAGAGATGAGGCAAGTTACAGAGGAGACAGAAGGCAGTGCATGGAGCGTCTGCATTACATAATTTGCTTAAAAGTGTGGGATAATAGCCAGGCACGGTGGCTCATGCCTGTAATCCCAGTACTTTGGGAGGCCAATGTAGGTGGATCACTTGAGGTCAGGAGTTCGAGACCAGCCTGGCCACCATGGTGAAACATCGTCTCTACTAAAAATACAAAAATTAGCTGGGTTTCGTGGCATGCACCTGTAATCCCAGCTAGTTGGGAGACTGAGGCAGGAGAATCACTTAAACCCAAGAAGTGGGGGTTGTGGTAAGCTGAGATTGCACCACTGCACTCCAGCCTAGGCGACAGAGCAAGACTCCATCTCAAAAAAAAAAAAAAAAAGAAAAAGAAAATTAGGGATAGAAGTGCAAGAGCAGATTTTGGAAGACCTTAAGGACCATGCTAACACTTTTGGATTTTTTATTTTTTCCTCCATACCATAAGAACACCCTTGCTAAAAACTCTTCTCCAAAAGCTCTTTTCCGGTAGATTTTGTAAGTAGTAAGTCAAGAAATAATTTTCTAAGAAATGCTTAATAGCTGTAGTTAGGAAACTTAATGCAGTTATGTATTGTCTGTGAGAGAGCTTTGACTTTACTTTTCATCACATTATGTCTTGTTACGGCTACACAAATATGGCCTCATGAGAGGCCTCCACTCTGAATTTACTGTGGGAGGTCCATGTAACTGAGTTTTGTAATAAAAAAAAAATAGCTGTCATATCATCTATGTGCCATCAAGACAGGTTTAGATAAATGAGAGAAACTCATCATTTAGAAAACAAGAGTTTTCAGTTCAGTGGATATCCTCAAAATAATTTATTTTCTCTCATTCTCAGCTCCCCTGAATTCAACTCTAACTAACTCCTACCCCATATAAAGACATCAGAAAGCTTTACCAAAAGAAACTACCCATTCATTGGAGTAATGCCACAATGACAGAACATTAACATCGTTTTATTTTCTCCATCAGAGGTTTACAATTGAGTTCAGCAATGAGAGAGAGACATAAGTTATTCTCAAGTTCAATCAGAAAGAAAATATTAGAGTGTTTATCAAAACTACAACAATAATTGATCAACTAAAGCCCAATAAAAACTAATCATCTGTACATTATATACAATGTGAAGTTGAAGGGTATGCCTTATTGCATGCTTTAGACCAATCTAATCCCCTTCCCTATTTAGACACCAATTTGCAAAAATAATTTTATATATTTTTTGAATTCAAAGCTTCGGGTTCTATTGTTGACTGAAGCCCTTGAAATGTGCACTGATTACAGTGCCAATGTAATGTACATTAGCAGAGAGCTCAAGTATTATACAATAACCTTAAATCAGAGAGAGTTGTAAGAGGCTAATAATGAAGATGAAGTAATGCTGAGAGTACCAGCCTTTTATTCAGAACTCAAGAAATGCATTAGAAAATATGTTTTAAGAATAGGTCATAGAGAACATAAATGCAAAGTAGAAGAAAGGAAAAGGGGGTAAAAAAAAAACTCTAGTGGGCTGGGGAGGAGAAATGGAGAGAGTGAGTGGGAGAGGCTGTACCTAAAAGGATATGCATAATTCAGAGAATAGAGATTGAAGAGACTCCAGGACGAAAGTACCATTCATTTAGATATAGTGGCAATGGTTTCAATAATAACCAAGAAGATGCCGCCTGCACTCTGTAGGAAGCAGCATTTGAATTTAAGAGCACATTTATTTGAAAATCTTTAATATTGCATTTCTATACCATGCTCTAAGAAGGCAACCCATTCTTTCTACCGACTATTTAATTTCCAATGACCCATAATAATTTACATGAATCTTATGATTAGACGTTTTAAAATAAAACAGAGAAATTTAAAAATAGAATATAAAATCATTTAGAAAGGAAAATAAGGGTTAAACACAAAAGAATGCATGGGGAAATATTAGTCCATAAATTCTATGTCTTGGGGTTTTAGACAAAGGCTAGAGGTGGCCTACAAATCTGGTCTGAGCTTTCTAGCTTCTAAAACACAGGAAAAAAACCACAAGTTGGTTATAGCAATGGTTCTTGAACTTCTGGGCCTTGGGACCTATTTACATTTTTTAAACCTACTGAGGGCCTCAGAGAGCTGTTTGTGTGAATTATATCTACTGACATTTATCTTATTAGCAATCGAAACTGACAGTTTAAAAATATTTATCAATTGATCTTAAAATAGCAATAAACCTTTTGCATGTTAATATAAATAACACATTTTGTGGAATTCCCCCCCCCCAAAAAAAAATTAGAAGATTGTCATTGTTTTACATTTTTGCAAATCTTGTTACTATCTGGCTAAACAGAAAACAACTGTATTCTTGTGTCTGCTTCTGCATTCAACATGTTGTGATACCATCCAGCAGCTTCCAGAAAACTCTACCATACACTCATAAGATAACAGGAGTGCAAAAGTTCAATAGCTCTTATATTATTAGGAACATAGATTTCACCTCCAAGACTCCCTGAACTGGTCTCAGGAACCCCCCATGGATCCCTGAAAGACACTGAGAAACACAAAGGGTACAGGAATCATAGATCCTGTAAGACAAAAACAAATAAGAGATGTACAATCTTTCAAGGAATGAGATCTGAAAGAAAAAAAGAAAAACATATTCCCATCAGTCCTTATAAAGAGAGGGTCATGTAATGTAGCGTAGTCCATCCTCAACACTACCCTAGTAACGAACGCAGTTGTAAGTGGCAACTGATCAGATATCCAGAAAGGAGGTGTACATACATTCCCCTATTTCCCATAATTTATAGCTCTGGATAAGATGCGAGTTAATGAAATCAATACTTCCTGTAATTGATGTCAAGCACATTTTGTAATTATGTTTTGTGGCCTGTGACTTTCATGAGCTTGCTCTATAAAACAATTAACAACTCCATAAAAATAATACTTTTGACATTGTTATTTTCGTTTACAGACTGCTGCTATATCCATGTTGGGGATAAGGGGATATGATACCACAAAACTTTATTAGTGATTTTCAATAAAGGAAAACATTATTCCTCCTATCTCCAATGATTCTATTTTAATATGGTTTTTAATTATAAATCCTTAACAGGCAAAATTGCAAAGTAGTTAATTGAATAACTTTGGAGGCAGATGCACCTGGGTGTTGATCCCGATTCTGCCTCTTACTGGTTTTGTAAACATGAACACTTTATTTGACCTTTTTGAACCTCATTGTCCTCCTGTGGAAAATGGGAGTTGTAATAGCAGCCACCTATTAGGCCGTTGTGAGAATGACAGGTAATACAGATAAAACCATTAGCACTGTTCTTGGCATATTAAAAGCACTGAGAATGTCAGCTCTCGTTAACTGCAAGTATTACATACCTATCTCCCTGGCACCTTTTCCTCCCAGAATCACTTCTTTGGTCACCACTCTAGAGTCAAGGGCACACAAGGGACCCAAAAGGAAGGTGGAAAGTAATACAGGAATGGAGCCCAAGAGAAGGGAAGGCCAGAGGAGGTACAGAGATAGAGCCAGGGACTTGGGACTGCAGCCAGATCAGCAGGGAACTGGAACAGAAATCAAGCAGACCATGAGGATTTCAACACCTGAACATTTCCCGTCCTTCAGTGGGTTAGGTAATAAACACCAGCTAACACAGAGGTTCTGTGCCTGTACTTCTATTTCTTTTGAGCCTCTGTCATCATTAATGAATGCTATTAATGGACTGCTTGTGCCTAGCAATTACTAGGTTGCCTACTGGTCATGCTGGTCAACTCCCAACCACCACCAGTAATTACTTTAAGCTGTTACTAATAAAATTAATTCCCCTTTTTGGTGACTGGTTTAGAAATCAGCATATGAACCAAATCTGGCATAGGGCACATGAGACAAAATCAGCTTTGGGAGAAGAGAAAGTAACAGATGAATTACTGTTCAATATTCACCACCCTTCTCTTCCCACTGTGAGTACAGTTTATTTCACCGCACTTGTGTTTGGTTTGACCACGTAACTTGTGTTGGCCAGTGGGATGTTAGGAGATAGAAGGTGAGGGGGTCACAGGACTTAATATGACTTGTTCTTGCTCTCTTTTGATTCACCATCAAAAGAGATGTCTATAGTAATTGCTGCCCAAGAGGCCATGCCCCAGAACAAACACATGTGAAGCAGACTTGAACCCAACCTGCAGCCTGTAGATATTCCCAGAAGACACTGAAGACTGAGGCACAGCTTCTTAGCCTACAACAGCCAAAGCGCAGTCAACCCAGGCCTATGAGCTTGAGAATATATGCTTTTTCTGTAAGGCACAAATTTGGGGATATTTTATAACTCAGCATTATTGTGCAATAACTAACTAGTATTTTTCATTGGGCAAAGTGTCTGGGAAATACTTTTTTTTTAATTCCTAAAAAGAGACACACTGGAAAAGAATTCTGGATGTGACATCTAGCCCTACTGCAGCCATTTTGCAACCAAGAGGAAATCAGACTGACAGAGAGGAGACCCTACCCTCAGTGTCATTAATAACATTGAGCCACTGATTATGGAACGTATGCTGCTTGCCTTCCCTCTGTTGTGAAGATTTTGTTAAACGTTCTTAATTTTTATGCCTTCAAGACAATTTTCTATTTATTGCAGAACTCTGATGTTTATATTTTGTTTAAAAAGAAACACACAGTTACACAATGCCAAGATCGTGTAAATATACACTGCTGAAGCCACTATCTAATTCCTTATCATTTTATGGGCCTCCAGAAGGTTGCCTTGGAACCTATGTCAATAATCCTAACTCCTGATATTCTTTTTCTATAAGGCAATTTGATTATGATTTGGCTGTGTCCCACCCAAAACTCATCTTGAATTGTGGTTCCTATAATTCTCATACATTATGGAAAGGACCTGGTGGGAAATAATTGAATCATAGGGTTGGTTTCCCCCATACTGTTCTCATGGTAGTAAATACATCTCACAAGATCTGATGATTTTATAAGGTGTTTTCCTCTTTTGCTTGGCTCTCATTCTCCCTTGCCTGCCACCATGTAAGACATACCTTTAACCTTCCACCATGATTGTGAGGCCTCCCAAGCCATATGAAACTGTGAATGCATTAACCCTCTTTTTCTTTATAACTTACCTGGTCTCTAGTATGTCTTTATCAGCAGCATGAAAATGGACTGATACGTAATTATGACACAAATAAGAAGGTTCTACAATAGTCAAATTCATAAAATCAAAGTGTAAAATTGTGGTTGCCAGGAGCTATGGGGGAGAGGAAAATGAGTTTCTAATCAAAGGGCATAAATTTGTAGTTATGCAACATGAATAAGTTCTAGAGATCTGCTGTACAAGATTGCATATATATATATATATATATATATATATACACACACACATATATGGTTAGTAATACTGTATTATATACTTAAAAATTTCTTATGAGCACTAAATTTCTCAAGTTCAGTGCTCATACCATAATAAAATAAAATTGTTTTTAAGAAGAAGGTTCTGAGATGTGTGAATATGCATGTCTGAGAGGCTGGGCTACTTTACATAGCAAGATTCTCCTCAGTGCAATGATCACTTGGAACCAGAGCATTTGAGGATTTTGTGGGGAAATGGAATGGTTATGACCTGAAGCTGTATACCACAGTTCTCTCATTTGTTAAGTGAAGTTCCTTTTCACTGAGGTCCCTATCAGCTGTAATACCACTGTAACTCCGTAAAATAAGCTTATCATGGGATTCTTGCCCCACATGTGCCCTGAGACCTCAGCATAACACTCAGCAACCTCAGATATTATTAAATCAGGCCTTGTGGGCCACTAGGCACCCAAGATTTCAGCCCTGTTCTTGCACTAGACCAGTTTGTCTGAACTTCTGTGCAATTCCCCACTGGCTCTGGCCATCTCATTCATCTTCCTGTTTCCATGTTCTCTGTAACCCCTCTTCACACTAAGCCCTGCTTTTCCACTTAGAGTCCTCAAATTTCTTCCTCTTCTAGGGTTGCTGTGCCATGTCATTGGGGACCAAGTCTGTTTGCATTTTTTCCCATTCCACCCTCCTTCTGGAAATCCTTTCTCCACATCTATTTAAAGGAAGCACCTGGCCACCATCACTCCAGTTGATGTCTCACATGAAAACAATGGTCTGCAGAGATAGTTGTTTTATTCTAGTGTCTGCCCCCAAGCCTTGGACTTTGAGGTGGAGTGAGAGGGAGAACAGCCCTCTCTCCTTCCCACGTTGTCATCTGAGCCTAGTGGAGACACTGTCATCTATATATAATGAAAAATCAATTACATGATACTTTTTCAAAAGCCCCTATCAAATTTATGAAATCAACATTCAATTCTCCAGCTTACAATAATATAGGAGATATATTAAACCAAGAAAATTTGGGAAATGAAGTTGAAAGATTGTAGCAAACTATCATGGAGAAGCACCTGCCACTTGAAGAAGAAATTGGTTCTGCTGTCAGGTTTGGTGTGGAGAAGAGAAAGAAAGATCCCTAGACGTCTCACTGACTGTTTGGCTCCCGTCAGAACACCTGAAATATTACAATCCAATAACTCAAAAGTTAAGGCATTCACGGTAGCCCCTCTCACTTATATTCTTTGACCCTGATGACTGCTTTGATGCTTCTAGGTAGAATGCAATGGAACGCAGACCAGAATAACATCAGGGGATCCCACATTACCAGACAAGGACTGCACTGGCAGACTGGAGCACCATGAGGTCAAGCAACTCCTCTCATCTTTAGATAGCAATTAGTGCTGATGGCTTGCCAAATCTAGGCATGCTCCCTTTGTGGGGAGGCCTATAGGCCTAATTCCTTCTGTCGAGATCTCCTGGGTACCTAAAACTCTTTTACCAGTAACACACACACGTGCACGCACACACACATATCTCCAGTGAATCAAAAGAAGCCATAATTATCAGATTAGGACCTATCTTATTTAAGGAGTTTCCTAGCCCTTTCTCAATGTTTGTGAACCTACTTCTAATTCTTCCTTGCCTTTCAATAAACTTCTGCCTTTGGTTAATAATTCTGGCTTTACCAATCCAGCAAATGTTTACCAAACACCCACTGTGGATTAGGCGCCATGCTAGTGATCAGAATCTTCACTAGCTCTTGCAGTTAGCTACTGCCACATTTGCACAGTTGCCTCCTTTATCCTGCCCAGGTCAAAAGCAAATTCCTAAATACACAGAGTTTCTTACACTTTCCTAGAGCCCATTATTTGATCACTGAAAGCACTATGTAGAAAATTAAACTGAGCTGTTAAACTGCATTTCTGTATCTGGTCATTCACTTCCTAGAACCTGCTTTTTTCTCAGAGACACTACTGACAACCAGAAGAAATGAAAACATTATCTCTGCCTCCAGTTAGTTTACTTCCTGGAACTTCAGAGTGACTAGAAATCCATTTGTCATCAAGAATGGGAGACTCTCAGTCTCCCATCAATCAGTAATTAGCTATTCCACAGATTTATTAAACTTTGGCAGATTTCCCACAGAGCAGCTACAGTTATCTGTGTAAATTGTAAATAAGACGATGATCCTGGTCTTTCTCTTAGAAGAAAACCTATATTTATTACTTGGAATTATAAGGCCTTTACTCTCTATAATAAAAGCACCTTTCCCATTTGGTCTCTTCCACATCTCTATTACATAGTTTTCTACCATTCATTACTACCTGAAATTACTTTAATTGTCCCCCCCTACTAGAATAAATAAGATATTTGAGGGCAATGGACCTGTCTGTCTTATGGTCATTTATTCAGTACCTAGTAGAACACCTGGCTGGCAGTAGACACAGAACAAGTATTGTTAAATGAGTGACTTTATTAATAAAGGAATAGTGCCTGGCTCTCCTTCATCATGTTTTATAAACACTCTTGGGGTGGGGAGAGGCAGCAGCATCCATTTTCAGAATTTGTTCTTTCCATCAGGAATCTCCAGCAACCACTTCCTCAGTCACCCTTCCGGGACTGGTCATGTTTATAATTATTCCCTTTAATACTTTTAGAAACCAGTGAGCTCACTGAACTTATGTGCATCAAAGAGCCTTGAAAACCACCATGGAATTGTGGTTAAGCTTGACACAGTTGCGGTTGCTGCAATATTTTTGGTTTACAGAGTGTTTTTTTTTTTCCTTCAGAGACACAAGATCCCCCATCTAAACTCAAGCTCAGAATGTACCTTCCTTCCTTTTCTCCAATAACCACAAAATACGGTGCTGAACTTTTGTGAACTTTTTAATGTTATTAGATCTGAGATCTTTTCCAGTTGTTACATGATAGCTCACCATGTTACCACTCGGAATTCTTTAAAACATTTTTAAATCCTCTGAATTTATTAAGCATCAAGTTAATAGCTATAGTTTAAAGTCAAAAGAACTTACTCTCTGGGGAAAGGGTAGAATTAAAGCATTCAGGCAGGCTTGCCTTAAAGATGTAATCAAAAAGGTGACATGGAGAATGAACTAGAGTGTGGGGTTGTAGCAGCAGCTATTCCTATGGTGCTCAAGATTGTTCCCCTAACTATGGGGGTAGCTCAGCATCCCACTCTTCTGTGGGGAAATGGATGACTCATAGAAACAAGCTGAACAAGCCCTTAGGCATCAGCTTGTCCACACCTCCACTACAAACTGACCCAGAATATTTTGTCCAGAAAAGAAAAATCCACTGGGAAGAGAAGAGTAGCTGCAAAAAGGCAGAATTTCTCTGCCACTGCCCCTGTCATGACCAAACCTGCCAGTCTGCTTCATTGTATGGAATTTGAAGAAGACTCACAGACATTCAAAGATGCATTTGCTCTTGTTCCTTTCACTAAGAGACATTGTGAGGTCTCAATGCAGTGAATAAATGGAGGTACAAGTCCAGTTTGTCACTGGGGATGGAAGGAAATGAATGTGAAATAAAAACTCTGAAATCTATCTCCTCAAAGGGGAAAAACACAACAGCAGCCATAGAAACACATGAGCAGATCCCTGTGTTCCCTTCTTACTGATACCCCAGGATGTTCAATTCATTGCCTCTGAGAGGTAAAAGGCAGAGAAAGTGCACTGAAAATGCCAGGACATCTTGTGCTCTGGAGAAGGAACAGGCAGCCAGGGATCCACTCCTTTTCATAGTCATGGATGGAGTATTTTCAGAAGGCTACACTGCCTTTGTTACTAAGAAGCTGTACATCATCAAAGTAGGCAGTGAAAGGCCATATTCCTGTGGGATTTCACCCTCCTTTCTATGCAATGCCTAAGCAGGCTCATTTATTCCCATCTCATTCATTTCCCTCTAGCTGCTACCAAGAACCCCAAAATGTTCAGCTCCAAAGTTAATGCACATTTACGGCCTGAGATTATTTTTCTTTCACTGAATTGGAAAAGAGGAGCAGGGAGGGAGAAGGGAGGTAATTTCAGTTGTTCTATTGTTGGGAGTGAGAGGAGTAATTCTTGCTTATATCAGCAGCTTGCCAAGTCCCGCCATCATTTCTACCCCCCTTTATTTTATTTATCTCTTTATGGCCTATCTGATAATTTCCTGTTGTATACTGGCTGAGGAAGCTTTCTCCAGGCCCAAGAGCAAATCAATAAAAGTAAGCCATAGCGATTCATAAAAATAAAATTGTCATCATTATTGTTCAATTATTGCTGTGTCTGTGGAAAGAATCTCCAGAACTGAAGGTTTCTTGGCTAATATTTATAATCTGCGTTGAATGGTGCTAATGAATGAGTGGGTGTGCATTAGACTGAAATGCGATGGTGTTTGATTTATACCAAGTCCAGGTCTGATTGCTAATGTTAAATCCATTAAAGTGTCTCTTAGATCTGCCTTAATGTACTCCCCTGCATATAATAGAGCTTAAACATATCCGTTTACTTAGCTTTTCATTATTGGTTGAGTATTTGTCTTTATTACATTATCCCCATGATAAATTTGACTTATGATAGTTTAAAAAACATCACTTCGAGAAAGCTAAGCTTTTAAAAAGCTACAGAAGTAACTCCAGATTCCCCAGTCTTCTCACAGATAAAAGAGCAGAATATCCTCAAATAATTATTATTTTTAAAAGTTCAAACTGTTAAATCCGAGAATGTCCCAGATCACAAAATTCAGATGCTCAGTGGAAGAAGAAATATTTCATCCTGCAAGGAAAAATCACAAACAGAGAAATGAAAGCTATCTGCCTAAGCTGCCACCTTTGGAGTGTCTCTGGGGTGGAGAGCTTTCTGTATTCCTTTAAAATGCTTCTCCCTGAAGGAATCCATAAAGCACAAGTGTAAATAGGAACAACAGGTTGAAAAGACTTAGGTGTAATCATCAAGAGTCCCCTCTAAGGTCAACCATTTCACAGGGATTCTGAAAAGGACAGTGAGTATGAAATACACCCACTGCCTGTGCTCCCCCTCCTTTAATCTACAAGAGTTTTCCATTCACAGCCCAGGCAGTCCCAGGTGACAGATGCCAAGTCAATCTGGGGTGTATTTCTGATGCTTCCCCTCCGTGCTTCACTGGTTTTACTTGAAAGCTAGACTTCCTACTAAGTCCGTGTTTGCTGATGTGTATCTGGATTAGGACAAGGAACAGACTTCCTGTTTATTTCTGACAATGCCACTGCTACCTCTGGCTTTGGTGGTCCAACCCATCCTCTTACAGGAGACCTGAGATGGGAGGCACAGCAAGGCAAATGAACCATGAGGATCTGGATTTGATAAAGAGATAGGTAAAAAGGAGTAAATCCCCTTCATCCCAATTTATATAGCTCAACACAAATCCTAAAGGAATAGGGAGATGATTCTCTGAATAGCTTTATGGTTATTTGGTTCCTACTGAGGATGTGGACAAGACTGTGGCAATCAACAAGTATGGGGCACACTCATGCTGAGTAGTACAGGAATAGACCATATAGCTTCTTTCCCCAGAAAGTTTATAGTTCTGTTTTGTTCAGGGAAATGAGAAAAATATTTACTAATTTGAATAACCAGAGATCATCAAGAAATAGAAACCATCAACTACTGATATGCCATGAACAGCCCAGAAAGTAAATGCCATGTGTATGACAGGTGGGAATACAAAGGTCCAGTTCTTACAGGAAATTTTAAAGACTAAGATGGCCTCTAGATAGATATGAAAGAGTAACTTCGTGGGAGAGGTAGGGAGACAGTTGTAGCAGTAAGAGGGACATGTGCACAGAAATAGCAAAATCTAGAATACATTTTAACTTAAATTGAGCAGAAGCATATTCTAAAACTAAAAAACATGTACACATACATACAAATAAAATTATCAAAATCCAAGTATTTGTCACACTTGTTTTCAATGAACCTGCACATTTAGTACCACTTGACACTAAATACTGATATATTTTGGATTTACATAAACAAATCTAATCCTGACTTGACTCTATAGTCTATTTTTGATGTCTTTGGATTTCATGATAAAATTTTTACATAGCTTATTATAAGACAAACACTAAAATTAGGCTTTATCAAACATAAGGATTTTGTACATAGATTTCAAGGTCAATAGATTCATTTCTTCAGCTTTGCTCTAAAAGGTACTAAATAAGAATGAGAAAAGAATAACTCAATATTTGCAATATGTGTTGCCAAGGAGTTGCCACATTATCTAACCACTGAAACCCAAAAAAGAAACACTTTTCCCATCATGAAAATTAGCTGTAGAATGAAAGGGTCCTTCTTGGAATGATATACAATGAAAAGAATTTTTTTTGAAACTGTACTATCATTTGAAACAATGCTACTGATCCTCTCCATATAGGATGGAAATTTTGAAAGTTCTCCCCAGGAACGAGGATGAATTTACTTTGATCCTTCCACCACCTCTCATTCCATTGTTCTTTGTCTAACAGTGGCAGAAATTTGGAAGTTGACCAACTAGGTTAATGATGCAGTAAGTATCCAAACAAGTATACGCAAAGCAAGTATGTATCTTGAATTTAATACATACAAGCAGAAGAGGTAGGCCAGGATAGTTGTCTAGATTATAGTCAAAATTTCTGCCAACAAGATAGATCTCTGAACCTAAGGTACTGTCAGATGTGATGGTCCCAGCATTTCCTTCAGTCTCTAAGATCTTATGATTCTGTGATTCTTGAGTCAAGAAAGCACAGAGATTCCTGACGAGGTCAGGAAAACAGAGGGAATGGAAGATGAGGACTAACATTTAACAAGCACCTACTATTGGCCAGGGAAGATAAAAATTCTATACACAATACCTAATTCCATCTTCCCAACAGCACCATTATTTTACTATTATTGTCCCATTTACTGAGAAGTAAACTAAAGCTTAGGGAGGTTACTTAATAAACACATAGTCACACAGCTAGTAGGTAGCCATGCAAGGATTTTAGCCTCCATAAGTATAACCAGGGTTGATATTCACAATCTTTATCAGCCAGAGTGGTGTGGATACCAGTCAACTGGGCAGATGCAGCAGCCAGTTGGAAAAGACACCCAGTGTGGATGACCAGCACAGTCATTCCTACAGGAATCAGCACGCAGTTAACTCGATGCACGGGTTCTTCCCATTAGCCATCAATGGCACACTTAAGTTCTCAACCTGTTGCTTTGTCTCTAAATTAGTATTCTCATTTACTTAAACAGTGAAGTATGTTTTTGCTAATTAAAACATTTTAGGTGGAGATCTATCAATCTCCTTAAGTACCTCTTATTTTGGGAAGAGGTAGCAGTTCTCTGAATACAGTAAAGCAAAAACAAAACAAAAAAATCCTGTAACATTTTATCTGCACAGTAGTACATAGGACATGCTTCAGTTATCACTGGTAAATGGGCCAGTCTTCATTCACTTTCCTTATTACTAATACAAAATCCACCTGAAAAGCACGAAAATAAATTTGTTTTAAAATGCAGGGACTATGCCTTGCATAAGTGAAATCTGCATTTATCTCTAAATTGTAAGGCAATATCAAATCAAGATAAATTTACTGTTACTTTAAATTTATCCTAATTGAATATGATTCTGCAAATATTACTTATAACCCAAAAATAAATCAATATAGGAAGAACCTACAGTAAAGGACTGGCCTTTTCCAAGTCACCATTCACACATAACATCAAAGACATTGACAGGTAGATGATAGATGGGTTAGATAGATTCAATAGATGATAGCTAGCTGTTTCATTTCTCATGTAAATATATCATTGCTATCATCTGACTCTTCCAAAGCTTAAGCAGTGACCTTGTATTCGATATGTAATTCAGGTTAATCCTTGACACTGAAATGTGGCACCTCAGAATGGATATGGGCATAAACTGTAGCAAGATGAAAAAAAAATAAAAGCTTCCTTTTAGGAGAAGCATGCCCGAAGACATATGTACTTTATACAGAGAAAATGAGAAACTGGTAGAGACAAAATCTTAAATAATTTTTTTTCTTTAAAGCTACATAGCAAAACAATAATCCCTGTGTTCTCCAACAAAATCTACAATTGATTTTTGTATAAGGTGAGAGATGAGGATCCAGTTTCATTCTTCTACATGTGGCTTGCCAATTATCCCAGCATCATTTGTTGAAAAGGGTGTCCTCTGTTCACAATAGCGAAGACTTGGAGCTAACTCCAATGCCCATCAATGATAGACTGCATAAAGAAAATGTGGCACATATACACCATGGAATACTATGCAGCCATAAAAAAGCATGAGTTCATGTCCTTTGCAGGGACACGGATGAAACTGGAAACCATCATTCTCAGCAAACCGACACAAGAACAGAAAAGCAAACACTGCATGTTCTCACTCATAAGTGGGTGTTGAACAATGAACATGGACACAGGGAGGGGAACACCACACACTGGGACCTGGAGGGGGTAGGCGGCTGGGGGAGGAATAGCAGGGGTTAGGGGGATTGGGGAAGGATAGCATTAGGAGAAATACCTAATGTAGATGATGAGACAGTGGATGCAGCAACCCACCACCATGGCACGTATATACCTATGTAACAAACCTGCAGGATCTGCGCATGTACCACAGAACTTGAAGTATAATAAATTTTTTAAAAGAAGAAAAGGGTGTCCTTTCCCCACTTTATGCTTTTGTTTGTTTTGTCAAAGATTGGTTGGCTGTAAATATTTGGGTTTATTTCTGGGTTGTCTGTTCTGTTCTATTAGTCTATGTGTCTATTTTTATACCAGTACCATGCTGTTTTGGTGATTATGGCCTTATAGTATAGTTGGAAGTCAGGTAGCATGATGTCTCTAGATTTGTTCTTTTTGCTTAGTCTTACCTTGGCTGTGTGGGCTCCTTTTTGATTCCATATGAATTTTAGATTTTTTTTTCTCATTCTGTGAAGAATGATGGTGGTATTATGATGACGATTGCATTTAATTTGTAGATTGCTTTTGGCAGTATGGTCATTTTCACAGTATTGATTCTACCTATCCATGTGCATGGGATGTGTTTCCATTTGTTTGTGTCATCTATGATTTCTTTCAGCATTGTTGTGTAATTTTCCTTGTAGAGGTCATTCACCTACTTGGTTAGGTATATTCTTTTTTTTTTTTTTTTTTTTTTTTTTTTTTGAGACGGAGTTTCGCTCTTGTTACCCAGGCTGGAGTGCAATGGCGCGATCTCGGCTCACCGCAACCTCCGCCTCCTGGGTTCAGGCAATTCTCCTGCTTCAGCCTCCTAAGTAGCTGGGATTACAGGCACACACCACCATGCCCAGCTAATTTTTTGTAATTTTAGTAGAGACGGGGTTTCACCATGTTCACCAGGATGGTCTCGATCTCTCAACCTCGTGATCCACCCGCCTCGGCCTCCCAAAGTGCTAGGATTACAAGCTTGAGCCACTGCGCCCGGCTGGTATATTCTCAAGTATTTTATTTTATTTGATTTTATTACAGCTGTTGTGAAAGGGGTTGAAATCTTGATTTGATTCTCAGCTTAGCTGCTGTTGGTGTATAAAAGAGCTACTAATTTGCATATATTAATCTTGTATTCAGAAACTTTGCTGACTTGTATTCAGAAACTTTGCTGAATTATTTTATCAGTTCCAGGAGCTTTCTGCAGAAATGTTTGGGGTTTCTGGGGTGAGCAATCATATCATCAGCAAACAGTGACAGTTTGACTGCCTCTTTACCAACTGGATGCCCTTTCTTTCTTTCTCATCTGACTGCTCTAGCTAGGACTTCCAGTACTATGTTGAAGAGGAGTGGCGAGAGTAGGCATCCTTGTCTTGTTCCATTTCTCAGAAGGAATGCTTTCAACTTTTGCCCATTCAGTATCATGCTGGGGGTGGGTTTGTCACAAATGGCTTTTATTACACTGAGATATGTCTCTTATATGCTGATTTTGCTGAGTGTTTTAATCATAAAGAGATGTTGGGTTTTGTCAAATGCTTTTACTGCATCTATTGAGATGATCATGTGATTTTTGTTTTTAAATTTATGTGGTGTATCAGAGCCGGGCGCGGTGGCTCAAGCCTGTAATCCCAGCACTTTGGGAGGCTGAGGCAGGTGGATCACGAGGTCAAGAGATCGAGACCATCCTGGTCAACATGGTGAAACCCCGTCTCTACTAAAAAAAAATACAAAAAAAAAAATTTATGTGGTGTATCACATTGATTGACTTGCATATATTAAGCCATCCCTGGTATGAAACCCACTTGATCATGGTGGATTATCTTTTAGATATGTTGTTGGACTCGATTAGCAGTAATTTCTTAAGGATTTTAACATCTGTGCTCATCAGGAATATTGGTCTGTAATTTTCTTTTTTGGTTAGATCCTTTCCCAGTTTTGGTATCAAGGTGATGCTGGCTTCATAGAATGAATTCGTCTACATAAAATGACTAGTGTCAATAGGATTGGTACCAAATATTCTTTGAATTTCTGGGAGAATTCTGATATGAATTTGTCTGGTCCTGGACTTTTTTTGTTAGTAATTTTTCAGTTACCATTTCTATCTCGCTGCTTGTTATTGGTCTGTTTGGGCTATCTCATTCTTCCCAATTTAAGCTAAGAAGGTTGTATTTCTCTAGGAATTTATCCATCTCTTCTAGGTTTTCGAACTTACAATGTAAAGGCATTCATAGTGGCCTTGAATGATCTTTTGTATTTTTGTGGTATCAGTTATAGTATCTCCCGATTTGCTTCTTATTGAGGTTATTTTTATTTTCTCACTTGTCTTCTTGGTTAATCTTACTAATGATCTATCAATTTTACTTATCTTTTCAAAGGACCAGCTTTTTGTTTCATTTATCTTTTGTACTTTTTTTGTTTCAATTTCATTTAGTTCTGCTCTTAACTGTATTATTTTCTTTCTTCTGCTGGGTTTGGGTTTGGTTTTTGTTTCTCTAGTTCCTTAAGGTGTGACCTTAATCAGTTTGTGCTCTTTCAGTCTTTTTGATGTAGTTGTTTAGGGCTATAAACTTTCCTATTAGAACCACCTTTGTTGTATCCCACAGATTTTGATAGGTTGTGTCACTACTGTCATTCAGTTTGAAGAATTTTTTAATTTCCATCTTGATTTCATTTTTGACCCAATGATCATTCAGAAGCAGGTTATATAATTTTCATGTATTTGCATGGTTTTGAAGGTTCCTTTCGGAGTTCATTTCCAGTTTTATTCCACTGTGGTCAGAGAGTGTGCTTGATTTAATTTCAATTTTCTTAAATTTATCGAGACTCATTTTTGTGGCCTATCATATGGTCTACCTTGGAGAAAGTTCCATGTGCTGTTGAAGAGAATGTGTATGCTGCAGTTTTCTCTAGATGAAATGTTCTGTACATAGCTGTTAAGTTCACTTGGTCTGAGGCATAGTTTAAGTTCATTGTTTCTTTGTTAACTTTCTGTCTTGATAACCTGTCTAGTGTTGTCAGTGGAGTACTGAAGTCCTCCACCATTATTCTGTTGCTGTCTATCTCATTTCTTAGGTCTATTAGTAATTGTTTTATAAATTTGGGAATTCCAGTGTTAGGTACCTATATGTGTAGGACTGGTAGTAGTGAATTTTCTCAGCATTTGTTTGAAAAAGACTGTATCTTTCCTTCATATATGATGCTTAGTTTCATTAAATACAAAAGTCTTGGCTGATAATTGTTTTGTTTGAAGAGGCTGAATATTGGGGCCCAATCCCTTCTCACTTGTAGGGTTTCTGCTGAGAAATCTGCTGTTAATCTGATAGTTTGTTTTTTAATATAGATTATCTGGTGATTTTGACAGCTCTTAAGATTCTTTCCTTTGTCTTAACTTTAGATAACCTGATGACGGTGTGCCCAGGCAATGATCTTTTTGTGATTAATTTCCCAAGTGTTCTTTGTGCTTCCTGTATTTGGATGTCTAGGTCCCTAGCAAGGCCAGGGAAGTTTTCTTCAGTTATGCCCCCAAATATCTTCTCCAGACTTTTAGATTTCTTTTTCCTCAGGAACACTGATTAGTCTTAGGTTTGGTTGTTAAACATAAACTGAGACCTCTTAGAGAATTTGTTCATATTTTCTTATTTTTTTCTTTGTCTTTGTTGGATTGGGTTAACTCAAATACCTTGTCTTCAAGCTCTGAATTTCTCTCTTCTACTTGTTCAATTCTAGTGCTGAGACTTTCCAAAGCATTTTGCATTTCTAGAAGTGTGTCCAATGTTTCCTGAAGTTTTGTTTTTTCTTTATGCTGCCTATTCCCTTGAATATTTCTCCCTTCACTTCTAGTATCATTTTTTTTATTTCCTTGCATTGGGCTTTACCTTTCTCTTGTGCCTCCTTGATTATCTTAAAAATCCTACCTCCTGAATTCTTTTCCAGGTAAATCAGGAATTTCTTCTTGGTTTGGATCCATTGCTGGTAAGCGAGTGCAATTTTGGGGCAGTGTTAAAGAGCCTTGTTTTGTCCTATTACCAGAGTTGGCTTTCTGATTCCTTCTCATTTGGGTAGGCGCTGTCAGAGGGAAGGTCTAGGACTGAAGGCTGTGTTCGGATTCTTTTGTCCCATGGAATGTTCCCTTGATGTAGTACTCTCCCACTTTTCCTATGGATGTGACTTCCTGTGAATCAAACTGCACTGACTATTGTCTCTCTCCTGGGTCTAGCCACCCAAGCGAGTCTACTAGATCCCAGAATGGTACTGGGGGTTGTCTGCACAGAGTCCCTCTGATGTGAACCGTCTATGGGTCTCTTGGCCATGAATACCAGCACCTGTTCTGGTGGAGGTCAGGGAGCCGATATGGACTCTTCGAGGGTTCCCTAACAGCACCAAGTCTGTTTCCAGGCAGTGGGAAAGCAGAGCTGAGAATTTGCCTCAGACTACCCATCTCCCAGCTACAAAAGAAAAGGGCTTTCATTTTCTTCCCCTGCCTGTGAAGTCTGCACTCTGGATTTGTGCCCTCCCTTGAGTTCTGGCCAGGAGGCGTCTCCACCAGTTCAAATTGGTACAAAGTTCGGCTGGCATTTCCCCCCACCTCTGGCTGCCCTCCTGAAGGATCCCTGTGGTGCCAGGCAGGAATGGGCTGCTTGGAGACCCATTGAGCTCCCAGGGCCTTTCCCATTGCCTCCTCTACTCCTGTATTTCACTTGGCTCTCTAAATTGACTCAGCTCCGGGTTAGGTCAGAATCTTCTCCCGTAAACCAGACCTTCCTTTTCCCAATGTGGGTGAGTATTCCTGGGCAGAGGGTCTCCGTTTCCCACTTGTGCAGTTTGGGCACTCACAGTATTTAGGGCATCTCCCAGGTCCTGCAGGAGCAGTTTGCTTCCGTCATAGGGTCTGTGGGTCCACTCAGGTTTTTCGATTTATTTCTGCAGTTATTCTGGAGCTAAAATTCACAATGCGAGCCTCCACACACTGCTCTGTCCATCTGAGTCAGAGTTGCGATCTAGTCCCGCCTCCTGTCCGCCATGACGGAACTTCCTCCCATTATTTCTTATGCCAAAAGAAAATAATGCTAAAGCTTCAACCTCATATTGCTCCAAACCCACCTTCATACAACTTTCAGAGTAATCTTCCTAATTCATAGCTTCAATTAGGTCATGCTCCATTCAGAAACTATGCCATCCGCTAAGGAACTGAGTACAAATTCCACAATCTTGCATTTAAAGTTCATTATTAGAAACTAGAAGGATGAGGCCAGGCGCAGTGGCTCAAACCTGTAATCCCAGCACTTTGGGAGGCCAAGGTGGGCAGATTACAAGGTCAGGAGTTCAAGACCAGCCTGACCAATATGGTGAAACCCCATCTCTACTAAAAACACAAAAATTAGCCGGGCATGGTGGTGGGCATCTGCAGTCCCAGCTACTCGGGAGGCTGAGGCAGGATAATTGCTTGAATGTGGGAGGCAGAGGCTGCAGTGAGCTGAGATCACACCACTGCACTCCAGCTTGGGCAACAGAACGAGAATCCATCTTGAAAAATAATAATAATAAAACTAGAAGGATGATCATTTTGAGATTTCAATGTTTTTCTCCTCTATTATCAATCCCCCCATTCTCCTCCCTCCCTTGATCAAACATGAGTTTGATCAATGTTTGTTGCTTTAGGAGAAGAGGTGACAGATACAAAACAGAGATTGCCAATATCTTCCTGGACCTACCTACCAAAAACTTGAGTTCAGGGAATTAGAGAGGATATGGGGTAAAGTTAAAATATTGAAATGAAATTAAATTTGAAGAAACAGAATCCTTTCCCCAGCTTTGAGGAGAGGAGCGGAGAGGAAAGGGAAAGCATGGGCACTAGAGAGAAGTTTTCCAATTCTTGTTTTTCACATAGAGACCTCAAGGACTCTGGAAAGTTCTGGAGAGCCCAAGAGCAAAGAGAAACTGTACCCTACTTCTCAGTTAAAATGCTAAAGAAAGGAAAACTCCAAAAATGTCCTGGTAAACTGAGCCATATGGCAGCCTTGCCGAGATTCTGATGCCTCAGTGAAGTATCAGGCCCTAAAGTGACAGCCTGTGTGGATGGCTGGTGGAAGCCCAAGATGGGCACTGTAGTATCTTGACCATCACCAACCCCTAGGACTTAGCCACGATGGATAAAGGAGAAATCAGGGAACAGGCAGAATTGTCTGAGACAAATTTTTTGTCATGCCGAAGTAACACAGTCATGTGTCACATAATAACATTTGGGTCACTGGCAGGGCAAGTATACAACAGTGGTCAAATAAGATTGTAATGGAACATATATTGAAACTGATGCAGGCACTTGATATTGACATTGGTGATCAAGTAGGAGAAATGACTGGTGTTCAGTAATGATGCTGGGATATTTGGTTCTCCATACAAACACACACACAAACACACACACACACACACACACACACACACACATACACACACACTATCTAGGTTTGTGTAAGTACATTCTATACTGTTCACATGAAAAAATAACCTAATGACACATTTCTCAGAATGTATCCCCATTGTCAAGCAGTGCATGACTGTACAAATTAAGTTGAACTTCAGAAAAAAATAAATATATGGTTCTTGCATACTATTAGATTCAAACCCATTCGAGTGCTTACATAGCCCTAGGATTGCATATTGAAGCTAGTCCAAATTTAAGGAATTAGTGCCAGAAAAGTCTTTTCTTTTTTAATGTATTATACTTTAAGTTCTGGGGTACATTTGCAGATTGTGCAGGTTTGTTACATAGGCATACATGTGCCATGGCGGTGATTTGCTGCATCCATCACCCCGTCATCTATATTAGGTATTTTTCCTTACGTTTTCTCTCCCCAATCCCTCCACTCCCTGCTATTCCCCCACCAATCCCCCACCCCCCAGGGCCTGGCGTGTGATGTTCCCCTCCCAGTGTCCATGTATTCTCACTGTTCAATGCCCACTTACGTGTGAGAAGATGTGTTTGCTCAGAAAAGTGATTTCAGAACTAGCAAAGAGAGCCTCACTAGACCCCTCCATGTTTAACTATACAGTTGGTTTCCTCTTAAAATACCTATGGCTGAAAACGTGGTCTGGGGAAGCCTTTCTTCACTGGGAAGATGTACATTAGTGCAGGTTAGCAACTTGCCAAAGTGGCTGTTCTTTTCAGAATTCAGAGATATGTAGGTCTTTCTCCCACAAACCACAAATCTAAAGACCAGAAAAAACTGATCAGCAAATAATTCTGCAAAGAAAATAACAGTCTATTCTAGGTCAGATTTTGGTGACAGATATGCTTACTTTTGCTGGATAAGCACCAATAAATAATCTTTTTGGTAATGCACGGAAGTGATTACCTTGTATAAATGTCATCCACCTAGATTTGTACAGGACAAAAAGGGAGATTCATTAATAAGAGAAAATTAGACACAGAGGACAACCCAATACAGAGAGATAAATGAGATATGAACGCTGGCCAATCTACTGTGCACATTACAAAGAAGAATGGGCACTTGGTTTTGAAAATAATTTCCCTATTTTTTTTCTACTTTGTAAAATGCACCAAAGCACATTTCACCTATGTATTCCCATGACACTAATAGAAGAAAGAAGAGCATAGGAAAGTGATAATAATACAGCTGGACTTTGCTTTTATCTTCACACCTTTCATCCAAGGATGTTTCTGCTCTTAAATAATAACTGATTAAAGCTCACAATATCCCGACTGAAGGTATCTTCTGATGGGCCCAGAAAGAAGCAGAGAGAAATGGCAGGGATTGGATCACCCAGGTTCAGGCCACAGGGCTCTAATAGAGCCAGATGCAGACCCAAGGGAAGCATCTCCCATCAAACACTTTTAATCACCTGGAAATAACCAGGGCCCTTGAGATCATTAGCCAGGCTGCCTCTATTTTGGCATGAGCTATATTTTGTCTTTAGTTATTTTCAGGGCATCCACCTTTGACAGCTGTTCTTCCAAAAAACAGGACTAGAGAATTGTCAAAGACTTGCCTATGGTCTCCAACAAGTGTCACTTCTCAGGATCGCTGCAGAGAGCCTGCAGGCAGCACGTATCAAGTACAGTTCAGTAATTGGGGGGCTGCCGCAGAAGCACTTTCATGCTGACTAATTAATCTCTAGTAATTAGCACTCAGATGTAACAAGTGTAGTATTTAAGGGTCATCACAAGAGAAATAATTTCTACTCTTCCAGAATTTTTCTCAAGAGTTTGATTGCCTTCTTTCAGATAAATAAGAGCATCTATCCACTCAGGCACAGAAACTGGAATAGAAATTTACTTCCTATGCCCAATGCTAAACACTGCCCAAGACTGCCTCCAAATAATAATACTTAGTCTAATTCCTTTAAAATCTGAGCAAAAGTTAATAGACTCCTTATTAAACTGGAAAGGACTTCTGAAATCATCTAGCCCAACTTTTTCTTCGTACAGATAAGGAAACAGAGGCCAGAGAGGTAAAGAAACTTTCCCAGGCCTCCGAAGCCACGTGGGACAAAGCTGAGGCTAGACCAAGGGTCACCGGGTCCGAGGTTTCACCATATCCCATTTTCCTACATCAACAGGGTTCTGGATGCTGTTCAATGCTCGGCATCCTTACGCACTGCATTTGAGAAGCCACAGCCACACTGGTCCGGGCCAGCTGCTGTGAGACCAGGATGAAGTCTCCCTGGTACCCTGCTTCATCTCCCTCATCTAGGGCCCCCAGCTTTGCCCTCCAACCCCATCAACCAGCTCTTACACCCTGTGTCTCCTTCCCGCAGGTCCCCACTTTCAGACCTAAGTGTGATGCAATCCCTTCCATAAGCCAAAAAAACACACCAAGCCTAGGGCACAGCAGGACCCCGAGTCTAGGCATTTTCATCTGTCAAAGGGACCAAGCTATGTCAAACACACACAAACACCTGCAGACAGAGAAAGACAGAGATCATGCCTCCTCTGAAAATCTCTAAGACTTTTCTAGATGCAGACACGTCTCTCTCTCCTGTTAAACTCAGGGTAAAGGATGACAACCATGCAGAATCACGTCCATTTATGCCCTTGACTCCCTCACTCCTCTGTCCATGTCTCTGCATCCTGGCCTCCTTCCCTGACTCCAGCTCTGATTCTTGTCGACATCTTTATCTGGACAAAATGATAAACTAAGGGAGGGCGCTCGTCCATGGAGTTTCTCTGAACATGAGAAAACGAGAAGGCTTGCCATCTGCTTCTGGGAGGCCCCTGCCCTGCCCTGGCACCGTGAGGAAAGGGAGGGGCAGGAGAAAGGGCTTGGACCTCTGCAGGCTCCCCCCTGAGCGGTGCTGTCTTCATCATCCATCCAAGATGGAAATTCAACTCCTGAGCAGAAGCCAGGCAGACAGTTTTAAGTTGTTGGGCTTTGTTTTTTTCTTCTTCTTCTCTGTGGTAGGAAGTATGACGGCAAATACAACTTTTCAAGGCTTTCCCCTCCTCTTCTAGCCCCTTGAAGCCGGCTCTGCAGAAGTCAGCCTCGACCTGGGAGAGGATGGGATGCACTGAACAAAGCCCTCACTTTTTTTTTTTTTTTTTGGAGACAGAATCTAGCTGTCACCCAGGCTGGAGTGCAATGATATGATCTCAGCTCCTTGCAACCTCCACCTTGGAGGTTCAAGCGATTCTCCTGCCTCAGCCTCCCAAGCAGCTGGGACTACAGATACACAACACTATACCAGCTAATTTTTTTATTTTTAGTAGAGACAAAGTTTCACCATGTTGGGCAGGATGGCCTCGATCTCTTGACCTCATGATCTGCCCACATCAGCCTCCCAAGGTGCTGGGATTACAGGAATGAGCCACTGTGCCCAGCCCTCATTTCTTTATGCCTCAGCCTTTACCTATAAAATAAGGGCTTGGATGAGATGTTCTCAAAGCTTTCTTTCTGCTCTAAAATCTTAGTCCTGCATTTTGGGGGGGTGGGGTGCAAATATTTAATAAACGCCTATTTCTGCAAATCACTGCCCAAAGCACAGGGAATACAAAGGTCAGGTCAGCCACAGTTCCCACCCCCAAGGAGCTGATGTAAGTACAATGGACACATGATTTGAGAAATTCTGTGACAGAGCATGTCCAAGTCCTGGGGGCAACTGCAGGAAGGCTGTGGGCAAGAATGGAGGAGAAATCAGGGAGGGCGTCACAGAAGAAGAGACAATTGTACTAGACCACGAAAGGTGAGTTGGAGTTTCCAGGTGAGCAAAGCCCGAGAGAAAGCAGAGGATGGACAATGTTCCAGGTAGGAATGTTCCATAAACAAAGGCTTGGCATAAACACACACCAGGTGCACAAATGTCAGGAGGCGTGGCGTGGCTACAGGGAGACGAAAAGAAAAGGCCAGGTGAGTTTCCACATTGTACCAAGGAGTTTAGATGTTGTTGCAAAATGATTTTCTGAAATGCTAACGTGTCAGCAACATCTACGAAAATAAATCTCCTGATTTTTGTTTCATTGGAAAGTGATACAGAGGAGTGTTATGCGAAGCCCTCATAAAATCTTAACATCTTCTGACACTATTTCGAAATGATTCTGTTTCTTTCCTTGTGAAGAACAGGGCACTAATAGACCCAGCCTATTGTTTTCAACCAATTTCCAACAAGATCCCTGAGACTCTTTCCCCAAAGATAATCTCCGCGTAAATATAAAGGAGGGGGCATGTAATGATTGCAGATTTTCTAGTTCAAAGTTCCTTTTCACCTAAAGAGCACGCTTCTTTGCTTTTGTTTCAATTAAAGAAGAAAGAAATGGATCCCCCAGAGTCCTAAAAGTAGTGAGGGTACTACTCTTACTCCTTTAAATGCTCACAATTTCTGCCCCAGGGCCAACCTGCCCTCTTTTTTGGCAGTCTCCCCACAAACCCCCCCAGAGCTTCCAATGGCTTGCAAGCACACCCACTTGTCCTGCCTCTCCCACCTTTAAAGCATGCAAGCTTGGGGGGTCCAGGATTGTTTAGACACACAAGAAAACCCTACTTTAAGCTGAGGGCTGAAAGCAATGCAGAGATCTGAATATGGCTAAGCACTGTTTTTGTGGGGTTTTTGAGGTTTTGTGCGTTTTTTTAAGATGGAGTTTCACTCTGTTCCCAGGCTGGAGTGCTATGGTGTGATCCTGGCTCACTGCAACCTCTGACTCACAGGTTCAAGAGATTCTCATGCCTCAATCTTCCTAGTATCTGGGATTACAGGCGCACATCACCATGCCCCACTAATTTTTTTGGTTTTTATTTTTAGGGTTTTTTTTTTTTTTTTTTTTGAGATGGTGTCTCGGTCTGTCACCAGGCTGGAGTGCTGTGGCACGATCTCAGCTCACTGCAACCTCTGACTCCCTGGTCCAAGCAATTCTCCTGCCTCAACCTCCTGAGTAGCTGGGACTACAGGAACACGCCACCACGCCTGGCTAATTTTTATGTTGTTAGTACAGACTGGGTTTCACCATGTTGGCCAGGATGGTCTTAATCTCGTGACCTTGTGATCCGCCCACCTCAGCCTCCCAAAGTGTTGAGATTACAGGTGTGAGCCACTGCGCCCAGGCTTTTTTATATTTTTATTAGTGACAAGGTTTCACCATGTTGACTAGGCTGGTCTCAAACTCCTGGCCTCAAGCTATCCACCCACCTCGGCCTCACAAAGTGCTGGGATTACAAGCCAAAGCACCCAGCATGGGTTTTTTAAAAACAAAGAGACGGTAAAACCCCAGTGATTGCTACTATTTCTCAATGCCCTGAAAACTGCTGCCCAATCACAGCAGAGTAGAGCCTAGCCCAGGGGAGGAGAGTATCCCTGAAACCAAGAAAATTCTAAAAACGTCTGCCATATTATTTCATGAACACCAGAAGTATAAAAGAATAAAAAGCTTCTCTTCAATTCTCAACTCAATTCCCACTTCGAGGTTTTTGTCAACACTTTGTGGTACATCTTTCCAGACCATTTCCTCTAACCCTAAAAGAACTTTTTACTTCTAGGTCAAGTAAATCGTAGTCTGGGTAATCAGCCTAATTAATTTAACATTCTATGTATTCTATGTATGGTTCCAGGGCAAGGGTCAACAAATGCTTCTGTAAAGGGCCTGAGAGTAAATATTTCTGGCTTTGTGGGCCATCATCAGTGGCAGCCACTAACGCGGGTGCTGTGGAGTGGAAGAGCCACAAATACTATATCAACAAATTATCTGGGCTCCAATAGACCATCCTTAACAAAAGCAGGCCCTGGCAGGATTTGGTCTGTGGGCAGTAGGTTTGCTGGTCCCTGATCATGGTATGATCTCTTACATTTTGTTTAAAGTAGAAGAGAATTTCCCATGCTTGTAAGGATTCAGAACTGAGCAGAGTTTGAATATCTGAAACAATTACAGAGCAACACTATATGGCAAATAGCACTTACGACGTTGGGGACAGGCATTTCAATATCGCCTGGGGTTCGAACCCTGGAACAGCATTGGGGTGGGGCCTGTGAAGGAGATTTACCTAGATCTGTCTAGGAGACATATTTCAGTCTTATTAAGGCCATTCACAAATGGCTTGGAAAACGTTTGTGGAGTGAAGCAGTTTGGGAAACCTGTGAAGTGGACCAGACAACCATTAGCCTCCACCCCAACCCCGCTGACTCTCCTAGCACCCCCAGCCCCAACCCCAAACCAACACACTGGCAAGTGGAAGCACGCACAGGCATATTTCCAATGATTAATCTTAATGTTTCTCTTTGAAACCTAAAAGAAACAAAAAACTGGGAGCATTCCTATTTCCCATTGAAAGTAATCACAGCTTTATATCCCTCGATGTTTACATAAAGAGAGCTGTTTATTTAGAATCCTTGCTGATAAGGACACCACACGCTCATAACTTATTATATATTCTCTTTCCATTTTTGCCTTTTTTTTTAAGGGGGGAGGGAGAATTATGTATATTTTATGATAACCCAAAGTGACTTATACATAAAAAATACAGACTTTAAAGATAAAAAGGATTAGTCGCAGGTAATGCATTTTCCATGAGTGGCTATAGGGCTCTACGTTCCAAGTGGTACCGGCTGCATACAAATGAATTGATAAAAGTCTGGCGCTGTGGATGGGTAGCAAGGCTCATGCTTTGCTGGAGATGATTCTTAAAGTTACAATAAATCAGACAGACAGTGTCGGCCTTTGAGGATAAACCTGTGATGGCTTGTTGTGCCTCTCTGAATCGCCTCAGAGGCCCAGGGACTAAAAGTGCCTAGATGTCACATTAAATCTACCGGGAGGATGGAGCACTTCAAAGAGGAACGCAATCAGATCTGATGGAAAATACATTTTCTGAAAGCTACTGACAAAAAAGTAATCTTTGATGTGGATGTTGAATAACAATTGATATTGTCTTTCCTGACATTTTTCATTATTGCCGTCTTATACAGCCTACTTCATGTATTAAAGCAATATTAACTGTTTGACAGGGACAAATCCTCCAACTATCACATAAGCAATTGTTTCTGAATTGTCCTAGCCCACTGCCTGTAAAACCTGTCCCAATAACTGCTTTTAAATATGACGATAGACTCTTCTCCCTGACTAGCTAGACAGCGTCTGAGCTCTGGCATAGTTCAGTCGAGTCTGGGGAATATTAAAAATGGTTAGCTGGTTACGAGGTGTCATTTGATTATAAGGAAGGAGCAGGAGTGTTTTTTGAAGGTGAGTTTTAATGAGAGAGGTCTATAAAAGTTAGGCCTTATTATTCCCCCATCTTCGATACACATTTATGTCAAGTATATCTGTGCAAATCTCGGGTCTGCTGCAATTCTTGTAGCTCAAAGGGAGAAATAAAGGAATGTACAAAAGATCTTTGTTATTTATGCAATGAAATAAAGCAATCTCTGGCTGTGCAAGCACCTATAAAATATTCTGGAATTAAGTCCCTCAATATGCTTCTGGGGAAAAAAAAAAAAAAAAAAAGGCAAGCAGATCTGGAAGGCACATGTCACTTTCAAAACCCAGGATACCTCCTGAGGTTTGATGTCTTAACCTTCGGCTGTGAATGTGTGTGGTTTCATTGTAGGTATTTGTAAAGCTTAAAATCTCTAATTTTCTGATGACCTTGAGCTTCTTGAGAAATGGGGGGAAGTTCTATAAACAAAGAGCAGGGATTTTTTTTTCTATGAAATGGGGCTAATTGCACCCCAGAGTAAAAGAGAAAATGAATACCCCACAATTCAAAATCACAAAACCATGACAACCCTGTGTTGTTAATGCTCAAAAGTTATCATTTGCACCTAAGATACCTAGGGGATGTGATATATTTTCTTCACTCAACTGATTATTACATCCCTGTATTCCCTGGAGATTCCAGCTTTTCCATGCCTTGCCAATACTGTAGCTCACCTTTATTTTTATGGTGTGGAAGTTTTACTCAAAGTCTACTTCTCCACCAGGATGTGGGGTAAGTGTGGCCTCATTTACAGTATTTGAAATACTTGGTGAGCAAAAAGAAAAAAAAAATCACCCCCTAAAAAATGAAGAATTATAAGACATGACATTACCACTTAGGAATCCCTTGTGACACTGGACAAAGTCTTGGTCACTCTCTGCTCTACATGAGGAGTCAGTAAGCTTTTGCTTAAAGAGCCAGATAGTCAACAGTGGAGGCTTTGTGGGTCATGCTGTCTCTGTTACAAATACTCAGTGCTGCCATTGTAGCACAAAGCAGCCATAAACAATACATAAATGAATGGCATGGCTGTGTTCAAATGAAACTTGAACTTAAAAAAGTAGGTGCTAAGACAGAACATAGATTGCCAGCCCCTGCTATGGATCCCTTCTCTGTAATGGATCCCTTCTCTATAAAATCAGTGAACTAAGATAGGATGAAATTTAGCATTCTTTACTGCTGAGCAGATTAAACTCATTAACAAATGGGACACTGCTTTTACTTAAGAAAGCAAAAGACACCAGGCATGGAGGTTCATGCCTATAATCCCAGCATTTTGGAAGGCCAAGGTGGGAGAATCGCTTGAGGCCAGGAGTTTGAGACCAGCCTGGGCAACACAGTTAGACCCTGTGATATGGTTTGGCTGTGTCCCCTCCCAAATCTCATCGTGAATTGTAGTTCTCATAATAGCCACATTTGATGGGAGGGACCCGGTGGGAGGTGATTGAATCATGGGGGCAGTTCGCTCATCCTATTCTCATGATGGTAAGTTCTCACAAGATCTGATGGTTTTATAAGGGGCTTTTCCCCTTTGCTCAGCTCTCATTCTTCTCCTTCCTACCGCCCTGTGAAAAAGGATGTGTTTGCTTCCTCTTCCGCCATAATTGTAAGTTTCCTGAGGCCTCCTCAGCCATGCTGAACTGTTAGTCAATTAAACCCCTTTCCTTTAAAAACTACGCTGTCTCGGCTATGTAGTTATCGCAGTGTGAGAATGGAGTAATACACCCTGTCTCTTCAAAAAATTTTAAAAGTTAGCCAGGCATGTGGTACATGACTGTGGTCTCAGCTACTCCAGAGGCTGAGGTCAGAGCATCTCTTGATCCCAGGAGTCATAGTTACAGTGAGCTATGATAATGCTACTGCAATCTAGCCTGGTCAACAGTGGAAGACCCCGTCCCAAAAAAAAAAAAAAGACAGACAGAAAGCAAAAGACAATAGAAAAAAATCCATATGACAATAGTAATTACCTTCCAGGAGATGTTTGATGAGCATATTTATCTTCTCTCAATAAAAGGAAAAACCTACATCATTGCAGTAGCAACAGTATATTAATCCACTCAGCCAGTTTTTTTATGATTATATGTTTTAAGATTTAGCACTGCTGTCTCCTCTTGAAGTTCTTTACAAACTCTGGAAATACATTACATACTTTCTCACAAAGTTGAAAGGGTGGGAAACTGGTAAAGTGTATTAAAATTGCTTAAGAAGAGAAATTTCCAGGTCGACACAGAAAGTTGCCCTCGGACAGGCCTTTTTCTTTCTTTTTAAGAGAAGGGGCTTTGCTCTGTGGCACAGGTGATAGTGCAGTGATGCAATCATGACTCACTACAGTCTCCTGGGCTAAAGTGATCCTCCCACCTCGGCCTCCCAAGTAGCTGGGACTATAGGTGCCAGCCACTATACCTGGCTAATTTTTTAAAAATTTTTATAGAGACATGATCTCACCATGTTGCCCAAGCTAGTCCCAAACTCCTGGGCTCAATCCTTCCCACCTTGGCCTCCCAAAGTACTTGGATTATAGATGTGAGCCACTACACCCCATCAGGAAGGTCTCTTTTGAATGCTTGAGCAGCACTTCCCAATAAAACAAATGTAAGATAAATAAGTGTCTATCATTTCTTAGGGTACAGCAAGAACTTGGGGCTGGATCTACCTTTGGGTGAGCAGAGGTGTACCATTACATAAGGAACATATCAGGCAGGACCAGCAAGGCTGTGCTGAAATAACAAGTAACATGCATCTCTTCATGGCCTAAAAACCAACAAAGGTTATGGCTAGGTACAGTGGCTCACACCTGTAATCCCAGCACTTTGGGAAGGCGAGGCAGGAGGATGACAAGGTCAGAAGTTCAAGACCAGCCTGGCCAACATGGTGAAACCCTGCCTCTACTAAAAAATACAAAAAAATTAGTTGGGTGTGGTGGCAGGCGCCTCTAATCCCAACTACTTGGAAGGCTGAGGCAGGAGAATTGCTTGAACCCAGGAGGCAGAGGTTGCAGTGAGCTGAGATCATGCAATGCAGCCTGGGTAACAGAGCAAGGCTCCGTATGTCAGGGGTGGGGGAAGAAAAAAGGGGAAAAAATCAACAGAGGTTATTTTTTGGTTCCATGCTACGTTTACATTTTGGTTCTGCAAGATGGCTCTGTCCATTGTAGGCACTTCTGGGCCCCCGATGACAGCAGCACAACCTTGACATAGGCTTCCATAAACCAAAAGGCAGAGGAAAAGCAATCATGGAAAGCTTTGCACAGACTCCTAAAAGTGGCACACATTGCACTTCCACCGACATTTCATTACCAAAGCAAGTCACAAGGCCAAGCTTTTCTAGCCCCTGAAAGTCATCTCTTGCAGCCTTTCATGCCACCTGTCAGTCACCTGCTGCTGACCTCAGCTCACTTAATAGATTCTAATCAGACTGAAGCAATAGCTCTGCAAAGACCAAATACACCTTTGTTTCCAGCAACTCTGCTTTCTTTCTGATACCACATCTGCCCTGCCAGGGTGACCTTCACAGCCAGCCATGTGGCACACTACCCCTAGAACATGCTTACACTGAAGAGCCTCAAAGATATGCACATAGGCTCTGCACTACAAGCTGTGTGGCCTCAGGCAAATCACTTAATCTTTCTATGCCTTGGTTTTCACATCTGTAAAGAGGAGCCTTAAATTAATAAAACTAAAGTATTCAAGAGAACATTGCTGCTAATGCAGTCATTGCTACAGCATGAGTCATTGTTATCATCTGCATCTAAACACTCTTCCACATTAGTAGTTTTCATGCCACCCCCGTGGCCTTCCTGAGACAATGACAATAATGAACTTACTATTTATTGAGCAACTATTATATACTGGTAGATTAATATATTTAATCTCATATGTTTATAAATTTAATCCCCACCAGAGCCCTAGAAAGCAGACAGTGTGTGTGCCCATCTTACAGATGAGGAAATGGGTTAAGAAACTTGCCCAGGTGCATAGCTAGAAAACTGATTCAGGACTCTGAAGAGCTTGTGTTCTCTCACTAGTCTGTGTGGCTTCTCCCCTTCCCTGCCAGAGCCAAACAGAGCAAGAGGAGAGGTGGTGGTAAGAAAAAATAGACCTCCTTAATTGATTAATCCTTCTACAAAAATAAAAAGACAGGGATAATAGGGAGGCAGCAGAGAGGAAGAGGAGAATACTGTATCCCAAGCTCTTGGAAAGGTGACTGTTTCTTACCTCTTTCTCCCCTGAGGATTGGTAGCTTTGCTGTTTCACACCAGGAGGGGACAAACATACCCCATGAACATCTGTCTAAAGTTCATCTCAGCCCTCTCCACATTGCAGCCCCTCCAGCACATTCTGAGAGACCCTCATGCCTTCTTCCCCTCACCAGCTTTCCTCCCCTCTGGAGACACACACTCATCTTGATTTAACATCCATCCCTGAGCTTCAAAACAAAGCAGCCCGACCAACTGAAACCTCTTTGAAAGGTCCCAGAGGACGTGTGTGCTGCAGGCTCGGCTGAGACTCTGGCAGCCCAGAGCTCGGGCCTGTGGGTCAGGCCCGAATTCTAGTCCTGACTGTCACTGGCTCACTGGGGCAAGACTGCGACTCCTTCCCACTCTAAATGGCAAGTTCCAGATATAACTTCTTCCCTGATTAGATGTTCCAAACCCACCTCTTTAAGCTCCGGAAAATCCCAAGTAAAACGGAACACAGCATTGTCACTGTGAGATAGTGCTCTTGCCTTCACGTTTCTTCCTTTGAGTCAAATCAACCAACGTTAATGGAGGAAAGAAATGGTTTGTCTGTCTCAAATATCCAAAGAATTGGGTAAACGTCATTGAGATGCAGAAAAGACAACAACCAAGTTTTGACAGATTTCACTGCATATAACACAAAGCACAGCTGCTGTCCTGAAAACGCCGTAAGAAGAAAACCAATGTAAAGAAAGGGGAGATTCTGTGCCAAAATGAGAAGGTGTACATGACAATGCGTGAAAGCCAGCTAGCATACACAAAGGGTCACCAGTGCCTGGTGATGATATGCGAGCTACGGTGCTAGCAATGTCCTCATACTTTAATTACCATTCTCCTTAAGTTACATAGGAGAGAAGTTAAGCACGTTCTCTCTCAGGCAGGGAAAGACCTCTGTGGGGCACCTACTCCATATCAGCCCCCGTTTCAGGTGCTTACATACTTTATGTCACAGATTCCTCACTCCCATCCTTTAGAGAAAAGTACCCCTGTCCTTAGTTTTCAGACTGAGAATCTCAAGTTTGTAGCGGTCACAATGACTGCAAAGCCACTCAGCCAAGCAGAGGCAGATTGGAAATTCAGGTCTCCAATTCCAAACACAAACACATCAGACACTGTCTCCACAACCATGCTGTCTTGTAAAAGGGCTGATGCTACATGCAGTGAAACAATTAGAAAATAATACAAGGGTGTAGAGGACATCAGTTATTTTTGCTGTTCAATATCCCTTTGCCACTCTTTTGATTAAACAGAAACCAGTGCCCTGTGGGCATATTCTGGGGCTGACATTTCTACTTTCCAGAATCAAGAGGTAGAAAACTATGATCCTGCCTGGCCATTGGCACCCTGACCTCCACCAGCCACAGGGCCAGTTTCAGGAACAGCTGGATCCACCTGCTCAAATGGAACAGATCCAGTCTTTGTGGCTCTGGCTTCCATTTCAGGCAGCTGTTCCCACACAGTAGCAAAGACTGTCGCCAACAGTTCTAAGTACATAACCCACCAGTTTAGCAACTCCAACAGATTTCTTTTTAAACACTTCTTTCCCCAAAACGCCAATAAAAGTCCCAAGCTGATTAGGATCTGACCACTCACATACCTTTCTTAGAACCAATAGTCACTGCTTCTCGGCTTTTTGGCTAAGATCAAGTGTAGAACCAATAGAGCTGCCAGTTAAAATGCAGGATGCCTCACTAAATTTGAACTTCAGATAAACAATAAATTGCTTTTAGTCTAAGTATATGACATGCAACATCTGAGACATATTAATAATAGTAATAAAATAGTAAAAAAATCATAGTTGCTTATCTGAAATTTAAATTTAACTGAATGTTTGTTTTGACTGGTGATGTTTTACTAATCCTGGCAATTTCTTTTTTTTTTTTTTTTTTTTTTTTTTTGAGACGGAGTTTCGCTCTTGTTACCCAGGCTGGAGTGCAATGGCGCGATCTCGGCTCACCGCAACCTCCGCCTCCTGGGTTCAGGCAATTCTCCTGCCTCAGCCTCCTGAGTAGCTGGGATTATAGGCACGCGCCACCATGCCCAGCTAATTTTTTGTATTTTTAGTAGAGACGGGGTTTCACCATGTTGACCAGGTTGGTCTCGATCTCTCGACCTTGTGATCCACCCGCCTCGGCCTCCCAAAGTGCTGGGATTACAGGCTTGAGCCACCGCGCCCGGCCTAATCCTGGCAATTTCAAGAGCCAATCAACACAACCAAGAGAGGTAGAAGAGCTGGGATACGCACCATCGCACAGCAGTAGAGAGTCACCTCATCTAAGCCACATGGACTGGTATGGGCAGAGGGATAAGACCCCAAAAGAAAACCAGATACTCCTCCAAGGAGAGGGGGGGACAGACGTTTAGAAGCCAAGACAACAGATGTGCACCAGAATTGAAGAGGGTGTCACTCAGGAAGAGGAGCATCTGTTTTTGGCAAAGGTGAGGGGCCTGTGGACCAGCTGAGTGGGGAAAAGAGACAGCCCGAGCCGACTCCTCCTCAACCTTCCAAGTTTGTGTTTTTACCCACACACATTTGCCAGATTGCTTGAAAAAGGCAACAGCTGTGGAAACTGGCAGTTTACAGTTGTGATAAATCGCATTAGTAAAGTATTTCAATTAAAGTGATAACTAAAAAACAAGAAAGCATCTCTGAACAAATAAATTAGTCCTTCAATTTGTGGAGCCTTCAGTGGTAGATCTCAGCACTTACCTACTCTCCTATTGTTCTGCTTTTTCTCCAGGAGAGGGCCTGCCACGGGGGTGGGGATGGTTCATTGTCTCCAATGAGGAAGGGGCGATAACTAAGGATGCATGCAGAAACACAAAATCTGTAGTTAGGCATTTATTTCATTCCTTTTGGGTATTTCTTAAGCACTAAAATCCAAACTTAGTCTCAGATTTGCTGTAATTTCCCTCATTGTGCTTCAGGAGAGAAGGCATTCAAGAGCCTCCCTGTGGGGTCCGCCTGTCCAGCCCCATCAGCGGGGTGGCCAGGCCCCACAGGGCTGTGTTCTCTTTCCCAAGCCAATTCATCTACATCTGTAACATTTTAAAAGGAACTCAGGGGCATGTCTTCCCCAGCAGATGCTTTTTCCTCGGTTTAGGGTTTAGAAAGTCATTCTCCTGCACAAAATGAATGGTCCCAAGACTCACTGAGCCCCTTGTTCTCCCAGGGTCAGGGACAGCATAACCCCCAGACCGCAGGGGCATGGGGCCCTACAATGGGCTGCGGGGCCCCCTCCTCCCCACGAAATCACATCCCCGCTCTCCAAATTCTCCACTTCAGCTTAATTTTCAGCAGATCCCTTACGGACAGTTAGTAATTCAGGACTAATTAGGTGATTGCTTTCATTTATGGTAGTAATTGGGAGGGGAAATGAACTGGCATTGCCCCATTCTTGTTGGAAAAATAAATTATGCCCATTGTTACTGGGGATCTTATTTTTCCCCCAATCAAGCAAATTAGCAGCTTGGTTCATTTTCCCAGCATTCACTCCTGAGCAGACGGCAGCGCCCTGGAATGTGGCTTGGAGCTGTGTGGTCAGTGCAATTGTTTGGAGCTGTTTGTACCAACAATGAGAGGAGCCGGCTGTCTCCCAAAAAACGAGTGGCACTTGTCTTCCTTAGCCCAAGGAGCCGCTGCGAGCGGCCACTAGGCCGAGCTTCTCAGGAAGACGTACACCCCCATCTAGTGGCCTCCGGAGATAACTGCAACGCGTTCGTTTCCCTGCTTTTGCTTCTGGTCAGTGAGGACAAGCAACGTTTCTAGTAAGTTACTAAAAATAGGGTGGATTCTTTCCATCTCCGGGAGTGAAAAAATGTTTGCCTCAATAGCTGTAATGAAAGTGCAATTCAAGGCTTGCATAAAATCTCTTTTATGGGTAGCTCTCCTCGGTACTAATTTTCTGGTCCAAGACAGGACTGCCTGGATGGTCTGAGTGAGCAGGGAACAGTTCTCTTGAGCTCCTGTCTAAACACAGGAGGGCTGAGTGTCAGTACCTCCAGGCAAGTAAGTGGCTCCTTTATCTCAGCAGCCTCTCCATCATCACCTGTGTCTCACCACAGCAAGGCCATTTCTGAAGTACGCAAGGTGGAGACATTCAAAAGCTGGCGTGCTCACACAGCCACTTCCCAACAGAATTCAGAGACCTCCTAAATCTTAATAATTTTCCAATCTGGGTGCTGAGGGAGTGCCCATTCTCCATCCTCTAACAACAACACATCTTTCATGTCTTTTTTTCTTTCCACTCATTCTACTCACAGAAACACATTTGTCTCTCCCTGTTTTACAACGAGAACCGTGATTTGCCTGGGGTTTGTGGACAGGAAGCAGAGCAGGAACAAATAGATCGCAGTATGGGTGGGTTTCGGTCAATCGTTCTCTACCAGGGGAGATTTTACCTCCCGGGAGACATTTGGAAAAGTCTTGGGACATATTAGTTCGTCACAACTTGGGAGGCCACTAAATATTGTCCAATGTCCGGGACAGTCCCTCTACCACAAAGAATTATTCAGCCCAAAATGCCAATCGTGCTGAGGTTGACGAAGCCTGGTTTAGGGTAACAAAGACTGCCCTCCAGTAATGGGGTTATGATAACATTGATTGTCCTCAAATGAGCCACACTGCAGAGACTAGATAATTCATCCTCTCCTAAGTCAGTATACTTTTACCACCTTCTTTCTTCTTTTAGACTCTTCCATTTTAAACATAATTTAGCTGTCTTTTTAAATTTTTTTTTTCTTCGTGCCGCTGGGAAAAGAAAAGATTGAAAAGGGGGAGGGGAAGGCGACAGAAAAGGAGGATTAGAAGCATGACCTGTTTCTCCTGGAAGAGCTCGGCACATTCCTCTCTCAGATGTGCTTTGTGACCGAGTAGGGTACAATTAAAAGCACAATAATTTGCTTGTTATTCAAGTCAGGCATTAGTCCGGGTAATGGCGTGCTTGGTGGAGAGATGGATTTCCTTGTTAGGAGCTAAGCACAGGATTAGCTGAATTCTCCATGGAGAAATCTTGATTTGTTCAAGGTCTTTCATGTTTTCTACAGAGAAGGGATTATGTCTTCTTAAAGAGAGGCCTTGCTTAAAAAGCTACAAAGTATAAGAAAAGGATTTAGGGCAGAGGGGCCTGTGGTTAAGTAGCTGAGGGGTACAGGGAATTTTAGAGCAAAGGATTATTTAAAGCCATAAAGTTCAAAAAATAATTGGTTTAGCACCATTGGGTCAGTGCCGGCGAGTGCGCGGTAAAGGCAGTTAAGCATGAGCTAATATTCATTTTGCTTTGGCTAATTATTGCATGGATCCAGGAGAGACACACAAAAGAAAACATGCCCCCTCCTTGGCAATCAGAGAGTGCCTTGTTTTTAGGCTCTTTGCCTTACGGGCACACTTATATGTTGGGATGCCCAGAATCCAGGCATCACAAGGCCCTTATTACATAAAGCATAGGAAAATTGTTCTCTCAGAACAGAACAGTACATGCCGTGCGATTCCAGTGACCAAGAAAAAAAAAAACACTATTAGTGTTAACTCTATTGATTTCATCAGCCAGAGAGGACATGAAGTAAAACAATGCTGACTGCACCAATGCCCCTGCCTCAGTCTAGGTGAGCAGTTCTCAACCAGGGACAACTCTGTTCCCCAAGGGATACTTGGCAATGTCTGGAGACTTTTGTTTTTGTTGTCGTTTTGAGATGGAGTTTCACTCCCATTGCCCAGGCTGGAGTGCAACGGCACTATATCTCAGCTCACCGCAACCTCTGCCTCCCAGGTTTAAGCGATTGTTCGGCCTCTACCTCCTGAGTAGCTGGGATTACAGATATGCACCACCATGCCCAGCTAATTTTGTATTCTTTTTCAGTAGAGAGGGGTTTCTCCATGTTGGTCAGGCTGGTCTTGAACTCCCAACCTCAGGTGATCCGCCCACCTTGGCCTCCCAGAGTGCTGGGATTACAGTCTAAGCCACCATGTCCAGCCTGGAGACATTTTTAGTTGTCACTCTGGGGAGGTGCTGCTGGCATCGAGGGTGCAGAGGCCAGCGATGCTGCATAACATCCTGCAATGCACAGAATAGCCCCACCACAAAGAACTGTCTGAGCCAAAACGTCAACACTGCTGAAAAGGAGAAATCCTGGTCTGGACAGAGGCAATGTTTGACTTTTGGATAAGTGAAGGATTTCAGAACCCTCCCTTCCCCACATCCATAACTGATTATTACTCGGATTACCATAATTATTGTTGACTGCCGCACTTTTCTTCCCCCGTCAACTCTGAGCCTTGTTCCAATTCTGGAATTAAAGTGCTTTCAAGGGAAACTTGCCCTCCAGATGCCAGGGCCATCCAAGATGTGTGGTTGTGCCTACCTACTCCTTCCACAATGGACACACATCCAAAAATAAAGTGCCTTCTCTGCCATTTCCCCAGATTCTGAATTTTGAAGACTTTTCTTTCCTTTTCTAAGATTACTGTCCCTCCCTGCATGACGAATGTTCAGTTAAATCATTTGTCCTGCAGCTTTAAAGGAGTTAAGAGCCCACAGCTTCAAGATATCTATTTTCTCCCTGGTGACTGATGATTCCCACCCTGAAGGAGGTGAATGCCTGGGACAGGAGCTTCCACAAACCTAGATAAAGCCAAAGGATTGTCAATCAGGACCATTCCAAGGCATAGCCAGCAACTCTCCAGGAGATCCTCAAGGATGCACTTAACCTCCATCTACAGGAGATGGGGAAGACAGAAGGGAAGTTAGAGGGCACCTGGAGAATGAAAGGAGAATACACTCAAACTAAGCCCTGCCCCTGTTCCCCCTGCACACATCAATATAGAACCACCCAGGGTCCCACTGGCCAGCCCTTCTCTGCACCCTCTGCAAGCTCATCTCTCTGGCTTGCCCTCACTTCCATTCAGTACATTCTCAGTGCAGCGGTTGCCAAGATCCTAATAAATCTCAAGTCCAATCATGTCACTCCCAAACTCAAAACCCCCACAGGCTCCCATCTTGCTCCAAGTAAAAGCAAAATTGCTTCCTTTCACCCTCTCTCCCTTCCTCCATCCTCCTCCCCACCCTCCCTCCTCCTCCCCACAACACACCCCTACATCTCCTGTCCTCATCTTCCATTCTTCACCTACCTCACCGTCTTCTCACTTATTCTGTCCTTGCCTGGACTGTGCTTCCTCTCTATACCTCCTGGGACTGCTCCCTCAAATCTGCCCAAATGTCCGCTTCTCATTGAAGACTTCGCTTTCATGCTTTATTTTCTCACTTCCTCTTTCAATGCTTTATTTTCCACCACCCTTATCATCTTGCAACATGCTGAGAGCTTTAGTTATTTTATTTTTGAGACCTTACCCCACCCCACCCCACCCCTCACTCCCAGATTGCAAAGGCAGAATCTTTGTGTACTTTGTGTTAATATAGTGAACTCCAAGTTTCTTTTCAAAGGATCGGTATGTCAGTATGCTCAGCTCTCTCATTCTTTAATTCTCCATTTTAAAGTATAACTTCCTTGTAGTTTCAGTAAACAACCTTTTCCACCAGTTCTAATTAGTAATTCACATCTGTTCTCCCCAGTCCCCTCCTGCTGTCCTGACTCATCTCAGTTACTTGCTCTGGTCACCTGCCTTGATCCCTGGTTACCTGCTCTGACCTGTCCCGTAACCATCCTTCCTGCCAAACTACCCACCCCACCACTCTGGCTCCTACCCCTGCTCTCTTTAGAATAGCCAGTTGAAATTTGCCTAGACTGTGCAGTCTAACCCTAGCCAATAGGGGAACAACACAGCAATAGGAGTGACCTCCATCAGGAATAAGAACCCCTTCCCCTCTCTTGTCCAGGTGTACACTCGCCATTGTTCCTTCTATGAGCTGCACCCTTCTATAGAAGTAAATTGCCTTGCTGAGGAAATTTATATTTGAGTGCTACTTCTTGTAATGGCATCAAAATTTTACATGTAACATTTGTTTTCACAGATATAGCTAGGACCAAGTATAGTGCCTGACCCTAGGAAGTCATTCAAGTATTTCTTGACTAACTGAGCAAATGGGCCAGGCTACTCTGTTTGAGAAGCTGTGTCATGAAAGTTTCCCTCCACCTCAGTTCTGCTAGTGGACTGGGGAACAGCAAGCTAACAATGAATCCGCTCTAAAGTGTGAATGACAAAAACACTCACTGTGCCTTCTGAAGGCATTTGTGTTGTTTTTTTTAATTGTGACAAAATGTACAAAACATAAAATGTACTATATTTTTTAATGTACAGCTCAGTAGTCTAATTGCATTCACATTGTTGCGCAATCCATCTTCAGAACTTTCCCATCTTGCAGAACTGGACCACTGTACCCACTGACCAATAACTCTCTATTCCCCACCCCACCTTCCCTGGCAACCACCTTTCTACTTTCCCAAAAATTCTGCAGAAGGACAGCTGAAGTAACATGGAAGACTTTTGGAATGTTCTCTGCCACCTTTGTTTTTTCCCCTCTTTCTTCACAGCCTTCCCTTTTTTCCCCCTTCCTCCAATAACATGTGTGGGGTAGGGTAAAGTAAGGAAGCCACTTCTCCCCCACTTCCTATGATAACACAAATGATGCTTCCAGCATCAAGTACCCCCCAAATACGTGGAGAAATCGTTTGCCTAATTTGGAGAGAGAAGCATTGTTAAATTCCTAACTGGAGAAAAATTATATTTGAGCCATGCTAGGATTCAGGTTCAAATTTGCATAATTGCAAGGCCCATGGTCATGGACACTCTACCTCTACTGCTTTTTTAAGATATAGAAATTCTGGGAAAGGAAGATCATCTCTGTTAACTAGAAAATCATGATACCTTTGGAGTCTCAATGTTATTTATAAGATGAAAATGGACAGGCACAATGCATTTCTAACATTCATCCTGAAAAAATTTTCAATGCTTCCTTACATGAAAATAACACATAGAACATATGAAAACAGTGCAGCTGTGATTGAAATGAGGGCAAGGGGCAATTCCCTCTTATACCTTGACTTCTGGCCCTGCAAAGAGGTCCCCGTCAAGGGCCATCCCTAGACCTTGTAGGATTCAGCCCAGGATTGATCTGGATAACCCTAGGCTCTCTTCTAGCTCAGTAAGTCTTTGGTTACACAACTGTCTTTTCTAGATTCTAATTTCTTAAGAGTTCTTGAAAATAGAGCCAATCACAGATCTCCATTTCACCCTGGGCTGGCATTGCCAAGAGATCACCAACATTTGTTTCATGCCTGTCCTAAGAGATTAACTGATTACTTGGCTTCCCCCTTTTCTGTCCTGCTTTTTCGAATCACTTGACAGCCTCCTGGAGAAGCATGTATTTAATAAACCACATGTACATAGTATGGACTGAATGTTTGTTTCTCCTCCAAAATTCCCATGTTAAAAGCCAAAGTCCCCTACCCAAACAGCACTATAAAAAAATAAACAAGGAAAAGTATTTCCCTATGAAAGCCAATCCATAAAATTGGAAGCAGCTACTGTTACACAGATATTAACATGACACCAAAAGAAAAAATGGAAAAGCAATAAAATATGACACCTCCAAAGAAACACAGTATTTCTCACTAACAAACATCAAACAAAAGGAACTCCAGGAAATTCCTGAAAAAGAATTCAAAATAATGTTAAAAAAAAAACTTGGTGACATACCGGAGATCACAGATTAAAAAATACAAGAAAACAATTCATAATATGAATAAAAAAATCAACAGAGATATTATAGATAAGAATCAAGTGCTGGAACTGAAGAATTCAATGAATGAAATAAAAAATATAATTTAGAGCTCCAAAAATAGATTAGATCAAGCAGGAGAACGAATGTATAAACTTCAAGAAAGGTCTTTTAAAATAACCCATTCAGACAAAAAAAAAAGGTGAATGAAGAAATGAAGAAAGTTTGTATGACATATGTGACACCATAAAGCACCAAATATTCGAAATTTAGGATTCCAGAAGGAGGCTAAGTGAGAAAAGACATAGAAAATATATAAAATATCTGAAAACTTATCAAGTCTTGCAAGAAATACAGACATCTGGATTCAGAAACATTCAAAGATCTCCAAATAGAATAAGCCCAAAAGATCTTCGGCAAGGCACATTATAGTCAAATTGTCAAAAGCTAAAGACAAAGAGAACCCTAAAAACAGCAAGAGAAAAATCTCAAGTCACATTAAAGGAATCTCCATCAGCCTAACAGCAGATTTCTCAACAGAAACCTTACAGGCCAGGAGAAAATGGGACAATATAGTCAATGTGCTGAAAGAAAACAACTGTCAACAAAAAATAATATACTCTGCAAGACTATCCTTCAAAAATGAAGGAGAAAAAGTCTTTCCTAGACAAGCAAAAACTGAAGGAATTCATTACCACTAGAATAGACCTACAAGAAATGCTTAAAAGAGTCCTACATCTGGAAATAAAAAGGCAACACCTACCAGCATAAAAATGCACAAAAGAATAAAATTCACTGGTAAAGCAGATACAGAAATGATTTAAAAAAAAAAAAAAGAGTCAAACTTTATCACTACAAAAAAATCCACCAAATTGTAAATGGAAACAATAAAAGAGGAAGAGAGGAGCAAAGACTATCAAAACACAAGACAACAATGAACAAAATGGTAGGAATAAGTCTTCACCTATCAATAATAACCTTGAATGTAAAAGAATTGAATTTGCCAATTAAAAGATATATACTAACTGAATGGATTTTTTTAAAAAGATTCAATTATATATTGCCTAGAAATACACTTCATTTACTAGAAACATATGAGAAACTTACTTCACCTGTAAAGACACATGCAGACTGAAAGTGAAAGAACAGAAAAAAGCATTCCATGCAAACCAAAACCAAGAGCATGCAAGAGTAGCTATATTTATATCAAACAAGATAGACTTTAAGTCAAAAAACATGAAAAGACACAAAGGTCATTACATAATAAGTTATCAAGTTATCAAGAGAATATAAACAATTATAAATATATGTACCTAACACCAGAGCACCATATATATAAGGTAAATGTTATTAGAGATTTAAAAAAATAGACCATATTACAATAAAGCTGAAAAGTTGAACATCCCACTTTCAGCATTGGACAGACGATCTAGACAGAAAATCAACAAAGAAACATTGGCTTTAATCTATACCACAAATCAAATAAACCTAAAAGATATTTATAGAACATTTCATTCAGCAGCTGTAGAATGCACATTCTTATCAGCACATGGAGCATTGTCCAGGATAGACCATATGTTATGCCGCAAAACAAGTATCAACAAATTTTTTTAAATTAAAATCATATCAAGTGTCTTCTCAGAATAAATAAAACTAGAAATCAATAACAAGAGGAACTTTGGAAACTGTACACAGATATGAAAATTAAATAGCATGTTCCTGAATGACCACTAAGGCAATGAAGAAATTAAGAAGGAAATTTTTTAATTTATTGAAACAAATAAAAATGGAAACATCATACCTAAACTTATAAATTACAACAAAAGCAGTGCTAAGAGGGAAGTTTATAGCAATAAATACCTACATCAAAAAGTAGAAATATTTTAAATAATCAACCTAATTGTGTGCCTCAAGGAACTAGAAAACAAGAACAAACTAAACCCCAAAATTATAGAAGACAGAAATAATAAGGATCTGAGCAGGCCGGGCACAGTGGCTCACGCCTGTGATCCCAGCACTTCCGGAGGTCAAAGTGGGCAGATCACGAGGTCAAGAGATCCAGACCATCCTGCCCAACATGGTGAAACCCCCTCTCTACTAAAAACACAAAAATTAGCTGGGCATGGTGGTGTGCGCCTGTAGCCCAGCTACTCAAGAGGCGGAGGCAGGAGAATCGCTTGAAACAGGAAGGCAGAGTTTGCAGTGAGCTGAGATTACACCACTGCATGCCAGCCTGATGACAGAGTGAGACTCCATTGCAAAAAAAAAAAAAAAAAAAAAAAAAAAAAATCTGAGCGGAACTAAAGAAAATATAGAGACTAATAAAAATTAAAATAATCAATAAAATGACGAGTTGGTTTTTTGAAAAGATAAATTGATAAACTGCTAGCTAGACTAACCAAACAGAGAGAAGACCTAAATAAATAAAATTAGAAATGAAAAAGGAGGCATTATAATCAACATCACAGAAATACAAAGCATCATCAGAGACTATTATGAACGACTATATTCTAACAAATTGGAAAACCTACAGGACAAAGATAAATTCCTGGACACATAAAACCTAAGATTTAACCAAAATAAATAGCCTTAATCAACCAGTAACAGGTAATGAGACTGAATAAAGTCTCTCAACAAAGAAAAGCCCAGGACCAGATAGCTTTGCTGCTGAATTCTACTTATTTTACAGAGAAAAACTAACACCGATTTTTCACAAACTACTCCAAAAAATTGCAAAGGAGGGAATTCTTCCTAACTCATTCTATGAGGCCAGAATTATCCTGATACTAAAACCAAAGACACTACACACAAAGATAAAACTACATGCCAATATCCCTGATGAACATAGACACAAAAATCCTCAACGAAATACTAGAAAACCAAAGCCAGCAACAGATCAAAAATATAATACACCATGATCAAGTGAGATTTATCCCAGGTATACAAGGATGTTAAGATAAGCAAATCAACAAACGTGATACATCACATCAACTCAGTAAGAGGCAAAAACCATATGATCATCTCAATAGATGTAGAAAAATCATTTGATAAAATTCAACATCCTGTCATAAGAAATTCTCGCCGGACGCGGTGGCTCAAGCCTGTAATCCCAGCACTTTGGGAGGCCGAGGCGGGTGGATCACAAGGTCAAGAGATCGAGACCATCCTGTTCAACATGGTGAAACCCCGTCTCTACTAAAAACACAAAAAAGTAGCTGGGCATGGTGGCACATGCCTGTAATCTGAGCTACTTAGGAGGCTGAGGCAGGAGAATTGCCCGAACCCAGGAGGCGGAGGTTGCGGTGAGCCGAGATCGCGCCATTGCACTCCAGCCTGGGTAGCAAGAGCGAAACTCCGTCTCAAAAAAAAAAAAAAAAAAGAAAGAAAAAAAAAAGAAATTCTCAACAGATTAGGTATAGAGGAACATAAGTCAACATAATACAGATCATATATGACAAACCTGGAGCTAATATCATACTGAATGTCTTTCCTCTAAGGACTGGAATCAGACAAGAACGCCTATTTTTCACCACTCATATTCAAAATAGTACTGGAAGTCCTAGCCAGAGCAGTCAGGCAAAAGAAACAAAAGACATCCAAATTGAGGGGGAAAATAGTCAAATTGTTGCTGTTTGCTGATGATATGAGCTTATATATAGAAAAACCTAATGCCTGCACTGAAAAACTCTTAGATCTGATAAACTAATTCAGTAAAGTTGCAGGATACAAAATCAGCATACAAAATTTAGTAGTGTTTCTATATACCAATTATGAACTTGCTGGAAAAGAAAGCAAGCAATCACATTTATAATAACTATAAGAAAAACAAAATGCCCAGGAATAAATTTAGCTAAGTTGAAAGACCTCTACAATGAAAATCATAAAACACCAATGAAAGAAAATGAACACAAACAAATGGAAAGACAGCCCATGCTCATGGAATAGTGGAATTAATATTGTTAAAATGACTGTAGTCAAAGCAATCAACAGATTCACAATAACAATTCTTATCAAAACACCAATTAGATTCTTCATGGAAATAGAAAATACAATCATAAAATTTATATGGAACCACAGTAGACCCTGCAAAGCTAAAGCAATACTGAGCAAAAAGAGCAAAGCTGGAGGAATCACACTGACTTCAAAATATACTACAAAGCTACAGTAACCAAAATAACATAATATGTATAAAAAGAGACACATGGATCAATGAAACAAAATAGAGAATTCAGAAATAAAACCACATATTTACAGCCTACTAATTTTGGACAAAGGCAGGAAGAATACACATTGGGAAAAGGACACCTTCAATAAATGATGCTGGGAATACAGCATATTCATTTGCATAAGAATAAAACTAGACATCTATCTCTCACCGTATATAAAAATCAACTCAAAAGACTTAAATGTAAGACCCAAAACTATAAAACTACTAGAAAAAACACAGGGGAAACACTCCAGGACATTGGTCTAGGGCCCCAGGTGTCCCCAAACTTTTTACACAGGGGGCCAGTTCACTGTCCCTCAGACCGTTGCAGGGCCGCCACATACTGTGCTCCTCTCACTGACCACCAATGAAAGAGGTGCCCCTTCCTGAAGTGCGGTGGCGGGGGGGTTGGGGGGGGTGGCGGATAAATGGCCTCAGGGGGCCGCATGCGGCCCACGGGCCATAATTTGGGGATGCCTAGCTAGGCAAAGATATGATGGCTAAGATCTCAAAAAAGTACAGGCAACAAAAACAAAAAGAGACAAATATGACTATATTAAACTAAGAAGTTTCTGCACAGTAAAGAAGACAATCAACAGAGTAAAGGGACAACCTGTTGAATGGGAATGAATATTTGCAGACTGTTTATCCCACAGGAACTAATGCCATGAATACACAGGAAACTGAAACAATAGGGAAAAAAAGAACATAAATAATCCCACTTAAAAGTAGTCAAAGAATCTCAATAGAGATTTCTCAAAAGAAAACACAAAAATGGCCAGGCTCAGTGGCTCATGCCTGTAATCCTAACACTTTGAGAGGCCAAGGTGGGAAGATCACTTGAGGCCAGGAGTTTGAGACCAGCCTGGGTAACATGGTGAAACCCTGTCTCTACAAAAAATACAAAAATTAACCAGGTGTGGTGGCATGCGCCTGTAGTCCTAGCTACTCAGGAGGCTGAGGTGGAAGGATGGTTTAAGCCCTGGAGGTAAAGGTTGCAGTGAGTCAAGATCTCACCATTGCACTCTAGCCTGGATAACAGAGTCAGACCCCATCTCAAAAAAAAAGAAAGAAAGAAAAGAAAAGAAAATATGAAATCACTAACAGGTACATGAAAAAATGCTCAACATCACAAATCGTCACAGAAATGCAAATCGAAACCACAATGAAATATCATTTCACCCCAGTTAAAAAAAGACAATAAAAAATGCTGGTTGAGGCTAAGGCAAATGCATCACTTGAGCCCAGGAGTTTGAGACCAGCCTAGGTAGCATAGTGAGACCCTGTCTCTTTAAAAAAAAATTCTGATGAGGATGCAGAGAAAAGGAAACTCTTATACATAGCTGGGGGGAATGCAAATTAGTACATCTATTCTAGAAAACCCTATAGAGACTATCCCATTCCTTGGCATTTACACAAAGGAAAGGAAATCAGTGTATCAAAGGGATACCTGCACTCCCATATTCATTGCAGTGCTATTTACAACAGCCAAGATATCAACTCAATCTAAGTGTCCATCAACAGATGAATGGTTAAAGAAATTGTAGTATATATAAACAATGAAATACTAGACAGCCAGAATTCACACTAGAAGGCTAAGGCAAATGGATCCTGTCATTTGCAGCAACCAGGATGGAACTGGAAGTCATTACGTTAAGTGAAATAAGCCAGGCAGAAAAAGATACCAAATGTTCTCACTCACATTTGGGAGCTAAAAAAAAAAGTAGGCCTAGTGGAGGTAGAGATTAGAATCAGAGTTACCAGAGGCTGGGAAGGGTAGGGGCAGAGATGAAGAGAGGTTGGTGAATGAGTACAACTATACAGTTAGAAGGAATAAGTCATAGTGTTCAATAGCACAGTAATGTGACTATAGGGAATAATTTATTGTATATTTCAAAATAACTAGAAGAAGCCAAGTGTGGTGGCTCATGCCTGTAATCCCAGCACTTTGGGAGGCTAAGGAGGGAGGATTACCTGAAGTCAGGAGTTCAAGACCAGCCTGGCCAACATAGTGAAACCCCGTCTCTACTAAAAATACAAAAATTAGCCGGGCATGGTGGTGCACACCTGTAGTCCCAGCTACACGGGAGGCTGAGGAAGGAGAATCATTTGAACTCATACGGCAGAGGTTGCAGTGAAATGAGATGGTACCATTGCACTCCAGCCTGGATGACAGACCAAGACTTTGTCTCAAAAAAAAAAATTAATAAATAACTAGAAGATTTGAAATGTTCCCAACACAAAGAAATGATAAATGTTTGAGGCAATCGATATCCTAAATACCTTAATTTGATCACATTGTATATAGGTATCACCATACCACATGTACCCCATAAATATGTACAATTATTACGTATCATTTTTTTAAAAAAACTGTTGGAAAGCTATACACTCATTTGTTAACAGTGGTTACCTCTATGTGGTGGCATTTTCTTTGGTTTTCGTGATTTTTCATGTTAAACTTTTACTTGTATTTATTTATGTTTCCCAAAATTTGATAACAAATTGTATTACTTTATAAGTGGAAAAATATCCATTTCCATGACCTTGATGCTTTTTAGGGGCTGCATACTTCCCACATAATTTACTTTTTCCATGAATCTTCTAAATTAGGCAAAATAACATTTATTCTATTTTAATGAAAAAAAAACATATCTAATAAAATAAAGTGTCCTGTCCAAGTTCTCATGTAACTTATTACAGGAGTTTATATGAAAATCAAGGTGTCTCAGTTTTCATTACAATTCCGTTGCATTTGTAATTACAACTCCCTGTTCCATTTTGCATTCCCCGTAGCTTGTAAGGAATATTCACTCTTTATACCCTTCCTCCAAACAAAATCAGCATGGCCAAAGAGACTTCTCTACTAGGCACCAAACAGGCTCACCGTTTCAAAGATCTGTCAGTTCCTTTGCTTTCACACCAGGAGTCTACTTGTTCCCTGATGAAGAGGACTACTAGTGACACCTAATAAATGAAGGTCACCAAGAAGGCCCCAGAAGTGATGCATGGCTAACAGCTGGTACAAACCCTGTTGGAACATGAAGTCTGGCTCCATTTCCATAAGCGGCTTTGTCATTCTTTTTTTCTTTAATTATTAGTTTTTATGTGACAGAGAATTGATTCAACCATCAGGGAGCAGGAACTTCTCTCGGCTCACAGGTCCAAAGATGTGCTGAGCTGCCTTTCCTAGCCCCACTCCCCATCTGTAGTGACACCAACCCACCCCATGGAAAAATAGCATCAGGGAAAAATCAAAATGCCAGATCTAAGTGAACCACCTTAGATGGAGTTTAGAAAAATAATTGTCACATCTCCATCCTTATTATCAGCACCAAATCTCTCAAAATCACTAGGAACAGTCTTACGCATTTTCTAGGAAATGGTAGCTTTCCTGTAAATTAGGGACATTATTTTAAACTGTGCAGGACATAAGGAATACTAGAATTCTGAAGACGAACTAAAAATGTAAGATATTTTTAGGGGACAAAAGATTTCACCAAACTTTGTGGCTTCCACATCAGCAAACTTCTTGGAAGGCATTTTCCTGATACATGGCTGCATAGAGTGTTATGTAGTTTAGCTACATGGAATGGTGGGCTCACCCACTTCTGGGCACATGGAAAGATTATACTTCCTTCCTTTTTTTTTATCCTTTGCTTAGGAGTCATGTGACTATTTCCGGCCAATTGGCTGTGAGTGGCAGTGATATGACTCGTTTCTGAGCCAAGTCACTATCAGTGAGACCCTCCATCTGCCCCACCTAAATCACAACATGGAAGTATGTATTGAGATAACGGTGCCATGAAGTTAAAGCAGGCTTTATCATTGAGTTACCCCTTGGAGGAATCTCTCAGACTGACACCAACATTAGGTAAATAAAAAATAAATGTTTGTGTTTTAAATATACTTAAACCTTGCACTGATTCTCACGACAACACAACTAGCCTTCCTTGACCCATGCAAGTGCATACTCTAGGTCAGGCTCTGCACTGGTACTTTGTGTCCATTATCTTACTTACTCTTCAAAACAATCTGATGAGATAGAGTCCATCACAATTCCACTTCACTGATGAAGAAACACAGCAAGGGTCAGTAACCCACCCAAGATCACACAGCAACTAAATGATGGAAGCAGAATTAAAACAAAGGCTTGACTTTAAAACTTGCATCAAAACCACCATATTGCTACATAGATAAGAGAAAAAAAAAATAAAGAAGCCAAAGCTGATCTATATAATATAAAGCTGAGTCAGAAGAAGGAAAGAAGAGAGAGGGACTGGGACTGAGAGAGAAACTTGAGGATTAAAAGAAAAAGAAGTCGGCTGGGTGCGGTGGCTCAAGCCTGTAATCCCAGCACTTTGGGAGGCCGAGGCGGGTGGATCACGAGGTCAAGAGATCGAGACCATCCTGGTCAACATGGTGAAACCCCGTCTCTACTAAAAATACAAAACATTAGCTGGGCATGGTGGCACATGCCTGTAATCCCAGCTACTCAGGAGGCTGAGGCAGGAGAATTGCCTGAACCCAGGAGACAGAGGTTGTGGTGAGCCGAGATCGTGCCATTGCACTCCAGCCTGGGTAACAAGAGCGAAACTCCGTCTCAAAAAAAAAAAAAAAAGAAGGAGGAAAAGAAGTCACCTTTGAAAATAGACCTGGCCGGGCGCGGTGGCTCATGCCTGTATTCCCAGCACTTTGGGAGGCCGAGGCAGGTGGATCACGAGGTCAAGAGATCGAGACCATCCTGGTCAACATGGTGAAACCCCATCTCTACTAAAAATACAAAAAATTAGCCGGGCATGGTGGTGCGTGCCTGTAATCCCAGTTACTCAGGAGGCTGAGGCAGGAGAATTGCCTGAACCCAGGAGGTGGAGGTTGCGGTGAGCTGAGATAGCGCCATTGCACTCCAGCCTGGGTAACAAGAGCAAAACTCCGTCTCAACAAAAAAAAGAAAAAAAGAAAGAAAGAAAATAGACCTAAGGCATCATCTCCCAACATCTCCCAAAATACCATTCAACAATTTAACTATACAAGAAGTATCTCAGGGGTTAATACACACACACACACACACACACACACACACACACACACGAAGAAATAAACTAGCAGTTCTCTTAAATGAATTACATCTGTGTAAACGGAGGATATCACAATTATAAGGAGTATGGAAAGCACCTGTATGGAAAAGTTTTGCCTATTATAAATGCTAACAACAGTGGTTCATGCCTGTATTCTCAGCACTTTGAGAGGCCAAAGGCAGGTGGATCACTTGAGGCCAGGAGTTCAGGACCTGCCCTGGACAACATGGTAAAACCCCATCTCTACAAAAAACAGGAAAATTATCCCGGTGTGATGGTGTGCACCTGTACTTCCAGTGACTCGGGAGGTTGAAGTAGATGGCTTGAGCCCAGGAGGTTGAGGTGGATGGCTTAAGCCTGGGAGGTGGAGGTTGCAGTGAGCTGAAATCACGCCACTACACTCCAGCCTGGGTGACAGAATGAGGCCTTGATTTAAAAAAAAAATGCTAAGAACCATTGTAATAACCTACCCTGGGCTAGCACCACTGACTCCATCTTAGCTATAAACTCCAACCTAGCTTCCGCCTCCCAACCATAGCCCCTTTGGGTGCATAACTGGGCCACACTGATGCTGTGCTATGTCATGCTGACTCTGGGCTTATCCTACCATATAACCAATGTAACTGCATTCTGCTTGGCAAGCACACCTGCTATTGTGTATAACTCTCTTTGAACCCCCCTTGGTGATTGTTTGGAAATACCCTTAGCAACCAACAATCCTGGGAACCTCCTCCCCGCTGGTTACTAGCTAACTTGCCTGTTCTAGTTCTGTAAAATTCTGCTTCTGTAAAATTTAGCTAGGTACCCCTTCCCCTAGCTAAATCAAGGTATAAAGGGAAATCAAGCCCCTTCCTCGGGGCGGAGAGAACTGTGAGTGTTAGCCATCTCTCAGTCACCAGCTAATGAAAAAGGACTCTTAATTTGGAACTCAGGGCATGGCACATTCCTTTCAACTAGCTTGGTTATTACACCATTACCTATTTTCTTATCAGGTGTGAGAACAAGCCACTTTTCCTCACAAAATATTTCACTTCCAATGACTATCCAGATGTGAATCTTTATAGAACCTCAATAGAAATTTCAGAAAAATTTTATTGATGAATATTTTTTAGAATGTAATGTGACTTGTTGTTCCATTTAATAGTAAATTAAGGTACCTATAGCAATAATATTGGACCAGAGTGATCATGACATGCCTTAAGATGTCAACACATGTATTGCCACTTTTAAGAAATTCTTTCAAGCTGGCCAGGCGCAGTGGCTCACACCTGTAATCCCAGCACTTTGGGATGCTAAGGTGGACAGATCATCTGAGGTCAGGAATTCAAGACCAGTCTGGCCAACAAGGTGAAACCCTGTCTCTACTAAAAATACAAAAATTAGCCAGGCATGGTGCTGTATGCCTCTAATCCCAGCTACTTGGGAGGCTGAGGCAGGAGAATCACCTGAACTCAGGAGGTGGAGGTTGCAGTAAGCCAAGACTGCGCCACTGCACTCTAGCCTGGGTGACAAAGTAAGACTCTGTCTTAAAAAAAAAAAAAAAGAAATGTTCAAGATGTGACTATAAATATAGAGCCCAGAAGTTAATAAAAACACGTATCTAAATCTAAAATTTTAATCAGTAAACATGAAGATGATTCTTCAGTAAATTAATATTCACATTTCCTAACAATGTTGGAAAATATCTACATTTATACATATTTATGTATACAATATTATATTATGCTTTAAGGAACTTCAATTGGAAGAATCAACATCAATATACCAGGTCTTAATATTTTCAAAGTTTAATTGCTCCTGAATACTGATCATGAAACAATCCATTTTGACACTAAACTATGAGTTTGCTTTAGAATTTACAGAATTGTGTTTTCATTCCTTAACTTGTCACAGTTTCAGAATCCACTTGCCTTCCCCTCCTGCATTTTCATTCCTCGTTTTAATTGCCTTCTCTTTCTGACCTATAGTTTTCATGCTTTTTTAATCAGATTTGGGCCTGAACTTCAGCAAAAGACAAAGCCTCCCACTAGACGAGAAGGAAGAGAAGGGGGTTAGCTGTGTCTCTAAACACATAACATTAATGCCCTAAGGAATAAACAATATTTCAAAGTGGGCTGTCACTGATGAGACAGTTACAGAAGGCTATGTCCGTTATGTGCAAGCACTCTAAAGTAATTCCAAATTTCTTGATGTTTCACATATTGTTACCTCTTTTAAGCAATTGAAAATGCACACACAAACAAAAAAAAAGATAAATGTAGGAGACTGGAGGAAATCCAGTAAAGAACAAAAACCATCTATCCTCCTTTGCCGCCTTTCTCTCATGCACAGTTGTCACTCTGATTTGATCATTCAGGGATTCCCAACACACACCACACCACACCAGCATTTATTCCCACCCTTTTGCAAATGTTCATCCCCCTAACTCATTTTCCTAACCAGATCTTACATATATCCATAGAGCCCTGTTCAAGTACCACCTCCACCATGGAGCCCCTAAGAAAGTTCAACATACTGGGGTCTTTATTCCTCTCAATTTCCATTGCTCCAATCTTCTCTCTCCGTCACCCAGGCTAGAGTGCAGTGGCACAATCTCGGCATACTGCAACCTCCACCTCCTGGGTTCAAGCAATTCTCCTCCCTGAGCCTCCCAAGTAGTTGGGACTACAGGCACACATCACCATGCCCAGCTAATTTTTATATTTTTAGTAGAGACATGGTTTCACCATGTTGGCCAGGATGGTCTCGATCTCTTGACTTGCTGACATGCCCACTTCAGCATCCCAAAGTGCTTGGATTATAGGCATGAGCCACCACATCCAAAGCTGCCCTGCCCAGGGAGGAGGTAGTCTAGTCATAGTCTGCCAGCAGAGGCGTTGCTAAGCTGCTGTGGGTTCTGCCCAGCTGCTGTGTGAACTTTCTTGACACTTTTGTTTATAGAGGTATAATTAGAACCGCCTCAGTTATGGCAGACTGCCTAGGTAATGGCGGACTGCCTCGGTAGTGGCGGACTGCCTGGGTAGTGGCGGACTGCCTGGGTAGTGGCGGACTGCCTCGGTAATGGTGAATGCCCCTCCCCCAACAGAGCTGGATCATCCCGGGTCCAGCTGCGTTTGCTCCGAAACTCTCAGTCCAGAGCATTTCAGATTGCTAGTCCTTGTGGGGATGTGACCTGCCCAGCCACATCACCTGGCTCCCTATTTCAGCCCCCTTTTTTTCAGTTGAATGGGCGGCTCTGTCTCTCAGGTGTTCTGGGCTCCAGCTGAAACAGCCATCCAGATTTTTGTGCAGACACTCGCTGTGCTGGCTCAAACAGTCATGCTGGAAACTCGTGGCACTTTTCAGCCAGGGAATCTCCTGGTCGGTCTGCGGGCAGTAATAACTCGTTTGGAAATGTGGTGTTCACTCACCCTCTGCCTTGTTCTCACTGGGAACTGCACTCCAGAGCTGTTCCTATTCAGCCATCTTGGATCCACCCATTAACGCATTTTCATGAGAAAATTTGAAATTCAGTTTAGTTGAAGTTCAGTTCAGTTCCTCAAACACTGAAAAGAGGCTGAATATCTAATGATATGGCAACAGGTAACTTAAATACAGTGGACACTGTTGATACCTTTCTTCCCATCCCTCCCTAACTGTTTAGCAAGGCATGTTGCTTGGGCAGAATTTCCCCCATTCCCAATACTGCATCAGCTCATCCCCCATCCTCTAACCCCTAACCCCTTGCTATAGTGATTCTGTTAACTGTGGGCAAAAACTCTTGTTAATCAGTTCATGGCAGTCCCTGGCTACAGCTACTGGTTTCAGTTAGTCCAATCAAAGTGGAAGCAGAGCTTTTGTTTGATAGTTTGAGGAGAAGATCTCTGTCTGGAAAGTCCAGTGCTGTGAACTCAATTGTATCCCTCCAAAATTCATGGTGGTGTTTGGAGATGGGGACTTTTGGAGTTAATCAGGTTTAGATGAGGTCATGTGGGCGGGGTCCCCATGATGGGATTAGTGCCCTTATAACAGAGAGCTTGCTTTCTCTCTCCTTCACTCGCATGCACCAAGGAAAGACCATTTAAGGGCACAGCAAGGCTCCATCTGCAACCAAAAGAAAAAGCCCTCACCAGACATCAACCCTGCTGACACCCTGACTTTGGACTTCCAGCCTCCAGAACTCTGAGAAATAAATTCCAGTTGTTTAAACCACCCAGTCTATGGTATCTTGTTATTATAGCCCAACGTGACTATGACATCTTATATGTAAGTTGCATGTTGGTGTGAAGCCTGAAACATGAATAGCCATCTATATCCTCTGAAGAACATCAGCCTGAAGATAGAGGCTTCTAGAGAAGGGCAAGCTCCCAGGGAAACAGAAACCATGCCCTAAAAATATCACACCTAGTCTCACTTAAAGTTTGGGTCTATTTCACATGCAAATAAAATCTCCTTTGTAGAATTTATAAATGCATAAGAATTCTAAAAGTGAATAAGGAAACACAAAAGCAGATTAAATTTTGAAATTAGGGAGATTGGTGGTTTTTTCTTTTACTTCAAAATTGGATTACCTTCATTAAGTGTTTATAGAAGATCAGGCATGTGCATTATCTCATTTAATCTCCATTTTGCAAAGAGACAACAACAAATGTTTTATTGTTATTTCTTCTAAAAACAAAAATTTATACAACTGTAATTCACCTGTTAAAAAGACTAATTTATTTACTCTTGGAAACCATCCTCCTCTAGAGGATGTAGCAGAACAAAAGTTGCACGGTACAAAAGAATCACTCTCTACAATACTTGAAAGGCAAGTGGACAATCTTTTACCTGAACCAGTATACAACTGAAAGGTAGCTCTAGCTGAACCCAACATAAAAATTATTTAATTTTGCCCTCTATTACAGTAACATTAATATAGTTCACAGATAGATGACTACAATACTAGGACATAGTAAAGATTCAATAAATATTGATTGAATTTTATGAATTCTTAATCCTCTGCAATGTGTCATTCCATTAATAGTGTTTATTCAAATGCTTCTGTTCAAAGTTTCAGTTTGAACATGACAGCATGAAAATGCTAACAATGATACTTGACTGAACAATCCAAATCAAACTGGCATCTCATAACTTAAAATGTTTCACCATATAACTCTGTTTTCTACTGTATATCCATTCTCTGCCTTCTCTACCCTTTTTTTACCATTATGGACTCCACTGATAGCCTTCCAACTGAGTTTGATCAATGCAAAGGTCAGATAATAGACAAAAGAGAGACAAAGTCGGGGTATTTATTCCAATGACTTCTCCCTGGAAAGTGACCACAGGCTGGCTGCCTCCTGTCATCGGCCTGTTCCATACAAACCAGCCTATATCCAGATTCCAGGAGCCACTATCTCCACTGGCCCCTTCAGGCCTGGGGCAGTAGTAACCAACTCCCACATCACTCCACTGTCTCTAGCCCTAGCATACAACACAATTGCTTGCGATTCTACTCTGCACCTAAATAATCTCTTTAGTAAATTCACTACAAATAATCCATTTAAGGTATAACATTTGATTCTGCCAGTACCACAACTGACACAAACATGGAGCCCAACTGATTTTGTAATACAACTTGAGATCAGGAAAAAGACAGCTGTTCTCTTAGCAAAATAAGACCTAAAAGTTATACAATTATGAGAGGTATGCCTCAGGTTAACATAATAATAAGGTATTAGGTCTTAGAGACATCTCATTATTATTTAGATCACCATAGAAACCAAACAGAGGAAAAAAAAATTAAGTGACTTTCCAGTTAAAACCTACCTTGACTTTTTTTCTCCCTTCCATCCTCCTCCTGATTCTACCTCCGCCTACCTAGAAGTGAAAATGAGTATGGAGGACAGAAAACTGTGATTCATACCCAACCTTATAGACCAAAAGATGGAGGAATCTGGGGAAAGCCAAAGCTTAGAAACCGAAAGGAAATGGTAACTTCACAGGAAGGAAAGGTATTCAAAGGAACCTCCCCTAAGGTCAAAGATCATAGACTATGAGAAAGAGAAGGTGTATCTATAGCAGAACACCCACCACCGACTGCAGGAGCCTCCACATGGAGATGCCCTGATACCAAAGCATCATGGCTGGATGTGCAGCTCCAACATACACCATGCTGCCCAGCTGGAAAGCCACAGACAGCAACCCTGCTTAAAGGCCTGGCCACTCAGGTCCTACACTCCCACACCAGATATCGGAATGCTAGCTAGACCAGATGCTCTGCCCTACTTTTCATTTGATAGCGTCTGTCATTTGGGTTGTATCATAATGAAGATCAGATTGAACTCTTGTTGGGGCTCTGTATGTGTGTTCCTCAGCTTACTTCCAATCAAAAGGCTGGCAAGATTCCTTCACGTGATTAACAAACAGGAAGAGGGCTACCATCAAACTGCCCAGCAATCTGGTTGGGGTCTGTGTACATACATAATTTGAATTGTTTACCAACCTGAAAATCTAGATTTCCTTCTTTTGAAAAAAAATCATAGCTGGCAATACTGGGTCCACACTTCCAAAAAGCCACATCACTGGGGCTAAGCACCTGCCTTGCCCTTGAGACCAGACCTGAATTCTCCAGTTGCCATAGTCTCTACCATCTGCCTCACTAAGATTTTGTTTGCTTGTCTTGTTTTGAGATGCAGTCTCACTCTGTTGCCCAGGCAGACAGGCCTGGAGGAAACTCCAGACTGGAGTGAAGTGGCGTGATCTCAGCTCACTACAACTTCTGCCTCCCAGGTTCAAGTGATTCTCCTGCCTCAGCCTTCCGAATAGCTGGGACTACAGGCGGACACCACCATGCCTGGCTAATTTTTGTATTTTTCGTAGAGACATGGTTTCACTATGTTGGCCAGTCTGGTCGTGAACACCTAACCTAAGATGATTCGCCCACCTTGGTCTCCCCAAGTGCCGGGATCACAGATGCGAGCCACTGCAGCTGACACCCAGTGACATGTTAAGCATTGGTTTCTGGAACCACCTGAATGGGCAAGCCTGAAAACTCAAATGAGTTCTTTGATCTACCTCTTCTCCTTCCACAGGGAATAACTACAAGACACTGGTTTTTGGTTGATATAGAGTCCTTTAAGTTTCACTTTGATAAGGAATGAAAATATTTAGACCCTCATGTGCTATAGAACCAAACTGGTTCACTCACCCCATGCCATAAAGCTACTAATAAATACCTATACTAAGGTTTTGCAACGATAGAAAGAAAAAATGTTTATTTGCCAGGTGCCAAGCACAGAGGACTAAGTAGCTAAATGCTCAAATCCTGGCCTCCCCGATGGCTTGCAGGCAAGTGGTTTTTAAAAGCAGAAGCTACAGGCAAAATTCTAAATCAATACACGGAGATTGCACATTGGTTTAGGCCTAAAGGCAGATTATCCTGAAGCACAGGCCTATTGGTAGTATGGAGATTCAAAGCTTTGCTGATTTGCAACTGGTTAAGGAAAAGAAACTTAGTTTTAAAATTTGGGGTTTGCAGAAAAATGTTAACTAGCTGTGGGGGGAGGGTGACTTTCTCCAAACCCTTCAGGAAAAAAATTTAGGATAAAGAATATGGTCAAAGTTCAGTCTTCGGTTCCCTTTTATCTGAGGCCTACGTATAGGTGGATGAGTTTGATGGGGATCCTCAATGGGGATCTCCGAAATACAACTCAGGGACATGTGTTAGGATGTTGTCTTTAGTTTCTACAGGGAGAGAAAACATCATTGGAACTCTAACGTCCTTGGCTATTGCTTTAGGCTACTCTTCTTCCTTGAAGGAATACAGGATTGTCCTTTATTTCCATGTGTGGAGTCCACAGGCCCCTAAAAAAGGGTTTCCTGTTCCATCTCACATGATTAAGGGCCAATCTTCTCGATTATGAGAAGTGGCATCAGCTTTACTGACTAACAAATAATCACTTATTTATTAATGACCTGATTAATAGTCACTTTCCTGAGTTATAAGAAGACTCTGAAAGAAAAAACCGTGTTGTTGAGGTTGAGTGTGGTGGCTCATGCCTATAATCTCAGCACTTTGGGAGACCGAGGCAGGAGGACCCCTTGAGCTAAGGAGCTTGAGACCACCCTAGGCAACATAGAGAGACCTCATCTCCACTAAAAATAAAAAATAATTATCCAGCCGGGCACGGTGGCTCAAGCCTGTAATCCCAGCACTTTGGGAGGCCGAGGCGGGTGGATCACGAGGTCGAGAGATCGAGACCATCCTGGTCAACATGGTGAAACCCCGTCTCTACTAAAAATACAAAAAATTAGCTGGGCATGGTGGCGCGTGCCTGTCATCCCAGCTACTCAGGAGGCTGAGGCAGGAGAATTGCCTGAACCCAGGAGGCGGAGGTTGCGGTGAGCCGAGATCGCGCCATTGCACTCCAGCCTGGGCAACAAGAGCGAAACTCCGTCTCAAAAAAAAAAAAAAAAAAAAAAAAAATTATCCCTGTGTGGTGACACATACTTGTGGTTCCAGCTACTTCGGGAGGCTGAGGTGAGAGGATTGCTTGAGCCAAAAAAATCTAGGCTGCAGTGAGCCATGACTGCACCACTGTATTCTAGCCTCAGTGACAGAGTCAGACTGTCTCAAAAGCAAAAAGAAAAGTGTGTTGTTTACATTCCATCCTCCTTCATCTCAGAATAAAATCTAGAGAATTCCAAAAACTTTAAAGTGGTACATTGTTTTATGTTTTGTTCTGCATTGAAGTCAGACTGAGTCTCTGACCACATTCTCTCCTCCATCCCGCCCCATGCCTGTGAGAAGCTGAGAAAATGTGCCCTCATCCTCAGTTCAGTCCCCTCTGGTTTGAGAGGCCCAGATTTGCCTGTCTGTGAAGCTTTACCTTGATCCTCTGATGGGAATAGATAAGAAGAAAAACAAGAGTTTTTCCATGTAACATGGAAAAGGGTTGGAAGTCACCTTTTTGAAACTCTGTCCAGGGTGAACAGCTGCTTTTCATACTATCATCGTGAATAGAAAAATGCACAGCCTGATGAAGCCTTGGTTAACTTCTCACTCAATAGCCTCTGGAAGGAGAGAGGAGAACTTACATGTTTAACCTTTCAATCAGGCTGACAGCAAGCACGGAAGACTGTTGTTTGAAGGATAAGTCTAAGGCAAGGTAAAAAACTGGAATGGGAGAATGTCAGCTTGGCAGAAAGAACTGCAAAGAAGTTGAAAGGCACTTTAGGAGGTCAGGGGCTCAGTTACTTAAATATCATTGATTGCTAGAGCTGAATGGGACTTGAAATCTCATCCAACCCCTATTTAAGGTCAGGAAATGGAGCCAAGAGCCATTAAATGGTTGGGGCTGCATGCTGTCTTGTTCTGTACTCCTGCACTCAGCCCAGAGCCTGGCACAAAATCACAGTTGACTGACTAGATGGTTGATTGAATTAGTATATGAAAAAATCTGAACTAAAACTCAGGACAAAGGTTTTATAGTCAATGATTCCCAACTCCACTGACTATCAGAATTGCCTATGTAAGCTTTTTAGAAAGATTCCCTAGACCCTACCCCAGATCTCTTGAGTCAGAATCCTCAGGTATCAGAGGCTGGTGAGGTTAGAAACCTCCTCCAATTCACCCTGATGATCACCCAGATTTACAAAACCATTGCCCTTAATGATACCACCTCTCAATACATCACACATCAAACAGTTGGTATTTATCCTACTACATGAGATCACCACAGTAATCATTGCCTTCTAGAGGGGAAATAAATGACCTCACATATCACAACTGAAAATCTTTCTAAACATAGAACATGATTTTCACAACAGCTGCAACTTTTAAGTCAACTTGGAATCAAGGGTGAGTGTTGATTTTAAAGAAAAGGACTCCAAGCACTAAAATGGCAGGGGATTAATTATCAAGGAACAAAATGTATATGGATACACAGGACCCCATAATGAAAGCTTTGTCACACAGACTGATAATGAGACATCTCATGCTCTATACAGACGAGTCCTGGCAGGTGCTCTGGACAAGGTTCAGAAAATGACATAACTGCATTAGGGCTCCCTTTCTTATGACAAATAACATATTTCTTATTCAAAAGGAAGTAACTACATTTTATGTCAACAGCAAGTGTATGTGGTTTTCTATTTCTCCCTCATTAGAAAGCTTTGTCTCACAAGAGATCTGGCATTCATCATGAGCTTGTTCAGAGCTATCTGGGATCTCCTGTGAACAAGAGAAAGAAGCTAAGCATAGGTCATAACAAATCAGAGGGTAATATGTTAACCAGACACCATCCTCAAAGAATCATCTCAAAGATAAATGTGTTTATGTTCACAAGGTTCTTGAGCTCCAAGAAGAAAGATGTGCTGTGCATCTGGTCCTGTTAGTAACTTCTTTGGTTTTCATTTATGCTTATACCCACAATAATAATAAAAACAAAACCTAAGCTGTCTGATTCATTCACTCACTTTACATAGGGAAAGTGAATACCAGGCCCTCTCACTTTTTTCAGTCTATATTTGTTTCTTTAAATAAAAGGGCAGGGGGGGGAAAAAAACAAAATCTCTTTCATTCTTGCTTAAACCCAAATCTTTAACCTCTTATAATTAGTATATTCCAAAAGGCAAGTAGTCTGCAGGCAGAAAGGAATTGCTCTGTCCTAGAGGCGCCATCAATAATGCCTCATATTTCCGACACCTGTGTCTCTGTAATGGCCTGTGCCTGCTATGAGAACTCTGCAAAGTCCGAACACAAGTTTTTAAATTATCTAACCCCCCTCAACTCCTGAAAGAAAGGAAAGAAAAAAGTAAGGGACTAGGTGAGACTGGGGTGGAAAGAATTGTGCTAAAGCAGAAACACAAACCAATAAACACAAGTAAGTTCAGAGTTGGGGCCACCACGGAGTCTTAAACCAGGCCCGTTGTGTTTTGATCTTGCAGAAGCACATATGGTCTTCCATTAGCAGGTCTCAGAGCAGTGGGCAACGTTACCATACCATATGCGCTGATCGCAGCAACAGGACTGATTTATGTTAGTGAGTGCAAGGTTTTTGCTTTGTATTTCATCTCCTTGTTATTTCAGGAGAAATGTAAGGGTAGATTTATTCTGCCATTACAAAGAGGCTTCCTAGAGTTTGTTTCAAGTTGATAGTTTCCAACAGAGTGAAGCAGATATGTTTCCTACAAAAATTTGGTGAAAGCTGGATGTTCCTTCTCCCTGAAATGAAAGCAGATTTACCCTTATCCCTACTTACATTCATCCTAGAATCATGGACAAACAGACAACACAAGAATATTGTAGAGAAGTGTCACTCTGTAAGTTTGATATTTACATGAGGCCTCTCCTCTGTAAATATCATGCTTGTAAGTTATCTCTTAGAGATATTTGAATGCAACCTCTCTTCTGTGGCTTTCTCTCCCTTCTCTACTTCTTCCTTCACCTCAAGGAATAAATCTGACCAGGGTTGAGTGGCTGCACAAGGGAAATCAGAAAAATCCCAAAGATATCTCCCTAGCAACATCTAAGATCCTTCCCTCTTTGGCCAACAGTTAATTTCCCAACAGTACAATCAAAATGGGTCAAAAGGAAGATGAAAGCCTTGAGTGAAGCAGCATTTGATCAATGCTGGTACACAAATAATATCCTTTAGGATATTACTGCTTGTGAACTGTGCAAATGAGATGTCAAGAGCTGCCGCCACATGCTCCACAGGGTTCAGTCACCTCTGCTTCTCCGAGTATAGAAACTTATTCATCTTGGGTGTCTCTGTGCCTGAGTTTCCCTTGTGTCATCCCTTATATCTGAAGTCCAGCCAACCAGCACACTCCTACAGTACCTAACAGAATAAAACTTTACTGCCTTCCAATGCATGTCTCCAAAGTTCCCTTTCATTATCAAATCTACAGGAGGGAAGCTTTCTAATAACTAAACTAATTGAGACCCAAGGTTTGAATGACCAACAGCCATTCTAGAGCTAGTCTCCATTTTAAAGTGGACAGCTGGTAGTAGGAATGGATTTCTAATTGGTAGAAAGGCCAAAGGTGAGACAAAAGGGAAAGAATCTTTTTAGGTGTTGTGGGAAAGACTCATATATTTTAGACTAGTGTGAAAATTTTATTAGACTGTCTTCACCTCCTAGAAATACCCCACTTACCTCTCTTTTCCTTACTACCCTTTTCTAAAAGCTCAGGAATGGGATTTCATTGCCTGACAATAGAAAACAGCATGGCTTTTCCCTCACTGACCTCTCTTTGAAATTTGGAAAGTAATTTAAAGAATCAAATTGTTTTCCAAGTCATCACCAAAATTTTTACCAAAAACATAATGCATAGTTGTAGGGGTATTTGTTATATTTCAAGTCAGGACTAAAGCCTAGATGTTGACTTTGTTGCAATAAGATTGTGGTTTTCTTCTAACGGTGCCAGAAAGGACTACATTTTTTGGCTTTGTGTTTGGGTGTGTGTGTGTGTGCGTGTGTGCATGTGTGTGTTTCCAGTTAAAATCTGCATTAGGAAATATATTCAAAGGATGTTAAGAAATATTATATGGGATCTTCTGTCTTAATCTGGCCTAGGGTTTTTTTTAACTCTGACCCTTTGATTGCTCTATTTTGAACCTACCTCTTTTATATAGCAAGTATCCTGCAAAGCAAAATAAAGTGTTTGAAAACACGTGTTGTGAAGAGCTTACAAGAACAGCTTTAGACTCACACTTAAATTCATTGTTGAGCTATGCCATTTAATACCTGTGTGATTCAGAGTAATTACTAACACTCTAAGTTTTGGTTTTCTCATCTGTAAAATGGATTTACCAATACCTAAGTTATGAAATGTCAAGAGGATTCAATGAGATAAAGTCTGAAGACACTTAGCAAAATAACCAGCACATCCTGAGTACTCAGTATAAATTAATTATTCTGGAGGAGGCTAGGATTGTAGCTGTTGACACAACCCATTCCGCCCACATTGAACACTAGTGGAGAAAAGCATCGTGGCTTACTTCTCTTTGTCCCTCACCACAGAACTGTACACTGAGTGGGTGCACAGTAAATACTTGCTGACTTGAGTAGCCAGCACAGTGGACACAATTAATTAAGTCATTCAACAAGTACCTGTCCGGCACCTATTCAGGCACCAGTTGCAGGGAATATCTTAACTCAGGATATACTTAGGATAGAAAGTGTCAATGAAAGGAGAAACTCCCTGCCTCCATCAAAGTTACATTTTAGTGGTGAGAGGCAGATAAACAAGTAAACTAATAGATGATATATTTCAAATGATATCAAGCAATAAGAACTATTACTTGTTAAAGAGAATTACAGAATGGAGAATGACTTGGGATGGGGAGCAACTTTATGGAGATTCATTTAGGAAATCATCTTTGAAGAAGTGATGTAACATCTGAGAACTGGATGTTAAAAGGGATTAACCATCTAGAGGGGAGAGGGTCCTGGGCAGCAAGTATAAAAATTCAAGAGTCAGGTACAAGCTTTTAGTATTTGAGTAACAGAAAAGCCACCAGTATGACTAAAGCAGAGTGAGTAGGATGGTGGGGGATTGGCTGGGGGCTGGCAAGCAGACCCAACAACAGAGACTAAAGTAAGCTAGGGTAAATAGTTTGGCTTTTCTTCTAATTATAATAAGAAGGCACCAGAAGGTTTTAAATAGCTTCTCAGAAAAGATGCCTGCTTGGTGCATGATTATGTGATCGAGCAATGAGGCTATTCTGGCTCCTGCATAATTATTTCATGTTAATATAACATGCCAGATTGTCAAAGCAACCAGGTACTTCTGTGGCTGACATTGAGTTGTTGTATCTCAGAAATGTATTGCCTCAATTAAGACAGAAAAAAATCAGGACTTGCTTATAATTCTAGAGAACAGAAAATTAGATCAAACCTATCAATTCATTCAATGGAAGAAGGCTATAAAGATTTAACGGGGTGAAGTGGGAACTTTGTTTTGAATCCCAAATGCCTTCTGAATCAGAAAAACTATAAAATCTTACCTCTGTAAGCAACTGCTTTTCTGTCCTTTGTATTGGAATTTAAACACCATATTTATTAGCATTTATACCTTTATCTCCAGGAAAGTAATATAAGCCTCAATAACTCAGAAAAATTCCTAGGAAAGGGAATGTGGCATAGCAATGCCAGATCATTAGGTATATTATCAGGATAACAGAAGCCATTCTACATATTTCAAACAGAAAGAATTTGATACAGGAAATAGAAAAATCTGGCTGGACATGGTGCCTCATACCTGTAATCCCAGCACTTCAGGAGGCCAAGGCAGGAGGATTGCCTGAGGTCAGGTGTTTGAGACCAGCCTGGTCAACACATCGAAACCCTGTCTCTACTAAAAATACAAAAAAATTCATCAGGCGTGGTGGTGCAAGGCCTATAATCCCAGCTACTCTGGAGGCTGAGGCAGGAGAATCGCTTGAACCTGGGAAGAAGAGGTTGCAGTGAGCCAAGATTGCACCACTGCACTCCAGCCTGCGTGACAGAGTGAGAAACCATCTTAAAAAAGAAAGAAAGAAAGAAAATAGAAAAATCTGGGAAGAGCAGGCAAAGGAAAAAGGGAAATGGTGAACTTAGCTAGAAGCTAGAAATTCTAAGAAGCTGCTCCCACACTCAGAACTGGAGGAACAAAAGGGAACATGTAACTTAGAATCCATGATCTCTTTGCCACTGAGTTTAGAAAGCACCCATTGCTGGTGCTGTTGGAATCACAGCCATAGCTGCTTTGCAGAAAGTCTGAAGCCTAAAGTTGTCCAAAGCAGTCATTGTTGCTACTGGAGCCAAAGTCCACAGGTGCTTGGTGGCTGAAGCTGTTGAGGCATGTCCAACCTCAGCAGGAAGCCAGGAGTCTAGATTTGCCTTCCATCACTGCTGCCTCTGCTACACTTACTTCCGGAAGCACAGAAAATATCTTCTTCCTTCCTCCTGCCTCCTAATCTCCTGCCAGTGCCTTCCATTTGCAGAAGATAGCTGGAAGCCATCTGGCAAGAATGTTTCAGAAATGTAGTTTGCAGACTTCTAACCTCTACCCCAAACCCACCCCCAGGAACACACAGAAGAGTACAGAAAAACAGGAAAGGAGCCAAGAGCAACAGACAAAGAGCACATCTTCCTTAAGATTTCTATGGTTAGAAGTCCTAGGAAATGGCTAGGCCTGGTGGTTCATGCCGATAATCCCAGCACTTTGAGAGGCCAAGGTGGAAGGATCACTTGAGTCCTCAAGTTCAAGACTACACTGGGCAACTTTGTAAGATCCCATCTCCATAAAAAAGTTTTAAAAAGTTGCCGGGCATGGTAGTACATGCCTGTAGTCCCAGCTACTTGAGGGGCCAAAGTGAAAGGATTGCTTGAGTTTGGGAGGTTGAGGCTGTAGTGAGCCATTATCATACCACTGCACTCCAACCTGGGTGGCAGAGCTGAAAAAAATGAAAAGCAGCAGCAGCAGCAGCACTGGTCTGAAAAGTGTTTGGAACTAAACAGAAGAAAAGAGAGACTCTAAACATCCAAGGAAGCAGGAACATAAGCTCAAGAAACAATCAACAACTTTAGTGCTTCTTTTGCATTCCATCACTGTCTGAAGCTACCTTCCTTTACCAACCAATCTATTCTCAAGAAACCAAACAAGCCTCATTCACTGTAAAGTATAAGTGATTGATAATGGCTCTGTGAACAACCAATATGGTAGACAAAAGAAATTTAGAAGTAACATCAACTCAAGTCATTTTAATAAATAATTCTCAAGACGTTCTATGGGCAACAACATAGTTCTTTAGTTCACATAATCTAAAGAGGGAAATACATGATTCAAATAAATAAAATGCCATGCAGAAGACATGTAAGAGATAAGTATAAAAGAAGAGCAGTGTGAAAACTGATCTAAAGCATAACGTATAGAACTCGGCACTATTGGCATTTTAGACCAGACAATTCTTTGTTGTGAGGTGCTGTCCTGGACATTAGAAGACATTTAGCAGCATCCCTGGCCATTAGCACTCCCAACTTGTGACAACCAAAAATTTCTGCAGACATTGCCAAATGTCTTTCAAGAAGCAAGATCTAAAGTATCTTAAAGAAACTTAAGCTAGTAATCAGCATATATGTAGGAATTGTCTAACAAAAGAGAAAGGGATTCTAGGCAGAGAAATTATATGCAAAGGTAGGAAAGCATAAAAAAGCAATGGAGCTGGAGCCTAGAGTGTGAGGAGGTTAAAGGGGGGGCTGTAAATCTTGAAGGCAGAAAGTATGTAATATACCAGATTAGGGGCCAGGCAGGGTGGCTCACGCCTGTAATCGCAGCACTTTGGGAGGCCAAGGCGGGCAGATCATGAGGTCAGGAGATTGAGACCATCCTGGCCAACATGGTGAAACCTGTCTCTACTAAAAATACAAAAATTAGCTGGGCGTGGTGGCATGTGCCTGTAATCCTAGCAACTCAGGGAGCTGAGGCAGGAGAATCCCTTGAACCAGTAAGTCAGAGGTTGCAGTGAGCCAAGATCTTGCCACTGCACTCCAGCCTGGCAACAAAGTAAGACCACATCTAAAAAAAAAAAAAAAATTTATATATATATATAAACACACACACACACACACACACACACACACACATATATATGTGTATATATATACACACACATATATATATATCTCAGACTAAAAGTTTAAACTTTAATCTCTAGGCAATGGAAAGCCATTGAAGGATTCTGAATATGGTAATGATTTACTCAAATGTACATTTTGGAGGCACTTCTTTAGTGGCTATGGAAATAACAGAATAAGAGTGGAAGAGATTAAAAGAAGGGAAACCCAGTTTCCTAACATTGCCATCATTAAGATCAGATAATGAGGATCAATATGAAGGCCATGAAGGCAAGATGAGAGATACTTAAGGAGAGGAAATCAATAGGCTTTAGTGATTAAGTGAACATGGAAGGCAAAGAAAAGGAAGAATAGAAGAACTGCAGATTGCAGGCTTGAAACAGGAGTAAATGGAGCAGGCTGAGCAGTGGGTCTTCCTTTGGATATGTGAAGTTTGAGCTGCCTGTAAGACATCTAGGTAAAGACATCTACTGGCTAACCTTACATGTGTGTAAATACATGTGTATGTACATGTGTGCATATAAACTTGTTTGGAAGGAGACTTAGGCTAGATCCATTTGAGAGTCTTCACAAGAGGCAGCAATTGACATAACCATGAATTACATCATGGAGGGAGAAAACAGATTTCAGGAGAACATTATTAACATTTGGGAAAGGGAGAGGTCAGGGAAAAAAAAAGAAAACCCCGAAAATAATTCTGAAAAGCAGATTACAAAACCCAACTGGGATCCACTCAACCGGCAGAGTAAAGCCAAACATCCACACCGAGGTTTTGCAGAGAGAACGGAGAATTTATTTGCAAGGCACCAAGCAAGAAGTGGGCAGCTCATGCTTGAAACCTAACTTCCTTGATGGCTTACCAAAAAAAAAGAAAGAAAGAAAGAAAAAGAAAATTCTGTCCTTTAGTTCACATAATCTAAAGAGGGAAATATAAGGTTCAAATAAATAAAATGCCATGTGGAAGATATGTAAGAGACAGGTACAAAAGAATAGTAGTATGAAAACTGATCTAAAGCAGAGTTTATCAAACTCAGCACTATCTATTGACATTTTAGACCAGACAGTGGTCTTAAGGCAGGGGTAAATTTCAGGAAAGCAGAAGTTACAGACAAAATCGTAAATCAACACATGACAGTTACCTGTTAGTTTGGCCTAACAAGAAAGGCTATCACGAAGCAGGGGCTTATAGGTGCTAGGTGGACTCAAAGACTCTTTAATTTATAATTGGTTAAGAAAGTTGCCCGGCGCGGTGGCTCAAGCCTGTAATCCCAGCACTTTGGGAGGCCGAGGCGGGTGGATCACGAGGTCAAGAGATCGAGACCATCCTGGTCAACATGGTGAAACCCCGTCTCTACTAAAAATACAAAAAATTAGCTGGGCGTGGTGGTGCGTGCCTGTAATCCCAGCTACTCAGGAGGCTGAGGCAGGAGAATTGCCTGAACCCAGGAGGCGGAGGTCGCGGTGAGCCGAGATCGCGCCGTTGCACTCCAGCCTGGGTAACAAGAGCGAAACTCCGTCTCAAAAAAAGAAAAAAGAAAAAAAAAAAAAAGAAAGAAAGTAAAGCTTTGTCTAAAAATGTGGGGTTGGCAGAAAGAAAATATTATTGTCTGGCCTGTGGGTGTGACTTTCCCAGGCCCTTCAGAAAGAAATTTAGAACAGAGAATGGTGATCAGAAGTCAACCCTCAGTTTTCCCTTATCTGAGGTCTATGTGCCAGTGAATTCATTTGGTGGGTGCCTGAGTTTCTGAAAAACCTCTTGCTTCTCAGGTTGCTCACTTCTCAGGGTTCGCTAGGTACCTGGAATTTCCCTTGAAGGAACTAAAGGTTTTCCTTTACTTACATGCTTGGGAAGCCTGGCAGGCCCCTAAGAGGGATCCCTGCTCCATCTCAAAGAGAGAGAAAACCAATCAGATGTCATCAGAATGTCTGTATCTCCCTAAAATTCATATGCTGAAACTTAACCCCCAAGTTGATGATATTAAGAGTAAAGCCCGTGGGAGGTGATAAAGTCATAAGGTTAGAGTCCTCATGAATTCGATTATTGTCCCTATAGAGGCTTGAGGACGTTTCTTTGCTCTTTCCATTATATGAGGATGAATTAAGAAGAGAACATCTATGATCTGGCTCTCACCAGAGTGCTAGTAACTTAATCTTTGACTTCTCAACCTCCAGAGCTGCAAGAAATAAATTTCGGTTACTTATAAGCTACCCAGTTTATGGTATTTTTTTTTTTTTTTTTTTTTTTTTTTTGAGACGGAGTTTCGCTCTTGTTACCCAGGCTGGAGTGCAATGGCGCGATCTCGGCTCACCGCAACCTCCGCCTCCTGGGTTCAGGCAATTCTCCTGCCTCAGCCTCCTGAGTAGCTGGGATTACAGGCACCCACCACCACGCCCAGCTAGTTTTTTGTATTTTTTAGTAGAGACGGGGTTTCACCACGTTGACCAGGATGGTCTCGATCTCTCGACCTCGTGATCCACCCGCCTCGGCCTCCCAAAGTGCTGGGATTACAGGCTTGAGCCACCGCGCCCGGCCTGGTATTTTTTAATAGCAGTGCAAATGGACTAAGACATAAGAGATGATAGAAAGACAGCAGATAAAGAGAGAGAAAGAGGAAACCATTTGAGAAAGAAGGCATAGTCAATGGCACGAAGATACCAAGCAAGGCAAGAGCTGAATACTGGCCCTTGGATAGAGTGATCAGGAGCTTCTGGTAGCCTTTGCCAAGGCGATATCAGGAAGGTCCAAGAATCTGATTGCAACAAGCAGGGGGGTCATGCAGACAACTCTTTCAAGTATCATAGCACTATTATTATTTCAACGACAAGATTGAGCATGTTTATCAGCTAAGAGAATGTACCCAGAAAAGGAGTAATAGTAGTGAGTTCTCTAGGAAAAGTTAGTGGAAACGAAAGATATAGTTGGTGGAAGTGACCTATCCAAAAATAGAGAAGACATCTCTACACAAAGAGGGGTTTGAAGTAGGTGTGTGCACATTACAGAGGATGTTCATGCCTCTGAGAAGTAGAAGGCAAGGCCATCTGCTAAGAATTAGATCAAATAAAGCCCTTTGAGGAGAAAAGCTAGGTTGAGTACTTCCGGAGGGAATAAATTTGTCTAATAAGTATCACTGGAGATTGGAGAGAAGTCAGAAACACAGAGAAAGCTGACCAGGCACCTTTGAGGATGCAGTCGGAATCTGAACTCATTTGTTTGTAGTGGGGCCACACTGGGTCTGTGCAATTTTTCTGGGCTGAACTCAGCAGCTCAAATAAATATGAAAAAAGAAGCAGAGATTGGTAATATTTGGGGATTTGCAGGATAATTCTAGCAAAAGGTACAAGAAGTGGGCAACTCAGATTGTTGGTGAGAAACCAACTGACTGGGTCAGGTCAGGGTAGGAAAAGAGAAGTCCAGAGGACTATGACAGGGAACTGGTGATGTATCATCTGGTGACAAAAAGTTGACTAGAGATGGCCACAGACTCTGACATGCTCCCATTTGCAAGCATCTACTCCACCTCTTGAACCTGGGTGGACTCTGACTGCATTGTTTAATAGAGGATGGTGGAAATGAAATAATGCCATGGGAGCTTTTAGGTCAGGTCTTTAGACACTGGCAGCTTCTACTCCTGGTCTTTGGAAAATCTACTCTCGGAGCCCAAGCAGTCATGTTAGGAGGTCACCTATGCTGCCAGAAAGAACACAGAGGGAAAGAAGAGCCCCATGGAGTCATGCAGTCCAGCCAGCCCATCCAGGCATTAGGCATGTGAGAAAAACCAACCTGGACCATCCACATACACCAGATGAGCACCACTGAGCAGCCTAGTCCCTGCAACATGAAACAGTGGAGCCTAGCCCAAATTCCAGGCTCACAGAAGGGTGATGGAAAATGATGGGAAGTTGTGTTCTGGGTCAACCAGAAGACTCCAGAAGTGAGGCTTTCCCAAGTTTCACAGGGGCCAGGGTCTCACCATGAGGGTGGACTATCAAAGCAGTTGGTAATAAAGATCTTGGCTGTTATTAATGCGTGGGAGGAAAATTATTACTGAAAGGCTGGGATGGGGTGGGGGGATTTACTCAGGATCAAATTATTGCTAATCATTCCTGGCTGTTCTTATTCTGAATTTCAAAAAAGGGATGCAAGTAGAAAAATTACTCACTAGCAGTCACCTCAGCTGCCACTGTGATGCCTGGTGACACATAATTAGAAAACAAATGACAGATTAGTTTAATAATATTCATTAGCAACTAATGAAACTGACAGTGTTTCCTATTGAAAGCAGGTTGGGTTGTTAATTGATTTTAAGCAAATTATGCTCCACCCCCTGCACTGTCCCTCCCCCAGCTGCCTTTCATCTAAATGAGAGGTTGGAGATGGAGTGAGGAGAGGATTGTAAATAAGTCATAAAATGGCACAGAGATGCTTGAGGGGACAAAGAGAATAAGAGAAGACAAAATCAGAATGGGAGGGAAGAGGTTCCTGGGATCCAGAGGGGAGGAAAGAGAAGGAAAGGGCTGGGTTTAAACTTTCCCTCCTAGATATCTTCAGACATCTTAAATTTCCATTTGCCTCAGAAAGGAAATGGTTAAATGCAGAAAAATCAGTGTTTCCTTTCAGGCATTGTTGTTCTTTTCTTTTCCTTAAAAAAAAAAAAAATCTCCTAAGAATTTTAACGATATGCAGAAATCATAGCTGTCTTGCTGAACTGCTGTAGGATTGACCCCCCTTGACAGTTCTTAAATTATTCAGCTATCAAGGGCCTGCTAAACATTAAATTAAGCATCCTCTCTCCCCTGTCCTAAACCATTAAGTTATGCAAATGCACAGATAATGGGGCATATGACAGCTGGAGGCATTAATCACGCAGCTCTGTCTCTGGGCTGTTGTTAGGTAGAAACTGCATCTGCCAACAGACCGAGCAGCCACAATTAGATCTCACTTAATGGAATGAGGAGCCGCTACCTAGCCCTCCACACTCGTGTTAGGTTGTAGACCTGGGAGTGAATAAGGCACTTGGGAGATCTCACTGCTCTCATTTTTTCTCTCCCCCACCTTCTCTCTTTTAATACCTGCTCCTCCAATTGAAATGAAAAATTACCTGTAATTGTTATCATTTGCAAACAAAACCTGTCAGAAGACAAACCTGCTGTTTACAATGAATGTTTTTGTTGTTCCTGGGAAGGTTCTTCGGGGAATTTCCTTCATTTGCTTTTTTGTTGTTTTTTTTTTTTTTTAACTAATTCTCTATCTTTGAGGGGAGGCTCAGAGCTGGGGTGTGGGAAGAAGCGAACAAACAGATTTCCCATTACAGTCTCCAAATTGCTGCCTTGAAGACACAGACTGACTCACCCTGAAAGACCGCTGGAGTACTCACAGCTTACCTGGAGCTCATTTGTGGTTGTTTTGCTCCCACCAAGACCTAATTGTAAAAGAAAGCAAGACAGGCAGAACCAAAGCTTATGCTACCAGTCTCTCCCCCACGGGAAGTCATGAATTAGACCGGCTGCAGAGACATCCCCATCATCTTTCAAAGAACTTGTGTTTCCTGATTTAACACACTCAATTTACAGCTTATGTATATTTTAAAATCCAAGATGTTAAGCATTTGTACAGTGGTTTATTGTTTTGTCTTTTATCTGCTTTTTCAGTTTTACTTGATTAGTAAAACTGAAGACAAAACGGATGGCTTTCAGAACTACATGATTTGCCATCTGTATAGGACTTAAATTGGTGTATCTTTTTCATTATACCAAAATGTTGGTTTTCAAATGGCTTCTCAAGAACAGTGCTCTATGGTTCCACACAGTACTTATGGGGAGAGGGGGTGGCCTCATGTGGAAGGGGATCGTGATCATGACCCTCCCTACCCCCAAACAGCAAAAGCACCACTTTTCACACAAAAGCTCCATATGTGAAACAGTTATAAGGAATAAAGTTCTGTTTCTAAAGTAGTTTCAAAATCACTGTTCTCAAATGAAGTTAAGGAGATATGCAGACTGGTGACAGTCACTCAGTCTCAGATCTGCTCTCCCTGCTTGCTAAAAATAGAATCATCCACATGGCTAACAATCAATGGCACTGTTTTTGCTCCTTCCATCAAAAGTTCTCCAACACTTTTAGAAAGTCCACATATATTCATGAGCAAGAAACTGAAGTGTAGAAAGGAGGGGTGAGGATGTGCTAATAACTGAAGCCAGCCTGCCCTCCCCTCCCCTCTTAATCCCACTAACTACCATTTTAAGCCAATTAGCTGCAAGCTGGGTCAGTGCTCCCTGAGTGGAGGGCTCACCTTGAAAATGCTTGCACAGTGAGAGCAAGCAGGCCAGCTCATGGAAATCTGTAATTACTACCAGAGGAGGAAACTCACGAAGAGGTTTATCTGGTCAGGTTCAGTAAAGTCAACTCAAGCATATACAGAACATGGGGTACTCCTTCCCAGACTTCCAAGCCAGGCCATACTGTCTTTCTCTAAACCTTCAAACAGTTCTTCCTACTAAGGCCCTTCCAGAGCCTGCATAAATCCAGTTACAAGGTGATCTACTCAGTCTTGGGTTCCTCTTGTTTCATCTGGAACAAAATCTCAATGGCAGTGGGACTGGTTTCTTAGATTTAAGACAGAGCAAGGAGCTCCTCTTATGGCCCTGCTGCCTAACACCCCAAACATGGAAATATAGGAAAGTCTTGAGTTCCTTCAAGGGAAATTCCAGGCACCTAGCTAGCCCTGAGAAGTGAATAAGCAACTTGACAAGCAAGAAGATAATAGTAGACTAAAACAATAGCCAAGGAATTTAGAGTGGGGAGATGTTTGGTTCCCCTACAGAAACTAAAAACAACATCTTAACATGTGTCTGAGTTATTTTTCAGAAACTCGGAACCCACCCGAATACATCCACCAGCACATAGACGTCAGATCAGGGGGAACTGCCGATTGTACTCTGACCACAGTTCATTGTTTTAAGTTTCTTCCTGAGGGGCAGGAAAAAGTCAACCTCACAAGCAAGAGATAACATTCCTTTCTGCTGACGCTATAATTGCCGGATGGTTTCTTCCTGTCTGCTGCACAGACAAAACCAGTTCATTGAGACTGTGGTATTGCAGTAAAGGAATAGTTTAATTAACATGAGGTGGGCCACAGAGAAGATGGATTTATGACTTAAATCAGTCTCCCCAGAGGCTCAGAGGTTAGGGTTTTTTGAGATAGTTTAGTGGGCAGGGGACTAGAGAATGGGTGCTGCTGATTGGTTGGAGATGCAATCATAGGGGTGTACCAAACAATCTTTGTGTACTGAGTCCGCATTTGGGTTGAGGGCCACAGGACTAACTGAGTCATGGGGTCATGAGTCCAGGTGGGCTCAGTCTGAAAAGCATCACAAAAAAGTCTTAGGTTCTACAATACTGAGCAATTGGAGAAGTCACAAATCTTATAACTCTGACCACATGACTCCTGGACAGTTAAGGATTATAGAAACATGCCTACATTTTAGCAGAAGCCAGGACACTCTCATAGTCCTAATCTCAGGGTTTCTCATTAGTTTTCAGCATCTGAGCAAGGAGAGAATTAGTGTTAGGGAGGGACTATTATGCCTGCGGTCAAGATAAACTATAAACTAAAGCCCCTCCATGGTTAGCTTGGCCTATGCCCAGAAGTGAACAAAGACGGCCTATGAGGCTAGAAGCAAGATAGAGTTAGCCACAAATCTCAGTGCTCCAAATGCAACCCTGTGTGACTCTTCTCTGCTTAAAAACTGTAGAGGAGTAATAACCCCACAGGTTTGTTAGGGAGAATGAATGCCTGTATCAAAAGACAGATTAACAAGAGAAACACAAATGTAAGTTTATTAACATATGCATCGGAGACACCTAGGAATGAGTGTTCTCAAAGAGGTGGCTTTGAATTCCAACTTTTATCACTTCAATAAAGAACAGTCAGTTTTTAGAGAAGTAACAAGACAAAGGAAAAGTACTATAAACCAAAAATAAAATCCTAAGCACTTCCAAACAACCGAACAAATCCCCTCTTGGCCAAGAGGACCCCACAGAAACCTCAGAAACTGAATTTCTGGCCACAACAGGAAGGGAAGTAGGACGTGCTTTGTGATATCCCATCCCTTTTGGAGTTTAGGCACAACTGATCAGCATCAATGTGTGAATCCTGAAAATCTGAGATAAGTCTCAGTTAATTTAGAAAGTTTACTTTGCCCAGGTTGAAGATAGACAACCTCAGGAAGTCTTGAGGACATGTGCTTGTCAGGACACAACTTAGTTTTATACATTTTAGGGAGACATGAGACATCAATCGATATAGTGTAAGAAGTACATTGGTTCGGTCTGCAAAGGCAGAAAGACTCAAAGTGGGGAGGGGGTTTCCAGGTCACAGATAGGTAAGAGACAAATGGTTGAGTTCTTTTTTCTGATTAACCTTTCCAAAGGAGGCAATATACATCTATCTCAGTAAGCAGAGGGATGACTGAACAGAATGGGAAGCAGATTTGCCCTGAGCAGTTCCCAGCATGAAGGGCCCAAGATACTTTTCTTTCACAAAAGTTAAAATAGAGATCCTAAGACTGATGAAACAGACTCTGTAGTACTAAGATACCAAATTACAAACAAGACTTAAGGCCACGCAAGGTAAGGGGTGAGGTCACACCCTACAAACCATAAAATCTCACTAAAAGGCTTTTTTAAATTAACCTGATATAATGTGGCTTACTTTCTAACCTGACTCTGATATAGCATGACAGATCTACCACATGACAGATAGCACACTGTGAAGCAAATAAAAATGTTTCACCTCAAAATATATTTATTTGACGTATTTTGTAATGGCCTTACAAAGCCATCTCTTGTGGTGAAAATTTGCACCTATAGAGAATCTCCATCAATGCAGCCAGGCCCTCCCCTCTAGGCCTTTCTTAGATCTCGGAGCAATTAAGAGTCTGATGCCTTTAAAGGTCTGAAAAGAGACATTTACTATCTATTCTCTCTGAGGGCTGCTACCTAGGAGGCTTCATCTACATAAGAAGAATCTTGGCCTCCACAACCCCCTTATATCTTAATTCAAGATTTCTTTGTACTGACAGCTCAACTCTCTTCTCAACCAATTGTCAACTAAATCCCTAAAACCCACCAAGGACTTGAAGACCCCACTTTGAGATTTCCACCTTTTCAGGCTGAACCACTGTATACCTCCCATGTATTGATTTGTGTTTTTGCCTGTAACTCCTGCCTACTACACTGCGTAAAATCAAACTGTGATCTACCCACCCCAGGACCACTTACTGAAGGCTACTTGGGTTTGTGTTTTCTCCAGTCCATAGTCACTCATATTGGCGCCAAAAAAAAAAAAAAAAAAAAAAAAAAAACCTCTTTAAAATATATTACAAATTTTGGCTTTTCCTTTAATAGTACTTTGAGTGTCTCTAAGCAGCATCATGGGGAAAGGCAAATAAATGGCAAATAACGGCTAGTTAGGAAAGCTTGCTATTACACGTTTCTCTGGTATCATCTCCAGGCCAATGGAGGGTCTAAAAGCTGTCTTCAGTGGTTAACATTTGTTCTGCCTGATAGAGAGGGGGGCAGGATACCTCTGGTCTTTGTAAATGTATGTCCTATTTCTATGCAAATAGAGTAAGGACAGAGAGTTCTCCTGCATCTGTTTCATTATCTTCATCTCAATAATCTTTTATATTTCAGGGAGGCATGTTCTGGTCTTTCACTTCCCCACCAACAAACTTCTGACCCAGTTGAGGGTAGGCTCCAGGTTTATTCATTCTTACTTATGCTGCTGTCAGGGCAGAAGAATATCTTCCCTCCCACCTTCTCTGAAATTTTGCTGGAGTGAACCGACAACAAATGAGTTAGCAGGAGAAAAGGCAAACAAATGTACTATATGCATAAGCATGGCGGCCATACAATATGAGACACTGGCTGGGCGTTGTGGCTCATGCCTGTAATTCCAGCACTTTGGGAGGCTGAGGCAGGTGGATCACCACCTGAGATCAGGAGTTTGAGACCAGCCTGGCCAACATGGTGAAACTCCTTCTCTACTAAAAATACAAAATTTAGCCAGGCGTGGTGGTGTGCACCTGTAGTCTCAACTACTCTGGAGGCTGAGACAAGAACCGCTTGAACCTGGGAGGCAGAGTTTGCGAAGAGCTGAGATCATGCCACTGTACTCCAGCCTGGGCAACAAAGTGAGACTCTGCCTCACACACACAAAAGGAGAGACCCTAAGAAGGGCCAGATGGAGGCTTAAAAATCCCTCTTCACAGGGGAGAGGGAAGTAGGGGCCTATAGGCAAATTTGGAGGAGAAGCACATTTTTAGGGGGAAGGAATAGACCCATAAGCCAGATATTATCTTACAAATGATTCTCTTTGGAATTGGAATGAACCTGAGAAGTAGACAATATCTTGTGACAAAGTCTGTCCAGGTGTGGCTTTATTCCTCAGTTCTACCTGAGATGGATAATGAAATTTCAGGGAAGAAATGGAAGGAAGTTGTGTCCTTTCAAGGGGGTCTAGTCTTGAAGGAGACCCCTTCCCCTTAAACTTCTACGTTGCATTTCAATAGGAGAAGTAAAGGCTGGCAGATCCAAGCACCACCCTTAATCACACTCCTCTAGATCGCAGGCACGGCATGGAGGAATCTTTCCAGAAGGCACTGTTTTTACTTAAACAGGATCACACCCCCACCTAAGTCACATACCCCATGCCTACTTCATGGATCAAGACCCTTTCACATGTCATTTCTAGAGCTGTAAGCCTTTAAAAGGGCAGTGATTTTTCTTTGTTAGGGGAACTCAGCTGTTAGGCATCTATCCCGCTGCAGTTCCTGGCCGAATAAATCACCACTTCAAGAGGTTTGTTTCACAGCCTTTCCTGCTTCAGTCTTAAGGCAGATAAGGAAATTTCAGAGAAAAATTCCACCCTGCACTGGAAGCAGGGAGACAAGAGAGGTGAGAAAGCCCTTGATTTGAGGCAGCTTCTGAGACCTTACTATTGTAGTTCAGAGTACTCAGCATGCCAAAGGTATCTTTTTCCAAGCCCCAACATTGACTACACCAGAGATTCTCTAATTAAAGTGTTGGGAATAGTGAATCATGAATCTCTTATTTAGAAAGTAGACTGATTCTGCATAACTGGGGCAAGGCCTGAGGGTAGACATTCCTAACAGGCTCCCAGGATGCCAGTGCTGCTGGTCAGTGGACCGAGCTTCAGGTAGCTAGGCCCTAAACAGCTTTGTTTTTGTTTTTTGTTGTTTTTGTTGAGACAGTCTTTTCAGGCAGACTGGAGTACAGTGGGGTGATCTCTCAGCTCACTGCAACCTCTACCTCCCAGGTTCAGCTGATTTTCCTGCCTCAGCCTCCCAAGTAGCTGGGATTACAGGCATGCACCATCATACATGGCTAATTTTGCATTTTTAGTAGATATGGAGTTTCACCATGTTGGCTAGTCTGGTCTCGAACTTTTGACCACCCACCTCAGCCTCCCAGAGTGCTTGGGATTACAGGCATGAGCCACCATGCCTGGCCATCACCTTTCTAACAGGGCCTCTATCTTATATCCCGAGTGCTTAGCACAAAATACAAGGATTGAAAGACGGCCTTTCCATGCCCTGTCACTCCTGTCCCCCCAATCCCCCGCTAAATGAATAATTACATAATAATTCTCATATCTAATATTCTCAAAATAGAACTTGGGCTGCTGGTTAGAAGAAACAATTAAGTGCACAAGCAAATGGATAACTAGTGCCCTTAGTTATGCATCTGGAGGCCCCACCTGGTGGACAGAAACACTACCCCGACTCCCTAAAATCTGTCAACGCTGTTACTCCCACCAGGTCTAGCAGCTGGCTTCCCCTGCCTGTCTCGCAACACACAACACTGTTAGTGTGCTTTGTAGCACTTACTACTCATTTTAAGTCATTTTATTCATGTATTATTTTTCTCACTTATTGTTCATCTTCCCATTAGAAGGTAAGGTCCACAAATGTGTATCTGTCTCAGGCTCCATCTCATCTGTGCAAAATGCAGTGCCTTGCATTTAGGCATCTTAAGAAGCGACTGGGGAAATGGTCATCTGCAAATTCCAGTGGGCCTACACATTCCCTTGTCTAGACGCTTTTGAACTACTCCTGCTCCTCTTCTTCTCCATAAACACTGTCTGAATAGCCTAAAGAAGCAAAAAAGACAGAAAGCCAATGGAAAAATACCATGTTTTCATCCTGGAGCAGTGGTAGAGATTTATCAGGCAAGCACTTTAGTTGCTTTTAACCTCAGTTGGATTTTAAAATGTTGGAGTCTTCTGGAAATGCTGATTTGCATAAAATAAACAAGTATCATTCTTTTGTGATGATCTTCATTTTCAAAGATCCTAGTACCTACTGTGCTGCTAGCATGTGGTCTAAAGCTGAGCAAAGCTTTCCATTTTTGTCCCAATGCTTAAACCTTCCAGGAAGGCTGTTCAAGAAAGTGCCCACCCATGAAGTTTAGCTTGGGGGAAATAAAGCTGAAAGATGATTTCACTAAGGTAGCTTAGAAATTTAAAACAATTCTTAAATTGCAGCAGATGTGATTTGCATTTTCTGGCTGCAAGGACTAGACCTAAATTAGAATACTGAAGGAGGTTTTACCATCTTCCTTAAGAAACATTAAATTATACAAATATCAGATCATTTAATTGAAGAGCAGAGTAGGAGGGACAAGTATAGTCTTGTTGAACAGCTACTCTACACTTCTGGCACTCTATTTTGTTCAGAAATACTTTAGGACTTACCTAACAAGAACCCAACTTATACTAGCATAAGTGAAAACAAAAGAAATTGATTGGCTTGCATAACTGAAAAGCTCACAGAAAGGTCTAGCGTCAAGTATAGCTGGATCCAGATTCTTTACAGAGGGCAAGTATAAGATCTTTAATTTTCAAGTGTTTTAGCATAATATCATGCATATAGATTAAGCTTCAACTCTAGGAAGAAGTTGTAGCTCTAACAGACACTTGCATAAGAAACAGAACCTGCCAGAGGCAGTAACTCCATATACTTCTACATCCATATCTCCATTAACACCAAAGTCTTTGCCAATTAACAGTGATGGTAAGAAAGGTTAAGTAGCATGATGGATGTTAGGAATGGGTTCTCAATGATAAAATTAAAGCTATTCAAGATATATGGATTGGTCAAAGTAGGTTTTGGTTTTTGTTTTTTGTTTTTTTGAGACCGAGTCTCGCTCTGTCTCCCAGGCTAAAGTGTAGTGGCACGATCTCAGCTCACTGCAACCTCTGCCTCCCAGATTCAAGCGGTTCTCCTGCCTCAGCCTCCCAAGTAGCTGGGCCTACAGGCATGTGCCACCGCGCCTGGCTAATTTTTTGTATTTTTAGTAGAAATGGGGTTTCACTGTGTTAGCCAAGATGATCTTGATCTCCTGACCTTGTGATTCACCCGCCTCAGCCTCTCAAAATTCTGGGATTACAGGCGTAAGCCACCGTACCTGGCCCTGGCCGAACTAGTTTTGAGAGGCTTTTTCCTCTTGCAAGAACTGTGTATACCATTTCTTCAAAACCTATGGGCTTTTATCCCATGCACTGGTCTCCAGTGCTTTATCTTTAACCATTCATGTGTCAAGCTGTATGTTCGGAGGACTTCTGGTTCCATCATGCTAACCTTGAGGAAAAATAAATGGCCTCTGGGATACCAGCATCTCTGTCTTGGGTGAAATGTTTCATGCACACTGATGTGGCCACTCTGCAGACGCAGGACAAACCCACAAACAAAGTTTCATTCAGATATGGAGACTGATGCTGCTCTCAAGCACACATCCCTACCCACCCATAATTGAGTTCCCTAGGAAAGAGCAGAGTAGACCTCTCAAGCTTGTTGGAAACTGCTTGAAAAGACGGTATCTCAACCTGTTCAGGCTGCTATGACAAAAATACCATAAACAGGGAGGTTTATAAACAACAAATTTTTACTGACAGTTCTGGAGGCCTCGAAGTACTGGCAGACATAGTAGCTGATGAGGATCAGATTTTTGGTTCAGATAATGCTTGCTCACCATGTCTTCATATGATAAAAGGACCACAGTAATGTTTTGGGTATCCTAGAATCAACGTCATTTCAAAGACTATGGCCAGGATTCCCCAAAAGTTCTAATTATGTTTTTTTTCCCCAGTGTGTAGTTACCATGGTAAAAGGTCGAAATTCCTTCTGGGGAAGGCTGGGGGAGACCAACAATACCAGTTTTCAATCGTGTACCCAGCTCCTTCCTCAAGTGGGTGCAGTCTCTCCTTCATTGAAGGGGTTCTGGGTCTCTAAACGGGTTCAAGTCTGAGAACTGATTGAAGGACCATGACCTTTTTAATTCTTCAAGTTAGACTTTTGTTCATTTGACCTGAAATTTTTCTGCTTATAGAGATCAAGAATGTAATAGGCTTCCTATCTATTTCACTTCTAAGAACACCATGATCAGTAAACAGCCACACCACAGATATGTGTGTATTGGCCTATTCTGATTACTACTTTGACTCTGCTGTCCATTTTGGTAACTATACCTACTTTGCCTTTGGTGGTTGTTTGTCACCAGTTGGCCCCTGACACTCCAGGATCCAATCACTCCCCCTGTATTAAGCTTTCCAAATGAGTGACTGTAGTTCCTGCAGTCAAGTCTGGCTTTGAGAGAGGAGTGATCACAGAGCTCTTCAGGAATGCTTGGGCTCCATTCACAAATTAATTTCTCAAAGTATTGGTGAAAATTATATCTTCTGGGCTCTGCCAGTGTGAGTAGGTCTAAAATGGCAAATCTACTCCAACATTTTAATCTCCCCAAGCCTTTTAATCCCCTCCTCTACATTAAACCAAGGGAGATTGGGCATTATCCAGTTAGCTCACAGTGGGCCAATTTTTGATTCATGTTTCAGCCAAACAAACTATTAGAGCCCTTTCTAACTCCCCAGGCTGTAACATTCAATTCAGAGTCTCTGCTTAGTTGGCCCAAATCAATAAATTCAGCCTGATCCAAATTTATGTTCCTTCCACCATATTCCACATACTTAACATTCATTTTCACACATGCCATAAATTAGAAATTATTTCTGATTATATAAATTAGAAAACTCTAGTTCTTTTGGAATATAGTGTACCTCCTCGTGGGTCATACTTTGCATCTTATCTTTAGGTGACTGCTGGAACTTAAGTCTGGTTAAAGGTCTAAAACCAACAAGGCCAGCAGGTAAAGTCTATGGAGAACCAGCACCCTCTTGCATGGCAATTGTCTGAGAGGAGGCCAATATTACTATTTCCTCAGGTAATGCTGTGTTAGTCCTTGCAGGCAGGAGGTTACCATCACTGGCAAAAAAAGACTGATCCAAATGTAGGGGCTCAATGTCCTCCATCATCATCAGTCTTCCCACATTTCCCTATCCCAGCTTCCCAACTTATAGGATCCCATTCTTTCCCAATCAATGACCTCACTTTAACAGCAGTCACCCTGCTTAGCCAGGCACGGTGGCTCACGCCTGTAATCCCAGCACTTTGGGAGTCCAAGGCAGGTGGATCACGAGGACAGGAGATCAAGGCCATCCTGGTTAACATAGTGAAACCCTGTCTCTACTGAAAATACAAAAAAATTAGCCAGGCGTGGTGGTACACACCTGTAATCCCAGCTGCTCGGGAGGCTGAAGCAGGATAATCACTTGAACTCAGGAGGCAGAGGTTGCAGTGAGCCGAGATCATGCCACTGCACTCCAGCCTGAGCAACAGAGTGAGACTCGGTCTTTTAAAACAACAACAACAGTAGACACCCAGCTAAGCTGGGAGTTCAACTTGCACTGTAATTCAGCCAGTCATAGGATAAGGTCCTGCCTTTGGTTTTTAGCAATTTCAGCCCTGCAGCTGCAGGAAAGAAGGCCTTCCCCTCAGGCCTTAGGTCATTTGTGTGGCACTTGCACTAAAAATTCAAATCCCTAAGCATATCCTTCTCTTTCACCACTTTGCCCAGTAATATTAGGAGCAAATAATCAATGTCATTATATTCCTTAGTTTTCCTAAAGTGTTCAAGAGTATCACATACAGAGTTACTTAGCTCCTTGCTTCTTATAAGTGGTTGATTAGGAGTACCCAATGTAGATGTTTTGCACATCTCTATAAACTGTTCATGCCATGGACTATCAGTGCCCTTTTTATTTCTGAAAATAGTCACTAGCATCTTTAAAGGACATCATGCTAGAGAGACAATTTCAGAAACCACACAACTAATTCAGAACTCTCATCCTTAAAATTCTGTTCCTCTAGAACTGTGGGTCAAGATGGCCAGGGACAGACCTATGTTATTTCTAGTCAAATAATTGTAAGCTTGCTTTGCTTATTGTACACTGAAGTTTATACCCCGAACTAAGCTATATTCAATATTGGTGCGGTAAACTAGAAATCAAGCGGCAACAGGAGGCCTAAGGTAAAGACCATCTGGGAACGCTGTAAAACCATGGAACACCGCAGGGTGGTTGCAGAGCGGGAAATGCTGCTTTGCTTCCATGAATGCCATCTCAACAAGGAGGCTGCATGAGGATCTCGTAAAGCGGACTTGGGTAAGATCTCTGAGAAGGGAGGCGACCTCTGCTCACAAGATCCAGGAAGGTCTTTGCAGATGGGAGCTTGCAAGGGGGAAAAGCTTTGCAGGGCAGAGATTACCAGAACACCTCAGGCTTTGCCTAGGTTCTCAGAATATGGAGTAATCTTGATTGCTCTGGGTCCACGATTAGGGAGATGCATTTGGTGTGGTCAGACCTGGTGGAGCCTTATCCTCTATGCTTCTGATGCAAATGCACCTTGGTAGCAACCACTGGTAAAACTCAGTGTTCTAGGTTTACACAAGAATCACTTCCGCTACTGAATACTGCACACCACACCTCTCCCCCTTGGCTATCTTGCCCAACTTCGTTTCAAGCCCTCTCCCAATAGTTTCAAGTCCTTCCCTGATCATCCCTCCCCGTTTCCCCACCCCTCAATTAGTAAGTGTATACACCTAATAAAAGCATGCAGAGCCCAGAGCTCAATGCCAACACAGTTCACCCTGCGCTAGAGTACGTCAGACCCCTGGACCCATGCTGTCAACTTCTACTCTTGCGTCTTTGTCTTTTTTTCCTTTTCTCACTCCCTCATTACTGCTGGGACACGGGGCACCCACACACAGGGTTGCGCTGTTTCACAACAAGAACCACTGTCAATACCAAAGTCTGTATTAGTCAGGGATCTCCAGAGAAACAGAACCAATAGGATATATACAGATGTGAGAGGAGATTCATCATAGGAATTGGCTCACATGATTATAAAAGCCAAGAAGTCTCAGGATATGCCTTCTACAAGCTGGAGAACCAGCTAGTGGTGCAATTCAGTCCAAGTCCAAAGGCCTGAGAATCAGAGGAACCAATGGTGTAGCTCCCAGTTTCTGAGGTCAGAGGCCTGAGAACCAGCAGTCCACATCTGAGAGCAAGGGGAGATGGATGTCCCAGCCCAAGAGGAGAGAGAATTCACCCTTCGGTTGCCTTTTGTTCTACTTAATGGATTAGATAATGCCCACCTACATTGATGAGGATATATTTATTCAGCTACTATTTCAAATGATAATCTCTCCCAGGAACACCCTCACAAACACACTCACAAATGTTTTACCGGTGGCTCAAGCCTGTAATCCCAGCACTTTGGGAGGCCGAGGCGGGTGGATCACAAGGTCGAGAGATCGAGACCAACCTGGTCAACATGGTGAAACCCCGTCTTTACTAAAAATACAAAAAAATTAGCTGGGCATGGTGGCGCATGCCTGTAATCCCAGCTACTCAGGAGGCTGAGGCAGGAGAATTGCCTGAACTCAGGAGGCGGAGGTTGTGGTGAGCCGAGATCACGCCATTGCACTCCAGCCTGGGTAACAAGAGCGAAACTCCGTCTCAAAAAAAAAAAAAAAAACAAATGTTTTACAGGCCATCTGGGCATTCCTTAGCCCCGTCAAGTTGATAGAAAATTAATCATCACACAAAAAAAGAAAGGAGACTGACCTGGGTTTTTATTTGATTAGGAAGTGGTGCCAGGGAGAGCGTTAACCCAAAGAAAGAGGTTCATTGATTTGAATCTTTCTCCCCAACAAAGCAGGAAGCACCCAGGCCTTCTTATCAGCTTTCTCACATGTAGGTCAGGGAGAAAACAATTAAGGATAAAGTTTAATTTGTCGGCAAAGATCAAAAGAGTGAAGTCAGATTCTATTGCAGACCTAAAATAACAGATTTTGAAATTTATGAAATTAATAAATGAATCTGTTTAACTAGATCCTGCTTGAAATAAAATGTTTATTAACTGTCTGTCTATATGAAAGAATTTGTTTGAGACTTGCTCTTGTTATAATCCAATAGCAACATTATAGAATAGTTAACCTTTTCCACCTTACACCTTTCAGTGGCAACAGTTACTAGACAAAAACAACTCATGGGTTTTACATGAGAAAACTATTTTAGGTAGGTTTGCAAATACCTCTGCATTCCTTTACATCTGTTCTCAGGCAGCTTCTCTGCAAATGGTGGCAAAAGCTTAGCACACTAACATCGCAATGACACCTGACAGGAAACAGGTGAATCCAACAACACTCTAGCTTGGGTCACATGCCTGAACCGGAACCAAACCTCTGATGGGCCAGGCCAGACTCACCTGCTCTTTGTGAGAATTGGGTTATTCCATGAAAACCACATGGCCTTCAAGTGAGAGAGGTGGCATGCAACAACAACAGCCATCCACTTCACAGGCTTTCCCAGTCAGGGATAAGACAGGTTCTTTCTTAACATAACTTTGCTTTCCAAAACTGCAATTGCCACATGGTATATAGACGCAATGGAACATTATTCAGCCATAAAAAAGGAATGAAGTACTCATATGTACTACCACATAAATCTTGAAAACATTACACTAAGTCAAAGAAGCTAGATGTTCTTGAAACCACATATTGTGTGTCTGTTTATACGAGATGTCTAGAAGAGGCAAAAAGTACAGAAAGACAGAAAGTAGACTCGTGGTTGCCATGAAGTGGGGTGAAACCTGCTGATAGGTATAGAGTTTCTTCTGCAATTAATGCAGATGCTCTGGAATTAGTGCAATCATTGTATAACCTTGTGAATATACTAAAAAAAACACCGAATTGTATACTTTCAAGGGGTATTTTATGATTTATGAATTATATAACAAAAAATTAAAATAAAGTTTTTTAAGACAGCAAATGTGACTTTATGCACAGAATCACTTCTAGCAGAGGGGAGGCTGACACTACATGCCTTTGATCCCTTCTGCCTCAGCGACCAAGCTAGCCCAAGGGGGCTCCAGTCACAAATGAAATACTTTATTCAGTGACAGATTATCCATAACCTTGCCTCTTCTAAGGCTTTGTTCCTTCAAACCACAATTTCCCAAACTAGTGTTCTACTGATCACCATTGCTCAGGAAATTCAGAAACACTGGATGAATTAAAGTCTAAAAACTTCCCTTCTGCAGAATTTCCGCAGCAGCGGGGCGGGGCGGGGCGGGGGGAGTGGTCTCATCATGCTAACGAACATTGTGATCACTAAAAGAAAAATGGGACAGGTCACCTATCATTAATTTGACTCTGAAGGAACATCCTTTGGAACTAATTTTTCATGGAAAGTGGTTTGAAAACCACAGCTCTCCAGCGCTAATTAGCCCTTTATTTCTTTTGATTATGAGAGATCTACCATAATAAACAAATCTTATTACAATTGATTTTTTTTTTTTCTTAAATTTACTCCAGGGTTTAATCCCTGGCCTTGTCCTTTGTTGGCTGCGTGACTGTAAGCAACTTCCTTGGGTCCCTCCGCAATTCGGTTTTCCACCCATCAAACGGGGTAATTCCAACTTCCCAGAGGTGCTGGAACAGTCAGATGAGGGCCACCATAAGATTCCTAGCACAGTACTTAGTAAAAAGCTAGTGCTTCATAACTGTGCATCCTTTTTTCCTTACCAAATTTACTCTGAGTTATCCACAAAGAAATAGGCCTATGTCAAACTGTCACAATGCTGGCTTGGTGCTGTGCCCATCGCAGACTTTGTGTTTGCTCAATGTGTAATTGCCCCACTGCACCCACATCCCTGAGCCACACAAATCCGAAGTATACAGTCCATGACAAAGTAATGACCAGAAATGGGAAGAATTCTGGAGCTTTCCTCTCACTCTGTACTAGAGGAAGTTTCACAAAATCCCCCACAGAATACACCTCTCTGCCTAGCTATACTTTGCCTGGCTTTTTAAAGATCTCAATGTTCCAAAGCTTTGCTTGAGTACACTGATGACACGAGCTGCCTTTCTGATGCAGGCAGATGGATGATCCAAACGCAGAAAGCATTAAAGCAGAGAGAACAATCAGTCCACAGCCCAGAAAACCCAACACTGACACACAGAATAACATTCTTCACGAGGCTGGTTGAGAACTTGCACTTGGGATCCAGATCACCTGTGTTTGAATCAGGCCCAGCCAAGTGTGACCTTTAGTAGATACTTAACCTCTTAATGCCTCAGTTTCCAGTCTGAGCACTTACACTGTTGTGGTGGGGATTAGAATTAATATGTGGGAAATGCTTGGGGCAAAGTTTAGATCATAATGAGGGACTATGTTAACTTCTCTTCCTGGGTCCATAAGGGGCGTAGTTCAAAGGCCAGAACTTCCCAGTGCCATGCCTCCATCCACCTCCCCATCTGGAAACCTAGAGTTCTTTGTCTAACTTTCCCAAGCTTGGGCTAGGTAGACAGCCCAGGTGAGCTTCCTTTGTTTACAAAGATTGCCAAAAGCTCTGAGGGAGGAGGCTTTGATTGCTGGCAAGGCAATCAATCCTATATCAGAGTTGAAGATCAATCACTCCAGAGGAAGTTTGGAAAATCTCTCATTGGATGAGAACTTGAATGGGGCAGGAATAACTCCAGGGTTAAAATCCCCCTTACTTCCTTACCTATGTGGATTTCCCTCTCTGGGATCCCCTCCCACAGCAGTGCGGGAGCCTTCTCTCTCTCTTTACTTGTATAGACTCTGTTTCTGGATCCCCTCCCATGACAGCATGGGAGCTTACTCTCTCCCTCTCTCTATTTCTCTTTCTCTCTCTTTGCCTAATAAATCGCTTTCTGCAAAATTCTCTGGGTCCGATACTTACTTGAATGAGCTCACCGTGCCACCAAGGCCCTGTCCCCACTCTTGAATGAGTGGGGCCCAAGGACTTGGGAAAACACATCTGATCAGGGAACAGTGAGCCTCTCTGGGACACTCTTGCAGCCTTGCCCTCCTGTAACCTGGTTACAGTAATAACTACTCAGTATTAGTGGCTATTACACTCATAATAATTGGCATTATTATTATTAGTGCTTTATATCACAAACCCTTTTCAGCCCTGTTCTACCCTTCTCCCATCTAATAGTTCTCTAATCTCATGGGTCAAACAGGAGAAGAGGGAAAAGTTATTATACTGAAAAGACTCAAGCAATACCATCAGAATTACTAAAGAAACTTTTTTCATAGAACAAGTGTGAAAATGTCTTTTTATTAGTATTAAAAGGGAATTTTAATGCTATAAGGCCTTAAAAGGAAAGTAGTGGTCACTGTAACAGTGTACTTTGAGACACATGGCTAGTTAGTGCCTTCCCTCATCTCTAGGAGCCATGAAATCCATTATGTTCCCTTAGGAGAGCAGTTTTCAATGAGAAATTGCTACATTTGTAAGGAACATATTGACCATGATAGAAAGATTTTATTCACATCTATGACAAAATTGAACATGACTAAAACGTTTGGGCAGCTCAACTGTCAGCATCAAAACCTAGAAACAAATGTCATGATACCCATAAAAATGCCTTATGTGTCACAGGACGCTGATCTAAGCCTTTAATTCACATTCCAGTGTAGGTGGCCCTGAAGGCATTTCCGATCAGTGGATTCAAGTGTGTTTAGCAGAACGACCCTCTTCTCAAACAAAATCTTACAGAGAACTCAAATATGTAAACATAAAAATAATATAGCTGAGCCACTCTGGGTTGAAAAACATAGAATGGCAGTTCCTTCCACCCGAGTGGCTCCTGAGCTCTTCAAAAAGTTTTCAGGTTTCTCAAAGAACTTTTCAGGCTTCAAGAGGCTATATGAGGCTCCATGAGCCACCCGCCACCTCTACCCATAAACTCAGACATTAACTTGGAGAAGATACAGGTGGGGAGGAGAAAGTGTTGCCATAAAAGAGCCTGTACCATTATTCCTAAAATACAGATCACTCTTGCAGGGACTTTACAGTTATTAGATTATACTAAGTTCTAAACTGCATTAAACTAAATATCATTCAATTTTTCCTTTTAATCAGTGAGTGGCAACTCTCGAGGAGTATCAGGTCAGCTCCAGGCAAATTGAAAAAACTACATTTTCTCCATCCATTTCGGTTGTAGTTTAAGTACACTTGCAACCTCGTGTAGCTGCTAATGTCTTTTTCACTCTAGTAACTTTTTGATGGGGTGAAGGGGGCCGCCATGTGCTTTGTGAGATGTTCACCAGCATCCTTGGCTTCTAAACACTAGATGTCAGTAACAACCCCCAAGTGGTAACAACCTAAACGGATCTCCAGACATTGCCAAATGTCCCTTGGGAAGGAAAATACTTCCGGTTGAGAACCCTGTTCTAGACTGACCCCTTCCAGACCATTTCTCATAGTAGGGGCTAGAGAAATCTAAGATGTAAATCTAACCAGAGTACTCCCTGGCTTGAAGTCCTTCCATTCATTCGTCAGATGGTAAACACTTGAGAGTACTGGCTGTGTGCAGAAACCTACGCCCAACCTTCAGAGGGCTCCCTTTGACTTTAGGCCCTTGGCCTAAAGTCTGAACCCGTCTCAGCTGGCACATTGACTATGTGCGTCCCTTACCATCCCAGTCATCATGTAATAGCTGAAGTGTTGTTCATATCCTTGAGACTCTGCGCTTGCTTTTCCCCATGTCTAGAAATTCCCTTCTTCAACCTATCCACCTACTTGAGAGCCTTTTTTTATTAAAACCATTTGACAAAGCTCCATCTATGTGACAGGCTCTGGGGATATAGTTAACAAACCAAACATTTTCTGCATTGCCAAGACTTGATTATTGCCCGAATATGATCAGATATCTTTCACCCTGCATCTATTCTGTGCTGTTATAATGCGGGTTTGAGCATCTGCCTCTTTCTAGAGAGGCAGAAACACTCCTTGACAAGCTTCTATACATTGTTCTGCGCCCACTACTTCTGTTAAAAGAATAAATTTAGTAGTTTAATGTTTTCCTTTACTTATTCAAATTCAAATTTTTGAGGACTACAACAATAGGAGAGAAAGATAATCTGCAAAGGAATATTCAACCCAAAAAGGAACATTAAAATACATATTTTTATGTTACATTGTAAAGATAGAAAAATGACAATAGCTACTAGAGTTGGAGAAATGAGTCATCAACTAATTTCAGTTCTACTGGCTTTAAGATTGCTGGAGAAAAATAACCCTGGTTGAAGCTAATTTTGAGCCTTCTCTTCAAAAGCTTTGTGCCAGCCAAAAGCTATGTATTAGGCTAAATCTCTGCTGGCTTCTCTAAATTTGTGTCCAGACAAATTGCAAGCATCACACCATCCAGTGGTCACTGTGAGTCTGCTTTTAACAGACTGATTGATTTTTATAATGTTCCAGGCAATTTCAAGTTGTCAGTAAGAACTAATTCTGCCTCATTACTGCCTTCACTCTTGGCAGCTCCGTGACCACTTATTGGTTTTTGTCTTCATGTTCATTTTCTTCTGCTAATTCGAAAGCCTTTTTTCCCTTCTCTAGCCCCATTCAAAGGTCTAAAGCGATAATCAGAAGGAGGCCCCCAGCACAATTACAGGTAAAAGTATCAGCTCTTTTTATTGGCTCCAAAGTTGAACCCTAACGCCCCATATCCCATGAAACCTTCTGCAAAACCAAAACCCATTAGAGCCTGCAATACTATATTATTTAATCAATCCAGCCACTCGGTAGTTGAAGTCCTCTCTTGAGTTGATATTAAACCAACTTGTCAATCTGTAATTCTCTTCATTTCGTGCAGTTTGGGAATAGAAGCTGACTGGAGCAGACTCTTCCTAAGTATCTCCATACAATCTAAAATAGGAATGGTTTACGAACTGCTTTACTCCGAAGCCATATGGCGGGTGAGGCCTCACAGTCATATGAGATCTCAACAAGTGCATTACACAGTGGCAGAATTATTAAATATATTCCTAGTAGGGCTTACATACTCAGAATCAACTTCTTGCCATTAAGCAGAAACATAGGCAATTACTCCCATTTATGCCATGCATACTTCCTAGGCAGTGGAAACTCCTGTAAGACCTTTACTCAGTATAAACACTGATGCATAGCCTGCCAAATATTATAAATAAAATACTCTATGCCTTTCCCAGTTGATCAGATCTCTGCTTTAGGAGGAAAGAATGACAGATCCTCTGAATTACCAAAATTACATATGTGACACCCTATTCCATGTGCTTACCAGGAGCCCAACATCACGCTTCACTAAGATGAATAAGATATGCTTATGCCCTCGAGGAACTTAAAAATATATATAGTGAGACTGCATCTCAAAAAACTTTTAAAAATTAGCCTAGCGTGGTGGCACACGCCTGTAGTCCCAGGCGTTTAATTGCAGGAAAGAAAGTCTTGAGGCAGTTAATGAGGTAGGTGAATGTGGAGGTGTGACCGACCTCTTACCTTGCCAAAGCCATAGAATCCAGTTTTTAAAGTTTTCTGGGGTCTCTTTCTCCACAAGGGGTCCATTTCATCTTGCCTGGGGATCTATGGGCTTAATGTTTATTTCACAGTGGGGAAAGGGGAACTTCATTACTGGTCAGCATGGATAAAACTCTTGTCCCCTATTTGGGCTTAACACCACCTTGGTGGGGTCCTGGGGTAACCTGTTAGAGCCACTCAATGGTGGAAGTCTAGGCTCCTACTCAGCCTTTGCAGAAGTGGGTGGGGCCATACTTGGAGAGTGTGTGTCTGTGTGTGTGAGGGGGGCTGTTTGGCTGGAGTAGAACAGTTATTGTCTAAGAATGTTATGTCTTGCTAAGCTGTCCCTTCCTGATCCTGGTCCTTTGAATAGAGAAAGCAGACTTTTGCTGGGGGTTTTTAAATCTGCATCCATTGGCATTTCCAGATTGCCAGTTTCTTCAGTTCCAAGTCTGGGATACAAAAGGAAAAAAAAAAAGAAAAAACTTATGACTACCTTGAGTCTTGAGGTCCCTAGATGATCTGGCTTTTTCTGCCTTTCATAGTACTACATTTGTTTTATATACAATGCTTTGGGGTTTTAATTTTACTTTAGCAGGATGAATAGGGAATATTAGATTTACTTCATTTTCCTGGAAGCAGAAGTATGTGTAATATTTTGAATACCATAAACTAAAAAATAAATAAATCAACTGGGGCCCTAAAAACTGAGACAGTGCCACAAAAGAAGTATAGACTCTAGGGGCCCACAGAGGAGGCAGCCATTGATTCTATGGGAGGCAAATGTCAACGAGAGTCCCACAGAGAAGATGAGACGAAAGCTGTGCTGAAATGAGGGGCAGAGACCGGAAGGAAATCAAAGGAGGAACTGCTGAAAAAAGATAGGGCAACGCTTCATACAATGGTTAAGGCACAGCCAAAAGGGGGCTGCTGGGAAAGAGTCATGATTATCCCACAGACATCAGAAATTGTAAATAGAAAGATGGTACCTCTGTTTTATAAATAATTAACACGGCCTTAACACTCCCCTCAGCTTAACTAAACTTTACACAAGCTTCTTCTTGACTCTAGTCCCTCAAAGTCCTTTCCTAAACTGTAGACATGCATTACAACAGATCAGTTACAACTGATTACAAAACATTTTCTGGAGCTTTTTTTTTTTTTTTTTTTTTTTTTTTGAGACAGAGTTTCACTTTTGTTGCCCAGGCTGGAGGACAGTGGTTCACTGGAGCACAATCTCGGTTCACTGCAACCTCTGCCTCCCCAGTTCAAGCAATTCTCCGGAGTCAGCCTCCCAAGTAGCTGGGATTACAGGCATGTGCCACGATGCCCAGCTAATTTTGTATTTTTAGTAGAGACAGGATTTTACCATGTTGGTCAGACTGGTCATGAACTCCCAATCTCAGGTAATCCACCTACCTCAGCCTCCCAAAGTGCTAGGATTACAGGCACAAGCCACTGTACCTAGCCCATTTTTTAAGAAAACTTGTAACTGTAAGTTATTTCTCTGCCCCTTTGAAGTGTAAATAAACCTTACACAAATATTTTTGAAAGCCTCTTGCTGGCTTTTACAATCCAGGAATGTCTTTCTCAAGAACGAATGAACCATCTCATTGAAATGAAATTATCAAAGGAGATAGCACCCCTATTTCCCAGTTTTTGTGGGAAGGTAGGAACTTAACTTCATTGGCACCACTGTGTTCCAAGTCCTAAAACTACTTCCTGCCATAAAGATGGACGGAGTTTACTTTTCCTTTGGGAAAAACCAATTAGCAAACATAGATGATGCCCTATGATCTCTCACTTGCTCACCCCAGCCCTTAAAAACCCTACCACCCACTGCTTCAGCAGAGTTGAGTTCAGACTTCTCTTCCCTATCACAACAGCCTTAAATAGAATCTCCCATGCCTGTTTAACTTCGCCAGGTACTTTTTTTGTGTGTTTTTTCAAGATGGAGTCTCACTCTGTTGCTCAGGCTGGAATGCAGTGGCACCATCTCGGCTCACTGCACCTCCACCTCCTGGGTTCAAGTGATTTCCAGCTAATTTTTGTATTTTTAGTAGAGTCAAGGTTTCACCATGTTGGCCAGGCGAGTCTCAAACTTCTGACCTCAAGTGATCCACCCGCCTCGGCCTCCCAAAGTGCTAGGATTATAGGTGTAAGCCACTGCACCCGGCTGTCAGGTACAATTTTTTTGCTTTGAGAAAATATTCTCCCTTCTTGGACTCTGCATTTCCTTTCATCTCTCTCCTCATTCTGTTACCTTCTGTAGCAAAATTTCAACCCCCACCAAAACTGCCCTGTCAAGCCCTTCTGTGACCTGACTTGACAAATCCAATGATCACATCTTTGTTCCCATGCCACTTGACCAGTAAGCAGCATGTAATCCAGCCAATCACTCCATCCTCCTGGAAAGGCCTTTCTCTTCAGCTTCCAGCACTTCCTACTCTTCTTCTTACCACTGGCTGGCCCTTAGCCTTCTACTCATTCCCCATCCTGTGAAATTTGGAGCACCCCAGACTCAGACCTTACACCTATTCTCTTTTCCACCTATACTCACTCCTAGGTGTCCTCATCCAGTGTCACTGGATTCAGTACAACATATGTGCTGTCCACCTCCGAGTACCTTGTTCCTGAACTGTGGACATGCATTACAACATATTACATGCCACTGATTCTTAAATATTTGCCCTTGCACATCTAACAGACATCTCAAACTTAAGTTGTCCAAGACTGAGCTCTTCCCATGCCCCACCCCAAACCTGTTCTTCCCACATTCTTCCCCATCTTAGGAAATGCCAATGCCATCCTTCTAACTTGTTAAAAACCAAAACCTAAAGTCATCCTGATTCTACTCTTTCTCACCTAACTATACCCAATCTGTCATGTCATCCTGCTGCACTTTCAAAATACAGCCCAAATTCAATCAGTTCTCACTTCTCCCCTCTACCCTGGTCCAAGCCATCACCTCTCAGCTCGATTATGGCAGCAACCTACTAATGGATCTCCTCCCTTCACTTTCTTCCTCATCTCCAGTCTATTCTTATCCATCTCTAGCATGTAAATGGAGCCTTCTAAAATACAGATCTGCTCCATCGCTCACCTGCTCCAAACTTCCCTAAAGGGTCCCATCTCATTCAGGGCATAGCCACAGCCCTGCCGTGGTCTGAAGAGTATCACGTGACTGGTCCCCATAGCTCAGCTGATCAGGCCCCTACAACTGTCTCTGAGAATGACCCTCACTCCAGTCATTCTCACCTCCTTGCCCTTCCCCACACACGCTAGGCCCTCTCCCATCTCAGAGCCTATATACGGTTCTCTGTCTCTCTGCGGTACTTTTTCTCAGATACTTTCACCCCCTTAGGCCCCTAACCAAATATCACCTTTACAGCAGGCCTTACCTGACAATTCTATTCCAAATTTAACTTCCTCTCCTTTCCCTGGTTGATTTTTCTCCAAATTCTTATTCTCACAAATACACTACATGTTTTTCTTTGTACTTCTTTACTACATAGCTCACTCACTCTCTTATTTTTTTGAGACAAAGTCTTGCTCTGCCGCCCAGGTTGGAGTGCAGTGGTGCAATCATGGCTCACTACAGCCTCAACCTCCCAGGTCCAAGCAATCCTCATGCCTCGGCCTCCTGAGTAGTTGGGACTACAGACATGCACCACCACACCTGACTAATTTTTGTTTTTGTTTTGTTTGTTTTGTTCTTGTAGAGATAGGGTTTTGCCATGTTGCCAAGGCTGGTCTTGAATTCCTGGGCTCAGGAGATCCACCCACCTCAGCCCCCCAAAGTGCTGGGATTATAGACCTGAGCCATGGCATCTGGCCTTGTGTAGCTCTCTTGATTGAAATGTAAGCTCTGTGAGGGTGGGATCTTTGTTTTGTTTGCTGCCATGTCTCCAGCAACCGTCATGCATAGCACCTACCATGTGCTCAGCTCTGAGTGAATGAAGGCCACAAGACAGATTAGTCAAGGAGGATTGAGAATAAAGGGATGCAGCTGGGTGCGGTGGCTCAAGCCTGTAATCCCAGCACTTTGGGAGGCCGAGGCAGGTGGATCACAAGGTCAAGAGATCGAGACCATCCTGGTCAACATGGTGAAATCCCATCTCTACTAAAAATACAAAAATTAGCTGGGCATGGTGGCACGTGCCTGTAATCCCAGCTACTCAGGAGGCTGAGGCAGGAGAATTGCCTGAACCCAGGAGGCGGAGGTTGCAGTGAGCCGAGATCGCGCCATTGCACTCCAGCCTGGGTAACAAGAGCGAAACTCCGTCTCAAAAAAAAAAAAAAAAAAAAAAAAAAAAAAACAGGAGAATAAAGGGATGCAGCAATGCCAGAAGTAAGGCTACCACACAGGTCCAAACAAGCAAGGAGGTCCTGAACATGGGCAGTAGCAAAACAGACAAAACTATAGACACAGAACCTAGTTTCTTCTGAGAAGGGAATGTGGTTGGAAGTGTTCTCAAACCTACTTGGCCATGGAATGCTTTTCAGTGGAAGTATCTTTTAGGTCTGTAATTCAACAGAACCCACCTTGGGGGACCCAGGATTAGATGTTCTCTGATGGTTTCTTTTTCCTCCAAAACTAAAGCTTGATGAGCCCAAGTCAAAATCATAGCAATTTGGGACATTAGGCCGCATGTTCTCTTGGTTATATAATAGCCACCATTATGGAAACCCATATGCTATGTGGGCATCCCACCTCAAAGACAGTGACTGGCCAGGAATGGTGGCTCACGCCTGTAATTCCAGCACTTTGGGAGGCTGAGGCAGGAGGATCGGCCAGGAGTTTGAAACCAGCCTAGACAACATAGTGAGGCCCTGTCTCAAAAAAAAAAAAAAAAGAAAAGAAAGAAGAAGAAAAAAAAATTATAACACATAGCCAGGTGCCAGGCATGGTGGTTCACGCCTGTAATCCCAGCACTTTGGAAGGCTGAAGCAGACGGATCATGAGGACAGGAGTTCAAGATCAGCCTGGCCAACATGGTGAGACTTCATCTCTACTAAAAATATTTTTAAAATTAGCTGGGCGTGGTGGTGGGCATCTGTAATCCCAGCTACTTGGGAGGCTGAGGCAGGAAAATGGCTTGAACCCAGGTGGCAAAGTTTGCAGTGAGCTAAGATCACACCACTGTACTCCAGCCTGGGTGACAGACTGAGACTCCATCTCAAAAAAAAAAAAAAAAAAAAATAGCCATGCATGGTGGCACATGCCTATGGTCCCAGCTACTTTGGAAGCTGAGGCAGGAGGATCACTTGAGCCCAGGAGGTTGAGGCTACAGAGAGCTCTGATGGTGCCACTGCACTGCAGTCTGAGTGACAGAGTGGGAACCTGTCTCAAAAAAAAGATAAAAAAGAGACATGGACTAAAATTGCTCCATCAGTTTTAGAATCCTCTCAGCTTCCAGTGACAGACTGACTGGCATGACAAAGACGTCAGTTGTCTCATGTAACAGGAAATCTGGGAGCAGGAAGTTCAATTGCAGTGATAATCCACCAATCCCAGGGATCCAACTAGCTTCTGTAGGATTTTCTTTTGTTAACTCAGTGTTGGAAACTGGCTGCTACTGCTCCAGGCATTGTATCATCGTAACAGCGTGCCACACTAGAAGAAAAGGGTGGCAAGAGGCTTTCTCCTCATAAGACAACTTTTGTGTCTTTTTATCTGAGAAATTAAAAAGTCAGCTGGACATGGTGGCTCACACCTGTAATCCCAGCCCTTTGGGAGGCCAAGGCAAGGAGGAAGTCAGGAGTTTGAGACCAGCCTGAGCAACATGGCAAAACCCTGTGTCTACTAAAAATACAAAAATTATCGTGGCATGGTGGCGCACACATGGAGCCCCAGCTACTTGGAAGACTGAGGTGAGAGGATTCTTTGAGCCCGGGAGATGCAGGTTGTACAGTGAACTGAGATCAGCCCGGGTGACAGAGCGAGGGGAGCGAGGGGGGCGAGGGGGGCGAGGGGGGCGAGGGGGGCGAGGGGGGCGAGGGGGGCGAGGGGGGCGAGGGGGGCGAGGGGGGCGAGGGGGGCGAGGGGGGCGAGGGGGCAAATTGAAAAGTCTTTCCTGGAAGCTGCCAAGGAACTCAGCAGCTAGTATCATGTAGCCACTCAGAGCTGCACAAAAGGCTGGCCAAACGAAATAGGACCATTACAACTGGCCTAGACCTCCCTAAGCCATCCCTTTACGGCTGGAAAAGAGCCCCCATTCCCTAAGGTCAAGGGATCCCCACCCCTACCTCAACAAAATAAGGGCATCTTCATGACAAAGAAATGGGGGTAATGACAGGTTGTATGGGTCACTGAGTCATAGCTCCTGTGTGTCTAATGACTTTAATGGCCATCAGCAGCTCCTGATGGCCCATGAGATGCACATCACTCACCAGCCTTGACTGGCAGTGGCACCTGGAAGCACAGTGCTGGGAAGTGTCTACAAATGAAGCATTCGCAGGGTCCAAGGAAGGAAGAGCTGTGCTTCATAGCAATGGCTGCAAAGCACGTGGCATGGGGGACTAACAAGCAGCTGAGTGCCCTGTGTGGCCAATCTTTTTTTCCCCCTCAATGGATAGTCCCCACCCTTTGGCAGATGAGCTTCAGTGTATCCCAGTCTAATGGCAATTCCTATTTTCTTCCCCAACAAAACTAGTCCCCATACCACCGTGTCTGCTTCTGCTGCTGGGTATCTGAATGTCATCTGCTCATATTGAGGAGGAAAGGATGAAGCCCCGGAGAGGCATAGGCAGGTGGCATCCCGCATTCCTTCTGACATGTGATTGAAGCATAAGTAAAACAAGCCTTTTACTGTCCTCGGCAAGTTCTAAAGATGATGAACTGTACTATACACATAACCCTTGAATCAGAACTTGAGATAAATCGATTTGGAAACTTTGTACCTGAAAAAATGTCTCAACCTGAGAGCACCAGCATGTCTGCATCATTTTTAGTATCGATTTTTACAAACCACTTTTGCGAGGCACCACTAGCAATAAGTCTAAAGTGTTCCATTTCCAAATCTGAGCATTTTTATGCAAACTTTTCCTCTTCCTGGGGCATAAGAGTCCAAGAAAAGCATTTCATTTATTGAAAGGTCTGCATTGCAAAGGTTTGCCCTGCTAGAATGCAGGCTGTATGGCAGCAGGACTTCTGCCTGGTCTGTTCATTCAGTATCCTCAGCATCTAAACTACTGCCTCCTCATCTAAAGCATTCCATAACTACTTTTCAGATTAACATCATGGGATGTCCTTTCCTCCTGTGCTATGTCATGTGTCCTGTACCACTTTCCCCTGGAAAATTGTCTTAATGGAGCATCCTTTGACATCAGTGGCATGCGCCAGAAGAGAAACAGAGCTATGTAGAAGGCAGGCAGGTTGAGTCAAAGTCATCTATTCAGTGTTAGGTGAAAGACTCTCAGGAGACACAGCATGCAGCACGGGCACTGGTTATAGGTCCATAGGAATAGCTCTCTTCATAAGGAGCCCTGCAATGCTAGGAAGTCACTTAACAACAGCAAACACTTGTATAAGTGCCAGGTCCAATTACAAGTACTTTATTTACATTACTGCGCTTAATCCTCACAAGGATATCAGAGATGCCATTACTGTCACATCCGTTTAACAGATAAGAAAACTGAGGCATATCCTGCACATGGTGGCTCATGCCTATAATCCCAGCACTTTGGGAGGCTGGCCGGGGAGGGGGTGTAGATCACCTGAGGTCAGAAGTTTGAGACCAGCCTGGCCAACATGGTGAAACCCCATCTCTATTAAAAATATGAAAATTAGTCAGGCATGGTGGTGCATACCTGTAATCCCAGCTACTTGGGAGGCTGAGGCAGGAGAATTGCTTGAACCCAGGAGGTGGAGGTTGCAATGAGCTGAGATCATGCCACTGTACTCCAGCCTAGCAACAGAGTAAGACTCTGTCTCAAAAAGAAAAAAAAGAAAAATGAGGCGTCAAGTTAAATCCCCTGCTTGATGACTGTCACACAGCAGCAGCAGAACCAGAATTTGATTCCTAGCAACCTGGTTTAAGTATCTGTGTGCATGACATCTTCACCATGTGGCCACATTGGCTTCCAGGACCTTAGTCTTCTCTTTGTCAAAGTGAAGAGAAGGAGGGGTGAGATGATAGATCAGTGGCTTTCCAAACCTTCTCAGCTCCAGGACTGTTTTTCAAAATAAATCTTACTTGGCTGGTCATATCCATAAAAACAAAACAGGAAGGTGGTTTACCAGGGGTTTGGGAGGAAAGGGTCGAATGGGGAGTGGTTATTCAAAGGGTATACCATTTTTTTTGCAAGTGGAACAGTTCTAAAGATCTAAAAGCAATATGAATATCTTTTACTAAACTGTACAACTAAAAGTGGTTAAGACAGTAAATTTTATGTTACTTGTTCTTTATCACAAGAAAAAAAGAAATTTTACCTGGCAGCTCAATAAGAAAAACAGGGGTAGGGCTGCCTGATTTAATGCAAGGAGGGGCCCAAGATCCCACTCTCTTGGCTTCTTTTCCCAGATCCTTCCACCACCTTTACAAAAGCAGCCCCTAAGGGGTGGGGGTTTAAAACCACGACACAGGACAACCGCTAAATTCTTTTTTTTTTTTTTTTTTTTTTTAAGATGGAGTTTTACTCTTGTTGCCCAGGCTGGAGTACAATGGCATGATCTTGGCTCACCATAACCTCTGCCTCCCGGTTTCAAGTAATTCTCCTGCCTCAGCCTCCTGTGTGGCTGGGATTATACGCATGTACCACCACGCCCGGCTAATTTTGTATTTTTAGTAGAGATGGGGTTTCTCTATGTTGGTCAGGCTGGTCTCAAACTCCTGACCTCAGGTGATCCACCTGCCTTAGTCTCCCAAAGTGCTGAGATTACAGGCATGAGCCACCTTACCCGGCCTCTCTAAATTCTTTTTATGGTGAATCCAAAGCCTCAGATCAGATCATGCCTTCAAAAATCTCAATCTCAAAAACTCTCAACTATCCTCCATGCATAGATAACTTATTACTCCCCATCATGGTCCTTGAGATCTTCCACTATGTGGCCCCAGCTTAAGTGGCCTCCTGCAGCCTCCACTCCAGTCACATCTGACTCCACTCTTTGGCTTGTTGGGTCAGGCACAGGCCCATCAGACATCATAATATTCAATTTCCTGCTCCCTTTGCCTGCTAAATTCTATTTCCCTGGACTCTCCTATTCCCCTGTACTCAGGGTTAATTCCAACAGTCTCTTGAGCCTCCATGTATTGCCTGTCTCATCCTCATTTGCGAAACAAGGGTGGTGTGCTCAACCGGCACCCCAGCTCCGAAAGCTGTTTTGATTCCCACCTTAGCTATGGGTAAGGCTTGATCTTCATCTCACTGTCATTCTGACAGTCTGCCCAATTCCCCTACCCTCTGGCTGTCCTCAGACTTTTACAAGTACCCAGGACTCTCAGAGGGAAAAGTTCGTGGGAAACAGTTGGGAAGAGATTCAGGCACAGAAGAACTGTTGGTGACACTGCCTGCCATGGTTCTGACCCTAAGGAACAGGGAGAAAGTAGATGCTAGGGAAAACAACCTCTGCCATGATCACCTTTTAGGAAGGAGCACCACAGAAGGTAAATGGGAACATTGGCATGCCTTTTTTTTTTTTTTTTTTTTAAGAGACAGGGTTTCAACGTTTTGGCCAGGATGGTCTCGATCTCTTGACCTCATGATCCGCCCGCCTCAGCCTCCCAAAGTGCTGGGATTACAGGCGTGAGCCACCGCGCCCATCCTGGCACACTTTTTTTTTTTTTAAACCATCTCACTTTGTTGCCCAGGCGGGAGTGCAATGGTGTGATCTCAGCCCACTGCAACCTCTCCTTCCCGGGTTCAAGGGATTCTCCTGCCTCAGACTCCTGAGTAGCTGGGATTACAGGGCGTCACCATGCCCAGCTAATTTTTGTATTTTTATTAGAGGTGGGGTTGCACCATGTTGCCCATGCTGGTCTCAAACTCCTGACCTCCTTCTTGCCTTGGCTTCCCAAAGTGCTGGGATTATAGGCGTGAGCCACCGCGTCCTGGCACACGTTTTTAATTTTAAGAAATAATCCTGACTAAAGTACAGAACAATGCTTGTCTTTGTGAGGCTTCTTGCATCTTCCTGGAGCCCCGCAGTGACCTGCTTCCATCATGTGTTCACTCCACCAGCACCCACAGTTCTCCGCCACTCTCTGCAGCACCCGCACCTCATACTCTGACCCAGCCCATGTAGAGTTGGCCAAAAGAAGGTACAGAATAGGAAAACAAGACATTTGAAAGGGAAATGCACGCTTCCGAGTTTAGACCTATATCAACTCCTTTGCCCAATACAGGAAATTATTTGGCTACCCAAACAGAGTAACCCATTTCTCTTTGTTTGGGAACATGGTAATTATATACACAGGAGAGCGGGTAAATAAGATAAAGGACATAATGCGAGCTAGATTTTTCATTTGGTGAGCAGAATGAAAATCATTTCAACAGATCCCTATGGAAAAAATAATCATTTTCATAGACTTGTTATAGGTTTCGTAAAATATATTGCACACATATTTTTAAAGTAAGAAAGTGGCTTTTGGATGATACTTAAAATATACGACATGGCAAGATTTAAAATGTGTTGGAGGCTTGAAGTTTGGTACTGCCTGCTAAAATATAGATGATTTGGAAAAGCTTGTCTTCTTGGGATAAAGGTGAGAACTAGTTTATCTTATTATAAAGCTAATACGAAGGAACTTGGTATTCAGGCAGTTAAGTACTTGGTATAAATCCTCCCAAGATATTTGATCCCCTAAATTTCTACCATTTAGCGGGTTGCCCATTGGTCTGTATGCATTAAATAACTACTCTTAACCCAGAGGCCCGTAAAATATTGTTCACATAGAAAAAGTCAACCCAAGGCAGAGTAAGCACAGTCACCATCAATAACAGTATGAACGCTACTCGCTACTCGTTCAACAGATACTTCCCAAGCAGTGCCCTAGGGCGAGAATATAGACACACGATCAAGGGGGTCTGGGTTTTTCAATCCATCTTCCAGGCAGACTAGTTCAGCTTTTATGAGCAACTGGCTCGATTTTGCACATTGATGGGCAAGCTTTTCACAAGGACACATCTCCATTGACAGTGAAAGTCTGTGCCCCACAGCCTTGTCCATCATCTTACAAGCATTTAATATAGGTCTACAGGGCATAGGTAAGAACACAGAGGACAAACACAACTGAAGAAACATATCTTCAAAGCCACCGCTGGTGGGTCAGAAGGGCCCTGTCCACAGAGCACAGGCTGCCTGTTTGTCAGTCATGAAAACATCAAGGTTTTTTTTCTCCACTATCTGCCAAATAGGGATGTGCCTGGCATGTAACTAGCGCTTCATATATAGGAATGAATGGAAGTATTAAAGAGAAAGAGACAATAAAGATTTTTTAAATCTGCTTGAAGCAGATCCAACAGATGAAGATCCACGTTTGCCAGAAAAATCATTAGGCTTTAATATTCTTCATTACATAATAAGTTAAATACTATTTCATTCTTTTGTGTCTAGCACCTTGCTTCAAGGAGCTGTGATGACATTAAACATCACCGACTTCAGAGAATTTAGAGTCTAGCTGAGAAGACAAGTAACATGCCCACAACAGAGAACATGCCAAAGGTATGATATCAAAGGTCAAAGAATGAGAAGTTTGCAGAAGGAAAGGTCACTTCGGAACTGAGTTGCCCGAGAGGACTTCCGGGAGCTTTAAGAAGGACTTTAACAAGGGCACTGAAATACGGTGCGCTTTGAGTTACTCAAGGATCAGAGCAGCATTTCAGAGAAGTAGAAAAACAGAAACTAAGAGTTAGAAGCAGAAATAAGCATAGAGTCGGCTGCTAGCAACGACAGACCGTACCTGTCCTAATCCAGAGCTGTAGGAAATAGGGCTCTCATAGGGCGGGACCTTCAGGTGCAAGAAAGGAAAACAAGCCGCCTGAGAAGTTGATTTCTTACATGGGGGAGGCATTCTAGGATCTTGACTGGAGCGACAGGGAGTTCCTTCAGCACGGTGTGAATTCACCCTAGGATTCCTTTCAAAAGCATGCTCCCCCTGACATTGAGTTAATGATTTCATTTGCACTCAGCTTTTCAATATCCCATCTCAGTGGTTCCCAATTTATGGACCACAGAGTTATGGCAGAGGTCCCTGAAGTCATATAAGCACTGCCTAGAGAAGGAAAAACTCCTCCCATACAGCGCTACTATTTTGTTCCAATAGATGTAGATACTGTGTGAGACATAAAATGCAAATGCATTCAAAAGCAACAATAACCTGAGTTGCCCCAGGCACCAGCCTATGGCTACACATGAAGTCACTTCAACAATAACCCAAATGTCACTGGCTCCAATCTCCCTGCTGCTCATGCAGGACCTCAGCCCCCAATAAATGCCCCCTCTAGCATCTCTAGGAGTTCCCAGGGATTTTGCACACCTGCCTGCAAACAAGCCCATCCACAAACAAGGCCATCCTCACCAGACAGCCACTGGTGGTGCTGCGTCTGTGCGGCTTCATCACACACTCCCAGACCTGGGTCCCCAGCTTGACTAAAGCTGCAGGATGGTTTACTTGGCATAACAGACAGAAACTCCTCATTCCTCTTCTGAGTGACTACTCCCAAAACAGTAATATTTGTGCTACAATATATTACTGAGGATTTTTTTTTTAGAAAAATAGCTCTTCCAGTTTTTACTTATAGCCCCTCAGCCATAAATGAAAACTGTATTCCAACATGAATCCAGCGGAGATTGGTCAGGAAGAAAAATACTAGGGGCAGATCAATCCCATGTTATACTCCCAAATGCCCCTTCCATAATCTGCTGTTGAAATTTGCATCCTCTTTCATCCAGCAAATTAAACTAGGTGAGCAAGGAGACGGAAAGTGCAGGAGGATTTTCACTGAAGATTGTTTGCAAGAATGAAAAAGGAGAAACAGAAACATCTCCTGGTACAGAAATGGTTAAAATAACTGGAATATAGGCAGCTGCTAAAAACAATGAGGTTGGCTTTTAAGTATTTCTATAGAAGATCTCTAAGATGCATTGTTAAATGGAACAAGAATCAGAAGAGATTAGGTTTAATATGGTCCCATTGCTTTTGTTTTGGGTTTTTTGTTGTTTTTTTTTTTTTTTTTTTGAGACAGTCTCACTCCGTCACCCAGGCTGAAGTGCAGTGGTGTGATCTCAGCTTACTACAACCTCCACTTCCTGGGTTCTAGTGATTCTCCTGGTGTAGTCTCCCAAGTATCTGGGATTACAGGCATGCACCACCATGCCTGGCTAATTTTTGTATTTTTAGTAGAGACAGGGTTTCCCCATGTTGATCAGGCTGGTCTCGAACTCCCCACCTCAGGTGATCTGCCGGCCTCAGCCTCCCAAAGTGCTGGGATGACAGACACGAGCCACTGCACCTGGCCTAGTGTGGCCCCATTTTCAAAAATCAGTGGGATAGATATACATAGCTGTGTGTTTATGTCCAGAACTAAACCTACCTAAGTATTGACAACTTTTATTCTTTCTTCCCTAGCCCTAAAGAAAAATCGTTTCTTACCACTTGGATCCCTCAAGAAGTGATTTGGGAGACAGTAATAGACAAGCATTAGAGTCCTGGACTGGCCAAATGGTTTTACTTGTAACAACATGAAAGTGAAAGAAGAGGTATTGGATGAAGGGAAGCAGCTAGCTAGGAGGTATAGAAAAAGAAGTACCTAGAGCTTTTCGGAGGGGAAACGGAGATTGTGGAGTAATTGCCGCAAGACTCAGACCAGGGGAGAGAAAGCTGGATAAAGTAGGGTTTGAGTAAGTTTTGCTGTGCCATGCACCATGTGATCCTTTCACAGAATCTGCAAGTAAATCTATAATGAAGATACAGGACACCCAATAAGGGTTTGAGATCAGATTTGTGTTTCTTTCGTATGTTTCTGTACTGCCCATAAAGTAAGAGCAAGAAGCCTAGATGAAAAAATGTAAGGAAGACCTGGCATAGTGGCTCATGCCTGTAATCCCAGCACTTTGGGAGGCCAAGGTTGGCAGATCACCTGATGTCAGAAGTTCGAGACCAGCCTGTCCAACGTGGTGAAACCCTATCTCTACTAAAAATAAAAAACACGCCGGGCGCGGTGGCTCAAGCCTGTAATCCCAGCACTTTGGGAGCCCGAGGCGGGTGGATCACGAGGTCGAGAGATCGAGACCATCCTGGTCAACAAGGTGAAACCCCGTCTCTACTAAAAAAAATACAAAAAATTAGCTGGGCATGGTGGTGTGTGCCTGTAATCCCAGCTACTTAGGAGGCTGAGACAGAAGAATTGCTTGAACCCAGGAGGCGGAGGTTGCGGTGAGCCGAGATCGTGCCATTGCACTCCAGCCTGGGTAATAAGAGCGAAACTCCATCTCCAAAAAAAAAAAAAAAAAAATACAAAACAAGCTGGGCATGATGGCGTGTGCCTGAAATCCCAGCTACTTGGGAGGCTGAGACAGGAGAATCGCTTGGGGAGGTAGAGGTTGCAGTGAGACAAGATCGTGCCACTGAACTCCAGCCTGAGCAAGAGTGAGACTTTGTCTCAAAAAAAAAAAAAAGAAAAGAAAAAACAATGCAAGGAAGGAGGCCTAAGACACTGCCCCAGTGATCACACCTCTGCAAAATCAGATACTAGTAGGCTTTGCCACAACAAACACATATTGCATTTGTGATTTTAATAGGCATATATTTTACTTATACTCAAGACCAAGAGTAGAGTAAGCAAGATAAATTTAAGGAGGCCCTCACTCTCAGGATCTTGTCTACTCAGAGGAGGCATATGGATGCCCCTGTAAGGGAGCGCCTCCTCTAACTGTGCACCCTGCTTGCTCCTGGGTAGTCCTGGCCCTGCCTCCCCTCTTCTTTTGATTTATCATAGTTTCAGATCTTATTTAACTTCAATCTGGGATACCATTCCCTCACCCCATACACTATATACAGTACTCTGTCATTTCAAAAGCCCTTTCATATGCATATTTCATTGGCTCTTCACAACAGTCTCTGAGGATGACAAGACAGGTATTATAATTCCCATTCTACAGATGAAAGATGAGAAAGGTTAAGAGACTTGCCTAAGGTCACAATGCTGGCAAATGGCATCCTACTCAGCCCAGTTCAGCTCACTCCAATGCCTTCGTCTCAGAGTTTTCATGATGCCAAGCACCAAAAACAACAACAACAAAATCTTACAGTCACTTACGTGTCTGAATGAGTGAATCTCTGAAGTGAAACAAACCCAAAATCCAAGTATTTATCTCTCCCATCAAATAAGGACCTGTATCTTCCCTCCCCACCCTCCCCTTGGAAACTACAGGAGACAGAAGCCCACAGGTGATAAAGTTCTAGCCCCACGGCTGCCTCACTAGTTAGGCTAGGTAGGCACAGCCCCTCTGAATTCTTTATTAGGCCCAGCCTTTCTAGGGGACTCATAAGCAGGGCCTGACAGCTAAATGACACCAGGTGTGAACCATAAGAACTCGTTGGGAGTTGGGGTGGGGCATCTGCCCGGGAGACATTAAGAGTCTAAGAGAAGTCTAAGATCCTAGAGTCAGACAATCCCAGCAGGAACTCATGCAGCTAATCACGGTCAGCACCTCCAGCTTTTCCCCTGGAGAGGAAAAAAATACAGTAGCAGCTAGCTCAGAGTCAGCCAGGTGGCCTACTGGCCTGGCAGTTTGCTTAGGAAGTTATAAGACCCTGAAGCACCCTGTCCATCCTGCTGTCTTTTAGGGTATTAGCAAGATCCCAACATTGCATTTCATATAAATGAATATCCCTCCCCCTGCCCTCTGCAGAGTTTATTTTGGTTATGAAAGAATACATGCACTTTGGGAGGCCGAGGCGGGTGGATCACCTGAGGTCAGGAGTTAGAGACCAACCTGGCCAACATGGTGAAACCCCATCTCTACTAAAAACACAAAAAATTAGCCAGGTGTGATGACACGTTCCTGTAATCCCAGCTAGTCAGGAGGCTGAAACAGGAGAATTGCTTGAACCTGGGAGGCAGAGGTTGCAGTCAGCTGAGATTATGCCAGCCTGGGCAACAAGAGTGAAACTCCAACTCAAAATAGAAAAGAAAAAGAACACATGTTTATTCTCATGGATTTGGAAACCATATAGAAAATACTTAACAAAAATACAACTACACAAAAATAATTACGGTTAACATATCAGTGTGTTATTGTCTATGTTTTGCTTTTCACTACAGAGGATTCACACTATGTATTTAGGCGAGTTTTTTTTTTTAACTTTAGATTCGTGGAGTACATGTGCAGGTTTTATTGCAGGATGCTGAGGTTTGGGCTTCTAAGGATCTTGTTGCCCAGGCAGCGAGCATAATACCAGCTGGTAGTTTTTTAGAAACTGAAATTGAAATATTAAATCAGCAAAACACATTCAATTTGAATTTTTTTTTTTTTCAAATCTAAATCATGTCTGACAGAATTCATCCTGTTCTTGTTTACTGATCTCCTAAAAAAAAAAAAAAAGTACAGATCCCTTTCCCTCTAGCCTGGTTCTTAGGTACACTATTTTTTATTTATTTAGTTTTTAACCAAGACTTTGCCTCCCTCTTCTGTTAAAAAGAGGAATAACTTGCAGCCAACACAAATTCTAAATTTGAGAAAAGGTTAAAAGGAAACTCTATCCTGGGATGTTTATATAAGCTGTGTAAAGTGGCTTTAAAGAGGGCCTGGTATTACAGTACTGTCCATATAACACTCAAATTAATACTTCCCAGAAAAAGTAAACTTTAAATCAGATAAGATCAGATCAGGATAAATTGCACACCCACCTGAGTAGTGGAACAAAAATCAATGAAGTGATTCTTTGGTCACTGGACTAAAAGATTCAAGATTGATTTTTCTCCCTTTTAGTAAAATATGAAACTCCCTTGTAACTTGAAGTATTACCGGAGTCCTGTATCTTATGAGGATTTATGTGGCAGAGGCCTAGCAATTTATCTAAAAACTTTCTTTCAACAGCTATATAGATGGCTGAATTTGCATGATCTCATCAGGCGATTTTTAAAAGCATTAACCTCAGAAGTAGGGGGGGAAAAGGGTTTCCTGCTAAATACCAGGGTTCTCAATCACAAAATTAAATATTCCTTTGCAAACTCAGTTATGTCCTAATCAATTCTGACCTCTTGCAATATTCAGTGGTCTGCAGGGAATTTTGAGTTTCCAAGGGGTTTTCTGCTGTCCTAGTTGCACTCTGTCATAAGATTGCTTTACAGGAAGTTTTTTCTTTGTGACGGAGCGGCTTATGTCCCGTGGAGTATTGTTGTAAAGCCTCCCGGGCTCCTCCTACCCGTGAGTGGTTGCTGCCCTTGGCTCTTCTGACGTGTATACTCTGCTGCTCCTCTTACCGAGGGTTACCAATATGAAGCCCTCACCTTGTATTAGGCCCTCTGCATATATGTGCATGCTAGCAATGAATCCTCATTTCTGAGGTAAATAACCCGAGAGTTAAATGTAACTTACCTGAGATGGTGATACTTCACGAGGCAGCGCGGAGAGGCAGACCCAGACAGTGAAAAAAGTCTGTGCGCCTGATGGCTACACCTCTTTTAAAGGCTCTCCCTCACCTGGCAGGAAGGCACACCTGAAACCAGTCCTTCTGTGGTGATGAGAAACCCCTGCGAAGCTTGCAGCACAGCTTCCCAGCCCCGCCCGGCACGCCCCGGGAATTCTTACTCAGTACTCTCATCCCCGCCCCCAATGCCCCGGAAATTCTAACTCCAGGCTGGGACCAGAAATTGTCTTGTCAACATGGATGATAAGATTCAGGTGATTCTTATAATCAGGCAACTATGGGAATAGTTTTAGATCAAGAGTCACCAGGGTAAAGGACCAGAGAATATTTTTGTGTTGTCAAGAGAGTCGAGTTGAGTACTCAACTTAGTAGTAGTGCCACACAAGCAGCCAGAGATTATTTGCAAATGAATGGGCATGATTGTGATCTAATATTTTACTTATAAAAACTGGTGACTGACTATAATTTGCTGACCCCTATCTTAGACCATTCGTAATACCTTATTTTTTTTTTTTTTTTTTTTTTTTTGAGACAGAATTTCACTCTTGTTACCCAGGCTGGAGTGCAATGGCGCGATCTCGGCTCACAGCAACCTCCACCTCCTGGGTTCAGGCAATTCTCCTGCCTCAGCCTCCTGAGTAGCTGGGATTACAGGCACGCGCCACCATGCCCAGCTAATTTTTTTTGTATTTTTAGTAGAGACGGGGTTTCACCATGTTGACCAGGATGGTCTCGATCTCTTGACCTTGTGATCCACCCGCCTCGGCCTCCCAAAGTGCTGGGATTACAGGCTTGAGCCACCGCGCCCGGCTTATTTTTTTTTTTTTTGAGATGGAGTTTCACTCTTGTTGCCCAGGCTGGAGTGCAATGGCGCAATCTTGGCTCGCTGCAACCTTCACCTCCCAGGTTCAAGCGATTCTCCTGCATCAGCCTCCCGAGCAGCTGGGATTATAGGCACTTGCCACCACGCCCAGCTAATTTATGTTTATATATATATTTATAAATTTATATATGTACATATTTTTATTATCAATATTATATATCATATTGATATATTTATATATATTTATACATATATAATTTTTATACTGCTATATATTATATATTATATATTATATTTATATGTTATAAATATATACTATATAAATATATATTATATATACTATATAAATATATATATAGATACAAAAAGTATATATGTATAAATATAATTTATAAATTTATAAATCTAAATTCTATATATATTATATATATACACACACATATATGTGTGTGTGTTTGTGTGTGTATGTATGTATATATAAAACACATACAGAGAGAGAGAGTCGGGATTTCATTAAAATATATATAGAGAGAGAGGGAGAGAGAGAGTGACAGGGTTTCACCATGTTGGCTGGGCTGGTTTCAAACTCCCGACCTCAAGTGATCCACCCGCCTCAGCCTCCCAAATTGCTAGGATTAGGTGTGAGTCATTGTGCCTGGCTTATAATACCATTTTTACAAAGATGACTTTAATGCTTGCTAGTGGTCATCTCACTAAGGTTATGTCTTAATCAGGCCACTGATTTACAAGAGCGTCTTTCAAACACCATGAAACATCACTCACATTGAAGGATAAAGTCAGGGCTGAATCTTCTCTCCCTCTTCAAGAAGCAGTGCTTTAAATGTCAGATGGAAATTGCCACTCTCCTTTGTCTACATAACTACTTGACATAGTGAGAGGACTTGGTAGGTCCAAGCACAGACAGATAAGCAAAACTTGCAACTTGTCATATTGGTGAATGTGGTAGGCAGAATTCTAAGATGGCCTCCAAGATTGGCATAACCTGGTGTAGACACACTTCTTCCAATTATTTAACCACACTGATTTAAGTGCTACTCTGAAAGGATTTTACAGGTGTAATTAAGGTCCCAAAGCAGTTGACCTTAAGGTAGAGCAATTTTCCTGATAGGCTCGTTTGAATAAACTGAGCCCTTGAAACCTGAGTTAGAGGTCAGACATAGGTCAGAGGCAGTCAGAAAGAATCACAGTGGAAAGAGAATTCAATGTAGAAGGGAGGGTCTCCATTGTTGGCTTAGAGATGAAGGGGGCTGTGGGGCAAGGAAGATGGGTGGCTTTTAGGAACTGAGAGTACCCCAGCTGACAGCCAGCAAGAAAGGGCTTCTAGTCCTGCAACCACAAGGAAATGAGTTCTGCCAACAACTACTAAGCTTGGAAGAAGATTCCAAGCCCCACATGAGATCTGGAGCCCTGGCCAACACCTTGACATTGGCCCAGTGAGTCACTGAGCAGTGCAGAGAATTCAGCCACACCATGCCTATTCTTCTGACCTATAAAAATGAGCTCATAAATTTTTGTTATAGTAAACTGCTACATTTGTAGTAACCCAATACATAACAATGAAAAACTAATACAGAGAGGCCTAGAGCTTTGATGTCTGAATTACTGCTGGTGATGATTAAGTCCAACAATTTCTGGTTTTAAATGAAAATGGAAGGGTCCCCCTGAAAACCATATTCATTCATTGGACATGGATTCTCACCTAACTCCAGCTGAAGTACAAGCCCTCCTCTTAGGAACGTGACTGTCAAGATGCAGACTGTGATACCTGCAAGCTTATTCCAACACACTTGTAATACGAAAAGTCTCAAACCAATTATTGGGATGAATGGATGAGAGGGTATAAGAAGATAAAAAAGGAGTTTACATCTTGGACAAGATACAGATATTTGAAAAATTAACTTTTAAGCAAGTATGATAATTGAAGTATAAGAAGACTATACCGGAGCGCAGAAAACAGGGCAGTTAATTCTGAACAAGAGTTAGAGCTTACATGATAGGACACAGTGTAAACATAAGAACAGAAACATACAGTATCTTAAAGGACTAGGATGAGGCTTCACGTGGAAAATGGTGGGGATTACAGAGCTTTGAACTACGCTCTTTACACAATGAACCACCCAGGGCCCCTCAAACTCTTCCTACATTCCAGGATTTAGTAGCTCTGACCACCATATAATCTTCTGGGGTATCTATTATTGTGCTTTTTTTTTTTTAGCTCCCTCATGAAGATCGCTGTGGGGAACATTCCCGTGTGAGACCCCCAAAAGGCGTGAGTCTCACTATATGGTGAGTTTGATCCCAAACACAGTTTCCTACTGGAGGCAGTCGAGCTATCCAGAAATAAAGATGGATGATCAGTTTCTAATAACTACCACAATATCGTTTGGGCCTAAAACTATGCAGTGCTGCTAGACCGAGTGACCCCCTGCCGGCAACCGGTTCCTGCTTTTAACTTTTTTATGACTCTCTCTTTAAGAATAAGCCTTAAACCTTTTCTTTACTTACCTGACTGCCTTGTACCCTAGATAATGGTTTAACTGTCGGGATATTTGCAAAGCAAATGCCATCATAAGGGATGGCTTTGATTCCTGACTCAGAGACTCCTGAATGGGGAAGTTGAGATAAGTTGAGTCAGGAGCAGACAAAGGAGAATCCAGTTAAAAGATATTCTGATGAGGAAAACCTGAAAACCTTTTCACATCTCAGTTCTAAAACAAGATCAAACCAGAGATACCTGCAGCCAGGAGGAATAATGTCTGGATGTGAACAAGCTTTGTGATCACAGGAAATTCTGTTACTTTTTACAACCACTAATTGTGTATCTGACTTCTCTATTGTATAGGCCATGTAAGGTATACATTTGCATTTCCTCTTGCTATGACGGAAACCAGAGCAGAAGAAAGTGTATTTATTCCTGGCCTTTGAAAAATAAAATTTGCTGTTTAGGCACAGCCTATCAGCCCTCCGGACGCCTCGCTTTCTCTCTCTGTCTTTATTATTTTTCCAGGTGCACTCCCTCTTCCAGGTATTGGGACCCTCTTGCAGGTCGAGAGACCCCCGGCAGACGTGCCTACCCATCCCGGACGGTCCCCGACAGATCGCTGGTGTTCAGTTGAGTCCAGAGAAGCATATGATTTGCCTGCTGATGTCTGGGGATGCCCCTGCTGAACGCATGAGAAGTAATTCAGCATCAAAGATCATTCAGCCATAGATGTGAGAGCTAGGTCACCTTATTGCAATTACAATAGCCAGTGTCCTCTTAAAATTTTCCCCAGAGCAAAATACAGAGATGGGGAAGGGTGGAGGGAATGAAGTGGCATGGGCCTAATATGGCAGAATTTCTATTGGCACCGGCTCCCAAGCAGCCTTTTAACATAGATGTTTAATTGATCTTTATTGAGCAGAACCTTCCCTTCTGCTTACAAAACAAATGATCTCTCTTCCCCTGTGGTTTTTTTCCAAAGAAGTTAATAGCCTCCATTTTCCCTTAGCAGAGATTTTTAATGACCGGGAGACTATCATAAATAGAGTTTATTGTCCAAAATACAAGCCACATTCTAATCAGCCCTCCCTCACCACTGAGACCGGTTCGCTTGCATCTGTTGATTTTTGAAGGAACTTTTCCCAGCTGACAAGTGCATTGTTCCTGCCACTCAGGGTCTGCTGTCCAATTAACAAATGCCTTCAGCAAAGTAATCCATAGGCGTTTGCCAAAGACCCTTGTGGATGCTGTAATGTGTATCGATTTGAGCCTCTCAGGCAGTGGCTCCCAGGTGAGGCCTGAGAGCTGGCCCCTAATCATCTGCATACATGGCACAATACTTTGCAGGTATAAAGAGGATCATTTTATACTTCCAGCATTCAGAGACACTCCAGTGTACGTAGAGCCACTGCTTGGTAGCTATGAAGAGTGTTTGAGAGCAAAAGTGATACTTTCCAACTTACTTCAGTTCATTGTTAAAGGGCTTTATTGGCATTAGCATTCCTTCTTGAAATAACCTTCAAAGAAAATGAACAGGTATTAAAATTTCCATGTTACAGCTAGAAAATTGTGGATTCAGTGTTCCTTCTAGTAGACTCTTTGAGAAATAGTTATCAGTAAACTAGAGACTAGCGCTTGCCGCTACAGTGAACTATTGTTATCCCGGGATTGTTCTAGAGCTACAGATTTTCTCTGCTCCTCTTTGTCTGCTGGCTTTGCCCTCGTCACCTGCCACTCCCTCCCCACCCCTCCAAGTTGCCATCTTAAGTGCAGCAGGCACTGTGGCCATAATTTATAAACCAAATTTCCCTGTTGTATGAAAATGACATGATCTTAGGTGGACAACCAGACAGAAACGTTTAAAATCATGATTATCCACAAAAATCTAAGATATGTGATCACTGTCAGAGTGTGGCTCTAACATGCCCCTAAACAACTAGAAAAGGTAAGTGAAGGGAGGGAAACATCTACTGTTTATTGGCATGGGAACATAATTAAGGTAGGTGCAAAACTGGCCCTGAGCTCTTAACTTGAATCTTATGGGGAAGAAGGGAGGAGGCTTTATGCCTGAGATTTTGGTTCTTATTTCACCTGATTTTACAGTTAAACATAGTCTACGTCAGGCTTTTTTATTTATTTATTTTTTTAAGACAGCGTGCCACTCTGTCGCCCAGGTTGGAATGCAGCGGCGCTATCTCAGCTCACTGCAACTTCCACCTCCCGGGTTCAAGCGATTCTCTTGCCTTAGCCTTCCAAGTAGCTGGGATTACAGGCAAACATCACCATGCCTGGCTTATTTTTGTATTTCTTGCTAGAGAGGGGATTTCACCATATTGGCCAGGCTAGTCTTGAACTCCTGACCTCTGATGATCCACCTGCCTTGGCCTCTCAAAGGGCTGGGATTACAGGCACGAGCCGCAACACCCAGCCTATGTTATTACGTTCTTTCCCAGTGTTATGAACTGAATTGTGTCCCCCCAAAACATTCATCTGTTGAATCCCTAACTCCCAGAACCTCAGAATGCAACTGCATGGGTGATGGGGCCTTTAGAGAGGTAATTAAAATAAAATAAGGCCAATAGTGTGGGTCCTAATCCAATCTGAACAGTGACCCTACAAAGAAGAGGAGACACCAGGGATGTATGAGCACAGAGAAAAAGCCATGTGGGGACGCAGTGAGAAGGTGGTGTCTATGAGCCAAGGAGAGAGGCCCCAGGAGAAACCAAACCTGCCAAAACTTTGATTTTGGACTTCCAGCCTCCAAAACTGTGAGAAAATTAATTTCCAATTGTAATTATTTTTTCTATTCCCATATAGACATCATTTTCTTTTAGACTCTCCCTGCTATTTAGGTTGGTATCAGGAACAGAGCAGGGATTGGAACTCAGTCTCTCTGGCTTGAGATAGGAATCTACAATTGTCTAACTCTTGAGCCCATGTGCCCATCTGTTACCTGGCAGATACTGCATCCAACCCATTCTCATACCCTCTCCAACAATTATTCTTAAACTTCATCCAGAGAACAGCCTACACTGCATCTTAAAACATGATTGCAGGTCCTTCCCCAGACTCAGACTTTAAGATTCAGTGGATCAGGGATGTGCCCTGAGAATGTACATTTCTAATAAGACTCCAGGTATCTCTCCTGCTGCTGCTCCACGCTGGACCTCGCTTTGATAACCACAGGCAGCAGGCAGTGCCTTACTCATAAACGTACAAATAAAGAATTATTTGTCTCTTGCCTTCCACCGACTCTAAGCTCTTGCAGATCAGACTTGTATTGTTCAACATTTTCCTGCTGTACGGTCGGAGACCAGAGTGAGCTTCTCCAACCAGTGGCCCATGGGCCACATGTAGCCTAAGATGGCTTTGAATGTAGCCCAATACAAATTCATAAACTTTCCCTTTTTTTTTTTTTGAGACAGAGTTGCTCTTGTTGCCCAGCTGGAGTGCAATAGTGTGATTTCGGCTCACTGCAACCTTCACCTCCTGAGTTCAAGTGATTCTCCTGCCTCAGCCTCCCAAGTAGCTAGAACTACAGGTACGTGCCATGATGCCTGGCTATTTTTGTATTTTTAGTAGAGACAGGATTTCACCATGTTGGAGAGGCTGGTCTCAAACTCTTGACCTCAGGTGATCTGCCCATCTCAGCCTCTGAAAAGTGCTGGGATTACAGGTGTGAGCCACTGCACCCAGCCAACTTTCTTAAAACACTACGAGATTTGCTTAAGATTTTTTTTTAGCACATCAGTTACTTTTAGTGTTAGTGTATTTTATGTGTGGCTCAAGACAATACTACTTCTTTCAATGTGACTCATGGAACAAAAAGATTGGACACCCCTAGTGGTAGGTGCCTGTTACGGGTTCCACTGTAGCTCTGCCCCAACCCTGCCCCTTACCAAATTCATATGTTGAATTCATTTTTTACCAGTACCTTAGAATGTGAGTGTGTTTGGAGCTAGGTCTTTAAAGAGGCAATTAAGTTAAAACAAGGTCACTAGGGTGTGCCCTGATCCAATCTGACTGGTGTCCTTATAAGAACAGGAAATTTGGAAACACCAGGAGACACCAGACACAGGCACACTCAGAGGGACAACGATGTCCACACAGTGAGAAGGTGGCATTTGCAAGCCAAGAAGAGAGGCCTCAGAAGAAAGCAAGCCTGACAGCACCTTGATCTTGGACTTCCAGCTCCAGATCACGAGAAAATAAATTCCTGTTGTTTAAGCTCTCTGGTTGCTGGGCTCTGCCATATTTTGTTATGTCCAGTCCCGAGTTAACTTTAAAAGGGTCCAGAAGTGAACACTTAGGGCACGTTTACTCTTCTCCTGAAGTTGGGAAGACACGGATGCCCCCTAAAATACCTGCCGACAGGTGAGCACCCGTGGCCTGGGGAGGGGCGTGCTATTCATCCACTGCAGCCTCCAGGAGCACCTGCCTCAGAAGGCAGCTCGCACCTCCAGAGCACCCTAAGCACCCAGATGGCAAACCAAAGTGCAGAAAAAGAACACCCGCTTCCTCATTAGTCATTCAGGAAGAGAAAATGGCACGGGAGAGGGAAACAACCGTTTTCTGAATGGAGACTTTTTCAGGTTCCCAAACCTGTGACCTGAGTGCCACCTCATACCCTGTGGTTTCTCACTGACCCTTCTAAGCCAAAGATGAGAAAACAATTCCCAGAGACCACGAGTATCAACCCGCTAAGTCCCAGTTCCCCCTACAAGTATGGCTCTCCGACAAGCCAAGGCAGGGGTGGGCTCCAGCTTCTGGAAGCAACCCTACCTAGCTGGCCCCCTAGGCATTAAGAAGCATCCCTGATGGGGCCATGATTTGGTCTCCTTTTAAGCCCTCAGTCACAAATGACCTTTTGAGCTTGTCCCACTATTCAAATGCTTTTCTCTCTGAGCTGCACTACTGCTCACTTTAGGCAGCTCTGTGTTCATTCCCAGGCTCTCAAAGTGTGGAAGGGAACTTCACTGCGTTTCTGTGAATAGTTCACCATCCCCAAATCCCTGAGTGAAACTGTTGAATCGTGCTCCCTTTCTTCACATACATACTCTTGGACTATGGGGACCAAGTCTGTTGCATTCATCTATTTAGACATCCTACTAGCCTACACAAGCAGCTTTTTAATGGGGATGATTTGCTTGGACTTAAGTATTGGCTTAAATACGACCTATTGTGCCCCAGCTGCTCCTTAAGGAAAACTCCTTTCCATTTCCTCCCAAATTCTGATCACACAAAACAGAGCCACAGGCGTGAAGGGAAATGAGACGGGGTGCTCTGGGCAGTCAGGGAGTGAATGTCTACGGAACTCCAGAGGCTAATGCTTTTTGAGCTTAAAAATGTTTCTTTCCATCCATCAGGCAACATGTAAATCAGAAAACCCCCTCCCACCACCTGGACTGTACCACAGGCATGACCTGACAGTGACATCATAGCCTCCTATTCCTGTTGGAAAGAAGGCCACTGGGCCTCAGGAGCGGCTGTCCCAGTCACTCTCAGGGTCTGGGCAATGCTCAGGGCAGGAATCCTGGGACAGGTGCTACATCTGAAGCTGGGTTTTGACTCTGCTTTCTAAAAATCACCTGTTTTCATTCATATTTGTCTCCTGAAGAGGCAACGGCACCCTCTCCCCTTCCTCCTTCCTAAGTCCCGGTGTCCTTACAGATATTTCCTAAAGCATCAGACAGACACCTCACACCTTCCTGCCCCTCCACCTGCTGTCCTCACCACTGCCCAACACGTGGGGTCACAACTGCATATACCTTAGAGCCTCCAAATGAAGAACAAAAAAAGAAACCTAAATTTAAAATGAGTAATTCCTTTTCTCTTCCTCTCCTCCTCTCTGTGCCCCTCCTCCCACTCCCACCTGAAGGAGGACTCCGGCTGCCTCTAACCAGCCACAGATCCAGTTTCCATAAAAGAAGAGTACAAAGTCAGGTTTCTGCGGCACTGTGCTCCCAGCCACGTGCCCTGGTGTCACTGTCAGAGTGCCAATAGTTCACTGTAGGAGCTGCTCTCGCTCTCCAATAGGGCTATGAATAAAAGTTTCCTTGGACAGTGCCATCCTCGAGGTCGACTCTGTCACACGGTGCCTTCCCACTCGCCCGGGGGCTCCACGGAGCCGTTGGTCACCTTCTTGACTTTCTTCATATTTTCCATCACCCCAGATGTTGTCACGCTAAACAAGGAAAGAAAAAGAAGATAAGGAACATCTCACAGTCTCTTAGTGTAAAACGCCGTCTCCACCACAGCACGGTGGTTAGGACTGATGATGGGTGTCAGTTTTCGAAATACACAAATCTAAGTTTGATTCCTGGCCTGTTCCTTACCAGCTGTACAACCTTGGCCAAGTCCCTTGACCTCTCTATGCTTAAGTATAATAAATAATTCTCACTTTTCAGAACTGTCATGAGGGAAAACAAGATTCTCCAAAGTGCTCATTATCACAATCGTCATGAATCTTTGTGTCACAGCTTGTGTCATTTTTATGGCGCACAGATATGTGACAGTTATGGTTATGAGACTGAAATCTGAGTCTTAACTGACGTTCAGAAAAGGAAGCTCATTAGCCAACCACACATTTTAATAACCAGCCACAATGGATCATTTCTGAGCCAGGGGACAGAATCACAGGTTGAGAAGAACCTTCTAGGACCACAGATTCTTCGGCCATGCAGACAGAGAACTGGCTGTCTTCTGCAGGCTGGGGCCAGGTCATGTGGCTGTGCGTTGGTGTGTGGCCTCGGCCTCCACTCTGTGAGCTCCCCGGGCTCCGTCTGCCGGTGCCTGGCTGTGAGGAAGCTCCATGGAGCCATTCACTAAATTCGAGAATTAAGAATGGAAGGTTGCTGGTCTCACAGGGCGTGAGGAGCTAAGCAAGGCGGCCCTTTCCAGCAGAAGCAATCACATGCACGGGCCCCACCTTCTCGAGAGGATGAGCTCTTGCCTCACAGAAGGTGGGCTGGTCTGTGCGGGAACTGCGTGGCTCTTTAAGTACCGGGAGAACTAGGGAGAGATACCGGGTCCAAAGCCACTGGGCCCATCATCTCCCCTGCACTCCGGGAAACAATGAGGACTTGCGCTCCCCACTGTGGACCAGAAGAAAGTTCCTCACCAGTAAAATCAAGCAACTAACTCAACACTCTCTCCAAGGACCCAACCCATCCCCTGCCAACTACCTCACCCCTTTCCCTACAGATGGTGACAAAGGGGCCTTATATATGACCCATCTAGAGTGCGTGCAGCTGGACCTCATGGTAGGTACATGTGTGTATGGGGTAAGGGAAGAAAACCTCCCCCTCTTCCTCATCTCTTCATTCTTGCCACCAAGGTGCTACCGCACCCGAGCACAAAGAATCCCTCCCCGCCGCCCCAGGTTGAGACCTTTCTCAAATGAGTCCTTCAGACTCACTGGTTATTTGTACTTACAGCAAAGTTGGGACAAGGCATGTGGCCAGATCCCACAGATGCTGTGAGTCTAAAAGCATACCCCAAGACGAAGGAACATGCCTCAGCTGAAGCTGCCCAGCGTCACTTCCTGCCAGCTGGCTCCTGTCTCAGGCCTGGCCTCCTTAGGAAGACACTCCCCCCAGGAGGGATCCATGTGCAGGCTGCTCCTGAAGGGACCTTCTCTAGACAAAGACACAGGGGGTGGGGCCTCTGCACATGCCAGAGAACCCCCTGCCCTGAGCTCCGCAGTAGCCCCATGCCTCTCCACAGCTACTTAGACCACAAAGAAATGCGACCCCACGTCTTCCAGAAACACTCCAGTAATCATGCACTGTCCCATGATCACTGCATCTTGTTAAACAGGACAAGTAATTCAGTGCACACTGACACTAAGCGGTAAAGCACCTTCCCTGTGACCCGGGTACGGCTCAGACAGTAGACTCGGGGAAAACACGTTCTACCTATCCTTCTCTAAGAAAATACTCCTCTCCACATGGTGGGCCAAGAGAGAAAACAACTTTCATTCTTCAAGACAGGCCTTGTGCTAGGTCACAGAGGGGAAAAAAATGGACGTCTTGCTCGAAGGGGTTTCACCATGTTGGCCAGGCTGGTCTCGAACTCCTGACCTCAGGTGATCCACCTGCCTCAGCCTCCCAAAGTGCTGGGATTACAGGCATGAGCCACCGCACCCAGCCTACAGTATATATATTTAATACCTCCAGCCAGTCTGCAAAAGAGTGGCAGGAAGAGAGGCATGGGTGGACACAGGACGGCAGGGCTGTCGAGGGCCCAGTCTGCCTGGTCACCCAAAGATGACCCTGATTCTTACCGCAGGGGTTCTCAGCCCCGCCTCCTGCTCAGACTGCCCTGGGGAGTGAGAAAAGCACAGATTCTGAAGTGAGAGTCAGAGTCTCCAGGGGCGCAGCCAGGAAGCCGGCATTGCAAAAACACTCTACAGGTGTTTCTAGAGCTCAGAAGAACAGACAGGAATGGCTGGCGCACCTGTATTCCCAAGGCAGCTCACACCAGCATTCCCAGCACTTTGGGTGACTGAAACGGGAGGATCGCTTAAGCCCAGGAATTTGAGAGCAGCCTAGGCAACATAGCAAAACCCTGTCTCTCCAAAAAAATACAAAAACATTAGCTGGGCATGGTGGCGCGCATCTGTGGTCCCAGCTACTGAGGAGGCTGAGGTGGAAGGACTGCCTGAGCCCAGGGAGGTCAAGGCTGCAGTGAGCTGTGATAGTGCCACTGCACTCCAGCCTGGGCGACAGAATAAGACCTTGTCTCCAGGGAATAAAAGGATGGAGAGGAAGGGGAGAGGATCGGGGGTAAAGAGGCCAGCCATCACAAACCCCAGGCACGAGACAAAGACGCAGGGTGGGGCTGGGGTGAGAGGCACAAAGTGAGGCCTTCAAGACGTGGTCAGTGCTCCACATGGGCTGAGCAAGACGGACGTGTTTCAGCCATGGCTGCGGGAGACTGGGCAGATGTCAGTGCCGCCAAGGCCTGTGGGAATGCTGGGGCGGGGCCAGCTCGGTGTGAAACAGGAAGAGTGCTGCTTCAAGTCTGAGGTGACAGGGAGCAGGAGGACAGAGGCACCTGGCATTCAGGAGGGGCTGGGGACAGCGAGGGGCAGAGGCAGCCCTAGGCTTCGTGAGGGTGAGTCCTGGGAGAAAAGGGAGAACAGAAGTTAAGGGCATGTGGGAGCACAGGAGGGGGTCATAGGCAGGGCAGGTGACATGGAGCTTCAGCATGTGCCCAGGACTGGGAGCGGCAGGAATGAACTCAAGGAGAGGAAGAAACCTGATGGCAGATACCCAGGGTGGGGTGGGCACTGCAGCCTGTTTGCCCAGCAAGCCTCCGGGAAGCTGAAGGAACACCTGGGTCCCCATGCTGTGGGGAAGCCTGGCTAGTCCTCTGCAGATGGGGTGCCAGCAATGCTCCTGGGAGCTCAAGCTCTGCTGCAGGGAGAAGAGAAACCGGGGTCAGATCAACACCTGAGAGCCTCCCTGGCAGAGACACATGGCGGTGGGGCTTCAGCAGCTTCACAGGCACCTCACTGGGTGTCCTAGTTTTGGTGCAAGCACTTAAGAGGCAAACAGCTGAAGGGCCAACATCCGATCAGCAACTACGCCGCAGAGAAGCATTCCTTCCTTCCGTCGAAACTGTAACCCCCAAGTCTCTGTGCTTGCAACCAAAAGTGCCAAATGGGACACAGGTTTCTTCTGCCACACAAGACTGCAATCAAATGTGGCTTGGGCCTAAGTGGTCCATGGATACATCCATTTCTCTAACTACAAAGTGTTTTCAGGAAATGTGGGGTGACCCGGTGAAGAGACAATTCTATTAGTTTCCAATCCCCGTTTCCACGTTTGTTCCCCGCCCAGCTGAGAGAATGCAGGGAGTTGTGAAGGGTGAACAGCAACCATGCGGACAGCATTCTGGAATGGAACCCCAGGGAGAAAACCTCCTGGCCAGAAACCCACACACCAAACACTTCTTTCCATTCTCACTCCTCAAGATGACAAGTCATTCACATCACTGAGGATACACAGAGCCTAGGAGGCGGCTACGAAGTTTGAAAATAGAAATCACATCCAATACTTTTAACTTGCTGATTATTTACCGATAACTTCTGTTGCCAAAATTGGTAGGCCTGAAGAGAGATGGTCAAAGAAACAGAAGGGGAAAGAGACAGAAGGTCAGTGTTACTTTGGACTGCACCCTCATTCCCAGGCCCAGACAGAGAAGCTGTGGCAGGACTGGTGGGGTAATGGCTGCACTGAGAGCAGCCGCGTGGTCCGCACTGGCCCATGCTAGACTCTGCTTGGCTGTCAGCAGGTCTCTCTCCTGTCTGTCAGAGAGAAAACAAGCACCAAAACAAAATTTTAAAAAAATTTTGCCATGAAACTAAAACATCTTCATAATGTATCCAGGCTCCAAGAGGTGATGGCTGAGGGAAAGGGTGTGGGCAGCGGGCACCCCCATGACCACTGTGGAGTGCAACGGCGTAAAGGAGAAGACGCCGTGACCCAGCCACTCGGCTTCTAGCTGCCTGTCCGAGGAAGCCTGCAGAACGCAGAGGCACCAAGCAAAAGGCTCCCAGCAGGGGAATCACACATACAACATGTTTTAGGTTATTTCCTGATGCTGCTGGTTACCAGACAGACACATGTGTGCCTCCTCAACCAAGAGACACTTGCTGAGATCCTGCTGCTTGAGGGAAAGGCAGCTGACCGTCCTCCTGCACTCCTCTCCACTGTCTTCTCTGCATGGGGAGAGGCTGTTTGGGGTCCTTGGCAGGACCTGCCTTCCATGTCCTGTTGCCCTGGAGCTGAGCACAGAGAGCTGTCCCATGCTGTCTGACCTGCTGACAGTCAAGCAGAGGCTAGCATGGGCCAGTCTCTGCCTCCGAATTGAGAAGAATTCAAAGGCTGCCAGGGCTGGGGGCAGAACCCAGTGAAACAAGAAGAGAACACTCCACCTTGGGCTAATCATCAAACACAGCAACTGACCTGGCTTATCACATTTCAGAGTTAACAAGCAAATATGCTTAATCACTATTCATTTTTCCAGACAATGATTGCCCTTTCCCAGAAAATAGGACCCTAGAATCACTCACTCCGTGACTCGGATTAGTGCTTGAATATAGGTCAAAGTCATTGCTGTGAAAAGCCACATAGTTATCTGACGATAGAGGATCTTTGAGGATCATTAGCAGACTCAGAAATGACTCAGAAGGTTCCATTTTCAGACACAAGCACCTGACGGCAGCCTGACAGAAAGTGGGCTCCTTGCTTTCCCTCATGAACGGGCCACGCATATCCGTAAGTCCGTGCCACCGAGTTCTTGGAAGCAGGCTCCAGTGATGCTCAGTAGATGGCGAGTTCCATCATCCCTGACAAGGCCCAGCAAGGACTGGCAGTTACTGTACTTCAAACTAAGAAAGACAGCCTGGGGCTCCAGTGTCCATTTCCTTTCCTTAAAAACGAGGAACCAGCCAGGCGTGGTGGCTCACGCCTGTAATCCCAGCACTTTGGGAGGCCGAGGCTGGTGGATCACGAGGTCAAGAGATCGAGACCATCCTGGTCAACATGGTGAAACCCCGTCTCTACTAAAAATACAAAAAAATTAGCTGAGCATGGTGGCGCGTGCCTGTAATCCCAGCTACTCAGGAGGCTGAGGCAGGAGAATTGCCTGAACCCAGGAGGCGGAGGTTGCGGTGAGCCGAGATCGCGCCATTGCACTCCAGCCTGGGTAACAAGAGCAAAACTCCGTCTCAAAAAAAAAAAAAAAGAGGAACCTCCCCTGTAGCCACGAAATGCCGAGAGCAGCCGGCCCGATTCACACTGTGCTGCTTTTAGTTAGGCAGAGGGGTCAGGGCTAAGGAAAAGTGAAGAAAGATTTCTTACACAGACTCCATTTCCAAGTCATCTTCTTCCTGAGAAAGTTGTAGGTAGGGGTTATCTGAAGCTGGACGGAATTTATACCCCGTTAGAACAAAGAAGACCAGTGTGGCCGTTTCATCCAGGAGCTGCAAGTTGAATAACCACCCAAAATAAAGAGGTTAGCAACACTGTTCTTCAGAAAGCAATGGAACTAAACAAACTGACATATTTCCCCACAACCCACCACTCACTGGTCCTTCACTCAAATGTCGGTTACTGCTACAGGGCATTTTCCTTAGACCTGCTGAAGCCTCAGCTAGTAGCATTCTGCCCAGGGATGACATTTCAGAGTCTGTGCTCTGCTTTGTTCTAACGGGTCTTCACTGGTAGCTTTTAAGAGTGCATCACAAAAAAAAAAAAAAAAAAAAAAAAAAAAAAAAAAAAAAAAAAAAAAAAAAAAAAAAAAAAAGAGTGCATCACATACCCACATCCTTCTACAGTCCCTATAGCATGCAAGAAAAAGTCACTTGCTGGCTTACTCTAGTAGTTAAGCTAGTTCCAGTTTATTGCAAAGATACTTTATTACTGAAATAATAAAATGGGCAAAGAAGAAGGGAAGCCTGAATTCTAATTACTCTAAGCCCTGTAACTCAAGGAAAAGACCCCATCTCACCTAAGTTCTAATTATTCATGGCAAATCTTTCTCTGCCTGAAGCTTTTCTCTTCAGACTTCTAAGACTGAAAACTAAAAGAATGCAATTATTTTCAGATTCTGCATGGAATCCAGCAGCATTTCTGGACAAACAGATCATCTCAATTATAGACCAGAAGAGACAGAAGGAGCCCGGGCGCGGTGGCTCACGTCTGTAATTCCAGCACTTTGGGAGGCCAAAGTGGGTGTATCACCTGTGGTCAGGAGTTTGAGGCCAGCCTGGCCAACACGGCAAAACCCTGTCTCTACTGAAAATACAAAAACTAGGCGGGCATGATGGCACACCTCTATAATCCCAGCTACTTGGGAGGCTGAGGCAGGAGAATCACTTGAACCCAGGAGGCGGAGGTTGCAGTGAGCTGAGATCGCGCCACTGCACTCCAGTCTGGGTAACGGAGTGAGGCCGTCTCAAAAACTAAAAAATAAATATTAAAAAAAAGTTTAAAAAAAGAAGAGATGGAAGGTCTTAGTGGTCATTCCCAGACAAATTAGTAAGAACTGTTAAATTACACTTCAAGATTTTATCCTCAGGCATAAATTCTCTGACATTATGCCTGTGAGCAGCATACCTGGTAGAGCCACTTCCACTGGAATGGAACAGCGAGCTTGAGGAGAAAGGCAATGATCCTGGTGAAGTATATGTAACACACAATCTGTATGAAGAGGGAAGAAACAGGAAATCAAATCGACATAAAAGTCAGGACACCACTTTTAACAATTTCCTTTCACAAATGAACTAGGAAAACAGAAAACAGATTCATTCAAAGAAAAGTATGTGACACGTACAGTGTGAATTAATACACGCAGTGGAGAGACATGGCTACCCGGCTAGTTACACTTGAAAGAATTTCTCACTTTCTCAACCTGACCAAGTTATTGGTAACAGCCACACCCATGGGGAGCACAAGACACTTCAGTCCGGTTATTGTTAACCCTTCCTCACCCTATCCACAGACATACACCCTTGGTTTCAATCTCCAAAGACTTATTTCTTATTCTCAGGCTTTGAGGAATATTTACCGGTAGTGATAGCGAAATACAGCCACAAAGGGAAATTACTGACTTCTGTCCTCTTCACTGGCAGATACTGTAAGCATTCGTGGTCCACACTCACAGAAGTACAAATACTACCAAGTTCTCTAGCAAGGGAGGATGCCTTCGTTTCTCCTTGCGGTGATAAGGACTCAATGTGCTGGCCAGTAGAGCATGGCCTGTGCGTGGGGACTAAGCTCAGCTGGCCTGGCCATCAAGGACCACTCATCCTCACCGCATGCAACCACAGAGGTTCTGTGATGACCGGTGCCTGTTTGGTGGACATAAAACCCATGGGAAAGAAAAAAGAAAAGAGAAAAAAGCAACCCCAAGTAGAGTGTCTGCTCTTGCTTCCCTCTCTGCCACTGAAGTCTGCTGTTTGCTTGAGCAAAGGAACTGTCCGAAGTGACAATGGCAAACTCACAGAGGGGAGACTTGGAAATGTTCTTTTAAGAGGCAAGAAGCAAACTAACTCTGGGAGGCCTGTACCTTCTATATTCCAAGAAACTATGATCCTAACAATTTCTAGCAAGCTCCATCTCTTGGTGCCAGCTGATACAACTTTTCATGTCCATCAGCGTCCTGTTTCTAGGTTTTAAAACAACCGTCTTAATCTTTCCGTTTTTAAGGGAAATTTATTACCATAACATGTAATGGGTTTTCTCAAATAACTAAAACAAAAACGGCTGCAGAAGAACATGATAATGTGATCCCATTTTTCTAAATGAATAAAAATAGTGGCCATGTGCAGTGGCTCCTGCTTGTAATCCCAGCACTTTGGGAGGCCAAGACAGGTGCATCTCTTGAGCTCAGCAGTTTGAAACCAGCTTGGACAACATGGCAAAACCCCATCTCTACTAAAAATACAAAAATTAACTGGGCGTGGTAGTGAGTGCCTGTAATCCCAGCTACTGGGGGTGCTGAGGCAGGAGAATCACTTGAACCCAGGAGGTGGAGATTGCAGTCAGCCAAGATGGCACCATTGCACTCCAGCATGGGCAACAGAATGAGACTCCATCTCAAAAAAAAAAAAAAAAAAAATTGGCCAGGTATGGTGGTGTGTGTGCACCTATAGCCTCAGCTACTTGGTACTTGGGAGGCTGAGATGGGAGAATCACCTGAGCCTGGGAAGTCGAGGCTGCAGTGAGCCAAGATCAGGACACTGTACTCTAGCCTGGGCAACAGGAGTGAGACCCTGTCTCAAAAAAAAAAAAAAAAAAAAGCAAGTCAAAGGAGCAGGTATGTATGGCAAATGTCTAGGAAAAAAAACCCAGAAAAATAACTACCAAGCTGTTAACAGTAATCACCTTGGAGAGAGGGAGGATCAGGCTTGTATAGGGCTTGCGCTGTGTTTCAATAACCTCTGCAGTTTTTGTTTTCAAATCAAGCATGCGTTATTTTTCTGACTACTTAAAGCCACATTTAAAACTAAAGTTAAAAAGATGCAACTCACCAGCTGGACACGCCTGTAATCTCAGCACTGTGGGAGGCCAAGGTGGGTGGATCACCTGAGGTCAGGAGTTCAAGACCAGCATGACCAATATGGTGAAAAAAATACAAAAAAAAGGAAAAAATCAGCTGGGCATGGTGGCATGTGCCTGTAATCCCAGCTACTCAGGAGGCTGAGATAGGAGAATTGCTTGAACCTGGGGTTACAGTGAGCCGAGACTACACCACTGCACTCAAGCCTGGGAAATAGAGGGAGACTGTCTCAAAAAAAAAAAAAAAAAAGACGTAACTCAGGTATTTAATGTCCCATTTTAAAAGACACAACTAGATTTTATAAAATGAAAGCCAGACATGGTGGTGTGCACAAGCAGTCCAAGCTATTCAGGTGGCCGTGGCGGCAGAATCCTTTGAACCCAGGAGTTGGAGTCCATCCTAAGACAACAGAGACTCAGTCTTTAAAAAAAAAAAAAAAAAAAAAAAAGAAGAAGAAAAGCAAGCCACACTGGCCAGGCACGGTGACTCATGCCTGTAATCCCAGCACTTTGGGAGACAGAGGCAGGAGGATCACCTGAGGTCAGAAGTTCAAGACCAGCCTGGCCAACATGGTGAAACCCCGTCTCTACTAAAAATACAAATATTAGCCGAGTGTAATGGTAGGCGCCTGTAATCCCAGTTACGTGGGAAGCTGAGGCAGGGAGAATCACTTGAACCCGAGAGGCGGAAGTTACAGTGAGATGAAATTGTGCCACTGCACTCCAGCCTGGGTGACAGAGAGAGATTTTGTCTCAAAAGAAAAAAAAAAGAAAAGAAAAAAAAGCCACACCACTCAGCTCCAGGTGGCACATCTTGTGCTTTCACCAATTCTTTGGAAGTCCATTTGCTCTACTCTTTGAATTGATTTTATTTATAGATTGAGGATTTTTTTTTTTTTTTACTTACCAAGACGTAATAATGTCTGAAAAGTTTCAACTTTGCTAAGTTAATAGCAGCTAGAGAGAAGAAAGAAAATGAAGAGCTCGTTAACTTCTCATTTTTAAAAGCAGGCCTCATTCAGGCACCCTCTCAGTCAAGAAGCCACCTCTAATGCAAATGAGCACCACTCAGAGGCACATCATCTCTCTGGAATCAAGTCCACTGGGTAGGCTCTCCTCCAATCACCAGGAAAAAATGTGGGAGCAGCGTGGCCCCAGACGTGAGCTGGAGCTGGCCTGCTCCAGCGATTCCCAGGGTCAGCAGCTGTAACCTGGCTATGGTGGGAGTATACTGACATCACAGGAATTGGCAGATGCCACAAATCAGGAATGTTTCCCCCCAGAGGGCCAGCATTAAACATTGCAGCTCTGCACAGAGCTGTGACCTCCACTGGGACTAGTCTCAAGTTGGTCCCAGAGAACCAGCTGGGGGAGTCTCCCACTAGCTGAGGGTATAAATTCAATTAACCTACAGGTGCATTTTGCAAATTTCACTGAAGTTATCATTAAGCGACTTGTAATAAGCCCTTTCAGTACAACCTCCCTGGCCAGATCCTATCTTCATGCATGCTCAAGGTCAGCGAAGCCAGGACAGCTACCTTCCTGACACTGCCTGTGGCTCTGAAATATCGATGAGCAGAGGGAAGCCTGGCTCCCTGCCAGATCAGCAATCCTTTCATTCATCACAAACCTTCCTGCAGGAGGGAAATTAATTTTGCTTAATAGCATTCAATTACTGATTCAGTTTAAGAATGGGACTGTGGGTGGTGAAGGTTCAAATTTCCTCTTCCTCCTCCTTTGGGCTCATGATTAGTTGTGGGGGGAGGGGGAGAATTCAGGCTTAGGATTCCAAAAGAAATTCCTGGAATCCTAAATTATCTTTTTTTTTTTCTTTTTCTTTTTTTTTTTTTAAGATGGGGTTTCACCATGTTGGTCAGGCTGGTCTTGAACTCCCGAGCTCAGGTGATCCACCCGTCTTGGCCTCCAAAGTGCTTGAATTATAGGCGTGAGCCACCACGCCAGGCCCTAAAGTATCTTTGAGATGAGTATCAACTAACAGAACCTCCTCTGAGAAACCAAAAGCATTAATGAGGGGGTACTCAAAAAGTCTCACGGTTGAGAAGACAGAACACCTGCCCCTGGTGCTGCAGCAGATCATACAGGCACACACATTAACACCTGAAGACACAAAATCACAGCAGCTTTCTTCTCTAGCAATGTCTATAGCAGTGTTGTTATTTTGAAAAAATTAAATCTCAGCCAGGCACAGTGGCTCATACCTGTCTGTAATCCAACACTTTGGGAAGCCAAGGTGGAGGATCCCTTGGGCCCAGGAATCTGAGACTAGCCTGGGCAACAGGGTGAGACCCATCTTTCAAAAGAATTAAGGCCAGGCACGGTGGCTCAAACCTGTAATCCCAGCACTTTGGGAGGCCAAGGCGGGTGGATCACAAGGTCAGGAGTTCAAGACCAGACTGGCCAGCATGGTGAAACCCTGTCTCTACTAAAAAATACAAAAATTAGCTGGGCATGGTGGTTCATGCCTGTAATTCCAGCTGCTTGGGAGGCTGAGGTAGGGGAATTGCTTGAACCGGGACCCAGGAAGTGGAGGTTGCAGTAAGCCAAGACTGCACCACTGTACTCCAGCCTGGGCTACAGAGCGAGACTCCATCTAAAAAAAAAAAAGAATTAAAAATGAGCTGGGTGTGCTGGCTACTTTGCGGGGGGTAAGACAGGAGGATTGCTTGAGTCCAGGAGTTTGAGACTAACCTGGCAACACAGTAGAACCCCCATCCCTATAAAATACTAAAAAACAGGCCGGGCAGTGGCTCATGCCTGTAATCCCAGCACTTTGGGAGGCCAAGGTGGGCAGATCACCTAAGGTCAGGAGTTTGAGATCAGCCTGACCAACTTGGCAAAACCCCATCTCTACTAAGAATACAAAAATGGCCGGGCGCGGTGGCTCAGATTACTGGCTCAAGCCCGTAATCCCAGCACTTTGGGAGGCCGAGGCGGGTGGATTGCAAGGTCAAGAGATCGAGACCATCCTGGTCAACATGGTGAAACCCCGTCTCTACTAAAAATACAAAAAATTAGCTGGGCATGGTGGCATGTGCCTGTAAACCCAGCTACTCAGGAGGTTGAGGCAGGAGAACTGCCTGAACCCAGGAGGTGGAGGTTGTGGTGAGCCAAGATCGTGCCACTGCACTCCAGCCTGGGTAACAAGAGCAAAACTCCGTCTCAAAAAAAAAAAAAAAAAAATTTAAAAAATTTTTAGCTGGGCATGATGGTGGGTGCCTGTAATCCCAGCTACTCGGAGGCTGAGGCAGCAGAATTGCTTGAACCTGGGAGGCAGTGGTTGCAGTGAGCTGAGATCATACCACTGCACTCTCCAGCCTGGGTGACAGAGTGAGACTCTGTCTCCAAGAAAAGAAAAAAAAAAAAAAATAGCTGGGTGTGGTGGCATGCACTTGTGGCCCCAGCTACTTGGGAAACAGAGGTGCCTGAGCACTGGAGATTGAGGTTGCCGTAAGCTGAAATCATGCCACTGCACTCCAGGCTGGGTGACAGAAGGAACCCAGTCTCAAAAAACAACAGAAAAAGGAAATTAAAAATCAAATCTCTCTGGTTCTCATCTTTTCTTTTTTTTTGTTTGTTTTGTTTTTGTTTGTTTGTTTTGAGAGAGGTCTCACTCTGTCACCCAGGCTGTAGTGCAAGTGGCCCGATCACAGCTCACTGCAGCCTTGACCTCCCAGGCTCAAAAGATCCTTTCACTTGAGCCTTTCGAGTAGCTGGGACCATAGGTGTTTGCCACCGTGCCCCACTAATTTTTGTATTTTTAGTAGAGATGCGGTTTCACTATGTTGCTAACTCCTAGGCTCAAGTGATCCACCTGCCTCAGCCTCCCAAAGTGCTGGGATTACAGATGTGAGACACTGTGTCTGGCCTCATCTCTTCCATATTCAGTCAATACAAACTCACCAAGCCCCGACTCTGAGCCAGCCTCTGCAATACAGCAGTATACATGACAGCTGCACCCTCTACCCCCCGGGCAGCTGCCATCCTGTGAGGAAAGAAGGGCACCGAAACACAAATTATGAACTCACTGAGTGACAGGCACACACAGCCACTGCCGATGGGCCTGAGAGCAGATGCTCCTCCTCACGGGGGGGATAGGAAGGCCTTCTCAGAGGACAAGACATGAGAACTGAGAAGCATCAGATATGGATCATGACGCATTCCTAGGAATTTTAACCTTCACCCTCTGGGATGAACCTCTTGTGTTCCTTTCTGGACGCACACCTGCTGTTCCCACTGCCAGGGGACAATGAAATGACCAGCTCACACACTGTACTCTGCCCAGCAGCATGACCAGAACCACGGCCCTCCCAAACCAGTAAACAGTTCTTCAACAAGAACACTCAATTCTTAACAGCACCAACAGTTAGACTGTTTAAATCAGGCATCCCCAAACTTTTTACACAGGGGGCCAGTTCACTGTCCCTCAGACCGTTGGAGGGCCGCCACATACTGTGCTCCTCTCACTGACCACCAATGAAAGAGGTGCCCCTTCCTGAAGTGATTGGGGGGCGTGGGGATAAATGGCCTTAGGCGGCCGCACACGAGCCGTAGTTTGGGGACGCCTGGTTTAAATGATAAAAAATGCTTTAAAAGTTTCCTCTGAATTTTGCTTGCCTAAGTCCTGACAAACAAAACTCCTGCCTTGCTTCAACGGAGAAAATCAGCCAGACAGAGAAGTGTCATGTTTTCATTCCTGGGTTTTAAGGTGCCCTGACAGGGGTAAGCACGGGCTTCCAAGCCAGACCAGGGGAACGGGGTAAAAGACAGGGCTTCCCAAAAGGCCTAAATACAGATGGGCAGTGAGCCAGGGTGGAGAAGGCAGGCAGGGAGAGAGCTGGGGAACAGCAGATGCGGAGGCTCAGAGGCGAGAGCTGCACATGGAAGGAAGGAAAAGCAGCTCAAAGCGGTTGGACTGGATATGGAAACCTAGGAAATGGGGCAGGGCTGAGTAAAGGCCCACATTCGGTAAGGCCCAGAAGACTGAGCTTGCGCTCCTGGTTGGTTTTGAGGTCCCAGAGAACCTCTAAAGAAAGCTTGTCCAACCTGCAGCCCAGGACAGCTCTGAATGCAGTCCAACAAATTGGTAAACTTTCTTAAAACATCATGAGACTTTTTTTTTTTTTTTTTTTTTGCAACTATTTATTCTTCTTTTTAGCTCATCAGCTATTGTTAGTGTGTTTTATGTGTGGCCCAAGACAATTATTTTTCCAGTATGGCCCAGGGAAGCCATAAGATTGGACAATCTTGCTCTAAAAGGTTTTTCTTTCTTTCTTTCTTCCTTTGAGATAGGGTCTCCCTCTGTCTCCCAGGCTGGAGTGCTGTGGCATGATCACAGTTCACTGAAGCCTCGACCTGCTGGACTTAAATGATCTTCCCAACTCAGCCTCTCAAACAGCTGGGACTACAGGTGCACACCACTGCATCCAGCTAACTTCTTACAGAGAGAGAGTCTCACTATGTTGCCCAGACTGGTCTTGGAATTCCTGAGCTCAAGAAGGCCTCCCGTCTGTTTCCCAAAGTGCTAGGATTGCAGGCATGAGCAACCCCGCCAGCTGGTTTTTGTTTGTTTTTTAAACTAGTCAACAGCAGCAGTGAGGAGGGAAAGAGCAGAAGGAGGAATTCGATCTACAACTATGAAAAATTGACAGAAGTCACAACCACCTTCAAACTAGCCTCCCAAAGGTTTTAGGCAGGGCAACACCATGATCAGGTCTACACTTGAGAATAATCCCTCTGTGGGGGAAAGATGGAGAGAAAAAAAAAATAAGAGCCCAAGTGAGTCAAAGACCTAGAGTCTGCGGAGGCGCCGCTAAAAGGCAGTGAGACGTCCGTCCATATGGAGCAATCAGGGTGTGGATGGAGCAGTGAACATCAGGCTGACCCCCCTCAGTGGCTGCTAGGAGAGAAGGAAGAGCAACAAGGCAATGAAGTTGAATTCAGCAGAGAGAATCCTCAAGTCTGACGGGTCTGTCCTTTTCACAGGGAAGGAAATGAGGATGGGAGGGGACTGAGCGAAAGCAAAGGGGTTAAGGCACTGCAGGTCTTAACCACTTAAGGACCAGGCTTGGGTGAGGGCAAAGAAGAGAAAGGCGCTACACCTGGCACCTCCCGGGCATCATGTGTCACCCTGTCACATCCTCCAGGCTCCGGAAGGACACTCTTGGATGGGAGGCGGGCTATGAGCTGTGCCTTAAATGAGCCTGTACGCCCTACACAGGCGCCAATGAAGAAACATCACCGCGTGCAGATGCTAGGCCATCTAGGTGCCAAGACTGACAAATGGACCTTGGGAACAAGTGCTGTCTAGCTCACAGTTGTTTCCAAAACTCAGCAGGCTGGCTCATGCCTATAATCCCAGGACTCTGGGAAGCTGAGGCAAGAGGATCGCCTGATCCCAGGAGGGAGAGACCAGCCTGGGCAACATGGGGAGACCCTGTCTCTACTAAAAATAAACATAAATCAGCTGGACATGGTGGCACATGCCTGTAGTCCCAGCTACTTAAGAGGCTGAGGTAGGAGGGGAGGCTGAGGCCAAAGTGAGCTGTGATTGTGCCACTGCACCCCAGCCTGAGTGACAGAGTGAGACCCTTTCTCAGTAAAACAAGGAAAAAAAAAAAACATTAAAAAAAAAGCCCACCAATCGTGATGACATAATTTCCAGTCACATATAGGACATTCCTTTATTGGACAGCAGTTGGCAGGGTTGAAGCTCCCAAGCCCTACACTGGAGCTCCAGACGCAGCTGAAGCAGCAGAGGCAGGGACTGAGCTTACTCATGGAGTAAGAAAAAGGAGGACTGGCTGGGCACGGTGGCTCATGCCTGTTAATCCCAGCACTTTTGAGAGGCTGAAGTGGGAGGATGATAATAAGGTCAAGAGATCAAGACCATCCTGGCTAACACGGTAAAACCCCATCTCTACTAAAAATACAGAAAATTAGCTGGGCGTGGTGGCACAGGCCAGTAGTCCTAGCTACTCGGGAGGCTGAGGCAGGAGAATCGCCTGAAGCCGGGAGGCGGAGGTGGCAGTGAGCTGAGATTGCGCCACTGCACTCCAGCCTGGGCAACAGAGCAACACTCTGTCTCAAAAAAAAAAGAAGAGCAGGGGGCTTTAAAGTCCAGGCCCTGCATAACTGAACATCCTGGGTTCAAATTCCAACTCTACTGCTCACTGGCTATGTGGCCTCAGATAAGTCAGCTAACCCTCTCTGAGCCTCGATTTCTTCATCTGTTAAGGCAGGAGTAACAATACCTGCCCTTAGGGCTGCTAGGGGAATTAATGGGACAGTACACAGAAAGTAATCGGCTCACAGTGAACAGCTGGCTACTTGCTGTGACAGTGTTAGTGTCATACAGAATTAGCCCAATACCAAATGTGGCATCTACTATGTCACAGTGGCTGCCACCTCTGGCAGGAATCCAGTGAGTAAAACTGGAACAAATGCAGACCTGGGGACTGCCAGAGCACCTGGCCTCTCCTGCAAGCAGTGCTACCATATGCACAGGATGAATCAGGACGCCGCGCGGGGCTGAGCCCGCTCTGAACAGGGTGAAAGCAGCATGACGCAGTGAGCAGCAAGGCGGCAGGTCGCAGCCTGGGGTCCCGCGCCTCCCTCCACTGTTCTTCCCAAGACTTTCCTAGACTTAGGAACGCCGACAGCCTGCTGCTCACAGGCTGTGGCGGGCTGGGTGCTGGGCTTCTGTGGGAGTAAAGGCTCACCAAGGCTGAGCGGGCTATTTCTGACCTCACCACAAGGGGAAGCAAATATGGTGGAAGAATGAGCGTGGGGAGAGGAAAGAGGCTCCGGACAGGATCCAGGAGGCCTGCCTTCCAGCCCTGCCCCGTCCCGGCTCAGTGGGCCTGCCCTTGGCCTGTCCCCTCTGTTTCCAGGCATGGATCTCCTCATGTGGAGGAGAATTCCTGTACAGCAATGGTTCTCAATGGGGGTGAGCACCAGAATCACCTGGAGAACTTTAAGTATAGACGCCCAGACCGCCTCCGCCCCCTCCCATCTTATGGAATCGGGTCCAGCTATGAAGACTGAAACCTCTGCAGGGGAGAGGGGAAGAAGGAGACAGGGGTGGGGAGGGGATGTCATGTCCACCTGCTCTAGGAGCTCCTGTAAGACTGACCTCTTGTGGATTCTTCTCCCTCCAACTCACTCTCAGGAAAATGACCATGCCCCTCAGTTCTGGCAAATCCTTCTTACTGATGAGAAAAGGACCAGTGCCCACTGAAGCAGGAAATGCCACAGCCCATGCAAATGCCCCACAAGTCAATGCTCTCCCTGATTTAGCAGCAAAAGAGCCAACGCCCCCATGGGGCGCAGGAGGTGCTGCCCCTGCCCTAGATGGTACTCCTTCCTCTTTGAGCGAAAGAGGAACTAGGAAGGCCAGCAAGGAGACAGATTATCCCCTCATTCCCAGCTGACTTCCCAGGAGGATCCTGGAACTCTGAAAAGGACAAAAACAGCAGCACTGGTCATTGCCATAGATCGTGTGACCACCATGTGCCAGCGGCCGAGCAGGGTGCCTCTCATGCTTCATCTCACGATGACCTCTGTGAGGGAAGCAGGCCCATGACACACGCAGGCCTGGAAAAGTTTAGCAAATTACCAAAGTTCCCCAGCTTGGAAGTGGAGAGGCCAATACACAAACCAAGTCCACCTCCCTGCAAGGATCAGCTTAACACCTACACTTCACGCTAAGTGAAAGGCGGTCGAGAACCTTCAAGCCCACTGGTGGTTCAGGACGATACAGTCATGACTCAAAATGCTGGGCAATGCCCAAGAGCAGGCAGTAATCCTTTCTGAGGAGTTTATACCACATGATTCATGGGACACACAGAAGCCAAGGTCCACAACAGCCACTTAGAAGGTGAAAAATTTCCAAAACAAGCCTTCCCTGGGTGTCAGGTCAGCCGCAGAGCCTCCAACACCCCCACCTACTCTTTATCCTCGTTGTCTGCTTCCTCTCTGCTGTGCTTCAGAGGGAACTTTGAGTCAAACACAAAAATTAAAGAAATAAAGACAACAGACAGCCTGGCTGGCGTTAAGAGTACCTCTGACTCACTCTGAGTCTTGGCATTTCCACAATCTGCTTAAGCCCTGGGCTCCAGCTCATCAGCATGGGGGGCAGAGGAGCTTCCCCAGTTTGTGGTCAGGCACGGGCCTCAAAGTCTGATTTCTCTCTGTCACCAGAAAGACACCAAGGGATGCAGGCCATGTGCTGACCTGGGACAACACCAGCTCGAAATGTCCCTTCTGGGAAGGGTTTAGTTCATGAGCTGCCCTCTGGCCACCACCAAAAAAAGACCCCACTAATCTCACTCAAAGACCATCAGGAGCAAGTATGGGAAAGGCTGCGAGTGGTCAGGAACAACTACACAGAGCATGACATTCTCTGATCTTCAAAATGTTGAGTCATATGAAAATGAATGCAAAATACATTTCTGGCCAGGCACGGTGGCTCACGCCTGTAATCTCAACACTATGGGAGGCCAAGGCGGGCAGATCACCTGAGGCCGGCAGATCACCTGAGGCCAGGAATTCGAGACCAGCCTGGCCAACACAGTGAAACCCTGTCTCTACTAAAAATACAAAAATTAGCCAGGCGTGGTGGCACTTGCCTGTAATCTCAGCTATTCGGAAGGCTGAGGCAGGAGAATCACTTGCACCTGGGAGGCGGAGATTGCAGCGAGCCAAGATTGCACCATTGCACTCCAGCCTAGGCAACAAGAGCAAAACTCTTGTCTCAAAAAAAAAAATACATTTCCAATTTCCAATATACATTTGAAGCAATGACCCAGGAGATATCAAAAGTCATCAAACTCAAGAGTTAAAGGACTGTGCATCTTAAACAAATTATATCTTAAATGATAAATAAACAGCATCAAAGAAAAGCAACAGAAACAGCTGCTGAGAGTAGAACTAAAGACCACACCGTACCAGGAAAGGCTAGCTCTGAAAAGGACTTCTGCTGTCAAGCCTGTTAGGTTTCTAGTTCCTCTTTACCTTCAATTCTAGAACCACAATGCACCAAAGGCATTGCGAGAGGGTGGTGTGCAAAGGGCCACGCCGGTCTCAGACCTGGCTCTCAGCAGTCTCTCCTGTTTCTCTGCCAGCCACAGCCTGCAGCCGCAATGCTGGGAGCTCTGCCAGGGAGACTTGGGATGCGACACTGCAGCTGGGCTGAGGTGCACAGCACCCCCCACCCCTCCTATCCACTGCACACAGTCAGTCAGCAGTGAGCTAGGTGACGATGAAGGTCAGACTTCCCCATGCTTGATGACAAAGGCTGGTTAATAGCAGGCAAAACCTTCTCAGCAAGAGAATCTGACCTTCCCTAAATACTGCAGTCATCAATTGAGAAGAGTTGGTTCTCAACGATGTCCCAAGACACATGGAAACGACATGCATATTAACACCTGTAGGGAGAAGAACCAAGCCCAGACAGATCCAGGGAGGGTATGCCACCACGGACCACTAACCAGGCCCTCTTGGTGGCTGTGGGCCCCAAGAAGTACTGGATTCCCAACACTTTAAAGGCCTAAAGAAACCTGGCAATGTGTCCAAGACAAGGCTGCTCCTCAGCCAGATGATATGATAGGCCTCTGCTTTGGGGGGTAGCTTATATGAACTCAAGAGTGATATCACTGGTTAATGAATTATTTCATAATGCTGATCAAAAGCTGTGATTCAGTTGATGGCATTACAAGAATATAGTGCAATCTGCTAAGGAAAAGTAACAATAAGAGGGTTTTGGTGATTAAAAAAATTTTAAATCACTATATTAAACCAGCTTAATAAAAAACACATATTGGCCAGGCGTAGTGGCTCACGCCTGTAATCCCAGCACTTTGAGAGGCTGAAGCGGGCAGATCGCCTGAGCCCCCCTAGTAGCTGCGATTATAGGCGTGCGCCACCATGCCTGGCTAATTTTTGTATTTTTAGTAGAGACAGTTTCACCATCTTGGCCAGGCTGGTGTTGAACTCCTGACCTTGTGATGTGCCTGCCTCAGTCTCCCAAAGTGCTGGGATTACAGGTGAGAGCCACTGCGCCTGGCCTATTTTTTTTTTTTTTTTAAGAAAAGAAAAAACACCAGATCAGAACTGCTCTTTGAGGTCCTTTCCAGTGGAAATGACAGAAAAGAGAAAGCAAGAAAAAAAATGAGAGGAAAAAAGGGAGAGGATCTCTCCTGGGAATTAGTCCTTCCAGGGCAGTCTCACATCATCAAGAGGCTGGTGCATTCCCATCCAAATCACTACAGAAGAGTAATAAGATGATTTAAATTAATCTAAAGAAGAGGTCATTAAATCTGGGGTCCATGAATTCCATGATACTCCATGGAAAACTCTCCGTAGACATGGGGAAGTCTACACTTCTCACTAGATTCTCAAATAGGTCTATTATTCCCCAAAGGGATAAAAACCACCAATCAAGGAAAACCAGGATGAAAAATAAGAATATATAAATATGAGTTGCAGCCATGATGCACACAATGATTATTTCTCTTCTTGCCTTCCCTAGTAAGTTTCTTGTGAGGTCTGCTTACATGAACACACCCAAATACAACAGAGTTCTTTAGCATAAGCTGCCCTGGGCTAACGGAAATCTTAAATAACCACAAGCATCTAGCCAACTAAGCCTGAAATAAGCTCAACAGGCAAAGGAAGAAAAGAACCAGAGAGACTTTCACTCATCCTCACATCGTCATGGCTATGAGAGACTCAACAAGCCTCATCTCTAACACGACAGTTCCCCACCTTTGGATCTGAAGACCTCTTCACACTTTTAAAAGTTCTTGAAGACCCCAAGTTTTTTTTATTAATATGATTACATCTATAAATATGCATCAGAAAGTAAAACAGGATGGGTCCAGTGGCTTACACCTGTAATCCCAGCCCTTTGAGAGACTGAGACAGGAGGACAGCTAAAGGCCAGGGGTTCAAGGTCAGCCTGGGCAATATGGTGAGACTCCATCTCTACAAAAAAAGTTAAAAGATTAGTGCACACCTGTAATTCTAGCTACTTGGAAGACTGAAATGAGAAGATCACATGAGCCTAGAAGTTTGAGGTTACAATAAACTATGATCACACCACTGCTCTCCAGCCTGTGTGACACAGTAGGACCCGTCTCTAAAATCAATCAATTAATTAATTAATTATTATTATTTTTTTGAGATGGATTCTCACTCTGTTGCCCAGGCTGGAGTGCAATGGCATGATCCCAGCTCACTGCAACCTCCACCTCCCGGGTTCAAGCAATTCTCTGTCTCAGCCTCCCAAGTAGCTGGGATTACAGGCGCCTGCCACCACACCTGGCTAATCCACATCAGGCTAATTTTTCTTTTTTTTTTAGTAGAGACGGGGTTTCACCATGTTGGCCAGGCTGGTCTTGAACTCCTGACCCCATGATTTACCTGCCTCAGCCTCCCAAAGTGTTGGGCTTATGGGCGTGAGCCACCATGCCCAGACTAATTAATCATTAAAAAAAAAAAAAAAAGAAAGAAAGAAATTTCAGGAATATTTAATTCATTCAAAAGTAACAAAAATAAACTTATTACATGTTAACCTAAGCAACATTTTCTGTTTTTTTTTTTTTAAAAAAAAAAAACCACTTTTTTTTTTTTTTTTTGGGAGATGGAGTCTTACTCTGTTGCCCAGGCTGGAATGTAGTGGCATGATCTTGGCTCACTGCAACCTCCATCTCCCATGTTCAAGCAATCCTTCTGTCTCAGACTCCCGAGTAGCTGGGATTACAGGTGTGCGCCACCATGCACAGCTAATTTTTGTATTGTTAGTAGAAACAGGGTTTCACCATGTTGGTCAGGCTGGTCTTGAACTCCTGAACTCAGGTGATCGGTTTGCCTTGGCCTCCCAAAGTGTTGAGATTACAGACATAAGCCACTAATGCCTGGCCCCAAAATAAAAAACCTCTTTTCTAAAAAAAAAAAAAAAAAGTGAATGAGAAGAGTAGAATTATTTTCCATTTTTGTAATTCTCTTCAATGTCTAGCTTAATAAGATGCAGCTGGGTCCTCATCTTTGATTCAATCAGCATTCAACTTGCTGTGAGGGAGCATTTGGTTGAAATATATGAAGAAAATCTGGCCCCATACAGACAGATGTAGGCCTTTTCAGATTACTGTGAACAGTCTGTTATTCTGTACTAAAACCTGAGAAGTGGTAGCTTCTGAAAATGAGGGAGGTGGGGACTCCGAATGTATCAATGAACTTTCCACACCCTTATATTAAACTCCACTGGTCCATTATGCTCTTTCAGGAGCGATTTTGCCCCTGAGCATGACTACGGAGCATCCTGCACTGGCTGTGTGCAGCTCGCTGTTTCAGAGCTTTATATATAGATCTCCCAGATACAGAAACAGAATTTTTTAAAAATTACATTTTTGGTATCACCTCTGCTTACATCAGAAGTCTTATTTTTTTAAATTATTATTTCCTTATCCACTTGACATCCGAAGAAGTCTTATAAGAAGTGGGAAACTAGCCAGCCATGGTGGCTCATGCCTATAATCCCAGCACTGTGGGAGGCCGAAGTGGGCGGATCACTTGAGGTCAGAGTTTGAGACCAGCTTCGGCAACCAAGTAAGACCCCATCTCCACAAAAAATACAAGAATTAGCCAGGCCTGGTGGCAAAGACCTGTAGTCCCACCTACTCAGGAGGCTGCAGTGGGAGGCTAACTTGAGCCTAGGAGGTCGAGGCTGCAGGGAGCTGAGATTGTGCCGCTGCACTCCAGCCTGAGTGACAGCCAGACCCTCTCTCAAAAAAAAAAAAAAAAAGAACTGGGGAACTGTCAGTTAGGAAACTGTCAGGCTTACAGGGACAAAGACAAGTTCTCCTTTATCGCTGGCAACAAATACTGTTAGTTGTTTTTCTTGAAGTAATATGTTCACTTCATTCATTTTCAAGAAAATGTCCACCAAAAACCCAAGCCTGTGTAACCGTAACAATCTGTCATTCTTTCAGATAAAAGCAGCTTGGCCAGGCACAGTGGCTCACGCGTGTAATCCCAGTACTCTGGGAGGCCTAGGCAAGTGGATCACTTGAGCTCAGGAGTTCAAGACAAGCCTGGGCAATATGGCAAAATCCTACCTCTACAAAAAGTACAAAAATTAGCCGGGCACGGTAGCTCACGCCTGTAGTCCCAGCTATTTTGAGGGCTGAGGTGAGAGGATCACTTGAGCCCAGAAGGTTGAGGCTGCAGTAAGCCAGGACTATACCACTGGACTCCAGCCTGGGCAACAGCGCAAGACCCTGTCTCAAAAAAGTAAATTAATAAAAAAATAAAATAGGCCGGGCGCGGTGGCTCAAGCCTGTAATCCCAGGACTTTGGGAGGCCGAGGCGGGTGGATCACGAGGTCGAGAGATCGAGACCATCCTGGTCAACATGGTGAAACCCCGTCTCTACTAAAAATACAAAAAACTAGCTGGGCATGGTGGCGCGTGCCTGTAATCCCAGCTACTCAGGAGGCTGAGGCAGGAGAATTGCCTGAACCCAGGAGGCGGAGGTTGCAGTGAGCCGAGATCGCGCCATTGCACTCCAGCCTGGGTAACAAAAGCGAAACTCCGTCTCAAAAAAAAATAAAAATAAAAATAAAAATAAAAAAATAAAATAAAAGCAGCCAGTTCGGCTTGCAACTCAAACAACTGCACAGGTCCTTCCCCTCAAGGCCGCAGCCATCACGCCCCAGGCCCACAGCGTGCTCACACGCACCACCCGTGATGTCTCACAGAACATTAAAAGGCACAGGTTGAGATGTAATCGCATGAACAGTTTTATTATTTCAAGACCATTCTTAAGTGATGTGAGCCTTTTTCACCCCCTTTGAGGAGGTGACAGTAAAGAATGCAGTGGCTGCCGGTAGAGCCTGGTGCCACAGCCTTGAACTACCTGAGGGCGCTGGCAATGTTACCCACCACTGCTTTTCACCATCAGGCAAATGTCAACAGTACTAGTGACTAATACCATATGATTACAAAAACATGATTATGAAAATAGTTTTGACGCTGAGGATCCCCTTGAGAACCGCTACCCTAAAAAATGCCTTGCACGGCCGTGGCTATTTTCAGAGCACGGGGGCACCTCGGAATGAAGCCGTTCCTCCACCACCTCGGCAGCAGCCAACTGGGATTGTTTACTTCTGAGGCTCACATAGAAGCTCAGGCTTCAGAACAACTTTCCTCAGAAACTCAAGGCCAAAGAAAGGATGGTCAGCAGCAGAGACTGTTAATTAAATTTACGGTGTGTATCTCCGAGCCAGTCCCATAAGGTAATGACACTGGAGAAAGAGAAGGGAACGGGGATGCGAGCTCAAGGGCAGTCAGAGCCAGTAAATCTCGGCAGGCGAGACGGAATGGAGCCAGCACTAGGTGTGTCTGCGCGAGACTCAACTAAGCTCCCTCTCAGAGGATGCGGTGCGGCCGAGTCTCAGTGACCAAGGACCTGAGAGAAGCCACAGTGTATGACGAGAGAGACAAAGATGCGGCTTAAGGACAGTGGGCAGATTCGACCTCAATGTTTCCCTTTAGATTTCCATCAGGTTTGGTCAAAAGGAATCCAGACACAAATAAATTGACAAAAGCCAGACACTCTCTGAAAGCTATATTCACCCCAAATGCAGGAAGGAAAACTCCAAATAGCATTTTTCTCACTTGCAATTACTGGGTCGGGACTGCGTCTAAACTTAAAATGAGATTCTTTGCCATAGTGGTTTTTTGTTGTCGTTGTTGCTTTCAGACAGGGTCTGTCTCTGCTGCCCAAGCTGGGGCACAGTGGTACAATCTCAGCTCACTGCAGCCTTGACCTCCTGGGCTCAAGTGATCTCACCTCACCCTCCCAAACAGCTGGGACTACAGGCGTGTACCATCAAGCCCAGCTAATTTTTAAATTTTTTTGTAGGCTGGTCTGCCATAGTTCTTTGATTTTTGGTAGAGATGGGATATCTCTATGTTGTCCAAGCTGGTCTCAAACTCCTGGTCTCAAGCAATCCTCCTGCCTCAGCCTCCCAAAGTGCTAGGATTACAGGAATGAGCCACCATGGTTGGTGTAAAAATGAGATTCTTAAGCCCAAAATGCCAGATGCAGTGGCTCATGCCTGTAATCCCAGCACTTTGGGAGGCCTTGTGAGGCAGGAGGATGGCTTGAGGTTAGGAGTTTAAGACAAGCATGGGCAACATAGTGAGACCTCATCACTACAAAAATTTTAAATTAAAAAAAAGCCAAGCCCCAGCTGCTGTCAAGGCCATGCAATGAGTCACTGGAATGATCAGCCTGAGAACAGGAAACAGAATGTCAGGCTCCATACAGCAAAGCTTCCAAATCTAATAGGAGACATGATTGCTCATGGTCTGTGTGCTCCCAGTTGCCTCTACATCTCAGGAGGAGTGAATCAAGGGGAGCATAGAGGGTGGATGGGGCCATGGGTCCCAGAACCAGCGACTAGCAGCGTGCTGACTCCCACTGTCCTGCAAGATTCACAGCACGTGGCCGCCCCGCAGTCACACCCGAGGGTGGCTCCAGCACAGAGGGCCATTCCTGAGACCTCTCTGCAGGCGAAGCTTCAGCTGGGAACACGGCTGCTCTGGGTCTGGTAATGTTGTAAGCATCACCATTTTTCAGGGTACAGAGTGACGCCAAAAGCATCTCACAGCCTCAATCAATTCAGGAAAAAGCACAGAATCAAAACGATATCCCCGTTCTAATCTGCTCTGTCCTTCTTTCAGAGGGCTTGTCCTTCTTTCAGATATCTGCTGATGAGAAATGGGTGCTTCCTTAGCAGATGTCTTCCTAAGAAAGGGGAATGTGAACCCTGGTTTACCTATGTGACTTCCTGCTCTTAGATTCGCTCTCTGCTGAAGAGGTCCCATGCTGCCACCTGCTGGAAAAAAATGAGAAACTGCCTTGTGTGCCCAGGCCATGACAAACGCATTCCTGCTGAAGAAAGTGACCCTTTACTATAGATGCTGGGGGACAACGCTGACCCTGTGCTGCCTCACCTGCTGTGCCATCTACTCCAGACAGGGCACCTTACTAAGATCCTCAGCTACCAACCAACCTCAGGTGGAATAAATGGTCCCAGTGGCAGACACTACAGTCACCCCGAGCCCACAACATGGAAGAGTGAAGAGGCAGGCGAGTCAGGAGGCTGAAGCAGGGGTCGGGGAGGAGGTAAAGAAGGCAGGAATTCACCAAGGGGCAGGATGGAACAAGGAGAAACACACAGGTAAGCTTCGCCAATGGAAAACACTGCCCTTGGGATTTTTTTATACACTTTTAGCCAAACAGCTGGAAGAACCAATGAGAAATACAGAAGTATATAAGATGAAAAAGTTAAAAGTCTCATCATGACTTAATAAAATAAGAAAAATCCTACCTGTTCACCAAGTTACAAATATAATAGAATTACCTTCTTATATAACAGGAATAGAAGAAAAATAAGGACAAGAATATCTCCAGACAGGCTGGGCACAGCAGCTCACACCTGTACTCCCAGCATTTTGGGAGGCCAAGGCAGGTGGACCACTTGAGGTCAGGAGTTTGAGACCAGCCTGGCCAATGTGGTGAAACCCCATCTCTACTAAAAACACAAAACTTAGCCGAGTGTGGTAGCAGGCACCTGTAATCCCAGCGACTCAGGAGACTGAGGAAGGAGAATTGCTTGAATCCAGAAGGCAGAGGCTACAGTGAGCAAAGATCGTGCCACTGCACTCCAGCAGCTTGGGTGACAGAGAGAAACTGTCTCAAAAAAAAAGAACATTTGCTTATAGCCATTACTGGAAATAGTAGGGGAGGGAAAAAAAAAAAAAAAAAAAAACGAACATGCCCAAACAATTATCCCCGGAGGCAGATTTGTACTTCCTGACTTGAGTTTTTCTACTGATGGCAGGATGCTTTACTGGGCTCCAAGAAAGGCTATACAGCCAGGCTAGAAGCAAAAGCTCTGTGACTCCTGCTAAAATCCACTGAAAAGAACCTATCACAAGACACTCCAGAGGGAAAAGAAGGGAACCTGGTGCCTTTGAGGGATAAAATGAGAAAACAAGAGAAGGGCTATTCCCAGGACCAGAAAGAAAACAAAAGCTGGTGCAGGTCATAGAAGCCGAGTGGGCCTTGGGAGACTGGTCTCTGAGCACTGACCAAGGCTCTTGGCCTGGGTGAAACTTGCCCACAGGCTGCCCAGAAGTGGCCTGGGTGAAACTTGCCCACAGGCTGCCCAGAAGTGGCCTGGGTGAAACTTGCACACAGGCTGCCCAGAAGCAAGAGTGACGTGAGCCTGGACAGCACGATGCCATACTATCTGTTCCAGGCCCAAACTGGCGAGATCCTCCGGAATACTGTGCCCTAAATAACAACCTAGGGCTGACCCTGGCATGAAGCTCAAAGTCATGTTTAATTCAAATTAAAGAAATAATGTGTTATTAGTTGTATACCAGGTTTATGAAATAAGATTTACAGCCACTACACATTTTCCAAATTTTCGGAAATGAATCTACATTGGCTTTATAATCAGAAATAAGGTCAGCAACAAAACTTTATTAACAACAAAAACCTGTTCATTATTCATAACCTGCCTTAAAGAATGTTAATATCCACCTGGGCGTATAATACCATGGATGGAGGCAGTTCTGGGCTTTCGGAGAGAGGGCACTGCCCCATACACCCTCCGAATCTGAAATTCCCACTGGTGCCATGGCAGCCTATGGTCATGAACATTATTCAAATAAGCCCAGAACCACACAAAACATTTTCTTTTCAGCTTCTCTTCTGACTTAGGAGGCATGACTCTGGAAAGTCAAAGAGATGCAAAAGGGCTATAAAGGGCACAACCATTTCATATCAGGTAGTGTTCAAGGTTCCTTCTGTCATCAGAGTCTCACTTTAAATTAACACCAACACATCTATTTTGAAAGCACGTGAAATCAGCAGCCAGAGCTCCTTATACGTAGCCATCTCCAATCCATTATCCCTCCTGTTCTCACAGTGAAGTGTTATCTGGCCCTTCCAAGACAAGATTTTCTCTTTCTGACTCAGTTCTGAGAAGGTGAATGAATCATCTTAGTAAGCAGCAGTCACCCCCAGCCTCCTCCTCATACAACTGGTGCTGCACCTCCTTCTCCAAATTGTCCCTGGCTGCTCTCAGGAAGTGGGCCGCGGGCCTCCCCTAGCTCACCTCCCAGGAAGACAGCATCTTGAGACCACAGGCTGCCCCTACTCCTACACAGTTCCCCAGCATGGGGGTTCAGAGCAAGCTGAACACCACAAAAAGAGCACGAGGGAACTTACCTTTTCCATCTGTTGCTGATGCTTCTTGTAAATGTCTGATTGACCTAAAAATAAACATTTAGAGAACAAAAAGTTAGCTGACAAATCTGCACTTTCTCTCTCTTTCCAGCTGTAGTAATTTGGGGCCATGAATTCCTCAATTATATGCTGAAACGTTGGACTAGATCACTTTAGAGCACTCTCCCTAAAACGGAGGATGGTGGAGCATCAACACGTCTGAGAGGTAAAGTCGCCCTCTGCTGGCCAAATCTGTGGCAGTAAGTCTAGCAGAAACCAGTGTGAGGAGAAAACGAAACTCCACCCCCACAACCATCCCCCTACCCAACACTCCACGACAATGGAGCCTCACTGAGCCCACCTGCCACAGGGAGAGAATAAACCCAGAAGAAAGTCACCAGCTGACTTCCAGAGTCTAAGTCCAGGAGCTGTGAATATGCAGCTCCATGTAACCTCATTTCATTGAATGGAGATTTTTTTTATATTGCTGAAAAATGTCAGCCTGCAGGGGCAGTTTTAGGCTGTGATGTGCTGGTAACTAATGACCATCATTACAGTTCAGGCAGGGGAACATTAACATTATTACAGAAGCAGCAGGTGAGAAGTGGAGGCACGATGCAAAGCCACCAATGGAGAGACTGGCCTGAGGGATGAGCAGGGCACAGGCAGACAGGGCTGCATGAGGGAAGGCAGGACGGGTCTGACGCCGTCACTCACTCTAGTCAGAAAATCGATTACTTTTCCTAAATACTCCGTAATTTGCCCACCCGTGAGAGGGGCTATCTGCTTGAGAACTGAATGCAACACCACATGCAAGTTACCCAGTACACTGCTGGCACTGAACCAATGCTGGCTGAATAGGAATACTTCAAGGTATTATTAATCTTGAATCGCCTCTCCAGTACTTACTTTTTTCATTTTGCAGTAATTTTCAGGATATTTATCTTAAGGAATTTTTGCATTTGGCTTCTGCTCATTAGTGTTGAAATTAACAAGGGGCAGAAAACGGCTGCTTACAACTGGACAGCCTGTTGGGGTTTCTTATATTTTACTGTTCTGATAGTGGCATGTGTAAAAGTAGGGCATGAACCTCTGTTCCCTAGTAAGATGCTCTTTCTATCTGGAAACAATGCTGGACATCCTATGTTACAGATGCCCAAGTAACTAATTCCTCTGCAGGGCAGCAGGAGACTGCAGTGAATATGAAGAGTCATTCATATTCCAGTGTGTACAGGGGATCCCGGCACTTTGAGAGGCTGAGTTGGGAAGATCATTTGAACCCAGGAGTTTGAGACTAGCCTGGGTAAAATGACAAAACTCTATGTCTACAAAAAATTAGCTGGGTATAGTAGTGTGAGCTACCCAGGAGGCTAAGGAGAGAGCATCATTCATATTCTCTCTTCTATGCTGGTAGCTGTTGGCTGAACTGATACTAGATCATGTGTGATGGATGATGGAATTAGTGTGAAGAGTGAATCTAACCGGCTGGAACGAGAAGTATTATCCACTGACACCATTAACTGACAAACCCCAGGATCCTCAAAAATATTAATTTAGGCCGGGTGCGGTGGCTCAAGCCTGTAATTCCAGCACTTTGGGAGGCCAAGGCGGGTGGATCACAAAGTCGAGAGATCGAGACCATCCTGGTCAACATGGTGAAACCCCATCTACTAAAAATACAAAAAATTAGCTGGGCATGGTGGCGCGTGCCTGTAATCCCAGCTGCTCAGGAGGCTGAGGCAGGAGAATTGCCTGAACCCAGGAGGCGGAGGTTGCAGTAAGCCAAGATCGCGCCATTGCACTCCAGCCTGGGTAACAAGAGCGAAACTCCGTCTCAAAAAAAAAAAAAAAAAAATTAATTTACTGGATGGGGCATTGCAAGAAGAAGCACCTTGGCAGGGCACAGTGGCTCACGCGTGTAATTCCAGCACTTTGGGAGGCCAAGGCAGGCAGATCACCTGAGGTCAGCAGTTCAAGACCAGCTTAGCCAACATGGCAAACCCTGTCTCTACTAAAAATACAAAAAAAAAAATTAGCCGGGAGTGATGGCACGTGCCTGTAATCCCAGCTACTCAGCGGGCTGAGACAGAAGAATTGACTGAACTTGGGAGGCAGAAGTTACAGTGAGCCGAGATCATGCCACTGCACTCCAGCCTGGGCAACAGGAGCGAAACTACGTCTTGAGGGGGAGAAGAAAAAAAGCAGCACCTCACTTCTAATGGAAGAACGCAGGTAAATCTATTTTCTTTAAACTTTATTTCAAAAGAACTGCATTCCAAAAGCCAGGGAATTCGATCACTAAGGGTGAAGCTAAGTGTTCTACTGCTGCTAGCCTTCTCCATTTCTGCCACTCTGCATGTGATTTAAGAAGGATACTCTTTCTCATCAACCACTGACTTGACACTAACACTTCTTTACACAGAACCAAAGCACAATCTATGCATCTAAACTCTGCCATTTCCAACCATTCTGAAGATATCAAAAATGTTTGTGTGCTGGTTTCATTATGTTGGCCAAGCTGGTCTTGGCAGGAACCGGCTGCTTATGGAATTTCCCCACTTCCCCACCACCACCACCAATTCAGGGTGCTACCTTCAATTGCTACCAAGTTCTCAGTTCCCAATTCTCTATTGTCTTAGAACTCTGTTAAATGCCAGCTCATGGTGACTGATTAACTCTACCAAAATCCCCTGGGTAACTTGAAAAAGACACAGGGTTCTGCTCCTGGAAACTGATTCAGGTCAAGATGGGACTCAGAAAGCTGTACTTTTTTTTTTTTTTCTTTGAGACCAAGTCTTGCACTGTTGCCCAGGCTGGAGTGCGATCTTGGCTCACTGCAACCTCTGCCTCAGCCTCCCGAGTAGCTGGGATTACAGGCACCTGCCACCACACCCAGCTGACTTGTATTTATAGTGGAGACGGGGTTTCATTATGTTGGCCAAGCTGGTCTTGAACTCCTAACCTCATGATCCACCCACATAGCCCTCCTAAAGTGCTGGGATTACAGGCATGAGCCACCGCACCCGGCCTGAAAGCTGTACTTTAAACACACATCCCATGCGACTGAGATCAATGTGGGAATGGCCAGTTCAGCTGGCAGGCTTGACAGCCAAGCTGTCACGTGGCCTCCCTTCCTGTGGGCTACTCACCACACCACTGGGAAGAGGATGGCACCACAACACAGCAGGTCAACCAGAAACAGAGAGTCCTTCCATAAGCCATATTCAGTCGTGCCCTCCTCGGTGGACTCTATGATGATGTAGGCTACGTTTGCCAGGACCTACAGACATGAGAATTTGCTGAGGCCCCAAAGCCTGGGTGGACTGTTACAATGCTAGCAGCCCCAGTGTGCGGTATACACCTTGGCCTCTAGACCCCCATCTGCGACCACAGCATTCTTTCCAGTCCCACGTGCTCTTCCAGAACTCTGCCATTCCACTATCGAGAAGGAGAGTCTCTAGGCCATCCCTCTAAACCTGAACAGGCCTCTAATTGCTCTAATACGGCAAGATGGAAGGGATGCTGTGTGATTTCCAAGGTAGATGAAGCTTCCACCCAGCTCTCTTGGGACCTTTGAACCCTAAAGCCTTCTTGTAAGAAGTCTGGCAACCCTGAAACTGCCATGCTGTAGAGACCATGCAGAGATGGAAAGACCCCCAAAGACCCCCCAGGAGCCCCAGATGTCCCAATCCCCACCTGCGCAAGCTTCTCAGCCCAGAAGACGGATGCGAGTGGAGACTTCAAGATGCTCCCAGCCAGAGTGTGATAATGACCACAAGACCCACGTCAGACCTACCTAGCTAGCCACTCTTGAATTCCTAACCCACAGAAACTGAGAGCATGAAGGGTTATTGCTGTTTTAAGTCACTGAGTTTTGGGGTGATTTGTTATGCAGCAATAGGTAACAAGGACACTTTGCTTTTTAGACACCCCAAACCTAGTGGAGTTGCTCAGGTGCTGGATAGGCGGCACTTAACACCCTATTTAGCCACAATGCCCACACTTTTCAGGCTCTGGTGCTCAGTGACAATAACTCATCTAAGCGCCAGACAATGGAACTGTGTTTTCAGAGACCAGAGCAGTGATAATGACTGACACCAGCCCCACAGCTGAGTGACCACACTGCTGCTCACAGGATCCTTCAAGTCCAGCTCCCCCCGCACAGGACACTGCCCAGCTCTTCCTCTGAGATTCACCAGTGTCCGCGCACTGCTTCTCCTTCCAAAGCGAAGGGCTTTGCCTCATGTACTCAGGCCCATAACCAGGCTCATAGCATAATAAAAGTATTTATAAAAAGTCTTTCTGGGCCAGGCATGCTGGCTTACGCCTGTAATCCCAGCACTTTGGGAGGCCAAAGTGAAGGATCATGAGGTCAAGAGATGGAGACCATCCTGGCCAACATGGTGAAACTCCATCTCTACTAAAAATACAAAAATTAGCTGGGCGTGGTGTTACGCATCTATAGTCCCAGCAACTCAGGAGGCTGAGGCAGGAGAATTGCGGAGGCAGGGAGGCAGAGGGTGCGGTGAGCCGAGATTGCACTACTGCACTCCAGCCTGGCGACAGAGCCAGACTCTGTCTCAAAAAAAAAAAAAAAGTCTCCGCTGGCTAAACTGAGATGGCACAGAGCATAAAGGAAAGGTACCACTTGTAATACATCCTTCTGAAGATTACCACTGGGAAGGGGTGCAGAGATCATCATTCCACTGATACACCCCATGAGAAGTAAATGGTCCCCAACACTCTGCCTAACTTGCTGTAAAGGTAACCCTCCACACTTCCACATGGAATGTAAAATCTGTAGTGCTCTTATTTGGGAAGTCTCTAAGTGTAATTTCTCTTTCTATACAGGACTCAGAAATCAAATTATCACTGAGGCTTCATTTAATACTAATGCAAAAACTATCTGAAATTTCAGCCTCCCACTGCCCCCCAGCTTCTGTGTTCTTCCCTGTCCCGAGGTCCTCATGAAGCCCTGTCTATCCAAAACATTTGCATCTGCGGCTCCATCAAAAAAGACAAAGTAGGGCTGGGTGCGGTGGCTCATACCTGTCATCCCAGCACTTTGGGGGGCCAAGGCAAAAGGATCACTTGAGCCCAGGAGTTCAACACCAGCCTGGGCAAAATAATGAGACCCTGTCTCTACTAAAAAAAAAAAAATTTTAATTAGTCAGGTGTGACGGTGTGCACCTGTGGTCCCAGCTACTTTTGAGACTGAGGCAGGAGGATCGCCTGAGCCCAGGAGTTCAAGGATGCAGTGAGCCATGATCACCATTGCACTCCAGCCTGGGAAACAGAGTGACACCCTGTCTAAAAATAAAAGGATAAAGTAGAAAACAAAGGCTTTCACGCCTTAAATTTGAAATTCCATTTTGTCCTTAATTCACACACTACATGAGGAAAGAATGTTTTCAGGGGTGCCTGTGTTGAACACTGTGCCAAGAGTGTTCTTGAAACACCATGTGCATGGACGCGATTTACTCCTTACCTAGACACTTTCAGTCACTGCCCGTGGCCAAAAGGAAGCAGTTCTAATTTTTCAGGCTGACATTCAAGGCCCTCTCAGACTAGTTCCATTGTCTAAATAGTTATAACTTTCTTAATTTGTTAAATGTCCTTATTTTCTCAGAGTGATATTCTGGGGGCGGGTGGGTGGGTGTGTTTATGTGTGTGTGTGTCTGTCTGTCTGTCTGCCTGCCTTTCAGAGAAGCCCAGGATGGGGAAGCTGGAAGGCCAGGCCCCATGGCAGCACAGTTCAGGCTGCTGGGGAGAGACTCTAAAGGATGAGGGAATCTACTAAAGGGAAGGGGCACAGGCAGCCGTGTGGCAACCCAGGCTCCATCATTCACAACTCGGAAACCTTGCAGGCTGTAGGCCTGTCTGGCTGAAGTGGCCCTGGTGGCTCGACAGCCAGGGACCAGCAGAGTCCCTCAGCATGTGTGCTCAGCAGGCAGCAGGGTCAAGTGTATCTTTTTTTTTTTTTTCTTTTTGAGAGGGGCTTTCTGGCAAAACCCAGAAAGCCTGCTAAACAAATTCCAAAACAGCTTTAACACTAGGGTCATGCCCCTGCCTCTGTCACATTCCTCTCCTTAAACACCCAGACCAGCGCCATCTCTGTCACAAGGCCCTCCTTGAGCCTTCCAACTTGAGTGCTTACTCTCTCCCCGGAAACCCAGAGCAACTGGCCTGTCCCATTCATTTGATGTCAACACACGTTCCTCATCATTGAACATGAGGGTGGACAAGATCTGTTAGAACTCAGAGAGGAGCTTTGCTGCCACCTCTGCCAGAGTCAGGAGGGCTGATGTGGGAGTGGTCCGCTTCCACCCACCACCTTCCACGTTTACCTTACACTCCAAAATGTTAGAACAGCTGACGGGGACAACTTCATCAAACAAATGCTGTCTGGTCAAACAGAGGAGAATATTTGTGCATCCCTGCTAAAACCTCTCTGTTTATTGGAAGTTCTTCAAGTTCGGCCTCCAGTAAGACAAGGCTCCACCCCCAAGAGACTCACAGCCTTATAAGGCTGGCCTCGGCCCTCGGCCTCCGGCCCCAAACATGGTAAGGATTTAGGAAACGTTTGCCCCTCAGGTCTACTACATATTCTACCTGTGGAAACTCACTGGTGTCATTCACAGTTTTAAAATACTTTGTTCATAAAATCACTACATCTCTGAGCTTCCTCACCAACAGCACCATTTTGTTATGAAGGAAACATAGAAGCAAACATGAAGAAAACAAGAAAAAACAGTACTGTGTGTCTCCTACATTGTCAACAGCTCTCTATGCAAAATCTAGGCGCCCAAAGGCCAGTGGCTGGCTGATGGCCAAGCATCTCCCAGTGCAATGACCTGAAGTCTATTCAGAATTCAGGAAGATAATCCCAGTCTTCAACCTCCACTAGCAGAAGCTGGGGTTTCAGAGTAAGCTGATTCCCTCTTCCCATACAGGCTTGGCGCGGAGCCCTGCTAAGTGCCAAGAGAGGACGTGACAAACAGGACGAGAGTTCCTTTACCTGGAGTGGGATGACAATCATGAAGATCTTTTTGTCTTTATCGGAAAGGATGTGCTTGATGAAAGCCCAGCCAGTGCCAATGAGTGCAATGGTGATGAAGAGCAGTGCCCCTTTCAAACTGGAAGAGAGAACAAGGGACACCAGCGGGTCTCTTTAGACTCTCACTGCCAGTTAGATTGCACAGCTCATTCTATGAGTTCACAAGCTTCTTACAAAAGACAGACAGCCAAATTCAGGAAATCCATCATACATGAGCCACAAAGTTAGCTCTGCACCCCACAGCCTGAACAGCCAATGGCCACAGAGAGGCAGGAGCATGCCACTAAGCCCGAGTTCTCAAGTTTGGATAGCCACCCATGAGCTCCACTCCTCCCGTATGGCAGGGTCCCAGACAGGCTGCCACAGGAGGGCAGGTTGTTGCCTACCCCCACTTCTCTTGTATGTCATTTCCTGGTGTATTTCATGTGTGCCTGCATACTTACAGGTGAGTGATGTAGTACACAACAGCCCAGCCTTCAATAGGGAAGCCCTGGGAGGAGATGTAGTGGTAGTCAATCTGAAATCAAACAACTGCAGTTTAGAATCACTCATTAGCTACACGGTTCCAAAAAGAATCTTAAAACTTGGACCCAGAAGGGAAATTATCCAAATAACTGTCATTTTGGGGCACTGTCACTGGATATATGATTGCCTTTTTCAAGGAGGACAATTTTTTTTTTTTTAATTTTAAAATAAAAAATAGAAGTTTTTATTGAGTTCTTTAAATTACATGTTTTTCTTCTTCTTGGAAAAGTTTTTAAATCAACCATTCATAATTTGACCAAAATTTAAAAAACTGATATTTTGTAAATGTGTCACAGACACACAGGACAGAACCCTACTTTTTGTAGAGGACCTTACTCCGAATAAAGTTATGAGTTTTTCAGTAATTCTCCGCTGAGTTTTCTGGTAATTTTACAAAAGCAAGCCCATCACTGTCCACTGGAAATGGGTTAGACGGATAGATATGCTTTCAGTTTATCCATGATTTCGTTCATCTTGTCACCTGGAATTAACATCACGATTCGCAAAGGCTTCACTGGTACGTCATCAAAAGACCATCTGCCACCTAGACAGCTGTCGCTCTCCTCCTGCACTAAGTAGCTGAACTTCAGAATTGCCTTCTCATAGAAAAATTCTTTCGAGGAGGACATTTTCAAGTGCAGCAAAGAGTACACATCTAGAGACTGTTACCCTTGCAAGCGTAGTCCATAGATGGGGGAAGTCGTGATCTTACCCCCACGGGCAAGTTCATTTTAATTTGCCTAAGTTCTAAATGCTCAAAGCTGAAGCTCAATTCTCATGCCTCCAGCTTTATCGCATCAATTTTTTCACAGATAAATCTGCCAATACTGAATTGAACTTCAAATCACATAGGAACATGAGGGAAACATAAAAAAGTCATGGAAACAATTTAGCAGGTTGCACTGTCTCCAGAAATGCTAAAAAATAAATTAATAAATAAAAACAATAAGTGTTCTAGAAAAATTGTAGGTGTATAAGCAGTATCAGAAGATGCCTGAAGTCTGGTATGAGGGGAGGTGGTAATCATCTACCCGCACGGCCAGGCCCTCCCAGACAAGAGGAGGCTTTATGAGAAATGTATTCTTCGTCTTTGTTTCCCACCAATCTATCCCCTTTCTTCAACCTTCTTTTGCCTGCCCAAATAGTCATTACATGTAATTTCATGAATGGTCCCCAAAATGCTAATACATACTGCATGGAACACCAAGGAAAGAGACTTGGTGAAAGGAAGGGCCGCCATCAGCCAGTGGATTTTAAATACATCATTCCTATAAAGACAGAGAAAAAAAAAAAATTAAAGGAAGATTCCATTCTCCCAAAGCACAGCCAAAGCTCCAGATACCAGCTATGTTTACAGGAAGGCAGAAAATACAATCTGTGCAAACCACAAACATGAAACTTTTTTTTTTTTTTTTGAGACAGGGTCTCATTCTATTGCCTAGGCTGGAGTATAGTGGTGACATCAGGGCTCACTACAGCCTTGAACTCCTCAGCTCAAGTGATCAAGCAGCTCTCAGGAAGCTGAGGTCGGAGGATGGTTTCAGGTGTACACCGCCATGCCCAACTAATTTTATTTTGTATTTTATTTTTTTTTTTTTGAGACAGAGTTTCGCTCTTGTTGCCCAGGCTGGAGTGCAATGGCGCGATCTCGGCTCACCGCAACCTCTGCCTCCTGGGTTCAAACAATTCTCCTGCCTCAGCCTCCTGAGTAGCTGGGATTACAGGCACGCGCCACCATGCCCAGCTAACTTTTTGTATTTTTAGTAGAGACGGGGTTTCACCATGTTCACCAGGATGGTCTTCATCTCTTGACCTCGTGATCCACCCGCCTCGGCCTCCCAAAGTGCTGGGATTACAGGCTTGAGCCACCGCGCCCGGCCTTATTTTGTATTTTTTATACAGAAAGAGTTTTGCTAAGTTGCCCAGACTGGTCTTGAACTCCTGGCCTCAAGCAATTCACCTACTTTGGCCTCCCAAAGTGTTGATACTAGAGGCATGAGCCACTACACCCAGATAAAACTTTTTTTTTTTTTTTTCAGATGGAGTCTTCCTCTGTCACCCAGGCTAAAGTACAGTGGCACGAACTTGGCTCACTGAAAACTCCGCCTCCTGGGATCAAGAGATGCCCCTGCCTCAGCCTCCTGAGTATCTGGGATTACAGGCGTGTGCCACAATGTCCAGCTAATTTTTGTATGTTTAGTAGAGATGAGGTTTCACCACATTGGCCAGGCTGGTCTTGAACTCCTGACCTCAAGTAATCCACCTGCCTCAGCCTCCTAAAGTGCTAGAATTACAGATGTGAGCCACTATGCCCGGTCACTTTTTTAACAAAGTACTTTTTGCTGGTCAAAAAGGTCTTGAATAGAGTCCTAAAGTAATCTCTGATACACAATTTAATGTTGTGAATGAACCTGAGTTTTGCACTGAAGCCAGACATAATGGGTTCCAACTCTTGAGTAAATGGAAATCTAACACAGCCTGCCAGCTTGCTCCCGGAAACCACCCTGGGAAAGCCAGAGGCAAGAATGAGGTAGATGGACCTGAAAAAACAGCACACAACACCCAGGAAAGCAGAACTCGATTACAAACAGCTGTAGGGGAAGTCTGCAGCCCAGAGTACAGGGGTTGGGAGCCAGCAGCAGGGATGTGTGAGGGGAAAGTGCTGGGGTCATGCTCCTTTCTCTCTCCTTCATGGCTGGTGTCTGCAAATACCCTACGCCAGTGAGATAAAGCACCCACTTCCCTGCCCACCCCATCACAGATACTAGTCTACCTTCGGGCTGCTGGGCATTAAATGCCTCTACTCTTTCCTGCCTCCCCTTAAGAATTAACCTAATAGAACATATAAGACTATTATGAGGCTGGGTGCAGCGGCTCACGCCTGTAATCCCAGCACTTAGGGAGGCTAAGGTGGGAGGATTACTCGAGCCCAAGAGTTTGAGATCAGCTTGGACAGGATGGCAAAACTATCTCTACTAAAAATACAGGAAGTTAGCTGGGGATGGTTGTGTGCACCTGTAGTTCCAGCTACTTGGGAGGCTGAGGTGGGAGAATCACTTGAGCCCAGGAGGCAGAGGCTGCAGTGAGCCGTGACTGTGTCACTGTACTCCAGCCTGGGAGACATAGCGAGCCCTTGTCTAGAAACAAACAGTCTCAAAACAAAAGTTTAGCCGAGAATGGTAGTGTGTGCCTATAGTTTCAGCTATTTGGGAGGCTGAGGTGGGAGAATCACTTGAGCTCAGGAGTTTGAGGCTGCAGTAAGCCTTGATCATGCCACTGCTCCAGCCTGGGCAACACAGTGAGACCCTCAAAAAAAGCAAAGAATATAGGCAGCCACAAGAAGGGAAACTGATATGGTTAATGAGTCCCTAAAATGATAATCCACATCACTAATATTCAGAGAAATGGAAAATAAAAGAGGTTACCAGTTTACGCTCATCAGACTAGCAAAAATTAAGACATCAGTATTGGTGAGAATGTGTAGAAACAGCACACCTTATGTATGCACCACTGGTAGACGTATAAACCTACATGCCAGGCTGGAAGGCAATCTGGCCCTTAATGAAATTAACCGATGGCCAGGTGTTGTGGCTTACACCTGTAATCCCAGCACTTCGGGAGGCCAAGGCAGGAGGATCACTTAGGGCAGGAGTTCAAAATTAGCCTAGCCAACATGGTGAAACCTTGTCTCTACTAAAGTACAAAAATTAGCCAGGCATGGTAGTGTGTGCCTATAGTCCCAGCTACTCGGGAGGCTGAGGCAGGGGAATTGCCTGCACTCAGGAGGCGGAGATTGCAATGAGCCGAGATGGTACCATTGCACTCCAGCTTGGGTGACAGAGTGAGACTCTGTCTCAAAAAAGAAGAGAAATTAACAACCCACGGCACAATGTGCTTCCTTCTGGACCTGCAGCTCGGAGGCTGTATGGATCCATACGGGACCTTAGGAGGTTCATGCCAGCATTGGCTGGGGTATCAGGGAGACGTATGCAGCCCAGGCTGTGTCCATCACTAAAGGACCGAAGCAGTCAAACGTGAGGACACAGAGCATGGGATGCTGTGGGGTAGGGAAAAATCAATGAATGAGACGCACACTCGGCCACATGGCTAGATCATAGAAAGGATATTAGTGAGTGAAAAATGTACAAGAACAATGTCTACAAATATTTTATGTAAATTTAAAATACATGCAACACCAATAAACAGTACTTACTTATAAGAATATAGAAATATCCAAAAATGAGGTTGGGTGCACGGCACTTTGGGAGGCCGAGGTGGGCAGATCACCTGGGGTCAGGAGTTCGAGACCATCCTGGGCAACATGGTGAAACCCTGTCTCTACTAACAATACAAAAATTAGCTGGGTATGGTGGCACATGCCTGTAACCCCGCTACTCGGGAGGCTGAGGCAGGAGAACTGCTTGAACCTGGGAGGTAGAGGTTGCAGTGAGCCGAGATTGCACCACTGCACTCCAGCCTGGGCAACAGAGACTCCGTCTCAAAAAAAAAAAAAAGAAATATCCAAAAATGCATACGAAACACATTTAGGCAGTTCTCCATGGTTGGGAAGGAGTGGGAGAGGGGACAGGAAATGAAAGGGATCAATAGAGAGGGCCTAGCACCGAGTGATAATGAGAGTGTGCCACAGTGTGATGTCAGTTTCCAGGCTCATTTCCTCCCTGGTACTTTCCTATTCCAGTGTTCACCTACTTGAAGGTCAAAAAGGAAGTCAAGGCCAGAATCGTCTGTAACTACTGAATGGCAATGAGATTTACCCAGAGTATAAAACCACCCACCGCAAAGAGCTGTGCTCATTCACACACTCTGGTAACCCTGACTTGCAATCCATGGTTAGAACAGCTACGCTGGGGCAGAGACGTGATGGAAAGAACAAGCCTCACTGACATTGGCTCAAATACTAGTTCCGCCTACACTCGAAGCTGGGAGGGGCCTAATACATACTAGCAAGCAGACCTGGGTTCCGGTCCTAGCTCTGTCGGGTGATACTAGCTCTAGTTTCCCCTCTCTGGGTCTCAATAAATGAGGCAAAGGTCTCTTAGATGCCTCCAGCTTTCAGGGGCCTGTGAAATGTGCCTCGTGGCCTTGGTCACATGCCTTTATATCATGTGGGTTTCCAACCTACCAGAACTGACTCTAAGGCTCCTAGGAAAACACTGGCAGGGCTTAAGTGAGAGACTTTCCTCCATGCACCCTATACTACAACAAAAATTAAAGATGAGATTTGTACACAATAGGTCAGCCTCATTTAACCACAATTGAAAACTGTTACCACAATTTTATAGAGTGAGACTCCATCTCAAAAAAAAGAAAAGTAAAAAAAGGAAATGGGGTCTTGCTATGTTGCCCAGGATGGTCTCAAACTCATGGAATCAAGTGCTCCTCCTGCCTTGGCTTCCCAAAGCACTGGGATTACAGGTGTAAGCCACCACACCCAGACATAGGATTCTTTCTTAGTAACTGCTGCTTGATAACCTAGTCCAAATATGATTATGTACGTCCTTCCCAAGTAAACAAGAAAATCTTTCCATCTGGTGGTGGTATACAGGATATCACAACAAATAGATAACAGCAACTGAACCCACCCAGAGTCTAATATAACAGAGCCTGAGCATGTCCATTAAAACACAATCAAGCTAGCAGGGATTAAAGAAGTCTCCATTTCCGCCCCAATGCTCCAGAGAAAGAGGTATTTCAGGGTGCTTAATTATTTTATGAATTTAAATCAATCTATATTATAATAGCATAGTCACATACCATCACTTACTCAGTTTATGGGTCTTACAATACTTTACATGATTCTCTAACTGAACATTAACATTTTGTTTTCAATTTTCTTGGAGGGAGAAAGAATTCCCGAATATCCAGCTGCTCCCCTCAAGAACCAAGTACAGGAAGTTAAAACCTCAGGGGTTTCAGAAAAAGACTAAAAGCCAGGCAGATGGGCTTTGAAGAGGCTTTGTCCAGTGACAAGCATCTGGAAGTCAATGCAGAGAATCTATCCCAGCACAGCTTTGAGCCAAGGCCTTCAGTGCTCTCGCCAGGCAGTCATCATCACTAACTTCCTCTCCAGAATAAACAGCCCCTGTGTGTTTACTCCTGGTCCTAGACTCTGGGATCTCCACTATGGAAACACTTAGATTATACAGTCTATTTTGCTTGCATATTATTAAAAATATTTAGATGTGCTTTTTAAACAAACAACAGGAAGAGAACAGACACCAAGGCATGCAAAGGCCTCCCACTCCATAATGCTCCCGCACAGTCTTCCTAGTGTTTCCAGGAAGACGCCCTTCGAAAGGAACAAGACTGCTTAGTGCCAACTGCCTCCAAGTTCAGAAGCCCGCAAAAGCTGAAATTATCCAAATCCCAGCTCACTCTTAAGTTGAAGGGCTCAAGGAAGTAACAGTTTACCGTCGTTTTCGAAGGATATGAATCCAGATGGTCCCCGAAAGAAAGAAAAAAAAGGCCATTGAGATGTATAATTTGGGGAGAGGAATTTCTCCTGCTGAGAGGTAGCTGTCCGGATTCTTCTCTGTGATGTCAATCTGAAATGGGCATGAAATTAATTTTTACTTTTCAGGAACATATCATCCTTTATTCAGCAATTTGGAATCTCAGCTATCTCACTTAGGCTTAGAGAGAGAGTACCAGCGGCTGGGCGTGGTAGCTCACGCCTGTAATCCCAGCACTTTGGGAGGCTAAAGCGAGTGGATCACCTGAGGTCAGGAGTTCAGTACCAGCCTGGCCAACATGATGAAACCCCGTCTCTACTAAAAATACAAAAAAAAAAAAAAAATTAGCCAGGTGTTGTGGCAGGTACCTGTAATCCCAGCTACTTGGGAGGCTGAGGCAGAATTACTTGAACCTGGGAAGCGGAGGCTGCAATGAGCTGAGATCATGCCACTGCACTCCAGCCTGGACAAGAGTGAAACTCAGTCCTGGGGGGGAAAAAAAGTGAATACCAGCAAATAACAACCACATTCTTTTTTTTTTTTTTTTTTTTTTTTCTAATTTGAGACAGCATCTCACCCTTTTGCCCAGGCTGGAGTATAGTGGTGCATCTCTGCAACCTCTGCCTCCTGGGCTCAAGAAATCCTTCCACCTCAGCCTCCTGAGTAGCCAGGACTACAGGTGCACCCCACCACGCCTGGCTAATTTTTCATATTTTTTGTAGATAGGGCGTTTTGCCATGTTGCCCATGCTGGTCTCAAACTCTTGGACTCAGGTGATCTGCCCACCTCAGCATCCCAAAGTGCTGGGATTACAGAAGTGAGTCACTGCAAATGGCCTTCTGTTTGTTTGTTTTTTTAACCCAAGTCACCCACTTGAAACCACCATATTGTTTTTTTTTTTTTTTTTTTACTCTTCTCCCCCAGGCTGCAATGTTATGGCACGATCTCGGCTCACTGCAACCACCACCTCCCAGGTTCAAGTGATTCTCCTGCCTCAGCCTCCCGCACCTGGCCAAAACCACCACATTCATCTTAACGCTCAGGTTCAAGTGCAGGCACATCCTGAATTGCTTTGCATTTTCTCATGACTCCTCTACTGAAGTATCACCCGGTGGCAGGGATGTATCCTGCCCAGTGGCAGGTCTGAAATGTTCTTAAAACCTAATCTTACACAGAAGTAAATCTTGTATTTTATGCTGACAAAATCCACGTAGAACAATCTCCAGACAGTACTCACATCAAGGCTGAATGAAAACTTGTCACTCGGCAATTCATTTCTAAGACATTTATGAAAATAAAGGCTGTAAAGGCCTTCTTGGTCATCAGTGCTGATGTTAAAGAAAAACTGAAAGTGAAGAAGAAAACATTTAAAGGTACCCAAACCCTCAGCTATATATACATATATTTTTTTCTTTTATTTTTAAAGTGTTGTTTACTTTTTTCTTTAAGTTCTACTCAGCTGTATTTTTAAACCTTATAAATAAATTACGAGTATTAATGGACTGAAGGAAATAAAGACAGACTGCTTAAATTACTGACTCTCATGGCAGAGTTTAAACTGATGTTATATATTCTATGATTCCCCTCTGATATTTTATTACAATTTTCAAGTATACAGAACAGCTGCCAAATGCACAGTGAAAGCTACATAGCTACAACCTCGCTTCTACAATGAACATTTTTCTATGCCTGCCCTATCACAGATCTAGCCATTTGTGATGGTCTCTGCAGAAGTCTTCAAAGATAACCTAAGATGTATTTATCTAGTCTTCAAGCTAACATATCCATTTTGCTCTTTATAGGCATAAAATACTCCTTAAAAAAGAGGCTCACCTCATACTTGAAAACAACCAATTTCATCAAAATTTACAACTATGGTTTTAGAGAACAATAATGAAAGCTACATTTTCTATATTTAGACAGTTTTCTGCTTTTCATACATTTCATGAGTTTAGATGAAGTTTAATGTAAACCAAAGACAGACAGACTCAGAGAATATGACTTCTTGGTCAAGCCTAAGAACATTTTACTTCAGCCATAAGTTCTACCAATAAAAAGAAACCTGCCTGAAATATCTTTTTAGGGCTATAAATATATACCTATTAAACTACAAAGAAAAGCTAGGAAATGACTATGGTAGCATTTTTCATGATGGGGAAGGAATGCAAGAGAGACATGAGGTTTCTCAGGTGCTCACATAAAGATGACTGTTCGGAGTAACTTGTTAAACTAAATGTAAGCACTTTACAGTCTTCTGCATGTATACTGAACCTCACAACTTAGAGGAATGGGGGGAAAAGACATCTGACAGAAATAAAAATAAAAGACTAAGAACATGTGAGCTGGAATTATCCAAACAGATCATGTCCCAAACTCAGTTGCGGTTGTGAATGTGTATATGTATTTTAGTCCCCTGAGCTAGCCAGAATAAGGAAACTTTCCTAAACACATTGACAACTTCTATTCTAAAAGTAAGATTCAGGGGAAGTCTAAAAAAGATATAAATGTTTAAAAGATACAATATTTTTAAAAAATCAACAGAATCACCATGGTTGATCAGAGGAGGCACCTGATCCTTAGAGACAAAAACGAAACAAAACTGTGAACTCTAGAATTGGAGTAAGGCCTGGTAGCCCCTTCCTGCATTTAGGTAGATAAACCACTATCCCCATGCCATGAATGAAGCAGAGGAGCTCAGAATGGACTACACTGGCCAAGACTGGGAGACAGGGCAGAACAGCAAGAAATCACGACGACTTCTTTCCAAGGTGGGGGAAAGCCAGAGAAAAGCAAACCACCCATCCATGGCCTGCTCCACGCATCCCAAGAACCGTGCGGATGGACTGTTTCAGCACGTGTTCCTCATCACCTCGCAGACTGCTGTGCCTGGATGCTCACCCAACACAAAGGACTATGCCTGACATGTGTGCATCCTATCACACTTTCCTTTGTGATTAAAGGGGGGAGCATTTTAAAAACTCATTTTATTAACAAGCATTTTAAGGTGAGAGAAGGACGAGAGAAAAGGACCTTTTGTATTTTCTCAAGGAGGCAGTAAAAGGCAAAGTGGTTAAACACATGGGCCTTGGAGTCAAACAAATGTGGACCTGAATCCCCAGCTTGGGGCAAGTTACATTACCTCTCTGAGCCTCAGTTCCTCATCAGTAAAAGAGAAGAAGTAACAGTACCGACTTCACAGAGTTGTTGAGAGGATGATCTGAGATAATGACATATACGCACTTAGCACAATGCCTAGCATTGGTTCATTAGTCTCTGTAAATATAGGCCAAGATAGGAGTTTCAGACACAACAATAAGAGAGGGAAACCCCACCCCTAAGGTACTTTCTGCAGAGGGGGAGACAGACAATAAATGTTAAGTCAGTACAGCAAATGGCATGTTGGAAGGGAGAACACTAAGGAAAACCAGAGCACAATCAGGGAAACAGGAGTGAGCTGCCATCAAGAGAAGCTTGGTTGAGAAGGTGACATTTCAGCAAAGACTTGCGGAATTCTGAGAGACAGCGTTCCTGCCTGTAGGAACAGCTAAAGCAGAGTCTAAAGGTTGATCTGTCTGAGAAAGAGCAAAGCGGCCTGTGTGGGAGAGCAGAGTGTGACTAACAGGAGCTGAGGTCAGACAGACAACAGGGGCTGGACCACATGGGCCTTGTAGACCAGTGGGAAGACTTGGGCTTTACTCCAAGACAGATGGAAAGCTGTTGGAGGATTCTGAGCAAATGAGCACCCTGCGAGTTCTCAGTAACTGTTAGCTTTTAATATAGATAGTGATGAAATGATGGTTACTAAAGCTTCAAGAACATACAAAAATTGTTGAACAGGCAAAATGATCTAGGGTAAAAGAAATCAGAACAGTGTTTGGGGGGATGGAGGGGCTTTCTCAGAAGATGGAAACAGAAATCTTGATAGAGAGTGAATTACATGGATATATGCATTTGTCAGAATTGAACAAACTGTACACTTAAGACAAGACCTGTGCATTTCACTGCAGGCATTTTTTTTTTCTTTTTTTATTTTTGAGACAGGGTCTCACTGTCACCCAGGCTGCAGCGCAGTGGCATGCTCAGGGTTCACTGTGTGAATCTTGACCTCCCAGGCTCAAGTAATCCTCCTGCCTCAGCCTCCCTAGTGGCTGGGACTACAGACATGCAGCATCACACCTGGCTAATTTTTTTTTTCTTTTTTTGTAGAGACAAAGTTTCACCATATTTCCCAAGCTAGCCTTGAACTCCTGAGCTCAAGTGAACCTCCCACCTCAGCCTTCCTTGTAGCTGGGACTATAAGCATGTACCACCATTCCTGGCTACTTTTTGTATTTTTTGTAGAGACAGAGTTTCACCATGTTGGCCAGGCTAGTCTCATACACCTGGGCTCAAGCAATCTGCCTACCTCAGCCTCCCAAAGTGCTGGGATTATAGGCATGAGCCACCATGCCCTGCCATTTTTTAGATGATTAAACAGTGAGGTTCAGAAAGTGAGACTAGGCAGGGTGGCTCCCATCTGTCATCCCAGCATCTTGACTGAGGCCCAGTCAAGAGGACTGCTTGATCCCAGGAGTTCAAGATCAGCCTGGGCAACAGAGCAAGTCCTCATCTCTACAAAAATTTAAAAATTAGCCGGGCATGCTGATCTATGCCTGTAGTCCCAGTTACTCGGGAGGCTGAGGATCATCTGAGCCTGGAAGGTTGAGACTGCAGTGAACCATAATTGTATCACTGCACTCCAGCATGGGCAACAGAGTGAGACCTTGTCTCAAAACCAAAACCAAAAGAAATCAGGTGAGTTATCCAATATCACCCACCTCGTAGGTGGGTTCGGAGACCCAATCCAGTATCTTGTTCCCATACATATGCTATCATGCTGCCACTAAACACTCATGGGCAATTAATAACTGTGACAGCTGAGCAGGTCACTCAAAGCCTCCAAGTCTCAGTGAAATCATCTCTAAAATTACATCACCCTAAATTATAACCAACGGTCCTTTCAGGCATAGAGTACTATGCTTCTGGCATACTATGAATGGGAGGCAGCATTGGGTCAGGACATAGGGGTCACAGGAACAGCCAGGCAGGACTGGGCTGGAAACTGCCCTTGTCACCTACACTACATAGTCACCAAGTTATTTATTCTCAGAGACTTATTATTTGATAAGTAGACAGGTAACCATATCCACCTTTGTGAGCTTGTTATAGAGAGAGCTACTGCATTTAAGTGACTGATACAGGGTATACCTAAGTTGTTATTCCTAAATTCAAAATTCCTCTAAAAAAAATATTACCCTTTTATATGGTAGAGAGAAATTCCATGAGGCTTTACACAACATACATACCTGAAATGACACTGTCCCATCATTATTATGAACAGAAAAGGATTTCTCTCCCATGGCCTAAAAAGACATAACAATACGTTTTAGGATGACACTGGCATAGAAAGTATGCTAATTAAAACTAATTTATTAAACAAAACAAAATACGTTTCTTAAACTCTGAATTTGCTGACCTTCAAGAGCTCTCTGAAAGTAAAACTGACTATACTTTAAAGATGTCTGAAATCTACTTTCACAGAAAATGGTGGTTGTTCTTCAGCTGTCTCTTCTGCCTCTGCACTAACTCCTACCTCCACCCCCTGGCTTGAATCTTTCTGCTAGACAGCTTGTCTACCCTTGAAGCTTCAGCCAGACTAAGGGTGCTGACCCAGGCCATGCCCTGTCACATCCCCTGAATTCCACCCCTGACATCAAATGATCAAAATATCGGCCAAGTGCAGTGGCTCACGCCCGTAATCCCAACACAATGGGAGGCCGAGGTGGGCAATCACTTGAGGTCAGGAGTTCAAGACCAGCCTGGCCAACCAGGTGAAACAACATCTCTACTAAAAATACAAAAATAAGCCAGGAGTGGTGGAGTGCACCTGTAATTCCAGGTACTCAGGAGGCTGAGGCAGTAGAATTACTTGAACCTGGGAGGCAGAGGTTGAGATCGTGCCACTGCACTCCACCCTGGGTGACAGAGTGAGACTCCGTTCCTTCCAGCAAAAAGAAAGATCAAAATATGTCATCTGTACAATAAAACTAAGCAATGAAAAAAAAATGATACATGCAACAATGTGGATAAACTCAAAGTAATTAAGCTGAATGTAAGACAAAAAAGTACTGCATAATTCAGCTGTATAAAGTTCTATAAAACTATACTATAGTGACAGATCAGTGATTGGGGATGGGAGCTTACAAAAAGGCAGAAGAAATTTTGGGGGTGATGGATAGTTCACTCTCTTGATTGATAGTCAAAGTTATCAAATTGCTGCTTTACCTACATACAGTTTGTCAATTATACTTTAAGAAAGCTGTAAGACAAAACATCACCATTTGATGTCCCCCTCACTGAGAAATCAAGACATCGCAAACCCAAACTTTCCCAATTTTTCCACTTCTATTTCTACCACCCACTCCTCTGCTCTGCTCTTTCCCTCCCATCACCCTAACTGGCTTCCCAGTCATTTACCGTCTTAGGCTCTGCTCTAGTCCAGATCCTCATCACCCTAAACCTGTGTTATCACAACAGCGCCCTTCCTGGTCCTTCTAACATCACTATCTCCTTCTCCAAGGATACTTTGCACATTACTTTCAGAATCATCATCTTTAATAAACACAGTCTTTCCCAATCAGGAACTCAGGATGACTTTCCATTGCCTGTGCATCTACTCCCTCTATTGCCTGGTCCTACACTATCTAATATGTCTCTCTGCTCCCATATACGTGCCTTTCACTTCACACAAGCCAGTGCCCAGCATCTGTCTCATCCAGTCTTTGCGTATGGCATTCTTCCTCCCCTTCCTTCTCTTCCTCCTCGCTGAACAAACTGCAAACTAAGCCCCAGTGACAACTTCTTCCAGAGGGCTTTTCTGATGGCCTGGCATCTTCCTTCCCTAACTACCTGACCCAATATCATGTAAGTGTCACACAACTTATAAATCAATTATCAACTTTGTTTTTTTTTTTTTTTTTCCTGGAGACAGGGTCTCACCCAGGCTAAAGGGAAGTGGCACAGTGATGGCTCACTGTAGCCTTAGCATCCCAGGCTCAGGTGATCCTTCCACCTCAGTCTCCAGAGTAGCTGGTACCACAGGCACGTATCACCATACCTGCTAGTTTTCCTACTTTTTGTAGACAGGGTTTCACCATGTTAGCCAGGCGGTCTTGAACTCCTGGGCTCAACCAATCCACCCACGTCAGCCTCAAAGCACTGGGATTACAGGTGTGAGCCACCATGCCCAGCAGGGAATCAATTTTTCTCTGAAATTGTTTCAGTATGCCAATGTTCTCCCCCAAAATAGGAGAAAATTCCCTGTAGATAAATTTTTTAAACTTTTCTTTGAGACAAAGTCTCGCTCTGTCACTCAGGCTAGAGTGCAGTGGCGCAATCTCTGAAGATTGCTCACTGAAGCCTCTGTCTCCCAGGTTCAAGCAATTCTCCTGCCTCAGCCTCTAGAGTAGCTGGAATTACAGGCATGCACCACCATGTCCAGCTAATTTTTATATTTTTAATAGAGACAGGGTTTCACCATGTTGGCCAGGCTGGTCTTGAACTCCTGACCTCTAGTGGTCCCCCTGCCTCAGCCTTCCAAAGTGCTGGGATTACAGGCATGAACCACTGCACCTGGCCCCCTGCAGATGTGTGTGTGTATATATATATATATATATACACATGTATATATATATATATATATATATATACACGTGTATATATATATATATATATATATATATATACACACATATATATATATATATACACACATATATATATATACATATATACACACATATATATATATATATATATATACACACACATATATATATAGTTACCTCTCTGTATTGCAGGTTCCACATCTGCAGAATGAACAAACTGCCAACCAAAAATATTTTTTAAAGAAAGATTAAAAAGTAACAGTAATAAATAATACAAATAAAAAATCAGCCAGGCATGGTGGCTCATACTTATAATCCCAGTACTTTGGGAGGCCGAGGCGGGCAGATCACCTGAGGTCAGTTCAAGACCAGCCTGGCCAACGTAGTGAAACCCCGCTCTACTAAAAATACAAAAAAATTAGCTTGGCGTGGTGATGCATGCCTATAGTCCTAGCTACTCAGGAGGCTGAGGTAGGAAAATCGCTTGAACTCAGAAGGCAGAGGTTGCAGTGAGCTGAGACCATGTCATTGCACTCCAGCCTAGATGACAGAGAGACTCTGTCTCAAAAAAACAAAAAACAAAAAACTTCAACACAGTGTAACAACTGTTTACACAGCATTTACGTTGTGTTAGGTATCATAAGTAATCTAGAGATGTTTTAAAGTACACAGGAGGATGTGTGTATGTGTAAATACTATGCCATTTTATATATGAGACATGAGCATGTACTGATTTTGATATTCACTAGGGTTCCTGTAACCAATCCCCTGTGGATACTGAGGGACAATTGTATATGTATTTGTGTGTGAATGCATCTATGGATATTTATCAATACACACACACGTATACAACACACACGTACACAATATCCAGGCAAGCTGAGCACAAAAAGGGTGGTTAGTTCTTACCTTTGAATCCACTGTACTTCTTTTAGATTTTCCACTGTCTAGAAGCAGAAACATTTAAAAGATAGCACTGCATTACTCAACTTACAGAGATATATATACATAACTATCATTTTATGAGGCTACAGCTTATCTAATATCAAATAATTAAAACAAAATAATCGCCGGGCGCGGTGGCTCAAGCCTGTAATCCCAGCACTTTGGGAGGCCGAGGCGGGTGGATCACGAGGTCGAGAGATCGAGACCATCCTGGTCAACATGGTGAAACCCTGTCTCTACTAAAAATACAAAAAACTAGCTGGGCGTGGTGGCGCGTGCCTGTAATCCCAGCTACTCAGGAGGCTGAGGCAGAATTGCCTGAACCCAGGAGGTGGAGGTTGCGGTGAGCCGAGATCGCGCCATTGCACTCCAGCGTGGGTAACAAGAGCAAAACTCCGTCTCCAAAAAAAAAAAAAAATACAAAAAAAAAAAATAATAATCTTGGGGACTGCCATGTTCTCAGGTCCCAAAACATAATATGTGTATTGTTGAAGCAGCAAATCAGACCTTGTTATATTATTAACGGTATGGAGTAACTGATGATATTAACAACATAATTCAGTTCTGGATATTCCAGTGTATGTTATTGCCAGAGAAGCCACATGGAATGACTTTCCTATTTGTCTAAGTAATCACACTGGAAAACATAATTTTTAAGAAAAAGGCCGGGTGCAGTGGCTCACCCCTGTAATCCCAGCACTTTGGGAGGCCGAGGCAGGTGGATCACCTGAGGTCAGGAGTTCAAGACCAGCCTGGCCAACATAGCAAACCCCCCTCTCCACTAAAAATACAAAAATTAGTTGGGCGTGGTGGCGTACACCTGTAATCTCAGCTACTTGGTAGGCTGACACAGGAGAATCCCTGGAACCCGGAAGGCAGAGGTTGCAGTGAGCCAAGGATGCACCACTGCATTCCAGCCCAGGCGACAGAAAAAAAAAAATTAGAAAAGAAAAACTATGAAATACATTTACACACTTGGAAAAGTTAATAGCAAGTAATCCTAGCATAATAACACTTTCTTCCCTACAGCAAGAAGTATGATTGCTAATGGCTTCTTTCATGGAACAGAATTTTTTGTTTTCACTTAAGATGTTCTTTGTGGAAAGACTGGACTTCAAGCTCCCTGCAGGAAAGGAGAAAATAAAAAGAAACAAAATAATATTTTCTTCCCAGGAATGGTCATATGAACACAAAGAACCTAGACAAGAAGGAGATGGTTCACAGGCATTAACCTACACCATCGCACAAATGCAGTCTTTTTTTTTTTTCCCTTTTAAGATGGAGTCTCACTCTGTCACCAGGCTGGAGTGCAGTGGTATGATCTCGGCTCACTGCAACCTCTGCCTCCCTGGTTCAAGTGATTCTCCTGCCTCAGCTTCCCAAGTAGCTGGGACTACAGGTGCACACCACCATGCCCAGCTAATTTTTTTGTATTTTGGTAGAGACAGAGTTTCACCATGTTGGGCAGGATGGCCTCTATCTCTTCACCTCATGATCCACCCGACTCAGCCTCCCAAATGCTGGGATTACAGGCATGAGCCACCACACCCAGCCAAATGGAATCTTTCTGTATGGCTTTTAACCGTAGTCAAGCTAGACAGACTGAGTGATACACAGTTTGGATGTCTGTCCCCTCCAGATCTCATGTTGAACTGTAATCCTCAATGTTGGAAGTGAGGCCTAGCATGAAGTATCTGGATCATGAGGGCATATCCCTCATGAATGGCTTGGTGCCCTCCTTGTGGTAAGGAGTGAGTTCTTTCATGTAAGATGTGGCTGTTTACGAGTGTGGCACCTCCTCACTCCTACTCCCGCTCTTGCCATGTGACCTGCCTGCTCCCCCTTCACCTTCTGCCATAATTAGAACCTTCCTGAGGCCCTCACCAGGAGTAGATGTCTGCACCATGCTTTGTACAGCCTGCAGAACTGTGGGCCAATTAAACCTCTTCTTTTGTTTTTGTTGTTTGTTTTTTGCTGGTGGTGGTGGTTGCTTTTGAGACTAGCTCTTACTGTGTCACCCAGGCTGGAGTGCAGTGACACAATCTCAGCTCACTGCAGCCTCCATCTCCCTGGTTGAAGACATTCTCCTGCCTCAGTCTCCCCAGTAGTTCAGACTACAGGTATGTGCCACCACATCCGGTTTTTGTATTTACAGTATAGATGGGTTATACCATGTTGGCCAGGCTGGTCTTGAACTCTTGACCTCAAGCAATCTCCCTGCCTTAGCCTGCCAAAGTGCTGGGATTACAGACACGAGCCACCACGCCCAACCTCTTTTCTTTATAAATGACCCAGTCTCAGGTATTCCTTTACAGCAACGCAATGGACTAACAAATTGAGAAAAAAAACTGTCTAAGTAGTAAGTATGTATATATTTGTTTCAGAGACAGGGTCTTGTTCTGTCACACAGGCTGCAGTATGTAGCCTAGAACAGTCAGGCTTGAGCCATCCTCCTGCCTCAGTCTCCTGAGGAGTTGTGACTACAGACACATGCCGCCATGCGCGGCTAATTTTTTTATTTTTGTTTTTGCAGAGACAAGGCCTCGTTATGTTGCTCAGCCTGGTACCAAGCTCCTAGCCTCAAATGATCCTCCCACTTTGGCCTCCCAAAGTGCTAGGATTACAAGTGTGAGTCACTGCACCTGGCCATAAATTATCTTACAAACTCATATGAATCATCAGATGAACTTGACAGTCAATTTAAAAAAAAAAAAAAGGTGATAAAAATAAATTGGTTAATCAACACATGGAGAAAAAGTGCAGTGTCAGTAATAAAAGTAAATAGAAAAACAGTGGCCAGGCACGGTGGCTCACGATGTCAGGAGTTCAAGACCAGCCTGACCAATATGGTGAAATCTGGTCTCTACTGAAAATACGAAAATTAGCCAGGCGTGGTGGCTCATGCCTGTAGTGCCAGCTACTAGGGAGGCTGAGGCAGGAGAATCACTTGAACCCTGGAGGCGAAGGTTGCAGTGAGCCAAGATTGAGCCACTGCACTCCAGCCTGGGTGACAAAATGAGACTCCATTTCAAGAAAAAAAAAATGTATATGTCTGTGTGTGTGTGTGTGTGTGTGTGTGTGTGTATAGGAATATCTTTTTTGCCTGTCATTTTAGGATTTTTTTTGATAAGAAAATACCCCATATTGGCTAGGACATAATAATGTGCATACTATTCCCACATATATTCAGTAAGACATACAACTCACTTGGAAAGGAATTTAAAAATATGTATCAATATTTTCAAAAGCATTCATATCCTTTGAACCAGAAATTTCAATTCTGAAAACCATCATAAAGAACATTCTATACATGAAGAGAGTTCATAATCACACAAAAATGGAAATGTGTCTCCTTAAGGGGAAAGATTGAGCAAATTACAGTATCCACTCAGCAGGATAGATGATAGGTATGAAATGAGCTAAAAAGTCATCAGGCATGCATATAAATTATAAGCATGACTGAATTTCAAAAATCAAATCTTCTAGACTCATGAAACAAGCTTATATGAAAACATAAATTACTAAAACTCTAACACTGGGAATAAGGAAAAATGGCTGCTGTTTTTCCATCTGCTTCACATTTTCCACATTTTTCTTTAACATTTATATATTTTTGTATGACTTCCAAAATATAATGCCAGGACAACAGATCATGTTTTGCTTAGGAACAAAAAAAGCTTCTATGAAGCAGGTAGTGAAAATTAAAAGCCAGTTTCCACCTTATGGTTTACCTTGTGTCTTCTGAGTCTGGCTGCCTGCTGAAACAGGGTTCACATTAGGCTCCTGGCTCTGACCAAGGACTTTCTCATCCCTGCTGAAGATGATTTTCGGTAACTGGGTACCAGCTTCTGGTGGAGACTTTACTGTTACCCTACATTCAAACAAGACAGAAGGAAAAAAGGTCAAAGCAGTGCTCCTGGCCACTGAACATGCTGTGTGCAGGCCCTCTGCCAAGCTCATGCAGTCCTTATGATGTTCTACAACACAGATTCTATTATTCACATTCTGCAATACTGAAACCGAGGCTCAGAAAAGTTAAATAACTTGGCCAAGAGCACCTATAGGAAGTAGCTGGACGAGGATCCAGGCAGTCTCTCTTAGGCAGGCGTCCCCAAACTACGGCCCGCGGGCCGCATGCAGCCCCCTGAGGCCATTTATCCGGCCCCCCGCCGCACTTCAGCAGGAAGGGGCACCTCTTTCATTGGTGGTCAGTGAGAGGAGCACAGTATGTGGCGGCCCTCCAATGGTCTGAGGGACAGTGAACTGGCCCCCTGTGTAAAAAGTTTGGGGACGCCTGCTCTTAGGCCTAAGATCTTAGCAACCACATAAATCTGAGGTACATCTTTTCCCTCAAGTATCCTTAAAATGCTCAGCAAATTGGTGCATGAGAGAAACAGAATGAAATATAAAACATCAGTAAGACTTTAAAGTGAAATCCAGGCCGGGCACTGTGGCTCACACCTGTAATCCCAGCACTTTGGGAGGCTAAGGCGGATGGACCACTGGTGGTCAGGAGTTTGAGATCAACCTGGTGAACACGGTGAAACCCTGTTTCTATTAAAATCACAAAAAAAATTGTTCGGGCATGTTAGCGTGTGCCTATAGTTCCAGCTACTCGGGAGCCTAAGGCAGGAGAATCACTTGAACACGGGAGGTGGAAGTTGCAGTGAGCCAAGATCACACCACTGTACTCTAGCCTGGGCCACAGAGCAAGAGAGACTCTGTCTCAAAAAATAAAAATAAAAATAAATAAAGTGAAATCCCAGGAAGCACGAGAGGGCAGTGGCACCGTTCGTTGCTGCCTAATATCCATTTCCACCCTTCCCGCTTCTTACAAGACCCGATTTTGTTTACTCCATCCCACCCAGGAGGGGCCAGTGACAGTTCCCATGCCTGAGTGGATGCCCAATCTAAGCTGGCACATTCAAGCACTTCTCATTCTAACTAGAGGAGGAGCCTGCTCTCTGTCCCTTGGCTGGATATGGATGACAGAGCACAGCCACCTGGTGACGGCTGGGAAACTTGCCTGAGGAAGCTAACACCCAGGACGGCAAAGCAGAGAGATGAAACGCACCAGAGTCCTTAACCAGAGTCAGCCAGCCACTGCAGGCCTGTCTCTTGCCTGCCCCACTGAAGACAGGTGAGGTTATCAATGTCTTCACTACAAATGCCAGAGTCTAAGTCAAGTCTTTTGTTGCTTGCTGCCAAAAGCAGCCTAACTAATACAGGAGACTATCAGATCAATTTTTTTAAATGAAAACAGAGGTTATCATGGAGAATATTTTAAAAGTTCAGGGCCAACACTTATCTGAAGCCTCTCCTTCCTTTCTACAATTCATGAGTTCTTCTTCCCTTCCTCTCTTTATTTGGCTGTAATTGTGTGTAGCGCCATTCTGTCTCCCCCATCAAGGACAGGGCCTCTGTCTCCCTAGCCTTGTCTTTAATCTCCAGCACTCAGCATGGTCTTTGGCACATGGCAGACACCCAAGGAACGTTAGCGTACTACTAAATTCTCCCCAACTCTACTCTAGAACTGAACTGAAGGAACTTTAGAATTACTTACTCACTTCTGGAGATGTCTAGGATTAGAAGGGTGACAGAGACAGACTCTTTCTTTAAAATACAGTAATTCACATCTTCATCCTGAGAAAGGAAGAGCCAATTTTACATAATCTTATTCATTCACACTAGAACAGAAAGTTTTCAGAAACTTAGCAAATGAGTGGCTCAAACTCCATTCAAAATAGTAAACCGTCGGGCCCGGTGGCTCACACTTGTAATCACAGGACTTTGGGAGGCTGAGGCAGGTAGATCATGAGGTCAGGAGATTGAGACCATCCTGGCCAACATGGTGAAACCCCTATCTACTAAAAATACAAAAATTAGCCGGGTGTGGTGGCAGGCACCTGTAGTCCCAGATACTCAGGAGGCTGAGGCAGGAGAATCGCTTGAACCCGGGAGGCGAAGGTTGCAGTGAGCTGAGATCACGTCATTACACTCCTGTTTGGGTAACAGAGCGAGACTCCGTCTCAAAAAAAATGGTGTTGTGGCCGGGCGTGATGCCTCACACCTGCAATCCTAGCACTTTGATAAGCCAAGGTGGGCTGATCACTTGAGTCCAGGAGTTTGAGACATAGCCAAGAAAGTGTGAAACCCTGTCTCTACTAAAAATACAAAAATTAGGCAGGCGTGGTGATGCATGCCTGTAGTCCTAGGTACTCAGGGGACTGAGGTGGGAGGATTGCTTGGGCCTGAGACGTCAAGGTTGCAGTAAGCTGATCGTGCTACTGTACTCCAAAAAAACGAAAATAGCACTACAGGAAGTTAAGGTGTTCCCATTCAATGGCCTGAGTTCAAATAAAGACACGGACCAGGTCACACATTTAATACTCACCAGGTAAGATGAAAAGCCATCATTCTTTGTACGGTCTAGGCTAAACCCAATCTAATAAGGAGTAAAAAGAGAAGAAGTAAATATCCACACAATTGTCCATACTTTTCTTACTCAAAAAGTAGAAAAGTATGAGGCGGTACTTCTGACGTGGTTTCCTCTCAGTTTTCTTAGCATTCATTTTGTAAGAAGGCAAACTAAAATCACTCAAGTCAAGTCAGTAATTACTAGAATTATTACAGCATTACATCTCAAGTGATAAATGTGAAATTATTTGATGCCTGACATGTAATTTATTACTCACAAGCTTCATTATCTCCATATTCTGATACTTTATATTTAAGCACTGGGGTTGGAAGGTGGCTCTCACCCAGGCTAAAAGAGTAAACCCTTGGATCTCATTAAAAGGTACTTACAATCACACCCTTGTCTTCAGGCTCATTCACTGAGAGGCTACTGACATTAACCACCATATAGCCATGCTTGAAGAATCCAAAGGTGTTCAGATGAACCTTATGCCTCACATCGTCCTAAAGAGACATGAAGTGGTGGAATCAGTAATATGGAAAACTGCTTTCCATTACTTAACCTATTTGTTTTCTTGAAAAACTGTGATATCTCATTTCCTGATAGCCAGCCAACGTTTCCATATACTCAGTAACATACACAGCTGTGGTAAAACATGTCTTTCTCCAAAAGCTGAAGACAACTCCTCAGAAATCCAAAAGATATCAACAGTTTCTGCAGAAGGAAGTAGTGAATGGATTCAAATTCACTCCACTGCACTGGTATGGGTTCTAGGAGCAAGCTCAGAGGTTGGCTGGAATGTGAATTCCAGGGCAGGAGGAACCATGTTTTCATCATCCCCATATCCTTCCTGACAGTACAATGCCTGGCATCTAGTAGGCACTCAAAACATACTGAGGGGTGGGGAGGAATAAAGGGAGTGGCTGAAGCTGCTCCAAGGATACACTCATTTATATAAATCCTCTTATCAATCTGTGGGTACCTGGCTCCTCAGATGAGGAGGAAGGGTGAAGAATGAGATCTGCACATTGATATACTAAGCTATAATTCAATTATTTAAAAAGGTGAATTTATGCCTAAAAATGATACAGTATATGATGGGTTTTCAGGGAACAAAGCCTTATGCAAGAAGAATCACAGGAATAGGAAACAGCGACATGGAGTCTTTTGGATACAGGAAAATCCTGAGGTTTGGTGAGACTGCATCACACAGGCAGATGCCTATCCCATCTGCCTGATACCGTTTCAATATCATGACTCCAATCTCAACTACATCAGTACACTGCAGGACCGATAGAATAGTGGGGTCGGTGAACACTTCTAAAACTGGGCTTCCACAAACACACTTCATGTTGTGTAAAAACTGAGTTTTGGGCCGGGCATGGTGGCTCATGCCTGTAATCCAAGCATTTTGGAGGCCAAGGCATGCAGATCACTTGAGGTCAGGAGTTCAAGACCAGCCTGACCAAAATGGTGAAACCTCGTCTTAAAAAAAAAAAAAAGTAAAAAAAAATTTGAGTTTCATTTTGAGATTTGGCTAAACTGCAACACCTTCCGTAAGTTTGCAGTTTGATTCTTTGTGTGAAGGGTAACTTTTCATTTCTAGATTTGGGGTTTCCTGGACATCACCAGTAGTCTAACAGCAAACACCAAAGGCCTGGGAGTAGAGGCTGTGAAGCAAATCTTCCGCAGAAACTGTATAAACCAAATCCCCTCCCCTCCCACATGGAGCTCTACCACATTGCACTATGACTAGCAGGATTTTCTTTCCTGCCCACTCTTGCATTCCAGGAATATAGCTTTTTGACACTCCTAGATGATGGGCTGAGACACAGAGGGACACAGTTCCAAGTTGCCTCCCTGCTCAGGCCTGAGGCTATGGTACGTGTCTCCCCTCAACATCCGTTAAAACCCAGGATTCTGGGCTTAAAGTTTCTGCAGTGACACAGGGCAGCCCTGGCTTCCCTGTTCTTTTGCCCACTGGAATTTCAGCTACTTCTTCCCTTTTTTGGGGCCCCTGGGAATTTCCCTTATTTTCTTAGGACCTCAGCTATGTGGTGAAAACATGTTTGCTGGACTTCCACTCTCTGGTGGGCTGGAGTGGCTTGCAGCAAACCAACATTCTCAGAGAGAACAATTAGAAAAGCCAGATAGGATAACAGAGGTCATCTCCTGGAATCCACAAGAGTGGGTCGATGGTAAAAGGCAGAAAAGCTAAGTCTCCCAGTCTTTCTTGGAATTATCTGAGAGAATCAAATCCACTGAAAACGTCTTAAGTATCTATTTTCTCAGTTCTCTCAAGGACAATACATGATGACCACCATCCCAGAGGCACAGGAGAAATTTATTCAACTACATACAATGGACACCTTAGCACACTGGTCTTAATTCTCTGGCAGAATCTTCAGTGGAGCAGGACCCAGAAGGGAGAGGGTGAGGGAAAATGAACACACAATTCCTGCCACATAAAACAATGAATGTGAATCACAGCCATGTTCATGTAAAACAAACTTGAATGCGGTGGAATCATCTGTGGTGACAGAGGTGAAGACAGTGACTACTCTCAGGAGAAAGGAGCTTTCCTGTCACTTGAGGGAAGGTGAGGCTTAGGGTGCTTCTGGAGGGGCTTGGTAATGGTTCTGCCTCATTTCCTGCCGGATGCATGAGTGTGTCTACATTCTGGAAATGTCCTGAGTTGTTTGCCTATAATGAGTATTTTTAGCATGTATATTACACTTCAATAAAATTTAAATTTTAAAGTATGCTTTTCTAATTGAGCCAGCATGAAGCCCACTGCTAAGTGTTTCATTTATGCTCACTCAGACCAACACAATACAGGTTTTCTAGGTTTGTTTTTTTTTAGAAAATGTTTCAATTGCAACCTGATAGCACTTTTTCCCCATATAAACAGTACATTCCTTGACTATTTTTTTTACCTTTGCATCATCATTTCATCTGACGATACAATGCCATGAAAAACAGGTTTTTGAACACTCTTTTAAACAATAACAACAGTGTCTCTCCAGGGACACCAAACCAATAATAAAAATAAAAGAAGGAAAAAAAAAAAAAAACAGCATCAGTTGGGCATGGTGGCTCACACGAGTAATTCCAGCACTTTGGGAGGCCAAGACAGGTGAATTGGCTGAGGTCAACAGTCTGAGATCAGCCTGGCCAACATGGCAAAACCTCATCTCTACTGAAAATACAAAAAGTAGCCGAGAGTGGTGACCCACGCCTATTAATTCTAGCTATTTGGGAGGCTGAGGCAGAATCACTTGAACCTGGGAGGCGGAGCTTGTAACGAGTCGAGATCATGCCATGGCACTCTAGTCTGGATGACAGAGTGAGACTCTGTCTCAAGATAGACAGATAGCCAGGAGTAATAGCAGGTGCCTGTGATACTGGCTAGTCAGGAGGCTAATGCAGAAGGATCACTTGAGCCCTGTAGTTTGAGACCAGCTTGGACAACATGGTGAAACCCCAACTCTATCAAAAAAAAAAAAATTAGCTGAGCATGGTGGCACAAGCATAATGACACAAGTTGGTGATCCCAGTCACTCAAGAGGCTGAGGTGGGAGGACAGTTTGGGCCCAAGAGGCCAAGGCTGCAGTGAGCCGAGATCATGCCACTGCACTCCGTCCTGGGTAACAGAGCCAAGACCTTATCTCAAAAAAAAAAAGGCTGATTGTGGTGACTCATGCCTTTAATCCCAGCACTTTGGGAGGCTAAGGTAGGTGGATTCCCTGAGGTCAGGAGTTCGAGAACAGCCCGGCCAACATGGTTAAACCCCATCTCTACTAAAAATACAAAAATGAGCCAGGCGTGGTGGCAGGTGCCTATAATCCCAGCTACTTGGGAGGCTGTGACAAGAAAATCACTTGAATCCGGGAGGCAGAGGTTGCAGTGAGCCAAGATCGTGCCACTGCACTGCAGCCTGGGTGACAGTGTGAGACTCTGTCTCAAAAAATAAATAAAATAAAATAAAAATAATGCTGCCAGTAATATCTGCAGGACCTTCACCCTACCTGTTCCCCACCTCCATTTTAAGCTATCATGTCATGTCAAACATGGTATGTATGGAAGTGACTTTGTTATACCTCACTATAAAAATCATAGAGACAGAGAAATCTTGAGACTGGAAGAAAACACAAGCAAGGATATGCTGAAGCAGCATGAGCATGCCACTACCAGATGCAAGCAATGGAGATTTAGCTACAATCTCAGCCTCCACCCTACCATTTCCATGAGCACTGACACAGCAGTAAAGGCTGCGTGTTTCACCAAGGATTTCAGAGACTGCAAGCACTTAAACTTGTCTCTAGTACTGCACTGAGAGCTTCATATTTCACCTCAACTTCTTACAACTCTGTGAGGCAAGAGTTATTATGTCTACTTGGTAGATGAGGAAACAGAGGCTGAGAGAGTTAAAACTTGCTTAAAATCATAGGGCCAATAGGTGGCAGGGCCAGTAATCTAACTCAGGATTAATTAAGCCCCAAATCTATTCTTTTAACTACCACATACTTTTTACAACCAAATAAAAAGTATATCCTAGGGGTGGGCATGGTGGTGGCTCACGCCTGTAATCCCAGCACTTTGGGAAGCTGAGGCAGGCAGATCACTTGAGCTCAGGAGTTTGAGACCAGCCTGGGCAACATGGTGAAAACCCATCTCTGCCAAAAATACAAAAGTGTAGCTAGGTGTGGCAGCATGCATCTGTGGTCCCAGCTACTCAGGAGGCTGAGGATCACTTGAACGAGGCTGCAGTGAGCCGAGATTGCGCCACAGCACTCTAGACTGGGTGACAAAGCAAAACCCCATCTCAAAAAAAAGAGTGTGTACTATTTTGATATTTTTGCTCTTTTCCTTTCTCACTTTAAAAACGGTTGTTTTATACTGACAATGCTATTTTAACTAAATGTCAGAACTTCCGCAACAACTTCATATGAAACTGCTTTCAGTCATAAAAAAAAGGTAATGATACCTCAATTTAGTTTTTCTTACAAACTGGATCTTAGAAAATAATAAATACAGTAACACTTAACTGAGCTAGCTTCAGCTCACCCACTGGTGGTCTACAGTATACTGACCCACACGTGTTATACACGGCCAACGCAGTGTTTTGTTTTACTTTTGCTTTTAATTTTGAATTAGTTGCCAATGAATGCTGCAAAAATAACATGTATTTCCAGCTCCTCTTATTTAAAAAAAAAGAGAAAGAAAAAAAAAAAAGAGCCACAAGATCCAGGGCTTGTATGCCACGTTCCAGTACAGTAAGAGCCCATTCTCTGGAGCAAGGAGCAGTGGCCACTATGGAAGAAGCCTGTGCTCTTCTGCTGGCCCCTTCCCCTACAGTCTTACTGAGCCAGCTGACTTACAAACCGAGCTGGCTTCTAACCGCATCCGAGTTTGCGACCACTGATTAAGACAAAAATCAGATCTGAAAAGTAAGCAATAAGTACCTTCAGGCACCATCAGTAGTTTCTCTACTAATACAGAAAAAAAAAAAAAAAAAAAAAAAAAAACAGTAAGACTACCAATCACTGCCGGGCTCAGTGGCTCACGCTTGTAACCCCAGCACTTTGGGGGACCAACGTGGGAGGATCACTTAAGCTCAGGTGCTTGAGTCTGGCCAATATGATGAAACCCCATTTCTACTAAAAATACAAAAATTAGCCAGGAGTGGTGGTGCCCGCTTGTAATCCCAGCTACTTGGGAGGCTGGGGCAGGAAGATCACTTGAGCTTGGGAGGCAGAGGTTGTAGTAAGCCAAGATCAGACCACTGCACTCCAGCCTGGGTAACAGAGCGAGTGTCTCAAAAAAAAAAAAAAAAAAAAAAGGGTTGCGGGGGACTACCAGTCATTAGCTGCCTTCTATTAGTGGAGGGAGTAACTAACCTAAGTTTAATATTAAAAATTCTTGGCTCATTGCACATACGTAGCAATTCACAAATGGAAAGGAGTCAGATTCACTCATATTCACTCAAAAATCCAACAGCTAAGCACGTGAAGTGAGAGAACTACACAGAAGACTGAGGGGCTGGCAAACGGACTATCCTCTTAGGCAGTTACTGAGAGCTTTAGGCACCAGAAGCTTACCCAGTGCAGGTAAAATGAAAGGTGCACTAACCTGGGTTGAAATTCTGGCTCCTCCACTTTTTTAGCCAGAGCTCCATTTTCTAAAATTCATAAAGCAGGGATAATAACATTTTTCTCAAATGGCTGCTATGAGGGATCAATGAATAAAAAGCATCAAATATTTAGTAGAGTCTCTGACCCACCACAGATGCTTTAATAACAAGCAGCTATTACTATCACTTAAAATTTGGATTCTGTGGGACACTTCATCTTCCCCAAGTAAGCTCAGAACAGTTATCAATCACTAGCTTAGCAGTCTCAACCTTTCTGTGGACACAGGACAGTCTCATTTTACTAGAATTCTGTCAGCATACTTAAGAGGGAAGAAAGATTTAAAAGAACACTAGGCCGGGCGCGGTGGCTCAAGCCTGTAATCCCAGCACTTTGGGAGGCCAAGGCGGGTGGATCACGAGGTCGAGAGAGGCCGAGGCGGGTGGATCACGAGGTCGAGAGATCGAGACCATCCTGGTCAACATAGTGAAACCCCGTCTCTACTAAAAATACAAAAAATTAGCTGGGCATGGTGGCGCGTGCCTGTAATCCCAGCTACCCAGGAGGCTGAGGCAGGAGAATTGCTTGAACCCAGGAGGCGGAGGTTGCGGTGAGCCGAGATCGCGCCATTACACTCCAGCCTGGGTAAGAAGAGAGAAACTCTGTCTCAAAAATAAAATAAAATAAAATAAAAGAACACTAAGTGTGTCAACAGCGTCCTCCTCAGTGTCACACTCTCCCAGCTCTCTTCCTATTGTCCTTCCATCCAAGTCCACCTGAGTAGGCTGTTGGCTGCCACAACCAAGCTCTTTTCCACATTTACAACAAAGATGTTGGGCTTGAGCTCACACTGCCACAGCAGTACACTGTCTCCCTTTTCCACACCACTGGGTCCACATGGTCTGCTCAAAATTCTGGACAGACATGGCTAACTTACGGATGGACATGCGTCCAGGTTTTAATTTTTCTAGTGATCACAGTTTTGGAGGCATGCCTAGGAAAGGTTTGAGCTTTATCAGACTGGAGCTGCTAATAATCAATGGGGCCGAGATGAGGTACAATCATCATCATTATCATCATCAATAGGCAGTAACAATCAACACGAATGAGATGAAGAAAATCCTCTTTTATTCTTTGTAAATTTATTTTTATTTTTCTTGAAACAGAGTTTCACCCTTGTTACCTAGGCTGGAGTGCAGTGGCACAATTTCAGCTCACTGCAACTTCCACCCCCGGGGTTCAAGTGATTCTCCTGCCTCAGCCTCCGGAGTAGCTGGAATTGGAACCTGCCACCACGCCTGGCTAACTTTGTAGTTTTATTAGAGACGGGATTTTGCCATATTGCCCAGGCTGGTCTCGAACTCCTGACCTCAGGTGATCCACCTGCCTCAGTCTCCCAAAGTGCAGGGATTATAGGCATATGCCACTGAGCCTGGCCAGGAAAATCCTCTTTTAATTTCCCCAAACTTTCCAGATACTTTTGGAAGGGAGTGAATAAATGCATCCCTCCCTACTGGGAATTCACAAAGCAGTATGTGAAATGAGGCTGTAGCCAATGGAGTAAGAAGGATCCATTGCATAAAGCTGGAGTGATCAGGTGGGTCCTGATTGGCACCAATTCTGGAGCATTTGTGCAAAGAAGGGTTGATTTACTTACTTACAAACATCACTGTGGGTTTTTTGTTTTGTTTTGTTTTGTTTGCAACTGGCCTCTTTCTGTCACCCAGGCTAGAATGCAATAGCGCAGTCTCGGCTCACTGCAACCTTCACCTCCTGGATTCAAGTGATTCTCCTGCCTCAGCCTCCTAAGTAGCCAGGACTACAGGCACGTGCCACAATGCCCAGCTACTTTTTGTATTTTTTGGTAGAAACAGGGTTTCAACATTCTGGCCAGGCCGGTCTCAAACTTCTGACCTCAAGTGATCTGCCTGCCTTGACCTCCCTAAGTGCTGGGATTACAGGCATGAGCTGCCACACCAGGCCTACAAAGATCACATAATGTTTTCTGGGGTTTTTCTGGAGACAGAGTTTCGCTCTTGTTGTCCAGGCTGGAGTGCAACAGCACAATCTCAGCTCACTGCAACCTCCACCTCTTGGGTGCCAGCAATTCTTCTGCCTCAGTCTCCCAAGTAGGTGGGATCCACGCCTGGCTAATCTTTTGTATTTTTAGTAGAGATGGGGTTTCACCATGTTGGCCAGGCTGGTCTCAAACTCCTGACCTCAGGTGATCCACTCACTTTGGCCTCCCAAAGTGCTGGAATTACAGGCATGAGCCACCGCGCCAGCTGCAAACATCACTTAATGGCTAAATATGTTTTCTGAAAGTTATTACTCAAAAATAAAAGTAATAACACGTTGCTATGAAGGTAGAGCTTCCTAAGGCTGCTGTAACAAACAGCCACACCCCGGGTGGCTTAAAACCACAGAAGTTTATCTCATAGTTCTGGAGGTTGCAAGTCCAAAATCAAGGCGTCAGCAGGGCCCTGGTCCCTCAACGGCTCTGGGGAAGAATCCTTCCTTCTTCTTCAAGCTCCCGGTGATTGCCAGCATTCTTAACATTCTTGGTTTGTAGCTGCCTCACTCCAGGCTCTGCCTCCACCATCACATGGCCTTCTTCCCTCTGTGTATGTCTCTGCACCCTCTCCTCTTCTCATAACGGCACCTGGCGCACTGAAAATAGGGCGTACCCGAACCCCGGCACGACCTAATGTTAACTGCAAAGACCCTATTTCAGATAAGGTTACATTCTGAGGTTCCAAGTAGACATGAACTCAGGGGACGCCAGTCAACACATACAGATCCATCCTTTTACTCATTTACACTGAAATCTTCTAGTGCTTAATTACCTGACCTATATGTTACTCTGCAACTAAACAGATGTAGAAAGTGATAAAGAAAAGCTATATTATAGTCTAGATACAATTTCTTGACCCCTAGTTTTTTTCTATTAGACACAAAAACAATAAACCTGGCTAGGCATAGTGGCTCATGCTGGTAATCCCAGCACTCTGGGAAGCCGAGGAAGATGGATTGCCTAAGGTCAGGAGTTCGAGACCAGTCTGGCCAAAATGGTGAAACCCCGTCTCTACTAAAAATACAAAAAATTAGCTGGGCATAGTGGCACATGTCTGTAGTCTTAGCTACTTGGGAGGTTGAGGTAAGAAATTCGCTTGAACCCGGGTGGTATGGAGGTTGCCATAAGCCAAGATTGTACTACTGCACTCTAGCCTGAGCAACAGAGCAAGACTCCATCTCCAAAAACAAACAAACAAAAAAACTCCATGAAGAAAAAATCTACACAGCAGCAGTAGAGCGAGGCAATAAAAAGGAGAAAGGAAAAAAAAGACAAAGCAATCGCTGGAATTCTCCAAGGTTGTTTTATTAAGAAACCCCAGCAATCAAATATTTTATTATCCTACAATGATATTTTCAGAAGGAAGCACACTGGCATACATGCCACCAAACAACAGTCACTAAAAAAGGCAGGTTCAATGTGGACAGTGGAAACTTGAAAAAAGAAGAAGAACTAATAATAGAAAAAAATAATTAAAAATTGAAAAATTTAAATTAAAAAGTATGTTATATTTTTATATATACACACAGGCTGAAAAGCAGCTGCTTAATAGATATTAATACTCATATTTAAAAAAGAAGAAACCCTGAAATGTCTATTAAAAAAGAAGATAATTGACAGTGTACACTGAGGTTAGGAGTATTTTTAGTTCAAATATGCCAGACGTTGGTATTAAAACAACTACTTCCCCGTCTTATTTTGTCATAAAGAGTTCAGAGCCAAGGTGGGAGGATTGCTTGAGACCAGGAGTTCAAGATCCCAGACTAGACAAAATAGCAAGACCCCCATCTCTACAAAAAAACCAAACTGGCCAGGCATAGTGGCTCATGCCTGTAATCCAAGCACTTTGGAGGCCAAGGCGGGCGGATCACCTGAGGTCAGGAGTTCAAGACCAGCCTGACCAACACGGTGAAACCCCATCTTAAAAAAAAAAAAAAATTAAATTTTTAAAACACCCTCAAATTAAAAAGTTAGTTGGACGTGGTGGTGTGTACCTGTAGTCCTACCTACTAGGCATGCTAAGGTGGGAGGCTCTCTCGAGCCCAAAAGTTTGAAGCTGCAATGAGCTATGACTACACCACTGAGTTAGGCTGGGCGACAGAAAGAGACTCTATCTCTTACTTAAAAAAAGAAATAAGCCGGGCCAGGCGTGGTGACTCACACCTGTAATCCAAGTACTTTGGAGGCCAAGGTGGGCAGATCACCTGAGGTCGGGAGTTCAAGACCAGGCTGACCAACACAGTGAAACCCTGTTTCTAAAAAAATAAAGAAATAAGTAAAGAAGTATGATGGAAGGCAGGCAGGCAGGCAGGCAGGCGAAAGAGTCACCATGCTGTATCATAACTACCTGTTTATGGGCCTGTCTCACTTTTGTCTCTCTAGTGTCTAGCACACAGTAGGCATTTAATAAATGTTGAATGAGTGAACTACTACTTAGACCAGTCTACTATTCAGTACTATTATTGTTACTATTTTTTTTTTAGACAGAGTCTCGCTCTTGTCACCCAGGCAATGGGTACAATGGGTGCAATGGGGCAACCTTGGCTCACTGCACCCTCCATCTCCTGGGTTCAAGAGATTCTCCTGCCTCAGCCTCCTGAGTAGCTGGGATTACAGGTGCCTGCTACCAACCACGCCCGGCTAATTTTTTGTATTTTTAGTAGAGGTGGGATTTCACCATGTTGGCCAGGCTGGTCTTAAACCCCTGACCTCAGGTGATCCACCCACCTCAGCCTCCCAAAGTGCTGAGATTACAGATGTGAACCACCTCACCCAGCCTCAGTGCTATTATTTTACATAATTTTGTCTAATCCTCATAACTGCTCTGTGGGAAAGCTACCCTCATCCCTATTTTACAGAATAGGAAACTAAGAATCCAATCCCTTGCACTTCCTCTTCCACACATAAGCTCTCCCCTCATTTTGCCCTAGCTAATGCTTTTTTTTTTTTTTTTTTTTTTTTTTTGAAATGGAGTCTTGCTCTGTCACCCAGGCTGGAGTGCAGGGGAGCAATCTTGACTCACCGGGCTCACTGTGACCTCCATCTCCCAAGTTCAAGTGATTCTCCAGCCTCAGCCTCCTGGGTAGCTAGGATTATGGGCACCCGCCACTACACCTGGCTAATTTATATATATATACATATATATATATATATATATATATATATATTTTTTTTTTTTTTTTTTTGAGGTGGAGTTTCGCTCTTGTTACCCAGGCTGGAGTGCAATGGCACGATCTCAGCTCACCGCAACCTCCGCCTCCTGGGTTCAGGCAATTCTCCTGCCTCAGCCTCCTGAGTAGCTGGGATTACAGGCATGCGCCACCATGCCCAGCTAATTTTTTGTATTTTTAGTAGAGACGGGGTTTCACCATGTTGACCAGGATGGTCTCGATCTCTTGACCTCATGATCTGCCTGTCTCGGCCTCCCAAAGTGCTGGGATTACAGGCGTGAGGCCACCGCGCCTAGCTAATTTTTATATTTTTTGTAGGGACAGTGTTTCACCATGTTGGTCAAGAGGGTCTTGAACACCTGACCTCAGAGGATCCGCCTGCCTCCGCCTCCCGAAGTGCTGGGGATATAGGCGTGAGTCACCACACCTGGCCTGCACTGGCTAATTCTTACTCTTCCAGTCTCAGCTTTAATGTCACTTCTTCAGGAAACTGCTTCCTCATGCCAAAAACCAGGGCAGGTTCCTCATCACTCAGAATAAAATCCACGCATCCTACCATGGCCTCCAGGCTCATGTGTACCTCTCCCCTAGATCACTTTGCTCCAGCCATATGGGTCCACAGACAAGGAAACACGAAGACGGTCACACTGGGAGTTTGCACTTCCTGTTCCTCTGCCTGTGATATTCTTCCCTAGACCCTTGAATGCCTGGCTCATCCATTAAGTCTGTTCAAATATTAACTCTTAAGAGGCTCTCTGCAGAATAGCTTCCAACTCCATTACTCTTGGTTCCAGTACTGTTCTATTTTCTTATAAATTTGCCCCAATTTTAAATTATGTGTGCATCCATGTGCTTGCAGTCCAGTCTGGGCACACAGTGGCCCACGCCTGTAATCCCAACACTTTGACAGGCTGAGACAGGTGGATTACAAGATCAGGAGTTCAAGACCAGCCTTACCAACATAGTGAAACCCCGTTTCTACTGAAAATACAAAAATTAGCCGGGCATGGTGGCATGCACCTATAATCCCAGCTACTCAGGAGGCTCAGGCAGGAGAATCCCTTGAAACCAGGATGCAAACATTGCAGTGAGCTGAGATCACGCCATTGCACTACAGTCTGGGTGACAAAGTGAGACTCCACCTCAAAAAAAAAAAGCTTGCTGCCCATTACCACTAGAATGAAAACTCCATGTAGGGGCTTAGTCCTGCTCACTGACTCAGCCAGTGTCTAGAAGTGCCCACCTAGGATATAAAAGATGTCGGAAGAGTATTTGTTGAATGAGTAAGACAGACGGAAGGCACGTGTTGCAGAGTCATCCAGTAAGCTTAACAGGTCATTCATTCAAGTCAATGAATGTATATTGGCAAATTTTAAGTCGAAATAAAGTTTCAGGTACATATTCCTTTTGTGTGATGTTCTGCTTTAACTTATCTTTCATCCAACATCTTTTAGTCTAGATCCCATGAGCGAGGAAGGCTTCTAATGTGACTGGCCAAAAGTTACACAGCACTCAACAGCAGTGAGGACTGCTGATCTGGCTATTCCCAAGTTCTGCTCTTTACTACATAGCTTGCTAAGCTGCTGGCATAAAGTCTAGAGCATTTGAGTTATGATTTGTGGATAACTGTCATAAAAGTATCCAACCCAAGAAATACCCAAATCCAACCCAAATTTCTGAGACTTCAGCAAAGTAACTCCTGTTCACTTGCTCATCCTCATCACCTACCTGAAAGCTAGAATGATCAGTCATCAAAGTATTTGGTTTTTAAACACAATATAAAAACCATATTCAGGGCTGGGCGAGGTGGCTCATGCCTGTAATCCAAGCACTTTGGAGGCCAAGGTGGGAGGATCACCTGAGGTCAGGAGTTCAAGACCAGCCTGACCAACATGGTGAAACCCTGTCTTAAAAAATTAATTAATTAATTAAACTATATTCAGACAGTTTTTGACATAAAACTCAGACTAGCTGAGTACAGTGGCAAGCATCTGTAGTCTCAGCTACTCTGGAGGCTGAAACAGGAAGACAGCTTGAGCCCAGGGGCTCGAGGCTATAGTGTGCTATGTTGGCACTGTACTCCAGCCTGCGCAACACAGTGAGACCCCCATCTCTAAAATGAAAAACCCAAATTATCATTTTTATTCCATTAAGAAGAAATGGATTAGAAAATGACTATTAAAATATTATCGCCGGGCGCGGTGGCTCAAGCCTGTAATCCCAGCACTCTGGGAGGCCGAGGCGGGTGGATCACAAGGTCGAGAGATCGAGACCAACCTGGTCAACATGGTGAAACCCCGTCTCTACTAAAAATACAAAAAATTAGCTGGGCATGGTGGCGCGTGCCTATAATCCCAGCTACTCAGGAGGCTGAGGCAGGAGAATTGCCTGAACCCAGGAGGCGGAGGTTGCGGTGAGCCGAGATCGTGCCATTGCACTCCAGCCTGGGTAACAAGAGCGAAACTCCGTCTCAAAAAAAAAAAAAAAAAAAAAAAATATTATCAATGACCATGTAAATATTCCCACGTTAAAAGTCATGAGTAAGAATATGTTAACCACCTGTCATCCAGAAATGGCTAAATTACATTCTATATCTTAAATCTAAGAAGTCAAGAAGAGTAAGATACTTAAGAAAAATTCCCATCAACAGAGGAGATTCTAGACTGTACTCAGAATGTGGAAGAGCTTATCTGTTTTCTTTGCTGCCTTAGGCTGCTTATATTACGCACAGTTCACCTCTGTGGGAGTGAAATGTGCCTAATGTAAGCAACCCATAAATGTTACCTGAGCATGTGAATGCCTAAGGAGTGACACTTGTTTGCACTTTATACACTTCTTTTGTCTTGTGTGCCACCTGAGAGAAATATAACAAGATCTACTGTACAATAAAAAATATAACTCAGCCAGGTGCTATCGCTCATGCCTGTAATCCCAGCAACTTGGGAGGCCATGCAGGAGGATAACTTGAAGCCAGGAGTTTGAGACCAGCCTGAACAACATGGTGAGACTCTGTCTCTACAAAAAATTTAAAAATTAGCCAGGCATGGTGGCAGGTGGTCCCAACCACTCAGGAGAATAAGGCAAGAAGACTGCTTAAGCCCAGGAAGTTGAGGCTGCAGTGATCCGTGTTCACATCACTACATTCCGGCCCGAGCAACAGAATGAGACCCTGTCTCAAAAAATAAAATAAAAATAAAATATATACTTTAACAGTCTTATCCTTTGACACCAAACAGCATCACTAAATCACAATAAATCTAATGAACAAAGGAAAGTAAGCAGTGGTCATCAACAGGGGCAACCTCTGCTTCCTGGGTTCCAGCGATTCTCTTGCCTCAGCCTCCCCTGTAGCTGGGATTACAAGCACAAGCTGCCATGCCTGGCTAATTTTTTGTATTTTAGTAGAGACGGGGTTTCACTATGTTACCCAGGCTGGTCTCAAACTCCTGAGCTCAGGCAATCCTCCTGGCTCCGCCTCCCAAAATGTTAGGATTACAGGTGTTAGTCACTGCATCTGCCATTTATTTTATTTATTTATTTATTTATTTATTTATTTTTCTGAGATGGAGTCTCGCTCTGTCGCCCAGGTGGCTGGAGTACAGTGGCATGATCTCAGCTCACTGCAACCTCTGTCTCCTGGGTTCTTCAAGCAATTCTCCTGCCTCAGACTCCTAAGTAGCTGCGATTACAGGCACCAGCCACCACGCACAGCTAATTTTTGTATTTTTAGTAGAGACGTGGTTTCACCATGTTGGCCAGGATGGTCTAGAACTCCTGACCTCAAGTGATCCACCTACCTCGGCCTCCCAAAGTGTTAGGATTACAGGCATGAGCCACCGTGCCCAGCCAAGTTTTGTCTACATTTCTACATGCACTTTTCCGGAGAGAGGTTCTATAGCTCTCACAGATTCTCAAAAAGAACCAAAATTCATCTGCCCCACCCCCATGATTGAACCATTTCAATCAGGATAATTTTTACTTACAAACAACAAAAGTTGATGTCAAATAGTATGGTTGTGGCTGGGTGTGGTGGCTCAAGCCTGTAATACAAGCACTTTGGAGGCCAAGGCAGGCGGATCACCTGAGGTTGGGAGTTCAAGACCAGCCTGACCTACATGGTGAAACCCTGTCTTTAAAAAAAAAAAGTACGGTTGTATGGATCTAGTCAGGCTAGTATTTATTTTTTTTCACTTTTCTTGAGACAGAGTATCATTTTCACCCAGGCTGGAATGCAGTGGCATGATCTCGGCTCACTGCAACCTCAGCCTCCCAGGTTGAAGCAATTCTTCTGTCTCAGCCTCCCAAGTAGCAGGGACTACAGGTGTGTGCCACCACACCTGGCTAATAATTGTATTTTTAGTAGAGGGGTGGTTTCGCCATGTTGGCAAAGCTGGTCTCAAACTCCTGACCTCAGGTGATTTGCCTGCCTCAGCCTCCCAGAGTGCTGGGATTACAGGCTTAGGCTTGAGCTACCATGCCTGGCCAAGCCAGGCTTTAAAATTCATTCGATAGTAAATTTTACTATTAATGTAGAATTTAGTAGTATGAAGCTAATTAAACCATTTAGCTTTATAGTTTGCTATAACAATGTGTTTTTACAAGACAAACTCTACAGTTCCACTTCTTTTTTTCTTTTTTTTGAGACGGAGTTTCGCTCTTGTTGCCCAGGCTGGAGTGCAATGGCACGATCTCGGCTCACCACAACCTCTGCCTCCTGGGTTCAGGCAATTCTCCTGCCTCAGCCTCCTGAGTAGCTGGGATTACAGGCACACGCCACCATGCCCAGCTAATTTTTAGTATTTTTAGTAGAGACAGGGTTTCACCATGTTGACCAGGATGGTCTCGATCTCTTGACCTCGTGATCCACCCGCCTCAGCCTCCCAAAGTGCTGGGATTACAGGCTTGAGCCACCGCGCCCGGCCCAGTTCCACTTCTTAGAAGACTGTATGGTATGAAAACAACGTTCAAGAGTTTGGGTCGTAACAATTTACTTTTCTATTCCTCTAATTTTCTGTTTATACATTTTGAGACAGAGTCTTGCTGTCACTCAGGCTGGAGTGCAATGAGTGATCACAGTTCACTGTAGTCTCAACCTCCTGGGCTCAAGTGACCCTCCTGCCTCAGCCTCCCCAGAAGCTGCAGAAATGTGCCACCACACCTGGTAAATTTTTAATTTTTGTAGATTAGGGGTTGGGGAGGGGTCCTTACCATGTTGACTAGGCGGGTCTTGAACCCCTGGGCTCAAACAATCCTCCTGCCTAGGCCTCCCAGTGTTGCCATTACAGGCATGAGACAGTACCTGGCCAATTTCCCGGATTTATTAACCTGCTGAACCACTTTAGGGCGCATTTCAGGCTTAGAGGTCTTTTCTCTGCTAGTTATAAAGCAAGATCCAGGCGGTCATTGTAGGTTTACCGAAAAATCTCTCCTCCCTAGACAATGACGGGACAGAGGAAGAAAAAGCAGACCCCTTAATTAGAGGCACATTTTTAATGCTGGCTTTAAATTCTCAGTCACGTGTTTTAAGCAAGATTTGAAATTCCTTCTGAAGATTTTCACTCCAGAGCGCGCCCTAAACCAAAATGGGAAACTGAGACTAAGATTCCAACTACCTTCAAACCGCAGATACAGCACAAGGGCACAGAAGAGCGCAGACCGCGGACAATGAAGGCCGGCACAAAAGTTGGAGGGGAGAGAGCAGAAGAACGAGCAGGCCGCCTTGGGAGAGGGACTCAGGGAAGCCAGCAGGGCTTGAAGAGCAGCCTCCCGAGTCCGTGGGGTTAAAGCCGCAGTTCAGCCCCCTCCCCTCCCTCAGCTCGAATCTTCCCGCCCCTGCCAGTTAGCCCGAGGACCCCAGCGCCGCCCAGGCTCGCCTTCCCCACAGCCCCCACCACTTCTCAGAGAAAGGCTGCGGTCAGGGCCAAAGACGTGGTCCAATGGCTCATAGGTCCCCAATGGGCCAAAGTTGCCCTAAAACCCGGGGGAGTGGCCTCGGCCTCCGCCCCCCGGCCCGGCCCGGCCGTGCCAGGCTTTACCTTGAGTGCCAGGTGATGCACGCGGCCCAGGCCAGGCTCGGCCAGCAACTGCAGCAACCCCAGCATCGGGAGCAGCCGGAGGCCCGCGGCCAGCCGAGGACGGCGAGAGCCGGTAGAGCCGAGGGGCGCCAGAGCAGCCATGTTTGTTCCAACATCACCAGCCTTTTCCTCTCCCGCCCACTTCCGGGGTTAAAGGGCGCAGCGGCCGGAAAGGCCTGGGGAGTGGGGCGTGGCGGCTGGTTCGGCCGGCCCGGTGGTAGTTTTGTTGGAGAGTGCGACCTGGGAAGTCGCCGAGGGGCCTGTGCTGGCCACCTTGGGGCCCTTCCATTGACCCCTCCTTTGCAAACTGTCGGTTTAGCCCGAAGAGACGAAGTCCCCGTTTCTTGGCGGTTGCCATAACAACGGTGGCCGAGCTGGACCAGCCCGGGCCTCACCTCCGCCTCGCAGAGCTTTGGAAACGCCCTTGGGCTCCGGGGACCCCTGACCTCAGGGTAGGGGGATAAGCTGTGTCAACCGCACGTTGTCCGGACACTGAGTAACTGATTTCACCGAGCATTGACTCGGAGGAATATATCAGAAAATTCCCGGCTCGTCGTAGGGGCCCTTCGGGTTTTTTTTTCCAGGCTCTTCACACTTAAGGATCAGGCGAAATGGTTGCAGTAATAATGATTTATTGAGCCCTTATGAGGAAATTCGTTAGGCCTTTTGTTGCATTTAATTCTTGGAACAATTTGATGAGCTAGGAGGTAGGTGTTATCCTTATCCCTACTTTGCAGGTAAGCAAACTGAGGCTCTGAGAAGTAAGTCAGTTGCTCCAGGTTAAGCTGGAGTCACACGGAAGCTCTCAACTCCTGTGTTCTGTTGCCTCATGCTGTTTCATCCAAGCCCTAGAGTTTGGGTCTTAACATTTTAATCTTAATTCTGTATGGAAACTTTCTTTGCTTCTTTTACAATCTATAGGAACTTCTTTAATGGACGGATTCAGTAGTGAGCCCCCTCCTACTCACCATTCTTTATCAAGGAGTTATAGAAGAACATGCTTATTAAAATTGCTGGTAGTCTCGCCAGGTTTATTTCATTTTTAGATTCTTGTTTAGCTTGCCAGGCAAGCAATGCATGCTTTTTTTGTGTAATCACTTGAAGGAGGGGAAAATAAAAGCCACGAGGAATCCCACTACCAAGTAACTGCCAGAGAGTCTTAAGGTTTTTAACTGAAACTAGGAATGAAACGAATGATATATTTTAATGGTGCTAAAGTTCTATACACTCCGGGTGAAATAATCAGTCGGGAAAGTACAGAATGGTGGAGGATGGAGAGAAGACAAGGGAGGGACCTTTATTTTTTTCAGTTGTGTTGAATCTTAGTGAAAGGCATGAATCTGTGGATTCTTCTCTTGTTTTTTTGTTTTTGTTTTGTTTTGTTTTGAGAGTAAGTCTCGTTCTGTTGCCCAGGCTGGAGTGCAGTGGGATGATCTTGGCTCACTGCAACCTTTGCCTGCTGGATTCAAGCAATTCTCCTGTCTCAGCCTCCCGAGTAGCTGGGATTCAGGCACTGGCCACCACGCCCGACTAATTTAAATTCTTCCCTGGATTCAAAAACCAATACAAGTTCTGTCACACTCTCTGCAAGACAAAAGTAGGGCACCACGATGGAGCCAGGAAGATTGTAATTTATTGTAAAATACCTGTGATGATCTTCAAGAGAAGGGTAATGATTACTTGGTGGAGAGTATCCCCTTTCTTCCCCAACCTCTGATCTTTGGCTCTATGTTATAAATATGGACTCTTAAATGTTTGAACAGAATTTCCATCTGATTCTACTACCTCCCTTTTACAGATAAACTGAGAATAAGAAACTGTAATTATTGTTTTGTGAATCCACACAGAAAGATAATAGATTTATTTACTAAGTAATTAAATATGCCACGTATTCTGTTAAGTATTTTATATGTACATTAACTCAGTTAACATCACAAAAACCTTATTAGGTGTATTTTTATTCCCTTTTTTTTCTTTTTCCAGATGACACTTAGTTAGGTTATGTAATTTATTCAAAGGTTGTCTGCTTATTTACAAATGACCTACCTGGAACTTTCATCCAGACCCTGCCCAGCTTATAATCTCTGTTCTGAATTGTTGTAAGGAAAAAACATTTGCATATTAGGCTGGAAGGGTCCTTAGAAAATCAACACACCCATCCAACTTATTTAACAGATGTGAAAACAAATCCAGGAAACTTAAATGACTTACTCAAGATCACACGACTGATTGATTGGGTAATGTTCAGCAAGCATCTTTAAAACCAGGACTGGAACCTCAGCTGCATCAGAGTTGGATCTGTACTTCTCGAACTTTACCACACATGGTTAATTTTTACCATTTAAATTTTCTAAAGAGATAAAACATAGAGACTGAGTAACCAACATGTTATCTAATGAAATGCTGGAGAAACTTTTAGAAAGCATTTTTAAAATCAGCAATATGCAAGAATAGTAAGAATGTAAAAGAAGTGATCTTTGTTTTGTTTTGTTTTTGTTTTTTTGAGACAGAGTCTCACTCTTTTGCCCAGGCTGGAGTGCACTGGCACGATCTTGGCTCACTGCAACCTCCACCTCCCAGGTTCAAGGAATCCTCCTGCCTCAGTCCACCTAGTAGCTAGGATTACAGGCATGTGCCACCACGCCTGGCTAATTTTTATATTTTTGGTAGAGACGGGGTTTCGCCATGTTGGCCAGGCTGGTCTCAAACTCCTGACCTCGTGATCCACCTGCCTCGGCCTCTCAAATTGCTGAGATTATGGGTGTGAGCCACCTCGCCTGCCCTAAAATAGTTTTAAATAGAAGGCTTTTGTCTTAGTTTCTGGAAAATAGTTTTATAAGAACTTAAAACTGGGTTCTTAAGATTCCTTACTTTTAGCCGGGCGCGGTGGCTCAAGCCTGTAATCCCAGCACTTTGGGAGGCTGAGGCGGGCGGATCACGAGGTCAAGAGATCGAGACCATCCTGGTCAACATGGTGAAACCCCGTCTCTACTAAAATTACAAAAAATTAGCTGGGCATCGTGGCGCATGCCTGTAATCCCAGCTACTCAGGAGGCTGAGGCAGGAGAATTGCCTGAACCCAGGAGGCGGAGGTTGTGGTGAGCCGAGATCGCGCCATTGCACTCCAGCCTGGGTAACAAGAGCGAAACTCTGTCTCAAAAAAAAAAAAAAAAAAAAAAAAAAAGATTCCTTACTTTTTTATATTTAGGTATTATGATGTGACCTACATAGGGTCATACCAGTGCTATATGCCCAGAATTTTAAGAGGAATATCTTCTCTCACATATTTGAAAGCTATAAGAATGAGGAATACTGACTACAAAGACACTGTGGAGCATTTTCTCTGCAGTTACTTCTTAAATTCTGAGAAAACTGCTACCTCGACAATTATATTTGGCATGTGATCATGGTTGCAAGAAAAGATTATTTGCATAATCATGATGCTGTAACTGGGAACAGACATGTTGAGTAACAGAACAAGTTATGCCTGCTTCTCCTGGCAACATTTTCAAAGGGACGTTAAACTTTAAGGTATTGACTGAAAAAGCCTGCAGGGGCTAGAAAGATTGATCTCCTAAGCTTGGCCTTTAGTGTTACTCTCTTAGTCAAGTATATTTTATTTTTCTATTTTATCTCTCTCTCTCTTATTTTTCTGAGACCGAGACACTCTGTCACCCAGGCTGGAATACAGTGATGTGATACCTGTTCACTGCAATCTTCACCTCCCAGGTTCAAGAGATACTCATGCCTCAGCCTCCGGAGTAGCTGGGACCACAGGTGTGTGCCACTATGCACAGCTGATTTTCATATTTTTGCTAGAGACAGGGTTTCACCATGTTGGCCAGGCTGGTCTTCGACTCCTGGCCTCAAGTGATCTGCTCACCTCAGCTTCCCAAAGTGCTGGGATTACAGGCGTAAACCACCCTGCCCAGCCTGTTTTCTCTAACTTTTCAGGATCAACTAAAGGTTACTACTAGAATGTGTAGTGTTGAATCTAGTGCTATTAATATATTTTTTTTTCCCCTCAGCCTCCTGAGTAGCAGGGATTACAGGCACTTGCCACCATTCCTGGCTATTATTTTGCATTTTTAGTAGAGAAGGGGTTTCACCATGTTGGTCAAGCTGGTCTGGAACTCCTGACCTTGTGATCCACCTGCCTTAGCCTACCAAGGTGCTGGGATTACAGGTGTGAGCCACCACGCCTGGACTTTTTTTTTTTTTTTAAATAGGATCTTGCTCTGTCACCCAAACTGGATAAAAGTGTCATGGCTCCAGTGTTGACTCGTGGGCTCAAGTGATCCTACCACCTCTCTGCTTCCTGAGTAGCTGGGACTACAGGTGTGTGTCACCACGCTGGCTAGTTTTTGTATTTTTCCTTTTTTTTTTTTTTTTTTTTTTGTCTGAGACAGTCTCCCTCTGTCTCACAGGCTGAAGTGCAGTGACGCAATCTTGGCTCACTGCAACCTCTGCTTCCTGGGTTTGAGTGATTCTCCTGTCTCAGCCTCCTGAGTAACTGGGGTTACAGGCGTGCACCATCATGCCTGGCTAATTTTTGTATTTAGTAGAGATGGGGTTTCACCACGTTGGCCAGGCTGGTTTCGAACTCCTGGCCTCAGGTGATCCACCCACCTCAGCCTCCCAAAGTGCTGGGATTACAGGCATGAGCCACTGCACCTGGCCTAATTTTTGTATTGTTTGTAGAGAAGGTGTTTCATCATGTTGCCCAGGCTGTTCTCAAACTCCTGGGCTCAAATGATCTGGCAGCCTTGGCTTCCCAAAGTGCTGAGATTACAGGCATGAGACACCAGCCAGGCCTATCAAGTCTTTTGACAAGAAAAACAAGTGGCAATTACACTTTATTAAACTGGAGAATATTAACTCATTAATTACTTAAGAGTTCTGGAAATGTCTAAACCAATACCAAATAATTATTTAATATCAGGGCTGGGCATAGTGGTTCACGCCTGTAATCCCAGTACTTTGGGAGACTGAGGCAGGCAGATCACAAGGTCAGGAGTTTGAGACCAGCCTGGCCAATACAGTAAAACACCGTTTCTACTAAAAATACAAAAAAATTAGCTAAGCGTGGTGGCAGGTGCCTGTAATCCCAGCTACTCAGGAGGCTGAGGCGGGAGAATCATTTGAACCCGGGAGGCGGAGGTTTCAGTGAGCGGAGACGATGCCACTGACGCCACTGACTGCAGCCTGGGAGATAGAGAAAGAGTCCATCTCAAAAAAGAAAAAAAAAAAAAAGCTGGTTGATGTTGCGGACCAAAAGTCTCTGTTATGACAGTATAGGGAATTAGTGGTCAAATTAGGGCCTAGCAGTACATTCAGAAGTTAAATACGACTTTTCATTCTTTAACTTGAAACACTATTTCTTCCAGGATTGCAGAAAGTTTTCGTGCATTTCTTGGGGTGTCGGGGAAGCCTTCAAGTGCATCTCTGTGCAGAAAGTGATCATGGAAAAGCCAGGCTGTGACACACTCTGAGTCCTTCGGATTGGAGAGGAACTTCCAAATCACTCCTCAGCCTGTGGACCCTAGTGTATAACTTGCTCAGCCATAGGACGGGCAGTTTTTCTTGATTTTATGTACATATTTACAGGCTTTCAGGGGAATTTGATTATTTGTTGTAAAAATTCATTGCAGTTTTTTTATTGTTTTGTTTTGTTTTGTCTGAGATGGAATTTTACTCTTGTTGCCCAGGCTGGAGTGCAATGGCGCAATCTTGGCTCACCGAAACCTCTGCCTCCTGGGTTCGAGCGATTCTCTTGCCTCAGTCTCCTGAGAAGCTGGGATTATAGACACCTGCCACCACACCTGGCTAATTTTGTATTTTTAGTAGAGACGGGTTTCTCCACGTTGGTCAGGCTGGTCTCCAACTCCCAACCTCAGGTGATATGCCGGCCTCAGCCTCCCAAAGTGCTGGGATGACAGGCATGAGCCACCATGCCCGGCCCTCATTGCAATTTTAACATTTCACTCACCATCGAGTTCCTGGTTTTATCCTACTCCCACTTCTTCCGCTTAATTGCTTTCTTCGGTCCCTAGTAAGTAGTTTGAATGCAAAAGAAGTTGGAAATTTTAAGCTAAAAACAAGTTATTTTAAAGAAGAAAAAATCCTGAGGATTTCATTAGAAGTAGTTCTTCACCAATAGACAACCAATCAACTGTAAGTGCAGGCAAGCTGTCCTGCTGCATCAGAAATGTTTAAAGGCCTGTATTCCCAGCTACTGTGGAGGATTGTTTGAACACAGGAATTGGAGGCTGCAGTGAGCTATAGTCATGCCACTGCACTTCAGTCTGGGCAACAGAGCAGGACCTCTCTAAAAACAAAAAACACATGCAAAAACAGGAAATGCTGAAAGAATTGCTATCTTTTCTACAAGTAAAAATCTTCCAGAAAACAGAAGAAGAAAGAGAACCGATACTTGTGTTTATATTGTGTGCTAAGCATTTTACACGTATTCTTTCTTTTAATTTCGATTTTCTGGTGTTTGTTGTTGTTATTGTATTTTGAGACAGAGCCTCACTCTTGTTGTCCAGGCTGGAGTGTAATGGTATGATCTCAGCTTACTGCAGCCTCTGCCTCCCAGGTTCAAGCGATTCTCCTGCCTCAGCCTCCCAAGTAGCTGGGATTACAGGCATGCATCACCATGCCTGGCTAATTTTTTTGTATTTTTAGTACAGACAGGGTTTCTCCATGTTGGTCAAGCTGGTCTCAAACTCCTGACCTCAGGTAATCCACCTGCCTTGGCCTCCTAAAGTGCTGGGATTACAGGCATGAGCCACCACGCCTGGCCTTTTTTTTTTTTTTTTTTTAAATAGGGTCTAGGCCGGGCGTGGTGGCTCAAGCCTGTAATCCCAGCACTTTGGGAGGCCGAGGCGGGTGGATCATGAGGTTGAGAGATCGAGACCATCCTGGTCAGCAAGGTGAAACCCCGTCTCTACTAAAAATACAAAAAATTAGCTGGGCATGGTGGCGCGTGCCTGTAATCCCAGCTACTCTGGAGGCTGAGGCAGGAGAATTGCCTGAACCCAGGAGGCGGAGGTTGCGGTGAGCCGAGATTGCGCCATTGCACTCCAGCCTGGGTAACAAGAGCGAAACTCTGTCTCAAAAAAAAAAAAGAAAAAAAAAAAATAGGGTCTCACTTTGTGACCCAGGCTGGAGTGCAGTGGTGGGATCATGGCTCATTACGGCCTCCAGTTCTCAGGCTCAAGCGATCCTACTGCCTCAAGCCCCCAAGTAGCCACACACAACTGTGCCAGGCTAATTTTTATATTTTTGGGGAGACAGGGTTTTGCAGTGTTTCCCCAGGCTGGTCTCAATCTCCTGGGCTCAAACAGTTCTCCCACCTTTGCCTCCCAAAGTGCTGGGATTAGAGGCATGAGCCACCTCTCTTTCAACCTTTACAATAACCTTTGAATTGGCATTATTTCCATTTTATTTGCTTGCTTGTTTGATTTTTGAAACAGGGTCTCACTTTCAGGAGTGCAGTGACATGATCAAGGCTCACTGCAGCCTCAATTTACCAGGCTCAAGCATTCGTCCCACCTGAGCCTCCCGGGTAGCTGGGATTACAGGTGTGCAACACCATGCCTGGCTAATTTTTTTTGTGAGTGTTTGTGGACAAGAGGTTTTTCCCTGTTGCTCAAACTGGCCTTGAATGCTGGGCACACGTGATCAGCCCGCCGTGGCCTCCCAAAGTGCTGGGATTACAGGTGTGAGCCACTATGCCTGGTCATATTTCCATTTTAAAGAAGAGTAAACTGAGCTTAGAGAAGGAAAGTAATTTGGCCAAAGCTGTCTATAGCTCTCTGGACAGAGCTATCCAAATCTGGCTAACACGAAAGCGTGTGCTGACCCCTATCTCCTTCTTTTCAGTCTAATAACTTATGAGATCCCTTCCTTTTTTTTTTTTTTAGACAAGAGTCTTGCTCTGTCACCCAGGCTGCCAAGTTGGAGTGCAGTGACATAATCTCAGCTCACTGCAACCTCCCCTCCTGGGTTCAAGGGATTCTTCTGCCTGAGCCTCCTCAGTAGCTGGGATTACAGGCACATGCCACCATGCCCAGCTAATTTTTGTATTTTTAGTAGAGTTGGGGTTTCACTATGTTGGTCAGGCTGGTCTCAAACTCCTGACCTTGTGATCCATGCACCTCAGCCTCCCTAAGTGCTGGGATTACAGGCATGTGCCACATGCACCCTTCTTTTTTTTTTTTGGACAGAGTTTCACTGTGCCACCCAGGCTGGAATGCAGTGGTGCAGTCTTGGCTCACTGCAACCTCCATCTCCCAGGTTCAAGTGAATCTCCTGCCTCAACCTCCCAAGTAGCTTGGATTACAGGCGCACACCACCAGGCCCAGCTAATTTTTTTGTATTTTTAGTAGATATGGGTTTTTTCCATGTTGCCCAGGCTGTTCTCGAACTCCTGACCTCAAGAGATCTGCCTGCCTCAGCCTTCTAAAGTGCTGGGATTCTAGGTGTGAGCTATTGCACCCAGCCACGTCCCTGTCTTCTGAATGAATAAACTGAAGCTCAGAGGATGTAAGTAACTTGCGGAAGGCCATACAACTAATAAGTAGTGGAACACCGGATCTCAGTTTAACAGTTTCAAAACCCTATCTGCTTTAACAATCTCATATCTATCTACAGCTATATAAATATCTGTACATCTAAGAGGCTGAATTAGATGTTTTTTAGTTGCAAGCAGGGTTAGAATTGCCAAAAAGCCCTAATACAGTTGTTTGCCTCTAACTACACAGCCACCTGTAGAGGGTCTGTCTCTGTCCTGTTTGTCCAGATACCTTATTTCAATATTGCTAATATTGTCCATGGAATCAGATTATTCAGTGGAACATGTTTGAGTCCTACACTCAGAGTAGGAAAAAAACATAAACTTACAGGGTTTTGTTTTGTTTTTTACTTAATAATTAACATAGAAGACTTTTGTGACAGAATGTGTTGGGATTTCTTCCCACCACCAGGCAAGTAATTAATTTTGTAGTGGACATTAGCTGAGCATCCTTTAGTGGTTTTTGTTTTTTTTTTTTTCGAGACAGAGTTTCACTCTTGTTACCCAGGCTGGAGTGCAGTGGCTCGATCTCGGCTCACCGCAACCTCTGCCTCCTGGGTTCAGGCAATTCTCCTGCCTCAGCCTCCTGAGTAGCTGGGACTACAGGCGTGCGCCACCATGCCCAGCTAATTTTTGTATTTTTAGTAGATACAGGGTTTCACCATGTTGACCAAGATGGTCTCAATCTCTTGACCTTGTGATCCACTCTCCTCGGCCTCCCAAAGTGCTGGGATTACAGGCGTGAGCCACCGCGCCCGGCCTCCTTTAGTGTTTTTTAATTTTTATTTTTAGAGACAGGGGCTTGCTCTGTCACCCTGGCCATAATGTAATGTTACAATCATGGCCCACTGCAACCTTGAACTTCTGCCTCAGCCTCCCTAGTAGCTGGGACTACAGGCATGCACCACCATGCTGGGCTCCTAATTTAGTTTTACTTTGACACTATCTACTTGGAGATAGTGTCAGGTATCACAGGTTGAGGACGTAGTCCTCCAGACTGCCCCTACCCCAGTAGGTGTCAGTTTTAAGTCTTAGGTTATATGATCTGTCCTTTTAACCAACTGGTTATAAATCAGAAACCCCAAGTCCTCCATTTTGGGTTTGAATAATTTGTTAGAGTGCCTCACAGAACCTAGGGAAACATGTTGATTATAAAGGATATAGCTGAAGAGCTCTGTGGAGTGAGGTCTGGGGAGGGAGACTGCAGCTTTGATGCCCTCTCGGCATGTCACCCTCTGGGAACTTTCGTGTGTTTAGCTCTCTGGAAGTTCTCAGAACTTTGTTTTATGGAGTTTAAATAGAAGCTTTATTTTATGTAGTGGTAATTGATTAAACTATTGACCATTGCTGAGCAACTTAACTTTTAGCACCTCTCCCCGATCCCTGGAGGTTGGGGCAACAGTGTTGGGTACAGATAAAGGTCCCAAGCTTCTAATCTTGTCTTGGTCCTTCGGGTGACCAGCCCCATCTTGAAGCTATTAATACTTAGGGACTGTCAGCTCTCAGTCATCTTGTTAGTATACAAAAAGACATCACTTTGGGGTTTTTAAGGATTTTAGGAGCTATACTTCAGGAAACAAGGTTAAAGACCAAATACATATTTTATAATATCACACCAAGATCATAATTTTGTAAATCAGTGTTTCTCTAGATTTTACTGAGAGGTGAAACCAGTGTATGTAACCCTGACTTGCCCCCTAGATAATACCAGCATTTACACAGAGTTTAGAATACCCTTGTTGAAAACCGATTTCTCAGTAGGTCAGGTCACAGTAGTTTGTTAGCAGGGATAGTTCCTTGTCTTAGAATCACTTCCTCCTACTCTGAAGGGAAACTCAAATGGATTTAGTTCTTCCTAAAAAATGCTGTGCCGTATTTTATCCTTTTTTCTGCTGGCTTATTAATTTTATCTGAAACCCTGTTCTCATTGCTTCAAGATCATTAGTGTCTTTCTCCTTTATTTTTTTAAGATTCTGACACTTTCAAGCATTTCCCAGTTACTGCCAAAGCTTAATGATGAAGTTAAAATATTTGCAGTGTGGTATATAACTTTTTTTTTTTTTTTTTTTTGAGACAGAGTCTCACTGTGTTGCCCAGCCTGGAGTACAGTGGTACAATCTCAGCTCACTGCAACCTCTGCCTCCTGGGTTCAAGTCATTCTCCTGCCTCAGCCTCGCAAAGTGCTGGGATTACAGGTGCCTGGCCCAGTGTGGTATAACTCACTTCCATAGAGCTCTGCAGCAGCTTTTTTTCTTTTCTTTTCTTTTCTTTGTTTTGAGACGGAGATTGGCTCTTGTTACCCAGGCTGGAGTGCAATGGCGCGATCTCAGCTCACCGCAACCTCCGCCTCTTGGGTTCAGGTAATTCTCCTACTTCAGCCTCCTGAGTAGCTGGGATTACAGGCATGCGCCACCATGCCCAGCTAATTTTTTGTATTTTTAGTAGAGACGGGTTTTCACCATGTTGACCAGGATGGTCTCTTATCTCTTGACCTCGTGATCCACCCACCTCGGCCTCCCAAAGTGCTGGGATTACAGGCTTGAGCCACCACGCCCGGCCACTGCAGCAGCTTTTTTTTTTTTTTTTTTTTTTTGAGACGGAGTTTCGCTCTTGTTACCCAGGCTGGAGTGCAATGGCGCGATCTCGGCTCACCGCAACCTCCGCCTCCTGGGTTCAGGCAATTCTCCTGCCTCAGCCTCCTGAGTAGCTGGGATTACAGGCATGTGCCACCATGCCCAGCTAATTTTTTGTGTTTTTAGTAGAGACGGGGTTTCACCATGTTGACCAGGATGGTCTCGATCTCTCGACCTCGTGATCCACCCGCCTCAGCCTCCCAAAGTGCTGGGATTACAGGCTTGAGCCACCGTGCCCGGCCACTGCAGCAGCTTTTAATGAGTTCATATAACTAACAATTTCCTGCTTACTCATCTTAAAAAGTTTCATCTTCATGTGGTCTCTTTTTTTCTTCTGCTGTCCCTTCCTCTTCCTCTTTCTCTTCTTTAAAGCAGCAGGTTGTTTTACTTTTTGATTAGAGTATTTTCACAAGTGGTCACTGTTTTTGAGAAGTCTCCAAGAACTCAGTCAAGATTAGATCACTGTATTTGCTTGAAAAGTCAAGCCTTGGCAGGAGGGTGATTACTGAGGCAGTCTTGTTAGATAAACCTGCATTGCATGTACCATTTCCAAATTTTAGTAGACTAAACTGTGCAGCATTGTTTGAATTTCCCCTTCCAACTCACTCTGGCTATTAATTGCCTTAGGAGATGGGTAGCTGGTTGTTCTGATTGTTATATACCTAGCAGTCTCTGGAGGAAAGAGAACTCAGACCTGGTAACTGAGAGCAAAATATTTATACAGACACAAAAATCGGGGTGGGCAGGAAGGGAGGGTTCTAACTGAAAAAAGGCAGACCAAAAACAGTTTTGACAACTTAAATTTATTGTAACTGCCCAACAAAGGAAGAAGACTTGGAGGTTTATCTGCAAGAGTGGTTTTTTTTTTTTCTCTAACTCTTAACTCATTATTATTTATTTATTTTTATTTTTTGAGACAGTCTTGTTTTGTCACTGAGCCTGGAGTGTAGTGGTGTGATCTCTACTCACTGCAACCTCCGCTTCCCCAGTTCAAGCAATTCTCCTGCCTCAGCCTCCTGAATAGCTGGGATTACAGGCACCCATCAAATGCCTGGCTAATTTTTGTGATTTTAGTAGAGATGGGGTTTTGCCATGTTGGTCAGACTGGTCTCAAACTCCTGACTTCAGGTAGTCCACTCACTTTGGCTTCCCAAAGTGCTGGGATTATAGGCATGAGCCACTGTGCCCGGCCTTAATTCATTATTGTTAATATTTTTGAGACAGGGTCTTGCTGTGTTGCTCAAGCTGGAGGGTAATGGCATGATCATAGATCACTGCAACTTCAGCCTCCTGGGCTCAAGCAATCTTCCTGTCCCAGCCTCCTGATTAGCTGGGACCACACGTGCATGCTACCGTGCCCGGCTAGTTTTTTGTTGTTGTTGTTGTTGTTTTAAATTTTTTGTAGAGACAGGGTCTTGCAGTGTTGCCCAGGCTGGTCTCAAATTCCTGGGATACAGCCATCCTCCGGCTTGGGCCTCCCGAACTCCTGGGATTACAGGTGGGAGCCACCAGACCTGGCTTAGCTCCACCTTTTAATGAAGAATGATAAGCAGTTTGAAAATGGTGGGGTGGGATTGGAGAAATGCATCATTGTAAAATATTTTTAAACTTGGGCCCCATGTTGAGAGTCGCATGGTTATTCAGAAAAGGATACAGTAGTAGCATTAACCAAGGGAGAAAGATAAGCTGTGGGGAAAGGCCTAGTGATTCAGAGGAGTTGGAACTCTAAACATTCTTTCTAGCTTGTCAGAAACATTTGTGCAGACCTCTGTAAAATACAGAGAAGGAGTTTGTCTACTGATAAAATGAGCGCTGAGTTTACCAACCCTAGGCCTCGGCTCACACCTCCCTGATCCTCGGGAACGCACGTGGAGATGGACGCATTATTGCCTCAGTTAGGCGGACTGCGCTCTGCGCCTCCAGCGGTGGAGATATTGTCCGCTTCCACCTGGCAGGCACATGCCGGAGGCTGGATTTGAACCAAGAGTTATCTGTGTACCCAGCGCCTTTGCTTTTACCCACTAGGCGGTAACGTGATTTCACATCTGAGAGTTTCTTGGCTGAACAAGTTGGAAATCACTGGTTTCAGAGATTGGAAATCGCCGGTTGCACGCCCCTGGATTCTTTCCCCAGATACTCGAGGCCGTTGGTACTGGCCTCGACGTCCCTATCTACGCAGCGCGCAGACACCACTTACCGGGCCCCACTCTCACCGCACCAGCCTACCCCGCTCTCAGGCCTCCCACGGGCGGTGGGAAAAGAGCCTCCGGGCTGACTCTGCACGACGCGCATGGCTGCCAGGGGAAAGTATTGTCCTTAAATCCCGAGCGGCGCTGCGCGTAGGGGAGCGATCTCAGACCGCGGCGGAGCATCCGTGAGCCCCCGGGCTGGCCGCGTTGCGAGGCGAGCGCTAGTCCTGCGAGCAGAGTGGTCACTAAGTCATTAGGAGATTGGCAGGGGGAGTCCTCGGGATCCGAGTCCCGCCGTGCCTCACGCCTCCCTCAGGTTCCTTCCTCACCCCGGGGCTACGCGGACCCGGCCGGGGGAGCCCGGGGGAGGGGGCCGGGACGGTGGGCGCGCGTGCGCGAGCTGTCAGGCTGGCCCCGCCCCCGAGCCCCGCCCCTGCGCCCCTCCTCTCTCGCCCCTCCCCCGCTCTCGGGTGTAGGGCGGGCGGGCGGGCGCTGCGGCGGCCGCGGCTGCTGCTTCCTCGGGCCATTTTGCTGTGGCGCGGCGGGGAGGAGGAGTCGCCGAGGAGACCCCGGGCGAGGAGCTGCGAGCCAGAGGAGGCCGCGCGGGCTCCGGGCTTTCCGCGGTCGCGGGGATCTCGGGGGGCAAAGGGATCGCCGGGGAAGGGGACCGGAGGGCCGCGCCCGCCGCGCGGAGCGCCCCTTCGCGCCCCCTGCACCATGAGCTGGGGCACCGAGCTCTGGGTAAGTGAGGGGCTGGGCCCGTGGGCAGACGCGGGGCGCACGCTGCATTTCCCTGCGGCCTGGGGAGGGGGCACGGATCGTGCTGCCCGGCGGACTCGAGGGCGCGCTGGTCTGGGTCTCCGCGGCCTGGAGAGGAGGCGGTGTCCCCGTGCCCCTCGTCTGCCTTGGCCCGAGCAGGAGGTGCGGGCCGGTTCGTCCTTCGGAGGCAAGGGAAGTTGGTGCGGGTCCCCGGCGGCCTCAGGAGCGGCGCGGGCGGGCCTCCTTGTCCCCGGCGCCCCGGGGCGGGCGGTGTGTGTCGGGCCGAGCCCTAATCCCCCGGGGCGAGTCGCGGATGCCCGGGGAGGGCCGGGACTGGGCGTGGGGGCGTGGAGGCCCCGTCGGCGCGGCGCTGCGTTGGGTCTCTGGGCGCCCCGGCCGCGAGTTCTGTCCTGGCTCCGCAGAGGCGCTGGCGGACCGCGCGCTCCCCCGGGGGCGGGACGGCCTGGGCGGGCTCCGGGGGTCGGGTTTTGGGGTGCCGGGGGGTGGAGTGTGGTCTTGGCTCTGGAGGCGAGGACTTCTGGCCCGTGGCGACTCCGCGTGCACTTGTTCTCTCGGGGTAGCTCGGATCCTGAGTGGGATGGGGGCACTGCGACATCTGATCCGGAGGGGAAAGTAGTGGGAGTTGGGGAGAGATCTTATGTGATCTCCCTCAGGGAGAGGCGTTCTCGAGGTCAGTGATCTTTAACGGTTGCTCGGAGGAAAGAGTTTCCAATGGGGAAGGTTGGCGGCGAGGGGCACCTCGAGGAGATGCTTGGTTGTGGGGGTGCGCACGGTAAACTGGCAGCCCGTGGGGCTGAAGGCGTGCAGGGGTGCCAGGGCGGCGGCGAGGGGGCCGGCTGTGGATGGAGCTCTTTCTCTGCCCTCCGAGGATTCCTGGAGAAATCACTGGGCAGGGGACGGGCAGCGAGGCGGCCCAGGAAGGAGCGGACGAAATCTGTTACTGCACCGAAATGCCCTCAAGATGAGCCATTTCCCAGACGAACTCTGAAGTGCCTCACTACCTTTTGGAATTCTATTTGCAAAGGGTGTGGAGGAGAAAGTGTAGGGTGGTGTTGCTGTCGAGATGAGGCCAAGAAATCTCATGTCAAAATAAAACAAGGTTAGAACAATTACAGAAGCAGAGCGCATCCTCCCTTGTGTGTGTGTGTGTGTGTGTGTGTGTGTGTGTGTGCGCGCGCGCGCGCGCGCGCTCTCGTTTGCTTTAAGTGTTTTTACATAACCATTTGTTAGGTTCAGAAGCAGCTACGGTTATTATTACCAAAATCCTGAGGGCAATAGCTCCTTTAAATTAAAATCATTCCTTTTATAAACATCTTCTGCCTAAAAGGGATTCATGACAGAATTTCCGCTGATGTTTACAAATATCATTTTGAAAATAACATAGTTTAAAATATTTGCACACACCAATATAGGCAAAAATCTACCACTTTGAGTGCTGTATTGAAGTTTCTCTCCTCTTCTAATCCTTCCACTCCCTTTAGTTGTCTTTAGCTTGTCTGGGGTGGGGAAGCAAATCAGAAGTAATCTTTATCAAGACAGTAGAAATTGTTGCACAATTTTTTTTCACTTGTTCAAACAGGAGAATGAAATTAAGGAGGGAAAGGGTACAAATTATTTCTGAGTGAAATAGGGACGGAACACAATATTCCGTGATGTTAGTGAATGGGACAGAAGATAATCTCAAAGAGAGGGAGTGGCTATGAGCAAAACTGCTAAAACAGCAGCAATTTTCTGCATTATTCTGTACATTTCTTTTTGAGGGTGGAAGAGTGGGAAGGAAGGCAGGGTTAGGAGTGGTTGAAAATAAATGAGAGAGGCGGGATGCAGTGGCTCAGACCTGGAATCCCAGCACCTTGGTAGGTCAAGTTGGGAGGATCACTTGAGCCTAGGAGTTCAGGAACAGCTTGGGCAGTATCTCGAGAAGCCAGCTCTTTAAGAAAAGCAAAAAGAAAATAAATGGGAACTGGGATATATACAAATATAAATGATATGAAAATCTTAGATTTACTTCACAGTAATTTGGGTTGTTAGTAGATGGGAGATCGTGAAACAGAGTTAGCCGTTGCTGAAGCCAGGTGCTTGGTACAGAAGGGTTCATTACACTATTCTTTGTACTATATATATTTGAAATTTTCTACAATAAAAATTGGAAATTATTTTTAAAGAAGAAGTGTGAACTATTTGTAATTTTTTCACTTGATAATTTTATGAGGAAGAATGAATCAGTTAACAGTTCTGTATATGCAAGTGTATGGCAATGAGGAGTTTTAAAAGACTTTTTTTTTGAGATGGAGTCTCACTCTGTCGCTCAGGCTGGTATGCGGTGGCATGACCTTGGCTCACTGCAGCTTCTGCATCCTGGGTTCGAGCGATTCTCCTGCCTCAGCTTCCCAAGTAGCTGGGACTACAGGTGCCCACCACCATGTCTGGCTAATTTTTTTGTGTATTTAGTAGAGATGGGGTTTTGCCGTATTGGTCAGGCTGGTCTCAAATTCCTGACCTCAGATGATCCACTTGCCTCAGCCTCCCAAAGTGCTGGGATTACAGGCGTGAGCCACCATGCCTGTCCTTGAAAAAAGACATGAGTACCAGCATTTGCCTTTGAGTAGTTTATAGTTTAATATAGGGAAAGGAATGAACACATGATTGCACTACTAACAGAAATGCAAAATTGAAGTTTTCAGGTGAAATGCAAAGATGTATAAGACCTAGTAGCTTTTGAGATTAAAAATACTAGAATAATGAAGGATTGTAAAAAGCAAGTCCCAGTTTCTCCCGTGGCCAGAGACTTGATGATGTGTGGTGCATGGGTAGCCCAGCGGAGGGCAGTGATTAAGGGTTTTCCTCGAATGGTGGCTTTGGAATCATGCACATGTATAATGAGATAATGATGGGGCGGGCGCTAAAGCCGAACTTGGCAGAATTATTCTTCTAGATGGAGAAAGACAGAGCTATGGTTTGGGTGGCCATGAGTTATTTGTAACAGGTGGTTGCAGCTTTCAGGGACTTTCACAAATGCTATTAGATTTTACATACATTTTAGGACTTTAGGTTAACGTCAACATAGGCTTTTACCAGCTAAAGGTTTCTAGTGTGCATTTTACATTAAAGGCCTACTCCTAAGCCACATCCTGCTTTGTAGAGGGAGTACAACCTTTCTCTTCCTCTTTCTTTTTCACTTTTTTTTAAACCCCTCTATAGAAATAAACTTTCTTCTTCTTCTTTTTTTTTTTTAAATTTTTTTGAGATGGACTTTTGCTCTTGTTGCCCAGGCTGGCGTGATCTCACTGCAACCTCCACCTCCTGGGTTCTAGCGATTCTCCTGCCTCAGCCTCCCAAGTAGCTGAGACTACAGCTGTGCGCCACCATGCCTGGCTAATTTTTGTTATTTTTAGTAGAGATGGGTTTTCATCATGTTGACCAGGCTGGTCTCAAATCCTGACCTCAGGTGATCCGCCCACCTTGGCATCCCAAAGTGCTGGGATTACAGGCAGTGAGGCACCTCGCCCAGGCTTAAATGGCCATTTTGAAGTGATTAAGTTATAATAAAATAGTTTACAGCTCTTTACAACATTGCCTTTTAATCAGTTTTCAATTTTTTTTTTTTTTTTTTTTTTGAGACGGAGTTTCGCCCTTGTTACCCAGGCTGGAGTGCAATGGCGCGATCTCGGCTCACCGCAACCTCCGCCTCCTGGGCTCAGGCAATTCTCCTGCCTCAGCCTCCTGAGTAGCTGGGATTACAGGCACGTGCCACCATGCCCAGCTAATTTTTTGCGCTTTTAGTAGAGACGGGGTTTCACCATGTTGACCAGGATGGTCTCAATCTCTCGACCTCGTGATCCACCCGCCTCGGCCTCCCAAAGTGCTGGGATTACAGGCTTGAGCCACCGCGCCCAGCCAGTTTTCAAAATTTTTATTGAACAACTACTGTGTGCAGGACACCAGCCTGAATCTATTGTAAGTCACATTGTATACATTGAAAGATAGCTATGTGGAAGCTTATGAAGTAGGTTTTACCTCTAGCCTATAACATCAGAGTCAAAAGAAAAAATTAATGTTTTTAGGTAAGATTAACCAAAATACATTTACTCAAGACTTGTTAAAAAGGAAGTGTTAGTAAGGTAAATATGTTCGCTGACTTGTTGAAGTTGTGGCTGGTTGTGGGAGAAGTGGCAAAGCAAGAGTTGCTTACATTTGGATTTTTTTTTCCTTGCCTGCTTATTGAGGGAAGTGACAGGTTACCGAAGTGTTAGTTCAGCTTTTTATTAGCTTGCTCATTAGTGTGAAGTATGAATAAATCCACTGGAAAGTGAAGCCTGCCTCATAATTATTCTACTCTTTGCAGCTAACAAATTATTCAGTGACAGAACCTGGTTTTGCTGTCTCCTAGTATCCTCCCTGTCATCTTTATTTATTTGCTCTGGTGCTAATGAGAAATGAAGTAGATACAAGGAAGAGAACAGAGAAACGCGAGTGATGCGTATTGGTTAGTATAGTAAGAAGCCACCTGTGTTGCTTGTATGTAATTTTTTTTACCTGTGATTTTTAGAACCATGCCAGGCATATAATGTACATTCGGCTGTTGGATATGTTGGCATTGATCATGGTGTGCACTTTCAAGAGGCAGCCACGTGAGGACTGTCTACCAGGACTGTACTGGAAACAATGCCTGACTCAGTGTAGGAGTTCAGTAAATATTTATTGGATGAATGAATAAATCCCTTTTTTTCCTTTTGTTTTAACATTTGCTTTTTAAAAATAATGGGAAGATAATCATAACACCTTTCTGAACTTTGGCACGTGTGAAAAATATATAATTCTAGGTATGTTTTTGGAAAATAGACTTTATCTTTTTTAATTTTTTTTTTTTTTTTTTTTTTGAGACGGAGTTTCGCTCTCGTTGCTCAGGCTGGAGTGCAATGGCGCGATCTCGGCTCACCGCAACCTCCGCCTCCTGGGTTCAGGCAATTCTCCTGCCTCAGCCTCCTGAGTAGCTGGGATTACAGGCACACGCCACCATGCCCAGCTAATTTTTGTATTTTTAGTAGAGACGGGGTTTCACCATGTTGACCAGGATGGTCTCGATCTCTTGACCTCGTGATCCACCCGCCTCGGCCTCCCAAAGTGCTGGGATTACAGGCTTGAGCCACCGCGCCCGGCTTAATTTTTTTTTTTTAAGATGGGGTTTCACCATATTGGTCAGGCTGGTCTCGAATTCCTGACCTCAGGTGATCTGCCCACCTCAGCCTCCCAAAGTGGTGGGATTACAGGCCTGAGCCACCGTGCCCAGCTTAATTTTTTATTTTTAGAGACGAAGTTTTGTTCTTGTTGCCCAGGCTGGAGTGCAATGGTGTGATCTCGGCTCACTGCAACCTCTGTTCCCCCGAGTTTCAATTGATTCTCCTGCCTCAACCTCACGAGAGCTGGGATTACAGGCATGAGCCACCATGCCTGGCTAATTTTTTTGTATTTTTAGCCTTGGCCTCCCAAAGTGCTGAGGTTACAGGCGTGAGCCACTGCGCCCAACCAGACTTTATTTTTTTAGATTGATTGACTGATTGATTGAGACAGTTTCGCTGTTGTTGCCCAGGCTGGAATGCAACGGCGAGATCTCGGCTCACTGCAACCTCCGCCTCCTGGGTTGAAGCGATTCTCCTGCCTCAGCCTCCCAAGTAGCATGCACCACCACACCCAGCTAATTTTGTATTTTTAGTAGAGATGGGGTTTCTCCATGTTGGTCAGGCTGGTCTAGAGCTCCTGCCCTCAGCTGATTGCCCACCTCACCCTTCCAAAGTGCTGGGATTATAGGCGTGAGCCACCGTGCCCGGCTGACTTTATTTTTTTAGAGCAGTTTCGGTTTATAGCCAAATTGAGTAGAAGATACAGAGATCTTCCATATCCTTTCTCCCCCCAAATACACACAGTCTAGATTCTGGGTACCTTTTTTGACTTTAAAGTAGGGTTTGAAAAATTATCCCTTCTCTGTTGTTCATTCTACTTAGGCCTGGTATGTGTACATATGTTTATATAAGAACACTTCACAGTGTGTTGAAATTTTAAACTAGTTTTTTAAATTTTTTTTTTTTGACACGGAGTTTCGCTCTTGTTACCCAGGCTGGAGTGCAATGGCGTGATCTCGGCTCACCGCAACCTCCACCTCCTGGGCTCAGGCAATTCTCCTGCCTCAGCCTCCTGAGTAGCTGGGATTACAGGCACGTGCCACCATGCCCAGCTAATTTTTTGCACTTTTAGTAGAGACGGGGTTTCACCATGTTGACCAGGATGGTCTCGATCTCTTGACCTCGTGATCCACCCGCCTCGGCCTCCCAAAGTGCTGGGATTACAGGCTTGAGCCACCGCGCCCGGCTAGTTTTTTAAAATTTTAATGTAACTAATCATTAACAGTTCCAGACATTGGAAAATTATTACCTCTTCTTACTCCCCTTGAATGCTAAATTGTAGTACACTATTAACAGTAGTTCCCAGTGCTCTTTTTTCTTTTTTGAGATGGAGTTTTGCTCTGTCATCCAGGCTGAAGCACAGTGATGCAATCTCAGGTCACTGCAACCTCTGCCTCCTAGGTTCAAGTGATTCTCATGCCTCAGCCTCCCGAGTAACTGCAGGCCTCCACCACCATGCCCAGCCAATGTTTGTATTTTTCATAGTAGAGATGGGTTTCACCGTGTTGGCCAGGGTGGTCACAAACTCCCGACCTGAAGTGATCTGCCTGCCTCGGCCTCCCAAAGTGCTGGGATTACAGGCATGAGCCACCATGCCCAACCTCCACTCCTCTTTTTTCTTAACCCTTCAGAGATTTCTGTTTGGGATAAACATGGCGAGACCAACAGGGGAGATTACTCCCTGAACCGTGGTGGCCAGGGCAGAACTACCTCAGAAGGGAAACAAAATCAGCTTAGTTTTGTCATCCTTACTTCTCCAAGAGAACAAACTTGGCACATGTCTTTTCTGTTCAGTAGATATTAAAAGAAAATAAACTGTGGGAGGCCTGGAGATGTTACAGTTGATATTTAGACATCAATTTGCTGCCTTCGCTTTGTACATAAGGCAAAATCCTGAAAATTTGTGTAACTTGGCATTTCGGTAGGCAAAACTGTACTTTTAGCACATAAGAGAGTTTTGTAAGTGTCTATACTTACTGTGCGAACACATTACAACTCATGCTTTACATTGGTGAGACGTGGAAAGTGCTTCTTTGAAGGACTATTCTAACCAGCTAAAGCTAATATTGTGTTTCCTGCAAGTATTACTCACACTTGTTTCATCAACACCACCCACGTTTAAGTATAAGGCTTTACTTTGACGCTTAAAAATTGAAAGCTACCAGGAATACATGAATGCCCTGGGAAATTAATCTAATTAGATTTTAGAATGTGGGTGTGAAGTCTTCTGGAATTAGTGTTTATAAAGGAATATTTGTTTCCTGTTTTACTTGTATACTCATACTAGCTTGAGCCTAGTAATGTGTTTAGTCAAAAAACTTTTTTTTTAAATCGTAAGAGACCAAATATGTGTATTATATTAGAGAGTACTTTGGAGGGTATGTAAGGTTTTTTTGTTGCTGTTTGTTTTGAGACAGAGTTTTGCTTTTGTCTGTCTCAAATCACCCAGGCTGGAGAACAGTGGAGCAATCTTGGCTCACTGAAACCTCCGCCTCCCAGGTTCAAGCGATTCTTCTGCCTCAGCCTCCTGAGTAGCTGGGATTATAGGCACCCACCACCACGCCCAGCAAATTTTGTACTTGTAGTAGAGACAGGGTTTCACTATGTTGTCCAGGCTGATCTCAAACTCCTGACTTCAGGTGATCCACCTGCCTTGGCCTCCCAAACTACTGGGATTACAGGCGTGCACCACCGCCTCAGGCCTTAAGTTTTTAATATCAGTTTATCATGATCTTTCACTTCAGATCAACCTTTAACTCAAACCGCATCCTGTTTGTAAAATTTTCTGTTAAACTTACATAAAGCTTAACAACCTCAACTGTTTATAGATTCAAGCCACCACCCCCACCAACCAAAAAAGGTAGATGGAACTTCCATTTTCTTGTTGCAAAAGCCGTAATATCTTTCACCTGTAAACCATAACATATAAACGATATGATTTTTAAAATTAGAGCATATAGTTCTTGTGATTGGAATTAGGTTTTTAGTAAGAATTAATTCCTACATCAACACCTATGGTTTCCGTGTATGCAGTACAGCAGCCACAGTTTCCATTTGTACTTGTCTACTTCGTGGGTTCCAAAACTGGAAATAGCTTATAACTGCATGAACTCTATAATTACTGTAATATTTTCACATGTGCCATCCCCTATTGTCTTAAACACTTTTTTTTTTTTTTTTGAGATGGAGTTTCGCTCTTGTTACCCAGGCTGGAGTGCAATGGCGCGATCTCGGCTCACCGCAACCTCCACCTCCTGGGTTCAGGCAATTCTTCTGCCTCAACCTCCTGAGTACCTGGGATTACAGGCACGCGCCACCATGCCCAGCTAATTTTTTGTATTTTTAGTAGAGATGGGGTTTCACCATGTTGACCGGGATGGCCTTGATCTCTTGACCTCGTGATCCACCCACCTCGGCCTCCCAAAGTGCTGGGATTACAGGCATGAGCCACCGCACCCGGCCTGTCTTAAACTCTTGAATGATTGTCATCATCACTGCCATTTATTTTTATTTATTTATTTATTTTTTGAGACAGAGTTTTGCTCTTGTTGCCCAGGCTGGGGTGCAGTGGCATGATCTCAGCTCCCTGCAACCTCCGCCTCCTAGGTTCAAGCGAGGCTTCTGCCTCAGCCTCCCGAGTAGCTGGGGTTACAGGCATGCACCACCATGCCTGGCTAATTTTGTATTTTTAATAGAGACAGGGTTTCTCCATGTTGATCGGGCTGGTTTCGAACTCCCAACTGTAGGGTCCAGCCCTACAGGGTCCTTTGAGCCCCTTTCTGCTGGTGTGGAGATGAGAAACTGTAGAAATAAAAGATACAAGATGCAGAGATAGACAAAAGAGAGTTTGGGGCTGGGCGTGGTGGCTCAAGCCTGTAATCCCAGCACTTTGGGAGGCCGAGGCGGGTAGATCACGAGGTCAAGAGATCGAGACCATCCTGGTCAACATGGTGAAACCCCGTCTCTACTAAAAATACAAAAAAAAATTAGATGGGCATGGTGGCATGTGCCTGTAGTCCCAGCTACTCAGGAGGCTGAGGCAGGGGAATTGCCTGAACCCAGGAGGCGGAGGTTGCGGTGAGCCGAGATCGAACCATTGCACTCCAGCCTGGGTAACAAGAGCGAAACTCCGTCTCAAAAAAAAAAAAAAAAGAGAGAGCGTTTGGGCCCAGGGGAATGCCAACCAAAGCACAGAATCTGGCAGTGCCCTTGAGTGTCCACACACTCTGACTTTTATTGAGTACAAAGCTGGGGGCAGAGCAGGCAGGGCATGGCATCGGTGGTCAGTGATAGGGTCAAGTACATCAGGTGTCATATAGGTAGGGGCCCAAGACTTTCTAGTAGCCGAGATGAGGTAAGGAGCATAATGCATCAGCACTTTTCCATACTTGTCAAGAAAGAACAAAGACATTAATATTTATATATTTTTACTGATTATGTTTTCTAAGAAAAAACGAATCAGGGGCAGAAGCGGAGCTGAGAGTGGACATGGAACATGACCACTGAAACACAGCATCACATAGAGACAATTAAGCCCCTGGATGTTTGTGGGATTCCCTGACAGCTGTCAGGCCTACTGCAAGAGCTTAGAGGAGCAGAGTTTTCTCCTAACTCCTCCGGGGAAGGAGACGTCTCTGACATCCCCTTCAAGTTCAGCTTGCTAAACAGTAGGTGCTTTCCCAGTGCTGGTGCTGCCACACAGCTGAGGTGCCCTCCGTCAGCCCTTACATGGGCTGGCGTGACAGGGGGCTTAAAGTTTCTTGCCTTAGGGTTATGCCTTTCACAATGTCACTCCAGGTTCACACTCTGAGACCTGAGAGGCATTAGTAAAAGAACTAAGATCACCTATGAATAATTAAAATCACATATGAATAACCAAGACCACCTATGAATAACTACTATGATTATATCTCTAGTTATTTTCTTCTTCATTATTTATATGGGAATAGGCTGATGCTTCTGACTCCTGCCTTGGCATTTATGGGGTCTACCCCCGATACCAACGTCAGGTGATCGGCCGGCCTCGGCCTCCCGAAGTGCTGGGATTACAGATGTGAGCCACCGTGCTCAGCCATCACTGCCGTTTATTGAGTGCCTGCCATGTCCCAGGTGCTGGACAAAGTATTTACATCTATCATCCTGTTTATTTGTTACAAGAATCCAGCAAGGTAAGTACCATTTGTGCCAATATCCTAGAAGAAGGTACTTAGATGGAGTCAGGAGTGCAGGCTTATTGGGAAGTAACACCCATGAAGGGAAAAGAGTGGGAGCCATCAGATCATGATGCAGTCCTGACAGTCTCCACTAGACCGATGGGGAGCTCCAGAGCAGACGCAAGAATCCTCTGGCAGAAATGGCTAGCTTTATCATTGCCTTGCTTTATCATTGGCCAGAGGTCGTCCCAAGAAGAGTGGGTCAGTCATTGGTTTAGACTACTGCAAGAAGAGATGACCTTGACTCAAAAGATGAGGTGGAGCGTTAAGGAGCTGTATGCTAGCCACAGCCCTTGCAGCTGGGCAGCGAGTTATTTTTCAGCACTTCTTCATGTTGCCCAGGCTGGAGTGCAGTGGCATGATCTCCACTCACTGCAACCTCTGCCTCTCGGGTTCAAGTGATTCTCCTGCCTCAGCCTCCTGAGTAGCTGGGGCTACAGGCGCACATCACCAAACTGCTAATTTTTGTATTTTGTTTAGAGACGGGGTCTCCTTATGTTGCCTAGGCTGGTCTTAAACTCCTGGGCTCAAGTGATCCTCCCACCTTGGCCTCCCAAAGAGCTGGGATTACAGACCTGAGCCACCAATGCACTTAGCCAAAAACTGGATCTTCTGTGTTAGTGCACAGTTCCCTTAATCCCCATCAGTCACTCTTATTTCCCCGTCACTGCTGTAGATTTTGCTTTCTAAAACATTTGATGTTATTCATATTGAGAATCACTGAGAATCAGTGACTCATACCACTAAATACTGCAGAGCCAGCAGAAGCAGTCATGAATGAAGCTTGTATTCAAGCAGATGTTTCATGGATGTCTAGTGATCTCCTAATTCTTTCAAAGCCAGTGACTGTTTCTCTTTTCTAGTTTAAAGAAATTCATTCGTGTGGCTATTAATTAGTAGGCATAGTATCAAGTTTCTGAATTTGCCAAACAGAAGTATGTCTTGGTGAAAAGTAATTTTTTTTTTTTTTTTTTTTGAGACGGAGTTTCGCTCTTGTTACCCAGGCTAGAGTGCAGTGGCGCGATCTCGGCTCACCGCAACCTCCGCCTCCTGGGTTCAGGCAATTCTCCTGTCTCAGCCTCCAGAGTAGCTGGGATTACAGGCAGGCACAACCATGCCCAGCTAATTTTTTGTATTTTTAGTAGAGACGGGGTTTCACCGTGTTGACCAGGATGGTCTCGATCTCTTGACCTCGCGATCCACCCGCCTCGGCCTCCCAAAGTGCTGGGATTACAGGCTTGAGCCACCGCGCCCAGCGGTGAAAAGTATTTTTAATGAAATCGAGAAAGAACAAGGAGGAATACAGAGTCTCACTACGTCACCCAGACTGGAATGCAGTGTGGCACAAACACGACTCACTGCAGCCTCAACCTCCCAGGCCCAAGCGAGCCTCTCGCCTCAGCTTCCTGAGTAGCTGGGATCACAGGTGTACACTACCACACCTGACCAACTTTTTCAAAAAAGTTTTTTGTAGAGATGGAGGCGGGGGTTTCCTATGTTGCCCAGGCTGCTCTTGAACTCTTGCCCTGAAATGATCCACCCGCCTCAGCCTCCCAAAGTGCTGGGATTACAGGTGTGAGCCACCACGCCTGCCCCACATTTAGGTTTTCAAAGTTTTGGGTCTTCAGAAACAAGAAACTAAATACTTTCTCCCTTATCTATAGCAAAAGAAAACTTGGGACCTATAAAGGAATCTGTTCCCCTCGTACTTCTATTTGCACAGCCAAAATGATAATGGGTTCCTGAAATCCATTTAAAGACCAGACGGGCTCTGGGGATAAACAGTGTGGATGCTCCTAGTTGAGTGAGGCAGTGCTGGAGGGCTCAGTCTGGGTTGCATTGCTTGCCTTATCTGACATTTATTAGTATCGGGTAACTCCTTGCCTCTCTGTCCCTCAATTTCCCAGTCTATAAAGCATGGTGTGATGCTTGCCTTTCTGTTGACAAGAAGGCATAAAGATGAGAGATTGTTTGTAAAGTACTTTGAGGTTGTCAGATGAAAGGTAGCAGGTAAATACAAATTATTATAAACACAGGGAGGGTTAATGGAAAAAATCCTGGTCCTTGGGAACAAATTGTAGAACTCTCTTGCTGTAAGCAGGAGAAAAATGAGCTATTTTCTGTTTCAGCCTTCTGATTTAAAATTTGGTATACATGTTAAAAATAAGATAAACCTAATATTTGGAAAATGCCTGGAAATCATTGCTTTGGACAGAAAATCTGGATTTCAGGAGGTTATACCAACAGCATGTTTATCTTTTTTTTTTTTTTAATCTTTTTCTTCTTGAAGAAAAATAAAATCCACTGCAAAGCGTAACCATACTAATTTTTAGCAATATACTTGGGCCTCCTAAAGATTTAATTTAAGTTTTTCCCTAGGGGGAAATAGTTTTCTTCGGCTATTATTACCACTTTTTAACAAGTGTTTTACTGAAGTCACATTATTTCCCCACCTAAAAAGCTGGATATTTGCTGCTTGAAACATCTAATGAAATATTCTGCCTATCAGCTTAGTTTGGGATTGATTTCTTCTTGGCAGAGATAATGAGGAGGTTTAAAGATATTTCCACTGGAACAGATATATATGGAAATTTCTGGAAATGTTTAGGTAGAGACATTTAGATTTTATGAGTGTACATGTATATATAAAATACATTTTTCACAATGACTCTGACTTTTTAAATTTCCTTTTTACTTATTGGCCAGGCACGGTGGCTCATACCTGTCATGAGCCATTTGGGAGGCCCAAGCAGGAGGATAGTTTGAGCTCAGGAGTTCAAGACCAGCTTGGTAACATACTGAGATCCCATCTCTACTAAAAATTAAAAAATTACCTGGGCAGGCCGGGCGCGGTGGCTCAAGCCTGTAATCCCAGCACTTTGGGAGGCTGAGGCGGGTGGATCATGAGGTCGAGAGATCGAGACCATCCTGGTCAACATGGTGAAACCCCGTCTCTACTAAAAAATATAAAAAAAAAAATTAGCTGGGCATGGTGGCTCGTGCCTGTAATTCCAGCTACTCAGGAGGCTGAAGCAGGAGAATTGCCTGAACCCAGGAGGCGGAGGTTGCGGTGAGCCGAGATCGTGCCATTGCACTCCAGCCTGGGTAACAAGAGTGAAACTCCGTCTCAAAAAAAAAAAAAAAAAAAAAAAAAAAATTACCTGGGCATAGTGGTGCGTGCCTGTAGCCCCAGCTACTTGGGAAGCTGAGATGGGAAGATCACTTCAGGCCAGGAGGTCAAGGCTGCAGTGAGCTGTGTTTGTGCCACTGCACTCCAGCCTAGTGAAAGTAAGACCCTGTCTGAAAGAAAAAATGTTTATTTTGGCCGGGCGCGGTGGCTCAAGCCTGTAATCCCAGCACTTTGGGAGGCCGAGGCGGGTGGATCACGAGGTCAAGAGATCGAGACCACTGGTCAACATGGTGAAACCCTGTCTCTACTAAAAATACAAAAAAATTAGCTGGGCATGATGGCACGTACCTGTAATCCCAGCTACTCAGGAGGCTGAGGCAGGAGAATTGCCTGAACCCAGGAGGCGGAGGTTGCGGTGAGCCGAGATCGCGCCATTGCACTCCAGCCTGGGCAACAAGAGCGAAACTCCATCTCAAAAAAAAAAAAAAAAGAAAAAAAGAAAAAAAGAAAAAATGTTTATTTTAATTTATCCTTAAAAATAGACTATTTACAGCCTGGTATGGTGGCTCACACCTGTAATCCCAGCTCTTTGGGAGGCTGAGGCAGGTGGATCACCTGAGGTTGGGAGTTCAAGACCAGCCTGAGAAACATGGAGAAACTCTGTCTCTACTAAAAATACAGAATTAGCCAGATGTGGTGGTGTATGCCTGTAATCCCAGCAGTCGGGAGGCTGAGGCAGGAGAATCACTTGAACCCGGGAGGTGGAGGTTGTGATGAGTTGAGATCGTGCCATTGCACTCCAGCCTGGGCAACAATAGTGAAACTCCATCTCAAAAAAAAAAGAAAAGACTATTTACACTGTCCAGTTTCAAAAGTAAGGTGTAAATTTGAAGTCTCCCTGTCATCCTAGGGGAGGTTTAGTTCTTGTTATGACCATTTTCGGCAAGAGGATTGGTGGTGTTAGTGCTAAGTATTTATGACTTCGTGCAAGAGGAAACCAATCAAAATTATAAGAATTACATTAGGCTAGGCGTGGTGGCTCATGCCTGTAATCCCAGCACTTTGGGAGGCCCAGAGCAGGGGGATCATGAGGTCAGGAGTTTGAGACCAGCCTGACCAACATGGTGAAACCCCATCTCTACTAAAAATACAAAAAAATTAGCCAGGCGTGGTTGCACATGCCTGTAATCTCAGCTACTCGGAGCTACTCAGGAGGCTGAGGCAGGAGAATTGCTTGAACCCGGGAGGCAGAGGTTGCAGTGAGCTGAGATCTCGTCGTTGCACTCCAGCCTGGGCAACAGAGTGAGACTCCATCTAAAAAAAAAGAAAAATTACATTATACCAGAAAAGAGATACAGACATAATGAGTATGCTTGAGACTTAACATCTTTTATGCACAGTATGTATTTTTTGAATATCTACTAAGTGCCCAGACATGGTTCTTGCTGTCAAGTACTTTATATCCTGGTGGGAGTACAGAAATGTAGACAAGCAATTATTGTGTAGCCTGGACGTGGTGGCTCATATCTATAATCCCAGCACTTTGGGAGGCCAAGGATCCCCTGAGATCAGGAATTTGAGACCAGCCTGGCCAACATGGTGAAACCCTATCTCTGCTAAAAATGCAAAAATTAGCTGGGCGTGGTGGCGCACACCTGTAATTCCAGCTACTTGGGAGGCTGAGGCAGGAGAATTGCTTGAATTTAGGAGGTGGGTGTTGCAGTGAGCTGAGATTTTGCCCCTGCACTCCAGCCTGGGCAAAAGGTGAGACTTCCTCTCAAAAAAGGAAAAAAAGAAATTATTGTATAATAAGGACTAAGGTAGGGTAAGTCAGATGGGGAAGTGGCATCCAAGTGGAGTCCTGAAGGACTAGTAAGTTATACGGGTGAAGTGGGGTGGTCAGAAAGGCGGAGGGGATCCGGACAGAGCCTTCCAGGAAAACAGGGCGGAAATGGTATTTCCAGAGGGTCACAGAGGGCACGGAGCTCTCAAATGAGCAGAGCAGGTGATGGAGTTGTAAGAGGAGCCTGAAAAGGCAGACAGCTCAAAGCCATGTGGGACTATGGCCGCGCCTTGAGAGCATGGGAAATACCCTGGAACTGCTGAAGGCAGGTAGCTGTGGTGCCGGTTTTCGGCATGGAGAAGGATGGAGAGGAGGTAGCTGCAGGCCGTGCCGGGCCTACTGGCCGACTGGATTACTGGAGTGGGTTTGAGTAGAGAGCCTTTCTATGGATTGCATTTCTCAACCTGTTCAAATTAGGTTAAAATGAATTGCTGGGGAGCCTTGGACGTTCAAGGGAAGACCTAGCAGTGAACAAAGAAGGCCACCCTCTGCCTCCTTGCACTTCAGGATGTTCAATGGGGAGGTGGGTTCCCTGCTCTGGCTTGTGGGATAAATCAAGTATCAGCCACAAGTCCTTTTTTTTCCACCAGCCTGGTACAAAAGCTAAACCTACCGTCACTTTATTCTTGTCCTCTCTGTCTCTGCTCAGATGATACAACCTTGTGAGGGTTAATGGGGTTTGTTCCCCCAGCTCTTTTCAAGCTAAAAGGTTTCTTATTTTCATTTGCCTGAGGTGACTCACACCAACCAAATTCCCAAACCTGTCGAATAAACCAGAATGAATTTTAAACGTATAGTGAGAAGTATATTCATAAGCAGACTGGATATTCATGTTTGCTGATCCGTACGTTCTCTCCCTGTAGGCTGATCTGTGTGAAAAGCTAAATTCTGTATAGCATTTCTTGGAGAGCATAAAATGAAATAGAATTGGATGAATGTAGTGGCTGATGACTCCAAGCAGCAGGAGCTGTAGGCATCTGCCTCTTCTAGAGGACAGGTCTACGTTACAGATGGAACAGAGTCTATTTTATAGATGCTGTGTAGATGGTTCCTTTCCTGTGAACCCATTCTTTCCTATTTTTTTTGAGACAGAGTGTCGCTCTTGTTACCCAGGCTGGAGTGCAATGGCGCGATCTCGGCTCACCGCAACCTCCGCCTCCTGGGTTCAAGCAATTCTCCTGCCTCAGCCTCCTGAGTAGCTGGGATTACAGGCACGCGCCACCATGCCCAGCTAATTTTTTGTATTTTTAGTAGAGACGGGGTTTCACCACGTTGACCAGGATGGTCTCGATCTCTCGACCTCGTGATCCACCCGCCTCAGCCTCCCAAAGTGCTGGGATTACAGGCTTGAGCCACCGCGCCCGGCCCTTTCCTTTTTTTTTTAAACAGAGTCTCGCTCTGTCATCCAGGCTGGAGTGCAGTGGTGCGACCCCGGCTCACTGCAACCTCTGCCTCCCAGGTTCAAGAGATTCTCCTACCTCGGCCTCCTGAGTAGCTGGGATTACAGGTGTGCGCCACCACGCCCAGCTAATTTTTTTGTATTTTTAGTAGAGATGGAGTTTTACCATGTTAGCCAAGATGGTCTCGACCTCCCGACCTCGTGGAGAGGTCTGAGGCCTGCCTCGCCCTCCCAAAGTGCTGGGATTACAAGCATGAGCCACTACGCCCAGCCCATTCTTTCTTTAGGCAGATTATAGCACAATTAGTTATGTTTAGGTTTTGTTTTTTTTTTTTTTTTGGAGACAGAATCTTGCGCCATCACCCAGTCTGGAGTGCAGTGGCACAATCTCCGCTCATTGCAACCTCTGCCTCTGAGGTTCAAGAGATTCTCCTGACTCAGCCTCCTGAGTACTGGGACTACAGGTGTGCCCCATTGTGCCCAGCTAATTTTTGTATTTTTCGTAGAGATGGGGTTTCACCATGTTAGCCAGGCCAGTCTTGAACCCCTTACCTCAAGTGATCCACCCACCTTGGCCTTCCAAAGTACTGGGTTTACAGGTGGGAGCCAGCGCGCCCGGCCCTGTTTAGATCATTTTAATTCCAATCTCTATTCAATCTTGCATGCCTGAGATTATATCCAGGTACCCACATTGAATGCTGGATATTGATTATCTCATCACTTTCTAGCAGTTCCCAAACTGGCAAGTCTGAGAAATCTGTACTTTCTTTATTTATAAGAATCTGTAATTTCTGTTTGTTTTTTGAAACAGGGTTTTACTCCACCCATGCAGGAGTATAGTGGCTCAATCAAGGTTCACTGCAAACTTGACCTCCTGGGCTCAAGCGATCCTCCCACCTCAGCTTCCCATGTAGCTGACACTACAGACTGCACCATCACACCTGGCTGATTTTTGTATTTTTTTTTAGAGATGGTGCCTCGCCATGTCACCCAAGCTGGTTTTGAACTCCTCAGCCCAAGTGATCCCCCACCTTGGCCTCCCAAAGTGCTGGAATTACAGGTGTGAGCCACTGCACCTGGCCATTTATAAGAATCTGGAATTTTTAAAGCTCTTCTGAGTCGTTTTGATGTGGCTTAGGTAACACTGTTTAACACTTTGATTTCTTCTCATGTATTTTCAGTTCTTGCTCATTTTTATTCTTTATAGCAATCTAAAATCTAACAATATTCTGCTTCCTTACCCAGTCAGCTACTGACAAACATCATAATCATTTTAAGATACTCTTTGTTCTTTATGGTTTTCTAGTAATGACTTACTCAGGTACCCAGATAAGTCATCATTCATTATTTCATTTGAGAAAGATTAGTGGGCTAGGCATGCTGGCTTATGCCTGTAATTTCAGCACTTTGGGAGGCCACGGTGGGTGGATCACTTGAGTCCAGGAGTTCGAGACCAGCCTGAGCAACATGGTGAAACTCCGTCTCTACAAAAAATTAGCTGGACTTGGTGGCTGAAGCGGGAGGATCGCTTGAGCCCAGGAAGTTGAGGCTACAGTGAGCCGTAACTGTGCCATTGCACTCTAGGCTGGGCAACAGAGTGAGACCGTCTCAAAAAAAAGAAAACAAAAATTTTTTAAACTATTTATTTGCCAAGCATTGTTCTAAGCAAAGGGAAAATGGGAATTAGCCAAATAATAAAAAATGTTGCAGTTATATATAATCTATATTTACAGTGTATCAGATAATGATAAATGCTATGGAGAAACAGAAGGGGGTGACAGACTGAGAACAGTAGGGTTGAGCTTGATGGGGAGAACAGAAGTTCAGTGCTGGACATTTTACAAGATCCCTGTTACATAACTAATTATCTAATATTGCATAGATAGCTTAAGATACGAATCTGGAGCCCAGGGAAGAGATCCAGGCTGGAGATATAAATTTGGATAACCAGAGGCTGGGTGCGGTGGCTCACACCTGTAATCCCAGCACTTTGGGAGGCAGAGGCAGGTGGATCACGAGGTCAGGAGATCGAGACCATCCTGGCTAACATAGTGAAACCCAGTCTTTACTAAAAATACAAAAAATTAGCCAGGCGTGATGGTGTGCACCTGTAATCCCAGCTACTTGGGAGGCTGAGGCAGGAGACTCTCTTGAACCTCTTGAGGTTGCAGTGAGGCGAGATCGTGCCACTGCACTCCAGCTTGGGCGACAGAGCGAGACTGTCTCACACACACACACACACAAATTGGATAACCAGAAAGCTAGAATGAAGCTGGGAAAATGCTAAGCTCTTGGCATAGTCATATTCCTCCAAGCACTTTATTTAGCTTTAGAGCTCTGTGACTTAGCACAGCTGTCATGATGTGTTGCCCTCAGTTTACCTCACTCAGAACCATTGTGTGAACCGTGTTTTAGATTGGGAAGGGATGTAGACTGTTAAGAGTCAGTTGGTTTGCAAATTGTTGTAACAGCATAATAAGTGGATCTGGAAGCTCTGATAGGCTTAGAAGTAGAACTAATGTACCAAGTCATAAATGGAAAAAATGGCCACTGATGGGCATTCAGTTTTTGGTGGTAATCAGAAATTAATGTCACATGTCATTCTAATAGGCTTTTGAAGACAGACTGATAGTGTAGACTCTTCCTTTGAAACCTGTCTGTGTGCTTATTCTGACATGGAGATGAAGAGAAAAAGTTTAGAATTATTCAGTTCACACACACCCTGTTGACTGAGGTTTCTGCTTAACCTGATATTGTTGAATTTTCCTCTTTATCTTTCTTAGAGATCCTTCACATGTGTGACAGATTATATTTTGGAAAGATGTCCACAGCAATATTGCCCATCCCATATTGCTCATCTTACAATGTGACCCCAAGATTCCTCCTACTGAGTGGTGAGAGGGGGCTTAAACTACTTCCATTTCAACCTAGGCAGATCTGTGTGACAGCCTTGACCAAGAGAGTATGGTGAAGGGGATGCTCCCAGGCATGGTGGCCCATACCTATAATCCAGGTTTTCTGCGAGGCCCAGGTGAGGGTGAGGGTGAGGGGGGTGATTGCTTGAACCCAGGACCACCCTGACCAATATAGTGAGACCCTATTTTTTTTATTTTATGATTTCTAAAGCAGGATCACAAATATGCCATGTACGTTTTCCTTGCTCTTTTAGGATACTTACTCTTACTTTATTTTATTTTTGTTGTTTGAGACGGAGTCTCACTCTGTTGCCCAGGCTGGAGTGCAATGGTGGGATCTTGGGTCACTATAACCTCTGCCTCGCAGGTTTAAGCGTTACTCCTGTCTCAGCCCCCTGAGTAGCTGGGGCTACAGGCGTGCACCACCACGCCCAGCTAATCTTTGTATTTTTAGTAGAGATGGGGTTTCCCCATGTGGTCCAGGATGGTCACGATCTCTTGACTTCGTGATACGCTTGCCTTGGCCTCCCAAAGTGCTGAGATTACAGGCATCAGCCACCATGCCTGGCCAGGATATTTACTCTTAAAACCTAGTTGCCATATTGTTAGGAAGACCAAACAGCACACATAGAGAGACATATAGAAAAGCCAACTTATAGAGGTTCGTGTTGACAGCTCAATTGAGGTCTCAACCAACAGTCAAACTCAGCTGCCAGCCATATGAGTGAAGGGCTTCCAGATGGTTCTGGCACCCAGCATTTGGGTCCCCCTAGACTTTAAGCCTTCCCAGCTGAGGCCTCAGCAATGATGGAGTAGAGAAAAGTTGTCCCTGTCCAAATTCCTGACCCATCATAAAATGGTTGTCTCCCATTAAGTTTTGGGAGTGATTTATTTTACAACAATAGTAACTGGAAGAATATCATTGGATGTTGTAATAGATAGTAACACTACTCCTTCTTCATTTATTAAAGGACAGAGCTACCAGGTAATCCTTTTGTTCTAGTTTAAAGATAAAATGAGATCATTTACTCTTTGAAGAAATGCTTAGAGCATGAAATGTAAAAGTTGAGGAACATTCAAGGAGTTTTACACTTTTTTCTCTGCAGATGGGCAAATGGTAAACCAAAAAACTGCTGTGAAGACATTAAGACTGATAGAAAAACACAAACTCCATAGACTGAGTTTTTTCTAAGCTTCTTGTTACAAGATCATACACTTTGAATATGGTGATTCTGTGTCAGTTTTCATAAAATCTCAGGGTTTTTACATTATTGTCGTAACCACATAACCACTGAGTTGCGAATGGGACATTTTATTGAAATTCCCTTTTGTAAGATACGGTTTTGTCATTCCCTGTTCCCCAAATTTCGTTTCCTCTTTTTTGAAATATGAGCCATGCTAATCTACTTCAGAAGTGTTGTTTTGAGGAATATCAAAGAAAATGCAAAACTTTCTTTTCTTTTTTTCTTTTTTTGAGACAGCATCTGGCTCTGTCTCCCAGGCTAGAGTGCAGTGGTGCAGTCTTGGCTCACTGCAGCCACCACCTCGTGGCCTCAAGCTATCTTCTCACCTCAGCTTCCTGAGTAGCTGGGACTACAGGCACGAGCCACCATAGCCATTTAATTTTGGGTTTGTTTTTTCTTTTGGTAGAGACAGGGTTTAGCCATGTTACCCCCGGCTGGTCTCAAACTCCTGGGCTCAAGTGATTCACTTGCCTTGGCCTCCCAAAGTGCTGGGATTAGAAGCATGAGCCACTGCACCTGACCCGAAACTTTCTATAACTTTATTTGTGAAACAGAATTACTGTTCTGGAGGCAGGAAATCAGCCAGAAGAAAGTTAGGCATCTAAGATCTAGTTCTGTCTCTGCTACTCATTCACTCTGTCTTCATTCCTCAAATCTCTAAAGGATATTTATTTTCAGGTTTGTTTTTGTTTTTGTTTTCTGAGACAGAGTCTTGCTCTGTCACCCAGGCTATAGTGCAGTGGTATGATCTCTGCTCATGGCAACCTCGGCCTCCCAGGTTCCAGTGATTCTCCTGCCTCAGCCTCCCAAGTAGCTGGGACTATAGGTGTGCATCACCACACCTGGCTAATTTTTGTATTTTTGGTGGAGATGGGATTTCCCCACATTGGTCAGGCTGGTCTCAAACTCCTGACCCCAGGTGATCACCCACCTCAGCCTCCCAAAGTTTTGAGATTACAGGCATAAGCCACCATGCTCAGCCTAAAATCCTCTCATTCTTATAAGATTCTACCATTTAGTCAGTGCGTCATATTGTTCAAGAGTGTGGATCTGGAGCCAGACTGCTTGGTTCATATCCTGATATTAACTGATGGACTTTGGACAAGTCATATAACCTCAGTTCCTTCATCTGTAAAATGGGGATAATGAGAGTGCCTACTCCGTAGGATATCTGAATTACTAGAGCAGTGAACGAGTAACACAGTGCACTCTACCAGGTTGGCTGTCATGATTACCTCCACATGCCGCTGGTTGTGATAATATTTAATTAATATCTTTTTTAAATTTTTTTGAGACAGAATCTCACTTTGTCACGTAGGCTGGAGTGCAGTAGCATGGTCTCGGCTCACTACAACCTCCACTTCCCGGGTTTAAACAATTCTGCCTCAGCCTCCCAAGTAGCTGAAATTACAGGCATGCGCCACCACACCGGGCTAATTTTTTTTATTTTTAATGGAGATAGGGTTTCACCATGCTGGCCAGGCTGGTCTGGAACTTCTGACCTCAGGTGATCCACCTCCCTAGGCCTCCCAAAGTGCTGGGATTACAGGCATGAGCCACTGCACCCACCTTCCATTGGTATCTTGAATTCCATGTTGAGACAGTAATCACTTCCTTTTTAGGGGTATTATGGACGACGTGATCATTGAATTTGGTGTAAACTATACTGTGTGACCTCAAGTCCCTTCAACTCAAGTGTTCTAAGGTAATCTGAGTTGCAGGATCAACTGACCCTGAAATAGTTGTCCTAGGAGTACTGATTGATAATGAGCAGAGAACATTGCAATGTCAATTACAATAGACTATTTCTTTTTTTTTTTTTTTTTTTTTTTTTTTTTTTTTTTTTTTTGAGACGGAGTTTCGCTCTTGTTACCCAGGCTGGAGTGCAATGGCGCGATCTCGGCTCACCGCAACCTCCGCCTCCTGGGTTCAGGCAATTCTCCTGCCTCAGCCTCCTGAGTAGCTGGGATTACAGGCACGTGCCACCATGCCCAGCTAATTTTTAGTATTTTTAGTAGAGATGGGGTTTCACCATGTTGACCGGGATGGTCTCGATCTCTCGACCTCGTGATCCACCCGCCTCGGCCTCCCAAAGTGCTGGGATTACAAGCTTGAGCCACCACGCCCGGCCTACAATAGACTATTTCTAAACTAGAAACTCTACTTAGAAATTTTATGTTGAGTTTCACACCGTACTGCAAATAAATGCTAATAATGTTAACAGGAGGTTTGTAAAGGGTTCAACAATTCAAAAAGTGACTCAAATAGACTCATCAGGCACATTCCTTTTTTTTTTTTTGAGACAGAGTTTCGCTCTCGTTACCCAGGCTGGAGTGCAATGGTGCAATCTCGGCTCACCGCAACCTCCGCCTCCTGGGTTCAGGCAGTTCTCCTGCCTCAGCCTCCTGAGTAGCTGGGATTACAGGCACGCACCACCATGCCCAGCTAATTTTTTGTATATTTAGTAGAGACGGGGTTTCACCATGTTGACCAGGATGGTCTCGATCTCTTGACCTTGTGATCCACCCGCCTCAGCCTCCCAAAGTGCTAGGATTACAGGCTTGAGCCACCGTGCCCGGCGTAGGCACATTCCTTAAGTTGCGAGGCACTCTGTACATAGATTGAGTATCTTGGTAGTGACTCCATAGGCAGAAATGTCAGGGACCATTTTGCTGAACAGAAACTGTTTGGCTAAGAAGGTTTTTTGTTTCTTTTGTCAGTTTGGCAGATCAGCAAGTCAGTAAGGTAGATAAATAATGTCATTGCAAAAAAATTTTAGGCAGTCAAGTGCTTTATTTGCCAAAAGGATTCAACCACCTGATGGAAATGAAAAATAGGATGATACAATGGCTTCTTCCTTCACTTTCTCAATTTCCTTGGATTATGAAATGCCAGTAATTGAGAAAAGGGAACAGTCAATTAGAGATGGAAGAAAATCCTAGAGAGAAATTGGAAGTAGTTGGGTGGGATAAAGACTGTTTCTGGCCGGGCGTGGTGGCTCAAGCCTGTAATCCCAGCACTTTGGGAGGCCGAGGCAGGTGGATCACAAGGTCAAGAGATCGAGACCATCTTGGTCAACAAGGTGAAACCCCGTCTCTACTAAAAATACAAAAAATTAAGGCCGGGCACGGTGGCTCAAGCCTGTAATCCCAGCACTTTGGGAGGCCGAGGCGGGTGGATCACGAGGTCAAGAGATCGAGACCATCCTGGTCAACATGGTGAAACCCCGTCTCTACTAAAAATACTAAAAATTAGCTGGGCATGGTGGCGTGTGCCTGTAATCCCAGCTACTCAGGAGGCTGAGGCAGGTGAATTGCCTGAACCCAGGAGGCGGAGGTTGCGGTGAGCCGAGATCGCGCCATTGCACTCCAGCCTGGGCAACAAGAGCGAAACTCCGTCTCAAAAAAAAAAAAAAAAAAAAAAGACTGTTTCTGATAACTTCAAGCAGATCTAGAAATTGTCATTGCATTATTTAAAAAAAGATTGAAAATGTAAAAAAATGTTTTTTTGGGAGATAGAGTCTCACTCTGTCATCCAGGCTGGAGTGCAGTGGCGTGATTTCAGCTCACTGCAGGCTCTGCCTCCCGGGTTCAAGCGACTCTCCTGCCTCAGCCTCCTGAGTAGCTGGGGTTACAGGAGTGCGCCACCATGCCTGGCTAATTTTTTTTTTTTTTTTTTTTTTTTTTTTTTTAGTAGAGATGGGGTTTTACCATGTTGGCCAGGCTGGTCTCAAACGCCTGACCACGTGATCTGCCCACCTTGGCCTCCCAAAGTGCTGGGATTACAGGTGTGAGCCACTGTGCCCAGCCAAAAGTGTAAAATGTTAATTTCATGAGTGGGCAATGGATACTCTCCATTAGCAGTGTTCAATTAGGTGTCACCAATGTGCAATAGTCTGAGACAGGGTCTTGCTCTGTCGCCCAGGTGCCATCAAAGTTCACTGCAGCCTCAACCTCCTGGCCTCAAGCCATCCTCCCACTTCAGCTTCCTCAGTAGCTAAGACTCAGGTGCATACGACCATGTCCAGCTAATTTTTTGATATCATAAATTTCTTATTTATTATTATTTCCTTTTTTTTTTTTTTGGTAGAGATGGGATCTCACTATGTTGTCCAGGCTAGCCTTGAATTCCTGGCCTCAAGTGATCCTCCTGCCTAAGCCTCCCAAAGTGTTGGAATTACTTACAGGTGTGAGCCACCGAGCCTGGCCAAGTTCTGTTTGTTTAGATAATATTTGCTTGTAGTATGGATCTCAGCCAGCTGACAAGCTTAGGGTAAGGGGGCTGGGAGTTTAATGACTGCAAATGTAAGCTAAGCTAAAGGTTATATGTATCTTTTCTGGGTTTTTTTTTTTGAGACAGAGTCTCACTCTGCTGTCACCTGGAGTGCAATGGTGTGATCTCGGCTCACTGCAACCTCCTACTCCCTGGTTCAAGCTATTCTCCTGCCTTAGCCTCCTAAGTAGCTGGGACTACAGGCGCCTGCCACCACGCCCAGCTAATGTTTGTATTTTTAGTAGAGATGGGGTTTCACCATGTTGACCAGAATGATCTCGATCTCTTGACCTTGTGATCTGCCTGCCTCAGCCTCCCAAAGTGCTGGGATTACAGGCGTGAGCCACCGCGCCTGGTTGGTTAATATGTATCTTGATTCTTCAGATGTGGCAGAGATCAGGCAAGGCAGCTCAAAGGGATATTAAAGGGGACTTACCTTTTACGCTGTGTACGTGGTAACCAGTCTGAACTGTGGGCCAGTCCTATGGACATGGGGCAAAAGTACAGAAAGGAAAGGAAAAAAAGACTTGAGGGAAATGTAGGTTACATTCATGTGGATGGAAGGTTGAGTTCAGGGAAACTGAGTAAAATGCCAAATCCTTACAAAAAAAGGATGACCCATCTGTGGCATCCTGTAGGCATCACCAAGAAATACTGCTGGGAGTGGGAGAACACTTAGGAACCTAGATCACCTAACACAGAGTAGGTGGGGCTTAGATCTGAGCGGGTCGGACAAAGACTTCATATCTCCCAGTAAAAGCTCCGTTTAGACAACCCTTTTTTTTTTTTTTTTTTTTTTTTTTTTTTTAGACAGAATCTTACTCTGTCGCCCAGGCTGGAGTGCAGTGGTGCAATATCCAGTCAGCGCAACTTCCGCCTCCTGGGTTCAAGCAATTCTCCTGCCTCAGCCTCCCAAGTAGCTGGGATTACAGGCATGTGCCATCATGTCCAGCTAATTTTGTATTTTTAGTAGAGACGAGGTTTCTCCATGTTGGTCAGGCTGGTCTCGAACTCCCAACCTCACGTAATCCGCTGGCTTCAGCCTCCCAAAGTGCTGGGATTACAGTCGTGAGCCACCGCCCTGGCTAGACAACCTTTTTTTTTTTGACTCTGTCTCACTGTCGCCCTGGCTAGAGTCCAGTGGTTCGATCTCAGCTCACTGCAGCCTCTGTCTCTTGACAGTCCACAGGTTCAAGTGATTCTCCTGCCTCAGCCTCCCGAGTAGCTGAGATTACAGGTGCCTGCCACCATGCCTGGCTTTTGTGGTTTTTTTTTTTTTTTTTTTTTTTTTTTTTCAGTAGAGACGGGGTTTCACCATATTGGCGAGGATGGTCTCAAACTCCTGACCTGAAATGACTCACCTCTGCCTCCCAAAGTGCTGGGATTACAGGCTTGAGCCACCGAGCCTGGCTAAACTACCTTTTTATGTTGCTAGTCTCTCTTGCGACATCCTCTCCTCCAGGCAGGCTGCCTTCTCATTCTTTATATGCACCAGCCTTCTTCCACCAGAGGGCTTTGAACTCCTTTGTCCCAGCTCTGCCTTGCCCTTGGCCAGGGAAGTCTCTTGCCCCAGGTGCTTCACCTTCAGCTAACCCTATTGTGTGCAGTCTCGACCTCCTGGCTCTCTCTAAAGGCAGTTACATACTCCAGTGAGCTCAGAGGGCTCAGCCAGGATTGAATACACTCTGTTAAAGAAGGGGACCCAGCAATCCCATTAATGGGTGTATATCCAAAAGATGATAAATCGTTCTACTATAAGGACACATGCAAACGAATGTTCATTGCAGCACTGTTTACAATAGCAAAGACCTGGAACCAACCCAAATGCCCATCGATGATAGACTGGACAGGGAAAATGTGTCACATATACACCATGGGATATTATGCAGCCATCAAAAACGATGAGTTTGTGTCCTTTGTAGGGACATGGATGAACCTGGAAACCATCATTCTCAGCAAACTGACACAAGAGCAGAAAATCAAACACTGCATGTTCTCACTCATCGGCAGGTGTTGAACAATGAGAACACGTGGACACAGGGAGGGGAGCATCACACACTGGGGTCTGTTGGGGGGAAATGGGGGAGGGACAGTGGGGGGTGGGAGCTGGGGAGAGACAGCATGGGGAGAAATGCCAGATATAGGTGATGGGGAGGAAGGCAGCAAATCACACTGCCATGTGTGTACCTATGCAACAATCTTGCATTTTCTTCACATGTACCCCAAAACCTAAAATGCAATAAAAAAAATTTTAAGAAAAAGTTTTTGACTTGGAAAAAAAAAAAAAAAAAGGTGGGGAATTAGGGAGAAAAGCCAGATTTTAAAAGCATGATTTATTTCTTACTTACTTATTTTTGAATAGGCCACACCTGAGCGAGTTACTGCCCCAGTCAGGGGATTTTTTTTTTCTTCCCTGGAGGCAACCACCGTTACAAGTTGCTTGAGAATTCTTCTAGAGAGCTATCAAGCTTCTATGACTAAATTCCCCCTCCCTTAAAATTGTTAGCATGCTAGTCACACTTTTTGGTACATTTACCTTTTATAATATCTTGGTGGGGTTTTCTTTTCCTTAGCTGCCTCTTTCTTTCTTTCTTTCTTTCTTTGAGCTGGAGTCTTGCTCTGTTGTCAGTCTGGAGTGCAGTGGCTCAATCTCAGCTCACTGCAGCGATTCCCATGCCTCAGCCTCCCAAGTAGCTAGGATATAGGCTCGGGCCACCACACCTGGCTAATTTCTTTGTATTTTAGTAGAGACAGGGGTTTCACCATGTTGGCCAGGATGGTCTCGGTCTCCTGAGCTCATGATCCATCTGCCTAGGCCTCCCAAAGTGCTAGGATTACAGGCGTGAGCCACCACTTCTGGCCAGCTGCCTCATTTTTCTTAATGTAACTATTAATCCCTCTTCTTCTGTTTCTTTCTTTCTTTCTTTCTTTCTTTCTTTCTTTCTTTCTTTCTTTCTTTCCTCCTTTCTTTCTTTCTTTCTTTCTTTCTTTCTTTTTTCCTGACAGAGTCCTGCTTTGTTACCCAGGCTGGTCTCAATCTCGTGGCCTTAAACAATCCTCCTGCCTCAGCCTCCCAAAGTGCTGGGATTACACTGGGCAACATGGCAAGACCCCGTCTCTATCAAAACAAAAACTAAAATTAGCTAGACGTGGTAACGCACACCTGTAGGCCCAGGTACTTGGGAGGGTGAAGTTGGAGGACACCTGAGCCCGAGGAGGTCAAGGCTGCATGAGCAGTGATTATACCACTGCACACCAGCCAAGGCCACAGAGTGAGAAAAAAGAGACAGTGCTGGTATTTGTGTGAAACTTTTATTGAGGATATTAAGACAAAGTATTATCCTTCTATACTTTGAACCCAAAGCTTTGTAACTCATTTTCTACTTGTAATTATGTAAAGTATGCCTGATTAGTATACCAAACAGTATTCTTCACAGTAAAAAGTAAGATATTCCAGTTGGGCGCAGTGGCTCACGCCTGTAATCCCAGCACCTTGGGAGACTGTGGCAGGTGGATCATCTGAGGTCAGGAGTTCGAGACCAGCCTGGCCAACATGGCGAAACCCCATCGCTACTAAAAATACAAAAAATTAACCGAATGTCTTGGCATGCACCTGTAATCCCAGCTACTCAGGAGGCAGAGGCAGGAGAATCACTTGAACTTGGGAAACTGAAGTTGTATTGAGCCGAGATCATGCCACTGCACTCCAGCCTGGGCAACAGAGTGAGACTCTGTCTCAAAAAAAAAAAAAAGGATATTCTTTCAGTGTTATTTAATAACTGCACAAGCACCCTACATGGCTTATTTTTGGGTTCTGTATTTTTGACTATTTCTATGAAAACTTCAAGTTAGCCATTTTATTGTGTTTATTTTCCAGGCTAATAGATTTAGTATTGGTCATACATTCTTTGGGAAGTAAGCTCTATGAGGGCAAGGCTTTTTATTTTGCTCAGTGCTGTGTTACCAGCACCTAGAACAGTACTTTGCACATAGTAGATGCTCAACGAAGGTAATAGTTGCCAAGCTTGAAACCATCTTGGATTTTGCCCTTTGATAACAGACCAATTTAAGCTCTTATTTAATTCATGTGACTTCCAAACACAGATTTAAAAAGTAACTGTGTGGGAGTCAGTTTTAAAGAAAGTGATAGTAAAGATTAAGATTATTTTTATTTATTGTCATCCAAGTGGGGCTAATAAACACATGAAAAGATGCTGAACAGGCTGGGTGTGGTGGCTCAAGCCTGTAATCCCAGCACTTTGGGAGACCAAGGTGGGTGGGTCACAAGGTCAAGAGATTGAGACCATCCTGGCCAACATGGTGAAACCCTGTCTCTACTGAAAATACAAAAAATTAGCCAGGTGTGGTGGCGTGCACCTGTAGTCCCAGCTACCCGGGAGGCTGAGGCCGGAGAATTGCTTGAACCCGGGAGGCAGAGGTTGCAGTGAGCCGAGATTGTGCCACTGCACTCCAGCCTGTCACCTGGCGACAAAGCAAGACTCTGCCTCAAAAAAAAAAAAAAAAAAGAAAAAAGAAAAGATGCTGAACATCATTACTTGTTTGGGAAATGGAGATCACAATGAGATACCCACTGGGGTGACTATAAGCAGGAAAGTGTAGGAAAATGACACATGTTAGAGAGAATATGGAGAAATTGGAACCCTTGTGCATTGCTGGCGGGTTGTGAAATGGTTCAGCCTCTGGGGAAAACCATTTGGCAGTTAAGTTAGACATACAATTTACCAGATGTTCCAGGAATTCCACTTCTCTGTATACAAACCCCCCCAAACTGGGGTATTCCAACAAATAATTGTATAGAAAGTTTCATAGCAACACTATGAACAGTAGCCAAAAGGTGTAAATAACCCAAATGTCTATCAGTGGATGAATGGATAAAGCAAAGGTGGTATATCCATAAAATGGAATATTATTTAGCCATAAAAAGGAATGAAGTACTGATCCATGCTACAACTTGGATAAACTTCAAAACCATGCTGAATGAAAGAAGCCAGATGCATAAAAGTCACATATTATGTGATTCCATCTAGATAAAATATCCAGAATGGGTCATTACATAGAGATAGAAAAGCCGGGATCTGAGGGAGGGGGAGGAGGTGGGAAGTCACCATGTAATGGTACAGGTTTTTTACTTTGGGATAATGAAAATGCTATGGAACTAGAGAGTAATGGTGGTTGTGCAATGCTGTGAATGTATTAAACACCAAGGAATTGCTCACTTTAAAATGGTTAATTTTGCCAGGCATGGTGGCTCACGCCTGTAACCCCAACACTTTGGGAGGCCAAGGCAGGTGGATCATAAGGTCAGGAGATCGAGACCAGCCTGGCCAACATAGTGAAACCCTGTCTCCACTAAAAATACAAAAATTAGTTGAGTATGGTGGCACGTGCCTGTAGTTCCAGCTACTTGGGAGATTGAGGCAGAAGAATTGCTTGAACCCAGGAAGTGCAGGTTGCAGTGAGCCGAGATCAGCCATGGCACTCTGGCCTGGTGACAGAGCGAGACTTTGTCTCAATAAATAAATAAATAAATAAATAAATAAATAAATAGTTAATTTTGTGTTAGATGAATTTCGCCTCAACTTTTTAAAAAAGAGGAAAAGGCTGAGTGCAGTGACTCATGCCTATAATCCCAGCACTTTGGGAGGCTGAGGCAGGCAGATCACTTGAGCCCAGGAGTTCGAGACCAGCTGGCCAACGTAGTGAGACCTTATCTGTTCAAAAATGCAAAAGTTAGCCAGACATGGTAGCCCGCATCTGTGGTCCCAGCTACTTGGGAGGCTAAGGTGGGAGGATCAACTGAGTCCAGGAGGTCAAGGCTGCAGTGAGCCAAGATAGCACCACTACACTCCAGCTTGGGCAACAGAGCAAGACCCTGTTTCAAGAAAAAACAAAAACAAAAACAGGTTGGTACTGGGCATCTTCGTTAGCTCTTAGTCGACAAAGGGCTAATTTGGGATGGACACTCCTTAGTCTTTGGAAATGTAAAAGGCAGTGCAAATGCTGTCTAAAACAATTGGTCTTTCATGGTTCAGAGGGCTCTATAAATTTTCTCCTGAGTAATGAAAGGTTGCTGTGTTTTTTTGAAGACTCCTTAATGATGATCTGTGTACTTACTCCTTGTTGCAAAACAGGGAATGAGGGTATATTGGTGCTATTTTAAAACACACCCACAACATTAAACTAAATTCAAAGAATTAATTGGGAATTGTTATTCCTGCAACGTAATTTCCACCAAATCAGTTGTTAAGCTATGTACTAAAACCAGTAGTTAGTGGCTTTTAGTCAAGTTGGCTAAGGGTAGCCTTCTCATGGCATGTAGGGGAAGTAAGCTGAAGTAGCAGAAAATGGTATTTGCAGTGAGTGTTTAAGGTGGACTTTAAAAAATACCTTGCAGTAATTACAGCATGTGGCTGAAAATAACTGTTTGGTTCTTTTTTTAAACCACTCCAGTTAGATGGACTATAGACATCATTCAGTTTACCTGTGTTGTGATTCACTTCCACAAACATGTATTGTGCCAGGCACTGATTTAGGTGCCATAAGGAACAGATATGAAATGGCTTGACAACTGTCCTTAAGTTTAATAGGGGGGAGTTTTCTAGATATTGCCATACTCATGTGTCATTGCTTAAAACTTACCTGCTCTGAATGACCACTTTTTTGTTGTCCTGTATCAGAAGGACTTGGAAAAAAAAAATAACCAGCAATTTGACATTGTTTTGGATAAATGTTTTATTCTGTTTTTCACCAGCCAAGCAAGCAGCAGTGATGGTCTGCTTTTTCATGGTGAAACCCTATCTCTACTAAAAAATGCAAAAATTAGCTGGGCATGGTGGCTCGTGCCTGTAATCCCAGCTACTTGGGAGGAGAATTGCTTGAACTGGGACCCAGGAGGTGAAGTTTGCAGTGAGCTGAGATCACGCCACTGCATTCCAGCCTGGGCTACAGAGCAAGGCTCCATCTCGAAAACAAAACAAAACAAAACAAAACAAAACAGAGGCAGGACTCCGTGTTTCACAGTGATTTCAGTTCGTTTCAGTGATAGAGGATGTTGGAAGTAAGTCTAAGTGCCACCACCTAATGGGGCCATCTCATTTTACATTCCCTGTTGTTCCTGCAATGGGAACAAAGGCCTGAAAGCTGCCTGCCACATGAAAAACATGGCAGCTTTTCAAAGTTCTCGAGTGTTAACCTCCCTTGAATCTGTTAAGGCATTCAGAGCACGGTACAAGAAACCTAGGGTTTGAATTGGACTGTGTCTCTGCTGAGTTGGCGTAGCATATTAATTTTCTATTTCTATTGGTAACTTTTGTTGTTGCTAAATTCTTAGTGCCTTTTGGTTTTATGTTGATGTGAAATAGTTTAAGCGTTACAGAAACCGTGGCTTTAAATTTATTCTATTGCTATTCTCAAATAGGCAGTACTTAGTAAAACAAAAAGAAAAAAAAATGCCTAATAAGCTGGGCACGGTGGCTTGTGTCTGTAATCCCAGCACTTTGGTAGGCCAAGGCAGGTGGATCACTTGAGACCAGGAGTTTGAGACCAGCCTGGCCAACATGGTGAAACCCTGTCTCTGCTGAAAATATGAAAATTAGCTGCGCGTGGTGGCGAGAGCCTGTAATCTCAGCTACTCAGGAGGCTGAGGCAGGAGAATTGCTTGAACCCTGAGGCAGAGGTTGCAGTGAGCCAAGATCAACCTGCCACATTCAGCCTGGGCGACACAGCCAGACTCCATCTCAAAAGAAAAGAAAAAAGACAAGTTAAAAGACCATGCTGGAGTACTCTGATGAAATGAGATCTATGTTGTTGATATGAAAATAAACATCATTCACACTGTTTCCTAGGCAGAGTCACTGCTTTTGATGCTTTGTATCATGGTAGCATTTTGACAGCCAACAGGAATTTCCTTCTTAGTATTCACATTGAGAAATGTGATTAAACATCATTCTGTTGCCTAAAAGGCACATCACCAGCTATAACAGCTTTTAAAGGGACTGTAGCAGCCACTCTCAAGTTCTGTAGCCTTTTTTGTTTTGTTTTGTTTTTATTCTAGTGGGGTCCTGTGAAAATAGTCCAGTGTTTGCATAGATAAAATAAGCACTGTGGGCCGGGTTCGGTGGCTCTTGATTTTAATCTTAGCACTTTGGGAGGCACCCCAACCTGGGCGATGGAGCAAAACTCCATTTCAAAAAAAAAGCAAAAATATAAAATAAAATAAGCATTGTGCATTTGACCACTTGAAAAAAAAATGAGGTTTCTCTCTGGCTAGCCATTACTCCAAAGATCAAAAGAAACAGTAAAACAAGCAAGAGTGATTATCATTTATTTCTTTCCAGTTAGTTATTGTCAAATTTGAATTTATATGGCAGATTTGGGTTCCAGATGGAGCAGTCATGCTGATCCGCTTTTGGAAGTTCACTCATTGATTTTTGTAAACCTCAGCAAATTACAAAATTTATATTCCAAAATATTTTCTTTTTCTTTTTTTTGAGACGAGTCTCACACAGTTGCCCAGGCTGGAGTTCAGTGGCATGATCTCGGCTTCCTGCAACCTCCGATTCCCGGGTTCAAGCCATTCTCCTGCCTCAGCCTCCTAAGTAGCTGGGATTACAGGAGCCCACCACCACACCTGCCTCATTTTTGTATTTTTAGTAGAGATGGGATTTTACCGTGTTGGCCAGGCTGGTCTCAAATTCCTGACCTCAAGTGATCTGCCTGCCTCGGCCTCCTATAGTACTGGCATTACAGGCGTGAGCCACCATGCCCTGCCCAGTATTTTCTTAAATCACTCCATAGTTGTATCTTTCATCTGATATCACTACTGAACCCTTAAGGACTTCTTAAGAAACCTATACAATCTAATTGTTAGTTTGAGCCAAAAAAAAATCACTGTGGCTGGCTTATGTTTGTTTTTGTCTGGGGGAGAAATATAACAATTTGATTTTCTTTCTTTTTTTGAGAGGAAGTCTCACTTTCATCCAGGCTGGAGTGGAGTGCATTGATGCAATCTTGGCTCACTGCAACCTCTGCCTTCCAGACTCAAGCCATCTTCCCATCTCAGCCTCCTGAGTAGCTAAGACCACAGACTCAGGCTACCACACCTGACTAATTTTCTTTTGCATTTTTGGTAGAGACAAGGTTTCACCATATTGCCCAAGCTGGTCTTCATCTTATGAGCTCAGGCGATCTGCTTGCCTTGGCCTCCCAAAGTGCTGGGATTATAAGCATGAGACTCTGTGCCTAGCCCTAGTCATCTTTTTTGACATATTAATTTACTGTTTCGAGCTAGCAAAAGATGATTTTTGCTTGCTTAAAGTTCCCACTTCAGGTTTTCAGGGAACAAGAATTTTCGGTTTGTAGAAATTCTCCTTGCACAATTTAGATACGCTATATTCTTATTTTTTTTATGTGGTAAGTAACCGTATTTAAAAGTATACTATTTTGGCTGGACATGGTGGCTCATGTCTGTAATCCCAGCACTTTGGGAGGCTGAGATGGGAGGATCACTTGAGGCCAGGAGTTCGAGACCAGCCTGGGCAGCATAGTGAGCTGAGATTACACCAGTGTGCTCCAGCCTGGGTGACAGAGTGACATTCTGTCTCTAAATAAATACCCAAATAAGTAAACTAAAAATTTACAGCACTGTTGGTCACACTAAGTCTTATTGCAGGGAAGTGGGAGGTGTATAGGCTCTGCAGCCTGAGAAACTGGAGCTGCATGTCAGTCTCAGGGCTTCTAGCTTACTAGTGGGGGTGACATCACTTTACTGCTGTGTTAGTTTCCTCATCCATAAGTGAAAATAATAATTGTATTGTACTTAATGCAACAGAACTGTACACTTAAAAATTATTAAGGTGGCTCACATCTGTAATCCCAGCATTTTGGGTGGCTGATCACCTGAGGTCAAGAATTCAAGATGGCCGGGCGCGGTGGCTCAAGCCTGTAATCCCAGCACTTTGGGAGGCCGAGGCGGGTGGATCACAAGGTCGAGAGTTCGAGACCATCCTGGTCGACATGGTGAAACCCCGTCTCTACTAAAAATACAAAAAATCAGCTGGGCATGGTGACGTGTGCCTGTAATCCCAGCTACTCAGGAGGCTGAGGCAGGGGAATTGCCTAAACCCAGGAGGCGGAGGTTGCGGTGAGCTGAGATCGCGCCATTGCACTCCAGCCTGGGTAACAAGAGCGAAACTCCGTCTCAAAAAAAAAAAAAAAAAAGAATTCAAGACGAGCCTGACCAACATGGTGAAACCCCGTCTCTACTAAACACACAAAAATTAGTCGGGCATGGAGGCGGGCGCCTATAATCTCAGATATTTGGGAGGCTGAGGCAGGAGAATCACTTGAACCCAGGAGGTGGAGGTTGCAGTGAGCTGAGATTGAGCCATTGCACTCCAGCCTGGGCCACAGAACAAAACTTCATCTCAAAAAAAAAAAAAAAAAAAAAAAAAAAAAAAAAAAAAAGGGCAAATTGCATCACACACACACATACACACATACAGAAAATGTAAACACAATTTTTTTTTTAAAAAAAGAAGAGTATTGTATTGGGGAGGTCAAAAAGACCACATTAGACCAGACTATGATGTCCTTTTTTGTTGAGTTGGAGTCTCGCTGTGTCACCCAGGCTGGAGTACAGTGGTGCAATCTCAGCTTACCGCACTGCAACCTCTGCCTCCTGGGTTCAAACAATTCTCCTGCCTTAGCCTCCCCCAAGTAGCTGGGACTATAGGCACCCACCACCACACTTGGCTAATTTTTGTATTCTTAGTAGAGACTGGGTTTTGTCATGTTAGCCAGGCTGGTCTTGAACTCCCAACCTCAAGTGATCCAGCTGCCTCAGCCTCCCAAAGTGCTGGGATTACAGGCATGAGCTACTGCGCCCAGCCTGGGTTTGTTTTCAAAACATAATATTACTGTGTTAATTACATTCGCATTTGCCTAGAAGAAATTTGTAACAGAAATAGGAGCTCAAAACATTGAAGTGAGATGAAGCAAGAAATAATTTACAGCCACTTAAAAATGGAGCCAAACATGGTGGGATTTCTTTGAAATATCTGTTAATGTTTATTTTTTAAAGCCGAATAGTGTTCAGTTTTTAAGTAGGACTGACTACCCATGTATAATTAATGAAAAGAAAACACTTGTCTTCGGTTTATAGGCATATAAACAGATCTCTCACATTCTTTGGCAACAGCTTAGGGAAGGCAGCCATGTGCTAGAGAATTTTTTTTTTTTTTTGGCTTTTTTTACAGCTGATCTCAGGGACTTGAAAAACTTCTCATGGTATGTTTGAATTTCTTTTTAATAAGTAAAGTTCTCATGTTATCGTATGCTTTTCATAAATTACCTTTTTTTTTTTTTAAAGAGATGGAGTCTTGCTATGTTACCCAGGCTGGTCTCGAACTCCCGGGCTCAAGTGATTCTCTCACCTCAACCTTCCAAAGTGTTGGGATAATTAACACATATTATGTTTTGAAAACAAACCCAGGATGAGCCATCATGCTCGGCAAAATGACATTTTTAACAGCTCCATGAGATCAGGGCACTCTTGTGTTCACAGTTACATCCCCAGCACCTTGTAGAGTAGCCGGTACATTCCTGAAACCCAGGATAATAAACGATGTATGTGAACGAAAGTGACTCTGACCACAGGCTAGAAGGAATTCAGTAGGAGAAGTTTCCATTGACTCATTCATGCCTTCAGCAAATATTTTTAAAGGATATCTAGGTTGGTAGTGTCTTGACTGATAGTAGGGGCTATGATGTTAGAACTACCTGAACTTTCCAGGAGGACCTCCTTCCTGGTAAGTGGAGTATTATAAAGGGTACTAAATCCCATTCACAAGGGGCCCACCCTCACGACCTAATCACCTCCCAAAGGGCCCACCTCCAGACACCACCACACTGAGCATTAGGTTTCAACATATGAATTGGGGAAGGGAGCCATAAACATTCAGTCTGTAACAATAATATATACAATTTTAAATCAAACTAGGATAAACATTTATTCAAAATAAGACAGTTACCTTAATATATAAGGAGCTTATGCAAAACAATAAATACAAAATTTCTAATAGATAAATGAAAAAAGATTAAGAGGAGAACAGTTACAAAAGGAATTGCAAATTCCAAATGAAAATGTCTAAAACATTCATTTCGTGAATAATCAAATAAATGCACTTTGGGAGGCCGAGGCAGGCACATTACGTGAGCCCAGGAGTTCAAGACCAGCCTGGGCAATATGGCAAAACCCCATCTCTACAAAAGATACAAAAATTAGCCAGGCATGGTGGCTTGCACCTGTAGTCCCAGCTACTCAGGAGGCTGAGGTGAGAGGATCACCTGTGTCCGGGAGGTCAAGACTGCAGTGAGCCGAAATTGTGCCACTGCGCTCCAGTCCAGGCACCACAGTGAGACCCTATCTCTAAAACAAAACAAATAAATGCACAAAAGGCAATTTACCTACCAAATAAGCAAAGTGGCTTTTTTGTTTGTTTGTTGGCAGTTTTTTGTTTTGCAAATGGTAGTTTTTAGTCCTAGTCAGGGTTCAGCAAGTTAGGGATCTTTGTATACTCTTGGTGGGTATGTAATTGGTTCACCTTTTTTTTTTTTTAATTGTACTTTTGGTTCTGGGGTACGTGTGCAGATCATGCAGGATTGTTGCATAGGTACACACATGGCAAGGTGGTTTGCTGCCTCCATCTTCCCATCACCTATACCTGGCATTTCTCCCCACGTTATCCCTCCCTACCCTCTCCGTTCCCTGCTGTCCCTCCCCTATCCCCCACAACAGACCTCTGTGTGTGATGCTCCCCTCCCTGTGTCCACGTGTTCCCATTGTTCAATACCCGCTTATGAGTGAGAACATGCGGTGTTTGATTTTCTGTTCTTGTGTCAGTTTGCTGGGAATGATGGTTTCCAGATTCATCCACGTCCCTACAAAGGACCCAAACTCATCATTTTTTAATGGCTGCATAGTATTCCATGGTGTATATGTGCCACATTTTCTTTGTCTAGTCTGGTTCACCTTTTCTAGAAAAGACCTGGGCAATAGGCAAGGCTGAATTTTTAGCCAGGATGCCCTTCAGTACTGCTGGCCTCTTCTGATTGGACAGGGAGTCTATTGATGATGGGTAGTTAAATATTTTTATTATCACTCCTGCTAGTAGGTATCAAGCAACTTTAAAATGTTCACATCCAGAGACCTATTGGTTTTCCTCATGGGAATGTAAATTTTGAATTAATCTTTTTGATATTTATTTATAACTCTATACTGTAAAGATTTACTAGTATGCGAGCTCTGTGAGAATAGAGAATCTGTGTCTTCTGTTCCCTGCTAGGCCCTCAGTTTCTAGAATAGTATCTGGCATAGTAAGTGCTGAATAAAACATTTGTTGGAAGAACGGATGGGCGTGTGTGTTTTGGGCATATAGTGGAAACAGCATATTTGCTTACTGTAATGTTTATGTTCTCTTTTAAGAGCATTTGACAGAGTATTTATCATATCAATATTGCTTTGGTAGTATATAAAAAATATTTTTGGCTAGACAGTAGTTCTAGATTTTTTTTTTAGAAGTTTTTCCCCTAAGGGTGACGTCTTTTTTGCAATCAATCATCAATCCATACTTGGGTATTAAATGATGCCCATTTTCTGAAAAACATTTTATATTTTTTATGGGAAGAAAATAAGAGGTACATCATTCAAGGAAAAGTAATAGTACAATAGTTTATGTAATAGATTTTTCTATTGACTTAAGTTTTTCTTTCATAAATGTTTTACCTTTGTTTTTGATGTCTAATTGGCAGATGCTCAAGTGATCTTAAGTATCTCTTATCTTGAAGATTTTCCCATCAATCAAATTGTAAACTAACAATTAAATAATTACGGCATATTACAAAAGAATATCTGAAAATACATATGTATAGAATGATATGCACAAGAATAGCAGTAAAATGCACGTCCATGTACGTGCCACCCTGGCTAAAAAATAGAACATTAGGCTGGACACGGTGGCTCACGCCTGTAATCCCAGCACTTTGGGAGGCTCAGGTAGGTAGGTAGATCACTTGAGGTCAGAGTTTGAGACCAGCCTGTCCAACATGGCAAAACCCCATCTCTAATAAAAATACAAAAATTAGCCAGGCATGGTGGCAGGCACCTGTAGCCCAGCTACTTTAGAGGCTGAGGCAGGAGAATCGCTTGAACCTGGGAGGTGGAGGTTGCTGTGAGCCAAGATCACGCCACTGCACTCCAGCTGGGTGACAGAGTGAGACTCCATATCAAAAAAAAAAAAAAAAAAAAAAAAGGGAAAGAAAAAGAAATAACAGAATATTATTCCAGAATCTCCTTAGGGCGTCTCCCTGATCACGTTCCTTTCTAAGCCTTTCCCTGATTAATTGAGTGTTCATAATTTTGCGTTGAAAATATTATTCTGTTATTTTTGTAGTGTCATCATATATGAATATACCAATAAAATACATTGTTTAGTTTTGCCTATTTTGGGGCTTCAAATGGAATCAGATGGAAAGGTGGGTTTGTCTTAGTCTATTTTGTGTTGCTCTAACAGAATACCAAAACTGGGTAATTTGTAAACAGTAGAAAAGCATATGGCTCAAGGATCTAGAGGTTGGAAGTCCAAGAATACGGTGGTGGCCCCAGGTGAAGGCCTTTTTGCCACCTAGTGAGGGCAAGAGAGCAAGAGGGCATTGAACTCCCTTTTGTAACAAGCCCACTCTTGGAATAACTAATCTACTGCTTTGATAATGATATTACCCCATTCATGAGACCTCTGCCATCTTTTAGTTGGCCCCATCTCCCAACATTGTTGCCTTTGGGATTAAGTTTCAGACACATGAACTTTGGGAAACACATTTAAACCATAGCAGGTTGCTTCTAATATTTTTCTACCATGAATTATACTGCTATAAACATTCCTATGCATGTCTGTTGGGGCACGTGAGCAAGAGCTACTGACTAGCTCCCAAACCTAGGGACGTCATGCAGAGGCACAAGTTCACCTTTACTAGGTAAAACCCACTTGTTTTCTGAGGTCCCCAGCAGTGTGTGAATGTTCCCATTACACCACATCCTTGTTAACACATGGTGCTATCTGACTCTACATTTTTACCAGACTGATGGATGTGAAATGGTATTTCATTGTGGTTTAATATGCATTTTCCCTGTTACTAAATAAGCTAAATATAACTTACTGCTTAAAATTCTTTTTTTTTTTTTTTTTTTTTGAGACAGAGTCTCGTTCTGTGGCCAGGCACCAGGCTAGAGTGCAGTGGCATGATCTCGGCTCACTGCAACCTCTGCCTCCTGGGTTCAAGCAATTCTCCTGCCTCAGCTTTCCAAGTAGCTGGGACTACAGATGCGTGCCACCACGCCCAGCTAATTTTTACATTTTAGTAGAGACGGGATTTCACTATGTTGGCCAGGATGGTCTCAATCTTTTGACCTTGTGATCTGCCCGCCTCAGCCTCCCAAAGTGCTGGGATGACAGGCGTGAGCCACTGCGCCTGGCCCTACTGCTTGAAATTCATATTCATTTATTTTTGCCTCTTTTCCTATTAGGTTATTTGACTCTTTTTAGAACAGTTGAGCCAGGCACAGTAGCTCACGCCTGTCATCCCAGCACTTTGGGAGGCCGAGGAAAGGGGGTTGCTTGAGCCCAGGAATTCGAGACCAGCCTGGGCAACATGAAGAGGCCATGTCTCTTAAAAACATAAAAAATAGAACAATTGAAGGAGTTCCATCTATATTCTAGATACCAGTTCTCTGTTGATCATATGCGTTACAAAGATCTCCCAGTTTGTAATTTGTATGTTCACTTTCCTTGTGCTGTTTTTTTCATGAATGAAATTTTTTAGTTTTTATGTAGTCAAATGTACTGACTTTTTTCATCATGGTGTACATTTCTTTTTTTTTTTTTTTTTTTGAGACGGAGTTTTGGCTCTTGTTACCCAGGCTGGAGTGCAATGTCACGGTCTCGGCTCACCGCAACCTTCGCCTCCTGGGTTCAGGCAATTCTCCTGCCTCAGCCTCCTGAGTAGCTGGGATTACAGGCACGTGCCACCATGCCCAGCTAATTTTTTTTTGTATTTTTAGTAGAGACGGGGTTTCACCATGTTGACCAGGATGATCTTGATCTCTTGACCTCATGATCCACCCATCTCGGCCTTCCAAAGTGCTGGGATTACAGGCTTGAGCCACCGCGCCCGGCCCCATGGTGTACATTTCTTGATGTCTTGTTTAAAAATCATTTCCTACCTCAGAATCCCAAAGATATTATCCTATGTTGTGTCCTAAAGATTTTATAGCCTAGCCTTTTACATTTAGGTTCTTAATTCTTAATCTATCTGGAATAAGTTTTGGTATATTTTTAAAAGTAGATGTTTTATTTCATTTTTTTCCAATAGATACACAGTTATCTCTGTACCTCTTAGTGAATAGCTTGTTCTTTCCCCATTGATTGATGATGAAGATGATGATGATGATGGTCATTAAAATGATAGCATTAACACTGAGAGCTTACCAAATGTGCCAGGCATATGCTAAGTAGGAGGTAATTTATTAATCCTTTTAGTAACTCAATGACTAGGTCCTGCTTCTGTCTCTTTTGAAATGAGAAACAGCAACACAGAGGTTTTTCACTTCATGTGGCATAACTGGTAGTTAAAGAGCCAGCATTCAAACCAATGTATTCCAGTTCCAGAATCCAGATCCTTAGCCGTTAGACTCTGCATCTTTTTTTTTTTTTTTTTTTTTTTTTTTGAGACGGAGTTTCGCTCTTGTTACCCAGGCTGGAGTGCAATGGCACGATCTCGGCTCACCGCAACCTCCGCCTCCTGGGTTCAGGCAATTCTCCTGCCTCAGCCTCCTGAGTAGCTGGGATTACAGGCACGCGCCACCATGCCCAGCTAATGTTTTGTATTTTTAGTAGAGACGAGGTTTCACTATGTTGACCAGGATGGTCTCGATCTCTTGACCTCATGATCCACCCATCTCGGCCTCCCAAAGTGCTGGGATTACAGGTTTGAGCCACCACGCCCGGCATGGGCTCTGCATCTTTTCTACATAGCTACTTCTATCCTAAATCAAGAGTCATTTTTGCATGGACCTGTTCCTGGCCTTTCTCTTCATTGTATTTGTCTATGTCTTTGTTCCTAGCCAATACCACAAAGCCTCTTGATTAACTTTAGAATAAATTAGTATCTGGTACAATTAATATTCCTACCTTGTTCTTCTTCAAGAGTGTTTTGGCTATTAATTGACCTTTGCATCTTGATTTAAATCTTAGAATTTTATTCTCCAGAAGACTTGTTGGCGTTTTAATTAAACTGCATTGAATCTGTAGATAACCTGGGGGGAGGGACTGATATCTGTATAATATATAGCCTTCTCATCCATGAACATGGTACCTTTCTATATTTATTCTGTTTTTCTTTAACATTGTCTTAGTCCATTTGTGCTGCTATAACAAAATACTTGAGAGTGGATAATCTATAAAAGACAGAAATTTTTTTCTCACAGTTCTGGAGGCTGGGAAGTTCAAGATCAAGGTGCCAGCAGGTTCAGTGACTAGTGAAGGCCCATTCCTCAGATGGTGCTGTCTAGGTGTTGCCACATGGGGGAAGGGATGGAAAAGCAAAAGCAGCTCTCCGAAGAGTCTTTCTTTCGTTTTTGCTTTTTTTTTTTTTTTTTTTTTGAGACAGAGTCACTCTTCGCCCAGGTTGGAGTGCAGTGGCACAACCTTGGCTCACTGCAACCTCTGCCTCCCAGGTTCAAGGAATTCTCCTGCCTCAGCCTCCTGAGTAGCTGGTACTAGAGGTGTGCACCACGACACCCAGCTAATTTCTGTATTTTTAGTAGAGATGGGGTTTCACCATGTTGGCCAGGATGGTCTTGATCTGCTCACCTCGTGATCCGCCTGCCTTGGCCTCTCAAAGTGTTGGGATTACAGGTGTGAGCTACCACTCTCAGCCTGAAGCATCTTTCGTAAGGGCATTAATCCCAACTATGAAGGTGGAGCCTTCATAGCCTAATCACCTCCCATAGGCACCAGCTCTTTTTTTTTTTTTTTTTTTTTGGAGACAGAGTTTTGTTCCTGTTACCCAGGCTGGAGTGTGCAATGGCGCAATCTCGGTTTACCGCAATCTCCGCCTCCTGGGTTCAGGCAATTCTCCTGCCTCAGCCTCCTGGGTAGCTGGGATTACAGGCATGCGCCACCATGCCCAGCTAATTTTTGTATTTTTAGTAGAGACAGGGTTTCACCATGTTGACCAGAATGGTCTCAATCTCTCGACCTCGTGATCCACCCGCCTCAGCCTCCCAAAGTACTGGGATTACAGGCTTGAGCCACTGCACCCGGCGAGGCACTAGCTCTGAATACCATCTCTTTGGAGGTTAAGTTCCAGCATGACTTTTGGATGACACATTCATTAAAACCTTAGCAAATGCATTTTAATAAAGTTTTATACTTTGCTCTGTTATGTTCTTGCACACCTTTTATTATGTTTGTTTCTGTCTACTTGTAATTCTTCATGCTGTTATAAGTAATGACTTTTTTTTTTTTTTTTTTTTTTGGAGACAGAGTTTCGCTCTTGTTACCCAGGCTGGAGTGCAATGGCGTGATCTCGGCTCACTGCAACCTCCACCTCCTGGGTTCAGGCAATTCTCCTGCCTCAGCCTCCTGAGTAGCTGGGATTACAGGCACGCGCCACCATGCCCAGCTAATTTTTTGTATTTTTAGTAGAGACGGGGTTTCACCATATTGACCAGGATGGTCTCGATCTCTTGACCTCGTGATCCACCCGCCTCGGCCTTCCAAAGTGTTGGGATTACAGGCATGAGCCACCGTGCCTGGCAGTAATGACATTTTTAATATTTCATTCTGTTTGTTGCTGGTGTACTGAAAAACAATAGCATGCCACATATTAATTTTAGATCTTAAACTTTTTAAGAAATTGTTAATTCTGATAATTTATCAGCAGACTTTTTGTCTATGTTACGTAATTAATCATATCATCTTGTCTTAGTGAGATACCAGTTTCCTGAAATAATCTCAGGGGAGGTTTGTCACCAGATGAGCTTAAGAAAACTTGTTCAGGAATTTTTTGATTTTTGATTTGCAAATAAGGAACCATGGGCCTGCATTAAGATAGTCATATGACCCCTGTCCTGGAATTTAACTCCGTAAGTTATTTTGAAATCCAGCCTTTGTGTCTCATTATTCCTTGCTGTCAATTTTGTTCTATCATTTTAATTCCTGTTCTGAGAATGTCAATGCCAAGTCATCAACTGTTTTTGGAATGTAGAACTAAAATAAATCATATTTCATGATATGATATTAACAGTTCGAATAACAAAATCTTGTATTTATGTATATTGTATGTCATTTTATTTTTTTAAATAAACTGTGTGAGATCGGGAAGGATGTTCTCCCATTTGCCAGTTGAGGAAACTGAGGCTTAAGGAAGAAAAGATCTTGCCCAACATAATATGACTTATAACTATTAACATCAGAATTTGAACCTAGGTGTCCAGGCTCCAAGTCCAAAGCTGTTATGTTACACGCTCTTGCATAGGAATGTTTGGGAAGATGAAATTTAGAACTTCTGAGTCTAACTTATTGACTTAAGTAGAAGACAGTATTGGTCCATAAAGCTTTTAATTCTTTTCAAAAATTAGGTTTCTCTTCTTAGTGGGATAGAGGACTTCCTATAGTAATGGTAAAAATCTCTTTTCAGAATGATAGATTAAATCTCCAAACCTCATTAACATTTTTTTACAACACAGGTTGTAAGTCACAAAGAAGGCTTAGAGAGAAAAAGGGATTTTGAGACGAGAAACTCATCTCAAAATTGAGTTGGTTGCTGAATACTCATCACTAGTCCTAGGAAATCCCGGCTGTGGTCTCCAGGGCCCTGACTGCTCTGGTCCCTCCCTCTCCCGCCGCCTCCCACATTCCAGGTACACTGGATATCTTCCATTTCCTTCAACTTGCTGTGTTCTTTCCTTCCTCAGACCTTTGTGCATTCCCTTCCCTCTGCCTAGAATGTGTCTTGCTTTTCCGCCTTCCATCTCTTCTCTCTGTTTGGCTTGGCTGATGTTTACTTATTCTTCTCATCTCATCTTAGAAATCCCTTCCTCTGAAAGGCCTTCCCTAATCCCATGTGTATTTGAACCCTGCAGTTTTATGTTTCTGCTGCTCTTTTAGCCTAGCATCCATTAGCACTCTGCTGTTCCCTGCTCTCATTCCAGTGCCTAGTACAGAACTTGGCTCAGAGTCAGCTTTCAATAAGAATGGTTGAATTATAGCAACATTTTGGAAGGAGACAAAAAAAGACCCAACGAAAAGTGGCTTAGACAATAAGGGCACATTTTCTATCTCACATTACAAGGAGTCCAGAGATGGGGAAATTCCAAGTTGGTGTCTCACTCAGTTCAGTAATAAACAGCTGAGAAATCGTCATGAAAACGTCAGGTGCTTTCCGCCTCTGGCTCTGCCATTCCAGGCATCACAGGTAGCTATGACCACGTCAAGTAAGGAAGAGGAAGGAGCTGGGCATGGTGACTCATGCTATGGCAGTGGGGTTGAGAACTGTGATCACTTCTCTTAGAAAGGGACATCACCTGTGTGTTTGCAGAGCCATCTTAAAATGGGAAGTGAGTTCATGCCTGTAATTCCAGCACTTTGGAAGGCCGAGGCGGGCCGATCACTTCAGGCCAGTAATTCAAGACCAGCCTGTCCAACATGGTGAAACCCCACCTCTACTAAAAATACAAAAAGCAGCCAGATTTATTAGGGAGGAAACTTTTCTTAGTACCTGTTGAGTGGATATCCCCTCCATCTGGTTAGCCAGGGTAATGTCACATGCCTGTGTCTGTGCTACAAGAGAGATGGAGAAAGTGATCCTGTAATAAGACAGGTGCCCTGCCAAAGGCAAGATGGGATGGGTGGGGGAGCCAAGTGTGTGTCTCAAGGGATATCTTACAGAACCGGTGGCTGAATGAACAGGTCAGTCTCACAAGGGACTTGAATCAGCCAGTGGAAAGCCCACAGGTGCATCCATTTTGAATGTACGGGGGTAATAATGTCTTGTATCTGCTTTCCTCTTCATCTCTGCAGACTAGTGTTTTTCCCCTAATTTGGCATGCACATGGACAAAAATTGCCTCTTAGCAATTTTTGTTGTTTTTTTGGGGATGGAGTCTCACTTTATCACCCATGCTGGAGTACAGTGGTGCAATCTCGGCTCACTGCAACCTCCACCTCCCGAATTCAATGGATTCTGCTGCCTCAGCCTCCTCAGTAGCTGGGATTACAGGTGTGTGCTACCACACCTGGCTAATTTTTGTATTTTTAGTAGAGATGAGGTTTAGTAGAGATGTTGACCAGGCTGGTCTCAAACTCCTGCCCTCAAGTGATCTGCTCACCTTGGCCTCCCAAAGTGCTAGAATTATAGGCGTGAGCCACCTTACCCAGTCCCTCTTAGCAATTTTTACCTTTTAGCTCTAGCATCTATTCGCAGAGAGTTTTTCATGCAAGTCCTTGAGTCAGATGCTCAGCTATGGCAGTGAGGTTGACAATTGTGATCACTTCTCTTAGAAAGAGACATCACCTGTGTGTTTGCAGAGCCATCTTAAAATGGGAAGTGAGTTCATTGGCAATTATTTTAGTGGAAAATCTTTTTCATTGGTGTTAACTAAGTTTCAGATGCCAGGGCCTCAAACATTTTTTTCCTGTAATATTTTGCACCCACTCTACCACTGCCCCCTCCAACTTGGAAATATTTATAGAGTTTAGAAATAAGTCAGGACTTTAAAAATCTGGCTTTTTCTTCTCCTTAATAATTTACCTTGTATACTTCTTTCTTCTTCAGTCTTTGGGGTTGCATTCAAAGTTCTCCCTGGTATTTAGAGGAGATTTCTTCCTCTCTCCATTGCCCTGTTTTCTTCCTTTCCCGGATGGGTCTTGAACTTGTTTTCTGGGGAAAGACAAACACCTGTGGAGACCAGTAATGGGATGTTTGAGAGGCACAGTCGATTCTCCAGGGCTGAAAAGAATGCAGGACAGCTAGAGGCAGGGAAGCTGGCTGAACCTTTGCACCTGCTGACTGATCAAGCTTGGGAAAGAGACCAATTCATATTTAGACAGCCTTGATTGTCCAGTCTCTGCACAGGAATCAGGAAATGAGATCAGGCGCGGTCGGGGGTGTGGCCACAGACGCCGGCTGGAAATGAACCAGTACATTCTGTTTCCGGGTTGAAGCCAGACACTGAGGATCCTGAATGTTTGTGTTAAAGAGGGGCGTCTTGGCCGGGCGCGGTGGCTCAAGCCTGTAATCCCAGCACTTTGGGAGGCCGAGGCGGGTGGATCATGAGGTCAAGAGATCGAGACCATCCTGGTCAACATGGTGAAACCCCGTCTCTACTAAAAATACAAAAAATTAGCTGGGCATGGTGGCTCGTGCCTGTAATCCCAGCTACTCAGGAGGCTGAGGCAGGAGAATTGCCTGAACCCAGGAGGCGGAGGTTGTGGTGAGCCGAGATCGCGCCATTGCACTCCAGCCTGGGTGAAAAGAGCGAAACTCCGTCTCAAAAAAAAAAAAAAAGAGGGGCGTCTTACAATTATGGCTTGACTAAGCTCTTCTTGCTTTCTGTGACAATGAAATGGAGCATTTTTAAAATTATAAAGAGCAAGATTTTGCTTTCTGAGGTTAGCTCCTTTCATTGGCGTTGATGTAGCCCAACACAGTTACAAGTTATATCCATCCTCCTAAGACTAATTTTATAACTTCATTATCCTTAAAACTTTCCCTCTTCAAGTTAGTTGACAGTAACTATCTGGAGGAGTAATTTTTAAACTATTTAAAAATTTTGATTTTTTTTTTTTTGCTCATTTTTTGAAACAGAGCTTCACTCTGTTGCCCGGGCTGGAGCTCAGTGGCACAATCATGGTTCACTGCAGCCTCAGCCTCCCTGGGCTCAGGTGATCCTTCCACCTCCCAAGTAGCTGGGACACAGGCGTGTGACACTATGCCCAACTAATTTTTATTGTTTTTTTTTGTACCGACTAGGTCTTGCCATGTTGCCCAGGCTGGTCTTGAACTCCTGGACTCAAGTGATCCTCCTGCTCAGCCTCCCAAGGTGCTAGAATTACAGGCATGAGCCATGACACCCAGCAGGAATTAGTTTTTTTTTTTTTTTTTTCTCAAGACAGTCTCATCTCCGTCACCCAGGCTGTAGTGCAGTGGTGCGATCTCGGCCCACTGCAACCTCCGCCTCCCAGGTTCAGGTGATTCTCTTCCCTCAGCCTCCTGAGTAGCTGGGATTACAGGCGTGCACCACGACGCCTGGCTAATTTTTTGTATTTTTAGTAGAGACGGGTTTTACCATGTTGGCCAGGCTGGTCTCGAACTCCTTGCGGTGATCCACCCACCTCGGCCTCCCCAGGTGCTGGGATTAGAGGCATGAGCCTGAAAATCATACTGAAAATCATATTCTTTGCAGTGTCTTCCACTCAGCGTGTTTGGGGCAGTTAGAGACATTTGTTTTTGTTTGTTGCTTTTACTGCACCCATAGAAACAGAGAGGAACTGAAAGTGACTAAGGTGTTCTAAGAACATCCTAATAGGCTAGAAGTTTATTGCTGCCTCTTAAAGGAATACATTCCATAACAGTTTCCCCTCCTAATCTCATCTGCTCAGACTCTAGCACAGTCAAAATTCGGATACTTTTTCTACAGGTTACAGTCCCCGCCCCCTTCATTTCAGAACACATTTGGCTGAGAGCACCCCTGCATTCACTAGCCTGGAGTCTTCTACTTTCTGTGCCCTTCCACTGTTGCACATCCAACTTCAGCCTCCTTCATGCCCTTTTACACAATGTTATTATTGTTATAAAAAATATGAAAATGCAACATTTTGTATTCTGTGTATCTTTCTGCAGTTTTAAAAAATACAGAATCTCACTCTGTTGCCCAGGCTGGAGTGCAGGCTGTCTGCAGCCTTGACCTCCCAGGCTTAAGTGATCCTCCAACCTTAGCCTCCTGGGTAGCTGAGACTATAGGCATGTGCCACCATGCCCAGCTAACTTTGTTTTTTTTTTTGTTTTTTTTTGTTTTGTTTTTGTATGTCTTGCTATGTTGCCCAGGCTGGTCTTAAACTCCTAGGCTCAAGTGATCCTCCTTCCTCAGCTTCCCAAAGTGCTGGGATTATAGGCATGAGCCACCGCACCTGGCCTCCACATTCTTTCTGTCGTTGACTTCATCCCTATGCAGCTGCCTCCTAAACTTCAGCTAAGTTTTACTTTTTTAACCCACACATACATTTTTACAATATGTTTGCTTACATTCATATCTATTATGTTTAGAATACAACTAGAAAGAGCCATGAACACAGTAATTCCTTAATATTTCATTTCTACAACAGAAATAGACTTATGACTAATTGTAACAATTAAGCCTAAGTTTGTACTTTGTTTCTATTTTATTTATTTATTTGAAATGGAATCTTGCTCTGTCACCCAGGCTGGAGTGCAATGGCACCATCTCATCTCACTGCAACCTCTGCCTCCCAGATTCAAGCAATTCTCCTGCCTCAGCCTCCCAAGTGGCTGGGATTACAGGTGCATGCCACCATGCGTGGCTAGTTTTTTTTGTATTTTTAGTAGAGATGGGATTTCGCCATATTGGTCAGGCTGGTCTTGAACTCCTGACCTCAAGTGATCCATCCGCCTTGGCCTCCTAAAGTGCTAGGATTACAGGTGTGAGCCACCACATCCAGCCTGTACCTGTTTTTAATGGTTAGTTGTAGAATTGCATTTTAATGAGATTTGGATTCAGTAAGACCTTTCATTTTGTGTGTTTTTCTCTTTAATTAAAATCTATTGTATTAACTTGAATGTACAACCAGGGCACTGTGGTGCTGGAGTCCCTTTTTGTCAGTCACTTCAAAGGCTCCTGCTATAGGAGGGAGGCATTTTCAACCCAGGGAGCACACCACCCTAATTCAAAAACCAGTCTCAGAAACAGCAGGTGAATATATGATTTTGTGGAATCTGCGCCTTTCCTATTTTCAAAACATAAGGTATCTGTGATCCTTGAAATAAACCTTCTATTCCTGAGTTACCATAGTGTTTGCAAGAAAAACAGCAAAAGAAAAAACAAACCTTCTAATTCTGCCTTTCACATTTTATTTATTCTTTTTTTCTTTTCTTTTCTTTTTTTTTTTTTTTTGAGATGCAGTTTCATTCTTGTCCCCCAGGCTGGAGTGCAATGGTGTGATCTCGGCTCACCACAACCTCCGCCTCCCGGATTCAAACGATTCTCCTGCCTCAGTTTCCCAAGCAGCTGGGATTACAGGCATGCACCACCACGCCTTGTGTATTTTGCATTTTAGTAGAGACAGTTTCTCCATGTTGGTCAGGCTGGTCTCAAACTCCTGACCTTAGGTGATCCGCCGTCCTTGGCCTCCCAAAGTGCTGAGCCATCACACCTGCCACATTTTATTCTTTTTGTGGGCAAGCAATGAAGTCACTTTGAGTAATCCCTTTTCATCACTTTTAAAGTATTTCTGCTTTTAATATTCTCAATTTTTCCATGGAAATTAAACTCTTTGTTAAAAGCCCAAGAAGTATAATTTCAGGTGGTATTTGTAATGGCACATTTTTGTTTGTAAAGTGTTTCTTTTTCTTCTTTGAGACATAGTCTCACTTTGTCCCCCAGGCTGGAGTGCAGTGTCACAATCTCAGCTCACTGCAAGCTCCACCTCCCTGGCTCAAGTGATTCTCCTGCCTCAGCTTCCTGAGTAGCTGGGATTACAGGTGCAGGCCACCATACCCAGCTTTTTTTTTTTTTTTTTTTTTTTTTTTTGAGCAGAGTCTTGTTCTATTGCCCAGGCTGGCATGCAGTGGCGCAATCTTGTCTCACTGCAACCTCCACCTTCTGGGTTCCAGTGATTCTCCTGCTTCAGACTTCTAAGTAGCTGGGACTACAAGTCGCCACCACCATGCCTGGCTAATTTTTGTATTTTTAGTAGAGATAGGGTTTCGCCATGTTGGCCAGGCTGGTCTCAAACTCCTGACCTCAGGTGATCCACCCGTCTCAGCCTCCCAAAGTGCTGGAATTTACAGGCGTGAGCCACTGCGCCTGGCCTGCAACGTTTTATAAAACTTTGTTTCTGTAAGTGCAGCTTCTTTAATATTGATTTTTAAAAAACATTTTAAACGGAGATTTTCTTACAGTTACACTTTGAGTAAATCTATACAATCTGAAACATTTTCTTCCAAGATTTGAGGAAGCTAATGCTAGTAAAATCATCCTAAGGGATTCTGTTTAAACAGAGCCATTTAAGGCCTGCTTCTTAAAATGTCTAAGTCCTCAGGAAGGTGAATTTATTAAAACAACAACAACAACAACAACAAAAAACACTAGGGTATCTAAAAATAGTAGTCTAGATAGCACAGACCGAAGTAGTCTCAGTACTGTGGAAGAGATAATTGCCTTCAGTGGGTGAATGATTCAATGCAGGAGAGATTTGCTTATGGAGGGGGACTGGCCTCAGGACCCACTTTCCTGGAGTCTGTGCCATTTACACAGAAGTAATTTTAGCAACTTATTCTCTTACTAGATTGGCTTATTCTGGGGATTTTGAATTAATGTTGGTTTAATGCACTTTTTGTTGGTTTTTTTTTTTTTGAGACGGAGTCTTGTTCTATCACCCAGGCTAGAATACAGTGGTGTGATCTTGACTCATTGCAACCTCCATCTCCCGGGTTCAAGTGATTCTCCTGCCTCAGCCTCCAAGCAGCTGTGATTACAGGCATGAGCCACCTTGCCCAGCCGGTTTAGTATACATTTTAATTACAGGAAAACGCCATATTAAAGTTGACCTTGACTTTGGAGGAAAACTTCCTTGTGGATGACTTGGGTCTCTTCATCTCAAAGTAACCGGCTTTTCTGAATGTAGTCCTTGTGACAACTCTTTTGCATAATTTGGGGGAAAAAAAAATAGGTTACAGAAGACTACGCTTTTGTTTGTTTTTGTTTGTTTGTTTTTTGAGATGGAGTCTTGCTCTGTCACCCAGGCTGGAGTGCAGTGATGCAATCTCGGCTCACTGCACCCTCCACCTCCCGGGTTCAAGCGATTCTCCTGCCTCAGCCTCCCAAGTAGCTGGAATTACAGGTGTATGCCACCACAGTCAGCTGTTTTTTTTTTTTTTGTATTTTTAGTAGAGAAAGGGTTTCACCATGTTGGCCAGGCTGGTCTCCAACTTCTTACCTAAAGTGATCCACTGGCCTCGGCCTCCCAAAGTGCTGGGATTACAGGCATACGCCACCATGCCCCGCCAGAAGAACCAGTCTTTTTTTTTTTTTTTTTTTGAGACGGCGTTTCGCTCTTATTACCCAGGCTGGAGTGCAATGGCACGATCTTGGCTCACCATAACCTCCGCCTCCTGGGTTCAGGCAATTCTCCTGCCTCAGCCTCCTGAGTGGCTGGGATGACAGGCACACGCCACCATGTCCAGCTAATGTTTTGTATTTTTAGTAGAGACGGGGTTTCACCATGTTGACCAGGATGGTCTCGATCTCTTGACCTCGTGATCCACCCTCCTCGGCCTCCCAAAGTGCTGGGATTACAGGCTTGAGCCAATGCGCCCGACCTGAGAGACCAGTCTTAACACCAGTTGTTAGGTTTTTGTTACAGATTTGTGAAGGCAAGATTTATTATTTTTTTAAAAACTTATGAAGGTTTAATGACCCAAACCAGTGCCATAGCCCATGCTTATTCTAACTTAATTTTCAGTGTATAAAAGAGCTTAACCAGAGTATAGTACATAAAACTGGACCTGAAAATAATTGTAAAATATGGCAATTGCATATTAACACAATAACACTTTCCTCATTCAACTTTTCAGCTTATTCTGTGTCTCACAGCTAACAGCACCTGGCACAACCGTTTGGTTTGAATTCAAGGAGCAGTGTGAGGTCAAGGTCAAGGGGGAGCGTAAGGTCAAGGGAGAGCGTAAGGTCAAGGGAGAGTGTAAGGTCAAGAGGCAGTGTGATGTCAGCTGAGTGCTTTAGCAAGGTTCCTGAAAGGTACTACCAGGTTGTAACCAACAGCTTGGAAAAATCCATTTGTAGTCCTTGTGGCAATTTTAGAGTTACTAGTTGAAAGTATGGGTTGTAATCTAATGGTGCTTATATGGGAGTGCCCGAGGCTAGGTAATTTATAAAGCAAAAAATATGGCAGGAGGCGGTGGGTCACGCCTGTAATCCCAGCACTTTGGGAGGCCGGGGTGGGCGGATCACGAAGGCAAGAGATCGAGACCATCCTGGCCAACATGGTGAAACCCTGTCTCTACTAAAAATACGAAAATTAACTCGAAGTATTGGTGTGCACCTGTAATCCCAGCTACTCGGGAGCCTGAGACAGGAGAATCAGTTGAACCCGGGAGGTGGAGGTTGCAGTGAGCGGAGATCGTGCCATTGCACTCCAGCCTGGCGACAGAGCAAGACACCGTCTCAAAAAAACAAGATGAGGCATCTGCATCCGGAGAGGGCCACAGGCTGCTCCATTCATGGTAGAAGGTGAAGGGAGGCTGGCTTGGGCAGAGGTCACATGGCCAGAGAGGGCGCAATAGAGAAGGGGGTGGTGCTGGGCTCTTTCTGGTGGGCACTCGTAGACCAAGGACTCACTCATTCTGTCAAGGATGGCACCGAGATATTCATGAAGGATCCGCCCCCATGACCCAAATCCTCCCATTAGGCCCCACCTCTGACATTGGGGATCAAATTTCAACATGAGGTTTGAGGGGGACAAATATCCAAACTACAGCAGTATATATACACAGCATGCACTTATAAAATAAACATTGTTTTCTATTAGGTTGTTACCTGAGTTTCTTAATGTTTAGAATGTGCAACTTTGAAATAGAATTTTTATTTTATATATTTAATTATTTTTTGAGATGGAGTCTGTCTCTGTTGCCCAGGCTAGAGTGCAGTGGCGAGATCTCGGCTCACTGCAACCTCCACCTCCCAGGTCAAGCGATTCTCCTGCCTCAGCCTCCAGAGCAGCTGGGACTGCAGGCTTGTGCCACCACACCCAGCTAATTTTTGTATTTTTAGTACAACCTAGGGTTTCACCATGTTGGCCAGGATGGTCTCAATCTCTTGACCTCGTGATCTGCCCGCCTCGACCTCCCAAAGTCCTGGTATTACAGGAGTGAGCCACTGCGCCTGGCCTATTTTTATTTCTTTTTAGACGGAGTCTTGCTCTGTCGCCCAGGCTGGAGTGCAATGACAGGATCTCGGCTCACTGCAACCTCTGCCTGGCAGGTTCAAGTGATTCTCCTGGCTCAGCCTCCCAAATAGCTGGAATTACAGGTGAGGGCTTCCACGTCCAGCTTTTATTTATTTTTTTGAGACAGAAATCTCACTCTGTTGCCCAGGCTGGAGTGCAATGGCATGATCCTGGCTCACTGCAACCTCTGCCTCCCAGGTTCAAATGATTCTCCTGCCTCAGCCTCCTTAGTAGCTGGGATTACAGGCACCCACATCATACCTGGCTTTTTTTTTTTTTTTTTTTTTTTGGTAGAGATAGGGTTTCACTATGTTGGCCAGGCTGGTCTTGAGCTTCTGAACTCACATGATCCACCCACCTTGGCCTCCCAAAGTGCTAGGATTATAGCCGTGAGCCACTACATTTGACCAGGAAGTGATTTCTGTATTTTTAGTAGAGATGGGGTTTCATCATATTGGCCAGGCTGGTTTCAAACTCCTCACCTCAGATGATCCGCTTGCCTCAGCCTCCCAAAGTGCTGGGATTACAGCTGTGAGCCACCACACCCGACCTGAAATATAAATTTTAGCGTATATGTTATATGATAGTGGTTCTCAAAGTATGGTCCCTGGACCTCTAGAGGTTCCTGAAACCTTCTCATGGAGTTTACAGGGTTTTAACTGTGCTGACAGTGGCACCAATGGTATAAAAGGAATGGTGGGTAGAACTGATGCCTTAGCATGAATTGAATCCAGGTTGTGACTGCAGAGTGCACTGATAACTACTATATTCTTCACTATTAGCTGTTTTTTTAAAAAAAAAAAAATTCAGTTTTACTTGAAATGTTCTCAATCAAACAGTAAAGAATAATCATTTTATTAAATCTCGACCTTGAAGATACATCATTTTAATAGTATGTGTAGTAAGATGAGAAGCACTTTGGTGCAGACCAAAATACATGACCCTGAGTTGTAAACTGAAAATAGCTGCTTTTTTCATGGAACACCATTTTTAATTCAATGAATAATTGACAGACGAGCTCTTGCGTATTTGGCAAACATTTTCTCAAAAATAAATGAAGTGAGCCTGTCACTTCAGGGAAACAGCTGGCAATGTTTGTTGCCAATGATAAAATTCTAGCTTTAAAGTGCAAATTAGAATTTGGGGGAATTGTACTTCCACTGTGAATCTGACAGCTTCCAAATATTTAGACTCATCAGAAAAGATAAGATTGGTACTGAGATAAACAAATGTGATTCAAAAAATATCTTATAAGAAATGTTTCAACACTTGGAAGATCTGCACATATCAGTGAGATAATATTTTCTAAATGGTCAATGAATAATTTACAGGATCATAATCAGGTAAAAGATCCATTAAAAATGTAACGTGGACCAGTGGATCTTACTGTAGCTGAGTATGAAAACGTAATCTCTGTGGTTTCAGATTTCATGTTGCAACTAGCCTTCGAGAAGCTACGATTTGTCACGTTTTGGTGTGGTATCAAAGCTGCACTGATCTAAAAAGGGTATTGAAGCACTCCTTCATTTTCTAGCTGCATATCTGTGTGAAGTTGTGTTTTTTCACCTACTTCAACCAAAGTAAAGAATCGTAATAGATTGAATGCAGAAGACTGTGATAATCCAGCTGTCTTCTATTAAACCAGACTTGAAAGAGATGTGCAAAAATGTAACACAGTGCCATTCTTCTATTTTTTGTTTTGGAAAGTATGGTTTTTAAAAATAAAAAAACATGCTATTTCCATTAACATGTAATGGATTTATTGCCTTTTAAAATGAATAAATACTTTTAAAAATCTCCCCATTTAAATTTCTGATTGAGTAAATATTGATAGGTGTAACTCACTCACACAAAATCTCTTTGGGATTCTCAGTGTTTTGTTTGTTTGTTTGTTTGTTTGTTTGTTTTGTTTTTTGAGACAGAGTCTCACTCACTCTGTCACCCAGGCTGGAATGCGGTGGTGCAATCTCGGCTCTCTGCAACCTCTCCCTCCCTGGTTCAAGTGATTCTTGTGCCTCAGCCTCCCAAGTAGCTGGGACTACAGGCATGTGTCACTACCCTCTGGCTAATTTTTGTTTTTATTTTTGTTTTGTAGAGACGAGTTTTCACCATGTTGGCCAGGCTGGTCTTGAACTCCTGTTCTCAAGTGATCTGCCTGCCTCAGCCTCCCAAAATGCTGGGATTACAGGCATGAGCCACCATGCCTGGCTGGTTCTCAATGATTTTTAAAAGGGCAGAGGGGTCCCCAGAACGACTGTGATGTGACGTCAAGCAGGAAGGGATGCATTTTTGATGATACCATCCCCAAGTAGCAAAGGCTGTTTTTAAAGAACCATTTATAATGTTTGCTCACAAAGGAGTCCTTTTAAGATTTGGATTTTTTTCCCATTAAGCTTTCCACATTTTGGTCAAGAATGTAGGTGGGTTGATTAGTTTTTCATCTGTCCTGAATTTTCTTCTAGCTGCTGTCAAGTCAGTGCTGCAGCAATTCGTGTGATAGCAAGAGTGGGGGGCATCCTCGGGCTTTGCAGAGCATGCAAAGAACTCTGCAATAGTCACAAACAAGCCCTAGCTTATTTGTTACTGAGTCAGGTTTTTATTATTAAGATCTTCTATCTTATTTGGACTCTGTCATCTTGGTAAATGCTTTATTATAGCTTGTAGGATGGTCTTGAATACAGATAACTTTATGGAAAAACATATTGTTGGATTGAGGCCAGTAATTCTTAAGGTGGACTCAATTCAAATGTAGATGGGCTTTTTTCGTTGTTTGTAAGGGCTGTGCTATGGAAAGCTCTTGCTTTGTGTAGCGTACATCAGTTTGAATGCAAAATGACATGATGGGGGGAAAATATGTAGTCAGGTTGTTAACAAGCCAACAGTGAAACCTAAGAGCATATCCTCTTAGCAAGTTTTCAAGGTGGCACCTATGACTGCTGAAAATAAGCAAGGCCTTGGAGATGATGGGAAATCATACAGGGAGAGGGCTTTTTTTTTTTTTTTTTAGTTGGAGAGTTGGAGTTTTGCTCTTTTTTCCCAGGCTGGAGTGCAATGGTGCGATCTCAGCTCATTGCAACCTCCATCTCTCGGGCTCAAGTGATTCTCCTGCCTCAGCCTCCCAAGTAGCTGGGATTATAGGTGTGTGCCACCATGCCTGGCTAATTTTGTATTTTTAGTAGAGACAGGGTTTCACCATCTTGGCCAGGCTGGTCTCAAACCCCTGCCCTCAAGGGATCTGCCCACCTCAGCCTTCCAAAGTGCTGGAATTATGGGTGTGAGCCACTGCACCCAGCTGGGAGAGGGCTTTTAAATAGTGGGAAGGGTGTTTATGTTTTTGTTTTTTGTGTTTTGAGACAGGGTCTTGCTTTGATGCCCAGGCTGAAGTGCAGTAGCCTGATCATGGCTCACTGCAGCCTTGAACTCCTGGGCTCAAGTGATTCTCATGCCTCAGCCTCCCTAGTAGCTGGGACTACAAACATGTGCCATGATGCCCTGCTAATTGTTTATCATTAAAAATATATATATATGATTGCTGTGAAACTAGATCCACAAAGGGTTACTGATAAGCAGAGGGCTTTAAAGAAGTCTTGCTCTCAATTTGTAAGAATGATTTGTAATCATAGCTTGAACTGTGTGTATATTTGTTCTCTGAAGTAGTTTAAAGTGATCTGCAGTCTTATTTACATGATTAGCTTACTTGATGGCCCTTGACTTTATAGTTAACATAAATAATCTAGTATTTCTTAAAGTGAAATCTAGGGGTTTATGGAATATATATATATTGAGAATCAACTTTAAATATAAAAAAATTATTAGGGCCGGGCACGGTGGCTCAAGCCTGTAATCCCAGCACTTTGGGAGGCCGAGGCGGGTGGATCACGAGGTCAAGAGATCGAGACCATCCTGGTCAACATGGTGAAACCCCGTCTCTACTAAAAATACAAAAAATTAGCTGGGCATGGTGGTGTGTGCCTGTAATCCCAGCTACTCAGGAGGCTGAGGCAGGAGAATTGCTTGAACCCAGGAGGCGGAGGTTGCGGTGAGCCAAGATCGTGCCATTGCACTCCAGCCTGGGTAACAAGAGTGAAACTCCGTCTCCAAAAAAAAAAAAAAAAAATTAGATATAAAGACAAACATTTTGCACTGATTATTTTTTATTTAATTTTTTGCGATGAAGTTTCATTCTGTTGCCCATGCTGGAGTGCAGCGGTGTGATCTCAGCTCATTGCAACCTCCACCTCCCAGGTTCAAGCAATTCTCCCACCTCCCTCAGCCTCCCAAGTAGCTGGGATTACAGGTGCCAGCCACCATGCCTGGCTAATTTTGTATTTTTAGTAGAGATGGGGTTTCACCATGTTGGCCAGGCTGGTCTCGAACTCCTGGCCTCAGGTGGTCCACCCACCTGAGGTGCTGGAATTACCGACATGAGCCACCTTGCCTGGCCAAAAGTTCAATCATATCTCAGTAAAGTGGTTTAAAAGAGAAAAAGGCTGACCGGAGGCGGTGGCTCATACTTGTAATCCCAGCACTTTGGGAGGCCAAGGCAGAGGATCGCTTGAGCCCAGGAATTTGAGACCAGCCTGCATATCATAGTGAGACCTCCTCTCTACAAAAAATACAAAAATTAGCCAGGGCATGGTGGCGGGTTACTCAGGAGGATGAAGTGGGAAGATCACTTGAGCCTGGGAGGCAGTAGCAAGCTGAGATGGCACTACTGCACTCCAGCCTGGGTGAAAGAGCACAACTCCATCTCAAAACAAACAAACAAAAAACAGTCTGACGTAAGACATTGAATGTACACTTAGATTGTACAAGCATGTGATAGGAGTAAATTCTAGCTTTATATATCTATTTGTGTGTGTGTGTGTGTGTGTGTGTGTGAAACTGGAGTCTCTGTTGCCCAGGCTGGAGTGCTGTGGCGTGATCTTGGTTCTGCCCTCGGGTTCAAGTGATTCTCCTGTCTCAGCCTCCCTAGTAGCTGGGACTACAGGCACCTGCCACCACGCCTGGCTAACTTTTTTGTGTTTCCAGTAGAGATGGAGTTTCCCCATGTTGGCCAGGCTGGTCTCGAACTCCTGACCTCAGGTGATTCACCTGCTTCAGCCTCCCAAAGTGCTGGGATGATAGGCGTGAGTCACCCCGCGCCCGGCCTAGCTTTATATTTTTATATTTGAGTTGGCACTTCCCCATTTTGCATGATCCTGACTGAAATTAAGAAACTAGATTCTATCTGCGTGTTCTAGGCAAATGACTAAAACTTGAAATATTTGGGGGCCTGTCTCTGTGAATTCCCTTTGCTGGGGCTAGAACCCTCATCTATGACCGTTACCTCTCAGGAGGCAGCAAATTTTCCATGGAGAATAATTCCATTTCCACTGAAATTCTCTCTTCCCCGTGATGTGCTCATGCCCTCTCCGGCTCACGGCCACGGTCCTTTCCGGGCTCTGCTTCCTGGGCCAGGCCCTCTTCGCTAATTCTGCGCAGCACTGCCGTTGTCTTTGGCATTCTGATCCTCGGCTGTTGCTTCAGATCCACCTACTCACTCGCTGCCCTCCTTGAGTTCTGAATCGTTCTGTGTTTCCAGCTCTCTTCTGGACATGCCAGTCCCTCATTCAACATGTCAGAACGACATTTAATTTTCACCCCAAGCCGTGGCTCTTTCTTATCTGGATCTTCTGTTTAATCCCAGGAAGCAGAACCTGAAAGTCAATCTGGAATCCTCCCTCTCCATCATCCCCTTCTGCCAGCCTCCACATCCGATCAGCCACTCACACACTAGTTGATTATGTTTGTTAAATGTCCCTAAAATTCTTCCCTTCTGTGCCTGTTTTGTCTCATCTGGACTGTTGGAGCCATTTCCTGGCTTCCTCTCCAAGTCCTACTGTGCCTGCTGGAGAGTCTAAACTCCCAAGTTCAGCCTTCAATGCTTTGGGTGATCTATCCCTGGGCTAGCTAGTTTCGTCCTTCACCAGCTCATTTCCTTGTGCCCCACCCATCCCCACCTCGCCCTCAAGCAGCACAAATCCACCTGATTCTTGGATATTTCCATGTCTTTGTATTAGCTTTTGCTAGCCTACCTGTCCCCTCTCATTCTTTATTGGAGGGGGAACAGAATCATGCTCTTACACCCAGGCTGGAGTGCAGTGGTACAACAGCATGCCCCGATAATTTTTAAAAATTTTTTTGTAGAGATGGGGGTCTCACTGTGTTACCCAGGCTCCCTCTCATTCTTCCAGACTATAAACCCCCAGGCACAGTGCAAGTTTAGGCTGTATTTTTGTTCATTTTGGTTCTCCAGCTTCAGGCAGTGTTCCTGGCTCACAATGTGGGCTTGATGTATGTTTGAAAGAATAAAATCCATGTGTTTTACTTTAATCACAAGAAGAAAGCAAAAGTTTGTGACTCTACTTTTCTAGTTCCCAGGGTGCAATTCAGTCAGCTGTTTTGAATGATTATCCAGAGATAACAGTTAAGGTGCCAACCGTGTGTGGGTGTGTTTGTGTGTGTGTGTGACCTGTCAGTTTCTGGTATCTGGGAATGACATTTTTCTTTGCACTGGGACATCAATTGTATCTAAAAACTATGTTTCTAAAAGGAATAGGAAATATGAATGAATAGGTCAGAGTTTACTACTCCAGGCAGTTTTCCAACCGTATTTGGTAATGTTGATTTAAAATGGCTCAACGAAAAAGCACCCCAAGTATAATCATGAAAAATGCTAGTACTACTTTGTATGTAGCAATATATTGTTAAGAGAATTTTCATTGAAATTATGTTAATCACAGGGAAAGACTAAAACTTCTCTCTTGTTTTAACAGGATCAGTTTGACAACTTAGAAAAACACACACAGTGGGGAATTGATATTCTGGAGAAATATATCAAATTTGTGAAAGAGAGGACAGAGATTGAACTCAGCTATGCAAAGCAACTCAGGTAAGTTGATATTGAAAAACCTTATTTGTTAACTGCAAAATGATGTCAGGATAATGTATATTCTCATTTTATAGTATAAATGTATCATATTTTAAATATTTTTCCTTTTATGTAAGGTAGTATTTCAATAGAAGTGATTGTTTTTCAAACGGAAAATTAATTTTCATAGAACATTAAAAGTAAAAACTAAGTTACAGCTTTAAGGCCCAGCTTTTTTCAACAGGATATTTGCTGAGTTTCGTAGCAGCTTGTTTTTCAGTAAACTTTTTATTGAAATATATTAATAACATATGTACAGAGAAGTACACAAATCATAAGTGTGCAGCTCCATGAATTTTGACAGGGTGAACACACTCATGTAACCGGGCACCCAGGTCAAGAAACAGAAAGACCAGCCCAGGAGGCCACCCTGTCCCCTTCCAGCTCCCCACTCTCCCCACAACAATAACCACTCTCCTGACTTCTAATCACATGGATTCGTAGTGCCCACTTTGGAACTTTACGTGTTTGTAATCATTTGGTATGCATTCTTGTGTATCTGGCTTCTTTTGTTCCACATTACGTTTGTGAGATTCACCATGTGGTAGCATGTGGTGGGAGTCTGCTATTTTCATTGCCGTGGAGTATTTTGGTCTAGGAATGCACCAGAACTCATCCATTCTGCTGTTACTAGGCGATTTGGTTGTTTCCAGTTTAGGCATATAATGAGTAGCACTCCAACGAGCATTACTGTACAAAACTTTTTGTACGTACATATCTGAACACATTTCCTAGGATCTACCTAGGATTCGAATTGCAAGATCTCAGGCTACTCGTATGCTTCGCTTTCGCGGATAGGGTTAAACCATTTTCCAAGGTGCTTGTACTAATTCACACTCCCTCCAGTAATGTGTTGAGGGGGCCTATGGAACAGTATTTTAAAAGTACTTCGGATTGGGTGCAGTGGCTCACGCCTGTCATCCCAGCACTTTGGGAGGCAGAGCTAGGCAGATTGCCTGAGGTCAAGAGTTCGAGATCAGCCTGGCCAACATGGTGAAATCTCATCTCTACTCAAAATACAAAAATTAGCCAGGCGTGGTGGTGCATGCCTGTAATCAGCTGCTGCTTGGGAGGCTGAGGCATGAGAATTGCTTGAACCCAGGAGGCCAGAGGTTGCAGTGAGCTGAGATTGTGCCACTGCACGAGATCACCAACCTGGGTGACAGAGTGAGACGTCATCTCAAAAAAAAAAAATGTACTTTGGGGCTGGTTGTGGTGGCTGACACCTGCAATCCAAGTACTTTGGGAGGCCAATGAGGGAGGATTTCTTGAGCCCAGAGAGTTCAAGACCAGCCTGGGCAACATAGTGAGACCCCCATCTCTATTTTTTTTTTTAAGTACTTTGGATCTCCTTACATCTTTAATGATGAGATTATCCAAGAAATTTGTGTTTTTATAGAGTATATTTAAAAGTTCTTGGTAGAACTAAGCTTGAACTTGAAGTGGCATACAAAATCTTTTTAATGATTTCTTGTTGTGTAGTTGCAGTTGAATTGGTTTGTGAATATTGTTTTAAGGCTTGTTAAAGAGCTAGATGATTTTGATTTAGAAACATTTAGTTTTCTTTTCCTTTTTTTGAGCCAAGTCTCACTGTGTCACCCAGGCTAGAGTGCAGTGGTGTGATCTCAGCTCACTGCAATCTCCACCTCCCAGGTTCGAGTGATTCTCCTGCTTCAGCCTTCCAAGTAGCTGGGATTACAGGTGTGTGCCACCATGCCCAGCTAATTTTTGTATTTTTAGTAGAGACAGGGTTTCACCATGTTGGCCAGGCTGGTCTCGAACTCCTGACCTCAGGTGATCCACCTGCCTCAGCCACCCAAAGTGGTGGGATTACAGACATGAGCCACTGTGCCCGGCCCCCCCTTTTTTTTTTTTTTTTAAACTTCCTTAAAGCTCCCTCACCATTGAATTTTAATCCAAAGAGCATCTGTATAAGAGATGTGTGTTCATCTAGGGTTTCTGTTATTGTTTCAGCAAGCTGGGGTTACAGTTGGGAGCCACTGCGCCTGACCTCAGATTTTGTTTTCATTGAGTGAATAACATGTAAAACATTGCACAAGGAAATAATTTTTCTTTTTTTTTGAGACAGAGTTTCACTCTTGTTACCCAGGCTGGAGTGCAATGGCACGATCTCGGCTCACCGCAACCTCCGCCTCCTGGGTTCAGGCAATTCTCCTGCCTAAGCCTCCTGAGTAGCTGGGATTACAGGCATGCGCCACCATGCCCAGCTAGTTTTTTTGTATTTTTAGTAGAGACGGGGTTTCACCATGTTGACCAGGATGGTCTCGATCTCTTGACCTCGTGATCCACCCACCTCGGCCTCCCAAAGTACAGGCTTGAGCCACCGCACCCGGCCGGAAATAATTTTTCTAAGTGGAGAATCCAGATCAGTGTCTAGCGCCCTGAGTGCGTATCAGCTTGGTAAACACTTCAGGGCTTTTCAAACTGAAAGTAGGAATAGAACGTGGTCTGTTTCACGTTGATTATTTGAATATTGTACTGTTAGTCAAGCAGTGTTATCTTTCGTGTGAAAATGGGCTACGGGTGAGCTCTTGAGAGGGCTCCTGGTGTTCTTCCCATCGCAGTCTCCCTTGCTGGCCCCTCTTCTTCCCCTGCCTGTTCAGGGGAAGAACACCAGGAGGACTGAGAAGCAGGAGCCGGGGATAGTCCCAGTTACTCAAGAGGCCTGGTGGTGGGTGCCTGTAATCCCAGCTACTCGGGAGGCTGAGGTAGGAGAATCACTTGAACCCAGGAGGCAGAGGCTGCAGTGAGTCGAGATTGTGCCACTGCACTCCAGCCCAGGTAACAGAGCAAGACTCCATCTCAAAAACAAACAGACTGGGTGTGGGGGCTCATGCCTGTAATCCCAGCACTTTGGGAGGCCAAAGCAGGCAGATCACCTGAGGTCGGGAGTTGAAGACCAGCCTGACCAACATGGAGAAACTTTGTCTCTGCTAAAAATACAAAATTGGCCGGGCATAGTGGCACGTGCCTATAGTCCCAGCTACTCAGGGGGGCTGAGGCAGGAGAATCGCTTGAACCTGGGAGGTGGATGTTACGCCATTGCACTGCAGCCTGGACAACAAGAGTGAAACTTCATCTCAAAACAAACAAACAAACAAACAACAACGACAACAACAAACCCTGGCGTCATCGTCTCTGGCTCCCTTTTTTCTCTCACACTCCCCAGTCCAAGCCATCAGGAAATCCTGGCTACTCTACAGATTCATCCAGGATCTGACACTTGTTACTACCTCCACTGCTGCCACTGTGGTCCATGTCACATGGCCCATGTGGTCCATTAATCTTTTGCCTGGTTATTATGAGTCTACTAACTCGTTTCCCTTATTCTACCTGTATTCCCTATTCCCTGATTTCTACAAAGCAGCCAGATGACAGTACTCCTCTGTTCAAAATTCCAATGCATCTCCATTTCATTCTGAGTAAATCCAAAAACCTCACAGTGAATGTCCTACAAAACCCTGTATAATCTGGTTCCCACACCTTCGTGACATGTTTTAACTCGCTTCCTCCTTCTCTATGCTGTAAACATTCAGAGGCCTCCTTCCTGTTTCTTGTACTTGCCAGGCATACCCTCACCGGAAAGGCATTGCTCTGACCCTTCCATGTGGATATCACCTCTGTGTTCTTCCCCAGCTCCCTGTAGCTGACTCCCTCTCCTCCTTCCAGTACCTGCCTAGTGAGGCCTGCCTCATCCCCTAGTTCACTTAGCCTGCTTTGCTTTCCACTTTTCCTGTATTACTGGTAACGTTCTCCCATTTTATATAATTTTTTCATTTATTGATTTTGAAAATTGACAAAATATCCTTTTCTATATTATTTGTATAAAATTGTATGGATTTATGGTGTACAAGATGATGCTTTGAAATATGTAACACTGCAGAATGCCCAAATCGGGTTAATTAACATACGCATTACTGCACAAACTTATTATTTTTTTTTTGAGGTAAGAACATTCACTCTTGTTACCCAGGCTGGAGTGCAATGGCATGATCTTGGCTCACCGCAACCTCCGCCTCCTGAGTTCAAGCAATTCTCCTACCTCAGCCTCCTGAGTAGCTAGGACTATAGGCGTGCGCCACCATGCCCAGCTCATTTTTGTATTTTTAGCAGAGACGGGGTTTCACCTTGTTGACCAGGATGGTCTCGATCTCTTGACCTCGTGATCCACCCGCCTCCACCTCCCAAAGTGCTGGGATTACAGGCTTGAGCCACCACGCCCAGCCCCCAAGAACATTAAAATCTACTCTTCTAACAATTTAGCAGTTTATCTCCTTCCTTCTCTCCCCTCCCCTTCCTTCCTTTTATTCTTTTGAGACAGGGTCTCAACTCTGTGACCCAGGGTGGAGTGCAGTGGCATGATCTTGGCTCACCTCTACCTCCTGGGCTCAAGTGATCCTCCCACCTCAGCCTCCCAAGTAACTGGGACCACAGGAATGCACTGCCACACCTGGCTAATTTTTGTATTTTTTGTAGAGATGGAATCTCACCATGTTGCCCATGCTGGTCTTGAACTTCTGGGTTCAAGCAATCCTCCCGCTGAGGCCTCCCAAAGTGCTGGGATTACAGGTGTTAGCACCTGGCCCAGCAATTTTCAAGTATACAATACATTGTTATTAACTGAAGATACCATGTTGTACAATAGATCTCTTGAACTTACTTCTTCTAATAAAAAATTTTGTCTCATTTGAACAACATCTCCCCAAACCTTCCCATAGAAATCTCCTGTGTATTCTATTTTCTGCTCATTGTCTCCTGCGTCCTCTCAGCTAGAATGCAAGCCCCTTAAGGGTGGGGATCTTTGGGTTGTGTTCACTAATGTATCACAGTGTGGAACAGTGCCTATCACATAGTAGGTACTCACTAAATATTTGTAGATTGAGTAAATTGGTAGGTTACGGGCCTGAGACTTAGCCAGCTTTGCTTTATGGGGAATTATGTGTTTGCACCGGCCTGTGAGAGCTGATGAGGCTTTCATAACAATAGGCAGAGCAACAGTATGCCAGCCGAGTCTCAGCCACTGGGGATGCTTTAATGAACGAGACACAAGAAGTAGCTGAGCCTGGAGTGCTCACCTTTTCACAGCAGAAAGCAGAACTGCATGCAAATTAGCAAAGAATTCCAGCATTTAAAGATAGCATTTATGACTCCAAATATGTAAATGCAGTGATGCGATAGAGAATGAAGTGGGGGGCGGTTACTTACTTAGGCTGGTCAGGGAAAACCCATTGCTTGAGAAATGAATCACAAAAAGAAGCCAGGCATGGGAGGATGTGCGGGGAGCAAGTGAAAGGTCCCGAGATGGAAACACGTATGAGGAATAGAAAGGCCAGCGTGGCTACAGCATATTCAACAGACACTTGCTTGAAATAGTAATGTGATGTTGAAAAATCAATGTTGGCCGGGCACAGTGGCTCATACCTGTAATCCCAGAGCTTTGGGAGGCGAAGGTAGGCAGATCACTAAGTCAAGAGATCAAGACCATCCTGGCCAACATGGTGAAACCCAGTCTCTTGTAAAAATACAAAAATTAGCTTAGTGTGGTGGAACGTGCCTGTGGTCCCGGCTATTCAGGAGGCTGAGGCAGGAGAATCGCTTGAACCCAGGAGGCGGAGGTTGCAGTGAGCCAATATCGTGCCACTGGGTGACAGAGCAAGATTCCGTCTCAAAAATAAAAAAATCAGTGTGACCTTTGGGAGAGACATCTATCATTAAACATTTTTTTCCTACACTGCAGGGGGAAATGCTAACTTATTTTACACATAAACTTATATGAGACTTTGATTCCTGTAGGTCAGGTCTTAGCATGGGTCAAATCCATCCGCTTGGTTTTGTAAATAAAGATTTGTTGGAACGTTGCCATGCCCGTGCATATTGTCTGTGGCCACTTTTGCAAGGCCATCGGCAGTTGAGTAGTTGCTAAAGAGTGCAGTTACCTGCAAGTCTGAAATGTTTCCTCTCTGGTCCTTTACAGAAAAAGTTTTCCAAACCTTGGTGTAGATCACTATCTCTTCAAGGTAGTACAGTTTGAAATTCCTAATTTTTTTTCTAAGTCTGACAAACTGAATATTATTTTATTTACTTTTGAGACGGAGTCTCTGTCACCCAGGCTGGAGTGCAGTGGCATGATCTCCGGTGCCTTTCTCAGAAGCTGTGGCCCCTGACACTCCATTAGCAGAGTAGCAGGGCCTGCTCAGCCTCACCCCCACTGCTGCCTCCTGTTACCATACTGATCTTTGTCAACTTGATACTTAACAATTGGTACATCTAGGTCTTAAATTGCTTTTCTCTTAGTATGAATGGGGTGGAACATCTTTATTTTATTTTTATTTTTATTGTTTTTAAAGATGGGGTTTCACCATGATGGCCAGGCTGGTCTTGAACTCCTGACCTCAGGTGATCCACCCACCTCAGCCTCCCAAAATGCTAGGATTACAGGCGTGAGCCACCGCGCCCAGTGAACATCTTTTGATACATTTGAGCCATTTATGTTTTTAAAAAGTGAACCATTCAAGTCTTGATCTGTTTTTAATCGGACCTCACTGTATATAAAGGTTAACTAAATAGAAATTGTTTTATACAACGTATTGCATATTATATATATTATATAACTATATAAAGAAATGGATTTAAACTTAACAGTATAAACGACAGTACAGCAAAACTGAGGGATTTGCTAAACTTCAAATAGCAAACTCTTGGGTTGGGTGTGGTGGCTCTTGCCTGTAATCCAAGCACTTTGGGAGGCTGAGGTGGGCAGACCACCTAACATCGGGAGTTTCTGAGGGCAGCCTGGCCAACATGGTGAATCCTCATCTCTCTACTAAAAACACAAAAATTAGCCGGGTGTGGTGGTGCGTGCCTGTAATCCCAGCTACTCAGGAGGCTAAGGCACAAGAATCACTTGACCCTGGGGGGCAGAGATTGCAATGAGCCAAGATAATGCCACTGCATTCCAGCCTGGGTGACAGACTCTGTCTCAAAAAATAGATACTAAACTTTTGTAAAATATGTCAAACATTCTGAAAAGCTTGTAGGATGTTATTATTGTGTGTGTGTGTGTGTTTAATTCCGTGTTTAAATTTCACACAGGCTCAGTTGACTCACTGCTATGAAGGATAAGCAAAGCCGGGCAAATAATATTTACATGTTTGGCTTCTTCCAGTTGAGTTATATGACTTGGTTCTAAAACCCGAAGCCCCCTGTTGGTTTGGCTTCGTTCTATATTTGAATGTAGACCCTTCTCAGCCCTTCTCTCTACTACAGTCTCTCTCCTTGACTCTTGGCATTAAGGAAGGATATTTTTCCCCAGTAAGATCTTAGGACGTGTTCCCTGAGTTCTTTCTTGCTTGAGAATGCTACTATACAACACTTGGACTTCGTTGTTCTCTGGTCACAGTTTTTCTCTCAATGCAGCTGCATCGTCTTTTGATGAAAAAGTCTGGGGCCAGCCAGATGGTTTTCTCTGTATGTAACATGGCTGTTCCTGAGCAAATATTGAGTTCAGCTTAGCAGTCTGATAACTTCACTAAGCAGTGCCTTGGAATTGATCATCATTTCTCAGTTTTTCTTTGACTCTTTCCTGTGTAAATTCTATGCTTCGTTTATTTCAGGGGAACTTGGTTGGATTATGTCTGTTTTTTTTATTCTACTTACTGGGTCATATGCTTCAGAGATATGACTTACATTTCATCTTCTTATTCTTTAGTTTTTTTTCCTGATTATTTTAGTTGTTTTGACATGATGGTTGTGTCAAACCTCTCCTCTATTAAATTTGATACCCTCCCTCATTTATTGATGGGTTCTGTAGTGGTATGTTTTAGTCCTTAGTTCATTTCCTCAGCTTTGCGTCTTCCTTCTCATCCCATTTTATTTTATCCCATAGTGTTAGGATTTTTTTCTTTTTTTTTTTTTTTTTTGTCAGAGTCTTGCTCTGTGGCCCAGGCTGGAGTGCAGTGGCATGATCTTGGCTCCCTGCAACCACCACCTCTCAGGTTCAAGGAATTCTCCTGCCTCAGCCTCCTAAATAGCTGGAATTACAGACATGTGCCACCATACCAGGCTAATTTTTATATTTTTAGTAGAGATGGGGTTTCACCATGTTGGTCAGGCTAGTCTAGAACTTCTGACCTCAGGTGATCTGCCTGCCTCGGCCTCCCAAAGTGCTGGGATCATAGGTGTGAACTATAGCACCTGGCCACAGGAGTCTTGATTTATTGCCTTTGTGTTTTTACTAGGTTTGTCTATGGTAAAAATAATCTGGAGGAGTGTGATTTTTGCTTATTTTTCTTATGTTTTCTTGCAGACTGTTTTTTTTTTCTTTTCCTTCTGTATTACCTGTCATATCTTTCACCTTGCTTGTATTTATTGGTTTAATTTTTTTTTTTTTTTTTTTTAGACAAAGTCTCACTCACTCTGTTGCCCAGGCTGGAGTGCAGTGGCGTCATTTCAGCTCACTGTAACCACTGCCTCCCAGGTTCAAGCGATTCTCCTGCCTTAGCCTCCCAAGTAGCTGGGATTACAGGTGCACACCACCATGCCTGGCTGATTTTTTTTTTTTTCTTTTGAGATGGAGCTTTGCTCTTGTTACTTGGGGTGGAGTACAATGGTACAGTCTGGGTTCACTGCAACCACCGCCTCCTGGTTTCAAGCAATTCTCCTGCCTCAGCCTCCCAAGTAGCTGGATTATAGGCATGCGCTGCCACACCTGGGCAATTTTGTATTTTTAGTAGAGCTGGGTTTTCACTGTATCGGTCAGGCTAGTCTCAAACTCCTGACTTCAGGTGATCCACGTGCCTTGGCCTCCCAAAGTGCTAGGATTACAGTCATGAGCCGCCACACCTGGCCTGCACCTGGCTAATTTTTGTATTTTTAGTACAGACAGGGTCTTGCCATGTTGACCAGGCTTGTCTCAAACTCATGACCTCAGGTGATCCGCCCACCTCAGCCTCCCAAAGTGCTGGGATTACAGGTGTGAGCCAACTTGCCTAGCCACCTTGTTTATATTTAATAGGGGCAATTTAGCGAAGTGGTTGAGTTCAGACTCAAGAGTCCCAATGCCTGAGATGTAATCCTGGTTTTTCCACTTAACAGCACTATGAATTGGGCCAAATTACTCTCCTTGTTTCTTTTTCATCTGTAAAATGTGAATCATCATCATCATCATCCTCACCTTATAAGGTTGCCGACTGGGCTTAATAAGGTAAAGAGGGTCAGGGTCTTAGGCCAACACCTGGCGTGTGTTTGTTTCCGCGTAAGCCGCACGGCGCCCTGTCTGCTCTGATGGAGTGTAGGTGAGTGTTCCTCGCCACGCTTCCTTCCATTTCTGGTACTGTTGGCCTTTCCCTTTGAGTTCTACTTGAGGCTGGGGTATTGTACAGTCTGCTTGGTTTGCTGAAAGCCAAGGACCGGTGTTTACAGAGTCGGGGTAGGGAAAGGGCCTGGCTTTGAGACTCGACTCTGTCATTCCTTCTGAAACTTTGTTAGAGATTCTGTTACGGGGTTTACGCCATTAGGGCAAAGATTTTCCTCATTGTATTAGTCTGTTCTCATGTTGCTGATAGAGACGTACACGAGACTGCGAAGAAAAAGAGGTTTAATTTCACTCACAGTTCCACATGGCTGGGGAGGCCTCAGAATCGTGGCAGGGGTGCGAAAAGCACTTCTTACATAGTGGAGACGAGGGAAAATGAGGAAGCAAAAGCGGAAACCCCTGATAAACCCATCAGATCTCATGAGACCTATTCACTATCATGAGGCTAGCATGGGAAAGACCAGTCTCCATTATTCACCTTCCCCTGGGTCCCTCCCACAACACGTGGGAATTCTGGGAGATACAATTCAAGTTGAGATTTGGGTAGGGACACAGCCAAACCATATCCCTAATCCCGCAGAATCCCTGGGTTCTCAGGGCACTCAGTTTGGAGGCCTGGAAAGTGGACTTCCCGGAGGTGAGCCCCGCTCCTGCCCAAGGCCTTGGGTGGTCAGCATGGATGTCTTTCTCTCACAGTTTTTCTGTCACTATTCTCTGAGCGCTTCCATCTCAGTTTATTCCTGTCTGGGTTGATTTTAGGGGTTAGTGGATGTATTTCTCTTCCTGTGATGGGGAGAAAGGAGTCAGCTTCCATTCTTAGCTGTCCCAGAATTTTCTGTTTCTCTTCTTGGTCATCATTTTCTAAAGTGTATGAACTGAGGTTAGACTCCTTTCTTCTCTTTTTTTTTTTTCCCCCCTTTTTTGAGACGAGTCTCATTCTGTCACCCAGGCTGGAGTGCAGTGCACGATCTTGGCTCACTGCAACCACCGCCTCCCGAGTTGCGATTCTCCAGCCTTAGCCTCCCGAGTATCTGGGATTACAGGCACCCGCCACCACCACGCCCAGCTAATTTTTGTATTTTTACTAGAGATGGTGTTTCACCGTGTTGGTCAGGCTGGTCCCAAACTCCTAACCTCGTGATCAGCCTGCCTAAGCCTCCCAAAGTGCTAGGATTACAGGTATCAGCCACTGCACCCAGCCTCTACATTTTTTTAAAGAAATTTTCTGCTCTTAAAAATTTCCCTGGCTTTTATTTTTTCACCTTTTGTTGTTGGGAAAGTGCAATTCTCTGGCTGGATTTTATTCTGCCATCTTGACCCAGAAACCTTGTGGTGAGCTTAAAAAAAAAAAAAGAAAGAAAGAGTGAAAACAAAACAAAACAAAACATTCCTGGGCCCCACCCTGGACCTTCTGTTGCAGAGGGTCTGGAATAGGGCCAAGTATTTAATTTTTGAAACCTTCCTATGGGTCTTTGAATCAGCCAGGTCTAAAGCCACCATCTTTATAAAAGGATGTTTATTTTTTCTTTTGCCTTTTTAGTTAGACTACCTGAAAAACAAGTTGAGATTCTCTACCTGAAAACACCTCAGATTTCTCAGAAAGACCCCATAAATTGAAAGATTTTTAAAAAGTGGTTTATTTGCTTGTTCATTTTTAAAATAACATAATACAAATAGGGCAAAAAGCTTTGTCCCAAGAGAACAGCAGTGGAAAGTTGGTATTTTTTTGTAGTAGTACTTGAGAGAAATATCCTTAGAAATGAAGTTCACTTCTAGATCTCTTTAGCTTTTAGTTTTATGCTGGTATTTATAGAGTAAATTATTCATTAGTGCTTTTAAGAAGCACTTTGAATGCTATATATGCCAGCATTGTCAAAGTGATTCCCATTTATCAGAACTCAATGGTCTTTATAGAATATCACCTGCAAGGGATCGAATTTAATCCTGTATAGGATTTGACTGATGAAAGAGTACTATAAAGAGTACTGGTTTTACCAGTATCAGAAGATTCAGATTCAACTGAGGTATCCTTCAAGTAGATACACAGTTTACATGATTTTTATGGCTGCTAAGGAAGGAAGCTAAAAAGAAAATGTGGCTCTAACATTGTGAAATAATTTTTATATGAAGTATGAATTTAGAAGTGGTATTTTCTTTTTTTTTTTTTTGAGACGGAGTTTCGCTCTTGTTACCCAGGCTGGAGTGCAATGGTGCAATCTCGGCTCACCGCAACCTCCGCCTCCTGGTTTCAAGCAATTCTCCTGCCTCAGCCTCCTGAGCTGGGACTACAGGTGTGTGCCACCACGCCCAGCTAATTTTTGTATTTTTAGTAGAGACGGGTTTCACCATGTTGACCAGGATGGTCTCAATCTCTTGACCTTGTGATCCATCCGCCTTGGCCTCCCAAAGTGCTGGGATTACAGGCTTGAGCCACCGCGCCCGGCCTAGAAGTGGTATTTTCAATTTGTAAGTTACTGGCAACAGAAGAAATGATTAATATTTAAAATCACATGGTAGTCTGGGCACAGTGGCTCATGCTTATGATTCCAGCACTTTGAGAGGCTGAGATGGGAGGATTGCTTGAGGCTAGGAGTTTGTGACCAGCCTCAGCAACATGACAAGACTCTGTCTCTGTAGACAAAAAATAATAAAAATGAGCTGGGCATGGGGGTGTGCACCTGTGGTCCTAGCTACTTGGGAGGCTAAGGTGGGAGGATCCCTGGGGTCCAGGAGTTCGAGGCTGCAGTGAGCCCTGATCGTTACACTGCACTCCAGTGTATCTTAAAAAGAATTAAAATAAATAAAAATGAATTTTTAAATAAACCATGCACTAAAAGTATTTCGCATGCAGCCACTAGGCTTTTCCGATACTCTGATCTCCCATATGAGCTGTCTCAATATATTTGGAAAATAACCCATTGATTACATAGTCATCTGTTTTGCACACACTTCCCTTTCATTCTTGATCCTTGTGGTGGTGTTTTGACTACATCTGTCGTTTAAGGAGTGGTTGTGATAATAAGCCAACTCAAAGACCTGTACTTTACTTTTGACATAAAATATTTATCTTTTTTGCATTGTTTTTTCTCCAAGGGACATTCTTTAAGGAAATAATTGCTTTTTTCACATTCTTTTGGCTCTAGAATTGTGAAACACCGCTATGTATCTGCAGTATCAGCAGGGAAAACATGTTATCGTTTATATGCTGAAGTATATGCTGACACGATTGCAGTCTTCAATTAAGTACATTTTTCTTTCATCAGTCTAATTACAATTTTTAAACTATTATATACATGTGTCCGTTTTTTGAATACTTGCAACAGTTGATGTTCTACTGGATGTTATCTAGTCCCTCAGAATTTCAAAACAAGAAGGACAATAGAGGTCATGTCGTCCAACCCCTGCTGACGTACAGATTAGGAACAGGAAACGCAGATTGGCTCATTTGCTGAGGTCATGCTGTCCGGGCACATGGTCTCTTCGTTCCCAGAGCAGTGCCCTTTGTACTAAAGCCAGGGACCTCTCCCATCATCTAGTAGCATTTATTACAGATGGAACCACATGTCATTTGGTATGCAAAAGTACCATGATCGAAATTGTAAATTTGTTACTATACATTTTTCTAGGCACATTTATAGATTTGGGGGAAGTATAAGAAATAGAAGTAAAATGTGAAATAATAAAGAGGAATAGCAACAGGGAATTAACAAGGAAGTGAACACTGAGATGCTGACACATGGAGAGTTCCTGCTGTGGGTTACTGCTCAGCAGCCGTCGCTATTTCTTGGCCAGGTGCAGTTGCACTTTGAGGGGCCAAGGCGGGCAGATCACCTGAGCTCAGGAGTTCAAGACTAGCCTGGTCAATATGGTGAAACCCGTGTTTGTAGCCCAGCTACAAAAATTAGCTAGGCCTGGTGGTGCATGCCTGTAATCCCAGCTACTTGGGAGTCTAAGACAGGGAATCACTTGAACCCAGGAGGCGGAGGTTGCAGTGCGCTGAGATCATGTCACTGTACTCCATCCTGGGCAACAGCACTACTCTGTCTCAAAGAAACAAGAAAACGTGCTATGGCTGTTTATCTAACTATGGTCACCTAAAGTCAGGACCCAAGAGAAATCAATCAGTAGAACCAGTGTTAGTGAGACTTTTTTGTTTTTTGGGTTTTTTTTCCCCCCATGATTACCTCTTAGTTATTGTGTCTTTTGGAGAATATAAAGAAAAATATTTAGATTCTTAACCAGGAGATGAGATTAGGAAGGGAAACTGGATGATTTTGGCTAATCTGAATGTGTTCAATGCAAACCTGGTAGGCAGGGTAAAAGTTTTTCTAGTTAAGGGCCAGGCGCGGTGGCTCAGGCCTGTAATCCCAGCACTTTGGGAGGCCAAGGCGGGTGGATCACGAGGTCAAGAGATCGAGACCATTCTAGTCAACAAGGTGAAACCCTGTCTCTACTAAAAATACAAAAAGTTAGCTGGGCATGGTGGTACGTGCCTGTAATCCCAGCTACTCAGGAGACTGAGGCAGGAGAATTGCCTGAACCCAAGAGGCAGAGGTTGCGGTGAGCCGAGACCGCGCCATTGCACTCCAGCCTGGGTAACAAGAGCGAAACTCCGTCTCAAAAAAAAAAAAAGTTTTTCTAGTTAAATGTCTTAGCATCAACAGCCCCAAAATACTGTCTCAATTTCCTTCAAAAAGACTTATTCACAGGTCATTTTCATGTGCTCTCTGGTAGAGCAGCCACACAGCCTTAGAAACATGCCCCTGGCACTTTGATTTTTAATTTAAACATTTGGACACAGTTTTCCTTGGATTTGGAGCAGTAACGCCCCAACTCAGGATGACCATGAGAGAATGGTGGCCTGATAAGGAAAACACCTCAGTGCTACAAATGAAAGCTACTTCACGGCCAAGCGCGGTGGCTCACACCTGTGATCCCAGCACTTTGGGAGGCCGAGGCAGGCAGATCATTTGAGGTCAGGAGTTCGAGAGCAGCCTAACCAACATGGTGAAACCCCGTCTCAACTAAAAATACAAAAAAATCAGCCTGGCATGGTGGCATACACCTGTAGTTCCGGATGCTCGGGAGACTGAGGCAGGAGAATCGCTTGAATCCGGGAATCAGAGGTTGCAGTGAGCTGAGATTGCGCCACTGCACTCCTGCCTGGGCGACAGAGTAAGACTCTATCTCAAAAAAAAAGGAAGCCACTGCATATTTACACATGGTCCGTCCTCTCCAATTGAATAATTCTGTTCTTATTTACTCTGCCTTTGAGACAAAAGATGAAGCGTGCAAGTGCTTAATAACAGGAGCTTCATCACGCATGTTGAAAGATTGAAGGAAATGGATTTCAGCTGTGGACATTTTTTTTGTTTTAAAACGTGTAACAAAAGCACTAATGTCATCTTTCATTCCTGATTTCTTAATTATCTTTCTCTATAAAGCTGACATGTCTGCATTTTTTATTTTAGGAATCTTTCAAAGAAGTACCAACCTAAAAAGAACTCGAAGGAGGAAGAAGAATACAAGTATGTTTACCATTAAAAATTGTTTGATAATGCTCACATGCCATTGATGCTAACACACAGGAAGGAGAAATACATGTCTATTAAAATAAGTTGCATTTCCTATTTGTTTTGTGTCAGTTTTTAAATTGGGGAGAGAACAATAAAAACATAATTAACTTTTCCTGTATGGAGTCACTGGAGCAGTATCAGATTGTTTCAATTAAAGTAATTAGGAAAACTTTAGAATGTAATTAAGCAAAAACAGGAAGTATGGAATCTGCATTCTGGAGTCTTGATTTGGTTTGGCACTATGAGGGGTATCTGTCATGCTAGTCATTCATCCGAGAAATATGTCCATTTCAGTCAGCAATTAAGCATCTTAACACTGGACAGCTCAAGTATTGTATCTCTAATGTAGATCTAAATACCCTTTACATTAGTACATATAGCATGTATATGAATTTTGGATTATATCTGGGCTAAGTATGAACGAAGCCAAATATGACATTACACGGAGGGCTTCAGTTTTGCAAAATGAAAAGTGTTTCAATTTTAATTAATTCTGACCCATTTTGATGAGAACACTGGATGTGTAATGAATACTCAGGATCCTATGGGAGGTGGATGCCAATTAACCTCATTTTAATTAATATTTTCTTGGTGTCAAGTAGAATAAGAATGAATGTGGCCTTGTATGAAAAGCTGTGGTGTGTGTTCTGTTCCATAGGTATACATCATGTAAAGCTTTCATTTCCACCCTGAATGAAATGAATGATTATGCCGGGCAGCATGAGGTCATCTCCGAGAACATGGCGTCACAGATCATTGTGGACTTGGCACGCTACGTTCAGGAACTGAAACAGGAGAGAAAATTGGTGAGCAAAACTTTATTCTTTTTCTTCCTACAAGATGGACCAAACACAGTGGGAATATCCCTAGAACATTAAAATTAAATAAAACCATGTAAGACGGTGGGTCTTAAACTTCACACCTTTGAGAATCATATAAAAGTTATGGATCCCAGCCAGGCATGGTGGCTCACTCCTGTGATCCTAGCACTTTGGGAGACTGAGGGCGGATCACGAGGTCAGGAGTTCGAGACCAGCCTGACTAACATGGTAAAACCCTGTCTCTACTAAAAAAACAAAAATTAGCTGGGTGTGGTGGCGGGCGCCTATAACCCCAGCTACTCGGGAGGCTGAGGCAGGACAATCACTTGAACCTGGGAGGTGTAGGTTGCAATGAGTCGAGATGGCGCCATTGGACTCCAGCCTGGCTGACAAGAGCAAAACTCTGTATCCAAAAAAAAAAAAAAAAAAAATTAGTGCTTATAAGTAGGTCAAAAAAAAAATGGAAAGATGTCCCCAGTTAAATGCATTCTGTTCCTTGGCTCATTCATTGCTGTCTATTGAAGCGGATGTTACTGTTCCTCTTGCCACCATTACTGTCTTTTCATAAACAGGTCTTGTTGTTAACCAAAGAGAAGAATGTTCGTTCAAAGTATATTCTTAGTTACAATTTTGCCTTAAGCGATTTATCTTTAAGCCATGGTCTGTATCATTGTACTTCGATTACATGTGTAGTACAGAATAATTTGTTACTAATGATAAAGTAACCACGTTGGCCAGTGATAAACTTTTTTTTTTTTTTTTTTTTTTTTTTTTTTTTTTTTTTTTTTTTTTTTTTTTTTGAGACAGTCTGTCTCTGTTGCTCAGGCTGGAGTACAATGGCACGATCTTGGCTCACTGCAACCTCCACCCCTCAGGTTCAAGCGATTTTCCTGCCTCAGCCTCCAAAGTAGCTGGGATTACAGGCATGCACCAGCACACCTGGCTAATTTTTGTATTTTTAGTAGAGTTCTAGTTGGCCAGGCTGGTCTCCAACTCCTGACCTGAGGTGATCCACCTGCTCTGACCTCCCAAAGTGCTAGGATTACAGACGTGAGCCAACAAGATTGCTATGGCTTCTGCTGAAATGGAGGTGATATTAAATAATAATGACAAAGTGATTATTTAATTGCAATTATGGTAGTTGCCACATAGTAAGAGTACAACGTGCTAAGAGAACATACCGTAGGATTCCTGACATGCTTGCTCATGCTCTGGGATCAGGAAAGGGCTTCACAGTTAAGGCTACTTAACAAGACTTGAGGGAGGAGTAGGACTTGCCTGGGACAAGCATTCGATAGAGAGCAGCCAGGGCCCTGGGGCAGGAAGGCGTTTGAAAACATCTCAGTTTAGTTCTTTCTAAACTAGAAATGTGTAGCATCTGGCCTTGGATAGGTTTAAAAGTCAGGAAGAGATAAATGCCTTAAGATCAACCCATTGGTTTAAAACAACACTGTGCCGATAAACGGAGATCAATTTTCATCTGTTCACATCAGTGCAATGGCTCTCAACTAGGGACAGTTTTGCTCCCTACTCCAGCAACACCTGTCAACATCCAGAGATTGTTGGGTTGTCTCAGGGATTGCTGCTCAGGTGCTGCTACCGGTGTCTAGAGAACAGAGGCCAGGGAGGCAGCTAAACATCCCGCAATGAATGCCTGGGAGAGCTCCACAGCAAAGAGTGGCCTGGCCCAAAACGTCTCTAGTGCTGAGCGTGAGAAACCCTGCACTGGAGCCCTAAATGAGCTGACAGCCTCTGCTAGAGCATTCATTAATGATTTCTTTAGTGACAGAAGGAGGCAGTGAGACAATACTAAGGTTCACAATGAAGCACAAATATCTAATATAATGATAAAATGAATACAGTCCGTCTTAACATGATCTTGGACTGCTTCTCTGGACCCTGAACTTCCCTTGACCTTGCAAAGGTTTATATTTTCTTCCTGTTTGGCTTCTTTTATCAGTGCTTTGTCTCTCTCTCTCTTTTTTTTTTCCAGAGGGAGTTTCACTGTGTTGCCCAGGCTGGAGTGCAGTGGCGCAATCTCGGCTCACTGCAGCCTCTGCTTCTCGGGTTCAAGTGATTCTCCTGCCTCAGCCTCCCAAGTAGCAGGGATTACAGGCACACGCCACCACACCCAGCTAATTTTTTATATTTTTGGTAGACACGGGGTTTCACCATGTTGGCCAGGCTGGTCTCACACTCCTGACCTCAAATGATCCACCTGTGTCGGCCTCCCAAAGTGCTGGGATTATAAGTATGAGCCATTGCGACCCCTCATATTCCTTTACTGCATTATGACCAAGTTGTTTTATATTTTATTTACTCAGTATTAATCATGACTTTTTTATAGTCAGTCATATCTGTGTTTTGGATTTAGTTCCTTTTGTTAATCAAAAATAATAGTAATTTATGGAATAAATTATAGGAGGTACAGATCCACATTAAATGTCTTGCAATACATAGTGTTCCTTTTATTTTCAGGAGAACTGTGAGTGCAGGTTTCTGAGTCAGACGTTCTGTTGGGAGGAGCTGTAAACATCATGCTCTTCTGAAACATTCTGTAATTAAATCAAAACGACATTTCAGAAAATCACGAAACCTTTTGAAATACTAGAAAGAATATGAGTAAACTAATGTGTGTTATTTGTGTTATCTTATTTTATTTATTTAATTTTTTTTGAGACGGAGTCTTACTCTGTTGCCTGGGCTGGAGTGCAGTCAGGCAAACTCGGCTTACTGCAGCCTCTGCCTCCTGGGTTTCAACGATTCTCCTGCCTCAGCCTCCTGAGTAGCTGGGATTACAAGCACCCCCCCATGCCCAGCTAATTTTTGTATTTTTAATAGAGGCGGGGTTTCACCATGTTGGCCAGGCGGGTCTTGAACTCCTTAGCTCAGGTGATCTGACCACCTTGACCTTGCAAAGTGCTGGGATCACAGGTGTGAGCCACTGCACCTGGCCTGTTTGTGCTATTTTAATATAATGCCTCATGGGCGTTTTTTCTTTTTCCTTTTTTCTTTCTTTCTTTTTTTTTGAGACAGAGTCTCATTCTGTTGCCCAGGCTGGAGTGCAGTGGTTCGATCATGGCTCACTTAGCCTCAACCTCCTGGACTCAAGTGATCCTCCTATTTCAGCCTCCCAAGTAGCTGGGACCACAGGCCTGTGCCACCATGCTCAGCCAATTTTAAAAAATTTTGTAGAGACAAGGTCTTGCTGTGTTGCCCAGTCTGGTCTGAAACTCCTGGATTCAGGTGATTCTCTCACTTCAGCCTCCCCAAAGTGCTTGGATTATAGGCATAAACCCCCATGCCTGGCCTATTTTTTTCTTTTCTCTGCATAATTGTTTCCGTTATTTTGAATGAGTAAATAATGAATTAGCATTACAGTATACTAATCACTGTAATTTGAAAAAAATTATTCCAGTAGTATTGGAGGCCAGGTGTGGTGACTCACACCTATAGTCCCAGCACTTTGGGAGGCCGAGTTTTTAGCCTCGTGCTTGTTATGGATTATAATGGCTAACCTCAATTGCATTTTCACAAGTTAACCCTCGTGTTATCCGTGGGGGATTCGGACTGCTAGTTTTCTAGATTTTACCCAAGATAAGGACCCTGGAGCACAGGAAGGTGAAGTGAGCTGGGCGTGTTGCTCTGTGGTGGAGCTGGGTGTCCCACCCAGGCTGCCTCCTCCTTCGTGGGGCAGTGCATGATTGCATGCATGGTTTTGTTTCCATTGAGTTTTTTTCAACGTACCTTCAAGGATGCTGGAGTAAAAATCTTGTGAACACAGACCTTATATGGCCTTTCCCCATCCTTATATGGGCAGAGGAGAGGAAGGACACAAGATGCAGTAGGATTATCTTCATCTGCAGCTAGGCTTAGAAAAAGAACTATTTGGCCAGGCGCAGCGGCTCACGCCTGTAATCCCAGCACTCAGGAGGCCGAGGTGGGCAGATCACTTGAGGTCAGAAGTTCAAGACCAGTCTGGCAACATGATGAAACCCTTCTCTACTAAAAACATGAAAAATAGAAGTGCTTTGGGAACCACGGCTTAGGCGCAGACATGGCCAAGTCCAAGAACCACACCACACACAACCAGTCCCGAAAATGACACAGAAATGGTATCAAGAAACCCCGATCACAAAGATACGAATCTCTTAAGGGGGTGGACCCCAAGTTCCTGAGGAACACGTGCTTTGCCAAGAAGCACAACAAGACGGGCCTAAAGAAGATGCAGGCCAGCAAGGCCAAGGCCAGGTGTGCACGTGCCGAGGCCACCAAGGCCCTCATAAAGCCCAAGGAGGTTAAGCCCAAGATCCCAAAGGGGGGTGTCAGCCGAAAGCTTGATTGACTTGCCTACATTGCCTACCCCAAGCTTGGGAAGCGTGCTCATGCTCGCATTGCCAAGGGGCTCAGGCTCTGCCGGCCAAAGGTCAAGGCCAAGGCCAAGGATCAAAACAAGGCCCAGGCTGCAGCTCCAGCTTCAGTTCCAGCTCCAGTTCCAGCTCAGTCTCCCAAAGGTGCCCAGGCCCCTACAAAGGCTTCAGAGTAGATATCTCTGTCTGCCAACGTGAGGACAGAAGGACTGGTGTGACCCCCCTGGGCTGCCATCTGCATGGGGCTGGGTCCTCCTGTGCTATTTGTACAAATAAACCTGAGAGAGGATTTGTTAAAAAAAAAAAAATATATATATATATATACATATATATATATATATATATATATGTATATATATATGAAAAATATAAAAATATATTTTAAAAAATTAGCTGGGTATGATGGTGCATGCCTGTAATCCCAGCTACTCAGGAGGCTGAGGTATGAGAATCCCTTGAACATGGGAGGTGGAGTTTGCAGTGAGCTGACATGGCACCACTGCACTCCAGCCTGGGCGACAGAGTGAGACCTTGTCTCAAAAAAAAAAGAAGGAAAAGAAAAGGAACTATTTAAGACCTTCTCGTAATAACCAACGTTTCTCCTTTAGACCTTTTACTTTTGGCTCCCCTGTCTTTACTTAGTAAACACTAATTTTTGAGAGGATGACTCTTAACAGTGGAATGCTATCATTTCTGTCTTCCGGTGAGGTTAATTATTGGCAGACGTAGCATAACAGAGTTAGAACTCAAATCCAGGTCTTCTGAGGCCAGATTCAGTCGCCTTCCCACTGGGCTGTGATGCAGGGCTGGCAGCATACGTCAGGTCTGTCTTAAAGGATGGGGAAAGGCCATATAAGGTCTGTGTTCACAGAGCAGGAGCCCCCTGCTTGGTGGTGGGCAGAGGAGAGGAAGGACACAAGATTTTCAGCCAACAACCCTGCTCAGGATTCCTGGCAGCCCTGCCCCTAGGCAGGTTATGGAAACTCTTTGAGCATCCACTTATGCATCTGTAAGCTGAGACTGATCATAGCCACCTTAGGGAGTTGTGGGGATGATTGTGAGAAGACAAATATGAACCTCATAGCACAACGTTCAGGTATACTGATACATAGGTGCTGAATATGGGATTTCTCTTGCTGTAATCGTTCTGTTCCTCAATACAGAATCTCAGTTCCACCCTACAGCTTCTTGATCAGGGTTTGTTACAGAAAAAGGAGCATGTTGGCCAGACGTGGTGGCTCATGCCTATAATCCCAGCACTTCGGGAGGCCAAGGCTGGCGGATCACCTGAGATCAGGAGTTCAAGACCAGCCTGGCCAGCATGGCGAAACCCCATCTCTACTAAAACTACAAAAATTTGCTGGGTGTGGTGGCAGGCACCTGGAATCCCAGCAACTCGGGAGGCGGAAGCAGAAGAATCTCTTGAACGTGGGAGGCAGAGATTGCATTGAGCAGAGTTTGTGCCACTGTACTCTAGCCTGGGTGACAGAGCAAGACTCCATCTCAATCAGTTAATCAGTAAATAAATAAAATGTGAAATTGGTTGATGGCATAGGAAACAAGCTGCTTCTAACATTTTAAACCCAGCTACTATTTCTCATGACTGACTAGAAATAATGCCTTACTTAAACTACCATCCTTAACTATCAGCATAGCACAGATTGGGTCATTTGATACACTGGCAGGATCCTGGCTGCCCAAAGGGATGATTTAGAATTTACAGGATTACTGCTGGATCCCATTACTGCATCTAGAAAGAATGCTCAAGTTCAGTGGAGAATATTGGTTGAAAATTACTTTTTGCCTACATTTTGCTGTGTTTGAACGGATAAGGGTCAGCATGATGAAAAATGGCTCTCTGTGCAAAGATGATGTTTCCTTCCTTTTTTTGTATGGATTTGAAAGGGAGTAGAAGTAGAGGGGGAAATTGGTATTCTTGCCTTTGTGACCATACCAGCTGTTTGATCTTTAAGCTTTCAAATCTAACTGTAGGCTGGGCACAGTGGCTTATGCCTGTAATCCCAGCACTTTGGGAGCCCGAGGCGGGCAGATCACCTGAGGTCAGGAGTTTCAGAGACCAACCTGGCCAACATGGCGATACCTCATCTCTACTAAAAATACAAAAATTAGCTGGGCTTGGTGGTGTGTGCCTGTAATCCTTGCTACTCAGGAGGCTGAGGCAGGAGAATCACTTGAACCTGGGAGGCAGAGGTTGCAGTGAGCCAAGATTGTGCCACTGCATTCCAGCCTGGGCAACAGAACGAGACTCTGTCTCAAAAATAAAAACAACAAAAAACAAAAATGTAACTATAAAATAGGATGACTGCTTCTATTGAAGTATCTAGGAGAAAAGATGCTTTTTATGTTGCACATACACTATATTTTTGTACTGCAAAGCAGTGCATTTTAATGCTATGAATAACCATTGTTTGTCCAGACGCACAAATTGGTAGGCTCATTTTGGTGAAAATATGTTCATTTTTTAAAAATACAGATTCAAGCCGGGTGCAGTGGCTCATGCCTGTAAACCCAGCACTTTGGGAGGATCACGAGGTCAGGAGTTTGAGACCAGTCTGGCCAACATGGTGAAACCTGTCTCTGCTAAAAAATACAAAATATTAGCTGCGTGTGGTGGTGTGTGCCTGTAATCACAGCTACTAGGGAGGCTGAGGCAGGAGGATCACGTGAGCTCTCAAGGCCCAGCCCAGGTAACAGTGTGAGACTCCATCTCAAAAAAAAAAAAAAATTTGGGAGCGGAGGTGGCTCAGGCCAGTTGTCCTAGCATTTGAAGAGGCGAGGCTATGCGTTTGAGGCCAGCCTGGGCAACATAAGAACCTCTCATTCATTAAAAAAAAAAAAAAAAAAAAATGCAGATTCACAGCCTGGTGCCGTGGCTCACGCTTGTAATCCCAGCACTTTGAGAGGCTGAGGTGGGTGGATCACAAGGTCAGGAGTTTGAGACCAGCCTGAACAACATCGTAAAACCCCATCTCTACTAAAAATACAAAAACAAAACAAAACAAAAAAAACTAGCCAGCCATGGTGGCACACACCTGTAATATCAGCTTCTCAGGAGACTGAGGCAAGAGAATTGCTTGAACCTGGGAGGCAGAGGTTGCAGTGAGCTGAGATCACGCCACTGCGCTTCAGCCTGGGTGATAGAGCGAGACTCTGTCTCAAAAAAAAAAAAAAAAAAAAAAAAATACAGATTAACTAAAAAGAGAGCCTTTCCCTCTGCAAGAGGTTAGCAGTTTTGGTCTTTGCTGCCTGTCATCTGAGCCTGCATCTGTCTCTTAGGAAAACAGGAGCAGTCCTGGAAGCCCTGGACAATGAGGCCCTATAGTTTCTTCACCTAGTGGGTTCCACTTAGGGCAATTGTCTTTTCAGTAAGATGTTCACCATCTCTTTAGACATAATGGAATCAGTGGCCAGTCCTTGGGGGTGCATATAAAAAGAATATTACCAAAACTGAATTAAAGAACAAACTCTCACAATCCTTTATAAACCAAAATCCTCATTTTTCAAAATTTCCTTCCTGATGTCATTTACAGATATGTATAATGTTTAAGAATATTGGCTGGGTGCAGTGGCTCATGCCTGTAATCCCAGCACTTTGGGAAGCCAAGGCAAGTGGATTGCTTGAGGTCGGGAGTTGGAGACCAGCCTGGCCAACATGGTGAAACCCCATCTCTACTAAAAATACAAAAATTAGCCAGGCGTGGTGGCACACATCTGTAACCCCAGCTACTCTAAAGGCTGAGGCAGGAGAATTGCTTGAACCTGGGAGGCAGAGGTGGCAGTGAGCCGAGAGCACGCCACTGTACTCCACCAGGGGTGACAGAGCGAGACTCCATCTGAAAAGGAATATTGATCCTAATATAACTATAATATATATTCTTCTTGATTGCCCATTTAATACTGTAAGCATTTTCAATGTTTTTACCTGAAAAAGTATACGTTTTTGTTTGTATATATATATATTTTTTTAATTTTCAAATTTTTTTAGAGATGGGACTGGCTATGTGGCCAGGCTGGTCTTGAACTCCTGGGCTCAAGCAATCTTCCCAAGTCAGCCTTTCAAAGTGCTGGGAGTATAGGAGTGATCCATTGTGCCTGCCTGAAAGCGTAGTTTTAATAATTGGAGTTTTATCAAAGTTATTGGAAGAGAAGTTTAAAAAGAAAGAAAAAATATTTGCAATTTTAGTAGCTATATACTAGTCTAACAAAGTTATAATTTGCCTAATTCTGTATTGTTTGATTTATAGGCTTATTACCAGTTTTTGATTCATTTACTTGGTTGTATAAACAATACAACAGTAAACTCTTTACTTCCATAGATGTTTGCATTGTGTGTGCGGTGAGATTATTTCCCCAAGCTGAATTCCCAGAAGTGAGACTATGAAGTCAAAGCATACATGATTACATATACATGACTTATGGTTCTTCATAAAGCTCTGGTCACTTATGATCAGATAATTATAGGAGAATTACCTATAGAGTTATTGATAGATTTATCGACAGCTAGATTTCCAAATGTCACTGGAATGATCAACATGGGTGTGAATCAGCTTATCTGAGATGTGGGTAATTCAGAGTTGATAATGTATTTCTCTAGAAGAACTACTGTAAATGCACTCTTATCAGCAACTTTTGACCACTGGTCAAGTTGATTGAAGAAAAGAGTTTTAGAGGTTGTTTGGTGTAGCTCCAGCCTTTGAGTCTGTCTGGGCTTTTCCGCAATGATTATCACTAATCACATATGAGAAATTTGTGAAGATTTACAGCTCCAGAAGGAGAACCAGGAGGTTCTTGCCAATATTTTCTGGAATTCCAAGAAAACCTCTCCCTGCAGGTGGAAAAATATGGTTCATTACTCACAAAGTGTTGGCCAGAAGCAGAATCATTCTTGGCAGCAGCCACCTTAAGAGTCTAGAGGAAACAATTATACAATACTTTCAGTGACTCACTAAAATGTTTATAAACCTGAGACCTATGTGCTTACAGACCCCACATTACTTAGAATTGACCATTTAACATTTTTCCCGAGGTTTCTGAAATGTTTGAAAATTGATACTGCACTAAAACCTGTAACATTCTTTCTAAAGTTAGATATTGAATAGGTCCTATTTATGGACCGTATGAAGGGGCTTAATTTCCTATCAGCAAGTTCTGCAGCAGGGACTGGCTCCAATACATTTAAGAAAACAAAATGTTCTTATAAGAGATGACAGCAAATAGGTAAAGCTTAGCATTAAGGAGAGTAAAAACTAAAAGGAGTTTATGTCTATAATCTAGCTACTTACAAGTTCACTACTGATTTTTTTTTTTTTTTTTGAGATGTAGTTTCACTCTTCTGATTTTTTTTTTTTTTTTTTTTTTTTTTTGAGATGTAGTTTCACTCTTGTTGCCCAGGCTGGAGTGTAATGATGCGATCTCAGCTCATGGCAACCTCTGCCTCCTAGGTTCAAGCAATTTTCCTGCCTCAGCCTCCCACATAGCTGGGATTACAGGCACCTGCCACCACACCTGGTTAGTTTTTGTGTTTTTAGTAGACACAGGGTTTCACCATGTTGACTAGGCTGGTCTTAAACTCCTGACCTCAGGTGATTCACCTGTCTCAGCTTCCCTGGGTGCAGTAGTTCATGCCTGTAATCCTAGCACTTCGGGAGGCTGAGGCAGACGGATCATGAGCCCGGGAGTTCGAGACCAGCCTGGCCCGACCAGCATGGGGAAACCCCATCTCTTAAAAAAAAAAAAAATTCTTTTTAAATGTTATAATTCATGTGATAATGTACTTAGTAAACGGGACACTTAAATTATTTTCTTGATTTCATGGGCTTGAAATGTGATCTTGGATTTCGTGTTTCTCCTTTTGTAAGCTGGAATTAATGATACTTTCTTTTCCTTCTGGGAATTTTGAGAATTACTGGACTCACATTTGATATCTCACCTGAATCTTGTTCGGCATCTGTTTGACATCTCTCCTTAGATGCCTAATGCATCGTCACCATTGCACCTTTGTCAGCAGGCACCTGAGTCCAGCAGGTGGGAATGATGGCCCCAGAATGCTGCAGTGCAGTGACCCTGTTAACCCACCCCAAAACAAACTTTGTTCTTTTTGGAGGCGGAGTCTCACTCTGTCACCCAGGCTGGAGGGCAGTGGCACGATCTCAGCTCACTACAACCTTCGCCTCCCAGGTTCAAACCATTGCCCCACCTCAGCCTCCCAAATAGATTACAGGTGTGTGCCACCCTGCGCAGCTAATGTTTATACTTTTATTAAGAGAGACGGGTTTCGCCGTGTTGGCCAGGCTGGTCCAAGAGTCCTGACCTCAGGTGATCTGCCTGCCTTGGCCTCCCATAGCGTTGGGATCACAGGCGTGAACCACTGCCCCGGCCCCAAAACAAACTTGTGATCCCCCAAAGTCCTTATCCATGTTCCATTCCAGTCTGCACTCCCTCCAGTTCTCAATAAATAGGGCATCTTTTCTTAAACTCAGGTGCTCTGGCCAAAAACATAGTCACCCAGGCTTTTCTCTTACACTCCATCTCTAATCTGTTAACAAGTCTAGTTGGCTCTGCCTTCAGTAAATGATCTGAGTCCAAACACTTCTCACCCGCTCATCCACATCTATCCCTGTCTACCACATTGTGTGCCTCATCAGCTCTCACCTGGAGGAATCTGCTGAGCCTCCTAATTCATCTCTCTGCTTCCGTGCTTACCCTGCGGCCAGTGATCTAATTGCCCATCTCCATCTCAGAGCTGCCACCAGCTCTCCCTTAGAGAGTGCACGTGCAGCAGCGTCCCCATGCAGCAGCCAGCTTGACCTTGGAATAATGTGGACCAGACCATGTCACTTCCTTTTTTGTTGTTGTTGAGATGGAGTCTCGCTCTTATCACCCAGGCTTGGAATGTGGTGGCGTGATCTCAGCTCACTGCAGGTTCTCCCAGGTTCAGGCAGTTCTCCTGCCTCAGCCTCCCAAGTAGCTGGGATGACAGGCATGTGCCACCACGCCCAACTAATTTTTTTTTGTATTTCACTACGTTGGCCAGGCTGGTTTCAAACTCCACGTCCAATGATCCACCCATCTCAGCCTCCCAAAGTGCTGTGAGCCACCATGCCCAGCCATCACTTCCTTCCTTTCTTTTTATTTTTTATTTTTTTTAATTCTTTTTTTTAAAGACGGGGTTTCACCATGTTGGTCAGGCTGGTCTTGACCTCCCGACCTCAGGTGATCTGCCCGCCTTGGCCTCCAAAGTGTTTGGATTACAGGCGTGAGCCACCACGCCTGGCCTCTTTTTTTTTTCCTTTGAGACGGACTTTCGCTCTTGTCACCCAGGCTGGAGTGCAATTGGCGCGATCTCGGCTCACTGCAACCTCCGCCTCCTGGGTTCAGTCAATTCTCCTGCCTCAGCCTCCTGAGTAGCTGGGATTACAGGCATGCACCACCATGCCCAGCTAATTTTTTGTAGTTTTAGTAGAGAGGGGGTTTCACCATGTTGACCAGGATGGTCTTGATCTCTTGACCTCGTGATCCACCCGCCTCGGCCTCCCAAAGTGCTGGGATTGCAGGCATGAGCCACTGCGCCCGGCCTAGGGATTAGAATTTCAAGGAATGTGAAGACAGGATTGTTTTGAAAAACAGATCAAAGATCGCTGAAGTCTAGGTAAATTGCTGCATGTGGAGCCTTCTGGGCGAGAATAACTGAGGAACAGTGAGCAGAGGAGCAGCCAGAGAAGGAGGGGGAACCCTGGCCTCACTGCTGCTTAGGCCTGACCCTGGCCCAGTGCCTCATGCCCTCAGTGTTCAGGGTGAAGTCAAGCAACTGAGCATGAGGCTGGGAGGTAGGCATTTAGAAAATTCTGAACACGTTCATTAGGAAGCTGTTTTTATTGTAGATGGACTTGGGAAAATCAGCCTTACTAAATAAAAGCAGAATGCGTGTTCCTTAGTGAATGTTTCTGGTTTCTGGTTTGGGTTTTAAGTGGGGTACGAAATCCCCACTCGAACAGCACTGAGGCGTTTTGCCATTACACCACATGGTCCTTATAAATATCCACACCCCTTAGATTTCTCGTTAAATTAAAACTGGGAATCCTGATTCAGACTTGGAAGCTGTTGGTGTTCAAACCCACTACTACACTGTGAGTTTAGGGAAGCACAGTGTTTGTCTCAGACATGTTTTCTGGAAGCGCCTTCTTTCTTTGCCCTTTTCAAGTCTTTGTTTCTTTGTTTGCATCTGTGGAATCTGAGTTTTATTTAAAATTCCAGATGGTTGACTGTTCTCTGTTGAGTGTTTATTCTTACTTTTTTTTCTCCTTTTTTTGAAATGGCTGTTCTCACATCAGTGCCATATTTTGCTCTTTTAACTGTTAATGGTTTAATATCTATATAAATAGCAAAAATGAGCAGCTGTTGTACCTAATTGCAGCGTGAATACTAAACATTAGCATACCATTTGTGCGAGTTTGTCTCTTCTGTCTGCGATTTCTTGCAGTTCAGTAAAATTGTCTCAAAAGCTTTGCCATGGTCGTTTTTCTTAAAGTTAATGCTTGCTTATTTTAGATTCTCTGCGATTTTTTTTTTTTTTTAAATCCCAGACACCTCTGTTCACTGGGAAATTTCTAAAAAAAAAAAAAAAAACTTAAAGGATGATTTGATCTATACAGACTTTTATTTCAACTAAAAAGTTGAAAGAAGTAAGTATAGCTGTCACCCCAGATACTACTAAGGTTTTTTTTTTTTTTAAGTGTATTATTATGTTTTAAAAGACACTAAAAGCATCTCATTACAGCAGAAAGTGAGAATCGTTTCTCTTGGTCTCTAGAAATGGCGTCTCCTGCCTTTTCTGATAGGAGAGAAAGGAGCTGTGATGACTTCATTCCATGGTTCCAAAAGGAGCACTTTTTATCTTTGTCCAGAGAACAATTCCTCCTTCTTTAGCGCTTAGAGGCACACTTTTTAGACACACACTTGCTCACTGTCCAGAGAAGCAATGTTCTGTCATTGTTGGTAAACAACAAATACGTCTGGCAAAGCTGGTTTATTTGTTTAACTTTGTAACTGTTAAAATAGCTTTTCCGGTGAAAGTAGGGAAGATAGAGCTAGAAACAGCCCTTGCTATTTAGGTCACTGGAGTCACAGAGCACTGAGGGCTTTTGTTCCATCCCTTAATTTCCTAAAGGATCCCCCAGCACAGACAGTTTTTTGTATGTTATGGCCAAATAAATGATAGAAGGACAGGTATTGTGAAAAAGGCTGGGTCTAGGTGTGGTGGCTCAGGCCTGTAATCTCAACACTTTGGGAGGCTGAGGCAGGCATATCACTTGAGGTCAGGAGTTCGAGACCAGCCTGGCCAACATGGTGAAACCCCGTCTCTACTAAAAATACAAAAATTAGCCAGGTGTGGTGGCATGTGCCTGTAATCCCAGCTACTCAGGATGCTGAGGCAGGAGAATCACTTGAGGTTAGGAGTTTGAGACCAGCCTGGCCAACATGGTGAAACCGCATCTCTACTAAAAATACAAAAATTAGCTGGGCATTGTGGTGCATGCCTATAGTACCAGCTGCTCAGGAGGCTGAGGCAGGAAAATTGCCTGAATCCAGGAGGCTGAAGTTGAAGTGAGCTGAGATTGTGCCACTGCACTCCAGCCTGGGCAACAGAGACTCCATTAAAAAAACAAACACAGAAAAAAAAAGGCTGGAAGGAAGGTGGGCGTCATCCACCATCTCCTAAGCCCCATGAAATGGTAGGATGGTAATTGCAGTTTTCAGGTAGTGGTTTAATAATGCAGGGAGAAGTGTGACCGAGGAGTCTTCATGAGAGGGAACTTACCAGCAAATTCAAGGTGCCCACTGTGCCTGATACACAAATACATATTTGTTATACATTTAAACTAAGGAGCAGCAAGATAATTTATGGATTTTTCAATCAAAATCATCCCTTGTGTTTTTAAAATACGACTTTTTTTTTGAGATGGAGTTTCGCTCTTGTTGCCAAGGCTGGAGTGCAATGGAGCAATCTCGGCTCACCACAACCTCCACCTCCTGGGTTCAAGTGATTCTCCTGTCTCAGCCTCCTGAGTAGCTGGGATTACAGGCATCTGCCACCATACCCAGCCTTTTTTTTTTTTTTTTTTTTTTTTTACTAGAGACAGGGTTTCTCCATGTTGGCCAGGCTGGTCTCGAACTCCTGACCTCAGGTGATCCACCTGCCTTGATCTCACAAAGTGCTGGGATTACAGGCATGAGCCACTGCACCCGGCTGACTTTTTTTTTTTTTTTTTTTTTTTTTTTTTTTAAGACTCTTGTCTTGGGAGAAGATTTCTTTTACATCAAAGCTGAGGTGACATGTCACAGGCATTGTTTGTCATTGCCTGGGCTTCTGTGTACATTTCCTCTCTTCACCCATGGTGTTGCCCCAAGCTGGAGGGAGCTTTCACTTTGTTAAAACATTCACTTTCAGTGTTGCTGGAGAGAGAGAATGTAAACTTAGAGTACAGTTCTGAATTGGTACTGAGGTTTTCTCTTGCTTTTTATGCCTGTCTTTGAATCTCAAAGTAAAACCTTTGGGAGCGGCTGTATCTCTTCAGCAAACTGCATAACTCGGTGCTCTGGCTTGGGAAATGTGGATCCTTCTCTTGGCAGAGAAGTAACCCGGTAAAGACTTTCAGGACCAGAGGTGCCTTCCGGAAAGGGCACAGTTGAGCCCAGGTGGTTTGAAATGGACGCTCTCGTCTCCTGGGAGTCCTCCCTGAAAGTGTGGCGTTCGAACACTTGCTTGCATTTTCTGCATGTTCCCTTCCAACGTCTAGAGTTTCCATAACCCTGCCCTCAGCTCTACTTCTTAATTCTTCCACAGCCTGGGTTCCTTCTTTTCTGTTCTATCCCTGTGTCCATTACAAGAGTTGAAAAACGAAGCTCCAGGGGACGACCCCTGGGTTTGCAGAGACCAGAAAATTGCTGGATAGATTGACTGCAAAGAGGCGCTTAAAACAGTGAAACTCGACCTCAAAAGAGAGACGAGAAAACATTCCCTTATAAAGAAGCACTGTTCTAAATCTGATGTTGTCTCTGCGTCTCTGCCTTCCCAGCCTTCCAGTTGTCCGCGATCTTTTCTGACTCTGCTAAGTCCTAGGTTCTGCCGAGGTACGGGAAAAGCTCTGAGGTTGTACCTAGGGGACCTCTTTGTTTCTATCCTTCCTTCACCTGACCTTCTCCATACTGTGCCCCTAACACCAATGCTTAACCTTGTGAGCCAGAAAACAGCACATTCAAACCCAGTAAGTGACGGAAGGTTGGTTATTAAAAGGAGCATTTACAACGGGGCGGACGGGGCTTGGGAAAAGCAGTAAGGATGGTGCAGCACCCTGGAGCTAGTCAGAGTAGGGACCTGCCGTGACCCCCCCCAGGCCTCACAGGGCTGAGGAAGCCTTCCAGGAATTTCATAGATTAGGAACTTCAAAGATTAGCTGCATGCAGGTCACCACCTGACTAGAGCCGTGCCCTTTGGTTCAAAGACCCAGCCAACCTGTATCATCTCAGCAAGGAGAAGCTGCAGGTACAATTTGCTGCCCTCTGGTCACCCAGAATCTCCTTGTGGCAAATCTCATCAGAACCACAAGGCAAGGGTTCATGAGATCCCTGCATGGGAGCCTCTGGGGATGCAGAACAGGGTGGAGAATGCACCTGGGAAATTCGCAGGACATTGACCGAGTCAGCGATGGTGCAGTGGAAGGATATTAAAGGATTTAGGGGCTGGGTGTGTGGCGCACGCCTGTCATCCCAGCACTTTTGGTGTCCAAGTCGGGCGGATCACTTCAGGCCAGGAGTTCGAGATCAGCCTAGCCAACATGGTGAAACGCCGTCTCTACTAAAAATACAAAAAAATTAGCTGGGCACGTTGGCTTGTGCCTGTAATCCCAGCTACTAGGGAGGATGAGGCAGGAGAATCACTTGAATCCAGGAGACAGAGGTTGCGGGAAGGCGGAGGTCACAGTATGCTGAGGTCACACCACTGCCCTCCAGCCTGGGCAACAGAGCAAGACTCCGTCTCAGAAAATAAAAAACAGAAAGGATTTAGGGAACTGGTGATTTTAGGTCACTGAACGAAAAAGGACACCGTTCTCTTAACATTTCTGCATATTTCTAGCATTTCCTTCCTTGGCATCTTTGTTTTCTTTGGTCTCTTGGCTTTAACTACCCAGTTTATGTGAAAGACTCCCAAACTGGTGTTTAGTGCAGACCACTCCCTGAGCTCAGACCCGTGAGTCCAAGTATATATTAGTGTCTCTCTCTTTCTTTTTTTTTCTCATTTTTTTTGTTGTTGTTTGTTTGTTTGTTTGTTTTTGGGGTTTTTGTTGTTGTTGTTGTTGTTGTTGTTGTTGTTGTTGTTGTTTTGAGGCAGAGTCTCCCTCTGTCACCCAGGCTGGAGTGTGCTGGTGTGATCTCAGCTCACTGCAACCTCTGCTTCCTGGGTTCAAGTGATTCCTGCCTCAGCCTCCTGAGTAGCTGGGATTATAGGCACACACAATCATGCCCAGCTAATTTTTGTATTTTTAGTAGAGATGGTGTTTCAACATTTTGGTCAGGCTGGTCTCAAACTCCTGACCTCATGATTCACCTGCCTTAGCCTCCTAAGGTGCTGAGATTACAGGTGTGAGCCACCGTGCTTGCACCCAGCCTTTTTTTTTTTTTTCTTGAGGTGGAATATCTGTCACCCAGGCTGGAGTGCAGTGGCACCATCTCGGCTCACCATAACCTCTGGCTCCCGGTTCAAGCGATTCTCCTGCCTCAGCCTCCCCAGTAGCTGGCATTACAGAGATGCGTCACCACGCCTGGCTAATTTTTGTATTTTTAGTGGAAATGGGGTTTCTCCATGTTGGCCAGGCTTGTCTCAAACTCCTGACCTTTGGTGGTCTGCCCACCTCAGCCTCCCAAAGTGCTGGGATTACAGGAACGAGCCACCGCATCCAGCTAGTCTCTCTACTTGGGAGTCTCAAGGAAATATCAGCCTTAACACATCTGAAACTACGTGTATGATCTTCCTTCCTCAGACCCAATTCTCTGTCTTCCTTCTCCTACAGCTCAGACTGACAATTTTGGAGTCACTCTGGGCTGCTCATTATTGCACATCTGATCCCATCTCCCAGAAAATCCTGGAGGTTTGGGTGATCAAAGGGTGCCCAGAACCTGACCCCTCTCACGACCTGCACTGCTCGCTACATATGACCTGTCCACGTTGCAGTCACTCCAGGATTGTGACAACAGCCTCCTACCATCTGAAATCTTCCCTTCACAACATCTGTGCTTAGAGATACTCATCGACTCCAGTTCATTCAGACAAAAAAGCCTACAAGACCCTGTGCAACTCCCTCTTTCTTCTCTGACCTCACGTGATGTATTCTGCCCAAGGCTCCTCCAGATCTAGCTCCCAGATAACACCACACCAGAGCCTGCCGCAGGGCCTTTGCAGATGGCAAGGAGGGAAATTTATCTTCGGATTGAAAATAATCCAATATTGAAAACAGCCATGCACACAAAACACACAAAACTCTTATTCAAGTGTTTGTAGCAGCATTTTTCTTTTTTTTTTCTTCGAAGTGGGGTCTTGTTCTGTCACCCAGGCTGGGGTGTGGTGGCATAAGCTCGGCTCACTGCAACCTGCCCCCCAGGTTTTAAGCAGTTCTCCTGCCTCAGCCTCTGGAGTAGCTGGGATTACAGGTGCTTGCCACCACATCTGGCTAATTTTTTTCTTTTTTTTCTTTCTTTTTTTTTTTTTAGACAGAGTTTCACTCGTTACCCAGGCTGGAGTGCAATGGCGCGGTCTTGGCTCACCGCAACCTCCGCCTCCTGGGTTCAGGCAATTCTCCTGCCTCAGCCTCCTGAGTAGCTGGGATTACAGGCACGCGCCACCACGCCCAGCTAGTTTTTAGTATTTTTAGTAGAGATGGGGTTTCACCATGTTGACCAGGATGGTCTCAATCTCTTGACCTCGTGATCCACCCGCCTCGGCCTCCCAAAGTGCTGGGATTACAGGCGTGAGCCACTGCGCCCGGCCTAATTTTTTTATTTTTAGTAGAGACGAGGTTTCACCATTTTGGCCAGGCTGGTCTCAAACTCCTAACCTCATGATCCACCCGCCTCAGCTTCCCAAAGTGCTGGGATTACAGGCATGAGCCATGGTGCCCAGTAGCATTTTTCACGATAGCCCACACCTGGAAACAACCCAAATGTCTATCAGTTGTTGAATGGATAAACAAAATGTGGGATAGCCACATAATGGAATAATTATTTGGCAATAAAAAGGAATGAAGTACTGATACACATGACAGTGTGGAGCCTGAAATCATGCTAAGTGGACATTAGGAGATAATGGACACATCCCAGTCACCAGAAGCCTCCGACTGCATTTCCATTTATAGGAAACATCCAGAATAAACAAATCCAGAGACAGAAACAGACCACCTCGGGCTGAAGAAGGTGGAGGGTAATGGCTAGGAGGTACAAGTTTCTTTTAGGGGTAATGAAAATATTCTAAAATTGGTTATGGTGATGGTTGTACAGTTTTGTGACCGCTGAAAACCATTGAATTGCTCAGTTTAAATGAGTAACTCATAATATTTGAATCACATCTCAAAGCAGTTAAAAAAGATGATCGGAGCGATTGCTATCTTAATAAAACATTCCTGTCATTTTCCCAAGTGGCATATATGTCTTCAAATTTTATTTTATTTGTTTTGTTTTGTTTTTTGTTTCTGAGAAAAAAGCTTGCACTGTCTTCCAGAGCGGGAGTACAATGGTGCTATCTTGGCTCACTGCAACCTCCACCTCCCGGGTTCAAGCAATTCTCCTGCCTCAGACTCCTGAATAGTTGGGACTATAGGCGTGTGCCCCCACGCCCGGCTAATTTTTGTATTTCTAGTAGAGACAGGGTTTCACTGTGTCAGCCAGACTGGACTCGAACACCTGACCTCGGATCTGCCTGCCTCGGCCTCCCAAAGTCCTGGAATTACAAGTGTGAGCCACCTTGCCCAGCCTACTTTATGTTTTTGAGATGGGGTCTCATTCTATCACTCAGTCTGGAGTGTGGTGGCATGATCCTGGCTCACTGCAAGCCTCCACCTCCCAGGCTTAAGTGATCCTCCCACCTCAGCCTCCCAAGTAACTGGGACTATAGGCTTGGGCACTACCATGCCTGGCCAATCTTCAAATTTTATACAATTGTACCTAAAGCTGTAAAGGGAACTCGGTGACTCCTTTTTTTTCCCCCAAGTGAAACTTGTTTTATTTGTGATGACTATTCTTGTTTTCATTTCCACATTAAACTTTTTATTCCCTTTTTTTTTTTTTTTTTTTTTTTTTGAGGCAGGGTTTCACTGTGTCATCCAGGCTGGAGTGCCGTGGCGCAATCATAACTCACTGTGGCAGTGTCAACATCCCTGGGCTCAGGCGATCTTCCCATCTCTGCCTCCAGAGTAGCTGGGACTATAGGTCTGTGCCACCACATCCACCTAATTTTTCAATTTTTTGTAGAGAGGGCATCTCACTGTGTTGTTGCCCAAGCTGTCTTCAACTCCTTGGCTCAGGTGATTTTCCCGCCTCAGCCTCCCAGAGTGCTGGGATTACAGATGTGAGCCACTGTGCCCGGCTACTCCTTTAAACTCTTACATTTCTTTGGAGCACACATCCTAGAGGTTCAGTATTTAAATGCTGTTTAAGCGGACGAACACGTTTTCTCCTGGGCTCATAAGAGCAGCAGAGGGTACTAATGTGTTTTCCCCTTTGCAGAACTTCCACGATGGCCGGAAGGCACAGCAGCACATCGAGAGTTGCTGGAAGCAGCTCGAATCTGTAAGTGAACAACGCGCGGCAAGAGGGAATGGCTTTATCGATTTTCTTTCTTTTTTTCTTTTTTGAGATAGTGTCTCGCTCTGTTGCCCAGGCTGGAGTGCAGTGGCGTGATCTTGGCTCATTGAAGCCTCTGCCTTCTGGGTTCAAGTGATTCTCCTGCTTCAGCCTCCCAAGTAGCTGAGATTACAGGCACACACCACCACGTCTGGCTAATTTTTGCATTTTTGGTAGAGATTGGGTTTTGCAGTGTTGGCCAGGCGGGTCTTGAACTCCTGCCCTCAAGTCATCCACCCTCCTCAGCCTCCCAAAATGCTGGGATTACAGGCAGGAGCCACTGTGCCCGCCCTAAGAAATGTCTTTATAGATTTTTTAATTTCAACTTAATTTAAGCTTGAATCAATCAGTAAGTGAAAAACATGCACACGAAAACACTAATGAAACATCTTTATAGATTTCTCATTTAATTTGTTTCTAGAACCATTATCTAAAGTTGAACCAAAAGAGCTCAAGTTCAGTATTCTAAACGTCACATGAAAAGAACAAAGACTAGACAGTTTTGATGGAAATAAATGCAGATTTTAAAATAACTTCTGGAAATTATGACATAGAAGAAATCAATTCAGAGAAGAGTGTTCTTGGGCCGGACATATTGGCTCACGCCTGTAATCCCAGCAATTTGGGAGGCCAAGGTGGGAGGATTGCCTGAGCTCAGAAGTTCAAGACCAGTATGGGCGATATGACAAAACCTAGTCTCTACAAAAAATACAAACGTTAGCCGGCTATGGTGGTGCATGCCTGTAGTCACAGCTACTAGTGGGACTGAGGTGGGAGGATCGCCTTAGCGGGGAAGGTCGAGGCTGCAGTGAGCCGAGATGGTGCCACTCACTGCACTCCAGCCTGGGTGACAGAGTGAGACCCAGACTCAAAAAAAAAGAGAAGAAAAAGAACAATGCTCTTTGGGGGATTTAGATAAAATTACGTCTTCTCATAGGACTCATTGTTTCATAAATAATGATTTTCCTCTGATTTTAGAGTAAAAGGCGATTTGAACGCGATTGCAAAGAGGCGGACAGGGCACAGCAGTACTTTGAGAAAATGGACGCTGACATCAACGTCACAAAAGCAGATGTTGAAAAGGTGAGGTGAAGGCTCAAGTGTGGGCCGGGCACGGTGGCTCACGCCTGTAATCCCAGCCCTTTGGGAAGCCAAGGCAGGTGGGTCACCTGAGGTCAGGAGTTCAAGACCATCCTGGCCAACATGGTGAAACCCCATCTCTACTAAAAATATAAAAATTAGTTGGGTGTGGTGGTGGCTACCTGGAATCCCAGCTACTCGGGAGGCGGAGACAGGAGAATCTCTTGAACCTGGGAGGTGGAGGCTACAGTGAGCCAAGATCGTGCCACTGCACTCCAGCCTGGGCAGCAAGAGTGAAATCTTGTCTCAAAAAAAAAAAAAAAAAAGAAAAGAAAAGAAAAAAGAAAGCTCAAATGTGTCTTTCATTTCCCCTGTGAGTGTTCATCACCGACTGCCTGTCCCCAGGTTCCTGTTTCTGATGTAGCCACAAAAGGCACTTGACAGGGGATCGTTTTCATTTTGCGTCAGCCACTGTGGGGACCAGAAGCTCAAGTGTGGGGACCCTTCAGTGTTAGGATTTGAGGCATTTATCTGTTGAGTCACCAGGGTGATAAAGTGGAGACTTAGACCACGAGCAATCTGGGAGCAACGTTCCAGAAGGTGGTGGCTCTTAATGGCTTTTCAAAGAGAAAGTCCGTTTCTTGAGAGCTGGAGGAGACACGACAGGGCCATCTGGAAGAGCTTGGCTGCTCGTAATGGTTCCTTTAGAGCCGTAAAGAGCTTCCCTGCTTGCCTGTCTTCTAATTGATTCCACCTGGTTGATAACAGTGAGGTCGTAGTTGAAGGCTGGGATGTTTAAGGCCTCTCAAAAGCTTTTCTGTAAATGGACTTGTATTGCCAGTTAGAAATGTTATAAAGCATACGCTGTTTCTCATTGTGGCTCAATATGTGTTTTTTCCCTAGAAGCTGAACTTTCTTTTTATAAAAGTCATCAATACAGTGTAAACAAAATTAGGCTTTTACATAACAGGATTCATTCATGACTGCCCATGGCTGTTTGGGCATTCACAGCCTCATGCTGTATGTGGGTGAAAGCACAGAGTTTTCACAGATTTGTTGAGCTTTTGGCAGATTAGAGATGAGTTGAGCTGGGAAATAGTGTGAACTATTCTTTGTCCAATTCTGCCAAATCCTTGCTTGAAGACTAGGTATACGTTAGCATTATTATGCCTTCCTCTCAAATTATTTAATATCTTAAAATACGTATTCTTGCCAGGTGCTATGGCACACACCCCTAGACTGAAGTGAGAGGATCGCGTGAGCCCAGGAGTTCAAGGCCAGACTGGGCAAGAGAGCCAGACCCCATCTTGGGCGGGGAAGTGTTCTCAATATCTGTATTTGATCTCAAAGTGGAACTACTTACTTAATACATTAATTTGCTGCTAAAGTTAAATATTTAAAATGTTATTCAATTAAAATAAGTTAGATTGGCCCAAAGTTTAAAACAATATTTTAGGTTGAATGGGGCAAATCAGTGTATGTATCATTCATAGATATACATATTTATATATTTATATATATATGTGTGTGTGTGTGTGCTAAAAAGTATATTTGCATATGTTTTAGAGATAATGAGATGCCATCTCTATTTTTATTTTGTTTTTTATGTTTATTTTTATTCTTTATCTTATTTATTTATTTTTGAGACAGAGTCTCACTCTGTTGCCCAGGCTGGAGTGCAGTGGTGCGATCTTCGCTCACAGCAACCTCTGCCTTCAGGGCTCAAGTGATCCTCCTGCCTTAGCCTCCCCAGTAGCTGGGACTACAGACACCTACCATGCCCTGCTAATGACACTGTCTGTAAATATATAAATAACATACATATGTATATTTTTAGTGGGGCATGTTGGCTCACGCCTATAATCCCAGTACTTTGGGAGGCCAAGGTGGGCAGATTGTTTGAGTCCAGGAGTTCGAGTTCAGCCTGGGCAACATGGTGAGACCCTGTCTCTACAAAAAATACAGAAAAATTAGTGGGGCATGGCGGCACATGCCTGCAGTCCCAGCTACTCCAGAGGCCGAGGTAAGAGGATTGCTTGGGCCAGGGAAGCAGAGTTTGCAGTGAGCCACAGTCCTGCTGCTGCTTTTCAGCTTGGGTGATAGAACCAGACCCTGTCTCAAAAAAAAGCACTTGATCTCTAAACTGTCATTTTATTTCTGTTTTGTTTTTTCTGTAGAGATGGTCATATCACCAGCAAGTAATGATAGTTGCATTTTTTCCCCACTCTTCATGCCTTGTGTTTATTTTTTCTTATCTTAACTCTGCTAGTTATGCCCTCTGTTCTACTGAGTCATCGTTATGGACTTCCTCAGCTTGTTCCTGATTGTAAAGAGAGTGCTTCAAAAGGTCCCCCGTTAAGAATGATTTTAATATACCCTTTATTGGTTAAACAATTTTCCTTTTCCTATGTTGCCAAGAGCTTTTTTTAAAGCTTGACTTACTATTGAATATCATTAAATATTTGTTCTGCTTCCTTTAATTCATTAATGTAGTCAATTATATTAATCAATTTTTTTACATTGAGCCAAGTTAGTGTTCCTGGAACAAATTCAACTAGATTATGATATGTTATGTTTTTATGCATGGTTGAATTTGTTTTGTTAATATTTTACTTAAGATTTTTTATTGAAACGGTCTGTATTCATTGAAATTGGTCTATGATTTTCCTTTCTTGTCTGTTAAATCTACTTTGCATTACTTATGAGTTTTGGGGTGTTGGCACTTTTTTTCTGAAATAATGTATATAAAATTAAGATCGCTATTCCTTAAATGTTTTATGATAATTGTTTGTGTAAAGCAGTTAGAAACTACTGATTCCATTTTTTATTGTCTACTTCTGGGTCGATCCTAGTGGATTATCTTTTTGTAGGAATATATCCATTTCATCTTACATTTTCAAATTCATTGGCAAAAAGTTGCCCATAATCATAATATCTTCTCACCTTAATTTTTTTTTTTTTTTAATTGAGATGAAGTCTCACTCTGTTGCCCAGGCTGGAGTGCAGTGGCGTGATCTCAGCTCACTGCAACCTCTGCCTCCCAGGTTCAAGCGTTTCTCTTGCCTCAGCCTCCTGAGTAGCTGGAATCAGGCACACCCACCATGCCCGGCTAATTTTCGAATTTTTAGTAGAGATGGGGTTTCACCATCTTGGCCAGGCTGGTCTTGAACTCCTGACCTTGTGATCCACCCATCTCCACCTTCCAAAGTGCTGGGATAACAGGCATGAGTCACCGTGCCCGGCTCTCACCTTAATTTTTACTGTATATGTTATATTTCCCCCATGTACTCCTGATACTGTTTTTTTAATACTTTTTTCTTTTTTTTCTGGATATGTTTTTTTTTCCTTTTTCTTTTTTTTCTCTTTTTTTTATGGCATTCAGTACTATTGGATGTGTTTTTTAAAGGAATTACTTACATGTATTTTATTTTATTTTTATTTATTTATTTATTTTGAGACTGAGTTTCGCTCTTGCTACCCAGGCTGGAGTGCAATGGCGTGATCTCGGCTCACCGCAACCTCCGCCTCCTGAGTTCAGGCAATTATCCTGCCTCAGCCTCCTGAGTAGCTGGGATTACAGGCACGTGCCACCACGCCCAGCTAAATTTTTTATTATTTTTTTGTATTTTTAGTAGAGACGGGGTTTCACCATGTTGACCAGGATGGTCTCGATCTCCTGACCTCGTGATCCACCCGCCTCAGCCTCCCAGAGTGCTGGGATTACAGGCTTGAGCCACCACGCCCGGCCATGTATTTTGTTATATTATTATTTTTTATATGTAGATACGGCATCTCGCCATGTTGCCCAGGTTGGCCTAAGCCTTAGTTAGCCTCCTAAAATGATAGTATTACGGGCATGAACCACTGTGCCCAGCTTTAAAATAATTGTTATCAGTATTTGCTAAGAGCCTACATACCAGATTTTATCTTTGTGGAGCCTCTCTTTTCTATTTTTATTTTCTATTTTATTTAACGTCTTCCTTCCACCCCCATTCACCTCCTTCTCCTTCTATCATTACCTTTGGATTTATTCCATTACCCTTTTAAAAAGTTGTTTTAGATGCTTACTCAGTCTTTATTTTTTCCAGAATAAACATTAAGATGACAGTCTTCCCACTTAAGTACCGTTTTTTCTGTATCTCACATATTTTGGGACGTGGTATTACTAATGTCGTCTGTTTCCAGATATTTGTCCTTTCTTTTACGGTTTAATCTCTCACCTATGATTCATTTAGAAGCATGGTTTTAAATTTTCAAATATATGGCATATTTCAACTTTTGTAACAGATTTCTTTCTTTTCTTTTTTTTTTCTGAGATGGAGTCTCACTCTGTCACCCAGGCTGGAGTGCAGTGGTGTGATCTCAGCTCACTGCAACCTCTGCCTCCAGGGTTCAAGTATTTCTCCTGCCTCAGCCTCCCAAGTCCTGGAATTATAGGGATACCCCACCACGCCCGGCTAATTTTTTGTGTGTGTTTTTAGAAGAGACAGAGTTTTACCACGTTGGCCAGGCTGGTCTTGAACTTCTGACCTGAAGTGATCCACCTGCCTCAGCCTCCCAAAATGCTGGGATTACAGGTGTGAGCCACCGCACCCGGCCTGTTTTTGTGGTTGTTGTTGTTGTTGTTTTTGAAATGGAGTCTTGCTCTGTTGCCCAGGCTGGAGTGCAGTGGGGCAATCTCAGCTTCTGCAACCTCTGCCTCCCAGGTTGAAGCCATTCTCATGCCTCAGTCTCCTGAGTAGCTGAGATTACAGGCATGTGTCACCACACCCAGCTAATTTTTGTGTTTTTAGTAGAGTCTGGGTTTCACCAGGTTGGCCAGGCTGGTCTCCAGCTCTTGACCTCAGGTGATCCACCCGCCTGGGCCACCCACAGTGCTGGGATTATAGGTATGAGCCATCACACCCAGCCTTAGCCTGTTTTTCATGCTCTTCATGATATTGTTCAAGTTCACCATTACAAGAAAGCTCACCTGTGATTGTTTCCAAACAAATATGCTGTGAAAAACTGCAGATAGACCAGCAAGACTTCTGGGTTATACTAAGATAATTCCTCCATATAAGAAGTCACATAGGCTGGGCCCGGTGGTCACACCTATAATCCCAGCACTTTAGGAGGCCAAGGTGAGTGGATTACCTGAGGTCAGGAGTTCAGGACCAGCCTGGCCAACATGGTGAAACCCTGACTCTACTAAAAAAAAAAAAAAAAAAAAAAAAAAATTAACCAGGCATGGTGGCGGGTGCCTGTAATCCCAGCTACGTGGGAGGCTGAGACAGGAGAATCACTTGAACCCAGGAGGTGGAGGCTGCAGTGAGCCAAGATTGTACAATTGCACTCCAGCCTGGGCGACAGAAGTGAAACTGCATCTCAAAAAAAGAAAAAAGAAGTCATGTAAAGCTGGGTGCAGTGGCTGGTACCTGTAATCCTAGCCCTTTGAGAGGTCAAGGCAGGAGGATATCTTGAGCCCAGGAGTTTGAGACAAACTTTGCAACATAGTGAGACCTCATCTCTCCAAAAACTTTTTAAAAAATTAGCCTAGCATGGTGGTGTGCACCTGGAGTCTCAGCTACTCTGGAGGCTGAAATGTGAGGATCACTTGAGCCTGGGAAGTAGAGGTTGCAGTAAGCCAAGATTGTACCACTACACTGCAGCCTGGGTGACATAGCAACACCCTGTCTCAAAAAAAATAAATAAGGAATGTATCCAAGACTGAGTGATCTAAAAAGAAAAAATAATAAAGTAAAAAACTAACTAAATAAAATTATATAAGAAGATACAAGTCAGCTGGGCATAGTGGCTCATGCCTGTCATCCCAGCACTTTGGGAGGCTGAAGTGGGAGGAATGCTGGAGGCTAGGAGTTCAAGACCAGCCTGGCCAACATAGAGAGACCCTGTCTCTACAAAATAATTAAGAAATTAAAGGCCGGGCGCGGTGGCTCAAGCCTGTAATCCTAGCACTTTGGGAGGCTGAGGCGGGTGGATCACAAGGTCAAGAGATCAAGACCATCCTGGTCAACATGGTGAAACCCCGTCTCTACTAAAAATACAAAAAATTAGCTGGGCATGGTGGCGTGTGCCTGTAATCCCACCTACTCAGGAGGCTGAGGCAGGAGAATTGCCTGAACCCAGGAGGCGGAGGTTGCGGTGAGCCGAGATTGTGCCATTGCCCTCCAGCCTGGGTAACAAAAGTGAAACTCTGTCTCAAAAAAAAAAAAAAAAAAAAAAGAAATTAAACTGGGCATGGTGGCACACACCTGTAATCCCAGCACTGCAAGGCTGAGGCAGGCGGGTTACCTGAGGTCAGGGGTTTGAGACCAACCTGGTCAACATGATGAAACCCCGTCTCTACTAAAAATACAAAAATTAGTCAGGCATGGTAGCACATGTCTATAATCCCAGCTACTCAGGAGGCGGAGGCAAGAGAATCGCTTGAACCTAGGAGGTGGAGGTTGCAGTGAGCCGAGATCGAGCCACTGCACTCCAGCCTGGGTGACAGACGGAGACTCCATCTCAAAAAATAAAAAAAGATACAAGTCATTAACTGAGCATGGTGGTTTGCACCTGTAATCCCAGCTACTTAGGAGACTGATGTAGGAGGATCTCTTGAGCTCTGGAGGTTAAGGCTGCCGTGAGCAGTGATCACGCCCCTGCACTCCAGCCTGGGTGACAGAGCAAGACCTTGTCTCAAAAAAAAAAAAAAAGAAAGAAAGAAAAGAAAACGGTACAAGTCATTGCAGAGAAACCTGCAAGGTTCAGAGAACACTGTGTGTAATTACGAATGTGTGTTTCACGGAACTTTATCTATGGTGATGGAGGCCTAGACTAGAGGGGGTGGTCCAGGAAGCAGGCATTACCTGGGTTCATTACTAAGCTGCATTCATGTCAGTTTTCAACTTAGGGTTTGGAGTCCACATGCTCTAAATTCTGGCCCTTTGTGATTCAGAAATTTCCAGGATGACTTTTTTCTTTATTGTTCTCTCTGAGGCCAGATCCAAGGCAGTTGAACTCTTTTTTTTTTTTTTTACGTTAAATTTTAGATTATTGTATTTATTTATTTATTTATTTTTATTATATTTTAAGTTCTGGGGTACATGTGCAGATCATGCAGGATTATTACATAGGTATACACATGTATTGGTGGTTTGCTGCATCCATCCCCCCCGTCATCTACATTAGGTATTTCTCCTAATGTTATCCCTCCCCAATGCCCCCACCCCCTGCTATCCCTCCCCTAGCTCCCTCATTCCCTAACAGGCCCCGGTGTGTGATGCTCCCCTCCCTGTGTCCATATGTTCTCATTGTTCAACACCCACTTAGGAGTGAGAACATGCAGTGTTTGGTTTTCTGTTCTTGTGTCAGTTTGCTGAGAATGATGGTTTCCAGCTTCATCCATGTTCCTGCAGAGGACATGAACTCATCCTTTTTTATGCCTGCATAGTATTCCACGATGTATATATGCCACATTTTCTTTATCCAGTCTATCATTGATGGGCATTTGGATTGGTTGCAAGTCTTTGCTATTATAAACAGTGCTGCAGTGAGCATATGTGTGCATGTGTCTTTATAGTATAACAATTTATAATCCTTTGGGTATATACCCAATAATGGGATTGCTGGGTCAAATGGCATTTCTATTTCTAGATCCTTGAGGAATTGCCACACTGTCTTCCCCCATGGTTGAACTAATTTACACTCCCACCAATAGTGTAAAAGTGTTCCTGTTTCTCCACGTCCTCTTCAGCATCTGTTGTCTCCAGATTTTTTAATGATCACCATTTTAACTAAAGTGAGATGGAATCTCAATGTGGTTTTGATTTGCATTTCTCTAATGACCAGTGATGATGAACATTTTTTCATATGTTTGTTGGCTGCATAAATGTCTTCTTTTGAAAAGCGTCTGTGCATATCGTTTGCCCACTTTTTGATGGGGTTGTTTTTTTCTTGTAAATTTGTTTAAGTTCTTTGTGGATTCTGGATATTAGCCCTTTGTCAGATGGGTAAATTGCAAAAAATTTTTCCCATTCTGTTGGTTGCTGGTTCACTCTAATGATTGTTTCTTTTGCTGTACAGAAGCTCTGGAGTTTCATTAAATCCCATTTGTCTATTTTGGCTTTTGTTGCCATTACTTTTGGTGTTTTAGTCATGAAGTCCTTGCCTGTGCCTATGTCCTGAATAGTGTGGCCTAGGTTTTCTTCTAGGGTTTTTATGATGTTAGGTCTTATGTTTAAATCTTTAATCCATCTGGAGTTAATTTTTGTATAAGGCATCAGGAAGGGGTCCAGTTTCAGCTTTCTGCACATGGCTAGCCAGTTTCCCCAACACCATTTATTAAACAGGGAATCCTTTCCCCACTGCTTGTTTTTGTCAGGTTTGTCAAAGATCGGATGGTTGTAGATGTGTGGCATTACGTCTGAGGCCTCTGTTCTGTTTTTTTTTGTTGTTGTTGTTTGTTTGTTTCTTTTTTGCTTAGGATTGTCTTGGCTATGCGGGCTCCTTTTTGGTTCGATACGAAGTTTTAACTTTTAAAAAGTGCACTTGCTGAATCCAAAGGTGATTTTAGGACTTTGGACATGTGCTGCCAAATTGAATTACTATCCTCAACTTTCTTACACTGGGAGCCTCATTTTGCTATTTTTATGTAAGTACCACTTACCTCCTCTCCAAGGATTTGATGAATTACCCAATTTTGGCATCACAAACTTTGAAGCTGAGGGAGCAGCTGTGTCTAAACATTGAAATGTTTAAGTTACTTTGCTTTGGAAATGACTTGAAACACTATAATTTCCCAAAACATTCAGTTCTTTGACTGTTCTATCAATTTTTTACTTTGTTGCCTATGAAGCCTTCCATCAGTGTCAAGCTAACCAGAGGCAGAGTTTCGGTTCTTATCATTATTTAATGTCATCTCCCATTATGTTTTCTGACAGTCTCTCAATCTAACTAAATGTTCCCCCCCTAGTTCCTGCAAATGATTAAATTATCTAATTGTATCCAAAGCAGCTCATCCTTCTTTCTTCTAGCAGCCAACACACAGCACTGGGAACGGTAAGCCTGTGCTTACAAAGGCATCACACCTGCGAGCTTTGTCTTGTACTTGGTGATACAGTTGATATGAACTATAAGCATGTATGCATTTTTTAAACTACTTAGAATCCTGAGTGTTAAGCCTGATTTTCTTTTCTTTTTGTGGAGTTAATGTCCAGATATGGATTGAAACCACATTTTCTTTTCTTTTTTTTTTTTTTTTGAGACAGAGTCTCACTCTGTTGCCAGGCACCAGGCTGGAGTGCAGTGGCACAATCTTGGCTCACTGCAACATCCACCTCCCGGTTTCAAGCAATTCTCCTGCCTCAGCTTCCAAGTAGCTGGACTACAGGCGCACTCCACCATGCCCAGCTAATTTTTGTATTTTTAGTAGAGACGGGGTTTCACCATGTTGGCCAGGATGATCTCGATCTCTTGACCTCGTGATCCACCTTGAGCCACTGCGCCCTACCAAAACCACATTTTCATTAGCACTGTGTTCACTGTTGTTTTGTTGTTGTTGATATTTATTTATTTACTTTTTGTGGTGTTCGAGGTTTTGCTGTGTGCCCAGGCAGGTCTCAAACTCTTGGGCTCAAGCTGTCCTCGAACCTCTGCCTCCCTAAGTGTGGGATTACAGGTGTGAGCCAACGTACCTGGCCAGGACTGTGTTCAGATCACCTCCATCAGTCCACGTCCACTCTCAGACGTCTTTGCTTTTGCATTGTGTTAGATGCCAGCATGTGTCCGGATGTTTAGTAATCCCTGTAATCCCAGCACTTTGGGAGGCCTAGGTGGGTGGATCACCCGAGGTCAGGAGTTCAAGATCAGCCTGACCAACAAAGAGAAACCCTGTCTCTACTAAAAATACAAAATCAGCCAGGCGTGGTGGCGCATGCCTGTAATCTCAGCTACTCAGGAGGCTGAGGCAGGAGAATCACTTGAACCCGGGAGGCAGAGGTTGCGGTGAGCCGAGATCGCGCCATTGCACACTAGCCTGGGCAACAACAAGAGTGAAACTCTGTCTCAAAAAAAAAGTAACTCATTAGTGAAATTCCTAAGTCCGGAACTGTTCAGATGTATTCATTCATTGCCTTGCCTGTTGTTCACTGACCACCTACTGGCAAGGTGTGCAAGTATAGATGCCAACAGGTAATCACACAATTCTTGACTCTGAGGAACTTGCCCTTTGTTTTTTCTTTTTTTCCCCCTTTTTTTGAGATGGAGTTTTACTCTTATTGCCCAGGCTGGAGTGCAATGGCGTGATCGCCGTTTACTGCAACCTCTGCCTCCTGGGTTCAAGTAATTCTCCTGCTTCACCCTCCCAAGTAGCTGGGATTACAGGCACACACCACTGTGCCTGGCTAATTTTTGTATTTTAGTAGAGACGGGGTTTCATCATGTTGGTCAGGCTGGTCTCGACCTCCTCATGACCTCAGGTGATCCACCTACCTCGGTCTCCCAAAGTGTTGGGATTACAGGCGTGGGTCACCGCGCCTGGCCTGTTTTTTTTTCTAACGTTTGGTTTGCTGTATTGTGAATTTTCCTACTTGCCCACCTAAACAACTCTTGAATGGCATTCTGGTGACAAAGACTTTAAAATCAGGATTTGTCTGTCACTCTGCTTTGAAATACACCATGCTGACAAACTTGGACGAGAGACAACACCTAATGTTTGTGTTCCGATAGTGCAGCAGTGGATTATTGTGGTATTGCGAAGAAAAAGGAAAAGGTTATCAAAATGAATGGAATGTGAACTAATATTTCTGAACAGAGAGAACAGTGTTTTCTAAATGCATGCATTAAACTGAGTTCATCCATGTCAGGCAATGAATAATTCCCTTTCTCTAATTCTGCCTTCCCTTGTGACTGTTGGCTCTTACATAATTTCTAAATGCAAAATAGGATATTGTCTAACAGAAACTGCAGTTAGTGGTTATAAACAGCTGCAGAAATTGTTAGTTAAGTTCAAGTTATGTTTTTAAAACTCCAGGAACAATTTCTTCCTTTTCTTATAGGTCTGGTGTCATTTAACTGGTATGGGTTCTTTTTCTGCTAGAGTCTCAATTTATGAGCCGATGTTTTCCACCACAAGTTAACGGTGCCTCTTCATTCAAATTCATTGCAATTGATTCTGAGTACTGAATGGCCAGAAGAGTTCTCTATACAGTGTGAGAGATTTCCTTATTTCTGGCTAATTAGGAGTTTTTATTATGTAACCCAATTTGAGGAATTTTTTTTGCGTGTGTGTGGCAGAGTTTCACTGTTGTTGCCCAGGGCTGGAGTGCAATGGCACAGTGACTGTAATCTCCACCTCCTGGGTTCAAGCAATTCTCCTGCCTCAGACTCACAAGTAGCTGGGATTACAGGCATAAGCCACCATACCCGGCTAATTTTTGTATTTTTAATAGAGATAGCGTTTCTCCATGTTAGTAAGGCTGATCTTGAACTCAGGTGATCTGCCTGCCTCGGCCTCCCAAAGTGCTGGGATTACAGGTGTGAGCCACCTCACCTGGCCGAGGAAATTTTTTTTAAAAAATTAAAATCTTAACTGTGAGCACTGAACAATGTATCAATTTCTTCGGGAATTTGCATTCAAATTTTTTGTATACAGTTATGATTTCTCAAAGTATTTACCTTTGTATGTGATTTAACTTTTTTTTTTTTTTTTTGAGATGGAGTCTCACCCTGTCACCCGGGCTGGAGTACCGTGGCATGATCTCAATTCACTGCAACCTCTGCTTCCCCGGTTCAAGCGATTCTCCTGCCTCAGCCTCCCAAGTAGCTGGAACTACAAGCGTATGCCACCACACCTGGCTAATTTTTTATTTTTACTGAAGATGGAGTTTCACCACATTGGCCAGGCTGGTCTCAAACTCCTGACCTCAGGTGATCTGCCTGCCTCGGCCTCCCAAAGTGCTGGGATTACAGGAATGAGCCACCACACCTGGCTGTGATTAACTTTTTAGTTCTACATAGATGTCCCTGTTATGGGGCAGAATAGGAAATCCTGAGTCATTTATGAATTAAAGTAGAATTCTGTGACATGTATAATACAAAATAAAATTTCATTGCCTTTTTTTTTTCTTTTTTTTTGAGACAGAGTCTCGCTCTATCGCTCAGGCTGGAGTGTACTGGCACAATCTCAACTCACTGCAACTTCCACTTCCTGGGTTCAAGTGATTCTTATGCCTCAGCCTCCTGAATAGCTGAAACTACAGGCCTACGCCACCACATCCGGCTAATTTTTTGTAATGTTAGTAGACACGGGGTTTCGCCACATTGACCAGGCTGTTCTTGAACTCCTGGGCTCACTGCTTTGGTCTCCCAAAGTATTGGGATTACAGGTCTGAGCCACCGTGCCCAGCCTACATGTAATTTTTTTATGTGTCATGTATTACATGATAGAATATTTTTTCTTTTTTTCTTTTTCTTTTTCTTTTTTTTAATTTCTAACATGAATCATAGGAAACAATATAATAGAATATTTTAAGAGAAAAATAAAATTATAGAAAAGAATCTATGCCAATTTTAAGCAAGAATGAAGGAGCTTTAAATGATTATCATTTTGATAATTATCTCAAGAAAACAAACAAAATTGAGTAGTTTAGATTTTCTTCAGTTGGAATCCATGTTGCCTGCTCTGTGAAGCAGACAGGATGGAGCTGGCTCCGTTATAAGTGAAGCCAGCTGCATAGCAGAGTGTTAAATTTTTTTACCATTTGGGGAAACAGTCTCTCACTCGATGGCCACTTCAGTTATTGTACGTATAAGGAATTGTGCTATTAAACTTTTTGTTTACCATTGCTGTGGCACTGGGTTGACATCTTTATTGAACATGTTAATATCTTCATTCCCCACGTTTCTGTTTCTTCTTCCAAAATGTCTGACTCTCGTTATCTGAAGGAATTATTCACTGTAACAGTTTAGAAAACTTTTTTTTTTTTAAAGAGGAAGTGGTTAGCATAAATGCAGGAAATACATTTTGCAACTGCAGCTTAATCTTTTTAGGCTTAAAAAAGTTTTAAATGCTTTTCATTGCAAACAAGAGAAAAGTATACAGAATCTTATTATAAGTATTACCAAAAATGGATATTGTTATACCGTAACCGTTCTATTATAACTGGATCCATGTTCAAATCAAAGATTCTAGAAAAGACATTTCTTATTCTCTTGTTTATGGAGTTTATATTTACTCCTGAAAGCATAATGATTAACAAGCCTGGGCTGGGCGCAGTGGCTCACGCCTGCAATCCCAGCACTTTTGGAGGCCAAGGCGGGAGAATCACCTGAGGTCAGGAGTTCGAGAACAGCCTGGCCAACATGGTGAAAACCCGTCTCTACTAGAAATACAAAAATTAGCTGGGTGTGGTGGTGCATGCCTGTAATCTCAGCTACTTGGAAGGCTGAGGCAGGAGAATTGCTTGAACTCAGGAGGCAGAAGTTGCAGTGAGCCAAGATCGTGCTGCTGTACTCCAGCCTGGGCGACAGAGTGAGACTCCATATCAAAAAACAAAAACGAAAAACAAGCCTGTAGTTAATGTGCCAAATAGTAGTAAAGCAGAGCAGCATGGCCGGTCATTCTCATACCCTAGATCGGAAGACAGAAATGAAGACATGAGTTCCCTGAAATGTACGTATTTATTTGTGTGTGTGTTTAGCTTCAACACTTGGCACTTAGACCTGTCCTAAAGGTCTAAGTGTCCTAAAGGTTTTTGTATGGTAAGTCATATAATAAGGTCTTTTAATTTTCAGTGAGTGTAAATGGCCTAGCCCATGGCCAGGAGCTTGTTCCTGATCTTTATATTACGTGGAAGTGGGTTCAAATCTTGTTTCTATCACTTACAAATGTCATGACATGTGGCAACTTACGTCATCTCTGGTTCCTGTGCTGTAAATAAGGATATGATTCTGCACCTCAAGGAGGCTGAGGCAGTATCATTGCTTGAGCCTGGAAAGTTGAGGCTGTAGTGGACTGTGATCATACCACTGTACTTCATCCTAGTTGACAGAACAAGACTCTATCTCAATAAAAAAGAAAATGTAATTTCATTGTCTATCATTGTCAATTAGTCTTCTTGGGAATTTTACATCCTAGTTAATAGCATTTCTTTATAGATATTTTACTTTCTCCTGTAGTTGTTAATACCTTGTATTTATTTCCCTTTGATATTCCATGGCATCAATATGATGTTTCAAAGCACAGACTTTTTTTTTTTTTTTTTTTTTGAGACAGAGTTTCGCTCTTGTTACCCAGGCTGGAGTGCAATGGCGCGATCTCGGCTCACCACAACCTCTGCCTCCTGGGTTCAGGCAATTCTCCTGCCTCAGCCTCCTGAGTAGCTGGGATTACAGGTACGCACCACCATGCCCAGCTATTTTTTTTTTTTGTATTTTTAGTAGAGACGGGGTTTCACCATGTAGACCAGGATGATCTCGATCTCTCGGCCTCGTGATCCACCCGCCTCGGCCTCCCAAAGTGCTGGGATTACAGGCTTGAGCCACCGTGCCCGGCCAACTTTTTATTTTTAATATATTCTGTTTGGGGTTCCTAGAGAATTTGTTCCTTTCATAAATAGATGAAAACTCTTAGGTGTTAACTCTTCTTATATTGTGTAGTTATTAATATTGTTGGTTTTGGGGATTCATATTAGATGTGTGTGAAATTTCTCATTCTGTTCCCCATGTCTCTTGTTTTTTTTTTTTTTTGTTTTTTTTTTTTTTTTGAGACCGAGTTTCGCTCCCGTTACCCAGGCTGGAGTGCAATGGCGTGATCTCGGCTCACCGCAACCTCCACCTCCAGGGTTCAGGCAATTCTTCTGCCTCAGCCTCCTGAGTAGCTGGGATTACAGGCACGTGCCACCATGCCCAGCTAATTTTTTGTATTTTTAGTAGAGACAGGGTTTCTCCATGTTGGTCAGGCTGGTCCCGAGATCCTGACCTCAAGTAATCCACCCACCTCAGCCTCCCAAAGTGTTGGGATTACAGGCGTGAGCCACTGCGCCCGGCCTTCACTTCTTTTTCATAGATTTCATTTCCCATATATTACAAATTGGGTGACTGTTTCAGCTACTTCATGAAGCCTCTTCAAATTATTCTGCTATTTAACTCATCTGTTGAGTTTTTAAATTTCAATGACTGTATTTTTTATTTCTACAAGTTCTATTTCATTCTTTTGCCGATATACCTAATCTGTATTTATCACATCTTATTTTCTCTTTTTTTTGAGACGGAGTTTCGCTCTTGTTACCCAGGCTGGAGTGCAATGGCGCGATCTTGGCTTACTGCAACCTCCGCCTCCTGGGTTCAGTCAATTCTCCTGCCTCAGCCTCCTGAGTAGCTGGGATTACAGGCATGCGCTACCATGCCCAGCTAATTTTTTGTATTTTTAGTAGAGACGGGGTTTCACCATGTTGACCAGGATGGTCTTGATCTCTTGACCTCGTGATCCACCCACCTCGGCCTCCCAAAGTGCTGGGATTACAGGCGTGAGCCACTGTGCCCGGCTATCACATCTTATTTTCTTATGATTCCCGTTGCATCTTTTACTTCCTTAATCCTTCAAAATGTCCTTGTTTTGTTGTCATTGTTGTTTTGTTGCTGTTTTTGAGAGAGGGTCTTATTCTGTCACCTAAGCCCAGGTTGAAGTACAGTGGGACAATCATAGCTCACTACAGCCTTGAACTTCTGGGCTCAAGTGCCACCTCAGCCTCCGGAGTAGCTAGGACTACAGGTGTATACCACTACGCCCTGCTTATTTTTAAATTTTTTGTAGAAATGGGGTCTCACTGCCGGGCACGGTAGCTCACACCTGTAATCCCAGCATTTTGGGAGGCAGAGGCAGGCGGATCATGAGGTCAAGAGATCAAGATCATTTGGCCAACATAGTGAAACCCCGTCTCTACTAAAAATACAAAAATTAGCTGGGCATGGTGGTGTGCACCTGCAGTCCCAGCTTCTCGGGAGGCTGTGGCAGGAGAATCACTTGAATTTGGGAAGCAGAAGATGTAGTGAGCAGACATTGCGCCACTGCACTGCAGCCCGCCGGAGTGAGACTCCGTCTCAAAAAAAAAAGAAAAAGAAAAAAGAAATGGGATCTCACTATGTTACCTAGTCTGGTCTCAAACTCCTGGCTTCAAGTGATCCTCCCACATTGGCCTCCTAAAATGCTGGGATTATAGTCATGAGCCGCTGTGTCTGACCTGTTGTTTTTATATTTTCTTTCAGATTGTTCTTTTAGCTCAGGTTCTTACGGTAATTATTTTTCTCACTATTGCATCAGCTCTCATGGTGGTTTATTTCCTTGTGCATTTTAAAAATTATTATTATTACCTTTTTTGTCTAAGCATAACTTCAATAGAGATTGTTTTTTTCTCTGGGAATCTTATAAAAACAGGCTTGTAGAAGTATCCCCCCAGTGAGGTTTTACGGTGTTTCTGCCAGACAACCTGGAACTAATTTTTATGTTAATTTCTTGGCTTGGGGATTCTTGCACCATCTGTACTAGCACAGACTGGAGCTTTTGTTTTTTAGAAGACACTCTTCCCCGACCTACATAAGCTTCCTGGTCTTCTGTGGTCACGAGAAGTTTCCCAGTTATTTCTCATCTAAAGGAAAGAAGACAAAACTAACATTGAGGTTAATGTAGGAAGGGCTTACAGCCTTACGTCTTTACCTCATGGATAGTATATTACTGGGTAACATGTGCGAGATTTGTTGTTGTTGTTTTTATTTTTGTTTGTTTGAGATGAAGCTTTGCTCTTGTTGCCCAGGCATGACCTCGGCTCACTGTAACCACCTCCCAGGTTCAAGAGATTCTCCTGCCTCAGCCTCCCGAGTAGCTGGGAGTAAAGGCGCAGGCCACCATGCCTGGCTAATTTTTGTATTTTTAGTATGAACGGGGGTTTCATCATACTGCTCAGGCTGGTCTCAAACTCCTGACCTCAGGTGATCTGTCTGCCTCGGCCTCCCAAAGTGCTGGGATTACAGGTGTGAGCCACTGCACCCAGCCAAGATTTTTCATATTAAGCATTCTTTTTTTTTTTTTTTTTTTTTTTGAGACGGAGTTTCACTCTTGTTACCCAGGCTGGAGTGCAATGGCGCGATCTCGGCTCAACGCAACCTCCGCCTCCTGGGTTCAGGCAATTCTCCTGCCTCAGCCTCCTGAGTAGCTGGGATTACAGGCACATGCCACCATGCCCAGCTGATTTTTTGTATTTTTAGTAGAGACGGGGTTTCACCATGTTGACCAGGATGGTCTCGATCTCTCGACCTCGTGATCCACCCACCTCGGCCTCCCAAAGTGCTGGGATTACAGGCTTGAGCCACCGCGCCCGGCCCATATTAAGCATTCTTGATTAAGCATCTCTTGTGAGTGGAGACTAAGGGTGAACAGCTGCTAATCACCAGATACCTGAGATTTATCCAGAAATAGAAGTATGTAATTTCATTTCTTTCCGAGTTATGTAACATGACTCATTTATTTACACTACTAAGGAACGTATCTTTTCTAGAACTGCATTTATACAGTGTTTTAAGTATTTCTGCACATCATAATAACTCCACAGCAGTAGGGAATGGTGATCATATGGACATTAACTTTTAGCTGGAATCCTGCTTATTATCTTTAGCTGTATATCTTGCAAGAATATGAAACCTTGCAACTGTCATATTCTAGGGTGAGGTTATTTATGAAGGAGAGAAGGGAAAATAATAATAATTTCAGGCCGGACATGGTGGCTTATGCCTGTAATCCCAACACTTTGGGAGGTTGAGGTGGGTGAATCACCTGAGGTCAGGAGTTCGAGACCAGGCTGGCCATTATGGTGAAACTCCATCTCTACTAAAAGTACAAAAATTAGCCAGGAGTGGTGGTGGGTGCCTGTAATTCCAGCTACTTGGGAGGCTGAAACAGGAGAATTGCTTGAATCTGGGAGGTGGAGGTTGCAGTGAGCAGAGAACATGCCACTGCACTCCAGCCTAGGCGACAGGAGCGATACTCCATCTCAAAAATAATAATCATAATCAATTTCAAACCTATAATGGTAGGAAGGAGAAGGAAGCCAAGTCTTGGAAACCATCATTTACATCTTAGCAACATCTCTAAGCACATGCTGAATTTCTTCCAACAGCCTCCCTTGGAGGCTTGCCAACATCATGATGAGAAATATCAGTATTGGCCTCTTCTCCTTTAGCAGAAATTGTCACTCACCTTGAGTAAATAGATACTTTGAATAAGGCATCCAGAGCAAAGGGAAACAGAAGGTCTTTTCTTAAAACTGCTTAGCAAGTGAATGACCCATGTGGGATTGAGATGCTGGTCTCACTGGCTGTCTCCGTATTCTCTCCTTCTATTTCAGTGGCCTTCCACTTACAATACTGGAGCTAGAAAGTTGTAAGACTGTTTTCAAAAACAAAAAGGCAGGAAATTGCTGGAATAGTTCAAGCATATTTCTTTGGTTAACTTATTTTGAAGTTTTTCTCTGTTTTCAATTCTAGCTGCCCTTATAATTTATCAAAGACAGACTCATTGTTTTGGCAAGCTCCCGGCCTGGAAGTCTCCAACAAAAACTCACAGCACTCTATCTGAATAGGAATTTTTAAATGGATTCTTAGTCTTGAAATTGAAAATGTATTCTAGATGCAACAGTTTGCTGGAAAATTTAAACAATGCCATTTATCATACAACAACTTTGCTCCGGACAAAGAGCTTTTTCATCTCTTCCTTTGCTAGTGTCCCTTCTACTCCATTAGCTTTTCAGAGCTTTTTTTTTCCCCCAATTAATTAATTAATTAATTTTTTGAGGCCTCACTCTGTCACCTAGGCTGGAGTGCAGTGGCATGATCTCGGCTCACTGCAATCTCTGCCTCCTGGGTTCAAGCGATTCTCCTGCCTCAGCCTCCTAGTAGCAGGGATTACAGGCACACACTACCACACTCGGCTATTTTTTGTATTTTTTAGTAGAGATGTGGTTTCACCATGTTGACCAGGCTGGTCTCAAACTCCTGGCCCTCAAGTGATATGCCCACTTCAGCCTCACAAAATGGTGGGATTACAGGCATGAGCCACCGTGCCCAGCCTTTTTAAAAATTTGGTTAACTTATAAGTTATATAAAGCATATTTCTTTGGTTAACTTTTTTTGAAAAACTTATTAAAGTTTTTCTGTTTTATGTTTTAACTGCCCTTACAAATTTGTCAAAGGCAAACTCTGATAAACTTTAAAAGTTATGAAAAGTTATATATACATTTACTTCATCTTGTTAAATACTACTTTACATTGTTAAAACAGGATATACATAGTTCATCAAGGGTGTGACATAATATTAAACCAATCATTTGTTTTTTTCAAATTATTTTAAATTATTGGTTATTATAAACAGCTCTGATGGATATCTTTTGTTATATCATTAGGATAAATTTTCAGAAGCAGAATTTCTGGGTCAAAGATTAGAGTAAAATTCTTCTTTTTTTTGAGACAGAATCTCACTCTGTCACCCAGGCTGGAGTGCAGTGACACAATCTCGGCTCGCTGCAGCCTCTGCCTCCTGGGTTCAAGCAATTCTCCTGCCTCAGCCTCCCAAATAGCTGGGACTACAGGTGCATGCCACCATACCTGGATAATTTTTTTGTATTTTTAGTAGAGACAGGGTTTCACCATGTTGGCCAGGCTGGTCTTGGGCTCTTGACCTCAGGTGATCACCTCCTCAGCCTCCCAAAGTGTTGGAATTATAGGCGTGAGCTACCCCACCTGGGCATTAGTTTTATTCCTAACCATTGACAAATCCTAGAGAAATGCTAATAGGATTTTCATGGATTTCAAACAGGTTGCTCTTTTTTCTGTTCTCAAAAATACCTAGAAATAGAAAATAATATCCAGTGGCCTCTACCTCATTTGTGTGCTACGAAAATCTCATTTACCTGGCCACTTCTGGAAGTCACGATCCTCTAGTGGTTTTCAGGAGAAGGAATATGCAGAAACTTTTATTTCTTGAATCATACAATTCTATAAATTTGAATTTCTCTACAGCAAACATTTTTTTAAGCAGGAGAGAAAAGAACAAAAGGTGACCAGATAACCCAGGTTGTTAAAGTAGCAAGTTTAATTTTGTCCACAAAATGAGGTCTGTGGCTCAGGTAGTTTGGGGAGGAGGGAATGGGGATCAGTGAGGGCATGCTGGATTCTTGCTGTGCCCCCAGCCTCTGGGTGCCTGCCAGGCCCATCTGTCAGTCAGGAGGAGTTACTGCAGGAGGCTGCTCACTGAATGATGAGTACAGGCATCCTCTCTGAGGACAAAATAGTACATTCTTAGAGGAAAGGGAATAAAATCTAAACTAAGCCCCGTTCTCCATCCAGCCTAAAATATAATTGGTCTCTTCTTATGATTTAACGGTGACATAAAATGCTCAACATGCAGCCGTTCCAAAAAACATTGACTGTTGTCTGGGCTACCAGTGATACTGTAAAATATTCCACATGGCTCTCCCCAAACTTTCGGTGACAAAAGATAGGCATTTATAATTAGTTATATCCTTTAAACAAAGGAAAAGTGGCTTTCCAAAAGCTCTGGAGACTGCTGCTTTAAGTATTAGGTTGCTGCAAAAGTAATTGTGGTTTTTGCCCTTCCATTCAAATGACAAAAATGGTAATTACTTTTGCACCAACCTATGGTTTATCATGGAAGGAATGGCAGTGTATAAAATTGAGAGATCTGGGGCCACATTCAAAAAGTTAATAAGTCTCGTTATTTATTCGTTGGATCAATGTGTAAATAGAACCAGCCTATCTTTACTCATCTGGTTAAAAGGTCAAATGCCATAGGCAGCCTTGAAAAATGATGCAAGAGGGCTGGGCGCGGCGGCTCACGCCTGTAATCCCAGCACTTTGGGAGGCTGAAGTGGGCGGATCATGAGCTCAAGAGATCGAGACAAGATGAAGTCCCATCTCTACTAAAAATACAAAAATTAGCCTGCGTTGGCTGGGCGCGGTGGCTCACGCCTGTAATTCCAGCACTTTGGGAGGCCGAGGCTAGCGGATCACGAGGTCAAGAGATCGAGACCATCCTGGTCAACGTGGTGAAACCCCGTCTCTACTAAAAATACAAAAAATTAGCTGGGCATGGTGGCGCGTGCCTGTAATCCCAGCTACTCAGGAGGCTGAGGCAGGAGAATTGCCTGAACCCAGGAGGCGGAGGTTGCGGTGAGCCGAGATCGCGCCATTACACTCCAGCCCGGGTAACAAGAGCGAAACTCCGTCTCAAAAAAAAAAAAAAAAAAAAAAAAAAAATTAGCCTGCGTGGTGCCACTGCACTCCAGCCTGGGCGACAGAACGAGACTGTCTCAAAAAAAGAAAAAAAATTTGATGCAAGAGTATATAGCTTGGTAAGATGCAAGGTTATAACTTAGTTATGACCTTGTACCTGTGTGAAATGAGCAAGTTTCTTAGTGCACTGTATTCTCTCCTTATGACAATTGAGACACAGCCGAAAGTGTTATTGTCCTTAATATTTTAAATTATTAAGGAAAAGTAATATTGAATTAAACAGGCCTGGCATGGTGGCCCACACCCATAATCCCAACACTTGGGGAGGCTCAGGTAAGAGGGTGTCGTGAGCCCTGGAGTTTGAGGCTGCAGTGAGCTATGATGGTGCCACTGCAGTCCAGTCTGGGTGACAGAGAGACCCTGTCTTTAAAAAAAAAAAAAAAAAAAAAAGAGCTAAACAGGAAATAGCTACACATTTAGGCCATGCTAATAATCTAAATTTAGCTAACTGAATGGATGACAGTATTTTTGTCTTTAATAAAATTTCAAAATTTGGGCTACAGTTCAGTTTCTAAAATATTATTTTCTTTATTTAGAAATTGCAACTCTGACCTTTTAGGCAATATGACTTAACTTCCATAATGATGTTGACAATGGACTATGTTAAGAATTACCAGGCCGGGCGCGGTGGCTCAAGGCCGGGCGCCGTGGCTCAAGCTTGTAATCCCAGCACTTTGGGAGGCCGAGGGGGGTGGATCACGAGGTCAAGAGATTGAGACCATCCTGGTCAACATGGTGAAACCCCATCTCTACTAAAAATACAAAAAAAAAAAAACTAGCTGGGCGTGGTGGCGCGTGCCTGTAATCCCAGCTACTTAGGAGGCTGAGGCAGGAGAATTGCCTGAGCCCAGGAGGCGGAGGCTGCGGTGAGCCGAGATCGCGCCATTGCACTCCAGCCTGGGTAACAAGAGCGAAACTCCGTCTCAAAAAAAAAAAAAAGAATTACCAAGAAGTGGGCCGGGTGTGGTGGCTCATGTCTGTAATCCCAGTGTTTTGGGAGGCAGAGGCAGGCGGATCACTTGAGGTCAGGAGTTCAAGACCAGCCTGGCCAATGTGGTGAAACCCCGTCTCTACTAAAAATATAAAAATTAGCTGGCCATAGTGGTACATGCCTGTAATCCCAGCTACTTAGGAGGCTGAGGCTGGAGAATCCCTTGAACCCGGGACAAGAGTGCAGTGGAGTGGACTGGAGTGCTGAGCCAAGATCGTGCCACTGCACCCCAGCCTGGGCAACAGAGCAAGACCCCCACTCAAAAAACTAAAAAAAAAGGGGGATTACCAAGAAGTGAAGTCATATATAAACAATACATCCTTAGGCCTATTTGGATTTATTTAAGGGAGATTCCCAAGGGTTTGTCAAAAAATTCTCAAGTTTAAATTATTTGTTAGACAAAAGTGGTATAGATCTGATTCTAAGATGTCTGTGACCCAGCCTAGGCAGCGGGGTTATTCTGGAATTTTTAGAAAAATATCTTGAAATTCTGTGACACTGAGTCTTTGAAAGTCAAAACAAGCCACTCACTGTACATCTTTCTTCTCTGTAGTATTGTTGCTGTAAGACGAAGTGTCTTTTATTCTCAGAACGGGAAACTTAATGTGATTGAAAGAATAGCTTCTGGCCTGGTTTAGAATGGAAATACTATCTCTTTGAGGTAATGGTTGTTATTTTTAGACTGACTTATAAAAAGAGATGAGGAGTCATGATGGCTTATTAGTTCCAGTTAGTCCTAGACATTAGGAGATAGTCTGCAAAATATCGTTAACAGTTACTCCAAATACGTTCTTGAAAATACAAGATATTTTAAAGGTATTTTTGTCATAATGAGTAATTGATTCAACACTAGCGTTAGAGAAAGACGCTTAAGTTCCATTGCCGAATAAACAGTTTACTAAACAGAAATAGCTTTTCCATAGTGAAACTTGGTTAGAACAATGGTGCATTCCTAGGCCAGAGTTTCAAAAGTGGCTGTTAATTCAAAGCAGCTGGCTTGAAGGACGGAGAAAAAGACAGTCTTGTCTTTCTGCTGCGGCTTTACAGAATTTGATATATCACAATATCTCGCTGTTTTTTGAAGGTTTCCCTATAGTTTTAGTGAGCAAGAGTGAGTGAGAGGTGTAGAAATAGACAGTTCTTTGCAGTCACATGTCCAGTCTTTTACATGGAAGAAAAACTCCCAGAGAGACAATGCTCCTTTAACGTAAAAGGCAGACCTGTTCTCTCTCAAATATACTTCTTTGATTTCTTCTCTTTTCTTTCTTTCTTTTTTTTTTTTTTTTTTTGAGACGGAGTTTTGCTCTTGTTACCCAGGCTGGAGTGCAATGGCGCAATCTCAGCTCACCGCAATCTCCGCCTCCTGGGTTCAAGCAATTCTCCTGCCTCAGCCTCCTGAGTAGCTCGGATTACAGGCAAGCGCCACCATGCCCAGCTAATTTTTTGTATTTTTAGTAGAGACGAGGTTTCACCATGTTGACCAGGATGGTCTTGATCTCTTGACGTCGTGATCCACCCGCTTCGGCCTCCCAAAGTGCTGGGATTACAGGCTTGAGCCACTGCGCCCGGCCTCTTTGATTTATTTTCTTCTACACATCCCACTTTCTAGGCTGGACTGTAGACATGTCAGTCCTTACTCAGCGTCTTCCCCTATTCACATCTAGGGCCCTTGTTATGTTTTCAGGATTACTGCTTAGAAACAAGGTAAAGGGAATCATGAATCTATTAGGAGGTAACAAGCTTACAGAAGGAATTATGCAGCTAAAGCTAAAACATGATTAGGGATTCTGTGGAGCTACAGGAAGATCACAGTCACTTCCGACCAAATGGTGCTAGGGTACCGGTGGCACCAGCTTTCATAGGTAAAACGTTCTACTTGGGTAAAATATTCTAAAATATTGGTGTGAGTGAATTTATTGTCAGGAAGCTTTTATCTGCTCACGTGGGATGTGTGTATATGTGTGTGCGTGTAAATACATACGTATTCTATATAATGCTGGCATTCTGATGTGATGCCTGTTTCAGAACAGTTATTTTTAAAACTCACTTAGATAGAATCTCCAAAATAAATGAGGAAACTATCTCCTGACCTCTTACTGTTCTTTTTCATTTTCTTTTTTTTTTTGAGACGGAGTTTCACTCTTGTTGCCCAGACTGGAGTGCAGTGGTACAATCTTGGCCCACCTCTGCCTCCGGGGTTTAATTCAAGCGATTCTCCTGCCTCAGCTTCCCAAGTAGCTGGGATTAAAGGCATGCGCCACCACGCCCAGCTAATGTTGTATTTTTAATAGAGATGGGGATTCTCCATGTTGGTCAGCCTGGTCTTGAACTCGTGATTTGCCTGCCTCAGCCTCCCCAAGTGCTGGTATTACAGGCATGAACCACTGAACCCAGCCTTCTTACTGTTCTTTACAGAACAGATGAAGAAATTCCCTCACTGGATTTTTGTGAGACTTTCTGAGGAAAGCTTGTGAATAAAATAGAGACTATTTTAGAAATTTGAGGTTACATGGAAATTTTTTTTTTAACCTTCATAAGTAAATGATACATGATGAAATGTCAGTAGCTGAAGAGTTAATAGCGTATTTGTGCTGGATGGTTCGGGGGACAGATGGAATGCATGTAGGTGGGAAAGCTGTTATTTAAACAGAGGAGGGCTACTGTGTTTTGGAAGGGGGCAGATTTTTGGGGGTAGCCGAGTACTTAACATTTTGAGGCTAGACTAATATATTTACTAGTGGACACAGGAAGAAGTGGATGCCGAGGCATATGGTCAGGAAGGGAGTTAACAGGCCACCAACAAAGAGGAAGAATGTGGCAGCGGAAATGCACCGAGGGTAGATGACGAGAGGGTAAAATGGCACCGAGAGATCAAAAGTCCTTAAGACACTCGAAAAACCTCAGTCGTAAGGAAGTGCGTTTGGAAACACTGATATTGTTACCTTCATTTGGGAAGTGTTCATGTGTGAATAGGGAAGAAAAGGAAGGAAGCGACTGTGGATTGCCTTAGGCTTGCACCAGATGCGTATGAGTCAAATGTGTGAAGTGAAAGTCAGGTTAAGCCTTCAAGTCACATAGGCAGGAAACCGGTAAAGAACATGGTCACGAAAAAGAAGTCGATACCGGATGTTCCCGTCAAGCAGAAAGTGGAACAACTTGAGCATTCCCCTTCGGGTTGACATTTGAATGTGTCTCTGTGTTTTTTCTTTTTCTTTTCTTTCTTTCTTTCTCTCTCTTTCTTTCCTTTCTTTTTGTCCTTCCTTCCTTCCTTTTCTTTCCTTTTGATTTTCTTTTTTTTTCTTCTTTTTTTTTTTTTTTTGAGACGGAGTTTCGCTCTTGTTACCCAGGCTGGAGTGCAATGGCGCGATCTCGGCTCACCGCAACCTCCGCCTCCTGGGCTCAGGCAATTCTCCTGCCTCGGCCTCCCGAGTAGCTGGGATTACAGGCACGCACCACCATGCCCAGCCAATTTTTTTGTATTTTTAGTAGAGACGGGGTTTCACCATGTTGACCAGGATGGTCTTGATCTCTCGACCTTGTGATCCACCCGCCTCAGCCTCCCAAAGTGCTGGGATTACAGGCTTGAGCCACCGTGCCCAGCTTATCTTTTGATTTTCTTTCTTTCATGATTAGATCTTAATTTTCTCATTTTTTTGTTTGTGTGGTGTTTTCTTTTGTTGCATTTTGTTTTTTGAAACAGAGTCTTGCTCTGTGGCCCAGGCTGGAGTGCAGTGGTAGTGGTCTCAGCTCACTGTAGCCTCAGCCTCCCAGGCTCAAGCAGTCCTCCTGCTTCAGCCTCCTAAGTAGCTGGGACTACAGGTGCACACCACCATGCCCGGCTAATGTTTGTATTTTTTGTAGAGAGAGGAGTCTCACCATGTTGCCCAGGCTGGTCTCGATTTCCTGGGCTCAAGTGATCTGCCCACCCAAGCCTCCCGTGGAGCTGGGATTACAGGCGTGATCTGCCACACCCAGCCAGGTCTTAATTTTCTATAACGTTGGTTCAGTAAAACAAAACAAAAAGCAATCAAATAGTTGCCCTGGTTATGTTGGAAGACAGCCCATTTCCTGTTGTGGTTTTGGCTCAATGCAGTGCGTTTGCCAGGTCACTGAAAGACCAAAAGCTGTATCTTCATCTGTTTTTTGCCTTGCGTGGACCTCAAATTGTGTAAGAGATTCACAAGATTGTATTTATCAAGATAGTGCCACAGTGCTGTATGAAATCTAAGGTGGTATTAACAGTGTAAGCTCTGGTACTTCTGGATGACTTTAGAGTTTGTAGACATTCCTGTTTGAGCTTTAAAGTCAATTCTACAACAAGTCAACAATTGTTGCCCCTTTTTTAGGTATGAGATTAATTACAATATGAATTAGAAGAGAAAAACGAAGTAGTAAGTTTTATTATTTTTTTAGGAGAAAAACAATGCAGTACAACATAAAATAGGACCGCTTAAAAAACCTAAAAAAGCATAAAGAAGATGCCATACTTACTGCCTCTTTAACGTGTATACTAAAAATAAGCATGGTACAGAGCTTCAGAAAGGTCTGCTTTGGTCAGTGTTTTATATGCCTTTTTCATGAATCCCATTGAGAACTGGGTTTAAAAATTTATGGATTTCCCAACCGGGCCCCATGGTTCACAGTGATAATCCCAGCACTTTGGGAGGCTGAGGCGGGTGGATTGCTTGAGTCGAGGAGTTCAAGACCAGCCTGGGCAATGTGGTGAGACCTCATCTCTACAAAAATTAGTCGAGCATGGTGGCACATGCCTGTAGTCCCAGCTACTCAGGAGACTGAGGTAAAAGGATTGCTTGAACCCAGAGGTTGAGGCTGCAGTGAGCCGGGATTGTGCCACTGCACTCCAGCCTGGGTGACAGAGCGAGACCCTGTCTTGGAAAAAAAAAAAAAAATTATGGATTTCTCATTCCCTCAAAAAAAAAAAAAAATGTAGCTGGGCGTGGTGGCTCATGCCTGTAATCCCAGCACTTTGGGAGGCCGAGGCGGGTGGATCATGAGGTCAAGAGATCAAGACCATCCTGGCCAACATGGTGAAGCCCCATCTCTACTAAAAAACACAAAAATTAGCTGGGCGTGGTGGCGTGCACCTGTAGTCCCAGCTACTCGGGAGGCTGAGGCAGGAAAATTGCTTGAATCCAGGAGGCGGAGATTGCAGTGAGCCGAGATTGCGCCACTGCACTCCGGCCTTAAAAAAAAAAAAGAAAGAAAGAAAAAAAGTGTATATGAGCAAAGGTTCCCACAAGGGTCCTCCAGGTAACATAAATATATGAATTGGCCCACGTGGAGACCATATAGAATGGCGTGTGAAACTGGAAAGTGCACAGCACGTGAAGACAATAGGGAATGGTGGAGTTCTGTACAAACTAGGATGCACGTTGCTTACCTAAAGGAAATTCAATTTCAGAACATTAAAAAATAGCACCTGCTAAATACATTTGAGGTAAATCTGGCCCCTGGGCATCCCAGTGTGCAGTTCTAGGCTTTTATTGATTGCAGCCAGGCTTTTATTTATGATGTATTCATGTTTTTGCCCTAAGGCCCGACAACAAGCTCAAATACGTCACCAAATGGCAGAGGACAGCAAAGCAGATTACTCATCCATTCTCCAGAAATTCAACCATGAGCAGCATGAATATTACCATACTCACATCCCCAACATCTTCCAGGTAAGTCCTGAACACCTCTCAGATTTTGTGTTTTATGCTTTGCTTTCCTTAGAAAGACGATGCTCTGAGTCATGGTTGCTGGGTTTGTATTCTGAGTCTTTATATAATTCCAAATTTCCACTAAGTCTTTTTCTTTTCTCTTTTTTGTGAGACAGAGTCTTGCTCTTGCTCTGTCACCCAGGCTGGAGTACAGCTGAAGTGCAATGGCATGATCTTGGCTCACTGAAACCTCTGCCTCCTGGGTTCAAGTGACTCCCCTGCCTCAACCTCCCAAATAGCTGGGATTACAGGTGCACACCACCATACCTGGCTAATTTTTGTATTTTTAGAAGAGATGAGTTTTGCCATGTTGGCCAAGCTGGTCTTGAAGTCCTGACCTGAGATGATTCACCTGGCTTGACCTCCCAAAGTGCTGGGATTACAGACCTGAGCCACCGCACCTGGCCCTTTTTTTTTTTTTTTTTGAGACAGTCTCACTCTGTCGCCCAGGCTGGAATGCAGTGCACAATCATGACCCACTGCAGCTTTGAACTCCTGGGGTCAGGGGATCCTCCGACTTCAGCCTCCTAAGTTGCTGGGACTACAGACATGCACCACTAGGCCCTGCTAATTTTTAAAATTTTTGTAGAGATAGGTTCTTGCTATGTTGCCCAGGTTGGCCTCAAATTCTTGGACTCAAGCAATTCTCTGGCCTTGGCCTCCCAAAGTGCTAGGATTACAGGCATGATAAATCATTTTTTAAAGCATCTAGATCAAGCATTGACTAGCAATATGAATGAAATATAATAATCTCAAGATTAATCAATAACTTTGCAAACTTCCATGGTTTGCACCTGAGGCCAATTATTTGTCAGTCTTAAACTATGATTCTCTGATTAGTGCTCTCTTTGCTAAAGGGATGATTGTGGTTATAAAAAATGCCAATTTAAGATTGGTACGGTGGCTCACACCTGTAATCCCAGCTCTTTGGGAGGCTGAAGTGGGTGGGTCACGAGGTCAGGAGTTCCATCCCAGCCTCACCAACATGGTGAAACCCTGCCTTTAACTAAAAATACATACATTAGCTGGGCATGGTGGCACATGCCTGTAATCCCAGCTACTCAGGAGGCTAAGGCAGGAGAATCATTTGAACCCAGGAGGCAGAGGTTGCAGTGAGCCAAGATTGCGCCTCTGTACTCCAGCCTGGGCAATAGAACAAGACAATGTATAAAAAAAAAAAAAAAAAAAGCCAGCTTAACTAGAGAAGTCAAAGCAGCATTCATAGAGTTGTTGGATTTGAACAAAAGACAGTTCTTTCTTTTGGATTGTTTTCTTTTGCCCATGTTAGGTTGTCAAAAATGGTATGAGAAAAGATAGGCATATGTTATTCCATTTTACAGATCTTTTGCAACTTTGGGTCCAACTGTAGAAAAGAATAATAAATATTTGCTTCTTAGTGTCTATATACACAGCAAACAAGCACTTCCAAATGACAGCTGGAAGGTACACCCACCTGTGTTGGGTTTAGACAGTTAACTAAATACTGTGCTTTTGGTAAAAGGTAAAGTTAGTAGATTAAAGATGGAGAAAATGTTTGAAGTGGACTACAAATGGTGTTAATAATAAAACTATTGGCCAGGATGGGTGGCTCATGCCTGTAATCCCAGCACTTTGGAGGCCTAGGTGGGTGGATCACCTGAGGTAAGGAGTTCGAGACCAGCCTGGCCAACATGGTGAAACCCCATCTCTACTAAAAATGCAAAAAATTAGCCAGGTGTGGTGGCAGGTGCCTGTAATCCCAGCTTCTTGGGAGGCTGAGGCAGGAGAATTGCTCATACCTGGGAGGCGGTGGTGGCAGTGAGCCGAGGTCACACCATTGCACCCCAACCTGGGCAAAAGAGCAAAACTCTATCTCAAAAAAACAAACAAACAAAAACTATTGAGTTTGGCATTCTTACTAACATTAGAATGGAATTGTGCAAAGCGTACCTTTAGGCAGCCTAACATGCCTAACAGTTTATAAAATCAGTGTACAGCTGGCTAATATGGAGGCACTGAATACTTATGGCCACGCTTACTCTAACCCGTTTTTCCTCATAGAGAACTCGTTAGAGGTAACAATGCTACCAAAAAACAATTTCATTTAATAATCATGGACCAGACTGACTTTATACAAAATCTCATGTCGCAGAAAATACAAGAGATGGAGGAAAGAAGGATTGTGAGGATCGGAGACTCCATGAAGACGTACGCAGAGGTTGATCGGCAGGTGATACCCATCATTGGGAAGTGCTTGGATGGCATAGTGAAAGCAGCTGAGTCCATTGATCAGAAAAATGTAAGTATTGCCGTTTCAGCCTCATTGATAACTATTTGCAGTTCCATTATTTCTCCCTGTCCCCTTTCTGTGTGACCTCATTGAATCATCTCACAGTGGGTAGTTGCTTTCAGTGGTCATACAAGCTCTGTGTCTTGGATTTAACTTTATAATTCCTTTTTTGGAAAACACATTTAAGTGGTAAATTGTCCAAGAGATGACAGAATTGAGTTTGTGTTTTCTGCAAAAGTGTTTTCTGGAAAAAGGGAAAGACTTTGTTTCTTGTAAATCAGATTCTTCTTCTTCTTTTTTTTTTTTTTTTTTTTTTGAGACGGAGTCTTGTTCTCGTTGCCCAGGCTGGAGTGCAGTGACGCGATCTCAGCTTACTGCAGCCTCTGCCTCCCAGGTTCAAGTGATTCTCCTGCTTCACCCTCTCAAGTAGCTGGGACTACAGGCATGTGCCACCACGCCCGGCTAATTTTTGTATTTTTAGCAGAGACAGGGTTTCACCACGTTGGCCAGGCTGGTCTCCAACTCCTGACCTCAGTTGACCTGCCTGCCTCAGCCTCCCAAAGTGTTGGGATTACAGGCCTGAACCACTGTGCCCAGCCGAAACAGGGTTTCTTCAGGTACTTTTGACATTATCTTAGACTAGATCATTTTTCTTGTTGAGGGCATTACAGGACGTTTAGCAGCATCCCTGGCCTCTACCCAGGAGATGCCAGTAGCACTTTCCAAGTTCTGACAGTCAAAAATGTCTCCATATATTGCAGCTTGTCCTCTGAGAGGGCAAAACCTTCTTTGGTTGAGAATACTACTTGAGGACCAATGAATTCCTAGAGATTCTATTTCTCTCAAAAAAATATAAACAGAACACCAGCGTAGGCTTTTACTATTAATTTGAAAAACCAAATATTTAACATAAAAGTTATGCAGCTGGCCCAGTGTGGTGGCTCACACTTATAATCTCAGCACTTTGAGAGGCCAAGGTGGGTGGATCACTTGATGCCAGAAGTTCTAGACCAGCCTGGCCAACATGGCAAAACCCCATCTCTATTAAAAATACAAAAATTGGCCGGGCGCGGTGGCTCAAGCCTGTAATCCCAGCACTTTGGGAGGCCGAAGCGGGTGGATCACGAGGTCAAGAGATCGAGACCATCCTGGTCAACATGGTGAAACCCCGTCTCTACTAAAAACACAAAAAATTAGCTGGGCATGGTGGCTCGTGCCTGTAATCCCAGCTACTCAGGAGGCTGAGGCAGGAGAATTGCCTGAACCCAGGAGGCAGAGGTTGCGGTGAGCCGAGATCGCGCCATTGCACTCCAGCCTGGGTAACAAGAGCAAAACTCCGTCTCAAAAAAAAAAAAAAAAAAAAAAAAAAACCAAAAATTAGCTGGACATGGTGGTACATGCCTCTAGTCCCAGCTACTCGGGAAGCTGAGGCACGAGAATTGCTGGAACTCAGGAGTCAGGGGTTGCAGCAAGCTAAGGTCATGCCACTGTACTCCAGCCTGGGTGACAGAGCGAGATTCTGTCTCAAAAAAAAAAAAAATCAGAAAACGACAGTTTTGTCTTCTTAAAGCTCAAATGAACATTACTGATGGCTTCTGAAATGAATGAAGACAGCTGACCAGGTGCGGTGGCTCACACCTGTAATCCCAGCACTTTGGGAAGCCTAGGTGGGTGGGTCACCTGAGATAGAAAGTTCAAGACCAGCCTGGCTAACATGGTGAAACACTACCTCTACTAAAAACACAAAAATTAGACTGGGCATAGTGGCTCCCACCTGTAATCCCAGCATTTTGGGAGGCCAAGGTGGGCAGATCACAAGGTCAGGAGTTTAAGACCAGCCTGACCAACATGATAAAACCCCGTCTCTACTAAAAACACAAAAATTAGCTGGGCATGGTGGTGCACACCTATGGTCCTAGCTACTTGGGAGGCTGAGGCAGGAGAATTTCTTGTACCCAGGAGGCAGGAGTTGCAGTGAGCCAAGATCACGCCATTGCACTCCAGCCTGGACGACAGAGCAAGACTCCGTCTCAAAAAACCAAACCAAACCAAAACAAAAACAAAAATAAAAATTAGCTGGACGTGATGGTGAGCGTCTGTAGTCCCAGCTACTCAGGAGGCTAAGGCAGGAGAATTACTGGAACCCCGGAGGTGTAGGTTGCAGTCAGCTAAGATGGCACCACTGCCCTCCAGCCTGGGCAACAGAGCGAGACTCCATCTCAAAAAAAGAAAAAAAAGTGACTAGGAAAAATGTTATCATCAATCAGTGTTATTTCCTTAGGTATCATCTGTATGAGGTCATCATAATTCATTGTTTAAAAAGTATTTGCATGCTTCTGAATGTATTTATATGCTTGCGGGTGTAATTTCAGGATTCACAGCTGGTAATAGAAGCTTATAAATCAGGGTTTGAGCCTCCTGGAGACATTGAGTTTGAGGATTACAGTCAGCCCATGAAGCGTACCGTGTCCGATAACAGCCTTTCAAATTCCAGAGGAGAAGGCAAACCAGACCTCAAATTTGGTGGCAAATCCAAAGGAAAGTTGTGGCCATTCATCAAAAAGAATAAGGTACTGATGGTTGGACGCGGTGTGAAATGAGTTGTATAAGGTGTGGAGATTTTGACTTGATCTTTGAGTCTTACGAAAACTAAGATCTTAGACCTGTAGTTTCAGAATGCAAAAGAAAAAAGCTAGCGTGCTCCTTGTATTTTGAGGCAGTATTTCTTTTTGGTGGTGGTATTTTTGCCATGGCCCTGTGTCTTATTTCAGAAGCATTATCCTCCTCCCGTGACACCCACACTAACAGATTACTGACCTCTCCACCATTTCCCGTCATACCTTTCACTCCTTCGTCTCCTAGACTGCTGGTGACCTTGGCTGGGAGGGGATGTAGTGCGAAATTCCCGTAACACTTTATCCGCACATCTAATTGAAACTGTTACCATGTTAATAACTTGGTTTTGAATTCATGTTAACATGCGTATCCATGAACATTTTTCATTTTCTTTGCGTAGTGTGATACGTTAAATGCATGACAGCATTAACCTGGGGTTGTAGAATATGATCAAGGCAGCGTGACTGCTTTAACTTTAGAATGACTTAATATTTATTAATTTAAACAGACTGTCTACTGTTTTCACAACCTTAGCATTGAAGGTCTTCCATTTTTTTCCCATCAGGCTATGTTAGCTTAGGTGATATGGAAATATTTACCTTCTGGCTTAAGCTGGTTTAGAATAGCTAACTAGAGCTGTAGTTTGCATGGGAAAGTCTGCACGAGCTTCTTGTCAGATATTTCTTGCTCTTCTTCTGTCGCGTTACTTACTAAACCTCCCAACTCTCATCATATTCTTCATTTAACCACCTCCTACATGTTTTCTTTTGGACCATGGCCTAAAATTTAATTGTTTGTGTTTTACTTGCGTTGGATTTCAAATATGATTTGATGCGTATTTTTGTTTTGTGTCTTATCTTCTTGTTTCTGATTTTTACTCTGTCACGGCTCCATCTCTTACATGTAGCTTATGTCCCTTTTAACATCCCCCCATCAGCCTCCCCCTCCCCCTCCTGCCTCTGCCTCACCCTCTGCTGTTCCCAACGGCCCCCAGTCTCCCAAGCAGCAAAAGGAACCCCTCTCCCACCGCTTCAACGAGTTCATGACCTCCAAACCCAAAATCCACTGCTTCAGGAGCCTAAAGCGTGGGGTAAGTTCTGCTCCGGAATCCTGTCTCTCTGGCGTGCTTCTGTTGCATGTTCGGTTCTGCATAACTAATTTTGTTTGTGAATGAAGCCATTGTGTTTTCCCATAACATATAAAAAAGTTAAAAAACCATGATAGCTGGAAAGAAAAAGCCAGAAAGAGGAGGGAAGAAAGAAGGAAGCAGGGCGCATAGAAGAAAGGAGAAAGCCAGGCATCCCAGAGCTCTTTCTGTTTAAAGAGGACTTTACCCCTCTTCCTCTTTAAAGCATCCGAGTCATTAATCTTTTACCTTAATTTTAACCAAAAAAGGAAACTTAAGATTTCATTTCTAAAACGAGCAACCTGAGCCCGGGCACGATGGCTTATACCTGTAATCCTAGCAGCTTGGACAACATAGTGAGACCCCATCTCTTAAAATATATATGTGAAAATAAATAGGACAAGCACAGTGTCTCATGCCTGTAAGCCTGGCCCTTTGGGAGGCTGAGGTGGGAGAATCACTTGAGCTCAGGAGTTCGAGACCAGCTGGGACAACATAGTCAGATCCCATCTCTAAATAAATAGATAAATGAATAAACAAACAAAACTAGCAACCTGTGAGATAAGGAATTGGAAATGACTGTGTAAGTCAAAAAATATTGCCTTGGTAATTACTGAAGCAATGTGAGTATAATGAAGACACTTCCCTGAGCTATGCCTCAGGGTTCAAAGGAGAAGAGTCGTAAGTCACAGTGGTTTCATTTGCAATTTTAGTGAGATTATAAGGAGTCCATAAAATATCTGTTGATTGGAAGAGGCCTAATGCAGGATTTCTCTTTAAAGGATGAAGTAATAAAAGCAGCTGACACTTACTGAGCGCTTAGTGTGTGCAAAGCTCTGTTCCGTGTGCTCATTTACTTTTTTCCAGCCACACTGTGAAGCCTAGATGTGAAGCCTAGTACTCATGTTTCCTTATTTTACCGCTAAGGAAACTGAGGCACACAAAGGTGGAGTGAGGAAGATGCAGAGCCGGGATTAGATCCAGGGAGTCAGTCTGGTTACAGAGTCTGCGATTCCGTGACGTCCAACTTCAGGGAGCAACTGCTATGTTGACTCATAAGTGGATGTTATTAAGATTCAAGTTCGCCATCCTAATTAAGATTGATGTGCTTAAGTCACAGAGTTGATGGACTTGAGGTAGCCATCCAATGTAGATACCGGTTTGGTTTATAGGGAAAGATTGGCGTAAAGTAGTATGTGGATTCCCACATCATTCTGAGTGGTCAGTCTAGTTTAAGCCTTCCCAAAATATCTTTTATGATGAATATAATGAGTAAACAGATATTTAGACCAGGGACAGTGGCCCACGCCTATAATCTCTGCAGCATTCACATATCTTTTTTACCTTAAAAAAAAAAAAAAAAAAAAAATCCCAGCCCATGGGAGCTGCGATACAGCTGTAGCAGAAGGCTTTCTGGTGCAAACATAAGTTTTACTTTTCCCTTCTCCTGGGCTCTCCAGTCAACTGACAGTTGGGTTACTTCTTTCCAAATAGTGCCTGGTAGTGCCCCAAAGCCAGAGTTGGATGCCAGCCTTTCCTGAGTGTCAGCTGACACATTGGCATGGGAAAAGATTCTAAACTACAGCTAATTAACTAGAGGGGAGAGATGTCCTTCTTGGACTTGGAATTAATAGCTGGTTACCAGTAAACGAATAACAGTCGTCATTGTTAACCTGACAATCATATTTCTACAAAAACTACTCTGTGTAAAAAAGAGGCCTGGAGCAGTGGCTCATGCCTGTAGTCCCAGCACTTTGGGAGGCCAGGGTGGATGGATTGCTTGAGCTCAGGAGTTCGAGACCAGCCTGGGCAACGTGGCTAGACCCTGTCTCCCCATTAAAAATACAAAAAAAATAGCCAGGCGTGGTGGCGTGTGCCTGTAGTCCTAGCTACTTGGGAGACTGAGATGGGAGGATTGCTGGAACCCAGGAGGAAGAGGTTGCAGTAAACCAAGATCACACCACTGCACTCCAGCCTGGGCAACAGAGTGAGACGCTTTCTCCAAAAAAAAAAAAAAAAAAAGTAAATACATAATCAATGACAAGGTTGTTAGTTTTTTTAAATAGAGGAAAAAATATTTCCTTATATGCAGAGTTCCTTTAATATGAGAGTCTCAGATTTATAGTTGGTAGAATTATCTTGCTTTAATGCTATCTAGCATATCAGGTTAAGAATTAGAAATGTAATTTCTGAAAGATATGAAAAAAGGCATTGAAGGAAGGCAGAGTACAGCTTCAAAAGTGATGATGGGGCTGGGCGCAGTGACTCACACCTGTAATCCCAGAACTTTGGGAGGCCAAGGCAGGAGGATCATGAGGTCAGGAGGTTGAGACCAGCCTGGCCAATGTGGTGAAATCTTGTCTCTACCAAAAATACAAAAATAAGCCAGTCATGGTGGCAGGCACCTGTAATCCCAGCTATTTGACAGGCTGAGGCAGGAGAATTGCTGGAAACCAGAAGGCGGAGGTTGCAATGAGCCGAGATCGCACCACTGCACTCCAGCCTGGGTGACAGAGTGAGACTTCATCTCAAAAAAAAAAAAAAAAAAAAAAAAAAGTAGATGCTGGATTAAGCTGAGCTGTATGACTAGGACTTGAAGAATCTGCAGCTTCTTGGCTCAATGATGCTGACGTTTAGAACTCCACTCATTGTTAACCCAAGAATTTCCATGATGAGGTGTTTTTGCTAGACTGAAAGTTTTGTATGAACTGTCAGTTAACCCATCTCTGCCGTTTTACCAAGCATTCATGTGTTACATTTATATATTATCTCTGTATTTTTCGAACTGTCATGATGAATATTCATGGATTGTTTACCATTTGTTTATGTGTCAATTCTAGCTTTCACTTAACATTACACAGTCTGAAATGTGCAATTGGCTGAAAATGGTTTGTGAATCTGTGGTTCATGGCATTTGCTAAATGTTTAGAAAAAAAATTAAGAGTTCAGTCATCGATAAATATAAGAAAAGAATGGTTAGAAAAAAAATGTAACACTTAATGAAATGAGAAACCGGTTCTTTTGATGATTTAAAGGAAAATCTCTGTTTTACCATATCAGCAATGTGAATTGTATTTATTCCTCAAATCTGTGCTCAGCAAATCTTTGTTAAAAAATACTTCCCACTGGGCATGATGGTCATGCCTGTAATCCCAGCACATTGGGAGGCCGAGGCGGGCAGATCACCTGAGGTCGGGAGTTCAAGACCAGCCTGACCAACATGTAGAAACCCTGTCTCTACTAAAAATATAAAATTAGCCAGGCGTGGTGGTGCATACCTATAACCCCAGCTACTGGGGAGGCTGAGGCAGGAGAATTGCTTGAACCTGGAAGGCGGAGGTTGCAGTGAGCCAAGATTGTGCCATTGTACTCCAGCCTGGGCGACAAGAGCAAAACTCTGTCTCAAAAAAAAATTTTTTTTCCCCCCAAATGGTGAGTTTATTTTCCTGGGGTTAAACCACATACATATTTCTACTAGAAGCCATAGTAAAGAAGTAGAGAAATATTTTTGCTGCTTTCACTTTTGGTCAGCCTGTTCGTAGGGTCAGAATTAATGTTCCTTTCTCTAGGAAGCTGCAGTGCAAAAAAAAGAAGCTCAAGCTCAAAAAAAAGTCTGAAGTTTGGAGAAATAGATTTCATTTTTAAGCAGTGTCAACATGGAACGTGCCTAGCATGGTTGACAGGTTCTGTGACCAAAACGATACAGCCCTCCTACCTTCACATTCATTCTACTTTATAAGTTAACACTATTATGCCAATAATAATTTAATTAGAAAAAGTTCCTGAGAGATTAAGAAATCTGTGAGTTTATTATGTCTTTTAATTTCTCATGTTTTACAGCTTTCAGATTCAGATGTCAATAATTTGTTTCTGTCATCGGAGTATATAAATCCCAGCAGACATATCTCAGCATAACTGATTTTGTTTCTAAATAATTAAACAGGATAAAATGTGATTTGCTGTAAGCTGTTGATATTTATAAGGAAATTTTGTTTCACCGAATATCTTTAAAGATGCCACCAGAGCATTAACCATTATTTCATTTTTAAGTAAGTTGAAGAAAAATGAAACTAGATAGTATGTTCTCAGTTTGCCATCTACGAAGAGTAATTTTGTTGCTTAAACTAAGATTTCATTTTCTGGCCTGTGCAAGAGACTTCTATATCTAAAATATGGACATACGTTTTTCATATTTTAGAGTTAATTGTATGGAAAAATACCATCAATGTTGACCAAAAGATTTTGAAAATCCTTACCAATTGTTTGTCATATGCTAAAGTCTTATGGTTACTTTAATTTTATTTATTTTATCTTGTTCTCTTGCTGGTTATTGGCAGACTCAGTCTTTCTGTTTTCACAAAGAACTCATGAAGAGGACAATAGGGAAACCCACGTATGCCTTTGAGGCTAGGGACTATGTTGTAAGTTCACCTGTGACGGCCAGGTCATACAGTCACGGCACAGCCACTAACCCCATTCACAGCACCAAGACTGGGGACCCAGAGGCACTCTGTTATGCTTCCACACTACGAAATGAAATTCTTAATTGAGAGGGGAAAAAAAAAAAGGCTAATTGTATAAATTCATCCATAGGCAACTTTATCTGAAAAACTTACATGAATAAAGGAAGCAAACTTTCTAATAACAGTGGTGAGCTGAGCTTGGTTTTTTGTTTGTTTGTTTCTCTTTTTTCTTTTCTTTCTTATTTATTTATTTTTTTTTTTTGAGATGGAGTTTCGCTCTTGTTGCCCAGGCTGGAGTACAATGGCGTGATCTCGGCTCACCACAACCTCCACCTCCCAGGTTCAAGCGGTTCTCCTGCCTCAGCCTCCCGAGTAGCTGGGACTGTAGGCACGCGCCACCACGCCCAGCTAATTTTTTTGTATTTTTAGTAGAGACGGGGTTTCACCGTGTTGACCAGGATGGTCTCCATCTCTTGACCTCGTGATCCACCCACCTCGGCCTCCCAAAGTACTGGGATTATAGGCGTGAGCCACCGTGCCCGACCTAATTTTTTACATTTTTATTAGAGATGGGGGTTTCTCCACGTTGCTCAGGCTGGTCTCGAACTCCTGAACTCAGGTGAACTGCCTGCCTCGGCCTCCCAAAGTGCTGGGGTTACAGGCATGCGCCACCGCACCCGGCCTGTTTTTCTCTTTTCATTCTAGTTCTGGGACTGTGGCTGCCGTCTGCTATGTCACTGGTATGACTTCACTGCAGATTTTTACGCATAAAACACAGCTGCAATGTGTGGTCACAGGAGAGTGATGCTCTTACAGACGGCAGTGTAGCTCAGTCCCACATCCATGTTTGTAACCAACGGATCCCTAAGGGAGTCATGCCCTAAAGCTTGGAGAACAAACAAACAAATCAATGACGCGTGAGCGATTTCCTAGCACAGTAAAATGAGTTTTCTTCTCTCTATGTATCTATACATTTATTTTCACTGTCCCCTTTCTTTGTACATGAGGTTAGTACTGTGACTGTCCAATAACACATGGACTTGCCAGCTCTGTGTTCCCCATGTGTTATTGACGCTTGTGGCTCCCACGGCTCTTTAACTGTCGCCTGAAACTGACAGCTTTTTAATTCTTCAGGTGTCTAGCAATGCACTTAATGGAATCTTCAAAATTATTATTTTAGCCAATGATGTTGCTTTCTAATTTTAAGAGAAATTCTAATTGGCTGGCTTACAGCTTAAGACTGAAAACCAATATATAATGATTAAAAAGAAATTCCGTGTACTGTGATGGCACTTCTTATGTTAATAGATTATCCGTCACAAATAAAATCAAATTTGTCTGAGAATTTGGTATTTCCTATTTGATGGGGATTTATGTTCAATCCTGATGACTTGTTTTTACTATGAAGTGTTATAATCTTCCTATACAATGTTTTGAGGTGAGAACTCTGTGGAATGCTTAAGAAAGAATATATGACTTTGCGTAATGAAAGTAGCCAAGTAGAGAGCAAATAGTGTACCTAGTTGAAATGTTAGTTCTTTGAATTAGCAATGTTTAGATAATAATGTGTAAGAAAATATCTGTATATGATAGTGTGCCTTGTAGGAAAGATATTTGGAGTTTTCTGCTGTGCACCGTAAGTCTGGTCTGTGCGTATGATGAATTCCAGTTGTGATAAGTAGATCTGTGCTCAAGTTCACAGGCGGGCTGAAGTACTTGTAGACGGCTCACGTCAGACAGTCAGGAATGTGACTGTATAATGCACCATTTTTCCCCGACAAAGCCTTGCCTTTCTGTTTCTTTCCTTTAAAATCTCATGTTCCTATATAGGGACAATTTCTTTAAAAGTTATTTTGTATTTACAAAGAAGTGTCAACTTTGAATCAATCTTAAATTAAGAATTAGTTTTTTAGGCCATGCGTGATGGTTCACACCTGTAATCCCAGTGCTTTGGGAGGCTGGGGTGGGTGGGTCATTTGAGCTCACGAGTTTGATATCAGCCTGGGCAACATGGTGAAAGCCCCATCTCTACCAAAAAATACAAAACTTAACCAAGTGTGGTGGCACGCACCTGTAGTCCCAGCTATACTCAGGAGGCTGAGGTGTAAGGATCACTTGAGCCCTGGAGATTGAGGCTTCAGTGAGCTGACGTTGTGCCACTGTACAATCTGCCCTGTCTCCAAAAACAAAACCAAAAATCAGTAAATTGATAAGTAAGTAAATACTTTAAAAAGAGCAGTCACAGTGGATAATTCTCTGAATACCCAACCCCTATGGATGGGGCTCAGAGTTTCATAGAAAGCCTCAGCAGACACTGTCCACTGAGCACGGGCAGCACACAGTGCTCAGGTGGGAGGGAACGTTGTCCTCTAGCCTGGCCGTGAGAGGCATTTCGGGTCCTGCAGGTAGTTTCTTAGAGCACCTGCTAGTCAGTCATTTGCTACCAATTCACCAATTTCAGACTTTGCCTTCATGTCAGTTTATTTATTTATTTTTGAGACAGAGTTTTGCCCTTGTTGCCCAGGCTAGATTGCAATGGCATGATCTTGACTCACTGCAGCCTCCGCCTCCTGGATTTAAGTGATTCTCTTGCCTCAGCCTCCCAAGTAGCTGGGATTACAGGTGCCGGCCACCACTCCCGGCTAATGTTTTTTTTTTTGTTTGTTTGTTTGTTTTTTGTATTTTTAGTCAAGACGGACTGGGCTTCACCACATTGGCCAGGCTGGTCTCAAACTCCTGTCTTCAAGTAATCTGCCCGCCCTTGGCCTCTCAAAGTGCTGGGATTGCAGGGGTGAGCCACCGTGCCTGGCCAATGTTTATATTTATTACAGTTCCTTAACATAAAAATACGACTTGCCTATCACGGAAGTAATTAGTGTTCAGACTTTTTTTAGTCTGTGTAAAACTTTCCATGGAAAATTTGGAGAACAGAAGGTTGTGTGATTATATTTTTTCTTTGATAGTCATTCTGTGTCCCCGACTACAAGCTTACTTGAGTTTCCATCTAGGCTGAGGGACCAACACGGACCTGTAACAGAAACCCTCCTTTTCTATCTGATCTTTGCTCTGCCAATGCGGAGCCTCAAAAAAGTTCATTAGGGAGCAGCCGTTCCTGTGAACTTTTGCGCAGATCTGCTACAAGTCGTTTTTATGAATCAGCGGGTGGACGTGCGTGGTATTTTAATATGGTGGAGCTGACCAAGTTCGTCTTCTTCTGATGTGGTGTTGTTTTTTTTCTCCTTCTCTCTCTCTTTCTCTCTCTCTCTCTTTCCCATACCTCTCCAATTTTTACATGAAGCTTTCTCTCAAGCTGGTAAGCACAATTATTCCATGCATGTCCTGAGTCTAATCAGGTTTTCGGCGTGTGTTTTGTGAATGCTATGCCATGCACAACATATCTTCAAAGTTAACTTGGTCTGTGTTTCTCTTATGTGTGCTTCTGTTGGTGTTTCCTTATTAGACTTCTTGGATACAGAGGTCCAGAATCTAATAGAGGTGATCTTCATCTTTTCAAGTTGCTAAGAAAATTAACACTTAACTCATGACTTGGTGTTCTTTATTATCGGGGCCTTAAGAGGAGGACAAAGGTGAATAAAGTGTCTATATGAATATGAACGTAAAGGCCAGGCGTGGTGGCTCATGCCTGTAATCCTAGCACTTTAGGAGGCCGAGGTGGGTGGATTGCCTGAGCTCAGGAGTTTGAGACCAACCTGGGCAACATGGTGAAACCTCGTGTCTATGAAAGTACAAATAATTAGCCAGGCGTGGTGGCATGTGCCTGTAACCCCAGCTACTCAGGAGGCTGAGGCAAGAGAATTGCTTGAACCTGGGAGGCAGAGGTTGCAGTGAGCCGAGATCGTGCCACTGCACTCCAGCCTAGGTGACAGAGTGAGAGACTCCATCGCCAAAAAAAAAAAAAAAAAAAAAAGAACGTAAATATTAAATCTGGGGGGTGTCTGTTGCATCATTTTGAATAAAAGTAAATTTAATAGTTGAAGAATGTTCCTATTTGAGAACCATAGAAGTAGATGAAAAAATCTGGGAGCCTGAAAGAGCCGTGTAGGAATGATCCCAGCCGGCAGCTGCTACCCAGGTTTGAGGCCACCCGTGGGAATGGAAAACTCTGGAATCTTTCTGGCGCGACGTAGATATGTTGGTGCCTTGTGCATAGCTGATTCAAGAGGCCACAGGAGGATTTCATGGACAGTGAAAAGAGCCTCCTAAGCCTTTTTAGAATTATTTACTCAGTGTTTTGTGTCGTTTGTACTTCATTGTATATGCGTAGTAAACAGTCAAACTAATCATTACATTTATTAAAAGTAACTTAACTAACATAACCTATAACTGTGCTTCAAATATCTATAATAGTTTCATAGTCTTCTCAAATTCCACAGCTAAGAATATCCTAAAATAATGGGACAGTGATCAACTGTGACAGTTCAACTGGGAATAAGATCAGCAGTATAAGCACGCTATTGATAACTTAGGATAGTATTTTATGGTGATTTAAAAATATGTAAATATTTACATGTGTGTATGTATACATATGTATGTATATACATAATTTTTTCAACATGACTCAGTATTTGGTAATGGACGCAACCCTAAAGAAAAATAATATTTTATTAAGTTAAACATTTCTTAGACTGTGAAGTAAAATCCTGAGACGAGTCTTTAAGGTCTCTACATGAAGGGAAGAGATCCAGATACTTAAATGAATTACAGGTTCTTGAGCAGTGTGAACTTGGGAGGAATTGGATCTATTCACTAGGAGGCCTTCTCGGCTGCCAGGGTTTCCTTCTTACCCTTTATCCATTGTTTTTCTGGGAGCTAGCAGCAAAAGGTAGTATTTTCAGGCAATCTTTCTGTTTGAAAAACAAATTATTTTACCAAGTTGGTATTGAACTGTTGCTTTCTACCATTACTTTGAAGCCAGCAAAGAAGTGCATGCTGGCTGGGCATGGTGGTTCCTGCCTGTAATCCCAGTGCTTTGGAAGGCTAAGGCAGCAGGATGAGCTGAGGCAGGAGGATGGCTTGAGTCCAGAGTTCAAGGTTGCAGTGAGCTATGATTGCACCACTGCACTCCAGCCTGGGTGACACAGTGAGACCATGTCTGAAACAAAAAAAATGAAAAAAGGTGTGGGACCAGGTGCGTGGCTCACACCTGTAATCTCTGCACTTTGGGAGGCTGGGGCAGGCAGATCGTATGAGCTCAGGAGTTCTAGACTAGCCTGGGCAACATGGTGAAACCTGACTCTACAAAAAAATGCTGAAATTATCTGGGCACAGTAATATGTGCTTGTGGTCCCAGCTACGCAGGAGGCTGAGGCAGAAGGATGGATTGAGCCCAGGAGGTCAAGGCTGTGGGTGATAGAATGAAACCCTGTCTCAAAAAATACTATAAAACAACACAAAACAAAAAATCAAAAGAAGTAATATTACATGGGGCTTAGGCTGTTTGGGGGTTGGGGGGAAGCTATTGACAAGCAAGGGTTTTTTTTTTTTTTCTTTTGGGAGACAGAGTCTCTCTCTGTCCCCCAGGCTGGAGTGCAATGATGCGATCTTGGCTCACTGCAACCTCTGCTTCCTGGGTTGAAGTGATTCTCCTGCCTCAGCCTCCTGAGTAGCTGAGATTACAGGCATGTGCCACCACGCCCAGCTAATTTTGTTTATTTAGCAGAAACGGGGTTTCACCACGCTGGTCAGGATGGTCTTGAACTCCTGACTTCAGGTGATCCACCCGCCTCGGCCTCCCAAAGTGCTGGGATGACAGGTGTGAGCCACTGTGCCCAGCTGGCCTCCAGACCTCCGGATGGACGGGCTTCAAATTGGGGTTCCTGTGATCCCCTCTTTGGGTTCAATTAATTTGCAGGAGTAGCTCACAAAACTCAGGGAAACACAATTGCTGGTTTATTACAAAGGATATTACAAAAGATACAGATGAAGAGATGCTTAGGGTGAGATATGGGGGAGGGGGCACAGAGCTTCCATCCCCTTCCTGGGCAGCCCCTCTCTAGGAACCTCCATGTGTTCAGCTATCCAGAAACTCTCCAAAACCCTGTCCTCTTGGGCCTTTTATGAGACATCATCAGATAAGCACGATTGATGCATGGACAGCCATGCTGGAATGAGATTGGACAGAAGGGGCCTGATGGAATCCTAGTTGACCGGGTGGGGCCACCCAGCAGGGCCTGTCTGTCCAGATTCTTCTTGGCCTCCCTGAGCAGCATTTCTTCCTCCAGGGTATGGGGCAGGATCCTCTTGAATGAGAGTCATATAGCCATAATCAGAATGCTACCTTTAGCAGGTAAGAGAAGGGTATGGGGAGATGAGAGAGAGATTCCATTTTCTGAGGTCGAAAGTGCTCTGATGCTTTAACAAAAGACTGTAGCAAGAGGCCAGGTGCAGTGGCTCACACCTGTAATTCCAGCACTTTGGGAGGCTGAGGCAGGAGGATCACCTGAGATCAGGAGTTCAAGACCAGCCTGGCCAACATTGTGAAACCCCATCTCTACTAAAAATACAAAAATTAGCCAGGTATGGTGGCAGGCACCTGTAATCCCAGCTACTTGGGAGGCTGAGGCAGGAGAATCTCTTGAACCCAGGAAGCGGAGGTTGCAATGAGCTGAGATCACACCACTGCACTCCAGTCTGGGCAACAAGAGTGAAACTCTGTCTCAGAAAACAAACAAAACCACAGCGTATGGGAGTTATGAGCCAGGAACCGTGAGTGAAAACTGTGTGTGTGTGTGTGTGTGTGTGTGTGTGTGTGCGCGCGCGCGCGCGCGCATGTGTGTATGCGTGCATGTGTGTGTGTGCATGTGAGTGTGTGTGTGATGATGTCACAATGCTGATCTGCCTTAAGTAAGTTCAGCATGAATACAAAGTCTTTTGAGCTCAGTGATTGAGTTAAACAAATCGAAAAGCCAATAATAATCTAGTTTTCAATTTTCAAATAAATATTGTAGTGCCATAGTATATGGAAAAGACAAGAAGTCTTCATTTTTATATTAAAGGTTAGTTTTGCTTCATCTTAGATTTAGAGTCAAATTCAACTTCTTTGATTTGGTATTAGGAATAGTAACTTCCATTCTGGTTTCACTCAACTCTTATCTCCAACACAGATACACACACACACACACACACACACACACACACACACAGAGGCACACATTAGAGTCAGTTAGTGTGTCTGACGGGTGTGTTTGAGAACAGTAGCTGAAAGTTCTTTGCATGGCCTTTGTGGTCAACTATTTGCTGAATCACACACTTCCCAGCACATCCCCTGGCAATTTATTATAATTAGCCTAGGAGCTCAGTCACAAGCTGCCATGTAAGCGGCTTGGCAAATGCAGCTTGCTTCTGGAATTACACTAACTGGGTCCCTTCATTCTGCCCTGCCCCAAGTCAGTCTTGCCCTTGTTTTAAAAGAACTGAGGGTTTAAGGTAAAATCTCTTTTCTAAATGCCCTGGCTTATCCTTGGTTATTTGAAGAAATTCCCTCTCTCTCTCTCTCTCTCTCTCTCTCTCTCTCTCTCTCTCTCTCTGTCTCTGTCTCTCTCTCTCTCTCTCTCTGTTCTTTTTGAGACAGAGTCTTGCACTGTCTCCTGCACTGGAGTGTGGTGGTCCCATCTTGGCTCACTGCAACCTCCGCCTCCCGATTCAAGCAATTCTCCTGCCTAGCTGGGATTACAGGCACCCGCCACCACGCCCAGCTAATTTTTTGTATTTTTTTTGAGACAGAGTTTCACTCTTGTTACCCAGGCTGGAGTGCAATGGCGCGATCTCGGCTCACTGCAACCTCTGCCTCCTGGGTTCAAGCAATTCTCCTGCCTCAGCCTCCTGAGTAGCTGGGATTACAGGCACACGCCACCATGCCCAGCTAATTTTTTGTATTTTTAGTAGAGACGGGGTTTCACCATGTTGACCAGGATGGTCTCGATTTCTTGACCTCATGATCCACCCTCCTTGGCCTCCCTGCTGGGATTACAGGCGTGAGCCACCGCGCCCGGCCGGAAATTTCTCTCTTTATGAACATAGCCTCACTTAAGTAAAAGCACTTGACGCCACAATATAGCCATCGCTTTCTAATGAGTGAGCATGTGGAAAAGCCTGAGAGTGTTGACACTTTCTCCTGCAAGCACAGGCACAGAGTCAAGAGAGCAGTTGGTTTTGAAAAGGGAATCAAGATACCAAAATACAGTTCTTCTGACACATTAAAAACTGCAGAGATCAGTTTTTTACACTGTGGAGAATTGATTTTGAGTCCAGGGAGGGCATTCTCTCTGAATTCTCAGATGCTTCCGAAAGGTACCTAAAAGAAGTCACTAGGCTGGGCGCAGGGGCTCATGCCTGTAATCCCGGCACTTTGGGATGTTGAGTTGAGTGGATCACCTCCAAGAGTTTGAGACCATGGAAAATTAGCCGGGTGTGGTGGCGCACACCTGTAGTCCCAGCTACTCAGGAGGCTGAGGCAGGAGAATCGCTTGAACCTGGGAAGCGGAGGAGGTTGCAATGAGCTGAGATCACGCCACTGCACTGCAGCCTGGGCAGCAGAGTGAGACTCCATCTCAAAGGAAAAAAAAAAAAAGTAAAGTAACTAAACTTTTAGAGGCAGCAGAGTAAAGTGTACATGGGATTCAGGGAAGAGAGAGAGTTGTTGTTGTTGTTGTTGTTGTTGTTTTGAGACACAATTTTGCTCTTGTTGCCCAGGCTGGAGGAGTGCAGTGGCACGATCTCTGCTCACTGCGACCTCCGCCTTCTGGGTTCAAGCGATTCCCTTGCCTCAGCCTCCTGAGTAGCTGGGACTACAGGCATGTGCCACCATGCTTGGCTAATTTTTTGTATTTTAATAGAGATGGGGTTTCACCATGTTGGCCAGGAAGGCCTTGATCTCCTGACCTCGTGATCCACCTGCCTCGGCCTCCCAAAGTGCTGGGAGTACAGGCCTGAGCCACCGAGCCCGGCCTAAGATTTTTTTTTTATGTTCCTTTTCACCCACATTCTCTGAGGAATGTGATGTCCCATCTGTTGCTTTACAGAGATGGAGACTTTTGTCCTCAGCCTGTGTGAAAGGCGGCAGCTAGATGTGCAGTGCTGGACGGGGTTTGTATTAAGGAAATAGAATTTTCATTAACACTTAAGTGTTGCCACTGACATTGATGGTAGTACTTGGTAGGAAAAGGAAGAAGACTCTGTCTCAAAATGTGTTTTTCATGGATTCTCCCTGGAGTCAGAAGTATTATCTCTTCTCTCTCTTTCCTGTAGCGTGGCTCACTGCTTTTTTGGGGCGTTCTGGCCAGCATCCACTGGGAGTGGTTTTGGGGACTTTTGCAGTTTGCATGCGTTGACTTTTGCCTCTCAGCTGGGTGTAGTGGGAAAGAGCTTAATGTATTTTATGAAGCCACATGCAGACACGGGCACCACCCATGGCTGCAGGCTTTGCTTATGGCCTTCTTTCAAGGAGTACCTGGGGCTTTCTGGCTTCTTATTTATATTTGTGTCTGCAGGGCGCGACACCAGAGGATTTCAGCAACCTCCCACCTGAACAAAGAAGGAAAAAGCTGCAGCAGAAAGTCGATGAGTTAAATAAAGAAATTCAAAAGGAGATGGATCAAAGGTACAGTGCATCATTATGACTTACTAAGAAATTCAAGGCCGGGCACAGTGGCACAAACCTGTAATTTGATAGGCTGAGATGGGTGGATCACCTTAGGTCAGGAGTTCGAGACCAGCCTAGTCAACATGACGAAACCTCATCTCTACTTAAAATATAAAAACTAGCCATGTTTTGGCACATGCCTTTAATCCCAGTTACTCGGGAGGCTGAGGCAGGAGAACCACTTGAACCTGGGATGCAGAGGCTGCAGTGAGCCAAGATCACACCACTGTATTCCAGCCTGCGCAACAGGCAAGACTCTGTCTCAAAAAAATAAAAATAAAAAATAATTAAATTTTAAATTTATGCCAGGCGCGGTGGCTTACGCCTGTAATCCCAGCACTTTGAGAGGCCGAGGCGGGTGGATCACGAGGTCAAGAGATCGAGACCATCCTGGTCAACATAGTGAAACCCCATCTCTACTAAAAATACAAAAAATTAGCTGGGCATGGTGTCATGTGCCTGTAATTCCAGCTACTCAGGAGGCTGAGGCAGGAGAATTGCCTGAGCCCAGGAAGCGGAGGTTGCAGTGAGCCAAGATCGTGCCATTGCACTCCAGCCTGGGTAACAAGAGTGAAACTCCGTCTCAAAAAAAAAAAAATTTTTTTAATTTAAAAATAAAATTCAAGTTCAAGCCAAGCTTGGTGGCTCACGCCTGTAATCCCAGCACTTTGGGAGGCTGAGGCGGGAGGATCGCTTGAGCCTAGGAGTTCAAGACCAGCCCAGGCAACATAGCAAAACCCCTAAAAAAGAGAAAAAGACTAGCCAGGCATGATGGTGTGCACCTGTAGTCCCAGCTATTTGGGAGGCTGAAGTGGGAGGATCACCTGAGCCCAGGAGGTCCTGGCTGCCGTGAGCCATGATTATGTCACTGCATTCCAGCCTGGGCAGCAGAATGAGACCCTGTCTCAAAAAAGAGAGAGAGAGAGAGAGAAAGAGAGACAGAGAGAGAGACCAGCCTGGGCAACATAGTGAGACCCCATCTCTACAAAAATAAACAAAAGTAGCTGGGCATGATGGGGTGTACCTGTAGTCCCAGCTACTTGGGAGCTGAGGTGGGGAGGATTGCTTTAGCCTGGGAGGCGGAGTCTGCAGTGGGCTATTTGCTTAAGAATCAAAACCCTCATTCCCTATGACTCATGAGAAAAAAGAAAAGAATCAAAACCCATTTGCCATAAAGCAGACATTTGCCACAGAGGAGGAGGGCTTCTGTGAAGGGAAGGTGCATTCATTAAAACAGCTGTAGGAAAAGCAAATCAAACAACACACACACACACACACACACACACACCCTCACTACTAGGATCAAGAGCTAAGGTTCTATCTCAAGAAGAATGCCACTGCATTCCAGCCTGGGCAATGGAGCAAGACCTTGTCTCCAAGATAAAAGCACAAGTAGGATGAAAGATAGGAAATAGCAGGCACTCCAGATACCCTGGGGTCAGATCTGGCTCTGCACTTAACTACTGCTGATATGGCAATGTGCATGACATGCTTGAAACAGTGCCTGCCGCGCGTAAGTGTCTGGGAAACAAAATGAATCAATATGGCCAGGCACTGTGGCTCACACCTGTAATCCCAGTTCTTAGGGAGGCAGAGGCAGGAGAATAGCTTGAGCCCAGGAGTTTGAGACCTGCCTGGGCAATATAGCAAGACCCCATTCTCCACAAAAAGGAATAAAACAAAAAGACCCCCCCCCCAAAAAAAATGAATCAGTATGTTAAAGGTAAACAAATTACGTGTTGCAATTAAAAGATAGAGATTCTCAGACTGGACCAAAAAAAAAAAAAAAAACCCAACACCTAAAGCAATGTATGGTATCTACAAAGACACATCTAACTCATAAGATCTAGAAATATGAAAGTAAAAAAATGGAAGAGAAGCTATATCATGCAAGTGCCAATCAAAATGAATGAAACTGGTGTGATAAGGCTGGATTTTGGGCTGAAGAAAAAGAAGAAAAAAAAAATACGTGCTTGGGCCAGGTGTGGTGGCTTACACCTATAATCCAAGCACTTTGGAGGCCAAGGTGAGCGGATCACCTGAGGTCAGGAGTTCAAGACCAGCCTGACCAACATGGTGAAACCCCATCTTTAAAAAATAAATAAATAGGCCGGGCGCGGTGGATCACAAGGTCAAGAGATTGAGACCATCCTGGTCAACATGGTGAAACCCCGTCTCTACTAAAAATACAAAAAATTAGCTGGGCATGGTGGCGCATGCCTGTAATCCCAGCCACTCAGGAGGCTGCGGCAGAATAATTGCCTGAACCCAGGAGGCGGAGGTTGCGGTGAGCTGAGATCGCGCCATTGCACTCCAGCCTGGGTAACAAGAGCGAAACTCTGTCTCAATAAATAAATAAATAATGTACTCAAAGTTATTATAGAAGACTTAAATAATACAGTTAGTAACATTGACCTGATACATAAACATCTAACAACTCAGGAAGCAGAGGCTGCAGTGAGCCAAGATCATACCACTGCACTCCAGCCTGGGCAGCAAGAGTGAAACTCCATCTCAAAAAAAATAAAGGACATCATAAGGGTAGACACCATTTCACTTGGTTTGTAATGTTTATTATTTGTTAAATAAATGTTTATGTAAACATTTTTTTTTTATTATAAAGAGTCTGAGTACTCTCCCATTCACTTTTTCTCCATAATTCTTTTTATCATATAAAAATACGATATTTTACATCAACTAAACTTAAGCTATGGAAATAGCTTATATATTAGTAAAAGTTTACTGTAGAAATACTTAATATATTAGCAATAATTAATTCAGTGGCCCTCTTGGCTTTTACCAATTAAATATTGTTGAGAAGAAAGCTAGTTTTTTTTTTTTTTTTTTTTTTTTTAAAGAATAAAGAAGAGAAAGAAAGAGAAAGAGGAAGAGGGAGAGAGAATGGGGGTATTGCTTTGCTGCCCGAGCTAGAATGCAGTCTAAATATGGGTATGCCTATAATTGTCCTTAATAATGGAGACATGAAAGAAAATGAGGGAAGAGAGTAACAAACAAGGAGCCAACCAACATTTCGTTTAAACTTCTAAGTTGATATGATGTGGTACTGATAAGAGTGTATATTTTGTGTAAAGTGGAGAGTTCTATAAATGTTAATTATGTTTACTTGTTCCAAATCTGAGTTCAAGTCCTGGGTATCGTTGTTAATTTTCTGTCTCATCAATCTATGTAAACATTTTTAAAGACATTTAACATTTACAACTGTTTATTTAAAAATTATTTATAAACATTATTTTTAAATGTTTATTTAAATATAAACTTATTTGACAAATACTTATTATGCATCTATTATGTGCCGGGGATGGCCCTGACACTTGGGATGCATTAGGTTAACAACGGAACTTGAGCTCACGGAGCTTCCTCCAAGAGCTTCCATTCTAACAGCAGGAGACACAGTGAACAATAAGCCTAATAATAATGAATGATGCGTGCTGTGCTAAAGGAGGCAGGCAGGAAATGAGGAAGACAGGAAGGAAGAGAGGAAAGAAACAAGATAAAGCAGCTGGGAGCCCAAGTGGGTCTCAGGCTCTTAGGTGGAGGGTGGTGAGGACTTGCGAAAGCTCTCTTCTTGTTATCTGTGTACTTACTTTCTGTTAAACTATTTCTCATGCCTCAGAATGTATCTTCTGGTTCGTCTGTTGGCTTCAGATTGTATCGTATGACCTGGTTTGCATTTTCTTTTGCTGACACTCATCAAAGTTGGCTCCTTAACCCTGGGAGTCATTTGCTGTAGACTTCTCATGACTCGAAGGCCACCAGAGGTGCCCTGCCATGAGGGCCAAAGGAATAGAGCCCATTGGTCTTAAACCCCAACACGCCCGAACTTCTCTAGGGATGCCTGCCCACACTGCCGTGGGCTGCTTCCAAACAGGGTTTCAGTGAGGACGTGAGATCCACCGTGTGTAGCTTTAAGGCTCTGTCGCTTACCTGTCGTGGATTCAGTTTCTTAACCTTTGAAATGGATGTGTGTTAACATTGTCAGAGCAATTAACTGGGATTACAGGCTTGAGCCCCCGTGCCCGGCCCCCCAATTTTTTTTTTAATTCTTGGGTTTTGTTTGTTTTTCTTGTTGTTTGGGGCAAAGGGAAGGGCAGGATTAATTTATGTTCTTCTTTTGTTGGGGACAATGAGGAGATACCATCCAGAGACAGGAACTAAAATTTAAAACACAGCTTCTGTATTTATGGCCCTTGGGAGCAGAATTCTTATAGAGAATTGCCAGAATGGAAGCTGGCCTGGTAGTCCCTTATAATCCAAACTCTAATCTTCCTACATTTCCATTCATACCACACACACCCCCTCCCCTTTTTTTTTTTTTTTTTGAGTTGGAGTCTTGCTCTGTCACCCAGGCTGGAATGCAGTGGCACAACCTTGGCTCACTGCAACCTCCACCTCCCGAGTTCAAGTGATTCTGCCTCAGCCTCCTGAGTAGCTGGGATTACAGGTACATGCCACCATGCCTGGCTAATTTTTTGTATTTTTAGTAGAGATGGGGTTTCACCATGTTGGTGAGAATGGTCTTGATCTCTTGACCTCGTGATCTGCCCACCTCAGCCTCCCAAAGTGCTGAGATTACAGGCATGAGCCAGTGCACCCGGCCCTCATTTGCTTATCAAAGTGGTAGAGTATTGGCTGACAAAAGTAACACTGGCCTAGCGCAGTGGCTCATACCTGTAATCCCAGCACTTTAGGAAGCCAACATGGGCATATCACCTGAGGTCAGGAGTTCGAGACCATCCTGGCCAACATGGCAAAACCCTGCCTCTACTAAGAATACAAAAATTAGCTGGGCATGGTGTCACACACCTGTAATCCCTGCTACTCAGGAGGCTGAGGCAGGAGAACTGCTTGAACCCAGGAGGTGGAGGTTGCCGTGAGCCGAGATCGCACCACTGTACTCCAGCCTGGGTGACACGTGAAAAACTCCATCTAATAAAAAAAAAAAAAAAAAAAAAAAAAAAAAAAAAAGCAACCTTTACAGCGTTCTACTTGTTCTTCCTTTCAGAGATGCCATAACAAAAATGAAAGATGTCTACCTAAAGAATCCTCAGATGGGAGACCCAGCCAGTTTGGATCACAAATTAGCAGAAGTCAGCCAAAATATAGAGAAACTGCGACTAGAGACCCAGAAATTTGAGGTATGAAACTTCCATTGTCAAAAAGCTTTGTTGGAATAAAGAAGAAAAGGTGTTCCTCAGTGTAGAATGATGTGGGGCCCTGGCAGTCCTCTCACTGGGGGAGACAGTGGGATTGGCAGTTTGTGTCATGAGTTACAATCAAAGGAAAAATACACTGTTTACTACTGAACCTTCTGCTTCGCATCATAGCCTATGTTAATTGTGTCTGTAAAATCCGGCAGTGTTGGCCGGGTGCAGTGGCTCACACCTGTAATCCCAGCACTTTGGGAGGCCAAGGTGGGTGGATCACCTGAGGTTAGGAGTTTAAGATGAGCCTGGCCAATGTGGTGAAACCTCATCTCTACTAAAAATACAAAAAAATTAGTCAGACACGGTGGCACGTGCCTGTAGTCCCAGCTACTCGGGAGGCTGAGACTGGAGAATCTTTTAAACCTGAGAGGTAGAGGTTGCAGTGAGCCGAGAATGCACCATTGCACTCCAGCCTGGGCAGCTGAGTGGGACTCCATCTAAAAAAAACCACACACACAAAAACTGACAGTGTTTAATGTTTTATTTGTATACAGTAGGGGGTTGTGGGGGTTGTTTGTTTTTTTTAATTTTGGAAACAGGGTCTTGCTGTCTTGCCCAGGCTGGAGAGCAGTGGCATGGTTATAGCTCACTGCAGCCTTGATCTCCTTGGCTCAGCCTCTGAGGAGCTGGGCTTGCAGGCACATGCCACCATACCCGGCTAAGTTTTATTTGTTTTAGAGTCGGGGCCTTGCTCTGTTGCACAGACTGGTCTTGAACTCCCAGCCTTAAGCCGTGTTCCCACCTTGGCCTCCCAAAGTGCTGGAATTACAGATGTGAGCCGCCACACCTGGCCAGTATTTTTTGTAATTTTAGTTATTCTGCTACGTCTCGTGGTAATATAATTGGGAGGATAGAGCAATCCATTATCCCAGTGAATCAAAAAAGCAATGAAAAAATTCACTGAAGTATGCAATTGTTCTTTATGCCCATTATGGAAAGGGTGTGTTTGTGAGAACCAGCAGGAAACACAAATGTGTTTGTGAGAAACAAGCAGGAAACATAAATCATAAAGGTTTAAGGAAGGGAGAGGAGCACTCAAAAGCTGTCAACAAAAGCTCCTTAACCCACTCTCCACACCACATTGAAAGACAACAGAGCATGGAAAAATACATCAGCAACCAGTTCTACCAATCAGAATGGATTGTTTCCAGCAATGAAAGGTCAGCTATGGCTTTTTTCATTCTTTTTTTTTTTTTTTGAGATGGAGTCTTGCTTTGTTGCCCAGGCTGGAGTGCAGTGGCGTGAGCTTGGCTCACTGCAACTTCCACTTCCTGGGTTCAAGCAATTCTCCTGCCTCAGCCTCCCAAGTAGCTGGGACTACAGGACATTCTACCACACCTGGCTAATTTTTGTATTTTTAGTAGAGACAGGGCTTCTACCATGTTGGCCAGGCTGGTCTCAAATTCCTGACCTCAGGTGATCCACCCATATTGGCTTCCCAAAGTGCTGAGATCACAGGCCTGAACCACCACACCCAGCCAACTTTTTTCATTCTTTTCAGAATCCATCAATAATGTTCATTTGAGCTTTTAGAATTTATAAGTGTCCTTTTCTGTTTTTGTTTGTTTGTTTTTTGAGACAGAGTCTTACTCTGTCACCCAGGCTGGAATGCAGTGGTGCCATCTCAGCTCACTGCAACATTCATCTCCTGAGTTCCAGTGATTCTTGTGCCTCAGCCACCTGAGTTGCTGGGACTACAGGCTGGGCCACCATACCCAGCTAATTTTTGTATTTTTATTAGAGACAGGATTTCACCATGTTGACCAGACTGGTCTCGAACCCTGACCTCGTGATCTGCCCACCTCAGCCTCCCAAAGTGCTGGGGTTACAGGCCTGAGTTACTGTGCCCAGGCTTCTGGTCATTTTTATTCGACTTCTTTATACTGTTTCAAATGTTGCTGAAGATTATTTTATCTACTTTAATTTTTAAGTGCAAATTTCATTTCTATCAAAAAAAGTTAAAAAATGGGAAGTGTGGCTTTCAAACCAAGTCACTGCTTAAGCATGGCTGTACCCTCAGGTGTCACAGGGTGACCTCATGGTCAAGAAGGAACTAGGGCCGGGCATGGTGGCTCACACCTGTAATCCTAGCACTTTGGGAGGCTGAGGTGGGCGGAACATGAGGTCAGGAGTTCGAGACCAGTCTGGCCAACATAGTGAAACCCCGTTTCTACTTAAAAAAAAAAAAATACAAAAAATTAGCCAGACGTGGTTGTGGGTCCCTGTAGTCCCAGCTACTTCAGAGGCTGAGACAGGAGAATCGCATGAACCTGGGAGGCAGAGGTTGCAATGAGCAGAGATCACACCTTTGCACTCAAGCCTATGCAACAGTGCAAGCCTCCTTCTCAAAAAAAAAAAAAAAAAAAAAAAAAGAACTAGAAGTGGCTTATCCAAGATTGCACCACTGCTTAAAAGCCCAAGGGAATAACACAGTCCGGTATGCTTTCTGCCCCGTCATGGGCAACCACATAAATATGACTTTGCTTCTACATCTCCACCTTTGGGTGAAATGGAAGCACCCGCCCTTGAGTACATTTAAACAGTCACATGCAGAAAATGTGGCCATTCTGCCCCCGTGTGGACCTTCTCACATTGGGTTAGATGACCAAGAACAGCTCCTGAGTTTGGGACCTTAGGACGCTCTGGGCTGGCCCTCCGATGGCCTTTGGGACCTTAGGACACTCTGAGCTGGCCCTCCGATGGCCTTTGGGACCTTAGGACGCTCTGGGCTGGCCCTCTGATGGCTTTTGGGACCTTAGAACGCTCTGCGCTGGGCCTCCGATGGCCTTTGGGACCTTAGGACACTCCGGGCTGGGCCTCCGATGGCCTTTGAGATGTTAGGACACTCTGGGCTGGCCCTCCGATGGCCTTTGGGACCTTAGGACGCCCTGGGCTGGGCTTCCGATGGCCTTTGGGACCTTAGGATGCTGCAGGCTGGCCCTCCGATGGCCTTTAGGACCTTAGGACAATCTGGGCTGGCCCTCCGATGGCCTTGGGACCTTAGGGTGCTCTGCGCTGGGCCTCCGATGGCCTTTGGGACCTTAGGACGCTCTGGCCTGGGCCTCCGATGGCCTTTGGGACCTTAGGATGCTCTGGCCTGGGCCTCCGATGGCCTTTGAGACCTTAGGACACTCTGGGCTGGGCCTCTGATGGCCTTTGGGACCTTAGGACGCTCTGGGCTGGGCCTTCAATGGCCTTTGAGATGTTAGGACACTCTGGGATGGCCCTCCGATGGCCTTTGGGACCTTAGGACGCCCTGGGCTGGGCTTCCGATGGCCTTTGGGATGTTAGGACACTCCGGCTGGCCCTCCGATGGCCTTTGGGACCTTGGGACGCTCTGGGCTGGCCCTCTGATGGCCTCTGGGACATTAGGATGCTCTGGGCTGGCCCTCCGATGGCCTCTGGGACATTAGGATGCTCTGGGCTGGCCCTCCGATGGCCTTTGGGACCTCAGGACGCCCTGGGCTGGCCCTCCGATGGCCTCTGGGACATTAGGATGCTCTGGGCTGGCCCTCCGATGGCCTTTGGGACATTAGGACGCTCTGGGCTGGCCTTCCGATGGCCTCTGGGACATTAGGATGCTCTGGGCTGGCCCTCCGATGGCCTTTGGGACCTTAGGACGCTCTGGGCTGGGCCTCCGATGGCCTTCGGGACCTTAGGATGCTCTGGCCTGGGCCTCCGATGGCCTTTGGGACCTTAGGATGCTCTGGGCTGGCCCTCCGATGGCCTTTGGGACCTTAGGACGCTCCGGGCTGGGCCTCCGATGGCCTTCGGGACCTTAGGATGCTCTGGCCTGGGCCTCCGATGGCCTTTGGGACCTTAGGACGCTCTGGGCTGGGCCTCCGATGGCCTTTGAGATGTTAGGACACTCTGGGATGGCCCTCCGATGGCCTTTGGGACCTTAGGACGTCCTGGGCTGGGCTTCCGATGGCCTTTGGGATGTTAGGACACTCCGGCTGGCCCTCCGATGGCCTTTGGGACCTTGGGACGCTCTGGGCTGGCCCTCTGATGGCCTCTGGGACATTAGGATGCTCTGGGCTGGCCCTCCGATGGCCTCTGGGACATTAGGATGCTCTGGGCTGGCCCTCCGATGGCCTTTGGGACCTCAGGACGCCCTGGGCTGGCCCTCCGATGGCCTCTGGGACATTAGGATGCTCTGGGCTGGCCCTCCGATGGCCTTTGGGACATTAGGATGCTCTGGGCTGGCCTTCCGATGGCCTCTGGGACATTAGGATGCTCTGGGCTGGCCCTCCGATGGCCTTTGGGACCTTAGGACGCCCTGGGCTGGCCCTCCAATGGCCTTTGGGACCTTAGGACGCTCCGGCCTGGCCCTCCGATGGCCTTAGGTTGGAGTCTCTCATTGCTTTTGTCTCCAGGCCTGGCTGGCTGAAGTTGAAGGCCGGCTCCCAGCACGCAGTGAGCAGATGCGCCGGCAGAGCGGACTGTACGACAGCCAGAACCCACCTGCCGTCAACAACTGCGCCCAGGACCGCGAGAGGTACAGTATCTGCACAGCACCTGCCTCTGGCAAGGGAGCCTGCTGCCTTTGTATTTATATCTTTAAATTTCGGAATCGGGAAATAAGCATAAGGCACTTGTTCCATGCCAAAATGCCTGTGACGATGGATGACACAGATTTATAATTCCACACAGGCTGGGCGATCAGAGTGTGCGGACGATTTACCGTGGTCTCAGTGACAGCACTCGGTGAGGGGTGGGGGTTGTAGGCGCTTTGCAGTCGCAGGGACTCCCTCTGAGTCCTCCCCGGGTCAGTCGCTTTAGTTGCTTTGTGTTTTCCTTTCTTGAGCAGCCCAGATGGCAGTTACACAGAGGAGCAGAGTCAGGAGAGTGAGGTGAAGGTGCTGGCCACAGATTTTGACGACGAATTTGATGACGAGGAGCCCCTCCCTGCCATAGGGACGTGCAAAGCTCTCTACACGTTTGAAGGTGACGTTTCATGTCTGCTGGATTCCCCTGCCTTTTATAAACCATAATATCTGAGTCACTCTTCTTTCACTTTTCTTCCTTTTTTTTCCCCCCCCGGACAGGGTCTCACTCTCTTGCCCAGGCTGGAGTGCAGTGGCGCGGTCATGGCTGACTGCAGTCTTGACCTCCCGGGCTCTAGCTATCTTCCAGCCTCACCCTCCTGATTAGCTGGGACTACAGGCGAGCACCACCATGCCCGGCTAATTTTTGTATATTTCAGTAGAGATAGGATCTCACTATGTTACCCAGGCCGCTGTTGAACTCCTGGATTCAAGCAGTCCTCCCACCTTAGCCTCCCAAAATGTGGTGATTACAGGTGTAGCCACTGTGCCTAGCCACACTGTTCTCTGTGACCAGAACTTTCTTAGAAGTCTCCTAGATCTGGCTGGGTGTGGTTACAGGCTCATACCTGTAATCCTAGAACTTTGGGAGGCTGAGGGGGACACATCACTTGAGGCCAGGAGTTCAAGACGAGCCTCGCCAACATGGTGAAATCCCATCTCTACTAAAAATACAAAAATTAGCTGGGCATGGTGGCACGCACCTGTAATCCCGGCTACTTGGGAGGCGCAGGCACGAGAATCGCTTGAACCGGGAGGAGGAGGTTGCAGTGCTCTAAGAGCACCACTAGACTCCAGTCCAGGTGACACAGCAAGACTCTGTCTCAAAACAAAACAAAACAAAAAAACAGCAGCAGCCGCCTTCTAGATCTTTCTCTACTATGCTTTTATCCTACTCATGGTATGATTATTATTTGGTTGTGTATTTTGACTTGTGGTTCATATAACTTAACAGCTTCCAGAGAACTTCACTGCAGTGGATGATATGGAAGATGATGATTTCATTCATTCATTTAACATCTAGTATCTATAGAGCTCCTGGTCTTGTGAAGGCCCATGAAGGAGTGGGATGCAGTACGATATGGCACCTGTCCAGAGGGAAATCAGCCAGACACACTCAAGGAGCGGGCAGCGGCCGGGCACGGTGGTGCACGCCTGTAATCCTAACACTTTGGGAGGCTGAGGCGGGTGGATCACGAAGTCAGGAGATCAACACCATCCTGGCCAACGTGGTGAAACCCCGTCTCTACCTAAAATACAAAAGTCAGCTGGGCACAGTGGCTCAGGCCTGTGATCGTAACACTTTAGGCTGAGATCACGCCATTGCACTCCAGCCTGGGTAACAAGAGTGAAACTCCGTCTCAAAAAAAAAAAAAAGAACTTGTCATGCATGGGGTTGTGTGGCCAAGCATAGGTGTCGTGTTGCTGGAGCTTAGATGTCTTAAGTCCTCACAGTGAAATGTGACACTAAAAAGTGGGAAGTCCCAATCGGGGCGAGGTTGGAGAAACATCTGGATTGTATGTGGCAAACACTGAGGAGCTGTTGAAGGTCCTTGAGCAGGATATTGATGCGGTGAGAGCTGTATCTCAGGAAAGTCGTTTGCAGCAGTGTAGGATCAATTAGAACTCAAGAGGATGGTTAGAAAGATAAGCCTAGTGACCATGCTGGGGTTGCAAGTGGTGGCTCACACTTGCAACCCCAGCACTTTGGGAGGCTGAGGCAGGCGGATCACCTGAGATCAGGAGTTTGAGACCAGCCTGACCAACATGGTAAAACCCTGTCTCCACTAAAAATAAAAAATTAGCTGGGCATGGTGGCATGTGGCTGTAATTCCAGCTACTCAGGAGGCTGAGGCAGGAGAATCGCTTGAACCCAGGAGGCGGAGGTTGCAGTGAGCCAAGATCATGCCATTGCACACCAGCCTGGGCAGTACAGCAGGACTCCGTCTCCAAAAAAATAAAAGGGAGACCAAGACGGGTGGATTACCTAAGGTCAGGAGTTTGAGACCAACCTGGCCAATATGGTGAAACCTTGACTCTACTAAAAATACAAAGGTTAGCTGGGTGTGGTGGCAGGTGCCCGTAGTCTCACCTGTTTGGAAGGCTGAAGCAGGAGAATTGCTTGAACCGGGGAGGTGAAGGTTTCAGTTAGCCAAGATCACGCCATAGCATTCCAGGCTGGGTAACAAGAGCAAGACTCTGTCTCAAAAAAAAAAAAAGAGAGAGAGAGAAGCAGTTGGAGCCATGGAAGTACCTTTCGCCCAAGAGAGATCCAAGGTAAATGGAAGACTAGAGAAGAGGACCAAAGATTTCTCCTGGGGGAGATACTTGCCATTCCCGAAGGTAGGAGAAAGAAGCCCTGGAGGATGTAGAGAGGGTTCTTAGAGAGACAGAGGTAAGAACCTGGACGTTTCTGTGTGGAAGGAGAAAGTTTTGCAGCAGTGGATGAAGCGTCAGTGCATCTGACGGAGTCCCGCTGTCGCCAGGCTACAGTGGCACAGTCTCGGCTCACTGCAACCTCTGCCTCCCAGGTTCAAGCAATTCCCCTGCTTCAACCTCCTGAGTAGCTGGGACTACAGGCGTGTGACAACACACCCAGCTAATTTTTTTTTAATTTTAGTAGAGACGGGGTTTCACCATGTTGGCCAGGATGGTCTCGATCTCCTGACCTCGTGATCCACCCACCTCGGCCTCCCAAAGTGCTGGGATTACAGGTGTGAACCACTGCGCCTGGCCTGGACTTCATCCTTGATGACACTTGTTTCATTGCAAAGGCCACGGTTTGCTTTTTTTTTTTTGAAACAGAGACTTGCTCTGTCACCAGGCTGGAGCACAGTGGCGCAATCTCACCTCACTGCAACCCCTGCCTCTGGGGTTCGAGCAATTCTTCTGCCTCAGCCTCCCGAGTAGCTGGAACTACAGGCATACGCCACCACACCTGGCTAGTTTTTGTATTTTTAGTAGAGACGGGATTTCACCGTGTTGGCCAGGATGGTCTCGATCTCCTGACCTCGTGATCCACCCACCTCGGCCTCCCAGTGTGCCGGGATTACAGGCATGATGGCCGCAGTTTGCTTTCTACCTGCATTTGCCAAATCTAAAATGTCCCGATACTGCTTTTTCAGGTCAGAATGAAGGAACGATTTCCGTAGTTGAAGGAGAAACACTGTACGTCATCGAGGAAGACAAAGGCGACGGCTGGACCCGCATCCGGAGGAATGAAGACGAAGAGGGCTATGTCCCCACTTCCTATGTTGAAGTCTATTTGGACAAAAATGCCAAAGGTGCTAAGACTTATATTTAATACCATTAAAAAAAAAAAATCTTTAAAAAAATGGAGTTGTTTCTCCCCACAACTGTGACTGTTACAGGCAGTTCTTCAAGAGACTGGCTGGCAAGCACCACAGTGCCGTGTGCCTGTAGTCTCACGGTGGACTTCAGGGCCCGGGCACCTGAATTGCCTTGTCTCGTTTGGGCTATGATCAAGTTTCACTTGCTGATGAAAATTATGTGGAAAGCTGCCACCTGCCAATTTACAACCGGGTCATTCGAAATCTGATAAACATTTCTTCTTTTGGCCGCATCTGTAGATAAATATCAGTTGCACTGTAGCTTCTAATTAATCTTACTGAATTTAAAAGCCGGCACATATCCTGGAAGTGCAAAAGACTTCCCTTCTCTTGTTTATATCTAGTGTCCACCAGACGTTGAGCTACGTTAGGAGGTTGCACACTATAACTGAACAAATTGAACTGTGCTGGTTCGTTAAATGGTATACTCATTCACTTGGGAGGAAGCCACAAGTAAAGACCATCTCCTCCTTCTTGACTAAAGCAGTAAATAAGATTCTTAGGTTGGCATCCTAAGTGTGTATTTTTACTTAAACATGGCCAGCACCCTTGGTAGGATATCACGAGTAGCCTGTGAGGTCTGTATGATCCCAAACAACCAACTGAAAGCTGGAAAAGTTTGGTGAATTGACCAGTTGATTTTTACATGGGATTACAGATTTTCCAAATGTCATCAAATTGGCTGGTTTTTTGGTGTGTGTTTGTGTTTTTGTTGTTGTTTTGAGACAGGCTCTGGCTCTGTTGCCCAGGCTGGAGTGCAGTGGCATGATCTCGGCTCACTGCAGCCTCTGCCTCCCAGGTTCAAGCGGTTCTCCTGCCTCAGCCTCCCGAGCAGCTGGGATTACAGGCGTCCGCCACCACATCCTGCAGATTGTTGTATTTTTAGTAGAGACGGGGTTTCACTGTGTTGGCCAGGCTGGTCTCAAACTCCTGACCTCAGGTGATCCGCCTGCTTCTGACTCCCAAAATGCTGGGATTACAGGCGCAAGCCAGTGTGCCTGGCCCAAACTGGTTGATCAGATGTGCTATCACTGTTTAGATGCAGTTATTAAAAGCAGGGTGTATCCATGCATCAACTTCTGTTGACTGTGATTTTCTCTCACCCTTGGTTCTGTTCCTGTTGCGCTTACGCTTGCCCAGGTGGGGCTATAAATAGAATGTGGTGTGGCAGCAAATGCTCTACCCACAGACACAGGTCTCAGCACGTTGCTGTTCAAAGAGTTTGGGGTTTGCTTTTGGCCTTTTTTGTTTTCAGTCATTGGCAAAGTTTGGATTTACTGAAAATTATTTTAGAATGTCTGGCTCATTTTATACAATTAACTGTAGCCAGAAAGAAATAAAATGTCTCACCACATCAAAAGGAATCTAGGCCACATAAGAATTTGCATTTTTAAGTTGGCACTGCTGTGGGAGGGTAGATAGTGAAACCGGTCACACGCCTAGATGGTTGCCAGGCATCTCCTTGTGCCGATTTTGAGAGTCTACCCCGAGATCATAGAGAACCCACTTCAGATGGGTCAGAATGAAGATGTCAGGTTCAGATTCTCTTCTGAAAATTATTTCCTTGTGTCCCTCCTACTTTCAAGTAGGAAATTAGCCCCTGCCTCTACACCATGGGTTCATTTGATCAGCTCAAGTCCATTTAAAGCTGATTTTCCAAGCAGTAGCCACACATTTGCTTGTGACTGTGTTTCAAGATTCTCACAGCCAGTTAACCTTTACTTAGTGACAGCCTGATTTTTTTTTAGTCAGACTTTTTATTTTGAAATACTAACGAGATTCTCGGGAAGTTGCCAAGATAGGACAGAGAGGCCCCGGCACCCTTCACCCACCATCCCCAATGGCTTCTTCTTACACAATTACAGCATACTGTCAGCCTGAGTAGTAAAATATATATTAACTTTGTAGTTCAAGTTTCTTTTTTTTTTTTTTTTTTTTGAGACACAGTCTCACTCTGTTGCCTAGGCTAGAGGGCAGTGACGTGATCCTGGCTCACTACAACCTCCACCTCCCAGGTTCAAGTAATTCTTGCCTCAGCCTCCCAAGTAGCTGGAATTACAGGTACCCACCACCACACTCGGCTAATTTTTTTTTTTTTTTTTTTTTTTTTTTTTTTTTAAGTAGAGACAAGTTTTCACCATGTTGGCCAGGCTGGTCTCAAACTCCTGGGCTCAAGTGATCCTCGCGCCACAACCTCCCAAAGTGCTGGTACTATAGGCGGAGCCACCATGCCAGGCCCACATTTCTTTTGGATATTTTTGCTGACATAGTATCAATAAAGCCACCCATCCTGGTGCCAGGCCTCATTAGGAAAACTGTTTCAGTTCTCCTTCGTAAGGATTGCAGCAAGAAAATAAGCTGACCCTTCAACCACAGGGATCTGTTTAAATGAGCAGTAGGAAGTTTCCAGCTTCACCCGAGTAATCAAGTAAATGGGAAACTTCTAAGTTATTAAAATCTGACCTTTCTATCCAGTGACAAACTCATTTCCAATCTGTTAACTCCCGGACAAAGCAAACTAAAACACTGAAAAAACAAAAATAGGGCAAGACAACGTTAACTTTGTAAAAGCCTGATTTGCAAAAAGGCATTCTGTCTAGCTGTGTATTTTCTTAATTATTCAAATTTAGTTATTCAAATTTAACTCAGAAACTAGCTTAGTTGGTTTCAGGGGGAATGGGGTGGGAGGGGTTTGGGCACATAAATTTATGATGATAATTTTTAAATTTATGATCATTAGGTTGTATGCCTCAGTACTCTTAACAGGTGAATCTCTGTAATATTGACTAAACAGTTGAAGATATTTTGTAAATTTCAGGTCCATCTCATCAATGCGTGAAATAGTAGAAATCAATACCCATAGAATTGGGAATCTCCATTTCCACCCAAAGTATACTTTATCTTTTTCTAGCAGTTAAATAAAAGACTGTTAAAAGAAGCAAAATCTCAGCTACTTACACAATTTTCTCCTTTTATTTGAAAGTTACACTTAGAGATTAATATGTACAGAGAAGCTTTTTCTCCCTACTCTGTTTATAAGTCTATCCAACCTCCCCACAAACACTGCCCCCCTTAAACCCATCTGATGTGGGCAAAGCCACGTGTTCGGAGGCCCATAACTCAGTACAGCTGTTTTAATAATGCCGGTGCACCTTTTGTGGTTGTGTGTGTGTGTGTGTGTGTGTGTGTCTACAATGTGCTTATTTAATAATTGCCAAAATATTTAGACTAGAGTGACTTCTGATGGGTCAACTGGATTGTGACTTCCTTTTGTGTTTTTTTTTTTTTTAATTGCTGTCTGTTAAATATTTCCATAATTCCCCCCACAGAAGACATGTGTATATACTGCAACTTAAAAACTAAAAGGAGTACTTGAATGAGTTGTTTTAATGTTGTACTTTTATCTGTTTGTTTTATGGGTGTCCTGCTGCCTAATGACCTTTCTGTTTTTATAATTGCCGGAAAGCCGCGAAGCCTCTCGCATGGGGAGCTAGACCCCCGCTGCGGCTCCGCACTTGAGTTTATTATAAACTCTGGGGTTCTGAGTAAGTTTCGTTTGAATACAGCAACATGATTGTCTCTTTCTATTCTTATCCTAAAAGAAAAGACTCTGTCTGGCATCTTTTAGTTGTACCCTCGTATCTGCCTCTCTAATAAATGTTATATTTTTTCTCAGTATTGTGTATTTTAAGTGATTTTTCATCTTTCCAAGAAAATTATTCTGTGTAATGTGAATATTTAACTCTTTCATCTCCGGTAATAGGGGATTGTCTAGCCAAATGCTTTTTTAAAAATTCTGCCTCCTACCCCCGCCTCTTCCTTTAAATGATGGCACCTCCCCTGTTTCTGATCCTGCGTGCACTCAGGGCCTGGGAAGTCTATGTTTCTTTTGTTTCTTTTCTCTCTCCTTGAGATGAAGAACTTTTTACTGTTTATCACTGAATGAATACAGAATGACAGGTTTTCCTTTCACCAAAGATTTTACATTGTACTGCTGAAGAGCGGAGAGTTTCCTTTTGAGAGAATCGGGCCTTCATGCCCCTTGCACCATTCTAGGAAACCGATGCATTTTTTTTCTCTTTTTTTTTTTTGGAGTTGTGGTCTCACTGCAAAGTTAAGGTCACCCAAGCTGAAGTGCAGTGGCGCAATTTTGGCTCACTGCAGCCTCGACCTCCCTGGGCTCAAGCAATCCTCCCACCTCACCCTCCCGAATAGCCAGGACTGCAGGCACATGCCAACATTGTGGTTAATTTTTTTAAATTTTTCATAGAGATGAAGTCTGGCTATATTGCCCAGGCTGGTCTTGAACTCCTGAGCTCATGAGAGCCTCCCGCTTCAGCCTTTCAAAGTGCTGGGATTGCAGGTGTGAGCCATGAGTCTGGTCCCAACCTCTGTTTCTTTGTTTTTGTTTTTTTGTTTGTTTGTTTTGAGATGGAGTCTCGCTCTGTTGCCAGGCTGGAGTGCAATGGCGCGATCTCGGCTCACCGCAACCTCCGCCTCCTGGGTTCAGGCAATTCTCCTGCCTCAGCTTCCCGAGTAGCTGGGACTACAGGCACGCGCCACCATGCCCAGCTAATTTTTGTATTTTTAGTAGAGATGGGGTTTCACCATGTTGGCCAGGATGGTCTTGATCTCTTGATCTCGTGATCCACCCGCCTTGGCCTCCCAAAGTGCTGGGATTACAGGCTTGAGCCACCGCACCTGGTCCCCAGCCTCCGTTTCTTACTTTCTCTCAAAGCTAAACTTACGAGAAAGATGAGCTGGGGCGGATGGTCTCATCAGTGTCCTGTCTGGGCTTCTCCTTCCCTGAAGGAAAGACCGGCTGAAGGCCAGAGAGAAAACCGTGAAAGGTCCTCATCTCAGACTCGCCCTGTGGTAACCCACTGCTCTAAGATGCTGCCTCCCACCCCTTCCCTCCCCTCCCACTGCCCCCCCCCACAAGGCGGTGCAGTTTGTAGCCAAGAGCAAAATGCCCGCCTAGAACCTTCGCCTTCCTGTCTAACAGAGAGTTTCTCTGTTTCTCTTTGTATTGTAGATTCCTAGAGGGGAGTGCCAGCGAGCCTCAAGCCTTGGGTGAGCCTTCCTGGAGGAGCCTCCGTCTGCTTGTCCCCACAGGCCTCCAGCGCCCTGCCCTGTGGATGGCCCACCCCTCTGCAGCCCCATCCCTGAGGGGCAGCCCCTCTCTCTCTCTACGGCATGCTCCCTGCCCTCCTGCCCGGCCCAAGCCGGCTCTTGAGGGGACAAGTCTTGCCAGCGACGCCCCCCCCCCGACGGCTCTGGTCAGTCCTCATTGCTCCCCCTGCCCACCCCACAGGCCACTGAGACAGTGGGACACACATCCCCTGCCAGCTCCTTCCTGGGCCCTTGGTCCACCCGGGCTCGTCCTGGCGGCCCTTCCGCGCTTCACACAGTGCCTTTTGTGAAAATGTCATCACGGGTCCCGAGGACACAAGGCAGGTCCGACACACACCAGGCAGACTGAGCACTCCGATGTCACCCGTGTGTCCCTGATGGTCTGCTGCAGGAAACACTTCCTCTTCTCCCGGGTCTGTGAAGTCCTCAGTGGCCGTTTTCTGATTCTAGGCTTACACCTCATACTAAACGTTGACTTATCGTCCCCTCGACCTGAGAGCATCTGGTGGGCAGGGGGCAGGGGCACACACACCCACAGGCACACATGCACCCTCACCGGTACACACCCGTGCGCGCACACACACACCCCTTTTGGTTTGGCGCCCTGCCTTCAGTGACCTAGGAAGGTCCACTCTGGAAGTTGAATTCCAGCTCGCGGGCCAGCCTTGCTCTCCCCGTCACGTCCCTGTCCCTGAGAACAGCAGATCATGCGCTTGTGAGCGAGGCCCTCCCCTCTGCACCGGCTCATTGCAAAGCGACCATCGTCTTCTCTCCACGAGGCCCAGGATGAGCATCTGGGGAGGTTAGCACTTTCTTGGTGTTTTTTGTTTTTGTTTTTTTTAAGACAGTCTCGCTCTGTTGTCCAGACTGGAGTGCAGTGGCGGGATCTTGGCTTACTGCAACCTCCGTCTCCTGGGTTCCAGCGATTCTCCTGCCTCAGCCTCCCAATCCCAAATAGCTGGGATTGCAGGCATGCACCACCGCGCCTGGCTGATTTTCATATATTTAGTAGAGACAGGGTTTCACCGTGTTGGCCAGGCTGGTCTCAAACTCCTGACCTCAGGTGATCTGCCCACTCATCTCCCGAAGTGCTGAGACTACAGGCGGGAGCCACTGCACCCAGCCGAGGTTAGCACTTTCATCACCAAAGACCCCGTGCCTCTCTTGGTCATTTGAGGGATCCCATGGCCACCACCCCTGTATTTTATGACGAGCTCTTCAGGGCATGTGGAATGAGTTGAGTTTGCTTTTTCAGCTGTTTCTTTCCCTGAGTGGGTTTTTTAGGAAAACCTGGGGTCTCCTAACCTATGGCCCCCTGCACCTTAGAGCAAAGCAGCCCCTCCTCATTTGGTGCAGAAACAGTCAAGAGGAACCACTGGCTGAGGGCTCCTGGGACCAAGAGCGCCACAGAAGCCTGGGGATGGCGTTGGCCAGCTTTATTCTTCGCCTGGCTTTGGTAACTAGGTAGTCCCCTCAAGCATCCTCAGTTCCTCTCGACATTTATGAATCTAAGACAAGGAAGTCCTATAGGAGCCAAAGGGACAGGGACAGAAAGGACTGGTCCCAAGGGATGGGCCCGTCTTTACTCGTGGAAACCAGGAAATTGCTCCTCTCAGCCAACCAGGGTTGACCACACACCACCCTTCCGGAGCAGCTCAGTCAGCGCTCGGGGAAGAGAAACCACAATCGAGGAGACGCCGAGGCTCAGCAGATGAAGAGGAAGTGGCTTCAGGTTTTTAAGGTGGGCGAGTGTGAGCCTGACTTCCCCGGGGGACTGCACACCACCCGCTGAAGGCTCAGGGCCGCGGCAAAGCCGCGGGCTTCCGGTCCCTGCAACTGGCGACCTGAGCATGGTGCACAACGCATCAGTCCTGCCGGAGGACTGGCTTGACAGTCAAAAGAGAAGCCAGGATGATACAGGTGGGCAGAGTCAGGGCCGCACCTCTGTCCCTGCAGACCAACAGATGCATGGTGAGTGCGGCGGCCCCCACAGCCCCGCGAAGGCCGCCTCTGTCCACAGGCCCGACAGGGATTGCCAGGAATTTCTGACCTCACCACGCCAAGTTGACCACTCTCCACTCCACGAGGATGTGCAACGGTTCTTTAAAATCTGGGTTTAGAGCTTCAGGAATGCATGTGCATTGCATCTTTCAGGGTAGATTCATTTCTCGCAACATAGTGACAAAGGTCTAAGCTGCAATAATTTGTTCTTTTAATGACTGTCACCCCCGGTAGAGGATATGCTTGTATCCTTCTGTAACAACTCTGCCTTTTTTCTAAAAACCCCTCCACCACCTGTGTCCAAAAAGAGTGCTCTTAAATGCTGAACCTGGGTGCTGCTTCCTGGCCAGCCTGCGTGGCCCCGTGGAAAGCGCGATGCTGCCCAGCCGGGCTTCTTAGAGGGGGTCAGTAGTCCTGTGAAAGCTGAGGTGTGTCATTTACTCTGGGAATCCTACTGTGAAATCATGCCTGCATTTTTACGGACAGTTTGCATAGAGTAGAACGTCCCATGAGCGTCTCCCTCCTCCCCCGTCGCTGCCGCCTGTCACTTCGCCGCTGTGCTAGGATACTGTTGTGTTGTAAGATGACTAATTTTAAAAGAACCTGCCCTGAAAGTGACTTAGAAACGAATGGAAGAGAGGAGCTTGTCCTTTACCCAGTTTTTCCTTTGCAGGATGGGAAAGTAGGAAAGGGCACGGAGGGCTGTCACGAGGCGGTCCTCGGAGGTTTTTATCCCGCTCACCGTGGAGATGAGCCGCGGCTTGTCTGATCGGCACCAGCACAAAGCTCTCCATGCCTTTTGGTAACATCTGTCATTACAGAAGAAAGTTTACACGACGTCAAAAAGTTACGTTCATGCTAAGTGTTTTTCCAGAAATACTGGTTTCATGTTTCTTATTGGCTCTGCCTTCTGTACTTACATCATCCAAAAAACTTCTTTGAAAAAAGGTCCAGAACTCTATTTTAACCTGATGTTTAGCACCTTTAAAACGTCCGTGTGTGTGTTGCACTAATTCTAAACTTTGGAGGCATTTTGCTGTTGTGCCGCCCGTCACCACCGTAAAGGCCCTAGAGTTGCCGGTTTGTCTCTGGAGATGGAATTAAACCAAATAAAGTGCTTCCATTGGAAGGCTTCTATTGACCTTGTAACTATATGTTAATCCTCTAAGTGTTAAAATAAAGTATAACTTCTGGCATTGTGTCACGGGACTGTTCTGTTGCACGAAGAGAGAAGCCTAGTCGAGAAAGCATTCTGGTGTCGTTGGAAGCCCCTTGGGCTGGGGGGCTGGCCTGTGGGAGGAGCTGGAGGCCTAGATAGTTCTAAATTCCATCCCCACCCACGGTGGAGTGGGAGGCTCTCAGACAGTGGTGACAGGAAATTCAAGCTGATTTAGTGCAGGGATTCCAAGAGGCTCCTCATGGCTAGGAGTATTTAACTTGCTACTCTAGCTCTTTGGGGACCCCACTGCTCGGGGCCGGGGCAGGGGGAGGTGGTGAAATGAAGGCATGGCTGAATTTCACTGATCTGGTATCACCATTGCTGAAGCCAGTACGCCTGGTCATGTGACTGGAATCACTGGTTTCGGTGACGCTGCGGGCAGTACAGAGCTGTTTCATGTGGACAACTCAGAGAGGCAGCAGCCTTGTGCCCGGCACCCACTGGACACGTGCAGACGGAGGCCCTGTTTCCACAGCCAGCTTTGAAAATTGCACCCCGGCCTTTTGGGGGAAGATGTGATTGGTTTGTGCCCACACTTCTCTATGTCCAAAGGGGTTTTTTAGCACTGTTTTAAGAAAACAGTTGTCCAGGAAACGGTGTATTCGCAGCTACACCAAGTGCAGGCCTCGCAGCTCTGCTGATGCCAAGTGTCCTCAGAGAGAACAGGAGGCGACGGCATCAGTGAGGGGCCGTTGGGAACCTCTACCCACTAACACAGGCGGAGGGCTTCAAGGCACCATTGAGAATTCCTGGTTCCCAGTGTGACACAGCGTGGCAAAAGGGAACAAGGTGGGTCTATTGTTAACCTACCCCAAACCCTCTCCTCTAGGTTGTCAGTAAAAAGTCCATTTGGAAAGAATGTTTTGGGACTGCACCCAGCAATCTGGGATGGAGACAGCCTCCACCTGTGCGCACCCCACCCCCCCAGCCTTCCTTCTCCCAGAGCTGCACCAGCGCTGAGGCGCCTAGAGCTGAGGCTGCTGGTTTGGAACCCCCATTTCCACGGGTCTGGATGTCACAGAGGTCAGGAGCAGTGGGGGTGACTAGTTTGTTCTCTGCTGCACTGGGGAAGCCTCTTGAAGTAGGAAGTTCCTGACTCACAGGCTCCAGCGAGGCCACAAGCCTGTGGGGCCTGCTCCTGAGGCGGGTCAGGAAATACTGGCCCTCCCCCGGCCCCACACCCTCCACCTGCCCTGGGCATGCCTGGGCCTCGGAGGCAGCTCGTCTGTCTGTGCAGAGGTGGTGGGGACCCCTGGCGGGAGCAGGCGACAGTGCAGCAGTGGAGGGGAGCAAGGAGGTGAGGAATGAGAGGGAGGTGGGCAGAGGTGGGGGTCAGCATGCCCCCTGCTCTTTTTTTGTTTTATTGAAGCGAAAGACTCAGAAATCGTGGAATTCACGGGACAGCTTGGAAGCCTAACTCTGAACTGCTGCTGCCGGAGACACATGGTGGGAAAGAGCCACCTTCCAGACCAGTCCCCGGCTCTGTACACCCGCGTGGTACCGGCCTCCTCCTCCCTGGTCCCTGTAGCCCTCTCCCGAGAGGGAAGGCAGGGATCTGTGTTGCCAGCACCCTCTGAGACCTGGCATGAGCACGCAAAGGTTACCAGCAGGCACGTGCCAGCCCCTTGGTGTGTCAGCTGCTTTTCCAGGGTTTGGCCTTGACTTGAGCTCTCCTGCCTCCTGTTAGGCCTCCAGATGGTATAGTGACAACGCCCGGGCACATCTCCGGACCACAAGAGAAGCCGAGGAACAACCATATCTTTGTCCTCAGAGCTAAGGGGACAGAAGCTGCGGAGGGAACACAACCCACTCTCCCCATGGGGATGGAGAAAAGGCTCCCCTCTGCCCTGCGCCACCTGCTGGAGCCCAGGACGGGGCCGCATTCCGTCCACACAGCCTCTGGCTGCCGCGCTGGGCCAAGCTCGGCCCTTCAAAACCTCTCTCCCAGTTCCAGCTCTCCACACGCCCCTCATCTAGGCTGGTCACTGGGGTCGAATCAAAGGAAGGAAAGGAGGTTGCACTCTAAGAAACCGGGCCCTTTCCACAGCGTACACTGCCCAGGCTATCTACTGCTCCCGGCTTTCCCAAAGGCATGCGTTTCTTCTGCACCCATCTTACCCTTGCTCCCTCCAGTTAGCAGGTGTCTCTCTGTGTAACTGGAGTTAGAGGAGGGAAGAGCCAGAGATGGCTGTGATTCCGAAACCCACGCTCACTTCCCCCAAGGCTCTCTGGGGCTCAGCATTAGGTAGCATTAAGACCCTCGGGATAATTTAGGTTTGCACTGAATTTAAAACCGAATGAAGGTAGGAAACTACTTTTTGGGGGCTGCACCTTGCAAATATATTCAGATGCAGGTTTGTGGGCAGTGCCATGGCTGACAGAACCACAGGCAGGCGGCAGGTGCCCTCCCAACACCCCACACTGTGCAGGGGCAGCTTTCCGACTCCTCTAAGAGGCGCTGCTGGAGCCACAGCCTGGCTCAGTGCAGAGGAGGAGCCACCGTGGGCAGCACACTCAGGGCGAGGCCTGAGCCCAGCCTCCTCAGCCAGTGAGCACTCCCTGTCCCTGCTAAGTAATCAACCACAGACTACAGATTCCAGCATCTAAGTTTGACTGAACTCCTTGAAAGCCAGGTATTTTAAAGGAAGATATAAGGAAACGTTTTGGGGCAAATTGGTACCTACTTCTAGCTCACCTTCCTGTAATGCAAGAACTGTCTCCAAACCTCCTATCTTCCAGACAAAGCTCTTTCATTCTCATTTTCCATGTTAAACATCAATCACATTGACATGTAGCTAACGTTCAAATGTGAGCAAAGCCAAAAATACTGCTTAGAGATTCCCACATACATGTAACCATGAAGACCAGGGTTGCCTTTTCCTTTTCTGGGGACGCTGTTCTCAGGCACTCAGCATGGTCCAGTTTCACAAACTGTCACAGGCTTTCCCAGAATTTCACAAACCATCACAGCCTTCCCTAGAATGCAGCCTCTAGCAACGCTAGGCCATCCTGAACCCCTGGGAAAAGAAACGTTTACCTTTATACCAAGATTGGGAGAGGGCCAAAGTCTACACGTGGCGTGGGCTGGGCTGACTTCGAGGGGTTTGTGCCGTGAGACCTAACGTGCCTGTGAGACTGTCCAAGACCAAAAGCATGTCAGCAAGCGGCCGGGTGTGGTGGCTCACACCCGTCATCCCAGGACTTTGGGAGGCTGAAGCAGAAGGATCACTTGAGCCCAGGAGTTCGAGGCCAGCCTGGGCAACAAGGCGAGACCCTGTGTACAAACAAAAAAACCCGTCAGCAAGGCCTCTGGTGCCTCCGTGTGAATGTGTTTGGACAGGATCAAGTGTGCTTTCCTCATCAAGGAGCAGAAAGTTGCTGGGCAGGTGTTAAAGGCACAGGCATAGTCAGAAACCTCAATTTAAAAATGAAGCTTTTTTCAGCTATTAAAAAAAAAAAAAAAAAAGGAGGGATGAGGGAGCTGCATCCAATGAGCTACCTCTGGGGCGGGGCACGGCGGCCGACCTGGGAGGGCCCGGGGGCTTTCCACGGAACTGGCAATGTCCCATCTTGGGTCCTTGTCACCATGTTAGCCTTGCATATGCTAAAATGCTTCTGTGCGCTCATATTCGATCATGGTAGGGAGGCAGGAGCCTAGGAGTTCAGCTCCACCTGAAAACTAGCGAGGCACAGTCCGGACCTGTCACAACCTCGAATGTTTACGTCTGAGGAAGCAGCTACGTAACGCCCACAAAGACACATTCCTAGGACAGAGAGGGTTCGGACACCACACCACAGTGCGTGCTTGAAGATGGGCACAGTCAGGCTCTGATGCGCTTACGCACTAAGATGCCAAGGACGGCTTTCTTCAAATCAACAGAGCAATCCACTGTGTCAGGCTCTCAGCCCACCTGACAGACACGGCGTAGCTTTTCAACAGCCAAGACCCTACGTGAGAGGAGGTGAAAACGGATGGGCAGCCCTCCACTTGCTTTCTGAGGATGCTCTCCTCTGTACCTGAGCAGCTTTCGGTCAACTCCTCAGTAAACTCTGAGACTCACCTTGAGTTTCTTCCTGTGCGTGATCCAAGAACCCTCTCTTGGGGTCTGGATCAGAACCCCTTTTTCCTGCAGCAATGGGATTTCACAAATAAATGCTGATATAAAAATCTCAAGTTCTAAAAAAAAAAAAATCTCAAGTTCTTATCTCCCCCAAAAGAAGCCCCAGCAAAAAACTGAGGCTGCTGAGCGCCAGCATCACTGAGCACCCAGGACCGGTGTGCAAAGGGGAGGGAACCCCTGCTCATGGTCACTCTGTAGCCACCTGCCCGAGCCTGCCTGAGTGGCCAGAGGGGGAGTGCCTGTGGGATGTGCTGGCCTCAACCACTGGCCATATCTGGTCCTACTTCTCTGAGACTGGGGCTGATTCCAGTAAAGGAGACACGATGGGCCTTCAAAGCAACTGGGTCTCCTCTTCCGCTCGCCTCTGCAGCCTCCAGGTGGTCTCTGGTTTCAGAAAGCCACATGGAAAGCCCCTTCCCGGGCCTGGTGACCTGCAATATGAGCCCCAGGGCTCGGCAGGCTGTCCCCATGGCACAGAGGCTCACCTTCCCTCCAGTAACAGAATTAACCTCAGAGAAGGAGAGACGACAGTGCGGCCGTGGGAATGTTTGTTCTGTTTATTCTGACATTCTGAACACACACTAGACAGCGCAGACGTGGGGTCAGATCACAGCCTGCACAGCAGCCTCACTGTGTCACCATAGCATGGCCTGTGGCCTCTGGCTGCAGCAGTGGCTTTGGGGCCGATGCCAGGGAACCCCAGGCTCAGCAGGGAGGGAGCAGGATCTGGGAGAGAAAATCTGAAAAGTGAGGCCTCGGGGCCTCTGCCGGAACCACCTGCTAGAATTTCCACCAGCATCTGCTTCTAGAGACTGATGACCACAGTTGTGAGGGGGGCCTGGTCCCAGAGCCCCTTCCCCACCCACGCCCTGCCTGCTTTGACCCTAACGACGGCGGCACCTCTCACCCTCGTGGTTCCTCCAGGGGCTTTGGTGCCTTGCTGTGCTCAGTGGGTTTCTCCACTCAGCATCCAGAGGCCACTTCCCAGGATTCGCCTGAGCGCTGCCCCTTGCACACCGGCTCTGCACTGCTGGAGCTGGGAGGCAGGGAAAGTCTGCCTTCCCTGGTGTCGGCCTGGGAAGCTGCCTCCGCAGCAAGTGGCGGCGCTGTGAGGTATCCCTGTTTCATCATCCAGGTCCCTGGTGGGGGCTCGGCAAATTTCCCGTGAAGATGAACCGCTGAACTTCGAGGCAAATTACAGTCCATCCAGGTGGCAGGCTCAGCAGGACGCAGTGCAGGGGACCAGCTGCCTCCAGAAACATTCCCCACTGGTGGAAATCCAACCTCTCCTCCTGGTGGTACTCCAATCACCAATGAGTCCAGTCTTCAGTCTGCAGGAAAAGTGCTAAGAGCAGCCTGAGACTTCAGGGTCTTTCTGGTGACGACCAGGAGAGGCAAGGGTGCGGGGACCATCAGGGAGGCCCTGTGAGCTCCTCACTGGCAGGGGCTTCTGGCTGCGCTCACCAGCTCTGAGCAGCTCCCTTCAAGTCGTCAGTCTGGGCCGAGTGGAAGCAGCTGCTTCTCCCTGGCAGCTTCTCCCCGACTCTGTCCTAGGTCAAAGCCTCTGACTGAGGCGGGTGGCACTGGGCTCCAGGGATAAAGCTGGGCTGAGCTAGCGACAGGGCAGTTGTAGGGGACACAATGATGACAGTGACTGGCAGGGGCACTGCCAGGACAAACACCCAAAGTAACATCACAGAGTCCTGGTCGTTTGAACAAGCCTGAAGTGCTTGTATTTTCTGGTCGCAGCATTCCTCACTGCGAACCAAACCAACTTTACTGCCTCTTTACACAGCGGGGCTCTGCAGCGGCCCGGCCACTCTTCTGGGCATAAACACGCCCTCTGCGGGTGGGGCACACAGGGCTGTGGGGACAAGGGCACTCAGCAGGGGGGGCCGGGCTGCATGCAGGGCCTCCCACAGCCTCCAGAAGGTGCCGTCAGGGACCTGGTCTTCAGATGCTCAAGGGGACACACGAGATCCCTGGAGAGGGAGGAGAGGACCCAGAGTGCTGTGGAGGGAGCAGCCGGGCAACTTACAGACCGGCCCAGCAAGTCACACGGCCCGAGTCTCGGCTTCAATCTTCTGCTCCCCGTGCAGGCTCTCTGGGGCCGGCGGCTGCTGCACCACGCTCTGGCGGATGGCGATCTCGGGGCCGCCCCCGTACAGGCTGTTCAGGTAGGTCCAGGTCTCCTCCGAAATCTGCCCATAGTCAGCTCCTGCAGGGCACGAGAGGCACCCCTGGGCTCACCCTCGCTGCCTCGAGGAGGCCACCAGCCTGGGCAGTGAGGGCTCCTGAGGCCCAGGACCTGAATCGGGGAGAGGGCAACCAGGACTTCTATGCAAAGCTGTCAGATGGAAACAAGGATCTCCCAGAGGAACGCCCATCCCTGAGAACCCGTCTCCGTCTGTGTCCTCTGTTCCTGGGGATGGGGCTGACAGGAACAGCAAGGCAGGCAGGCGGAGAGGTGGGGCCTGGAGGACACAAGCAGAGACCGAGCCCCGTGGGCCACCTCTCAGCCGCCTGGGCCTGGACTCAAGTGGACGTCTCAGCCTGGCTCTAAGACAGGTGGCAAGGGGGCTCCTGAAGGGCAGGACTGGGCAGCAGCCTGGCAACCAGGAGGGGCAGAGGGGAGTCTGGCTGGCCCCAGGGGACTCACCCTGCTTCAGCTGGACATGGCCACTTCCTTTGATCTGTGCGATCCTGCTGTTGTCAATGGGCCCCGGGGGCTCTGGAAGACGAAGTGGACTGGAGTTCAGCCCCTCCACGCCCTCCACCCGCCACAGCAGCAGAGCCATCCCAATTGAGGCCACCCAGTCCTGGGGTCAGCATGGAGTCTCTAAGGGAGCCAGGCGCCTGGGCCACCCAGTGCTCCTCTGCAGCAGTCTGAGGACCCAGCAGAGGGAATTTCTAGGACACACGAGATAGTTTGTGCTAGCGGGAGGAGCTGGGGTGGGGGGCCACACCCTTATCTCTGTTGGCAGCTGCTACTCACTGTGCCCCTTCCCCTGCGCCCAGCTGTCTCATTTAGCCTCGGCAACCACAGAACAAGACAGAGGTTTATGGAGACAGAGCCGAGGCCTGAGCAGGTGAAGTAACCATTCAGGTCACAGCTGGTAGAAGGCAAGCGTCCAGGCCAGGGTAGGGACTCTGTAGTTACATTTTCAACCACAGCCGCCCTGAAGGCCTCAGCGAACACCAGAGAGGCCTCAGAGTGGTCCTGGCACCTTCCCCGACAAGCAGTATGGCAGTGAGACTTTCCCTTTCCCAAGCACACGTGGGTGCTCGGGCTCCACACAAAGGGTCCCACAAGCAGAACAACGGGCTCTGCCCACCCTGCTGGAGCCCTGAGCCATGGGCAATCCATGGCTTGGGTTGTTCTGCACTAGGGACATGGAGGCCCTGGGAGCTTCCTCGTGATGGCGCCTGTCTCTACCTCTATAAATTCAAGGGGTCAGCCAACAAATCCGTCATTTCGGACAACATATTCTGAGGAAAGAGCCTTGCAGGTGGGTGGAGCAGCTTGCTGGGCATGCCAGGGAGGCGAGCCTCTGGGGAGGGACAGTGATCCCCGCTGGGGACTGGTAGAGCCCAACGCTCTCTCCTCACGCTGGATGGGTGGCACCCAGAGGGCAGGCCCAGGGCCTGCAGAAGCCCCTGTGTGCTGGCCTTCCCCTGCCAGCATCCCATCTCCCAGGAGGCCCCCACAGTGGGAAAGAGCCAGGCCCCCCTCAGCTCACCGTTGTCCTTCCCCTTGACGAAGGCCTCCCACTCCCGGAACCACTGCATGCTGATGCAGTAGATGACGCCCGGCGACTCCTCAGCCTGGAAGGCCTTGTTCAGCTGGGCCGGCCAGCAGGGTCAGGAGAGGATACGGGGCAGGTCAGCCTCTATTCACCTTCAGCAGGGATTTCCCAAAGGCCCCCGCCCCAGTCCCTCGCCCAAGACTCTTACAAAAACATCAGATACTCAAGGTGAAAAATCAGAACCCCCAGACATGCTCAAACAAAATAAACACACCCATCACTGAGAGAGGACTGCGGTAACATTCTGGGGACTCTCTTCAATAACTGACCCAATTGAGACCACAAGGGAGATGCTGCTTCTCCCTGTGGAATAAAATGTTCCTATCTGCTCAGAGCAGCTCTCCTTCTGACAGAAGCATTTTCTTTCTTTCTTTTTTTCAATGGTGGTCTCTCTCTGTACCCAGGTGGGAGCACAGCAGCACAAATCATGGCTCACTGCAGCCTTGACCGCCTGGGCTCAAGTGATCCATCCTCCCACCACAGCCTCCTGAGGAGGCTGGACCACAGGTGCACACCACTATGCCCAGCCCTGACAGCATTTTTTTTTTGTTTTGAGACAGAGGCTCACTATATTGCCCAGGCTGCGGTACAGTGGTACGATCACCACTCACTGCAGCCTCGACCTCCCAGGCTTAGGTGATCCTTCCACCTCACTCAGCCCTGCAGGTAGCAGGGACTACAGGCGTGCACCAACACACCCGGCTAGTTTTTGTATTTTTTGTAAAGATGGGGTTTCACCATGTTGGCCAGGTTGGTCTTGAACTTCTGGGCTCAAGTGATCCTCCTGCCTCAGCCTCCCAAATTGCTGGGATCACAGGCATGAGCCACAGCGCCCGGCCAACAGAATCCCTTCCTGGAGGCCACAAAGCACGGGCGTTCCTCAGTGTCTCTCATCCGGCCCTCCCTGTGAATACAGCATGTCCTGCCCGTTAGAAGCAGCGTGGCAGGGAAGGAGTGTGCCAGGAGCCTCACGTGCACTCAGCTCCCTTGCAGAAGCCCCTCTTCTAAACACACTCACACGCGAGTCCTGTTTTGCACCTTGCTTTTCACTTCCTGCTTATCTCAGGCAGTTGGAGAGCCCAGTGGTTCTCACCCGGAGCACGGAGGGTACACTGCACCCCAGGGGACCCTTGGCAATGTCTGGAGGTCATTTTTGTTGTCACTGGCACTAGTTGGTAGAGGCCAAGGATGCTGCCAAACATCCTACCATGCATAGGACAGTCCCACAATACAGAATGGTTCGGCCCAAAGTAACACAGCCAAAGCTGAGCCTTCACTTACTCAAGCCAACCCTCCCACCAGGAAAAGTCTCTTAGACACCTGGCCATCTAGTTCCCTGCAGAAGACGCCTTTCTTTCCTTTTTTTTTTTTTTTTTTTTTTTTTTGAGATGGAGTCTCACTCTGTTGCCCAGGCTAAGTGCAGTGGCACAATTTCAGCTCACTGCAACCTCTGCCTCCCAGGTTCAAGCAATTCTCCTGCCTCAGCCTACTGAGTAGCTGGGACTACAGGCATGCACCACCATGCCTGGCTAATTTTTGTATTTTTAGTACAGATGGGGTTTCACCATGTTGGCCAGGCTGGTCTCGAACTCCTGACCTCAAGTCTGCCCAACTCAGCCTCCCAAAGTGTTGGGATTACAGGTGTGAGCTACCACGCCTAGCCTCAGAAGACTCCTTGCAAACTTCCTCAGGGACTACACAGGGCTCTTTTGTCCCCAAGCCCCCAGCCGCCCTAGGCAGAGGCTGGCAGAGCTGCCCCGCCGCACACACCTTGATGAAGGTGTCGATCTCAATCCTCCTGCGCTTGGCCAGTGCCTCGATCTCCACCTGGCAGATGGAGCACACGTACAGGTGGTTCACGGCGGGGCCACCCCCAAATCTGCCCAGGGTGGGGGGAGAGAGAGACACGGTCTGAGGCGGGACCGGTGAGGGGAGAGCAATCACTGCCTTCCACTTCCCCCTCACGCCTGCCACAGGCCTGCGTGCACCTCTGTCTTCTTCACCACCCTGTGAGCACCACGGAGCCCACAAGGGAGCAGCGCCCACAGCCCCCAGGAGGCCCTGCTCCAAGGCTGAGGGGCTGATGGGCCAATGCACTTGGCTGTGCTTCAGCCAGTTTCCTGTCCCTTGTGACTGGAAGAATCCAAATGGGTTCCCACAGACAACGTGTGTCATTCTCCATGAGATAAGTGAAGGCAGCTCTGTGCTGCCTGAGCGGAGGCCAGCCAGGCGTGGGTGCCCAGCATGGGGTCCTGGCAGCATTCCTTCCCTGCCCTCCTCTCCTTTCCTGCCAGCAGGGCCCCAGACAGGACGAAGGTGGGACAGCCTCCCAGGCTCTCACCTGTTGTACAGGTGCTCCCAGACGTTCTGCGGCAGGATGACCACCAGGTCGTCGATGTAGTGGTATTTGTTGGGTGGGATGCCTGGGAAGCAGGTACAGGGAGGGAAGCTGGGGCTCGGCCGCCCACCCACCCTGCTCTCCCACCACAGGGAGGCGCCTCACCTCCATGGGAGCAGAGGAAGGTCTGGTTGGTGATGGGCCCCGGCTCCGCGAACGTGTTGAACTTGTTGAGCCACTCTCGGGACACGTAGAACCGCAGCAGGCTGGGCTCCCGCATGGCGGCCAGGGATACCACCTGCTGCCGCTCCCGCACAGCCTCCTCGCTGCTCTTCCTGCGGGATGAGGAAAAGGCAAGGAGCTGTGCCTGATGGTTGCCATGTCCAGATACATGCAGAGCCCCTCATCCCAGTGCACCTGGAGCTACTGGCCCTGTCTACCACCTCCTGGGTCCCTCAGGGGTCCTCGACATGTGAGCAGCCAGCCCGTGACACCAGCCAGGGCCCTAGAGAAGGTCCCAAGCTGCCTTCTTGGGTTCCCCACAGCAGCCAGAGGGCTCTTTCTTAACAATTCAAGTCCTTACTTCCCTGGCTCAAAACCCTTCCAGGCGCTGTCCCCTACACACAGGCAGAAGGCCCACAGGTCCCAGGGGACAGGGGTGGTGAGGCTTCCCCGCCAGGCCAGGCCTGGTGCCCACCTGTAGAAGAGCACGTAGCCCTCGGCATTCTGCACCACAGTCTCGTGGACCTCCGTGACATATTGGTCGTCGAACTCATACCACTGCCCGTTGATCACGTTCTGGCAGTAGGCGATGTAGTGCCCACCTGTGGTGGCAGAGCAGAAGGGTCACGGGGAACCCAGCAGATGGGGATGGTGGGGGAGGGGATGCGACTCACTGCCTGCCGTGCCGTGGTGGCAGATGACCGAGAGGAGGTCGTAGGTGGTGATCTGGGATGTGCACTCCTTGGCAAGGAAGGGCCGAAGGTCGAGCCCCTCGAGAGGGAAGGAGACGTGGCTGTTGATCTTGAACGAGTACATCACCTCGTGCCGAAAGCGCTTCAGGTGAATGCACAGGATCTGTGGGGAAAGAGAGCAGCAGTCATCTAGGCAGAAACGACGTGGACCCTTGCAGCCTTGCCCGCGGGCCCAGGCCACGTGATGGGATCATGCAAGCTGAATCCATTGGAACAAATCCAAGAGTTCCACATAGGGGCCAGACCGGGCGTGCTCTAAGTCACACCGATCACTCCCAGGTCCACTGCTGAGAACTGGACCCTGACAGCTGGACTGGGCCATCAAGTTTACTGGTTCTGTCAGCACTGCCTTTGAGAAGCCACAAAGCTTCCCCGAGGCAGCACAGCCCCATCCTGCGCCCCCTCGCCCGAGGCCCTCCTCTCTGCTCCAGCCACGCATGCCTTCCTTGGTGCGGACAGGCCTGCTCCTGCAGTGGGGTTTTGTCTGCTCCTTCTGCGCCTTCCCGTCTTGATGCTGACACCAGCCTATACTCTCCAGGCCTCACTCAGATGTCACTCCTCAGAAAGGCCAAGACAATAGCCCCGGCCAGGCCAGCTCTCCTCTGGCCACTCTGCAGCCGGCAGGGGCCACACCTGTCTCACTGGGGGAGGGGCCGCAGTGTCCCACACACCTGCCTCCCATTGGGCCCTCACACAACACATTAGACCACATATGTGCTGAGGCACCGAGAGAGGGCACCAAGTCAAAGTCAGAAAAATGTGTCCCATGCCCACCCTTCCCAGAGGTTTCTCAGCCAAAGCTATGGAATCTCCATGGTCCCTGCAGCACAGAAGCTCCTGAGCAGTGGAGCAGGGTCAGCCCCCACGCGGTATGTGCTAGTGTGCACCTCAAGATAGCTGAGGAGGAGGCTGCCAAGGCCGCCCCTCACCTCAGGCAACCGGAGGACTTTGCAGTACTTCACTCCGTTCCGCAACCTGGGAAGGAAGCACGAGCCACAGTCAGGGGCAGGGCGAAGGGGAACAGCCCTCCACCCGGCTCCCTTCCAAGAGGGCAGGATGGGAGGTGGTCTCTCTGCAAGAACCCAAGGGGAGTATGCAGAGCACAGAAACGGGCAGTCAGGGAAAAGGCTGGAAAGGCTCTTACTTCTTACACCGCTCACAGCTGTACATGTTGTCACCTAGGACATTAAAACAAGGGTCAGAAGTTAGCAGGGATGGGAAATGGGGGAGCAGAAAAACTATTTCTGCTTAAGAAATAAAACCTGGCTGGGTGTGGTGGCTCATGCCTGTAACCCTAGCACTTTGGGAGGCCGAGGCAGGCGGAACACCTGAGGTCAGGAGTTTGAGACCAGCCTGGTCAACATAGTGAAACTCTGTTTCTACCAAAAATACAAAATACAAAAATACAAAAAAAATTGTGTGCGCCTGTAATCATAGCCACTCAGGAGGCTGAGGCAGACGAATTGTTCAAACCTGAGGGGCAGAGGGAGGAGGTTGCAGGGAGCTGAGATCGTATCACTGCACTCCAGCCCGGGTGACAGAGTGAGACTCTGTCTCAAGAAAAAAAAAAAAACCTCCTATAACTAACAACAAAAAACAAAACAGGCAAAGGACTCACATAGACGTTTTTCCAAAGATTTACAAATGGCCAGCAAGCACGTGGAAAGACATACAACATCACTACTCATTAGGAAATGCAAATCAAAACCACAATGAGCACTTTGGGAGACTGAAGCGGGTGGATCACCTGAGGTCAGGAGTTCCAGACCAGCCTGGTCAACATAGTGAAATCCTGGGCTACCAAAAATAGAAAAATTAGGTGGGTATGGTAGTGCATGCCTGTAATCCCAGCTACTAGGGAGGCGGGAAGCTGAGGCAGGAGGATTGCTTGAACCCAGGAGACAGAGGTTGTAATGAGCCAAGATCACACCATTGCACTCTAGCCTAGGTGACGAGAGAGAGACTCTGTCTCAAAAACAAAATAAAACAACACACAAAAAAACCCACTATGAGGCCAGGCGCAGTGGTTCATGCCTGTAATCCCAGCACTTTGGGAGGCGGGCAGATCACAAGGTCAGGAGTTTGAGATCAGCCCGGTCAATATGGTGAAACCCCGTCTCTACTAAAAATACAAACATTGGCCGGGCGCGGTGGCTCAAGCCTGTAATCCCAGCACTTTGGGAGGCCGAGGCGGGTGGATCACAAGGTCGGGAAATCGAGACCATCCTGGTCAACATGGTGAAACCCCGTCTCTACTAAAAATACAAAACATTAGCTGGGCATGGTGGCACGAGCCTGTAATCCCAGCTACTCAGGAGGCTGAGGCAGGAGAATTGCTTGAACCCAGGAGGCGGAGGTTGTGGTGAGCCGAGATCGCGCCATTGCACTCCAGCCTGGGTAACAAGAGCGAAACTCCGTCTCAAAAAAAAAAAAAAAAAAAAAATTAGTCAGGCATGGTGGCAGGCACCTGTAGTCTCAGCTACTCGAGAGGCTGAGGCAGGAGAATCGCTCGAACCTGGGAGGTGGAGGCTGCAGTGAGCCAAGATCACATCACTGCACTACAGCCTGAGCAACAAGGGCAAGACTCCATCTCAAAAAAACCAAAACAACACCACAAAACCACAATGAGACACCACCTCACACCCATGAGGCTGATTCCCATCAAAAAAGTAAACAGAAAATAAGTGTGGGCAAGGATGTGGAGAAACTGGAACTCTTGTGTGTCACTGGCGGGAATGTGAAATGGGCTGGCCACAGTAGGGTGGCTCCTCAATAAATTAAAAATGCACATATACCCAAAGGGATGAAAAAAGAGAGGGGTGCAACATACGCACAACAGTTAAAATGGAAGCAGCCCGCGGCCACTGATGGATGAACGAATGAGCAGAATGACCCCAGCCACCCATACAACGGAACAATTATCAGCCTAAAAAAGGCAGGACCTTTGGACACACACTGCAATGCATATGACCCTTAAGGACGTCCTGCTCAGTAAAAGCCGTCAGTCACAGTACTGCCACGGCAAGTACTGTCTAATTCCACTTATACGAGGTCCTCAGAGTAGTCATATTCACAGAGACTCAAATGCGGAGGTTGCCAGGGGCTGGGAGGGGCACCAGAAGCTATTTCAAGGATGCTGAGTTTCAGGCTTGCAAGATGAAAAAGTTCTGGAGATGAATGGGGAGGATGGGCTGTACCACCATGTGAATGTATTTAACACTAATGAACTGTGCACTTTCTGCTCAAAATAGCATTGCAAATGATTATGGTGGTAAATTTTAAATTCTGTGTATTTTACCACAATTGAAAATTGAAATTTTCACCAAAGGTTTAAATGCCAAATAGCCAACTGAGAAAAAGGGGAAGAACAGGCATGGGCAATGTTTAAATAAATACAAATAGTCAGTATATTTAACAAAAAATGTAGAAACTCATCAGTAATCAAGAAAATGCAAAATTAACGTACAATATCATTTTTGCCCACCAAATTGGTAAAATAAAATAAGTAAACACCCAAGAGCTACAAGATGGTCGGGGTGGGAGGGCCTGTGGCCCCGGCCCAGCCTGGCTGGCAGAGGGAGTGGGAATCTGATGGGTTCAACCTTGGAGGCAAAGTCCTGAGCTGCATGCTGGCCTGCAGGGGTCTGCATACCCCTGTCCCTTCAACTCCCCATCTCCCGCACCCTTGCCAGCCAGGCCACTCACCCTTCAGCTCATCAGCGGCAAAGAAGGCAGCAAGGCAGTCTTCCAGGGTGACGACAGGCCCCCAAAACCAGCTGGGGGTACAGGATACCACAAACCTACAGAGAAGAAGAAAAGAGTGCAGTTGCTGCCAGGGCCTGGGCGAAAACAAGAACTGAGGGGACTCTGGCTGAGTTGTCAGACCTGAGACCCAGAGAGGCAGCCGGGCACGGTGGGTCGGGGCAGAGGCCTGGAGCCAGACCCCTCCATGTCCTGGGCCAAGTGACATCACCTCTTCCCAAGCGTGGCCCTCATCTGTGATGGGGCCATGATCATGCTGCCCCCTCCTTGGGGCGGTATAGGTCCATGGCCTTGGGCAAGTGAGGAGGCCTGGGGAAAGCTGCTGCCCTTCCTGCCCACCAGGCCTGTGTCCTGCTGCTGCCCTCCCTTCAACCTGCCACATGGTCACCTCCCTGCTGTCATTGCCCTCCAGCTCCAAGGGAACATCCAATCCTGGCCTCTTGAAAGTAGCCAAGAAATCCCCTGCTTATTAAGCCAACTCCTCTGCAGCCTTCGGCTTCCAGTTCCTTCCAGGACCTTCCTGGTCCCTCAACTGCATGGACTTGGCTGTGTAGTATCTCCCACCCAGGAAAACCAGGACCAGGCCCGGCCCATGTCACCCACTAGTGGCAAGGTGGGCGCACCGTCGGATGTACTCCACAATGAAGGCCAGCCAGCCCTGGGTGGCATAGCTGTCTCCACAGGCGCCCGGCTTGGCGGGCACGTTCTGGTAGATGGCTGAGTGGAGTTTGGCCAGGTCCTCCTTGCCAGGAATGGGCAGTGATAGGTCCTGGAACGTCTCCACCGTGGTGGACACCTGTGGGGTTGAAGGTCAGTCTGGCGCCTGCCCTCTGGCAACGTCTGCACCTGCACCTGCACCCCAACCCCCAGCCCGCAGGTGAGAGGCAGAGGGCCTGCTCCCCAGGCCAGAGACATGGGATCCACGCAGGAAGGGCCCTCGCCTCAACAAAAGCAGGGAGCACCCATGGAGAGCCCACCCTGCACTCAGTCAGGGCAAGAGCTGCCAAGGCCGCTGGCAGCCAGGCCCAGCTCCTCCATCCCTGGGGCACCCACCCGGTCACAAGTGAGACACTGCACGAGGCTGAGGATGGAGCCGTCGAAGATGTCAGAGATGACGCTGCGGTAGCACTGCTCCTTCCGCCTCCGGCTGCCGGCACTCGAGACCTGGGCTGGAGACACAACGCAGGACTAGCCCAGCCTCCACCAGCCTGGCCGGGGCAAGGTGCAGGCACTGGGGCTTCCTTTGCCAGGATGTGCAGTGGCATCTGTGAGTCATGTGACTGGTAAGCAATTCACCTCCTCGTGTCTCCATGTCATTCTCTGCAAAATGGGGCTCCCCACACTGGTGTCTCAGAGCTGTGCCTGAGAGGAGCCCATAGCCTGGCCGTCAGTCACAAGGGAGCCATGAGAAAGGCAGCCACGGGCACAGTCTGAACTCCCAGCCCTAAGCTGACCGACCCTCCCCTCTGCCCCCCGAACCTTTCTTGAGCACATACGACGGTGCCATCCTCACGGGGCTTGCACGGGGAGGGCTGCTGGACAGCTTGGCATGGCCCTCGTGGTGATGGATGGGGCTGCAGGGGCGAGAGGAGCTTCGCAGGTGGGCATCATTGTCCGGCTCTGGAGGCAGAGAGGGGAACTTGCTGGGCCAAGACAGCCACACCAGCTCCATAAGTGGGCAGGAAGAGGGCCTGCCAGCCCCTCCTAAAGGGACGAAGGCCTGAACCCAATGTGTCTCCTGTGTCACATGCCCACTCCAGGCCCCAGCACACAGGCCAGAGCAGAGCTGTCCACTCCATTTCTCGCTGAAGGCACGGGGCTCCAGGAGAGGGCTGTGAATGGGGTTCCAGCCTTATTAGCTTGGGGGAACCTGGGTGAATCACTTAGTCCCCTGGAAGCTGACTTCCCAACTGTCATTTGAGTCTAGTTGAAGAACCTATCCCCCAGGGGCTACTGCACGTCAGTACTCAGCACCCAGTAGGTATCGGGCCACAGGCTGACATTCCTCCCGAAGCCCCTGGCCAGCTGATACCTGGCGTCCGGCAGGGGCTGGTGGACCGTGATGATGGGGGCTGGGCCTCCTCAGGCTGGTCATCAAGGGCAGCCATGGCAGTGTCCACATCGGCGTCCTCATCCACTTGCTCTGAGTTTGTGCGCTGCTGGCCCCAGGAGAACTTGCGGTCCTTCATCCGTTCCTTCTCGGAGATGGCTCTGCCCGCCTCTTCTGGGATTAGCAGCTCTGTCTCTGCCTGCGAGCCGCCCCCGCCACGACCCTGCCCGTCACCCTCACCCCGGTCGCTGCTTGAATCACAGGACAAGAACTCGTCTTCTGACGGGCTCCGATCACCCTCCCGTTTCTCATCCGTGTCACTTGAGTCTGAGTCCCGTGCCTCCATCAGTGCCACCGTGGCCACTGCTGGCTCCTTGAGCTCCTCGTGCAGCTGGTCCATCAGGCAGCGAAGGAACTCTTGGGTGTCCTAGAACCCGGAGTTGTGTCAACAGGGCTCTCCTGGAGGCAGGAGGAAGCAGCCTGCAACACCCTGCAGCTGATGAGAGTGCGCCAGCCTCCATCTAGAAGGGCCTCATGGGTGCCCCCTGCAGAGGAGCTGCTTACCCCCACAGTGGCCTCCCAGGGTGGTCTGTCCTAATCCCATTCTGTGGATGATGCTGAGGCTCAGAGAGGCTAAAGGACTCCCACTAGGACACACAGCTATTAAGTGGCAGAGCCAGGTATGCACCTAGGTCCATGCAACTCTCGGCTCATGCTCAGAATTGCCTGCCTCTGCTGAGAGCTCAGTGCAGGGAAGGAGAAAGGCAGTACCACATTCAGCCAGGTACATTTCACCCTACAGAAGAGGTAGTGGAGGTGGGCAGGGAGCTGGCAGAAGGACAAGGGAGTGTGATGCCAAAAAGGAGGGCTCACCTGAGTCCTGCCCCGAGCCATGCCACCCACAGGCCAGGCTGCCTGCGTGCTCCACCTTTCCTCTGGCTCCCCGTTCCCTCAGTCCCTGTGCCAGCCCCCACATATTCTCGACCCCTGTCTTACCTTCCCACAGACCTGGGCATGACTCAGACTAAGCTGCCCCTGCAGGCTGCCTGGGTCTCAAATCACAGCAATGACCATTTTGTCCTGACCACTCTGTGACTGGGTCACCAGCACAGCAGGAAGCCAAGGCAGCAGGGGCTCAGGCAGAGGTGCCCAGTGAGCCCCACTGAGAGCTGTGTGCTCACCAGGTGCACTGGGAGGTCAGAAAGCGGTGGCGGCAGCAGACTCCAGCAGCTGAGGGGTGCTCGAATGGTGCTGGGCAATGGAGAAGGACCTGGGTTCCAGGCCCAAATCAGCCCCAGCAGTCCCTGACCTGGATGTTATAAGTAGCCCCCAGCCCAGGCCCTGACCCCCAGGAGGCAGCGGTCACATAGCAGCCAGAGCCAGCCTTGTGTCACACATCTGGAGAGAGGAGCCCGGCTCTCTCCGCTCATGTGCAGGGAAGGGGGGTTTGAGTGGGACTCCCCAAGGCAGTGTCAGATTCCAAGATCAGAGGAATGAACCATTAGCTTATGTTGCATCAGGGAGGGGACACGTGACCTGTGGCAGGCATGATCAAGGGCTCTTTCAAGAATAGGCTTTCAATACACCATCTACTTCTCTCTCTGGTTCTTCCTTTCAACAAAAGTACTGTGTTCCTTGCCAAAATCTCAATCCATGTGGAGGCATGAAAGCATCCTTTGGCCCTTTAGAGGGTCCCACAGCTGCCTCTACAGTTCAGCCTCAGAAACGTCCTCTGCATTACGTCGTAGAACCAGAGGAAGGGATGCTTCTGCTGGAGTCCAGGTGGAGTCCTGTAGCAGCGCATGGCCCTCTGTAACAGCATCCTGACCCAGAGCTGAGAACCGGCAGGACACCTTGCACAGACCTGGGGCAGCGCTGTGCTGAGGGATGGGCTCAGCTAGGCCTGAATGCCATCTCTGCCAGGATGTGCTATGTGACATGAGTGAGGGGAGTAACCTCTCTCAGCCTCAGCTCTTTACCTGTAACATGGGGGTGACAACGCTGCCCACTTGGTGAGAGTTCTGCGAGGACTAAGTTGTGGCCACTTAAATGGTGCACAAGGAATGTTAGTCATTGTGGATGACTATCACTCCCCAAAAATGAGAAGTGTCCAGGCAGTGCTGAGCCTCTCAAACAGTAGCCAAAGGCCCCACAGCCCTCACCCTGGGACTGCCTGCAGGGGAAGTTTAATCTGAGTCATGCCCAGGTCTGTGGGAAGGTGAGACAGGGAGTGAGAATATGTGGGGGCCGGCACAGGGAGGGAGCAAGCAGGGGGAGCCAGCGGAAGGGTGAGTCACACAGGCGGCCTGGCCTGTGGGTGGCATGGCTCGGGGCAGGACTCAGGTAAGCCCTCCTTTTTGGCATCACACTCCCTTGTCCTGCCAGCTCCCTGCCCACCTCCACTGCCTCTTCTGTAGGGTGAAAGGTCACTGGGCTGAATGTGGTACCGCCTTTTTCCCTCCCTGCGCTGAGCTCGCAGGCAGAGGGCAAAGGAGAGGGCGGAAGTGTCCCCACATGACTGCCACTCCATCCATGGCCCGCATTCAGGCAGCAAAAGAGGGGACCCAGCCAGGTCCAGCTCTGCCATGGGCCATCTGGGGCAGGAGGCTAGAGGGCAGAAGCCATCAGCCCAGGGCTGAGGCGTACACATGGCTGCACTCTGTGTCTTGGTCTAACGATTTTATACAATAGAAAAACGTAGTTGGTTTCAAAGGGGCTCTCTAGGTCAAAAAAAAAAAAAATTCTTAATCAAAATTTTTGCTTCAATAAAAGTGCAATTTCGCCTGTGGTTTGGGGAAGTGAAACCCCGTGCCGTTTCGGGTGCAATGCAGAGGGTCACAGGCCCTGCAGCAAGGCTGCCCAGGTTCAAATCTCCCCTCCGCTGCGTGCAGTGACTCATGCCGATTATTGTAGCACTTTAGGAGCCTGAGGCGGAAGGGCTGCTTCAGCCCGGGAGGTCAGGGCTGCAGTAAGCCATGACTGCACCACTGCACTCCAGCCTGGATGACAGTGAGACCCTGTACCCTGCCCCCCCAAAAAAGAATTCCCTTCCACCATTTGCCAGCTGTATGGCCTGTGCAAATGACTCGGCCCCGTGAACCTCAGTCTGCCCATCTGTGAAGTGGGGTTAAGTATCAGCAGGTTGCTGGGAGGCACCACTGTCCCCACACATATGAAGGGCTTAGGAGTGACGGCCTGGTCCATGAGACCTACCAACCAGTGCTCAGCTGCCATTGCAATTGTCCACTCTGGTTTTGGCATCAAAGCCAGGCCTAGTGGGTCACAGCCTTGGGTGTCCCCTGGGAAGCTCAGATGGCTTACCTGCTGAGCATAGCCTCGGAACATTGGGTTGACCAACTTGATCCCATGAGACAGACTGGTGGGGACCACGTAGCTTGGCCTGTAGGAAGGCCAAACCCATTAGTACAGGGAGGCTGCCTTAAGCTGCTCATTCCCAAGAGAAGCAGGCAGCTGGCCTGAACATATTTCTATGTTCAGGCTGGACCAGACTGAGGCGTTTCCTGACATTTGGGGAGGCGCCTACCCAGCCAGGAGCCCCAAGAGGATCACACATCTCTACAGACAAGAAGAAAATGTCAAGTCATAGCTGCCTCAATTAAGCAAAGAGCTCAAGTAAGATGGCACCACTTCCTGCTGGCACACGACAAACTCGCCTGAACATGATTTGTTTTTGTTCTAAAACACTGTGGTTTTCTCGTTTCAGTGTTCATTACTGACAAATTTAAAATTTCAGAAAAGTACAGGAGAAAAGCACCACCACTAATGGCACCAGATACTTATCATTAGATTTCCGGATTGTTCTGTGAAACTACAGATGCATACATAAAACTACATACAGATATACACTTATAGTTGGCTTCTGACACAGGCAGAATTATACTGTACCATGCTGGGTTGTTTTTTTTTTTGTTTTTCTGAGACAGAGTCTCACTCTGTTGCCCAGGCTGGAGTGCAGTGGCACAATCTAGGCTCACTGTAACCTTCACCTCCTGGGTTCAAGCTATTCTCCTGCCTCAGCCTCCTGAGTGGCTGGGACTACAGGCACCCGCCACCATGCTCGGCTGATTTTTGTATTTTTTGTAGAGACCACGTTTTTCACCATATTGGTTAGGCTGGTCTTGAACTCCTGACCTGTGATCTGCTGGCCTTGGCCTCCCAAAGTGCTGGAATTACAGGCATGAGCCACCATGCCCGGTCCCACGCTGGTTTGTAATCTGCTTCTACATGTAATATGTATTTCTATGTGCTCATTTTTAATTATTCCCAACTTTGACTTTTCCTGGAGAAACAGGTCAAATCCCAGGCTCTGGTCTTTCAATTCATTTCATTCTGTGCCAGAAGCTCCATCCAGTCTGCGCCCCGCTGCCCCACACCTCCTCCCACACACACAGTTGTGGCTCAGGCCAGGTCACCATGTCTTTTGGCAAAGACGCCTACCTGTGGCTGCCGGCTAGGGTCAACAGCAGGTCAAATTCTAGCTCACCTTTCGCAGGTGCTATGACCTTGAGCAAGACACTTAAAGCTCTCCGCACCTCAGTTTCCCTATTTGTACAACAGGATTGGATGCAACTTCCACCCCACAGGCTTGCTGCAAGAATTACCCGGGACAAAGTGAGGCAAGTGCTCGCTGGGGGCTGAATCCACAGGAAGTGCTCAATCTTGGGTACTGACAGGAAACCCCTGCCCCACACACCGCCCGAGGCTAGGGATGCAATGACTCACCGTTTCTTGTGCCAGACTTCAGAGACCAGCTTCTGGTAGCTCTTGCACAGGGCTGGCTTCTTGTCAGTGCGCACCAGGCCTCCACACTCCAAGAAGAACTGAGTCAGTGGAGGGCTGGGGGCAGGGGAGAGAGAACCAGGTCAGGAGAGCAAATGAGGGACATGACATGGTTTAGAAAGGGCTGTGTAGTGGGGAGCCGTGAGTGCTCGCACAGAGAACCCAGTGGACCTGGACCCAGAAACATCTGAAGATGACTAGAAGGATCCTATCAGTTATGGGCAAAATTGTATTCTCCAGAATTAATCTGTGAAGCCCTAACCCCCAGTACCTGAGAGTGTGGCTGTATCTAGAAACAGGGCATTTTTACTTTATCTTATTTTATTTTGAGACAGTCTCACTCTGTCGCTCAGAGTGGAGTTCAGTAGTACAATCTTGGCTCATTGCAACCTCCACCTCCTGGGTTCAAGTGATTCTCCTGCCTAAGCCTACAGAGTAGCTGGGATTAAAGGCATATGCCACCACGCCAAGCTAACATTTTTGTATTTCCAGTAGAGATGAGGTTTCCCCATGTTGGCCAGGCTGGTGAACTCCTACCTCAGGCGATCCACCTGCTGTGGCCTCCCAAAGTGCTGCGATTACAGGTATGAGCCACTGTACCCAGCCAAAACAGGGCTTTTAAAGAGGTGAGCCCGGGTGTGGTCAATTATTTCATTTTATTTTATTTTATTTGAGACAGAGTCTCACTCTCTTGCCCAGGATGGAGTGCTATGGCGTGATCTTGGCTCACTGCAACCTCCACTTCCTGGGTTCAAGCGACTATCCTGCCTCAGCCTTCCAAGTAGCTGGGACTACAGGCACGTGCCACCACGCTCAGCTAATTTTTTGTAATTTTAGTAGAGATGGGGTTTCACCTTGTTAGCCAGGCTGGTCTCAATCTCCTTCCTTCCTCAGTCTCCCAAAGTGTTTGGATTACAGGCATGAGCCACTGTGCCCAGTTTGGGTGTGGTCAATTATTAACAATAATTGACCTTCATTCTGCCACCTGAGGTTACTAGGAACATTTTGGAACGTAGCCTTCCGGACCTGTCTGTGCATCTGTACCCATTCCCTCTCTCCTTCCTGAATACATATACTGCCATCTCTAATCTCCACTGTGTAGGAGAAGCATGGCCGGCACAGGAGACATCCCTGGCCTCATGGAGCTGAGAGCCTATCCTTAATGGGAAATTGCATTTTTCCCCTAAGATGGGATTGTACCATGCAATGCCTTATAACCTCCTTTTCTCCCCCGACTCACCAGATTCTGAACCCCTTCTTGTTTCCATGCACGTTGTCTTGTGCCGTTTTTCCTGCACTTGCTGCAAGGCTGGGCTATGAGCATTTATATTCCCTTGCAGATGGGCCTTTAAATCGCTTCCAATTAACAACAGAGCGCAGAGTCTCCTAGCATGTCCAACCTCCCCAGCATCTCTGGTTATCTCCTCAGGATACGTGCCCACTGCAGGGATTGCTGGGTCAAAGGGCCTGGGTGTTTTTAGGGATTTGGCTGTGCGTCCTAAGCATGTGTTTGTGGGCAACTGCCTGGGGGTGCTACTGATACTGTTTCCAGGGCTTTGCCAAGGACAGCTCTCGGCTCTCTGACAAAGCGTCGGCCTACCAATTGGACAGGGCCTGCAGGGCTGCGTTCATGTAGCAGGAGTTCCCGACGTTCTTCATGCCCGTGAGGCCTGGCAAACAAACACGATGGGGAGGAGCAGGTGAGCACCCCGCCCTGCCAACGACACCTTGCAATTCACACTGGCACAAAGCTGTGGCTCTCAACTGCCCAGGACCCAGGAAGAGGACATGGTGGAAGTGCTCCACCCCAGGAATCTTCCCAGTAAATTAACATGCTTCCTGCTCACAACTGTGGCAATGACCTGAGCATTTTAAACAGATGAGCTGCTCTGCTCCTCTGCCCAGCCAGGCCCTCTGTCCAGGCCATATAGCAGAGGGGCCTGCCTGCCCAGGGTCACACAACTTGGGGAGGGAACAAAATGGCTGGCTCTCCAGAACACTGGCTGGGGGAAGCCACCATGCTACGTGGCTCATCCATCACCCCACCCTTCCTTGCCCAGATAGCAGGTGCAAATAGAGACAAGACTGTGGTACTTTCCAGCCTCCCGGTGAGGCCCCCAGCTGGCCCATCCGCTTCCCCTGCTGTGGGGGGGCCATTACCTCGCGGTTTCAGGTCATCATCCTCTGACTCGGACTCTCCTTCGTCGGCCACCGCAATAGGAACAGCTTTCAGAGGGTGGGAGGGTGGTGGGGAGTCCTGTGTTAAAGACCCAAAATGAGGAAACTGGGGAACAGAGGAGCTGGGGTCAGAGGCCCAGGTGTCTCCCAAGGGCTGGAAATACAGCCCCACTGCCCCGAAGCCTCCACTGGGCTGAGTCAGTCTATCTGCACAGAAGGCACTGTGAAAAGAGAGGACTGGTGGCCTTTCCCTGGGAACTCCTTGGTTTGTGTGTGCGTGTGTTTTTTTAGACAGAGTCTTGCTTTGTCATCCAGGCTGGAATGCAGTGGCACAATCAGAGCTCACTGCTGACTCCCAACTTCTGGGCTCAAGGGATCCTCCCACCTCATCCTGCTCAGTAGTTGAGACTACAGGTGCATGCCACAGCACCCAGCTAACATTTTTATATTTTGTAGCGATGGCATCTCACCATCTTGCCCAGGCTGGTCTCAAACTCCTGGGCTCCAGTGATCCCCCCAAAGTGCTAGGATTACATGTGTGAGCCACTGCGCCCAGCCTATGTAGACTTTTTTTAAGAGATGGAGTCTTGTTCTGTCACCCAGGCTGGAGTGCAGTAGCACGACTACAGCTCACTGCAACCTTGAACTCCTTGGCTCCAGTGATCCTCCCACCTCAGCCTCCCAAGTCGCTGGGACAAGCACATGCCACCACGCCTGGCTCATTTGATTTTCTGTAGAGACAGGGTCTCACTATGCTGCCCAGGCTGGTCTCAAACTTCTGGGCTCAAGTGATCCTCCTGCTCAGCCTTCCAAAAGGCTGGTATTACAGGTGTGAGCCACCGCACCCGGCCTGTATTATACAGATATTTAACTGTTAATACATATGCACAACAAAAACAAGATATTGCATATACTGTTTTAAAGCCTCTTCTACAAAAATTCATAAACATCTACCAAGTTCACAGATGCATTCAATAAGCACTTATTGAGCCCTATCATGTGACTGTCTAAACAGAACAGGCTGGGTGCAGTGGCTCACGCTTGTAATCCCAGCACTTTGGGAGGCCAAAGCAGGCAGATCACTTAAGGTCAGGAGTTCAAGAGCAGCCTGGACAACATGGTGAAACCCCGACTCTACTAAAAATAAAAATTAGCCAGGCATGGTGGCAGGCACCTTTAAACTCAGCTACTCAGGAAGCTGAAGCAGGAGAATCACTTGAATTCAGGAGGCAGAGAGGTTGCAGTGAGCTGAGATTGCACCACTGCACTCCAGCCTGGGCGACAGAGCAAGACTTGATCTCAAAAACTAAAACTAAACTAAACTAAACTAAAATTTAAAAATATGGAGGAGACAGCCATGCAGATGCTGCACACACACGTCCTGTCTTCTCCTCTAGCTGGTAGCTCTGCCATCCAGGGTGACTGACCATTCCCTGAGGACAGGCTTGGGGCTGGGACCTCCAGGGTGTGGGCCTGGTGACCCGCCACCTCTAAGGTTGCACAGCACTGCTGATGAAAGGCCCATTCTCTGGTTGATGTTACCAAGGTGGTTTCTGGGCATTTCCCATAGAAAAGTGTGCTGTAGCAACTACCTGGAATTCCCTTAGGAATGGTTTCACATCTGGGATGGCCACAGGCCATCTGTGACCTCATCAACCCTCTCCATAAGGCATGGAAGGGTCTACACTCACCCCACGGCCCTGGGCCCACCCAACCTCTGTACTCTGTAGGGCCACCCCATGGCCCCTGAGCTCCCAAGGGAGGCCCTACTCTCAGTCACCTCTGCACCGTCAGGGCCTCACTCACGCCTTGGCAAAGAGTGGGCTCAGTGAACATGTGTGGATGTGAGCTCCTCAAAGTCACCTGAAAACATACTGACCCAGGAACAGACACCTCTGAGACCTACTGACCCATGCTCCACGGATGCTCAGGTCACACCGCCCCATCCTCAACACAGTGTTGCCAACAACCAAACAGAGCCCACCACACAGGTTACCTGTTCAGAGAACTTGGAGAAGGAGCCCGGAGGAGGGGCCACCAGCTGCTGCTCCAGGAATACCTCCTTCTCACAGGCATAACACCATAGCCGGAACGTGGTCAGGTTCACGGTCAAGTTGTGCTTTTTTGTCTAGAGGGTAATATCCAAAACAAGGTCCAGAGTACTCTGGCCTGACAGGTGCCCCAACCTGTGATGGCTGCTCCACTCCCCAGCCTCTCAGTAAGTGGCCCTGTCAGGACAGAGGCTGGATGCTTGAATTTCGCTTACCCCTGGGTCAGGACCCTGAGGGCTGCTGTTTATCAAGTGGTGCAGGTGCAAAATGTTTTTACCTGCATCATCACTTGCTTCTTTGCAGAAGCCATGCTAGTATGACATCATTTATCGCCCCAGCCATTTAGGCCCAGAGCAGGAAGGTGGAGTTGGAGTTTGAACCCCAGGCCATCTGTAGGGCCCACGCTCTCAGCCACCACACTCACCTGTGCGTGAATTGTGCTGTGGTCAGCAGAGGATTCTCCACAGCCAACATAGGGGCAGGCAACCTGTAGACAGAGGGGAGGAGAGTGGACTGGAGCTTGCCGAAAGGATGGTGTCAACATAGTGTCTCTGGTTCCAGCCCAAAGCCAGTGCCCCGACCTCTCCTGAACAGGGCCCACAAGGGATTGAGGCTCTGCCATCTCAAAGCAACATAGGCCTGTGGGTTTGTTCACCTGAAGTTCTGTTGAGTAGTGATGGGTGGTAAACAAAAACAAGATATTGCATGTTTCTGAAGTCTTTTCTATAAAAATTCACAAACACTGTTACTGTCCTGCATGAAATGAGCAGTATGTCCTGGGCTGCAGGTCTCCAGCAAGAAGCCCAGGTGGGGTCCAGATGAGGACTGGCTGCTCGGAACCCAGATCCTTTCCCTCCAGGAAAACCCTATGTGGAAGGGGGGCAGTTATTGGGACCTACGTTTTTGGTGGGGATGCTAGGCCTCACAGCCATTTTCTAGTGGGGGGTGCTGAATGGGTACCAGGTGTTTGAAGCAAGGTGCACAGGTAGTGTGAGCCCAGTACCGACCCAGGGCCCCACAGCAGGGCCTACATGTCCCTGAAGACGCTACCTTTGCCCTCGTACTCTCCTATCCCAGGTCTACCAATCCTCCAAGGCCCACTCAGTGCCTCCACTGTGGGCCTCCATGCCAGCCAGTAGCCAATGGCCAAGGCTTCTCTACAGAATCAGCACTGCACAGGCTGGTGAGGACCTTTTGGGAAGACGGTGGAATCAACTGGATCTTTACCATGTGGTTGACTCAGAAAGCACATACCATGTTCTGCAACAGGATCCCACATCTGTCTGAGGGGACTGTGGCTCCTATGAGGGAGGACCACGTCCTGCACTTTTAACAGCCCAGGAGATAACATCTGGCACTCCTTGCTGCCCCCTGGATACCCAGTGTCTTGCCATCTACTTTGTGCTGAGTGACAGGCCAGAGCAGAAAAGGCCAGAGTCCCACCGGGGCCCCTGTGCTTCTGCAAAGACTGACTAGATGTCTTCACCTGCTGAGGCTGTCTTTGTTGTTTCTACTCCTGGGTTGTTTTTTTTTTTTTGCTTTTTTTAAGAAATTTTAAGTAACAGTCATTTTTAGTATGACCGTAAAAATATATACTTGCAAACATTTTTTAAATACTACAGAGAAAAAAAATGAAAATTACCCGTAATTCTACCACTCAAGGGAAACTGTCATGTTTTCATACACCTACTTTTACTCCTTTTAGCAACCAGTAATCATCCAAACCCTTCCAGCTTCTCCTGGGTGCCGTCTCCAGGTCGGCCACAGGCACCTGTCTTGTCCAGTTCCACCCTAACCCCATGAGGCGGGGACAGCTGTCTGCTGTCAGTGTTGCATCCCTGTTCTTATTGATGGGAAATGAAGGTTCAGGGAAAAAATGAGACTGGCCCAGGGAGAGATGCTACTAAGCAGCAGTGCCAGGCCTCAACACCAAGACGCCCACGTCGACTCTCACATATACATGCCAAGCTAGAATTATGTGTCCTTTGAAGACGAGAGCCTTCGGTCCAGAGCCTTCTCCAACCTGTTTTGTTCTCCTGTCATTTTTAATGGCTGGCAGAATGGCCGGCCTAGGATTTGCTGACTCTGGGGCCCTGTGCCCCTGCCCAAGGTTCCTGGCAGTGCCCACCAGGGATGGAAGTTCCCAGCCCAGAGTCTAGAAGCAGCTCCATACCTCCAATACCCACAAGGATCTCTTACCTGGAGACAGGCCCACAGGTTTGGTCCGGTGACCCCACACGACTGACAGGTTCCCTGTGTGAGTTGAGAGGAGAGAGAAAGAGCAGGTATAAGGAGCCCATGAGGGGCTGAGCTCTGGGGCTGCTCCTGCCTGGAGGCCCCACCTGGCTGACACTCACTGAAAAGATCTCAGTGTCGAGCCCTGGCCCTGGAAGGCCTTACCCAGACTACCTGTCCAAATTAGGCTCCCAGGGGAGCCCTTTACACGTTACTGTTTGAATTCTATCATGGGCCTGTAAAAACATAATCAACATTTTATTTTACTGTCTATAACCTAATCTTGGAAAATAAAATCATGTAAGAAATTTGTTAACATGCTCTTTTACTATTCCTTCCACTCTTCCTTCCTTGCACTGAATTATTTCAGCCTTTCTGCCCATTAGACCAGGGCTCTGTGAAAGAGGGATGGCCTGTTTTACCAACCCCTGTGAGTCCAAAGGGCCTGGTATAAATGAAGAGTTCAAGGACCTGGCAAAGCAAAGGAAACACCCAGTTTCTGGGGGTCTGGGCGACAGAGCCTGCTCTGTGTCTATTTGTATCCTTTCTCCTCCTTGCTTTAATAAGCGGATGCATGGATTTGAGCTGAGCACACAGCTTGCCTGCTGCAGATGATGTTTTCCAGCTTCCATGATCACATGGCTCAGTTCTAGTCAATGAGATGACAGCAAAAATGATGTGTGCCTCTTCTGAGCTCTGTGCTACCCTTGCTCCTTCTCCTCTTACAATTGGCTGGAATGCAGCTGTGATGGCAAAAGCTGAAGCAACCACCTTGTTCTCGGAGATAAAAGCCCCATGTTGAGAATGGCAGAGGCACCCTACCAGTCCTACCTACCTCTGGTCTGTTCTGTGAGAGAAACAGAAACTTCTATCTCATTTAAGCCACTCTATTTCAGGGACTCTTTATTACAGCAACTTAAGTTGTGCCCCAAATAACTGTACCTGCATTTCTGTAACAGCAGCTCCCAGCTGAGGCCCTACAGCATCTATTGTGCTTCCATCAGCTGTGAGAGGAACTACGGGTGCTGGTCAATAGCAGCTACAGTATCAGGCTCCACCATGGTGGGAGTGGACCCTTGAAGAGGGATTACAACAAGCCAGGCCTCCAGCTGAATTCTTTTTTGAGACAGAGTCTTAATCTGTCACCCAGGCTGAAAGGCAGTGGTGAGATCTTGGCTAATTGCAACCTCCACCTCCTGGGTTCAAGCAATTGTCCTGCCTCAGCCTCCTGATTAGCTGAGACTACAGGTGTGCACCACCACACTCAGCTAATTTTGTATTTTTCAGTACAAACAGGATTTCACCATATTGGCCAGGCTGGTCTCACACTACTGACCTCAGATCATCCACCCACCTAGGCCTCTCAAAGTGCTGGGATTATAGGTGTGAGCCACCACACCTGGCCTCCAGCTGAGTTCTTTACACAAACATCACATAATCCCCTCCAGTCTCTGTTGTAGGGCCCATCAACATCCCCCTTTCACTGATGAGAAATGGGGACTCAAGAGAGGTTACACCCTTGTCACAGAGCAAGATCAGCAGGTGAAGCCAAGAAGCCTGGACCCCAGTGCAGTGAGGTCAACAAATCTCCCATCAAGAAAGCCTGGCTTTCCCCACGGTGGCCATGTTGGCTCACTACACCCAGATTCCAGCAGGGTTTGAAAGCCTGAACAAGGGATTAAAGTGAAGCAGCTCATCCCATAGACGAAGCTAAGATCTGCACTCCATGGTATAGGGTCTCTCATGGAGGATGCTGGGGGTGCCAGGAGATCAGCCTGCTTAGCAAAAATCAAAGCTGCCACCCTGGACCTTCCTGAATTTGTCATCTCTCTTGTGACTTTTTGATTTCACAATTCACCCTCTCTTCTCAGGTTTTTCTTTCCATTTCAGTTATTTAATTTATAAAAGTATCGAACGCTTACTATAACAATTCAGGTGACATCTACTTGCCGTATATGATATGAAATATTTCCCTCTGTACATTGATCTTATACAAAATATGGATTCCTAGATCTTGAAGGGTTGACTTTTAGTAAAAATAAGATCACCTAATACATATTTCTCTGTAATGTACCTGTATCTCCTTTTAGCATCACCCAAGCTTATACATAAAGACTGCATCTCCTCTGTGATAATGGCACACTCTGGACACAGCCATGCAATCAGTTCCCTTCTTGAGCAATATTCAGGTGGCATCAGTTTTTCCCTTTTACAAATAATGCTCAGTAAATTACTGCTGTATCATATCTTTATAACTGTGACTACATTCTAAGGGATAAATTCCCAGAAGCAGAATTGCTTCCCTAAAAGTTACAGTAACTCCCAGCCCTACCACAATGTGAGTGGCTCATATTCTCCCTAACTGTCAGTTATGAGTGGGATCAGTCTTCTACCGTCCATCTGTAAAATGGTTATCATCCCGTTTCATTAGTAATGTCCATAAGAACGAGAGTGAGGTCAGCCATCTTTTTTCAAAAGTTTGTCATTTCCATCTCCTTCACTGGGAAATACCTGCTTATATCTTTGCCCTTTATGAGTATTTTAGAACAATGCTGGTTTTCTTTTGTAACTTTCTGGATACCCAGAGAGAAACTGAAGTTGTGCTCTCTGACACACAGGCCCAGAGCACCCCAAACATGCCCAGTCTCTGCCGTAGAGGCACTAACAGGTTTCTGAACGGCTGCCAGTCCCAATGCAAACCTTCCTGTGCTCTACACCTCCCTTCTCCCACCTGCTTCATCCTGTCCCTGCTCTCAGATTCCCTAAGAAGCGGAGAGAAACCCAGCATCAGAGAGTGCAAATACACCCGGGCCTCACTCTGCCCCACTTCACGCTGCAAGAGGCAATGTCACTTCAAAAGCAGCTATAGACACTATGAAGAACTGCTCCCATGTCAGGCCCCATGATGAAACCAGCTAAGGCCAAAGGCCACCAAGGACCTGCTGGTACAGTGAGGCCACAGGAGCAGCATTAGGTGCCAACATGCCCAGGAATTCCACTCCTGGGAACATGCCTGCCTGCAGTTCTGCCCATGGATGCACTGACTTTTCTTTTTTTTCTTTTTTCTTTTAAAGACGGGGTTTCACCATGTTGGTCAGGCTGGTCTTGAACTCCCGACCTCAGAGTGATCTGCCCACCTTGGCCTCCAAAGTGCTAGGATTACAAGTGTTAGCCACTACGCCTGGCCTTGCACTGACTTTTCTACAAGGCCATTCATCACAGCATCTTTTTACTGGCAAGAGGTTGCAAAAGGTCCAGGTGTCTATCCACAGTGCATCAGTCACTGTGGCCACATGATAAAATATAATGCAGCTTCAAGGTAACAAATGAGAAAGCTGTCTCTATGCACTGATGTCCAAAGAGCTCCAGGATACACTGTCATGTAAACAAAGCAAGTTTCAAGACAGAGAGGATGGTATGCCATCTTTAAGAAAGGGCAAAACTTAAAATGAGTTTATCTGCTTATATTCACATAAAGAAACTCTGAAAAGATACAGAAGAGAATAAGTGGTTACCTGAGGATGGGCTGGGGAGGGTGGGCACAGGGGTGAAAGAAGGACTTCTTGACATTTATCTTTTTATACTGTTTCATTTTAACCACGTTCAAGTATTACCTTTTCAAGAACTTTAACTACATGAAAAGGATGGTAATGCATCCTCCCACCCCCAGAGGAGGCCCAGCTTCCTGCCCAGGCCTCCCCAAGCTCTCCTCAGGCTACATTTGCAAAAACACTCCTGGATTCTGAAAGCAGCTTTCACTCCCTGCTTTGGAGAGACTGTGTGCACCTGCCCCAACTACTAATGGACAGAGAGCATTAGTGGTTCCCAAATGGCCTGGTATAAACTGTAATTAATGGCTATTAGGACAGAGCCCCAGAAGGTGGCCTCCCAAGCAGATGCCAGCATTTCCATTTACACAGAAGGCTGAGCGCAGACTGTCAGGGAGCCAGTTTTTCCACTCCTTCAGAAATGTCCACACCCCAGGAAAGAGGTGGCCCTGGGTGTGGGCCCTGGCCCCTAAGGTCTGACCCTTTACCTTAGATTTGAGCAGCAAGTCCTCTTTGGTCACCTCCCCTATGGAGTCAAGGTGAGGGCAAAGGTCCCTGGAGTCCCCCATCCTGGCCTGGGCTCACCTATGAGAAGACACAAGCAATCCTGGGTTAATGGCAGCCAGTGCTGACAGGAGGTGGGGAGGTGAGTGGTTAAGTACATGACTGTGCCCTTAAGTCCTGGTCTGCCACAAACCAGCTGGTAACCTGGGGAAGTTGCTTAACCCCTCTGAGCATCACTTCCCTTATCTAAGAAGGTAACACTTTTCCCAATGGGCTGCTCCTAGGATTCATGGAGACAATGTCTGTCAAATGCCTGGCATAGTACCTGATACAGGAAAAGCCCAGGGCACGTGGCAGGTATCATGATCAGAATTATTGGCAGGAAAGACATGGGAGTCCTGCCTGCATGCAGGGAGCTGCACACCAGACAATCTAAAACCATGGATATTTTGTTAGAAGGAGGCCAAATCCGTGTCCATCCAAGGATGCAGGCAGAGGAGGGGCAGTGTAGAAAGGCTGGGTTTCAAAACGGCAAGCAGCAGATGTTGACTCTGGTCTTCTCAAGAGTTTCTGGGAGCCCAAGTGCTGGCAGGCCACTTATCCCACTTCTTGTGGGAGCCCCACAGGGAGTGGGGCTTGAACACCAGACCACCATGGAGACAGGCCATGCAGCACTGCCTCCAGAGAATGTCTTCTGAGAGCATGGAGGAAGTCGGAGAGAAAGGCCGGAGAACAACCTAGAAAGCAGTCTGGAAGCATTTACAAATGAGGAAACAAATAAATCCTGTTTGCCAAAACTCAACAGTGGTGCAGCTGGGTAATGGGTTTCAAGATGAAAATAAAGCTCTGGCCAGGCACGGTGGCTCAAGCCTGTAATCCCAGCACTTTGGGAAGCTGAGGCAGGTGGATCACGAGGTCAAGAGATTGAGACCATCCTGGTCAACATGGTGAAACCCCGTCTCTACTAAAAATACAAAAAATTAGCTGGGCATGATGGCTCGTGCCTGTAATCCCAGCTACTCAGGAGGCTGAGGCAGGAGAATTGCCTGAACCCAGGAGGCGGAGGTTGCGGTGAGCCGAGATCGCGCCATTGTACTCCAGCCTGGGTAACAAGAGCAAAACTCCGTCTCAAAAAAAAAAAAAAAAAAAAAAGCAGTCTGGAAGCATTTATGAATGAGTAAATAAATAAATCCTGTTTGCCAAAACTCAACAGTGGTGCATCTGGGTGATGGGTTTCAAGATGAAAAAAAAGCTCTGTTGCTTTTGTTTAACTGATACATTTTCATCATAGAAACAAAACTCAAACAAGAAAGCACAAAGTAACATAAATCACTGCTGACATGTAGCAAACATCTTTCCCAGCATTGGGGGTGGGCAGCGGGGAGATTTCAGTCTTAGAAAATAAATGCTTCACTCAAGGGAGTGCTGTGGCGGTGCTGAGCAGCTCTGTATCTTGATTGCCGGGTGGTCACATGGATCTACACGTGTGCTAGAAGTTCGAAGAACTGAACATATACCAGTGCCTGCAGAACTAGTGAAACTGGAAAAGCTCCATGGATTAAGCCAATGTCACTTTACTGATTGTTCTACAGACATACTAAGATGTATTACTAGCTGGGATGGTGGTGCATGCCTATAGTCCCAGCTACTTGAGAGGCTCAGGTAGGAGACTGCTTGAGCCCAGGAGTTCAAGGCTGCAGTGAGCCATGACCATGCCACTGCACTCCTGCCTGAGTTACAGAGCAAGACCTTATCTTAAAAAAAAAAAAAAAAAAGAAGGGCTGGGCGCGGTGGCTCAAGCCTGTAATCCCAGCACTTTGGGAGGCCGAGGCGGGTGGATCACGAGGTCAACACATCGAGACCCTCCTGGTCAACATGGTGAAACCCCGTCTCTATTAAAGATACAAAAAATTAGCTGGGCATGGTGGCACATGCCTGTAATCTGAGCTACTGAGGAGGCTGAGGCAGGAGAATTGCCTGAACCCGGGAGGCAGAGGTTGTGGTGAGTAGAGATCGCGCCATTGCACTCCAGCCTGGGTAACAAGAGCGAAACTCTGTCTCAAAAAAAAAAAAAAAAAAAAAAAAGGTGCGTGGGGGGGAGAGCAAGAAAAAAAAAAGTATGTGTTTCTTTTACCATTAGCGGAAACTGGGTGAAAGTACAAAGGACCTTAGGGTACACTTTTTGCAAGTGTCTGTGAATCTATAATTATTTCAAAAGAAAGCATTTAAAAATGAGTAACTAAATAAATCCTTCACCTACAGTATTTTAGCAGAATCACATCCAGGAATCTGACTGCTGATTATAGCTCCAAACTGTTGCCAAATAAGGTCCAAACCAACCCAAGCTGTAACTGGAGCCAAGACTGTTTTACCCAAAGGCAGAACCCATTGGGACTGCATGGGTTTTAAAAACAGAACAAAAACGAAGGCAGAAGCCACATGTGTGCCCACCTGATCTCAGAGGCGGACCCCAGATTCCTCCTTACATGCCCTTCCCTGTTCCAAATGGTCAGCTGGGGTCAACTGGCCAGATTCTCAGCCAGTGCATGAGTTACTAGCACTGATTGGGTATCAGATACTAAGCTAAGTGCTTTTCGTGCATTCATGTATGAAAAACTCTCCCAGCCCAGCGATGGCTGAGGCAGCTGTGATTAGCCCCATATCACAGTCTAAGAAACAGAGGCTCCTTCTTGTCCAAGGACTCACAGGACTGTTGACACTAAAGCTGAAACTCAAGTTGCTCAGACCCTAAGGGCCTGCTCAGTTGCTTTCTAACTTACAGAAAGTGTAAATATGCTCGTCACCGACATGAGGGGGCAAAAAAAAAAAAAAAAGTGTAAATGTGCAAAAGCAGGCAGAACTTACTGGCACATTGAAGACAAGGGTAAAGACAAAAAGTCGACGGAACTGTTTAACACACTTCCATGTGTCCATGTACCTAGACTCATCAATTAACAACTCATGGCCAGTCTTGCTTCATCTCAACCTCCTGCTTCCTCTTGCTTTTGCAGCAAATCCCAGATACACAGGCCATCACATTTCATCTGTGTATTTTTCTAAGAGATAAGAACTTAAAAAAAAAACAAACCCATAATCACAATTCCATGATTTCACCTAAAGAGAAAAAGCCATGTGTCCTCCTGAGTCCATGCTGAAGGGACACACCTGAGAGGAGGCCATGGGCTTACCTCCGGGTGAAGCAAAGCCTGCAGGAAGCGGCCGGCATGCGCATCCTTGATGGGCGTCAGCTGTCTGGAGTGAGCAGAGGCCTCTGGCAAAGAGCCTGGGGGATGAACCAGGGCGTTTCACACGGCTCTGTTACTACTATTTTTGAGTCAGGGTCTTATTCTGTTGCCCAGGCTGGAGTGCAGTAGTGTGATCACAGCTCACTGCAACCTTGGCCTTCCAGGCCCAAGTGATCCTCCCACCACAACTTCCTAAGTAGCTGGGACTATAGGTGTGCACTACCACACCCAGCTAATTTCTTTAAAATTTTTTGTAGAGACAGGGTCTTGCTTTGTTGTCCGGCTGGCCTTCAGCTCCTAGGCTCAAGTAATTCTCCCACCTTGGGCCTCCCAAAGTGCTGGGATAACAGGTGTGAGTCACTGTGCCCAGCCAGTTCCGTTATTTTAAAATCACTCTTACCACCAACTAGAAGCTACAAAGGGCCCAGCATTCCTCCTGGGAGGAACAAGTGGATTTTGGGATATTCAGGATGTCCACAGGCTAGAACTCCTCCCTGTGAATCCACATCACTCCTGGAATAGCTGACCAAGGCCCGGGAGGAGCTGACAACAAGGCAGCCCCTCCTAGGGAGTGCTGGCCTCCACCAGTCACTGCTGGGGCATTACCTTGGTGATCCCTAGGAGGAAACCTTCACAGGTCTGCTGGAGGGGACGGCGGGGCCTCTCTATTGTCTACTCAGGCCGCCACAACCTATCAACCTTCTGCACAGGGAAGCCCAGCCCCTTCCACGCATGCCACCAGGACCCTCAGATCATCCTTTGATCTCTCAGGGATTCCCTGAGAACCCCCAACCCTCAAGTGTTCAGCAAACCCAGGCCATAGGCACAAATGGGTTCATCCACACATTGCCACTACCCACACTTCACTGGCAGGCCACCATCTCCCAGATGTGGACTCTCAAAGAGGCAGAGGCAGTTAGAAGCTACCATTTAAAACAGTCACATGACAATGACAGGTTCAAGATTCCAAATTCCAGACCTCCTCACTTGAAGCCAGGTGTTTCGGTTTTTTTCACTGTTTCTGCTGAGGCCATGTTCCCTGAGCTGGCACTAGTCCTACACTGTGAGCTGCAGGGTGCGGGTTTTGCAGTGAGTTGAGATCACCCACTGCACTTCAGTCTAGGCAACAGATCGAGACTCTAAAAACAAGTGTTGGCGAAGATGTGGATAAATTGGAGCCCTGTGCACTGTTGGTGGGAATGTAAAATGGTACAGTTGCTGCAGAATGCAGTATGGGAGTCCCCCAAGAACTGTAAAATAGTACCACACTATTGAGCAATCCACATCTGGGTATACACCCAAAAGCACTAAAAGCAGCAACTCAAAGAAATATCTGTGCACCCATGTTCACAGCTGCATTACTGCAGCAGCCAAAAGACAATGCAAACTAAGTGCCCATCGATAAATGAACAGACAAAATATGATATATCCCTACAATGAAATATGATTCCGCCCACAAAAGGAAATTCTGACACATGCTACAACACAGATGACCCTTAAAGACATCTGCTCAGTAAAACAAGTCAGGCTGGGTGCGGTGGCTCACGCCTGAAATCCCAACACTTTGGGAGGCCAAAGTGGGTGGTCACTTGAAGTCAGGAGTTCAAGATCAGCCTGACCAACATGGTGAAATCTCATCTCTGCTAAAAACACAAAACTTAGCTGGGTGCGGTGGCGGGTGCTTGTAATCCCAGGTACTAGGGTGACAAGAGCAAAATTCCATCTCAAAAAAAAAAAAAGAAGACAGTAACTTCTCAGAAAGTATTTGCTGAATGGTTCAAAAATACAGTTACAAAACACTATTAGGCCCTGTTGCATGGCTCATGCCTGTAATTCCAGAACTTCTGGAGGTCAAGGCAGGAGGATTGCTTGAGCCCAGGAGTTTGAGATCAGCCTGGGCAACACAGTGAAACCCCATCTCCAGAAAAAAATTAAAACTTAGGTGGGCATGGTGGCACGTACCTGTAGTCCCAGCTACTGGGGAAGCCGAGACGAGAGGTAGCTTGCACCCAGCAGTACGAGGCTGCAGTGAGCTATGGTGGCGCCACCGCATTCCAGCCTGGGCAGCATAGCAAGGCCATGTTGGGGTGGGCCGGGGTTGGGGGTGGACTCTTATTATAGTCAGTACAAGGCTGCAGTGAGCTATGATGGCGCCACCACATTCCAGCCTCGGTAATACAGCAAAGCCCTGTCAAGGGGAGGGGGAAAGAACTCTTATTATAATAAACTCTTATTTTGGTGAAATAACGTTGTGTTTTGGGCCTAAGGAAAGGATGCTATTATCACTTCTGGAGGATAGAGCCAAGTGATTTTTATTTCCTTTTGCTTGTCTACATTTTCTTTTTCTTTTTTTTTTTTTTTTTTGAGACGGAGTTTCGCTCTTGTTACCCAGGCTAGAGTGCAATGGCGCGATCTCGGCTCACCGCAACCTCTGCCTCTTGGGTTCAGGCAATTCTCCTGCCTCAGCCTCCTAAGTAGCTGGGATTACAGGCATGTGCCACCATGCCCAGCTAATTTTTTGTATTTTTAGTAGAGACGGGGTTTCACTATGTTGACCAGGATGGTCTCGATCTCTTGACCTCGTGATCCACTCCCCTCGGCCTCCCAAAGTGCTGGGATTACAGGCGTGAGCCACCGCGCCTGGCTTGCTTGTCTACATTTTCTACAATGAACTAGTGTTGCCTTTTTTCTTCCTATACTTGCTTCCCGAATGACTGTGCTGTCATCATTCTAATCTAATAATCTAATAACGCCAGTCACAGTGGCTCACATCTGTAATCCTAGTGCTTCTGGGAAGCTGAGGAGGGGGGATCCCTTAAGCTCAGAGCTGCAGTGAGCTAGGACAGTGGCACTGCACTACAGCCTGGGCAACAGAGCAAGGCCCCATCTCTAAAAAACCAACATCCAAAACAACAAATGCTGTTCCTCTCTGCAGTCCCCTCACTCTCACTAGAGACAGAGCTGTTTTCCTTTCTTTATTTCGCATATAAAATCTCTGCTCCTATAAACAAAAAAAAAAAAAAAAAAAAAAAAAAAAAAGAACACCAAGATTGGTTACTTTTAATGGTTTTTAAAGTTTCCAAAATAAGAAATAGGAAGAGTGCATATCGGCTTCCTAGGTATGGTGCTTTTCCCAATTCCCGAGGGCACCATAGGTGACAGACCCTCTGTCCCCTGTAGTTCTCCAGGCCCCTGTGCCAGGCATGGCCCTGAGCCTACACAGGGTTGTTTTCAGAGAAGGGGCAGCAGCATCTGAGTGGTCCCAGAAGTCCCCACAGCTGCTACCTGGATGGCTCCCAAACACACCTCTCCACGTGACTCACTCAGGTCAAGACGTGCACTCAACAACGTGTTTTTTTGTATTTTTGTGTTTTTTACCTATTTATTATTTATTTATTTAGAAACCAGTTTATGAGGCTGGCTAATTTTTGTATTTTTGGTAGAGATAAGGTTTTACCACGTTGCCCAGGCTGGTCTTGAACTCCTGACCTCAAGTGATCCGCTCGCCTTAGCTTCCCAAGTCCTGGGATCACAGGTGTGATTGGCTGCACACACACATAGCCTGTTTGTTGTTGCTGTTGTTGTTGAGACAGAGTCTTAGTCTGTCACCTAGGTTGGAGTGCAGTGGCATGATCTCAGCTCACTGCAACCTCTGCCTCCAGGGTTCAAGCGTTTCTCCTGCCTGAGCTTCTCGAGTAGCTGGGATGACAGGCACCCACCATTACACCCAGGTAATTTTTGTATTTTTAGTAGAGACAAGGTTTCACTGCATTGGTCAGGCTAATCTCAAACTCCTGACCTCAAGTGATCGGATTACCTCGGCCTCCCTAAGTGCTGGGAGTACAGGTGTAAGCCACCACGCCCAGCCTACATCTTTGACCAAAAGAATTACTAGGTCAAAATGTGTGCTTTGAAGGCTTCACATAGATACTGACAAGCTTCCCTTTAGATTATATAAATTTATCTGCCTATCAGCAGTATATGAGTATATGCAACATAGAAACATTTTTAAAATTAATGGTTAAAATCGTTTATACAAAGGGAAAGAGCAGTAGTATGGAAAACACTGGGTACTTAACATTACACACACAGGGCTGTGCACAGGGACTCACGCATGTAATCCCAGTACTTTGGGGAGACCGAGGCAGGCGGATCACGAGGTCAGGAGTTTAAGACCAGGCTGACCAACATGGTGAAACCCTGTCTCTACTAAAAATACAAAAATCAGCCAGGTGTGGTGGTGCATGCCAGTCGTTCCAGCTACTCAGGAGGCTGAGGCAGGAGAACAGCTTGAACCCAGGAGGCAGAGGTTACAATGAGCCAAGATCACGCTACTGCACTCCAGCATGGTCGACACTAGAGACCCCATCTCAAAAAAAAAAAAAAAAAAAAAAAAAAATCCCACACACACAGGACCTAAAATATCTGAAGCACGTGGGTCGACAAGCAGGTGCACATCTCAGCTGTTTGAAAGTTATCATTTTGCTTTCTTTTGGTACCCAACCAATACTGACCGTGTAACCTCCTCAAGAATAGTGACCTGGGGTCCTGGGAAACAGCCAGGCACAGGCCGTGCTCCTGTGGGGCACAGAGTCCCATACTTCAACCTCAGGGTACTTGCAAGCAGACACTAGGGAGGTGATAATCACCACCAGCACCACCTTTTCCTACACTCACTGAGGGTCAGCTGCTGTACATACATTATCTTAGGAGGTGACTGTCACTATGGAAGGAAATTACAGAGACAAGTAGCCCTGGGTTCAGCACCTCACTCTGCCCCTTGCAAGTCTGTGACTTTAGATAAATACATCACCCAGTCTCCACATCCATAAAATGGGGACAGTGACAGCATTGAGGGTTCCTGAGAAGATGAAGTGACCCAATGCACAGTAACCACTGTTTAATGACTTTCTGGGTAGCTCAGATTTTCTATTGATTTGCATGACAAGAATGCTCAAAAATATTTACTATTATAATTTGTGTCACTGGCTGTTTTATACATTAGGGCACTGAAATTGGTAGGAACGGAAGTCCCATGTGCAAAGTCACTCAGAAGGGTGCCCTCCATAAGGCCACTCAGGGCTCTGCAGGCCAACCAGCCCAGCAACAAACAGGTGCCACGGTGATGGAGTCAGACACACAGCAGGTGACTCATTCATGGAGTCCTAGTGCACTTAAGATCCAAGCTCACCTCCTGGTGCTTTTGACATCAAAGAAAAAGCCAGGAAAGGCAACTTCATGGACAAAAGCAAATCCTTCAACAGTTTTCCTGTCCTGGGGCAGCCTGTGCTCCTGAACCCTCATTCCTGCTCAGCACTTCTGCTTCCTTGCAACTTGAAGATTCCCTTTCTCCACCAAGAATGAGACAAGGCTTGACTGTTCCAGGCAAGACACTAAGAGACATGATAAAACTGGATCATGGATCAAGTTGGGGGATGCCACAAAGAACATCACCGGGATAACCAGCACATCTGAGTACAGACTACCTATTACAGAACAGTATTTGTTATAGACTGAATTATTCTTTCTCCCCATTCATATGCTAAAGTTCTAACCACCAGTACCTCAGAATGTAATCAGATTTGAAGATAATGTCTTTAAAACAGGTAATTAAGTTAAAATAAGATCTGAGGGCAGGCCTTAATCTAATCTTACCGATATCTTTATGAGATGAGAAACGTGGATACACAGAGAAGAAACACCAAGTCACTACACAGCGAGAAGACAGCCATCTGCAGGCCAAGGAAAGGTCCTTCAGCAGAACCAAACCTGTCTTTACCTTGATCTGAGACTTCCATCCTCCAGAACTGTGAGAAAATAAGTCTCTGTTGTTTAAGCCATCTAGTCTATGGTACTTTGTTACAGCAGGTTTGGGAAACAAATATATGATTCCATCAACAGGAACGTTTCTAGGCCGGGAGCAGTGGCTCATGCCTGTAATCCCAGCACTTTGAGAGGCTGAGGCTGGCAGATCACCTGAGACCAGGAGTTCGAGACCAACCTGGCCAACAGGGTGAAACCCCATCTCTACTAAAATACAAAAATTAATCAGGTACGGCGACAGGCGCCTGTAGTCCTAGCTACTTGGGAGGCTGAGACAAAAGAATCACTTGAACCCAGGAGGCAGAGGTTGCTGTGAGCCAGGATTGAGCCACTGCACTCCAGCCTGGGTGACAGAGAGAGACACTGTTTCAAAAAAAAAAAAAGAAAAAGAAAAATTGTTGTCAACTCGCATGGCTTCTCCAAGTGTCCTTCTTTCATGCTAGTAAGAACTAGCTGAATATTTGTTTGTCTTGTTAAGGTGAAAAGCTAAGAAAAGCCTGGCTCTTTCATCACTGTTAAATACCCCATAATCAGGACCTGAGTTCAAGGTGTACATTCTAAATAAAAGCTTTTGAAAAAAACATTCAAGCTTATGTAAAATAAAGTTCAAGCTTACAGACCCTTAAAATCAGCAGCGACTGGAACCCAAGGACTATCAGTCCATCCACTGCTGTGTCTGTCACTTCCCAGCCAAATCACAAACCAGAATGCGCTAGTTTTAATTTGCAGCTCCACTCTCCCTCCCTCCTGGAGGCAATTCCCTTGCCTTGCTCTATTTTTTACTTTTCCATAGCACTTATCATCTTCTAACATACTTTACATACTTTATTACCAGAACATACACTCAACTAAATCAGGGATCTTTTGTGTCTTCTGCTCACTGATTTATTTCAAGCACCTAGAACAGCACCTGCTTCATATAGTAAATGCTAAGTATCTGTTGAATACATTGATCCAATAAATGCATTTATTGAATCCTGACTGTAGCTGGGCTGTGAACTGTATCACGCTGCTGGATCCCAAATCCACCCAGACATGAATGCTCCCTGAACCCTGAAATGAGCGAACATTTCATCTGGCTCCAGAAAGGAACTAGGAAACCAACTCAAATCTAGCTTGCATCTGTACAAACAACTGAACTCCCAAACGAGACTAAGATCTAGGACTTGTCTTGGAACTGCATAGAACCTGTATTTCTGGGAGGGTCTTTTTGAGAGGCAGTCTCACCCTACCCTTAAAAGGGCCCAGCAAGGGCCAGGCGAGGTGGCTCACACCTGTAATACCAGAACTTTGGGAGGCTGAGGCAGGTGGATCACGAACTCAGGAGATTAAGATCATCCTGGCCAACACGGTGAAACCCCGTCTCTACTAAAAATGCAAAAATAAGGCTGGTGTGGTGATGTGCACCTGCAATCCCAACTACTCGGGAGGCTGAGGCAGAAGAATTGCTTGAACCCAGGAGGTGGAGGTTGCAGTGAGCAGAGATTGCGCCACTGCATTCCAGCCTGGCAACAGAGCAAGACTACATCTCAAACAAAACAAAACAAAAAAGGACCCAGCAAGACTTGGGCTGCAGTCTCTCCGCAAAGCCACTTACTGCCAGATTCATAGCTGCCACTTTTTCAGCATTCCTTTTGCTACACAGCACTCAATCAGATCTGCCACAGCACAGGTGGTGGGTGTCACTGGGTACTCTGGCCTCATGGAGCAAGGGTGTGGGCAGCTCATCTGTATCCTGGGACTACAGATGAGGAGGGCCCAGAAATGCCCCTGGCCTTCTTGCCCTTTCCTTAGTGGTGTCCGGTAACCCCTGGTGGATGGGCTGCTGGATGGGCAGATTCTGAGCCACCTCAGAGAGCGTGAGAGCTGCAGACGCTGACTCCCTGGGCTCCTGCAGCAATGCCCAAGGAGTCTCTATCATCTGACAGAGACTCCACGTCCAGTGAGTGCACGTGCATCTGGCTTTGGCTGAACCAGTCTGCAGAGGGCAAGACTTTGAGACTTTAATATATGGCTTCTGACTAAAGATAAAAGGCTGCTGCAGGAAGTCGTGAGTCTATTTTTTCCAGTCCAAAGAAGAGAAGAACAATCTCAGCGGAGACTGTGCCAGAGAAAACACAAGGCATTCCAGAAATGCTGCCCTGCTTCAGAGTGGTCTTCCAGGGGAGGGAACCCCAAACAGTCCCCATCGCCCCTTCCCCCCTGCCAATGAGATGTAACAGCAGCTGCAGCAGCAAACACCTGCAGCACTCCTTCTGTGCCAGGCCCTGTGCAAACCGTGCGGCAGACACAGACCTGCAACCAATTCCTGATCCACCTCCTAGTTGTGTAACTTGAGGCGCGCACTGCCCCTCCGAGGCTCCGCATTCTCATTTGTAGAACGAAAAACAATCTACCTCAAAGGATTGCTGGGAGAATTCAATGAGATTATGCTTAGCCCAAGGCCTGCCACATAGAAACTGGTTCATAAGAGGTAGTTCTCAAAGGGATGATAGCGAGAAAAGGAAAACTACTGTTGCTTAAGAGGTTCTTAAAAGTCCTAGAAGCCATTATTTATGCATGTTGGTATTTCCTAAGCGTTTGCTGATACCCATTTTCTTTTTTTTTTTTTTTGAGACGGAGTTTCGCTCTTGTTACCCCAGGCTGGAGTGCAATGGCGCGATCTCGGCTCACCGCAACCTCCGCCTCCTGGGTTCAGGCAATTCTCCTGCCTCAGCCTCCGGAGTAGCTGGGATTACAGGCACGCACCACCATGCCCAGCTAATTTTTTGTATTTTTTTTAGTAGAGACGGGGTTTCACCATGTTGACCGGGATGGTCTCGATCTCTCGACCTCGTGATCCACCCGCCTCGGCCTCCCAAAGTGCTGGGATTACAGGCTGAGCCACCGCGCCCGGCCGCTGATACCCATTTTCAAATAAACTTTATCCTCACTGCCTCTTCGGGGTGGAAGGGGCGGAGGGTAGCGCGACAGACCTCCTGACCAAAGGAGGAAAATGAGACCCACGAAGGTGCAGAGGGGTGGCCGGCAAGCACTGAGGAGGAGCCTCCCCGGCCTCAAACCCTCCTGCGTGGCTTCAAAACACCAGACGCGCCTCTCCTCGCGGAGAAGCTGGAGGCCATTATTTGCGGGGCTGTCGGCGCTGGGACTCTAACTCAGCACCGCAGGGAAGTGGTCATCTTTTGTTCCTAAAGAAAAAAATGCACGTCAGGGCTCAGAGCCCGAGGAAAGAAAAGTCAGCGCCCCAGCCGCGAGACGCCACGCGGATGCTTTCAACGCTAGGTGAAGCCCCGGCAGAAATGAGAGCGGGGGCGGCCAGGGTTCTGGACAAGGCACGAGCCCCCAGGGGGCTCAGAGTAGGGTGCCGGGGCCCTGAGGACCCCCTGGACGCCGGCCCGAGGAGGGGAGAGGGGCGGCCGCGGCCGGGGTTCCCGGGCTCACCTGGCCGCGGCGTCTGGCGCACCTGGCGAGGCCAGGCCCTGTCAGCCCGGGGCTGGGCTGGGGTCGCCCAAACTGGGAGAGGCCCGGCCCACAGAAGCGGCCGGTGGCGGCCCGGAACTCACCTGCGCTCGCAACCGCGCCACCGCCTCCTGTCAGTCAAGCGCGCCCCCTCCGCCGCGCCGCACAGAGTTGTGGGGCCGTCCGGCGACGCCCCACCTCCTTTCCTCTGCTGTCCAATCGGAAGAGGCTGACGCCAGGGGGGAGGGGGCGTGGCCACGCGGCGGTACGTGCCGAGGGCGGGGAACGCCCGGCTGGGGGCGGGGCCAGGGGGCTGGCGCTCTGACAGTGCTGCGGCGCGCCGGAAGCAGCCCGGGCCGCGGTGTGGCGGCGCGGCGGCTGGGCCGCTGGGTCGTTGTCAACATGCCGGTCATCGGGAAGATTTTCCGTCGCCGCCGGGGCGACTCGGAGTCAGAGGAAGATGAGCAGGACTCAGAGGAGGTTCGGTGCGTTTGGGGCGGGGCTCCTATGATCCTGGAGGAGATAGACTTGCTTGGGGGAGTCGCCACCGGCCGGGCGCTTCGCTGACATTGTTAACTGAGCCGGGGCTGTTGTTCCTTCTGCGGACGCAGAAATTAAGGCTGAAGGAGTGAGGCCGCCGCCCCAAGCCCGCACAGTTGGGCGACATGCTTCTGGGATGCGCAGTGGCTCTGACTCCCGGTGGGTCTAGGCACAAGGTCGTCCTCTGGACCCCTGTGGTGGTGGCTCAGCAGCCGGGCTGGGATGCCCTCGAAGGTGCCTTGCTGGCTCTGTTGGCTTTGGATTCCGCGGGGAGTCACTCAGCCTGTGCTTTGCTTCTTATTCTTTTTTTTATTTTTTAAGATTAAAACTGGAAGAGACCAGAGAGGTACAGAACTTGAGGAAGAGGCCCAACGGGGTGAGGTGGGTACCACGGGGGGAGGGGAAGGAGGAGGAGGAGGCGGGGACGACAGACGCACCCGCGCTGGGGTCGCTGTCACAGCTATCTCCAGAGACGTAGGTTTTTCTCTTGACACAGTATACACCTTCCACTGCCCAAAGAGGAGAACAGCGTTCTTTGCAAATGTTTAACCAGGATATGCCCTAAGCTGTGTAGTCTTGGGGTGTGCTCCAGAGGTACAGAAACAGGTCACTAACTCGCATTTTTTATTAAAACCAATTAATTGTGAGATGCATATCGATCGTTAAGAGTTTGGATAATTTAGGAAAGTATAGTCAATACAATAAAAAGCGCCTGTAATTCTCCCATCCAGAAATAACCAGTGTTTTTTTTTTTTTTTTTTTTTTTTTTTTTTTTTTTTTTTTTGAGACGGAGTTTCGCTCTTGTTACCCAGGCTGGAGTGCAATGGCGCGATCTCGGCTCACCGCAACCTCCGCCTCCTGGGTTCAGGCAATTCTCCTGCCTCAGCCTCCTGAGTAGCTGGAATTACAGGCACGAGCCACCATGCCCAGCTAATTTTTTTGTATTTTTAGTAGAGACGGGGTTTCACCATGTTGACCAGGATGGTCTCGATCTCTCGACCTCGTGATCCACCCGCCTTGGCCTCCCAAAGTGCTGGGATTACAGGCTTGAGCCACCGCGCCCGGCCAATAACCAGTGTTAACATATTTTTTTTCTTGCAAAACCACCCAAGAATGCACTGGTGTTAATTTTAATACTCTTTCCAATTTGTTTTCTCTCTCACTCTCTCAGATTGTGAACAACTTTCTAAGTACTTTTATTCCCTGCTCTTTTCAACTCATTATGACATTGTGGGCATTCACCCATATTGTGGAATATTTTTCAGAAAACCTTTTTAATGGCTGCATAATATTCTACCAGACGTGTGTATCATAATTTGTTAACAAATTCTCTATTTTGGGACAGGTAGGTGATTTTGTAAATTTTCACTATCAAATAAGGCTGGAGTGGATATTCTCTTTAATATCTTTAGCTGCACTTTCCATGAGATTTCCGGGCCAAGATAATGCCAAATGGCCTTGTGGGAAAGTGCACTGCTTTGCCACCAGCCCACCCTTCTTCCATCATCTGTGGTGATTGTTGAGCCCTGTTTTATGCTTATAGGCTCTTCCAGCTGGCTTGCCTGCCCACCCCTCAAATCCCTCAAATGCTGCAATTCACAAACTTGAGAGGGTTCTTGCTTATCTCTGAATGATGCCATTTCTCTCTCTCCCTCTCCTTTTTTGGTTTTGCTCAGTGCTGTGGCCCTGCTGGTGGGAGAGAAGGTGCAGGAAGAGACCACTCTAGTGGTAAGTTACAGGGTCTTCCCAGGGTTTAATGGCCGCCCTCCCTGCAGTGCTCCTCAGTGAGTGGTTGTGCTTTTAAAAAGTATATTCCACTACCATTTATTTAGATGCTTCCTCTTCACTGTGTTTGCTTTCCACAGGATGATCCTTTTCAGATGAAGACAGGTGGTATGGTGGATATGAAGAAACTGAAGGAAAGGGGCAAAGATAAGTAAGTGCAGGACAGGCTGATACACAAACTCACCTTTAGCCGCTGCCTGGGTCTGGGTTCCCTCAGAGAGCTGGGGCCTGTAGCAGCAGTGTTAGTGGGACATCTTGAAGCAGGTTTTATGCTTTGCAAAGGGTATGTTCTTTCAAAACAAAAGAAAGCAAAAACTCTTTAAAAGTTAACCTAGAGCCGTTGGTAGACTCCTTTTGTAAAAGTGTATTGTAGACATGATGACTCATGCCTGTAATCCCAACACTTCGGGAGGCTGAGGCAGGATGATAGCTTGAGACCCGGAGTTCAAGACCAGCCTGGGCAACATAATGAGACCCCTGTCTCTACAAAAAAAAAAAAAATCTGGGTGTGGTGGCATTCACCTGTAGTCCCAGCTACTCAGGAAGCTAAAGTGGGAGAGTCGCTTGGGCCAGGGAGGTTGAGTGAACTGTGATCACACCACTGCACTCCAGAGAAAGACCCTGTCTCAAAAAAGTAAAATAAGTGAACCCATGGGGGAGTTTCATATAAAAACACAATTACAAAAATAATACATACAGACCAGCTGCAGTGGCTCAAGCCTATAATGCCAGCACTTTGGGGAACTGAAGTGGGCTGATTACCTGAGGTTGGGAGTTTGAGACCAGTCTGGCCAAAATGGTGAAACCCTGTCTCTATTAAAAATATAAAAATTAGCCAGGCATGGTGGCTCATGCCTGTAATCTCAGCTCTTTGGGAGGCTGAGGTAGGTGGATCATGAGGTCAGGTGTTCAAGACCAGCCTGGCCAATATGGTGAAACCCTGTATCTAAATTAGCCGGGTATGGTGGTGCGCACCTGTAGTCCCAGCTACTCGGGAGGCTGAGGCAGGAGAATAGCTTGAACCCGGGAGATGGAGGTTGTGAGCTGAGATGGCGCCACTGCACTCCAGCCTGGGCAACAGAGCAAGACTTTGTCCCCCCCAAAAAAAAAATATATATATATATTATATATATATCCTATATATTAATATATACTTATAAATATATATACACTTATACATAAATAAATATATATATGTTAGTGGGGTGGCAGGCGCCTGTAATCCCACCTATTCGAGAGGCTGAGGCAGTAGAATTGCTTGAACTCAGGAGGCGGAGGTTGCAGTGAGCCCAGATCACGCCACTGTACTCCAGCCTGGGTGACAGAGCAAGACTCCGTCTCAAAAATAAATAAATAAATAAATAAATAAATAAATAAACAAACAAACAAACAAACAAACAAACAAACAAAACATTCAGCCGAGCGCCGTGGCTCACGCCTGTAATCCCAGCACTTTGGGAGGCTGAGGCAGGTGGATCATGAGGTCAGGAGATTGAGACTATCCTGGCCAACACGGTGAAACCTTGTCTCTACTAAAAATACAAAAAATTAGCTGGGCGAGGCCAGGTGTAATGGCTCATGCCTGTGATCCAAGCACTTTGGAAGCCAAGGCGGGCGGATCACCTGAGGTCAGGAGTTCAAGACCAGCCTCACCAACATGGTGAAACCCCGTCTTTAAAAAATAAAAATAAAAAATTGGCCAGGTGTGGTGGCTCACACCTGTAATCCTAGCACTTTGGGATGCCGAGGTGGGTGGATCACCTGAGGTCAGTAGTTCAAGAACAGCCTGGCCATCATGGTGAAACCCCATCTTTAAAAAAAAAAAAAAAAAAAATGGGCGCGGTGGCTCACACCTGTAATCCCAGCACTTTGGGAGGCTGAGGTGGGCAGATCAGCTGAGGTCAGGAGTTCAAGACCAGCCTGACCAATATGGTAAAACCCCATCTTAAAAAAAAAATTATTAAAAAAATAATAATTAGCTGGGCAAGGTGGCATGCACCTGTAGTTTCAGCTACTCAGGAGGCTGAGGGAAGAGAATCACTCGAATCCAGGAGCCAGAGGTTGCAGTGAGCCAAGGTCACGCTATTGCACGACAGCCTGGGCAACAAGAGCAAAATGCCATCTCAAAAAATAATACATTCAAATAATTCAAAAGTTTAAAAAATAAAAGTACACTGTGTTTTTTTATTTTGTGACAGCTATATAGCATTTACAATTTATTAGGTATTATAAATAATCTATAGATGATTTAAAGTAGATGGGAGAATGTGCATAGGTTAGATGCAGAGGTTACACTATTTTATATGAGGATCTTCACTAGCCGCAGATTTTGGTATCCTTGAGGGGTGCTAGAACCAATCCCCCATGGGTACGTAAGTATGACTATCCACTCAATCTTTGGAGGTATCAATAGCAGCCAACCATTTGTTTGCATATATTTCTAGAGTTTCTTTTATTTACATGTTATACTATAGCAAGTTTTCTTTTGCCAACCATAAATATGATATAAATTCCTGTTGTGTCTTTGTTTTCATAGAACGCAAGACTCAGCCTCACTGACTTGTGACTTGAAAGCTCTGCCTCATTGTTCTCTCCCTTCAGGATCAGTGAAGAGGAGGACCTGCACCTGGGGACGTCGTTTTCCGCAGAAACCAACCGAAGGGATGAGGATGCAGACATGTAAGTGTCAGTCTGTTTGGCCGTGAGCAACTGGGGCTAGACTCCAGTCAGTCCAAGATATTTAGTCACAGGTGACATTTCTAGAATTTTCTAGAAGACGTCTAAGTTGGCCCCTCTCTTTCTACCGCCCAGCTTAAGAACCTTGAAAACCTCTTAAAAGTTCTTTTCAGGCTGGGTATGGTGGCTCATGCCTGTAATCCCAGCACTTTGGGAGGCCGAGGCAGGCAGATCACCTGAGTTCAGGAGTTCGAGACCAGCATGACCAACATGGAGAAACCCCGTCTCTACTAAAAACAAAATTAGCCAGGTGTTGTGGCAGGCACCTGTAATCACAGCTGCTTGGGATGCTAGGGCAGGAGAATTGCTTGAACCCAGGAGGCGGAGGTTGTGGTGAGCTGAGATTGCCCCATTGCGCACTCCAGCCTGGGCAACAAGAGTGAAACTTTATCTCCTTCCCCCCAAAAAAAGTTCTTTCCAAAGGTGGTTCTATGACTAGTAATATTTCCCCAAAACATTGCAAGGCGAAAACATAGGCTTGCCCACTTTTTATTTCTGCCAACAAGGCATTGGCAACTATCATCTTTCTGTCTTCAAAGAATCTCATACATCATAACACTAATAGATTAATAGGACATAATCTCATAGGCTGGTGCTCCTTTAAGTGGAAGATTTCTAACTTGATGAAAAAAAACTCGGGTTATTTATTTATTTTTCTTGTTTCTCCATGGACTGTCACTGGTCTGTGGGACAGTGTTGGGGACCAGTTATTTAGAGGGCACCTGGTATGTGTTTCCCACCCCTCCCTGATGCGTGTGGGTTTCTACTTCAGGATGAAGTACATTGAGACAGAGCTAAAGAAGAGGAAAGGAATCGTGGAACACGAGGAGCAGAAAGTGAAGCCAAAGAATGCAGAGGACTGTCTTTATGAACTTCCAGAAAATATCCGCGTTTCCTCAGCAAAGAAAACTGAGGAGATGCTTTCCAACCAGATGCTGAGTGGCATTCCTGAGGTGGACCTGGGCATCGAGTATGTTTCAGACCCCCTAGACAGAAGACACAGGCTTTCCAGTTAAAAGTTATGGGGGACAGGTGTGGTGGCTCATGCCTATAATCCCAGCACTTGGGAGGCCAAGGCAGGAGGATCACACGAGGCCAGGAGCTAGAGACCAGCCTAAGAAACATGGCAAGACCCCTGTCTCTATAAAAATATTTAAAAATTAGCTGGGCTCTCACTTGAGCTCGGAGTTGAGGCTACAGTGAGCCATGATTGAACCACTGCACACCAGTCTGGGTGACAGAGCAAGATCCTGTCTTAAAAAAAAAAAAAAGGCTAGACATGGTGACTTGTGCCTGTTATCCTAGCTCTTTGGGAGGCCAAGGTGGGAGGATCATTTGAGCCCAGGAGTTCAAGACTATCCTGGGCAATGTAGTGAAACCCCATGTTCTTATCTGTGTCCTTAGAATCCTACAAATACAAACGAGAGTGTCTCTGGCAGGTGGTTGTTAGAAGTTTCGCCGAAGGCTTGGTCAGAGTAGTAAGGGTCCCTGACTGCTGAAAGCAAACGTGATTCTTTAGCCTCTGTTGACAGCTGTTCCGCTGGATCCGGCCCTTTATTCTCCTGTTTTCTTCTAGCAGGAGCCATGTTAAAGGCTCATCCATCCCTTTTCTCCATGATCCTTCTTTCGTTTTAACTACAAAATACCTACTTTAAAAGGGGATTGTCATGGGAGAAGTGCAATTGTCAGAATCATCTTTTAGTACAATCAAAAGCTGGGAGGCTTCTGGGCTCTTTTCTGGCCTGGCAAACTTTGAGCCAGAAAAAGTTTTTGATGACCTTGATGGTTTGAGGAGTCCCAACCAAATCTTTGGTAGGCTGGCCCTCTATTGGAATTTGACGTTTTTCTCAGGATGAGACTAGTGTTGCGGGGTTTTGGAAGGAAGATCATAGAGGTAAAGTGATCTTTACCCAAAATTCCTAAGGCATTTTACTCCTCTGAAGCTCAATTTGCTCTTGATCAGAAGAGCAGAGTAACTCTGGTTCTCTGATGGTGTGAGAATGGGATGACAGGCCGGGTGCGGCGGCTCAGCCTGTAATCCCAGCACTTTGGGAGGCCAAGGCGGGTGGATCACGAGGTCAAGAGATCGAGACCATCCTGGTCAACATGGTGAAACCCCGTCTCTACTAAAAAAAATACAATAAATTAGCTGGGCATGGTGGCGCGTGCCTGTAATCCCAGCTACTCAGGAGGCTGAGGCAGGAGAATTGCCTGAACCCAGGAGGTGGAGGTTGCGGTGAGCCGAGATCACGCCATTGCACTCCAGCCTGGGTAACAAGAGCGAAACTCCGTCTCAAAAAAAAAAAAAAAAAAAAAAAAAAAAAAAAGAATGGGACTACAGGTGCGCTTGGTAAACTGGAGAGCTGTGCCCCAGGACACATGATTTTCTTACCATGTGGCTGGGGTGCCAGCCTCAATGCTTATTTCTATGATCTTACAAGTGGTGTGGTTTTCTTTCTCCCTATAGTGCTAAAATAAAAAATATCATTTCCACGGAGGATGCCAAGGCCCGTCTGCTGGCAGAGCAGCAGAACAAGAAGAAAGACAGCGAGACCTCCTTCGTGCCTACCAACATGGCTGTGAATTACGTGCAGCACAACAGATGTAAGCCCCTCGGGGAGAGCAGTCTTGCCCCCGCTCCCGTTTGGGTTGAGTTCCCTAGGAACCTCATGTTCTGTCTGACGTGTCCCCTGGTCTCGTTTGGTTCAGTTTATCATGAGGAGCTCAACGCGCCCATACGGAGAAACAAAGAAGAGCCCAAAGCCCGGCCCTTGAGAGTAGGCGACACGGAGAAGCCAGAGCCTGAGCGTGAGTGCAGCAAAGACATCAGGGCTGCCTGGAGTGCTCAGTGCTGTGGGGGGCCCATGGAGGCAGGGTGCAGCGGGGGCAGGGCAGAACTTGGCATTGGAGCTGAGGCATCTGGCCCATGACTATGTGCCTTCCCCTTTCTAAGCCTCAGTTTCCTCATCTATAAAATGGGAATCCTAATAGAACCTACCTCTTAGGATTGCTCTGAGAATTTGCTATCAAGCATACTGTCTCATATTCTCAAGCACAGCAGAGACTCAAGAAGTTAGAAAATTTCAATAAGGACAAATAAATTAAAAGCTACTCATAGCTGGGTGCGGCAGCATACACTTGTAGTCTCAGCTGCTGGGGAAGCTAGGGTAGGAGGATCACTTGAGACTTAAGAGTTCAAGTCTGCAGTGAACTATGATTGGACCACTGCACTGCAGCCTGGGTGACAGAGTGAGACCACATCTTTTTTTAAAAAAAGGAAAAAAAGGTATCGGCCGGGCGCAGTGGCTCACACCTATAATCCCAGCACTTTGGGAGGCTGAGGTGGGTGGGTCACCTGAGGTCAGGAGTTCAAGACCAGCTTGGCCAACATAGTGAAACCCCATCTCTACTAAAAATAAAAAAAATTAGCCAACTATGGTGGCACATGCCTGTAATCCCAGCTACTTGTAAGGCTGAAGCAGGAGAATTGCTTGAACCCGGGAGACTGAGGCTTCAGTTTCACTGCACTCCATTGCGCCACTGCACTCCAACCTGGGCAACAGAGCAAGACTCCGTCTCAAAAAAAAAAAAGTATCAGCCTGGCGCAGTGGCTCACGCCTGTAATCCCAACACTTTGGGAGACTGAGGCAGGCAGATCACCTGATGTCAGAAGTTTGAGACCAGCCTGGCCAACGTGGTGAGACCGCGTCGCTACTAAAACTATAAAAATCAGCCGGGCATGGTGGCAGGTGCTTGTAATCCCAGCTACTCGGGAGGCTGAGGCAGGAGAATCACTTGAACCTGGGAGGTGGAGGTTGCGGTGAGCTGAGATCGTGCCATTCCACTCTAGCCTGGGCAACAGGGCAAGACTCGGTCTCCAAAAAAAAAAAAAAAGAATAAAGGTATCTACTGAGGTCCTACTCTGTTCACTGGGTTAGGCGCTGGGGCTCCTGTGGGGAAGGAAACAAGCAGTTGTCCTTCCCTGCGTGGAGTCAAGTCCAGCCGTGGGCTCCAGTAGAGCAAACCACCTTTCCTGTTCTTTCCTTCTCAGGGTCCCCTCCTAACCGTAAGCGTCCTGCTAACGAGAAGGCAACTGATGACTATCATTATGAGAAGTTCAAGAAGATGAATAGGAGGTACTGAGCTGTGCAGAGTGGGTTGTAAATATTGCTTTCCTCTCCCTACACCCCCTCTTGAGAAATGGCTTCCTGGACACAGCGTGCTCATTTGCCAGCAGACAGTTCTGGAAACAGACTCTATTAGTCCTTCTGCTTACCTGCTGGATTTTTCAAGCACGAAATTTATAACTTTTGGAAACAAAACCGTATGTAATTTTCCACCTGGGGGCAAACTCTTATTCTTGTGAGCATTATTAAATCTTGTTTTTAAATATATTGACTTTCTCTTAATACTTGCTCTGGGTCAGGAAGAAACTGTGTTCAGGGTGTGATAATACCCTTTAGATTGTGCTTTCATTATCATTATATATGCATCATGTCTTCTGCTTTCACATATCTGGGATGGGGTCAGAAATGCTGCCTCCATTGATTACAGTGGGTCCAGCTGACAGAAAAATCTAGGATGAGATGAGAAGGATACTGGTGTTTTCTGACCTTTACAAAATTACTTGTTTTCATTAAAAAAGAAAAAGCAAAAACTATGTTTCTTATTACTATTAGAATTTAATTATTAAATACAAAATGAGTCCAACCTTACTGTTTGTATTGTGTTTCCTCATAAGAACGTCAGGGAATGTTGTCAAAGCTCAGGGTTTGTGTAGTGCAAATGTCAAGCTGAATTACCAAGACGGATTTTCTCATTCATTTCAAAAGTCATGGACATGCGGCAACCTGCTAACTGTCAAGTAGCTTCTTACATACGCCCTCATTTTTCCTGAGGCATCCACATGGGTCTGGAAGAGGACAGAGCAGATCGGCTGACTTCTGGGGGGCTAGAGCAAGAATTGTGGTTACAGTGGTTTGGCCCAGGAGTCAGATCTGAGCCCAGCTCACGGCTTACTAATTGTAGCCTTGGACAGATCCTTTTCACTCTTGGCCTCAGTTCTCTCATCTGTGATGTTGGGAACCAGCCCAACCCTGTGCGTGGGTGCCCCGTGTCCCGGCAGTGACAAGGGAATGAGAAATAAAGACACAAGGATAGAATTTTAAAGCAGGGGTCCAACGCACTCTCATGGGGTGATCTGTGTTGGCATCGAGCTCTGGGCTCCAAGTGCTTTTATGAGGTATCTTGTTAATATTGCAGGTTGTGGGGAGGGGGGTTGAGGAAGACAGCTGGAGGAAGGGCACATGTCTGCAGCATTCAACAGCATGCTAACTAAGGACACAGACTTTACCACCCATTGTCTATCCAGGTGTTTTGGCAAGAGAGGTGCAGCAGATAAGGCACCATAAGGTCTGACCACACCCAATGCATCAAGAGGCTTTTATCTCCCCAGCATTGTGGACACAGAGCAATTGGAATTGCTCCATATTCTGAGAACATACAGCCTGTGGCGTTCTGGTGTCTCTGCCTTACAAGGCTTTCCGGCCTTACTAGCACCCATCTGCGAAGACCCTCCCGAGTCTTAAGAGCAGATGTTGCATTTCCTTCCCAGAGTGTTTTGCATAAGCTCCCTTTACAAGATCCTTAAACAAACTCTATGTTGGGAAGATATGTGTGACCAAAGCAGTTTTTCCTGCTCTGCAGCCACACCGCAGTGTTCCGGGGTTCTAGGGCGCTCTCAGATGGTCTTTACCACAGGCCTCCTGTTACCGCTTGATCTCACTTTTATTTTAACTGCACCATAGTTTGGATGTGATCCATGGCGCAAATCTCAGTGTATAAAAAGCAAAGCAAGCTTGCAATCATTTAACTGTAAGTAACACAGGTCTGCCCCTGGCCATCTCTTCCCACACATGGGGGATGTCCTTCCAAAGAGTACAGAATAGAGGGGAGGGGAGAAGAGTAAGCGTACAGTGGGGAGACTTGACAAACACTACGCCAGTCAAGTGATCAAGTCAGCGCCAACAGTGATAAGTAATGTTGACGGTAAGAACCCTCCCTTGGTAGGATAAGTTGAGCATAGCACTTTACCTCTGTGATTGTCCTTCCAAAACCCCGTAACACTAGTTGAATCCTGAGAAAAACATCAGATTCCAATAGAGGGCCAGCCTACCAAAGATTTGGCCAGTACTCCTCAAACTGTCAAGGTCATCAAAAATAAAAGGCAGAGGCCAGACACGGTGGCTCACACCTGTAATCCCAGCCCTTTGGGAGACCAAGGTGAGTGGATCACGAGGTCAGGAGATCAAGACCAGCCTGGTGAACATGATGAAACCCCGCATCTACTAAAAATCCAAAACTTAGCCGGGCATGGTGGTGTGTGTCGGTAATCCCAGCTACTCCGGAGGCTGAGGCAGGAGAATCACTTGAACCTGGGAGCCGGAGGTTACAGTGAGCTGAGACCACACCACTGCAATACAGATTAAAAATAAATAAATAAAAATAAAAGGCTGAGACACTGCCACTAACAAGAGTCTAAGACATGACAACTAAATGTAATGTGGTATCCTGAACGGAAACTGCCAGGTCTCCATATGCAAGCCTGGAGTCTGAAAGTCTCAAGTCCTGCTCGCCTTGGCTGATTCCTCCCACCCGCAGCCTGCGTTCGCCATTGTCCCTGATCGCCCCGCAGCAGAGCTTCCCCGGACAAGCCCCTCACCCAACCCTGCCATCTTAACTGTTCTTATGATAATGTAAATACCTCTCACCCAACCCTGCCATTGTAACTGAACTTGTGGTCATGTATACTCCCTTGCCCCTACCCCCCACCACTGTAACTGAACTTACTCTGCACACCCCCGACCCCCTCAAAAACAACCCAAACCTATAAAACCAACTTCTATCCCACTGCCCTTTGCTAATGCCCTTTTCGGCCTTAGCCCACCTGCACCCAGGTGAATAAACAGCCACGTTGCTCACACAAAGCCTGTTTGGAAGGTCTCTTCATTCAAAGCGCGGGTTTTTCAACAGAAACCTGGAGCGGAAAAAGGCATTCAGTAAAAGGAAGGAAATCCGAATAAACTGTACACTTTAGTTAACATAACAACAGTGCTTCATTAATTGTAACAAATGTAGCACACTAACAATTTAGGATTTTTTTTTTTTTTTTTTTCTGAGACGGAGTTTCACTCTTGTTGCCCAGGCTGGAGTGCAATGGCGCGATCTCGGCTCACCGCAACCTCCGCCTCCTGGGTTCAGGCAATTCTCCTGCCTCAGCCTCCTGAGTAGCTGGGATTACAGGCACGCGCCACCATGCCCAGCTAATTTTTTGCATTTTCAGTAGAGACGGGGTTTCACCATGTTGACCAGGATGGTCTCGATCTCTTGACGTCGTGATTCACCCTCCTCGGCCTCCCAAAGTGCTGGGATTACAGGCTTGAGCCACCGTGCCCGGCCTAATTTAAGATTTTAATAACGGGAAATTGCAGGGAGGGGTGGCACATGGGAACTCTGTACTATTTTCTCAATTATTCTGCAAAACTGTTCTAAAAACTAAAGTCCATTACTTTTTTGGCGGGGAGGGAACAGAGACTCACTCTGTCACCCAGGCTGGAATGCAGTGGTGCAATCTCAGCTCACTGCAACCTCCGCCTCCCAGGTTCAAGCGATTCTTATGCATCAGCCTCCCCAGTGGCTGGAACTACAGATGCACACCACCACACCGGCTACTTTTATATCTTTAGTAGAGACGTGGTTTCACCATGTTGGTCAGGCTGGTCTGGAATTCCTGATCTCAGGTGATCCACCCGCCTCAGCCTCCCAAAGGGCTGGGATTACAGGCATGAGCCACCACGCCCGCAAAAATAACGTCGATTACTTCAAACAAACAAAAACACGTGGCCGACAGGGGCTGTGCAGAACAGACCTTCCGGAAGCAAAACAAGGCTTTGTCCCGAACAAAGATGGCGGCCGCCGGGGTCGGTAGGAGGGCTGCCCTGAAGAAAGATGGCCTCCGCCGCAGGAGGAACCGGAAGCGCGGGTCTGGCGGCGGCACTAGTGCGCGGTTAGCGCCAGAACGCGCAGGGCGGCGCGGGTCCGGGTATGAAGCTGGGCCGGGCCGCGCTGGGCCTGCTGCTGCTGGCGCCGTCCGTGGTGCAGGCGGTGGAGCCCATCAGCCTGGGACTGGCCCTGGCCGGCGTCCTCACCGGCTACATCTACCCGCGTCTCTACTGCCTCTTCGCCGAGTGCTGCGGCCAGAAGCGGAGCCTCAGCCGGGAGGGTAGGATGGGGAGGGGGCTGGAGGCTGGGGCTGGGCGATGGCACTAGGGCCAGGCCGGGACCGGGGGATGGAGGCTGGGGGATGGGGGATGGCACTAGGGCCAGGCCGGGATCGGGGTCAAATCCCAGGACGGCCGGGCCTGGGCAGAGCTGCGTCCACGGGGGCCGAACCCCGGAAGCCGAGCGGCCCGCCTGCAGGGTGAGGCCTGGCTCCTTGGCCACGACCACAGACGGGCCGGACTTCAGTCGGTGACCTGAGGGGCCGGGCTGCAGATTGCGCCAAGCTGGGCACGGCGGGATCCGGTGGTAACCTCCCTCTGAAGAGGGTTCTGCCTCTTTTCTAGCCTAGCGGGAGACAGGGAGGGTGGTGAGGACTCTTCCGGGGCCGGCAGGAGCGGCCGAACTGCTTCCTTTCCTCGCTCTGCCTTGGGGTGGGAGGAGCAGCGCGGGAGTTAGGGGTGCAAACTGGTGGCTGTGGCATTGGCACCGAGGCGCTTTTCGGGAAGGAACCGGGCCCGGGCTTTAGAATAGACAGGACCAGCAAAGGGAGAGCTCCCTGGACCGCCGTCCCCACTGGGCCAGGAGCTTACAGCCCGCAGTACAGTACTCGAGGTTTCCCAAGGTGCTTGAGCGCCTAGGCGGCTCTGCTGGCTTTCTCACGAGCTGTAGATGTGGCTACATTTTGCCACTGTTTCTTCCCCACTCCTGATTGCCTTTGTCTTTCCAGCGCTGCAGAAGGATCTGGACAACAAGCTCTTTGGACAGCATCTTGCAAAGAAAATCATCTTAAATGCTGTATTTGGTTTCATAAACAACCCAAAGCCCAAGAAACCTCTCACCCTTTCCCTGCATGGGTGGACGGGCACCGGCAAAAATTTCGTCAGCAAGATCATCGCGGAGAATATTTACGAGGGTGGTCTCAACAGTGACTATGTCCACCTGTTTGTGGCCACACTGCACTTTCCACATGCCTCAAACATCACCTTGTACAAGGCAAGGATGGAAGTTTGGGACCCTTTCCTGGATGTCGTGGAGTTTGGGATCTCTTTGTTGTGGGATGAGATTTGGGAATTCTGTGTTGAAATGAATGAGTCCTGAAAATGGTTCACGTCTCAGTTCCCCTTTTGAAAGGTGTAGAAATTACAGAGAGTTTGCAGTTAACACCATCAAAGCTACATTGTGGTGGGTTTTGGAAACAGGTCCAGTGAGTATGTACGGTCATGGAATTTTAGAGGCGGACGTGATCAGATCCATCTTAGAGATCATCACCTCTCACTCCTTTTCTTTCTTTTTGTTTTCTTTTTTTGGGCGTGAAACGGAGTTTCATTCTTGTCGCCCAGGCTGGAGTGCAGTGGGGTGATCTCAGCTCATTGCAACCTCCACCTCCCGGTTGAAGCAATTCTCTTACCTCAGCCTCCTGAGTAGCTGGGATTACAGGAATGTGCCACCATACCCAGCTAATTTTTGTATTTTTAGTGGAGATGGAGTTTTGGCAAGTTGACCAGTGTGGCCTCGAACTCCTGACCTCACGTGATCTGCCCGCCTCGGCCTCTCAAAGCGCTGGGATTACAGGCATGAACCACCATGCCCAGACACATCTCATTTATTTTGTGAAAGAGGAAACATGTAGCAAGTCCTAAGTTTGTTGAAAGAACCTACTGCCTCCAAACTGCTTTTTTTTTTCTTTGAGACAGGGTCTCACTCTGTTGTCCAGGCTGGAGTGCAGTGATGCCATCTTGACTCACTGCAACCTCCGCCTTCTGGGTTTAGGTAATTCTCCTGCCTTATCCTTCCAAGTAGCTGTGACTACAGATGTGCACCACCACACCCAGCTAATATTTGTATTTTTAGTAGAGACAGAGTTTCCCCATGTTGGCCAGGCTGGTCTTGAACTCTTGACCTCAAGTGATCCGCTCACCTCAGCCTCCCAGAATGCTAGGATTATAGGCGTGAGCTACCTCACCCAGCCGCAAACTGCTTTTATGGTTGAACTCACTGATTAGCAGCTTGGGCTTTGGCAGCAGACACGCCTGGATTTGAGTCTTAACTTTCCTAGCTCCATAGTCTTGGGAAAGTTGCCTGATCCGAGACATAGGTTCTGACTTAAAGCATTGTTTGTAACAATCTAGGGAGTTCTGTCAAGTGTGTAACATGTGCCTGGTGCATGTTACAAACAGATGTTAACTGTTGCCTTATGATCCTTGTAACAGACCTGCAAGATGGGCAAAACAATCAGTTTTTAATTTATTTTATTTGAGACTGAGATCTTGTGTTGTTCAGGTTGGAGTGCAGTGGTGCGATCTTGGCTCACCAAAAACTCTGCCTCCTGCGTTCAAGCTTTTCTGCCTCAGCCTCAAGTAGCTGGGATTACTGGCGCCTACCACCATACTCAGATAATTTTTGTATTTTTAGTAGAGATGGGGTTTCACCATGTTGGCCAGGCTGGTCCTGAACTCCTGACCTCAGGTGATCCACCTGCCTCGGCCTCCCAAAGTGCTGGGATTATAGGCATGAGCCACTGCACCCGGCTGCAATCAGTTATTTATCCCTGACTCTTCATAGGAAAAGTGTGGACACATTTTTCTTTTTCTCTTTTTTTTTTTTTTTTTTTTTTAATATTGAGTCTCACTCTTGTTACTCAGGCTGGAGTGCAGTGGCGCAATCTAGGCTCACCACAACCTCCGCCTCCTGGGTTCTAGTGATTCTCCTGCCTCAGCCTCCTGAGTAGCTGGGATTACAGGCATGCACCGTCATGCCCGGCTAATTTTGTATTTTTAAGTAGAGATGAGGTTTCTCCATGTTGGTCAGGCTGGTCTCGCATTCCTAACCTCAGGTGATCTGCCTGTCTCAGCCTCCGAAAGTGCTGGGATTACAGGCATGAGCCACTGCGCCCAGACACATTTTTCCCTTCTGTCTGGGTGAGCAGGTGTGTCACCCCACTGTTCAGTGGTTCTGTACTAAAATGGGAATGTTCTACGGATGTGGTGGCTCACCCCTATAATTCTAGCACTATGGGAAGCTGAAACAGGCTTATGACTTGAGCTCAGGAGTTCTAGACCAGCTTGGGCAACATGGTAAAACCCCATCTCTACTAAAAAAATCCAGAAAATCTATTCAGGCGTGGTGGCACGCACCTGTAGTCCCAGGGGGACTGAGGCAGAAGGATGGCTTGAACCTGGCAGGTTGAGGCTGCAGTGAGCACAGAGCGACTGCACTCTGGCCTGGGCGACAGTGAGGTCCTGTCCCAAACAAACAGGAACCGTTCTAGACAAATCAGGATGAGTTGGTCATCTTAGAACTGAGGCTTCACTAAGAATAACTGTGTCTTTGGGCAAGTTACTTCACTTGTTTGTGCCTCAGTTTCCTCATTTGTAAAAGGAGCACAACAGTAACTACTGTGATGGATTTTAGGAGGTCGCAGTAGAATGTTTAATGAACAGGCCAGGTATGGTGGCTCATGCTTGTAATTCCAGCACTTTGTGAGGCCAAGGCAGGGGGATCATTTGAGGTCAAGAGTTCAAGACCAGCCTGGCCAACATGGTGAAACCCCATCTCTACAAAAATAGAAAAATTAGTTGGGTGTGGTGGCAGCTGCTTGTAATCACAGCTACTCAGGAGGCTGAGGGAAGGGAATCACTTGAACCTGGGAGGCGGAGGTTGCAGTGAGCCAAGATCACACCACTGCACTCCAGCCTGGGCAACAGAGTGAGACTCTGTCTCAAAAAATATATATATGGGCTGGGCGCGGTGGCTCACGCCTGTAATCTAAGCACTTTGGAGGACAAGGCGGGTGGATCACCTGGGGTTGGGAGTTCAAGACCAGCCTGACCAACATGGTGAAACCCTGTTTTTTAGAAAAAAAAAAAAAAAATATATATATATATATATATATATATATGTATATGAATGAACAGCGCTTAGAATATTGCCATGCCCATAGTGAGTGCTCAGTACATGTTTCCTATTATCACGTATAAATTAGGTCACCAGAGTGGGAAAAGCTTGGCTGCTGGAGCTTAACAGGTCTGAGTGAATCCTTGTTTATTTTATGTATTTTTTATTTTCATTTTCTGAGATGGAGTCTTGCTCTGTCACCCAGGCTGCAGTGCAGCGCGGCAATCTCGGCTCACTACAACCTCTGCCTCCTGGGTTTAAGCGATTCTCAAGCCTCAGCCTCTGGAGTACCTGGGATTACAGGTGCCTGCCACCATGCCCAGCTAATTTTTGTATTTTTAATAGAGGGGCTTTTACCATGTTGGCCAGGCTGGTCTCGAACCCCTGACCTCAACTGATCCACCTGCCTCAGCCTCCAGAAGTTCTGGGATTACAGGTGTGAGCCACCACGCCCAGCCCCACCCCCTTTTTAAATAAAGATCAGTATCCTCCTGACATCCCACATGACCTCTTTGGTGACAAAAGAGCCGCAGCTCTCAGCATCCATGTGGTGTCTTGCAGCGCAGGAATCAAAGTGTCAGGCTTTGGTGTCAGGCAGGACTGCGTTCAGGTCCCAGCTCTGCCACGTACTCATTTTACAGTCTTGGGCAAGTGGAATAGCTTTCTCTGTGCCTCAGTTTCCTCATCTGTGAAATGCGTATGAGAGTGCCCACTCCATGGGGATGTTAGAAACAGAGAAGATTTTGCACACGTGAAGTTCTTGGTGCTGAGGGCACAGTGGTCTGTAAGTGAAGCTGTGGCTATCAGTGGTAGAAGGAGCTGCCCAATGGCCCTGGCTGAGAACTTTTTGTTGGCTTTTTCCTCTTCTTCAGGACCAGTTACAGTTGTGGATTCGAGGCAACGTGAGCGCCTGTGCGAGGTCCATCTTCATATTCGATGAAATGGATAAGATGCATGCAGGTCTCATAGATGCCATCAAGCCTTTCCTTGACTACTACGACCTGGTAGATGGAGTCTCCTACCAGAAAGCCATCTTCATATTTCTCAGGTAAGGTCAGGTCTAGGACATGATGGATGGGCCCCGAGCCTGAGCCTCTGAGCTCTGGGAGAAAACCCCGTCCTTACCCACTGGAACTGTTTTGCAGCAATGCTGGAGCAGAAAGGATCACAGATGTGGCTTTAGATTTCTGGAGGAGTGGAAAGCAGAGGGAAGACATCAAGCTCAAAGACATTGAACACGCCTTGTCTGTGTCGGTTTTCAATAACAAAAACAGTGAGTAGGGCTGTCCACCACCAGTTCCATCTGGTTCCTAATCCTGCACCCTAATTGTGAAAGTGCTAGGATCACCGTCACCATCACCCGGGAGCTGGGTAGAAATGTCGATTCTCAGTTCCCTTCCGAGTCAGAACTCACGAGGGGAATCTTTGTTGACAAACTCCAGGTAACTTTAATGAACACTGATGTTTGAAAAGTGCTGTTTTATTTTTATTTTTTTGGAGACAGTTTCACTGTTGCCCAGACTGGAGTGCAGTGGCATGATCTCGGCTCACTGCAACCTCTGGCTTCCGTGTTCAAGCAATTCTTGTGCCTCAGTCTCCCTTTTAGCTGGGATTACAGGTGCATACCACCATACCCTGCTAATATTTATATTTTTAGTAGAAACGGGGTTTTATCATGTTGGCCATGCTGGTCTTGAACTCTCGACCTCAGGTGATCTGCCTGCCTTGGCCTCCCAAAGTGCTGGGATTATAGGCTTGAGCCACTGCGCCCAGCTTATCTTTTGAGACAGGATCTTGGTCTGTCACTCAGGCTGGAGTGCAATGGTGTGATCTCAGCTCACTGGAGTCTTGACCTCTTAGGCTCAAGCAAACCTCCAGCCTTAGCCACCCACGTAAGTGGACCCACAGGCTTGTGCTGCTGTCTCTCTTTTTGTAGAGACGGGGTCTTCCTGTGTTGCCCAGGCTGGTCTTGACTTCCTGGACTCAGGTTATCCTCCCGTCTCAGCCTCCCAAAGTGCTGGAATTACAGGCATGGGCTACCACACCTGGCCTGCTATTTTAAGTAATGAGGAAAATTACTGATCATTGAGATCTTGAAGATTAGTTCCCCACTCCCTTTTTTTTTTTTTGAGACGGAGTTTTGCTCTCGTTACCCAGGCTGGAGTGCAATGGCGCAATCTCGGCTCACCACAACCTCCGCCTCCTGGGTTCAGGCAATTCTCCTGCCTCAGCCTCCTGAGTAGCTGGGATTACAGGCACACGCCACCATGCCCAGCTAGTTTTTTGTATTTTTAGTAGAGACGGGGTTTCACCATGTTGACCAGGATGGTCTCGATCTCTCGACCTAGTGATCCACCCGCCTCGGCCTCCCAAAGTGCTGGGATTACAGGCTTGAGCCACCACGCCCGGCCTTTAGCTACATGATTTTCTTTGTAGAAGAAACAGCCAGTGGTTGAGCAAGGAAGGCTGCCGTGGGCAGCGCAAGGGGAGGGATGACCTGTTAGTTACTCCCTTTCTCTGCATTGCCCAAGGGCAACAGCCAAGTCATGGCCGGACCCTTACTTTGTACTGGGTGCCGTGTGAAACACTGTGCCTGTGGATTTCACTCAGTCTTCCCCATATCTTGTAGGGTAGACTGAGACTCAAAGATATATGGCAGCTTGCCCAAGGCCAGGCAGCCTGGGAATCTTAGACCTTTGACCTTGAACCCAGGGAGGTGTAAAGCCAGCTTGATGGAGGCTGACTCACTAGCTGAGACTTGTGAGTTGTACAGGGCTATTCAAGTCTTTGCTCCTCAGGTTCTGGAGATGACAGAACAGAAGGGCACATTTGAAACAGACTTGCCAGGAAGTTCATACTACAGTTAGTGAACAGCATGGGGCACTCTATGTCAGTTTGTGCAAGCGGAGTACTACTGAGGCAAGACAAGTATTTTGTAACATGCTGGACAGTTTCTTGGCTTGCCAAAAAACATGCACACATGCAGCAGAAACCGTAGCCTAATGCTGAGGTGGATGAGGCCAGTGACCTAGAACCCACACAGTGGAGGTTACAGGGCATTCAGGAGTGCAGACTTGAGAGTCGGGCAGCCCTGGCCCACAGACTGACTGTGGCGTCGGGTAGATGGCTGAACACTCATTCGGCAAACGTATGTGGAGAATCTGGTAGGTTCCAGGAATCGTACCTAGGACTGGGGATAGCCATGAACAAACGCGGGAATTCTTGCCCTTAGGCCAGGTGCAGTGGCTCACACCTGTAATCCCAGCACTTTGGGAGGCCAAAGTGTGTGGATCACCTGAGGTTGGGAGTTCAAGAACAGCCTGACCAACATGGAGAAACCCCATCTCTACTAAAAATACAAAAATTAGTCCGGCATGGTGGCACATGCCTGTAATCCCAGCTACTCGGGAGGCTAAGGCTGGAGAATCGCTTGAACCTGGGAGGCAGAGGATGCAGTGAGCTGAGATTGTGCCATTGCACTCCAGCCTGGGCAACAAAAGTAAGAGTCCATCTCAGAGAAAATAAAAGAAATTCTTGCCCTTATAGATCTTACATCCTAGTGATAAGAAAGAAAGAAAATGGGCCAGGTGCAGTGGCTCATGCCTGTAATTCCAGCACTTTGGGAAGTCAAGGCAGGCGGATCATGAGGTCAGGAGTTCAAGATCAGCCTGGGCCAACACGTTGTAACCGCGTCTCTAAGAAAAATACAAAAAGTAGCCAGGCGCAGTGGCTCACGCCTATAATTCCAGCACTTTGGGAGGCTGAGGCGGGCAGATCACTAGGTCAAGAGATCGAGACCATCCTAGTCAACATGGTGAAACCCCGTCTCTACTAAAAATACAAAAAATTAGCTGGGCGTGGTGGCCCGTGCCTGTAATCCTGTAATCCCAGCTACTCAGGAGGCTGAGGCAGGAGAATTGCCTGAACCCGGGAGGCGGAGGTTGCGGTGAGCCAAGGTCATGTCATTGCACTCCAGCCTGGGTAACAAGAGCGAAACTCCGTCTCAAAAAAAAAAAAAAAAAAAAAAATACAAAAATTAGCAGGGTGTGGTGGCGAGTGCCTGTAATCCCAGCTACTCAGGAGGCCAAGGTAGGAGAATCGCTTGAACCTGGGAGGTGAAGGCTGCAGTGAGGTGAGACCATGCCATTGCACCCCAGCTTGCCTACACAGCAAGACTCTGTCAAAAAAAAATAAAAAAGAAAGAAAGAAATGAGAAGAAAGAGAAAAGAGAGAGTATCAGATGGTGGGGGATACATATGTTTATGTATTTAATGTGTTCATGTGTGTATATACATGCAGTACATATGCACACATCACACATGGACACACATAAACATAAATATCTTTCTCCTTAGGGCTCAGAGGGGAAAAAAATCAAGAAAGGCTTTGGGGTACAGGGTAAGGCTGGGCTCTACTTTAATAGAGTGGTCAGGGAAAGCTCACTTTGAGGGTGGCATTTGGGCTGACCTGGGGCCGTGAGCCAAGTGGATGTCTGAGGGAAAGCATTCCCCAGAGCCAGCAGCACCTCCAGGGGTCTGAGGGGGCCTGTGCTTGGGTCACTATGACTGGTCCAGAATAAACAGGAGGGGAACAGGAGGTGATAGAAGAGGTGAGATTTGGGGTGGAGATATGGACCGTGGAAAGCCTTGTGGGCCATGTGAGCCTTGGTTTTTATTCGAAGTGGAAGAGAGAGGCAGCAGGGTCCGGGGCAGGCAGTGCTGTGATCTGACGGGGCCTTCACAGGACCTTGCTGGCCACTGGGTGGAGGACAGACCCACAGTCCCAGGGGCAGGGAGCTGAGCACGGAAGCGGTGGTGGAGACACGGTCGGGTTCTGGATGTGTGCTGAAGGTAGAACCTGTAAGACTACCTGCAGAATTGTACATGGGAATGAGAGAAGAACCAAGGACCTGGCTTGAGTGATGGGAAGGGTGGCCCTGCTATTGACAGGAAGTGACAGCAAGAAGGATGGATGAGCTTGGTGAGCAATGGCATCTGGGGCATCAGAGCAGAGTGGCGGAGCTCCGGCCTTCAGGCTAGGAGGGCAAACCTGGGAGTCCTCAGGAGATGCTTGTAACGTCTCAGGGCTGCCTGAGGTCACCTGTTCTGCCGACACTCCCCGCTCCGTGTGGCTGGGTCGTAGTTGTTTGGGCACTGCCCTGAGGTCCTGCCCAGCCCGGCTTCGCAGGAGCACCTGGCCCTCACCTCCCGCCCTCGTGTCTGTTCTGTGTGGCATTCGCCGCTCCCAGCACCATCTGAGATTGTTTCCTAGCACAATTGTCAGGTGTCTCCTGCCCTAGAGTGGTCAAGCCGTGAGGGCCAGCTGCCCTCAGCTGTGTCCCCAGGCCCAGGGCATGCGTGGCACAGAGCAGGCCTCCGAGAACGAGCCTCCCACGTGAGTCACAATAGCAAGACCGCCCCTTGTTCCTGTTCAGTGGCTGGTTCTGTTCCTTCCCTGGCCACGGACTCCACTCTATCGAGTCGGCCACACAGTTATTGAGCACCAGTTGTGTGCAAAGCACTGTTGGGCATGAAAAGCATTAACCCAGTGATTGAGGAGGAGCTTGGGTTGGGGACTGAGCCCCGAAATTACCTGGCAGAGCAGAAGGGAAACAGCTCACGGGAAGACACTCATGGGCTGGTGGACCATGCAGTGTGTGTGTGTGTCATCTGGGGCTGGGAGTGGGCGTCCTGGGTCAGGAGTTCCAGGAGCGCAGGAGTAGTAGACCGGGCAGGTGCAGAGCCTGTCCTCACTCGGGAGAAAACACGGCCGAGGCCAGGCCTTCATGGAGAGCCCAGTGTGGGCTCAGCACTCCCGCAGCTAGTCTTGGTGCCCACATGCTCTCTAGGGGTTGGGCACTGTGGCAGCGGCAGCAGGCTTCTACCCTGTTGCTGGTCCAGCTGTTGAAACTCCAGGAGAGTCAAAATTTTCCCAAGTAAGGGGGTGTGGCTGGTAGAGTCCTTCCTGGAACTCTTCCTGCTTCTGCTTTCTGTGGAACTCTGCCTTCCCCACTCCACATCTCTGCTTATTCCTGGGCCCAGCACCCTGGGCTCGTGACCTTCTTTCCCACCTCCGATCTCTAAGTCACACCTTGGGGGGCCTTCCCCAGATGCAGTGTAAAGAGGGTGTCCCTTTCCACTCTGTCACAGAAGCATCTCAGTGTGCAGGTGCCTGTTAAGATCTGCTCCTGATTGGATCCGGAGCTTCACAAGGGAGAGGGCACACCCAGTAGATGTGTGTGGAATGGATGGGAGGGTGGGTGACCCCCAGAAGACAAGTGTGGGACGGCTGGGAGGGTGAGTGTATAGGTGGGTGACCCCCAGTAGATGTGTGTGGGTAGGGTGGGTGAGCCAGCCCAGGAAAAATGCACAGGGCGGGCGGGTGGATGTGGATGTGGATGAACAACACCTTGTTTTTTTCTTCCCAGGTGGCTTCTGGCACAGCAGCTTAATTGACCGGAACCTCATCGATTATTTTGTTCCCTTCCTCCCCCTGGAATACAAACACCTAAAAATGTGTATCAGAGTCGAAATGCAGTCCCGAGGCTATGACATTGATGAAGACATTGTAAGCAGAGTGGCTGAGGAGATGACATTTTTCCCCAAAGAGGAGAGAGTTTTCTCGGATAAAGGCTGCAAAACTGTGTTCACCAAGTTAGATTATTACTACGATGATTGACAGCCATGAATGACAGCGAGAGTCACTGCCTGGAGTTGGAGAGGAACCTCCACACTCAGTCCTTCCAGTGCCTCTGCCCCCTGCTCCTTTCCCTGAGGAGGACTCAAGTGAATGTTTCCTGTTTGATGTGACAGGAATTCTCCAGACATGGTTTCCATCCCTGGTGCCTGCAGGCCACCTTGGGACCATGGGCGAAGACAGGCGGCCTCCCGAGCCCTCAGAGAAGGAAGGCGCCAGCTCCCAGCACACTCATCGCAGGGCTCATGATTTTTTAAAAATTATGTTTTAATTCCAAGTGTTTCTGTTTCAAGGAAGGATGAGTAAGTTTTACTGAAAATGTGATAACTTTATTTAAAATGGTTTTTAACATTGTGAGAGACTGCTCAGATTCTGAGTTGTTGGCCTTGTGTGTGTTTTTTAAGTTCCCGTCCATAACATATACTGTGCTGTATCTTTACTGCAAATGAGCCCAGGCGCACGTGCATGGCATGGGTTCCACAGGAGGGCATCGCTGGGGATGTGGCTGGAGCACAGGATGGTCCCAGCAGGCGCTGCCAGGGGCCATGAAGTGTTTAGATGAAGGACAAGTAGGTAAGAGGAGGCCTTTAGGCACTGCAGAGAAAGCTGAAATGGCCTCACCAAGGGTTTTAACCTTCACAACAGTGGGTGCGGTGGGAATGATCTTGGCAACATTGTCAACAATTGTTAGAAAAGCATTTGCAGCTTGTCACTTCCCAGTCACTCGTGTTGCAGAAGGTGGCCCTTCACTATCCATTCCTGAATGAGCCACATCTGCTCTCTGCTGGATTCTAAATTATGTGAATTTTGCCATATTAAATCTTAATTTATCATATTTTGTTATGTTCAATTGGAATCCTCAAAACCTAGAAAGCTTAGCTGCTCCTTCTGAGGATGCTGAGAACTGTGTCTTTATTTATAAATGCAAATGGCTACCGTTTTACAATAAAATGTTGCGTGGGTCATTGGTGACTGTATTTTTGAAGAGTGTAGGCCTTATGAGGTGAGGCTGCCAGTGAAGACCTAGCAGGTCAATCCAGGTTGGAATGAAACGAAGTCTCACACAGGGCTCTGAGGATCCTAGGACGCCTCTGTCCCCTCACCCAGTGGTCTGGGAAGTTGCCCTCCATCGGGGGTTCTTGGAGCTCCTGACACCCAGCCACGGAGTTCAAGTACAGCTGAGATGTCAGCAAGAACGGCCGCATAGACTAAGCTAAGCACACCTTGTTTATGCAACATGCCTGTGTCCCTGCACGTGGGCTGTGCTCACATGGGTGCAGCTGCTGCGAGAGTGCTGCAGGGACTACCAGTAGGCACAGAAGACAAGTTGGTGGCCTGAGCTGCAGGTCTTATGTAAGACCCCCCCTGTCTTATGGCTCCCCAGCCTGCATGGGGTTCCCCTAGGGCAGCCCAGGCCACCTAAAGATGGCTCCACACGTTAGAAAGTTCTTGGTATTGAGTTGCAATCAGCCTGCTATGCCCCTGGGAGTCACAGATTAGGTCTAATCATTCATTTTAAGACTGGCCCTGGCATCAGAAGTCCCTAATTAGGGAACACAGGGGTCCCCTGACAATTTTGGAAGGTTCTGTCTTTGTAGATGAGGCAGTGTGGGGTGGAATAGGAACTGCATTAGACAGAACCAGACCTAGAAAGTTGGTCTCCTGGGAATTCAGTACCTTCTGTTGAGAAATTCCTAAGGGAGTGGGTAAGGTGATGATGATGTGGGTTTGAAGTTTCTAGTAAATCTGCTAATCCTCAATCCTTTGAAAGGGTGTTAGCTATTCACTGATGTGAGATGATACCAGGTTATGTGTCATCAACCGAGATCAGATTAGCGTAACTAAGATTTGTTTACCAGTTTCAGGCAGGGAGACCCCATGGTTAGGTTTCCTCACCTGGGCTCAGGTTCAGGATGTTAAGAGGTGAATCATACTTTACCAGAACCTCAATTTCCTCTTAATTTTGGGAGAAAGTATTTGTTGGAAGTCCATCTCTTTGATGAAATATCCATCAGCTAATTTAACTTCCATTTGGGGGTAACAGTATTTAAGGTAAATATTGCTTCTGTATCACTCTGACTGCCCACCCGCCTGTCCAGGTTATGGCAAGTCTCAACAGCTGTGCTGCTGGAATTCATCCTGAACTTTGATCCCAAATAAACTAGAAAAAAACGAAGTTAGCAAGTGACATTTCACATGATAAAATCTGGGCTTTATTATTTCATATTCAGTAGGTCAATAAAGCTCCCATCCACACCTTACAAGGCTGGTGGGGAGGCGGGGTCATGATCAACCACGGCCTTTTCAAGTTACAAATCAGCAACAGCAGTCCAAAGGTGGCGAACACGTATTTATTGCATCATTGTAAACAGAGAAAATCTTGTCTCCTCTGGACCAGATGCCCAACAGGTTAGAAAAGTATAACTTAGCTCCACTTTGAGGATACGTAGTAAAAAGTGTTAAGCCTCACCTTGGTGTTTTTTAAAGACTTAAGTGTGACACACTATAAGGCATTTCCATGTCACAAATTCTACCATCTTTTTTTTGTAAAAATGCTGCATGTTGTTCTGATTGTGTCTGCAGCTGTGCTGCGATTATGGGAGATACAGTGACTCGCACTGGCCGGAATCTAAGTCTCACTTCCCAGGGATCAGGGCAGTCCAGCCTGGTGCTGCCACAGAGGGTGGTGCCATCAGATGACACCCAGGACCCGCCACATCTTTAGACAGATCTTGTTTGATCCACGGCTGTGACCATGTATTACCACAAATTTAACAATAAAAAATGGTTTTAAGAGTGTCTGAGAAAGGAATAAACAATCATTCCACGTTGTGCCCTTCCCTCGTTTTAAAATAAGCAATGTCCTATGTTTCCATTATTTAAGATTCAGAAGTAAAAACTATTTAAAAAATACATATCCTCAAAAACTCCAGCATTCCTAGTACACAATGCTCTTACTTCTTTGGCAATGCAGAACCTGCAAGCTGACTGTTCAGCCTGGGCCCATGTTATCTCTCCAGGATAAGCGCGTCCTAGGATTTCAATTGGTTCTACAACGTTTAAGTGAGAGGATTGACCCAAGTATGAAGTCTTAAGTATCTCACCGTGGGAACCAAGGACTCAAATCCAAAGCCAACGGTCTCACTGTGATTCACCTCTGATGATGTGGCTGGGGGGACTCTAGCAGTGAGCCAAGCTGAGATGTGGCACAAGGCAGGCTGGGGCTCATACCAGCTGAGAGATGGTGAAGGATTCCACAACCAGGGTTGTATTAGCAGCCAGAGCAATGGACAGATGGGAGGGACCTGCAGAGGTCTTAGGTGGAGGCTCCGCCCCACACACAGACAGGTCAGCCCAGATCAAGAGCGCTCAGTGGGCACGGCCTGTCCTCCGGTCAGACACCGTGTGCACCTCCACCCCCGATTTTAAACTGAATATACTTCAAGTCATTGAACTCTCTCTGTGTAAAGAACGGAACAGAGCCAAAGGATGTTTTTGGCTGGTAGGAACCCAGCGCCCCCAAGCCTGCAGCAGGTCTCTGGACTCCTTCAGTTCTGACAGCAGCTTCCCAGGTGCAGGTGCTCTGGGTCAGAAACCACTGCCGGGCCGGCCATGCACAGCTGTTTCCAGGCACTTCTGTCAGTGAGTACATTAAGTGTGAAGGGGATTTTAAAAGTTCACCCTCAGCTGCAAAGAACAGCTGGACTTCTGTCATCTTGCAAAAACGACAAATACACGCCATAGATTCACGTGTTTTCCAAAATCAACTCTAAGATGCTATATCCTCGCTGGGCGAAGTGGCTCATGCCTGAAATCCCAGCTACTCGGGAGGCTGAGGCATGAGAATCACTCAAACCGAAAGGTGGAGGTTGCAGCAAGTTGAGGATTGCACCACTGCGCTCCAGCTTGGACGACAAAGCGAGACGCTGTCTCAAAAAAAAAATAAAAATTAAAAAAAAAAAATTCTATATCACGAAAGTCTAAGGTGCAAACAGGCAAAACTCCAAAGGGTCTTCAGAGTTATCCCAAAAGGCAAGGCCTCTGGTGTGCTGAGCCTCCCGGCTGCCCGCTTCCCCATCTGGATAGGAGCTCAGTGGAAGTCAAGCCGTGACTGCACAGTCTTGCAGCCCTTGTCTGAGTAGATCTTCTCATCTTTGGGGAAAAACGTCATTTCGTCTGCCACACGCGAGACAATGTCTTCATCTATGGCAGAGCCACGGGACCTCATCTCGGCCCTCACACACATTTTCACATGTCTGTACTCCAAGGGCAGGAAGGGGATAAAGTAATCAATGAGGTTTTTGTCGATCAGTCCACTGTGCCACAGGCCACCTGCAGAACAAGACACAGCTGGGTTTCCCACCACCACCGCCACCTGGACAAGCTCCGATCCCAACCCTCAGCATGTTCCTCACATCCGTGCCCCTTGAGAGAGTCTTTCTGTCAGTGTCCAACAAGCCCGTGTGAGACTCAGCTGGACGCTCACTCACTGGTTTCTAGAACAGAATGCCCTAAGAAAATTCCCAACTTTAGCAAAGCCAGCAAGTCCAGTGGGATTCTGTGGCTTTCTGTGGGATTCTGTGAAACAATGAAAGAGAAGACGGCACACTGCCAGGCAGTTAAGGAGCTCCTTCACCCTGGCAGACTCACTGTGTTTATTATTGAAGACTCCGACAGACAGCACAGGTTCCAGGTCCTTCAGCTGAATGTCTTCCCGCTTTCTTCCAGCCCGCCAAAAGTCCAGAGCCGTCTTAGTTATAAGGTCCCCACCTGCATTGCTGAGTTTGCCAGAGAAATAAAGATTAAAATAACATATTAAGAGTTCTGTGTCCTACCAAGAAATGAACCCTTCTAAGATCTTTTTTTTTTTTTGAGATGGAGTCTTGCTCCGTCACCTGACGTTAGTGCAGTGGTGCGATCCTGGCTCACTGCAACCTCTGCCTCCCGGTTCAAGCAATTCCCCTGCCTCAGCCTCCCGAGCAGCTGGGACTACAGGCATGCATCACTATGCCCAACTAATTTTTTGTATTTTACTAGAGATGGGGTTTCACCATGTTGCCAGGAGGGTCTCCATCTCTGGACCTCGTGATCCGCCTGCCTCGGCCTCCCAAAGTGCTGGGATTGAAGGTGTGAGCCACAATGCCCTTTTTTTTTTTTGAGATGGAGTCTTCTCACTCTGTCACCCAGGCTGGAGCGCAGTGATGCAATCTTGGCTCACTGCAACCTCCACCTCCTGGATTCAAGTGATTCTTCTGCCTTAGCCCCCTGCGTAGCTGGGACTACAGGTGCGTGCCACCACGCCCAGCTAATTTTTGTACTTTTAGTAGAGATCGGGTTTCACCATGTGGGCCAGGCCTGTCTCGAACTCCTGACCTCAAGTGATCTGCCCACCTTACCCTCCCAAAGTGCTGGAATCACAGGCGTGAGCCAACATGCCTGGCTGAAGATCTATTTTTCATCAAGGAATATTTACTGAGTGCTACTAGACAAAAAAGTGTCTAATCTCAAGGAACTTAAAATGTTTCTTCACAACTAGCTGGGATAAGGCCTTTATAATCCTAAAAACCAACATGTGCAGTTAATAAAATTACCTTTCATTTCAATTTCATTTTTAGAGTCGGGGTCTCGATGTGTCCCCCAGGCTGGAGTGCAGTGGCATGATCACAGCTCAATCAAACTTGGAACTCCTGGGCTCAACCAATCCTCCTGCCTCAACTTCCCAAGGAGCTGGGACTACAGGCCCATGCCACCATTCCTGGCTAAAATCACCTGCTATCAGCGATTATTTCTTTAGTTCATTTCCCCTGCCCGCACTGTGTGCCATGCTGAGATCAGCAAAGGAGAAGGGAAGCAGTAGGTAAGTGCCTTGTGCCCAGCAGGCACTTCTGTCCTGGTAAAGAAAGTGCTGATGGTGCTGAGGACCTCATTTTATCACTGAGAGAATGAGGTGCTTGCGTTCTCCAAGAAACCACCTCCTGCTGACCTGAGGAAGATGAAGATGGCTTTGCGGTAAGACACTCCGTCAACCTGCTCGTAGTAGTCTAGAAACGGCTTGATTGCGTCAATGATCCCAGGGTGCAATTTGTCCATCTCGTCAAATATGAAAACAGAGTTCGCACACGCACTCACGTTACCGCGAATCCACTTCTGTAACTGGACCTGGACCGGCCGTGAAAGAACAAACAGGACGCGAAGCTCAAAGGGTGCACCGAGAGGCGCACAGGCCGCGTCTGCTCCTCCTGCCCTGGAGGTCGAGGTCACGGCTCTCACAACTGCACCCTCACCCCACTCGCTGCGTACAGAACTGCTCCCTCACCCGCATTCACTGGGCAGCAGCTTTTCCAAAACCTCATCTCTAAAAAGTAGAAATTGGCAGACAGGTGCTAAAGCGCAGGGAAGCTTTTTCCTAACTCAAACAATATATTAAATGTAACCTTTAAAGGTGTAAGAGGTACAAGAACTGTGATTTTTTTTTTTTTTTTTTTTTTTTTTTTTGAGACAGTCTCGCTCTGTCCCCCATCCTGGAGTGCAGCAGCACCATCTCAGCTCACCGCGACCTCTACCTCTCCGGTTCAAGCGATTCTCCTGCCTCAGCGCCCCCATATAGCTGTGACTACAGGCGTCCCACACCAAACCTGGCTAATTTTTGTATTTTTAGTGGAGACGGGGTCTTGCCATGCTGACCAGGCTGGTCTCGAACTACTGACATCAGGTGATCCACCCACCTCACCCACCCAAAGTGCTGGGATTATAGGAATGAGCCACACAGCCAGATCCATAAATACTGATCATTCACTGTGAACCTATCCGTAATTTTCATCTGTCTTGGATTGCAGTCTCAAGTCTGTACTGCCACACATCCTGAGGAAGAATGAATTGGATGAAGACCTGCACAGTGCACGGTGCCCCAGACCAACGGAGCTGACTCGACCACAGTTCATGAAAAGCATCTGTTCCAGATGCTTCCCTGAAGCAAACATAAAGGCACTCAAGCAGCCAGCCCTCAACCCAAAAGTGTGAAAGGCTGTACCATGAAGCTCCCCCAGACATGCCCTCATCCATCTCTATCATTCTGTTTCTGAAGATCTATAAAAGAATGCAGAAAACAAGAAAATCCTCCCTTTTTTTTTTTTTTTTTTGGGACGGAGTTTTGTTCTTGTTACCCAGGCTGGAGTGCAATGGCGCGATCTCGGCTCACCGCAACCTCCGCCTCCTGGGTTCAGGCAATTCTCCCGCCTCAGCCTCCTGAGTAGCTGGGATTACAGGCACATGCCACCATGCCCAGCTAATTTTTTGTATTTTTAGTAGAGACGGGGCTTCGCTATGTTGACCGGGATGGTCTCAATCTCTTGACCTTGTGATCCACCCGCCTCGGCCTCCCAAAGTGCTGGGATTACAGGCTTGAGCCACTGCGCCCGGCCTTTTTTTTTTTTTTTTTTTTTTTTTTCAGACTAGTCAAGTGCAGTAGTGAGAAGGGGGGAAAGAGTAGAACAAGGAGTTTGATCTGTAACTGACTATGAACAATCAACTGAGATAACTCACTACCTTCGGACCAGCCCTCCCTTCCCTTTTGGCAGTCTTCCCTGTCTCATGCCAGTTTGGATGGCAAATATTTCGACTTCCTTGTTCAGTTAAGTTTCTGTTTCTTTTTTCAGTCCCCACCTAACAGGAGGAAATTTTTTTTTTTGATAGAGTCTTGCTCTATCACCCAGACTGGACCGCAGTGACACAACCATGCTTCACTGTAGCCTCGGCCTCCCAGGCTCAAGTGATCCTCCCACCCTGGCCTCCCAAGTAGCTAGGACTACAGGTGCATGCCACCACACCTGGCTAATTTCTTATTTTTTGTAGAGATGGGGTTTTGCTACATTGTCAGTGGGAATGCTAACCTTGACAAGGGCAACGTTCATTTAAATGAGAACTAACCCTCCTAGACAACTTAATATAAAATAAATGTGGAAAGAAGATCTCAAGAGGAGAAACAGTCTCAAGATTCAGTTCTTTGAGGCTTCCTTTGAAGAAAACAATGATAAGGACGTGAAGGATGGGAGGAACAAACGAAATAAAGCTGTCTAGGAGTAAGAAGACCTCTAGGCTACATTGCAGAGAGAGCGCAGAGGCAAAGCTGAGGTGGGCAGAATTGAATGAAGCCATGCCCAAGGAAATTCCTGAAGACTGAATGCCCCTCTCACCAACTGCACTGCTGGGGATGCTGAATGCCTTTACTCACCGGAGAAGGTGGCTACCATGTCTACTGGGAGCGAGGAGATTTTGGTTCAAGTTCCCGCTCTGCCACAAAGATTATAAGGAGTAAGTCACCTTGCCTCTCTTGGCTCCAGGCTCCAGCTCTTCTTTTTTTTTTTTTTTTTTTTGAGACAGAATTTCACTTTGTTGCCCAGGCTGGAGTGCAGTGGCACAATCTCAGCTCATTGCAACCTCCACTTCCCAGGTTCAAGCAATTCTCCTGCCTCAGCCTCCCGAGTAGCTGGGATTACAGATGTGGTCCACCACGCCCAGCTGGTTTTGTATTTTTAGTTGAGACAGGGTTTTGCCATGTTAGCCAGGCTGGTCTTGAACTCCTGACCTCAAGTGATCTACCCACCTCAGCCTCCCAAAGTGTTGGGATTACAGGCATGAGCCACTGCGCCCAGCCTTGACCACATCTATCTTCTTCTTTTTTGAGATGGGAGTCCCACTGTGCCGCCCAGGTTGGAGTGCAGTGGTGCAATCTTGGCTCACTGCAACCTCTGCCTCCTGCATTCAAGCCATTCCCCTGCCTCAGCCGCCGAAGTAGCTAGGATTACAGGCACCCACCACCGCGCCTGGCTAATTTTTGTACTTTTAGTAGAGACGGGGTTTCACCATGTTGTCCAGGCTGGTCTCAACTCCTGACCTCAAGTGATCTGCCCGCTTTGGCCTCCCAAAGTGCTGGGATTACAGGCGTGAGCCACCACACCCGGCCCTTGGCTTCATCTTTTCATGGGAATAACGTGCCCTACCCCACTGGACTGTTTTGGAACCGAGTAAGAGAAAGGTTGTAAGAGAGCTTTGTAACTACCTGGACTAAGTGTGCCTTAACTCAGTGGAGCCGGGAGCTATTGCAACACAAAAAAAAGAGAAGCAGAGGCCAGAGTTAGTGAGCAGGTCACCCAGACCAGTCCCAGTGGCCTGTGGACGAGATAATAGCGGGTTCTCTTGCCTGGTACAGTTTTATCTTCTGCTCATGAGGGAAGTGCAGAGTCGATACAAACAGGTGGACAAAGTTACTCTTCAGACCTTTTGGGTGGAGATTTTCAGCCACAATTTGACTGACAAAATTCTTGCCTGTGCCAGCCCAGCCGTGTAAGGAAAGGGTCAGTGGTTTCTTGGGATTTCTGTTGTTCCTGAAGCCAGTCAGCGCCTTGAGAATCACTTCCGTGGCCAGATGCTGTCCAAACAGCTTCTGCTCCAAATCCAGCTTGAGGGCTGCAGGAACGGCCCCAGAACAGAGAGAGAAACAGACGTTAACAATGCATCAGCAATGCAGCACTATCCCAGCTGGTCAAAGCGAGAAGCACCGATTATCCAGGGACACCGCAGGGTGTCTGCCAAACCCTAGGGCCAGCACGACACTGACGCACTGATGCCACTTTCAAGGAAATGCATAATGTGGAGGCCCTTAACGCTTCGGCGTCCGACAGTGAGGCTAAATGCTCATCCATGCAGATAGGAACCATCGCTCGACTGACAGCTTTCTGTTCCCAGCCACCCCTGCTGGCCTGAAGGAAAACCGGGGGCCCAAGGTGGGCTTTGTGGGCAACGCCACACGTCTAAAAGCCACCTAATAGGGTAGGCAAGGCGCAGAAGGGCCGGCCACGGTTACTTTCCGTTTCTTCAGCCTGTGATCCCCAGGAATGGGAACTTCAGAAAGGCGCTGGGCAGAGGCCCACGATCTGGAGGCGGGTTGCGAAGGCACTGCTTCCAGGGCTGGAGTCCGGACCGCGTTTCCGCGGACGGTGGAACGGTTTCCAGGGCCGCCGCCTCTGCTCCCCGCCCACTCCAGCCGGGACCACCGCCGTCTAGAGGCCGCGCGCCCGCCCCTCCGCGCGCCCGCGCCCCGCCAGGGGTCACAGAGGCCCCGGCGCCCCCAGCAGCACCGACCCGCCGCTCGCGCGCAGCGTACCCGAAGCGTTGAGCGGCCGCTCCTCGTGGCAGCACTCGGCGAAGCGGCAGTAGATGTCATTGTAGGTCAGGTAGCCAGTGATGACTGACGCGGCCCCGATGGCGAGACCCACGGTCACGGGCTCGAACGCCGCCACCACTCGGGCCGCCAGCAGCAGCGCCAACGCAGCGTCGCCCCGGAGCCGCCCGGCCTGCAACATCCCCCCGCACCTGGCAGCCCGCAGCCCAGAGCCGCCGCCGAGCTCGGGGACCCTTGGCCGACGGGCAGGACGGACTTCCGCTGTGCGTCACTTCCGCCCCTCATACCGGCTTAGCCCCCTGGGGGCGGCCATGTTGGTGAGGGACGGAGAGGAGGGCGATGCTATTATCCTTGTGAAGTGGCTCGAAGGTGTCGGTGACTCTTTTGTTTTCCTTTTCTTTCTTTTAAAAATTTTCTTAAAACTTTCTTATTTTCTTTTCTCGTCATATATATATATAATTTTGGGGACAGGGTCTGGCTCTGTCTCCCCGACTGGAGTGCAGTGGCACGATCTCGGCTCGCTGCAGCCACCGCCTCCCGGATTCAAGCGATTCTCCGGCCTCAGCCTCCCGAGTAGCTGGGACTACAGGGATGCGCCACCATGTCCGGCTGATTTTTGTGTTTTTAGTAGAGACGGGGTTTCGCCATGTGGCCCAGGTTGGTCTCGAACTCCTAACCTCAAGCGTTGCAGCCGCCTCGGTTTTCCAGAGCCTGGGGTTACAGGCGCGGGCTCATGCCTGAGTTTGTTTTCTTGAGAGCTTCTCCGAGCCCTCAAGCTTTGCTTTGTCATCCCTCCCTTCACTTCCCGGGAGCTATCTGGTGCATTTCTCGCGTCTGCCCACCCTCCGCCTGCCTTCTTCCTGAAACAGTTTATAAGCTCTCCGTGCTGGGCCGTAGGCTGAGCACTGGGGATGCAGCGACACCAAGACAGACCTGCCCAGGTTTCCACACTCAAACCCCACGGTCCATTCTTTCATTCAGCGCTAGGTGGCAGGCCCCTTGCTGGATGGCAGGAATGACAGCGGGCAAATGAATAGAAGTTGGCCGTGGGAAGTGTCTCAAACTCTTTTTTTTTTTTGAGACAGAAGCCCACTCTGTTGCCCAGACTGGAGTGCAGAGGCATGGGCTCTGCTCACTGCAGCCTCTGCCTCCTAGGTTCAAGCAATTCTCCTGTCTCAACCTCCCTAATAGCTGAGATTACACATGTGCACCACAAAGCCCAGCTATTTTTTGTATTTTTAGTAGAGACGGGGTTTTGCCATGTTGGCCAGGCTGGTCTTGAACTCCTGATCTCAAGTGATCCTCCTTCCTCAGCCTCCCAAAGTGCTGAGGTTACAGATGTGAGCCCCTTCACCTAGCCCACAAACTTTTTATAAGTAATTAAATAACTAAAGATGTTTGGAAAATGTATCTCTCTCTCTCTCTTTTTTTTCAGATGGAGTCTTGCCCTGTCACCCAGACTAGAGTGCAGTGGCATGATCTTGGCTCACTGCAACCTCTACCTCCAGGGTTCAACTGATTCTCCTGCCTCAGCCTCCTGAGTAGATGGGATTACAGGTGCCTGCCATGATGCACAGCTAATTTTTGTATTTTTAGTAGAGACAGGGTTTCACCATATTGATCAGGCTGGTCTCAAACTCCTCACCTCAGGTGATCCACTCACCTCAGCCTTCCAAAGTGCTGGGATTACAGGCGTGAGCCACCGTGCCTGGCCAGAAAATCTGTCTCTTAATAGGATGGATGGAGATTCTCTTTTTCTTTTCCATTTACTTCATATGTCCACAGGAGGAAATTACAAAGAGACTTTTCCCTTTCCGGGCATCTCCAGAAAGGGGAGATGAGAAGGAGCATGGGGCGGCTGGGGCCACTGGTGCCACGGCCAGGGAGGAAAGAGGTTGTTTCTAGAATTAGGATCCTTAGAGTGATCCACTCTTTTTTTTTTTTTTTTTTTTTTTTTTTTGAGAGAGAGAGTTTTGCTCTTGGTACCCACGCTGGAATGCAATGGTTCGATCTCGGCTCACCGCAACCTCCGCCTCCTGGGTTCAAGCAATTCTCCTGCCTCAGCCTCCCGAGTAGCTGGGATTACAGGTGCGTCCCACCATGCCCAGCTAATTTTTGTATTTTTAGTAGAGACAGGGCCAGAGTGTTCCACTCTTATGCACGCTTGGGAAGTCTTCGCCTACCTCAGAGGGTCACATACTCCAGGCTAAAGAGGGCTAGCCTAGGGCAGGGAAAGTCCCACCACAAGGAATGTCACCACCACTGCCTGAAAAAGGCAGGCTGTGCCAGCCCCTCTCCCAAGGCCATGTAACCAGCAGCCTGGCACCCAGTGCTGCGCTGTCTAATGGAAACGCTTCTCCAGCAGGCCCTGAGGACTGAGAGGCTGCCTTGGGCGAGTCCAGCATGTTTGTGAGGGTGCAGCCACAAGGGACACAGGGGCAGCTCTGCTGTCTCCAGGGGCTTTGCAGCATCAGAAGTTGGGAGGGAGAAATTGTAAATTGAAATTGTAAATCACAGCCTGGTTTGTTCCCTCTCTTCCTAGCTGAGTGGCTCTGGAAATGTGATGCTACCCTTCTGAACTCTGTTTCTCTATCTGTAAAGTGGGGAACACAATAGTCCCTTCTTGGGGTTGTTGGGGTACCAGTGAGCTGGCGCATGCAGAGTACTTAGCACTGCCTACAGTAAGAGTTCGGTAGGATCCATTTGCTGGGACTATCATCTCCTTTGACCCTCTCAACCATCCTGTGAAATTCACAAGTCAGGAGAGACAGTTTAGCTCACAAAGGAAATATTTGTTGTCTTTAAGGATTATACTGAGGTGCTGGCAGGATTTGATGAGTGGTGTTTAGCTAGATCTGGAATTACAAAAGCTCAGTATCTTATATTCATCAAACAAAATACACACAATGCCTGCAAGACACAAGTGGACTGGTGCCATGGTCAAGCTCCACTGTGATGGTGGTAAGAGGTGGGGCCTTTTCTGAGGTGATTAGGCCAAGAGGGCTCTACCCTCATTAATGGAATTTATGCCCTTATAAAAAGGGCATGAGGGGCTGGGCACCATCTATCACAGCATTTTGGGAGGCAGGTGGATCACTTAAGGCCAGGAGTTCAAGACCAGCCTGGCCAACATGATGAAACCCTGTCTCTACTAAAAAATATGAAAATTAGCCGGGTGTGGTGTTGGGTGCCTGTAATCCCAACTGCTCAGGAGGCTGAAGCAGGAGAATCAGTTGAACCTGGGAGATGGAGGTTGCAGTGAGCAGATGTCATGCCACCGCACTCCAGCCTGGGCAACAGAGTGAGATTCTGTCTCAAAAAAAAGGCTTGAGGGAACCAGGTAGACCCTTCCACTTTCCGCCTTGTGAGGACACAGCAAGAAGGCAGCTTTCACCAGGCACCAAATCTGCTGGCATCTTGATCTTGGGCTCCCCATCCTCCAGAACTGTGAGAAAGAAATTTCTTTCTTTCTTTCTTTCTTTTTTTTTTAAAATAAGATGGGTTTTTGCCATGTTGCTCAGGCTGGTCTCGAACTCCTGAGCTCAGGCAATCCACCACCTCGGCCTCCCAAAGTGCTAGGATTACAGGCGTGAGCCACTGCACCCAGCCATAAATTTATTTTTCTTTCTTTTTTTTAAATTTATAATTAAAAAAAAAATATATATATATATATATATGGAACACTTAATGGATTGGCGTGTCATCCTTGCGCAGGGTCCATGCTAATCTTCTCTGTATCGTTCCAATTTTTAGTATATGTGCTACTGAAGCGAGCACCATAAATTTCTTTAAAAAAAAAAAAATTTGACCAGGTGTGGTGGCTTGTGCCTATAATCCTAGCACCTTGGAAGACTGAGGCAGGTAGATCACTTGAGGCCAGGAGTCTGAGACCAGTGTAGCCAACATGGCAAAACCCTGTCTCTACTAAAAATATAAAAGGAGGCTGAGGCAGGAGAATCACTTCAACCAGGGAAGTGGAGGTTGCAGTGAGCCCAGATGATGCCACTGCACTCCAGCCTGGGCTGCAGAGTAAGACTCTGTCTCAAACTAACAAAAACTTTGTAACCCATTTATGTTATTTTGAGCAATTGTATACTAAAAATAATCCAAAAGAAATATTTAGGCCAGGCGCGGTGGCCCACGCCTGTAATCCCAACACTTTGGGAGGCTGAGGTGGGTGGATCACGAGGTCAAGAGATCGAGACCATTCTGGTCAACATGGTGAAACCCCGTCTCTACTAAAAATACAAAAAATTAGCTGGTCATGGAGGTGCACGCCTGTAGTCCCAGCTACTCGGAAGGCTGAGGCAGGAGAATTGCTTGAACCCAGGAGGCGGAGGTTGTGGTGAGCTGAGATTGCGCCATTGCACTCCAGCCTGGGTAACAAGAGCGAAATTCCATCTCACAAAAAAAAAAAAAAAAGAAATATTTAGTACTTAGGGCTTTGTGGTCACCAAAAAACTATGTTAAGTTTTATAGTTTTAGGCTGCACCCGGCCTATATTAGGTTTTAATTTGTAGGATATACATATCTCTGTTGCAGAGAAATAAGATAGTATGATCAATAAGACTGTTAGGCAAAAAAACAACCAAACAAAAACCTTTCATTCACATGACATTTGATGAGAGTGGAGTGGAAATATGGGTTCTAGTACAAAAAAGATCATAGCATCTGACTTGTTCATATGTTTGATACATGGCTGATGGGCGGTTCAATTGCTATGACATCTAGATTCCACTGAGTAACTAGAAGAGCGATGCAACAGTGTTATCCTTTATTTTTTTATTTTTTATTTTTTTTTGAGATGGAGTCTTGCTCTGACGCCAGGCTGGAGTGCAATGTCACAATCTCGGCTCACTGCAACCTCCGCCTCCTGGGTTCAAACGATTCTTCCGCCTCAGCTTCCCAAGTAGCTGGGACCACAGGTGTGTGCCACCACGCCCGGCTAATTTTTTTTTTGTATTTTTAGTAGAGATGGGGTTTCGCCACGTTGGCCAGGATGGTCTCGATCTCTTGACCTCGTGATCTGCCCACCTCAGCCTCCCAAAGTGCTGGGATTACAGGCATGAGCCACCGTGCCTAGCCAACAGTGTTATCTTAAAGTGCAAAAATCAAGTCTTTTCTGATCATTTAAACTCACAATGGGCCAGGGGAGGTGACTCACACCTGTAATCCCAGGACTTTGGGAGGCGGATCACCTGAGGTCAGGGGTTTGAGACCATCCTGGCCCAATATGGTGAAACCCCGTCTCTACTAAATATACAAAAATTAGCTGGGCATGGTGGTGCACACCTGTAGTCCCAGCTACTGGGGAGGCTGAGGCAGGACAATCGCTTGAATCCAAGAGGCAGTGGTTGCAGTGAGCCGAGATCAGGCCACCGCATTCCAGCCTGACGACAAAGTGAGTCTCTGTCTCAGAAAAACAAAAAAAATTCTGAATCAAGTCATCATTCCAATTATTACAGCTTACCAAAATCGCACTGATATGTTTGTGTGTTTAGAGACAGGCTCTCACCTTGTCACCCAGGCTGGAGTGCAGTGGTGTGATCACGGCTCACGGCGCTTCAACCTCAGAGGCAAAAGTGATCCTCCCACCTCAACCTCCTGAATAACTGGGACTATAGGCGTGTGCCACCATGCCCAGCTAAGTTTTTATTTTTTGTAGAGATGGGGTCTCATTGTGCTGCCCAGGCTGGTCTCGAACTCCTGGGCTCAAGCAATCCTCCTGCTTCAGCCTCTGTTGGAATTACAGCCGTGAGCCACCATGCCCGGTGAAGGTAACTTTGAATAGCTTTTGATGTCTCACTTGGATTAGGAGCCACTGCTCTGCCCTGGGTGGTGGTGGTGGTGGGATATTGGCCTCTGTCACCCCTCCATTGGTTGGTCTGAGGCATTAGCTTCCCAGGGTGCTGGGTCTGATCTCTTGGAGGTAGTTGGTCCCCAGGGAGGTCCAGGTGACATTGGCTTAGCTGCTTTGTTACTTTGGATGGGTGATGGGAAGCGGGGTGCCTCCCTGCATTTTCTCCACATGGGCTCAGTAATCGATCCCCAGTCCCCACATTTCCCTAAGCACCTGCTGTCCATCTCCCACTCGCTCAGTGGCCAATTATTCCATCAGTTCAGGTTCTTTGTTTCCAAGCAACAGAAGCTGCCCCTGACTTGGGCTTTTGTAGGACTTGTTAGAGGAACTCAGGGTGACTCTCAAAAATGTGAAAATGAGGTCAACATCTCAGGACGAGCAGGGTCCCTGGGGGTGTCAGGTAGGACTCAGTGGCAGGAGTTGGGGGCCCTGTTGCTGGGGCATTGCCAACAGGAGGTTCAGGTTTGGCAGCTTCCCATACCTGCACGCTTGGTTCAACTTCAAGTTTGCAGAGAGAGGATGTGATCAGCTCAACGGTTGACCTTGGATCAAGGAGCCAGGGCTGGGGGTCATTGTGCCTGGGTCTCTCTGCCCCTAGTTTGTGCTACTCTAATTACTTGGATAACATTTTGTTCCCTTAAAAGTGTGGGTATTAGCCGGGCACGGTGACTCATGCCTGTAATCCCAGCACTTTGGGAAGCTGAGGTGGATGGATCACCTGAGGTCAGGAGTTCAGGACCAGCCTGGCCAACATGGCAAAACCCCACCTCTACTAAAAATACCAAAATTAGCTGGGTGTGGTAGTGGGCACCTGTAGTCCCAGCTACCTGGGAGGCTGAGGCAGAGGAATCACTTGAACCCCAGGAGGTAGAGGTTGCAGTGAGCTGAGATCGTACCACTGCACTCCAGCCTTGGGGAAGGAGCAGTACTCTGTCTCAAACAAAACAAAACAAAACGGGGTTAAATACTGTTTTCAGCCTTAGCCCACCTGTACCCAGGTGAATAAACAGCCATGTTGCTCACACAGAGCTTGTTTTGAGGGGGGTTTCTTCATTCAACACACACGTTTTAAAATTTGGTGCCAAAAAAAAGAAAAAAGAAAAAGAAAAAAAACGTGTGGGTGTTTTCCTGATTTATCATTTGATCATTTATCTCAAAGCTTGCCACTGAAATCCATGGAGCATGGGAAGACAGCAGCAGGGTAAAGGGCCTTCAGACCCTCACAGCGAGTGCTCTGGGTGGCCCCAGCAATTGCTCCGTTCCCGCCAACTACGTAACGATCCTCACATTGTTTTGTGCCCCGTTCCTCCTATTTTATTTTATTTTTTGAGACTGAGTCTCACTCTGTCGCTCAGGCTGGTGTGCAGTGGCACAGTCTCTGCTCACTGCAACCTCTGCCTCCCAGATTCAAGCAATTCTCCTGCCTTATCCTCCTGAGTATCTGGGATTATAGGCACATGCGACTATGCCCAACTAATTTTTTTTTTTTTCTTAGTGAGAGTCTTGCTCTGTTGCCCAGGCTGGAGTGCAGTGGCACGACCTCGGCTCACTGCAAACTCCACCCCCGGGGTTCAAGTGATTCTCCTGCATCCACCTCCCAAGTAGCTGGGATTACAGGAGCCCACCACTATGTGTGGCTAATTTTTGTATTTTTAGTAGAGATGGGGTCTCATCATATGGGCCAGGCTGATCTCAACCTCCTGACCTTGTGATCTGCCCATCTCAGCCCCTCCGAAGTGCTGGGATTACAGGTGTAAGCCACTACACCCGGCCATGCCTGACTAATTTTTTGTATTTTGAGTAGAGACAGGGTTTCACTGTGTTAGCCAGGATGGTCTCGATCTCCTGACCTCGTGATCTGCCCATCTTGGCTTTCCAAGGTGTTGGGATTACAGGCATGAGCTACCGTGCCTGGCCCATTCCTCCTCTTTTAAAAGAGTTAACAATTTTTTCCTTTTCCAGTTTTTATTTTTGAGACAGGGTCTGGCTCTGTTGCCTGGGAAGAGTGCAGTGGCTCAATCTTGGCTCACTACAACCTCCGACTTCTAGGCTCAAGCTATTCTCCCACATCAGCCTCTCAAGTAGCTGGAACTACAGGCGTGCACCACCACACAAATATTTTTAAACAAAACAACATATATTTCTTTTTTTTTGTTTTTTGTTTGAGACGGAGTTTCGCTCTTGTTACCCAGGCTGGAGTGCAATGGCGTGATCTCGGCTCACCGCAACCTCTGCCTCCTGGGTTCAGGCAATTCTCCTGCCTCAGCCTCCTGAGTAGCTGGGATTACAGGCACGTGCCACCACGCCCAGCTAATTTTTTGTGTCTTTAGTAGAGATGGGGTTCACCATGTTGACCAGGATGGTCTCGATCTCTTGACCTTGTGATCCACCCGCCTCGGCCTCCCAAAGTGCTGGGATTACAGGCTTGAGCTACCGTGCCCGGCAACAACATATATTTCAAATCAACAAAAGTTAGTATAATTTATAGTACCTTTTAAAAAATTCTCACACATTTACAGGTGACATTTGTAGTATCTTAAGATAATTAGCCCTTGGGCTGGGCATGGTGACTCATGCCTATAATCCCAGCACTTTGGAAGGCTGAGGCAACGGATCTCCTGAGGTCAGGGGTTCAAGACCAGCCTGGCCAACATGGCAAAACCCCAGCTCTACTAAAATTAGCTCTACTATAAAAATTAGCTAGGCATGGTGGCACGTGCCTGTAGTCCCAGCTACTCAGGAGGCTGAGGCAGGAGAATTGCTTGAAGCCAGAGGCAGAGGTTGCAGTGAGCCTACTCGTGCCACTGCACTCCAGCCTGGGTGACAGAGATTCCATCTCAAAAAATAAATAAATAAATAAAAATAAAAGAAAAAAAGAAAGATAATTTGCCCTTGAGTGATAACTTCCTTTTCAGTTCTTTGAGTTCTGCAAAACATATCTAGAAAATTTACTGCTGTGGGCCAGGCATAGTGGCTCATGCCTGTAATCCCAGCACTTTGGGAGGCCATGGTGGGTGGGTTACTTGAGGTCAAGAGTTCGAGACCAGTCTGGCCAATATGGTGAAACTCCATCTCTACTAAAAATACAAAAATTAGCAGGGCATGGTGGTGGGCACCTATAATCCCAGCTACTCAGGAGGCTGAGGCAGGAGAATGGTCTGGCCCAGGAGGTGGAGGTTGCAAGGAGATGAGATGGCACCACTGCCCTCCAGCCTGGACAACAGAGGGAGGCTCTGTCTTAAAAAAAAAAGAAAAAAGAAAAAAGAAAAAGAAAGAAAAGAAAAGAAATTTATTGCTGTGGGCAATGAAGACTGCTTAAATCAAAAGGGCAGGGAGGACATGTGACTTTTCCTTTGGATTAGTTGCCATAACACTGGCCTCCAGGCAGCTCAGGGAGTTTCACATTTTCTTTAGATGTCCTTAGATGCCAGAGCTCTTGCAGGACCACTTTGAAGCTTCATGTAATAAATGCTGCCATTTTTTCAGCAACAATATGGCTTTTGAGTCCACTACTCCATTCAAATTGTTGACTCTGTTCATATTATTATTTTTTGGGGGGGACAGAGTCTCACTCTGTCATCCAGGCTAGAGTGCAGTGGTGCGATCTTGGCTCACTGCAAACTGTGCTTCCCGAGTCCAAGCAATTCTCATGCTTTAACCTCCCAAGTAACTGAGATTACAGGCGCCTGCCACCATGCCTGGGGAATTTTTGTATTTTTAGTAGAGATGGGGTTTCACCATGTTGCACAGGCTGGTCTTGAACTCCTGGCTTCAAGTGGTCTACCCGCCTCGGCCTCCAAAAGTGCTGGGACTGCAGGGGCAAGCCATTGTGCCTGGCCTCATATTAATATTTTTATTACAAATATTGCCAAGGGGGTGATTCCAGGTATTTAGGTCTACATTTTCTTTCTTTTTTTTTTTTAATTTTTTAAAGACGGGGTTTCACCATGTTGATCAGGCTGGTCTTGAACTCCCGACCTCAGGTGATCCGCCTGCCTTGGCCTCCAAAGTGCTTGGATTACAGGCGTGAGCCACCACGCCTGGCCGTCTACATTCTGTTTTAAGACTATATTTGGTTTTTATAAATTGTCCGAGCCTGTGGTGGCTGTCATCCTGAGTTGCTGGAAGGCCAGCATAGTACTGATCTCACGCTCGTTCCCCATTCTGTTTACTCTCTCTATCATTGCTCCAGAAGCGTTGCCTGCGACATTTAAATAGTCAATCCAAAACATTCAAAACTACCAGCTGAACTCCTCAAGGCCATCATCAATGGAAAGAGGGCCCGGGAAAGGCGTGGAGGAATGATTCAGCTGGACAGAGGGCTCTGGATTTTGGTTTCGTGGCTGATTGTGACTTTCAGGACCACAGACAGCGCCCCGGGTCCACACACCGGTTTCCCACCCAGCGTCAGACTTGAGGACTGTAAAGAGAGGTGTCCTTGTGCTGATAGACGGGAAACTGCCCACAGCTAGGAGACTTCATGTGCTCACACCAAGGAGGCACTAGAGGGTGCTGGTGAGCTGCAGGTCTGAGGACCTGCAGCTGGGCTTATCTGTAACCTCCAGATGGGAGGAAAAAAAAGAAAAAAAAAAAGAAAAAGTTCAAAAGCCTAGATTATTTAAAATGTCAACAGTTCTGCCGAGTGCTGTGGCTCATGCCTGTAATCCCAATACTTTGGAGGGCCACGGTGAGTGGATTGCTTGAGTCCAGGAGTTTGAGAGCCTGTTTAAAAAAAAAGAAAACCAAAAAAACAAGGCTGCTTACTGCAGCCTTAACCTCCAGGCTGAATCGATCCTCCCACCTTAGCCTCCTGGGTAGTTGGGACTGCAGGAACTCGTCACCACATCTGGCTAATTTTTGTAGTTTATAGTAGAGACAGGGTTTCGCCATATTGCCCAGACTGGTCTTGAACTCCTGAGCTCAGGTGATCTACCTGCCTCGGGCTCCCAAAGTGCTGGGATTACAGGTGTGAATCACTGAGCCCAGCCCTATTTCTATGAAATCTTAAGATCATAGGATACCACATGTGCTTTCACACTGCTTTTTTTTTTTTTTTTTTTTTTTTTTTTTTTTGGAGTTTCACTCTTGTTGCCCAGGCTGGAGTGCTGCAGTGGCATGATCTTGACTCACTGTAACTTCTACCTCTCAAGTTCAAGCGATTCTCCTACCTCAGCCTCCCGCATAGCTGGGATTACAGGCATGTACCACCACACCAGGCTAATTTTGTATTTTTAGTAGAGACAGGATTTCACTATGTTGGTCAGGCTGGTCTCGAACTCTGACCTCAGGTGATCCACCCACCTTGGCCTCCCAGAGTGCTGGAATTATAGATGTGAGCCACCGCACCTGGCCCACACTGCTTTATTGATGTATAATTGACACAGAAAAAACTGCACATATTTCAAGTGTGCAATTTGCAGCTGGGTGCTGTGGCTCAAGCCTTTAATCCCTGAACTTTGGGAGACCGAGGCAAGTGGATCACCTGAGGTCCGGAGTTTGAGACCAGCATGGCCAACATGGCAAAACCCCATATCTACTAAAAATACAAAAATTAGTTGAGCGTGGTGGCGAGCACCTGTAATCCCAGCTACGTGGGAGAGTGAGCTAGGACAATCACTTGAACCTGGGAGGCAGAGGTTGTGATGAGCTGAGATGGTGCCACTGCATTCCAGCCTGGGCAACAAGAGTGAAATTTCATCTCAAAAGAAAAAAACAGTGCAATTTGCTACATTTTGACATTTGTACGCACCCATGCAACCATTGCCACTAACAAGGTTGTGAACATACTCACCACAGCCGGAAGATTCCTCGTGCCATCTTGTCATCCTTTCCTCTCTTCTCTCCCTCACATTCCCTCCCTGTCAACCACCGATCTCGTTCTGTCACTGTAGATTAGTATACTTTTTATACTGTTACAAATCCTGTTACTAGATAGTATTTTATTTACGACATGCTTGCTCAGGCTGTGGGAGCGTTCCAGTCATTATCTCATTGAAATCCAAAGCAACCCTGTGAGGAAGCAGTGGAAATCTGCATTGTGCAGGCAAAGAAGGTGACATGCAGAAAATGAAATAACTTCGCCAAGGGACTTCCCATACATACAGAAAGTGCTGGAGGATGGCTGCGGTGGCTCACGCCTGTAATCCCAGCACTTTGGGAGGCCAAGGTGGGCGAATCACGAGATCAGGAGTTCAAGACCAGCCTGACCAACATGGTGAAACCCTGTCTGTACTAAAAATACAAAAAATTAGCCAGGCATAGTGGCAGATGCCTGTAATCCCAGCTATTCGGGAGGCTGAGGCAGGAGAATCACTTGAACGCTCGAGGTGGAGGTTGCAGCGAGCCGAGATGATGCCACTGCGCTCCAGCCCCGGCAGCAGAGCAAGACTCAGTCTCAAAAAAAAAAAAGTGCTGGAGCCAGGACACACAGGGTTCCACCCCACTGTCTGTCCTGCCTCTCTTTCCCCCAACAGTCCAACAGGGAGGAGCACACTGCCTGGGGTTCAATTCCACCTTTGCCATGACCATGAACATGACCCTGGGCAGGTTGTCCAACCCCTCTAGGTCCATTTCCTCGTTGGTGGCATGGTTGTCCCTGCCTTATGGGGTTGTCTGAGGTCACTTGAGATGATGAGCGAGGAGGCCTGTCAGCAGAGAGCTTTCAAGACAGACCAGTGAACAAGCGGCCATGGTGTGGGATGTGAGTACAGTGAGACAGACGTGCAGGAACCAGGAGATCATAAGGGGGGTGGCCAGTGGCCAGGCGCAGTGACTCACACCTGTAATCCCAGCACTTTGGGAGGCCAAGGTGGGCGAATCATGAGGTCAGGAGTTCGAGACCAGCCTGGCCAACAGGGCGAAACCCCGTCTCTACGAAAAATACAAAAAATTAGCTGGGAGTATTGGCGGACACCACTCACGAGGCTGAGGCAGGAGAATCGCTTGAACCTAGGAGGCAGATGTTGCAGTGAGCCAAGATTGCACCATTGCATGCCAGCCTGGGCAACAGAGAATCCGTCTCAAAAATAAATAAATAAATAAATAAATAAAATAGTGGGGTGGCTGGTGTGGGAGCCAAGACTTCCAGGAAGTTCTCTCCTTGAACTCTGGGCCACTATCATCTGTCCTGCGCATGCTGGAAATGCATCGTCCATCTACTTGTGGCTGGGGGCTTCCTCTTTGTCGGGTGTTGGGACTCAATAGTGAATAAGAAAGACTTGGCATCAACTCCCAGGGTGCCCATCTGGTCAGGGGGTGGGGGCAGAGGGGCAAGTCTCTAGCAATTACAGTCCAGCGGGATGAGCTGGGGGAAGTACAGGCACTTGCTTCACTTTCACAATCCCTCCAGCTTCATTCCTCCAAGCTCTCCCAACCTTGCCTGAGATAAGAATTCTTCCTGCTGCCCCGTGGAGAATTCTTTGTAAGTGCAATATTGTTGAAATACACCCCAAGGACGTTGCTGCTGCTGTTGAAAAAGTTCTTTGGGCTTGTGCGTTTATACTACTCTGGTCTCCCACTATTGTTCCCTTACCAAGTGCCACCTCCAGCCCCAAACTCATCACAAACTGGATGGCCAAGTGCTGGGTGTGGGAATGACTGGTCTGAAGCCCGGCCATGCTGCTACAGACTGTGGAACCTTCCCATTATTTATTTTCAGTCAAGGCTCAGTTGTTCACCTGTGAGCTCTATGCAGAATATGGTTATCCCAGAGCTGGCTTCTTTTTACCCTGAGACTTGCCCACCTGCTTTGACCTCCCAATGGGTGTGGACTCAAGGGCTGTCAACCTGCTTAAAAAGCAAAACACAGCCGGGCGCGGTGGCTCAAGCCTGTAATCCCAGCACTTTGGGAGGCCGAGGGGAGTGGATCACGAGGTCAAGAGATTGAGACCATCCTGGTCAACATGGTGAAACCCCGTCTCTACTAAAAATACAAAAATTAGCTGGGCATGGTGGCGCGTGCCTGTAATCCCAGCTACTCAGGAGGCTGAGGCAGGAGAATTGCCTGAACCCAGGAGGCGGAGGTTGCGGTGAGCCGAGATTGCACCATTGCACTCCAGCCTGGGTACCAAGAGCAAAATTCCATCTCAAAAAAATAAAAAAAAAAAAAGCAAAACATAGTGGGGAAAGAAAAACATCTGCTGTCCAAAGGATCACACACCACACCAGCAAGGTACCAGTCCAAGGATGGAGGAGGAGGTTGATGGGTTGTATCCATAGGGACTTTAGGGACTTTTTTTTTTTTTTTTCCAAGAGACAGGGTCGGCAGGGCATGGTGGCTCATTCCTGTAATCCCAGGACTTTGGGAGATGGAGGTGGGCAGATCATGAGGTCAGGAGTTCAAGACCAGCCTGGCCAACATGGCGAAACCCTGTCTCTACTAAAGATATGAAAATTAGCTGGGCATGGTGGTGCATACTGGTAATTGTAGCTACTTGGGAGGTTGAGGAAGGAGAATTGTTTGAACTGGGACCTGGGAGGCGGAGGTTGCAGTTAGCTGAGATCGTGCCACTGCACTCCAGCCTTGACTACAGAGAGACTCCCTCCCCTCTCAAAAAATAAATAAATAAATAAAAAGGAGAGAGAGACAGAGAGAGAGAGCGAGAGAGAGAGACAGAGACAGAGACAGGGTCTCTTTCTGTTGCCCAGGCCGGAGTGCAGTGGTACGATCATGGCTTACTGCAGCCTCAATCTCCTGGGCTCAAGCTATGCTCCCTCCTCAGCCTCATGAATAGCTAGAACTAGGCACATGTCACAAAAATTACAAAAAGCAGCTGGATGTGGTGTTGTGTGCCTATAGTCCCAGCTACTGGGGAAGCTCAGGTAGGAAGGTTGCTTGAGCCCGGGAGTTTGAGGCTGCAGTGAGCCATGATTGAGCCACTGCACTCCAGCTTGGACAACAGAGCGAGACTTTGTCTCAAAAAAAAAAAAAAGATACAAAGATCCGAAGTAAATATTGCAAAATGTAATTTCTGTTAAATCTGGATGGAGAGTATGTTCTCTCCTCTATCTTCGATGAAATAGTTTATAATTAAATGAAAAAGTTAAGATGTTTTCTAGATGGGTAGCTTACACACATCAGGAATATCTGGCCTTTGGTCACCTGAAGAGCGTTGCTGTTTTTGCCTGTGAGAGAAGGGCTAGGAAGCATCCGTTTCTCCCAAACCATGCCTCACCAGGGGCGTGGCAGAGGCAGCCTCGGGTACTTCCCGAATCTAACCACTAGATGGGGCCAATACTACGGGTTAGAAATGGGAGGACCCGAGGGAGGGATGTGGGATCCTTCTGGCTACTCAACACAAGAAAGAATCAGTTTCAGCAAAGAGAGAAACAGAGGATGAGAATTTACCCGAGGACCTGACAAGACAGGTGAAGGTAGAAAAACAGCAGTCACAGCTGAGCGAGGTGGCTCACGCCTGTAATCCCAGCACCTTGGGAGGCTGAGGAGGGCATACTGCTTGAGTCCAGGAGTTTGAGACCAGCCTGAGCAACATTAGTGAGACCCCTGTCTCTACAAAAAATAAAATATTAGCCGGGCATGGTGGCATGGCACCTGTAGTCCCAGCTACTCTGGAGGCTGAGGCAGGAGGATCACTTAAACCCAGGAGTTTGAGGCTGCAGTGATCCACAGTCGTGCCATTGTACTCCTGCCTGGGCAACAGAGTGAAACTCTGTCTGGAAAAGAAGAAAACGAAAAAGAAAAACGGGAGTCGGTAACAAAAGAACCCCTGGTTAAAGTAGCAATACAAGCCACAGGTGTTGGTAAAGTACCTATTTTCCAGGTGGAAGTTACCCAAGATGCAGTTTTTAAGCATTAAAACAGATGCCAGCGGGCTCAGGGAAATTCCAGTTCCTGTCCCTTTGAGTTTTTTTTTTGTTTGTTTGTTTTATTTTGAGATGAAGTCTCCCTGTCTCCCAGGCTGGAGTGCAGTGGCGTAATCTCAGCTCACTGCTACCTCAGCCTCCTGGGTTCAAGCCATTCTTGTGCCTCAGCCTCCCGAGTAGCTGGGATTACAGACATGCTACACCCAGCTAATTTTTTTTGCATTTTTAGTAGAGATGGGACTTCACCATAGTGGCCAGGATGGTCTCAATCTGCTGACCTTGTGATCCACCCATCTTGGCCTCCCAAAGTGCTGGAATTACAGGCATGGGCCACTGCATCCAGCCTAATTTTTGTATTTTTAGTAGAGACAAGGTTTTGCCATGTTGGCCAGGCTGGTCTCGAACTCCTGACCTCAGGTGATCCACCCACCTCGGCCTCCCAAAATGCTGGGATTACAGACGTGAGCCACCGCGCTGGGCCCCCATCCCTCTGTCTGATTGATATAATTCCACCCCCGTTCACTGAACCACCCGGAACTGTGTACACCTTCTGGAGTTGGAATGACCCGTGTTCCTCTGAAATGCATGGGCTTTGACGTAAAGGCCCTGAGTCCACCTTTGGGCTCTGCTCCTGACCAGCTCTGCGACCCTGGGTGATAGTTTTAGTCTTTCTAGGCTTCTGTTTTCTGATCTGTAAGGTAGGGATGATAATAATATTACCTAGCCTGTAGTCCCAGTTATGCCTGTAGTCCCAGTTATTTGGGAGACTAAGGTGGGAGGATCCCTTGAGCCCAGGAGTTTGAGGCTGCAGTGAGCTGTGATTGCATTACCGCACCCAGCGTGGGCAACAGAGTGAGACGACTATGCTGTCTCCAGCAGGCACATAGGGCCTCATAACTTAAGCTCATGTGATCATATCCCTGCCCTCTTCTTGGCCCTAGAATCCTCATGTATTTGCTCTGCCCAGACTGAGCTGTGCATTCCTCTGGGAAGGGGTGGTGTTTGTCTCGCTCATATCCCAGGGCCAGCACAGGGATAAACTTAAAATTCTTTGGAATGAACACACACACACACACACACACACACACACACAAACAAATCAGGGCTGGGTGTGGTGGCTCATTCTTGTAATCTCAGCACTTTGGGAGGCCGAGGTGGGAGTATCACTTGAGTCCAGGAGTTTGAGACCAGCTTGGACAACATAGTGAGACCCTATCTCTATGAGAAATTTAAAAATTAGCCAGGAATGGTGGTGTGCCGGTAGTCCCAGCTACGCAGGACGCTGAGATGGGAGAATTACTTGAGCCTGGGAGACTGAGGCTGCAGTGAGCTGAGATCATGCCACTGCGCTTCAGCCTGGGTGACAGAGTGAGACCTTGTCTCAAAAAAAAAAAAAAAGAAAGAAAGAAAGAAAGAAAAGAAAAAAAAATAGATCGAATGTGGTGTCTCAACCCTCTAATCCCAGCACTTTGAGAGGCCAGGTTAGGTGGATCACTTGAGGTCAGGAGTTTGAGACCAGCCTGGCCAACAGGGTGAAACCCCATTCCTGCTAAAAATGCAAAAATTAGCTGGTTGTGATATCATGTGCCTGTAATCCCAGCTACTCAGGAGGCTGAGGCAGGAGAATCACTTAAATCCAGAAGGCAGAGGTTGCAGTGAGCCGAGATCACACCATTGCACTGCAGCCTGGGTGACAGAGTGAGACTCCATCCCAATAAATAAATAAATTAATAAGTCAACGTGGTCTAATCCAGTGAACATTTAAAATAACATTATCGAGGCATATTTTCCATATCATAATTCACCCTTTTAAAGTGTGCAACATAGCAATTTTGCCACGTCATTCATCATAGTCAATTTACTAAACTACTATGGTGCCACCACCGCCATAAGTCAGTTTTAAATCATTTTCATCATCCTGATGTGATCTCTCTCTCTCTCTCTCTCTCTGAGACAGGGTCTTGCTCTGTTGTTTAGGCTGGGGTGCAGTAGCACAATCTCTGTTTCATTGCAGCCTTGACCCTCCTGGGCTCAAGCATTCCTCCCAACTCAGCCTCTGAGTAGCTGGGACTACAAGTGTGTAGTAGCACACCCAGCTATAATATCTGATATGTCCTGAAAAAAAAAAATCACACCCAGCTAATTTTTCTATTTTTTGTAGAGACGGAATCTCATTATGTTGCCCAATCTTATCTCTCATGCACATTTAAATGTTCCAGTCTCTGGCTGGGAGTGGTGGCTCATGCCTGTAATCCCAGCAATTTGGGAGTCCGAGGTGGGGGGCACCTGAGGTCAGAAGTTCAAGACCAGCCTGGCCAACATAGTGAAACCCTCATCTGTACAAAAATGCAAACTTTAGCCTGGCATGATGGTAGGCGCCTGTAATCCCAGCTACTTGGGAGACTGAGGTGGGAGAATCACTTGAACCGGGAGGTGGAGGTTGCAGTGAGCCAAGATCGTGCCACTGCACTCCACCCTGGGTGACAGAGCAAGACTCTGTCTCGAAAAAAAAAAAAAAAAAAAGAAAGTTCCAGTCTCTGCTACAACTCCTACCCAGACAACCATTAATCTACTGTCTGTCTTTATAGCTTTGCCTTTTCTGGATATTGCATTGAAATGCTCCATGTAATATATGGTCTATGTGTCCATCTTCTTTTCCTGAGCATGTCTTTGAGTTTCATCCGTGTTGCAGCAGCTGTCTGGGGATGGGTCCTTTCTATTGCCCAATAGTATTCCATTGTAAGGATATGTCACATTGCACCTGGTCATCAGTTGATGAATGTTTGAGTTGTTTCCAGTTTTCTCCATCCCAGCAATTTTTTTTTTTTTTTTTGAAACAGAGTCTCACTGTCGCCAGGCTGGAGTGCAGTGGCACAATCTTGGCTCACTACAACCTCCGCTTCCCAGGTTCTAGTGATTCTCCTGCCTCAGCCTCTGGAGTAGCTGGGACTACAAGAGCGTGCCACCACGCCCAGCTAATTTTTTGTATTTTTAGTAGAGTCGGGGTTTCACTGTGTTGGCCAGGATAGTCTCAATCTCCTGACCTCGTGATCTGCCCACCTCGGCCTCCCAAGTGCTGGGATTACAGGTATAAGCCACTCTGCCCGGCCCATCTTTTCTTTTGACTTGAGAATTAAGGGAGAAAAAAAGCACCTATAATGCATGTGGATATTTTAAGATATATTTTTTAAATGACAGAAACACAGGCCATGTGTTAAAGAAAAGCAGATGATACAAACAAGCAAAAATAAACAGAAACCTCACATCTCTACCACTGATACCATTTTCCTTTAAATATCAATGCAAAGTCTCCGAAGCTTTTTCCAGGCATTGCATATTGGAGTTTTGTTTCAGTTCAGTTTTCCCAGCTGAGATCTTATATGACTGGATCACTGGCTGATGGGAGCCATATAAGAATGTTATCGTTCTTAGGAGATGCTGATTAATTTTTTTTTTTTTTTTTTTTTTTGAGACAGAGTTTCACTTTTGTTGCCCAGGCTCGGATCACTGAAACCTCTGCTTCCTGGATTCAAGCGATTCTCCTGCCTCAGCCTCCCCAGTAGCTGGGATTACAGGCATGCGCCACCACGCCTGGCTAATATTTGTATTTTTAGTAGAAATGGGGTTTCTCCATGTTGGCCATGCTGGTCTCAAACTTCTGACCTCAGGTGATCCGCCCGACTTGGCCTCTCAAAGTGCTGGGATTACAGGAGTGAGCCACGGTGCCCGGTCCTAAATAAAATCCCCCTTCCTTCCTTCCTTCCTCCCTCCCTCCCTCCCTTCTTCTCTCCCTCCCTTCCTTCCTTCTCTCCTTTCCTTTCCTTTTCAATTTTCTTTCTCTTCTTTCTTTTTTGGATGGCTTCTCATTCTGTTGCCCAGGCTAGAGTGTAGTGCTGTGATAATGGCTCACTGCAGCATTGACCTCCTGGGTTCAAGCAATCCTCCCACCTCAACCTCTCAAGTAGCAGGGACCACAGGTGCACACCACCACACTCAGCTAATTTTTAAATTCTTTGTAGAGACAGGGTCTTGCTATGTTGCCTAGCCTGGTCTTGAACTCCTGGCTTACGTGATCCTCCCACCTTGGCCTCCCAAAGTGCTGGGATTACAGGCAAGAGCCTGACTGAGTGACCTTCATGTGGTTTCATCTGGTGGTAACAAAACAAAATGCCCTGTGTTATAACCTGCTTTAGTCAACTGGCAATGTACATTTTCTAGATTTTTAGTTGATCTAAAACAAGATTTTGTTAAGATGTTCTTAGTGAACCCAAAAGTTTTTTTGTGTGTGTGATGTAGTTTTGCTCTTGTCACCCAGGATATAGTGCAATGGCACCATCTCAGCTCACCACAACCTCCACCTCCCAGGTTCAAGTGATTCTCGCGCCTCAGCCTCCCGAGTAATTGGGACTACAGGTGTGATCATCACGCCCAGCTAATTTTTGTATTTTTAATAGAGAAGGGTGTTTCACCATGTTGGCCAGGATGATCTTGAACTCCTGACCTCAGGTGATCCACCTGCCTTGGCCTCCCAAAGTGCCGGGAATACAGGTGTGAGCTGCGCCTGTACTTACTTTTTTTTTTCTTTGAGATAGAGTCTTCTCTGTCACCCTGGCTGGAGTACAGTGGCTCAATCTCAGCTCACTGCAACCTCTGCCTCCTGGGTTCAAGTGATTCTCCTGCCTCAGCCTCCTCAGTAGCTGGCATTACAGGCATGTGCCATCTGGCTAATTTTTTTTTTTTTTTGTATTTTTAGTAGAGATGAGGTTTTGTCATGTGAACCAGGCTCAAAATTACCTTTTTTTTTTTTTTTTTTTTTTTTTTTGAGACGGAGTTTCGCTCTTGTTACCCAGGCTGGAGTGCAATGGCGTATCTCGGCTCACCGTAACCTCCGCCTCCTGGGTTCAGGCGATTCTCCTGCCTCAGCCTCCTGAGTAGCTGGGGTTACAGGCGTGCGCCACCATGCCCAGCTAATTTTTTGTATGTTTAGTAGAGACGGGGTTTCACCATGTTGACCAGGATGGTCTCGATCTCTTGACCTCGTGATCCACCCACCTCGGCCTCCCAAAGTGCTGGGATTACAGGTGTGAGCCACCGCGCCCGGCCAGGCTCAAAATTATCTAAAAAAAAAAAAAAATTTTTTTTTGAGACAGAGTCTTGCTTTGTCACCCAGGCTGGAGTGCAGTGGCACGATCTTGGCTCTGCAACCTCTGCCTCCCAGGTTCAAGCGATTCTCTTGTCTCAGCCTCCTGAGTAGCTGGGCTTATAGGTGTATGCCACCTGGCTGATTTATTTTAATTTTTTTAATTTTTAGTAGGGACGCAGTTTCGCCGTGTTGGTCAGGCTCAAAATTATCTTTACAGCTGGTTTGTGCATTCTGGTGCGGTGTCCTACGTCCGATCGCTGTGCCCTTGAGGTTTAGTCTGGTGTGCCCCTCTTTGGTGACAGTGCCCCAAGAGAGGACTGGGCCAGATGTCCCGATCCCTGTCTCCTGGGTCTGTTGCTGCTCTTGACATTGTTCAACTCATTCCCTACTCCCTGTATTTCTTCCAAGCTGGAAGTTAAAGTGTGCTGGTGATTTTATGTGTCCACTTGACTGGGCTACATGATGCCCACACATTTGGACAGGCATTATTCTGGGTGTGTCTGTGAGGGCATTTCTGGATGAAATTAACATTGGAATCAGTAGGATAAGGTGGATTGTCCTCTCTAACGTGGGTGGGCCCATCCAATCGACTGAGGACCGGCAGAGAACAAAAGGCTGGCTAGGACAGAGGGTAGTCTGCCCAACTGCAGCAGCCGGGCATCAGCTCCGGCCTGCGGGCTGGAAGCTGTGCTATCAGGGCTCCTGGCTCTCAGGCCTTCACTTGGACTGGAACAACTGACTGCATGGCTCTCCTGGGTCTCCAACTTGCTGAGACGTCATGAATAATTGTGTAAGCCAGTATCTTCTAAGAGATCTCTCTCTCTAATATAGCGAGAGGATGTGTGTGTGTGTGTGTGTGTGTGTGTGTGTGTGTGTGTGTCTGTGTGTGTGTAGGCCAGGCACAGTGGCTCATACCTGTAATCCCACACTTTGGAAGGCTGAGGTGGGCAGATCACCTGAGGTTGAGAGTTTGAGACCAGCTTTACCAACATGGAGAAACCCTGTGTCTACTAAAAATACAAAATTAGCTGGGTGTGGTGGCACATGCCTGAATCCCAGCTACTCGGGAGGCTGAGGCAGGAGAATCACTTGAATCTGAGAGGTGGAGGTTTCGGTGAATTGAGATCGCACCATTGCTCTCCAGCCTGGGCAACAAGATCGAAACTCCATCTTAAAAAATGTGTGATGGCCACCGTGCCCAGCTATATATATATATATATATATATATATATATATAGAGAGAGAGAGAGAGAGAGAGAGAGAAAGTTTTGTTCTTGTTGCCCAGGCTGGAGTGCAGTGGTACAATCTCGGCTCACTGCAACCTCCGCCTCCCAGGTTCAAGTGTGCACCTGTGATCCCAACTACTCAGGAGGCTGAGACACAAGAATTGTTTGAACCATGGAGGCAGAGGTTTCAGTGAGCTGAGACCACACCACTGCAATCTGGCCTGGGTGTCTCAAAAAAAAAATTATATATATATATATATATATATATATATATATATATATATATGGGGTAGGTACATATAATATATAAAACTATATGTGGTAATATATAAGCACATATATAGTTATACATATAGACACATATATTCTATACATGTTTATATATAAAATAGAAACAGAACCAATAGGAAATATCCATATGTAAGTATATATTTATTTATTTATTTTGAGACCAAGTCTCACTGTCGCCCAGGCTGGAGTACAGTGGTGTGATCTCAGCTCACTGCAACCTCCGCCTCCCAGGTTCAAGCAATTCTCCTGCCTCAGCCTCCCAAGTACCTGGGATTATAGGCGCCCACCACCACATCTGGTTAATTTTTGTATTTTCAGTAGAGATGGGTTTTCACCTTGTTGGCCATGACTGGTCTTGAATTCCTGACCTCGGGTGATCCGCCCAACTCAGCCTCCCAAAGTGCTGGGATTACAGGCAAGAGCACCTTGCCTGACTATATATATATATATATTTTGAGACAGAGTTTTGATCGTGTTGCCCAGGCTGGAGTGCAATGGCATGATCTCGGCTCATTGCAACCTCTACCTCCCCGGTTCAAGTAATTCTCCTGCCTCAGCCTCCCGAGTAGCTGGGATTACAGGCATATACCACCATGCCTGGCTAATTTTGTATTTTTAGTAGAGACAGGGTTTTTCCATGTTGGTCAGGGTGGTCTCGAACTCCTGACCTCAGGTGATCTGCCTGCCTCAGCCTCCCAAAGTGCTGGGATTACAGGTGTGAGCCATTGCACTTGGCTGCATTTATATATTTTATAATATCTATATATCTATTTATAACTAGTTCTAACTATTATATATAACTATATAATATATAGTTATATATATTACATGTAGTTATAGTTATGTATTATATATTTATTTACATATATATGTAGTTATATATATAACATCTCCTATAGGTTCTGCTTCTATTCTCTGTAAACATGCATAGAATATATACATATGTGTGTGCGCATGTGCCTCTGTATCTCCTGCTGGTTCTGTTTCTCTTCTACATATAAATATATGTAAACATATGTAGAATATATATGTGTGTGTGTTTCTATATTTCTATCTCCTACTCTGTTTCTCTGGAGAACTCTAACACATAAAACGAGGCTTCGTGGTGTGAAATGAGCCTGTGAGGAGAATTCCCGGTGATGCAGATGTGTCAGTTAAGGACGGGAGGTCGCCCACCCTGCCTTTACCAATCCTCGTCCCTGAGACGGTGAACCCTGCAGCTGGCTGGGTGGTCCTTCTCCCAGACCTTTTGCTCTGCTGATACAAATGCACGGCTCTCTATGCCTGTAAATTTGCTTTCATTTTTACAAAAAAAGAGGTCGATACAATAGCTCTTGTTGTCTTAAGAAATGTAACACACTGTACCAAAATTTTACAAGTTAAAAAGAAATGTCAGGGTGTTTCGGCCATCTGTCCATACTTCTACATAGAGATGGACCCTTGGGCCACAGGCTAGGTCAGCAGCCCAAGTGGGGGCCTCGGAGCCACCCCAGGCACCCATGAAGGGAGACCCCGGCCTCCACTCAACACCAGGCAGGAGCAATGGGAAGGCTAGAAGTGGTGCGTTGGCTAAAACACATGAATCATTAAATAATCTCAGTCTTAAGAAGTGTTTTGATAACAAAAGCGACTGAAAGAAGGAAGCAGTTCTCTCCTCACTATCTGGGAAGGGGCGGGAAGGACGCTGGGGCAGTCCCTGGGCAGAAAAAACCTGCTTCGCCTATGGCTCTGGTTCTTTGGGCCTCATTCACCAGCTTCGGGTGTGTAGGAACACAGGTGGGGGTATCCCCAGGCCAGGGACTCCAGCTGCCTTATTCCCACTGTTCCCACACCCAACTCCATCCCAACACACAGGTTCATTCAGTGTCTCCTTAATAACCCCTGGAATCATTTGGGCATGGTGGCTCACGCCTGTAATCCCAGCACTTTGGGAGGCTAAGGCAGGAGAATTGCTTGAACTTAGGAGGCGGAGGTCGCAGTGAGCCAAGATCGCACCATTGCATTCCAGCCTGGGTGACAAGAGCAAAACTCAATCTCAAAAATAAATAAATAAACATAAATAAATCACTCTTGGAAGCTAGCATGGAGGTTGGAACCCCCTTTTGCTGGTGTGGGGAGCAGTTATGAGAGGCAAGGCAGACACCCATTGGGGCATTTTGCTAGGGACTGAATTGTGTCCCCTTAGAATTTGTGTGTCAAATTCCTACTGCCGAATGTGATGGTATTGGAAACGGGGCCTTTCGGAGGTGATTGGGATTTGATGAGGTCATGAGGGTGGGGCCCTCAAGATTGGATTAGTGCCCTTCTATGAAGAGATACCAGGGAACTTGCTTCCATTCTCTCTTACTGTGTGAGGACACAGTGAGAAGCCGTCTGGATCTTGGACTTCCCCGTCTCCACAAACATGAGAAATAAATTCCTGTTGTTTAAACACCCAGTCTGTGGCATTTTATTTATTTATTTATTTTAGGGACAAGGTATTGTTTTGTCACCTGGGCTGGGGTGCGGTGGCACCATCATGGCTCCCTGCAGCCTCAAACACCTGGACTCAGGGGATCCTCCTGTGTCAGCATCCCAAGTGGCTGGGACTACAGGTGCGTGCCACCATGCTTGGCTTTTTTTTTTTTTTTGAGATGCGATCTTGCTATGATGTCCAGGCTGGTCTTGAACTCCTGGGCTCAAGTGATCCTTCTGCTTCAGCCTCCCAAAGTGCTGAGATTACAAGTGTGCCTTACTGCACCTGGCAATGCCATTGTATGATGGCAGCCTGAGCTGACTAAGGTGGACAGCAGGGAAAGAAGCTTCCGTGCATTCCTCTTTTGGGGAGTCTGAACCTCCTGCAGCCTGCCTCCCTCCCTGCAGGACGGTGGAACACGCTCAGTGATAGGTGCTCTGGGCCTGAGGCTGTGCAGCTCATGAAGCCGGAGCCTCTCTGTTGCTAGAAACTGTTCTTTCTTTCCTTGTGATTAAGGAGAAATCTGCCTTCCTGGGCCTCCCCACCCCTGGGGCCAGCTCTGTTCTCTGCATTTCTAGAACCCTTCCATCTCCTTTGGAGACATCCTCTTTCTTCTCTCTTTTTTTTTTTTGTTTTTTGAGACGGAGTTTCACTCTTGTTACCCAGGCTGGAGTGCAATGGCGCGATCTCAGCTCACCGCAACCTCCGCCTCCTGGGTTCAGGCAATTCTCCTGCCTCAGCCTCCCGAGTAGCTGGGATGACAGGCACGCGCCACCATGCCCAGCTAATGTTTTGTATTTTTTGTAGACACAGGGTTTCACCATGTTGACCAGGATGGTCTCGATCTCTTGACCTCGTGATCCACCCGCCTCGGCCTCCCAAAGTGCTGGGATTACAGGCGTGAGCCACCGCGCCCGGCCTTCTCTTTCTTCTCTTAAATAGCATCCTTCAGTAGCTGTCTTCTGCATGTTGCGGTTAGGTCTCTTGCCACGTGTTTTTTTCCTGAACACCCTGTAGGTGTCCAGACAGTGACCATCCCCATGGGGATGGTTCAAGCAGTTCTCTTCTCCTGCCTCAGCCTCCAGAGTAGCTGGGATTATAGGTGTGCCCCACCATGCCTGGCTCATTTTTTGTGTTTTTAGTAAAGATGGTGTTTTACCATGTTGGCCAGGCTGGTCTCAAACTCCTGGCCGCAGGTGATCGTCCCCCTCAGTCTTCCAAAGTGCTGGGAATATAAGGATGAGCCACTGCGCCCAGCCTCAGTCTCTCTCCCAGTCATCACCTTGTCCTGGGCTGCGTCCTGACTGCTGTGAGCACCCAGCAAGCCTCATCTTACCAAGCCGGAGCCACAGCCCAGATGAGGGGATAGGGGAATGACGGGAAGTCACTGGGCCATGGTTGCAGAGGTGGCAAATGGCGGAGCTGGAACACCCACAGGGTGTCTGACCATGATTTTGACTGCTCTTCCATGCCTCCATGAATGAATGCATGCATGCATGAATGAATGAATGAATGAAAGAACACGTGTTCTATTACCAGAGATCTAGCAACGCTTTGGAAAAATTATAGGTCCATCACTAACCAGTTGAATTTGGCTATCAGGTCACTTTCTTGGCCAGAGAAGAGGAAAGGGGAGGAGGAGATGGGAAGAGGAAGAGGGGGAAGGAGGAGGGAGGATGAAGAGGCTCTAGCAGGACCCAGTAGTGCAGGGCAGAGGGTGTCTCTGGAGGAAGCATCCCTTCATTGTGGCAATTTCCTGAGGTTTGGCATTGGCCTCCTGCAGCACACAGGGTCCTCATCTGCCCAGCGTCCGAACCCTGACCGCAGAGGGTTGAGAGACAGAGGTGGGGGGCCCCACAGGGCCTGTAGTTTGAGTGAAGAAAGCGATTGCGAAAAAGTGGAGAGCCTTCCCGCAGCCCAGGGCCAGTCCTGGCCTGAGTCATGCTTGAGAGAGAGGGAGGAGCAGGCAGGCGCCCGGAGTCCCCTGGATTTCAAGCTGGCGGAGGCCTCCCGAGTGATGAGTGACGTCGCTGAGGTCATTGCCTGATGAGCTCAGGCAGAGGCGCCTGGGACGGGGTAAGAGGTAAGAGGGAGGGCCACGGCTGTCTCTGTCTCGGGTGAAGCCAGGCCCCGATTGGAGACTCTGTTGTGGCGGTGGTCCACCCCACCCCCGGGCATCATCTGGGATACTCTGGGATCCCATTCCAGTGGCCGTTCTGCCTGGGCCTCACCCTGGCTTTCTGGTCTCAGGCCTACTGTGTCTGCCTGCTTGGGTGTGCAGGTCAGTCTGTGCAGAACTGGGGAACAACTGATCACTCGGCGCAAAGGCAGCTTTCAGCCAGGAGGGAGAAGCATTGCTTCCCGCTAGAATAATGGCCAATGCAGAGGCCCCAGAACACGCTGTCCGCAGGACCTGGGTGCTTTGCTGATGATGAGATCCCAGCGGGGGGTCAGGGCCTCCCAGGACCATCAAGCTGGGCTGCTTAGGTCCCTGGGTCCCTGGCTGCAGGGGTAGGGGTGGGGCTGGATGGTAAGGGGCATAGCTAGCCCATTCCAGGCTCGAGCCTTAGAACCCTTTGGGAATAAGGTTACCCAGCTCTGTGCTCTGGGCTGAGCAGTCAACTGCAGCACCACGCCCCTTTACTGAGATTCCCAGATAGTCAAACTTGAATGTGGATACTCAGAGTAAGGTCAGGATATCCAATAGGGCCCAGCATGGGAGCTCAGCTCGATGGGTCTCCTGCAGCCTGCTCCGGGCATCAGCCCCTCGTCAGTTCTCTGAAGAGGCTTTTTCACATTATATCACAGAGATAGAGAGTTAGGCAGGTTGGTAGGTAGGTAGATAGGTAGATAGAAAGATAGATACATAAATAGATGATAGATTGATAAATCATAAAGAGAGAGGTCAACAGCCTTTTGCCCATACAAGTGTTAAACAGGATCTATGTGATACTGATGGATCTATCTATCTATCATCTATCTATCTATCTATCTATCTATCTATCTATCTATCTATCTCTATTTATCATCTTACCGTAGTTTAGCACAGACATTGGCTGAGTCACGTCACTCCTCTGAACCTCAATTTTCTCATCTTTAAAATGGGGATAATAGGCCAGGCATGGTAGCTCATGCCTATAATCCCAGCACTTTGGGAGGCTAAGGCAGGCAGATCACCTGAAGTCTGGAGTTCAAAACCAGCCTGGCCAACATGGTGAAACCCCGTCTCCACTAAAAAAATACAAAAAAAAAAAAAAATTAGCTGGGCGTGGTGGCATGCACCTGTAGTCCCAGCTACTCAGGAGGCTGAGGCACGAGAATTGCTTGAGCCTGGGAGGTGGAGGTTGCAGTGAGCCAAGATCGTGCCATTGCACTACAGCCTGGGTGACAGAGCAAGACTCCACCTCTAAGAAATATAAAATAAAATAAAATGGAGACAGTAATAGACCCACTTCCTAGGATTGCTACATGAGGATAATGAGCTGATCTATAGGAAACACGTAGCAGAGTGTCTGGCAGGTAAAGTTGGCCAGGAATGTCATTGACATTGTTATATCACAATCATTATTTTCATTAATTGTATTGCCCAGTTGCTGTCCCAGCCCCAGCTGAAGTCCTGTCTCTTGGCCACTCTGTCCAGGAGGTATGAGCCTGTTCTCCTTGGCCAGACTTCTGCTTGGCTCGAAGCCAGACTGTGGCTTCCCACCCTCTGCTCTGCCCCCTCCCCAGGGTGCTGGTTGGGCTCTCCTCTTCGCTGCTGCAGCGCGGCGTGTCACAATGCAACACGGCACGGCCCCGGTGGCAGCGCCTGATGGGTCCGTGTGGCCAGAATCATGTCCGGAGAACAGCCTGGAAGGACACACGTGGCAAAGGGCCGGTCTGGGTCTGTGCTGTGCTATCTGTGCAAGGGAAAACCCAGCTGTTGGGATAGGTGGGAGCAGGGAGGCCTTCGTGGTGGTGGAGTTAGGGGGTGGGAGAGACAGGGAAGCGTGAGGGGCGTGCACAGAGAATATCCTCTTGGCTGGGTGTGGTGGCTCATTCCTGTAATCCCAGCATTGTGGGAGGCTGAGGTGGGTAGATCACAAAGTCAAGAGTTCAAGACCAGCCTGCCCAAGATGGTAAAACCCCGTCTCTACTAAAAATATAAAAATTAGCCGGGTGTGGTGGTGAGCGCCTGTTGTCCCAGCTACTAGGGAGGCTGAGGCAGGAAACTGAGGGTGAAATGTTTTCACCCGGAAGGTGGAGATTGCAGTGAGACGAGATTGCGCCACTGCACACCAGCCTGGAACAGAGTGAGGGCGAGACTCCATCTCAAACAAAAAAAAAAAAAAAAGAAAAGAAAAGAAAAAGAAAATATCCCCTTTTACCCTAAGTGCCCGGATGACAAGTGAGACCTGAGATGACCTTTGGTGGGGGGGCCTTGGTTTCTGGTGGACCCCAGCCTCCAACAGAGCCGGTGGCGGAGCCCCGGGAACCAGCGCAGGTGTGTGGCAGTTTGGTGGTCTCATTGCCATTGCTGGGCCAGAGGTGACCTGAGGAAGTGGATTTCCCCCGGGGCACACATTCTTCTGGCTGCTCCTGCTGCTGACAGCGGAATCCTTGTCCCTGAGCCCAGCCTCCTCCGGGTGGGGAGGTGGGTCTCAGCCCAGGTCCGCACCCACCTTTCTGTCTCTTGCTGGCATCTTCAGTTCACACTGGGTGGAGCTCTGGCCGAGCTGTGGATTTCATCGGCTGCTGGCTGGCCTCACCATTGGCTGCCTGCAGCCAGGTGCTCACCCCTGCCCATCAGCTGTGGCCGTGGTGGAGGGAGCTGGGAGGGGAGCATGAGGCCTACAGTGAGGAGTGGCTTAGGGCTGCTACCCTGGCGGAGATGTGTCTGCTTGGGGATGAGGAGAGACCCCTTACAGCGCACCAGGCAGGTCCGCACTCTGGACCTTGTCCAGTGCATCCTCTGGCTTCCAACCAGCCAACCAGGCTCCTGGGGGACCCACCCACCCCTTTCTTCTCTGTGTTTTTTTCCTTGCCTGGCAGACACACATGTCTTCATTACAGTTCTTTTTTTTTTTTTTTTTTTTTTTGAGACGGAGTTTCGTTCTTGTTACCCAGGCTGGAGTGCAATGGCGCGATCTCGGCTCACCGCAACCTCCACCTCCTGGGTTCAGGCAATTCTCCTGCCTCAGCCTCCTGAGTAGCTGGGATTACAGGCACGCGCCACCATGCCCAGCTAATTGATTGTATTTTTTTTAGTAGAGACGGGGTTTCACCATGTTGACCAGGATGGTCTCGATCTCTTGACCTCGTGATCCACCCGCCTCGGCCTCCCAAAGTGCTGGGATTACAGGCTTGGGCCACCACGCCCGGCCCATTATGGTTCTTATGTTGAGAGAAAAACCTGTCCCTCCCTCCTTCCCTCCCTCCCTCTCTCCTTTCCTCTCTTCCTCCCTTCCTTCCCTCCTTCCTTCTTTCTTTTTTTCTGTCTGTCTCTCTTTCTTTCTTTTTCTTTCTTCCATCTAGGCTGAAGTGCAGTGGCATGATCACGGCTCACTGCTGCCTTGACCTCCGAGACTCAAAAGATCCTCCCACCTCAGCCTCTCAAATAGTTGGGACCACAGACATATACCACCCTGCCTGGCTATTTTTTTTTTTTTTTTAACTTTTTGAAGAGACAGGGTCTCCCTGTATTGCCCAGGCTGGTCTCGAACTCCTAATGTTCAAGTGATCCTCCTGCCTCAGCCTTCCAAAGTGCTGAGATTACAGGCATGAGCCAGCACCTGGCCTGAGACAACGATTTTTTTTTTTTTTTTTTTTTGAGATGGAGTCTCACTCTGTGGCCCAGGCTGGAGTGCAATGGCCTGATCTCAGTTCACAGCAACCTTTGCCTCCCGAGTTCAAGTGATTCTCCTGCCTCAACCTCCTGAGTAGCTGGGATTACAGGCATGCACCACCATGCCCAGCCAATTTTTTTTTTTTTTTGAGACGGAGTTTCGCTCTTGTTACCCAGGCTGGAGGGCAGTGGCACGATCTCGGCTCACCGCAACCTCCGCCTCCTGGGTTCAGGCAATTCTCCTGCCTCAGCCTCCTGAGTAGCTAGGATTACAGGCTTGAGCCACCATGCCCAGCTAATTTTTTGTATTTTTAGTAGAGACGGGGTTTCACCATGTTGACCGGGATGGTCTCGATCTCTTGACCTCGTGATCCACCCACCTCGGCCTCCCAAAGTGCTGGGATTACAGGCATGAGCCACCGCGCTCGGCTTAATTTTTGTATTTTTAGTAGACATGGGGTTTCTCCACGTTGGTCAGGTTGGTCTCAAACTCTCGACCTCAGGTAATTCGCCTGCCTCAGCCTCCCAAAATGCTAGGATTACAGGCCTGAGCCACCGCGCCCGCCCGACAATGATTTCTTTCCAGTCTCTACCCCCATTGCACTGAGAGTCGGTGGAGGGCTGCGGACTTTCACACACGTGTCCCCGCCCCTGGGCCTCTGGCAGGGTTTGCTGGGTGAGTGTTTACCCAGTAGCTGTGGGAAAGTGGGTGCTGACCTCACGGGGTGCGGAGGATGGGGTGGTAGGCAGCTCCCACGAAACACTCCCTCCTCCCCGGGCTGTGCTGGCAAGAGCACTGGTGATCCGGGTCATCAGGGCGTGAATTAACTTCCTTGTGTCCTAAGCGGCTGCTTCGTATTTGTTGGGTATCTCAGAGTAAAAGTGGTTGGTGGTACACTCACTCCCATCCCTTGTAGCTGGTGGGACTGGATAAAAGCTTGTCCTCTGCATAAAAACTTTGCCTCTGGGATTAGCCTGGCTTGGTTGAGTTCCAGTTGTTAAAATAACAACAGCAATACCAACAGCAGTGTTAGTTTACACGTAACACCAGGCATGACTCCCTGTTACCTGGACTCTCTCAGTAATCTGAAAAGGAAGGTCTATTATCATGCCCATTTTAGAGATGGAAGAAGTGAGGCTCAGTATGGTGCTCAGCTGGGAAGCAACAGTGCCTGGTGGTAACCAGGCAGGGGCTCAGGGCTTCTCTCCTTCCTGAGACGGGCCATCGTGGGCAGCTTACTTGGCCTCTCCAGGACTCAGTTTCCCCTAGTCCTCAAGTGGGTTAAGAAGGTTTAATGCAGCTGGGCGTGGTGGCTCGTACCTGTAATCCCTGCACTTTGGGTGGCTGAGGTGGGCGGATCACTCGAGGTCAGGAGTTCGAGACCAGCCTGGCCAGCATGGTGAAACCCTGTCTCTACTAAAAACACAAAAAGTTAGCCAGTCGTGGCGGCGGGCACTTGTCATCCCAGCTACTAGGGAGGCTGAGGCATAAACTGGGAGGCGGAGGTTGAGGTTGCAGTGAGCCGAGATCGCAGCACTGTACTCCAGCCTAGGTGACAGAGCAAGACTCCATCTCAAAAAAAAAAAAAAAAGGAAAAGAAAATGTTTAATGCATGAAGTGGTCACAGAAAATAAACACTTTTCAAACAGCGAAACTCAGCCCCTAGTTTGGGATTATTATCTTGGATGGAAGGGGAATTTTTCTTTTTTTCTTTTTTCTTTTCTTTTTGAGAAGGAGTCTGTGTCACCAGGCTGGAGTGCAGTGGCACGATCTTGGCTCGCTACAAACTCTGCCTCCCGCATTCAAGCAGTTCTCTGCCTCAGCCTCCTGAGTAGCTGGGATTACAGGTGTGTATTCTTAGTAGAGATGGTATTTCACCAGGCTGGTCTTGAACTTCTGACCTTGTGATCCACCCACCTCAGCCCCCCAAAGTGCTAGGATTACAGGTGTGAGCCACCTCGCCCAGCCAGAAAGGGGAATTTTTCTTTTACTTTTTCCTTTTGTTTTTCTTACATTTCCCATTTCACAGATGGAGGGAAGAGGAATTTTTGCTGTTCTTTCTGCATTAAGTTGGGGCTTGCAGAGGTGACTTTTAAGACCAGCTTGCTCGAGATCAGCCAGTGACTTGGGCATCTCCCTCAAAAGCAGTGTCATCTTGGCTTTGTTTGTTTTGTTTTTGAGATGGGGTCTTGCCATGTTGCCCAGGCCGGAGTGCAATGGCTATTCACAGGCATGATCATAGCTCACTGAAGCCTTGAGCTCCTGGGCTTGAGCAATCCTCCTGCTTCAGTCTCCTAAGTAGCTGAGACTACATGCCCGTGCTACCATGGTCCGATAATTTTTTATGTTTCTTTGGAGAGATGGGGTCTCGAACTCCTGGGCTCAAGCAATCTTTCTGCCTCGGCCTCCCAAAGTCCTGGAATTACAGGCATGAACCACTACAGCACCAGGCCTAGAACGCTTTATTACATAGTAAAAAGTAAACGACACTCACCCATCTCTTTTTATACAACTGTGCTGTCCGATATGGCAGCTACAAGCCAGGTGTGGTCACCAAGCACCCAAAATGTGATGAAATTCAGTCCAACTGACATGCGCAGTGAGTGTAAAATCAACGCTGGACCTCGAGACCTAGTACGGAAAAACAAAAGTAAAATGTCTCACTAATAATTTGTAAATATTAAACACATGTTAAAATGGTAATATATAGGCATTGAAAAAAGAAAATTTTTTCTTCTGCTACTCACAGTACTTCTGACACCTCATGTGTGGATTTTCCACACCAAGCCTCATTTCTGAAACTAACTGCCGGGAGTTGGCATAGACTCCACAGGTTAAAGGCTCAGGCCAGCCGGGCGCGGTGGTTCACACCTGTAATCCCAGCACTTTGGGAGGCCGAGGCAGGCAGATCACCTGAGGTCAGGAGTTTGAGACCAGCCTGGCCAACATGGTGAAACCCTGTCTCTACGAATAACACAAAAATTAGCCGGCGTGGTGGCAGGTGCCTGTAATCACAGCTACTTGAGAGGCTGAGGCAGGAGAATCGCTTGATCCCAGGAGGTGGCGGTTGCAGTGAGCTGAGATTGCGTCATTGCATTCCAGCCTGGTGGACAAGAGTGAGACTGAGTCTTAAAAAAAAAAAAGGGCCGGGCGCGGTGGCTCACGCCTGTAATACCAACATTTTGGGAGGCTAAGGCGGGTGGATCATGAGGTCAAGAGATCGAGACCATCCTGGTCAATATGGTGAAACCCCGTCTCTACTAAAAATACAAAACATTAGCTGGGCATGGTGGCACATGCCTGTAATCCCAGCTACTCAGGAGGCTGAGGCAGGAGAATTGCTTGAACCCAGGAGGCGGAGGTTGCGGTGAGCCGAGATTGTGCCATTGTACTCCAGCCTGGGTAACAAGAGCGAAACTCCGTCTCAAAAAGAAAAAAAAAAAATCGTGGTGAGACACAGAGAATGGGAGATGCATTCTAAAGTTAGCAAGCTTCGTGCTGAACCAGGATTTTATAAGGAAGTGCACAGATGGGCCTAGGAGACGTTCAGGAGCCTGATTACATTTGATCAAGCAAAGGACATTTGACTCTGTTCTGCTAAAGGCTGTTTTCTCTATGTTAACCATTATCTTCTCATTTGTCTCTCTTTTTATTTTTATTTTTTTAAAAAAAAGGCTCAGGCCAACAAGACTAACCCCCCTGCAGATGTCAATCATAAGTCCAGATTGTCACCTGTGCTTCCAACCAAAGGGTTTAAATCAGAGGCGCTCATGACCTCCTTCTCAGGTTTAAGAGTGAGGAGGCGTGTTATACTCCATACTCCAGAAGAACTACTTGAGTTTGCCTTTTTTTTTTTTGAGACAGGGTCTCACTCTGTCACCCAAGCTGTAGTGCAGTGATCACGGCAGCTCACTGTAGCCTGCACCTCCCAGGCCTAAGTGATCCTTCTGCCTAAGCCTCCCAAGTAGCTGGGACTACAGACATGCGCCACCACACCCAGGTAATGTTTTATTTTTGTTTTTGTAGAGACAGCATCCCACTATATTACCCAGGCTGGTCTGAAACTCCTGGGTTCAGGTGATCCTCCTATCTCAGCATCCCAAAGTGTTGGGATTATAGCTGTGAGCCCCTTTGCCCGGACTACTTGAGTTTCTAATTTATACAGACAGAAATCTGGGGAATGTGTATAGGAACGGATATTAAAGGTCTGGGATAGGCTGGTGGGCATGGCGACTCATGCCTGTAATCCCAGCACTTTGGGAGGCTGAGGCAGGAAGATTGCTTGAGGCCAGGAGTTTGAGACCAGCCTAGGCAACATAGGGAACTCTGTCTCCGATTAAAAAAAAAAATTTTTTTTTAACTAGCCGGGTGTGAAGGAACATGCCTGGAGACCCAGCTATTCAGAAGGCTGAGTGAGGAGGATCACTTGACCCGAGGAGTCTGAGGTTACAGTGAGCCATGATCATGCCACCACACTCCAGCCTGGGCAACAGACCCAGACCCTGTCTTTCTAAAAAAAAAAAAAAGAAAAAAGAAAAGCAGTGTGGGATCATGGTGGAAGGAGCATAAAGTTTCAGGACAGATTTATTTATTCATTTTTGAGACAGGGTCTTTCTATATTGGCTATTGGTCTCGAACTCTTGGCCTCAAGCAATCCTCCCGCCTTGGCCTCCCGAAGTGCTGGGATTACAGGGGTGAGCCACCCTGATTGGCCAGGCCAAGTTTATTGACAAGGACTCACTAAGCAACTGTTCTGCATTCAATGATGCAGCCCGGGAGTGAAAAGGCTCTCGTGCTTTGTTGCTTGGCTGAAGCAGGGACCCAGAGGTAGCCCACCGTGATTAGACTGGAAACATTGAGCACGCCTTGGCTTGGCACTGAGGTTGGAGGCCAGGTGCGGTGGCTCACGCCTGTAATCCCAGCACTTTGGGAGGCTGAGGTGGGCAGATCATGAGGTCAGGAGCTCAAGACCAACCAGCATTGAGGAAGGGGTTCAAAGGCTTAGGGGGACTGGAATGCTAGAACATAGAACAGACTTTTTTTTTTTTTGAGACGGAGTTTCACTGCTGATGGCCGGGGCTGGAGTGCAATGGCACAGTCTCAGCTCACTGCAATCTCTGCCTCCTGAGTTCCACCAATTCTCCTGCCTCAGCCTCCCGAGTAGCTGGGACTACAGGCACCTGCCACCATGCCTGGCTAATTTTTGTATTTTTAGTAGAGACAGGGTTTCACCATGCTGGCCAGGCTGGTCTCCAACTCCTAACCTCAGGTGATCCACCTGCCTTGGCCTCCCAAAGTGCTGGGATTACAGGCATGAGCCACCGTGCCTGGCCCGTTTTTTTTTTTTTTTTTTTTTTTTGAGGCAGAGTCTTGCTCTGTTTCCCAGGCTGGAGTGCAGTGGCATCATCTCAGCTCACTGCACCCTCCATCTCTCAGGTTCAAGTGATTCTTTTGCCTCAGCAGCTGGGATTACAGGCACCAGTCACAATGCTCAGATAATTTTTGTATTTTTAGTAGAGACGGGGTTTTACCGTGTTGGCCAGACTGGCCTTGAACACCTGACCTCAAGTGATCCACCTGCTGTGGCCTTCCAAAGTGCTGGGATTACACGCATGAGGCACTGGCCTGGCCTAGACTTTTGAGACCTCCTCACCCACACTGGGAGGGGCAGGAGAGACACACCTTCCATCAATACTGTGAGAAATAAATCTGAGAAGGGTCCAGACATCCTTGAAGAGCTCTGTGATCAGTCTTCTCTGCAAGCCAGACCTCGAAGTAGGAACTGCAGTCACCAAATCGTGAACTGTAAATGTGGTGGGAGTAACTGGATCCGGGGGGTGGCAGGGGCCACGTGGCAACACCCATGGCCTAAGGCGAGGTGGGCATGGCTAATGTGCTCAGAACAGTCTGACTTCACAGGCCTGCAGTGTTGGTGAAGTGATCACTGGTTCCTAGAAGTGAAATAGACAGGAAGCCCACTAAATTCTTATTTGACTTGTATAGGCAGAAAAGTTCTAAATAAACTGAACAGAAGTTCAATCTGAATCATTAAAACAGAGTCATGTCCCCTCTATGAATTCTCACCCTTGAGACAGTTTATAGAGCCGGGACCTCTTAAATGAAGAAGAGGCTGGGTCCCCATGGCGAAGGACCTCGGTATGCTACTGAAAATTTATACTCCCAATCTTTCTCCCAACCTTCCCCCAAAGAGACCTTTACCAGGGTAACTGTGTGCTGGGGAAAGGAAATAATCAGATCTCTCAGAGACTACTGGACACCGGCTCTGAACTGATACTGACGCCAGGAGACCTCACATGTCACTGGGACCCTCTAGTCAGAGCAGGGGGTTTATGACAGTCACATGATCCCCAAGTTTTAGCTCAAGTCCATCTCACAGTGGGTCCAGTGGGCCCCCAAGCCCATCCTGTGGCTATTTTCGCAGCTCCAGATGCATAATTGGAATAGACATACGAGCAGCTGGCAGAATCCCACGCTGATTTCCTGAAGTTTGGAAAAGTCAAGTGGAAGACATTAGAACTGCCTCTATCTAGTCAATCAAAATTAGCACTTTATTCCTGGATGGATGACAGAGACGAGTGCCACCATCAAGGACTCGAAAGATGCAGGGTCCCCACTTCCCCATTCAACCCATTTGTCCTGTGCAGAAGACAGATGGAACTTGGAGAATGACAGTGGATTATTATACATTTAACCAGATATTTGGTTACTCCAATTGCAGCTGCTGTACCAGCTGTGGTTTTTTTTTTTTAAGGGCGGGGTTTCCCATGTTGGTCAGGCTGGTCTTGAACTCCTGACCTCAGGTGATCAGCCCACCTTGGCCTCCAAAGTGCTTGGATTACAGGCGTGAGCCACTACGCCCGGCCCCAGCTGTGTTTTTATTGCTTGAGCAAATTAACACATCCCCCAGTACCTGGTAGCAGCTGTTGGCCTAGCAAATGCCTTTTTCTCCGTTCCTGTCCAGAAGGCCGCCAGAGGCACTTTGTTTTTATCCGGCAAGGGCAGCAATGCACCTTCACTGTCCCATTAGGAGTACGTCACCTCTCCAACCCTGCATCATAATTTAGTTAGCATAATCTTACACAAAATACCACACTGGTCCATTACATTCATGACATTCTTTTTTCTTTATCTTTTTTTTTTTTGAGACAGAGTCTTGCTGTGTCGCTCAGACAGGAATGCAGCGGCTCATCTCAGCTCACTGCAACTTTCAACTCCTAGGTTAAAGCAATTCTCCCGCCTCAGCCTCCTGAGTAGCTGGGACTACACGTGTGAGCCAACATGCCCAGCTAATTTTTGTATTTTTAGTAGAGATGGGGTTTCACCCTGCTGACCAGGCTGGTCTCGAACTCCCGACTTGAAGTGATCTGCCCACCTCAGCCTCCCGAAGTGCTGGGATTACAGGTGTGAGCTACCGCACCTGACCTGATGACATTATTCTGATCGGACCTGGTGAGCAGGAAGTCTTGGTAGCAATAAGTAATTTAGGCCAGATGTGGTGGCTCACACCTGTAATCCCAGCACTTTGGGAGGCCGAGGCGGGCGGATCACCTGAGGTCAGGAGTTCGAGACCAGCCTGACCAACATGGTGAAACCCTGTCTCTAAAAAAATAATAATAAATAAAGAAGATCTTAGTTCTAGAGGGAGCAGTGCTTCTGGCAGGAGACACAACAACAGTTCCTTTGAGCTGGAAGTTAAGATGCCACCTAGCCAGAAGTGGGGACAGGTGAGGTCATAAGTTCTTCTGAGTCTAGGAGCCTTGAGAAATGGGGTCTTCAGGGTCAGGTGCAGTGGTTCCCACCTGCAATCGCAGAGCTTTGGGAGGTCAATGCAGGCGGATCACCTGAGGTCAGGATTTTGAGACCAGCCTGGCCAACGTGGTGAAACCCTGTCTCTACTAAAAATACAAAAATTAGGCCGTGTGTGGTGGCTCATACCTGTAATTCCAGCACTTTGGGAAGCCAAGGCAGACAGGTCACCTGAGGTCAGGAGTTCAAGACCAGCCTGGCCAACATGGTGAAACTCCGTCTCTAATAAAAATACAAAAATTAGCAGGGCGTGGTGGTGGACACCTGTAATATCAGCTACTTAGGAGCCTGAAGCAGGAGAATCACTCGAACCCAGGAGGCAGAGGTTGCAGTGAGCCAAGATTGTGCCATTGCACTCCAGCCTGGGCAACAGAGTGAGACTCCATCTCAAAAAAAAATGATACTAATTACATGTTTCTTGGCTGGGGGGAAGCACAGCACTAAAAAATGCTAGCTGCTATTTACTGCTCATGTTATTATTCATAATGAAACGTTGGCATTTGCTATACTATGAGAGGCCCTATGAAGCCGATGGCATCTTCAGCTATCTCAGATGTTGTCCTTGTGTGGGATTTGAGTAGGTCATGCCTTCCTTACTCACCCTGTGCTGAGTCATCCTGCGCTTGGAGTTTGGGCTGGCTTCCTGCAGTCATGCAGGGCCTACATGAAGAAGGACCCCCCCGCCCCCCCAGGCTTGCTTTAATGTTCTGTCCCTGTCCTGAAGTTCTAAACAATTTTTGAACAAGGGGTTTGCATTTTCATTTTGCACTGGACTTCTTCCTCTGCTTATAGCAGTGAGGGGCTCCCAGCAAAGGATGGAGGAGGCCCCCTGTAGTCTGAGCTGAGTCAGCAGCCCATGGGATAAGCCCCCTCTAAGAGGGACCTTTACAAACTGCAAGGAACCAGTGATTACAGGGGCTGGGAAATTTGAGCTCCAAGGGTGAGCGAATGGGGAGGCTGTTGTTTTGCCTGGAAGACAAGATTTTGAGTGACCTGGGTGGTGTCCAATTTCTGAAGGGCAGTGGAGAGGAAAAGCGATTGAGTGAGAGAGAGAGAGAGCGACAGAGAGAGAGAGAGAGAGAGAGTGTGTGTGTGTGTGTATGTGTGTGTGTGTGTGTGTGTGTGTGTGTGTGTGTGTGTTCTCTGTGGCCCCAAGGGCAGATCCAGCTCAATATAAGGAAAGAATCTTGAAGAATTTTGAACATGGAAAGTTGTGCAAGAAGGGAACAGTTGGCTTAAACTCAAACCTCAGCTCTGCCTGGGGGTCAAGAGCCTGGGCTCTGGCTGGAGCCAGCTACATCTCTGTCCACATCTGTGATCTCAGATAAGGTCATTCACTAGCTTGACCCTGTTTCTCCCTTGGTTATGTGGGCCTGATTATGCTCTACAGTATTGGGTGATGATGCTGAAGATAAAATATAAAGCACTTAAAGGGTATCTGGCCAATAGGAGGTGCCTAGCAGATGACATCCGTTGTTTGCTTTTTTTTTTTTTTTTTTTGAGGCAGAGTTTTGCTCTTGTTGCCCAGACCGGAGTGCAGTCTTGGCTCACTGCAACCTCCACCTCCTGGGTTCGAGCGATTCTCTGGCCTCAGACTCCCGAGTAGCTGGGATTACAGGCAACTGCCACCATGCCTGGCTAATTTTTGTATTTTTAGTAGAGACGGGGTTTTGCCATGTTGCCCAGGCTGGTCTTGAACTCCTGACCTCATGCGATCTGACCTCATGCGTGAGCCACCGTGCCTGGCCGTTTGTTGTTGTTATTACTATTACTGTAAAGTAATGAGTTCCCCGGGCCTGGAAAGGTTGCAGTTGAGATGGGCCATCAGCAAGTTGCAGAGATGACCCTTGCATCAGAAGAAAAAGAAGGCACACACAGTTCCCCCTTGATAATTGCAGCATCTGGCATATTTGGATGATTAATAAAAACCAGTCGGTCAGGCGCAGTGACTCATGCCTGTAATCCCAGCACTTTGGGAGGCTGAGGCAGGCGGATCACTTGAGGTCAGGAGTTCAAGACCAGCCTAGCCAACATGGTGAAACCCCATCTCTACTAAAAATACAGAAATATTAGTGGGGCGTGGCGGCGCATGCCTGTAATCCCAGCTACTCGGGAAGCTGAGGCAGGAGAATTGCTTGAACCTAGGAGGCGAAGTTGCAGTGAGCCAAGATCGTGCCACTGCACTCCGGCCTCCAGCCTGGGCAATAGAGCAAGACTTCATCTCAAAAACAAAACAAAACAAAACAAACACACAAAAAACCGCAAACCAGTCATAAAATTCTGTCCCGTGACCAAGGCCCTCAGGGAAAGGGGTGGTGATGCTTGTGTAATCGAGGTTGTTTTGGGCTTAGAGGCTACTGAAAAAGTGGGAGCAGTTCCCATCATTTTTGTGTTTGAAAACTCCAGCCAGCTTCCCAGGAGCTAATCACTGGCTGAATCGAATCCGAGGAATGCAGAGCTCCCTGGCTCGGGCTCCTAGGAAATGGCTCCCTGATGCATCTGAGAGCTGAGCACAGGAATCACCCATCTCCTCTGCAGCCGTGGGAAAACAGTGTCCGTGGGAAAACAGTGTCTGTGGGAAAACAGTATCTGTGGGCAGTGTGTGTGTGTGCACGAGACTATCTATGCCTAATTAATGCAGGGGCAGCTGGGCATGGGAGGGTCCTGGCTCCCTCTGACCCCAGAGCCTCTGCCTCAAGCCACACTCAGGGTGACAGCAGCTTCCCTGGAAATGGCAGTGGTTTGTGCTGAGACAAACATTTCTCCTCTACCTCCTCCACCATCTGCCTGTCCAGTGAGCCACAGCCAGGAAATGCTCCTGGTTTGATCACAGCCCTGCACATCAGCTGTGGAATCAGAGGCCCAGAGTCCAGGGAGCAGCAGATGGGCTCCATCAGGGGCTGCTGCACTGCGGTCAGAGCTCAGGCAGCCACAAGTGTGTCTGTCTCTCTAGAGACAGAAAGAGGGGACGGCATCACAGTCGGCTCCAGGAATTCCCCCGCACCTAACGCGCACGTTCAGGCCGTCTGTCTTTCCACAAATATTTACCAAGCACAGCTCTGGGCACGCACCATGCTAGGCACTGTAAATTTGGCCGTGAATAAGATAGAAGCCCAGTTTGTCTTTTTTCTTAACATAACACGAACCATTTTCAAGTGTGCAATTCTGTGTCATTAGTACAGTCACATTTTGCAACTGTCTTTACCAGTCATTTCCAGAACATTTTCATCATCCCAGAAGAAACCTTCATATGCATGAAGCAGTCACTCCCATTTCCCCACCCCGCCTCCCCTCGCTTTCTCCCTGTAGATTTGCCTATACTGGACGTTTTATATACATGGAATCCTCATCAAACATGTGACTGCGTGCCTGTAGGCCTAGTTATTCCAGAGGCTGAGGCAGGAGAATCACTTGAACCCGGGAGGCAGAAGCTGCAGCGAGCCCAGATAGCGTCACTGAACTCCAGCCTGGGCAACAGAGCGAGTCTCAAAAAAAAAAAAAAAGTAACCTTTTGTGTCTGGCTTCTTTCCCTTTGCATCATGTTTTCCAAGTTCAGCCACATCACAGCACAGGTCAGGATTTCATTTCTTTTTATGGCTGAGTAATATTCCATTGTGTGGATGCCCAGTCTTTTTTTTTTTTTTTTTTTTGAGGCGGTGTCTCAATTTTTTGCCCAGGCTGGAGCGCGGTGGCATGATTTCGGCTCACTGGCAGCCTCTACTTCCCAGGTTCAAGCAATTCTCCTGCCTAAACTTCCCGAGTAGCTAGAATTACAGGCACTCGCCACCCTCTTGGCTATTTTTTTTTTTTTTTTTTTTTTGTATTATTTAGTAGGGACAGGGTTTCACCATATTGGCCAGGCTGGTCTCAAACTCCTGATCTCGTGACCTGTCCGCCCCTGCCTCCCAAAGTGCTGGGATTACAAGTGTGAGCCACCACGCCTGGCCAATTAGTGCTTCCTTAACAGGCAGCTTCCAGTCCTAACCACTCGTCAATAAATGTCAGCTTCTGTGTTCTTCACTCCTGGATGGGTGTTTGTGGTGTCAACATGCAAGATAAATTTGAAATGCACAGTCTTTTCCAGTCCCAACGGAATGGTTCCTAAAGGCGGGTGTGCTGCGGCAATGCCTCGGTGGCCTTGTTCTGATTCCAGCCTGCCCAGCAGCCAGCCCCTCTCGGAGACACACAGGCCTCTTTCCTGGCTCTCTCCCCATCAGAAGACAGGTCAGCCAGGATCCCCCCCAACCCCCCGCCCCCCGCCATCCCCCGGGTGTTCCAGGAAGTAGGCAGGCAGGAGTCAGGGCCCAGGGTCAAGCTTCAGGACACAGAGCCAAGATCCTGGAAGAGAAGTAGAGGTTTTCACTTATGTCAGTGTAGATTCTTTTGTTTATCAGGGAGAGAAATCCAAACCAAATTAGCTTAATTCAGTTCAATTTAACAAACTGTGGTTGTGGCTATACGGCAGGCACAATACTGGAGCCGGTGGTTCATGGGTGATTCAAGAGTCTTGCCCCAGGGCACAGATGTTAGGCAATAAGGATAATAAGTTAGATAATGTGAGGCCAGGCACAGTGGCTCACGCCCGTAACCCCAGCACTTTGAGAGGCCAAGGCAGGTGGATCACCTGAGGTCAGGAGTTTCAGACCAGCCTGGCCAACATGGAGAAACCCCGTCTCTACTAAAAATACAAAATTAGGCCAGGCACAGCGGCTCATGCCTGTAACCCCCAGCACTTTGGAGGTAGGAGAATTGCTTGAAACTGGGAGGTAGAGGTTGCATTTAGATGGGATTGGGCCACCGCACTCCAGCCTGGGCAACAAGAGCAAAACTCCATCTTTCAAAAGCACAGAAACAAAAAAACAAATAAACCCCCACAAAAATTAGCTGGGTGTGGTGGTGCACGCCTGCAGTCCCCCAGCTACTCAGGAGACTGAGGCAGGAGAATCACTTAAATCCAGGAGATGGAGGTTGTGCCAGAGCAAGGCTCCGCCTCAAAAAAAAAAAAAAATCGATGTTGTGTTATTGGGTGATACTCGCTATGGAAAGAAAAGTAGAGGCAGAGAAGTGGCCTCAGGAGTGGGAAGGGCGGGACAGACTTCAGAACAGATGAACAGATAAGGTGGCCAAGACGCCTGATGGAGAAGCTAAGATTCAAACCACGATTTGAAGGAAATGGCATGTCAGCCACGTGGAGGCCTGGGGGCAAATTCTAGGCAGAGGGATCCGCCACAGCAAGGGGTCCAAGTGCCTGCCAGGGGTCGAGACCAGCACGGAGAGCAGCATGGCTGGGCTTAGTGAGTGGGGGGAGGGGGCGCGGAAGAAAAGAGACGTTCCAAGAGAAATGGGGACAACCAGGACAGGACCATAGGCCATGGTCCAGAGGTTGGCTTTTATTCTGAGCCAGATGGGAGCCACTGCAGTATCTGCTGAAAAGGAAGGAAGTGATTTGACTGATTTTTTTTTTTTTTTAAACGAAAAAGAAAAATCTTAGATTTCTAGGCTGGGCTGAGTCAGAGGCTGGGGCCTCATTCTCTCCTGCTGGATACGGGCTGCCTTCACGTGGGAAAGGGGCATGGCTGCACACAGCTTCAGATTTACCCCGCCCCGTAGCCCAGCGAGATCCTAGAACCTAGAGGGATCTCCCTATCATGTTAGAATAGAAACTCCTGGGAAAATTGCCTGATTAGCCCCTAGTGGGGCCAGATAGCAGGAACTTTGTGATTGGCTGGCCTGGGTCACATGGCTATGACTACCAAAAGGATGGGGTGCTCCTCTTGGCAAAAGCCATAAGAATCATTGTTAGGAGGCGGGCGCTGTGGCTCACGCCTGTAATCCCAGCACTTTGGGAGGCTGAGGCGGGCGGATCACCTGAGGTTAAGAGTTTGAGACCAGCCTGCCCAATATGGTGAAACCCTGTCTTGAAACAAACAAACAAACAAACAAAAAAAGAATCAGTGTCAAAAGGAGTACAGTCCCTGGAAAAAAAAGTTATGATTTCCCAGAAGGTCGGAGGAAGAGGTGAGCTGGCAGACAAAAACAACAGTCCATTGACTTCACGCTGGCTGATTGTGACATCAGAGGAAGCTTAGAGAGAGGAGCCTCACTGAGTTGCTCATCCTAAGGGAAGTCCAGGGGTTTTTGGCTGGGGGGTTGGGGGGAAGAGGGTTCACTGCAGAGCCATGGAAAGCACTCTCGGATGTAGGTTTGCACAGCGCTGTGTCTGCAGACCACACACCACATTTCGCAAATACAACTATCTTAATGAGGGCTGGAGCTGCAGCCATGACTATGGTGCAAGTCTGAGTCACTTCAGCTACATTTAAAAAAAAATCACCGTGAGCAGGCACGATGGCTCACACCTGTAATCCCAGCACTTTGGGAGGCTGAGGCAGGCCTGACCAGCCTCACCAACATGGAGAAACCCCATCTCTACTAAAAATTAGCCAGATGTGGTGACGAACGCCTGGAATCCCAGCTACTCTGGAGGCTGAGGCAGGAGAATCGCTTGAACCTGGGAGGCGGAGGTTGCAATGAGCGGAGATCATGTCACTGCACTCCAGCCTAGGCAACCAGAGTGAAACTCCATCTCCAAAAAAAAAAAAAAAAAAAAAAAATCACCGTGCATTTATTTCCCCGTCACTGGCTACAGAAAGCCTAGCAATGCTCCCAAAAGTCAGGAACTAGCAGCGAGGCAGGGCCATTTCCTCCTCTCTCTAAGCCTCCTCTGATGTTAGGGACAATCAGCCAGCGTAAAGAGCTTGGTTTCTGATCCTCAGGAAATGCCAAGAAGGGCTCTGGACTAAGCCACAGGATGGCTTTTGACAGGGCAGTGCCTCTGCTCAGGGTTGTAGAATGGGGATAGGAAGAACTTTCACTTTCGTGTGTCAAAGAAAATATAATAAAGTAAAAAGGTTTGAAGATATAGCTCAGTGACTTTTTTTTTTTTTTGAGATGGAGTCTTGCTCTGTCGCCGAGGCTGGAGTGCAGTGGTGCGGTCCTGGCTCACTGCAACCTCCACTTCCTGGGTTCAAGCGATTCTCCTGCCTTAGCCTCCTGAATTGCTGGGATTATGGGCGCACCATGCCTGGCTAATTTTTATATTTTTGGTAGAGACAAGGTTTTACTGTGTTGGCCAGGCTGGTCTCAAACTCCTGACCTCAAGTGATCCGCCTGTATTGGTCTCACAATGTGCTGGGATTACAGGCGTGAGCCATCGGGTCCAGTCCATCTCAGTGACTTTTGACATATGTATCCACTTGGGTAATGACCAGCCAGGACAAGATGTAAAATGTTTCCAGGGGCTTCTCTTATCCTCACTGGTATGGGTACACTGCTGTGGGTCCTGTGGGCCTCAGGACCAGGCCACAGTGAGTGTCCCCCAGCCCCCAGCCCTGTACACACGCCATTCCTGTCCTCCACCCTCTGCAGGCAGGGGACACCAAGCCCATCTCACAGGCAAAGAAATGGAAGCTCCGAGAGAAGTGACACCACCATCACCGTGACCCCAAAAACCACAACAGCAGCCCTTGGCCAAGGGCAGATTCCTGGAACGTCTTGGCCAAATATCAGAGATTGTGCCCTCCTTGGCAGGCCCTGGCTTAGCAGGTTCATTTCAGTAGACAGTGAGGAAAAGATTCCTACCTTGAGGTCATGCCCATCAGTAATAGTTCCCCTACAGAGTCTCTCTTATTTCCTTTTTTCATTTTTTGAGATGGGACAGAGTTTCCCTCTTGTTGCCCAGACTGGAGTGCAATGGGGTGATCTCAGCTCACCGCAACCTCCGCCTGCCAGATTCAAGCGATTCTCCTACCTCTGCCTCCTGAGTAGCTGGGATTACAGGCATGTGCCACCATGCCCCGGTAATTTTGTATTTTTAGTAGAGATGGGGTTTCTTCACGTTGATCGGGCTGGTCTCGAACTCCCAGCCTCAAGTGATTCACCTGCCTTGGCCTCCCAAAGTGATGGGATTACAGACATAAGCCACAGTGCCTGGCCAAGTCTCTGATTTTTGGCTCAAGGAGCAAGAGCTGATCGTCTGCTCTTTGCCCCACGCTGGTTTTCCCAGCCTCTGCTTTCTATCTTGTTATTTCAGAAGACCAAGCAGGGAAGAGCCAGGGAGGCCCTAGTCCAGGGAGGATTACCAAAGGGCCCCTCTTGGGCTGTGTCTGGTCCATGATTCTGGGGGTGGTGCAGCCACCCCAACTTCATAACTGAACTTTTTGACAAGGAAGGTAGCTACCTGCAGGGGTTTCCTCGGGCTGGGGGCGAGAGAGGCAGATGTCTTCCTTCTTCGACAGAAATATCAGCAAGAAACGGGCTTGCACAGCTCCTCTGACATACAACAGAGATAAAACGTGTCTCAGGACATCTCGTACATTCCATGTCCCGTCCCTGATGGTATGGTGACCTATCATTTATCTTGTGGGATTGGGACAGCCTGGCCTGGCAGTTCCCCACGCTTTAGAACCATGGGAGCCAGTTTATCAAGCACATCTTTTGTTCGGATGAAGGACTGCTTGGCACACAGCAAATGGGCCAGGAGCCACCCCCACCTGGCTCCCACCCGCTTCCCCCAGCAGCAAGGGCAGGGTTTTCTGTGACTCTTTCTTCTGACAACCTTGCTAGGGAGGGATCATTATTCCCTTTGAGCAGGAGGAACCTGAAGCTCAGAGGCTGATACTGAACGGAGGGCTACCTGCGTGCCAGGGGCTTCATGATTATGACTATGATATGATTATGATAATGATAGACAAGACTCCTTTTAGCTCCCGCAACTGTGGTGGTTAGTCACTTAGGGTCAGCTACATTTTACAGCTGAGGAAACTAGTTCAGAGGGGGAAAACTGTCTGCCTAAGGCCACAGAGCCGTAGCTGAGGGCTGGCTTTGGGATTCGAAGCCGGCTAAATCTGGCTCTGGTTAATCTTTCCTTTGATCTCTGGGGCTTTGGGGCATAGGTTGGACTGACACAGTTGTCCCTCTGAGCAGGTGTGGTCCCTAAGCACCCAGTCAAGCCCAAGAGTGCAGCAGGCACGGGAGACTGGCTTTTCCCCTTCCCTTTTGCCCTGCTCCCCCAGCGTACGTCTCAGCAAAGCCAAAGCGTTGGCAAAAATAAATGAGCAAGAACCGTGTACAAGATCCCTGCCCGTGTAGAGGTCCTGCCCAGAACCTGGGGAAGGGGCACAATGCAGCAAGGTGAGGATTTTTTTGAGATGGAGCCTTGCTCTGTCGCCCGGGCTGGAGTACAGTGTCATGATCTCGGCTTCCTACAACCTCCATCTCCCAGGTTGAAGCGATTCTCCCGCCTCAGCCTCCTGAGTAGCTGGGATTACAGGTGTCTGCCACCACGTCTGGCTAATTTTTGCATTTTTAATAGAGAGGGGGTTTCTCCATGTTGGCCAGGCTGGTCTGGAACTTCTGATCTCAGGTGATCCACTCCCCTTGGCCTCTCAAAGTGCTGGGATTACAGGGGTGAGCCAACATGCCTGGCCACGGTGAGGATTTTGAGGTGAGGGATTTAAAGAGTCTTAGGACACAAACCATTGGTGCTGCTTTCTTTTTTGAGACAGGGTCTTGCTCTGTCACCCAGGCTAGAGTGCAGTGGAGAGATCATGGCTCACTGCAGCCTCAGCCTTCCAGATTCAGGTGATCCTCCCATTTCAGCCTCCAGAGTAGCTGGGACTACAGGCCAGCACCACCATGCCCAGCTAATTTTTAAATTTGTTTATAGAGATGGAGTCTCCCTATGTTGCCCAGGATGGTCTCAAGCTCCTGAGTACAAGCAATCTGCCCACCTTGGCCTCCCAAAACGCTAGGACGACAGATGTGAGCCACCACACCTGGTCCATTGAGGATTTCTATCAAAGAGTCGAGGGGTCTTTCGGGGAGATCTTGTGATGAAGAATCAAACCGTTTGCCTGGGGAAAGAGTCCCAGAAAAGTCAAGTGACGGTCAGGAAGTCAGTGGAGCCATGTGCTGGTGCCCCCTCCCTGCTATAGCAAATCGCCACAGACTTAATGGCTTGGAACAACACAGCTTCATTCTCTGTGTTGGTCTGTCATCCAGGCTAGAGTGCGGTGGGGAAATCCTCTGGCAGATGAAGCCTGAAGTGGACCTCACAGAGTTAAAATCGAAGTGTGGGCAGGGCTGCATTCTGTCTGGAGGCTCTGGAGAGAGTTCATTTCGTCCTCTTTTCCAGTTTCTTTTCTTTTTTTGAGACGGAATCTCACTCTGTCGCCAGGCTGGAGTACAGTGGCACGATCTCGGCTCACTGCAACCTCCGCCTCCCGGGTTCAAGCGATTCTCCTGCCTCAGCCTCCTGAGTAGCTGGGACTACAGGTGCTCACCACCACACCCGGCTAATTTTTGTATTTTTAGTAGAGATGGGGTTTCATCATGTTGGCCAGGATGGTCTTGATTTCCTGACCTCGTGATCCACCCGCTTCGGCCCTCAAAGTGCTGGGATTACAGGCGTGAGTCACTGAGCCCGGCCCCCTTTTCCAGTTTCTAGAGGCCACTGGTATTTCTTGGGCCATGATCTTCATTTTCAAGGCCAGCAGGGTAGCATCTCTCCTGTCTGACTCCTGCACTGTCCTTTCATCGCCTCTCTTAATTCTGTGTCTGTTTTTACATATTTTCTCTAATTCTACTGCCTCCCTCGTGGAAGGGCCCCTCTGATTATACTGGGCTCACCCAGATAAAGTAGGATCATCTCTCCCATCTCAAGATCCTTACTAAATACCGTCCAAAAAGTCCCTTTTGCCACAGAAAGTCACAGTCATGGGTTCGAGGGATTGGCACGTGGATGTTGATGGGGATGGAGGGGGTTCTTCAGCCTGCCATAGATGGCAAAGTCATGTCCCTGCAGATGTGGCTGCAGCTCCAGTGTCCAGGCTGAATGAGGGGCGCGTGGCGTGGTTCTCATGCCTGCCACCTACCCTGACCCTGCGGGAGGTGAGCAGGAAGCAGTGATACTCACCGTGTGCGGAGGTCCCCTAGAAGGCAGGCACCACCACACGCTCCCATACTACAGACAAGGAAGCAGCTTTGAAACAGATTTGGAAGTGATGATTTGCCAGGGAGGAGGGCTCCAGAGCCCGGGACTGGGTCCGGGACACACCGGGGCTCTCTACTTCTTGGAGCTCCAGGGACTGCTTTTGTTTCTTTTCACAGAAGGGGGCCCTGCGACGGCTGTCGTGGGGCGGGGCTTTGGCCGTGCTGGCTGCAAAAGGCTCTCCGCCCACTTTGCTTTCCCCACAGGCGGCCGAGCTGATCACACCCACAGTTGAACTGCGCTGGCCAGAGATGCCTGCCCACAGCCTGGCGATGAGCAGCCCGGCCCTCCCGGCCTTCCTGCTTTGCAGCACGCTGCTGGTCATCAAGATGTATGTGGTGGCCATCATCACGGGCCAAGTGAGGCTGCGGAAGAAGGTACGTGCCACCCTGGGGGCCCTGGCCAGGTCGTCCTTGCTTCCCTCGATGCCCTGCCAGGAAAGCCCTGGGATCGGAAACATGGCCAAGGTGTGTGCAGTGCTTGGAGCTGGGTACCTCTTCTAGCCCCCCGGGTGCCTCCCTGCCAGCCCCGTGGGTCAGCAAGGCCTGCACCTTCTCCTCTCTGGCTCAAAAGCACGTACTTACTCACTTGCCGTGCCACCAGGCTGAGTTCTTGGCCCGGGGAGAGCCGGCGAGTGTCTCTGAGAGAAGCAGGTTCCGGAGGGTGGAGTGTGGGAGCGTGACAGCACAAAGCCTGGTGGCTTCCCGGCACGGGAGATCTGATATCTGGGTGGAGTGGGAACCGGCAAAACAAGAGTCCAAGAAACATTTAAGTGGAAATTCCCAACTCCCGGCAGATGTCACTGACAAACCCACTGCAGCCTCCCAAGGCCAGCTCTCGGCCGGGCACCATCGGGGTGTTCAGGGAGGAATTTCCCCACTAATCCGAGCCCCTGAACCAAAACAACAATAAGGAGTCCCAGAGCTGGACCCGGCCCCTTGTTTAAAAAAAAAAGTTCCAGCGGCGTCTGCCGCACTGGATGGTGAGTCTGAAAAGTCACAGGCTGAGCCCGTCGGCTGTCCTGGTGGCAGAATGCAGAAAGGGCCCGGGCACCTGTTGCTTCCTCCCCGGGTGTTTTACTAGAGCAATGATTTCCTGGAACTGCCTCTGTCTTCCACTGTGTCCAGTTCAAAGGTGAGATGAGGCTGGCTCTGGCACCGCATGCGGGTGGATCCTGGGGAATGAGGATCTTGGCTGAGAGCCAGGCTCAGGTCCTGCTGCAGGTACAGGCAGGATTAAAGGCAGGGCAGCTGCCCAAGTGATAGGATGCCTGGAGGCCACGGCACGCCGATGGCTTCTGAATTCTCCCTGCCTTGGCTGGTCCTGGGCTGTGGGATCTGGGCATCAAGCAGAACAGCTGCATTCACTCACTGAATCCTTCCCAGAGGATGAACGTGGCCCGGAGCTGAGCATGAGATCCTCACCACAGCCCTGGGGAGCCGGGGAGGCACCGTGGTCATCTCGTCTTCTAGGAGAGGAGCTGGGGCTCAGAGAGGAGACATCACTTGTGAAGCTCACACAGCTGGGTCTGAAATCTAGTGTCCAGCTTCGGAGCCCACATCCTGTCTTGGAGGCTGGGGTTCCTTTTTTGTTTTTTTGTTTTTTTTGAGACAGAGTCTCACTCTGTTATCCAGTCTGGAGTGCTGTGGTGAGATCTCAGCTCAGTGCAACCTCCGCCTCCCGGGTTCAAGTAATTCTCCTGCCTCAGCCTCCCAAGTAGCTGGGATTTCAGGTGTGCAACACCATACCAAGCTAATTTTTGTATTTTTAGTAAGAGACAGGGTTTCACTATATTGGCCAGGCTGGTCTCAAACTCCTGACCTTGTGATCCGCCCATCTTGGCCTCCCAAAGTGCTAGGATTACAGGCTTGAGTCACTGTGCCAGGCCCCTTAAAAAAAATACATATATATATATATATATATATATATATATATATATATATATAATTTATTTATTTTAGAGACAGGGTCTTGCTCAGTGTCCCAGGCTGGAGTACAGTCGTGCCATCATAGCTCACTGTAGCCTCAACTTCTCGGGCTCAGGTGATCTTCCCACTTTAGCCTCCCAGGTAACTGGGACTATAGGTGTGCGTCACCATGCCCGGCTAATTTTTTATTTTTATTTTTGGTAGAGGTGGGGTTTTGCCAGGTTGCAGGCCTGTCTCGAATTCCTGGGCTCAAGTGATCCTCCCATTTTGGCCTCTCAGAGGGCTGGCATTACAGGTGTGAGCCACTGCACCCAGCCACAATTTCCATTTTTTTTTTTTTTTTTTTTTTTTGAGACGGAGTCTCGATTCTGTTGCATAGGCTGGAGTGCAATGGCGCAATCTTGGCTCACTGCAACTTCCCCCTCCCGGGTTCAAGCGATTCTCCTTCCTTAGCTTCCTGAGTAGCTAGGATTACAGGCGTGTGCCACCACACCAGGCTAATTTTTGCATTTTTAGTAGAGAGAGTTTTGCCATGTTGGCCAGGCTGGTCTCGAACTCCTGACCTCAGGTGATCCACCCACCTTGGCCTCCCAAAGTGCTAGGATTATAGGCGTGAATTGCCGTGCCTGGCCGATGATTTCCCTTTAACATGAATTCAGGGAGGGGAGGAAGCAAGCCTGTCCCAGGGCCTTTCTGCCTGATTGGTAGGGACACCACGGAAGGAAACCCCCGCTCCTTGGGCTGACCCTGAGGTGTTCCTCATGACAACGTGGTCCCCTCTCTGCTCTGGGCACTCAGTGTCATCCGGGAAGGACTTGGTGGAGGTGACAGTTGCACACCCTGGCTTCTCCGCCCACCTGGGGACCTGGGCAAGTCTGGGAGCTCAGGGTCCTCATCTATAAATGGGGTCATGACAGGAGTGCCAGGAGAATGCAAAGCCTCACCAATGTTTCTTCTTAAGACTTTTAAGTGCTGGGCACAGTGGCTCACTCCTGTAATCCCAGCACTTTGGGAGGCCAAGGTGGGTGGATCACGAGATCAGGAGTTCAAGACCAGCCTGGCCAATGTGGTGAAACCTCGTCTCTACTAAAAATACCAAAATTAGCTGGACATGGTGGTGCCTTCCTGTAATCCCAGCTAGCTGGGAGGCTGAGGCAAGAGAATTTGCTTGAACCTGGACCCAGGAGGTGGAGATTGCAGCGAGTGGAGATTGCACCACTGTACTGCAGCCTGGGCTACAGAGCGAGACTCTGTCTAAAAAAAAAAAAAAAAAAAAAAAAAAGACTTCCAGGCCGGGTGTGGTAGCTCACACCTGTAATTCCAGTACTTTGGGAAGCCGAGGCAGCTAGATCACTAAGTCAGGAGTTCAAGACCAGCCTGGCCAAGATGGTGGAACCCCATCTCTACTAAAAACACAAAAAATTAGCCGGGCGTGGTAATGCGCGACTGTAACTCGGGAGACAGACCAGACAGACAGAGAATTGCTTGAACCTGTAGGTGGAGGTTGCAGTGAACCAAGATTGTGCCAGTGCACTCCAGCCTGGGCGACAGAAGGAGACTCCCTCTCAAAAAAAAAAAAAAAAAAAAGACTTATAAGTAACTGAAATTAACATGGGTACAGCAGCCTCAGGTCACTTTCAAGGGAGCACGATCAAAGGCTTGCCTCCTCCCTAGCTCGGCCTGTGACCCGGAGGCCTCCTGGTTTGCGCCGCAGCTGGCTCTGGCCTGGTTGACTGGTATTCAAGTTCTATCTGCAGAGGGACCAACCCCATGGGCAGTAGACTCCTAAGGCAGTTATTTTGTGATGGTCATTTCAGTGTGGAGCTGAAGCAGGAGCGGTCGCAAGAAACAGACCTCTGGAACACCGAACTGGGAAGGAAGGGATGATTTATTTGGCCGGGAGCAAGGTGGCATAGTTGCCTAACAGCCAAGCTCGTCTATCAGAGAAAACTTCTGCCTTTAAACAGGCTCACGACTCTAGATATGACATGTGAAAGGGCCTTGGATTTACAGTTTTAGAAAGTACGTGTGAGGGGGTCCTGATCGATGAAGTACCCGTGGGGGTTTGACAAGACCAAATGGGAACAATAGAGGGCATTTTTCCATATCACCTCCACCTTTCGGATCGCCTGAGATTTTAACGGTGGGGGGCACTTAATCTTTAACCTCCAGGCCACTGACCTCATGCCTGCTATGTCTCAACTTTTACTTTCTCCTTCTTTGTCTCAAAAGTCTGTGAGGGGTTTCTTTCCTCAGAGCAAGTCCTCAGAAGCCTACTCTTTGAGTTAGGCAGTCAACCCTGGCTTGTGTCTTCTTTTTGAAATAAGGACTTTGTTTTAACTGGGCCTTAGGATGGCCCTATTCCATGTTCTGGTAAAGGCAGAAATGCAGGCCAGGAGCCAGACTTCCAACAGGGGAAAGAGTGGATCCTACACACTGCAGACAAAAGCCCCTTTTTTGAGATGGAGTCTTGCTCTTGTTGCCCAGGCTGGAGTACAGTGGCGCGATCTCGGCCCACCCAAACCTCCACCTCCCGGGTTCAAGTGATTCTCTTGCCTCAGCCTCCTAAGTAGCTGGGATTATAGGCATGTGACACCATACCTGGCTAATTTTGTATTTTTTTTTTCTTTTTTCTTTTTTTAAAGATGGGGTTTCACCATGTTGGTCAGGCTGGTCTTGAACTCCCAACCTCAGGTGATCCGCCCGCCTTGGCCTCCAAAGTGCTTGGATTACAGGCGTGAGCCACTGTGCCCAGCCTAATTTTGTATTTTTATTAGAGACGGGGTTTCTCCATGGTCTTGAACTCCTGACCTCAAGTGATCCACCTGCCTCAGCCTCCCAAAGGGCTGGGAGTACAGGCGTGAGCCACTGTGCCGGGTTGTGTTGAGGCCCTTTGAAAGGTATCACAGATCCACGGAGGAGGCCATGGGTGTTGGTGATTCACTGATTTAAGGGCCATCAGAGAGGAATTTTGGGTGTGAAGGTCCCAATCTCACAAATCTGAGCTGCGTTCTCCTCCGGGGTGGGCAGGGCAGGCCCACCAGGGAGTATAAACCAGCCCTTGGGGGACAGTCATGAGTCAGAAGCACAGCGTTTGCCATCAGCTGAACAATTTAGAAAAGCTGCTACTGAAATTCAGGCCCTACTGTGGGGTTGGTGGGGTCTGGCTTTGCCTGGACGCCAGCAGGGAACATTGAAACAGGAGCCATGGACCTCCGATGATCTCAGTGTGACCTTAAGTCTTTGCTTTCCAGTGAAAGTGACAATTCACTGAGCACCTCCTTGTGCTGGGCCTCATCCTGAAGCAGGAGCAGCCTTGGGAAACGGACCTCTTGAACACCAAACTGGGAAGAAAGGGGTGATTTATTTGTCTGGGAGCAAGGTGGCATAGCTGCCTAACAGCCAAGCTCATCTAACAAAGGAAATCTCTGCCTTTATAAGGGCTCACAACTCTAGATATTACACGGGAAAGGGTCTTGAGTTTACAGCTCTAGGATTTACATGTGAAAGGGTTTTAGGCTTACAACTCCAGAATTTACATGTAAAAGGGTCTTGGGCCCTGGAGTAGGGTAAGGTACAGTGATTTAGGTGGGGGTTTGATGTGTTTACGTTAAAACAATGCCTTCCAGAAAGATTCCTCCACACCATGCCTGTGATCTATAAGAGGGTGATGAAAGGTGGCACCTGGTCTGCCAGCCTTTACTTCCCCTATTGAAATGCAATGTGGAAGTCAGGGGGGAGGTGGTCTTAAATGCTTAAGGGTGATTAAGGGTCTCCTTCCTCACTCCTGCTGGCTTCTCCAGGCTCCCTCTCCTCTCCCTTGTCACATGGCACATAAGCTGTGATTTATCCTGAGTTTACAGAGCTCAGGATCCTGTGGTTGATCAGCGTGGAGCCGGGTTTTCAGCCCAGGGCTCTCAAAACTGTCTCATGGCTTTTAGTGCGAAATCCAAATTCCTAAGGTGCCTCCAGGACCTCCGATGATCCCTGTACCTTCATCTGGGGCCCCTGTCCCTTGCCCTCTGTGCTCCAGCATGCCTGTTTTCTCTCCTTCACATATGCCCTTCTTCTTCCGGCCCCAGGGCCTTTGCACATGCCGTCCCTTCTGCCTTGAATGTTGTTGCTTCAGCCTTTCCTTCATCTGGTTAATGTCAATACATCTTTCAAGCCTCAGATTGTTTGTTTTGTTTTTTTTTTTGGGACAGAGTCTGGCTCTGTTGGCCCAGCCTGGAGTGCAGCCTTGAGATCATGACTCACTGTGGCCTCAACCTCCCAGGCTCAAGCGATCCTCCTGCCTCAGCCTCCACCCAAGTAGCTGGGACCACAGGTGTGCACTACCACACACAGCTAATTTTTTGTAGAGATAGGGTTTCATCATGTTGCCCAGGCTGGCTTGAACTCCTGAGCTCAAGTGATCCACCTGCCTTGGCCTCCAAAAGTGCTGGGATTACAGGCATGAGCCACCATACCTGGCTTGTTTTAGAGATGGGGTCTTACTATGTTGCCCAGGTTGGTCTCAAACTCCTGGGCTCAAGAGATCCTCCTACCTTGGCTTCCCAAAGTGCTGGAAGTACAGGCATGAGCCACCGCACCTGGCTTTAGAGGTGAGAGTCTTGCTATGCTGCTCAGGCTGGTCTCGAACTCCTGGGCTCAAGCGATTCTCCTGCCTTGGCCTCCCAAAGTGCTGGGATTACTGGTGTGAGCCACCTTGCCCAGCCCTAAGCCTCAGCTTTCATGTCGCTGCCTCAGAGAAGCCTTCTCAGACCCTCGGACTGGGTCAGGTCCCACGTAAACATTCTCAAGGCCAGCCCCGTCTTCTCCTTACCAGGTGAGACCCCCCTGGCCTTCCCTGGTTCGTAGGCAACTCCCCCATCAGACTGTGAGCTTCATAAAAGCAGGGACAGGGGGGCCTTTTCACAGTGAGCTCCAGGCCCCTGGCTCAGGGTAGGAGTCGTGGATGACAGTTGGAAGGGCGTGCGTGTAACCGCACCTCTGTCCTGCCACTGTGAACGCTGGCCACGGACAAAACACAGCCCCAGGTGACTGGGCCACTCGTCTCATGAGGAGTGACGCTCAATTGGTGTATTTCAGGCCTTTGCCAACCCCGAGGATGCCCTGAGACATGGAGGCCTCCAGTATTGCCGGAGCGACCCCGACGTAGAGCGCTGTCGCAGGCAAGTACTTCGGGCCCCCCGCCTGGCCACACCCCAGCATGGCCTGCCCTTCCAGACTTTCTTCTGCACACAGGGCCAGGGGGTTGGAGGATTCCCAGGGGCTGAGGTTTTCTGTGTTCCTGATCTGCTCTGACTGTTTTACTTTATTCAGTGATTTAATTTCTAATAAACTTTGTAAGACGTGGTCATGACTCACAATTACAAAGTGAGAAGGTATCTTCAGTGAAAATTCAGGCTCCCTCCTACCTCTGACCTCAAGGCACTAGCCAGTTCTACTGTCCAGGGGCAAACCCTCCGGCCAGGGGCCATGCATTTTCCCACAGAGACTTTCTGCATTTACAAACACGTGTGCTGCGCTTTTCCTGCCCTACCCCATAGACTCACCCTTTATCCACTGGTCTGTACTGTGCTATTTACAAAATTATTATTAATATGACAACAGAGATTGTTCTATGTCGGCCCACAGAGGAGCTGCATTCACTGTATTGGTGCTCTGGCATTTATGTTGCACTCTGCTGAATGTATGGCCTGTAACTTCTTTAACCAATTCCCCTCCGATGGGCATTTGGGGTCTTTCTGTGTTATGAACAGAAGACCTTGACATCTCTTTTTTTTTTTTTTCCTTTTTTATTTTTGTGACAGAGTCTTGCTCTGTCGCCCAGGCTGGAGTGCAATGGCTCACCGCGTTCAAGCAATTCTCTTGCCTCAGCCTCCCAAGTAGCTGGGACTACAGGCACGAGCCACCACACCTGCCTAATGTTTGTATTTTTAGTAAAGATGGGTTACACCATGTTGGCCAGGCTGGTCTCAAACTCCTGACCTCAGGTGATCTGTCTGCCTCGGCCTTGCAGAGGGCTGGGATTACAGGCTTGAGACACCATACCCGGTGTCAACACCTTTTTCTTTTCTTTTTTTTTTTTTTTTTTTTTTGAGACGGAGTTTCGATCTTCTTACCCAGGCTGGAGTGCAATGGCACGATCTCGGCTCACCGCAACCTCCGCCTCCTGGGTTCAGGCAATTCTCCTGCCTCAGCCTCCTGAGTAGCTGGGATTACAGGCACGCGCCACCACACCCAGCTAGTTTTTTGTATTTTTAGTAGAGACGAGGTTTCAACATGTTGACCAGGATGGTCTCGATCTTTCGACCTCGTGATCCACCCGCCTAAGCCTCCCAAAGTGCTGGGATTACAGGCTTGAGCCACCGCGCCTGGCTAACACCTCTTTCATTTGTCTTTGTGGTTGTGTGTGAGCAAAACCACAGGGTGCAACAAAATAATAAAATGTATATATATATGCACACACACACACACATACATATATATTTAATTAATTAATTTTTTTTCCTTATGCTTGCCTACAGGAAAATAATTTATTTTTATTTTTATTAAAAAAATTTTTTTTTTTTAAAGACAGAGTTGCACCATGTTGGTCAGGCTGGTCTTGAACTCCCGACCTCAGGTGATCCGCCCGCCTTGGCCTCCAAAGTGCCTGGATTACAGGCGTGAGCCACCGTGCCCGGCCTATTTATTTTTTGAGACGGGGTTTCACCATGTTGGTCAGGATGGTCTCGATCTCTTGACCTCGTGATCCACCCGCCTCGGCCTCCCAAAGTGCTGGGATTACAGGCGTGAGCCACCGCTCACAGTTCTAGTCACAGTTCACACTTGCATCTCTCTCCTCTTTGTTTTCTGAATCTAAATATTTTTCATAAATTAGGCATGCATTAGGTACACCCAATTTGGAGTTCTGATTTTCTTTTAACATTTCACAAACACTTTCCATGTTGGTATATGTTAGTCAAAAAATGGTTCTTGGCCAGATGCGGTGGCTCCTGCCTGTAATCCCAGACGTTGGGAGGCCGAGGTGGGCAGATCACTGAGGTCAGGAGTTCGAGACCAGCCTGACCAACATGGCAAAACCCTGTCTCTACTAAAAATACAGAATTTAGCCAGGCATGTGGCACATGAATGTAGTCCCAGCTACTTGGGAGGCTGTGGCAGGAGAATCGCTTGAACCCGGGAGGCAGAGGTTGCAGTCAGCCAAGATCACACTACTGTACTCCAGGCTGGGGAATACAGTGAGACTCCATCTCAAAAAAAAAAAAAAAAAATTCTTAAAAAAACTGGCTTTGTAAAAAAAAAAAATCCCATCAGAGACTAAATGTTAATTTCACATAATCACACTCAATATTAAAATTTTTCGGCAGTTTCTGCTCTGCCGTTTTTCACCAGTGAACTGGAGAGTGAGGTTGGGGGTCATCAGAGGAGCTTGAAGGGGAAGTGGGGAGGATGGGGAGCTGGATGGGCTGAGGCTGGAGACAAATGGTTGCACAGGTCTCAACACATTCCCCAGCGTCACAGGCGGAAATGGGTGGGGCACTGTCATTTAAATAATATAAATGTCTTTCACTTGAAAGAAAGTCTGTGGGTTTTTTTCTTATGTTTTTCTTGGCCATTGACAATAATATGCATACTTGTGGTTTTTAAAAAAATTACAGACATGTGTCATGTAGGAAGTGAAATTCCTTGCTATTTCACCCTTTCAAATCATTCATATGAGATCTGTTTGTCCTTTAATGAGCACCTACTATGTTCAAGACACTCTGTTAAACACTAGCTGTACTTGCATGAACAAAAGTCCTCTCCATACGTGACTCCCATTGGTGACTCTTGTTGGCTTGTCTCATCCCTCCTGGACAGTGGAGAAGGACGGGATGAGCTGTCCAGGCAGCAAGCAGCCAGGACGGTGGGTCACCCAGGGCCAGCTCACAGCAGCCACCACCAGGATGTGTTTTGGCTCCTCCAGTAGCCAAGCTTTCATGTGGCATAGGAGCGGTCAAGTGGCCTCACAGACACTTGGTTTATTTTTACTGGCTGGGAGAGACAATAGACCCGGGACGTGCCAAGATATTTCCAACCAACCAATCATCCTTTTTCTTTTTTGGGACAGAGTTTTGCTTTTGTTGCCCAGGCTGGAGTGCAATGGCACGATCTCGGCTCACTGCAACTTCCTCCTCCCGGGTGTGAGCGATTCTCCTGCCTCAGCCTCCCGAGCAGCTGGGATTACAGGCGCCTGCCACCACACTCAGCTAAATTTTGTATTTTTAGTAGAGACGGGGTTTTACCATCTTGGCCAGACTGGTCTTGAACTCCTGACCTCAGGTGATCCACCTGCCTCGACCTTCCAAAATGCTGGGATTACAGGTGTGAACCATTGCGCCCAGCCCAAAATAACCCATCATCGGTCGTACTGGGGCTTAAATGGTTGAAATTCAACTCAGCACTTTGTGAGTGCCTTTTGTCTAATAATACTTCATAGCCATTTGGTGAGGATTTATTGGAGGCTGGCCGTACACTGGGCCCGTGCCAGATCTAGGGAGTGCCTGGGTCCCCTGGGCCCCTCATCTGCCACCTGATTCCACAGAACATCACAGAAACTCGAGAGTGCAGAACTAAGAGAATTCTATATCCTGTGTCTGCTACGGGAGAACAGGCTGGAACCCGAAGGAGAGACCACCTGGAAGCAAAAGTGGGTTAAATATTAGACCAGGGTTTATGGTGTGATTCGAGTCACCTTCTGTCAAATAGGAAAGCACTCGAGACTTGGTTCTTGGGCATAAATCTGCCTTGCAGGTTAGCACATGCTAGAGTCCAAGAGTGAGCCCAGCTCTGGGAGAAGCCAGGGACCAGCCGCCTTTTCAGGATACCTCTCCAGAGTTCCTGGCAACGTGCGTTTTGGCCAAAACCTGAGGTTGTGTGTATGGAACGACATGGAGGGGGTTATCTTGCGGTCCCAAAGAAGGGAGGCAGACACGTGACCTAAGCCGGAGTATCTCTGTTTGGAATGGATAGACTTCAACTGAGGGAACTGGTTTGTCAGGAATTTAGGTTCCAAAATGTCAGCCCTAGAAGTCCCTTAGATGTCATCCAGCATATTCATTTGTACATAGTGAACTGCAGGCCCAGAGAGCGAGAGAGACTTGCCCGAGGCCATGGGCTAATGAGCACCACAGCAGAACTGGAGGGTTCCAACCTAACACTCACTTCCCACCATGAAGTGCTTAAAAAAAAGTGTTTTTTTTTTTTTTTGAGATGGAGTTTTGCTCTTGTTGCCCAGGCTGGAGTGCAATGGTGCCATCTTGGCTCACTGCAACCTCCACCTCCTGGGTTCAAGCAGTTCTCTAGCCTCAGCCTCCTGAGGAGCTGGGATTACAGGTGCCCGCCACCACACCTGGCTCATTTTTATATTTTTAGTAGAGACGGGGTTTCACCACGTTGGTCAGGCTGGTCTCGAACTCCTGACCTCAGGTGATCCGCCTGCCTCAGCCTGCCAAAGTGTTGGGATTACAGGCATGAGCCACTGCACCCGGCCTTTTTTAATTAATTAATTTATTTATTTATTTATTTTTGAGACAGGATCTTTCTCTGTCGCCCAGGCTGGAGTACAGTGGTGGAATCCTGGCTCAATGATGCTGTGACCTGGGCTCAAACGATCTTCTCACTTCAGCCTCCTGAGTAGCCAGGACCACAGGCACATGCCACCATGACTGGCTAATTTTTAAATTTTTCTTACTGTAGAGATGAGATTTTTGTTCTGTTGCTCAGGCTGACTCCAAACTCCAGGGCTCAAGTGATCCTCCCATCTCAGCCTGGGATGACAGGTGTGCACCACTACACGCAGCCCATAAAGCCCTTTTTATTCATTTGGCCTGGGCATCTGAGGGCAGTCAGGAAGTCTGGCAGAGCCAAGAAGGTAAAGAGAGCTTTAGCGACGGTGTCCAGGACAGGGCTCATGATGGCGATGGAGGAGATGGTGGCTCCACTAAAATCTCCCTACTCAGCCGAGCATAGTGGCTCATGCCTGTAATCCCTGCACTTTGGGAGGCTGAGGTGGGCAGATCACTTGAGGTCAGGAGTTTGAGACCAGCCTGGCCAACATGGCAAAAACTCATCTCTACTAAAAAATACGAAAATTAGCCGGATGTGATGGCACTTGCCTGTAATCCCAGCTCCTTGGGAGGCTGAGGCAGGGGAATCACTTGAACCTGGGAGGCGGAGGTTGCAGTGAGCCAAGACAGCACATTGCACTCCAGCCTGGGCAACAAAAGTGAAACTCCATCTCTCTTTTTTTTTTTTTGAGACGGAGTTTCGCTCTTGTTATCCAGGCTGGAGTGTAATGGCGCAATCTCGGCTCACCGCAGCCTCCGCCTCCTGGGTTCAGGCAATTCTCCTGCCTCAGCCTCCTGAGTAGCTGGGGTTACAGGCACGCACCACCATGCCCAGCTAATTTTTTGTATTTTTAGTAGAGACGGGGTTTCCCCATGTTGACCAGGATGGTCTCGATCTCTTGACCTCATGATCCACCCGCCTCAGCCTCCCAAAGTGCTGGGATTACAGGCTTGAGCCACCGCGCCTGGCCCGAAATTCCATCTCTTGAACCCAGGAGGTGGAGGTTGCAGTGAGCCAAGATCATACCATTGTACCCTAGCCTGGGTGACAGAGATTCTGTCTCCAAAAAAACAAGCAAAAACGATTTCCCTATCCAGTGTCCAGGAGTATTGTAAGTGCTTTCCAGAGATCCACTCACTTGGCACTCTGAGAACCCTGGCACTCTTGGCCCTGCTCCTGAGGCTGCCCTCTCCGAGAAGGCGATGTCACTGTTTTGTATACCTGCCTTTGAAATGAAGCAAGTACTGCATTGTGTCAACCCTGAGACAATTCAAGGAAATTGCTACCGTGGGTGCCGGCAGGGCGCGGGGGAGAGTAGAGGAGACCGTGCAGAGCAGCCAGCAGCTGTCCCCGTCCTGGACGTCTGGGGGTCACTGTCCTCACCGCTGTCACCGATGCAGTAAAATGCAGCTGGTGTGGAAGAGTCTGGAGGGTGAGGCAGGCCTGATGCTGCAGCAGACGCTACAAGTCCGGTCTAGTAGGAATCTGCTTTGGGTGGCTTTCACCTTAAAAAAAGTGGTTATTATTTGAATGATGCATTTCACCCAAGCATGTCTGTGGTACGTGCCTGCCTCCATGTCTCTCGGTTTGGAGCCTGGAGGTGGGAGGAGGGTGGCGAGCTTCCTTCCATCATGCCCGATGTCTCCATTGCTCCCTGGCCCCAGCACCCCTGCGGCCTCGGAGGGGCCCCACTGTGGTTTGGGACAGACCAGACGAGGGAGGGAGGGCTGGGCCAGCCTCAGGGGCTCAGAGTCAGAGCTCCTGACCACCTCTCCTACCACGCTGGTGACCTCTCTCTGGATCGCTGCCCAGTGGCTGGAAATAGAAGGGGGGGGGCTCAGTCCCCACTACACGGTTTCTGCAAGGCCTGCTCCTCCCCAGCTGGCAGGAGACACGCCCCGCAGAGCGGGACCCACGTCTGCCACGAACTTCCCCACTGCTTGTTCCCCAGCTTTGCCCTTCACCCACTCTTCAGGGTTTGGCTGTGTCTGTGAACTGCCTGTCCTGTGATTCTCTTAACCGCTTCCTAAACATTGACGTACTCTTAAAATATCAACACATACTTTAAGGCATAGCCGGGGGAATGGGTTGCACACGCTAGCCGTGCTTTTCCTGAAACTTTCAAGTAAACATTACAAAATTCCTCATCCAGGTGGCACTCTCTTATGAATCACTGTGACAGGCAGACCTCATTTTGGGACATAATCGAAAACGGGTTTTCCAAAGGCGTCCCTCTAATCAGCGTGCAGGGGGATTTGGGCACCCACAGCTTCAGTTCCAGAGGATGGAGTGATTTTTTTTTTTTAGACAGAGACTCACTCTGTTGCTCAGGCTGGAGTGCAGTGGCATGGTCTTGGCTCACTGCAACCTCCACCTCCCAGGTTCAAACGATTCCCTGCCTCAGCCTCCCGAGTAGCTGGGATTATAAGCACACACCACCACGTCCGGCTAATTTTTTTTCCTGTACTTTTAAGTAGAGACGGGGTTTACCCATGTTGCCTAGCTTGGCCTCAAACTCCTGGCCTCAAGTGATCTATCCGCCTTGGCCTCCTAAAGTGCTGGGATTACAGGCGTGAGCCACCATGCCTGGCCAAGGATAGAGTGATTTTGGAGGAACACTAGGCGTTTTTCCTCCTGAGTCCTGATAAGGGGCTCACTTGACTGGGAGGTGGTCCCAGCCTTTGGTTTCTCCCTCTCCTTTCTTTTTGTTTTTTGGAGAGGGAGTTTCTTTTTCTTTTCTTTTCTTTTGTTTTTTTTTAATTTGAAACAAAGTCTCACTTTGTCACCCAGGCTGGAGTGCAGTAGCACGATCTTGGCTTACTGCAACCTCCACCTGCTGTGTTCAAGTGATTCTCCTGCCTCAGCCTCCCAAGTAGCTGGGATTACAGGTGCATGCCACCACTTCCTGCCAATTTTTTTTTTTTTTAGTAGAGATGGGATTTCATCACGTTGGCCAGGCTGGCCTCGAACTCTTGACCTTATGATCCGCCTGCCATGGCCTCCTAAAGTGCTGGAGCATGAGCCACTACACCCTGCACCTGGCCCAGAGGGCGTTTCACTCTTGTTGCCCAGGCTGGAGTGCAATGGTGTGATCTCGACTCACCACAACCTCCACCTCTCAGGTTCAAGCGATTCTCCTGCCTCAGCCTCCTGAGTAGCTGGGACTACAGGCATGCACCCCCACACCCAGCTAATTTTGTATTTTTAGTAGAGACAGGGTTTCTCTATGTTGGTCAGGCTGGTCTCGAACCCCTGATCTCAGGTGATCCACCTACCTTGGCCTCTCAAAGTGCTGGGATTACAGGTGTGAGCCACCGCGCCAAGCTCCTCCCTCTCTTTCCTTCCCTGAGGGCAGTACCCCAGGATCTACCCAGAGCCAGCCTCTCTCTGACGTAGGCAGGCCACGGTGTTCCCTGCCCCTGGGTGACCTGCCCTGCCAGACTTGCTTTTCTTGTTTCTGGGTTGCAAGGTCAGGATCTGACAGAAAAGGAGAAGAAAGGTTCGTGTCAGTCTTAGGCTATGGGGACCCTCATGCCGGGTGCTGTGTCCTGAGTTTGGCCTGAGAAAGATCGAGGCCCTGCTGGGTTTACGGGAGTTTTGTACACTCGGATTGACATCCTCCTCCACTCTCATTCTGCCTCGCTCCCTCTGTGCACCGCCCTGCAGCCACGGGCTCACCTGCTTGCACATTGAACACGCTGTGCTTGCTCCAACCTCAGGACCTTTGCACACACCAGTCTTCCTCCCTGGAAAGTGTTTCCCCTGCAGGGCCAGCTTCTCATCATTCAGGCTCGCGCACAGACGTCTCCTTCCCTGCCCATCCCCGCCCCAGGCACACTGCAGAGCCCCCTACAGTGCTGGGTAAACAAGCACTCCGGGCCCCCTCTCTGCCCACTCCGTGCCCTGCCCGCTTTCTTCCGGTCAGGCCCACACACGGTTTTGCCCTGGTCCAAGACTCCGTCTTGCCAGTGGGAAGGAAGAGGAGGACCGAGCAGTGGGTCCCCACACAGGTGCTGCTAGTCTGGGCCTGACCGGAGGACACGGTGTTATTGGTGAAATGCATTTCAGCGAAGGCCTGGAGCAGGAAGGCCCGGAGAACGCTTCTGTTCCTGCACCTCACGCTTGGGGCCTGTCCCTGGGGGAGGCCATGCCCTGGGCACCGAGTTCCTGTTTATTTGCGCTTCCCATGTGGCAATCAATGGCTTTAGTTGCTCATTCAGTCTCTAGTTTATGGGACTCAACCTCCCCACCTTTCATAAAGGAAGCCAGCCATTAGTGGGAGTCACAGAAAATGTGAAGCAACTCTCGGCAGAAGTGGGTCAGCTTTCCTTGTGGGTCATTTATTTATGGTGGGGTTAGACAGAGCCCTACTCCCCACACCCGCCACACATACGCACATGATTGATTACTTTCAACAAAAAAAAAGAGGCAGGACAGCATGTCGAAAATGAAGAGCTTCACCAGGGGCTGGCCGGCGGGTGGCTCCAGTGAGTGGAAGCGGATCTTGCGATGACTGTCCCTGAAAAGGAGGGGTGGAACTTACATTTAGGGGCAGGAAACAGCCCAGCATTCATGTCAAACGCCCGCTCTTGGGCTCTAGCTTCTACTTGGGAGGGGCCCAGGAACCTGCATTCAGAAGGAGGGTGAGGCCGGGCACCGTGGCTCACGCCTGTAATCCCAGCACTTTGGGAGGTTGAGGCAGGCGGATCATCTGAGGTCGAGAGTTCGAGACCAGCCTCACCAACATGGAGAGGTGAATACTAAATTAGCCAGGAGTGGTGGCGCATGCCTGAAATTTCAGCTATTCGGGAGGCTGAGGCAGGAGAATCGCTTGAACCTGAGAGGTGGAGGTTGCGGTGAGCTGAGATCACGCCATTTGCACTCCAGCCTGGGCAACAAGAGTGAAATTCTGTCTCAAAAAAAAAAAAAAAAAAAAGGAGGGTGACCTCAGGCCTGCCTCAGAGAAGCCCTGCCCTGGAGATAAAGGGCACAAAGTCGAGTCAGAACTTGGTTCAAGTCCCAGCTCCTCCGCTCGCTGCTCTGTAAAGCACTCAGCACCTCTGAGCCCCACTTTTCCTGCCTGGTGTCCAAGGACTAGAGAGGAAGACGGAGGGGAGATTGCGGCAGGAGCGGGGTCCTGGCAAGCCAGGGTAAGAGCTGTGGTGAGGGCATCAGAGGCCAGCAGCCCTCTGTGACTCCCGGGCCATGCTGGGGCCTCTGTCTCAGCTGCTTGCAAGCCTAAGCCTGGAGCTGCTCTTCTTCTGGACTCTGGGGTCGGCATCTCCTTGACCTGGTCATGAATGGATTTGAGAGTCTGGGATGCTTGAAGTGGCCCCCAGTGGGTCAAGGCCTTGCCAGGGCAGAGCACCCCAGCTTCCATGACACTCTCACAAGGGCCCATGTCCCCAAAGCTAACTCCTGGCTAACCACACCCCTGTTGTCTCCCCAGGGCCCACCAGAACGACATGGAGACCATCTACCCCTTCCTTTTCCTGGGCTTCGTCTACACCTTTCTGGGTCCTAACCTTTTTGTCGCCTGGATGCATTTCCTGGTCTTCCTCCTGGGCCGCGTGGTGCACACTGTGGCCTACCTGGGAAAGCTGCGGGCACCCATCCGCTCCGTGACCTACACCCTGGCCCAGCTCCCCTGCGCCTCCATGGCACTGCAGATCCTCTGGGAAGCGGCCCGCCACCTGTGACCAGCAGCAGATGCCTCCTTGGCCACCAGACCATAGGCCAAGAACTGCTGTGGCTGCACCTGGGGACTTGTTCCTTCCAGATTGTGGTGGGCCCTGAGTCCTGGTTTCCTGGCAGCCTGCTGCATGCGGGGGGGTCTCTGGGCCCAGTGGGCCTGTGTGTGAGTGCGCATATGCGTGTGTATGTGTGTCTGTGTGTGTGTTTCTTAGCCCCTTGGATTCTTGCATGAAGTGCTGATGGAAACCATTCCAGGACAGATTGTGAAGATTGATAGAAAATCCTTCGGCTAAAATAACAGAGTATCAAAAACATCACTCCCTCACCCTCCCTAAGAGTGAAAATCGAGAAGGGAGACTCTATTTAAGATTCCCAAATCAAGCGATCATCTGAATCCTGGGTTAAGAATGCAGACTTTTCAGACTCACCCCAGAGATTCTGGCCCAGCCAATCTGGATTTTTTTCCCCCAAGACAGAGTCTTGCTCTGTTGTCCAGGCTGGAGTGAAGTGGTACAATCTCGGTTCACTGCAGCCTCCACCTCCTGAGTTCAAGTGATCCTCCCACCTCAGCCTCCTGAGTAGCTGGGATTACAGGCGGGTGCCACCATGCCCGGCTAATTTCTGCATTTTTAGTAGAGACGGGGTTTCGCCATGTTGGCCAAGTTGGTCTCAAGCTCCTGGCCTCAAGTGATCCACCAGCCTTGGCCTCCCAAAGTGTTGGGATTACAGGTGTGAGCCACCATGCCAGGCTGCCATCTGGAGTTTTAAGAGGCTCCCATGTGAGTCCCTGTGATGGCCGGGCCAGGAGGCCCCTGCCAGTCCTCTGTGGAAGCAAGTTGGGGTCTTGGGGTCCTGCATGGTGGAAGCTTAGTGAGCCAAGGGCAGGGCTGGCTCCTCCGCCCTCTCTGACGCTTCCCTTGGCCTTGGCTTTGGGTGTCTTTGCTGGCTGGAGTCTTCTCTCTGGTTCAGGGGTGGGTTGGAGGGGCCACAGGAAGCTTAGCCTTCTCCCAAGGCTTGAGTCTCTCCAAAGGGCTGTGGGTGGAGGACAGGGAGCTTTGGGTGATGAGCCACTCAAAGGAATTTTCTGGTCCCTTCAGTATCTTCAAGGTTTGGAAACTGCAGATGTCCCCTCAATGGGGAATCCGTGTGTGTGTGTGTGTGTGTGTGTGTGTGTGTGTGTTGCGGAGGGGAGTGGGGGGTGGGGGGGGTGACATGTGTTGTGTTGTGTGTGGTGTGTGTGTGTGTGTGTGTGTTGCAGAGGGGAGTTGGGGGTGGGTGGGGGGGTGACATGTGTTGTGTGTGGTGTGTGTGTGTGTGTTGCGGAGGGGAGTGGGGGGTGGGTGGGGGGGTGACGTGTTGTGTTGTGTGTGGTGTGTGTGTGTGTGTGTGTGTTGCAGAGGGGAGTTGGGGGTGGGGGGGTGACATGTGTTGTGTTGTGTGTGGTGTGTGTGTGTGGTTTCTCCTAGACCCGTGAACTGAGATGTGTGGTTTTTGTTCATTAAATGGAAGTGTCTGTGCAGCTCGGCCCGGCACCTCATCTTGGGTTGCTCGTTCCTGGTGTCCCCTGCTGCCCGAGCTGGCCTGATGCTCCAGCGCGCTGGGCGTGGTGACCGTCTTGGCGCAGACACAAACACCCCTGACTGGGCGTCAATCACACGGCAAACAGCAGTCTCCTGGCCTCCCGGGGGACGGGGAAGGTGGCATCTGGCGAGGGGAGCCGGGAGCACCCGAATCCTGCTCTGGCCAGGTCGCCCCTCCCTGCAGGGCTGCTCAGCCTGCGGGCGGCCACCATCAGCTCCTTCCGAGGCTCCGGGACCAGGGCCAGGCTCCCAAAGCCCCCGTGTGGAGCCCCTGGGCTGCACCCCGAGGCCCCGGCTCCCGCTCCGGGCCGAGAGGGGAAACACTGCCCCCTGGTGGTAAGGGGGGGCGCCTCTGTTTCGGGCCGCAGCCGCCTGCGGGAGAGAAACCAGAAGGGCGCCGTCCAGTATTGAGCGCTTACTGTTTGCTAAGCGTTGGGCTAGGCATGCTAGTTGGATTATTTTCACCTAATCCTTCAAACAGGCTGGGTGGGTTGGCTTACGTCTGTAATTCAAGGCGCTCTGGGAGCCCGTGGTGGGAAGATCTGAGCCTAGGGCAGGTTTGAGACTAGCAGCAGATCCCCTTTCTACCAAAAAAAAAAAAAAAAAAAAAAAAAAAAAAGAATTAGCCTGGTGTAATGGTGTCTTCCTGTGGTCCCGGTTACTCGGGAGGCTGAGGCGGGAGGATCACTAGAGCCTGCTGGGAGGTTGAGGCTGAAGTGAGCCGAGATCACACCACTGTACTCCAGCTTGGGCAACAGAGGTAGAGCATCTCAAAACAAAACAGAAATTCCCTAAAAATTCACTGAGCTCCTGACAGCAGCCCGGACACCATCCTGGGTATCCTAAAACAATCTGAGGGGGGAGGCATTTCTGCTTTTTAGATGAGGGAGGCGAGGCTCACAGGAAGGAGGCTGATGGTGGGGGGTCTCCTCACAGGAGAGCAGTGACTTGCCCACTGTCCCTGGGCTGGGACACTGTAAGGCCGGAGGGAGGACAGACCCCAGGGCACGGGCCATCCAGGGGGTGAGCCCAAGGTGCATTTTTATATTTTCCTTCCTGGGGAAAGAGAGGTTCTGTGGGCTAAATACCCTGTGGGAACCCACGGGACCCGGGTGAGCAGGGGCATCGGGTGCCCATGGCAGTGGGGCATGAACCTGGAGCTTGGGTGATAGAGGTGGCCCTTGATGCGATAGAGCCCAGAGACCATGGGACCACAAGGTCCTCTCCTTGGCACCGCCCCTGTTCTACCGGCTTGCGAGTGCCTCTTTAGGGTGGGGTGGCGCCCAGCGCTGGGGTGGTAACCTCGTCCTGCCCTTTGGCCCCCCACAGCTCCGGCCTGGGATGGGCAGCTCGGGCAGGACAGCTTCTGCGACAACCCCAAGCGCTCAGTGCCCCATGGAGGCAAATGGGGGCTGTCTAACCCCTGCTGCGCAGAGGCTGCCTGGGGAGGTGGCTACTCACCTGCGGTGGGGGGTGGAAGACCGGTTTTGAGGGGAACATCCAAGCCAAGAAAGCGAGGAGCAAAGAGGAGAGCTCAGCACCCCTGAGCTCATTCCCCAAACCCCTCCGTCCTGAGGCTGGGAAATGGAGGGGCAGTGGGGAGAGTGGGGAGGGGAGATGGGAGGGGGTGTGGGGGCGGGGAGAGGGAGTGGGGGTGGGGGGAGGTATGGGGTATGAAAGGGAGGCAGGGAGGTGTGGGGAAGGGGGGGATATGGAAGGGAGGGGTAGGGGTGGAGTGGGTGTTGGGGTGGGGTGGGGGATGATTGGGCATGGAAGGGAGGCTTGTGGTGGAATGGGGTGGATGTGGATGGGGGAGCAGTGGGGTATGGAAGGAAAGCTTGGGATGGGGTGGGTTGGGGATGGGTGGGGGAGCGGTGGGGTATGGAAGGGAGGCTTAGGGTGGGGTGGGGTGGGTTGGGGGTGCGTGTGGGGAGTGCTGGGGACTGCAGGGAGGTGGGGGTGGGGGCAGGTGACATAGAAAGGAGATGTAGGTGTGGGAGGGGTAAAGGGATCAGCAGTGTGGCATCACTGGAGCCTCTGGCCCTTATCAGGGAGTTTGGGGCTGTGGGTCATGCCAGGGTGGGCTTGGCATGGCTGGCTTTGTTTCCTAAGGGACCTCTGGCTTTGCCATGGGGAGGGCAGAGAGGGGTGGACAGCTGGGCAGTGGACACAGTGGGCAGTGGTGTGACCCTTGCTTCTCCAGTGGCTCAGACAGTGCCCTAGCTGCTCACCCAGGAGCTGGAGGACCCAGGTATGGCGGAGGGAAGGGAGGGGCAATACCCAGGATGGTATGCTGGCTGCTGTCAGGGGCCCAGTGAATTTTTTAAGGGAGAGGAGACGCTGGAGGGCTGTGCTGCTCCCGCCCAAGATCAGACCCCACCCTCAGGAAGGGCAGGGCCAGGGAGACGCCTCCTGGCACACAGCCAGGGCCCCAGAGAGCCCCTGGCAGCCTCCAGGCAGCAGCAGAACACAGTGGGCCATCGAGGCAGGGAGGGCATCTCATGGTTTTCTGTACTCTTTTCTTTTTCTAAGAGTTGCCCGGGGCCAGGTGTGGTGGCTCACGCCTGTAATCCAAGCACTTCGGAGGCCAAGGCGGGCAGATCACCTGAGGTCGGGAGTTCAAGACCAGCCTGACCAACATGGTGAAACCCCATCTTTAATTAAAAAAAAAAAAAAAAAAAAAAAGAGTTGCGCGGGGGTCTCGCTCTACCCAAGTCGGAGAGCAGTGGCGCAATTGTGCCTCACTGCAGCCTTGAATTCCCAGGCTCAGGCAATCCTTCCACCTTAGCCTCCCGAGTAGCCGGGACCACAGGCGTGTGTGCCATGCATGGCTAAAGCACCTCAGGGTGGATCGCATCTTCTGACCTGCCCAGAGGCAGTGCCAATTGGCACCAAGTGCAAGATGACCTCAGGCACCCATCTTCCTCCCGAACTGCCCAGACCTAGATCAACCCCTGGGGGCTGTCTCCTCTCTCCTGACCCTGGAGCTGGGGGCACTGGGAAGGGTGGGCCTTGGCTGTCTATGGTCTAGGGGGCAGAGAGCATGGAGCAGAAACTGGGGGGGCCCAGAGCCTCGGTTCAGGGAGACAGGTGAGGACTTTTTTCTCCTGAGCACAGTGGATGGGGTCCGGGTCCAGGCCTGGGAAGCTGAAGCCGCCCTAGCTGGGGCCCACTGTGTGGGGCATCTTCTCCTGAGCTCTGAGAGGGCAGGGGTGCCAGAGCCGAGGCGGATTCATGTAGACCCAAGGCCCAGGAAACAGGATAGCAATCTGATATGCCAATGAGATCTCATGTTACAGAAGCCTTCGTTCCCGGCTGGGCGCGGTGGCTCACACCTGTAATCCCAGCACTTTGGGAGGCCGAGGTGGGCAGATCATGAGGTCAGGAGTTCAAGACCAGCCTGACCAACATGGTGAAACCCCATCTCTACTAAAAATACACGTATCAGCCAAGCATGGTGGTGCATGCCTGTAATCGCAGCTGTTCGGGAGGCTGAGGCAGGAGAATCGCTTGAACCCAGGAGGCGGAGGTTGCTGTGAGCCAAAGTCATGCCATTGCACTTCAGCCTGGGTGACAGAGTGAGACTCTGTCTCAAAAAAAAAAAAAAAAAAAAAAGAGGACTTCATTTCCACCCTGCATGCCTTCTTAGGAGGAAGCCCAAGGCAGGTGATGGCAGCTGTGCCCTGGTGCGTGAGGACCCTGGGGTAAGGATAAGAGCAGGCAATGATGACAGTGGCCAGAGGGGCCTGTTGTTCATCACCTTGGATGCTGGTCTGCAAGGCAGGGACCAAACCGGGGGACCTCCTGGGGAGGCAGAGCCCACAGGATTGAGGGGAGTCCTGGCCCTCTGTGTGTGTATCCCAGTAGGACGCCGCCGTGGGGAGCAGGCTTCCAGGCAGGCTAGGCTAGAACCTGTTTCTAATTCAAGGCAGTTCGAAGAGGGTATTATCTGTTGGGGCTGGTGAGAATCCAGGCAGGCTTCCCAGAAGAGGCATTGCTTGAATTGGAATGATGGGATATTTAAAACTTGCTTACGTTTTTAGGCTGGGTGCAGTGGCTCACTCCTGTAAATCAATCCCAGCACTTTGGGAGTTTCAGGCAGGCAGATCATTTGAGGCCAGAAGTTCGAGACCAGCCTGGCCAACATGGTGAAACCCCATCTCTACTGAAAATATAAAAATTAGCCGGGTGTGGTGGTGGGTGCCTGTCATCCCAGCTACTCGAAAGGCTGAGTCAGGAGAATCGCTTGAACCTGGGAGTTGGAGGTTGAAGTGAGCCAAGATCGCACCACTGCACTCCAGCCTGGGCGACAGAGCAAGACTCTGTCTCAAAAACACAAGAAAGACTTGTTTAAGTTTCTAAACCTGTTTCAGAAGTTTTGAAACATTTGTTAATTGTATCTACTTATAAGTAATGGTCAGTGTCAAAGGTTTAGAAACGGTGGGAAAGCTCACAGAAGAAAATCAATCCCTCCAGGACTCTCACCACGCAGAGGCTGACCCCGGCCAGGCTCCGGACACCCTGGGACTCGTGTTCAAGCATCTTGTGGTGAGGCTCTGGATAACTGCAGCACCTCCCAACGGTGTCCCAAGTCCACCCTGAGCCCCCACAGCCACTCCCACCCAGAGCCACAGGCTCCCATCACCCGGGTGTGCAAAGCCGTCAGGTGGCTTTCACCCTACTTGGAGGGAGGTCAGGTTCTCATGAGGAAGCAAGGTCCCTCGAGGTCATCCGTGTGCAGAACCCCTTTACCTTCTGTGTCTTTATCTCTCTCTGAGATGGAGTCTCGCTCTGTTGCCAGGCTGGAGTGCAGTGGTGTGATCTTGGCTCACTGCAAACTCCGCCTCCTTGGTTCAAGTGATTCTCCCGCCTCAGCCTTTCGAGTAGCTGGGATGACAGGCACCCACCACCACACCCGGCTAATTTTTGTATTTTGGCCAGGATGGTCTCTATGTCTTGATCTTGTGATCCACCCACCTCAGCCTCCCAAAGCGCTAGGATTAGAGGCGTGAGCCACCTCGCTGGGCCTGTGTCTTCATCTCATTGCCTGTGTCCCCTGGAATGTGCATTTGAGGGGTGCAGGGATTTAGGTCTGCTCTGTTCCCTGCCGTGCCTGTCCCCCAGCGCCTAGGGCAGATCTGTTAGGTGAAGAAACAGATGTGAACGATGAGTGTGTACGTGTGTGTGTGTGTGTGTGCGTATACTCAGAGGATCACAGGGAGATTCGGGCTGTTTCTTCCCCCACTGGACCAAATTGAACACTAGAGGGTTATTTATATTCAGGATGGAATTCCACAGCAAAAAATACTTACGGAGGGTTTCTCAGCACTGGGGAGACACCACTGTGTCACCGAGGTGGGTGCTGTCTGTGCTCGGGGCTCACAGCCCTGAAGAGGCACCTCAGATTTGCTTTTTGGTCATCACTTGGGAATGTCCTCTGATCACACATCTGCACATCCTCCAAGGGCTCCCGATGGTCAGCAGCATGAACTGTGACAGCGTCCTGGCTCAGTCCGCCATCGTCCTGGAGATGCTTATCATTTATTTAATCAGCCCTGGTTGCTGGATAATTAATTCATCAGGCTGCAATGAGCACATGCCATGCTTTCATGGGAATCTTCGCACATCAGTCTCTGTGCGCGGCGGATGCGGGACAGGCGAGCCCCAAAGCAGGGCTTAGCCTGTGATGATTCCTGGCTTTGCCCAGGAAATAATGCAAGGGCAAGCCACGGTAGAGCACAAGGAACAGCTTCACTGACGTGGCGGCATCACAGCTCCGGCTGATCCACAGCTCCATGACTGCGCCTGCAGAACAGGGCTACCCCACGGGGACACAGGGGCAGCTCGGAGCAGTTTTGCAGTCATATTTATAGCCACTTCTAGTTATATTTTAATTAATATAGATTAAGGGGCAGCTCATGCAGAAATTTCCAGGGAAGGGGTAGTAACTTGGGTCGTTGGGTCATTGCCATGGAAAAGGGGGGTAACTCCCGGGTGTTGCCATGGCAATAGTCGACTGACCTGGCACACTGGTGACCTGTGTTATGGAAGGCTGCTTCTGCCCCATCCCTGTTTTAGCTAGTCCTCAATTTGGTCCAGTGTCTGAGCCCTGCCTCCAGAGTTGAGTCCCACCTCCTGCCTCGCAGGCATTTCGTTAACTGTTCTTCTCTCCCTTCCTTCCTTTTTCTTTCCTTTCTGCCTCCCCTCCTTCCCTCCCCATCTCTTTCCTTTTCCTTTTTCTTTTTCGTCCTTCCTTCCCTCCCTCTCTCCCTCTCTCTTTCCTTCCTTTTTTCCCCCTCTCCTCCCCCTTCTCCCTCTTCTCCCACCTCCCTTCCCTTCCCTCGTCTCCTTCCCTCCTTCCCTCCTTCCTTCCTGTCTTGCTCTGTCATCCAGGCTGGAGTGCAGTGGCACAATCATAGCTCACTACAGCCTTGACCTCCTGGGCTCAAGTGATCCTCCCATCTCAGCCTCCCAAATAGCTGGGACCACAGGCATGCACCAACATGCTTGCCCAATTTTTTGACATTTTTTGTAGAGACAGTCTCGCTATGTTGCCCAGGCTGGTCTCAAACTCCTGGACACAAGCAATCCTACTGCCTCAGCCTCCCAAAGTGCTGGGATTACAGGTGTGAGCCCCTGCACCCCGCCTAAAATATATTTCCAGAAGTAAAATTAGTGGGTCAAAAGCGCATGTCTGTTTGTAAGAAATGTAGTACATATTGTTCTCCAAAAATATGGTTCCAGTTTGGATAGGATTTTTTAGAGTTTTGTCAATTTTTAGTACCCAAGTAGAGAAATTTACAAGTGTACATGTAAAGAATAGAGACCACCCAGAATCCCACCTCCCCGAGAAAATCGCTGGTCACATTACACTTTACGACTTTCCAGATTTTTTTACTATTCTTGTTAAATATATATAATGTAATATGGATATATGTGGATATATATGTGTCCAAAAGAGAGAGTGAGCCTGGGAGGTAGGCAGCGTTTCTGCGCCTCTAAGCCCTTTTTAATGATTTTGTGACGGTCCCTGGAGATGTGGCTTCGAGGCATCTACGTGATGGTCGCTGCTCCCTCAGTATCGATGCCAGCCAAGAAGGCTTTGAGTAGCTTCACTTTTAGAAGTTTGAATTATAAAAATAGGGCTTTTCCCCTCCATTTTCTAAATATAAAATTATAACACGGAGTAATAGATTTTTTTTTTTTTAATATTTGCTGACCAGAATTGAACTTGTTTTTTTTTTTAAAAAAAGTGGGCTTTGCAGACGCTGACGCCGCCTGGAACCTTCTAGTATCAGCCATGGTCACCCCACCGTGTTCTTCGACATTGCCGTCGACGGCGAGCCCTTGGGCCGCGTCTCTTTTGAGCTGTTTGCAGACAAGGTTCCAAAGACAGCAGAAAACTTTCGTGCTCTGAGCACTGGAGAGAAAGGATTTGGTTATAAGGGTTCCTGCTTTCACAGAATTATTCCAGGGTTTATGTGTCAGGGTGGTGACTTCACACGCCATAATGGCACTGGTGGCAAGTCCATCTATGGGGAGAAACTTGATGATGAAAACTTCATCCTAAAGCATACAGGTCCCGGCATCTTGTCCACGGCAAATGCTGGACCCAACACAAACGGTTCCCAGTTTTTCATCTGCACTATCAAGACTGAGTGGTTGGATGACAAGCACGTGGTCTTTGGCAAGGTGAAAGAAGGCATGAATATTGTGGAGGCCATGGAGCGCTTTGGGTCCAGGAATGGCAAGACCAGCAAGAAGATCACCATTGCCGACTGCGGACAACTTTAATAAGTTTGACTTGTGTTTTATCTTAACCACCAGACCATTCCTTCTGTAGCTCAGGAGAGCTCCCCTCCACCCCATTTGCTCGCAGTATCCTAAAATCTGTGCTCTCGCTGCGGTTCCCTTTGGGTTCCATGTTTTCCTTGTTCCCTTCCATGCCTAGCTGGATTGCAGAGTTAAGTTTATGATTATGAAATAAAGACTAAATAACAATTGTCAAAAAAAAAAAAAAGTGACACTGGGCCAGGCGTGGTGCCTCATGCCTGTAATCCCAGCAGTTTGGGAGGCTGAGGTGGTCAGATCATGAGGTCAAGAGATTGAGACCATCCTGGCCAACATGGGGAAACCCCACCTCTACTAAAAAATACAAAAATTAGGTGGGAGTGGTGGCGCGGACCTGTAGTCCCGGCTACTCAGGAGGCTGAGGCAGGAGAATTGCTTGAACCCAGGAGGCGGAGGTTGCAGTGAGCCGAGACCGCGCCACTGCACTCTGGCTTGGCGTCTGGAGACAGAGCAAGATTCTATCTCAAAAAAAAAAAAAAAAAAAGGTGACATTGGCCAGGCACAGTGGCTCACGCCTGTAATCCCAGCACTTTGGGAGGCCGAGGTGGGTGGATCACTTAAGCCTAGAGTTCAAAACCAGACTGAGCAACATGGTGAAAACCTGTCTCAAAAAAACAAAACAAAACAAAACAAAAATTACCTGGGTGTGGTGGCACATGCCTGTTGTCCCAGGTACTTGGGAGGCTGAGGTAGGAGGATCGCCTGAACCCAGGAGGCGGAGGTTGCAGTGAACCCAGATCACGCCACTGCACTCCAGCCTGGGTGACAGAGTGAGGCCATGCCTGTAATCTCAGCACTGTGGGAGGCCAAGGCAGGTGGATCACAAGGTCAGGAGTTTGACACCAGCCTGACCAACACAGTGAAACCCCCTCTCCACTAAAAATACAAAATTTGCCGGGTATGGTGGCACATGCCTGTAATCCCAGCTACTCGGGTGCCTGAGGCAGGAGAATTGCTTGAACCCAGGAGGTGGAGGTTTCGGTGAGCCGAGATTGTGTCGTTGCACTCAAGCCTGCTGACCGAGCGACCACCTCTCAATAATAATAATAATAATTAAATAAATTGAAAAGGTGACACTATGGTGTAAACTAACTGGAGTGGGTTTTTTCCGCAGAGGGTCTGGGGGAGGAGGGACATAGTGGAAAGAGGGGCCTGAATGGTTAGGATTGTCTGAAGAATCTGGCCAGGCACCGTGGCTCACACCTATAATCCCAGCACTTTGGGAAGCCGAGGCAGGTGGATCACTTGGGGTCAGGAGTTCGAGACCATCCTGACCAACATGGAGAAATCCCATCTCTACTAAAAACACAAAATTAACTGGGCGTGGTGGTGCAGGCCTGTAATCCCAGCGACTCAGGAGGCTGAGGCAGGAGAGTCACTTGAACCCGGGAGGTGGACGTTGCAGTGAGCCGAGATTGTGCCATTGCACTCCAGCCTGGGAACAAGAGCCAAACTCTGTCTCAAAAAAAAAAAAAAAAAAAAAAAAAAAAAAAAAAAAAAAAAAAAAATTGCAGGGCTGAAGCAAACAAAGGAAAAAGATTAAAGAAGAATCTGTAGTAGGGGCGAGGCAGGGTTAAGGCTGGATAACCGCACTGCAGACAGCTGGCCTGGGTGATTGCTCTTTGCTGCGAGGGCCCTGGGGAGCCAAGGGAGGCTTGAGGCAGGGAAGAGATGTGATCAAGGCTGTGTGTTAGACAATGAGCCTGTTGACTGTGCACAATGGCCAGGAAGGAGATAAGTAAGACAAGCAGCCGCTGCTGTGACCCGGCAAGGGGCTCTACGGCAGCTCTGGGGGTTCCTGGGGTGTCCCGAGGGTCAAGGGAGGCCAAGCTCAAGGTGAACTTTCGAGCTTCATTCCTACCTGTGTTAGTTTTCTGTTGCTGTGTAACAAGTTGCCAGTTTGAAACTACACACATTCATGGGCCAGACGTGCTGGCTCACACCTACAATCCCAGCACTTTGGGAGGCCACCGCACTCCAGGCCTTGGCAGGCGGATCACAAGGTCAGGAGATTGAGACCATCCTGGCCAACATAGTGAAACCCCATCTCTACTCAAAATACAATAAATTAGCCAGACGTGGTGGCACATGCCTGTAGTCCCAGCTACTTGGGAGGCTGAGGCAGGAGAAATGCTTGAACCCAGGAGGTGGGGGTTGCAGTGAGCCGAGAACGCGTCACTGCACTCCTGCCTGGGCAACAGAACGAGACTCTATCTCAAAAACAAAAAAACAAAACAAAACAAAAAGCTTTACCTGTTTATGATCATACCGTTTCTGTAGGTCAGGAGTCCGGGGAGGGCCCAGCTGGGTGCTCTGCTCAGGGTCTCCCTGAGCTGCAGTCAAGGTGTTATCCAGACTGCGTCTCACCTGGAGCACACTATCTCCTTCCAAGCTCATGTGAATTGTCGGCAGAATTTGGCTCCTTGTGGTTCTGAAATGGGGGCCCTCAGCTCCTGGTGGCCTCCCCATCCAAAGGCAGTTCTCAACACAGCTCAGCGGGAAGGTGGCTCTCTGCTTAAATCTCTTCTTTCAGGGACGACCGGACCTTTCAAAGGGCTCACCTGATGAAGCCCACCGAGGAGAATCTTCCTTTAGCTTAGATCAGTGTCAGCTGATTGGAGACCTTAATGACATCTGAAAAATCCTTTCACCTTTGCTGACGCTCTGTTAGTCAGAAACAAGCCACAGGTTTCACTCACACTCAAGTAGAAGGGATTACGCAAAGGTGGGGCTACCTGGGGTGGAATCACTGTACCTTTTTTTTTTGAGATGGAGTCTTGCTCTGCCACCCAGGCTGGAGTGCGATGGCACACTCTTGGCTCACCACAACCTCCACCTACTGGGTTCAAGCGATTCTCCTGCCTCAGCCTCCTGAGTAGCTGAGATTACAGGCATTCGCCACCACACTCAGCTAACTTTTTGTATTTTTAGTAGCGACGGAATTTCGTCATGTTGTCAGGCTGGTCTCAAACTCCTGACCTCAGGTGATCCGCCTGCCTCGGCCTCCCAAAGTGCTGGGATTACAGGGGTGAGCCACCACACCCAGCTGGCAGGGCCATCTTAGAATCAGGTCTACCACACCGTCTCTCTTTTGAGTCCCCCTTCTGATTTCAAGGTGCCCATTTCTGGCTGCCTTACATCCCAAGCTCAATCCATTCCTACTTTTTCTAAGGTGAGAACTAAGAATTAAGAAATTCTCGGAGAGCTACTACGCAGTGGCTCACACCTGTAATCTCAGCAGTTTGAGAGGCCAGAGCGGGAGAATCACTTGAGCCAAGAGTTTGAGGTTATAGTGAGCAAGGATCTCACCACTGCACTCCAGCCTGGGAGACGGATGTTCTCAAACACACATTCCAGTACCTCCACTGACCGACAAGCGTCCAGGGAACACATCCAGCTCTGCGTGAGGCACCGGGGGACACAAAACACACAGAAGAAAGCACATATTTTAGGCCGGCCGCGGTGGCTCAAGCCTGTAATCCCAGCACTTTGGGAGGCCAAGGCGGGTGGATCACGAGGTCAAGAGATCGAGACCATCCTGGTCAACATGGTGAAACCCCGTCTCTACTAAAAATACAAAAAATTATCTGGGCATGGTGGCGTGTGCCTGTAATCCCAGCTACTCAGGAGGCTGAGGCAGGAGAATTGCCTGAACCCAGGAGGTGGAGGTTGCGGTGAGCCGAGATTGTGCCATTGCACTCCAGCCTGGGTAACAAGAGCGAAACTCCATCTCAAAAAAAAAAAAAAAAAAAAAAAAAAAGAAAGCACATATTTTAACCTTTGAAGAGCTTCAAATTCCATACTTGAGGCTGTTACATGGCCTGCTTGCTTTTTTTTTTTTTTTTTTTTTTTTAAAGGCAGGGTTTCACCATGTTGGCCAGGATGGTCTTGATCTCCTGACCTCATGATCCACCCGCCTGCCTAGGCCTCCCAAAGTGCTGGTATTACAGGCATGAGCCACCATGCCCGGCCTCTTTCTTTTTTCTTTTTTTCTTAAGAGAGGCATCTTGCTATGTTGCCCAGGCTGGGGTGCAGTATCTATTCACAGGCACAATCCCCACTACTGACCAGCACGGGAGTTTTGACCTGCTCTGTTTCCGACCTGGGCCGATTCACCCCTTGTTAGGCAACCTGGTGGTCCCCCACTCCCGGGAGGTCACCATATTGATGCTGAACTTAATGAGGACACATGACTGGCATAGCACACTATAGCCCAGAACTCCTGGACTCAAGCGATCCTCCAGCCTCAGCCTCCCAAGTAGCTGGGGCTACAGGCACACGCCACCGTGCCCAGCCCTGCTTCCTTTTTAAAGATTGCTTTGTTTTTCCATAAAGTTGTTTTAAAAATATGGAGACTTGGGGATTGTGAGTCACCGTAAAATTTAAGCTATCCAGCTGGGTGCGGTAGTTCATGCTTGTAATCCCAGCATTTTGGGAGGCCAAGGCGGGTGAATTGCCTGAGGTCAGGAGTTCGAAACCAGCCTGGCCAACATGGTCTGGCTTTTTTGTATTTTTAATCTCTACTAAAAATACAAAAAATTAGCCGGGCATCATGGCTCACCTCTGTAGTCCTAGCTACTCGGGAGCCTGTGGCAGGAGAACCGACTGAACCCAGGAGGCAGAGGCTGCAGTCAGCAGAGATTGTGCCACACACCAGCCTGAGCGACTGGGTGACAGAGTGAGACTCGGTCTCAAAAACAAAAAAACAAAAAACAAGCTATTCACATTTTGGCTTGTGTCTTCCCAGATTTTTTACACTGCACGTATAAAATATGTGATAGACATTGCTATGCACGTTGCTTCCCCGCCCCCACTCCCCCCGGTTTTCATTATTTTTCAAAGTAGAGCTTAGAGATGGGTTTGCTGGGTGAAAGCATGCCAGAGTCTTCATGGCTGTTGGCTCCAGTTCCCGAACACTTAAGCAGAGCTTACGCTGTGACCCCTGCTGGTCATTTGGATTTGCTTGTTTCTTTGTCTTTCCCGAGGAGGCTGGGTCAGGAGCCCGTGGCCAGCCCTGGAGATCTTCCCGGATGGCAGGGGATGGGGTGTGTTCTGCCACGTCCGCGGGAACCCAGCGCAGAGCCCTGCGGCGGCCCCGCGGCGCCCTCCAGGGGCGGGAAGCGGAGGTGTAGGAGCCGGAGGTACCATGTTGGTTTTGGTCCCCAACTGGGGCTCCTAAGGCAGGTGGGCATCCGAGGAAAGAGGGGGGAAGAGCTGGACCGGGTGTGCCGCTTCTCTGGACAGAGAAAGCGCCATTTCACCCCAGGACAGGGAGTACGTATCTTTCTTTTCTCAAACTCCATCCCTCACTCTGTGCTCCTGCACCATGAACACTGAAGTGCTCATTCATGGACAGGACTTACTACTATTTTTTGAGACGGAGTCTCGCTCTGTCACCAGCCTGGAGTGCAGTGGCATGATCTCGGCTCACTGCAACCTCCGACTCCCTGGTTCAAGCAATTCTCTTGCCTCAGCCTCCCCAGTAGCTGGGATTACAAAAGGTGCCCACCACCACACCTGGCTAATTTTTGTATTTTTAGTAGATACTGGGTTTTACCATGTTGACCACTATGGTCTCAAACTCCTGACCTCGTGATCTGCCCGCCTCGGTCTCCCAAACGGCTGGGATTACAGGCATGAGCCACCGAGCCTGGCCTCTGGATGGGAACGACCCTGTTCCATGGGTTCTGTAATTACTCCCATTTTACAGAGGAGGAAACCAAGTCCCAGAGAAGTGCCATGTCCAAGGTCACAGGACCAGATACTCTAGTCTTTATTTCTCTGGTTTGGGTTTTCGCAAGAACTGACTGTCTTTCCTTCAATCTCTCTCTCCCTCCCACTCCCTTTCTCTCTCAAGTTCTTGTATTTCATTAAAAGAAAAAAAAAAAAGCAGACACCACAATGCCCTCTCCCAAGCTCAAGCTCGCTTGGCCAAATGGGCAAAGGCAGCAAGTTCTCCAGTCTGGGGCAAGTCCTTGGGTACCTCATCCTCGTGCAAAAACGATATCCTGGGATGGGTGCCCAGTAATTTGCCCACACAGCCCTGCAGTTAGGGCTACAATAGCGACAGCAGTGTTTGAATGTTTCCTCTTTTACAGGGCGGGCCACCTTGACCCCTCCCTCAGCTTCTCAGAGCAGCATGTGTGAACGATTAAGACAGTTGTTTTCTCTAGAGCGCAGGGAGGAAGTGTCATTGACATCCTCGTGGCCCAACGGCACGGCCGGCACCTCCGTGGGAAGGGCCCCCGCTTTTTCTGAAGCCAGCCTTCCTGGGACCGACTTCCCAGGCCTCCACCTGGTGTGACCCCATCACTGCACAGGCAGCTTTAGCCCAGCCAATCCTCAGGGTGCCCTCCCTTTGGGTTGAAAAGTAGAAAGGTGTGGCCGGGCGCGGTGGCTCACATCTGTAATCCCAGCACTTTGGGAGGCCAAGGCGGGCAGATCGCCTGAGGTCAGGAGTTCGAGACCAGCCTGCCCAACACAGTGAAACCTGGTCTCTACTAACAATGCAAAAATTAACTGGGCGTGGTGGCAGCCTCCTGTAATCTCAGCTACTCGGGAGGCTAGGTAGGCGAATCGCTTGAACATGGGAGGTGGAGGTTGCAGTGAACCAAGATTGCGCCACTGTACTCCAGCCTGGGTGACAGAGTGAGACTCCGTCTCAAAAAAAAAAAAAAAAAAAAAAAAAAAAGTAGAAGGGCGTGAGATGCCGGCAGCAGGCTTGGAGCACCGGCCCGGGCCTAGGGTTGGGGGCTGCCCACTCTCGTCCTCTCAGGTTAGTGCCTGTTGGGGGAAAAAGGCTGCTCTTCCTGGCTGCCCACGAGTGCTCTGCTCTGGCCCCCATGCTCTGGGCCAATTGCAAGTACAGATCCCCCAGATGGGGAAAGGGGGCCGGCTCTGTGCCTGGGAGGACACTCAAGCCAGGATGGACCCCAGCTCTTGTCTGGGTGGGAGGACGGGCCTATGTCTTCCAGAGGCTTCCACCAGGCAGGCCCCATGGCCAGGGTGTCTTCTTCCTGGGCAGTTCTGTGTGTCTAAGCCCAAACCGATTTTTTTTTTAACTTTTTTTTTTTTTTTTTTGAGACAGAGTCTCACTCTGTCGCCAGGCACCAGGCTGGAGTGCAGTGGCACAATCTCGGCTCACTGCAACCTCCGCCTCCTGGGTTCAAGCAATTCTTCCCACCTCAGCCTCCCAAGTAGCTGGGATTACAGGCACACGCCACCATGCCCAGCTAATTTTTGTATTCTTTTTAGTAGAGATGGGGTTTCACCATGTTGGCCAGGATGGTCTCGATCTCTTGACCATGATCCGCCCGCCTCGGCCTCCCAAAGTGCTGGGATTACAGGCTTGAGCCACCACACCCGGCCTTTTTTTTTGAGACAGAGTCTCACTGTCTATCAGGCTGGAGTGCAATGGCCTAATGGTGGCTCACTGCAACCTCCGCCTCCCGGGTTCAGGCGATTTTCCTGCCTCAGCCTCTCAAGTAGCTGGGATTACAGGCATGTCCCACCATGCCTGGCTAATATTGGTATTTTTAGTAGAGACGGGGTTTCACCATGTTGGCCAAGTGGATCTCGAACTCCTGATCTCAGGTGATCCGCCTGCCTTGGCCGCCCAAAGTGCTGGGATTACAGGTATGAGCCACTGCGCCGAGTCTCCAAACTGGCTTTGAAGGCTCCCAGTCTCCCAGCCCATCACCAAGTCACAATTCCTGTTTTTGTGGTTTTTGTTTTTCTTTTTTGCTGCATTGGAAACATCTCCCAGGTCCACCAAGTCTGTCCCCATCTGGCCCAGGCCACAGCCCCTCCCAGCTGGACACCCATCCTGGCCTCTGCAAGGAGCTCTCTCCTTCACTCTTAGCCCACAGTCCCTCCTCCACATGGAGGCTCAGGACACGTCCTTCCACCAAGCAAATCCCCTCCGTGGCTCCCCACAGACAGGGTGACATCCGAACTTCTAGTCCCGGCCACACAAACCTCATTAGAGCCAGCTCCTGTTTCTCTCCACCTCCATCCGGCACCAGGAGGTCCAGCCGGGTAACAGCTCCCACTGCCCCAAAGAGACAATTTCTAGCCTGCCCAGCGCTGCACACACACACGGTTCCCTCAGCCAGAAACACTGTTGCCTCTCCCCTCTTCATCTAGTGTACACTTCTTCCTCCCAGGCATACCTCCTCCAGGAAGCCTGCCAGGATGCCTTAATGAGGTTTGAGGCCCCCCTCTGTGTGCCCTGGGCCCCTGCAGCACCCGCTCATAGCCTCAGTGCTGCTGTGATTATTCCTTTAGCTTTGCTTCCTCGTAGCATGGTGCAGCCTCTATGGCCAGGGACTTTGTGTTTCATATTTTTTTGGTGCAAGAATGGCAAATGGGGCCGGGCGAGGTGGCTCATGCCTGTAATCCCAGCACTTTGAGAGGCCGAGGTGGGCGGATCATGAGGTCAAGAGTTCAAAACCAGCCTGGTCAACATGGTGAAACCCCATCTCTACTAAAAAAATAAGAATAAAAATAAATTAGCTGGGCATGGTGGCGCATGGCTGTAATTCCAGCTTCTCGGGAGACTGAGGCAGGAGAATCGCTTGAACCAGAACCTGAGAGGTGGAGGTTGCAGTGAGCCAAGATCATGCCACTGCATTCCAGCCTGGGCCACAGAGCTAGACTCCGTATCAAGAAAAAAAAAAAAAAAAAAAAGAATGGCAAATGGAAGCCCAGAAAGCACTTACCTGAGGCAGAGGCCAAACTGAGCCAGAAAACACAAATCTGCCTGCAGGCCTGGCCCCCACAGTGCGGTGGGCCTGAGCAGCTGGGGACCTCAGTAGAATCCCCTCCCCCGCAGCCCCTACTGGTGCCCCAGGCTCTTCTGCTGGTCAGAGTCCCTGCTGCGGCCAGGGAGGAAGCTGTCCAGCCACCGAAGGAAGAAGTCACATGGCGACTGGGCCGTCACTCTTCCCCAGCTCTGTTTGCACATCTGAAAGGGCCAGTGCTCCACCCACAAGAACGAGGTCCTGTGGTGGAAATCCGGATGGAGGATGGAGAGGAGTATTCAGGGGGTACCAGGGGCAGGTGGGAGACGGTCCTCAGTTCACTCACAAGTGTAGCTGCTGTACCTTCTAACTAAAGTAGGGGCCAGGCACAGTGGCTCATGCCTGTAATCCCAGCACTTTGGGAGGCCGAGGCAGGAGAATCATCTGAGGTCAGAAGTTGAAGACCAGCCCGGCCGACATGGCAAAACCCAGTCTCTACTAAAAATACAAAAAAATTAGCTGGGTGTGGTGGTGTGCGCCTGTAATCCCAGCTACTCAGGAGACTGAGGCAGGAGAATCGCTTGAACCCGGGAGGCGGAGGTTGCAGTGACCTGAGATTGCACTGCTGCACCCTAGTCTGGGTGACAGAGCAAGACTCCCTCTTAAAAAATTAACTAACTAAATAAAATGGGTCGTCCCCGTGCAAGGCAATTGATGTGTGGAGCCCCATGGCTGGCGCTTTGGGGGCACAGCGATGGATGGTCGGGGCGGGACGAGGGAGAATCAGCCCAGGTCATTGACTCTGGGATTCCTTGCTGTGCCACCTGCCACCCACCACCCCAAGGGCCAGGGTTGCCCCACTGCTGCCCGGGCTGACGTCTTTGTACCCCCTGGAGTGGGGCAGTGTCGTCCTGCCTCCTGGGCGCCGGTCTGGGGCTACTTTGAGCAGAAAGGTACTCCTGGCTTCCCGCGTGAGCATGCCCATCAGAAGGGTGGGCGTGGGGACAGGTAGAGGGGCTGGTCTCAGGCCATCCCTCACCCTGTTTTCTGCAGACCCCTCATAAGTGACGTCCTTGGCTGGTGGCAGCCCCAATTCCTGGCCGCAAATGGGTGGGGTGAGGGACTTGGGAAAGGGTCTTCTGCTGGCCTCAGCTGTCACGGAGCACACCACTGTCCTGGGGGCCTGGCCGGGACCTCCAGTCTGCACCCCAGTTTTCTGGGCCATTTTCCCAGCCCCTCCATGGTCAAATGTCCAGAGAGATCCCACGCTTCCTGTGTGCCCAGAAGCAAGGGGCTGATTGTCCTCACATCCATCCACACACCCTCTGGCCAGCCTAGGAATCCGTGTTCACCCATCCTGCCCCCGGAGAGGATGCGGAGATGCTCCCCGCCCAGGGTCACCCAGCAAGCCTCTGCCCAAACACCTGGGTGTCCCCTTGGGGCTCAAGGTGGGAGATGGGGTCCAGGGAAGGTTTCTGTCCTCATCCACTCCCCCCCCACCCCTGGGGGCCCCAGCGGGTGACCGAGGACTTCACTCCCAGGAACAGCACACACAGGAGGCCAGTGGGCCTACCCTGGCTGCTGGGCGGAGCCAGGCCCGGGGCAGTCTCGTGCCTGCTGCAGGCCAGAAACGGGTCCGGGGAGGCCGTCCAGCCCGTGGGGGCCCCGCTCTTGCCTCAGCAGCCAGCCTTGTTTGCAGTCCTTACCAATCTTCCTGCAACCTTTTGGGGCTTAAAAAAAAATGGTTTTATTTCTTAAAGACAAAAGCTTTTTGGTTTTAATACACAAACTAAATGAGGTCCCTGGCAGGCTCTTCCTCCCCCTTCCGGCCCAACCCCTCCGAGGGTTGTGGGGTGCAGTCTCTGGCGGCCGAGGACAGAGGGGCTGGGCCCGGCTGCCGGGACCTTGACAGCCTCGCAGCCTCAGGAGTCCAGGCTGGAGAGACGGGCCGGGAGAGCCCATCCAGGAGAAGGTCACTTCCTGGGCATCTGCCCTCTTTTCTGTCGCCGTCCACCCAGGGAGGCGGCCGGGCCCTGGTGGGACCGGACGTCAGTTCACCGTGGGCACCTGGCTGTGGTGCAGGCTGAACTCCTTGGCCTTCAGACGGAGGCTGGCGATGCTGTTGGCCATGCTGACCCCCGGGGTGGCGGGGCCTGAGCTCCCCGGGCTGTAGGGTGGCACTGTGCTGGGGACAACAGGAGACACAAGGACACGTGGGTGCTCCTGGCTGCCAGTCCTCCGCCCCAGCCTCGGGTTCTGCCAGTCTCCCACCCCGCCTTAGCTTGCTCTCCTGGGAAATCTTCACCCAGGATTGGAGGTGGTTTGAAGTAGGGTTTGGGGAGGAGTCGGAAGGTCCCCAGCTTGGTGCTGGGACACAGGAGCCCCCCTGTGGACCATGAGCTTCCTGAGAGCGGGGCCTCGGGCCTGTTGGCACCCCGTGCCTGCTCTGGGTTTGGCTCACAGCAGGATGGAGACAGAATGAACAGGCACCTGGATTTCAGGACACCCCCCGGGGCTGAGCATAGTGGCTTATGCCTGTAATCCCAGCACTTTGGAGGCTGAGGCGGACGGATCACCTGAGATCAGCCTGACTAACATGGTGAAACCCTGTCTCTACTAAAAATACAAGCAAGTAGCCAGGCGTTGTGGTGGGTGCCTGTAGTCCCAGGGATTTGGGAGGCTGAAGCAGGAGAATTGCTTGAGCCTGGGAGGCGGAGGTTGCAGTGAGCTGAGATTGCACCACTGCACTCCAGCCTGGGTGACAGTGCTAGACTCCGTCTCAAAAAAAAAAAAAAAAATTAAGGTTGCCCCTTGGTTTTGCTGCCTCAGGTAAGGATAGACAGGGAGGGAGGTCAGGAGGGTGGTGAGCGCTAAGAGTCTTTCCAGCTTCTATCCAGACAAAACCGCCCCAGAACTGGGCTCTGGGCCCCAGCCATGCCTACAGGCCAGGGAGACCATTTCTTGAGCCTCCCAGCCTCAGCTTCTCACCTGGAGGGTGGACACAGGGCACTGGGGCCCCAGTACCAGCCTAGGAACCTTCCTGCAGTTTCTCTTCTCGCTCAGGGCAATGCCTGTACTTGGCTCCCCTCCAGAGGGGCCTGCTTTCTCCTCGAATGCACTCATGCACACACTCAAACCCCCACAGACACACAGGCTTTCACACTCCTTTGCACACACAGGCATGTGCATGCACACACACAGGCATGTGTGGACACATGTGCACTGACACACACGCATGCAAACTCCTACAACATGCGCATAAGGGTGCTCGTGAACACCCACTCATGGGCACACTCGCCACACAGCACCTGGGGTACCCCAGATCCCGGGGGCGCGTGGATATCATTCAAACTCTCTCCAGACCCTCAGAGGAGTCTGGGCAGGAAAATCCTCTCTGGGATTTCCCCAGCTCCCCGCTCCCGACCTAAAGGTGTTCCCGCTCTCACCTGTAGGGAGACGAGGCTGTCCAGGAGAGATAATCTGGACTCAGGGCGGTGGGCCGGGGAGCCACGGGCTGCTCGATGGCAGCCTCCTGGCTGTAGGACTTGAGAAGTGAGGCAGAGCGGCTGGCCAGCATGGCCCTTTCATTCCGGCGGAACTTGGCACGGCGGTTCTGAAACCAGACCTGTGGGTGGGAGGGTGAGCAGGGTGCAGCATGGGCTGGCAGCATTACCTCTCTGAACCTGTTTTTTCAGTAAAATGGGGATGACACTACAACCTCTGGCTCCCGGGTTCAAGCAACTCTCCTGCCTCAGCCTCCCGAATAGCTGGAATTACAGGCACACGCCACCACATCCAGCTAATTTTCCTATTTTTAGTAGAGACAGAGTTTCACCATGTTGGCCAGTCTGGTCTTGAACTCCTGACCCCAAGTGATCCACCCGCCTTGGCCTCCCAAAGTGTTGGGATTACAGGCGTGAGCCACTGTGCCTGGCCGCTTTATGAAAACTTTAAATTCTCAAAGGATTCCTACAACAAAGACCTACGTGATACTCATTTTCCAGGGAGGCAGGTGCCAGCAGCACAGACAGCTTAAGTGACTTGCTCAAGGTCACACGGTCTGTAAGTGGCAGGACTGGGATTTGAACCCCAGTCCTCCTGACCTCAGATGCTCCGGCTCTGCTCTTAAACACCCCTCCTGGGCAATTGTGTGATCCCGGGTGAACGGAGGCGCGCTCACAGGTGCAGGCTCCCATGGGCAGCTCGGGACGGAGCGCTCACCTGGACGCGCGCCTCGCTGAGGTTGACGCGCCGGGCGAGCTCCTCGCGCACGAAGGCGTCAGGATAGTGCGTGCGCTCGAACACGCGCTCTAGCGCCTGTAGTTGGCCGCTGTTGAACGTGGTGCGGTTCCGCCGCTGCTTCTTCTTCCGCTTGGCGGCGCTACCGCGCCCCGGGCTGGGACACTCACCTGCGGAGGGGCCGGAGGGTCAGCAGCGCGGCCAGTGGCCACCGTCGCGGTTCAGCCCCCAGCTCCTCAATTTGCTCTGAGCGCTTTAGCGCTCTGGATGGCCCAGCCCCGCCAGCAGGAATGCGTCCCTTAAATTCACTTCCTCATTCCTTCCTTGGGGCATCCACCTATCCATTCATTCTTCAACACATATTTACTGACCACCTACTATGTGGCAGGCCCGGCGCTAGACTCAGGGGAGAGGTGGTGAATACAAGTAGCCACGTCCCCTGCCTTGTGGAAACCCCAGCCTGAGCCAACTGAGATGAGACCACGACAAGAGCCCTGGGGACGGGTGTCCCCTCCACCAGGGACATGTGAGCTGCTCAAGGAGGGGCCAGGAGACACCTGAGTGACCCCAGCACCTGGCTCAGGCTGTGTGGCATGGTGCATTCTGCATGGCACCTGTGCCGACATGTACTACTACTACTAATTAGTATGTCATAAAGAGCAGTGGGAGTCAAGGCTCACTAACCACAGATTCCAGGAAGCTCCCAGGAGCCCTAAATACAGATGTCACGATCCTCATCGCTCCAAGGGAGGAGGAGTCAGAGAGGCTGCGGTTTCGGGCCCAAGTTCAAGGGCTCAGTGAAGTCATTGGTGGGGGAGGGATCTGAACCCACCCGTCTGACACCACAGTCCGCACCCTCTCCTATTTAGCCAATCCGGCAGCTGCTGGGCATGGCCTTCCTTTCCAGAGGATCTACTGAGCCAGAGGCTGTGCTAGGGGCTGGGAGAGACAGATTCATCAGCAGGGGAGGCAGGCCCGGAATAAGATGGGGGACCGTGGGGTGGCTCAGGGCCAGGTGCGGGCCAGGGCATGGGGGATGCTCAGCGCTGGTGGGAATGAGGAGCTGGTCGGGGAGGTCGATCAGGAGAGGTGGAACTTGCAAGGGGTTTGCAGGATGCACAGGAGTTCAATCAGCCAGAGGGAGTGGCGGCGGCGGGGTGGGGGGTGCCCAGCCAAGGCCCAGCAGCAATGGTGGAGGATCTCAGCAGGGACCCTGACCAGGGGTCAGTGCTGGCCTTTCGTACAGAACTGGCAGCTCTGGTAAGGAGGGCCCAGCAGAAAGAACCCTGGAGAGACCATGGGGCAGCAACCTCTGGGCCCAGCCTGTCCCTTGGAGGATGGGGTGGGGGACGTCCAGCTACTATTTCATTTAAATTTTATCCAGGGACAAAACCTCTGGCCCTTCATCCTCTAGGATGCCCACTCCTCCAGGGGGCCCTCCCTGATTGCCTGGGTCCATATGGAACCCCTTTCTCTCCAGCACTTAGAATCAACCAGCGCCCTCCCTGTGTATCTGATTTTCTCATTAAAAATGTGTATTTTAATAACCAAGTAATCACACTGCTTGTGATTCAAACAACACAGATGGGTATAAAGTAAAAATACTCTCCTCTCCCCTATCCCACTCCCCACATTTTCACTTTTTTTTTTTTTTTTTTTTTTTTTTTTTGAGGCTGAGTCTTGTTCTGTTCCCAAGGCTGGAGTACCGTGGCACGATCTTGGCTCACTGCAACCTCTGCCTCCTGGGTTCAAGTGATTGTCATGCCTCAGCCTCTCAAGTAACTGGGATTACAGGTGCCCACCACCAGGCCTGGCTAATTTTGTATTCTTTAATTTAAAAAAATTTATTATTATTATTATTATTTTAAGAGACGGGGTTTCACCATGTTGGTCAGGCTGGTCTCGAACTCCTGACCTCAAGTGATCTGCCCACCTCTGCCTCTCAAAGTGCTGGGATTACAGGTGTGAGCCACCACGCCTGGCCACACCACTCCCCGTATTTTCTAAGATTACAAATACAAGTTTAAAAAACGGCCCAGCATGGTGGCCCACACTTGTAATCCCATCACTTTGAGACGCCAAGGCAGGTGGATCACTTGAGGCCAGGATTTCGAGACCAGCCTGACCAACGTGGTGAAACCCCATCTCTACTACAGAGAGAGAGAGAGAGAGACAGACAGACAGACAGACAGAAAGAAAGAAATTAGCCAGGCATGGTCACAAGCATCTGAAATCCCAGCTACTCTGGAGGCTGAAGCACAAAAATCGCTTAAACCTGGAAGGCGGAGGTTGCGGTGAGCTGAAATCATGCCACTGCACTCCAGCCTGGGTGACAGAGCAAGACTCTATCTCAAAAAATAATAATAAATAAACTTTAAAAATAAAATAAAAAAATTTGACAAGCACACACTGGGGCTTCAACTTGCCTCTTTTTATTTAATAATATTCTGGCTACCTTTCCATCTCAGTGAAACAGACCTAACCATCTTTATTGCGATTGTTTTTCCAAAATGTATTTTCCCTCTCTTTCTCTCTCCCTCACCTTCAGGAACCATTTTAAAAGTTAGCTTTTGCTTTATCCCTCTAGCATTGTCTTTTGCAAATATAACAAAATATGTGTAAAATTTTCCCCCTTTCGTCTATCAAAAGAAAGCATAGTGGCTGGGTGTGGTGGCTCACGCTTGTAATCCCAGCATTTTCAGAGTCCGAGGCAGGTGGATCATCTGAGGTCAGAAGTTCGAGACCAGCCTGAGCAACATGGCCAAACCCCACCTCTACTAAAAATACAAAAATTAGCCAGGCATGATGGCAGGCACCTGCAATCCCAGCTACTCTGGAGGCTGAGGTCAGGAGTTCTAGACTAGCCTGGCCAATATGGTGAAACCCTGTCTCTACTAAAAATACAAAAAATTAGCTGGGTGGTGGGGGGTGCCTGTAGTTCCAGCTACTCTGGAGGTGGAGGCAGGAGAATCACTTGAACCTGGGGGTGGAGGTTTCTGTGAGCTGATATTGTACCACTACACTCCAGCCCGGGCAACAGAGCGAAACTCTGTCTCAAAAGGAAAGAAGAAAAAGAAAAGCACAGCATGTACTGTTCACTTTTTTTTCCCCACCTAATGATTTTTTTTTTTTTTTGAGATGGAGTCTTGCTCTGTTGTCCAGGCTGGAGTGCAATGGCATGATCTCCACTCACCACAACCTCCGCCTCCCAGGTTCAAGCACTCAGCCTCCAGAGGAACTGGGATTATAGGCGCATGCCACCACGCCCAGGTAACTTTCATATTTTTAGTAGAGACGGGGTTTCATCATATTGGCCAGGCTGGTCTTGAACTCCTGACCTTGTGATCTGCCCGTCTGTCCGACTCCCACAGTGCTGGGACTACAGGTGTGAGCCACCATGCCTGGCTGCCCCATCTGATGATATTTCCCAGGTATTCCCCTATCCAGCACACCACAGCCCTTCATGTCCTTTTCACAGCTGCATAGCAGTCAGCTGCGCAACTCTGCTGTGTTTATTCAACCAGAGCCCTATTGATGGGCGTTTGGAGTATTTCCAATCTCTTGAAACTAGAAGAATGCCACAATGCGTGACCTCATGCAAATATGATTTTCTATTTCTGCTGGTGCATATTTAGGACAGATTCCTAGAAGTGGAATTTCTTGGCCAATGAGTGAATGCTAGATGTGGCCAAATTCCCCCACAGGACTGCTCTGATTTTGCGTTCCACTGGCTGGGTTTGGGGCGACGTGTTTTGCCTAGAGTTCAGCCAACAGAAAAGCTTTGGGTTTCAGTCCATACCTTTGTATTTTTGTCTCCCCAGTTACGTGTCCCCATTTTACACCTGATGTTCCTTCCACAGACCGGGGCATTTGTTCAGTTAACTGTTATGAAGCTTCTAGAACGTGCCAGGTCCAGGGATGGGCTCTGCTCAGTATCTGCTTTTCTTTCTTTCTTTCTTTCTTTTTTTTTTAAAGACGGGGTTTCACCATGTTGGTCAGGCTGGTCTTGAACTCCCGACCTCAGGTGATCCGCCCACCTTGGCCTCCAAAGTGCTTGGATTACAGGTGTGAGCCACCATGCCTGGCCTCAGTATCTGCTTTTAATCAGCTCCCAGTTTAGGAGGGTTTACTGACTCTTGAGCAACCAACTGATTTGATGTAAGGTTAAATTGTTCCATGAGACTGTAAATGAGTGTTCGTGTGTGTGTGTGTGTGTGTGTGTGTGTGTGTGTGTGTAGGATTATCAGGCAGGAATCAGGCAGGCGTCCGGGAAAAAGATGACCCTTGGAGCTGGGTTTGAACCACTGCTTCTCAACCCAGGGCAATTTTGACCCATGAGACATTTTTGATCATTGGGGCTAGGGAAGGGGTCTAACTAGGATGTAATGGCAGAGGCCAGGAATGCTGCTAAATATCTCTTATTTTTAAATTTATTTTATTTATTTTTTTGAGACAGAGTCACTCTCTGTTGCCATGCTGGAGTGCAGTGGCGCGACCTCAGCTCACTGCAACCTCTGACTCCCAGGCTCAAGCCATTCTCCTGCCTCAGCCTTCTGAGTAGCTGGGACTACAGGCACCCGCCACCACACCCTGCATTTTTTTGTATTTTAGTGGAGATGGGGTTTCACCATGTTGCCAGGATGATCGCCATCTCCTGACCTCGTGATCCGCCTGCCTTGGCCTCCCAAAGTGCTAGGATTACAGGTGTGAGCCACTGTTCCTGGCAATATCTTTTATTTTTTGAGACAGGGTCTCACTCTGTCTCCCAAGCTGGAATACAGTGGCACAATCGTAACACCCTGCAGCCTTGACCTCCTGGGCTCAAGCAATTCCCCCACCTCAGCCTCCCAAGTAGCTGAAACTACAGGTGCCTGCCACCATGCCCAGCTAATTGTGTGTGTGTGTGTGTGTGTGTGTGTGTGTGTGTCTCTGTGTGTGTGTGTGTCTGTGTGTGTCTGTCTGTGTGTGTGTAGAAATGAGGTCTTAACTATGTTGCCGTGACTGAACTTAAACTCCTGACCTCAAACAATCCTCCTGCCTCAGCCTCCCAAAGTACTGGGATTACAGGCGTGAACCACCATGCTTGGCATTGCTAAATATCTTTCAATACAGAGGACAGGACCCCACGTCAACGAATTATCTTGTCCAAAATGTCAATAGCACTGAGGTTGAGAAACCCTGGTTTAGAGGATGACTAGGAGGTTATGTTCAGAAATTTCCCCATTTGGGAAATAACTTGCAAACACAGGGGACCAGGTGGGGGCTGGGGGGGGGGCAGTGGGGAGGGAGCCCTCAGTGGCCTGGTTTGAGCCGGGACCATTTCACTCTTCACTCCTCAAGCCAAGGTGAAGATGGATGAGAGCCGCTGGTGCCTGTGAAGGTCTCTCCAACCCCACCCCCTCGATGAAGAAGAAACCTTAAACCGAAACAAGAGCCCGTGTGCTGAAAACCGGGTGGTGAGCAATAAATAGCCTGAGAGCAGGGATGGAAGCTTCTGGAAAGCCAGTTATTGCAGGGGTGATTTCCACCTCCCCATGCGCAGTTCCTCTTGGGCACACACCCCAATGAAGGAGGCATTTCAGCCAAAAAAGGCGACATTTTCGGGAAGTTTCTGAGCAATTCAAACCTGGGGGTGTTTAAATGAAAACCATTTTGCAGACTTTGCCTCACAGAGCGGGCGTCCAAAGAAACAACCCCACTCTCGTGCCAGTGAAGCTGTGTGGTGACATGGAGCCAAAGCCCTCACGCAGAGGCATTTACCCCCACCCCGGCCAGCCCAGACCGCCCCCAGCACTGGCTGGAGTCCCCACTGCTTCCCACGTCAGTTCTGCCCAGGGCCGTGGCAAGGCAGCTGTGATGTGACGTGTTCCGCCAGAGCCTGCTGGGCCAGGAGTGGTGCCAGGCGCTCCACGTGTGGCTCCCCGCCGTCCCCTGCATACATACTAGGATGCACTGCCCCATTTTATTTTATTATTTTTTTGAGACAGAGTCTCACTCTGGCCCCCAGGCTGGAGTGCAGTGGCACAATCTTGGCTCACTGCAACCTCTGCCTCCCGGGTTCAAGCAATTCTCCTACCTCAGCCTCCCAAGCAACTGGGATTACAGGCGTACACCACCATGCCTGGCTAATTTTTTTTTTGTATTTTTAGTACAGATGGGGTTTCACCATGTTGGCCAGGCTGGTCTCGAACTCCGCTTTGGCCTTCCAAAGTGCTGGGATTACAGGTGTGAGCCACCTATTGCACCATATTACACACAGGGAAGCTGAAGCTGTGAGAGTGTCTTGCCCAAGGTCGTACAGCTGGGATAGAAATGGATGTCTGTTGGCCGGGCGTGGTAGCTCATGCCTGTAATCCCAGCACTTTGGGAGGTCGAGGCGGGTGAATCGCCTGAGGTCAGGAGTTTGAGACCAGCCTGGTCAACATGGTAAAACCCCATCTCTACTAAAAACACACAAAAATTTAGCTGGGCGTGGTGGCGTGTGCCTGTAGTCTCAGCCACTCAGGGGGCCAAGGCAAGAGAATCACTTGAACCCGGGAGGCAGAGGTTGCAGTGAGCTGAGATTGTGCCGTTGCACTCCAGCCTAGGTGACAAAACTGTCTGCTGGGAGGCTTGGCCAGCGAAGGCTAGGAGTTCCTCTTCATGGGGTCTCCTCCCTCTTCTACCTCATTGCAACCTCTGCTCCCAGGCTCAGTGGGTGGGGGGGTCCATCACACACCCAGTCCCAGCTCTCTGAACCAGGGGTGAGTGGGGCCAGGAGATGCCGTAGTGGGAGGCCTCCAGCCTCAGGTCACCCCTTCGTCCTAAAGGAGGCCCTCACCCCTGGGAGGGTGTGGGACAGCAGCTTGCTCAAGGACACACCAAGCTGGTGTGAGGAGTTGAGTGTCGCTCGTGCCAAGGACATAGGAATTGCTCAATACGTGTTTATCCCCCTGAACTTGATTGCTTTTGTGCAGCCAGCTTCCTATCAGAAGACAAAGGCTTCTCCCTGGTCCTTGGTCCTACAGCCCAGCCTGCAGCAGAAAGGGGGGCTGCACCCCTGCAGGGGGCCGAGGCTGGGAAGGACTGCTGAAGGGGAGAAGAGCCCAGGCAGCGCCTCCCCGGGGACCACCCCCGAACCCACAGGACTGGGCCGGGGGCTCTGACGCTGGCCTCCGCCTCGGAGCGGATGTGCCGGCTATCTGTTGTCCTAAGTTCCTGAATGACCTCCTGAGAAACTCGGGGTGGTGGGCGTGTGTGTTCCTCTGGGAACTCTGTGCTTGGGCTTAAAGCATTTAGGAAATAAATAAAATAAATACTCTCTCAGCCTCAGGCCATTGGCGGCGGGTCCCTGCCTTTTCACGGACCCCTCTGCTCGGGCCAGCAAACCCTGGGTCTGCTCTCTCCAAGGAGGGCTTTGCCCAGAGGGTTTTTTTTTTTTTTTTGGTTGAGGAAAAGTTCTGCTTTTCCTTGAGGCTGAAACAAAGCATGAAACCACCTTCCTTTTGACCTGGCTGCTGAGCTGCTTTTGCAGAGGTCTGGATGCAGGAGAGATGCTTGGATGGGGGAGGCCTGTCTCGCGCTCTCTCCCCCTTAAAACCAAAACGCCATTGTCCTCGATCACATTACAACGAAAAAAATGACCGGTCCATGGTTTTCTGCCATTAAATTATTTCACACGTACCATTTATTTGGCTGACTGCGGGCCAAAGACATTTAAAGACCCTGCTCTCAGCCAAATGATCAAGTGTTCCCACCGCCCTCCCCCGGGGCGCACCGTTTCTCTTATTCCGTGTAATTTAAGGGTCTAAATAGTCTGGAGGGAATTAACTGCAAATTCTTCCTAAGACAAATAAACTCAGCCTCTTCTGCCTTTCTCAAGCTGGTGAGAGACACACTCTGTTTGTTTTTGCTTCAAACAGTCAGTTTGCGCCTGACCTCGGGGGGCTGAGGTGAGCTCCAACCCAAATAAATAACTTTTATTAATTAGCATTTATTCTGAGCGAATAAGCAGCCGTCCCCCCCACCCCCAATGCGATCTCTGCCAACACGATCGCAAAAACAAACAACGGGTCCTTGGGACCTCGATGTGGATTTAACAAATTAACACTGGGCCTTCTCAGAGGAGCCTCGAAGCGGGAGAAATATTTACAGCCTGGAAAGTCTGAGGCAGGAAGTGGAGGTGGGGTAGGGTGGAGAGGCTGCGGAGGCTTCGGATTCCCCCTGAGATTTCTTAGTAGAGATTTGGGTTCCTCCGAAGGGCTCCTGGGAGAAGAGCTCACACAGGAACTCTGAAACCACATCCGAAGCCACTGCCTGGCAGCTATGTCAGCAAGGACACGGGAGGCTTGAGGGAGGATTCTCACGTCTCCCGGTAAGGAATGACAGGCAGGACAGTCCAGTGGTTAAGGCTGGTCCGCCTCACCAGCAGAGTGTCGGGGTGAACCTTTAACCATTCCCAGTCTCAAGAATCTCACCAAGCACGGTGGCTCACACCTGTAATCCCAGCACTTTGGGAGGCTGAGGCCAGCGGAGCACTTGAGGTCAGGAGTTCAAGACCAGTCTGGCCAACATGGGGAAACCCCTGTCTCTACGAAAAGTACCCAAAAAACTAGCCGGGCGTGCTGGTGCGCGCCTGTAATCCCAGCTACTTGGGAGGCTGAGGCATGAGAACTGCTTAAACCAGGGAGGCAGAGGTTGCGGTGAACCAAGATCGTGTCACCGCACTCCAGGCTGGGCAACGAAGTGAGACTCTGTCTCAAAAAGAAAAGAAAAGAAAAGAATCTCACCTGAAGAATGGAAATAACAGGAGTGACTTCATTTAACCTTCATAACAACCCAACATGGCTGGCTCCTAGTTCAGTTTTATGCAGGAGGAAACTGAGGCACAGAGAGTTACATAATATGCTGATGCTACATGGCCAGGAAAGGCCAGAGCTGGGACTGGAACACACAGTCCAGCACATAGTCCAGGGTCTTAGTCACCTCCCCACACTGCTGGCTGAGTCACCTTGGCATGAGCTGCCAGCCCCGCGTCCCTGAGATCCTCGAGGCGCTGGGATTCTGAGGGTCTCCCTGGAGGCTCCAGGGTGTCTGGAACAACTGAGTGGGGCGGGTGCTGGAGGGAGGAGCAGCATTCCTGGGGCTGCAACATGTTCCACACAGGCAGCAGGGCACTGAGGATTAGGGACGCGTGCAGGCCCAGCCCCAAGCCCTGGGAGGGTGGGCCACAGTCAGGCCGGGCACAGAGAGGGCTCGATGACATTTGAAGACAGAAAAGAAGAAAGGGGAGAAGGGAAGAGAAAGGAGAAGCCCCAGCCAGGACCCAACCAGAGGGCCCAAGAGCTGGCTTTCAATCGGGCCAAGCTGGCCTCAGCCCCAGAAATTCAGGGACCAGGGGTAAGGCACAAAGGAGGGTCTCGGGTCCTCTGGTGTGAGTTACAAGGCACAGGTCCATCTTCACCTCCCTGGACCATTGCTGGATGGAGCCACCTAGGCCACTCCAGTAGGCAGAGCCAGGGCAGGCAGCCTCAGGGCTCCCCAGCTGCTGTCTCAGGTCCCTGCCTCTGTGGGGGTCACTGCTCACATCACACACGCCTCGGACCCCTCCCTGAGCCGGCAGCGTCTCCCCTGTCTCTTGCTCACTTTCAGATCTCAGCAGAGATGACTCCTCCTCCGGGAAGCCATCCTGGACCCACAGGCTTAAGCTCCCCGAAAGCCCTGTGCCTCTCCCATTATAGTTCTGTCACACTGTAGGGTAAGTGTGGGGTCATCGGTCCAGTAGGGACTGGGACTTGCTGTTTTGTGTCTCCTTGGAATGCATCGCAGGGCCTGGCACAGGGAACCTCTCATCAATCTATGTTGAGTGCTGAGTGCTGAGTGAAGGAGGAGGCATGGGAAGGGCCGGGTGAGCCGGTGGAGCACGCCCTCCTGAACAGGGGTCTAGGTTCCTCCTGTGGGGCCATGGCAGCCTGGTGAGGACACATCCTCGGAGGCAGGAAGGGGCTCGGGGAGGCCGGCCACCTCCAGCCACTGGCCTGCCGCACTTCTAAGAATGTTTCACCTCATTAATTTTGAACAAAAACTCCCGACGCTGACACATTTTTATAACTACCAGCCTGGAGGAGGAGAAACACATCCCGGGAAGGAAGGCGATGATGGAAGCCGCAGTGGGTCCGAAGGAGCCAGACAGATCCCCGGGGGGCCCCATCTCCGATCCCATGGCCTCCCCAGGCCTCGGCACAGCACACAAGAGCAAGAGGCCTGGGCCACCCCGCCTGGGACTGCCGTGCTCCGACCTGCTCCCAGCCCCGAGGCCGGTGGCCCGTGCGGCTGCAAGGATGGTGGCCCGTGTGGTCTCTGCATGCTTGGGACGACCCTGGAGTTTGGAGGAGGCTGGGGGAGGTTCTCTCTCATGCCCCGCACAAACCTCAGCTGAGCCTTGCTTGGAGGCAGTTTCGGTGTATCTGGGTCTCTCTGGGGGCCTGGAGCCTCTCCCCTAAACACACGACGTGACGCGTGCATTTCCACGGGGCCACTAGACCCACAAGAAACGCTAGACGAGGGGCCGGTGCCCCGACAGGAGCTGCCCCTGGCAGGGAGCACAAGCACCTCCCCACCTCTGGGCCTCCGTGTGTGCTGTTCCCTCTGGCTGGGGCAGCCTTCCCCCATCCCCACTGCCGCCCTTTTGCCTGGCTAAAGGCGACCCGGCCCTAGGTTTCAGCCTCCGTGCCCTGCCCCAAGAGACGCACTGTCCCCTTGTTACGGACTCCTAGGCCTCCTCTCTCTGCTGCGCATCTGCAGTGAACTACAACCGGGAAGAGACGTGCTTTGGTGATCTGTCTGCTTCATGCCCGACCACCCCACATTTGACTCGAAGATCAGACCGGCAGGCGACGGGCTTCTCATCAGTGCTGGACCCCCAGGGCCAGGCGAGAAGTTTGGTTTCAAAACTATTTCTGAATGAATGACTATGTCCATGAAGGAGCAGCTCACTCCAGAAAAGGATCCGGAGTTTCAACTACCAAAGCCAGGTCCCTTTATCTGCAAAATGGCCAGAGGATGGCTTCTTAGACGGGACGCCAAAAACACAAGCCACTAAAGAAAAAACAATAAATGGAACTTTATGAAAATTTAACAGTTTTGTAATTAAAAAAAATTATTTCTATTTTTTTTTTTTTTTTTTTTTTTGAGACTGAGTTTCGCTCTTGTTACCCAGGCTGGAGTGCAATGGTGCGATCTTGGCTCACCGCAACCTCCGCCTCCTGGGTTCAGGCAATTCTCCTGCCTCAGCCTCCTGAGTAGCTGGGATTACAGGCACGAACCACCATGCCCAGCTAATTTTTTGTATTTTTAGTAGAGACGGGGTTTCACCATGTTGACCAGGATGGTCTCGATTTCTCGACCTCGTGATCCACCCGCCTCAGCCTCCCAAAGCGCTGGGATTACAGGCTTGAGCCACCACGCCCTGCCTATTTTTTTTTTTTTTTTTTTTTTTTTTTTTTAGATGGAGTCTTGATCTGTCACCAGGCTGGAGTGCAGTGGCATGATCAAGGCTCACTGCAATCTCCACCTCCTGGGTTCAGGCGATTCTCCTGCCTCAGCCTCTTGAGTAGCTGAGACTAGAGGCATGCACCACCACACCTGGCTAATTTTTGCATTTTTAGTAGAGATGGGATTTCACCATGTTGGCCAGGCTGGTCTCAATCTCTTGACCTCATGATCTGCCTACCTCAGCCTCCCTAAGTGCTAGGATTACAGGCGTAAGCCACTGCGTCCAGCCCAGTTTTATAACTTTTATAACCATTAAGAGACTTAAAAGACAACCCACAGAACAGAAAAATTATTTACACATCACATATTTGGAAAGGGTCTTATGTTTAGAAAATATAAAGAACCCTTACAGCTCAATAATAAAAAGACAAATAACCCAATTTAAAAATGAGTGAAGGTTTTGAATAGACATTTCTCTAAAGAAAATACACAAATGACCAACAGGCACAAAAAAGCTCAACATCATTAGACAGCAGGGAAATGCAAATCAAAACCACAGTGAGACACACTTCACACCCACCAGGATGGCTAGAATCGAAAGACGGACAATGGCCAGGCATGGTGGCTCACACCTGTAATCCCAGCACTTTGGGAGGCTGAGGCAGGTGGAGTGCTTGAGGTCGGGAGTTCAAGATTAGCCTGACCAACATGGTGAAATCTGTCTCTACTAAAAATACAAAAAATAGCTGGGTGTGGTGATGCACTCCTGTAATTCCAGTTACTCAGGATGCTAAGTGAGGAGAATCGCTCGAACCTGGGAAGTGGAGATTTCAGTGAGCCAAGATCGCATCACTGCACTCCAGCCTGGGCAACAGAGCAAGACTCCATCTCAAAAAAAAAAAAGACAGATAACACCAAGTGTTGGCCAGGAAGTGGAGAAATTGGAACGCTCACACACTGCTGGTGAGAATACAGCTGCTGCAAAAAACAGTCTGGGCATTCCTCGAAAGGTGAAGCATAGACTTACATCTGACCCAGCAATTCAACTCTTAGGTACAGACGCAAGAGAAATGAAACGTGTCCACACAAAAACCTGTACAACGTGGTATTTGTCCACAGCATTTTTTTTTTTTTGAGACAAAGTCTCCCTTTGTCACCCAGCCTGGAGTGCAGTGGCACGATCTCAGCTCACTGCAACCTGTGCCTCCCAGGTTCAAGCGATTCTCTTGCCTCAGCCTCCCGAGTAGCTGGGACTGCAGGTGCACACCACCACGCCCCAGATAATTTTTGCATTTTTAGTAGAGACGGGTTTCACCACGTTGGCCAAGGTGATCTTGATCTCTTGACCTTGTGATCCACTCACCTCAGCCTCCCAAAGCGCTGGGATTACAGGTGTGAGCCACCGTGCCCAGCCGCATGATTTATTTCATATGAAGTGTCCAGAACAAACGAATCCGCAGAGACAGGAAGTAGACTTCGGGTTGCTGGCGGGGGGCAGGGGTTGGGGGGCAGCAGTGAGGATGTAGGAGCGTGACAGCTAAAGAGCTCAGGGTTTCTTTCGGGGGTGTGAAAATGTTTTAATATTGTGATGATGGTTGTACAACTGAATACACTAAAAATCACTGGACCGCACATTTTATCTTTTTAATTTAATTTAATTTTTTGAGATGGTCTTGCTGTGCGCCCAGGCTGGAGTGCCACGTTGGGATCATGGCTCATTGCAGCCTCAAACTCCTAGATTCCAGTGATCCTCCCACCTCAGCCTCCCCAGTAGCTGGAACTACTGGCATGTGCCACCATCCTCAGTTAATTATTTCTCTCTCTCTCTTTCTTTCTTTTGGGAGATGGAATCTCACCCTGCCACCGAGGCTGGAGTACAGTGGTGTGATCTCAGCTCACCACCACCTCCTGGGTTCAAGCCATTCTCCTGCCTCAGCCTCTGGAGTAGCTGGGATTACAGGCGCCTGCTGCCACACCCTGCTAATTTTTGTTTTTGTTTTGTTTTGTTTTGTTTTGTTTTGTTTGAGACATAGTCTCGTTTTGGCACCAGGCGCCAGGCTAGAGTGCAGTGGCGTGATCTCGGCTCACTGCAACCTCCGCCTCCCAGAGTCAAGCAATTCTCCTGCCTCAGCCTCCTGAGTAGCTGGGACTACAGGCGTACGCCACCACTCCCAACTAATTTTTTTGTATTTTTAGTGAAGACAGGATTTCACCATGTTGGTCAGGATGGTCTCGATCTCTTGACCTAGTGATCCGCCCACCTTGGCCTCCCAAACTGCTGGGATTATGGGCTTGAGCCACCGCGCCCCGCCTAATGTTTGTATTTCTAGTAGAGATGGGGTTTCATCATGCTGGCCAGACTGGTCTTGAACTCCTGACCTCAGGTGACTCGCTGCCTTGGCCTCCGAAAGTGCTGGGATTACAGGCATGAGCCACTGTGCCTGGCTGCTCGGTTAATTTTTAAAAAAATTTTTGTGGCCAGGCCTGGTGGCTCACGCCTGTAATCCAAGCACTTTGGAGGCCAAGGCGGGTGGATCACGAGGTCAAGAGATCGAGACCATCCTGACCAACATGGTGAAACCCGTCTTTAAAAAAAATTTTTTTGTGCGTGCAGAGACAGGAGTCTCACTATGCTGTCCAGGCCGGTCTCAAACTCATGGCCTCAAGTGATCCTCCCATCCTGGCCTCCCAAAGCACTGGGATTATAGGCGTGAGCCACCACATCTGGCCCTGAGCTGTGCACTTTAAATGGGCGATTGTACAGTATGTGAAATATACGAAATAAAATTTATTCTTAAAAACACACAGAAAAAGGAGGGGGTGTCGAGAGAAGCATTGAGATTGGAAAGAATGGCAAGCAAAGACTATCTCCTGAGTCTCTGGGGATACCACAGGTGAGGGGTGAGGTGGGCTGGGGTGCCAGGGAGGCCCCAAGAGGTCAGGGGCCTCTGGGTTAGGGTCTTTGGGGGAACCCTCAGTGAGACAGCCAGCAGGAGTGGCTCTTGAACTCCTGACCTTAAGTGATCCACCTGCCTCAGCCTCCCAAAGTACTGGGATTACAGGTGTGCCTGGCCAGGAGTGGCTCTTGCACAGCATGTCCCCATGGGGCGATGTTGCAGCAGCAGGCTCACGGTAGCGGGGAGCCAGAGGTGGACAGGTGAGGCCAAAAGTTCTTTTGAGCCTAGGGAGCCTCAAGAAACGGGGTCTTCAGGGCCAGGCGCAGTGGTTCCCACCTGCAATCCCAGAACTTTGAGAAGCCAATGCAGGCAGATCACCTGAGGTCAGAAGTTCGAGACCAGCCTGGCCAACGTGGTGAAACCTGCCTGTACTAAAAATACAAAAACTAACCGGTGTGGTGGTGGGTGTCCGTAGTCCCAGCTACTCGGGGGGCTGAGGCAGGAGAATCGCTTGAACCCAGGAGGCAGAGGGCGCTGTGAGCCGGGATCGTGCCACTGTCCATTTGCCTCCTGTTGTCAGGCAATCAAAGTGTCAGGGGGGCCAAGGCCAGATGCAGCCGAGCGACTCCGCGGCCCTGGCTCCCCAGCGTGGCCCTAGCGGGAGCCTCCCCTCATACCCCTCACCCCTGGGTTTTTGGTGCCTGACCATCTCCCTCTGTACTAAGAGCCAAGGGTCCCAAGTCCAGCCCAGTCTCTCCTTTACTCCTGAGACCCCAAAACCGAGCTTCAGAGAGTGGGGGCACCTGCTGAAGTGGGGGGCACAGGGGTGGGTGGAAGGCAGGGAGTCACCCAGAAGGAAGGGGAGCAGCCCTCTGCTTGAAGTTTGTTCTAAGAGAGGGGTTCGTGTCTGCCCCGTCTGGTTTTAATCTAAGGTTGATGGCCAAATGCCAGGTTTACTGCAAAGCCTACATTTTAATAAGGGGCTGGTATCGGGAGGAAAGCTGCCCTCGTTAACTGTTTCCAGACCACGACGAAGTTTTCTGCTCCGGGCCCAAGGTGGATTTCCTCTCCCATTTAAGAGCTTCCGGACCTCCTGAAGCCTGGAGCCAGTCGGGAACTCAGGGTGAGGGCTGCGGGCCAGGCACGAAGGCGTTCTGACTTCGTGTGAGCTGGTTTTACAACAAGCCTACAAACAGCTCTGCAGGCTCAAGCCTGTCGTGTCTGTGCTCTCAAGGACCCAGGGTCTGAAGGGACCTTAGAGGTCATCTGGCAAGGCCCCTCGTTTTGCTGAAAGGAAGATTGAGCCCTGGAGGGGCAGTGGGACCCCAAGTTCTGTCTGCTGAGATCTGATGCCTGCAGACACACATGCTCTTCCTTCCTGCTCCTGTCTCTGTTCCCGGGCTTCCTGGGAGGGTGAAGGAGAAAATATTCCTGACCCAGCAATTGGGTTAGGGGGGCAACCAGCAGCCCACCCAGACAGCAAACACCTGCCTCCCCTGAGCATCTGAGAATGAGAAAAACTGCCCCGTGTGTCCTCAGACAAGGCATGTCTCCTCTCGGGTTCTTGATTTCACTTCTGGACCTCTACCTCCCTCTCAGGTGGCTCAGTGAGGATGGGACAGCCCAAGACTCTCCCAAGGACATGCTCGGCCGGGTGCTCCAGAAACGACTGCTCACCCCACTATGATTCATCCTCAGTGAAGGCTCGGCCTGGCCTGTTTGTTCTTCCCCATTTTGATCATGAACCCCCTTGAGAACTCTGAAGAATTCTACGAATGCTTCCCTAGGAAAACAGGCATGCAGAGAAGTTTGCATGGGATGTTATGGGGAGAGGGGGTTCACAGACCCCACCCTAAAGCGCCAGCTCCATGGGAAGTCGGTTTTCTCTGCCCTGGAGGGACCTGCCCCTCTGCCTCTGCCCCATCTTGGGGTCCCCCTGGCCAGCGCTTCATGGAGGGCAGCCCAGACAAGGGCAGTGCCTGCCGTATTCGCGAGGCTGGCAGGACCTGCCGTGACCCTGGCTCCGGGCAGCGCGCGTTCCCAGGGAGCCTGAACTTTAAAGCATCGCTGGAGGTTTCTATGACCCATTTGTGAGTCCCGGGCAATGCTGGAAAATGTGAGTCTCAGGCTTGCTCGGCGACGCTCCAAGGCCGTCCTGAGTGTCCGCCACGCCCCTCGCTGCAGCATGGGACTGTGGAGAGGCGAGAAGGACTTCTTCCACACCCTTAACTTTTGTTCTTTTTTGGCTTCCATTTGTCCCACTTTCTAATGCGCCTGGCACTGGGCTACAGAGCCCTGCCCCCTACAGTGTGGAAGGCACTGTCTTGAGGCCTGGTTCACAGCCAGGGGCAGGGAGATTCGGAGAGGTGAAGTCCCGAACCCAGGTCACACTGCCAGGCGGTGATCGGGGAGGGGGTGACTGACGTCCATACTGTCTGTCTCCAAAGCGGCTGATATCTGGACAAAAGAGGCCCTTGGAAACGTTAACCATTTCCAGAGCAGGTGAAATCGCTGCTGAGGACCCCATGTGGGCAATGAGCTCTTCCCCATTTAAGAGCTCCCGGGCATCTGAGAGTCGGCAGCCAGGACCCGCTGGGAAGCCAAGGCGAGTGCTGGTGGCCGGGTGCAGAGACCGCTCAGATTTCTGTGGCTTAATTGGCTACCCCTCTCTACCTAAGCAAGCCGGAGTGCCTGGTCCACACCCACCCACCAGGCTCCGCTGCTATGTTCCAGCCTCCCGAAGGTACCCACTAGCTGCTATGCCCCGCCCAGGGCAGCCTCACCAGTGGGGTGCATGCTGTAAGTCTGGGCACGGGGCCATCTTCCACATCTCCATCCTGTTTCCCATCACATCCTTGCACACCAGCAAACCCTAGCTCTAGAAAATTCTCCATTACAGCGGGTGCAGTGGCTCACGCCTGTAATCCCCGCACCTTGGGAGGCTGAGGCAGGAGGATCACCTGAGGTCAAGAGTTCAAGACCAGCCTGACCAACATGGTGAAACCCCATCTCTACTAAAAATACAAAATTAGCCAGGGTAATGGCACATGCCTGTAATCTCAGCTACTAGGGATGCTGAGGCAGGAGAACCACTTGAACCCTGGAGGCAGAGGTTGCGGTGAGCCGAGATAGTGCCACTGCACTCCAGCCTGGGCAACAAGAGCAAAACTCTGTCTCAAAAAAGAAAGAAAAAGAAAATTCTCCATTACAGTGGGTCCCAGTCCGTCTCCCTGTGGTCCCACCCCCAGAGCGCTGTGCTGTGCTTACACTTTGATGGGAGCACATGGGACTCTCTTCCCCAAGACCACCCTGCTAACCTCTGAAGGCAGCTGCTCCAGCGCCTTCAACCACAATTCTGGGAGCTGCCCTGCCCGTCTTGCCACACTTTGCCACATGCAGAGGTTGGCACCAGATCTTCTGCATTTCTTAAAAGGGAGTCCACGGACCATTTGCCTGGGAATTCCCTGGGAAACTTGTTAAAGACAGACATTCCATCCCAAGGGGCCAGCTGGGAATCTGCAGTAGATACTGCCTCACTCGAAAGTTTAGGAACCACAATCTTCAGAGCAGACATCTGGGAATGACATGGCTCAGAATGAAAGACACCAGTTCACCCTCTAGCTCTGTGCCATCCAACATGGACGCAACAGGCTGAATGTGGCCATCTCAATTAAATTCTCATAGACTAAAATGAAGTAAAAATACAAATTCTATTCCTCAGTTGAACTAGCCACATTTCAAGGGCTCAATATCCACACATGGCCAGTGGCTGCCGTACTGGAGAGCACAGACAGGGAACATTTCCATTCTTACAGAAAGTTCTAGAAAGTTTTGAGACAGAGTTTCACTCTGTTTCCCAGGCTGGAGTGCAGTGGTGCAATCTTGGTTCACAGCAGCCTCTGCCTCCCGGGTTCAAGCAATTCTCCTGCCTCAGCCTCCTGAGTAGCTGGGATTACAGGTGCTCAGCACCAGGCCTGGCTAATTTCTCTGTATTTTTAGTGGGGATAGGGTTTCACCACGTTGGCCAGGCGGGTCTCGAACTCCTGACCTCAAGTGATCCACCCACCTTGGACTCCCAAAGTGCTGGGATTACAGGCGTTAGCCACCCTGCCCGGCCTAAGGACATTTGAAAGGAAAAAAAAATCTACAACTCCCACGACACCAGCATATCTGTTTTATTCTGTGCATACTTTCTGTTGTATATCCACATGCATCTAGCTATCACATGACTCCATTTACAGTGTGCATGAATATCGTTTTCTGTTTTGGATGGGGCATGGATTAAGAGCCTAGGATTGTGATCAGACACATCCAGGGATGTTGTGTATGGTTGCACAGGCTGTGCACTGCACAACTTCAGGGGTGTCATTCCCATAGACTCCAGTGTGACCGGTGCCCCCTACAGTTATGCAGTGGACAACCTGCCCAACCTTATCCTCCTTTCCTGGAAAAAGCTGCATTCTGGTTCTGGCTGTCCATTCCAGCTCTGTGAGCTCTGTGAGGCTCAGTGTCCCCACTATCAGTGGGGACATCGATATCTAAAGTGCCTTGACAACGCCTGGCACACAGTTAGTGGTCAAGTAACATCAGCTTTCGTGTTGGTGATTGCCATGACATCACCGTTTTATGGAGCAAAGTCAATGTGACGGTGCGGGTAGAGTGCTTCCCACTGTGAGTGGCCCGCAGTGAACCATGGTCCCTCAAGCTCCATCCTAAACCCTCTGCTGTGTTTCCAATCTTCTTCCTACGTTAGTGTGAGCGGCTGCATCACTTCCCCTCGTAGAGACGCCGAAATGGCCTCACCAGCCCTTCCCCTCTTGCTGGATATTTAGGTCTCTTGCTACTTTCCTCCATTGTAAACACTGCGGAAAACGTCTCACTTCTTTGTCCTTCCCCTGGATTTCAAGACCCCAAATGCTTCTCAGAAGTTCTCCCAAAAGCGCTCTCCACTCCAGCAGGATCGTTCTTACCACCAAGCTGGTCAGAACAGGCCAGCCCAGAAAAGAATGAAAGGTGGCCCACTGGCCAAGCGCCGTGCCTCACACCTGTAATCCCATCACTTCGGGAGGCTGAGGCAGGTGGATCACTTGAGGCCAGGAGTTTGAGACCAGCCTAGGCAACATGGCAAAACCCCCATCTTTACAAAAAATAGAAAATCAACCGGGCATGGTGGCACGAACCTGCAGTCCCAGCTATTCAGGAGGCTGAAGTGGGAGGATCACTTAGCCCTGGGAAGTGGAGGTCACAGTGAATCACAATTTGCCACTGCACGCCAGCCTGGGTGATACCGCAAGACCCTGTCTCAAAACAGCAACAATGGCAGGGCACAGTGGCTCATGCCTGTAATCCCAGCACTTCGGGAGGCCGAGGCAGGCAGATCATGAGTCGAGACCAGCCTGGCTAACATAGTGAAATCCCCGTCTCTACAAAAATTAGTTGGGCATGGTGGCATGTGCCAGTAAACTCAGCTACTCAGGAGGCTGAGGCTGGAGAATCGTTTGAGCCCCGGGGACAGAGGTTGCAGTGAGCCAAGATCACACCACTGCACTCCAGCCTGGGCGACGGAATGAGACTCCATCTAAAAAAAAAAAAAAAAAAAAAAAAAAAGCAGAAGCCAACAGCAACTACAAACCGAAAACAAGATACATCACCACAATGAGGACGAGCTGGACTCTGGCGTCAGGATGCCCGAGTTCAAATCCCAGCTTCACTGCTGACTGACTGAGGAAGCTACAACCTCTCTGTGCTTCAGTTATACCATTCAGAAAACGGGGATTAAAAACATCTTCCCCCCCTAGGGTCATGAAAATTAAATGAATGAATATATATAAGGTTCTTAATACAGTGCCTGGCACGTAGTAAGTGCTAAATCACGTTAGTCATTAGTGTATTTATCTGGAGTTAGGTGTGTGTGCATTCCCATCCCAGACTTCCCACATATTGGGGGTGCAGCCTTGGGACAAGTTACTGACCCCCTCTAGACCTCAGTTTGTAACTGGCTGGAGACTTGGGATGCTGAGAGGCAGAAGCACCCGTATGCCTGGCACCCCAAGCTCTCTCTCCTAAACAGCTGTTGTTGGTACCTCAGAGACCAAGTTCTCTGCTCCCTGGGACATCTCCTCCCCAAAGCCTGCACTGACACACACAGAGTGGAGGCTGCCCTGAAGCTGCCCAGGGAAAGAGTTCATCCCTCCTGGATGCTTCCCGGAAGGCTGGGCTGGACCAGGCGGAACACCATGCCACAGTCACACACTGGATATTCTTTATTCTGCGCAGACACATAGCAGGTCCTCAATAAATACTGAATGAATGTGTGAGTGAATGAATGAATGAATGGATTTTGGCTCCTGATGGGAACATAATCTCAATTCTCTACCCGCCCAAACACCTGAAAATTTGTATGCACTGTATACGATTACAAGCCTTATCACTTCTGGACCCTCCTATCTGCAGAAACTAATATACTGATGGATATATACATATGATATATATATGCACAGACACACACACACACACACACTATATATATATATATATATATATATATATATATATATATATATACACACACACACACATACATACAGAGTCTTGCTTTGTCTCCCAGGCTGGAGTGCAGTGGCGCCATCTCAACTCACTGTAACCTCCGCCTCCCAGGTTCAAGGATCTCCCACCTCAGCCTCCTAAGCAACTAGGATTACAGGCACGCACCACCATGCCTGGCTAATTTTTGTGTGTGTATTTTTGGTAGAGATGAGGTTTCACCAGGTTGGCCAGGCTGATCTCGAACTCCTAACCTCAAGTTTTCTGCCCACCTCAGCCTCCCAAAGTTCTGGGATTACAGGCGTGAGCCACTGCGCCCAGCCTATTGATGGATTTTTTTAAAATTGACAGACCAGGGCATGGGCTAGGGAAATAGCCTCCCACAGGGAAAGGCTTCAGCCTGGTTTTGCTGGTGCTCATAGTCAGAGGCACAGGCGCAGTGGCTTTCCTGTAGGGGAGGGGCCGCCAGCATGCCTTGGGAGGGAAGAGACAGTCAGGCTATCCTGATGCCCCTCCGGCTGGGCCAGCGCCCTCCCTCTACTTCCTAGAGTTTAGGAACCAACCGCCTTACTTCCTGAGCCTCAAGACGCCAGGAACATTGATCCCAAGCCCAAGGTTTCACCTTTGGAGTCCAGTAGGCCAGGTGGGAATCCCACCTTCTCCACATCCCAGCTCTGTGACTTTTTGTGACTGCTCCTCTCTGGGCCTCAGTTTCCCTGTGAAGTGGGTCCATGGGGCCTCCAATGGAATGGCAGGGACGTAAGGGGGCGTCCACCCAGCACTGACAAATGGCCAAAGCCTTAGCTGCCCAGTCTGGCTTGTCTCAACCTCTGCCCACATGCGCCTAGCGGGGCTTAGGATTGGGCTCTCTGCGTGGACGGGCACGGCTGACACCCCAACCCTCGCCAGCATCCCAGCTCCCCTTTTCAGGAACAAGGCAGGCAGGCGTGGCCCGAAAAATCGCTCTTGCCACGTGTGTTTTACCAAACACTCTCCTCCCGAGCATGGGGAAGGGCTGCACACCAGGGGAACTCGCGGAACTGCTGAGTCCCAACGCCCTGGGCAAGGCCCTCTCCTCTGCAGCCAGACTGGGTTGGTCTGGCCCAGCCCAGCCTGGCAGCACCACCGCCCGGTCCTACGCTTCCTTTTGGTGGAGAACCTACCCATCCAACCACCTCTTTTTCCTAAGCTCCCCTGCTGGGAGCTCCCACCTCCACTGCTCACAGGGGCGCAGGGACCTGAAGGGGCTGGTCCGGAGCGGCAGAGCACCCCGAGGCCGCCTGGGGAACGGAGGGCACGCTGCTGACAGCAGCCAGGGCCAGGAACCACCTGGTGGTTGAGACAGACTTGGTACTCACCCCGTGGGTGAAAAGCCCGCTTCGGAATCCCTGCGCTCAAAACCCTCCAACCCGCACGCTCCCCTCCCCCACCCACATTTTGACATTTCTCGCATGCCCCAAAGGCCTCATCTTAGGGGAAGCTCTGACTCAGAACTTTGAAAAATCTTACTCACAAACTTAGGAAAACAAACTTCGGGGGGCGGGGAAGAGTCCCCAGTCTTTTGCGGGGTGGAGGCCGGGCGGGGGGTGGGGCGCTAGCAGGGGGGCAGGTTTCTGAGCCAGCTTTCCCGTCCCCGGGGACAGGGCCGAGGGGCGAGGCGGACCCCACCCATCTCGTGGATGGCTTTCCCATCTAGGCGGGGCGCTGGTTGGCTGGGCGGGGGTCTCCCCTTTCCGCACGCGCAGGTCCGGGGTCGGCCCGAAATCCAGGGGGTTCCGGGGCCGGCGCGCCAGCCGCCGCCGCCGCCCAGCCCAGCCATGTGCAAGCCAGCCCGAGCGTGCGAGCGCGCCGCGCCGGTGGCGGCCAGAGCGGCGCCGCGGCACATCTGGTTCCAGGCGAGCCCCTGGCGCCTGCCTCGCCGCAGTCCCGCGGCCCAGACACACAGACGTTAATAGATCCCGCGCCCAGCCCCGCGCGGCCCGCGCCGCCGCCGCCCAGCTGCTCCCAGGGTGCGCGCCCCGGCCTGGGGGCGGGGGGGGGGTGCAGCGCTTCCCCTCCAGCCCCGCCCGTTCCCTCCTCGTCTTCCTTCCAGCTCAGACACCTCCCTCTCCACCCCTGCTCTCCAGGCAGGTCCCGGGTAGGAGCCAGGACTAACTGCTCTTTCCCATCCTGGCACCGAGTTCAGGGGAATCCAACGCCTGATTAGTGACAAAGGCAGTTCCCACGTGCCCAGCGCCGATCAAGGCCAAGGCTGAGGGCCAGGCCGGCCGGGCGCCTATGGGTGGGTCTCCACACATAGTAATCCTATGAGGGAGGTACTGCTGCTACTGTCCCCATTTCACAGTCGGGAAAATTGAGACTCGGGGAGGGAAGTCAGATGCCCAAGTTCACACAGCCAGAAAGCAGCAGAGCGGACATTCAGCTGGTCTTCCAGACTCCAGCCCCGGGAGGGTCCATGCTGCACCCCTCCTCAACTGCTAATGCACACACCTGGAACTCAAGGTCACCTTCACCCCAGTGCCCCTTCCCTGCCTGCCCTCAGTCAGGGATCCCCTCTGCACCTGCAACCCTGATCCCTTAGCAAGGCTCCTCCGACTCGAGCATCTGGGGAAGTAAGGCTTCGTGGGGACCCTGTAGGAATTTGGGCAACTCCTTTCCCTTGGCAAGGCGGCAAGACAGCTGCTTATTCGGAATCCACCCCTTATCAAACCGGGAACTAAGGGTAGCTTTGCTTTTTAATGTATTTTTCAGAATTATGATTATGATTATTATTTCGAGACAGGGTCTAACTCTGTGGCGCAGGCTGGAGTGGAGTGGTACAATCTGGGCTCCACTGCAGCCTGGAACTCCCAGGCTCAAGTGATCCTCTCACCCGAGCCTCTGGAGCAGCTGGGATTACAGGCACCTGCTACCATGCCTGGCCAATTTTTGTATTTTTTGTAGAGACGGGGTTTCACCATGGTGCCCAGGCTGGTCCCCAAATCCTTGGCTCAAGCGATCCATCCGCCTCGGCCTCCCAAAGTGGGATTCCAGATACCAGCCACCGCACGCAGCCAAAGTGCCCTGCTTTAGAAGTACCATTCAACTATTCAGGGGTATGTGGCTTCTTTTGGTTTTGAAAAGGGGGCTTTCAGCTTTAGGACCCCTCACACCAGATTCCATGATAACATATCTGAGTCTCAGCCAGTTGGTGAGTGGAGGTGGGTTTTATCTTCTTCCCTTTCTCTTCAGTGCCCCCTCCCCCGACCTTTTTCCTTTTTCTTTCTTGCTTGCTTGCTTTTTCTTTCTCTCTCTCTCTCTCTCTCTCTCTCTCTGGACGTTAGCCCCCATGGGCTAAGCATATATGCTTGCAGATTGGAATTAATTTGTTGGCTCCAGATTAAACTTTGGCTTTCCGTCTTCTCAGAGGGAGCTTTATAAGGAAATGGGGCCACATCAAAGTGCCATGTTCACCCTTAAAATAGGAGAAGGGTGTTTTGTTTGTTTGTTTGTTTTTTCTGAGCTGCTTACATGACAGCAGAAGTTGTGTTTAGAACTTTCCCATGAATGCCCTCTGAATTCACTTGGGGAGCCTTGTTAACTTGCGCTGTCAGAAATTTAGGATTTTAGAAAAATATCTCACTTTTAAAAATTTCCCAGCCTGAAGGTAGTAAGCCCCACAACGGCCTGGTGAACGTGCCCAGGCATCTGAAAGCGCTGGGAAAGTCCTTTTGACTTTCCAGCCAAGTCTCCTGTTAAAGGTTGGGGGCCGGGGCGGGGAGGGGGGCGCTGGAGGAAGAGCTGTGTGGGCCAGGAAAGGGGAGGTACCTGCCAACTGGGGGCTCCAGGCCCAGCTCCCAGCTCTGTGCCAAGCTATGACTGGGCCCTTCCCCAGCAGGCCTGGAAAGGGGGTAAACACAACAAGCCTGTGAGGTGTGTAAAAACCAAACCAAACAAGCACATGGGTCAAGTGAAGCCCGGAGCAAGAGACCGGGAAGCTGGAGGGAGGCTGGTTCTCCTGGGCATCTGATCCTTCCGCAGACTGTCTCTTTGAAAAGATAGTTTCCTCTGGGGCTGACGAGAGCTGGTGGCACTTTCGGGTCACAGAACTCTGTCCTTTTGCCTTTCCTTCTACCTCATGGCCTTTCCTCCGTCCCCCTTAGCCAGAAACCTCTGGAGCGGGTGTTGATTACAGGCCACCTAGCCACACTCTCGGACTGTAGGGTGGAGAAAGAATAACCCTCCTAGAACTTCTAGAATGACCCTGGATCTTCATGAGGCCCTGGCCTTGGCCAGGTCCGACCACTTGCCTGTGGGGTGTTGGGGTTCTCCCTGGAATGCTAGGTGACCCCAAAGGATTGACCAGTGGATACTGGGACCCTGCCCCCAGACCTCTCGGAGCCAGCCTGCAGCTCTCCCCATTCCTCCTCCATGGTGAGCCCTTTCATCTAGAAGCTGCAGGTAGGTGGGGCTTGGGTGGGGGCTGGTGAGAGGGGAGGGTTGCTGAATCTCCCAAGCCAGAAGCCTGGCCCAGCCATGAAGCATTCATTGAACCACCAGGGTCATGACAGACACCATAATGTTCATCACTGTTCTGAATGGGGCTCCTTCTGCTGCCCCCATGGACTCCCCTATGTGCCAGGTACTTTACACACACACACACACACACACACACAGAGGTTGGAGGAATCCTCACACCTGCAACCCCAGGAAGCAAGTATCAACAAGAGGAAGAAACAGGATCCGTAGGGTCAAGTGACTTCCCTAATGCCACACAGCCAGTCAGAAGAACTGGGACTCGCCCACACCCTGAGGCACCAGATTCCAGCACCCAGGCTCCCAAACCCTGAACCACGCTGCTCCCTGCTGAGCACACAAGAGTCTGCATTCACCTCCTCCCAGGAGGCAGCTGGCACAGAAGGCCAAAGTTAGAAGAGACTTTTGAATGGCCAGCCAGAGGGACTCGGTGGCTCAGGCCTGTAATCCCAGCACTTCGGGAGGCCAAGGCGAGCGGATCACTTGAGGTCAGGAGTTCAAGACCAGCCTGACCAACGTGGTGAAACCCCATCTCTACCAAAAATACACAAATTAACTGGGTATGGTGGTACACACCCGTAGTCCCAGCTACTTGGGAGGCTGAGGGTAGGAGAATGGCTTGAAGCCAGGAGGCAGTGGTTGCAGTGAGCCGAGATCGCGCCACTGCACTCCAGCCTGGGCAACAGAGTGAGACTCCGTCTCAAAAATAAATAAATAAATAATAAAATAAACAAGCAGCAATCTGGCACTGCCAGGAGGCAAACCCTCATTCCTCCTCCTAGGCCTCAATGATGACAGAAAAAAATGATCCAACCTCTCTGGACATATTTCCAACAGGGACAATATTCCACCTCCTGCACATAAATACTGCATTGATCAGTAATGATGGCAAGGTGAGTTTTGCCCCAAAAGAGTAATCTTATTTTTTTTTGAGACAGAGTTTCACTCTGTCACCCAGGCCGGAGTGCAATGGTTCAGTCTCAGCTCACTGCAACCTCCACCTCCTAGGTTCAAGCAATTATCCTGCCTCAGCCTCCTGAGTAGCTGGGATTACAGGCAATCGCCACCACGTCCAGCTAATTTTCGTATTTTTAATAGAGATGAGATTTCACCATGTTGTCCAGGCTGGTCTTGAACTCGTGACCTCAGGTGGTCCACCTGCCTCAGCCTCCCAAAGTACTGAGATTACAGGCATGAGCCACAATGCCTGTCTGAGAACAATCTATTGTGTTTTTTTTTTACAACTATCTACTATGAGAACTTTTTTAGCAAGCTCAATCATAAACAGCCTGATTTAAAAATGGACGGAAGCTCTGAGCAGACACATCACCAGAAAGATATACACATGGCAAGAAAGCATATGAAAGATACACTGTGTCATGTATCATTAGGGAAATGCAAATGAAAACAACAGCGAGATTACCACTGCACGGCTATTAGAATGGCCCAAATCCAGAACACTGACAACCAGACGCTGGTGAGGATGTGGGGCAACAGGAAATCTCATCCGCTGCTGGCGAGACTGCGAAACGGGGCAGCCACCCTGGAAGGCAGTTTGGCAGTTTCTTAGAAAACTAAACACCCTTTTACCACACGATTTGGCAATCCATTCCTTGGTTCCCACCCAAATGAGGTGGAAACTTCTGTCCACAAAAAGACTTGCACCTGGATTTTATAGCAGCTCTGTTCATAATTGCCAAAACTTAGAAGCAACTAACATGTCCTTCAGTAGGTGAAGGGATAAACTGGTACATCCAGACGAAGGAATATTACTCAGTACTGAAAAAAAAGAGCTATCAAGCCATGAAAATGTGGAGGAAACTGACATGCATATTTACTAAGTGAAAGGCTATATACTGTATGATTCCAACCACGTGACATCCTGGAAAGGGCAAACCTTTGGAGATAGGAAAAGGATCAGTGGTTGGCAGGGCTGCAGGAGGGAGGGATGAGGAGGCAGAGCCCAGGGGATTGTTAGGGCAGTGAAGCTACTCCGGGTGATACTGCAGTGACAGATCCACGTCACTATGCATTTCTCCAAACCCACAGAATGAACAATACCAAGAGGGAACCCCAGTGTAAACTATGGACTTTGGGTGATGATGGTGGATCACTGTAGGCTCAGTGGCTGTAACAAATGTACCGCTCTGGTGGGGGATGCTGGGAGTGGGGGTGGGGACAGGAGGGAGGTGGGAAATCCTTTTACTTTCCATTCCATTTTGCTGTGAATCTAAAACTGCTCTAAAAAATAAAGTCTAGGCTGGGCGAGGTGGCTCATGCCTGTAATCCCAGCACTTTGGGAGGCCAAGGCAGGTGGATCATGAAGTCAGGAGTTCAAGACCAGCCTGGCCAAGATGGTAAAACCCTGTCTCTACTAAAAATAGAAAAATTAGCTGGGCTCAGTGGTGGGCACCTGTAATCCCAGCTACTTGGGAGACAGGCAGGAGAATAAAGTGAATCCAGGAGGTGGAGGTTGCAGTGAGCTGAGATCGCTCCACTGCATTCCAGTCTGGCCGAGAGAGCGAGACTCCATCTCAAAAAACAAACAAAATTGAAAAAAAAAAAAAGTCTAGTCCAGGGGCGGTGGCCCATGCCTGTAATCCCAGGCTTTGGGAGGCAGAGGAGAGCAGATCACTTGAGGTCGGGAGTTTGAGACCAGCCTGATCAACACAGCAAAACTTTGTCACTTCTTAAAAAAAATACACAAATTAGCCAGGTGTGGTGGTGTGTATCTGTATAGTCCCAGCTACCTGGGAGGCTGAGGTGGGAGAATTGTTTGAACCCAGAAGATGGAGATTGCAGTGAGCCGAAATCACGCCACTGCACTCCAGCCTGGGTGACAGAATGAGACCTTGCCTCAAAAAATAAAATTAAATAAATAAATAAAGTCTAGACTAGGCACAATGGCTCATACCTGTAATCCCAGCACTTTGGGAGGCTGAGGCAGGAGGATCGCTTGAGCCCAGGAGTTCAAGACCAGCCTGGGCAAACACAGTGACACCTCATCTTTACAAAAAAAAAAAAAAATCAAAATTAGCTGAGCATGGTGGCATGTGCTTGTAGTCCCAGCTGCTTGGGAGGCTGAGGTGGGAGGATGGCTTGAGCATGGGAGATGGAGGCTGCCATGAGCTTGATCATGCCACTGCACTTCAGCCTGGATGACAGAGCTAGAACCTATCTAAATAAATAAATAGAAGTCTATTTAAAAAGGGAAAAGAAAATTTAAAAATAAATTCACAACTGGCTTTCTGTGGTAGAGGAGGATCCTGAATTCACAGTGTTTGTCAATTTCTGGTCTATAAATACTTCTACCATGGCCAATTTCAAGCGATGAAGACAAAGTTGAGAAGAGGTGCCCTAAAGACCAGCAGAGTGTGGTATTCCTACCCTCCAGATACCACAGTGCAAATAACCTCAAGCGTAAATAACAGCAAACTGTAAAATTATGAGAAAGAGACGATTTCTGAATATCTACTGCCTGCGTTTTAAATATAATTTATGTGATTATAAGTTTATGTAATTTATTTATTTATTTTTGAGACAGAGTCTTGCTTTGTTGCCCAGGCTGGATCGTGCAGTGGCACGATCTTGGCTCACGGTAACCTCTGCCTCTCAGGTTCAAGCAATTCTCCTGCCTCAGCCTCCCAAGTAGCTGGGATTATAGGCGCCTGCCATGATGCCCGGCTAATTTTTTTTTTTTTAGTAGATACGGGGTGTCACCATGTTGGCCAGGCTGGTCTCGAACTCCTGACCTCAAATGATCCGCCTGCCTCGACCTCCCAAAGTGCTGGGATTACAGGTGTGAGCCACGGTGCCCAGGCCTTAATTTTTAATAGCATCTGTGTTTGACGACCAGCTTCCAAAATTCTGAAACTTTAACAATGGGCTCTTGTGCACTGGGAGGAGCAGGCACAGGCACAGAGCACCGTAATTTACAGCCCACCTGAAGCAGGTGGTCTCACTGTTGTTTATTTTCTCTCATCCTTACCCACGTGCAGCTGTGTTTTATTGGAGCTGGCCTCATGGTGCAGAGCCCATTTGGAAGTTAAGAGCCGGCACTGTAGCTATGGTACCAGTCATGTCTGTTGGAGGGTGAGCAGCCCCCAGGGCTGCTGCCTTTGGGAGGACCCTCTCAGGTCCCCAGATCCTGAGTACCTTGAGATCAGGGTTCAGACCCTACCCATCGGCATGACGCAACCTGTGTGCCAGCTCCGTCGCCCGCGCCAGGCAGCAGGGGCCTTTCTGAAGGGAGCTGTTACCCTCAGAAGTGGACCCAGAGGGCTGGAAAAGTCACACTGGAGAAAGCTCGGGCCTCAGCTCTTAGACCAATTCTCAGGGAAAGAAGGACACAGCCCTGAAAACAGAGGACCCCAGGGGAGAGGACAGGCTGGGTAAGGTGGGAGGGTTGGAGGCAGCAGGGTGGGATGGCGCTCAGCCCTTGCTGCACAGGGCATCACTGGGTAGTGGTAGAGGGTGGAGCCATTACAAATAAGATGCCATTGGCCGGGCGAAGTGGCTCATGCCTGTAATCCCAGCACTTTGGGAGGCTGAGATGGGCGGATCACCTGAGGTCAGCAGTTCGAGACCAGCCTGACCAACACGGTGAAACCCCGTCTCTACTAAAATACAAAAGTTAGCTGGATGTGGTGGTGCACACCTGTAATCCCAGCTACTCAGGAGGCTGAACCAGGAGAATTGCTTGAATATGGGAGGCAGAGGTTGCAGTCAGCTGAGATCAAGCCACTGCACTCCAGCCTGGGTGACAGAGCAAGACTCCATCTCAAAAAAAAAAAAGAAAGAAAAAGAAAAAGAAAAAGAAAGAAAGAAAAGGAAGAGAAGACAGGAGTGTGTTCAGGACCTCAGGAGTGTTTCCCTGCGCCATGAAATCAGCATCCCTAAGCCATGAGCCTACCTGCAGCCAATGGCCTCCTGCACACTTCAGCTCTTTTCTGTGAGACCCAACCTGAAAAGACTCTATTCTGTATGATTCCGGCAACCAGCAGGCACGTTCCATTCCATTCTATGAATGAGACACCTGAGGCCACGGAAGGGAGGATGCGAGGCCCAGAGCCACACAACCAGAGGGTGGTGCTGAGTGAACTGGTGAAGAGAGCTAACAATGGGCTCCTACTCATCCTGCAAGACCCAACTGGAAAAGCCCTCTCCGGGTGCCCAGAACCCCTCCTCACACTGGGTTCCAGGCTTGGTCTCCTGTCTCAGCTCTGCTAGGCTCCCAAGTTTCAGGCGTCTCTTTGGGCCCCATGCTATTGAATGGCAGGAGACAGAGTGACAGAAATGTGGATCCAGTGAACCCTCCTGGCCATTCTCCTTCACAGTCAATAGACCATGTCCTGACATGGATGAGCTTCTTGGGGGAAATGTGAGGTCGACGTGCTACTTACTGTGTGTTTGTGGGGGGACAGGGAAAGGAAGGCACCCACAGAGGGGCAGAGACCAGGGGAGGAGGTCACAGTCAGGGACCACACTGTAGACCCGGGTCCACAGTAGCTCTTCAAACAACCCCCATGACATCGTGGGGCTCTTCCCAGTCTCAAAGCCATTTCTTGACCAGGTATGGTGACTCATGCCTATAATCCCAACACTTTTAGGAAGCTGAGGTGGGAGGATCGCTTGAGCCCAGGAGTTCAAGACCCCCATCTCTACGAAGAAGACAAAAATTAGCTGAGCGTGATGGTGGCATGCCTGTAGTCCCAGTTACTTGGCAGGCTGTGCTGGGAGGATGGCTTGAGCCCAGAGGTGGAGGTTGCTGTGAGCCAAGATCGCACCACTGCACTCCAGCCTGGGTGACAGAGTGAGACCCCATCTCTCCAAAAAATACACAAATTAGCCAGGCGTGCTAGCACATACTCGTAGTCCTAGCTACTCAGGAGGCTTAGGCAGGAGGATTGCTTGAGGCCAGGAGGTCAAGGCTGTGGTGAGCGGTGGGCAGCGATCACACCACTGCACTCCAGCCTGAGTGACAGAGAGAGACCCTGGCCCCCCAGCCCCCAGAAAAGCCCTTTCTCATCCACTCTCAGTTGCTGTGCGAGGGGGGTACTGTCATCAGGTTGCTTTAGAAAAGGAGAAACTGAGGCTCAGAGAGCTGATGCTGCCTGCCTAGGCCTGCCCGGCGAGGGTCTGAGCCTGTCTGCCTGCCTGCCCTTGTCTCCTGGGCCATGCCACCTTTCCACTCCCCAAATCTCAGGTGGGGGCGATGAGTCCCCACCCCAACCAGGCTCTTAGGATTCCACGGAGTTGGCGCAGTGACCAAAAGGGCGCAGTTTGTGAGTCATTCGTTCATTCAGGCAGTGTTTACTGAGTACCGCCCTTGTGCCAGGCGCCACTGCGGACACAGCCCTGAGTGCACAGAGGGAAGCAAGCTCCGTTAGTGACGATGGAGTGGCTGTGGGCCCTCCCTCTGGCACGCGGCTCCGCCCCTCCATGCCTCAGTTTCCCGGCCACTTATGGATCGTGTAAGGATTCTGAGATGCCGCCTGGAAGGCAGTCGGGTGGCGGGACTCACGGGGGTCCCTGGGGCCCTCCACACGCCTCACCAACCCCGAGGGGCCCGAACAGGCCAACAGCCCTTGGCCGGGCCTCAAGGCCACTTCTGCCCCTTTCCTTCCACGAAGCATCTGTGCACGCTGAATGCAGCCCACTTCTTTCCTTTTTAATGTTTCAGAGAGGCAGGGGGTCTCCTTTTGCGGCCCAGGCTGATCTTGAACTCCTGGCCTCAAGTGATCCTCCCACCTAAGCCTCCCGATGTGCTGGGATCACACCATGCCCGGCTGGTAGCCTGCCTCTGCCAAGGAGGGGGACCAAGGCAGCTGAAGATCTGTCCCCGTCACCCCTCCCCCCGTCCCTCTGCAGGGGGCTGCCCTGCGGGTGGTTGTCCCTCAGCGAGCGCCAATCAAATATGAAAGAGAACCTGCCAGCAGCTGCTTAATTCTCCCTTGCCCAGGGCCTGCCCCCACCTGGGCTCCTCTGATTTCATTAGCATTCTGCTCAGACCCCACTCCCTTACTGGACCCATCAAGACCCTCCTCCCCGAAAAATCAGGATACTGGAGTTGTTGAGAAGTGGAGGAGGGGAGGCTGGTGGCGAGGGCAAATCCGGAGGCTGTGGATGATCAGGGATGCCCATTCTGAGCAGGTCCTGGTGTGGGCAGGACTCACAGGGGTCCCTGGGGCCCTCCGCATGCCTCACCAACCCCGAGGGGCTTGCTGAGGCCCTCAGGAGGGCCCTTGGGAGGCCCCCAGGCTGCAAAGTAAGAGGGGCAGCCAGCATGACGGCTGTCACTTGTATTCCCAGCGCTTTAGGAGGCTGAGGTGGGAGGATCACTTGAGCCCAGGAGTTCAAGAACAGCCTGGGCAACACAATAGGACTCCTTTTGTTTTTTGAGACAGAGTCTTGCTCTGTCGCCCAGGCTGGAGTGCAGTGACATGATCAGCTCACTGCAATCTCCTTCTCCCGGGTTCAGGAAATTCCCTGCTTCATCCTCCTGAGTAGCTGGGATTACAGGCACCCACACCACCCCTGGCTAATTTTTGTAATTTTAGAAGAGACAGGGTTTCACTATCTTGGCCAGGCTTGTCTTGAACTCCTGACCTCGTGATCTGCCCGCTTCGGCCTCCCAAAGTGCTGGGATTACAGGCGTGAGCCACCTTGCCTGGCCAAGACTCCTCTTGAGAAATTAGGTGGTGTGGCAGCCTGCACCTGTGGCTGGCTACTTGGGAGGCTGAGGTGGGAGGATCACTTGAGCCCAGGACATGGAGGCTGCAGTGAGCTGTGATTGCCCCACGTGCACTCCAGCCTAGGCGACAGAGCGAGACCCCGTCTGAAAAACAAAACAAAAGGAAGGAGACTTGTGGCCAGATACCCGCCCTCACAGGCACGGCCCTAAGAGCGACACCTCCTGCATCTGCACCCGGGGCATCTCACTCCCCTCACCCTTGTCTTGACCCTGGTTCTGGGCAGCACCAGGAGGGAAGCCTGCCTGCCAGCCCAGGTTCTAGTTCCCAGGACCTGCCCCCTCCAGCCTCAGGGGCTGCCCCTGCCCCTGCAAGTCCCACCCCCACGGGCCATCCTGGCCTTCCTTGTTCTCCTTGGATGCTGGTACTCTGCTACTTCCTGTCTTCGCACATGTGGTTCCCCTGGCTGGAAGACTTTTCCCACGTCTTCACAAAGCCCAGCCCTCACCTCCCTTCTTAGACACCACTTCCTGTAGGAACCCTCCCCTCACTGGCTCAGAAAGGCGTGGGGGTCTGGCTGCGGCTCCCAGCTACTCCGCCATCACTGACCCAAGTCCCAGCTACTCCGCCATCACTGACCCAAGTCCCAGCTACTCCGCCATCACTGACCCAACTCCCAGCTACTCCGCCATCACTGACCCAAGTCCCAGCTACTCCGCCATCACTGACCCAAGTCCCAGCTACTCCGCCATCACTGACCCAAGTCCCAGCTACTCCGCCATCACTGACCCAAGTCCCAGCTACTCCGCCATCACTGACCCAACTCCCAGCTACTCCGCCATCACTGACCCAAGTCCCAGCTACTCCGCCATCACTGACCCAACTCCCAGCTACTCCGCCATCACTGACCCAAGTCCCAGCTACTCCGCCATCACTGACCCAACTCCCAGCTACTCCGCCATCACTGACCCAAGTCCCAGCTACTCCGCCATCACTGACCCAAGTCCCAGCTACTCCGCCATCACTGACCCAAGTCCCAGCTACTCCGCCATCACTGACCCAACTCCCAGCTACTCCGCCATCACTGACCCAAGTCCCAGCTACTCCGCCATCACTGACTCAACTTGCTTGCACTGCACCAACAACAGGGTTCCCCGTGCACCCTCAGAGCTGTGTCAGCAGTGGCGCCTGGCACATAGTAGGTGCTCAGGAAGCACTGAATGGATGAATGAATGAATGACTCACAAACCACAGCCTTAAGTCTTTGGGTGCACATTACCTAAGGCCCAGGAGCTTTTCAAAGGCCCAGGAAAATGGGATTCTGGAAATGGTTTTTCATTCAGTTCCAAAGTACAGTGAAGAAGGGAAACAGGCCAGGCGCAGTGGCTCACACCTGCAGTCCCAGCACTTTGGGAGGCGGAGGGGGAAGGGTTGCTTGAGTCCAGGAATTTGAGACCCCGGTCTCTACAAAAAGTTTAAAGAATTAAGGCTGGGCGCGGTGGCTCACGCCTGTAATCCCAGCACTTTGGGAGGCCAAAGCGGGTGGATCACCTAAGGTTAAGAGTTCCACACCAGCCTGACTAACATGGAATAACCTCGTCTCTACTAACGATACGGGCGTAGTAATGCATGCCTGTAGTCCCTGCTACTCGGGAGGCTGAGGCAGGAGAATTGCTTGAACCTGGGAGGTGGAGGTTTCGGTGAGCTGAGCTCACACCATTTCACTCCAGCCTGGGCAAAAAGAGAGAAACTTTATTTAAAAAAAAAAAAAGAAAGAAAGAAAAGCCGGGAGCGGTGGCTCAAGTCTGTAATCCCAGCACTTTGGGAGGCTGAGGCGGGTGGATCACGAGGTCAAGAGATCGAGACCATCCTGGTCAACATGGTGAAACCCCGTCTCTACTAAAAATAAAAAAAAAAAAAAATTAGCTGGGCATGGTGGCACATGCCTGTAATCCCAGCTACTCAGGAGGCTGAGGCAGGAGAATTGCCTGAACCTAGGAGGCGGAGGTTGCGGTGAGCCGAGAACGCGCCATTGCACTCCAGCCTGGGTGACAAGAGCGAAACTCCATCTCAAAAAAAAAAAAAAAAGAAGAGCCCGGGAGCAGTGGCTTGCACCTGAGCCTGAGGCTGAGGCAGGCGGATGGATCATGAGGTCAAGAGATCAAGACCAGCCTGGCCAACATGGTGAAACCCTGTCTCTACTAAAAATACAAAAATCAGCTGGGTGTGGTGGCGGGCGCCAATAGTCTCAGCTATTCCGGAGGCTGAGGCAAGAGAATTGCTTGAACCCGGGAGGTGGAGGTTGCAATGAGCAGAGATAGTGCCACTGCACTCCAGCCTGTTGATACAGCAAGACTCGGTCTCAAAAAAAAAAAAAAAAAAAGATTAGCTGGGTGAGGTGGTGGCATGTGTCACCCAGCTACTCAAGAGGCTGAGGTAGGAGGATCAACTGAGCCCAGGAGGTCGAGGCTGTGGTGAGCTATGATCATGCCACTGCACTCCAACCTGGGCAGCAGTGAGACCCTGTCTCAAAAACAAATAAATAAAGGACATAAACAAGCGGTGAGTGAAATGTGGACTTCCTGTGACGGAGCGGCAAGTAGACAACCAACGTTGTCCCCTCCACAGCTTCCTGGGGCCCACGCAGCCCATGGGGCCCACACTGGCCAGAGTGATGCCCTCGGCCCAGGGAGAGGGCAGGAGGGGCCTCAGTGGCACACTGCCTGCCCTGGGAGAGGGGACAAGATGCTGGAAGGGTGGCCCTGTGCCAGCTGCCCAGGCCTCCTGGATGGACACTGGTTGCTTTGAGAGTCGTGATTGACACAGGAATCCTGGACTGAGTGCCCTCAACTCCACCCACAAGCTAGGTGACCTTGGGAAAGCTTCTTGAGCCTTGGCTGCCTCGACTGTAAAGCAGGCACGATAACGGTCCCTCCGTGATTAGGTGAGACAACACATGTGAAGGGCTTCAGGCGCGGCCTGTGCAGTTCAGGGACCTCTTCCTCTATAACTGTGAGCTCCATTACACCCAGGAGGACCCCGCGGAGAGCAACCTCCCTCCACTCCCGTCCAAGGGGCACCAGTGAGGCCCCACCCCACACCCAAGCCTCAGCCAATCAGCACTCAGCTTCTCTTGGCCACTGTGATTGGCTCAGAAGTGGGCAGGGACCCAATGATGGCACAGCGAGACTTTTGCAGAGATTTCTGGCTTCTTTTCTATTGGCTTCGTGTGTGTGTCTGTGTGTGTCTCTCCCTGTGTGCGTGTCTCCTCTATAGGAAAGAGTGAAGCCAGAGAGGCAAAACCCAGGCCCCAGTGTCATTGCTTAAGCCTGGATCCAGCTGTGCCTGAAGTCCCACCCTGGATTTCTAAATTAGGCTAATGAATATATCCTAGTTTTGCTTAAGCTAGCTGGGACCTGTCTTTTACCCTTCATAGGTGACAGCCTTAACTGATACAATGCCAAAGCCCAGTGATACCGTATACCCTTGTCCTCACCCTGGCAGAACTAGAGTAGTGTGGCTCCCATTCCGGGAACCCCTCACTCCCAGGTCTGCGGAGAGCACTGCGCCAGAGGGACTTGTGTCCCTGCCTCAGGAATCTTCTCTTCTCTGATCTGGTCACCGCCTCCACCACACAGGGTACAGGGTCATGGGTCCCTCTCAGGGTGAATTTGGGATGTGAGTCTCTGCAGCCCGTCGGGTGGGGCTCCTGTTAGCCACAGCCTTGTGCAGGAAGAGGGTAGGGATGGAAGGACTCTGAAGTCTGATCCTGGGTTTTAGTCTTACCTCTGCGGGTACTGGCTGTGCAGCCTGGGGGTGGCACTCCCGTCTCTGAGCCCAAGAGGTCCTTGTGCTTCTCTTCAGTGAAACTTAGCAGCACTGTAGTAAATTACCTGCCTGTGTCTTTATCAGTTACCCTCAAGCTCCCTAAGGGCTGACGGGTGGATGTCTGCCTAGTGCCTGCACAGAGCAGGGGCTCTCAAGAAATACGTGCTGCGGGAAGGAGCCTGCTTCTCATCTGTAAAATGGAAATGTCGATATCCATCTACAAAGATGAGGGGAGATCGTGTGTATCATATGCTTAGTCCGTAGAGGTGGGGGCTCCTAAAGGGGAGATGATTAATTACTGCTCTGAAGGGGTTCCCAGGAGGGGTTCCCAGTGGGCAGTGACTTCACCCAAATAAGTCTTTATAGTCTTTATGCTGGCTTGGCAGGAACTGGCACAGCCAGTGGAGAGAAAGATTTTTTTGAGACAGGGTTTCACTCTGTCTCTGTCACCCAGGCTAAAGTTGCAGTGGCACCATCTCCCTCACCACAGCCTCCGCCTCCTGGGTTCAAGTGATTCTCCTGCCTCAGCCTCCTGAGTAGCTGAAACTACAGGTGCATGCCACCATGCCCAGCTAATTTTTGTATTATTCACCATGTTGGCCAGGCTGGTCTCAAACTCCTGACCTCAGGTGATCTGCCCGCCTCAGCCTTCCAAAGTGATGGGATTAAAGGTGTGAGCCACCTTGCCCGGCTGAGGAGGGGAAGACTGAGACACAGGTGCGGGGTTCTCCGTGGTGGCACTGAGAGACCTGAAGACGAAGCCCCTCTCTGGTGGCCACAAAGCCCAGGCTTTCGTCTGCTGTGCCAAAGACTGGGTAGGGCCAAAGATACCTGAGCTGTTTCCAGGATGGGGCAAAGCCATTGTTGAGAGAGTCATGGAGACACTCCCTGTCCTCCTCCCTCCAGCTTCACCTGGACCAGCCAAGAGACAAAGGAATATACAAGCCCTTACTCTCACCACCCTGCCCAGGGTGGGGCTGGGGTAGGAGGGATGGAGTTTTTGCCTTAATATGGAGCTAGTTTGGGTTGGGACAGTCCCCTAACCGAATGCTAGGGAGATGAGAGTCCTTGGGAGCCTGCAGTTGCCAGGGAGATGGCTGGGTCTTTAGCCCCTCCTCTCTCAGGAGCCCTCACAGAGGAGTTTTGAAGAATTGCGATGGCAGTAGTAATAGCATCGGGACACTTCGGGAGGCCGAGGGGGGTGTGTCACAGGTCAGGAGTTTGAGACCAGCCTGGCCAAGATCGTGAAACCCCATCTCTACACAAAAATACAAAAATTAGCGGGCACGGTGGTGGACACCTGTAATACCAGCTACCTGGGAGGCTGAGGCAGGATAATTGCTTAAACCCGGGAGGCGGAGGTTGCAGTGAGCCAAGATCGTGCCACAGCACTCTAGCTTGGGCGACAGAGTGAGACTCCATTTCAAAACAGTAAAAAAACTTTTTTCTTTTTTTTTTTTTTTTTTGAGACGGAGTTTTTTCGCTCTTGTTACCCAGGCTGGAGTGCAATGGCGTGATCTCGGCTCACCGCAACCTCCGCCTCCTGGGTTCAGGCAATTCTCCCGTCTCAGCCTCCTGAGTAGCTGGGATTACAGGCACGCACCACCATGCCCAGCTAACTTTCTGTATTTTTAGTAGAGACAGGGTTTCACCATGTTGACCAGGATGGTCTCGATCTCTCGACCTCGTGATCCACCCGCCTTGGCCTCCCAAAGTGCTGGGATTACAGGCTTGAGCCACCGCGCCCGGCCAAAAAAATTTTTTTAAATAATAGCATTGGGATCTCAGGGGCAGCAGCAGCGGCAGCGGCAGCGCCATCTGCGCCAGGACTTTGTGAAGCGCTTCCCATCTCTCTGCATCCTTTGAGCAGGTGTCCCACTGTCTCCACGTCACAGACAGAGAGACTGAGGTTGAGAGAAGAGAAGCCCCTTGCCCCAGGGAGCCAAGTGGGACCCATCTGACATCCTGGGCTCCACTCTGGACCTCCTCTCCCTGGGGTACCTCGGGCACAGGAGGAGGCCACAGGCATTTGGCCAACAGCTCCTGGGAGCTGCCTTCCTCCTAAGACCCACGCCTCCTCCTCAGGGACCGGCCTGTACCATGGGAAGGTGGAGAGAGGAAAATTCTCAGCGCCACAGGCGGCCCTACCCTCCCGGCCACAGCTGCGGTTCCCCAGTTTGAATAAAGCAGCAAACATGTGCCCACGATCCCCAGGGAGCCCAGAAGTCGCCAGAACCCGGAGGTTCTTCTGCAGCAGGCTCCAAACTGTCGCTGGCTGAAGGGCACATGCCGGCCTTCGGTGTTTCTGGAGTGGGGCTCACTCCCCACACCAGGCTCTCATCCCACACCATCTGCCCCATCATCTGCCCCACCCTCAGACCCACTCTTCACTTGGGTTTCCATCTGGTTCTGGTTTGGGGGATGGAGGGAGGGCAGGATTAGGGAGGAGCAGAGAGCTGGCACCAGACGGAGGCAAACCCAAGACATTCACAACTTTTCCGGGGGCTTCAGGCACTACCATTGCCCTCCTGCTGCCAGCAGACATCCTCCACAACACCCCGCACTGCTTCATCATCAGGGAACCTGCTTTCTTTCTTTCTTTTTTTTTTGAGACAGAGTCTTGTTCTGTCGCCCAGGCTGGAGAGTAGTGGCACCATCTCAGCTCACTGCAACCTCCACCTCCCGGGTTAAAGCAATTCTCCTGCCTCAGCCTCCTGAGTAGCTGGGACTACAGGCTCACTTCACCATGCTCGTCTTATTTTCCTATTTTTAGTAGAGACGGGGTTTCGCCATGTTGACCAGGCTGGTCTTGAACTCCCGATCTCAGTTTATCCAACCTCCTCAGCTTCTCAAAACGATGCTTTTACAGGCGTGAGCCACCGCGCCTGGCTAAATTGGTGGTTACTAAGCACTTTTCAGGGGTGAGGCAGGCGTAAAGCTAAGCCCCATCTGCCTGGTGTCATCGACTCCTGAGCAGTCCAAACCCCACGTACTATGATGATGATCATTTTGCAGATGAGGAATTAGAGGCTCAGAGACATGAGTGCTTTGCCAAGATCACCCAGAAAGTGGAGCTGAGGTTGGGGCCAGAATCTCCACAGCAGAGCTGGGCCATTCTCCAACGTGTCCCATCCCTGGGAAAGGGAGGCGCTGGAGGGGTGGTGCCCTTGGGAGCTCTCTGGAGCTGGCTGTTTCTCTGCCTGTGTCACCACTGAGCTGCATGGGTGACAACAGAGGCTGCCCCTGCCTGAGCCCACCTGCCTGGGTCAGGGGGCAGCTCTGGACTCGGTCAGATGCTCCAGCATCGTGGAACCTTCCCACCCTTCCCTTCCTAAACAGGCTTCGAGAGGGTGGGTGAGGCCACAGTCAGCCCAGTCCAGGGACTCCAAGTCGGCAGAGCTGGGGAACAGACCACAGTCAAGGACCCAAGGCCTAGCGCCCCCATGCACTCACTGTGTAACCTGGCTTCCTGGGCCTCAGTTTCCTCACCTGGAAAATGGGGTCATAAGACCACATGCCTTCTAGAGTGCTACAGAGGATTTAATGAGATGATCCATGCAGAGGGTGCAGCACTTAGCAGGCGCGCAATAAATGGTCCTGTCAGATCATGGTGCCAATGATGATGGGGGTGGCGCTCACAGCCACCTCCCCTCTGCCACCGTCACCCAGCTCAACTGTCCTGACTCTGCCGAAGCAGCCCCGACTCCCTCCATTCCTCGTGGAATGCAGGATTCAAGGTCAGACGGCCTGGGATGGCCTGCCTTCCTCGTCCTGTGAACAAAACTTCCACCCCAGGGTCGTCGTGCACCTGGGACACACAGCCTTGATCTTGGGTCCCTGACGTCAAGAATTCATCACCAGCCGTGGCTGCCCAGTGCCTCGGCATCTGCACCCCCTTCCCCACCTCTCCGATGGGTGCTGCCACCCTGCACGCGGTGGACTGCGCAGTGGGGCCCGGGCATCTGCCCCGCCACTGGCTCTAAGTGGCTCCAGGAGCTTTCCCTCTCTGGCTTAGGATCTGGACAGGTCTCACAGCGGCTGGGCCAGGGACAGCCAGGGCTGGGGGCAGTCAGTTAGGAGCTTGTGATCAGCTCCTTTGGAGACTGGGGTAGCCCAGGCAGCTCTGGGCAACAGAGACACAACAGTCATCCCCAAATCAGACACTGGCTTCCCGTGTGACGGGAAGATGCTCACGGAGAGAGTCCCAGGGAGGGCCAGAGTGCGTGGCCACTCTCGACACCCACAGACTCACAGAATGCATCCCATGGCTCTTAATACAAAAGTCACAAATCTCAAGCAAGGTCTGCCAGATGGAGGCCCTGCTGTGCTCTGTCCCACCCTGCCTGCTCCAGAGCAGCCATGCTTTATCCAACTCTGAGCCTCCGCCCCCTGGCGTGCCCTCCCTGACCTCCTCTCTGGACAGCTCCACTCATTCTTGAAGTCCCTTCTGAAATTCTGCTTCCTCCAGGAAGTCTTCCCTGAACTTCCAGACAAGGTAGGGGCCCCATCGCCTGTTGTTACAGCCTCCAGCATGTCTCCTTCACACCAAGGACCACAGCTCCCTTGTTTGCTGCAGAGCCCCCTGTGCCTGGCCACAGCCTGGCAGGCGGTAGGTGCTCAATACTATTCGTGGAAGGAGGGAAGGGTCCATAGACGCCTCCCACACTTTTCCTCCCTTGACAGAGAAACCAGCCCCTTAAAGAAGGAGCCCCCTAGGCTGGGCACAGTAGCTCACGCCTATAATTCCAGCACTTTGGGAGGATGAGGCGGGCAGATGACCTGAGGTCAGGAGTTTGAGACCAGGCTGACCAACATGGTGAAACCCCGTATCTACTAAAAATACAAAAATTCACCCGGTGGACGTGGTGGCACATGCCTGTAATCCCAGCTGTTCGGGAGGCTGAGGCAGGAGAATCACCTGAACCTGGGAGGTGGAGGTTGCAGCGAGCCCAGATCACGCCACTGCACTCCAGTCTGGGCGACAGAGACACTCCATCTCAAAAAAAAAAAAAAAAAAAAAAAAAAGCCGGGCGTGGTGGCTCAAGCCTGTAATCCCAGCACTTTGAGAGGCCGAGGTGGGTGGATCACGAGGTCGAGATATCGAGACCATCCTGGTCAACATGGTGAAACCCCGTCTCTACTAAAAATACAAAAAATTAGCTGGGCATGGTGGCACGTGCCTGTAATCCCAGCTACTCAGGAGGCTGAGGCAGGAGAATTGCCTGAACCCAGGAGGCGGAGGTTGCGGTGAGCCGAGATCGCGCCATTGCACTCCAGCCTGGGTAACAAGAGCGAAACTCCATCTCAAAAAAAAAAAAAAAAAAAAAAGAAAGAAAGAAAGAAAGAAAAAAGAAAAAGCAGCCCCAGCCTTGAATCTGCTGCAACAGCAGCCCCGCTCTCAGCCGGTATTAGATCTTTGCCTTTTCCTTATTCCTTCCCAGTGAAACCAGAGTAGCCCGTTTTTACTCCTTGTCTCTAGCAATTTCCCGCTTTGAGTCCTGACACTCTCCTCCCCCGGGGCTGTGGTCGTGGGGCAGCCAGCTCTGTGGGAGAGGCTGGCCTTCCAATTAAAACATGATGTCTCTAGGAAACATGAGCTTCCCTAAGGCAAGGGCTCCTCCCTGGTCACCCCCCTTCCCATCACAGTGAGGCTTGGAGCCTCCCAGCCTGACTATGCCATGGGCCAGTGTCTGCATGAGTGTGTCCCTGGAAAAGGGGGCCTTCCTCAGGACACTGCAGAGGTCTCCAGGTGGGAACCGGGGAGGTGGGGAGAAATCCCCTATCCCTACCGGGTCTCCCCCAGGGACAGAGCCTAGACTGTTTCTAGCAAGAAAATCCTGCGTGGCTCCCTGGCCATCTGGGGCACTGGCATCAGGTGGCCCGAGTGATACCTGGGCTCTGGGGATCACTGCATATTTCCTGGGTCGAGTCACTTTATCCTTCTGAGCCTCAGTTTTCTCGCCTGTAAGTCAGGGATAAAGCTTCACCTCTCTCGTGAGGCTGCTCAGTGATTCCGCGAGAGGCTACGCATCAATCCCAGGGTTGGGAGCCTGGCAGACGTTAAGAACAGGATTGGCGGGGGGCGCCTTCGTGCTAAGCTTATGCCTGCTGGGACCAGGGTTGGCCTGTTCACTGGGATTTTCCCAGCATCTCAAAACAACATGCATGTGCACTGAATACAAGAGCAAATGAGGAGAATCCCATGCAGTTTTCCTGGAACCAAAATGCAGAGCAGATCTTGGAGGGGCGTGGGAGGCACGGAGTTTAACACACAGTCTCTTAGCGGGAAGGCAAAGGAGTTTCTTCTCTGTGGCCTCATCATGAGGAGAAATAAAACCAAATGCCCATTTGTCTTTCTTCCCAACTTTGGGAGGTTTTCTCTGGATGTTTCTCCCTAGCCAAGGATGCAGCCCTTCCTTCTCCAGGCTTGAGGACAGAGCCCCTCTGAGCTGCGGGGATCACGCTTCGGTTTCTGGGGAGGCCCTGAGTCTCCCAGCACCCACACCTGGAGTGATGTCTGCATCTGGAGGCCCCTCTGGCTTCCAAGCCCGCAGGGTTAGTGGTGGGAGCCTTGAGGGGCTGCCCGGCCTCAGCCTGGGTGAAGGAGCTCATCTTCTGTGTCAGCTGTGGACTGGAAGCCCTCTGAGGGCAGGGGCTAGGTCAGATCCATTTTTTAATGCCTCAATCTCTGCTTCACAGTGTCCTGAAAGCGCATGGGCTCTGTGGTTTCTCTACCTGCTGTGGGACCTTGGGCAAGTCACTTAACCTCTCTGAGCTCCAGCTTCCTGAGCTGTAATCATGATCTCAGATACTCTCTATTCTGAGCACTGTCGAGCTGCCTGCTGAGTACTCCACTTCCATCATCTCCCAAATCCTCAAAACCTCCCTACAAGGAGGCATGACTCTTGTCCTCCTCAGATGACAAATGAGAAGCTGGGAGAGACAGTGGCCACGGTCACTCAGCGGGCCAGAGGCAGGGCTGGAACTCAAGATCTGGCCTTTGCTTCTCATGTTCTTGGCCATGCCACCCCTGATGCCCACCATCCTACTGCCCAACCCCTTGCAAACAGACCCTCAGACACGGGGTCTCAGCGAGGAGGGGGGTGACTAAGCTGGAGGAAGGACAGAAGGAGAAGGAGCCTCCTGGATCTCAGAGGGTGCAGACGGAGGCCCCAGAAAACAGGAGGGTGCCAGGCATTCCACACCCACCTGGGGGGGCAGCCTCCACCTGAGCCCGTGCGGCTGCCCTGCCCACTGGCTGCCCACTAGCTGGATGGGCTGCCTGCAGCACCATCTTGAGAGCATTAGGGGCTGCTGTGAACAGCTGTTTTCTGTTACGTGTTATTTGTTAGTCTAATGAAAGGAGGTGCACTGGCTTTCAAGACCTCGGAGTTCTGTGGGGTTTTATATGGGAGGCCTGCGCAGAGCTCTGGCGGGGAGAGAGGCCGCAAGTCCCCTGCCAGGCGCGCCCGCCCGGCGGCTCCCGCTTTGATTCCGAGGTTTGCAGCCATCCACGTGGTTAATTCCAGCTCTGGTTAAATGTCACTTTTAATAACGCCATCTCTGGCATGTAAACGTCTGTGCCCACGGCAAGAGGGAGCCCAGCAGCGGGGGAGGACAGACAGGGAGGCGGAGTGGGGCAGCAGGACAAAGTCTGGGGTGAGGAGGATGCCCCCTGGGGACAGTGGGTCCCCATCCACAAGGGAGTCCTACAAGGAGAGGGAGGGTAGCATAGGGGCAGAGGGTTCGGGCAGGATGCCAGGAGGGGGCTTTTCCAGAGACTCCTAGCTCAGCAGGGAGGTTTCTGACTGCCCCTACACCCCAACCCTGGCCGCCAAAGCTAGAGGGGGTCAGGATGGTGGCAGAGAAGAGACAGGAATCGTCTGATCACATCACCCCTGCATTCCGACCCCCTGGGCTGCCTTGGGCTGTACTCAGTAGGTGCTCAATGAATGCTGGGGAATGGTCCGGAGAGCAAATGCTTCTTCCTAAACTCTCAGTGCAGCTTTGGCACAAAATCAAGTCACTGGGGACGCTGGGCTCAGCCTCGGTGCAGCCCCTCCCTCTCCTGTATAAGGGACACTCCCGGGCACTTCTGGGTCCGATGCCAGCCTCATGCGTCCTGCTGTGGCTCCCCTGGCCTCTCCATCCCCTCGAGAGGACCGATTTCCACTCTGGTAAACTGAGGAGGGTGAGGGAGGCAGAGTCAACCCTGAAGAAGCCTGCAGCAGGGTGCAGGAATCGCTAGGCAGGGGTGCTGTGAAATGTGGATGCACTGGCCAGGGCTCCGAGTCCGATCCGGTGGGTTGGGGTGGGGCCCGGAACTGCACCAGCTCCCTGGGTGATTCGAATGCAGTGACTCCTGGGACCACACAACGTATGTCCAGAAACAGATGTCCACCCGTCTTGTCTGACAGATGGGGACACTGAGGCTCGGACCAGCGACAGCATGTGTCTCAGGTTGTAGAGCTGGGCCGGGCGAGGCAGGAACCCCGTGTCCTAACTCCTAGTCTGGGGCCCCTCTTACTGCCTCTCGGGCAGCAGTGACGGAAGGCTCCCTGTCCTCACCTTGTCAAATCGCCAGCAACCCATGTATTCGTTCAGCTCTCAGGGGAGGGCCCCTCTGTGGAAGTTTCCAGGCCTCTCAGCCTGGGTCTCCTTCTCTGTCACTGTGTCACCCCCAAACCTCCTCCAGAGACTGCACCTTTTGCAGCCCCCAGCCTGTTGCCCGGTCCCCAATCCCATAGGCCTCAGCTCCTTGGCAGCTCCGTAACCCATCGCCCCCACTCTGTCCTAGCCCCTCCCATCGCCCGCAAACCGGAAGGTCTCAGCTGCCCATCCCACGCACAGAAAAGCAGAATCCATCACAGAGAGAAACCAACATCATATCTTCCAGAGTCTGCTTCATTTTTAGGACACAGGAAAAGATATCATTAGCCATCAAGGGACCCATGTGGACCCATCCTGCTGTCATGGTGGCCCCCCAGAACCCGGCTGGGCACAGACAGCTTCCCCAATGTGGAAGGGACACGGAGCAGGCGCCTGGACCCGGGCTCAGGGCAGCGAGAGCAAGCGGGAACCAGTACGTTCTGGTTCTCATAACAACCTTTACTTCCAGGACTTGGTGTGATTCCGTGGCTCCTGGGTTCCGGCCAGAGTGGGGTGTCCCGGCAAACCTATGCTCCTTGGGAGGGGCAGCTGTGGCCAGCTCTGCTCCTCCTAGGGATGCTCTGCCACCTGCCCCCCTGCCCCATGTCACCTCCCTACCTGCTGGATACTGACCGCCGGGCACCCCGTCTCCTCGTCTGCTCGGTGTGGGAGCCGGCGGGGTAACTGCCCCAGCCTCCCTCTGACTAAACAGGAAGCTCCCACGCTCTCTCCTACTCACCACCCTGCAAAAGGCACTTAACCCTTGGCCCACACGGGTGCAGACGCATCTGCCCATCTACTCTCGAGCCGCTGAGGCCGCCCAGACCACTAACAGCCAGGGCTCCATCGGGGACCCTGCTGCAGCCCTCACGATAGGGGATGCGTGTGTGCACGGTGTGTGTATGTTGCATGGCGGGTGTGGGTCTGTGTGTGTCTTTGTGTCTGGGAGTCTGGGAAAGCCAGACCATGTGGTTCCCAAATGCCAGCCTAGGACAAAGTTTTCATCAGCAAAATGAGAAAAATAGGGGCAATGAGTGAGCTTTTTATGAAGCTAAATTAAGTCGATTTTGAGAACCTTTCTTTCTTTTGTTTGTTTGTTTTTTATTTTTTGAGACAGGGTCTTGTTCTGTCACCCAGGCTGGAGTGCAGTGGTGTGATCACGGCTTACTGCAGCCTCGAACTCCTGGGCTCAAGGGATCCTCCGGTCTCCGTGTCCCGAGTAGCTGTGGCTGCAGGTGCATGCTACCATGCCCAGATAATTTTTTTAATTTTCATTTTTTGTAGAGATGAGGTCTCGCCACATTGTTCAAGCTGGGCTCAAACAATCCTCCCACCTCAGTCTCCCAAAGTGCTAGGATTACAGACTTGAGCCACCTTGCCTGACCAAGAGCCTTTCTTTACTCAGAGATGAAGATACTCAAAGGTTATGTCTTGGATGAAAGGGTGGGGACATGAGGGTTGTGAGTAAATGGCTTTTCTTGGCAAACCTTTCATGCTGTCCACTGTATGCCGCTTCCTCAGTGACTGGAACGGTTTCTGCATTGCTGCACTTGAAAACTGGAAGTCTGGGAACCACAGACCAGCAGTGAAACTCAGGATTGACACTTTTTTTTTTTTTGAGACAGAGTTTCGCTCTTGTTGCCCAGGCTGGAGTGCAGTGGCATGATCTTGGCTCACCACAACCTCCGCCTCCCCGGTTCAAGCAATTCTCCTGCCTTAGCCTCCCAAGTAGCTGGGATTACAGGCATATACCACCACACCTGGCTACTTTTTTGTATTTTTAGTAAAAATGGGGTTTTCTCCATGTTGGTCAGGCTGATCTCGAACTCCCGACCTCAGGTGATCCACCCACCTCCACCTCCCAAAGTGCTGGGATTACAGGTGTGAGCCACTGCACCCGGCCAGAATTGACACCTTATAGGTATTTGGAAAATGACTGTGAATGAATGAATGAATGAATGAATGAATGAAGTGCGGGAGCTGGGGATAGAGGGGGAAAGGGAACCTGTCCTGTCGCTATTCCCAGAGACAGGGCCCCTCCGCATTGCTCTTGTGCATCCAGGAGACAGGTGAGGGTGGCTGTTCCGATTGTTTCCCGGCAGGAGGGCAAGGGTAGCCCCACCACTCCCACTTCACAAACCCCAACGAACGCTGGGCTGTCCCCACTCCCCAGGCCTGACCCATCTCCCTCACACCTGTGACCCAGGCCAGGCTGCTGGAGATATTGTGGAGAACCCCCCCACCTGGGCCACCTCATGGCTCCCTGGAAGCAGCCCATGCCTGCCTCGGGGTGGACATCCCTGGTCAGGCCACCCCAGCATTCTCGGGAGCCAGGGGCAGCTTCGGGCAGTGGTGGAGAGCAGGGACTTTGGAACAGGAAGGCCAGGCTGGAATCTTACAGGACTGGGAATGGTGTGACCTTGACTTCTCTGAGCCTCAGTTTCCCTCTTCTTAAAATGGGGAGAATCACAGGACCCGCTTCATACGGCTGGTGGAAGGACAGCTCCAGTGAGGCTTGTGACACTTCAGCCCAATGCAGAGCACGCAGCTGCTGTGCCCATGAGGCTTCAGGTCACTCTCACCCCGTCCCCTCACGCCTTCCTTCAGCCCCACCATGGCCACCCCTTCTGCTCCACTGGCGTGGTCTCTGGCCCAGGGTGGTGCACTGCTGCAGGGTATGTTCTGGGAAGCACTGGCTCCCCTTAAATCACCCCCAAGCTCCCCCTGCACCCTGGGTCAGCCACCGTCCTTTAGGGTCTAGGAAACCATGGACAGGCCCCAGGTTCTGCCTCGTCCAGCCTGACCGCACGTCCTTGCCTGGGACAACCCACCCCAAACCTTCCTTCCTGCCCCTACCCACCCAAAAATGCCTAACATAGGCACAGGTCCATCCCAGAGCCCGTTCTGTGCCGGCCCCCGGGGCCTGTCCCTCTCACTGGCTTTGGTCCCTAACAAGCCTCAGCCAGAATCTCCCCAACAGCCAGGCGGGCTCCCCTCCCTTGACTTCCCCAGCCCAAGGACAGCACAGGAGAGGGAGGTCTGGACCTAACCATCCAAAACCAAATCCCTCCCCTCCCTTCCCAGCTGTGAGGCCTCGGGCAGGTTGCTTTGCCTCTCTGGGCCTCCAAAATATGGGGATGGCATCACCGTCTCGCCTGACTCACAGGCCCTTACAGAGCGTCCCCGGGAGCTGCAGTGGAGACACTTTACTGAGCACATCCTTCGCCCCAGGCATGGACCCCAGGACCCCCATCCGCTCTGGGCTCACCGCACCGCTACGAGGGAGCCCACAGCCCTCGTTCCCATCCCACAGCCAGTAACCCTGAGTCTCGGGGTTCTTTTTTTTCTGCATGCACTTAGGGCATAGTCTCAGGGTTCTTTTCAGGCCTCAAGGGTGGCGTGTAAGCAGGTGCTGTCACTACTGTTCCAAGCTACTTTTTTGGAGTTTCCTGGGAGGGGACAGTGGTGGCTTCAGCCTGTTGAGCTTCTGCCCACAGAGAAGGGCAAGCTGGTCTGAGCTCCCTGTGCCAGGCCACCAAGCCCCACCCCGGTGACCTACCGGCCCGAGGCGCAAGCCATCCTGGAACCACGAACAATGAACCAACCCTCCCTGGCAAAAAGGCGGGATGCGGTGCTCGGCCACTGTCCCACCCCCAGCCACCCAGGGAGGCCCAGCGGTTCTCAAATGGAAAGCCCCCTGGGCACGCAGCCTCTGGCTGCTCACTCCTCCTCCCTCGCTGCTCGCAGGATCCTGCTGAGACAGGGTCACATGTCTGAGCCTCCAGGCACCAGGCCCAGCTCAGACCCAAGCTCAGAGACTCCACATCCCCGGGAGGGGCGCCCATCATGGGGTTCCTAAGCCTGGGTCAAATCATCTCAGTCGGGAGGGTCTCCCAACCCTTGTACGCCATCTCCCGCTGTTCAGGTGGCGAACGAGGCACAGAGAAGGTGCGTGACATGACCAAGGTCACACGCAGAGGAGGGCAGCGAGAGCCAGGGTCTGGGCTGGAGCATGCCGGTCCCCCCGTCAGTGCTCACTGACTGCACAGCGCCCCTTTCCCCGGGAAATAGAGAAAGGGGAAGGAAGGCGAGAGGGCAGGGAGAAGGTAAGCGAGCCGGCTGTCAAAGGCTGGGCTCTGAAGGAACCCCTCTGTCTCTTCCCCCAAAACCTGGCTCCGGTCTTGTGCGGATGCCGCATTTCAGAATCAGTTACAGGGAGGCCGGTTACAAACTGAGGTCAGCTGCGGAAAACAGTATTGTGGTCCCTTAACAAATTTAAAGGTAGGGCCCGGTGCGGTGGCTCACTCCTGTAATCCCAGCACTTTGGGAGGCCAAGGCGGGCGGATCACCTGAGGTCAGGAGTTCAAGACCAGCCTGACCAACCTGTCTCTACTAAAAATTAGCCAGGTATGGCAGCATGCGCCTGGAATCCCAGCTACCCAGGAGGCTGAGGCAGGACAATCACCTGAACCCAGGAGGCGGGGGTTGCAGTGAGTGTGACTGGGCCACTGTGCTCCAGCCTGGGTGATGGAGCAAGACTCCGTCAAAGAAAAAATAAAAATAAAAAATAGGCTGGGCGCGGTGGCTCAAGCCTGTAATCCCAGCACTTTGGGAGGCCGAGGCGGGTGGATCACGAGGTCAAGACATCGAGACCATCCTGGTCAACATGGTGAAACCCCGTCTCTACTAAAAATACAAAAAAATTAGCTGGGCATGGTGGCGCGTGCCTGTAATCCCAGCTACTCAGGAGGCTGAGGCAGGAGAATTGCCTGAACCCAGGAGGCGGAGGTTGCGGTGAGCCGAGATCACGCCATTGCACTCCAGCCTGGGTAACAAGAGCGAAACTCCGTCTCAAACAAACAAAAAAAAAAAAGGTAGAACTACCATAGGATGTAGTCATTTCAACGCTGCGTAGATACCCCAAATCATGAAAAGCAGGGACTTGAACGGAGAGTTGGACACCTGTGTCCACAATGGTGCTGTGCACGGCAGGCGGGAACAATTCCCGTGTCTGTAGATGTGTGAACCAGTAACACACAGTGTGTTCCGTCCATACAGTGGAATGAGTCGGCCTTAAGAAGGAAGGAGATTCCGACACATACTGCATGGGTGAGCCCTGTAGATGCCACATTAAGTGAAATAAGGTGGTCACAGAGGGGCAGATACTGCAGGATTCCGCTCACATACAAGATCCCTAGGAGTCAAATCCACAGAGACAGGAGGTGGAATGCTGGGTGCCAGGGGCTGGGGGAGGGGGATGCATGTTCAAGGGGGTGCAGTTTCAGTCTGGGAAGATGAGAAAGTTCTGGAGATGGATGGTGGTGACAGCTGCATGACAAAGTGAGTGGACTTCACGCCACCGGACTGAATTCTTGTAAATGGTGAAAATGGCAAATCTGATGTTAGCCATCTTTTACCGCAACAAAAAATCACCGAAGGCAGGTCTGCCAATCTCTTCAACTCAGGGGTCCCCTCCAGCCGCGCGGAGCCCTAGGGGACCCCCACCACAAATCAGACTCACTCCTAGTCATAGACGCACTGACAGCCCCCTGAGGGCTCCCAGCCCACCCTTGCTTGTCCTGTGCCCTAGACACAAGCACTTCATCTTCCCGAATCTCTGAAAAGTGAATCCACAGGGGACCCCTTGGTTTCTCCTGCAGTGAATCCTGGGGTTTTCCAAAGCAGGCACCAGCCCTGAGCCCTGGCCGGAGGCCTCTCCCCTGCCTGGCTCTAGGGGCTCTGTTTATTTCCAGAGTGTGTTCTCGTCCCTGTCTCCGCCCTGCCCACAGGAGGGAATGCTTTAGAGAAAATCTCAGTCACTCACGGGGTTTCTTTTGTTGTCGGTCACTGCAAAGGCAGCAAACAGGGTTTATTTTCCTAACGTGTTTGGCATAGCTCAGCGCTGGGTGCAGCCCTCAGCGTTTGACCGGGGAGGAAGGAACCGAGACCCTGATTTGTTCGGAGTCACTGGCGACGCCACAGCCTTCCCGGCCATTTCTAGAGGGAGCCTGGTCTTAGAAAGTCATTGGCAATAGCAGGCTTTATCTACTGGTGCCTGCTATCCCAGCAGATTGAAGACACATTAATTACTAACTCACTGGTGCCCTCCGTTCACTCTTCTTTTTTTTTCCTTTCTTTTTTTTTTTTTTTTTTTTTGAGATGGAATCTCGCGCTGTTGCCCAGGCTGGAATATAGCAGCAGGATCTCAGCTCACTGCAACCTCTGACTCTGATTCTCCTGCCTCAGCCTCCTGAGTATCTGGAACTACAGGCACGTGCCACTATGCCCAGCTTTTTTTTTTTTTTTTTTTTGGTATTTTTAGTAGAGACGCGGTTTCACCATGTTGGCCAGGCTGGTCTCGAACTCCTGAATTCAGGTGATCCATCCACCTCAGCCTCCCAAAGCATTGCGGTTATAGGCATGAGCCACCGCCCCCAGCCAGACCATCTCTTTCTTTGGACCTGAAAACAACTCAAGAGCCATAGGAAACCCACCTCCAAGCATGTCTGGATCCCCAGTGAGGCGCCTGGGCTCCTGTAAGGCCGGGACTTGAGGACCGTGCGGCAGCCCAATACCCAGCTCCCTGGCCTGGAGTCTGGAGTCCCGGCAACCCCAGCAAGGTTTGGCTGCCCACTTTCAAAGGGTCCAGAATGAGAGAAAGAGGGACCCCATCTCTCCCACTTTGGGAGACTTCAGGACTTGGGAATCCACAGCAAGTGGCAGTGGGTGGAGCGGGAAACGGGTGCCTGGCCCACAGGCCCCTCTCTTCACCTCCTGCCTGCAGACCCAGACCCAGATCCACACCCTGGGCAGAGCCCAGGGACGCTCCCTGCCAGAGCTCATCCTCTCTAGGGCAGAGTTAGGCAGCTTCCAAAACAGGGGTCACTCCCCAAGCGCCTCCTGGAGCCTGGCCCAGACTCTACCCCACCCGATCCCACACCCAGTGTGTCCCAGGCAAGCCTGGGTACTCCCAGTGTGCCAACGCCCCTTCTTAGGAGAAGGCCTGTGGGCCCCGTGGGCTCTCCAGGACGATGGCCAGCCCCAGGAGGCTGCTGGGAAGACCCACTGCACACCCAGCTCCCCGGAGGCTGCCAAGGGCTTTGTCCACGTGCTCACATCCCCAGCTGACACTAGCTGTTCTGGGATCCCAGGGAAACCCGCCACCAGAGACCTTCGACACTGTGTCCGGGAGAAGCAGGGCCTCCCTGTCTCTCCCCACAGCCCAGGTAGGGCAGAAACGGGCATCGCGTCCCCCCGCCAGGATTGGAGTACAAGACACCCTGGCCCCCTTCCTTCTCTCCTCACCCCTCTGCACCCCCTCCTCTCCCTTCCTTCCTCTGCCTCTGTCCCTCCCTCTCTCCCTCTTTCCATGTCCCCCCTTCCTTCTTTCCCTTCACCTTCCAGTGGTTCCTCCGTCTCTTCCCAAGCCCTGGAGTCTCCCTTCCTCAGGGTGAAACCAGGACCTCTCCTCGGTACTGGAAGTGGGGCCCGGCTCAGAGCTGCTGAGCTGCTCCAATGACCTTGGACAGGCAGGGCATTCCCCCACCACAAAGCAGGGGGCACCTACTTTCCTTCCCGGCAGAATGGACATCTCCCTCCCTTTTTCCATTGGGGAGCTAAACCCCACCTCCTGGGAAGTCTGCCGGCTTCACACTCGCTGCGGAGGGTGCGCAGTCCACTGTGGCCGGTGAGTGGTGGCCGCTGCCTGAGGGAGCCAGTGGCCTCATCTCAGCGGCAGGCTGGCGGCAGCTGGGTGCACTCAGAAGGTGCCCCGTGAAAGGCAAGCGTGTCGCAGGCATCCCCGCCAACGCACGTGGTTTCAGACCAGGCTGCAGTCACCACCTCTGTTTTCCCTCCACCTCCCGTCTCTGAAAAGCTGAGGAATGCAGCCAGCCTGGGCACCCTGAGACCTGGTGCAGGGAGAAGGCTCCCCAGGCTGCTGGAGTCAGGTGGCACACTTCAGGGCCCCAGAGCCCCCAGCAGGCCGGCCACCCCCAGAGCTAGGGGACAGGGGCCTGGTCTCAGACCACCCAGCTCCCGGCTCCCGTGCTGTGTGCGCTGAGCAGCGAGAGGACTCCGGTCCTCCCCTCCCTTCCCCCACCGACCCGGCCAGGGCTGGGCCTTTGCTTTTTCTCCATCTTCTCCCCATCCCTCCCCTTCTTACCAAGGGCTCAGGACCCTGCCATCCTGTGTCACTTTTTGAAAAAGGCCACTTGGGTGGGTTGTTTGTTTTTAAACCCCCTTCCTGATGACCTTTAACCTCCTCAGGGGAAGAGAGGCCTGGCTGGGCCCGTTCCACCGAGGCAGCTGCTCCCGGGGCAAACTAGAGGGCGGGGGTGGACAGGCACCGTCGCCCCCCAGAGAGCCCAGCCTAAGACGGAGGAGGAGCTGGGGCGGCCCTCGCTCGTGCGGGAGGGAGACGGCAGGGAGACCGCAGGTTTGAAACCCCAACGTGCAGCTCAGCAGTTTTGCCCCACTCAGGTCTCGGTTTCCCTAGTGGTAACGCGGCAGCAGCCACACCCACTTCCCAGGCTGTTCCGGAGCCGAGCACTGGCGCGCGAAGGCAGCGCGCTTTCCCGTGGGGACACACCCCGAGACCCGAAGAGGGTCCCCCTCCCCCAGCCCTGAGTTCTGGTCCACCGCCGCCCACGCCGTTACCGACACACGCGGCCAGAGGTCCCGCCGCCTACCACGCGCCCCGCATCTTCGCGCGCCCTGGCCCCGCCGCTCCAGACCCCGGCCGGCCGCACTCACCGTCCTGCGGCGCCGCCTCGCTGCCGCTGCTGCCCCCGGACGGCTCCCGCGCCGCGCCCTCCCGCGCCTCGGTCCCGGCCCCGGGGCGCGCCGCCAGCCGCCCGGCTGCCGCCACCTCCTCCAGGTCCAGGAGGTGGCTCACCGAGAAGTTCTTGCGCGCCTGGGCGCAGTCGCCCGGCCCGATGGCGGGCGGCGGCGGCGGCGGCGGCGGCGGCCCCGGGCCCAGCGCCGGCTTGTCCAGGGCAAAGGCGGCGGCCGCGCTGTCCATGCCCGCGAGCGGCCCCAGGGAGGCCGGCGGGGGAAGCAGGCGCGGGTCCCAGGAGGGGTCGCGGGCGCGGGTCGGAGCGAGCGCCCCGGCCGCCCCGCGCTCTGCCCGGCTCCCGCCGCCTCCCGGCTCCACTGCCCGCCCGGCGCTGACGTCGGGGAAACAAACTTTCCGCCCTCCCCTTCGCCGCGGCGGTCGCTCGCTCCGGAGCCGCTGGAGCACGCGCTGCGCCGGCCACACGCCCCTTCTTGAAGCAGACCTCGCCCCCGTCCTCCCCTCCGCTCCGCTCCCTCCCGGCGCTCCTCGCCCGCCCCCACCCCGACCGCGGGGAGGGGTCCCCGGCGGAGCCGGGCGGAGGCTGGCGCGGGGGGCGGGGAAGGGGTGTCCTCCCTTCACCCTCCCCACCCACATTTTAGGGAGGGGAAGATTCCGCATTTTGTCGTTTTCCATCTCCCAAGCGCCTGGGAGGTGGTGACAGAGGGCGTCCCCCCTCCCTTTGCAATCGCCTCCTCAGGTGGAGGGGGCGGCCAGGAGACGACGGGGAAGAGCCCCCCACTCCCAGCCCCAGCCTCCCTCCCCGCGTCGTCCCCGACGCCGGCCCCGCCCGCGCTGACCCAGAGAGCTCCGTGCACTCCACCCGCCCCAAGGCTGTCTCCCCGCCACCGGAGGCAGCGCATCCTCAGGCTCCTGGGGCGCACGCGACGCCCCCACCCCGCCTCTCCCCACGCTGCTCCTTGCCAGGTCCCCCCACGCACACTTGGTGCCCACCCCCAGGAGGCCCCAGGCCTTTCCCCAGGGAAAACCAAGCGGGGAGGCCGGCGCTTCGCCGCAGAGTTTCTAGCGCGCGGACAGAGGACTGCCAGCCTGAGACTGAAACGGGAGACAGGAACGAGACAGGCAGACTTCGGTGTCCGCTCTTGTTTCTGTTTTTCAAGAAAAGCACAGAAAAGATGTGCGGGGTGAGCGGAGCTGAGACCCTAGCCCCCCGGATGCCATGGCTATTTCCCCAGGACAGCCGCCTGCTGGCCCGTTCCTCTGTCCCCTTCTGGCCCCCGGCCTCACTACGTACGAGGCATAAAGTCACATCGGCCAAAGTCGCCCACCGAAGGAAGCCTTCAAAACATTCTTTCCCGGCTCCCACACGGAAGACCGGCCCGCACACATCCCTGAAAGCCTGCACACCACTATTTTATCTATTTATTTATGTATTGAGACGGAGTCTCACGCAGGTTGGAGTGTAGTGGCCTGATGTCAGCTCACTGCAACCTCCACCTCCCGGGTTCAAGCAATTCTCCTCCCTCAGCCTCCCGAGCAGCTGGGATTACAGGTGTGCATGACCACGACTGCTATTTTTGTGTTTTTAGTAGAGAAGGGATTTCTCCATGTTGGCCAAGCTGGTTTCCAATGCCTGACCCTGGCCTCCCACAGTACTGGGATTACAGGTGTGAGCCACCGTGCCCAGCCCAGAACACTATTTTTAAGGAAAGCCTAGCAATACATGATTCCTCACAGTATGAATCGTTTGTGTTCCCCCCACCACCACCACCCCGCACCCTGAAAGGAATTACCTTTGAAATGAGGTTGAGTAGGCCTGGCCCAGTGGCTCACGCCTGTAATCCCAGTACTTTGGAAGGCTGAGGCAGGCGAATCACCTGAGGTCAAGAGTTCAAGACCAGCCTGGCCAACATGGTGAAACCCCATCTCCACTAAAAATAAAAAAATTAGCCTGGCGGTAATGGTGTGCACCTGTAATCCCAGCTACTCGGGAGCTGAGGCAGAAGAATCACTTGAACGATGGGGACTCCATGGTAGGGGGACTCCGGGGCCCATGGCCTGAAACACACAGAGGTTACTGTCGACATTGGCCTGTGGAGTCAGAAAGGGCCTGAGAGATCATCTAGGTCCCATTCCCTTGGATGACAGATGGGGAAACTGAGGCAAAAATGGTGAAAGCTCTTCCAGAGCTGGGAGAACCATGGAAATTTTTGGTCTAAGCCCTTTTGTTTTATAGATCGACAATGGGAGGCCCAGAGCTGGGAAGCACAGTGTCACTGTCTCTTGACATGGCCAGTGGTCACGGTGGCTTCTTCCACTCACTCGTGCCATTACTCACCCTACACATGTTGAGAGGTAATCTCCACCTCTGTAGAATGATGGCTGTCTGGGATCAGCCTCCTGAGTGCAGATCAAGATCTTCCCGAGGCCGAGCGCAGGGGCTCACTGCTGTAATCCCAGCACTTTGAGAGGCCAAGGCAGGTGGATCACCTGAGGTCGGAAGTTTGATACCAGCCTGTCCAACATGAAGAAACCCCGTCTCTACTAAAAATACAGAATTAACCAGGCATGGTAGTGCATGTCTGTAATCCCAGTTATTCTGGAGGGTGAGGCAGGAGAATTGCTTGAACCCAGGAGGCACAGGCTGTGGTGAGATCATGCCATTGCACTCCAGCCTGGGCAACGAGAGCAAAACTCCGTCTCAAAAAAAAAAAAAAAAAAAAAGATTTGCCTGAGCTTTGAGCAATCTACTTAGCCTCTTTTTCTTGGGGGCCTCAAATGTTAAATGAGCTGACTGGGTATAGTGGCTCAGGCCTATAATCCCAGCACTTTGGGAGGCTGAGGTAGGAGGATCATTTGAGCCCAGAAGCTCAAAACCAGCCTGAGCAACACAGTGAGATCCCTATCTCTAGAAAAAGAAAATAGCCAGCATGGCGATGCATGCCCATGTCCCCAGCTACTTGGAGGCTGAGATCAGAAGATTGCTTGAGCCTGGGAGGTTGAGGCTACAGTGAACTCTGATGGCATCAGTGCACTCAGCCTGGGCAACCGAGTGAGACCCTATCTCAAAAAAAAAAAGAAAAAGAAAACAAGCTGAAGACTTGAATAAGTCACTTGCTCATCCTCTCTGTCTGTCCCATTGTCTATAAAACAGGGATTTTTGCAGACAACGAGAAGGACTCAGACTCAATCCGAAGGGCTCTTGAGGATTTGGCGTCATTACTGATGCTGCCCATTCCTTTGCCCAGCCTGGGGCTGGGGGCTGGGGTTGGGGCAGGAATGGGACGGTGAGGCAAGGGGCACATGCAATAAGACAAGAAAAAGGAATGAACTAAAGATAATTTGAGTATATCTTTGTAGCTTATCTCTGTGTATCTAGATAGATGAAGAAAGATCGTCCTATAATATACAGTCCTAAATATAGTTTTATGTTTAGGATTGTATACTACAGTCCTATGCTATAAAAGTGGAAGTATGTTTACCTCCTGTTTTATAACCTGCTGAGTAGGAACATCAGCCCTAATCCAGCCTGAGAATATACCCCAGGAAACTCCAGGAAACCCCAGGAGGGCAGAACTCAGGGACTCATCACCCCAAAAGGATATGACTAAAAATAAATCATTTTATGATGATTTAGATAAATCTGAGAGGCTGCCGGGCATGGTGGCTCACACCTGTAATCCTAGCACTTTGGGAGGCCGAGGTGGGTGGATAACCTGAGGTCGGGAGTTTGAGATCAGCCTGACCAACACGGAGAAACCCCACCCCTACTAAAACTACAAAATTAGCTGGGTGTGGTGGTGCATGCATGTAATCCCAGCTACTCAGGAGGCTGAGGCAGGAGAATTGCTTGAACCCAGGAGGCGGAGGTTGTGGTGAGCTAAGATCTCACCACTGCACTCCAGCCTGGGCAACAAGAGTGAGACTCCGTCTCAAAAAAAAAAAAAAAAAAAAAAAAAAAAGAAAAAGAAAAAGAAAAGAAAAGAAAAATCTGAGAGGCTAACCCAGAATGGGGGATGAAATAGCACTCCTGTTCGGAACCTCTCAGATCAACCTGTGGTTGCTGAGCCAGGCACTGCAGTGGGCCAGGGAGAAAGGACCCCTCCTCACCAGACGGGATTCCGCGGAGAAGGAGCTGATCATTCACTGGTGGTTCCATCCACGGATAAGTCCTAGGTCTGACCTGCAGTGAAAATTCATATTTGCCCCAGTCTCAAGAGCTCACGTGTTAAAGAGAAAAAGTTAACTTTTCTTATTGCAGAAGTCATATGTTATGGTTGAGATTTTAGAAAGCGTAAGTAGAATTAAGAGAATAAAAATCACCTATAACCCATTCCTACAGGGCCTTAACACATATGGGAGACATTCAAGACAATTTTTTAAAGTTGCATTAATGGACGGGGTTGGAGATAATCATCTTATTTATTCAATATTGAATTGAAGGCTTAGAAAAAGCAGTGAGACGAGAAAAAGGAATGAGCTAAAAATAATTTGAGCCTAACTTTCTAGCTAATATCTATATAATCAGATAGATGCAGAACGATAGTCCTGTAGTATACAGTCCTAAATACAGGATACTACAGTCCTATATTATACAGGTGGAAGTGTGTTTACCTCCTGTTTTCTTTCATTGTCCTCGAATAGTCTGTTCACCACTATTTTTAATGGACATCTACCAATGCATTATTCCTGACTGCTATACACGCACAGTTATTGTCTTAAGAATAAATACCTGGGCCGGGCATGGTGGCTCATGCCTGTAATCCCAGCACTTTGGGAGGCCGAGGCGGGTGGATCACGAGGTCAAGAGATCGAAACCATCCTGGTCAACATGGTGAAACCCCGTCTCTACTAAAAATACAAAAAAATTAGCTGGGCATGGTGGCGCGTGCCTGTAATCCCAGCTACTCAGGAGGCTGAGGCAGGAGAATTGCCTGAACCCAGGAGGCGGAGGCTGCGGTGAGCCGAGACCGCGCCATTGCACTCCAGCCTGGGTAACAAGAGCGAAACTCCGTCTCAGAAAAAAAAAAAAAAAAAAGAATAAATACCTGGAATAGGCTGTGGTGGCCAAATAATGACTTTCCAAAGATGTTCATGTCATAGTCCCTGGACCTGTGAATATGTTAAAGGGGAATTAAGGTAACAGATGGAATTAAGCCTGCCTGTCAGCTGACTTCAACACAGGAAGATTGTTCTGGATTATCTGGCTGGGCCCATAATGTAGAAATCACAAGTGGAAAGGGGAGGCAGGAGAGCTGGTGTCAGAGCGGTGTGATGTGAGACTCTATTGGCTGCTGCTGGCTTTTAAGATGGAAGAAGGCAGCCACAAGCCAAGGAATGCGCACAGCCTCCAGGAGCTGGAAAAAGCAGGAAACAGGATCCAGAAGGAAATGTAGCCCCACCAGCAGCTGGATCGTAGCCTGGGACTTCTGACCTCAAGAACAGTAAGATAATCAATTTGTGTTTTATGTATGTATGTATGTATGTATGCATGTATTTTTTATCTTTGAGAAGTGATTCTTGTGCCTCAGCCTCCCAAGTAGCTGGGACTACAGGCACATGCCACCATGCCCAGCTAATTTTTGTATTTTTAGTAGAGACGGGGTTTCACCATGTTGGCCAGGCTGGTCTCGAACTTCTGACCTTAAGTGATCCACCCACCTTGACCTCCCAAAGTACTGGGATTGCAGACATGAGCCACCATGTCTGGCCAAATTTATGTTTTTAAAATCATAGGTTTGTGATAAGTTGTTGTTTTGTTTTGTTTTGAGACAGAGTCTCATTCCATTGCTCAGGCTGGAGTACAGTGGTGTGATCACGGCTCACTGCAGCCTCGACTTCCTCGACTTCCTGGGCTCAGGAGATCCTCCCACCTCAGCCTCCAGAGTAGCTGGGACTATAGTGCAGGCCACTACACCCAGCTAATTTTTTGTAGGGATGGGGTTTCACCACGTTGGCCAGGCTGACCTCAATCTACTATCTCAAGCAATGCACCCACCGGCACCCCCCAAAGCGCTGAGGTTACAGGTGTGAGCCACCTCGCCAGCCCGTGATAAGTTGTAACAACAAATAGAAAACTGACACACTGGGCTGGGCATGGCGGCTCATGCCTGCAATCCCAGCACTTTGGGATGCCGAGGTGTGTGGATTTCCCAAGCTCAAGAGTTCGAAACCAGCCTGGGCAAGACGGTGAAACCCCATCTCTACTGAAAATACAAAAAATTAGCCGGGCGTGGCAGTGTGCACTCGTAGTCCCAGCTACTCGGGAGGGTGAGGCAGGAGACTTGCTTGAACCTGGAAGGTGGAGGTTGCAGTGAGCCAAGATCGCACCACTGCACTCCAGCCTGTGTGACAGAGCAAGACTCCATCTCCAAAAAATAAAAAATAAAAAAAAGCTAACCCGCTGGATCAAATATTCTGCACAGACTGATTGAAGATCTTTGATAATATTGCTTCATTGTCTTCAAAAAGGTTGTTTCAACTTTTACTTCTGGTAGTTTCTCTGTATACTTGCTAGCATGAGCTATTATAATTTACTTTAAATTTCAAAAGGTATTTCTGTTTCAGTATGCGTATCTGGAGTTATTGCTAAAGGTAAGTGTCTGATATTTAGCATTTCTTACTTGTGAAATGTCTGTTTATATTCACTACCCATTTTATTTTATTTTATTTTATTGAAACAGAGTTTCGCTGTTGTTACCCAGGCTGGAGTGCAATGGTGCAATCTCGGCTCACCAAAACCTCCGCCTCCTGGGTTCAAGCAATTCTCCTGCCTCAGCCTCCCGAGTAGCTGGGACTACAGGCGTGCACCACCATGTATTTTTAGTAGAGGGGGGTTTCACCTTGTTGACCAAGATAGTCTCGATCTCTTGACCTCGTGATCCACCCGCCTCGGCCTCCCAAAGTGCTGGGATTATAGGCGTGAGCCACCGCGCCCGGCCCCATTTTATTTTTTTGAGATGAGGTCTCACTCTGCTGCCCAGGCTGGAGAGCAGAAGGGCAATTTGGGCTCACTGCAACTTCTACCTCCCCAGCCCAAGTGATTACTGTGCCTCAGCCTCCTGAGTAGCTGGGATTACAGGCGCACACCAGCACCACATCCGGCTAATTTTTGTATTTTTAGTAGAGACAGGGTTTCACCATGTTGGCCAGGCTGGTCTCAAACTCCTGACCTCAAGTGATCGGCCTGGCTCGGCCTCCAAAGTGTTGGGATTACAGGCGTGAGCCTCCCCACCTGGACTCATTACAAATTTTTCACTGGAACAGTTCTCTACATTTTTTTTTTCTTTCTTTCTTTTTTTTGTTAGAAGGAGTCTCACTTTTTTAGACAGATTCTTGCTCTGTCACCAGGCTGGAGTGTGGTGGCGCGATCTTGGCTCACTGCAGCCTCCACCTTCCCGGTTCAAGCGATTCTCCTGCCTTAGCCTCCCGAGTAGCTGAGACTACAGGCGCATGCCACTAGACCCAGCTAATTTTTGTAGTTTTAGTAGAGACGGTTTCACCATGTTGGCCAGGATGGTCTCGATCTCTTGACCTAGTGATCCACCTGCCTCAGTCTCCCAAAGTGCTGAGATTACAGGTGAGAATTCGTGTCATTCTTTAACCATCACAACCTCTGCAAGACACTTGACCATCCACTGACATCCAGTGACTCAAGGACTAGGCCTGTTTCACAGATGGGGAAGCAGAGACCAAGGATGCGATGGAATCCAGCGGCGCTTCCAGTTGAGTGGATCAGCCCCTGCGGCCGCAGACTCAAGAGCCTGTTCTGAAGAAGGCGCACAGGCGAAGTCGTGTTCACTGCTGCGTGTCTGGGGAACCATAAACAGCGTGGGCTGATGTAACTCCGACGTGACCGGGAGTGACCGTGACAAGATCGTGTCAGACAGAAATTACAGCAGGGCTCCCTGTTCCTCCCAGACCCCGGTCTACCCCCTGGGAAGTGGAGACTGAGCCCAGGAGGCCCACAATAGCTGGCTGTCTCTCTTGGCTCCCTGCCAGGCTTGGCTTTCCTAGCCTTGGCTGCTTTTCTGAGGATCTCTGGGCTGGGATACCTTGCTGAAGTAAGTGACTGGCTCTCAGCTCTTAGCGAGGGTCGAAATAGTACACCCCTTTGAAAAAGATTCTGACCTACTTGTGAATTCAAAGATAAAGACTTGCTCCCTGATAGCAGGGTCCCACTTAAGGAGCCTTACTGTGAGCTAGGACATGTATGAATAGTAAACCATGTTATCTCAAAGTCTCCTTACAATTCTCATGCAAGGAAGGGAAACTGAGGCTCAGAGAGCCTAAGCTCTGTGTCCCAGTAAGTTTGTCAGTCTCTCAACCATCATGCCAAGTTGTTCCATGAGAATTAATGGCCAGGAAGTTATCTTTTTTTTCTTGAAGAATTATAGTCTCTCCTTAAAAAAAAAAACAGGAACGAAATAATGAAACCTGGACAAGCTGCTTGTATTCCCCTTTTTGCGTTGGCTACCAGGAAACCCAGAGCTAGTGTTACGATGTAATCACAGTAGCTATCTGTCCAGGTGGCAAGTCAGTGTATCAGCTCCCCGTTTCTTCTCCTCCCACGTGGTTCTTTGTTTTCCTGTTGTTTTAAATCTTTTGTAGGTACTGGCCCCGCATTCGACACTCTCCAGCTGCTGGACATAGATTGGGTCACTTCACATCTCTGGGTTTCAGTTCTACCTCTGCAAAGCCACAGATAATAATAGCACCTACCTCCTAGGGTTCTGAGAATCAAATTCAATGACCCATGTAAGTAAAAGCCTAGCATGAGCCTGTGTGTTGGAGACATTCAGTGGACATCACCCGTGGATGTGAACAAAGCCTTCAAGAAAGGTTCTCTCTCTCTGTCCCAGGGGGTAAAGAGAGAGAACCTCCCTATGTGGGAAGATCCTGCGGGGCTCAAGGCTGGTCTCACTGTGGGCTCGCTGTGTGACCTTAGGTGACGCTCTTCCTTCTCTGAGCCCCAGCTTCCTGTCTGTAGGCTGCTTGCTGTGCCTTCTTGACTCTGCAGCTGAGAGTTCAGAGACTTCGTGTGTCCTTTTCACCATGGAGTGCCCAAAGCCTTACCGAGGAGAAGCCGCTACAGGAGGCGGGGCAGCTGGCACAGAGCGGGGCTCCCTACACAGCGAGCCCAAGAGTGAGCATCCGGTCAGTCGAATACTAGTGGTCAGAATCGCTACTGCCCACCTGGCAGGAAACGCCTGGCACCTGGTGGTGGGTTGTGCTTCGGCCAATGCTGGGGGTGCCGTTAGGTGGGCTGGAATCCTGAGGACCCAGCAGGGCAGGGTCAGGCCAAGATCTGGGTGTGGAAGCAAATGACAGGCTGCTTTGGGGTGCCTACTTGGCACAGCGCTTGGTGCCATGCTGTGTTCTAGGCCGGGCAACCCCCTTCTGCCCTCAGGGGCTGCAAGCTTCACAGGGAGCCCAGTGGGAAACAATCTTGAATGATTCACACCACCATGATGTATTGAGCACCTACTATCCACTGAGGCACCCCAGGTGTGCCCCAGGCCATGAACCCCAGTGGGCTTCTCGAGGAGATGCTGTGGCCCAGCTTCGGCAGCCTGGCTATTGCAGACTGACCTCAGACGGGCTAGACCAGTCTTCCAACAAAGGCATCTTCCAGTCAGTGGGCTTTGGGTTTCCGGGGCAGACACAGCTCCCAGGTTGACCCTTGCAGGAGAACTCCCTCCTGTTACAGATGGGGAAACCGAAGCTAAGAGAAGACAGAACCCACCCCCAACAACTGCTCCCCAAATTCTCTCCTGGCAAACTTTTCCCACTCTCCCTGTCGTTCCTTCCCTGGGACTGGGGGGGAAGGATGCCCGAGGCGAGAGGCACAGGCTGAGGCCTGGGGGAGCCCAGAGCCTTCCCAAAGCCTTCCGGAACCTTCCAGAGCCCTCGGGCCCTGCCCTCCTCCCTCCCGGGCTCTGCAACATCTTGCTGTGATTACCCTGCGGTGCAGTGGGGCTCTGTGAGGCTGTCGGCTGCACACAGCACGGTGGGGGGCGAGGGGGGTGCATGTGTGATGATGGGGGGCACAGTGGCTGAGACCAGGCGGGGCGGAGGTCTGGGACCAGGCTCTCAGCTCAGGGGCTTAATTGGGGATCTAATAGCTATTATTATTTATAACTTACTCTCGAACCCTCGCCAGGAGGGCGTGTTCACAGCCCACAAGATCCAGGCAGGCGTTAAATAATTAAAGCAAGGGCCTAATCGGCGGCGAAACTCCCCGTGGGCTCCCACTTCCTTAGTCCGCTGATGGCTGATATTTTGGGGGTGAAATATGACCATTTTTACGATCAAAGAGCTCAGAGTTCCAAAGGAAAGAAACGGAAAAAAGGAGGAGGGGGTTCGGACTCTTCTAGTTTTCTTTTCCTCGGACTTAGTGGTCTGGTAAAGTTTCTTTAGACATGCCAAGATTTACACACCTTTCTGCGGGGAGCCTTAAATGACTCCCGGCCCCTCACACGCCTCCCCGAGACGTGCAGAAACAGCGTAAGTCATTGAGAAAGGAACAGGCCTCCCGTAATCACTCCGGCAGCCTTTGAGAAAGAGAATGTCGAATGACTTTTTTTGAAGTCGAGGTCAAGGTTTTTTAAATAAAACAATCTGTATTAACGCAATTTCCTTTTTAGCTGTAGCAATGGATTTTTTTTTTTGGAAATGGGAGGCAGGGTGGGGAAGGACATTATTTTTCTTTCACCAGACAACGCGTCCCTAATGAGATACACTTATTTAAAAATCTGTATATCATCACCCTGTCAGGGCCTCCAAGCGGGACCTGTGTCTCCCTCCTGGTTTGTTTCAGATTAGTGGGATGTGTGAATGGCCCTGCAGTCTGGCTGGCTCTCCCGGCCACCGCTCTAACTTCTCCTTCCCGGGGAGCTGACAGCAGGATGTGGAAGCCCCACCGTGCCCTGCCCATCAGAGCACCCAGAATGCAGTACAGCAACTTTGGCCTCGCGTCCTGGCCTCGGGTCCTCCACCCTCCCACTCGCACCACACCTGCCTCCCACTGCTCAGCCCTGGATCCTCACATTCCTGGGGGGCCCCCCCGCTTTGTCCCAGGAGGAAATAGCGCTCTGTGGTTATGCCAGTGACTCTGCCCCACACAGATCTGAGTTCAGGTCCCTAAGCTGGTGAGCCTCTCACCAGCTCACTCACTGAGCCAGCTCCCCAGTTTCCTCCAACCTTTGTGTCTTGATAACGAGAGTGGGGACCACTAAACAGTAGCGGCCACCATCCTGGACTGGGTTGGGGCACTAAGGATAAAGCTGTGATCAGATGGCCCAGGCCTGCTGGGAAGCCACTAAGCCAGGATTGATACAGAATGAAGGAGCAAGAAGATAAGAGACCATAAGGGAGGGTGAGAGAGGGGTATCAGGGAGGGCTTCCCCAAGGAAGATGAATTCAGCCCACTGTGTTTTTTTTCCCACTGTTTTGTTTTTGGTTAACTTTATTTTATTTATTTATTTTTGAGACAGTCTCACTCTGTTACCCAGGCTAGAACGCAGTGGCCTGATCTTGGCTCACAGCAACCTCCACGTCCCAGATTCAAGCGATTGCTGTGCCTCAGCCTCCAGAGTAGCCGGGATTACAGATATGCGCCATCATGCTCTACTAATTTTTGTACTTTTTTTTTTTTTTGAGACGGAGTCTTACTCTGTCACCAGGCTGGAGTGCAGTGTGGCCATCTCTGCTCACTGCAACCTCCACCTCCCAGGTTCAAGCGATTCTCCTGCCTCAGCCTCCTAAGTAGCTGGGACTACAGGCGTGCACCACCACACCCGGCTAATTTTTGTATTTTTAGTAGAGATGGGCTTTCACCATGTTGGCCAGGATGGTCTCGATCTCTTGACCTCGTGGTCCACCCACCTTGGCCTCCCAAAGTGCTGGGATTTTAGGCGCTTTGTTGAGCCATAGCGCGCAGCCACCACGGCTATATTGAGCCACTGTGCCCAGCCTAATTTTTGTATTTTTATTAGAGATGGCGTTTCACTATGTTGGCCAGGCTGGTCTCGAACCCCCGACCTCAGGTGATCCATCTGCCTCAAGCTTCCGAAGTGCTGGGATTACAGGCGTGGGCCACTGCACCCGGTCTGTTTTTGTTTTTCTTTTGAGACAGGGTCTCACTCAGTTACCCAGACTAGAGTGCAGTGGTATAATCACAGCTCACTGCAACCTCAGTCTCCCAGACTCAAGCGATCCTCGAACCTCAGCCTCTCCAGTGCCTGGGACTACAGGCACACACCACCACAGCTGGCTAAATTTTTTAATTTTTAGTAGAAATGAGAAGTCTTGCTGTGTTGCTCAGTCCGGTCTCCAACTCCTAAGCTCTAACAGTCCTCCCGCTCAGCCTCCCAAAGCGCTGGGATTACAGGCGTGAAGCACTGCGCCCGGCCAAGCCCATGCTCGCAGGTGGAGCCACATTCGGTAGGTGGAGGGGGTCAGGTCTAGAGGTGGCCAGGCAGGAGACCTGGCATGTGCAAAGGATCCTCGGTGCACCCGGCCCTACCTGTTCCCAGGGCTGGAACCCACAGGAGCGTTTTTGGTCTCACTGTGCCTCACTTTCCCCTGCATGCCCAAGTGCTCAAGTTTTATTTGTTCTGTTTTTTTGAGACAGAATCTCATTCTGTCACTCAGGCTGGAGTGCAATGATGTGATCTCAGCTCACTGCAACCTCTGCCTCCTGAGTTCAAGAGATTCTCCTGCCTCAGACTCCTAAGTAGCTGGGACTACAGGCGCGCACCACCCATACCTGGCTAATTTTTGTATTTTTAGTAAAGACGGGATTTCACCGTGTTGGCCAAGCTGGTCTCAAATTCCTGACCTCAGGCGATCCACCCGCCTCAGCCTCCCTAACTGCCAGGATTACAGGCGTGAGCCACTGTGCCCAGCCTCAAGTTGTATTTTTAAACTCTGCAGGTACCAAGGTTATGGGATATCCATTCCACAAATACGTGCCAAGCTCCTTCCTCTGGGGACCAGGTGGAGTGGCCTCTGCCCTTGGGGCCAAGGCCGAGTGAGGAAGACTGAAGCCACGGGTCCCTCATGCAGTGGGGGACAATGCAAGCGCCGGGCCCAGGCAGGCCTGGACACCCGTCACCGAGCAGGACGGGAGCAGGGAGGGGCCCCCAGGCTGCCCAGGGATGAGGGCTCCTTGAGGGGAGTGGAGTCTCTGCCGGGGCAGAAGCCAGCTTTGAAGCCAGTAGCAGGGGGCTGGAGTTGGGTTTTGGGAGTTGGTCTGGGTTTTAGAGGGGAAGAGAGTTACCCCAGAGGTTGCTTGCCCAGGCCAGACACCATGCTCTTCCCCTGCGGGCCTGGCCGATAGGCCTTTGGGAGCCTCGTGTGGGCCTGGGCGTTCTGGAGCCTGGGTGAAAACGGTAAGCTTGGAGACCAGGGGCAGATGGCTCATGTCACATGCTGGAAACTGGCTGAAAGAGGGGACCAGATAGCTCGGTCTTGGGGGTCAAGGTGAGAAAAGCACCCACCATTACCAGGCCATGAGTACACACCCTGGCCCAGCCTGGTGCTGGCGCCTGGGGCCTGGAGCTTTCCTCCTCCAGAGGGGCAGAGAGAGAGGCCCCGTGGCCTCTGTCCACATCTCCTCTCCCAGTTCACTCCTGCCCAGGCGGAGGGTCTTCAACCACCGCTGAGAGCCCTGCGAGGCCACCTTGCCCTGGCTCCCGCTAGCACTCGGCCGGAGCACACCCCACACTTGCCGGGAGCTTCGGGCCCAGCATCCACACTGCTTCCTCTCTAGAGCCCAGCCCAGTCCTGGCACCGGCCGGCAGCAATGCCACAGCTGCCAGATGACGTCATCACAACCCAAGTGACCCACGCGGCGTGTCTAGACAGAACCCAGGCAGACCGAGGACCAGCGTGCGTGTGCCTTGTCACCTCGGGCTAGTCGCATCCCCTCTCATCTGCAAACAGGGATAATGACAGTATCTACACCCTAGGGGTGTAGGGAGGGTTCACCCCACAAGGCATGTGCCAAGCAGCGGACAGGCCTGATCAGCGCTGATCAACTCGGGAGCAGGCTGGCCGCGTTTAGGAAGAGAGGGCATCCCCGGGACAGGCTGGGGCCATATTTCCTGGAAGGCTTCCCCCATCGGCCACCCAAGGGACTCTTGGCCTGGTATGTAGGTTTCTGAAGTTCTAGGGGACCTGACTGACTTTGTCTGTCTGTAAAATGGGTCTTTAACCCTTGCCATTGCTTACCCCTTCATAACCAAATCCCAAAGCCCAGCCTGGCTGGGCTCCCGCTGCTTCCTGTCTCTTTCTCTCTCGGTCCTGAGCGATCTTTGTTCCTGCCTCTGTATCTCCATCATGGTCTTACCGTCTTGCATTTGTGGTGTCTGCCTACCTCGTCTCTCTCTCTCTCAATCTGCCGGGAATTCTTTCCCAGAGGAACCAATACTCCAAAGCTCTACTATATTCCCGTTTACAGCAGTGCGATGGGAAGAGAGAGAGAAAGAGAAGGGGAAAAAAAAAAATCAAAGCCCACATATTGGTTCCAGATGTGGCCCATTCTCTCAGTCCTCTCTAGCAACTTAATTAAATTCCCCCAGACAGCCAGGAGGGTTTCTTAATGATCAAATTTCCCCAGCTCTCTTCCTCCAGCAGCCCTCCTTCTGGCCCGCTCCGTCTCCCTGACGGATGGCCGACCGGATTCTTCCTGCCGTTGGCTCTGCCAAGCAGGGCCAGTGGGGGTGGAGCGGGGGCTTCTCAGAGAGCACAAAGGACTCTGGCCCCCTGCCTCTGCCCTTGCCACTTCCAAAGGGGTCCGGCTGCAGTGGCTGGAGGGGCCCCAGTGGTCCCCACCCCAGAGCTCTGTCCTTGGGGCTGGCCTGCCAGGGACTGATGTGGAGTGGGCGCCAGCAGGGGTGAGATGGGGGAATCTCTGGGAGCAGGACTCTCGGCACACTTACCAGCCAGAGCTGGGGCAGGCTCAGGCCTACTGGGCACCCTCCCCAGCCTCCAGTGGGCAGAATGACCAAGGTTCAGAGAAGGCAAGGCCCCAGCCAGGATCGCACGGATGTCCTCGCCAGGCTTGGTTGAAGCAGGGCCAGGCTGGCTGGTCTCCCTGGGACAGGCCAGCGGGTGTTTCTTGGAAGGCATCATGGGAAGAACCCCCATGGGCAGAATCCTTGCCCACCAGACTCTCAGTGGGACCCTGGACTCCTGGAGTGGAAGGGAATTTCAGGGAACCCTGAGCCCACCGCTTCGTGTGCAGATGGGCAGTGAGGCTGAGAAAGAACCAGGCAGACCCCAGGCCCCAGACTCCCTCCAGGCGCAGGGCTAGATCGCTGGGGCGCTCAGCATCTCCCCCCCTGCTCTGGGCTGCGGACTTACCTCCTCTGGGAGAGGTGGGGGCCAGGCAGGGCCTTCCATGTGGGCACAGGGGAACAGCAGAGAAAGAGGGGTTCTATGGCGTTGCATCCGGAGCTCTGGGCTGCCACCTGCGGGCTTCACCAGGGCCTGGCCCCACCCTTACCGGCCGTCACAGCCCTGCCCTTGGACTCAGCACCAGGAACCACTGGGCAGTGTCTGTGCCAGGAGTAGGGGCTCTGGCTGGCAGGGTGGGCTTCCTGGTGGGGGCGGGTAGGGAAGGGAAAGCAGGGCCGGCCATCTAGGGCACAGAGGTCTCTGGGGCTTGTCGCCCTGGGGGTTGGGCCCCCCCAAAATGCTCCTTGGTGCTTTTTTTTTTTTTTTTCGAGACGGAGTTTTGCTCTGTCGCCCAGGCTGGAGTGCAATGGTGCAATCTTGGCTCACTGCAACCTCTGCCTCACCCGTTCAAGCGACTCTCCTGCCTCAGCCTCCCGAGTAGTTAGGACTACAGGTGCCCGCCATCACACCCGGCTAATTTTTGTATTTTTAGTAGAGACAGGGGTTCACTATGTTGGTCAGGTTGGTCTCAAACTCCTGACCTCGTGATTGGCCTGCCTCAGCCTCCCAAAGTGCTGGGATTACAGGCATGAGCCACCACACTGGGCCTCCTCGGTGCTTCTTAGGACAGTACATGGAATCAGGGTGGGGACAGAAAAGTTCTTCACTGGCCTGGCCACTGGCCTGCCATACGGCCTCTGCTCCAGCCCCTGCTACCTCAGTTTCTCCCCTGAGCCAACAGAGGCTTAGCCTCAGGGAGCCCAGGAATCCGGGCCCTGTCCCTCCAGCCTGAGGACTGTGGCAGGAACTGGCAGGCTGGGCCTCCTGCAGGGACACTCTGGGGTCGTGAGGGTCGGGGGTCAGGGTGGGGTCAGGGTGTGTGGGGAGGAGGGAAGGAAAGCGGGGGAGCCAGGCAGGAGGAGGGGGCAGACGGGAGGGAAGCGGAGGGCGGCACCTCCATGACCACACTTCAGAAATATGCCTGGCCCTCTGTCTGTCCCAGTGCCCCGGGGACCTGCCGGGGGCTGAGGTTGGAGGCTCTCCCGAGGAAGACGGACAAATGGTCCTCATGGTGATGGCCCCGTTTCTAAATAGCTCATTTTATGGAAAACACCGGCAAAAAAAAAAAAAGAGAGGAAATAAAAGGCAGGGCCTCTCCCCAGTTCTCCTCCGCCAGGGCCTTCTAAGGGACAGCCCTGGTGGCCAACAGCCCCTCCTGGGGAGACAGCAGGCACCATGGGGGGCAAAGGCGCTGAGATGGGGCCACGACACTCCTCCCAGAGCTACCCACCCTGGGCACGTGTGTGTGTGTGTGTGTGTGAGAGAGAGAGAATGGATTATATGATCGTGTGCCTTAGAAAGTGGGTGAGAATTTGTGTGAGAGAGGGTGCATATTTGTGAGTGTGAAACTGTTTATGTGTGAGAATATGAGTGTGAATGTGTGTGCACGTGTGTGTGCACCGGGGTGGAGCATGCATGTGTTTATGAGCAAACATGAAAGGGTGTGTGAGCCAGTATATGTGTCAGGGTGTGTGTGTATGTGTATGTGGGCATGTGGTATGAATGATGAATGTGTGTGAGTGGTGTGTGATTGTGTGACTAGTGTGTGAGTGGTGTGTGTGCTGTGTGCGTTAGTGTGAGTGGTGTATGAGTGTGCGTGATGTATGTTGGTGTGAGTGTGAGTATGGGTGAGTGGTACATGGGTGGTATGTGTGAGTGGTGTGTGTGAGTGATGTGTGTGCGCGAGTGATGTGTGAGTGGTGTGAGTGTGATGTGTGTGAGTGATGTGTGTGAGTTGTGCATGTGAGTGGTGTGTGTGAGTGGTGTGTGTGGGTGATGTGTGAGTGGTGTGTGTGAGTCGTGTGTGTGAGTGGCGTGAGTGAGTGGTGTGTGAGTCATGTGTGAGTGGTGTGTGTGTGGTGTGTGTGAGACATGCGTGTGAGGTGTGTGAGTAGTGCGTGTGTGAGTGGTATGTGTGTAGGTGGTGTGTGTGTGTGGTGTCTGTGTGTGGTGCGTGTGAGTCATGCGTGTGTGAGTGGTGTGAGTGTGAGTAGTGCATGAGTGGTGTGTGTGTGTGGTGTGTGTGTGGTGTCGGTGTGTGTGTGGTGTCAGTGTGTGAGTGGTGCGTGTGAGTGATGTGTGGGTGAGTGGTGTGTGAGTGGTGCATGTGTGAGTGGTATGAGTGGTGTGTGAGTGGTGTGTGTCGTGTGATGTGTGTGAGTGATGTGTGTGAGTGATGTATGTGAGTGATGTGTGGGAGTGATGTGTGGGAGTGATGTGTGGGAGTGGTGTGTGAGTGGTGCGTGTGTGGGTGATGTGATTGGCGTGTGTGTGGTGCATGTGAGCATGTGTGAGGGTATTTGAGTGGTGCGTGTGCTAGTGTGGGTGAGTGCTGTGTGTGCAAGTATGAGTATGACAGACAGACACACACACACACACACACACACACACACGGGACAGGGGCCAGGCAGGTGGCTGGTGCCCTTCGTGGGGCTCCAGTAGGGTTGGAAGCCAGGCCCTGGGTATGAAGCCCCCTCCCTGGGCCTCTGACTTGCTGACCTGGGCTTAGTCAGCGGTATCTCCTAGACGGTGACATGGGAGTCCTGGGGCCACTTCCTGGGGTGTCGCGATGAGCGGATGAGATTTGTTGAGCTTCTTACTGAATGCATGGGTCCGGGACACACAGGCAGAGGCCACAGTTGCTGGCGATTGGCCGTTCCTGCAGCCAGCCTGGGCGGGCGGGCGCACTCATGGCTACTCAGGAGGGAAGTGACTGAGGTGTGAGTCCAGGCAGAGGAGGAGGCTGTCGCTCTACGGGCTGGGAAAGAAGGAAGGTTTATGGACAGGCCTGGGCCCCGTGCTGGTGTTCAGAGTCTGCCTTCAACCCCGGAGAGTGCCAGGGCCTGATTCTCTGCCCTGGGCTTACAGGGTGTTATATGAGTAAGTCTCAGGTAAGACACACTCTGTCATTGGAGAAAAAAGAGGAAATATATCCAAGTAGAAAGAAAAGTTCCCAGATCCCCAAACAACCACCCTTAACGTCTCAGCATGAGGCCTTCGGGAATGATTCCTGCACACACACACACGCACGCACCCACACACGCACGCGCGCACATACACGCACACACGCAACGCGCACACACACGCACGCGCGCACACACACGCACACACGCACGCACACACTTTTCTAAATGGGATGATACAGCACTGCTGTTCTGTAATGGGCTCTGTCGGAGCCCACCGTCATAGGTGGGCAGCAGGAGAGGCTGAGCGTCCATCCCTGTTTTTTGACCATTTTTCATCCTTTGTGACTCGCCTGTGCATGTTCTTTGCCCGTTTCTCTTGGTGTGTTTGCATTCTTCTCGTTGATTTTCAGCAGTTCTTAATTATATATGAAGGTCATCTCCTCTGTACATTGGCCAGTCAGAGTGCCTCCCAGACTCCCTGAGGATTAGGAGGCAGGGACAGGGCTGAGCTCTGGGTCCTTGTCCCCAGAACCCCGATCGTGCTGAAGATCCCTGGAGGTGGGCGGCAGGAAGGGGCTGGGTGGGCCAGGCAGGGAGTGGCAGAGGCAGGGAAAAGAGAGAGCAGCGGAGAGCTGGAGCCAGAGGCCCTGAGTGACAGAGCCCTAATGGGAGGCAGATGGAGGAAACAAGGCTGGCCTTGCTGACAGGAGGGAGGTCAGGGGGCACGAAACCCTCTAAAGTTAGGAGCCTGGGCAGTGGGCGGGCAGCAGGGCCGGCTCCACGGGGTAGTGCCCCAGGGCCGTGAGAGGGCAGGGGTCAGCTCCCCCTCCTGCACGTCCAGGCTCCTGAGCCCACAGCCGGAGGGGCCGTGAGGACGCTCAAGCCCCAGAGGCCAGTGCACAGACCCAGGCTGGAGGCCCAGCCTCGCAGTGCAGCCCTGGGTGAGCGCCCAGCCCTCTCTGAGCTTGCTTGTTTGTCAAATGGGGTAAGAATATCACCTACGTTACAGGATTTAGGGAGATCAGTGCTCCGGGCGTTCAGCATGTCTGGTGCCCGGCACACAGCAGCGCCCCCGTAAATACAAGGCGACTCGTATTATGCTGATTGTAACGGTCCCCCTCACGCCTCTCTGCCGGCAGAGCCCATCAGCCACATGAAGGAGGGCGACCTTGGCCCCAGGACTGTCAGAACTGGGAGGGCCCCCAGGTTATAGGTCAGGAAACCGAGGCCCAGAGACCAGAAGGGCCAGGCCTGGGTCACTCGTGATAGTGGGTTTACGTGTGCTCTCCAAAAAGATGTGTTCACGCTGAGCACCGTGGCTCACGCCTGTAATCCCAGCACTTTGGGAGGCCGAGGCAGGCGGATCATCTGAGGTCAGGATTTCCAGACCAGCCTGGCCAACATGGTAAAACCCCGTCTCTACTAAAAATACAAAATTAGCCCAGCATGGTGGTGCACACCTGCATCCCAGCTACTCTGGAGGCTGAGGCAGGAGAATTGCTTGAACCTGGGAGGCGAAGGTTGCAGTGAGCCGAGATCGCGCCATTGCACTCCAGCCCGGGCAACAAGAGCGAGACTCCGACTAAAAAAAAAAAAAAAAAAAAAAAACGTATGCTCAGTCCTTGCCCTGTCGCCTGGAATGTGACCTTGTTGGGAACAGGGGGCTTGCCGATGTCATCAAATGAAGCCGTGGCCGTGATGGCGTTTTGGGTGGGCCCTATGAATCCGGGGACCGGGGCCATTTGGAAAGGACAGGGGGCTCTGGACAGTGGCGCAGACACAGGAAAGAAGGCTGTGTGGAGACAAAGGTGGGTGGGCACTGGGGTGCTGCTGTGCCAACCCGAGGCACACCTGTGGTCACCAGGGGTGGAAGAGGTAGGAACCGGACCTTCCCTGGAGTCTTTGGAGGGAGTGAGGCCCGGCTCACACCTTGAATTTGACCTTCGAGCCTCTGGGACTGTGGAGAAGGGAATTTCCATTGTTTTGAGCCCCCAGGTTTGCAGCATCTGTTACAGCGGCCCCAAGGCAAAAGCCGGGCTCAGACCAAGGCATGCCACCCAGCTCTGCCGGGACCCCGTGCCTCACCATGAGCCCTTGGGTAGGTCTGGCCTCCGTCTCCTGAGGGCTGAGGGCCATCGCATAGGTGAGAAGACCAAGGCCTGGCCTGCCAAGGACTTGGTGTCATGTGATCAAATGTGTTGTGTGATCAAGAGGTGAGCCCCTGGGTCGCCTGAGAGCGCCGGCACCGCTCAGGGCCGTATGATCCATTGAGAGAGTGGGGCCTCTTCCATTGAGACAGACACCTCCCAACCCGCAGTCACCCCCTCCGATGCTCATCGTCGCCCGGTGAGAATTTGGGCCCTTCGGATCTTTACAAGGCAAGCCGCAAATCTCCATTTCCCTGTGAGCAAAATTTCACCCGGGAAGATACTGTTTCCCTCAGCAAGAAGCGAAGCAGACATGCGTGGGGAGCCGCGGACGCTGTGGTGTGAGGCTGCTTCTGGGAGGCCCAAGCTGGTGTGGCTCCAAGGAGGCTTCAACCCAGCTGCCCAGCCCCAGCTCTCCTCCTGCTCCTTTAGGCAATAGGAGAGGAAGCGAACGGAGGCATTCTGAGTGATTGGTAGGGGGGCGGTTTCCGAGAGCCTGTCACTGGATCTGACAACAGTTTTGACCGCCAGAGCCAGCGGTGACCAGCCGCTGCCGCCCCTGAGCCTTGCGGGTAGGGTTCACTGCTGGACTGAGGTGTGCTTCGGCTTTTCTTGTACAGTTTGCTTGCCTCAAGGTAGAGGGCATTAAAAATGATTAATCCGGCTGGGAGAGGTAGCTCACGTCTGTGATCCCAGCACTTTGGGAGGCTGAGGCGGGTGGATCACCTGAGGTCAGGAGTTCCAGACCAGGCTGGCCAACATGGTGAAACTCCGTCTCTATAAAAAATACAAAAATTAGCTGGGTGTGGTGGGGGCTGCCTGTAATCCCAGTCACTTGGGAGGCTGAGGCAAGAGAATCACTTGAACCTGGGTAGAAGGTAGGGCTGGAGGTTGCAGTGAGCTGAGATCCTGCCACTGCACTCCAACCTGGGCAACAGAGCAGGACTCTGTCTGAAAAAAATAAATGAATAAAAATAATACAAATAAAAATAAAGGCCGGACGCAGTGGCTCATGCCTGTGACCCCAATTCTTTGGGAGGCCAAGGCCGGTGGATTACTTGAGTTTAGGAGTTCAAGACCAGCCGGACCAACATGGAGAAATCCTATCTCTACTAAAAATACAAAATTAGCCAGGCGTGGTGGCATATGCCTGTAATCCCAGCTAGTCAGAAGGCTGAGGCAGGCAGGAAAATCACTTGAACCTGGGAGGCAGAGGTTGCAGTGAGCCGAGATGGCGCCAGTGCACTCCAGACTAGGCAACAAGAGCGAAACTCCCCCCCCCCCAAAAAAAAAAAGTTTAGCCAGGCGTGGCTCACCCCTGTAATCCAAGCACTTTGGAGGCCAAGGTGGGTGGATCACCTGAGGTCGGGAGTTCAAGACCAGCCTGACCAACATGGTGAAAACCCCGCCTTTAAAAAAAAAAAAAGGTTTAGGCCGGGCGCGGTGGCTCAAGCCTGTAATCCCAGCACTTTGGGAGGCCGAGGCGGGTGGATCACGAGGTCGAGAGATCGAGACCATCCTGGTCAACATGGTGAAACCCCGTCTCTACTAAAAGTGCAAAAAATTAGCTGGGCATGGTGGCACGTGCCTGTAATCCCAGCTACTCAGGAGGCTGAGGCAGGAGAATTGCCTGAACCCAGGAGGCGGAGGTTGCGGTGAGCCGAGATCGCGCCATTGCACTCCAGCCTGGGTAACAAGAGCGAAACTCCTTCTCAAAAAAAAAAAAAAAAAAAGGTTTAATACTAAAACCCACTGGATTGTCTTGAAATGCGCCTTTAAATGTTTTTTCCTGGGCTGGGCAACTCTTGCTGTCTGGCAGGTGCCAGGGAGAGGCGCCCAACTTGGCGGAGTGAGGTCCCCGGGGCCAGCACTGTGATGTGGGCGGCTGGGGCGGGGAAACCTCCTTCATCCTCAGCTTTCCAGGACCAAGAAGACATCAAGGCTCCGTGCAGACTCCAGGTGGTAGAGGAGGCTCACATTCGTGGCGGGAGGGGAGGTGCCTCCACTCCAGAAAAGTGTTTTTTCCAAGGCAAGCGGGAAGTCTCCACTTGCATGTGAGCAGAATTTCCCGATTTCACTCAAGGAGAAAATATTTGTTTTCTGCGGGCGAGAACCAAGACAGAACTGTGCTGGGAGCCGCAGATCCTGGGCCTGGAGCCGCTTCTAGGAAGCCCAAGCTGGTGCAGCCCTCGGGGGGGCTTCAACCCGGTTGCCCACTACCCCCTCCTTCTCCAACCAGAGGGTTTTGGTTCCTTCCTGCTGGACTGCACTTCCACGGACACTTACAGAGCACTGGCTCCAGGATCTCGGGTGAGTGTGATTATATCTTTCTTTTTTTTTTTGAGACAGAGTTTCGTTCTTGTTGCCCAGGCTGGAGAGCAGTGGTGCGATCTCTGCTCACTGCAACCTCCACCTCCCAGTTTCAAGCAATTCTCCTGCCTCAGCCTCTCCAGTAGCCGGGATGACAGGCGCGCGCCATCACGCCTGGCTCATTTTTTTGGTATTTTTAGTAGAGACGGGGTTTCACCATGTTGGCCAGGCTGGTCTGGAACTCCTGACCTCAGGTGATCCGGCCGCCTTGGCCTCTCCAAGTGCTGGGGATTATACCCATTTTACAGATGAGGAAATCCAAGTTCAGAGCCAGGAGGTAGCACACTCCGGTGTGCGGGATCGCCTGAGCCCAGGCGTTGGAAGCTGCAGTGAGCCGTGACCACTGCACTCCAGCCTGGGCGACAGAGTGAGACCCTGTCTCTGAAAAATACACAAGATGCACTGGGTCCATCAGGGCAGAAGTGGAGAGGACCGGCAGCCGGCCTGGCCAGGTGCTCCCTGGGACAGAGAATAAGGCACTGAGGGCGCCCGACCGGAGTGGTGCAGCGGCGGGGCCGGAGAGCACAACCGGCGGAACTCGGGCGGCGCCCAGCGGCCGCGGGCGGGATCGCAGGGCGAAGCCGGGCCGGGCCGGGCCCTGGCAGGAAGGCGCGGGCCCGCTTCGTTCTCGCATCTGGCTTGGCTCGGGTCCGCGACCTCGACTCCACTGGAGCCGCCCCCTGGACCTCGGCCCGGCCCGCCTCCTGGCCGCCCTCCGAGACGCGCCGAGGTCCTCCGAGCCGGCAGGGGGCGCTGTGGCCACGCGCTCTACCCTGAGCGGGCGCAGGCCGGAAGTGCAAGGGTCACTTCCGGCGGGGGCGCGGCTTGGGCTGAGTGGGGGACACGGCCGGGCGCGGGGACTGGACCGGCGGGGTAGGCGGGGTCCGTCGCCGCTGGAGCGCTCTGGTCCGCGTTTGGGCATCTCGGCCTTGGCGGAAGGCGCAGCCGCCCTGCCGCGCGGGGCCCGCGGCGATGCCGTTCCTGCACGGCTTCCGGAGGATCATCTTCGAGTACCAGCCGCTGGTGGATGCGATTCTGGGCTCCCTGGGGATCCAGGACCCCGAGCGGCAGGAGTCCCTGGACCGGTAACTCGTCCCTTCCCGTGGGCTGGCCGAGGCCGCTCCGACCCCGCGGCGTCCCGCTTGGCAGAGGAAGGGACGGGCGGAAGCCGGGGGTGCGTGGCCGGGAGCCCGCGCTGCCCTGCGCTGATCCCACTCCCGCCCCTTGCAGGGCGGTGGCGCAGGGCGGGAAGGGCTCGAGGGCGGGGGCTCGCGGGATGTCGCAGGGCCTCCGCCTCAGCTCCCACCCTGTCGCCTGCCCGTCCTGTGCCACCCCCCGCTCGGGTCCTGGCAGGGGAGCAGGGTGGAAGCCGTGAGGCCTCAGAGCAGTGCAAAGGTGGGCCTTCGTAGGAGACTTTGCACCTTCGTAGACAAGAGCTGGTCTGTCGTGAACCTGCGGGAAAGGTGTCGGGGGCGATTCCGCATTCACTGCCCAGGGTACTGGGCGCCTGGGGTCCATCAGCGGCTCAGCAAAGGCCCCGCCTTCCCGGCGCGGGGGCTCCAGTGGAGAGACTGCAGCTGCGCCCGAGGTGGAAGGGAGGAGAGAGGAGCAGCGGGAAGGGCGCTCGGGTGCTGGGGGGATGTCAGCTGGAATTTCCAATATGTGGTTATGATGAGTCTCTCCATCCACGGACTCTGGTGGAAACGTTGGCATTTCTTCATCAACATCAGCCAAAGGTCTCAGTGTGAGGGGAGGGAGGAGGCCGCGTTGCTGTCCTGGTCGCGGGGGTTGCCGGGGCTGCAGTCCTGCAGCTTTGAGAGCGAAGGGCTTTCTGAGGAGGGAGAGTCAGAGTCGGGCTTGGGCTATTGGCCTCCAGGGTTCCCTTCAGTCCCAGCAGCCCAGGTGTGTGGGCTTTGGTACCCAAGCCTGGGACCAGACTCTGGGCAGCTTGGGAGGAGACAACAGACAGGCCCAGCCCGTTCTCTGCAAATCCGAGGCTGCTCCCGTCTTTAAGAGATGCACCTGGCCCTCTCTACTTCAGAGCTTCTCCCAGGCCTCCGTGCCCCACAGAGCCGGGGCCCTGCTTGCTGACTGCAGCAGGCCACCAAAGGTCACGCACCCACAGGCCGCCCGGCCAGCCGGCCCCACAGCCGTGCCTACCCTCAGCCTCTCTCCTGCTGCAGACCCAGTTATGTCGCCAGCGAGGAGAGCCGAATCCTTGTTCTCACCGAGCTGCTGGAGAGAAAAGCCCACTCTCCCTTTTACCAGGAAGGCGTGAGCAACGCCCTGCTCAAGATGGCCGAGTTGGGGCTGACACGAGCTGCCGACGTTCTCCTTCGGCATGGGGCCAATCTCAACTTCGAAGGTCAGCTAGAACCCTGGGGTTGGGGAGGCAGCTTAAACGTGGCCCTGTGCTGAGTGGGCGCCCATGTCTCCAGCCTCGGCTGTTACCGTTCTGAGGAGTGACTTCCTCCCCCGCAGTTTATTTCCTGGGTGGCAGCATCTAAGGAAACTCCCATTGTGTGGCTTCCCACCCCCTGTGGGTTTTCACATGGCTCTTTCCACCTCTGTTCCAAGAGCGGGTGTTGCAGCTTCTACTGTGTGATTGATTAGCAAACTTTCCCCAGCTCCCAGATTAATCTCCACTTCCATTAACGTGAAAATGCGGCTGCTGGCACTGTGCCCAGAGCTAAGGGAAGGTAATTTTCTGCCACTTAACTCTGAGCCAATTTGTGTTTTTTCCTCATGCCTTAGGGAGAGGGGAAAACGGGCCGCAATCACCGCAGGACATGCCGGCTCCGGCTCCTGAGTGCCAGGGATGGAGATGGAGCCATGCTCCTTTCTCTCTGGCTTTCACCCCGGGGAGGGCAGGGTTAGTCAGGAGACAGGCAGGGCTGCCTCGTAACGTCATGGGGGCCTGAGGCCACCAGGCACGTCTCCTTTCCCCATCCGAAGACAGGCTTGGAGGCTGCTGGGCTCTTGGAGGGTCAAGGAGCTGAGACGGGAGGGTGGGTTCTGAAGCCAGTGACTTGGAGACCAGCTTGGAGAACCTGGCTGTTACTACCAGGCCTACAGGGTGGGGCAGCCACGGAGCTGCGGTCTAATATGGCTCCCAGCCATCCCGAGAGGGTGCCCCGTGTTATGGTCCCCTCTTACAGAAGAGGAAACTAAAGCCCCAACAGCTTAAGGAACATGCCCACTAGAACATCCCAAGGGCCCTCTGGTATCTGGCGAGACAGCTCTGTCCTAACCCTTGATGGTGACAGGAGCCTGGGCCTGTGGCTTCTGGACACTTGAGGTGTGAGTATGGGGCTGGGCTCTGGGTCAGGGGCCCCATGAGAATGCGGAGAGGCAGGACCCACACGAGCTCCATCTGCGCCTTCAGACCCAGTCACCTACTACACGGCTTTGCACATCGCCGTCTTGCGGAACCAGCCGGACATGGTGGAGCTGCTGGTGCATCACGGGGCCGACATTAATCGGAGGGACCGGGTGAGTGCCAGTTCAGCCTGCTTTGAATTTGGGGGGCGGGGGCCTGAGCAGCTTCCCAGGCCAACCTGGCTGTGCTTGCTTGGCTCAGATCCATGAGAGTAGCCCCTTGGACCTGGCCAGCGAGGAGCCCGAGCGCCTGCCCTGCCTGCAGCGCCTCCTGGACCTTGGAGCGGACGTCAATGCTGCTGACAAGCATGGTGGGTGCCTCCTGCAGGAGAGCAGGACAGCTGGGCCCCCAGGCACCTTGTGGTGGACCCCCAGGGTGCACCAGGACGACAGCTAGGTGGGCAGGCTGGATGCTGGCCCTGGCTGGTGGCACAGCACAACTGGGCGCATGGGAATTCCGCCGACTTGCCGAGCTCAGGCTTTCGAGAGGCAGTGCAGTCATTGTCCCTGTGCTGGCCCTCAAAGGCTGTCTAGGAAGAAATAGGGTATGTGTGCATTTACCAAGAAACAAGGGCTGTTTATAGGAAGAAATACGGTGTGTGTGCATTTACCAAGAAACAAGGGCTGTCTATAGGAAGAAATAGGGTGTGTGTGCATTTACCAAGAAACAAGGCTGTCCGGCAGGAGAGGCCCAGCCCGCATCTCAGGTAGCCACTTGGGTCCTGAAAAATCCTATTTTTCCTGGCCTTTCCACTCCCACTTCTCTGGGTGGAAAGGGAATGGCCAGAAGCCCGTCACCTTCAGCCCTCACCCAAGCTGAGAGCTGTCTCTGAAAGTTCATCTTCTGATGCTCTGTGTCTGGGTTGCCCTGGCCGGGGCTTCCTGGCCTCCTGCTCCTCTTCGCTCTCCCTCCCTCCCTAGGAAAGACCGCTCTGCTTCACGCTCTGGCCAGCAGCGATGGGGTGCAGATCCACAATACTGAGAACATCCGGCTCCTACTGGAAGGAGGTGAGGCTGGCGCGATCCGGGGCCTTGTCCTCTCACCTGCTGTGCGCCCTTCAGTGTGCGCTGCTGCTGTGTCACGGCTGCGGGTCTTCTCCCAGCATCTCTTGTTCTATGGCTCTTCTAGGGGCCGACGTCAAGGCCACCACCAAAGATGGGGACACGGTGTTCACCTGCATCATCTTCCTGCTTGGCGAGACTGTGGGAGGGGACAAAGAGGAGGCCCAGATGATCAACCGCTTCTGCTTCCAAGTCACACGGCTGCTGCTGGCGCACGGGGCTGACCCCAGCGAGTGCCCGGCCCACGAGTCCCTCACCCACATCTGCCTCAAGAGCTTTAAACTGCACTTCCCTCTCCTGCGCTTCCTGCTGGAGTCCGGAGCCGCCTACAACTGCTCCCTGCACGGTGCATCCTGCTGGTCTGGCTTCCACATCATCTTCGAGAGGCTCTGTTCCCACCCGGGCTGCACGGAAGACGAGAGCCACGCGGACCTTCTGCGCAAAGCTGAGACTGTCCTGGACCTCATGGTGACCAACTCTCAGAAACTCCAGCTGCCTGAAAACTTTGATATCCACCCAGTGGGCAGCCTGGCGGAAAAGATCCAGGCGCTCCACTACTCCCTGAGGCAGCTGGAGAGCCGTCCGCCGCCCCTCAAGCACCTGTGCCGTGTGTCCATCCGGCTCTGCCTTCAGCCTTGGCCTGTGGACGTGAAGGTCAGAGCCCTGCCTCTGCCCGACAGGCTGAAGTGGTACCTTCTTAGCGAGCACAGTGGCTCCGTGGAAGATGACATCTGACAGGTCTCAGGCTACAGGAATGGGGACGTGGGCAGCTTAGGTCAGCTTGTTGGTGAAACCTGGGACAACTTTAGTGGAGGGTCTTTCTTGATCTGGGAGAAGAGACTGGATCCTTCACAAGAAAAGCCAGCCTGGCAGAGCCGGAGGCTGTGATGACTCTGGTGGTGGTGTGGCTCGGTGTCTTCCAGACACTGCCCCTTCCCCCAGCGGCACTCCAAGTCTCACCCGTGTTGGGAAAAGGGACAGGGCTTAGATTTAAGTCGTATTTATGTCCTCTGAATCGGCGAGCAGCACCAGGGCATTTGCAGAAGCTGGGCGGGATCAAGGCTCAACGTTCCCAGGGCTGCGGGGATCTCGGTTGCGTGGCAGTACAGCTGGAGGGAAGGAAGCCAGGGGCACATCCTGCGCAGGCCGCCACCAAGGCCTCACCCCTGCCCCTTCTCCTTCCAGGTTCTGCTAGTGTGTGTCTGGTGGGTTCTGGGGGAGAAGGCACTAGGGACCACCACAGGCTTGTCTTCATGGTATTGAAAGGCAAGCTGGCCCCTGCTGGTTGCTGTAGCTCTGGGGCCAGGTCTGCTGGGGCCCCACCCACCAGAATTGTGCTCTGGGGGCAGCTGTGCTTGTGCCAAACCCAGGGCCTCCGCGACCATGACTTCCGCTAAAAAGCAATCATGAGCACGAGGCTGGGGCCAGCCTTCTGAAGGGTCTCCTGTGAGGCGCTCACTCTGGAGCAGGCTGAGCCCACTGTACCGCCCAGCCGCGAGCCCTCAGTCCCTTCTAGGTCGTGTTGGTCGTTGTGGATGACGTAAATGCCTCCGGGGATAACTGAGGCGACTACATGACATATATTTATAAGATTAAACGGACTTTGGCCTTAACAGTCCTCGTGTAACGTTTCTGCCCCGCCCTCCACAGTTCAGGATAAAGGCTCCCACAGCAGCGGGTAAGGAAGGGGAGGGAAGAGGAGAAGCTGTGTTTGGGGTTCGTTTTCAAGTCCCTGCAAAGAAGCACCACTCTAGACTGGCCAGGGCCCCACACTGCGGGGGGCCCATTTTATTTTTATTTTTTCTGAGACAGAGTCTCTGTTGCCCAGGCTGGAGTGCGATGGCGCGATCTCAGCTCACTGCAACCTCTGCCTCCCAGGTTTAAGTGATTCTCCTGCCTCCTGCCTCACTCTCCCAAGTAGCTGGCATTATAGGTGTCCGCCACCACGCCTGGCTAATTTTTGTATTTTAGTAGATGAGTTTCACCCCGTTAGCCTGGCGGGTCTCAAACTCTTGACCTCAGGTGATCTGCCCACCTTGGCCTCCCCAAGTGCTGGGATTACAGGTGTGAGCCCCTGTGCCCAGGCCTCATTTTATTTTTTACTTTAAATGCCTGCCAAGGAGCAGCCTCAAGTCCAGAGAAGAGTGAGGCTATGGGCATCTTCCCTTGCTGCAGGCTGCGGTAACGCTCTAAAGGCCCCAGGTCTCCACTGCCAAGTAGGACTTGCCATGTGAGCACCCCAACCACATCACCATCGGGCAGCACCCATGGGTTCCACCAGCCCAGCTCTGTCCTTCCCCCTAGGTAAAGACCACATTTCTTCAAGTCCCCAGCAACCAAGCTGGGGGTTGTTCCCTTCCTCTTCAGGCAGCCAGGCCCATGGCTGGAAGGCCAGGCTGGGGGCCCGGGAAATCGGCTACTGGTGTGACCACCGTATTCCCCCATTGGGAGACCTGGAGCCCCTACCACCCAACCCCATCTCACAGGGCAGCAGGGCCTGGGCTCCTGCCTCAGCCTCCCCACCAGGTCCCACCTTGCCTTCTGAAGAAAAGCCTGCATAATGAGTGGACGGCAGACGGCTGTATTTAGTGGCGCCTTGACACTCATGAACCACCAGCATGGCGCCCGAATCTTGCCCAGCTGCCAGCTCCCCCCACCCGAGCTGTGGTTCCTCAGTTTCTCCTGCCAGCCCCAGCTCATCTCAGGGCAAAGCTATAGACGTGGTAGATCTCGTCAGGGAGGTTCTCCTGCCTTTCCTCGGCCAGAAGGCTGAGGCCTGCGCTGTAGACGATCCTGCGGACCACGTCCAGGTCCCGGCACACGCTGCTGTCCACGTCATCCAGGATCACGCCCTCCTGGGCCATGTTGTCTTTGATGACGATGATACCGTTGGGGCGGAGGCTGGCCTTGCAGCGCCGCAGGAACTCAGCCAGGTGCTGATCAGTGAGGTGGCCTGGGGAGGGCAGAGGCGAGGTTACCGGGCACGATGCAAGCGTACGTCGCCCACTGGACGGGATGTAGCTCCCAGCCCCACTCAGCCCTTCGCTGGTACCCAGCATTTTATGTGCACTCATGGCCTCGCTGGCTCTCAGCAGTCCCGACAGATTTACTAAACCCCATTCCACAGAAGAGGAAACTGATTCAGAGGTCATCTCCCTAAAGACACAGCAAGCCAGAACTTAACTTGCCGGGGTGACTTCCGAGCCCTGCCTGATACCTACACGCCATGACCCACCCCCAGCTCCCAGCCCCCAGCCAGGCTTCAATCAGAGGAGTGAACCCGGGGTAGAGTTTGGCATTGCAGGAGCTCCCAGACAGATGACCTTCTCCACCCTGGGAAGTCCCCACAGAGGCCTCCGAGGTCACAAAATACAAGGCCAGACCTAGGGTGTCCACAGTAGGCCTGTGCTGCCGCCTCAGGAGTGGCCTGCCTCCGGTCAGCAACCCAGGGCACAGCACTCGAGGTGTGCCGTTAGGCTAAGAGGGTACAGGGCTAGATACCGAAGCTTAAACTTTTCGTCTTACTAAAAATAAAACCCTTAGGAAACACCTGCACTTCTCTGAACGCAGTGTAAGTTACTGGCCATTAAAACTTTTTCAACAAAAAACTGCGTGCAAAGGGATGAAGCAAAAGCTGGAGGAAAGGAAATCTACCTTCCAGGCCGAGTCTCCTTGGTGCTGGGAGGCACGTGTGGGCATGGGCGTGGGGGGGCTGGGGAATCCTCACTGGCCCACTTGCTGCAGAAGCACCGAGCCCCGGTCCCTGACACCTTCTGGGGAACCCGAGGGGCAGGAGACGTACAGGTGGGCAGGGAAGGGCGGCGGGACCCTCACCTATCACCCACTGGATCCAGATCACGTCGTAAGAGTCGGGCTCCGGGGTGAAGTCCTGGAGCCCACAACAGAAGTAGTTCCTCACCCTCTTGCCCTCCTCCCCCAGGTAAGTCTTGGCTCGAACCAGGAAGTCTTCCGTGACGTCGACCATATCCACCTCTCTGAACAGCGGCAGGAGCAGCCGCTTGGTGATCCGCCCAATGCCGGCTCCGCAGTCCAGGGCGCAGGAAGTTCCTGTCTTGTTCGGGCCTTCCTAAAAAGCGGAGGCACATAACCTATCAGAGGGACGTAACCCAGAGGGACCCTGTCACTGCACACAGGGCCCTTCCTCAGGAGCCCCGGGGCTTAGACTCAAGTCAGGACTCTGCACAAGCCGAGCACTGGTGGGGGTCTGTGCTGGCTGCCAGCTTGCACCAAGTCCTGATTTGAGACGACGAGCATGAAGGCGACACTGCTGGGCCACACCTTCCTTCATCTTTGAAACTTTCTGGAGAGACGGGATCTCATTCTGTCGTCCAGGCTGGAGTGCAGTGAGGCGATCATGGCTCACGGCAGCCTTGGAGTCCTGGGCTCCAGCCATCCTCCCACCTCAGCCTCCCGAGGAGCTGGGGCTACAGGCATGTGCCACCATGCCCAGCTCTTTCTTTTTTTGGGGGGTGGGTTTTCTGTAGAGACGGGGCCTCACTCTGTTGTCCAGGCTGGTCTCAAACTCCTGGGCTCAAGCAATCCTCCCACATTGACTTCCCAAAGTGCTGGGATTACAGGAGTGAGCCACTGCCCCAGCCCTGGGCCACATATGTCTAAAATGAAGGCTCATTTCCACTTGAAGGTGATAACTTGAACAGGTGTATGAATCTCTCCTGAGTCTCCAGGTAAATGACAGCAGGGCAGGGCAGAGCAGGGAAAATGGAGGCGGGGCAACTGGTAAACCAGGGTGCGGGGAAGGAACATGGAGGGGGAGGCACTGGGTGGAGCAGGTGGCGAACAGAGCCTCCAGTGCCAGCCGTGAGACAAGGAGGTGGGAGGCTCCGGGCCTGGGGGTCCCAGCCTGGTACAGAAAAGCCTGGGGGTGGAGGGGAGGGTGGAAACCATGGCATTTAACTAGGAGTCTTCGTCCAGAATGGCCAACACCCTCAGCCCAAGCACCTGTGGACATGGCAGGAGAGCAGGGCTTTCCTCCCTGGCAAAACCCAACAGGTGCAGAGAAGTTTGCCCAATTCGGGCACCTCAATTCTGCCTAACAACCGACTCCTGTCCGGTAACCTTGAGGCTAAGTCCACCATCTAGAAGAGACTCCAGTGTGCCCACCCAGCCCAGCTCCTCAAGACCTTGGGGTAGGTACCAAGAGATAGCCAATGGCCCTGCAGTGTTACATGTGAAAGGTGGCATCCCACACAGACGGCAGTGCCACCAGAGCCACAGCCTCTCCTGGAGAGCACGCCAGACCTGCCTACCCTCAAAAACCTCTGCAGAAACTTCCGGGAGCTGTTGATGTCGATGCTGGAGATGCGGCCATACCCCCCAAGCATGCCGTCCACCGTGGGCGGGATTTGCTTCCAGTACATCTTGGCCTTGGAATAGAACTGTTCCTCGTCTTCTATCACCTCACTCGTCATGCTGTCACCAACCACGGCTCCACTCAAGCACCACGATCAGCAACTGCGACTCTCCTGGGTAAGGAAGAGGGTGTGAGTCAGCCGGTCCAGGGACCTGGCAGAAAGGCCCCCGGGGCAGAGGGCCAGGCTCACACCAGCTTCACGAGTCCCACATCCTGCCCAGTGCAGGGGAAGTCCAGGATCCCCGAATCTGCTTCGACCCCTTGGATAACAGTATCTTCTGTGTTTTGCACACAGAGTACCCACCCCAAGTCCTGGCTTCAAGTTCTTTTAATATTTTCATTTTTTCTGGAGTGCAGTGGCATGATCATAGCTCAATGCAGCCTCCAACTCCAGAGCTCAAGTGACTCTCCCACCTCACCCTCCGGAGCGGCTGGGACTACAGTTGTGTGCCACCATGCCTGGCTAATGTTTTTTATAGAGAAAGGGTCTCACTACATTACAAAGGTTGGTGTTGAACTCCTGGCCTCAAGAGATTCTCCCACCTTGGCCTCCCAGAGTGCTGGGATTACAGGTGTGAGCCACTGTGCCTGGCCTGGCTTCGAGTTCTTGACATGCTCTATATGGCACCTGACTCAGTGGCTTCTGGGCAAAGAAAACCCTGATCAGTAAAGATGACCACAAAGCAGAGAGCACCAGTGACCCTGGGAGGGCCGGGGACGTTCCCACGCCTGCCTTCTTCCGGCTCCCAGCACAGCAACAACTTGCCGTGGGGTCCAGTCCTCCGTTGGCGAGGAGTGGGGAGTCTGCCAGGTGCCGGGCCGTGAACCAGGCAGACAGCCAGGCAGAAAACAACATTACAAATATAACCACACCTGCCGGGAGGCCAGCAGAGCCCACCGGGAGGAAGTGGACACGGGTGTGGGGAGCAGGGAAGGCCTCCATGAGGAGGTGATGTGGAAGCTGAAGCCGGTGGACGGGCAAGAGTAGGCAAAGCAGGCGCAGGAACGGCACGGCTCCCGGAGGGAAGGACGGTCAGCCCTCGCGCCGCAAGCTCCTGGTCTCACAGCTCAACTCTAGCAACTTCAACTGCACCGAACAGGGCGACGAGCTCGAACCACCCTGAGGCTCAGCAGAGTGGCCCAGGAAGATGGGTGCGTCTGAAGCCTGTGCTGGCAGCGGTGGGGACGGCAGGGGACGAGGAGGCTGCTGCCATGGCAGAAGGAGGGACGTAGAAAGCCTCGGCTGGGTCCTGGCAGCAGAGCCCAGGCCCACCTTGCCTTTCAGGACAGGATGACAGCTCCAGGCTCCACGGGTGGCCAGCCTGCCAGAGGCTTCCCCCAGGCACAGTGCTGTCACCAAGACGCGCCACGCTTAGGTGCTATTCCAGTGGCGTTGAGGCTTGCCAAGACCCCCTGAGAGCTCCAGTCCAGAAGGACAGACAAGGAAAAAAGGGAAGGAAAATACAGAGCAGAAATAGAAGGATTCTCACGGAGCCATCAAGTGCAGAGGAAAGTCAAAGGGCAGAGGAATCCTTCCCGAACAGCAGACGGGGCAGCACCCTGGAGGAGGCAGCCAGCCGGGCATCAAAGGATGGGGAGTGCTGGAGGGGTGGGGCATGAGGGAGTGGCCGTGACAGCGTGGGCCATCAGAGGGCAGAGAGTGGAAGGGGGAGGGCAGCGTGGAAGGAGCTCGGAAGAGCAGACGGGGCCTGGATGACGGCAGTCCGAGGGCACGCCGGGCACCAACTCTCAGCTGATGTGTTTCCCACGGTGCCGGGGCCTGATCTGAAGGGAGGCAGAGTGGGGATGGCAGTGGCCGTGCCAGTTGACACAGGACAAAGAGCAGGAGTGGTAGGTAGGAATTCCAGCAGCAGCTGCTGCTCCATCCTGATCAACCCACGGTAAAGGGGAAATACCCTCTGCGGAAGACCCGCGGCCGCCTGGGAGCTGGAGCTCACCGCCCTGCACACGCTGCCTCCGCACCTCAGGAGAGCAGGGGGTTTCTAGCAAACGCCTATCGCCACAGCTGACAAATCGGAGGTCCAAGACTGTCTGCCTGACCCCTGGAGCTACAGGGTCCACACGGGAGAGTCCACATGCCGAACTCTGTGCGGTCCTCAAACACAACGAAAAGCTGAAAACCCTAAGACCAGGGATGCTTCAGGGGCTTCAAGAGAAGGAGGCAGAGGAACACGGGACAACGCCCTGAGGAGCACGAGGCCTTCGGGAAGCGGCTCACAGACCACGACCCAAGAGAAGGGAACGAAAACACAAAGCAAAGCTGGAGAATTTTCTTCTTTTTTTTTCTTTGAGAAAGGGTCTCGCTCTGTCACCCAGACTACAATATGGCTCAGGTGATCCTCCCATCTCAGCCTCCAGGGTAGCTGGGACTACAGGCACACACAGCCACACCTGGCTGATTTTTTATTTTCTGAAGAGATGGAGTTTTGCCATGTTGCCCAGGCTGGCCTCAAACACCTGGCTGCAAGTGACCTACCCGCCTTGGCCTCCCAAGGTGTTGGGATTACTGGCGGGTGCGGGCCAAAAACTTGAATTGGCCGCATTTCTTGTTAGCCCTCAGCGCAATGGTGTATTCGGAACCTGTCCTGAAAGAGAAGGAACTTTCTGGCCGGGCATGAAGGCTCACACCTGTAATCCCAGCACTTTGGGAGGACGAGGTGGGAGAATTACAAGGTCAGGAGTTTGAGACCTGCCTGGCCAACATAGTGAATCCCCATCTCTACTAAATATACAAAAATTAGCCAGGCATGGTGGTGGGTGCCAGTAATCCCAGCTACTCAGGAGGTTGAGGCAGGAGAATTGTTTGAACCCAGGAGGTGGAAGTTCGAGATCACACCACTGTACTCCAGCCTGGGCAACAGGGCCAGACTCTGTCTCTCACCCCCACCCCTCTCCAACCCCCCAAAAAAGAGAAGGAACTTTCCAGAAGCAGCAGGCCCATCCGCCCAGCCAGCTCAAGAATCTCTCTAATGGACGCACTTCTGCTTCCGTAACTGGTCAGCCTTTTCCGGAGACCCAGCCAGCCAGTGGGGGCACCAGGGAAAGGCCCGCTGTGGCTGTGAGAACAAACGGGCCAGGGCCCCCTCTCCATCCCCATGCCTGGCTCCTTCAGCAGATCTGAGCTTTCTTCACGAAGCCACACACCAGCTTTCTGAGGTACCAGAAGAGAGCTGATGAGACCGTGTGCCCTACCAGGTTTCAGCTCTTCTTACATCTGTGATTGGGTCTTCTCACCCTTAGAACCCTTTGGCTGTGCCCAAAGAGAAGCCACTTAAATCTCTCTTCAGATTCTGGAGTTTTTTGAGATGGGGTCTCGCTATGCGGCCTGGGCTGGCCTCAAACTCCTGGACTCAAGCCATCCTCCTTGCTCAGCCTCCTGAGTAGCTGAGATTACAGGTGTACGCCACTGTGTCTGGCTTCCCTCTTCAGATTCTTGAAGAGAAGAATGTGTAGCTCACAGACTGACCCCTCACTTCCCTGTTCACGCACAAGAGTTTGGGCCATAATGAAGAAAGGCTGCAATCCCTGCCCCTATCAGGGAGCCCTCTGGGGCAGCAGGCTGGGAAGGACTTTGGTTCTAAATATTCCACATACACCCTTTCCTCAAGCTGACCACAAAGCTCCCGCACTGGTGCCCCAGCACTGCGAACAATGCTGCTGGAAGGAGAAGGCAGCCCGCGGCTTAGAAACCCTGTCTCTACCAAAAACACACAAATTCCAGTGCCTCCCAGCTGCTAGGGAGGCTGAGGTGGGAGGATCACTTGAGCCTGGGAGGTGGAGGCTGCAGTGAGCCATGATTGTGCCTCCACATTCCAGCCTGGGAAAGAGTGAAACATTGTATCGAAAAAAAACAGAAGAATGAATTCTTGTTTCCACCAGAACTGCCAATCCTAAAGACTGCTAGATGTGCCAGGGTGGGCGACAGGAAAAAGGGCCACCAACCTGAATGTCACTATGTAGCTGGGTTTGGCGGCTTACGTGGCTATGGTCTGATGCGGTAAGGACTCAGGTCAAGTGCGCTGCCTGCCCCTCTGCCAGTAGGCACTGTAGCAACCACGTCACAGCCCTCCATCAGTCACCCAGAGAGGATGGCATTCAGAACTACTCTCCTGCTGGGTGCAGTGGCTCATGCCTATAACCTGAGCACTGTGGGAGGCTGAGGTGGGAAGACTGCTTGAGTTCAGGAGTTTGAGTCCAGCCTGGATAACAGAGCGAGAACCTGTCTCAAAAAACAAAAACGCTTGGTAGCTGAGAAAATTAAAGACGAAGATTAAAAAATGAAATACAGGCCGGGCGTGGTGGCTCAAGCCTGTAATCCCAGCACTTTGGGAGGCCGAGGTGGGTGAATCACGATGTCAAGAGATCGAGACCATCCTGGTCAACATGGTGAAACGCTGTCTCTACTAAAAATACAAAAAATTAGCTGGGCATGGTGGCATGTGCCTGTAATCCCAGCTACTCAGGAGGGTGAGGCAGGAGAATTGCCTGAACCCAGGAGGCGGAGGTTGCGGTGAGCCCAGATCGCGCCATTGCACTCCAGCCTGGGTAACAAGAGCGAAACTCCGTCTCAAAAAAAAAAAAAAAAAAGAAATACTTCTCTTCTCCACCATGCTAGCACAATATCCATTTAGACTGGAGCCTGGTGACACAGCAACCCTGTCTCCCTCCCCTCCGCCCACCAGTCCTGGCGAACTGAAGGTTCTGTATTCAATCCTGTCTCCCGCCTGGCCTGGGAGCTCCTAGAGAGCAGTGGCAACATTGAGATTTATCATCGCAGCTGCTCTAGCTTCCCACGAAACACAGAGAGTTTCACTTCTGAGCAGATGAACAGAATAAATCTGGGGCCAAACACTTACCAGGCTGTACTCTGTCTGCCTCCTCTCTCAGAATGCAAGCTTCCCGGTGGCAGAGACATTACCTTGTACACCATTAGCCCAAATACCAGGTGGGCATTTGCTAATTGGCTGCTGAATAATGAAAGAATGGGCTTTGTGCAGCTAAAGCCATTTTTCACTTCTGAGAAAATCCTACAGACGAAAGTCCAGCCATTCAAAGCTGGAAATACTGAAGGCTGTTACCGACAATGTAATTTTGTGCTTTACCAAAAGCCTTGTAACATGATTCCTTTAAATGTCAAGGTCCCCTGAATAATCAAATTTACAAGAATGCCACTGACACGCACATTCTAGAAACACGCCAGGGGAGGCACATCTAGGCCGGGAAATCGCCTGCCTTGCTTCGACATCTGCCCTGAGAGCCGATTCATGAATAAACGTGATTTCTGAGGTCCTGGCTACATCCCGCCTCCTGGTGTCCGGATTGGAGTGAGGCAGGAGGAGGTTCCTAAGAGTCAGAGAGAACAGAGAAGACCGCAGGAGGTCCTGCTACACTCTGGAGCACAGTGAGACGCCATGGGGCTGTGCGGCCTGGGAGGGGGCCAGGGCACAGCCTGGCTTGGTGTGCACTCTGGGTTAGCTGAGAGAGGAAGAGAAACCCCTCATGCCTGGTAGATGCCTGCTCAGCCTGTAAATGTGATCCTACATCCTTCACCGTCACCTGGCCGCTGCCGCCCCCTCCCTGCCAAGGTGTTCAGACCCAGGCAGCCGTCCAGCTACTGCGTCTCTGCTCCCAGGACCCACAGAAGAAAAGGGTGCTGAAACTGTCACCCGCGTCATTCTCATCTCATCGTCCTCATGTAAATTTCTATGGAAAAGCCTGCCTGAAAGTTACCTGCACCCTCCCACAACCTAGTAGACGGAGCCCATCCTCCTTGCATCTCTGTGGACAGCAGCCGGCCACAATGGCAGAGCGCTCTGAGAAAAAGAAAGAAAGGGACGAAGGGAAGGAAAAAGACAAGATCGGGGATATGTTTAAAAACCAACAAAGCCTCTGATGGAGTCAGATGAACCCGAGCTAAATCTCAGCTCTGCTCACTGGCTGTGTAAGCTCAGATAAGACATTAAACCTCACCATTCCTCAGGTTAGCTGTAAGATGGGACTTTACAGAAAGGCTGTGATTAAAAGTGCATATGAAAAGCTGAAACTGCTTTGCACAGTGCCAGGCACATATTCTCTCTTGAGCTTGGAAATCTCTGTCAGATGAGATCCTTGTCAACCCTGCCCACTGTGAGGAACCTATGCGAAAACTGCTTTAGAATGCCACAGAAACTGTACTGCTGGACATCCTAGGGATTATTACTGGTATGCTGCGTGGCCAATTCAGCACACTCAAACAACTCTGCAAATCAGCAGGAGAGGGGAGAGCTTCCTCTGCCAGAAAGCACAGAACCCCCACCAAGATTTTTTAGATGCTATCCTTGTGATCCTAGGGCTTCCGGCCTCCACCAAACCACTCCATGCATATTTCCAACCCCCCCTAGTCCCCATGTTACAGAGAGTAAAACCAGCACACTAAAGGAAGTGATGTGTCTTTAAACATACAAACAGGAAGCCGAGAACAGAATTAAGGAGGGAATCCAGGCTCCTTATCCCAGCCCTGATTCCTCTCAGAGGCTCATCGCATCTCACTGGCAATCATTCTACACACCACAATTACCGGTTACACTGTCCCTCCCCGCTGTCAAGGCCTCTGACACCAGCTGTGGCAATCCCTTATAGTACAGTGGAAAAAGCAAAGTCTGGAGGGAGAGATCACACAGTTGGTGGGCAGCAAAGCCTGGGCATTTCGATATGGCAGCCTCCCCGCAGACGGGCTGACCTTGGCCGCAAGGGCTCTTGGCGACAGCTGTCATTCGAGCTGCACCTGTGTCAGGCTGGCGCTGAAGCAGGACCCCAAGGTTAAATACGACAGCAACTTCTATGCAACGGGCACTTAACTGTGCCAGGCTCTGAACTGGGCATTCTACCGATTCCTCCCACCCATCCTCCAAATGGGCGCTCTCCAAATCCGTTTCTCGGAGGAGAAACAGGCTCAGAGAAAGGGATTTGCTGCCGTCTGGGGATCGGGGTGGGGGGAGTGCCCTGCCAGGGCTCTGGGCGCGTCGACTTTCTTCCTGTACCGACTCGTGGACCGCTCCGTAGTCTGCCAGGTGCGGCCCGCGGACCTCTTGGGGACGCGCACGTGGGGTCCGGGCCGGCTCGCGCGCTCGCGCCGGGTCACGTGACGAGCCGGGGGGGCCCCCCGGGGCGCCGAAGCAGTTGGGGTCGCGGCCTCCCCGCTCCCGGCGGCTGCCTCCCCGTCGCATCGCCTTGCGCTACTCACTACGGGCAGGGGCTCCCGGGACCGAGAGAAGAGGATGCGGAAGAGGAATGGAGGAAGGCGGCGGCGAAAACCCACAAGCCAACCGCAGCTCCGCCACACCACGACCAGATGCGACAGCTCGCGGCGCGCGCTGCCTTTGTCCGCTTACGTCACTTCCGGTCTCCGGGGCGGGACCACGCCTGGCCCCGCCCCCCCGCTCAGCTCGCCACGCCCCGTGGACTCCGAATTTTTTTTTTTTTTTTTTTTTTTTGAGACGGAGTCTTGCTCTGTCACCCAGGCTGGAGCGCAGTGGCGCGATCTCGGGTCACTGCAACCTCCGCCTCCCGGGTTCAAGCAATTCTGTCTCAGCTTCCCAAGTAGCTGGGACTACAGGCACTGGCCACCGCGCCCGGCTAAGTTTTGTATTTTTTTAGTAGAGACGGGGTTTCACCATGTTGGCCAGACTGGTTTGGAACTCCTGATTTTGTGATCCGCCCACCTCGGCCTCCCAAAGTGCTAGGATTACAGGCGTGAGCCACTGCGCCCAGCCAACTTCTTTTAAAAAATAGTTTAACTTTTTTTCTTTTTTTTTAGGCTGGAGTGCAGTGGCATGATACTGGCTCACTCCAACCTCCACCTCCCAGGTTCCAACGATTCTCTTGCCTCAGCCTCCCAAGTAGCTGGGATTACAGGCATGTGCTACCACGCACAGGTAATTTTTGTATTTTTACTAGAGGTAGAGATGGGGTTTCACCATGTTGGCCAAGCTGGTCTTGAACTCCTAACTTCAAGTGATCCATCCGCCTCTGCCTTCCAAAGTGCTGGGATTACAGGCGTGAGCTACTGTGTCCAGCCTAACTTGACTTCTTCAAAAAAGAAGGAAAAAAATTGGCGACGGCGGGGGGGGGGGGGGGACGGTCACCCTGTTGCCCAGGTTGATCTTGAAACGAGGCTTCCACCTTGGCCACCCAGAGTACTGGGATTACAGGCGTGAGCTACTGCACCCAACACAGGTTACAGCTCAAAACTTGACTAACTTAACTTTGGAGAATCTGGAAGGACCTCCAGGACTAAAGAGAGCCACAGCACTGCCCTGTCCCTGTCCCCAGCACGGACAAAATTCATTTGGAGGCTGCTGGCTGGACTTCTAAAAACGAAGTGTTGTGCGTGTTTTGAGTAAAAGGAGAAAAAAGAGCCATTGGTCCTCAAATCCACCCATCTCCAGTAGCATCTTAAAATAATACCGACCCCCCAAAACTAAATAAAATAAAAAGAAATGCTCTTGGCAGTGCCATGGGATTCCCACCAGAAATAAGCAGAGCAAGCCCATGAACTTTCCATTCCAAAAGGGTGGCCTTTCCCTAGGCTCCTCCCATCACCGAAACTCTGGAGCTATCTCCGAGGCGGCAGTGATGGAATCAGGAGCTTGCAGGTAAGTAAACACTGTTAACATCTCAGAGCTTCAGTCTCCTGCCAGAAGAAGAATTTAAGCAATGTAATCATTACTTCACTTCTGATACTCTGAGGGTTAAACTTGTGGGACATTGCTTATCAGGCCTTCATTCAGCTCAGCACCTAGAGTGGGTTCTCAGGAAATGGAACTGTTATAAGGACACTATTCATCTTAAGTTTATTTGTCTTAAACTATTAATGATATCCTGGTGTTGACAGGGTGCAATGGCTCACGCCTGTAATCCCACCACTTTGGGAGGCCGAGGTGGGCGGATCACGAGGTCAGCAGTTCCAGACCAGCCTGGCCAATATGGTGAAACCCCATCTCTACTAAAAATACAAAAATTAGCTGGGCGTGGTAGCAGGCACCTGTAGACCCAGCTACTCAGGAGGCAGAACAATTGCTTGAACCGGGGAGGTGAAGGTTGCAGTGAGCCAAGATCGCACCACTGCACTCCAGCCTGGGCAACAAGAGTGAAACTCCATTTCAAATAATAATAATAATAATAATAATAATAATATCCTGGTGTTGGCTGGGTGCGGTGGCTCACGCCTGTAATCGTAGCACTTTGGGAGGCCGAGGTGGGCAGATCACCTGAGGTCAGAAGTTTGAGACCAGCCTGGCCAACATGGCAAAATGCGTCACTACTAAAAATACAAAATTAGCCAGGCATGGTGGTGCAGGCCTGTAGTCCCAGCTAGTTAGGAGGCTGAGGGAGGAGAATCACCTGAACCTAGGAGGTGGAGGTTGCAGTAAGCCTAGATCTCACCATTGCTCTCTAGCCTGGGCTACGAGAGTGAAACTCCGTCTCAATCAATCAATCAATCAAATCCTGGTGTTAGATTTGCAATGCCTTCCCCTGGGCGATGCACACGGAAGGTGTTTAAAGTGCGTTTGCTCTAAATGTAGTGAAAGCTACGGGAGGAAGGCGATGCCAAAAAGTCCCGTCTGCACTGAGTCCCCAGAATCTGTGTATGTGCATATTACTTGGCATCCGCTCTAGATTATTGTAGCGTCACAACTGCTACCCCTAGTCTGAGCCCCTCTCTCAGCTTCATTTTCTATATCTGTAAAGCAAAGGGGATTGATCCTGGACAAGTTCAGTTGCTGAAGTGTCTGGCATCCTCTGTCAGCGGGCAGCTCTGATCCAAGCGCTGCATGCCTAAAAATCCAGTCCTATCTTATTTCCTGTCAACAGAAGAGAAAGCCCCTTCCCACACCCATGCTCCAAGGCCTTCCCAGGGCCAGCCAGCTCCCTGAACTCAAAGCCTCCGGCATCTCTGAATTCCCAAGCCTAGCACATAGTAGTTGCTTGATGAATGTTTGCAGAGTACAAGGGCTGGAGGGCTCCTTAGAAACCATCTAGTTAATCTGGTGTTTCACAGCCATTAAGAAAAGTCACATACCCATTAAATACAAACAAAAATATCTCCCTCCTCCACTCAAAATTCTAGCTCTCCAAGAAAGGGTGTCCCTCCATCCCTGGTGAGAAGCATTAACAGAACACGTCTTTGGCGATGCGTCCTCTAGTGAATCACTCCGTTATGTGAATTACAAAGTCATTTCTGCATTTCCAAATTATAAAACTATGCCACACCAGTGAAATACTCGTCTAAATGACCCTTGTCTCCCACCCCAGCTTCACAATACCATGAGCTTCATTTCAGCCCTCCCCCAGCCAAGAGTCACAGTTAAGGCCCAGGGAGCCCTGAGAAAGAAGACACTTGTCCAGCATCACACAGCAAAACAGCACACCATGGACTTGAAAGTGGGTCTGTTAATTTCCTTTTTTCTTTTGAGACAGAGTCTCAAATGACGTGCATAATCAAGTACAGTTGGAGATGTCAGCATGGCATTGGAGCTTAATATAAGTACAGATGGTTACTTATAGAAATATTTATAGATGGGGCCGGGCACAGTGGCTCACACCTGTAATCCTAGGACTTTGCGAGGCCGAGCTGGGCGGATCACGAGTTCAGGAGATCAAGACCATCCTGGCTAACACGTCTCAACTGAAAATAAAAAAATTAACCCGGCATGGTGGCAGGTGCCTGTAATCCCAGCTACTTGGGAGGCTGAGGCAGGAGAATCATTTGAACCCTGGAGACAGAGGTTGCAGTGAGCCAAGACAGTGCCACTGCACTAAAGCCTCATGACAGAGCAAGACTCCATCTCAAAAAAAAAAAAAAAATCTATAGATATGTGTGTGTATGATAGTATATACAGAAATTTATTTGTTCTGTCAACTGAGACTGCCGGAAACAAATGACATCTCAATAGCAAGGAGCACACCTAGCACTCAGGCCTTGGTTTCGTTTTTTCCTTTTTTCTTTTTCTTTTTTTTTTTTTTTTTTGAGACAGAGTTTCGCTCTTGTTACCCAGGCTGGAGTGCAATGGCGCGATCTCGGCTCACCGCAACCTCCACCTCCTGGGTTCAGGCAATTCTCCTGCCTCAGCCTCCTGAGTAGCTGGGATTACAGGCATGCGCCACCATGCCCAGCTAATTTTTTGTATTTTTAGTAGAGACGGGGTTTCACCATGTTGACCAGGATGGTCTCGATCTCTTGACCTGGTGATCCACCCGCCTCGGCCTCCCAAAGTGCTGGGATTACAGGCTTGAGCCACCGCGCCCGGCCTTTTCTTTTTTCTTGAAAGGGAGTCTCACTCTGTCACCCACGCTGGAGTGCAATGGCGTGATCTTGGCTCACTGCAACCTCCGCCTTCCAGATTCAAGCGATTCTCCTGCCTCAGCCTCCCGAGGAGCTGAAATGACAGGCACACACCACCATCACCTGGCTAATTTTTGTATTTTTAGTAGAGACAGGGTTTTGCCATGTTGGCCAGGTTGGTCTGGAACGCCTGACCTCAGGTGATCCGCCCGCCTCGGCTTCCCAAAGTGCTGGGATTACAGGCGTCAGCCACCAAGCCCGGCTGGGTCTGTTAATTTCTAGGTCCATTGTATTCTGACTGCCTGGTCTTGGGGTGGAAGTTCTACTTCCAGAGCCACCCAGCCCGAGCCTCCCAGATCTGGAAGGGGTAGGCCTGGCTGCCCTACTCAGAGTCCCAGTGCCCCGAGTAGCTTCGGCCAAGCTATCCAGGGCACAATAGCCCCACCCTCAGCCCCCAGGCCTCAGTGCCCACTGCTCCTCAGGTGGCGGATCACAATGGCCCTGAGGCAGCCCAGAGGCAGCAGGGAGGGGCTGGGAGAGGCACCAGGCAGGGATGATGGACTCTCTCAAGGGTTAGCTTGCCTGCAGAAAGCTCTAAACTCACAGGACCGTCTCTAATCCTGTCCAGAAGCCCACCAGGGTGAGTGTGGCACTGCCCAGGAGCCAGCTAAGAGCTGACAACAATCTGGGAGTGGGGTGTGGTGGGAGGAAGCAGGCTCAGAGACCCAGTGTCAGAGCTGGGAGAAGGACTGGGGCTCTGCCTCCCAAAGGGGGAGTTCGTTAAAAGTCTGTGTCTTGGCTGGAAGTGGGGGCTCACACCTGTGATCCCAGCACTTTGGGAGGCCAAGGCAGGAGGATCACTTGAGCCCAGGAGTTCAAGACCAGCCTGGGCAACATAAATTCAAAAAATTTCGACCCCATTTCTACAAAAAATTCAAAAATTAGCTGGACATGCTGGTGTGTGCCTGTAGTCCCAGCTACTCAAGAGGCTGAGGCGGGAGGATCACTGGAGCCCAAGAATTTGAGGCTGCAGTGAGCTATGACGGTGTCACTGTACTCCAGTCCGGGCGACAGCAAGACCCCCTCTTAGCAAGACCTCATCTCTTTAACAACAACCACCAAAAGTGTCTTAGCTGCACCAGAGACCTACTGAATCAGCATGGGGGCTGGGGGTAAGTCATCTGTTCTTTCAGGCTCCCCACCCAGGGGTCTCAGAGGCACCACCAGGGCTGGGAGGCTGCAGGTCTCTCTTCCCTCAATCTGGTTCCAGGTTTCCTAATTCCCAGTAGAGTGCTCATGACGGTCACAGCTTCCACGATCTGAACACACACAATGCAAGCTAAGTGCTTTCTACCAACGGTGATGCCATTTCACTGCTGCAAAGAAGCAGGTGCTGCTGTTAGCCCCATTCTGCAGACCAGAGCCCCCAGAGAAGGCAGGGAGAAGTGATTTGGCTTGCTCTTGCCCAAAGTTACAAAGCTAGGAAGTGGTGGAGCTGGGACTAAATCCTAAATAACTTTTTTTTTTTTTTTTAGACAGAGTCTCGCAGTGTCGCCAGGGCTGGAGTGCAATGGCATTATCTCGGCTCACTGCAACCTCCGCCTCCTGGGTTCATGGGATTCTCCTGCCTCAACCTCCTGAGTAGCTGGGATTACAAGCGCCCACGACCGCACCAGGCTAACATTTTGTATTTTTAGTTGAGACAGGGCTTCACCATGTTGACCAGGATGGTCTCAAACTCCTGACCTCGTGATCCGCTCGCCTCGGCCTCCCAAAGTGCTGGGATTACAGGCGTGAGCCACAGCGCCCGGCCAATAATAACTTTTAAACACTAAGAATGGCAGCTAGTCTCTGTGTACGCTTGGCCAGCGTGACTGGCACTGTTCCGAGCTTGCTGTTTTGGACTGGCATGTACTTGCTCATTTAAACGTCACAGCAACCCCCAAAGTTGTCTACCCTTGCCGTCACCATTTTACAGGTGAGGAGACAAGAGGCTCAGGGAGCTCTAGGCCGAATTCGCTCGCTGTCCGCCGGGCCGGTGGCGTTCACCCCGAACCGCGCTGCGCTGCCCCGCCCGGGGCACTATGGCCCGGGGCCGGACTATGCCCTCCCCACCTCACCCGGCGCCCCCCACCCACGCGCGCTGAGGGTGCGGTGAGCTGAACGCGAGGCCCAGCATGTTTCGGCGTCGCCCTCGCCCAGGGGCCCAGGAGGTGGCGCCCAAGGGGCCCCCTGGCGACGGCGACTTCCGACGCTGCCACCCGCGGCTGCCCAAGCTGACCCCGCCCCCGCTCCGAGCGGCCCAGGGCGCGCGGGGCTCCGGGGGCTCGAGGATCCCGCGGGGCGGCGCCGCGTGGTGGCCGGAAGGGGACGCGGAGCCCGGGGTGGGCGTCGGGAGCCCCCCGCCGCGCCTGCCCGCTCTGCCCACCGCGACCCAGCGGGCGGCGGGGAAGCGGGGGCTGCTGCGGTCCCTGCTGCTGCCGCCCCTGCTCTCGGACGGCGCGTCCCGGGCATCGGCGCCCAGGCAGCCCGGGCCAGGCGAGCGCGAGCGCCCCTGGAGGGGCGTGGCCAGGGAGGACCCCAGCTTCCTGGGCGCCTTCCTCGGAGAGCTCCTCCCCAGCAGGTTCCGCGAGTTCCTGCACCAGCTCCAGGAGAAGTGCGCCGACGAGGAGCCCGAGCCACCGAGTGAGGCCCCGCAGGGCCCCGGGGGCGGGCCCGGGGCATTTCCGGGGGTAGGGGGTGGGCCCTGTGTCCCCGCACCCACCCCCCCCACCACTCAGGCTCAGAAGGACGCTAGTGTTAGCCGGGTATCTCAGAGCCCTCGCAACCTCTCCTTGAGGGCGAGTCTGCCATCGGCCCGAGGCAGGCCCCACTCAGTGGCTCCGGCTCCTCGTCGTCCTAGGAAGGACGTCCCCCAGCCGATGCTCACCCTGTTACCTCCCGCATCTGGCTCCAGCATCCTCAGCACCGCAACATCAAAGGGATGTGTTCGAGCACTGCCGGGGGGCTCCGCAGCGTCCCAACCGCTCTTTCCTCCCAGACCTGTGGTAAGGGGCAGTCTCCTTCTTGGTGGGGACCAGGTTGCATCGATGTTTCCTGGGCGGGACACCTGCCCATTCATGCCAGATGTGGCCTGTTTGTCTTTAAGGGGCCAGTCACCGCACCTCCAAGACAGTCTTACCAAGATTTTACTCCAACAGACACCTGCTCTGGGGGCCCTGAAGGCTGATTGCCCCCAATTCAGCACGGTCAGAAAGGCCAGCCAGTGAGTGAGGGAGGGAGAAGGAGAGGGTGGTGAGGGAGGCGGGAATTTCTTCCCTCCTTTCTTTCCTCTTTCGCCCATGAATGTATCCATTTATCCACCTATCCATCCATTCATCCATCCTTACATTCGTCTTTCCATGAATCCGGTCTTCTACCAACCAACTCAAGATTCACTTGCCAGTTCATCTATGAATCCACCCGTCCATGAATGAGGTCTTCCACCAACACACAATGCATCCATGAATCCATCAATAGATTCATTTTCCCATTCAGCCATCCGTATTTTATCCATCTTGTCCATGAACCAGGCCTTCTACAACCTATTCATGGATCTCTCCATCTATCCATCCATCCTTCTATTCACCCATTCATCTATCAGGAACCCATGACTCCATCCATCCATCCATTCACTCACCCACCCACCCACGAATCAGGTCTCCTGTGGATCCGCTAATCTACCTGGCCAACCAGCTAGCCAGCCATCCATCTAAAACTCCCATACTTCTGTCCATCCATCCATTGATCCAGTGATCAACCATCTACAAATCCTCTCATCCACTTGTAAACCCAGGACACTGTCCATCTCTAATCTAGTCATTAAGCCATCCAAAACCCACATACCCCTCTACATAATCATCCAGCCTCCCGTCTCTCTATCTACCCATACATCCATAGTTCAGTTCTATTCAGACCCTTTCATTAACTCACCCATCAGCCCACCCACCTGCGTTCCACCTTTTTATCCATCCCACCATCATTTGTCCATTTCTCACTCTTTTATTAGGTTTTACTATGTGTTGAATATTGGGAGAAAAATAAGGGATGGAGGTAAGAGAAAAGCTTAGGCATTGGAACCTACCTGGGCCTAGACACCAGAGTTTTAACAGAGGCGGGGAAGAAGACTGAATAGTTCCTTCAGGTTAAAATTCCGCTAGGCTTGAGCAGCGGTGACGGGTGGACGGCACTGCCCATGAGTTTAAAGACCAGGGAGAGTAAATACATCGCAAACATATCATTCCTCCTCATCTCATACCCACGGCAGACAAAACTAATGGATCGCGTTTCCCCACTGAGCCTCAGAACCCTTCCTTCTAGTTCCTACTATGATCCATCAGTGGTGTCTCCCTACTCCAGGCAGACACCACTGATGGATCATAGGAGGAACTAGAAATGAAACACAGGGCCAGGCATGGTGGCTCATGCCTGTAATCCCCACGCTTTGGGAGGCCGAGGCAGGAGGATCACTTGAGCCCAGGAGTTTGAGACCAGCCTGGGTGACATGGTGAAACTCTGTCTCTACAAAAATTATAAAAGTTAGCTTGGTGTGGTGAGGTATGCCTGTGGTCCAAGCTACTTGGGAGGCTGAGGCGAAAGGATTGCTAGAGCCTGGGAGGTCAAGGCTGCAGTGAGCCAAGATCCTGTGGCAGGGCAAGATCCTGTCTCAAAGAAAAAAAAAAAGTGCAACGCATTTACCAACTCAAGAACTTTCAGCCCATCAGGCCAAATACGCACATGGCTTCTCACAAGATATAAGAAATAAATGTATGGAATTCATTCTCTCAAATGTGAGCAAAAGCAGAGTTACAGGCTTTCATACTCTAGAGCAAATGCTTGAACACCTTAGTGTGTGTGAGATTCCCTGGTAGGCCCTGCAGGGGACACTGAGGTGCCTTAGAACAGGCTCCAGTGGTCCTCAGTGGAGATGCTGAGATTTCAGACAGGCGGGCAGAGCTGGGTTATGCCTTTGCCTGGCCCTACAGCCAGCAGCCAGCGGGGATTCCTGAGCAGACAACCGTTGGATGACTGGGTCCCAAAGCATGTAGCCAGGCACTGTCCCGACACCTCCCGACTGCTTGGTTCTTTGGGAATGAAAAGCATTCCCTCTGCATCTACACAGACATACAGATGTGGTCCGATGTATGGACGCAGACATATAAATATGTGCATACTAACGGTCAGCCATGACCTTCCTAAACAGCACAGCTATAGGTGGGTCAAGCAGACCCTCCTGCAGCCTTGCCTTTGAGGCTGAAATTAATAACAATAAATGGAACAATGTTATCTTTGAAATATACATGTAACAGATGCCCTTGATTAAGGCCAAGCCCTGTTCTGGGCCATGTCCTAGATGCTTCATGTAAGTTATCTGATACTTACCAAACTCAGGAGGATGGCATGATTTTGCCTATACTTTAAAGGGAAAAAAATGAAAATGGAAATGTGGGGATAGTCTGCTGAAGGTCACGTGGCTGGGATGAACCATGATTGAGATAGACAGTTACTATCAGTACAGCTCAGCCGGGCGCGGTGGCTCATGCCTGTAATCCCAGCACTTTGGGAGGCCAAGGCGGGTGGATCACCTGAGGTCAGGAGTTTGAGACCAGACCAGCCTGGCCAACATGGTGAAACCCCACGTCTACTAAAAATACAGGCGTGCACCTGTAATCCCAGCTACTCTGGAAGCTGAGGAAGGAGGATCGCTTGAACCCGGGAGGCAGAGATTGCAGTGAGCCGAGATTGTCCCACTACACTCCAGCCTGGGCAACAGAGCGAGACTCTGTCTAAAAAAAAAAAAAAAAAAAAAAAAAAACCGGGCGCAGTGGCTCAAGCCTGTAATCCCAGCACTTTGGAAGGCCGAGGTGGGTGGATCACGAGGTCGAGAGATCGAGACCATCCTGATCAAGATGGTGAAACCCTGTCTCTACTAAAAATACAAAAAATTAGCTGGGCATGGAGGCGTGTGCCTGTAATCCCAGCTACTCAGGAGGCTGAGGCAGGAGAATTGCCTGAACCCAGGAGGCGGAGGTTGCGGTGAGCCGAGATCGCACCATTGCACTCCAGTCTGGGTAACAAGAGCGAAACTCTTATCTCATAAAAAAAAAAAAAAAAAAAAAAAAAAAAAAAAAAAAAAAGGAGCAGCTTCCAGTTAGTGATGTTTACTCTGGGTCCTGCAGACCCTGGGCTGGATGCTTTTACGACCCATTTCCTTTCTTCACAACCCTATACAGTGGGCACAACAATTCCCATTTTACAGATAAGAAAACTGAGGCTCAAAAAGGTCAGGACTGAAACCCAGGACTGCATGATTCCTGGGCTAGCATTCTTAGTCTCTCTGCTAAACCGCTTTATGTGCAAGGAGGACAGCTCTGGAACCAGGATGCCAGTCTTGGCTCCATGCCTAGCGGCTGCGTGACCTTAGAATCATCTCTGTGCCTCTGTTTCCTCAACTATAAAATGAGAATGATCACAGCATGTCGTAGGGCTGTGTGCATTTGGTGGGATGGTGCATGTGCCTGCTTGAGCCTGCCTGGCAGGCGGGACATGCTCAGTCAAGGCGGGCTGCTGTGACTGGCATCATCCAGTCTTAGAGGCCAGAGGAGGCCACTTGTCTAGGATCTCACGGCGAGTCCGGGGCTGGCGGATGTGTGTTGGGATGCGACGTGGGCTCTGAGCACAGGCCCCTCTCTCTTCTCCCAGCAGGCCCTCCGGGAGAGGCTCCGGGCCCCACAGGCCTCGCTGCCCTTTCCGGGTGCGATTTGCTGACGAGACCCTGCAGGACATTCTTCTCCGCTACTGGGAGCGCCGATGCTCAGGTAAGCAGCCAGGATGGGGAGATGCCAGAAAGTTCCAGCCAGGAGGGCAGAGAGGCTGCAGCTCTGGGTCTCTGGAGTGAGGGACCAGCTTGCAAAGGCCAAGAGGTCAGTGACCCTGCTGAGGAAGCGCCTGAACTGGCCTCCCTGGAGGGTGTCAGGGTGACCTTCGAGGACCAAGTAGAGGGTCCAGAGTCCAGCGGAGGTGTTGCAAGGTGGGGGGCACCCTGGACTGCTCGCTGCCAAGGAGTCCCCATGCGCTGCATCTGCACCCCTTGAAACCCGTAGCCAGAGCCACCGAGCCCACCCTACCCTTGCTCCCTTCCCCAGCCCCCACAGCGTCCAGGGGCTGGAGGAGGCCCCGATGCCCTGAGAAGCATCTTCCCCCCACATCCATGAAGGCAGACCTCAGAAGCCTGCCTGAGGAGGTGCCCAGAAGAGCCAGGAAGAGGAAACGTTCTCTCTGCTGGAGACAGTGGGCACTGCCTGGTCCAGCAAAGAAGCTAAGAACCACCAGGCCCTGGGTGTAATGGTGTCCGTTTTGCCGCTCCCAGAGAGTTTTCTGAAGTGGGTTTCGAGAAGCAGGCGAGAAGTCCGTGTTCTCGCTCTGACATGACCTTGACCAAGCTCCACTTCCTTCCATGTGCCCAGCCTCTTCTCAGGGTCCAGTAGTCCCCAGGGCCTCCAACAGCCAACTTCCTCTAGCTGTTCATTGAGCACCTACTACGTGCAGTTTCAGGAAACGCCTGCCTCGAGGACCAGCTGTGGGCGATGCCCTACAAACCTAGGACCTTCGCTGATGTGGGAGGGATCTGACCCAGCCCCTCGGTATCATAGGAAGCTGGAGTCAGAAGCTGTGATTTTTGCCCAACTTCTGTGTGTTTGGTAGGGAAACTAAGGCCCCGGAAGCAGAAGGGGCTTGTGTGGGTGACACAGAGCCATATATAGAAGACAGAGTGCCCCAGCCCCTCTTGGGAATCCAAGGCCAGTACAAGTCTAGAAGAAACAATTTCCTGTGAATGGCAGTCGACAGGAGATGATTCTGTGTCGGCCACTGGCCATAAGGAGCTACAATGGTGCCAGGGCAGCAGGGCACCCAGGAGGTGTGGGGGCCAGCCTGCTGCTTCCCAGCCCTTTCCATCCTGCGGCAGCCACTGGGGAATTCAGGGTCCCTGGACCACCCCGCATGGCTGATGTTGGGCAGGAAAAGCCCCCAGCCCTGAGGCAGCCCTCCCTGAACCCCTCAGCACTCTCGGCATGCTTTCTGGGATTTTTGTGCTGGGGTAAGTGGTCTCCCCACTGCGGGAAAAGGGCCGAGCTTCCAGCCGCAGCACAAGTCGGGGTGCGCAGGAGGCACAGCTCGGGTATAACAGAAACAGTCACGCAGGTGGTTTTAAAGCCCAGGCTTTCTCCGGAGGCAGCCAGAAGGCACTGGGGAGCTAGGAGTTGCCATGGAGACAGGGCTCTGACCGGCCTTGCCTGCCAGAGGGAGGAAGGGAGGGTGGGGGCACCAGTGCCCTCCCTGGCAGAGATCTCACCCTGCCCTCTCTCCTGCAGTCACACAGAGCGTCACTGTGAACCGGAAGGCCACCCGGCCAGTGGCGTCGGAGCAGGAGTGTGGGAACATTGGAAAATGGCTGGAGAGTTTGCCCAAAGCCCTGTACCCGGAGGCCAGGGAGGAGACCCCGGCCAGCTCCTTATGCCGGCACTGCGCTGGCCTGTGAGGCTCCAGGGAAGGGGATGGGTCTTGCGGACATTGCCAGGGCTCCCCACCCCTTGCCTACATACCTCCCCACCCAGCAGCAGGAGGGTTGCCAGTGTGGGCCCTCAAGGGCCCTGCCAGCCATGGCTGGGCCGGGGACTCGGGGTCCACGAAGCTCATGGGGGTCCTGTCTCCTCCAGGCCCTCCAAGAAGACACAGGGCGACCTTTCTGAGGACACCTTCATGAACAGCAGCCTGCCCTCCTCTTCATGGAAGAAAGATGCTGCTCAGGGGCCTCCAAGGGGCCTCCAAGCCTTCTTGGACCCCCACGGCCTCCTGGAGCAGGTGGGCAAACAGTCTTGCTTCTGGAGCCAGAAGCTGGTGAACCCCCAGCTGGCAGCTGGCCCCAGGCGAAGCCCTGTTTGGCGGGGTGGGCAGGGCTGGGAATGGACTCTCCCTGTGAGCCAAGTCAGCGGGGGGCCTGTGTTCCTGCATCTCCCTCAAAATGAAGCAGTCAAGGGGTGCCTCTAAGTCAGATCACAGTCAAGGGGTGCCTCTAAGTCAGGTGCCTGGGTTCAGATCACAGCTCCATAATCGAAGGCTGTGGCTTCCTTCCTTCCTTCTTTCCTCTTGCTCTCTCTCTCTCTCTCTCTCTCTCTCTCTCTCTCTCTCTCTTTCTCCTTCCTTCCTTCCTTCTTTCTTTTTTCTTTGGGATACAGTGTTGCTCTGTTGCCCAGGCTGGAGTGCAGTGGCACAATCTCTGCTCCCTGCAACCTCTGTCTCCTGGGTTCAAGTGATTCTCCTGCCTCAGCCTCCCAAGTAGCTGGGACTACAGGTGCCTGCCACCATGCCCAGCTAATTTTCGTATTTTTAGTAGAGACGGGGTTTCACCACGTTGGCCAGGCGGGTCTTGAACTCTTGACCTCAGGTGGTCCGCCTGCCTCAGCCTCCCGCAGTGCCTGGCCTTGCATTTGTTTCCTCACCTCGTAAATGGGGCTGACAGCAGAAGCTGCCCAACAGGGCTGCAGCATAGAATCCCGCTGGGTCCTGGGGGCCCAGTCCCCTGCCCTGAGGTCCTGGTGGCAGCCAGCTGGTCCTCTGTCTCACTCTAGGAGTCCTTCCTTCCCAGCCTGGTGCTGCAGTCGGTCCTGAAGCAAGGCCGCCCCAAGAAGTACCATCTCCTCTGGCCCTCCCCAACGCTGCATCGAGCTCAGAGGTGAACACCTGCTAGCCCAAGCCCAGAGCACACAGGGCCAGGCCATGAGGATCGCCCTTCCTTGCCCCACAAATAAAGGCACATCCCAGGTGGCTCACACCACAAACCTTTCTTTGTACCTGATTGCTGGTCTCTGAGGGTTCCTGGGAGGAAGGGATTGGGGAGACAGCCAGGATGAGGCTGAGGGGTGGGGACAGGGCATCCCTGGGGTCTAGGACTTGTACCAAGTGAACCCCTTTTCTGGAAGGTGGGAGACCCTGCCACAGACCTCAGACCTGGGAACATGCTGGGTGCGATGGTTCATGCCTGTAATCCCAGCTCTTTGGAAGGCTGAGGTGGGAGGATGGCTTGAGCTCAGGAGTTCAAGAGCAGCCTGAGCAACATAGATCCTGTCTCTACAAAAAAATCAAAAAACAAAAATAAGCTGGGCGTGGCGGTGCATGCCTGTAGCCCCAGGTACTTGGGAGGCTGAGGCGGGCAGATCGCCTGACCCCAGGAGGTTGAGGCTGCAGTGAGCTGTGATCAGACCGCTACGCTCCAGCCTGGGCGACAGAATGAGACCTTGTCTCAACAAACAACAAGAAACCCCCAAAACTTGGGACCAAGCCTCTGTCGACCTAAATGCCCACACCTGAAGTAGGCACCTGCTGGAAACTGAGCCTAGGGGTGGAGAACCCCGCCCCGCCCTCCCCGTCCAAGCCTCCATCTAACCTTCACTGTGGTGTGAGGGCGTCGACTCCAGCCCGGGGAAAAGTACCCTGTATTAATTAGTCTTACGCGTTTCCCCGGCCAGGTTCACAGCCTCTGGTCCCTGGAAGGCAAAACACCTGGGTGTGGCGGGCTGGGGCCTCCGGTTCTCTCCTCGTCTGGGGATGGTGGGGTGGGTGTTTGCATCAGGAGGTGGCGAAAGACAAGGTGGCAGGCACTGACCCAGCACCCCAGGCCACCGCCAAGCCCGTGCCCGCCAGGTCTGTCCCCGCCACACCTGCCTTCCAGCCCCCTGGACAAAGTTTGAGCCGTCACCCCTCTCCCTGAAGCTGCCAGCGGCCCCCGGCCCTGCGCCATTGCCGGGATCCGGGTCTTTCTCGCCACCTCCTGGCCGCTGAGGAAATAGCATGGAACCCACACCCTGGCATCTTGTTCAATGGCAAAGGAAGGGGCTGCAAGCGGCGGGACTGGGCTGGGCGGTGGCCGGTGGGGGTCCTTAGGGCCCGGCTGGGGTGCGGATGGGGGAGGCCTTTTGGGAGAGGCGCCCTGACTCCATAAGAAAGGCAACAGAGCTAGGCTCAGTTTAGACGAACTCTGCGGGGATGGGACGAGGACAGCGCTGCAGCCGCGCCTCCACCGGGACTCACCGGAGTGGGATTCAGTGCCCGGGACGTCCCTCCCCTCCGTCTGCCTTTCTGGACTTTCACGCCCCGTCCCCTGACCCAGGCTTTGTATTTCCCGGAGGGCCTGCGGGTCTCATCAGGCCTGATTCTACCGCCCCTCCTCCGGGTGGCCTTGCGCAGCCCACCTCGCCCTCTCTGGGCCTCAGTTTCCCCCAAGGACGGCGGCGGGCCCCGGCCCCTCCGCCGGCTGCAGAGCCGCGCCGCGCCCACGCGGGGGCAGTGTTGGCCTGGCTTTGGCGCCGCCCGGCGCGGCCGAAACTTCTCAGCCGAGTCTCGCTCCGGGGTCGGAAACTTTTCCCCTCGCGCGGCGCCCGCACCCACTCGCTTCCGCCTCCGCGCTGCGGGCCCCGGGCAGCCCCGCTCCGGCCGCGCGACCTTCCGGCACCTGCCCCGAGCCCGCGGCCGGCTCTGGCGGGTGGGGGGAAACGCGCCGCCCCCGCCCCCCAACTTCCCTCTCTCTCGCTTTTGTCGTTCAGCCCAAAATGGTTAGGCTTGCAGCCCTGCGGCAGCGCGGAGCACTGGAGCCGGAGTCCGCGTGGAGCGCCCTGGGCGGGTCTCGGCGACCCCGAGGCCCCCGACTCCTCGCCCGCGCCGGGGACACCACACCGGGGGAGGGCGCTGGGTGGGGCCTGCGGGGAGACCTGGACCCCCTCCCGCTTCCCCCTGCCCTTCCCCTCCCCCTCCTGCCTCCCCCCTTTCCCCAACCCCTCTCGCCGGAGGCTGGGCCCGCGTGGCCGCGGGAGCCCGCAGCGCTGCAGTCCGCCCGACGCCCCCTCCTCCCGCTCCCTCCCCGCAAACCAGCGGCAGCAGGCGGCAGGCCGAGTCCAGAGGACCCGAGACTCAGTCCCGCAGCTCCTGGCACTCACGGCCCCCGCCGAGATGGGCACCCGGAGACACACACAGGCACGCTACAGGGCCACAGCCACACGGTACACAGACACAACACCCCCACAGACACACAACACCACACACATCCACGGACTCCTGCCCCGCAGACGGCTGGTGCACATAGGTGGCCCTCGCACAGAAACAGCAGCCCCCACATTCGGGGTCACCTGCTGCCCTGGAGGCCCAGACGCTTCCCCCTGGCCCTCTGTAGCCACCTGTCTGTCCACCAACATGTCCCCCACCATGAACTTGGGGTCACCAAGAAGGATGAGGAGGAGAGGGAGCCAGGCATTCAGCAGATGACCCCAGCTGTTCCCCAGGGGCCGCCGGGGTCCATCTCTCACCCTTCTTGACAGTGCCCCAGGACTGGGGGCCTCCCCAGGGGCCCCAACAGGGCCATTTTCCCTGGGGCATTTTCCACTCAGGGCTGGGGGTGGGGGTGTCGTGATGGGGGGGTTATTATGGTGGGGTGGTCGTGGTGGGAGGGTCGTGGTGGGGCGTTATTGTGGGGGGTTGTGGTGAGGGGATTATGGTAGGTGTTGTGGTGGGGCATCATGGGGGGGTCGTGGTGGGGGGTGGTGGGGGGTGGTGGGGGTCGTGGTGGGGGGTGCTGCCCCTCCTGGGCTTCAGGAAGCAGCATGGTGGGGAGGCCAGGAAAGCTCTGCTCACCACAACTCGACCCACCTGAGCCCACTGGGATCAAGGCAGGTGCAGCCCCCACCCCTGCCCACCTCTGCGCTGTGAGGTTTTGTCTGCTCTCCCCAACCCACCCTGACCTCTGCCATTGGCCATGGGCAGTCCGGTGCCCAGCCAGGGCAGGGTAGAGTGGCAGCCAGCTCTGGCTCCTTAGCCCCGTTTGCTGATAAGGACACTGAAACCCCGAGGGCTCAGGGGGGTCTCACCTGGGGGGAGCTGAAACTCCTGCCCCAGCAGAGCCCTCTGCCGCATGCACAGGAGTTTCCCTCCTAAGCCACTCGCAGTACCGCCTTTGGTCGTTGGGGAAGCCAAGGCCCAGAGAGGCTCGGCTCTTTCTCAAGGTCACACAGTGCCCAGGTGTTGGAGTCGGGATCCACACTCAGCACCTCTTCATGGGGAAGTCTCCTGCTGAGCGCTGTCCTGTGGGAGCTCCTTCTTCCCAATGCACGTGGGCTCCTCAGAGGCAGGGGGGATCAGGGCAAGGTTAAGAAAGGAGTGGCGTTTATTTGGAGAGGGTGGAAGTGGGCAGGGGCACAGGGCCTGCTGGAGCCAGAAGCCTCAAGGCTGTTGGCAGGACCCACGACCGACTGGAGTGGGGAGGAGGGCACTGGCTCCAGGCAGGAGCCTGGTGGGAGGGAGAGGAGGGAGCTTGGAGCCAGGGAGCCCTGCAGATACGGCTGACTGCCATTCTGCAGGCAGCTCTTTCAGCGCTGTTACAGACTGAACGTGTCCCCCCAAAATTCATATGCTGGAACGCCAGGTCTGATGTGATGGTATGAGGAGGTGGGGCCATTGAGAGGTGATCAGGTCATAAGGGTGGAGCCCTCACAAATGGGATTTGTGCCCTTAGAAAAGAGGCCCCAGGCCAGGCGAGGTGGCTCTCGCCTGTAATCCCAGCACTTTGGGAGGCCGAGGTGTGGCCAGGAGTTCGAGACCAGCCTGGCCAACATGTCGAAACCCCGTCCCTACTAAAAATACAAAAATTAGCCTGTCGTGGTGGCAGGCACCTGTAATCCCAGCTACTGGGGAGGTTGAAGCAGAAGAATCACTGGAACCCAGGATGTGGAGGCTGCAGTGAGCCGAGATCTTGCCACTGCATTCCAACCTGAGTGACAGAGCAAGACTTAGTCTCAAAAAAAAAAAAAAAAAAAAAAAAAAAAGACAAGACAATGTAAGAAAAAGGCCCCAGAGAGGCCTTGCCTCTTCCTCCATGTGCAATACAGCAAGAGGCCAGCGGTGTGTACCCCAGAGGGGGGCCCTCACCGGAACCTGACCATGCCAGCGCCCTGATCTCGGACTGCCAGCTGCAGCCTGGGAGGAATACACTCTGTTGCTTCGAAGCTGCCCAGGATCCAGTCATCTGTTAAGCAGCCCAAGTACCAGACTCAGCCAAATACCACACCTGTGCTGGGCCCTGAGTGGGCACCTGCGTGGGCAGCCCCAGCCCCAGGAGCCTCGGGTCCTCGGAAACATCACTCAAATTGGTAATTCCAGGACGTAGTATCAAGTGCTGGGAGGGAGGCCTTGGGAGCACAGAGTGGGGACTCAATCCCTGTGCAGGGCACGGGGTGGACACCAGGCATTCTGACAGCAGCCAGGTGGGGGCGTGGTCAGAACTGACCAGAGGAAGGCAGGGAAACTGACCAGATGTCTCACAGGAAGGCTGGTGTTGCAATTCTCCCCTTGGCCCCAGGGAGGAAAGAGGCAGGGGAGGGCTGTTGAGTAGGCAGAGGGAAAGGCTAGTGTTCCCGTAGCCAAGACCCCGCCCCCCCCCCCACACACACACGCGCACACTCCCCTGCCTCCCAGCCATGTGGGGCTGCCCAGCGCCCATTCCAGCTGCTCATTCCACCCCCACCACCTGCCCTCCCTCTCCTATCATTTCTGCCTCTCTGGGTCCTTCTGTCTTCCCTCCCAAATACACCCTAAGTGACAGATGGTCTGACCTTCCTGTTGGAGGCAGTGAAACCCGTCCATGGAGACATGTGTGCCACCACCTCCGGGCAGCCCAATAAGCCTCAACATTCCCCTGTGAACAGCACCAAGAAGGGGACGCTCACTGCTGTTTGGACCCATTGGAGCCGGCCTTGGATGCTGGATGGTGTCTGGGCCAGAAGCCGGGATTGGACTCCACGGGCCAGGCCAGGTGTCTCTAGGGCTCTGGAATTCTCCCAGCAGTGAGACTCGGACCCCAAGCATGGCAGCCCGGAGCAGCTCCTCTGCCTCTCCATCATGGAGCCTGGGGATCCTTAACGACTCACCCACCACGGTTTCACTGGCTTATTTACTGTACCTGGCAGCTGAGGGGGCTTCAGCAATGCCCCCAAACTCCCAGGGAGCCCCTGCCCGGATCTGGGTAGACTTCTTTTTATTTATTTATTTTTTTTAATAGATGGGATTTCACCATGATGGCCAGGCTGGTCTTGAACTCCTGACCTCAGGTGATCCACCCACCTTGGCCTCCCAAAGTGCTAGGATTACAGGAGTGAACCACCGCGCCCGGCCTCTGGGCAGACTTCTAACTCCCATGGCTACAGAGCCCAGCAAACCCCAAAATAATCTTCCTATAGGAACCTCCTGGCCCATACGCTTTCCAGCCATCTCAATGGCCGAAGCATGTTCTCCAGGGGACATCACCTCCCCAGGCTGGCCACAAGTAACTTCTAGTAACCTCCTTCTAACGTAGCCCACAGCTGTTCTGGTCATGTTGATTATCTGGCCACATTTATCAGAGCAACCAGGAATCTGTGAGAGCAAGACGAACCTGGGCCCTGACCTCACGGAGCTCAGAGTCCAGCAGGAAACCGCAGAGGAATCATGACGAACGCTATTGAGCTAGTGCTATTTGCAGATGCTGCTGTAAACACTTCCGTGCTGAAAGCTTACCTCCCCGTGAAGGAGGGCACTTCTCTGGGGAGTAGGCCCAACCTCCACAGATCAAGAAACCAGGCCACAGAGAGGTTAAGTAACTTGACCAGGGTCACACAGCTGAGCTCCAGATAAGAACTTGTGATAAGATGCCTGGCATGGTGGTTCACATCTGTAATCCCAGCACTTTGGGAGGCCGAGGTGGGCGGATCACCTGAGGTCAGGAGTTCGAGACCAACCAGGCCAACATGGTGAAACTCCATCTCTACTAAAAATACAAAATTAGCTGGGTGTGGTGGCATGTGCCTGTAGTCTCAGCTACTTGGGAGACAGGCTGGAGAACTGCTTGAACCCAGGAGGCAGAGGTTGCAGTGAGCCGAGATTGCACCACAGCACTCCAGCCTGGGTGACAAAGTGAGACTCTGTCTCAAAAAAAAAGAAGAAAGAAAAGAAAAAAAGGCTGGGCGCAGTGGCTCATGCCTGTAAAACCAGCACTTTGGGAGGCCGAGGCAGACGGATCACCTGAGGTCGGGAGTTTGGGACCAGCCTGATCAACATGGAGAAAACTGGTCTCTACTAAAAATACAAAATTTGCCAAGTGTGGTGGCACATGCCTGTAATCCCAGCTACTCAGGAAGCTGAGGAAGGAGAATCGCTTGAATCCGAGAGGTGGAGGTTACAGTGAGCCGAGATCTCGCCATTGCACTCCAGCCTGGGGAATAGAGTGAGACTCTGTCTCAGAAAAAAAAAGAAAGAAAGAAAGAAATTGTGATAAGAAAGGGAGGCCCAGGTAGCTGTGCAGGGAAATGCAGAGCAGCTGCCTCCTCTGAGGCTGAGGTTTCTTCCTCTAGCAAGCTGGCCTAGATTTCTACCAGCCCAGCAAGGCCGTGGGGGGCAGGGCCATAACCAGTATGTCCAGTCTGGCTATCCGGCAAACTTGGTCCTGGGGAGCCCGCATCTGGACCGGGGAGATACCGCTGGGCCGGCTGCACAGGTGTGTGACCCCTGCAGGCGCACAGGGCCCCAGGCTTAGAAGAACCCTGCACAGGCTTTGTGCTGTGCAGTTGCCATCTTGAAATTTGCAATACATCAGGCACAAGGGGTGTGCTTTTCATTTTACCCTGAGCATCACAGGTTGTAGCTGCACCATACACAGACGCTAAACTGTGGCAATGCTGAGCTGCTGCCGTGTGTTGTGGGGGAAGGCTGGCGGGAGGGGCCCAGAGGGTCTCCTGGAAGAATCCGCCGGGCACAGAGGCCGAGGGGCTGGAGCAAGGCTGGTCAGATGAGCAGCTCCCTGGAGATGACAGTCAGGAATGAGCTTCGTCCTGCCTGAGCCTAAAACCCTGCATGGCTCCCCAGACCCCTCCAGGCAGCTCCCTGGGAGCCGGGCCAGCAGCAGGCAGGTCAGGAGCAGCAAAGCTTGAGAGGACTTTTTTTTTTTTTTTTTTTTTTTTTTTTTTGAGACAGAGTTTCGCTCTTGTTACCCAGGCTGGAGTGCAATGGCACGATCTCAGCTCACCGCAACCTCCGCCTCCTGGGTTCAGGCAATTCTCCTGCCTCAGCCTCCCGAGTAGCTGGGATTACAGGCACGTGCCACTATGCCCAGCTAATTTTTTGTATTTTTAGTAGAGACGGGGTTTCACTATGTTGACCGGGATGGTCTCGATCTCTCGACCTCGTGATCCACCCGCCTCGGCCTCCCAAAGTGCTGGGATTATAGGCTTGAGCCACCGCGCCCGGCCGAGAGGACTTTTATTATTTATTTATTTATTTATTCTGAGGCAGAGTCTCCATCTGTTGCCCAGGCTGGAGTGTAGTGGCGGCATCTCTGCTCACTGCCACCTCTGCCTCACTGGTTCAAGCGATTCTCTTGCCTCAGCCTCCCTGGTAGCTGGGACTACAGATGTGTGCCATCACACCCAACTAATTTTTTGTATTTTTAGTAGAGACAAGGTTTCACTATGTTGGCCAGAATGGTCTTGATCTCCTGACCTAGTGATCCACCCGCCTCGGCCTCCCAAAGTGTGAGGATTACAGGCATGAGCCACCGCGACCGGCCAGAAGGCTTTTAGTTTTATTTTTGAGACACAGCCTCACTCTGTTGCCCAGGCTAGAGTGCAGTGGTGCGATCATGGCTCACTGCAGACGCCGCCTACCGGGTTCAAGCGATTCTCCTGTCTCAGCCTCCCAAGTAGGTGGGATTACAGGTGTGCGCCACCACGTCTGGAAATTTTTGTATTTTTAGTAGAGATGGATTTTCACCAGGTTGGCCAGGCTGGTCTTGAACTCCTGACTTCAAGTGGTCCACCTGCCTTGGCCTCCCAAAGTGCTGAGATTACAGGCGTGGGCCACCGTGCCCAGCCAAAGAGGCCTTTAAAAATACTCCTACACCTGTGTATTGACTAGATACACAGCACTGTGCACAGCATTTGGAAGGCACAAAGGAGAAATCAGCAGGAAGCCCCTCCCAGCTGCCTCTCACCTAGCCCTGTCCCTCCCACTGGGTGACCCAGTTGCCTGCGTACCTCCCGGAGATATTCAGTGCACATTCAAGAGGTGTGCACATGCGTGGGGTTTCATAATTTTGACATGGATTTCACGTACCTTCTGTATTGCACACCCTCTTCTGTACTCAGCGTCTCACTTTACAGTGCAACTTGCACATCATAAAAGTCTCTTCAAAGTCACTGCATTGTACTGATGGAGACACCGGAGCCCAGAGTGTCACACAGCAAGTGTGGGTGTTCTGGTGGTCCGGGCGTAGAGCCTGGCCTTGGCACAGTGGAATCCGTGCCCTTCCGCGTGCTCACGAAAGCCCTGGTCTCCCCACGGCTTCTCTCCTGCCCTAATTGCAAGGGCTGCCAAGGAGGGAGCCAAGGAGATACTGTGATGATGGACTCAGAGAGGTGCAGCCACTGTCCAGAGGCCACATAGCTGAACCAGGATTGAAACTCACCAAGCTGCAGTGGCCCCCAGGAGCAGGCTTACGTTTCCCCAGGGGGGCACTGCCCCTCACCACAGACTTAAAATCTCTCTGATGCCAGGTTGGGAAGCCCCTAGCTTCGGCACATGAGGTTTGAGCAATGGACCCTCTCAGCCTTCCAGAGCCACAGCTTGTAGGTGTTGGGAGTCCCAGTGAGGCCTGGAAGGTAGGGTCAGGCCAGGTGGCTCGCTGGGGGGATGGGGCAGATGGGGGTGCCTGGTCTCCTAGGCTCCAGCTGTACCACAGAGGCTCCTGGAATGCCCCCTGGACCTGTCTGGTGGCCAAGGAAGGCTGGATCAACAGGTTGAACGAGCCTGGGGCTGCTGTTCGGTTCAGCATTTGGGTTCGAAGCAGTGTTTGTTTATCCAAAGCTCACCTTTGAAATCTGGTTTTGTGCCTCCCCCGCCACCAAGGGAGCTGGTTTAGATACAAAGTGCGTTACTGTCTCAGCCTTAATTCCTCTGAGTGAAGGGGTTCGATTTCTCTGAGCACGTGGGGCCCACATGTGGGTGACAGTGGCAGGTCTGCGGGACAACCTGGCTCCTGTCCTGGCCAGCGGGGCACAGGTGACAACAGCTCCTCTAAAGCTGTGTGTGGCTCACACCTGTAACCCCAGTGTTTTGGGAGGCTCAGGCAGGAGGATAGCCCAAGCCAGGAATTTGAGACCAGCTTGATCAACAAAGTGAGACCCCCACACCATCTCTTTAAAAAATTAATTAATTAATTAAAAATAAATAAAAAGCTGGGCGCAGTGGCTCCTGCCTGTAATCCTAGCACTTTGGGAGGCTGAGGTGGGCAGATCACAGGGTCAGGAGATTGAGACCATCCTGGCTAATACGGTGAAACTCTGTCTCTACTAAAAATGCAAAAAATTAGCAGGGCATGGGGGTCCATGCCCGTAGTCCCAGCTACTCAGGAGGCTGAGGCAGGAGAATCCTTGAACCCAGGAGGCAGAGCTTGCAGTGAGCCAAGATCACACCACCACACTCCAGCCTGGGTGACAGAGTGAGGCTCTGTTTCAAAAAATTAAATAAATAATAAATTGTGTTGGATGAAAGCTCCGAAGTACTGGACTTACCATCCCCCCAGTACAAGAAACATAACCTGAGGGGTCATGAGACTGCTGTAAGCGGACGACCTACTTTGTCCAGAAAAACAGCGCCCCCCCAAACACTTTACAACCAGTTCTAGGCCCTTCTAGGACCTTCTGAGACCCATCCATAAACCCCTCCCTCCAGTTTAGAGCCCATTCCTAAATAAACTTCACAGTCAGCCTTTTTGGAATAACAATCATAGATCACGTTGAACTTACTCTGTTTCAGGCACTGTGCTAAGGGATTTCTCTGATTAACTCATTTACACCTCTGATTAACTCATTTGAACGCGCCTCAGGCTGCTGTGCCTCACACCTGAGGCACAGAGAGGTTGGGTCACTCACCCAAGGTCACACAGCTGGGAAGTAGCAAAGCCAGGATCCAAGCCCAGCCAGTCCTGCCCAGGTCTGCACTCCTAAGCACACACCCACGGGCGCGCGCGCACGCACACACACACACAGAGCACACACATGCACGAATGGACGCGCATGGCACCCGGCTCCTGAGTCAACCCATGGGTTAGGTTCAGGGAGGCCTGGGGTGGAAGGCCCCAGGCAAAGTGCCCAGGCTTAGGGTCTAGAGAGCTGGGTGACTGGGGTCCGGTCCTTTGTGAGGATTAGGTGAGGACCACCTGGAGATCCCTGGCCCAAGGCCAGCAGTGGGGAGGAGCTGATGCCATTATGAGGGAAGTGACAGACAGTTGGGACACCCTCCCCAGCGGCTGCCTCCCAGCACAGCCTCCTCCCCCTTCCTTCTTCCTCTGCCTCCTCCGCCCCTCCCTTCACATGCTTGCCCCCTTCCTTCTACCCCCTAATTTTCTTCCTCCTCCCTTCTGACCCCTCCCTCCTCCCTCCCTCCTCTCTCCTTTGCTTTCTCTTCTTCCCTCCCTCCCCTTAACGCTCTCCTTCTGTCTCTCTCCCTCTTTCCTCCCCCCTCCCTTCTTCTAGCTTCCTCTCTCCCCGCTTCTCTGGTTTTCCCAATCTCTTTCCTCCGCCCTCCCTCCTGATTTCCTCTCTTCTGACTCCCTCCTCCTCCCGGTCCTTCCTCTCCTTCCCTCCTTCCCCAGACAAAGAATAAGAGTTGCTCACCCCTGACTGGGTTCAGTGGCTCACGCCTGTAATCCCAGTACTTTGGGAGACTGAGGCAGGCAGATCACTTGAGTTCAGGGGTTCAAGACCAGTCTGCCCAACGTGACAAAATCCTGTCTCTACTTAAAAATATTTTTAAAAACTTAGCCAGGCATCGTGGCAGATGCCTGTAATCCCAGCAACTTAGGAGGCTGAGGGGGGAGGATCGCTTGAATCCAGGAGGCAGAGACTGCAGTGAGCCGAGATTGTGCCATTGCACTCCAGCCTGGGCGACTGAGCAAGGCTCTCAAAAAAAACAGTTGGATCGTGAGGTCAGGAGTTCGAGAACAGCTTGGCCAACATGATGAAACCCCTTCTCTACTAAAAATACAAAAATTAGCTGGGCATGGTGGCATGAGCCTGTAATCCCAGCTACTCAGGAGGCTGAGTGAGGCAGGAGACTTGCTTGAACCCAAGATTGTACCACTGCACTCCAGTCTCGGCGACAGAGTGAGACTCTATCTCAAAAAAAAAAAAAAAAAAAAGACCCTAATATTATTTTCTGATGGTTTTTGGTGGTTTAATAGAATTGAGGGTAAATCTAACTTGCAAATTTCCCCTTTTGATCCCCTTTTTCTTTTAGGAGAGAACAGAGCAGGCTTTAGAGCAGGACTGGAGACCGCTCAGTCCGTTCCCCTGCTCCCAGCCAGGACTCCCCTGAGGTCTGCCGTCCTGGGGTGTCCCTGAGCACGCTGGTCCAGTGGGATTCCCGGTGGCCAGCCTTGACTCCCCCTGCTTGGCCCTCCCCTTGGCCCCAGCACTGACCCGGGGGCTCCTCTGAGCCCCAAGGCCCTGGCCCCTCCACCTCCTCTGTCCTCTCTCCTTCTTCTCCCTCCGTGCCCCCCTCACACTGCGCCAGGCTTCTGGCTTCTCCTTTAGCTCCGGAGCCAAACTCCTTCATATCCCAGGGCCTTTACACATGCCCTTCTCTCTACTCAGAATGCTCTTCTTACCAGCTTCTCGGATTCCCACTTCACATCAGGTCTCAGATGTCACCTCCTCAGGGAAGCCCTCCCAAATGAAGCCAGCTCCCCATGTGTGGCATTTATGAGTTCCCCTTGTGTGGCACTTACCACCATCAGGACGGAACAGTGGTGGCATTGCCAGTGCACAGGGACCTCACTCGGCAGCCCCTGAGCTCCAAGAATGCAGAGAGTGGGCAGGTCCCTAACACAGAGAAGGCCCTGAACAGATGCTGCCAAAGGGGTGGGGATCTTATCTTCGAGGATCTCCCTGCCGCATACCGTGCCTCGGTTTCCCCGCCTGTGCAGCGAGGGGGAGGGGCCTGAGCCCGCACTTGCCATGCAGCACTTCTCGGATGCTCCCTCTGTGCTTCTGGCAAGGATCACATTCATTTCACGGTATTTGACTTCTTTGATTATCTGATTTTCCAGGGAGGAATTTTAAATCTCTGGGCCGGGGTATCATCTGCTAGATACCTAGGCACCTGTCCCAGCCCACCAGCTGGGGTACACTCAGCATTATGCTGGAGGCCCATTAACACTGCCCCCTCTCGGCAGATAAGACCCCAGCCAGAGAACCCCTTCCAGGGCTCTGGGAGCAGGCGATGTGCGGTGACGCGGGAGACAGTGCTGCTCTCCAAATCCAGGGCAGGGGTGCAGGAGCCAGGCAGGCTGGGTTCCAGTTCTGACTCAGTCACTTCTGGTGAGACTGGGGTCCACCATTCACTTTTTTTTTTTTTTTTTTTTGAGGTGGAGTCTCTCTCTGTTGCCTAGGCTGGAGTGCAGTAGCGCGATCTGACCTCACTGCAACTGCCACCTCGTGGGTTCAAGCGATTCTCCTGCCTCAGCCTTCCGAGTAGCTGGGATTATAGGCATGTGCCACCATACCCAACTTTTTTTTTTTTTTTTTTTTTTGAGAGGAAGTCTCACTCTGTCACCCAGGCTGGAGTACAATGGCACAATCTTGGCTCACTGCAACCTCCACCTCCGGAGTTCAAGCAATTTCTTGCCTCTGTCTCCAGAGTAGCTGGGATTACAGGGGCTCTGACCTCAGGTGATCTGCCTGCTCTGATCTCCCAAAGTGCTGGGATTACAGGCGTGAGCCACTGTGCCCGGCCTAATCGTTGTATTTTAGTAGAGGTGGGGTTTCACCATGCTGCTCATGGTTTCAAACTGCTGACTTCAGGTGATCCGCCCGCCTTGGCCTCCCAAAGTGCTGGGATTACAGGCATCAGCCTACTCCTGAGTAGCTGGGACTACAGGCGCCCACCACCATGCCCAGCTAATTTTTGTATTTTTAGTAGAGATGGGGTTTCACCGTGTTAGCCAGGCTGGTCTCGAACTCCTGCCCTCAGGTGATCTGCCCGCCTCAGCCTCCCAAAGTGTTGGGATTACAGGCGTGAGCTACTGCGCCTGGCCTGTTCCTTTACTTTCTTTTCTTTTCTTTTCTTTTCTTTTTTTTTTTTAAGACGGGGTTTCACCATGTTGGTCAGGCTGGTCTTGAACTCCCGACCTCAGGTGATCCACCCACCTTGGCCTCCAAAGTGTTCGGATTACAGGCGTGAGCCACTACGCCTGGCCTCCTTTACTTCCTTAATAAACTTGCTTTTACTTTACTTTGTGGACTCACCCTGAACTCTTTATCTAGAGAGATCCAGGAACCCTCTCTTGGGGTCTGGATCTAGACCCGTTTCCTACAACACCACTTCCTAGCTGGGGTTCTTGTGTTGATCAAGATGGCTCCCAGCCTGGGCCTGGCACACAGTAAGTGCCCTGGGCTCGGGGCCCTGCCCCTCTCACTCCAGAGGCAGTGGTGAAGTTTCAAGTCTCTGGAGGCCCAAAAATCTGGATCAATACCCAGCTCTGCTACTTGGCTGGCTTGGTGACCTCCTGGCATCGGTTTTGGCGTCAGTAAAGCAGGGGTGACACGTACTCCTGCCTCTGCACCCCCGTTATGCCAGTGTCTGCTTTCCGCATTCCCAGCCTGGATCACCTTCCCCATGGCTGCCTTGCAATCAGTGGGGACGGTGGCAGAGAGGAGGTCAGAGGAAAGTCCAGGGAACTCTGTGTCAGGTCCTACTTTCCTGCCAGCTGACACCTGCGGCAAGCGACACCCCCTCTGCCTCAGGCTGTTCACCTAAAAAAGGACGTCCTTTATCTGAGCACCGCACTGGGCTCTGTGGGGCCTGGGTGTGGCAGGCGGACCGCTACAGAATATCAGGCAGCCACTTCCTTACGGTGACACCAGAAAGGTAGAGCCATTTCCCGCCGCCCCTGCTTTACTGATCGGGAACAGGACTGCAGGGAGGTCTGTGCTCCATCTCAGTCCGAGGGAGGGCGTCAGCCGCCAGCCCTCAGCTTTCTAGGAAGCGGAGCCCAGAGGGGGCCAGGCTGGACCCCGGAGACGCAGGGGGCAGGGCCTGGCTGCGGCAGGAGGCGGTTCCTCCCCGGAGGCATGGGTGGGGTCAGGGGCAGGTACCCCAAGGAGAGCCCCGGCTCCCGCTTCGCTTCCAGTTCCCATCCCAGCTGTCCACTGAATGTTCCGAATGCCCTGTAATCCCAGCTGCAGAATGTCAGGCCGGCGCTTCCTGGGCAGGGAGCAGGGCATTCGGGAAAGCCGAGGCCCAGCGACGGGCAGGGGCTGGCCTGGGGTCCCACAGCGCGGCCGGGTCCGGCTCAGCCCTCCCTCCCCGCCCAGCTGCGCGGCCTCGAGGCGCCCCGGCCCCCCCTTCCCGGCCGCGGCCCGGCAGGGACTTGCCCAGCGGGGACGAGCCGGGCCTCCCGGAGGTCTGCGCCCCGCTCCAGCCGCGGGATGAAAGGGGAATCCGCCGAAACCTGCCTCCCTCCCCAGCTCGCCCGCCCCGCCCGCAACCGGATCCGGCTGGGGGCGGCGGGCTTTGAAGTCCGCGCCCGCGGGGCCCCGCGCTCCGACGGCCGGGGAGACTCCGGGAGGCGGACTTGAAAGGGCGAGCCGCGGGCCGGTCCAGCCTTCCCGGGACGGGGCCTTGGAGAACCGGGGAAGGGAGGGAGGAGGGGAGGGGAGAGGAGAGGGGAGGGGGCGGCGGTGGAGGGAGGGACAAAGCGTCCCGCCTGACGCCCTCCCAGGGACCCAAGGGCGGCTCAGCCCCGCGCGGCGAGCGAGGAATGAGTGACCCCGGCATTCAAGGCCCTGCCATGAGTGCCCTGCTGCGCCACCCGTTCCTTCCTCCCTCTCGGCCCCTTGGCCAGACCGAACTTCTCAGCTACTGCCTCACTCCGGCCTTAGCACACGCTGTTCCTTCTGCCAGGCGCGCCTTTCCCATCTTCCCCTCCCAGGCTCCAGCCTCAGCTCCATCCGCCTCCCCCACCGGCCTCCCCCACCCGCCTCCCAGGTGCCCTCCTCCCAGGCCCCCGGCTTCAGCGTCCCCCATGGCTGCTCAGACTCTGGTAATCCCTAGCACGGAACCCCAGCTGTGGACACCTGGAGGGCATCGTCGCATCCCTCAGCCTGGACAGCTGTGGGTGGGCGCAGGAGACCAGGAGAGGGGGTCTTTCAATAATAGCTATCACAATACTAATAAGCCTTGGGGACTGGCCGGTGTGGGGGCAGCTGCTGAGAGTATTCCAGGGTCCTAGAGCGCATCGGCCCTGGGCACTGGAGCCTTACAGCTTCAGTGCACCAAGGCACGGACGGGCACCATGGCCTCTTTCTCCTCCCTGCCCATCAGATTGCAAAGCCGGGTGACCCCTCTCCCCACTCCAGCCGGCACCTCTTCCTCACTGCAGAGGGCCCCCAGCTGCTGCCTCAGCCCTTGGGCTCAACCACTGGCAGCCCTTAGAAAGCCCCAGGCCACCCCCAGAGCTCTCTGTCCTCAGAGTCCCAGGAGGCTTCGCAGCTGCCTGCGGGAACCCTCTCCTCTGGCCACCTGCTGGGCTGATTGCCTGGGCTTCTCCTAGCTCCCCAGAGCCGCTGGCTGAGGACACAGTTTTTTCTTCCAAGTTGCAGATGAGGACACTGAGGCCCACAGAGAAGTTGAGGTCTCAGGCTGGTGGGATTGAGCTGGCCATGCTGGCCCCCGAGGACCCAAGAGAGAGGGGCCGCCACCAGGCTACGTCTGATAGGACAAGACTGCCGCCATCTTTAAGTGTCAAGTTTCCATGTCTCAGAACTGTCTGAAAGGTCAGCCCTGCCCATAGCTTCAACGGAGCGTAAAGCTCTAACTGCAGCGGAGCCTCACAAAGTCCACCGAAGTCCCAACCAGCCGGCACTTCCCCACGCCCTCCCCATAGAATCTTTCCTCAAAGCACACTTACCCCACCCGGCCCTTTAAAAAGCCTCAGGCTGAAGGAGAAGCTCGCTCCTGAGCCTGGCGACCAGAAGCCCCTCTCAGGTTTACTCTCAATAAATCCATCTCCCCTGCAGAGCTGCCTTCCTGCCTCTTCCTTTCTTCATCTTTCTATTCCAACATTTGGTGCTGAAACCCGGGACAGGTGTTGGGGACAGAGAACTCTCTTGCAACCCAGGAAGCTGTGGGCCCTGACAGCTCATCCCGGGCTAATTCCTGGATCCTGAGGGTTCTCTGGCTTCTCGCCTAGTCCTTCAACTCTTCATCTTTTCTTCTTAAGTGATTTGCATGAGGTAACTGACTGACCACAGAGGACTTCGAGGCTCTGGTCAGGGCTACCCCAAGTGTGTTCTCAAAACTCCCAGACCCAGCCAGGCACAGTGGCTGACACCTGTGATCCCAGCACTTTGGGAGGCTGAGGCGGGCAGATCATGAGGTCAAAAGATCGAGACCATCCTGGCCAACAGGATGAAACTCTGTCTCTACTAAATATACAAAAATTAGCTGGGTATGGTGTTGGGGACCTGTAGTCCCAGCTGAGGCAGGCGGAGGTTGCAGTGAGCCGAGATCTCACCATTGCACTCCTGCCTGGTGACAGAGGGAGACTGTCAAAACAAAACAAAACAAAACCAAACCTCCTGGACCCAGAATTTTGCCTCCAACTGCTCAATTTGGGTAATTTACTTTCTGTTTCTTCCCCGCGACGTCAGTTTGATAGATCCTTTTCCGGTTCCTTCTAAAACTTCCAACACGGGACATTAACTCGAGAAACTGGTAAGGTTTGTCCCCACCTGTCTCTCCTGTGCTGCCCAGGAGACTCAGGTCCAAAGTCCCTGTCCCCTGGGGGACAGAGACCTTGGGAGGGTGATGTTCAGGGGTGCCTGACCTCTCCCCACAGTCTCTCTCCCTTTTGAGAGGATCTCCAGTCTCCGCCCTTTTTCTGGGGATGCCGAGTCTAACGGCAGACACCCCGACCTTTCCTTGCCAAATCTCAGTGGGATTCAGTCAGTCTCAGATTCCTCCTTCCTCCTCTCTAGGTTGCGTAGATTTGTAACTTTTCTAAAGTCGGTCTAAAGGGGGACATCAGAGTGAAGTACCTTAGATTCTTCTGCAATACTGCCTGGGCTCAATACAAGTTCTGCCTGGGCTCAATACAAATTGAACAGTGGCAACCGCTGGCCTGAAAATGGTACATTCAACCACCAAATTTTTAAGGAATTTAGATGACTTCATTTACTGAAACGGCAAACGGCAAGACATTCCTTCATTTACCTTTACTCACGTCCTTCCCTCTGCCAAGATTATTCCCCACACCAAGCCCATTTACTCCATGAGGACTCCCCACATCCGTCACTTTTGTCCCGAGACGTCTTTTTTTTTTTTTTTTTTTTGAGACAGAGTCTCACTCTGTTGCCCAGGCTGGAGTGCAGTGGTGCAATCTGGGCTCACTGCAGCCTCCTCCTGCTGGGTTCAAGCGATTCTCCTGCCTCAGCCACTGAGTAGCTGGAATTGCAAGTGCCTGCCACCACACCTGGCTAATTTTGTATTTTTAGTAGAGGCGGGGTTTCACCATGTTGGCCAATCTGGTCTCAAACTCCTGACCTCAGGTGATCCATCCACCTCAGCCCCCCAAAGTGCTGGGATTACAGATGTGAGCCACTGCACCTGGCCCCTGAGATGTCTTTTAATCCTGCCGACAACCCCCACCCACCCTGCCATAACCACCCTACTGCCCTTGATGTCCCCAAACCTGATGCCCGGCCTCCCCAACTAGAACCCATGCCCTCTCCATCTCTTCCCACACCTCATCCTTCCCTGACCCCCAAACCTCCTTCTGTTCCCGACTCCATCCACTCCCCTCCAGATCCTCCTTCCCCCACCTCGACTCTTCCCCGCTTCTCACCCCTGCTATCACTTGTTAATGTGCTGCCATCCCCCCTTCCATTCTCCCCCTCTGAGAAGTCGCTGGGATCAACGGCACTGCCCAAGTGCATGTCCCGTTCCCTATGTCTGACCCTTTTCAAATAAAACAATGTTTAGGGTCCTTTTCTAAAAATCCTTCCTGATACCGATGAGCATTTCTTCGTGTAACCCAATAGTTCAGCCTAACCTGGCATGATATCTATCTCGTCCTAACCTCTACCCTCACCCCCAACGAAAAGGAACACATGTGGCGTTTGGCTGAGCCCCATACTGATGAATTATACCGCCAAACCCCTGCCCGAAATTCAGTGGCAGGCATAGCAGTTTCCCGTAGGGACCCCCACTGGATCTAACAGCAGGATGGTGAGGGCATCAAGCCCAGATGTCGTATGATTACCTGCCTCCTGGTGGGTATGGATAAAAATGCCTTATAATACCCATAAGGTGGTCAGTTATGAAAAACTCAGAGAAATCACCCCAAAATCCGATGGAAACCCAGCTCTTTTCTTATCGTGGGTCCCAGAAGCGATGCTGAAATATACATATACCAATCTAGATCCTGAGTCTAGAGAGAAACAAACTTTTCTCCACCTTCAATTTCTTTCTTAATCTGCCCCCAATATACAGAACAAACTCCTAAGACCAGAGGAGGGTCCTTGACTCCCTGGCAGGATCTCCTGAATGCTGCTTTTGTGTATTCAGTGACACAGAGGGAGAAAGGGATACCCATCTTCACTTCAAGTATCAGAGGCTCTCTGGGCACGGTGGCTCACTCCTGTAATCTCAGCCCTTTGGGAGGCTGAGGTGGGCAGATCATTAGATCAAGAGATCGAGACCAGCCTGGCCAACATGGTGAAACCCCGTCCCTACTAAAAAGACAAAAGTTAGCTGGGCATGGCGGCACGTGCCTGTAATCCCAGCTACTCAGGAGGCTGAGGCAAGAGAATCACTTGAACCCAGGAGGCAGAGGTTGCAGTGAGTTGAGATTGTGCCACTGCACTCCAGCCTGGTGACAGAGCAAGACTCCATCTCAAAAAAAAAAAAAAAAAAAAAAAAAAGGTATGAGAGGCTCACCTCCAACATCCAAAAGCTTCCCGACCACCCAAAGGGAACTCCCCAGCATCTGAGAGTCTGCTTCCATAGTGGGAATCCTGGACATTGGGTGAAAGCTTGCCCTTACCCGAGGCCTCCTACTAAGCCATGCCCAATCTGTGGTCAGTGGGGACGCTGGAAAATGGACTGCCCCCAACAGGGACACTCTCCCATTCAGGTGCAGCCCAAAACACTGCCCGTCAACTGCCACAGAATCCAACCTCTTCCTCGCTAGCACTGCCAGCAGACACCTGCAGCTGCCTGCATCCTTTGTCTCCACATCCAGTGACTCCATGGAACCCAGGACAGCGTCCGGCAAGACCATCGCTTTTCTTTTGGGTACTGGGGCCAGTCTGCTGGTGCTAACTGGACACCAAGGACCTCTAATGCATTCCTCAATCTCTGTTGCTGGCATAAAGGGCATTCAGGAAACTCCCATCCAACCCCGCCCCCTGCCCCCGTAATGTTCCCTTCAGGACGTTGCCCTCATACATTCCTTCCTGGTAATCCAGCATTGCCCCACGCCTCTTCTAAGGAGAGACCTGTTGCACAAACTGGGTGGCTTCCTCCGCCTTTCAGCTCTTGGCTGGAGTCATCCCTACTTACTCTTATGCCAGGAACCAAAATTCTCCCTACCTGTAGTTAAGGAGCCAACACCTGACCTTAGCATTATAACTCAAACAAATCCCGTTGTTTGGGACACAAATTCTCCAGTCATGGCGGCTCACCACTCGCCATTAAAATGTCATTAAAGGATCCTTCTCATTAGATCCCAGTCCAACAGTATTCCCTCAGCCCTGAGAGGCTCTGGGGACTCAAGCCCATCATCTCCCACTGTTAGCTGTGAACATCCTCGTTCCAGCCCATTCTGCTCCTAACACCCCTATTCTAAACTGGATGGGTCCTACTGGCTTGTCCAGGACCTTCATCAGATCAATTCTGCCATCATCCCCGCACACCCCTCATTCCTAATTCCTGTACACGTGTCTCCAGAATCCCCTTCATACCGGCCATTTTTCAGTACTAGACCTCAAAGGTGCCTTTTTCACTGTATCCCTACCCCCTCCTCCCAAAGCCTGTTTGCCTTCACCTGGACGGATCCAGACACCGACATTTCCCAACAGCTCCCATGGACAGTCCTCTCCCAGGGTTTCAGAGGCAGCCCCACTTTTTTGGACAGGCCCTTCGAGCAGACCTCTCTAAGCTTTGCCTAACACCTGGCACCCTCCTTCACTACACAGACGAGCGGCTGCTCTGCTCCCCTCCGGAGGAATTCTCTACTTGGCATACTGTTACCCTTTTATTTTATTTTATTTTGTTGGGACGGAGTCTTGCTCTGTTGCCCAGGCTGGAGTGCAGCGGCGCAATCTCGGCTCATCACAAACTCCGCCTCCCAGGTTCAAGCGATTCTCCTGCCTCAGCCTCCCGAGTAGCTGGGACTACAGGTGCCTGCCACTACACCCGGCTAATTTTTGTATTTTTAGTAGAGATGAGGGTTTACCATGTTGGCCAGGTGGGTCTCGAACTCCTGACCTTGTGATCTGCCCGCCTAGGCCTCCCAAAGTGCTGGGATTAAAGGTGTGAGCCATGGGGCCCGACACCCTTTTATTTTATTTTTATTTATTTATTTTTGAGACAGAGTCTCACTCTGTCACCAGGTGCCAAGCCGGAGTGCAGTAGCACAATCTTGGCTCACTGCAACCTCCGCCTCCCGGGTTCAAGCAATTCTCCTGCTTCATCCTCCGGAGTAGTTGGGACTACAGGCGCATGCCACCATGCCGAGCTAATTTTTGTATTTTTAGTAGAGACGGGGTTTCACCATGTTGGCCAGGATGGTATCGATCTCTTGACCTCGTGATCTGCCCGCTTCGGCCTCCCAAAGTGCTGGGATTACAGGCTTGAGCCACCGCGCCCGGCCCCCGACACCCTTTTAAACTCCAGTACAGTTACTGGGTGTCCAAAAAAAAAAAAGGAAAAAAAGGGCAATTAGCCTCCTCCAAGGTTTCATACCTGGGCCTCATGATTACCCTGACCGCCTGGGAAATTCCCCTAAAACACAAGCAGGTGGTGCAGAAGTTCCCAGTCCTTCACACCAAAAGGGACCTTCTCTCTTTCTGGGGACCCACCGGGTCCTTCCAGCTATGGACCGCCATTTTGCAGTCATTGCCAAGCCTCAGAGGGAAACCTCCCTGAGCGTGTTGCCCCTCCCCCTGAACTTCATCATGCTTTGCTCCACCTAAAACAAGCTCTAACCTAGGCCCCCGCTTTGGGTCTCCTCAACCCCAACCGACCATTCCATTTATACTTTCACAGCAACCAAAGCTGAGCCTTGGGCCTTCTGACCCCGCCCACGGGGGTCTTCCCCCTTTGCAGACTTCTCCAAGCAGCAAGATCCTATCTATAGTTGGCCTCTTTGCCTACAAATTTTAGCCACAGCCTCTTTAATTATCCCTGAGGCACAGAAGTTAACCTTCTGCAGGGTACGGTGGCTCATGCCTGTAATCCCAGCACTTTGGGAGGCCAAGGCGGGTGGATTACAAGGTCAGGAGTTTGAGACCAGCCTGGCCAACATGGTGAAAATACAAAAAGTAGCCGGGTGTGATGGTGTGCGCCTGTAGTCCCAGCTACTCGGGAGGCTGAGGCAGGAGAATCGCTTCAACCTGGGAGGTGGAGGTTGCAGTGAGCCGAGATTGCACCACTGCACTCCAGTCTGGGCGAGAGAGGGAGACTCCATCTCAAAGAAAAAGAAAAGTTAACCTTCTATAAACCCCTGCGCATTTATTCATCACATGACTTGCAAGCTGGGCCCAGCCACAGGGCACTTCAGACAGAATCCCCTTCCCACAACCAGACCCGCACTCAACCCTTCTCCAACCCTTCATTTCCCTCTCTAGATGCTCCCCTCCAATCTTACCACCCTTCGCCCTCAACACCTCCCCTCTCTTAGTCACCCCTACACTCCTGCACCCCTATCACTGATGACTCCCTTGTCACATTCCAACATTTAACCAACACACCTATAAAGGGAGCTCCAGGCCAGGTGTGGTGGCCCACGCCTGTAATCCCAGCACTTTGGGAGGCCGAGGCAAATGGATCACGGGGTCAGGAGTTTGAGACCAGACCGGGCAACATAGTGAAACCTGTCTCTACTAAAAAATACAAAAAATTAGCCTGGCGTGGTGGTGGGTGCTTGTAATCCCAGCTACTCGGGAAGCTGAGGCAGGAGGATCACTTTAACCAGGGAGTCGGAGGCTGCAGTGAGCTGAGATCGTACCACTGCGTTCTAGCCTGGGCTACAGTGGGAGACCCCATCTCAAAAATAAATAAACAAATAAAATAAAGGGAGCTCCAGACAGGTTTATAGATGGCCGTGTGTGCAAAGTTCCTCCTTTCTCAGCAGGGTGTGATGCTATCATGGAAGGATACCATGATGACACCTGCAGTTTCTCTCCCTGAAGGGTCACAGGAGCCTCTCCGCTACTGGCAGGCACATCCTCCGGGCAGGCAGAGCTAATAGCCATAACCGGGGCCCTAACCCTAGTGGCAGGAAAACAGCTCAATATTTACACTGACTCCGAATATGCATCGATCATCATTCATTCCAGTGTCCAAATTTGGAGCGAACACGGTTTCCTCACCGCAAAGTGAACCCCCGTTGTTAATGGAAAGCTCATTTGCCATTTGTTACAGGCTGCCTTGCTCCCAAAACGTGGCAATAATTCACTGCAGGGGACACCAATCAAAGGAGGGTCATATTTCCTTAAGAAATTGCAAGGCTGGTCAACATGGTGAAACCCCGTCTCTACTAAAAATACAAAAAATTAGCTGGGCATGGTGGCGCGTGCCTGTAATCCCAGCTACTCAGTAGGCTGAGGCAGGAGAATTGCCTGAACCCAGGAGGTGGAGGTAGCAGTGAGCCGAGATCGCGCCATTGCACTCCATCGTGGGTAACAAGAGCGAAACTCCGTCTCAAAAAAAAAAAAAAAAAAAAAAAAAAAAAAAGAAAAAGAAATCGCAAGGCTGACAAATGAGCCAAAATGACCTCAGTAACTCAAGAAATTTCCCAATATATTTTTCCTTTAACCTGGGACACCCCTCTCTTTTACCCCCTTCAACAAACGCAACAATTAGTGACTGGTGAGTGCTTTTTCAAGCTCCCTGCTGGTGCGTCAATCACAGGTTGGTTCTCCCAGAAGTGGACGCAAACACCATCCTCTAAGACCAACTTCACGCCAGCCAGGTTCCTATCCAACAGTTCCTGGACACCCACATCTACGTGACCCCAGACATAAAAACACAGCTCAAACCATTCCTCAGCAATGCCCCATATGTCAAAGGGTCTCCCCCCAGTCAAATTTAAAACCCCCTCTTTTGCAACCCATCAAACCCACGGACATCTGCTAGGACAAGACTGGCAGGTGAACCTCACCCATCTGCCCCTGCATTAAATACCTTTTCAGGACGGGCCGAGGCTTTCCCTATCACTAATAAAACAGCCTTACAGAAATCATCCCCAGATTCGGGGTCCCCTCTTCATTGCAATCTGATAATGGTCCTGAACTCACCGCCCAAATCACCTCGAATCTTTTTTTTTTTTTTTTTTTTTTTTTTGAGACGGAGTTTCACCCTTGTTACCCAGGCTGGAGTGCAATGGCGCGATCTCGGCTCACCGCAACCTCCGCCTCCTAGGGTCAGGCAATTCTCCTGCCTCAGCCTCCTGAGTAGCTGGGATTACAGGCACGTGCCACCATGCCCAGCTAATTTTTTTGCACTTTTAGTAGAGACGGGGTTTCACCATGTTGACCAGGATGGTCTCGATCTCTCAACCTTGTGATCCACCCGCCTCGGCCTCCCAAAGTGCTGGGGTTACAGGCTTGAGCCACCGCGCCCGGCCTTTTTTTTTTTTTTTTTTTTAAGACTGAGTTTCCCTCTTGTTGACCAGGCTGGAGTGCAATGGCATGATACCAGCTCACTGCAACCTCCGTCTCCTTGGTGCTAGCGATTCTTCTGCCTCAGTCTCCCGAGTAGCTGGGATTACAGGTACCCGCCTCCATGCCCAGCTAATTTTTTGGTATTTTTAGTAAAGATGAAGTTTCATCACATTGGCCAGGCTGGTCTCAAACTCCTGACCTTAGCTAATCCACCTGCCTTGGCCTCCCAAAGTGCTGGGATTACAGGCATCAGCCACCCCACCAGGCCTACCCCAAATCTTATAAAATCCCTTTATATTACCTGTAAATTCCATATGCCTTACCGACCTCAATCTGGGAAGGTAGAAAGGATGAATGGCATTCTACAAAATACTCTCACAAAATTCTCCTGACGAACCAATAAAGATTAGACCACCTTACTGCCCCTCGACTAATTTTCTCAAAATTAGGGCTCTCCCTTGCAAACCCCTAATCAGGAGCTCATTTGAACTCACGTATGGAGACCTCTTGCCTTTTTTATGCCATCTCAAAAAACCCTTCACTCCCCAATCTCCTCTTTACTCCACTTGTGTAACCAGTTTCCTTTGGAAATGTGCGGACTGCAGCTTACGCCAGCCACTCCCAAACACAGACAACCCCTGGCTCCATCCGGGACACCAGGTCCTCCAAACCCGTAGAGAAACCCCCGGCAACCCTCCTAAGCCCTGGTGGAACGGCCATTATCCGATTATTCTGGCTACCCCAGGCCACAAAGCTCAAGGGAATTGCTCATTGGTTCCACCTCTCATCCCTCAAAAACAAACAAACAAAAACAAACAAACAATCCTCCCTCATCCAGCCCCCACCAATTCAGAGTAAAACCCTCCCAACTTTTCCTGGGTTTCCGCTGGGCCTACATCTGTCTGCTCAACCAGGATTCCCAAAGAAGAAACTTCCACCGAAACCTAAACCGCTCTCTTGCTTCCCAGGCCGGAGTGCAGTGGCGTGATCTCGGCTCACTGCAACCTCCGCCTTCTGGGTTCAAGCGATTCTTCTGCCTCAGCCTCCCAAGTGGCTGAAATTACAGGTGCCCGCCACCACACCCGGCTAATTTTTGTATTTTTAGTAGAGACGGGGTTTTACCATGTTGGCCAGGCTGGTCTGGAACTCCTGACATCAGGTGATCCAGCTGCCTCAGCCTCCCAAAGTGCTGGGATTACAGGCGTGAGCCACCTCGCCCAGCCCTAAACTTCTCTATTAAAAGCCTATCAATTTTCTATGTCTCTCTCTCCCCACAATTTTTGTGTCTTCCTCTCACTCTTTAGCTCTGACGTTACCTGGTACCCTCACAAGGAGCCTCTAGTCTCCCCTGATCAAATCTGTACCCTTCTGTGGCTTCAAGGGACCTTCTAGGATTTCTCTCGCACCCAAATAACTCCCTTTTCCTTCTGCCTGACACCCCTTCTTACCTAAGGTGACTTTTCCTCACTACAGTGGGATCCTCAGTCCCCATCAAGTCACTCCTCATCGTCAGCCATCTCGAACGTTCTTTGAATCTCACTTGGTCCCTCCTGTGGCAAGTTAACCCCTCCTATATAATTGTTGGATGTGCTCATCACTGTCCTCGTCACCGGCATATACGGCCCTACTGGTGCTTCTCCCTACAATGTTAACTCAAAAAACGTTCCTGACTTAGACACTCGAAAAGGAGTCTTCTTTCTCTGAAAGGGCAGACACTCTACTTGGCAATTACCCTCCCCAATTTGCTAACCAAGCCAACAAACTGTTCCAAACTTATGATAGGATAACTCTCTAACAAAACATGCCCCCCGGCCGGGCACAGCAGCTCCCACCCGTAATCCCAGCACTTTGGGAGGCCGAGGCGGGTGGACTGCTTGAGTTCAGGAGATTGAGACCAGTCTGGGCAACATGGTGAAATCCTGTCTCTGCTAAACATACAAAAATCAGCCAGACGTGGTGACGCACACCTGCGATCCCAGCTACTCGGGGGACTGAGGCAGAAGTTGCAGTGAGTCAAGATGGCACCACTGTCCTCCGGCCTGGGTGACAGAGCGAGACCCTGTCTCAAAAACAAAACAAAACAAAAAACAAAATATGCCCCCTGCCCCCTCTAGCCAAGGAACCATCACTCTTCATATCCCTTCCTTCAACAGGCTCCACCGTTTTTCAGCCCCACAGGGCACAACCCCATAGGCTCTCTCACCCCAGGATCTAACAAAACCATTTCTTTAACCAGGCTGAATATCCAGTTTCACCAGAGGCCAATGGGTTGTTTCTCCAACGAGTTGGCTTTACAGAGCCCCCGCCCCGCCTGCCGACTCATGGCTACCTCCGTTATTGCTCTGTCCCCAACACGATCTCTATCTGTGACTGTAATAACTGATGCCCCTTCAGATCGCATCAGATGCACAAAGATTGACTTCCCGCACGTCTCCACAGTCACCGGAGCCTCCCTCGCGTCTACACTGTCTGGAGCCAGGAACCCACCACCACCAACCGAAGGCCCTTAATTCACCTTTTTCCCTTCATGTCTCTACCTGCATTTCCAAAGCAGGCTTCTTTCTCCCGTGTGGCACCAACTCTCACCTCTGCCTCCCGACCAGTTGCACGGGCAGCTGTACTGCGGCCGGCCTTTCTGCAGGCAATGGGCTGATTCCCCCAAGCCATCCCTGCCCGTGCCAGACAGACAACGGGAATCCAAACCGTTCCCCTGCTGGCCGTGCGGGGCAGGGCATCAGCTCAGGCACCGGCTCAGGAGCTGGGGGATTAGCCACATCACTCTGGTATTTTAAGGCTCTCTCCACAGACCTGCAAGAATCCTTAGACAATAGAGCCAGGGCCCTCGTCAGAATTGAAGAACGGCTAGACTCCCCAGCCGGAGTCCTCCGAGACCCGCAAGGACTCGACCTCCTTACAGCAGAGAAGGGAGGGCTCTGCCTGTCTCTAGGGGAAGAAGGCTGCTTCTGTTTCAACCAGTCGGGCTCGGGAAGCGATGCCCACGAAAGTTAAGGAACAGGAAGAGGCCGGGTGCGGTGGCTTAAGCCTGTCATCCCAGCACTTTGGGAGGCCAAGGCGGGTGGATCACGAGGTCAAGAGATCGAGACCATCCTGGTCAACATGGTGAAACCCCGTCTCTACTAAAGATACAAAAAATTAGCTGGGCATGGTGGCGTGTGCCTGTAATCCCAGCTACTCAGGAGGCTGAGGCAGGAGAATTGCCTGAACCCAGGAGGCGGAGGTTGCGGTGAGCCGAGATCGCGCCATTGCACTCCAGCCTGGGTAACAAGAGCGACACTCCGTCTGAAAAAAAAAAAAAAAAAAAAGGAACAGGAAGAGCAAATCAGTTCCTGGTGAAATGTTCCTTACCAACAGGGTCCCAACCATCCCCCAAGCCGCCCCAAAGAACCCCTGAAGACGGTGCCACTCCTCCAGTCCATCCGAAACCAACCCTCTCACGGTCACCTTTCTTTTTTTCTTTCTCTCTTTTTTTTTTTTTTTTGAGATGGAGTCTCGCTCTGTCGCCCGCTGGAGTGCCGTGGCGCCATCCCAGCTCACTGCAACCTCCGCCGCCCGGGTTCAAGCCATTCTCCTGCCTCAGGCTCCCGAGTAGCTGGGACTACAGGCGCGTGCCACCATGCCAGGCTAATTTTTCTATTGTTGGTAGAGATGGGGTTTCATCGTATTGATCCAACTGGCCTTGAAGTCCTGACTTCTCGATCCGCCTGCCTCGGCCTCCCAAAGTCTCCGCCCTCTTTCAGCGGGAAGTAGCCAGAATAAGGACACCAGCCCATCTCCCTACCTAACCGCAGAGTCCAGATGGACAGGGCAAGAGTGCCGCCATCTTAACGAGACTCCATCACCTTAAAGTATCCAGGGTCCAAGTCTCAGGACTGTCTGCAAATGTCAGCCCCTCCCACAGCTTCAACAGAGCATAGGCCCTGACTGCAACAGAGCCTCACAAAGTCGCCAACAGTCACAACCGGCCAGCACTTCCTCCACTCCTCCGCAGCAGATCTTGTCTCAAAGCACACTTACCCCACCGAGTCCTTTAAGAGCCTCAGGCTGTCAGAGAAGCTTGCTCCTGAGCCTGCCGGCCAGAAGCCCCCCTCAGGTTTATGCTCAATAATGTGTCTCAACTGTAGAGCTGCCCTGCCTCCTTCTTGTCGTCATCCTGTTTTTTGGTTTGAGACAGAGTTTTGCTCTCGTCTCCCAGGCTGGAGCGTGGTGCTGCCGTAGCTGCTCGCTGTAAACTTGGTGTCCCAGGTTCAAGCTATTCTCCTGCCTCGGCCTCCCACGTGGCTGGGATTCCAGGCATCTGCCACCGTGACTGGCTAATGTTTGGTATTTAGTAGAGACAGGGTTTCACTGTGTTGGCCAGTGTGAGAGATGGGAAAGTTCTTCCGTTTCTATCTTAGACTACATTGTAAGGAGTTACATACAGTCTCTTGCTCTATGTCCATTATCTGCTATCAGCATAAACATAAACCCATGTATGTATATTCTCGAAATCAGCTATGTCTTAAATCAGCTGTCTTGACTCGCTCTGGCATGTCTGAGCAGGACTGGGCAAGCTCCAAACCCTGGTGCCAGCCGTTCCTTATTTGGAAGCCCTCCCGACCTTCTGCCGATCAGCTTCCTCTTCTCCCTTGTCTTCTTGCTCATCTTCTTTCCCCTTATCTATTCAGGAAACTTCAAAGTTTGTAACCAATTGGGTCAAGCATAGAATGTGAGGTCCCATTCCGGCCAATGGAAACTGGACACAGCAGTAGCGTGACTGCATCGGGCTGTGAAGTTATAAACGTCTCCGTCTCCTTTGCTGAGGAGTGCTCTTGTGACAAGACTGCCAGCGAGTTGCGGCCTTTCTGCAGGAAGTAAACAAGCCTTGCCGAGTGAGCCCTTGTCTCGGTGTGGACTTTTCCCGAGATTACAAACCGTTTCCAACAGCCAGGCTGGTCTCGAACTCCTGACAAGTGATCCATCCGCCTCAGCTTCCCAGAGTGCTGGGATTACAGGGCCGAGCCATCGCACTCAGCCACTTGCCCTAATCTTTCTATCCCAAGGTCAAAGCTGGAACTCCATTCCACCAGGGCCTCCTGGGAGATGAGAGGCCCAGGTGCCCTCAGTTTGTCCACAGGGAGCGGGCGGGGGCTCAGTACATTCAACACAACAGCAAATTGGCCTCAGGTCTCAGGTCTCAAGGTAGGGGTCAATGTCAGCTCTCAGGAATTGGTGTTCGGATGTGCACACAGCACATTTCACTGGACTGTATGCACACATACAAATCTGGGGCTAAATCTGCAGCCCTGAAGGGGGTCCTGTGCCTCCCTAAGAGAGCAGAGAGAGTAGGGGGAGGGAAGAGGGGGTGGGGGTAGTCCTGGTGCAGGGTGTGTTGCCCACAGGAGCTGTAGCCTGGGTGGGTGGAACCAGATGTGAGCTTCATCTGCCTCCTTCCCTGCCAGCTCCCGCTCTTCTGGAGATCTGGGAGCTCAGCGTTCTCGCCTCTGCCTCCCTGGGGGATTCTGTCTGTAGCTCCTACCACCAACTCCCACTCCCCAACCCCCACCCAACTCCACTGCCAAGTTCAGCTGGCAGAGGGGAGGGGGTGGCCGAATGGAGGGCTCCCCTGGGGACAGAAGGCGGGAGACCGGACCCCCCTGAGCCCAGCTTCTCAGCCTGTTTTCTCATCTTCCCTGGCGGGCTGGACTAAGTCTCCTCCTTCCTTCCTGAGCCTTGTGCTAAATGCTGTACATACCTCTGTGGACAAGATAGTCAGTCTCACTGTATAGTGAAACAGACATGAATCAAGGAGACCCACAAATGTGTGCTATGATGGTGAGACTATAGGCAGCTCAGAGGAAAGGCCCTAAACCAGCCACAGGCATCAGGGAAGGCTTCCTGGAGGAAGTGACATCGTTGAGTTGAAAGCAAAGGTTAGGGCTAAGGAGAAGGGCTAAGTGACATGGTTGAGTTGAAAGCAAAGGTTAGGGCCTGACTGAGCGGGGTCTTGCAGGACGTGGGCATCAATAGAATCCAGATCATGATGTTCCCACCCTTCAGTTGAGGAAACTCATGGGATGGAACCCAAAGAAGCAGAAGGTAGCAAACTCGGTGGCTTGCGCCTGTAATCCCAGCTCTTTGGGAGGCTGAGGCTGGCAGATCACCTGAGGCCAGGAGTTCTAGACTAGCCTGGCCAACATGGCAAAACCCCTCCTTAACTAAAAATACTAAAATTAGCCAGGCGTGGTGTCGCATGCCTGTAATTCCAGCTATTCGGAGGGTGAGGCATGAGAATCGCTTGAACCTGGGAGGGGGAGGTTACTGTGAACCGAGATTGTGCCACTGCACCCAGCCTGGGAGATAAAGTGAGACTCTGTCCCCTACCAAAAAAAAAAAAAAAAAAAAAAAAGCAGGAGGGATTAGATTAGCTGGGGTTAGAAGAAAATCTGAGCCTGGATTTCAGACCCCACCTTGAATCTTGAATGGACTGGCCAGAGACAGAAACAGAATTGGAAGCTAGGCTCAGAAGAGGTCTGGTGGATGGAGCTGGCCCCAAAGTGGATGGGAGTCGAAAGGGCCTGTGGTCTACTCCCCTTGAATATCCTTTCTTCCCACTACCTTTGTAAAACTCCTATGCAACCTTCAGGAGCCAATCTAAATGCTTCCTCTGCTGCAGAGACTCAACACACACTCTCAGGCTTTACCGCATCTCTGATTTCATTCACATTTCACTTGTGCCTTCTAAAACAATAATCTTTCCTTATTCTTTCATTTCTCCTCCCTCCTGGCCCCTCCCTGCTCCTCCTCCCCACTTCCTCTCTCTCTCTCTCCCTTCCTTGCCTCCTTCTCTCACTCTTTCTTCCGCTCTTTCCTTCCTTCTTTTTTTTGAGACAGAGTCTCAGTCTGTGGCCCAGGCTGGAGGTCAGTTGTGCCATCTTGGCTCACTGAAACCTCTGCCTCTCAGGTTCAAGCAATTCTTCTGCCTAAGCCTCCCAAGTAGTTGAGATTACAGGCTCTCGCCACCAGGTCCAGCTAATTTTTGTATTTTTAGTAGAGTCGGGCTTGGCCGCTCTGGTCACCATGTTGACCAGGCTGGTCTAGAACTCCCGACCTCAGGTGATCTGGCCGCCACCACCTCCACCTCTCAAAATGCTGGGATTACAGGCGTGAGCCACCGCACCCTGCCCGTCTTTCTTTTCTGAGATGGGGTCATGCTGTGTCACCAGGCTGGAGTACAGTGGTGTGATCATAGCTCACTGCAACTCTTGCCCCCGAGGCTCAAGTGATTCTCCCGCCTCAGCCTCCTGAGTAGCTGGGACTAAAGGTGTGTACCATCATATCTGGCCAATTTTTGTATATTTTGTAGAGATGGGATTTTGTCATGTTGCCCAGGCTGTTCTTGAATTCCTGGGCTCAAGCCATCTGCCTGTCTAGGCCTCCCAAAGTGCTGGGATTACAGGCGTGAGCCACCCCATCCACCCCATCCCACCCAAAGCCATGGCCTCTCACTGGACATCTATGATGCGTCAGGAACTTGCTGAGCACTTTGCCTCAGAGAGGGGAAAGGGGAGTGGCTTACCCAGGTCTCACAGCAGTGGAGAGGCAGGGCCAGGCCTGGGGCCCAGGACCCCTGACTCTTGAGGCCTGTGCTCTGAATCACAGAGTTAAGCGTCCTCCTTCTGTGCTCCTTTGTTCCCTTTGCAGGGACTTTCTTCCCACAGTTAGATGGTAGCTAGCTGTCTCCTTCTCCAAGAGTCCTCCCAGGGTCGGTCTGTGCCTCCTCCACGGCCAACCAGGTTCTCTGGCCCACCGTTCACAGCTCTTTTCACAACCACAACGACTCCCGTCTTTGTTTACTGGATACTGTCTCTCTCCCCGACTAGACTGCGATTCCCAGAGGCCAGGGGCTATGCGTGTTACTCACTGCTGTGCCCGTGTTAAAGAGGATTTGGTTGTGCTTCAAATACTGCAGACCTCAAATAACACTGATTTAAACAACCGAGAGTTTATTTCTTGCTCAAGGAAATATAAGCAGTCCGGGGCTGGTAGGGGCTTCATGCACCTTGGGGGTTGCAGCTCCTATTGCCTTGTTGCTCTGCTATCCTCAACACATGGCTTCAACCTCACGGTGCATAACAGCTACTTCCGCTCCAGCCTCCATGCTCACATTCTGGTCAGCAGAAAGGAGAAAAAGGGGACATTGCCCCCGTTCTTTAAAGAAAATTCCCAGGAAGTGGGCCAAATCACTCCTGCGGGCATCTCATTGGTCAAAACTTGATCACGTGGCCACATGTAGCAGCAAGGGATGCTGGGAAATGTAGTTTTAGGCCAAATGACCATACACCCAGGATAGGGGATAGAGTGTGCTTTCTTTTTTTCTTTCTTTTCTTTTTTTTCCGAGGCGGTGTCTTGCTCTGTTGTCAGAGGCTGGAGTGCAGTGGCGTGACCTTGGCTCACTGCAACCTCTGCCTTGCGGATTCAAGTGATTCTCATGTTTCAGCATCCCAAGTAGGTGGGATTACAGGTGTGCACCACTACACTAGGCTAATTTTTGTGTTTTTAGTAGAGATGGAGTTTCACCATGTTGGCCAGGATGGTCTCCATCTCTTGACCTTGTGATCCACCCACCTCAGCCACCCAAAATGCTGGGATTACAGGTGTGAGCCACGGCGCCTGGTGGGTGTGGTATTCCTAGGGAAGAGAAGAGAGTCAGCAGGCAATGTCACAGTCCCCACCTCCTGGCTCACAATAATAATAGTAGTAATAATACTAATACTAATACTAATGATAGCTGACATACATTTAGTACTTTACTTTGTAGTAATTCATTTAATCCTTGCAATAACATTCAAGGTAGGGAAACAGAGGAACAGTATTGGTCAAATCACCTACCCAAGGCCACCCAGCTGGTAAATAGCAGAGCTAGGATATCAGTCTAGGGTCACATGGTTTCAGAGCTGACACTTCTCTACTTCTCTGTCATCCCTGCTTAATCACTGGAGAGTGAATGACTCAACCTGCTAGATTTGCTCTTGTTGGCATGGGTTCCTTAAACGGGCTGGGCACACAACGGTGTGGGTTTCTCACCCTGCCTCTTGGGCTAACTCAGGGTCTGGCCTGTGGCCTCCAGGGCTGAGCCTGGCCTGATCCAAGAGGACTTAGAGAGGCCAGCTCCTGGATGGGTGGAAGTTTTGCTCCTGGGAGGGGAAAGAGGGGCAGGGACAGCTATGATGGAAGGTTCCAGAGAACCAGCAGGGAAAAGGGACATGGAGGCAGCCCCTGACCTCCTTCCAAAACTGAGACTGAGTCAGTGTGAAACAAGGACCTTTCCAGGGCAGAGCAGAGCCTGGGGTGCCCTGATCTTAGTGGAGGTGAAGGGAGGGACAGGCTTTTGTCTGGCCCCAGAGAAGCCCAGGAATGTGGCCTGCCGAGTGTGTCTCCAGTCCTCTCTTGTGGCCAGCAGCTGCTTCCTCCTGGGGTGTCTCTGACACAGGGTTCCTCCTGGGGACATTTTCCTACTCAATCTGGGTTTCATGCAGAAGGAGGAGGTCACAGGGACTTTGGAAAGACCTGGCCCCCAACCTGTGGCACTGTCCTCTAGGGAGAGAGGCCTCAGACCATCAGAGGGTGCCACTCCCTCCCCCACCCAGCCCTGCCTTGGACACCGGGTCACCCACCTGTCAGGCCCCTGCAGGCTTCCGCGCTGTGCCTGGGAATCCTGAGGCTCCTGCTTCTTGTCCACATAGCCAGGGTCCCCAGTGCTTTTCTCTGCAGTGGGTGGTTGTGACCTTTTCTGTGCTGTGGGCTGCTGTGGCATCTTTTGACACCTTCATGTCCTGTCTTCTTTGTACATGCATAACAAGTACCTAGGATGACACAGGAAACCAAGTCATTGGAAATATTGCTATCAAGATATTTTAAAAACCATTTTTATTTTATTTTATTTTTGAGACGGAGTCTTGCTCTGTTGCCCAGGCTGGAGTGTAGTGGTGCGGTCTCGGCTCACTACAACCTCCGCCTTCCAGGTTCAAGCAGTTCTCTTACCTCAGCCTCCCAAGTAGTTGGGATTACAGGCACCTGCCACCACAGCTGGCTAATTTTTTTAATTTTTAGTAGAGACTGAGCCCCACCTAAAAAAACCCCACACATTTAAAAACCACATTTGCGGCAGGGTACGGTGGCTCACATCTGTAATCCCAGCACTTTGGGAGGCTGAGGCGGCTGGATCACCTGAGGTCAGGAGTTCCAGACCAGCCTGGCTAACATGGTGAAACCCATCTCTACTAAAAATACGAAAATTAATGGGGCATGATGGCATACACCAGTAATCCCAGCTACTCAGGACGCTGAGACAGGAGAATCGTTGAACTTAAGAGGCAGAGGGTGCAGTGAGCCAAGATCACACCACTGCACTCCGGCCTGAACCACAGAGTGAGAGTTCATCTTTTTTTTTTTTTTTTTTTTTTTTTTTTTTTTTTTTTTTTGAGACGGAGTTTCGCTCTTGTTACCCAGGCTGGAGTGCAATGGCGCGCGATCTCGGCTCACCGCAACCTTCGCCTCCTGGGTTCAGGCAATTCTCCTGCCTCAGCCTCCTGAGTAGCTGGGATTACAGACATGCGCCACCGTGCCCAGCTGATTTTTTGTATTTTTAGTAGAGACAGGGTTTCACCATGTTGACCGGGATGGTCTCGATCTCTTGACCTCGTGATCCACCCGCCTCGGCCTCCCAAAGTGCTGGGATTACAGGCTTGAGCCACCGCGCCCGGCGAGAGTCCATCTTAAAAAAAAAAAGAAGAAGAAAAGAAAAAAATCACATTAGTGATGTGATAATAAATGTCTCTTTTTTTTTTTTTTTTTTTTGAGATGGAGTTTCGCTCTTGTTACCCAGGCTGGAGTGCAATGGCGCGATCTCGGCTCACTGCAACCTCCGCCTCCTGGGTTCAGGCAATTCTCCTGCCTCAGCCTCCTGAGTAGCTGGGATTACAGGCACGTGCCACCATGCCCAGCTAATTTTTTGTATTTTTAGTAGAGACGGGGTTTCACCATGTTGACCGGGATGGTCTCGATCTCTTGACCTTGTGATCCACCCGCCTCGGCCTCCCAAAGTGCTGGGATTACAGGCTTGAGCCACCGCGCCTGGCCTTATAAATGTCTCTTTACTACGCATTAACAAGATGCTGCAGCGGGTCTGTAATGAAGGAGTGATGAGTGAGATTTGAGAAATCTGCACTAGCTTTGATGTGCTCCGAAGGTAGCCGTGATTTCTGTTGGTAACTGTGCTGCGGGTCCTGCTGACGCCTGGGCTTGCTGGGCGTGATCATCATGGGAGGAGACACTAAACTGTAGTTCGAGAAAACGGAGATGGAATTTTTTTTCTCCCCATCCAAGTTCATGAATGTCCTGAATTCTACTCATGGCATACCCCAGGTGAGTGGCCTCTGTTCTGCACCCATAATTGGGGTGCAGGCCTTATGCCCAGCAAGCAGGAAGCTCTGGGGCTGCAGGGAAGAGAGGCTGGGGAGGGGTTGGGGAAGAGCCGATCGCTAAGGGAGAGGAGTTCTGGACTGCAGAATCACGTGACCCCAGCAACCGAAGAATCCTGGGAATTGAGGGAGAGGGAGAAACAGCTAGTTTGCTGATTTATCCAGCCTGGGGTCGTGGGCTGCAGAGTCCCTAAAAGCAGAGGGAGGTGAGAAAGGGAGCCGGCAAGGAGTACACCAGCTGAAACTAGACGCAGCTGGGGAGAGGGCTTTGGTCGCCTCTGGCTGGGTTGTGCTGTGGTAATGCACAACCTCCATGTCGCAGTGCCTTGGAGCCACAGAGATCGTTTTGCTTGTGCTGGGTGTCAGCTGAGCTGTAAGAGAGCTGCTCTGCTTCGATCCCCTTCTCTCCAGGATTCCGGATCCAGGCAGGGCCATGGCTGTCTTCTGGTAGCATAGAAGCCCCATGAAGGCCCATGTCTGCTTAACACGAGGTTTGTCCCTGGCACCCCTGCCTCTTCTAAATATGCAGGGCTTGCTCAACAAGTTGCCTTGACCCACAGGACCGAGGAGAGAAGCTTTGAGGTTATCCCCATCTTTCTAACAGGCCTCTGAGGCTCAGAGAGGGAGCGACAGTCCTTCCACCCTGCCCAGCAGGTATAGGGCAGGGTGGGGCTTCCTTGCTCCAAAGTCCCTGGACATGTCCTTGGTCCCAGGCCCTGGAGTCCCCTCCCCTTCCCCCCAGAAGAGAGGTCCAGAGCCCAGTGCAGCCCAACTAATCAGTTCCTGGGACCATTCCCCAAACCAGGAGGTACCGATTCCTAGGAGAATCTGCAGAATCTGTAGGGAGTTAGGGGTGAGGACCAAACTTCAGAGCAAACTTCAGCTGTCCCTTAGGCCAGCTCTTACTTCTGGCAAGGGAGTAGGACCACAGGTCTGGGCTCACAGAGCCGGCTCCTTGGGGAGCACCTTTTTTTTGTTTTCTGTTTTTTGAGATAGGGTCTCACTCTGTTGCCCAGGCTGGAGTGCAGTGGAGCTGTCGTGGCTGACTGCAGCCTTAACCTCCCAGCCCCAAGGCCTCAAGTGATCTTGCTTGCTTCAAAACAGCTGGGGACTACAGGTGTGCACCACCACCTCCAGCTATTTTTAAATTTTTTTTGTAGAGATGGGGTTTGGCCATCATTGTCCAAGCTGGTCTCAAACTCCTGGGCTCAAGTGGTCCTCCTGCCTTGGTCTCTCGAAGTGCTGGGATTACAGGTGTGAGCCACCGTGCCCAGCCATTTTTTTTTTCTTTGAGCCTCAGGAACATCTTGATGCCTTTCCAGGAAACCTGGACGGGATCTCCCTGTCCTCTGGGCAGCAGTGATGGGCTCCATCCTTGTCCTGGGCAATGGGGGAGCCATGGATAAGGGGGTCATCACATTCAGGCTGGGGAAGGGGGAACCATTTTAGCCACAAAAGTGGATCCCTGTAAGAGAGAGGCAGGCAGGTCAGAGCGCGAGAGAGGAGCCAGAAGATGCTACATGTCTGGCTTTGACGAAGGAGGATGAGGCCACAAGCCAAGGAAGGCAGGCGGCCTCTAGAAGCTGGAAGTGCAAGGAAACGGATTTCCCTAGGGCCTCCGGAAGCAACATGGCCCCGCCGACATCTTGACTCTTACTCCAGGCTGTAAAAGAAAATAAATCTGTGCTGTTTCAGCCACTGACTTTATGATCAGTTGTTAGGGCAGCAAGAGGAAGCGGATGCAGGGGTTGCTCCAGCTCTCCTCCCACTTCCCAGCCAGCTCTGATGTTCCAGAAAGAAAACAGATGCTCTGTGTGGCCCTGCTTTGTAAATGATTAAAGGGCTGAAGAGTGGTTGGGGGAGCTTCTTAAGATCACCAGGTTACACAGAGCCCATGTCTGGGACTTTCCATCTGTGGTTTCCCCAGGAAATGAAACCCGCCTGTTGGCTGGGTGTGGCCTGCAGGGTGAGCAGGAGGCTCAGGATTCCAAATGAGAGGGAAATGTCCCTAGAAAGCGCGTTGCTGGGTCTCTCTGTGTCTGGCTCTCTCTGCCACTGTCCCTCTTCACCAGGAGGTCTCGAAGCCCAGCGGTCACAAGCTCAGGCTGAACTCCAGCTGCCCTGGGTACCAAGTCTCAGCTCTGCAGAGCTGTCATTTGTGTGACTTGGGCGAGTCCCTCCACCTCTCCCAGCCTCAGTTTCCTCCTCTGTAAAATGCAGATAATCCGATGAGCTTACCTGTAGGATCCAATGGGGTGCCAGGGTTGTGAAGAGCTCAGCACAGGGTCAGGCACTCAGGGGCACCCCTGTGTGTGTCCGGGAGTGCAGGCGTGCTTGTATACAGGTATGTGTGTACAGGTACAGATTGCAGGCATGTGTGTACGGGTGCGGATTGCAGGCATGTGTGTACAGGTGCGGACTGCAGGCATGTGTGTACAGGTATGGATTGCAGGCATGTGTGTGCGGGTGCGGATTGCAGGCGTGTGTGTGCGGGTGCAGATTGCAGGCATGTGTGTGCGGGTGCGGATTGCAGGCATGTGTATACAAGAAGGCACATGAGGTGTGTGTGTGCAGGTGTATATGCAGCCGGATGAGCATTCTGAAGTTCACCTTTACCATGTCACTCCCCTGCTCAGAGCCTCCCATTACTCTGGGGAGAAGTTGAAATCTTTACCATGGCCAACACGACCCTGCCCAGCCTGGCACCTGCCAGCCTCTCAGCCTCATCCCCCCAACTCCCCAGGTTGTACCATGTGACCTAGGCCTGCCATCTGCCTATCTGTTCCTTAAGTGGGCCATGATCCATGGCAGTCCAGGCCTCCACCCATGCTGTTCCTTTTGGAACACTTGTCCTCAGTCTTCCTCCCTGACTAGCTCCCACTCAGTCTTTGAGTCTACCACCTCCTCCAGGTAGCCTTCCCTGACTACTACCCTACTGGAGTGATTGCCCCTCCCCTTTGACCCCATGGCACCTCGGTTCCCCTCTTGCTCCCCTGGTCTCAGCATTAACCACATCTATAGTAATCACTCATGACATCTCTCTTCACTCTGAGGCCATGCGCCCCCTGTCCCCAGTGTCCAGCCTGGGGCCTAGCCCAGAGTAGAGGCTCAGAACACTTTTGTCGAATGAATGACTGAAGGAACGGATGGATGGATGAATGCGAATATCTGGATGCAGGAGCAAGGAGGCCGTCAGTGCAGAACGGGTCTGCGGCACGTGCGCAAAGGTGATGTGGGGAGACACACGGTTTGTCCAAGACTGTGCCTTGGAGAGGGGCTGGGGAAAGGGGGACGGACAGAGTGCCCACTCCCCGTGCAGACCCCCTCCCTTGTGCAGACCGTGGACTTACAGAGGTGGCCTTGCTGTGCGGGGAGACGGAGGGTAGAGAGACGATGAGAGGAGGGTGACCCGGCAGTGCCGATACATCCTGCTTCATCTTCCCTTCCTGCCCTCTCTGTGACTTCTGTCTGCCCAGCCTGGGCCCTTCCACTGGACGAGGAAGAGGCAGAACCTCCCAGTGTCACCAGTACAGTGGCCCTTTGGTGTCCCCAGCCCCCATCCCCTTAGCTCGTGCCTGGGCCCCTGGTCAGGCCAGAAGGAGGTCAGAGCAGAGGCTCTGGGGGAAGAGGGAGCGAGGGCCTGGCCTGGCTCCGGAGCCCAGATGGCGGGCCCTGCTCCTGACTGAGGCCTGGGGCGAGGCAGCCCATGGCTGTGTGGCCTGGATCAGGTCGCTTTCCCTCCCTGACCCTAATCCTGTCATCTGTAAAATGGCATAGCAACCCTTCTGAGCAGCCTCGCAGCAATTAACAAGCTTCCGCTTACAGAAGTCTCGACACAATGTCCGGTGCTGGAAAATGCTCAGTAAGGAGAATTTTGTCATCATCATTACCGTCTCCTTCCTCTCTCCCACCTTCCTCGTGCCTTTCTTCCTCTCCTTCCTGCACTCAGACCATGCAGTTTGTGCCCAGCGCACCCCTAGCAGGGCAGGACAGGCCTCTCACACCTCTTTATATCCCCCGCCCCTGGCACAGTGCCTGGAACCTAGTAGGTGCTCAATAAATGTTAGGGCCGTGCATGGTGGATCACACCTGTAAATCCCAACACTTTGGGAGGCCGAGGTGGGAGGATCACTTGAGCTCAGGAGGCAGAGATTGCAGTGGGCTGAGATCTTGCCACTGCAACTCAAGCCTGGATGACAGAGTGAGACCTTGTCTCAAAAATAATAAATAAATAATAAATGTTTGTGGAATTAATTCTTTTTGCCCACTGAGGGCAAAGCACTTCGTCTGTCTGGTCTCCGGTTTCCCCATCATAAAATGTCTCCATAAACCAGGAATCTTCAACGTCTCTCCAGTTTTGAAATAAAGACTGAATATTATTGTTGCTGCTGTGCTGAAGGCTTTTTTTTTTTTTTTTTTTGAGACAGAGTCTTGCTGTTGTTGCCCAGGCTGGAGTGCAATGGGAAGATCTCGGCTCACTGCAACCTCTGCCCACCGGGTTCAAGCGATTCTCCTGCCTCAGCCTCCTGAGTAGCTGAGATTACAAGCACGCACCACCACACCCGGCTAACTGTGTATTTTTAATAGAGACGGTTTCTCCATGTTGGTCAGGCTGGTCTCAAACTCCTGACCTCAGGTGACCCACCTGCTTCAGACTCCCAAAGTGCTGAGATTACAGGCGTGACACTGTGCCTGGCTTTTAAATATATATATATATATTCTTACCAACGAATACATCCCTCAGGCCTCTTGCACGTGCACTGGACTGGCCTCTAGATTTTCTGTTGGCCTCAGTGCTGTGACTCCTATTCTCTATCACGCAACAGCCTGTGTACCGGCTTCCAAGCACAAACCGGTGCTGGATGAAGACAAGCGTCTTCATCATGGCCTCAGGGCCCTGCATGGCCCAGCCCTTGGGAGCCTTTCCAGCTTCATCTAGAAGACTCACCTCCTCGCAAGTCACTGGGCTCCACCCTGCAGACCCTCTCTGCCACTTTACTTCCCGGGTCCCTCCCTGCACAGACAGGCCCTTTGCACGGGCTGTTCCCCTCAAGCTGCAATGCTGTTCCCTTTTCCTTCACCCAGGCAACTCCCACTCATTCTCCAGATCTAGGCCCTGGTGCCAATCCCTCTAGGAAGCCTTCCCCAACCTCCCCCTAGACTGGCTGGAATCACCCCATTCTTGACTGCCTAGCCCTCTCCTGGCGTGTGTCATGGGCAGGAAGTGACACCCGCTTGTGAAGAACTGCACGAATTTATTTCCTGGACTGGACACGCGCTGGGGCCTGGCTGGACTCCCTGAGCCACTGCCCCAGCCAGCGAGGAGCCTGGCCCATGACACACACTGTGGCCCGCGTCCCCTCCCCACGGTGAAAGAGATCCCCTCTCCGGGGGTCTCTGCGGGGCGCCTGGAGGCCTGAGGATCCCGGCAGGGTGGTGGGAGGGCAGGAAACGCCACCGCAGAGCAGCCCCCCCACTCCGCACTGCGCCTGCGCCCGGGGAGAACCTGCGTTCCCCAGCTTGGAGGAATCAGTTCCGTTCTCCAGGTTCAGCCATTCCTGGAGGGCTGGCCCAAAGACCGGCCCCGAGCCCCAGCCCCGAGCCCCAGCGCCACCACACCCTGCAGCACCTCCGGGAGCAGCGGCCGTCCCCGCTCCAGGCCTCGGTGCTGCTCAGGCGGAAGGTCAGCATCGGGTAGGGCGTGGAGGTCACCGAGGGGAGCCCCCAAAGCCGCTGTGCGGTGTCTCACAGCAGACATTCAGGATGGCGGGACGGAGAGCCTCGGGTGGCTGTGGGAAACGGGTGAACACTGAGTGTGTGTGTGAGGAGTGTGTGTGGAGTGTGTGTGAGGAGTGTGTGGAGTGTGTGTGAGGAGTGTGTGTGTGTGAGGAGTGTGTGTGAGGAGTATGCGGAGTGTGTGTGAGGAGTGTGTGAGGAGCGTGAGGTGTGTGTAAGGAGTGTGTGTGTGTGAGGAGTGTGAGGAGTGTGTGTGTGAGGAGTGTGTGTGAGGAGCATGAAGAGTGTGTGAGGATTATGTGGAGTGTGTGTGTGAGGAGTGTGTGGAGTGTGTGAGGAGTGGAGTGTGTGTGAGGAGTGTGTGTGTGAGGAGTGTGTGTGTGTGAGGAGCATGCGGGGTGTGTGAGGAGTATATGGAGTGTGTGTGAGGAGTGTGTGGAGTGTGTGTGAGGAGTGTGTGTGTGAGGAGTGTGTGTGAGGAGTGTGAGGACTGTATGAGGAGTATGTGGAGTATATGTGTGAGGAGTGTGAGGAGTGTGTGAAGTGTGTGAGGAGTGTGAAGTGTGTGTGTGGAGTGTGTATGTGGAGTGAAGAATGTGTGAGGAGTGGGTAAGGAGTATGTTTCTGAGAAATGAGTGTGTGAGTGTGAGGAGTGTGTGAGGCGTGTGTGAGGCATGTGTGTGTGAGGAGTGTGAGAAATGTGAGGAGTGTGTATGTGAGGAGTGTATGTGAAGAATGTGTGGAGTGGGTAAGGTGTGTAAGGAGTGTTTGTGAGAAATGTGTGAGGAGTGTGAGAGGAGTGTGGGAGTCTGGAGTGTGTGCGTGTGTGGAGTGTGTGAAGTGTGGAATGTGTGTGTGAGGCATGTGAGGAGTGTGTGAAGAGTGAAGAATGTAAGAGAAGTGTGAGGAGTGTGTGAGAGGAGTGTGAGTGTGTGTGAGAAGTGTGTGAGGAGTGTCAGGTGTGAGGAGTGTGTATATGGAGTGTGTGAGGTGTGTGATGAGTGTGAGAGGAGTGTGTATATGGAGTGTGTCAGGAGGGTGAGGAGTGTGTGTATGGCATGTGTGAGGAATGTGTGTATGGAGTGTGTGTGAGGAGTGTGTATATAGTGTGTGAGGAGTGTGTATGGAGTGTGTGAGGAGTGTGTGATGAGTGAGAGGAGTGTGTGAGGAGTGTGTATATGGAGTGTGTCAGGAGTGTGAGGAGTGTGTATGGAGTGTGTGTGATGAGTGTGTATGGAGTGTGTGAGGAGTGTGATGAGTGTGAGGAGTGTGTGTGAGGAGTGAGGATTTTGTGAGGAATGTGTGGAGTGTGTGTGTATATGTGAGGAGTGTGAGGTGTGTGAGGTGTGAATGAGGAGTGTGTGGGGGACGTGTGCGTGGATGTGAGTGTGCAAGTGTGTGTGCGCACGTGTGAGGTTGTGGGTGTGCGGGAGTCCAAGTGTGTGGGTGTGAGTGGGTGTGACTGAGTGTGTGTGCGCATGTGCAGCTGGCTGAAGCCCTGCGTGGCCGGGAGGGGAGGAGCTGGGGAAGGGCCGCACTCAGGGGCGGGGGCTCAGGGGCCTCTGACAAGGCGGAGGAAGGAGGAGAGCGGACCTGGAGGGAGAAGCCGCCAAACGCAGGGAGGGGCCTGGGAGGATTCCGGACCTGAGTGTCTGAAGCCCCGCTTGACTCCCTGGCAGCCCCGCCACGCGTCCAGGACTTGCACCCTGCTGCCCAAAGACTCCAGCTGGAATGCGGGCTCTGCCTCTGACTAGCTGTGGGACCTTGGGTGAATCCTTTGCTTCTCAGAGCCTCGGTTTCTTGGCTTGTAGAATGGAGATAACAGAACATACCTGTGGATTCATTTCCCAGGGCAAAGTGCCATGGACAGGGGGCCCTAAACCAGACACTGATGTGCTCACAGTTCGGGTGACCAGAGCTGGAGATCAAAGCATCGCAGGTCTGGTTTCTCCTGAAGCCTCTCTCTTGGCTTGCAGACGTCTCCCTCTCCCTGGGCCTTCACATGGAATGCGTCTGTGTCCTGATCCCCGCTTCTCATAAGGACATCAGCTATGTGGGACTGGGGTGCACCCTAATGACCTCGTTTTAACTTAATCACCTCTTCAAACCCTTACTTAGGCTGTTTGGGCTGCTAAAACGAAATACCACAAACTGGGAAGCCTATAAACAGAAATTCATTGCTCACAATTCTGGAGGCTGGGAAGTCCAAGATCCGCACAGACGGTGCCTGGGGAGGGCTGTTTCACTTCCTGGTTCCTGTGTCCTCACATGGGGGAAGGGGTAAGCAAGCTCCCTGGAGCCTCTTCTCACTCTGTCACCAGGCTGGAGTGCAGTGGCACAATCTCAGCTCCCTGCAACCTCCAACTCCCTGGTTCAAGCAATTCTCCTGTCTCAGCCTCCTGAGTAGCTGAGATTACAGGCATGCACCACCATGCCCAGCTAATTTTTGTATTTTTAGTAGAGACAGGGTTTTACCATGTTGGCCAGGATGGTCTCAATCTCTTGACCTGGTGATTCCCCATCTTGGCCTCCCAAAGTGCTGGGATTACAGTTGTGAGCCACCTCGCCTGGCCCCTGGAGCCTCTTTAATAAGGACATTGATGTGGTTTGGATATTTGTCCCACCAAAATCTCATGTTGAATTGTAATCCCTGGCCGGGCATGGTGGCTCACGCCTGTAATCCCAGCAGTTTGGGAGTCTGAGGCAGGTGGATGACCTGAGGTCAGGAGTTTGAGACCAGCTTGACCAACATAGTAAAACCACGTCTCTACTAAAAATACAAAAAATTAGCCAGGCATGGTGGCAGATACCTGTAATCCCGGCTACTTGGGAGGCTGAGGCAGGAGAATCACTTGAACCCAGGAGGTGGAGGTTGCAGTGAGCGGAGATCAATGTACTCCAGCCTAGGAGACAGAGCAAGACTTTGTTTTTTTTTTAATTTAATTTTATTTTTTATCATTTTATTTTATTTTATTTTATTTATTTTTTTGAGACGGAGTTTCACTCTTGTTGCCCAGGCTGGAGTGCAATGGCGCGATCTCGGCTCACCGCAACCTCCGCCTCCTGGGTTCAGGCAATTCTCCTGCCTCAGCCTCCTGAGTAGCTGGGATTACAGGCACGCGCCACGATGCCCAGCTAATTTTTTGTATTTTTAGTAGAGACGGGGTTTCACCATGTTGACCAGGATGGTCTCGATCTCTTGACCTTGTGATCCACCCGCCTCGGCCTCCCAAAGTGCTGGGATTACAGGCTTGAGCCACCGTGCCTGGCGAGACTTTGTTTAAAAAAAAAAGAAAGCAAGCCAATGCAAACACGCGGTGTTGAGTTCACTATTAAACCTGGCTGCCAGATCCCCAGATCATCAGAGCTGCCTTACAAAATCCATCTCAGAAGCATCTGTCCAGGGAAAAAAGGGGGACGCATGGGTTCCAGGGGTCTGCTGCCTTTGAGGAAGTGCTGGCCTGTAGGGTGTTGCGCCTTTGCACTTACAGTTGAGCCCAGGTGTCCCCAAACTATGACCCCCGCGGGCCATTTATCCGACCCCCCGCCGCACTTCAGGAAGGGGCACCTCTTTCATTGGTGGTCAGTGAGAGGAGCACAGTATGTGGCGGCCCTCCAACGGTCTGAGGGACAGCGAATTGTTTGGGGATGCCTGGTTGAGCCTGTGTAACTGCTGAGTGGGTTACTGGGGAGCGGAGGAGGTGGGGGCAGGGCCCATACTGTGGCGTCAGCAAAGTCTGGGCTGGAAGCGAGATGCAAGCGCAGGGACCTAGGGCAGGCCCGTTGCCAGCTTCCAGCTGCACTGAGCTTGTCACAGCCTGTAAGGTCTGTTTACTGCAGCTGGGCCTGGATTAGGAGATGCAGCCAAGAGGTCCGAAGCCAAGAGGTCAGTCGAGGTGCTCAACACAGTCCGCCCTGGCAGCACTCAGGCCCACCCCTGCGCCCAATGCGTCCACCCGTCAGAGTCCCCTTTGAGGTGCTGGCATCTGCAGTACCTGCAAACACTTCATGCTAGAGGGTCACCGAGAAGAGCTTAGAACCCACCCTGAGTGGGAACCCCTTTCTTGGCATGTTGGTCCTAGATCCTGGCACAAAGGCCCCAGGGTGACAGATGCAGTCCCAGGTTTGTGTTCAGTGGGACCCACGCTGTAACCAGTGAGTCCTCCCCGACTTCCTTTCTCCCTGCCCCCTGTCCCCCTCCCTTGTCCCAGTTAGCTGGGGCCTCTTTTTTTTTTTTTTTTGAGCCAGAGTCTTGCTCTGCTGTCCAGGCTGGAGTGCAGTGGTGCCTCACCACAACCTCTGCCTCCTGGGTTCAAGCTATTCTCCTGCCTCAGCCTCCCGAGTATCTGAGATTACAGGTGCCTGCCACCATGCCCAGCTAATTTTCGTATTTTTAGTAGAGACTGGGTTTTACCATGTTGGCCAGGCTTATCTCGAACTCCTGACCTCGTGATCTGCCCGCCTCCCCCTCCCAAAGTGCTGGGATTACAGGTGTGAGCCACCGCACACGGCCTAACTAGGGCCTCTTAAAAGCTAAAGGTGCAGGCACAAGAAGCAGACATACATAAGGAGGACACTGGGACGTGGGGGGACAGTCCTATTTCTACAACTTGTCCCTAGACCATGTGTTCCAGCTCCTGGGGACATGGCAGCTGTGCCTGGCTGTTGACTCTGTGCTTGGGGGTGTCGCACAGGCTGGCCATCCCTATGTTCCGTCAGGGCCATGGGTCCAGGGTGAGACCGCTGGGCACTGAGCTCATGCACCCACTGTGATCCTCCCTCGCTGTAAAATGTGACCCTTGGTCCGGGGCCTAGGTGGGCAGGATCCCACATCTCCAGATGGGCATTCAGAGCTGCGTTCTGGGTGCAGTGGCAGCATGGAGAACTGTCCCGGGACACAGAACCGCTGCCACAGCTGGACTCTGAGCTCAGGACGAGAAGAACCGGGGTTATGGAAGAAGGGGTGCTGCTTGCAGGGCTCAGGGTGCACATACAGAGAGGGCTCAGCACAGGATGGCACAGTGGGTCTACTGAATTGCCACTATGCCCATTTTACAGATGCGAAGCCTGAAGCTCAGGGGAGGAGGCAGCTTGGCCAGGGCCTCAGTGCTAGCGGGCAGGAGAGCTGGGTTGGGGACCAGCCTTAAAAATCCTGTGCTCGTCGCTGTGAGGTTGTCCTCCGTGCCTCACTGCTGATCCAGTGAGTGCACATCTCTTTACAAAAGGACACTCATTCTGTGCCTGCGCTGGTCCAGGGAACATCAAGGAGGCCAAGGTCGCCCCGTATAGCCTTCTGGGGCAGCTGTTTCTCTGACCGACAGAGGCCTTTCTGAGATGGCTGGTGGACAAATCCACTAACTGAGGGGCCGGACAAGGGGACTCTGAACACCCTTAGTCCCTACCACACATCCCGGTTTCTTTTTTTTTTTTTTTTTTTTTTTGAGACAGAGTCTCGCTCTGTCACCCAGGCTGGAGTGCAGTGGTATGATCTTGTCTCACTGCAACCTCCCTCCTGGGTTCAAATGATTCTTCTGCCTCAGCCTCCCTAGTAGCTGGGACTACAGGTGTGTGCCACCATGCCCGGACAATTTTTGTTTTGTTTTGTTTTGTTTTTTAGACAGAGTCTCACTCTGTCACCAGGCGCCAGGCTGGAGGGCAGTGGCGCGACTTCGGCTCACTGCAACCTCCGCCTCCTGGGTTCAAGCAATTCTCCTGTCTCACTCTCCCAAGTAGCTGGGACTACAGGCGCACGTAGACACGGGATTTCACCGTGTTGGTCAGGCTGGTCTCAAACTCCTGACCTCATGTCCGCCCGCCTCAGCCTCTCAAAGAGCTGGGATTACAGGCGTGAGCTACTGCGCCCGGCTCCCACATCCCAGTTTCTATCCAGGATCCTGAAGTTTCTCCCGCCCGGTATTCCTTCCCCTCCAGCTCAGACAAGCGGGCGGGGCTCTGGGGTCAGCAGACCTGAGCTCTGCCCACTTCCCCTCCTGGCTATGAGACCCTGGGTGAGTCTTGGTCTCTGTTCCCTCATCTCACTTCATGGGACTGAATGAGATGCAGGGATGAGGCCCCGGGGCCAGAGCTGCCGTTAATCCAGGACCCTCCTCTCTCAGGAAGGACACAGAGTCCGCTAATGACCATTGGTCCACCAAGGCACAGAGAAGGCCAGGGGCCTGCCTTGGTCACCAGCGGGCTCGAGTCTAGTCCTGACTCCCTGTCCAGTCCTCCCATGACCATACCCTAAAAGAAAATGAAGGTGGAGACGTGGGGGGTGTGGGGAGAGGAGGAAGATGAGGAAGAGGGGGACCCTGTACCCCCCCTCCATAGTACCTCACACATAGTCGGTGTTCACTGAATCTTTGCTGAATGGTGAATACATGTTAGGAGGTTGGAGAGATGGGGCCACGGGCAGTGTGACAGCTCTGTGGCGCTCCGGATCCCAGCCCGCCGCATCCCGCCAGTCCTCCCTGCTAACCTCATTTGGTTGCTAGCAGTCGACTTCATTTTCTGCTGAGTCACTACTCTCAATCCAGACGTGGGGCTGGGCGTGCCAGGAATTGGGAGGGAAGAAAGATCAGCAGAACCTCAGCACCTCCCCACCAGCTCCATTTTTAGGATGAAGAAACCGAGGCAGGGGAGAGTCGGGAGGTTTACTCAGCCCCGCAACACCCCACTTTCCCAGCAGCAGGGGGCCGACACCCCAGCCCCAATTACACCTCCATGGGGGAGCCTCTGTCATTCTGGTAGCTGGGGATGGGAGACTGGGGAACAGAATGTACTCCCCAGGGCCCTTCGAGTCATGCTGAGTCCTGCAGAAGTCCCAGCGCCACCCCTGGAGCTCCCGGATGCTCTAGCTGGCCTCTGGGAGGCACCCTGTGGCTCCTGGCCCCTCTCAACAGAGAATGGTGCTCCCACCAAAGAGGCGCCTTCCTCTTCCCTCTCTGCCCCCCTTGCCCTTCTCTGTGTCTGGTGGCAGGATCTAGGAGCCCATCTCTGTCCCCCATAAGTACTGTGGCCTTGGGCAAGTCCCTGCCCTTCTCAGGGCCTCACTGGCCCAGCTGGGGCCAGGCCAGCAACCCACGTTTCTCTTGACCTGACCCTCCAGGACACTGTGGCCATTGGAGCTCTGACCATACCCCTTTTCCCTGGGCCCCCTCCCGCCCCCACCCCCATCTCTCTCTCTCTGGCCTCCTGTGGACTCTCCCAGAGGGAGAGTGTCCCACCCCACCTCATGGCTCCTGCTCCCTCTTGCTCTCCCTCCTACTGCCCACCCTCCTTGGAGAATGCCAAGTCTGCAGGTTTCCCATGACCTTGAACGACTGGCAGCTGGGGAGTGAGCAGCTCCATGCTTTGCAGGGAGAGCCTGGGGCGAGGCCCACCATGGATCCTGGGGGCTGCCTTTGCATCCCACACCATCCTGCCCACCTTGCTTCATTTTTCTCCATGGCATGTGCCATCTTCTCACTGCTGACTTGGGTATTGTACGTCCATGGCCTCAGTAGAATGTCACTTCCACAAGAGTAGGGTTTTTTTTGTTTTGTATTGTTTTGTTTTGAGATGGAGTCTGGCTCTGTCGCCAGGCTGGAGTGCAGGACGTGATCTCAGCTCACTGCAACGTCCGCCTCCAGGGTTCAAGCGATTCTCCTGCCTCAGCCTCCCGAGTAGTTGGGACTGCGGGCACACACCACCATGCCCAGCTAATTCTTGTATTTTTAGTAGAGATGGGTTTTCACCATGTTGGCCCGAATGGTCTTGATCTCTTGACCTCATGATCCACCTGCCTCAGTCTCCCAAAGTGCTGGGATTTCAGGTGTGAGCCACCGTGCCCGCCAAGGGTAGGGGTTTTGTGGGCTGTGGTCATTGCTTGGTCCCCATCCCCATGGCCTAGCACAGTGCTTGGCCCACAGGGTCTTCCATGAGTGCTGAGGAAGGAGGGGTTCCTTCAAGTCCCGTGTGGGGAGCACTTCCTTGTGGCCACCTCACTGCCTCTGATCCACCACCTGCCTGCCCAGGATATGTCAGGCCCCTTTCGGAAGATGGGGAAACTGAGGCTCAGAGAGGAAGAGACAAAGAGAAGGAACGGATGCAAGGTCACACTGTGGTTCCTAGTGGAGTCCAGAGTGGAACCCATGCGTCCAGGCGGCGGCACCTGACTTAGCCCTTTCTCCCACCAGCCAGTCCACCTCCCCAGCAGCTAAGAGGAGCTGGGACAGCCCCGCCCACACCCCAGGTCCCTGAGGCCTTTGCCCCTGTGGAAGAGTGGAGAAACTGAGGCACCCCGACTCCTCGGATTCCCGGCAGGCCTCCTTCCCCAACCTGTGCCCGCGCCGCCCCCCGCACCCCCACCCCCGGCCCTTGGCAGAGCTCCGCCCGCGCCCACCCAGAGCCGGGGAGGGAGAGAAAAATGAGTTTTCCTGCCGCCCGGTGGCGGTGTCAATTGATCGCGCGCGGGCGGGGCTGCGCGCCGGGCTGGGGGCCTCGCTCGCAGCTGCCGGCGCGCAATTATCGGGAAAAAACTGGGGCGGCTGCCGCGGTGAAATTAGTTATCGATCCCTCGGCGGGGCCGCGGGGCCGCGCTGGGCGCTGACGGCTGCAGACCCGGCCGAGCCCGCTGGGCGGGGCGGGGGGCTGGGGGCCTGGGGGGCGCCGGGGGCGGGCCCTCCCCTGGCTCCGGCCTCTCCCTCCTCCCCTCCCCCTGCCTCCCCTCCCGCCCGCGCTCCCCGGTCCCATTCATCCCGCCGCAGTATCGACCCGCGGCCGACCCCGCGCGGCCAGGCGCCCCCGCCCGCTGCCCTCTCCCCTCCCAGCCCTGCTTCCCCCGCAGGGGCCGCCACCGAGCGCCTGGCACCGCCGGGCCCTGCCCCCGGGGAGGAAGGACCAGGACCGGGGGCGGGAGCCAGCCTTGTGCTCACAGGCCTGGGTTCGGAGCCCAGCTGCCCGGGAAGGTGTCCAGATCTCCCTGAGCCTCAGTTTCCTCATCTGTAAAGCGGGTGGTGGTGGCTTCGTCCCCTCCTTGGAGAGGACAGCAGAAGTGAGTTCGTCTGGAAGCTGGTTTATTTTGCGTTGATACCACCAATCTTCCCAGTCACTCTAGGAGACGGGTCACAATCCCGGTTTACAAATGAGGAAACTTAGTCAGAGAGGGGAGACAGAGTGTCCAGGGACACACAGTAAGCAGGTGGCCCAGGAGAACCCCAGAACCCGGCTGGAGGTGTGTGTGTTGGGGGAGGTGCCTGCGGAAGGGGAGGGACAGGAGCAGCGGGAGGCCAGCGCTGGCACCTGCAGCCCTGTCAGCCTGCTGGGGTGCAGAGAAGTTTGGGAGGTCTTCTTAGCAGAGTGGTGCTGACAGATCGCAGAGCCCTGGAGGAGGGAGGAGAGGGTCAGGTCAGGGCTCCCCAGCCCTCGCTGAGCCATTGGCTAGGCAGCCTCCTGGTTGGAGAGGAAGAGTGGGGAGAGGCAGGGGAAGGAGCGGGATGCAAAGAGGAGAAGGGGAGGGTCTTTGCTCAGAGCCAGCCTGCCACCCTCTCCTTTCCTTGCACGAGGCTGCATTTGGGAGGGAGGCTCCAGGCTGGAGAGCAGGGGCTGTGAGTTCCAGTCCCAAGGCTCCACTAGGTGGTGTGTGACCTGAAGCAAGTCCCTGCCCCTCGCCAGGCCTCCTGCAAAGACGACATTGGGTCTTATGTCCCCCAAGTGTCCTTTGGGCTCCCCTGTGCCTGCCAGCCACAGCCTCATGCATCTCAGAGTCTCAGCACTGTTTTTGTTTTTTTTTTTTTTTGAAAGAGACTCATTCTGTCACCCAGGCTGGAGTGCAGTGGCGCCATCTCAGCTCACTGCAACCTCCATCTCCCAGGTTCAAGCGATTCTCCCGCCTCAGCCTCCCAAGTAGCTGGGATTACAGACATGCACCACCACATCTGGCTAATGTTTTTTGTATTTTAGTAGAGATGGGCTTTCACCATGTTGCCCAGGCTGGTCTCAAACTCCTGAGTTCAAGCAATCTGTCCACCCCAACCTCCCAAAGTGCCAGGATTACAGGCACGAGCCACTGAACCAGCCCTCTGCACATCTTCATCCAGCACCTACTTTGTGCCAGGGCCATGCTGGACACAGCAGGTACAGCTGAGGACAAGACGACCCCTGCCCCAGCTCTCTTGGAGAAAGATGGCTGTTAAGCAAAGCATCGTCTGCCCGTGCGCCTACACCTTGCGAGGCATTCAGGGGACTGACAGATATGTGCGCCGGGGTGGTTGGGTCCCCAAGGAAGACTCCCAGAGTCAGTGACCTCTGAGGGTAGGACATGGCAGGGGCAGGGAAGGGCAGCCGTTGCCGGTGAATGCCAGGAGCCAAAGCCCGAGTTCAAAAGGAACTCTGAGCACTTCAGAAACGGAGAAAGGGCTGGTATGCTGGAGGCAGAGAATTCGGGAGGACAGGTGAGGAGGGCGAGGCTGGCAGGGCCAGGCCATGGTAGGCTTGGGTGCTGGCAAAGGAGGTTACACTTCATCCTGAGGGCAGGGGAACACAGAAGGCACTGATCATGGAGGGACAGGGTCAAGTCCAACCCTTCGGCTGGAAGCCCCTGTCATCTGTTCGCCCACGGGTGTTGCGTGCAGAAATCTTGCTTTGGAGGTCTGGCTGTGTTCTTGGCCTCTCTGAGCCTCAGTTTCCCATTCCGTAAAATGCAGATGATGACCCCCACTGCTGTAGTGGCTGTGGGTTTTGGTGGGGACAGCCCTGGGTTCAAGTCTTTCCTTACAAGCCGTGAGACCTAGGGTGGTGTCCACCAAGTGGCTCAAAGGAGCTCTGTGTTCCCCATCTCCCGGCTTTTTGCCTCCTCAGATGGGATTCTAGAGTTGTCCTTGGGATCCAGAACAAGGTCTCCTTGGTGACAGCGACGGGGGTGGGTAGCCCCTCCGCTGGCCTGATAGTGAGGAGAGGCGGGGTGGAGTGGGCTGGAGACCAGTGCTGGGAGGTCGCTGTTCCTGCCTCTTCCCCTCTGGACTCCCCTTGCTGGCTGCAAGGGGACACAGAAAATGACCTGTAGGGACTGGGGTTGCCTTATGTCCTGTGAAAAGTGGTCCTACCCTGGCTTCTGGGGAGCATGCTATATTCTATTCTTGATTTGGAAACACACATTACAGGTGAGTTCACCTTTGTAAGGGCTCAGAGAACTGAACACCTGGGAGTATTTCTGTGTATGTCACATTTCAACAAAAAGTTCCACTGGGGGCCGGGCGCGATGGCTCACGCCTGTAATCCCGGCATTTTGGGAGGCCAAGGCGGGCGGATCACCTGAGGTCAGGAGTTCAAGACCAGCCTAGCTAACATAATGAAACCCAGTCTCTATGAAAAAATACAAAAATTAGCTGGGCCTGATGCACACACCTGTAATCCCAGCTACTGGGGAGGCTGAGGCAAGAGAATGGCTTGAACCTGGGAGACAAAGGTTGCAGTGAGCCGAGATTGCAGCACTCCAGCCTGGGTGACAGAGCAAGACTTCATCTCAAAAAATATATATATGTATATGTTTATGCATATATATATATACATATATATATATATATGTAATTAGCCAATTAGCCAGACATGGTGGCACACACCTGTAGTCCCAACTACTCGGGAGGTTGAGGTGAAAGGATCCCTTGAGCCAGAAAGGTGGAGGTTGCAGTGAGCTGTGATCCAATCTGGGCGACAGAAAGAGATCCTGTCTCAAAAAAAAAAAAAAAAAAAACGCCTAACTAAAGGCGCACACACGTTCCTACAGATACTCACCTAGGTAGACACTTGTCAGCTTCACTGAAAACTCCGTGCGGGCCACGGCCCCTAGCTCACTGCCGCAGCTCTGAGCGCTGGTACAGAGGTTTGCTCGCAGAGTATGCGGAACGGTCTAGGAAGAGGCTGAGAGGCAGGAGTGCGGCAGGTGAGTGTGAGGAGTGGCCTGGCGTCCCACGTGGCTGGAAATCAGATGCAGGGGTGTGGGAGGACGTGTGGAGAGGAGGAGAAAAACAGGAATGAGGATGGGAAGGGTGTGGGTGGCCGCGGCCTCGAGTGTCATGCTGGGGAACGGGCTGTTCAGGGCCGAGCAGCTCCTAGCAGTTCATCTTCTTCCCGCTCTCCTCTTCCTCCTCTCCTTTCCTCCTGGCACTCCTCTGCTCGCCCGCATGTGTCATGATGGCAGGTGGCATGTCAGATATTGACAGAGGGGACAACTCAGGGAAGGAAGGAGGGGTGCCGTGGAAAACACATGGCCCCGTGGCCGTATAGCCAGGTAGGCAGGTCTTGTTTGAAATCCTGGCTCTCTCTCTGCTGGAAGACCTGGCCCAGTCACTGATTTTCTGTGTGTCTCAGTGTTCCCAGGGCCAGGGAGAAGACCAGATGGCTGTGGGTTTTTGTTTTTTTTTTTCTCTGAGATGGAGTTTTGTTCTTGTAGCTCAGGCTGGAGTGCAGTGGCACAATCTCAACTCACTGCAACCTCTGCCTCCCAGGTTCAAGGATTCTCCAGCCTTAGCCTCCCAAGTAGCTGGGATTGCAAGCATGCGCCATGATGCCTGGCTAAGTTTTTGTATTTTTAGTAGAGGCGAGGTTTCATCATGTGGGCCAGGCTGGTCTCAAACTCCTGACCCCGTGTGATCCACCCCCTCAGCCTCCTAAAGTGCTGGGATTGCAGGCATGGGCCACCACACCCAGCGACCAGTTGGTTGGGTTTTTTTGTTTTTTTGGGGAGCGGGGGGGGGTTTAAGATGGAGTCTCACTCTATCACCAGGCTGAAGTGCAGTGGTGTGATCTTGGCTCACTGCAACCTCTGCCTCCCGGGTTCAAGCAATTCTCCTGCCTCAGTCTTCTAAGTAGCTGGAACTACAGACACCCGCCACCACGCCTAGCTAATTTTTGTATTTTTAGTAGAGACGGGGTTTTACCATGTTATCCAGGATGGTCTTGATCTCCTGACCTCATGATCCACTTCCCTTGGCCTCCCAAAGTGCTGGGATTAAAGGCATGAGCCACCACATCCTGCCCTGTATTTTTTAGAGCGGGGGGGGGGGGTCTCATTATGTTGCCCAGGCTGGTCTCGAACTCCTGACCTCATAATCCACCCACCTCAGCCTCCCAAAGTGCTGGGATTACAGATGTGAGCCACTGCCCCCGGCCTAGTTAGTCTTTTCTAAGCATGAAGACACATGCACCATTGGACACGCATCTCTGTGTGTTAGTGTATGTGCATTGTGACCATAATGGACACAACGTTTGTAAGGGCAAAAGGAAAGCTTCTGCTTCACCCTTGAATGTTTGCTGAAAAATCACCTCACAAAAAGTCAGATTAATACAGAAAAAGCCTACAAATTTCTTTTTTTTTTTTTTTTTTTTGAGACGGAGTTTCGCTCTTGTTACCCAGGCTGGAGTGCAATGGCGCGATCTCGGCTCATCGCAACCTCCGCCTCCTGGGTTCAGGCAATTCTCCTGCCTCAGCCTCCTGAGTAGCTGGGATTACAGGCACGTGCCACCATGCCCAGCTAATTTTTTGTATTTTTAGTAGAGATGGGGTTTCACCATGTTGACCAGGATGGTCTCGATCTCTTGACCTTGTGATCTACCCGCCTCGGCCTCCCAAAGTGCTGGGATGACAGGCTTGAGCCACCGCGCCCGGCCTAGCCTACAAATTTCTTATTCCAGTGCACATGGGGAGAGTCAGAGTGATGGCGCCATATCCTGAGGGGATACAGAAGCTTACATACCCTACTGCCTAGGCGGAAGGGAGATGGGGAAGCATGGATGGCTTTAGGAATAGTCAGGGATTTTTAGGGGAATTCGATGGGCTGAAAGAACATGGACAAAGTCTGTTGAGCCAGCAGAGCAGACGGTCGGTGCTGACAAAAGTCTGTCCAGGTTCGTTGACAGCCTTTGTCTTCCTTCCTGTGATGTGGGTTTAGTTCCTGAGACTCAGAGAAGGGACCAGTCTTTGTTTTCTTCCTTGGTAGGTCCAGACTCTGGGCAGGTAAGGGAGCTTCAGCGTGTGTTTTGCGGGAGGTGGAAGATTAAGAGGCAGGAGCCAGGTGGGCGAATTGTTCTCCTTTTCTCCTTGGTGGGTCTGGCTGGTCTTTTTTTTTTTTTTTTTTTTTTTTTTTCAGACAAAGAATCTCGAACTGTCGCCCAGGCTGGGGTGCCATGACACAATCTCGGCTCACTGCAACCTCCATCTCCTGGGTTCAAACAATTCTCCTGCCTCAGCTTCCCGAGTAGCTGGGATTACAGGTGCACGCCACCACGCCTGACTAATTCTTTTTGTATTTTTAGTAGAGACAGGGTTTCACTATGTTGGCCAGGCTGGTCTTGAACTCCTGACCTGGTGATCCGCCCACCTCCCCCTCCCAAAGTGCTGGGACCACAGGCGTGAGCCACTGCCCCCGGCCAGCTCTTTAAGCAGGTAGCATCTATTGATCTCTAAGGGCCTTTAATTCGAAACACTCATTACACCAGGCAGCCATAGTTGGGGATAAAGTTCCCTGCACTCCTTTTCGGTGTCTGCATAATACTGCCTCTGCATGTACAGATTCGTAAACACGAATAGCTCCATGCACCCACAACCGTGTGTATGTCTGAGTGCATGTGAACATTTACGTGTATGCACATCTTCGTGGACGTTTGTATGTGCAGCTTGCGTGCACCTGTGTCTGTTCATTTGGATGTGGTTTTCAGTGCCCATCTGTGTGCAGGTGAACATTTCTGTGAATGTTTATAAGCACATGGAACGGGCGTCTCTGCAGCTGCGAGGGTTGCGCGGGTGTGTATGTGATGGCTGTATGTCCATCTGTCCATTTGACGTGTATATGCGTGCATGAGTGTCATGCACAATCTCTGTGCACACCTTTGTGGTTTCTTTGTGTGTGCATGGGTGTAATTGCCCTTCACACCTGTGCCCATGTGGGTATCTCACCCTGGGTGCTCGAACATTTCTGTGGGTGCGTGTGCCTCTGTGCACATTCTGTGAGGTGCCCTGGGTGTGTGCAAGGGCACACTCAGGGATCGTGGCACACTGCCTGCCACACTTCCTGTGTGGGGAAGAGTGTGCTTTTCCGGGTTTGCTGGAGGACAGAGAGATTGGGGCCGGGCTTGGCTGCTGGTTGCCTGGTGGGGGGTGCTGAGGAGGGAGGCAGAAGCCATCCAGCGCCACCCAGCTGCCCCTCACCCCGGCCTTCCCACCGCCCAACTGGGGTTCAGGAAGATGGCCTCCTCCTGCTCCCCGCAGGCCTCCAGGGCTGGCAGGGGCAGGTGCCTGCTGCAGCCTCGGGCGGGCTGAGATCCCCCAGGCCCCTTGCCAAGGAAGCCTGTCGTGTGCCTCTGAGCTTCCTGAGCCGTGCTGCGCTGCTGTGTCCACCGTGTGTTCCCCTCACACCTGCGCCCGGGCACCTCTGCTGACAGCGCCATGCTCCAGTGGCCAGGCTGTGGATCTGGCTTCTGTCGACTTTTTCTCCATCTTACAGCCCTGGCTTCAAGGTGCAGGCTGGGCCTGGGCCAGGGCTACCCTCTTCTGCAACTGGAGCTGCCCAGGCAAGCCAGACACAGAAGCATATCGGTCCTCGGGCTGCATCCCGGCTGGCAGCAGAAAACCAGCTTGCCGGCGCTATCTCAGTAATCTGGACCCTACGTCTGTGATGGCCTTCCATCTGCCACCGTTCACCCCCAACCCCAAACGCCCTCGCTCTGTGTTCCTGTCGCCCCTGCACCGGGGATCAGCTACTCACCTTCTGGTGTGACTCCTCATCCTCCGAAGACTGGGAGTCACCCAGAGTCCTTTCTCCCTGTTCAGAGCATCCCTTCTGAGTACTCCCTGGCCAACACGCTGGTCTCTCCCTTCCTGCACCCCATCATCCTCAGGGACCTCCACCGTGCCCCCTGCACACACCGTGCCCCCCACAGACACGCTGACCTCATACCTGCCTCCTCGGCCCCATTCTGAGGTCTGAAGTTCAGATATCCCTAGCGCCGCACTGGCCCTGGCCATGTAGCCCTCACTCTCCTGAGAAGTACCTTAATTTCACCCCCCTCTTTCAGAACTCTCTGTCCCCACAGATCCCACCCCTCCCAGGACTCCTCACTCTACCACTTCCCATACAATATGCTATGACAGTTCCACCCTGGTGCCAGCCCGAGCTGGGGGAACCCGGACCAGCCTCACCATCCTTGACCTTTAATCAATGACACTGTCCCTCTAAACCAAGCTCTGGACACATATCCCTCAGTTTCCCTGCTTGCTCTCTGCAGGTCACGTCCGAGGCTGCCCACGTGGCTCCGCCTCTCAAGTATCTGTGTGTTCTGGCCCTCAGCTCTCCGGGGCAGTGTCTGTCACGCCCATGGCTTCCTAGACTTCTATCTCCCGTCCTGTAGCCTTCTGAACACCAGATCCATCATGTCTGCTGCCCTTGGACACCTCCCCTCGGTGTCCCTGCAGGCCACCCAGGTTCCTTCTACCCCAATCTTCCCCACCCGCTCCTCCTTCATGCTTCCCTCTCAGGGAATGCTACCTATATCAGCCCATTCTCACACTGCTAATAAAGACTTACACCCGAGGCCAGGCATGGTGGCTCCCGCCTGTAATCCCAGCATTTTGGGAGGCCAAGGCGGGCGGATCACCTGAGATCAGGAGTTCGAGACAAGCCTGGCCAGCATGATGAAACCCTGTCTCTACTAAAAATACAAAAATTAGCCAGGCGTGGTGGCAGGTGCCTGTAATCCCAGCTGCTCAGGAGGCTGAGGCAGAAGAATCGCTTGAACCTGGGAGGCGGAGGTTGCAGTGAGCTGAGATTGTGCCACTGCACTCCAGCCTGGGTAACAGAACAAGACTTCATCTAAAAAAATAAACGAGTAAATAAATAAAATGATGGGCACGGTGGCTCACGCCTGTAATCTCAGCACTTTGGGAGGCCGAGGTGGGCGGATCACGAGGTCAAGAGATTGAGAGGTGGGCGGATCACGTGGCCAACATGGTGAAACCCCGTCTCTACTAAAAATACAAAAACTAGCTGGGCATGGTGGTGCGTGCCTGTAGTCCCAGCTACTTGGGAGGCTGAGGCAAGAGAATTGCTTCAACCCGGGAGGTGGAGGTTGCAGTGAGCCGAGATCACACCATTGCACTCCAGCCTGGGTGACAGAGCGAAACTTCGTCTCAAAACAAAAACAAACCCAAAAACCTCCCATTTATGAATCCGATCTTGTGAGATTGATTCACTACCACGAGAACCGTATAGGGGAAGCCACCCCCATGATTCAATTCTCTCCACCTGGCTCCGCCCTTGACATGTGGAGATTATTACGATTCAAGGTGAGATTTGGGTGAGGTCGCGGCCAAGCCATATCAGCAGCTCAGCCGAATTCTCCCAGCTGGAAGCGGGGACATCGCCCTGGCCTCCTCCTTCTCCGTCAGGTTCCGCATTCAGTCTGTCACCAAGAGATTGTACTTGTGGGGCTTCGAATTTCTTGGATTTAACTTTCCTTGAGTTTGGAAAAATTTCAGCGAAACTCCAAAATTCCAGAAACGTTCTGTTCTCCTTCCTGCTTGCTTTAATGAAACTCCAGTTATACAAATATTAGGCTGCTTGGAGTCATCTTGTAGCTCACTGGTGCTCTTTCTTTCTTTGGTTTATTTTTCTCTGTTTCATTTTGGATACTTTTTACAGCTGTGCTTTCAAGTTCACAAATCTTTTCTTTTGCCTTGTGTAATCTTCCATTAATCCCACTCAGTGTAGTTTCATCCCAGACCTTGTCATTTTCAAGTCTAAAAGGTGGATTTCGATCTTTTAAATAAATTCCATATTTCTTTTTTCTTTTTTCTTTTTTTTTTTGAGACGGAGTTTCACTCTTGTTACCCAGGCTGGAGTGCAATGGCTCGATCTCGGCTCACCGCAACCTCCGCCTCCCGGGTTCAGGCAATTCTCCTGCCTCAGCCTCCTGAGTAGCTGGGATTACAGGCACGCACCACCATGCCCAACTAATTTTTTGTATTTTTGGTAGAGACAGGGTTTCACCATGTTGACCAGGATGGTCTCGATCTCTTGACCTCATGATCCACCCGCCTCGGCCTCTCAAAGTGCTGGGATTACAGGCTTGAGCCACCGTGCCCGGCCATAAATTCCATATTTCTATTTAACATTTTGAGAATACAGAATACTGTTACAGTAACTTTTTTGGTGGGGTGGGGTGGACTCTCATTCTGTTGCCCAGGCTGGAGTGCAGTGGTGCCATCTCTGCTCACTGCAACCTCCTCCTCTGAGGTTCAAGCGATTCTCCTGCTTCAGCCTCCCCAATATCTTAGATTACAGGTGCCCACCACCATGCCTGGCTAATTTTTGTATTTTTGGTAGAGATGGGGTTTCACTATGTTGGTCAGGCTGGTCTTGAACTCCTGATCTCAAGTGATCCAACCGCCTCGGCCTCCCAAAGTGATGGGATTCCAGGTGTGATTACCACTGCACGAAGCCTAGAGTGCTTCTCTGCTAGTTCTAAATCTGTGACTGTTCTGGGTCAGTTTCAATGGATTGATTCTTCTCTTTGCTATGGATTACCTTTTCCTGTTATGTTGCATGACTGGTCACTTTTTATGGGATGTCAGACATTGTAAATGTTGGATGTTTTTGCATTCTTACAAACCTTCTTGAGCTTTATTCTAGGGAGCAGTTAAGTTACTTGGGAACCAATTGATGCTTTTGGATCTGTTTTTTGTTTCGAGACAGGCTCTTGCTCTGTTGCCCAGGCTGGAGTGCGGTAGTATGATCATAGCTCACTGTAGCCTCAAACTTCTGGGTTCAAACTTCTGCCATCCTCCCACCTCAGCATCCCAAGTAGCTAGCTAGCCCTATAGGCATGTGCCACCATGCCCAGCTAAGTTTTTTGTTTTGTTTTGTGTTTTTTGAGACTGAGTCTCGCTCTGTCACCAGGCTGGAGTGCAGTGGCACAGTCTCGGCTCATTGCAACCTCTGACTCCCTGGTTCAAGCAATTCTCCTGCCTCAGCCTCCTGAGTAGCTGGGATTACAGGTGTGCACTATCAGACTCAGCTAATTTTTGTAGTTTTAGTAGAGGCGGAGTTTCATCATGTTGGCCAGGATGGTCTCCATCTCCTGACCTTGTGATCTGCACACCTTGGCCTCCAAAAGTGCTGGGATTACAGGCGTGAGCCACCATGCCTGGCCCAGCTAAGTTTATTTATTTATTTTTTTTATAGATGGGACCTTGCTATGTTGTCCAGGCTAGTGTCTTGCTTGTGGTTTGTCAGGTGGGTCTTCAGCCCTGGTTGGTACAGGGCTGGTTGTTCCATACCTCCCGAGTGCTCTACCCAGTGCCCACTGAGTTACGTGTTTTCCCGTCTGGCTGATAGGAGCAGGTGCTGTTACCATCCCTGTGTAAGCTCCAGGCACTGTGCTCTCAAATTTCTTTTCTATTTTTCTTTGACTTGGAGTCTTGCTCTGTCGCCCAGGCTGGAGTGCAGTGGTGCAATCTCAGCTCACTGCAACCTCTGCCTCCCGGGTTGAAGAGATTCTCCTGCTTCAGCCTTCTTGAGTAGCTGGGATTACAGGCATGTGCCACCACACCAGCTAACTTTTTGTGTTTTAAGAAGAGATGAAGAGACAATGTTTCTCCATGTTGGCCAGGCTGATGTCGAACTCCTGACCCCCGCCTCGGCCTTCCAAAACGCTGGGATTACAGGAGTAAGCCACCGCACCTGGTCTGTTCTCTCAAATTTTTTCAGATGGTTCCTTCTCCACCCTCTTGAAAGCCACTATTTCATGTATTTTTTTCTGAGTTTTTTGGTTGTTTCAAGGGGGATAGTAAACGTGGCCTATTGTCTTTTTTTTTTTTTTTTAAATAGAGACAGGGTTTCACCATATTGGCCAGGCTGGTCTCGAACTCCTGACCTTGTGATCTGCCTGCCTCAGCCTCCCAGAGTGCTGGGATTATAGGCGTCAGCCACTCTGCCCAGCCTGAACGTGGCCTATTGTCAACTCCACATTGGCCAGAAGTGAAAGTCAATCACTGGCTGGGGGCTGGGGCTCACGCCTGTAATCCCAGCACTTTGGGAGGCTGATGAGAGCAGACTACCTGAGGTCAAGGAGTTCAAGACCAGCCTGACCAACATGGAGAAACCCCGTGTCTACTAAAAATACAAAATTAGCCAGACGTAGTGGTGCATGCCTGCAATCCCAGCTACTCAGGAGGCTGAGGCAGGAGAATCATTTGAACCAGGGAAGCAGAGGTTGCGGTGAGCCGAGATTGCGCCATTGCACTCCAGCCTGGGCAACAAGAGCGAAATTCCATCTCAAAAAAGCTGGAATATGTCAACTTTTCTTCCACCTCCTGCCACTGACCCAGACGCCATTCCTTCTTGCCCAGATGATTCCTGTGGCTACCCAGGGCTATGACTCTGCTCCGTTCAAGCCATTTTCCATGCAGCAGCGACAGCCAGAGTGGTCTTTCCAGAGAGTATTAGGTTGGTGCAAAAGTAATTGCGGTTTTTGCAATTAAAAGTAATTGCAGGCCAGACAGTGGCTCATGCCTGTAATCCCCACACTTTGGGAGGCTGAAAAGCGGGGAATCACTTGAGGTCAGGAGTTAGAGCCGGGCATGGTGACTCATGCCTGTAATCTCAGCACTTTGGGAGGCCGAGGCGGGTGGATCACGAGGTCAAGAGTTCTGACCAACATGGTGAAACCTCGTCTCTACTAAAAATACAAAAATCAGCTGGGCGTGGTGGCGCGTGCCTGTAATCCCAGCTACTGGGGAGGCTGAGGCAGGAGAACTGCCTGAACCCAGGAGGCAGAGGTTAGTGATCCGAGATCGCACCGTTGCACTCCAGCCTAGGCGACAGAGTGATTCTGCCTCAAAAACAAACAAACAAACAAACAAACAAATAAATGTAATTGAAAAAACCGCAGTTACTTAATAGATCTGACCAAGACCCTCCCCAGGTTCAAACCCCGGCTTCAAACCTTTTGTTCCTTATAGTCTTCTTTAAAACTCTTTTCTGTGGCTCACTGGGTCTCAGTACAGCCAAGCAAACAGAACTGCTAGGAATTTTCCCAGTGGAACATTCTTTCTGCAAGGCCTTTGCTCCTGCGGTTGCTCCCCCAGGAGCTCCTGCCTCCATCTTCTCTTCCCCGCCGGGAGGCCTCAGCACGGCAGAGGTACCCTCTTGCCTGGCAGGTAGAGGAAGGGGCCTCTGTCCTCTGCCAGCCTGCCCTGGGTGCTCTGGCTGGTTCTGTCACTTGGATTGGACCTCCCCAAGGGCAAAAGTCTGCCTGGTTTACCCTGGCTGCTCATGCAGAGGCCTGCCTGACAAAGCTGCTGAATGAATGAATGGATGAATGGATGAATCGAATAGAATAATGGATAGAGTCCAAGAGGGAGGGGTAGCCTAAAGGGGATCGAGGCCAGGACTGCGGGCCAGCAGACCCTATCCTCCTCCCCGTCCCCCAGCTTGCTGCGGGCTTCTGGTTGGTTACGGCTCTGCTGAAGGTCTGTTTCATGCATGACAAAGTGGTCTCCAGGGCATGTGGCTCCAGCTGCCACACACTCCCCCATTTCCACAGCCGCGTGGAGGGAATCACAGTCATGCTGCGCCCATCCTCCTCGGGTGACTGATGGAGAAACTGAAACTCAGGGGTGGGGTGGCTGTGGGTGGGGGAAGGGCTAGACCCAGGGTCGCTGTGTGCTAGAGGCCACAGGCAAGGAGTGTGTCAAGGAAGGAGTCCCCCACTCCCCGTGTGCTGGCAGGGTGGCCTCTTGGGCTGGCCGGGGCCCTGGGAGGTTGGGGTCAGCACTTCTCCTGTGTGGCCCTTCCCCAGGCTTCAGAGTCCACCAGTAGGGAGGAAGAAGAGAAGGGTCGCTTTGAATGGGTCACCTATCCAACCCGGGGAGAAAATGGCAGCGAGCTCAAGGTCAGCCCGAGGTCAGACTCTGTCCAGCTTAATTATTCATTAACCAGGCGAGACCCGGCACTGAGTTAATGACCAGCACCAGGCTGGGGCCAGTTCCTCCTGGAGGGTGGGCGTGACCTGCAAGGGCAGGGCAGACTGCACCCGGGTAGCTGGTGGGGCAGCTCTTCCTCCCTCCCTCCCTCCCTCCCTCCCTCCGTCCTTCTTTCCTTTCCTCCGTCCCTTCTCACCCTGTGCCTGGCAATTAGCAGGGCAGATGGCAGGGGACAGGGGTGGGGCAACGGGGACAAGGACAGCTTGAAGTGGTCCGTGTGTGGCAGGGATGGCACAGGGGTCCGAGGGAGGCCAGAGGAGACCCCTGGGCAGCGCGGGTGACATCAGCACAGCTGGTGGAGGGGAGACGTCCTGCGGAGCCCCGAAGGGCCTGAGCAGGTGGCCCACATGGCCCTGGGTTGGTGCCGTCAGGGTCCTCGGCAGGCTCCCAGCCCACTCCAGGCCGGCTCACCTTGGGTGGCACCCTGGCTCCCCCGGGCTGTTGCCATCAAGACGAATTCTATCCTTGCTTCCGGTTCACCGAGGCTGCCTGCGGACTGCCTCCAATGACCTGGCCACCAGGCCACCCCATTTGCCACGCCTGGCTGTCCTGCAGGGTTTGTGGCCTGGTGGCTGAGGACTGGTCCCTGGAGAGGACAGTTCCCAGGGGACAGTCCCCGAGGGGCTCGGGGACAGGGAGCCTCCAAAGAATGACTGGTGGCCCTGTCCTGGCACTTAGATGGGACAGCCTGGGCTTGGGGGCCCCAAAGTGCACACAGGCATGGTGGGGTGTGAGGTTAGAGTGAGGCGGGTTGGATGGGGATGAGTTTTCAGGGTGAGCAGGGTAGGAAGGAGACAGGGAAAAAGCTAGACTGAACAGGGTTATCTCTTGGGAAGGTGGTGTGACCCCTGACAGCCAGGTCCCCAGCCTGGGGGGCCAATCTGGATCCTGACCGGGTGCGCCCCGAATTGGGGCCCCCACTCAGGTCGGAACCCTGGAGAAACCAAAGGGAGAGGGGAGCGGGAGGGGCTTCGGGCTGCTGGGCCCGGAGGATGGGTGGTGGGGCTGAGGCTGGAAGACCTGACCCCAGCCTGGCTGGGGTTGCCCGGGCAGGGGCCGAAGCTGCCACCGCAGCCCTGGGCCAGCCCCACCTCTCCCAACAAAAGCCCAGCGAGGAGAGGGCGTGTTTGTTCAGGCTGCAGGCGGGTGGGGGGCAGGAAGCGGAGTTTCAAAGCCATTTCACCCTTTGTTACCCCTCTCCAGCCCCACCTCCCGCCCCAGGCTGCATTCCAGAACCGGAGGGGGTCCTGCCCTGGGAGAAATCGGCTTAGCCAGAGGCTCGGGTTACGGCCCAGCTGCCAGCGAGGCCCGGGCCTTCCCAGCCTGACTCCGAGGGCCGCCCTGACTTTCCCAACTTCTGGCCCTGATCCCAGCCCACCCTGTCCCCACCCTGGGACCTCCTCCTGGACCCTGGGCCTTCAGAAGGAGGAGGAAGGAGCTGGGAGGAGGAGAGGAAGGGAAGGCCCCAGCCCCGTCCTCTAGCTGATGGGGGGTGGGGTTTGGGTTGTTTTTCTGGAAAGGAGCAGGGACTGTTGTTTTCTGCCCCGAATCTGACCTCAGACCAAAGCCTGCCAGATGCCTGTTTTGAAGGAGGTGGGCTTCGGGGAGGGGGATTCTTTCTTCGTAGGCCACAGAGTATCTTCTCTTATTTTTAGTACTTTTTCTTTTTAGTACTTTCTTGACGTCTATTTTACATTTGGTAAAATGCCCTGATCTTCAGCATATAGCCCACAATTTCTTACATTTCTCTTGGCAAGACAAGCGACGGTTCCCTTTGCCCCTCCCAGTCCCAGACCCCAGAGGGACCCGCCAGCCTGACCTCCATCACGAGGACACCTTCGCCGGTTCACCCAGATGGAATCAGAGCGCGTGCTCTGCCACGCCTGGCTTCTTCCGCCCAGTGCACTATTTGGAACCTGTCCCTGCCCACGCGTGTCTCCGTAGCCTCCCCTGCCATTGCTCAGTAGTATTTCCCTGTCTGCTCATCCCCCTGCAGATGGCCAGGCTCCTTGCTGCGGGTCCTGGGCTCTGTTGTGTGAAGCTGCTGTGCACCTGTCTTTGGGGAGAGGCAGGGATCGATGTGACTTTGTATTCCCCGATGCCCATCAGGAGCTGGCATTGACGCACGGCCCTGGCCCAGGCTGTACCTTCAGCCGGGAGCCACTCTGCCCCAGTCCTGTGAGTGACTGGCTCCTTCTCAGCATTCAAGTCTCAGCCTAACCGTCACCTTCTCAGAGACGCCCTCCCTGACTGCCTGGTCTCACGGCACCCCCTACCCCTTCCCCCCAGCTCATGTTCTTTGGTTCTGTTGTCATGGTGTTCCTAACGGGGTCCTGATCCAGATCCCGAGAGAGAGTTCTTGGATCTCGGGCAAGAAAGAACTCAGGGTGAGTCTGGAGAGGAACATGAAAGCAAATTTATGAGGAAAGTCAAGGAATAAAAGAATGGCCTGGGCCGGGCGCGGTGGCTCAAGCCTGTAATCCCAGCACTTTGGGAGGCCGAGGCGGGTGGATCACGAGGTCGAGAGATCGAGACCATCCTGGTCAACGTGGTGAAACCCCGTCTCTACTAAAAATACAAAAAAACATTAGCTGGGCATGGTGGTGCGTGCCTGTAGTCCCAGCTACTCAGGAGGCTGAGGCAGGAGAATTGCTTGAACCCAGGAGGCGGAGGTTGCGGTGAGCCGAGATCGCGCCATTGCACTCCAGCCTGGGTAACAAGAGCGAAACTCCATCTCAAAAAAAAAAAAGAATGGCCTGGCCGGGGCGGTGGCTCACGCCTGTAATCCCAGCACTCTGGGGAGGCCGGGGTGGGTGGATCACCTGAGGTCAGGAGTTTGAGACCAGCCTGGTAAAACCTCGTCTCCACTAAAAATACAAAAAAATTAGCTTGGTGTGGTGGCTGGTACCTGTAATCCCAGCTATTTGGGAGACTGAGGCAGCAGAATCACTTGAACCTGGGAGGCAGAGGTTGCAGTGAGCCGAGATCTCACCACTGCACTCCAGCCTGGTGACAGAGCAAGACTCTGTCAAAAAAAAAAAAAAAGAAAGAAAGAAAGGGCTGGGTGCAGGGGCTCACGCCTGTAATCCCAGCTCTTTGGGAGGCTGAAGCAGGTGGATCACCTTAGGTCAGGAGTTCAAGACCAGCCTGGCCAACATGGTGAAACCCTGTTTCTACTAAAAATATAAAAATTAGCCAGTCATTGTGGCCCACGCCTGTAATCCCAGCTACTCAGGAGGTTGAGGCCAGAGAATTGCTTGGGCCCAGAAGGCAGAGGTTGCAGTGAGCTGACATTGTGTCACTGCACTCTGGCCTGTTCCACAGAGCAAGACCTCATCTCAAAAAAAAAAAAAACACCCCCCCCCCAAAAAAAAAACAAACGAAATATCGAGTGGAGGATGAGGACAGGGCCCGCCTTGACTTCCCTCCCGCCCCAACCGGAGCGGCTCGGCATCCATCCATTTTAGGCATATAGGTGTGCAGGAAAAGACATCCAAAGAAGCAGATTTGGAAACCACTGATTTGGGGAACGGGGAGCCACAGAGGGTTTCAGGAGGGGAGCGACACGGAGAGGGCCAGCAGTGGCAAGCTTGCCGGGCTGGCAGAAAGGAGGTTTCGCCATCAGCCTTTTATGGGTTTGGAAGCTGGAGCACTTATTTGCAAGACTGCTATGTGCCTGGGCACAGAACAGGGAAAGACACGCAGGGCCAGGGAGCTGGGTGAGTTCCATGTGTAAAAGTAACAGCAGGGAGCAGCGACCCAGGTTTGACCTGGGGGGCCTGGGCCCCAACAAAAGGCATTCACGTGAAAAGCGAACGTGTGCACTGGGCACGGTGGCTCATGCTTGTAATCCCAGCACTTTGGGAGGACAAAGCAGGTGGATCACCTTAGGTCAGGAGTTCGAGACCAGCCTGGCCAACATGGTGAAACCCTGTCTCTACTAAAAATATATAAATTAGCCTGGCGTGGTGGCAGGTACCTGTAATCCCAGCTCCTCAGGAACCTGAGGCAGGAGAATCGCTTGAACCTGGGAGGTGGAGGTTACAGTGAGCTGAGACTGCGCCATTGCACTCCAGCCTGGGGGACAGAGCAAGACTTTGTCTCAAAAAAAAAAAAAAAAGCAAACATGTGGACAGTGTGCCTTCCAGCGAGGGCAGTTGCAGCATCAGAGGACCCTGCTCCTGGGCTCCAAGGGACTCCTGGGGTTGGGCACCATTTGCTGAGGCACAGAGGACCGGGGAGGGAAAGGGAGGTGGTCTGGGTAGCCACACGGCTGGGTAGAGGCAGAGAAGGATGAGAGGCCCATGTCCAAATCCCAGGCAGGCCTGCCTTCCTTCACACTGCTCTTCCCCAAACACTGCTCTCTGCTGGCCTCAAAGAGCCAGGCTGGTGTGATCTCCCTATCGGCTCCTCCTCTCTCTACCTGCTGGCTGCCACCAGGCAGGGGTGCGGGGCAGAGGCAGGGTGAGTGTGCCCTGTGTATGCTGTCCTTGCCGCTTTGCTAGAAGCTCTGGGGATGGAGATGTGTCCGTGACATTCTGGGAATCTTCAAGTGTTGACTGAGCCTTCACATGTGCAAAGGGTGACCTCATCAGGTGGGGATACCTGGGGGTCAAGACAGGCTAGATCTATGGCTGACACCTTTGGGGGAAGCTACAGGCCAGCGCTGTGATGGGACGCTGGCCATGTGGGAGCACGGAGGGCAGGGGGAGGGAGGAAGCAAGGAAGGAGGGGAGAAGCGGGGTCACAAGCTTTCTGCAGGAACACACGCGCCCAGGTCTTGCGGCCCCTGAGGACAGGGCTCCCAGGAGAGTCAGGCTGGCAGAGCACAGATGAGTTCCACAGGGCTGGGTCCTCGGGGTCCTAGAGAGGCTGCTGTGAGCCCAAGTCCACCAGCTGGCCGACCCTAGCCACGATCGCTTTCTGCTCCAGGGCAGAGCTTCTCACACTGCAGGGTGTGCTTCAGAATCCTGGGGATTGGGAAGGAGGTGGGAAGAGCGTGCTTAAAAGAGCCTCTGGCCCCATACCCAGTGGTTCCAGTTTGGCCAGTCTGTGGGCAGAACCCAGGAATCTGCATTTCAACACCCATCCTGTATTCATTCCCCAGGGCTGCTGTAAGGAATAACTACAAACTTGGCAGCTTGAGACAAGCTCTGGAGGCCGAAAAAATCCAAACTCAGTTCAGGGATGGTTTTCTCTGGAAGACCCAGGGGGAGAAGCCACTCCTTGTCACTGCCAGCATTTCTCGGCTAGTGGCCATGTCACTCTAATCTCTGCCTCCACCTTCACATCAGCTTTTCCTCCTCCGAATCAAATCTTCATTGGCCTTCCTCTAATAAGGACACCGATTACCTTTAGAACCCATCCAGATAACCCGGTTATCCAGGATGAACTCCCCGCCTCAATGCCCTTAATTTAATCACACCTGCCAAGTCCCTTGTACAGGTGACATTGCAGGTTCCAGCTTCATGACCTGGATATCTTCAGGTTCTGTTACTCAGGTGAGTCCAGTGTGGAGGGTACAGACACTCTCCTGGGAAACTGCTATGTGTAAAATTTTTATTTTTGGTACCGCAAAGAAAAATTAGTACTGGGACAAAGAATCTCCCAGCAAAGCAATTCTTTTTACTTCCTGCAGAAAGGGTACCCCATTAGCAATCTCGCCGTGAGAGTACACCGAACAAAGGAAAGCAGACGTATTTATTCCTTAGGCATTTGGGGTTGTCCTTACTGCTGTGTCTGATCTCCATTGGCTGAAGCCAGACCTCACAATCTAAACTAAAACTAGACTGGCTAATAACTTGAAACTTTTCTAAACAGATAAAAACAATGGAGAGCAAAACCAGGAAGTCCAAATAAGGAAGGGGCACAGGCCGGGCGCGGTGGCTCAAGCCTGTAATCCCAGCACTTTGGGAGGCCGAGGCGGGTGGATCACGAGGTCGAGAGATCGAGACCATCCTGGTCAACAAGGTGAAACCCCATCTCTACTAAAAATACAAAAAGTTAGCTGGGCATGGTGGTGCGTGCCTGTAATCCCAGCTACTTAGGAGGCTGAGGCAGGAGAATTGCCTGAGCCCAGGAGGCGGAGGTTGCGGTGAGCCGAGATCGCGCCATTGCACTCCAGCCTGGGTAACAAGAGCGAAACTCCGTCTCAAAAAAAAAAAAAAAAAACAAAAGGAAGGGGCACAGACTGCGAGCTGGGACACCCCTGTGAGCATGTCCAGCACTGATATCTTGGTTAAAGTACAAGGACATAGAATGTACTACGTGCCTAACAGCTACATAGGACAGGGCTTACCAAAGAGCTGCTAGCAAAAAGCAAGAAGGCTTTTGAAGAAAGCGTTTAAAACAAACTATTATTTCTAACACTTAGGAATTTTTCTTAAGAAAGGAAACTTTAAAGAGGAACTTTTCCGCTTCCCACAGAAACTCTGACCAGAAGGTTTAACTGATGGCTGCTGTTTTGAGACTCTCTGAGCTTAGGGACATGGGGCATATTCAGCGTTCATTGAACAAACCATGGAGCACCCACTCCAGCACAGCCTGACTCGGTACTTGCTGGACACGCAGACGCCAGGGAGAGGTGGACACAGCTCCTCACACTCTAAGCCCCGTTGGGGGAGCGCTCAGGCTCCAAACCCCTGTCCCTGTCCCTGCGGTGAATGATCTTTTCCAGACAAGAAAAAAACATCCTCCTTCTCCCTCCCCGCTTTTTGAGATGAGGTCTTGCTCTGTTGCCCGTGCTGGAGTGCAGTGGTACAATCACAGCACACTGCAGCTTCGACTTCCCAGGCTCAAGGGATTCTCTCACCTGAGACTCCCCAGTAGCTGAGACTACAGGCATGTGCCACCATGCCTGGTTAATTTTTGTGTTTTTTTGTACAGGTTGCTACAGGGCATCAACAGAAAGGGCATGCAGGGTGGCTTTCAGGGTCTACATTAGACCTTGTTGCTGCACCTGGCACGTAGTAGGTCTCAACAAGTAAGTGTGGCATGGGAGGCATCACTGGGGCTGTGGTTTCCCCTCCTCTCCCCTCCCCTCCGCTTTTCTTTTCTGTTTGAGACAGAGTCTTGCTCTGTTGTCCCGGCTGGAGTGAAGTGGCTGGACCTCAGCTTAACTACAACCGCCTCCCAGGTTTAAGCAATTCTCCTGCCTCAGCTCCCAGAATAGCTGGAATTGCAGGTGTGCGCCACCACGTGCAGCTAATTTTTGTATTTTTAGTAGAGACAGTTTCACCATGTTGGCCAGGCTGGTCTTGAACTCCTGACCTCAAGGGATCCATCCGCCTCGGCCTCCCAAAATGTTGGCATTACAGGCGTGAGCCACCGCGCCCGGCCTGGGGCAACGGTCTCAATCACTGGTGTCTTTTGAGAAACCGACAAAACCTTTGGATTCTCCACAGATACATGCACCCCAAATGTGACACAGAATTTCAGGACGCCCCCCCAACCTGAGGTCATCCACAGAGCGCAGCTTAAGATCTGTTTGTCTGAGGAAGAGGAGACCGCTGAGATCTCCGGGAGATGGTAGGGAAGGTGTTGCTAAGGGGAACACGTGGAGCCCAACCACCCCCCAAAGGGCTGGCGAAGGGGGGTGGTGAGTGAGCCCCTTTTCTTGTACTCTCTGCTCCAGAAGCAAAGGGGGCGAGTAGGCGGTGACGGGGCGGTAACATAGGAGGGAAAGACCCAGGCGGCGGAAGGGACCGGGAACCGGAGGGCAGGGGCGCGGAGGGGAGGCTCAGCCCCGCAGAGGGACCCGGAGCGAGCGCAGCGGGGCCGGCGGGGAGAGAGCAGGGCCGGGGCCCCCAGGAGCGCGGAGTTGTCGGGGCTGGCGTCCAGCTCCGCACGCGGCTTCCCGGCGGAGGTGGGGCCCGCGGAAAGGTGGCACCTGCAGCGAGGGTCTGCGCGCAGCCGCCGGGAGGGGCGCAGGGGAGGTGGGGAGCCCTGGAGGGGGCGCGAGGGAGGCCGGCGCGGCCCGGGCCAGGGAAACATCCCCCCGGGGGCCTCGCTGCTCCGAGGGGCGCCCCGTCCGAGCTTCCTAGTGCGTGAATGGAGAGCCTGCCTCCGCTGAGAAGGCTGAGCGGACTGTCCAGGAGGCAGGGGATAGGGGCCGGGGCTGGTGGGTGCATCGTGGCACTCCAGGAACAAACACATCCAAAGGTCAAACACATCCAAAGGTCGAACGCATGACTTCCACAAGGACACACACACACTCAGACCAACCAGAGTCAAGACTCCAGTTCTTCTTTCTTTTTTTTTTTTTCTGAGACGGATTCTCTCTCTGTCGACAGGCTGGAGTGCAGTGGCGTGATCTCAGCTTGCCACAACCTCCACCTCCCAGGTTCAAGTGATTCTCCTGCCTCAGGCTCCCAGGTAGCTGGGATTACAGGCACGTGCCACCATGCCCAGCTAATTTTTGTATTTTTAGTAGAGATGGGGTTTCACCATGCTGGCCAGCATGGTCTCGATCTTCTGACCTCGTGATCTGCCTGCCTTAGCAGCCTTCCAGTTCACCTTTCATGAGTCCTGGTGGCGCTGGCCGCTTGCCTCTGGAGATAGTAGCCTGGGAAGTCACCACCTTCAGGCAGGCTGGGACAGGGTTTCCTCTGAGCCCAGCAAAGCGGCAGGCATGACATGCTGTTTCCTCCTGGGAGGGTTGGCCTTGCAGAGCCTGGGAAGGGGCAGATCAGGGAGGGAGGGAGGCCTGTCACTTAGGGCTCTTCCAGAGGTGGCTCAGGCCCTTGCAGATCTTTGGGCCCATGAGATCCTGGGCATCTCAGAGAAAAGTTTGTAGCAAGTGGGGAGGCGACAGGGCAGCCAGGAACAGCCTGTGCTCACTGCTGTGTGTGTGTGTGCCACTCCCTGGGACCTGGTTCTGGCTCTGTCTCTGAGCCAACGGCTTGCTCTGGGATTTGAGCCCTGGAACCCTCAGCCAATCATAAAGTGACAGTTGGCACTGAGTTGTCACTTACCATGTGCATTGAGCTCGAAGGGATTGTCTCCCAGCAATCCTAGGGAGTTAGTACTCATTATATTCCTTTCTGTGAATGAGGAGACTGAACGGCAGGGCCTGAGCTCCTGGACACACAGTCAGTCACTGGTGAAGCTGGGATTCAAAGCTAGCCCTGCCAGACACCCAGGTCTGAGCTGCGACCCATTTCAAGGTGGACCCAGGAGGCCTGCAGCAAGGAGTGGGCAGTGGTGAGAAGCCTGCTTCAGTTGCCAGGCTTTCTCCAGTAATGTGCCCATTTTACAGATGAGCTACCACAGTCTGGCTTTGGTGACTTTCTCAAGGCGGCACCACTCAAGAATGGAATTCACTAAAAAAAAAAAAAAAAAAAAAAACCTGGGCGCAGTGGCTCACACCTCTACGTAGTCCCAGCACTTTGGGAGGCCAGAGGCAGGCGGATCACCTGAGGTCGGGAGTTCAAGACCAGCCTGACCAACATGGAGAAACCCCGTCTCTACTAAAAGTACAAAAATTAGCCAGCATGGTGGCGCGTGCCTGTAACCCCAGCTATTCAGGAGGCTGAGGCCAAAGAAGAACTTGAACCCAGGAGGCGGAGGTTGCAGTGAGCCGAGATCGCACCATTGCACTCCGGCCTGAGAGACAAGAGCGAAACTCCGTCTCAGAAAACAGAAAAAAAATCTGAGCAGATAGAAGCTGCAAGGGGGTCTCAGAGCTCTTCTCATCAAAGCTAATTTTTCAGTCAGGAAAACTGTGGTCCAAGAAAGGCCACGGCCTCCCTCAACCTCCTGGAGCTCTTTCTCCGTCATCTTGGGCCCCACGACCCTCCCCAGTGAACTGATAGCCCACTAACCAGTGAGTCCCATTGAACAGGAATGGAAGGTGGATTGCGCAGCGCAACAGCTCAATAGAAAAGTCCAAGTTTTGGCCAGGCGCTGTGGCTCACGCCTGTAATCCTAGCACTTTGAGAGGCTGAGGTGGTTGGATCACCTGAGGTAAGGAGTTTGAGACTAGCCTGGCCAACATGGTGAAAGCTCATTTCTCCTAAAAATACAAAAAACATTAGCCAGGCGAGGTGGTAGGCACCTATGATACCAGCTAGCAGGGAGGCTGAGGCAGGAGAATCACGTGAACCAGGGAGGCGGAGGTTGCAGTGAGCCGAGATTGTGCCATTGCGCTCCAGCCTGGGCAACAAGAGTGAAATTCCATCTCAAAAACAGAGCCTGAGTTTCATCCAGGGGCTGACGAGAGAGACTCCCGGAGCCCCGCTGGAATTCCCCAGGGTGGGAGAGGGAGGGTGCAGCCCCGGGGGCCACGGTCACAGCCTTCACTCTTTCTCTGGGGTCCTCCCAGGTGCCAGAGCTGCCTGGCCTTCCCTGGCCCTGTGGAGGGGGAGGTGAGGGCAGAGCACGGAGAGCAGAGGGCCCCTCGGACAGAGGGCACTTCTGTTGCGGTCCCTACTCAAGGGGTGCGCCTTGGTAACCAGGAGAGAAGAGCTTTCCTTTGCGCCCCTCTCCCTTCCTGCTCTCCATTCCTCTTCTTCCGCTCCAACGACCAGGAGAAGTGTGAGGCGGAAGCCCTGACGCTTCCTGGTTTGCATCTGCAGAATGGGGGCGCTCCCTCAAGTCCCTCAGTCTAGGGTGCTGGGAGCCCAGCTCTCTGATGAAGTGAGGCTAATGTTTCATGCATTCATTCTACTGAGCTGTCAGGCTAGCCCGGCACCGGGGACTGGGATGCAGCGTGAGTGAAGGAGACCCCACCTGCCTTGTGGAGCGCCTGGTGAGAAGGTCTAGCTCTCAGCCTGAGAGTCAAATATTGGCGTCTACGAGAGCGTTATTCACACCACGTGGCTCTGTCAGACCCATGATGTTTCTGGAAGGAGGAGGGAAGAAAAAAGGGGTGTGGAGAAAGGCAGGATCACACAAGGACACTGATTTTGATGTTCACTTGCAGTGAATTTAATCTTCCAGGATCTGGCCTACCTGTGATTGTGAGTGCCTGAAAATACCACCGCTGACGGACTCATAGCGCTGCGTCTTCAGGAGACCGTTCACTCAAGCATCACAGACGCTCTGTGAGCATTCATTCATGAGGCCCCAAGTAAATAGTTGTCATTGGCTGAAACTGTATTTATTGCAACGCGTTTGACCAACTACTGGTTTACCGACCGGGGATCCACACGTGCGGGGGTGCTGGCATGATGGTGGTCTGCAGGAGGGGTCAGATCACCCGAATGGACCCTCTGCTCTTATCCAGTCTGTCTGTTGTCTCCTCCATGCTGGGGGCTTGCTACAAGGGAGCATGTATGCCAGAGTCTTCTAGAAGAAAAGTTCTAGGTCGCGCAATAACCTGGTTGCTCACGCCTGGAGGCTGGGTCCTCCCCTCTCCATTTCCCATGTAAAGAATGAGCGGGCCCCTGAAGTCTATTTAATTCTTTCTTTCCTTTTCTTTTTGAGATGGAGTCTTGCTCTGAAACCCAGGCTGGAGTGCAGCGGCACTATCTCGGCTCACTGCAACCTCCGCCTCCTGGGTTCAAGCGATTCTCCTGCCTCAGCCTCCTGAGTAGCTGGGATTGCAGGCACCTGCCATCACTCCCAACTAATTTTTTTCTGTATTTTTAGTAGAAACCGAGTTTCACCATGTTGGCTAGGCTGGTCTTGAACTTCTGACCTCAGGTGATCTGCCCATCTTGGCCTCCCAAAGTGCTGGGATTACAGGTGTGAGGCCCCGTGCCTGGGCCCTGAAGTCCCTTTAAACTCTGACATTCAGTAGTCCCCAAAGTCTCTTATCCAGTGATCTAGACATCCTTCCTTTCTCTGCCTGTTACTGGAGGAAATTTCCCCCTGAAGAAAGTGCTGCTTGGCCAGCTTCTATGTTGGCAACGGGGCAGAGGATGGTGATACACCATATACTGAACCCATATACAGGCCCAGCCCTGTGTCAGAGACGGGCTGAACGAACACCTTGCACTGAGTCTTATTTTTTTTTTTTTGAGACGGAGTTTCGCTCTTGTTACCCAGGCTGGAGTGCAATGGCGTGATCTCGGCTCACCGCAACCTCCGCTTCCTGGGTTCAGGCAATTCTCCTGCCTCAGCCTCCTGAGTAGCTGGGATTACAGGCACGCGCCACCATGCCCAGCTAATTTTTTGTATTTTTAGTAGAGACGGGGTTTCACCATATTGACCAGGATGGTCTCGATCTCTTGACCTCGTGATCCACCCGCCTCGGCCTCCCAAAGTGCTGGGATTACAGGCTTGAGCCACCGCGCCCGGCCTGGGAAGTTTGTTTTTAACAGTGGCTGCCAATGTGGAATTTTGTGAGTGTTTATATAAAGGGGGCCCTGGGGTTGTGTGAGACATTGTGCCACTCCATCGTTTTTTGAAAATGACTGGGGCATTTGGGACCCCTGCTTGTATTCGGGTTACATACAATGACAGACACCAAGCTGAATGTGCCTAAGGAAAAGGGCAACTTAGGAGCGCGCGTGAAACAAAACACGGATAAGGACAGGAATGGAGCATTCTGAGTGAGGCTCAAACGCTTCCAGGCCTCTAACCCTTCCTTCCTTCTGCCTCTGAGGAGCGTCTTGGTCTCATTTCTGTCCACTGCATATGGGGTTTCTTTGGGGAGGTGGAGAGTGGAAGGGGTTATTATTATTATTATTATTTATTTTTTTTTTTTTTGAGACAGAGTCTCTCTCTGTTGCCAAGGCTGGAGTACAGTTGTGCAATCTCGGCTCACTGCACCTTCACCTCCTGGGTTCAAGTGATTCTCCTGTCTCACCATCCTGAGTAGCTGGGATTACAGGCACACGCCACCACACCCAGCTAATTTTTTGTATTTTAGTAGAGACAGGGTTTCACCATGTTGGTCAGGCTGGTCTCAAACTCCTGACCTCATGATCTACCTGCCTTGGCTTCCCCAAGTGATGGGATTATAGTTGTGAGCCACCGTGCCCAGTGATTTTTAATTTTTTTTTTCCTTAGAACTATTTTTATTCCACAGAGAATAAATTTTTTTTTTTTTTTTTTTTTTTTTAGAAAGAGAAAAAGAATAATAGAAAAAGAATAAAGAAGAGGAAGAAAGAGAAAGAGGAAGAGGGAGAGAGAATGGGGGTATTGCTTTGTTGCCCGGGCTAGAATGCAGTCTAAATATGGGTATGCCTATAATTGTCCTTAATAATGGAGACATGAAAGAAAATGAGGGAAGAGAGTAACAAACAAGGAGCCAACCAACATTTCGTTTAAACTTCTAAGTCGATATGATGTAGTACTGATAAGAGTGTATATTTTGTGTAAAGTGGAGAGTTCTATAAATGTTAATTACGTTTACTTATTCCAGATCTGAGTTCAAGTCCTGGATATCGTTAATTTTGTGTCTCATTGATCTGTCTAATATTAAATGTTGAAGTCTCCCACTATTATTGTGTGGGAGTCTAAGTCTCTTTATAAGTCTTGTATGTCTGCTTATTCCTGTATTGGGTGCGTATATATTTAGGATCTTTAACTCTTCTTGTTGTTGTGTTGATTCTTTTATCATTATATAATGCCCTTCTTCGCTTCTTTTGATCTTTGTTGCTTTAAAGACTATTTATCAGAGGCAAAAATTGTAACTTCTGCTTTTTATTTATTTATTTTTGCTCTCTCTTTGGTTGGTAAATCTTTCTCCATCCCTTGTTTTGAGTCTTTGTGTATCCTTGAATGTGAGATGGGTCTGGATGCAGCATACTGATGGGTTTTAGTTTTTTATCCAAATTGCCTGTCTGTCTTTGGATTGGGGTATTTAGTCAATTTAAATTTAGAATTAATAATGATAATGTGAGTTTAATACTGCCATTTAATATTAGCTGGCTATTTTGCCCATTAGTTGATGTAAATTCTTCATTATATTGATGTTCTTTACTTTTTGGTATTTATTAGAAAGGTTGATACTATTTGTTCCTTTCTATGTGTAGTGGTTCTTTCAGAAGCTCTTGTAAAGCAGGCCTGGGGGTGATGAATTCTCTGAGTGCTTGCTTGTTCACAAAAAACTTTATTTTTCCTTCACTTATGAAGCTTAGTTTGGCTGGATGTGAAATTCTTGGTTGAAAGTTCTTTTCTTTAAGGATGTTGAATATTGGTCCCCACTCTCTTCTGGCTTGTAGGGTTTCTGCTGAGAGATCTGCTGTAAGTCTGATTAGGCTTCCCTTTGTGGGTAACCTGACCTTTCTCTCTGGCTGCCCTTAGTATTTTCTCCTTCATTTCAACCCTGGTGAATCTGACGATTATGTGCCTTGGAGTTGCTCTTCTTGAGGAATATCTTTGTGGTGTTCTCTGTATTACCTGGAGTTGAATATTATCCTGCCTTACTACGTTGGGAAAATTTTCCTCAATAATATCCTGAAGCGTATTTTCCAGCTTGGGTTAATTCTCTTCGTCACATTCAGGTACACCTATCAAGCGTAGATTAGGTCTTTTCACATAGTCCCATATTTCTTGGAGACTTTGCTCGTTCCTTTTTATCCTTTTTTCTCTAATCTTGTCTTCTAGAAGTTTGATTTCATTGAGTTGGTCTTCGACCTCTGATATCCTTTCTTCTGCTTGATCAATTCGGCTGTTAAAACTTGTGCATACTTCACGAAGTTCTCATATTGTGTTTTTCAGCTCCATCAATTCACTTATTTTCCTCTCTAAATTTTGTATTCTTGTTGACATTTCGTCAAACCTTTTTTCAAAGTTCTTAGTTTCTTTAGATTGTGTTAGAACAAGTTATTTTAATTCACAGAAGTTTCTTATTATCCACATTTTGAAGCCTGCTTCTGTAATTGGAACACACTCGTTCTCCATCAAGCCTTGTTCCGTTGCTGATGAGGAACTGGGATCCCCTGCTGAGGAAGAGACGTTCTGATCTTGGGTATTCTCAGCCTTTTTTGACTGTTTTCTTCCCTTCGTTGTAGATTTATCCATCTGTGGTCTTTATGATTACCGTCTTTGTAATTGGGTTTCTGAGTGGACGTCCAACTTATTGATTCTCAGCGCTGAAATCCGAGCAACCCACTGCGCCGACTAAATCAGCGGCCTTAAGACTGATGGTGCTTTTCTGACTCTGCACCAAGAACCGACGCTCCGAGGCGCCGGCAAAACCGCCTCGCTGGTCACAAGAGTCGCGCTGGCGACCCGTGGGGCTCCTCCGCTGGGAATCTCCTGGTGCGTGAGCAATAGGAATTCACGTGGAGGTGTGGCGTCCTCTCGCTCTTTGCGTTTTCACTGGGAGCTACAATCCCGAGCTGCTAGTGATCAGCCATCTTGGATCTCTCGCCTTTAATTTTTTAAAAAATTTGCCAGGCACAGTGGCTCACACCTGTAATCCCATCACTTTGAGAGGCTGAGGTGGGTGGCTCACCTAAGGTCAAGAGTTAAAGAACAGCCTGAGCCGGGTGCGGTGGCTCAAGCCTGTAATCCCAGCACTTTGGGAGGCCGAGGCAGGTGGATCACGAGGTCAAGAGATCGAGACCATCCTGGTCAACGTGGTAAAACCCCATCTCTACTAAAAATACAAAAAAAATTAGCTGGGCATGGTGGCACGTGCCTGTAGTCCCAGCTACTCAGGAGGCTGAGGCAGGAGAATTGCCTGAACCCAGGAGGCGGAGGTTGCAGTGAGCCGAGATCGCGCCATTGCACTCCAGCCTGGGGAACAAGAACAAAACTCCGTCTCAAAAAAAAAAAAAAAAAAAAAATTGTTTATTTATTTTTGAGACGGTGTCTCACTCTCTCACCCAGGCTGGAGTGCAGTAGCACGATCTCAGCTCACTGCAATCTCTGCCTCCCAGGTTCAAACAATTCTCCTGCCTCAGCCTCCTGAGGAGCTGGGATTACAGGTGCATAGCACAACACCCAACTCATTCTTGTATTTTTTAGTAGAGAGGGGGTTTCACCATGTTGGCCAGGCTGATCTCGAATTCCTGACCTCAAATGGTCTGCCTGCCTTGGCCATTGGGATTACAGGCTGTTGGGATTACAGGCGTGAGCCACCCAGCCCAGCCAAGGGGTGATTTTTTAAAATACTGATTTCTTTTCTTTAATGGCCATTGATTTATTTAGAGTTTCTCTTGTTTTTGAATAAACGTTGATCACATATACTTTCCTATTTCTCTATTTCATTTATGATTCTTAAAACTTCCACTCTGTAATTTCATACTTTTTTCATTCCTAATATTAGATATTTGTGCCTTTCCTCTTCTTTTCCTTGGTTAATCTTGCTAGATGTTCTTCTGTTTTACATGTTATTTAAAAGAGCCAGCTTTGGGCTTTGTTGAACATTTTGCAATTGTTGATTTCCTTTTCACTGATGCTCTTATCTTTATTGTGTATTCCCTTCCACTGTTTTTTTTTTGAAGCTTCTTTAGTTAGTTGAAAGCTTTACACATGTATGTTTCAATCATTCTTGTTTTTAAAGTAAATGCACTTAAGATTAGATATTTCTCCATAAATGTCCTTTTAGTTGCATTCTGCAAATTTTGTTTTGTATTGATTTTTTTTCCACACTAGCAAATATTTCATAATTCCCACTGGGATTTCTGTTACCTTTGAGTGGGCTTAGTGAATAACTTCCCTTTCCCTCCTGGATTTGAACTAACTGAGAGACAGGACAAGAGTCAGCAGAGGAGGGCAAACTTTTTTTTTTTTGGCTGGGTGTGGTGGCTCAAGCCTGTAATCCCAGCACTTTGGGAGGCTGAGGCGGGTGGATCACGAGGTCAAGAGATCGAGACCATCCTGGTCAACATGGTGAAACCTCGTCTCTACTAAAGATACAAAAAATTAGCTGGGCATGGTGGCATGTGCCTGTAATCCCAGCTACTCAGGAGGCTGAGGCAGGAGAATTGCTTGAACCCAGGAGGTGGAGGTTGCGGTGAGCTGAGATCGCGCCATTGCACTCCAGCCTGGGTAACAAGAGCGAAACTCCGTCTCAAAAAAACAAACAAAAAACTTTTTTTTTTTTTTTTTCGTGGAGGTGAGGGCTTGCTTTGTTGCCCAGGCTGGTCTCGAACTCCTGGCTTCAAGTGGTCCTCCGGCCTTGGTCTCCCAAAGTGCTGGGATTAAAGATGTGAGCCACCAAACCCGGCCTTAAAAAAACATTTTCTGAAAAAACTGATAGAAATAAGATTGGAGGACGAGGGTAAGTAAAACAGCCAAATGAGTTTCTGAAAATGGGGATTTGGCCACCCGAACCCCTGGTCGCTGTGATGCTGGAGGTGGCAGGTGCAGGAGCAGAGAATGACCACTGTCTGTGGGCAGTTCACTCACTCCCAGGAAGAGAAAGGGACTGGTGAGTCACGTGGGCGCATCTTACGGTTTCCACATTCACCAATCAGGTAAGTCACTCTTCCTCCAGGCCTGAGGGTGGAAAGGGGAAGGGAGAGGCTGGGTGTGTCATGCAGACTTAGCTCCGCTAACATGGAAGGAAGCATCAGGATTAGGAAATAAACCTTCCTGCAACAATTTCCTCTTGAACCTATGAGATAGAAGTGTGCTTCGTTTTCTTTTTTCTTTCTTTTCTTCTTCTTCTTTTTTTTTTTTCTTGCTCTGTCGCCAGGCTGGAGTACAGTGGTGCGATCTTGGTTCACTGCAACTTCTGCCTCCTGGGTTCAAGCGATTCTTGTGCCTCAGCCTTCCGAGTAGCTGGGATTACAGGCGCCCACCACCACGCTCAGCTAATTTTTGTATTTTTAGTAGAGATGGGGTTTCACCATGTTGGCCGGTATGGTCTCAAACTCCTGACCTCGAGATCTGTCCGCTTTGGCCTTCCAAGGGCTGGGATTACAGGCCTTAGCCACCGTGCCCGGCTGTTTCTTAGTTTTCAAAGAGAGTTTTTGGCTGGGTGTGGTGGTGCGTGCCTGTGATCCCAGCACTTGAGGAGGCTGAGAAGTAAGGATTGCTTGAGTCCAGGAGTTCCAGATCATCTCCAAAAAATTTAAAAATTACCCAGGCATGGTGGCACACACCTGTAGTCACAGCTACTTGAGAGTCTAAGGTGGGAGAATTGTTTGAGTCTGGGAGGGTGAGGCTGCAGTGAGCTGTGAATATGCCACTGCACTCCTGCCTGGCAACAGAGCAAGACTCTGTCTCAAAAAACAAAAAAAGTGGCCAGGTGCAGTGGCTCAGGCCTGTAATTCCAGCACTTTGGGAGGCTGAGGGGGTTGGATCACCTGAGGTCAGGAGTTCGAGACCAGCCCGGCCAAAATGGTAAAACCCCGTCTCTACTAAAACCACAAAAATTAGCTGGGTGTGGTGGTGCGCACCTGTAATCTCAGCTACTTAAGGGGCGGAGGCAGGAGAATGGCTTGAACCCAGAGGCAGAGGTTGCAGTAAACTGAGATCACACCACTACACGTCAGCCTGGGCAACAAGAGCAAAGCTCCGTCTCTCTCTCTCTCTATATATATATATGTGTGTGTGTGTGTGTGTGTGTATCTGTGTGTGTGTGTCTGTGTGTGTGTGTGTCTGTGTGTGTGTCTGGAAATGGTGGCTTATGTCTGTAATCCTAACACTTTGGGAGGCCGAGACAGACGGATCACTTGAGGTCAAGAGTTCGAGACCAGCCTGGCCAACATGGTGAAACCCTGTTTCTACTAAAAACAAAAAAATTAGCCAGCATGGTAGTGGGCATCTGTAATCCCAGCTACTTGGGAGGCTGAGGTTAGAGAATAGCTTGAATCCAGGAGGTGGAGATTGCAGTGAGTTGGGATTCTGCCATTGCACTCCAGCCTGGGTGACAGAGCAAGACTCCGTCAAAAAAAAAAAAAAAAAAAAAAAAAAAAAAAAGAAAGAAAGAAAAGAAAAGAAAACACAGGAACCTGAATCTCCGACAACTTGGAGCTGCCATATGACTATTTATGCCCCGAGTGTTACTTAGGGAGAAATAAATTCTATCTTTGTGAGCTGCTAGCATTTTGGATCTCTGTCAGAGCAGCTGAACTTACATCCTGCTATAATAACTAGATTTACCAATATCATTCACTAAATTATTTGTTCACTCCTGCTTCTTACTACTCCTTCCCTTTTGATTTATGTTTCTTCTTGGCAGAGAATCTCTCTTAAGAGTTTTTGCAGCAAAAGTTTGAGGGTGAAAAGTCATGGGATTTGTAGGTTTCAAAATGTTTTCCTGTCCAAGTGGATAGTGTTGGAATAAAAAAGAAGAAGAAAATATTTTCCTTTTGCTCTCACTCCTTTTTTTTGAGATGGGGTTTTGCTCTTGTTGCCCAGGCTGGAGTGCAGTGGCATGATCTCAGCTCACTGCAACCTCTGCCTCCCAGCTTCAAGTGATTCTCCTGCCTCAGCCTCCTGAATAGCTGGGATTACAGGCATGTGCCACCATGCTCAGCTAATTTTGTATTTTTTGTAGAGATGAGTTTTCTTCATATTGGTCAGGCTGGTCTCGAACTACTGACCTCAGGAGTTCCACCTGCCTCGGCCTTACAGACATGAGCCACTGCACCTGGCTTTGTTTTTTTTTTCTTGGAGATAGAGTTTAGCCCTGTCACTTGGGCTGGACTGCAATCGCATGATCAGGAGTCACTGCAGCCTCAATCTCTCAGGCTCAAGTAATTGTCTCACCTCAGCCTCCCAAGTAGCTGAGATTATAGGTATGTGCCACCATGCCCAGCTAATGTTTAAATTTTGTGTAGAAACAAGGTCTTGCTAAGTTACCAGGGCTAGTCTCAATTCCTGGGCTCAAGCAAACCTTTTGCCTTGGCCTCCTAAACTGCTGGGATTACAGGTGTGAGCCATCGCACCCAGCCTGCTCGCACTCTTTCCTGCTATTTTAGCTAGGTATATTATTCTGAGCTGGTAGTTAATTTTCCTTATTCCACTGTTTTCTTGCCCATTTTGTGGCTCTGGAGAATTCTGCTATTGCTTTGTCATTTCTTTTTCTCCCTCAAAGTTGCTATTAAGATTTTCTCAAAAAAAAAAAAAAAAAAGATAAAAAAAAAAAAAGATAAAAAGGCTCACGCCTGTAATCCAAACACTTCGGAGGCCAAGACAGGCAGATTACCTGAGGTCAGGAGTTCAAGAGCAGCCTGACCAATATGGTGAAACCCCATCTTAAAAAAAAAAAAAAAAAAAAAAAAAGATTTTCTCCATTCTGAATTACAGCATATCATATGAAATGTGTATTTTTAGTTATTTAGCTTGGCTTTCATTGGGCTTCTTTATTCTGAGAACTCATGTCTCTTTATTCTGAGAACTTACTCACTTTTTGAGAATTCTCAGCTATTTTGTCTTTGAATATGTGTCTCTTGGCATTCTGTCTATATCGTACTTCTGGAAATTCCTGTCATATGGATGTTTGACCTTCTAATATTATCCACCATTTCTCCTAATTTCTCTTGGATATTTTTTTTACTACTTTTGCTGTATTGCCTTCTATGTGAATTCTTTGGTGCTAGCTTTCTATTATCCACCTCTCTGTGTTTAGTCAAGAGTTTATTCTATCTCTTGAGCTTTTATTTATGTATTTATTGAGACAAGGTGTTGCTCTGTTGCTCAGGCTGGGGTGCAGTGGTGCAATCATGGTTCACTGCAGCCTCAACTTCCTAGGCTCAAGCAATCCTCCCACCTCAGCCTCCTGAGTAGCCCAGCTAATTAAAAAAATATATTTTGTCCAAAAAAAAAAATTGAAGATAAAAAAAGACCAGGCACGGTGGCTCACGCCTGTACTCCCAACACTATGGGAGGCCAAGGCGGGTGGAACATTTGAGGCCAGGAATTCAAGACCAGCCTGGACAACATGACACTGTCTCACTAAAAATACAAAAATTAGCTGGGCATGGTGGTGCATGCCTGTAATCCTAGTTACTTGGGAGGCTGAGGCATGAGGATTGCTTAAACTCGAGAAGTGGAGGTTGCGGTGAGCCAAGATTTTGCCACTGCAATCCAGCCTGGGTGATAGAGTGAGACTCTCTGTCTTGAAAAAAAAAAAAAAATTGCCAGGCACATTGGCTCATGCCTGTAATCCCAGCACTTTGGGAGGCTGAGGCAGGCGGATCACCTGAGGTCAGGGGTTTGAGACCAGCCTGATCAACATGGAGAAAACTTGTCTCTAGTAAAAATACAAAATTAGTTTGGTGTGGTGGTGCATACCTGTAATCCCAGCTACTTGGGAGGCTGAGATAGGAGAATTGCTTGAACTCAGGAGGCAGAAGTGGCGGTGAGCCAAGATTGCACGCACCATTGCACTACAGCCTGGGCAACAAGAATGAAACTCCTTCTCAAAAAAATAATTAGCTTTTTTGTAGAGACAGGTCTCACTATATTGCCCAAGCTGGTCTTAAACTCCAGACCTCAGGTGATCCATCTGCCTTGACCTCCCAAAGTGCTGGGATTACAGGCATGAGCTACCAACCCCAGCCTCTGTTAATGGTTTTTTGTGATGAACGAAAGTCTCTATTTTAATGAAGACCATTTCATTACTTTTTTTTTTTTTTTTAAGATTAGTTCATGGCGAGGCACAGTGACACATGCCTGTAATCCCAACAGTTTAGGAGGTTGAGGACGGTGAATCACAAGATCAGGAGTTTGAGACCAGCCTGGCCAACATGGTGAAACCCCATCTCTACTAAAACTACAAAAATTAGCTGAGCGTGGTGGTGGATGCCTGTAATCTCATCTACTTGGGAGGCTGAGGCAGGAGAATCGCTTGAACCCGCGAGGTGGGGGTTGCCGTGAGCCAAGATTGCGCTACTGCATGCCAGCCTTGGCAACAGAGCGACACTCCGTCTCAAAAAAAAAAAAAAAAAAAAAAAAAAAAAATTAATTCATTTCCTCTCCTATCTTTTCTTAGTCCAAGGCAACTGATTTTTTAAGTGTTGACATTTTACCCAGGCACTTTGACCAATTTACTTATAGATGCTAATTATTTGTTCTTTATTTTTTTGCCTCCTATGTATACAGTCATGTTGTCTGTGAGAAGTGACAGTTTCAATCCTTTCTTTTTCGTTGTTACACTTTAAATTTATTTTTCTTGCTTTACTGCACTGGGTAGCCTCTACTGTACAAAGTTGGATAGAAGTGGGGATATTCAGTGGTGAATGGCTTCATTTTCTTCCTAACCTATGAAGGAAATCTTTAAATATTTTGCCTTTTTTTTTTTTTTTTTTTGAGACAGAGTCTCATTCTGCTGCCCAGGCTGGAGGGCAGTGGCGTGTGATCTCAGCTCACTGAACTTCCACCTCCCAGATTCAAAGGATTCTCGTGCCTTAGCCTCCCAAGTAGCTGGATTACAGGCATAAACCAATACATCTAGCTAATTTTTTGTATTTTTAGTAGAGATGGGGTTTCACTATGTTGGCCAGGCTGGTCTTGAACTCCTGGGCATAAACAATCCACTCGCTTTGGCCTCCCAAAGTGTTGGGATTACAAGCGTGAGCTTCCACACCCGGCCTATTTTGTTAAGAATTTTTATTCTGGATAAATATTAAATGTATTTATTTATTTTAGAGACATTCTCCAAGCTGGAGTGCAGTGGCATGATCATAGCTCGCTGTTACCTCGAACTCCTGGGCTCAAGTGATCCTCCGCCTCAGCCTCCTGAATTGCTGGGACTACCGGCACCCACCACCACACCTGGCTAACTTTTAAATTTTCTGTAGAGATGGGATCATGCTATGTTGTCCAGACTGGTCTTGAACTCCTGCACTCAAGAGATCTTCCCACCTCAGCCTCTCAAAGTGCTGGGTTTACATATGTGAACCACTATGCCCAGCCTTATATTGGCTGTTTTTTTGTTTTGTTTTGTTTTGTTTTTTAAGACAAGGTTTTACCCTGTTGGTCAGGCTGGTCTTGAACTCCCGACCTCAGGTGATCCACCCACCTTGGCCTCCAAAGTGCCTAGATTATAGGTGTGAGCCACCACGCCCAGCCTTGGCTGATTTTTTTAACTCTTAAAATTACTGAATTACTCTTGCTTCCTAGAATAAATCCTGCTTGGTCAAGGTATGATCTTGATAGCATTTGATATTGTTCTTTACAACTTTGCCATTTTAATAAGTGTGTAATGGGATCCCAATGTGGTTTTCATATAAATATCCTTAGTGACTAGGGAATGACATCGACTATCTTTTCATTCATTTACTTACCATTCATATATCTTCTTTGATGAAATGCCGGTTCAAATCGCTTGCCCATTTAAACAATTGTGTTATGGCCGGGCGAGGTAGCTCACGCCTGTAATCTCAACTACTTAGGTGGCTGAGGCAGGAGAATCGCTTGAATCTGGGAGGAGGAGGTTGCAGTGAGCCAAGATTGCACCATTGCACTCCAGCCTGGGCCACAAGAGTAAAACCAAAAGAAAAAGAAAGAAATTGTATTGTTTGTCTTTTTTCTTCTTTTTTTTTTTTTTTTTTCAGACAGAGTGTTGCTCTGTCACCCAGGCTGGAGTGCAGTGGTGTGATCATGGCTCAGTAGTACAACTTTGACCTCCCGGGCTTAAGTGATCCTCCCATCTCAGCCTCCTGAGTAGCCGAGACCACACGTGTGCACCACTACACCTGGCTAAGTTTTGTATTTTTTTGGTACAAATTGGGTTTCACCATGTTGCCCAGGCTAGTCTCAAACACCTGGGCTCAAGCAACCTATGAACTTTGGCTTCCCAAAATGCTGGGATCACAGGCGTGAGCCACTGTGCCTGGCCAGCTTGTCTTTTTATTGTTAAGCTCTGAGAGTTCTTTTTTTTTGAGACAAAGTCTCACTCTGTCTCCCAGGCTGGAGTGCAGTGGCATGATCCTGGCTCACTGCAACCTCTGCCTCCTGGGTTCAAAGGACCTCCTGCCTCAGCCTCGCGAGTAGGGATTACAGGTGCAGGCCACCATGCCTGGCCAAGTTTTGTATTTTCAGTAGAGACAGGGTTTCACCATGTTGGTCAGGCTGGTCTCAAACTCGTGACCTCATGATCTTCCCTCCTCAGCCTCCGAAAGTGCTGGGATTACAGGCGTGAGTCACTGTGCCTGGCCCAAGAGTTCTTTATATAATCTGATTATAAATCCTTTGTTTAATATTTGGTTTGCAAATATTTTCTCCCAAACTGTGCCTTATTTTTTCGTTCTTTTTTTTTTTTTTGACAGGGTCTCACTCTGTCACCCAGGCTGGAGTGCAGTGGCAGGATCTTGGCTCACTGCAAACTCTGCTTCCCAGCTTCAAGCGATTCTTCTATCTCAGCCACCTAAGTAGTTGGGATCATAGAAATGTGCCACCATGCCTGGCTAATTTTTGTATTTTTAGTACAGACAGGGTTTCACCGTGTTGGCCAGGCTACTGCCTGTAGTGCCAGCTACTTGGGAGGCTGAGGCACGAAAATTGCTTGAACCCAGGAGGTTGCAGTGAGCTGAGATCATGCCACTGCACTCCTACCTGGGTGATAGAGATTCTGTCTCCAAAAAAAAAAAGCAATCACTTGGCCACATTTGTGTGGTTCCATTTATGAATTCTCTGCTCCACTGACCTCTATGTCTGTCCCTTTGCCAATCCCACGCTGTCTGCTTATTGCAGATTTATATTAATAGCAAGTCTTGAAATCAGATGATACCAGTCTCCTTTCTTCTTTTTAAAAATTCGTGTCGTTCCAATTTGTTTTCTTTTCCATATAAATGTTGGAATTAGCTTGTTGAGTTCTACTAAAAATTACCCTTAGATTTTCTTTTTTCGTTTTTTGAGACAGAGTTTTACTCTTGCTGCCAGGCTGGAGTACAGTGGCTCGGTCTTGACTCGCCTGCAACCTTGCCTGCTGGGTTCAAGCGATTCTCCTGCCTCAGCCTCCTGAGTAGCTGGGATTACAGGCATGTGCCACCACACCTGGCTAATTTTTTGTATTTTTAGTAGAGATGGGATTTCTTCATGTTGGTCAGGCTGGTCTTGAACTCCTGACCTCAGGTGATCTGCCCACCTCGGCTTCCCAAAGTGCTGGAATTACAGGCATGAGCCACTGTGCCCAGCCTGTCCTTAGATTTGCTTTGGGATTGGATTGAATCTATAAATGAACTTGACAACAGTTGACAGCTCAACGGTGTTGAGTCTTCTACTCCATGAACATGGTATATGTCTCCATTTATTTAGGTATTCTTTGATTTATCATGTTAATGTTCTGTAGCCTTCAGCATACAGATTTATACTCAAATATTTATTTTTTTCAGTGCTACCTCATAGTTTTCATTTCTAATCATTCATTGGGAGTATATAGGAATATAATATTTATTTTTTATATTTGTATATTAATCTGCATCCTGTGACCTTGCTAAACTTCCTAGTTCTATGGGATTTTTAAACATTTGCAGTCTTTATTTATTTATTTTATTTTATTTTATTTTTGAGACAGAGTCTCACTGTATCCCTCAGGCTGGAATGCTGTGGTGTGCTTCCAGTAAACTGCAACCTCCACTTCCCAGGTTCAAGCAATTCTCATGTCTCAGCCTCCTGACTAGCTGGGATTACAGGCATGTGCCACCACGCCTAGCTAATTTTTTGTATTTTTAGTAAAGATGGGGTTTCACCATGTTGGCCAGGCTGGTCTTGAACTCCTGACCTCAAGCGATCTGCCTATCTCAGCCTCCCAAAGTGTTGGAATTACAGGCGTGAGCCACCATGCCCAGACAACGTACACAGTCTTCCTGTGTGTGGGGAGAGGCAGATTTCTTTCTTTCTTTCCAAGCCGTATGTCTTTTCTCCTTGCCTTGTTGCGTTGGGTAGGAATTCCTTTATAGTGTTGACTAGGAGTAGTGACCGAAAACATCCTAGCCTCATTCCTTATTTTAAGGGAGAAAACATTCAGCCTTTCACTATTAAGCATGATCTGAACAATCCAACACCAAATCTCAAACCAAAGGTTTGCTTTCCAGGACCGCTGTCTAGGGCTTGAGAATTGAGGAAAAAGTGAAAGACTAGTAATGTGTTAGGGAGCACAACCACAGGAAAGCGAGAAGGAGGGAAATAGGAACGGGGAGAACCCATATGAAAAGTTATTCGATCTGTCCACTGCTTGATAGTAATCACTGTTGATTTCTTGGTCTTGGGGAGCCATCTTGCACATGCATGGGTGTTGATGGATCCCATGGCATTTCAAGCACGAGCACAGAGAATCCTGTGGGGGCCGGAGGTGAGAATGCCGTCGGGTTGTGCCTGCACAGAGCTGTGCCCTTGTGGAACTGGTTCAGACAGAACAAGTGGCCAAGACCCTCATAAACTGATGGAGCTGGGAGGATTCAAGATGGCACATCTGGGGCCGGGCGCGGTGGCTCAAGCCTGTAATCCCAGCACTTTGGGAGGCCGAGGCGGGTGGATCACGAGGTCAAGAGATCGAGACCATCCTGGTCAACATGGTGAAACCCCGTCTCTACTAAAAATACAAAAAATTAGCTGGGCATGGTGGCGCGTGCCTGTAGTCCCAGCTACTCGGGAGGCTGAGGCAGGAGAATTGCCTGAACCCAGGAGGCGGAGGTTGCGGTGAGCCGAGATGGCGCCATTGCACTCCAGCCTGGGCAACAAGAGCGAAACTCCATCTCAAAAAAAAAAAAAAGATGGCACATCTGATTATATGAGAAACTTATCCAAATGGAAATCTTTCTCAAGGGCTTTTTAATTTCCATTTGTATACACATGTGCAGTTTAAAGCATCAACTGGGTCCAGAAAGTTTGTTATGAGAAACTACAGCCTCCTGTCCCCCATCCCAGAATTCCTCAGTTTTTTGCTCCTAGATGCAAACTCTTTGAATTCTTTCAGCTGTTGCTTTTATTTATTTATTTATTTATTTATTTATTTATTTATTTATTTATTTTTTTGAGACGGAGTTTCGCTCTTGTTACCCAGGCTGGAGTGCAATGGCGCGATCTCGGCTCACCGCAACCTCCGCCTCCTGGGGTCAGGCAATTCTCCTGCCTCAGCCTCCTAAGTAGCTGGGATTACAGGCACACGCCACCATGCCCAGCTAATTTTTTGCACCTTTAGTAGAGACGGGGTTTCACCATGTTGACCAGGATGGTCTCGATCTCTCGACCTCGTGATCCACCCGCCTCGGCCTCCCAAAGTGCTGGGATTACAGGCTTGAGCCACCGCGCCCGGCCTCAGCTGTTGCTTTTAAAATTTACCTCTGTATTCCTAAATAACTGTGTGTGCATGTGTGTTTAGTCTTCAGTATTGTCTATCAACTTTCCACAAAAGAAATAAATTGACTTTCACCAGCACCACTACCCATCCACCCCCACCCCGACTTCCTGCTCCTTCATTCTCCCGACATACTGAAATCATCATTTGGGCTAGCTCAATATTGAAAGTTTACAACATTGTGATTGCATAAATCCTATTCACCCCCCGTACTATGTAAAATACTACAGATGGCGGGGTGTGGTGGCTCACACCTATAATCCCAGCACTTTGGAAGGCTAAGGTGAGCAGATCACCTGAGGTCAGGAGTTCGAGACCAGCCTGGCTAACATGGTCAAGCCCCGTTTCTACTAAAAATACAAAAAAATTAGCTGGCCATGGTGGCATGCGCCTGTAACCCCAGCTACTAAGGAGGCTGAGGCAGGAGAATCGCTTGAACCCAGGAGGCGGAGGTTGCAGTGAGCCGAGATCACGCCACAGCCTGGGCAACAGAGTGAGTCTCTGTCTCATAAATAAATAAATAAAAGTACATTAATGTGTTTTCATGTGCAAATATCTTCATCCATTTTGTTAGATACTTGTTACGAATTTTCAGTCTGGAAACTCATATCTTTTTGTTTTGGTTTTTGAGACAGTGTCTTGCTGTGTCGCCCAGGCTGGTGTGCAGCGTCATGATCAGCCTCACTGCAGCCTTGACCTCCTGGGCTCAAGCGATCCTCTCATCTCAACCATCTCAACCTCCCAAGTAGCTGGAACCCCAGGCACCTGCCACCATGCCTGGCTAAGTTTTTAATCTTTTTTGTAGAGATGGAGTCTCACTATGTTACCCAGTGTGGTCTTCAACTCCTGGGCTCAAGCAATCCTCCCACCTGCCTCATAGAGGGCTGGGATTATAGACATCAGCCACTGGGCCCAGCTCCATAGCATTTAATATAAAGAAAATGGCTGGGCACAGTGGCTCACATCTGTAATTCCAGCACTTTGGGAGGAGGAGGCGGGTGGATCACTTGAAGTCAGGAGTTCGAGACCAGCCTGGCCAACATGGCAAAACCCCATCTCTACTAAAAATACAAAAAAATTAGATGGGTGTGGTGGCTCACACCTGTGATCCCAGCTACCCAGAAGGCTGAGGCAGGAGAATCACTTGAACACGGGAGGTGGAGGTTGCAGTGAGCTGAAATAGTGCCACTGCACTCCAGCCTGGTGACAGAGCAAGAATCTGTCTCAAAAATAACAATACATAAAATATAATTTTTAAAAAATAAAGAAATTGCCCGGCATGGTGGCTCATGCCTGTAATCCTAGCACTTTGGGAGGCCGAGATGGGTGGATCACCTGAGGTCAGGAGTTCAAGACCAGCCTGGCCATCATGGTAAAAGCCCATCTTTAAAAAATAAATAAATAGGCCGGGCGCAGTGGCTCAAGCCTGTAATCCCAGCACTTTGGGAGGCCGAGGCGGGTGGATCACGAGGTCGAGAGATTGAGACCATCCTGGTCAACATGGTGAAACCCCGTCTCTACTAAAAATACAAAAAAGTAGCTGGGCATGGTGGCCCGTGCCTGTAATCCGAGCTACTCAGGAGGCTGAGGCAGGAGAATTGCCTGAACCCAGGAGGCGGAGGTTGCGGTGAGCCAAGATCGCGCCATTGCACTCGAGCCTGGGTAACAAGAGTGAAACTCCGCCTCAAAAAATAAATAAATAAATAAATAAAAATAAAGAAATTTACTTGAGTAACTTAGTTGATGGTCCCTCTCCCTTTTCTTTTCTGTGTTCCTTCTGAGACTCCTCATACTTGGACGTTAGGTCTCCCAGAATGATTCACTAACTTTCATGTCTTTTCTCCCCTCTGCTTTGTCCTTTTGCTCTGCTGTCTGGGTTATCCGTATCTTCCAAACCTTCCACTAAGCTATTTTTTTTTTTTTTTTTTTTTTTTTTTTTTTTTTTTTTTTTGAGATGGAGTTTTGCTCTGTCACCAGGCTGGAGTGCAATGGCACAATCTTGGCTCACTGCAACCTCCGCTTCCCGGGTTCAAGCAATTCTCCTGCCTCAGCTTCCCGAGTAGCTGGGACTACAAGTGTGTGCCACCATGCCCAGCTAATTTTTGTATTTTTAGTAGATACGGGTTTTCACCATCTTGGCCAGGATGGTCTCGATCCCTTGACCTTGTGATCTGCCCGCCTCAGCCTCCCAAAGTGCTGGGATTACAGGCTTGAGCCACCATGCACAGCCATCCACTAAGCTTCTTCTTTTTTTTTTTTTTTTAGCTTCTAATATGTGCTATCCAAGAGGTATTTTTTGTTCTCAGAATGTTCCTTTCTTTCTTTCTTTCACTTCTTTCCTTCTTTCCTTCCTTCTTTCTTTCATACAGTCTTGCTCTGTCACTCAAGCTGGAGTGCAGCAGCACTATCTGCGCTCACTGTAATCTCTGTCTTCCCCAGCTCAAGCGATTCTTCTGGCTCAGCCTCCTGAGTAGCTGGGATTATAGGTGCGCACCACAATGCCTGACCAATTTTTGGTTTTTTTGTTTTTTGTTTTTTGTTTTTAGTAGAATTGGAATTTCACTGTGTTCGCCAGGCTGGTTTTGAACTTTTTTTTTTTTTTGAGATGGAGTTTTGCTCTTGTTACCCAGGCTGGAGTGCAATGGCGCGATCTCGGCTCACCGCAACCTCCGCCTCCTGGGTTCAGGCAATTCTCCTGCCTCAGCCTCCTGAGTAGCTGGGATTACAGGCACGTGCCACCATGCCCAGCTAATTTTTGTATTTTTTAGTAGAGACGGGGTTTCACCATGTTGACCAGGATGGTCTCTATCTCTTGACCTCGTGATCCACCCGCCTTGGCCTCCCAAAGTGCTGGGATTACAGGCTTGAGCCACCGCGCCCGGCCCGGTTTTGAACTCTTCACTTCAAGTGATCTGCTCATCTCGGCCTCCTAAAGTGCTGGGATTATGGGTGTGAGCCACCATGCCTGCCCATAATGCTCCTTTTTAATAACATACTGTTCTTGTTTAATGAGTGCTATAGCTCATTTTTGGTACTAATAATGATATTTTTTTAAACATATATTTTCTTCTCCTTATCTCTTTCCAAAGTTTTTTTCTTAAAAAACATCTATTAGTTATTGTTTGTCTCTGTGTTGGAAGCCTCCCTCAATTGCCTTAGTGACCACTGACTCCTGTGAGCAGAGGCTGCTAGGCAGCTGAGAGCCCAGAGCTGGCTGCCCACCAAGAGCTTCACTGTTGGGTGATCTGGCTCAGTTCTTTCATCCGCGAGCTCACAATGTCAGTGTCTTTTAGTCTTTGCTCTTGGGCTTCTCAGATCCCCAGGGAATTTTCTTTGAACCTCCTGCCTACAAGGTCATACTAAGCCCAGATGCCAACTGGGAGTCTTCATATTCAGTACAGAGGCCTTCAATGGATTCCTCTATTTTCAACGAGCTACCCCTGTCTCCAGCTAGACTTACTTTTCCTCAGTCCAGAGACCCTTGGCTTTAACCTTCTGCAGAATAAACCATCTGTCTTCTGGCTTGTGGTAGAGAGAGTCACCTTGGGGGGAATGTCTCTTGGTTACTGAGGGCTCTTTAAACTGTCTTTCAACAAATCCCCTGTGATTCAATATGCTCCTCACCTCTGCTGCCAGAAGCACCTGGTACGCAATTCCTTGCCTTTGGGGTTTCTTCTTGCTTCCAGGCTTTCGTCACTTCAGCTTAGGACCCAGGTTTTTCATCCGCTAAGGTGGTTCTCATTTGTCCATTGCTTTCCAGTTTCAAAATTTTGTTTCTCTTGCTTCGCATCCCATTTCCTTTGTCATTGTGATATTTTGAAAATGCCTTTTCTGCCATTTTAAAGGAGTTTCAGAAGTAGCAGGGATAAATGCCTGCAGTTTATTCTGCTCTCTCTAACCAGAAACTCTGTTTTTTTTTTTTTTAATATCTAAATCATTTTGATATTTCCCAAAACTTCTTTATGTCTTTATTCTTTTTCTTTTTGAGACAGAATCCTGCTCTGTCATCCAGGCTGGAGTACAGTGGTACCATCTCAGCTGATTGCAACCTCTGCCTCCCAGGTTCAAGTGATTCTCCTGCCTCAGCCTCCCGAGTAGCTGGGACTACAGGCACATACCACTATGCCCAGCAAATTTTTGCATTTTTAGTAGAGATGGGGTTTTGCCATGTTGGCCAGGCTGGTCTTGAACTCCTGACCTCAAGTGATAAACAGCCTTGGCCTCTCAAAATGCTGAGTATCTTTTCTTTTTCCCTTTTAGGCAAGGTCTTGCTCTGTCACCCAGCCTGAAATGCAATGGCATGATCATGGCTCACTGCAGCCTCAACCTACCAGGCTCAAGTGATCCTCTTACCTCAGCCTCCTGAGTAGCTGGGATCACAGGCGTGCATCACCATACCATGCTAGTTTTTGTATTTTTTGTAGAGATGGGGTTTTGCCACGATTCCCAGTCTGGTTTTGAACTCCTGGGCCCAAGTGATCTGCTGACCTTAACCTCCCAAAGTACTGGGATTCCAGGCATGAGCCACTGCACTTGGCCTGTCATTAGTAATCTTTTTTTTTTTTTTTTTTTTTTTGAGACGGAGTTTTGCTCTTGTTACCCAGGCTGGAGTGCAATGGCGCGATCTCGGCTCACCGCAACCTCCGCCTCCTGGGTTCAGGCAATTCTCCTGCCTCAGCTTCCTGAGTAGCTGGGATTACAGGCACGTGCCACCATGCCCAGCTAATATTTTTGCATTTTTAGTAGAGATGGGGTTTTGCCATGTTGGCCAGGCTGGTCTTGAACTCCTGACCTCAAGTGATAAACAGCCTTGGCCTCTCAAAATGCTGAGTATCTTTTCTTTTTCCCTTTTAGGCAAGGTCTTGCTCTGTCACCCAGCCTGAAATGCAATGGCATGATCATGGCTCACTGCAGCCTCAACCTACCAGGCTCAAGTGATCCTCTTACCTCAGCCTCCTGAGTAGCTGGGATCACAGGCGTGCATCACCATACCATGCTAGTTTTTGTATTTTTTGTAGAGATGGGGTTTTGCCACGATTCCCAGTCTGGTTTTGAACTCCTGGGCCCAAGTGATCTGTTGACCTTAACCTCCCAAAGTACTGGGATTCCAGGCATGAGCCACTGCACTTGGCCTGTCATTAGTAATCTTTTTTTTTTTTTTTTTTTTTTTTGAGACGGAGTTTTGCTCTTGTTACCCAGGCTGGAGTGCAATGGCGCGATCTCGGCTCACCGCAACCTCCGCCTCCTGGGTTCAGGCAATTCTCCTGCCTCAGCTTCCTGAGTAGCTGGGATTACAGGCACGTGCCACCATGCCCAGCTAATTTTTTTGTATTTTTAGTAGAGAAGGGGTTTCACCATGTTGACCGGGATGGTCTCGATCTCTTGACCTCGTGATCCACCCACCTCGGCCTCCCAAAGTGCTGGGATTACAGGCTTGAGCCACCGCGCCCGGCCTGTAATCTTAATCATAGCTATTTCATGGTCTCTCTCTCCTGGATCTATCATCTGAGGTTCTTGGGGTGTCCACTTGTACTGTTGGTTTTGCATTTGGATCTCGCTTATGGCTACTTTTGTTTTGTAATTTACCTTTGTGAGCTCATCTGCAGGGGCGTCTGTCTGTGGGAACTTTGGGCAGCCTGGGTTGAGGTGATAGCCCTCTAGTGTATGTTTGCATTTGTTTCTGCCCTGTGCCTAGGGACCTGTTTTTGTGTTAAGTTCTTGCTTTGGGAGTCCCCAGAGCATGTAAGTAGCAGTCTAAATTTAAATCTCAAACCCCCTGAGGCTAAGTCTATGGTTACAAATTCCCAGAGCAGCGTCCTTTCCCCACTCCAAGCCCAGATGTGGCAGGTGATCTGCCTGAGTGGAGACTGGTTTTTACCTACCTTTTCACTGAGAATGTAACTCTGGAGAGTCTGGCTTGGGGGTGGGTCTCATTTACAATCCCCTGCTTTGTGGAGCCCAAAGCCTCATTTATTGTCCCCATAGGGGCTGTAAACTCCAATCCCCACACTGCAGAGACCAGCACCCCCACCTCCCCCATGCTGCCCACACCACACCAATACTGGCTGCCTGATTCCTGCTCTAGTTTTCAGCTTCTTCTGTGTTTTTGTCCCCAGGGAGTCTTTCTTGCAAGCTCAGCCATGCATTTAAAAGGATATTTGTTATATTTTGGCCACCATTTCCATGTAGCATGTTGTAGCAGGAAGGTCTTCTGCTGTCTAGTCTGCAATATGGCTGGAAATGGAAGTTCAGGGCTTTGTTTGGCTGTTTTTTGGTTTTCTCAAAAAGGCTTTTTGTTACAAAAATTATCCGGGTGTGGTAGCATGTGCCTGTAGTCCCAGCTACTCAGGAGGCTGAGGCAGGAGAATCACTGGAACCCGGGAGGCGGAGGTTGCAGTGAGCCGAGATTGCACCACTGCACTCCAGTCTGGGCAACAGAACAGGACTCTGTCTCAAAAAAAATAAAAAATGAAAATAAAAATAAATGCTTTTTGCGTCTCTGTATTCCCTGCAGCAGACCATCAATAGTGGTTTACATTGGGGAAATGGAATGGAATGGTTTTGCCCCATTTCTACCTAATTGGCAATTGTGCCAAGTAGTGCTGCTGTTCGAAGCAGGAGTCTTAGAGAACAGAGGACCGTGTTCATTCTCTTGAACCTGGCATTCAAGGCCCACCCTGGCCTGGACCCAACTTGCCTCGGGTCCCATCTCATGGCTGGCCAGTCCCCCCGGCATTCTGCCAGCCAACCACACACCTGATCGGAGGCACCATGCCACCCTGCTTTGAACTTGCTGCTCCCACCCCTGGCCCGGGCTGAACGTCCACCCACGATCCACCCACACACAAGGCCCACACGTCCCCTGCAGGCCCTGGCACTTCACTGTGGCTGTTTGCTTGCTGTCTTCTGTCCTGCACCAGACTCGCACTCCCGGGGGGCGAGGCCAGCTTCCTCTCCTCTCTGTATTTTCGGCATCCTCGCAGTGGCTGCATAAACATCCGAGGCGCTGGAGAGATGTGTGTCTAATGCGCAAACGAGCAAGCCTTGTTCCCACTGCTGCAGCTCCAAGCGCCAACTTTGCACTTGACAACATGAAAGGAGCTGTTCCAGGCCCCTCACGAAACCCGACCTCCACCTCCTCCCCCGTCCCAGATGGTCCCACATACTGCAGGAGCAGAACTGTCCGCCGGCATTTTAATCGGGAGGTGACAGGTCATTTGGGTTAAAATGGACTCTAATTAGCCCTAGTAAGCGCTCAGCCTGGGGAAGGGTGAGAGAGAGCAGGCCTTTGACGAGGTGAGAGAGCCTCACCTGTTTTGACAGGCTAAAAAAAGGGCAGAGAATGTTGGGTGATAATGATGTGCCAGTGTGGGTTCTCGTGGTAACACATCTGGTGGGGACATTGATAATGGGAGGCTGTGCATGTGGGGGCAAGGGACATACGGAATGTCTCGACACCTTCCTCTCCATTTTGCTGTGAACCTAAAACTGCTCTAAAAAAAAAAAAAAAATTAAGCCTTAAATAAAAAGGGGCAGAGAAAGACTTGGTCACTGGCTCCTCCCCGCCCAGCCCCCTCCCTCTCAAGGCCGGGTTCCAGAGCCAGAGCTTGGGGAGAGAGATCTGTTTCCACAATGGGAACCAGATGTGTGTCTCCCCAAACCTGCGCTCCCTCAAACGCGAGAGACGCAAGTTCAGCAGCTTTGTCTGTGTGGGTTCCCTGACTGCCAGGGCAGATGGCTGGAAGGAAGGTCACTGTGACCAGCTCACAGTGAGGTCACAATGCACTTTCCCTCCGTGATAGCTGTCTGACCAGGACGCGCAGGGAGGAGCTCACGGAAACTTAGACATGAGAAAGCACTTGCCCAAGGTCACAAGGCAAGCGGTGGTGGCAGCGTGGAGGTTGGGGTTGCACGGACCTGTACGCAGGGCGTGTGAAGTGTGGCTAGCCTGAATTGCCGTGTGCCTGGAGTGTGAAATGCTCACAGATGCAAAGACTTAGTATGGAAAAAAAAAAAAAAGTGAATATCTCATTAATATTCCTCAATAGTTATTTATTTATTTATTTATTTATTTATTTTAAGAGACGGAGTTTTCACTCTTATTGCCCAGGCTGGAATGCAATGGTGCAACCTTGGCTCACTGCAACCTCCACCTCCCGGATTCAAGTGATTCTCCTGCCTCAGCCTCCTACGTAGCTGGGATCACAGGTGCCCACCATCACGCCCAGCTAATTTTGTATTTTTAGTAGAGATGGAGTTTCTCCATGTTGGTCAGGCTGACCTCGAACTCTCGACCTCACGTGATCCACCCAACTTGGCCTCCCAAAGTGCTGAGATTACAGGCCTGAGCCACCATGCCTGGCCTTAAATATTTATTACATGTCAAAGAGATAATATTTTGGATCTATTCAGTTAAATACAATTTTTTTTTTTTTTTTTTTTTTGAGACAGAGTCTTGCTCTGTTGCCCAGGCTGAAGTGCAGTGGCACAATCTCAGCTCACTGCAACCTCCGCCTCCCAGGGTCAAGTGATTATCTTGCCTTAGCCTCCTGAGTAGCTGGGAATACAGGCGCGCGCCACCATGCCTGGCTAATTTTTGTGATTTTAGTAGAGATGGGGTTTCACCATGTTGACCAACCTGGTCTCGAACTCCTGACCTCATGATCCGCCCACCCTGGCTTCCCAAAGTGCTCAGACTACAGAGGTGAGCCACCGCACCCTGCAAATACAAATATTATGAGAAAGAATTCTACCAGTTTCTTTTCTTTTTTGTTTTTTTTAGGCAGAATCTCACTCTGTTGTTCAGGCCGGAGTGAAGTGGCACAATCTCGGCTCACTGCAACCTCTGCCTCCATGTTTCACCATGTTGCCCAGGCTGGTCTTGAACTCCTGACCTCAAGTGATCCACCCACTTTGGCCTCCCAAAGTGCTGGGATTACAGACATGAGCCACGGCGCCCAGACCCCGTTTCTTTTTATTTGGATTTAATGTGGCTGCCAGAACACTGAAGACGGCTTCTGTGTCTCGCATTTGTCTAGAGCTCAGGCCAGGTGACTCCCCGGCAGATCCCAGGGCCGAGGGCCTCTGCTGGCTCCAGATTAGACACTGTGGGTTCAGGCCTCAGCTCCACCACTTCTGACCTGTCTCTGACTTTCCTTAGCCAACAGGCCCCTACACTCTAGTCCCGTTTTCTCACCTAAATGGACACAGCTGTGCCCCCAGAGGAACCGAATAGTCTGAGGATTCAAAGAACCAACCAATGGCCAGGCACGGTGGCTCACGCCTGTAATCTCAGCACTTTGGGAGGCCGAGGCGGGCAGATCATGAGGTCAGGAGATCAAGACCATCCTGACTAACATGGTGAGACCCCATCTCTACTAAAAATACAAAAAATTAACTTGGTGTGGTGGCGCACGCCTGCAGTCCCAGCTACTCGGGAGCTGGGAGACAGGAGAATTGCTTGAACCTGGGAGTTGGAGGTTGCAGTGAGCCGAGAGGGTGCCATTGCACTCCAGCCTGGGTGACAGAGAGAGGCTCCGTCTCAAAAAAAAAAAAGAAAGTAAAAGCAGCCAAGCGACATGCAGGTGTTGCGCACCCATCCATAATGAAACGATTCCCCGGGTGACGTGTCACCCAGTCTCGGTATTCACCATCAGGCTGCGAGTGCCACGAGGGGGGGACTTTGTGTGTGGTGCTCAGTGCCTGGCACAGGTGGCCAGGAATGATTGAATGAATGAACGCTTGTTCATTGCCCCTCGACACTGACTTACAAATGAAATGGTTCACTTCGGCTGTGAACACGAGCCATTCTCAATCTATTTTCCACCTTCGCGTTTATACCATATTCGCGAGGTGCACAGCCATGGTAACCAGATTTTTTGGGATTCTTTTTGTGCCTCTGTCCTAATTTGGGGTCCTTTGAAAGCAGAACCCGCAATAAGGACTTGGGGGTGATGCCAGGAGGCGGGAGAGTGTGGCGGTGGGGAGGAGAGATGGAAGTGTGTGTCTCAGATGGCTGTGGTCAGGGAGGAGAGGCTGGATTCCTCTGGGAATTCTGGAAGTAAACAGAATGCCTCCTAGAATGGTCTTCTGGAAGATTCCAGGTGGGGGCATCTATCCGCTGGCTCCTGCCCTCCACTGTAGCAGTGTGCTCCGGGAGCCTTCACCCCCAAGGCAGGTGGCCCTGCGAGAGGTGGCCCCTTGCCAGCAGGAGGTGGAACCCATGCTGCAACCCTGATCAGAAGGGGCCGAGGGCATGTGACATGGCACAGAAAGTGTCTGCCACAGTCCTGAAATTCACAGACACCAAGACGCACTCATAATGGCTACAACATATCGACAAAGATCAGTAGCAGAGCTTGAGGGATGTGGCGTAGACAGAACGGGCTCTGGCTTCTGACAATTCTAGCAATTTCCGGCAATATGGGCAATTTCTGGCAAGCTAGCAGAAGTCTCACTGATTTGTTCATTCATTCATGGTTTGCTATTACTTACTGCGTGTTTACTGGACACCTCATCTGCATCAAGCCCTGGCCCACCCCAGAAAGGATGGTAGAATGGAAGAGAGGGTAAGAAAGTCGTGATACCCGCTGAAGGGAGGCTTTCCTGCTTCACAGATGACATGTCACTTGCAAACTTCAGCCTTTTTATCTTCATGGGTAACGAGGCACTGATACTGAATGTCACTCGTTGTTGGGTGACAGCGCAGCTGAAGGCCCCGAAGAGGGCTCAGCCCTGTCCTGAATGGAGGAGGACTTAGAAACACACTCGTCCACCCATCCGACCTTCCCGTGTCCACTTGGCCTGCAGCCCTGGTGCCCCCTCACTGTCAGGCTTTGTGCCAGTTGCCAGTGTGGTGGTGAACAAGAGGGAGCCCCTCCCCTTGGGAACTCACAGTCTGGAGGCAGAGAAGTAACCACCCCTGCAGATGATTCAGAGGCAGACTCCAAACCCTGGAGAGAGCAGAGAGGGGGCTGAGAACTGCTGGATCTTGGAAGGCTTCCTGGAGGAGGTGCCATGGAACATTCACCCAAGGCCACTGGGCCCCAGATGTGAGCTTCTGGCATAGATCAGACCTGGCTGAACCCCATAACTGGCTGCTTGGCAAAGGACGTTGGCAAACCCAGGCTTACTCCGGCTATTTGCATATCATTTGCATCTATCTGCATATGTGGTGGCACAGCCTGGTCTCTTATGCATTTAAATTGCAAGTTATTTGTCTGTCTTTGAAAGCTCTCATTTTTTTCCCCAAGGGGAGCTGGCTCCATTTCCCCGAGCTGCCTTAAGACTGCTGAGTTTGCCCAGCGAGGTACGAGGTCGTGGGTCTTTGGGTGCACTACGAGTTTGTTATGCTGGTTTGCAGATCACCCGATTGTTTCTGAGGTACCCTTGACGGCCTGATACAGACAGTGTTGGGCATGCGCCCTGTGTTACAGATGAAGATGCTGAGGCAGAGACTGACTGAGGTGCCCAACCTCACTTACCATGTGGGAGGCAGGGCCATGGTCAGGGGTCAGGGCTCCTGATTTCTGATCCCATGTTGGGGTGGACCCTTAGAAATCATATCTCTGCTGGGTGCGGTGGCTTACCCCTGTAATCCCAGCATTTTGGGAGGCTGAGGTAGGCAGATCACTTGAGGTCAGCCTGGGCAACATGATGAAACCCCGATTATACTAAAAATACAAAAATTGGCCGGGTGCAGTGGCTCATGCCTGTAATCCCAGCACTTTGGGAGGCCGAGTCAGGCAGATCACGAGATCAGGAGTTCAAGACCAGACTGGCCAACATGGTGAAACCCTGTCTCTACTAAAAAAGACAAAAATTAGCTGGGCATGGTGGCTCATGCCTGTAATCCCAGCTACTTGGGAGGCTGAGGTAGAAGAATTGCTTGAACCAGGAGCAGGGAAGTGGAGGTTGCAGTGAGCCAAGATTGTGCCACTGCACTCCAGTCTGGGCTACAGAGAGAGGCTCCATCTCAAAAAAAAAAAAAAAAAAAAAGGGCCGGGCACGGTGGCTCACGCCTGTAATCCCAGCACTTTGGGAGGCCAAGGTGGGTGGATCGTGAGACCCCGTCTCTACTAAAAATACAAAAAGTTAGCTGGGCATGGTGGTGCGTGCCTGTAATCCCAGCTACTCAGGAGGCTGAGACAGGAGAATTGCCTGAACCCAGGAGGCGGAGGTTGCGGTGAGCCGAGATCAGGCCATTGCACTCCAGCCTGGGTAACAAGAGCGAAACTCCATCTTAAAAAAAAAAAAAAAATATTAGCAGGGTGTGGTGGCAAGAGCGTGTAATCCCAGCTACTCAGGAGGCTGAAGCAGGAGAATCGCTTGAATCCAGGAGGTAGAAGTTGCAGTGAGCGGAGATCACACCATTGCACTCCAGCCTGGGCGACAGAGCAAGATTCTGTCTCAAAACAAAAGAAATCATCTCTCCAGCGCAAGTGATGGGAGGAGCCCAGAGAGGGGCAGGGTTTTTCCCAAGGCCACATAAGCTAGTCCAGGAGCAGCCTTGGCTCCTATAGCCCTGCCTGAAGACAGCAGTCCCCTCTGCCAAGGTGCTTGTTTTGGCTGCTGTGTCAGTGACCCCTGCCACTTCAGAGGGGGACTGTCCCCATCAATGCTAGGTATTTTGATTTCTTCTTATTTGGATTGTTGTTGAAAGCCTGTTGAGGGAGTGTCACCCCAGCTAACCTCTTCCACTCAATCAGGAATCGATTTCATCTAGACACAAGCCCTCTAACTGGCGACTTTCTGCTGCTCAGGAGGCACAGTCTGGGCCATCCTTGGGGGTGCAGTTCCCTGAACTCCACAGGTGCACCCCTGACATGATAGTGAAAACTAAAACCAGACTTGTGGATATCAGCTTGTATGTCAAAACATGTCACCAGAGTAGGGTGAGGTCTTACTCAAAGCAAGCATGGGGTCTAGTCTACTGTCACATCATTTGGCATCATTTGGGGACCTTTACTTGTGAAAAAAGAACTATGCAATTCACTCTTTTTTTTTTTTAAGACCGAGTTTCACTCTTGTTTGCCAGGCTGGAGTACAGTGGCGTAATCTCGGCTCACTGCAGCCTCCACCTCCCGGGTTCAGGTGATTCTCCTGCTTCAGCCTCCCTAGTAGCTGGGATTACAGGCACCTGTCACCACACCTGGCTGAGTTTTGTATTTTTAGTAGAGATGGAGCTTCACCATGTTGGCCAGGCTGGTCTTGAACTCCTGACCTCAAGTCATCTGCTGCCTTGGCCTCACAAGATTACAGGCGTGATTACAATCTGCTGCCGAGATTACAGGCATGAGCCACCGCGCCCGGTCTGTAATTCACTCTTAACGATGTGCTGGGTTTTCACTGGGGTTCCTTCCATTCTTCATCCTGCAAGACAGGGTGATTCCCATTACACGGATGAGGCCACTGAGGCTCAGTGAGGTAAAGAGGCTTGCTCAGGGTCACACGGTGAAGGGTTAAGGTGAAGGCTCAATATCAGGGTTGGCTGGCTCCAGACCCCAATAAAAGGGCCTGTACTTTCCACTAAGTCATATCAATTCCAATGTCAAGTCTAAAACCAGACCAGACATAGACATGAGCCCTCAATTTTAAGTCTTAGGTAGTAGCGTGTAGTGACCTATGAATCAGACTTGCTGGGGCTGGAGGAGTCACTTGTGTCCAACTACTTTCTGCTGGTAACAACAATAAAGTCTGAAAAAAATATATACATACAATGATTTGTTGGAAGGCCGGGCACAATAGCTCCCGTCTGTAATCCCAGCACTTTGGGAGGCCGAGGTCAGCAGCTCACCTGAGGTTGGGAGTTCGAGACCAGCCTGACCAACGTGCAGAAACCCTGCCTCTACTAAAAATACAAAAATAACCGGGCATGATGATGCACGCCTGTGATCCCAGCTACTCTGAAGGCTGAGGCAGGAGAATTGCTTGAACCCGGGAGACGGAGGTTGCGATGAGACAAGATCGTGCCACTGCACTCCAGCCTGGGCAACAAGAGCGAAACTCCGTCTCACAAAAAGAAAAAAAAATTTGCTCAAAAGTACTAAAGAGTGACCCAAAATAGGCAGAGACAGAAAGGAATGCGGTTCTTTTTTTTCTCTCTTTTTTGGTTGTTTATTTATTTTAGGAATGTGGTTCTTGGAAGAAGGGAGTCATACTGGTGAGAGACGCATGTATCTGGTGTGAACCCTGAAAATCTGAGACAGGTCTCAGTTAATTTAGAAGGTTTATTTCGCCAAGGTTGAGGACACGCGTCCCTGACAGCCTCAGGGAGTCCTGATGACATGTGCCCAAGGTGGTAAGGGCATAGCTTGGTTTGATACATTTTAGGGAGACATCGATGTGTGTAGGATGTCCATTGGTTCAGTCCGGAAACTGGGACAACCCCCGGCAAAGGCAGGGGAGGGGAGGGGCTTCCGGGTCATGGGTAGATAGATAACAGACAGAAGGCTGCATTCTTTAGAGTTTCTGACGAGCCTCTCCACGTGAGGCAATCAGATATGCATTTATCTTGGTGAGCAGAGGGGTGACTTTGAATGGAACGGAAGGCAGGTTTCCCTAAGCAGTTCCCAGTTTGACATTTCCCTTTAGCTTAGTGATTTGGGGGTCCCAAGATTTATTTTTCCTTCACACTGGCTTTATCCCAGAGGACATCCCCTAGTTTATGTGATACATCGCTAGTTAGAAATCAAGCAGAAAATAGAAGTCCTATTGACTCCAGACTATATAGTTGGAGTTTAGGGCTTCCAGAGCAACTGGAAATTGAGAGAGAGAAAAAAGAAATCCCAGAAAAGAGAGCCACAGAGGGAGAAAACTCCCCTTAAATCCTCAGCTGACTCTGGCATGGGGCATGACTCCAAGAAGCCTAGATGAAGACACAGATGGAAGACACAAAGAGGGGCGCATGGGCTCCTGTAGCTGCTTGATATTTGGAAGACGGATTTTCTAGTTCAAATCTCACCGAGTGGGGCTTGGTAAACACACCAGCCTTTTTCACTGGATCCTGGGAGATCATGACTTAGGAAGAAACACTAAACAAACCTACCCCAACAAAGTTTAAAATCAGGCCTCCACCAAATCAGCCGGGCACGGTGGCTCAAGCCTGTAATCCCAGCACTTTGGGAGGCCGAGGCGGGTAGATCACGAGGTCAAGAGATCGAGACCATCCTGGTCAACACAGTGAAACCCCGTCTCTACTAAAAATACAAAAAAAATTAGCTGGGCATGGTGGCACGTGCCTGTAATCCCAGCTACTCGGGAGGCTGAGGCAGGAGAATTGCCTGAACCCGGGAGGCGGAGGTTGCGGTGAACCGAGATCGCACCATTGCACTCCAGCCTGGGTAACAAGAGCGAAACTCTGTCTCAAAAAAAAAAAAAAAAAAAAAAAAAAAAATCAGGCCTCCACCAAATCAAGGTGAATGGTCAGCAACTAAACAGAGCAATATGCAAAATTCTTCAGAGGAAGACAACACCCAGGATCTCCGTACTGTTATTATTTACAATGTCCAGCATAAAATAAAAAATTACTAGATAGGTAAAGAAACAGAAAAATGGGACACATAATGAAGATTTAAAATAATAGAAACAGCCACTGATGTTGGGATTCATAGGCAGACTTTAAATCATTATAATACCTTCCTTTATTGCAATCTACAAGAAGGCTGGGCACAGTGGCTCATGCCTATAATCCCAGCACTTTGGGAGGCTAAGGTGGAAAGATTGCTTGAAGCCAAGAGTTCAAGACAAGCCTGGGCAACATAGCAAGACCCTGTCTCTGCAAATAAATTAAAAAATTAGCTGAGGCTGAGAGCAGTGGCTCACTCCTGTAATCCTAGCACTCTGGGGAGCCTGAGGCAGGCAGATCACAAGGTCTGGAGTTTGAGACCAGCCTGGGCCATATGGTGAAACTCTGTCTTGACTAAGAATACAAAAACTAGCTGGACATGATGGCGTGCACCTGTAGTCCCAGCTACTTGGGAGGCTGAGGCAGAAGAATCGCTTGAACCCAGGAGGCAGAGGTTGCAGTGAGCCGAAATTGCACCACTGCACTCCAGCCTGGGTGAAAAAAAAAAGAAAAAGAAAGAAAGAGAGAAAGATGGAAAGAAAGAAGAGAAAAGAAGAAAGTAACAAAGTAAAATGAATCTACAAGGTAAAGCAAAGGAAATTATAATGGATAAAGGCAAGAGTAATTTAAGGAGTGTATCACTTTCCTAGGGCCACTAGAGCAAAGTGGCATAAAACAAAAGAAGTGTTCTCTTTCATACTTACAGAGGCTCAAAGTATAAAATTCAGATGTGAGCAGGGCGGATTTCTCCCGATGGCTCTCAGGAAGAATCTGTCCATGTCTCTCTCCTAGCTTCCAGTGACAGCCAGCCGGCATCGGCATTCCTTGGCTTACAGCCGCCTCACTCTGAATCTTCTTCCTCCTCACATGGCATTCTTCCCAGGCTCTCTCTTCTTATTTCTTTTTACATTTTAATGTATTTATTTGTTCATTTATTTTGAGACTGGGTTATGAGACTGGCTTGATTTTTTGTATTTTTGGTAGAGACAGGGTTTCACCGTATTGCCAAGGCTGGTCTTAAACTCCTGGGCTCAAGCGATCCACCCGCCACGGCTTTCCAGAGTGCTGCGATTACAGGTAAGCCACCACTCCCAGCCTCTCTCTTCTTCTTTTTAATTTTCTTTTTCAGACAGAGTCTCACTTTGTTGCCCAGGCTGTAGTGTAGTGGCATGATCTCAGTTCACTGCAACGTTCGCCTCCTGGGTTTAAGCTATTCTCTTGCTTCAGCCTCTGGAGTAGCTGGGATTATAGGCATGCATCACCATGCCCAGCTGTTTTTGTACTTTGAGTAGAAACAAGGTTTTGCCTGTTGCCCAGGCTGGTTTTGAACTCCTGGTCTCAAATGCTTCGTCTGTCTTGGTCTCCCAAAGTTCTGGGATTATAGGTGTGAGCCACTGCACCTGGCCTCCTCTCTTTTCTTATAAGGACACCAGTTCAGCTGGACACAGTGGCTCATGCCTGTAATCCCAGCACTTTGGAATGACAAGACAGGTGGATTACTCCAGCCCAGGAGTTCAAGACCAGACTGGGCAATATGGCGAAACTGTATCTCTACTAAAAATACAAAATATAGCTGGGTGCAGTGGTGCATGCCTATAGTCCCAGCTACTCAGGAGGCTGAGGTGGGAGGGTTGCTTGAGCCTGGGAGGCAGAGGTTGCAGTGAGACAAAATGGCACCATTGCACTCCAGCCTGGGCAAGAGTGATCCTGTCTCAAAAAAAATCAAACCAAACCAAACCAAAACAAAAACACACCAGGCATATTGCATTAAGGCCGACCTTACTCCACTATTATGGCCTCATCTTAAGTAATTACATCAGCAATGACTTCATTTCTTTTTTTTCTTTTTTTTTTTTTTGAGACCGAGTTTCGCTCTTGTTACCCAGGCTGGAGTGCAATGGCGCCATCTCGGCTCACCGCAACCTCCACCTCCTGGGTTCAGGCAATTCTCCCGCCTCAGCCTCCTGAGTAGCTGGGATTACAGGCACGCACCACCATGCCCAGCTAATTTTTTTGTATTTTTAGTAGAGACGGGGTTTCACCATGTTGACCAGGATGGTCTCGATCTCTTGACCTTGTGATCCACCCGCCTCGGCCTCCCAAAGTGCTGGGATTACAGGCTTGAGCCACCACGCCCGGCACAATGACTTCATTTCTAAATGAGGTCACATTCTGAGGTACTGGGGGTTAGGAATACAACTTATCTTTGGAAGGGGGCAGATATAATTAAACATATAACAAGGCTGGGTATGGTGGCTCATGCTTGTAATCCCAACACATTGGGAGGCTGAGGCAGGTGGATCACTTGAGGTCAGGAGTTCAAGAGCAGCCTGGCCAACATGGTGAAACCCCGTCTCTATTAAAAATATATAAAATTAGCCAGGAGTGGTGGTATGTGCCTGTAGTTGCAGGAGGGACGTGGAGGCAGGAGAATCGCTTGAACCTAGGAGATGGATGTTCCGGTGAGCTGGCATCATGCCACTGCACACCAGCCTGGGCAACAGAGTGAGACTGTCTCAAAAGAAAAAGGTGGGAGGGGGTAGATATAGCAACTATTTTTTAAAAAGAGAGAATCAGATCAAATTTTAAACTAAAAAAATACAGTGTCTAAAATTGAACATTCATTGGATGGGACTAAAGCATGTGAGACTTGGCTGGGCACAGTGGCTTATACCTAGAATCCCAGCACTAAGCCAAGACAGGAGGATTACTTGAGTCCAGGAGTTTAAGACCAGCCTGGGAAACATGGCAAAACTCCAACTCTACAAAAAAAAAAAAAAAAAAAAAAAAAAAGCAAAATTTAGCCAGGCATAGTGGCCTGTGCCCACAGTCCCAGCTACTTGGGAGGCTGAGGCAGGAGGATCACTTAAGCTCAGTTGAGGCTGCAGTCAGCTGTGATCATGTCACTATAGTCTGGGTGACAGAGTGAGAGCTTGTCTAAAAAAAGCAATAGCATATTATTCTCAATTTTAAGAGGGCCAATACATGTAAAGACAGGTCAGTAGAAATTCTCTACATGGAAGTGTTGCAGGATCTTTGGGGTGTCACTTTCTGGCTGGAGACCACTGTGGACCATGGCATCTTTGCCTGAGTTTTGCTCAGGCCCACTGGGCTTGTTCCACCCACCGGCCTGGCAGATTGCACTCAGGTCACACTACCGGCCTGGGTCCCATGCCTGCCAAGGGAGAGCCAAGCATGGAGCAGCCAAGGGTGTGTGAGCAAAGGAGCATGGCATCTGGCCCCTGCACACAGTCAGCCATGCTTGCTGCTGCAGCGAGGTGGGCAGCTCCAGGTGCCGGCATGGGCACTGGCTCTCTGCGAGGCTGTGACTGGACCAGGCACACTGCAAGCATCTTTCAAGGCTGCCATCAGGGAACATGGTGGTGCCCAGAAGCTCCAGAAACTGCAGGGCTCCAAAGAGAAAGTCATAGCCCTGGCTTGGGGAGCTCTCAGGTCTGGGCTCCCTGAAGGGCTATGGCTCTTCTCTACTTATCTTCACCCACAATGTGGTGATCAAGGGGCGTGTTTCAGCCCTGTTCGTGTTACAGCTCTTTCAGCCTTACCATTCGGCAGGTCCCAAGTTCTTGTCCTGTGTCTGGGAAGAATGAGGCATGCAGACAGGTGGAGGGTGAGCAAGACTGAGAGGAGCTTTATTGAGTAACAGAAGAGCTCACAGGAGGCCTGGAGTGGGCAACTCTTCTGCAGGCAGGTCATCCCATCATTGCTGCGGCTCTCAGTAGAGAGGAGGCCCTGGAATGGTAGCTCCTTTCTGCAGCTGGCTTTCCCAACCTCTGCTCAGCTCTGGCTGAGCCTGGGGCTTTTATGGGCCTCAGAGGGGAGGAAGTGCACACTGATTGGTCCGTAAGTGGCCACGGGTGGGCTTGAAAAAGGCACTGCAAGTTTCTAACTTTAGCCCGTGGGACTGGCAGCCCAACCCCCAGCCTTGAGGCCCTCCTTGGCCTGAAGGGGGTACCTCCTTGGAGCCCCACCCCCTTCTGCCCATGAACCTGTCTGCTTCCTGCTGCCATTTATGGCGCCCAGGCTGTAGGTACCAAGGGGCGCCTGCAGGCCAGTGCTGAGCTGTCCTCAATCCCCATCAGCTTCCCTTGTATGCTTGCTGGTGCCCAAAGTCTGGAGGGGGCCGAAGTGGCTGGGGGCTGGTGTGTCAGTACTCACAGGCGCATGCTTGAGTCTGCAGCTGCAGGGGTGGGGTGGGGTGTGCAGGGCTTCTGCCTGCCGCATGGATCGGGAGGCTATAGCTGCACCTGGGAGGGCAGGGCTCCTGCGTGTTCCTGCCCCTACCAAGAGCCCAGGGAGGCCTGGGTCTGCAGCCACCACTTGGGTGGCAGCTGTGCCCAGTGGGGTGGGGCTCCTGCCTGCTCCATGCCATGGGAGGCCCAGGACCACAGCATAACTTGGGTGGCTGTGGCTGCATCCAGGGAGCTCTTGCCCCACCAGCTCAGAAGAGGTGGGGCTCCCATCTGTCCCCAGGGAGTATGCAGCCCTGCCTACACCTCCCCATTGCAGCTGGTGTGATGGCAGCAGCCACTCCAGATGGGCCACCACTGCCATCAGAAGCACAAAGAGAAGCGTGATTGAAAATGGAGCCTCAGTAAGCTGTGGAGCAGGATGAAGCAGCCTAACATACATTTAATTGGCATTTCAGAGGAGAAAAGAGAGAGAATAAGACAAAAAAAAATATTCCAAGGTTGATGGAAAAAAGAAAATTAATCTACAGATTCAGGAAGTTGAGAGCCCCAGCCAGGATGAATGTAAAGAAAACCGTATTTAGGGACACCATAGGCAGACTGGTGAAAATCAAAGAGAGAGAATCTGGAAAGCAGCTGGGGTGGGTGGGGTGGGAGGAGACAGTTACATACAGGAGAACAAGGCTGCAAAAGGCTACAGACTTCTCACAGAAACAATGCAAGCCAGCCAACAATGGAACAGCACCTGACAGTCATGAAAGAATAAATCTGTTAACTTTGAAAGGTATCAGTGAAAACACCCCTCAAAATGAAAATATAAAACCACCTTTGGATAAATAGAACAGAGAATTTGTTGCCAGCAGACCTGTAGTATAAGAAATGCTAAAGAAGCCAGGCGCGGTGGCTCACACCTGTAATCCCAGCACTTTGGGAGGCTGAGGTGGGCAGATCACCTGAGGTCAGGAGTTCAAGACCAGCCTGGCTAATATGGTGAAACCTTATTGCTACTAAAAATACAAAAATTAGCCAGGCGTGGTGGCAGGTGCCTGTAATCCCAGCTACTCAGGAGGCTGTGACAGGAGAACTGCTTGAACCCGGGAGGCGGAGGTTGCAGTGAGCCGAGATCACGCCATTGCATTCCAGCCTGGGCAACAAGAGCAAAACTCCAGCTTAAAAAAAGAAAGAAAGAAAGAAAAAGAAATGCTAAAGAAAAGTCTTTAGGTTAAAGGAAAATGACACGAGATAGAATATCAGGCTATGGGAGGGAAAAAAAAAAAAAAACAATGAAAAACCAAGACTGCTGGGAATCGTAAGTATGTGAATATACACAAAAGACGATTCTTCTTTTCTTAAATTCTTTAAAAATTAATCCACCTTTTAAATTTAAAATAAGAATGTGTTCTGGGATCTATAACACATATAACAATAAAATATATGACCACAATAACACAAAAGACTAGAGGAGGCGTGATGGCATTATACTTTTGTAACATTCTTACATTATACATGAAGTGAGGTCATATTATTGGACAGTAGACTGGATATTGAAGAAACGCAGAGCGTCACCCTCACTACAGCAACCGAAAATCTAGAGAGGCATAGCTAAAAAGCAAGTAGAGAAGTTGGAATAAAATGTTTTATAAAGACTCAGCCAAACAGAAGGCAGTAAAGGAGGAACAAAAGAGGTGGGGACACAGAGACAACAAATAGCAAATGATAAGACTTAAACCCGCCCACAGCGATAAGCCTATTACATGTGGGAGGATAGGTGCTGCCTTTGAAAGGCAGATATTGGCCGGGCGCGGTGGCTCACGCCTGTAATCCCAGCACTTTGGGAGGCCGAGGCGGGTGGATCACGAGGTCGAGAGATCGAGACCATCCTGGTCAACATAGTGAAACTCCGTCTCTACTAAAAATACAAAAAATTAGCTGGGCATGGTGGCGCGTGCCTGTAATCCCAGCTACTCAGGAGGCTGAGGCAGGAGCATTGCCTGAACCCAGGAGGCGGAGGTTGTGGTGAGCCGAGATCGCGCCATTGCACTCCAGCCTGGGTAGGCAGATCTTGCCAGACTTGATTGAAAAGAATCTTGGCTGAATTCTTGGTGTGTAAATGGTGAGAATTAAAAGAGACTGTGCCTCAAAGCACTGAGCCCAGAGCCTGGCCCACAGTCGGGACTTCGGTGAAAACCCTGAACATATTCTAATGAGTCCTGCCTTTCCTTCACGCCTGTCAGTGAGCCACCCACACGGCGTACAGCCCAGAGCTGAGCATTCGTCTAATCAGCCTTTGTTGACCACTGACTTCAGGACAGACAGATGGGGCCCTGATCACCTGACAGTTGCATGCAGGTTAGACGCATTTCAGGAACAGGGATATGACCCCTCCTCCCCTGCCTCCTCCAAAGAGGAGGAGGAGAAGGAGCCAAGGCACAAAGAGACAGATTGCCAAAACCATGCCGAGGCTGGGCGTGGTGGCTCATGCCTGCAACCCCAGCACTCTGGGAGGCTGAGGCAGGCAGATCTCTTGAGGTTACGAGTTCGAGACCAGCCTGGCCAACATGGGGAAACCCTGTCTCTACTAAAAATATAAAAATTAGCCGGGCCTGGAGGTGCATGCCTGTAATCCCAGCTACTCAGGAGGCTGAAGCAGAAGAATTGCTTGAACCCGGGAGGCAGAGGTTGCATGGAGCCAAGATGGCGCCACCGCAGTCCAGCCTGGGAGACAGAGGGAGATGCCATCTCAAAAAAAAAAAAAAAAAACAAACAGAAAACCCCAAAATCATGCCTAGAGATGAGACATCCGGAGGCCGGCTGGGGTCATCAGCTTGTGGCCAGTGTGGCCACCTCATGTTGCCCACACCCTCCCCTTCCCTGGAAGCTGAGGCCAGAGGTCTACCCATTAATCTCCCAGTGCCCCAGACCTTCAGGGGAAGAAGCCCCTTTCCCCAGAGAAGCTCTTGGTCTCTAGCCTGGAAGGCCAGCTCCTTACTTATTCCTGGAGTCTAGCTCTCTCTAGTCAAGCCAGCGGACCCAGCTTTTGGGCAGCAGGCTGTACATGTGGGGCAGAGCGGGGTCCGGGGCCTGCAGCAGGAGAAGCTTCCATCATACTCTATGTCAGCTCATGGGGGCTACTGGGCCTGGGTTCCTACCAGTTGGTGGTGGTGCGGGCAAGGAAAGGGGGGTCATGGGACCCTGAGGGGCACTTCCCATTCCCCTGTGAGAGGCCCCACATCTGGCCTCTCAAAGACAGGCTCCATGCTGGACCACAGTTGAGTGCGAAGCCCTGAGGAACAAATTGCTGTTTCTAGCAACTTCTCAGCTGTTCCCGTCCACTGGGCTCCGCCTCCTGGAAATCCCGTCACTAACCCTCCTGTTGCAGGAGAGTCACCTCTACCCCTGTTTATAACAACATAGAGTAGTTTTGCCTGTTTTTGCCCTTTATATAAGTGGAATCTTTTGCATATTACGGTGATAGATGGTCTATATTGTTGTGTACGGTTTATTCCTAAAATGGATCAGTCGGCAGGGCGTGGTGGCTCACGCCTGTAATCCAAACACTTTGGAGGCCAAGGTGGGCGGATCACCTGAGGTCGGGCGTTCAAGACCAGCCTGACCAACATGGTGAAACCCTGTCTTTTATAAAACATTTTTTTAAAAAATTTTTAATCAAAAAAAAATTTAAAAAAAAATTTTTTTAATGGATCGGTCATCCATTGTATGAATGAATACTCTATAATTTCTCTATCCATTCTAAAGCTGGAGGATATTCAGATTCTTTCCAATTTAGGGCTGTCATGAATAATGGTGGGAATATTCCAGGTTATGTCTTTTTTTTTTTTTTTTTTTTTTTGAGTTGGAGTTTCACTCTTATTGTCCAGGCTGGAGTCCAATGGCACAATCTCGGCTCACCACAACCTCTGCCTCCCAGGTTCAAGTGATTCTCTTGCCTCAGCCTCCCAAGTAGCTGGGATTGCAGGTATGTACCACCATACCCGGCTAATTTTGTATTTTTAGTAGAGAACAAGCTTTCTCCATGCTACCTCCCGGATTCAATCAATCCGCATACCTCGGCCTCCTGAGTAGCTGGGACTACAGGCACATGCCGCCATCCCTGGCTACTTTTTGTATTTTTAGTAGAGATGAGGTTTCGCCCTGTTGCCTAGGCTGATCTCGAACTCCTGGGCTTGAGCCTCCTCCCTTGCCTCCCAATGTGCTGGGATTACAGGTGTGAACCACCTCACCTGGCATAGGTGACATCTTTTGATGAGCACATGGATGCATTTCTTTTGCCTGTATGCCCCGGAGTGGAAGCGGGGCAGGGGGCAGGGTGCATTCAACACAATTAGACATTACGGACGCTTTCGTGGCCGTCGTACTGATTTAGATTCCCGTCAGCGATGTCTGAGAGTCCTGGTTGCTCGGCATTCTCATCAACATTTGGTATTGTCAGTCTTTTTCACTTTAACTTTTCTGGTGTCTGAAGTGGTAGGTCATTGTGGTTTTGTACTCTCTTTGCTGTTGTCTAAATGTTTGAGTTTCTCCCAAAATTCATACATGTATTTATGTATACGTGTATATATATATAAAATTATTTTATTTTGAGACAGAATTTTGCTCTTGTTACCCAGGCTGGAGTGCAATGGCGCTATCTCGGCTCACTGCAACCTCCGCCTCCCAGGTTCAAGCAATTCTTCTGCCTCAGCCTCCTGAGTAGCTGGGATCATAGGCATGCACCACCATGACTAGCAAATTTTGTTTTTTTAGTAGAGACAGGGTTTCTCCATGTTGGTCAGGCTGCTCTTGAACTCTGGATCTCAGGTGATCTGCCGGCCTAGGCCTCCCAAAGCACTGGGATTACAGGCGTGAGCCACCGTGCTCAGCCAATTCATAGGTAAGACCTAATCAGCCAGGTGTGGTGGCCGATTATAATCCCAGCACTTTGGGAGGCCAAGGCAGATGGATCACAAGGTCAGGAGTTCGAGACCAGCCTGACCAACATGGTGAAACCCTGTCTCTACTAAAAATACGAAAATTAGCTGGGCGTGGTGGCAGGTGCGTGTAATCCCAGCTACTCCGGAGGCTGAGGCAGGAGAATCACTTGAACCAGGGAGGGAGAGGTTGCAGTGAGCTGAGATTGCGCCATTGCACTCCAGCCTGGGCAACAAGAGTGAAACTCCCTCTCAAAAAAAAAAAAAAAAAAAAAAAAAAAAAAAAAAAATCCCTTGTTTTGTCTAGGATGGAGATGAGACTCCTTCCCCTGGCAGCCGGCCTCCTCGGACCTGCTGCCCTGCGCCGTTCGCCGAAGCTGCTGTCCCTCTCTAGGCGTGGCCGCTCCACGTCTCCTCTCTCTGCAGAAGCCCCCAGCCCCTGCTTTGGAGCAGCTGCTGCCCCAACCAGCCCTTTTGCTTGGACTTAGCTCAATCATCCCTTCTCTGGGAAGCTCCCACTGTGGCCTCTGAAATGGACATTTCCCTTCTTTTCCTCATCTCAGCTCCAGTATTTTTTTTTTTTTTAGACGGAGTTTCACTCTTGTTGCCCAGGCTGGAGTGTAATGGTGTGTTCCCAGCTCACTGCAACCTCTGCCTCCAGGGTTCAAGTGATTCTCTTGCCTCAGCCTCCCAAGTAGCTGGGATTATAGGCACCTGTTACCACGACTGGCTGTTTTTTTTTTTTTTTTTTTTTTTTTTAAGTAGAGATGGGGTTTTGCCATGTTGGCCAGTCTGGTCTGGAACTCCAGACCTCAGGTGATCTGCCCGCCTCAGCCTCCTGAAGCGCTGGGATAGCAGGCGTAAGCCACCGTGCCTGGCCAAACATTCTTTTTTAATTAAATTAAATTAAATTAATTTTTTTGAGGGCAGTGGCATGATCTTGGCTCACTGCAACCTCCACCTCCCAGGTTCAAGCAATTCCCCTGCCTCCTGACTAGCTGGGATTACAGGTGTGCGCCATCACACCCAACTAAGTTTTGTATTTTTAGTAGAGTCAGCGTTTCACCAAGTTAACTAGGCTGGTCTTGAACTCCTGGCCTCAAGCAATCCACCTGCCTCAGCCTCAGAAAGGGCTGGGATTTCAGGCATGAGCCACTGTGCAGGGCTCTGACACTCAACATTCTTTCCAGTGTCCCCAACTCTCCTGGAGGCAAAGGATCAGAGGGGTGGGGGCGTGGCTCTCAAACCCAGACCGAGAGCCTAATATCAAGGCTGGGATGGGACTGGAATGGAGAGTTCCCAGCCTGAGGCCAGTGGGTGACAAGGACTTTCCTTGTTCTCCTCCAGCGCCTCTTCTGGAGCTCCACTGAATTCCTGTCCTTGGAAAGGTGGGAGAAGACCAGAACATTCTGGAATAAAGACTGGAGACACTCAGAGTGATGCAGGCAGTACAGTCCACAGCAGAGTGCAACTCCAGCTGCCAGGCAAAGGCCTGCCGTCGGGAGCCTGGTGTGGGTGGTTGTGGGGGAGGGGGAGCTCACTGCAGGGACTCACTTAACCCTTTCTGGGCAGAGGAAGATCACATTTCTTAATTGAATTTTTTTTTTTAATTAAAAAACATTTTTGACTGCTCCCCGTGGAGCAGGGCTACTACCCCACAGGCGTGTACCTGGAGTCGCCACAATTGACATTTTTGTTGAGATCATTGTAGATTCCTGTATAGTTATAAGAAATAAAACAGAGGGGTCCCAGGTACCCCCCCTTCACCCAGTCTCCCCGATGGTAACGTCTCACGGAACTACTGGACACCAGCAGAACCAAAGTCTGACTGATCTTGCTCAGATTTTCATGGATTTTCTTTTTTTTTTTTTGAGATGGAGTCTGGCTCTGTCGCCAGGCTGGAGTGCAGTGGCATGATCTCGGCTCACTGCAACGTCCGCCTCCTGTGTCCAGGTGATTCTCGTGCCTCAGCCTCCCGAGTAGCTGGGACTACAGGCGCACGTCACCACGCCCAGCTAACTTCCGTATTTTTAGTAGAGATGGGTTTCCCCATGTTGGCCAGGATGGCTCCTGGTTTTTCTTACACTCATGTGTGTATTCAGTTCTGTGCAGTGTTATTGCAGGCTTGTGTACCCTGCGTCACAGTCAAGATGCAGAACGTTTTTGACACCACAAGACCCCTTCCATTCTTTTGTTTCCCCCTTTCCTTTTCTTTCTTTTTTTTTTTGAGACAGAGTCTCACTGTCACCAGGCTGGAGTGCAGTGGTGTGATCTTGGCTCACTGCAACCTCCGCCTCCCTGGTTCAAGTGATTCTCCTGCCTCAGCCTCCTGAGTAGCTGGAACTATAGGTGCGTGCCACCACGCCCAGCTAATTTTTGTATTTTTAGTAGAGATGGGGTTTCACCATGTTGGTCAGGCTGGTCTGGAACTCCTGACCTTGTGATCCACCTGCCTCAGCCTCCCAAAGTGCTGGACTACAGGCGTGAGCCACCATCCCCAGCTGTCCCTCCCATTCTTTTATGACCACAATCCCCACCACCCCTCACCTCCTTTCGGCCCACCCCTCACCCTGACCTAATCTGCCCTCCATTTCTAAAATTCTGTTATGCCAAAACTACGATCCAAATAGAATCAAGGCTGGGCACAGTGGCTCATGCCTGTAATCCCAGAACTTTCAGAGATCAAGGAGGGTGGATCACTTGAGGTCAGGAGTTCAAGACCAGCCTGGCCAACAGGGTAAAACCCTATCTCTACAAAAAATACAAAATTTAGCTAGCCGGGCACGGTGGCACATGTCTGTAGCCCCAGCTTCTTGTAGGGCTGAGATGGGAGGATCACTTGAGCCCAGGAAGTGGACATTGCAGTGAGCTGAGATTGCGCCACTGCACTCCAGCCTGGGTAACAGGGCGAGACCCTGTCTCAAAAACAAAAACAAACCAACAAATAAACAGAATGAGAATATGCAACCTTTTGGGATTGACTTTTCCCCTCAGCAGACGCCACTTTTCTTTCTTTCTTTCTTTTTTTTTTTTTTTTTTTTGTTGAGACAAGAGTCTCGCTCTGTTGCCCAGGCTGCAGTGCAGTGGTGCAATCTTGGCTCACTGCAACCTCCACCTCCCGGGTTCAAGCGATTCTTGCCTCAGCCTCCTGAGTAGCTGGGAATACAGGCACCTGCCACCATGCCCAGCTAATTTTTGTATTTTGTTTCAGTAGAGATGGGGTTTCACCATATTGGCCAGGCTGGTCTTGAACTCCTGACCTCGTGATCCGCCCACCTTTGCCTCTCAAAGTACTGGGATTACAGGCCTGAGGCCACCACTTTTCTTAAGCACCTTGATCTCATAGCCCCAGGGACAGCTTCTGTTATTCCCATTTGACAGCTGAGCAAACTGCTCCCCACCCCCCAATCCCCAGAGCCGGCATTCATGATGGCTACTTTGGGGAGCATCTCCTCCAGGAGAGAAGGGCAGCAGGTTGGGGCGGAGGGCTGGGGTCAGAGCCCTTCCCAGCCCTGCTGAGACCCAGCTTCCTCTTCTGCAGCCTGTCTAGGGGTGGGGTGTCCTCTGTACCTCCCATCCCCTCCCCAGGCTGGTCTCTTCCCTCAACAGAGAGGCAGTGACTGCGGGCCACTGGGCGTTGAATCTGGGGACCCGAGGACTGGCTTGGCCAACAGAGGCTGTGTGACTAGCACTATGGCCTCATCCTTTGAGCCTCAGGATCCCCCTGGGTAAAATGGGGCGGGGCGGGGGGAAGGATCACACTCTCCAAATCCATGAAGATGCAACGAGGCAACATGCGAGGAGCAGTCATCGAAGTGCCAGGCGTAGAGTGAGCCCCCAGCACACGCCTCAGAGAGCCACCCGCAGCCCCATTTGGCAATGAATTATGTATGTCCTTCTGGCGGCCCTGCTGGGGGGGGGGGCTGCAAGCTCCCTCTGCTCCCCCCACCCTCGCCGCCGCTTCTCTCTCCTGTGAAGGGCGCAGGCCCCCGGGGGGCGGCAGTGTTCTTTGTCTCTCCTGCAGGGGCCCCCTACCAGCTTCCGGAGGCTGGTGCCTCAGCCCCCAGGATGCCCATTTCACAGGCTGGAGAACCAAGGGCTAGGATAGCTCAGAGCCTTTTTCCATGGATACTAACAGCAACGGCACCTGCTGGGCTTTATTGGGCCTTTTTGATGTGCCAGACACATTTAACAGAAAATCCTTCATCCAAGAAAAAGGGGGGTGCCCGCTGTGCAAGCACCGTCCGAGGTGCTGGGGGCACAGCCCACAACAGAACAAAGTCCTGCCCTCACAGAGCTCGGGTGCCACTGTGGGAGAGCAGAAAATTAATAAATGAGCAATTGATGACTAAATGTCAGGTGACAGAGGCTGTGCAGGAAGAGGAGAGAGACGGGCTGGTCAGGGAAAGCCTCTGTGAGGAGACAGCATTTGAGCAGTGCCTAAAGGAAGCGGGAGAGCCGTCTCAGGAGGTATCTGGGGAGGAATGTTCCGGGCCAAAGGAGCAACCAGTGCAAAGGGCCTGGGGTGGGACCTGTGCCTGTACCAGGCTGGCCGGTGCAGTGGGAGGCATCAGATTCTCAGGACAGCCCGGGAGGTGCCTGCCACCACTGCCCCATTGTCGAGATGAGAAAACTGACACCGAGAGCCCATCTAGAATATTTCCTCACCTGTTTTGCTGCAGATGCAAATATGTTTGGTTGGGAGTGTCAGTAAATATGTGACATATCACATCATCTTTTTCGTTGTTGTTTTTTTTTGGGCGGGGGACGGAGTTTTGCTCTGTCACCCAGGCTGGAGTGCAGTGGTGCGGTCTCAGCTCACTGCAACCTCTGCCTACCAGGTTCAAGCAATTCTCCTGCCTCAGCCTCCCGAGTAGCTGGGATTACCGGCACGCACCACCACGCCTGGCTAAGTTTTTTTGGTATTTTTAGTAGAGACAGGGTTTCACCATGTTGGCTAGGATGGTCTCAAACTCCTGACCTCAGGTGATTTGCCTACCTCAGCCTCCCAAAGTGCTGGGATTACAAGCGTGAGCCACCACGCCTGGCCCCATCTTTCTCCAGCTGGGAAAATTCTGAGTTCTGGAACCATCTGCCCAGGAACTTGAGATCAGAGATCTGAGCCACTGTGATCCTGGTCTTGACCGTGAACACGATCGTGGCATCCCTGTCTGCTCCATCACATGCCTCAGCCTGGTTTCTTCCTTTACCAGGCTGCAAAACCCTGGTATCGGACTAGCAGGAGCAGAGCATTTCACAGTCTACAGACTCTACGGTAGGGTGAAATTTTGGTCTTCTCTCTTCCTTCCTTTCGTGGAGAGGACCCTCACTCCTGCCCCACCCTCGCCTCACTGTGCCAGGCTCAGGCAGAGCCCAGGTGCGTCTCTGCTTGTCTGCAGTGGCCAACGAGGGCTGCACTGTGCTTTCAGCAAATCTGGAGACTCGAAGCCGCAGGCCCTGGGCCACATCCCCACGGCACAGGCCCAGAGGTGGCAGGCGGGGGCTCATCGATGCATCCGCCAGTATCAGTCCTGGAGCTGGGTCCAGAGGTGTTAAAAGCGTGGGCTCGCCGGGCGCGGTGGCTCAAGCCTGTAATCCCAGCACTTTGGGAGGCCGAGGCGGGTGGATCACAAGGTCAAGAGATCGAGACCATCCTGGTCAACATGGTGAAACCCCGTCTCTAATAAAAATACAAAAAAAAATAGCTGGGCATGGTGGTGTGTGCCTGTAATCCCAGCTACTCAGGAGGCTGAGGCAGGAGAATTGCCTGAACCCAGGAGGCGGAGGTTGCGGTGAGCTGAGATCGCGCCATTGCACTCCAGCCTGGGTAACAAGAGCGAAACTCCGTCTCAAAAAAAAAAAAAAAAAAAAAAAAGCGTGGGCTCGCGCTGCCTGACATTTCCATCGATGGCCTGGATGAGGAATGAATGGCCAGCATCCTCCTTCCTCTCCAGCTGGGGGTGGAGGGTGTTACCCAGCCCAAAGACAGGAAGCTGGTTACACAATCAAAACGACTCAGGCTGGGCTCTGTGGTACCTGTCTGCAGTCCCAGCTACTCTGGGGGCTGAGGCAGGAGAACTGCTTTAGTCCAGGGGTTCAAGGCTGCAGTGTGCTATGATCATGCCTGTAAGCAGACACTGGACTCCAGCTTGGGTACCGTAGAGACGTCATTCCTTTTTTCTTTTCTTTTCTTTTGAGAGGAGTCTCACTCTGTTGCCCAGGCTGGAGTACAGTGGCGTGATCTTGGCTCACTGCAACCTCCACCTCCAGGGTTCAACCGAGGCTCCTGCCTCAGCCTCCTGAGCAGCTGGGATTACAGGCACCTGCCACCACACCTGGCCAAGACCTCATTTCTAAAGAACAAAAGCAAAATGAGTCACAGAAAGGGCGGAGTGGCCAGAAATCATGGCCTGGAAACCTGTGGAGGGAGAAAACCCGCTCCACAGCGGCCTCCTCCCAGCCTTTCTGCCTCCAGCTTTGCCTCTCTGATCTGTCTTGCAGAGCTTCCAGTTTAGTCATTCCAAGTAATCCTCCTCCTGAGCACACCTGGCTGCCCTCCCGTCGAAAGCCTTGTCTGGCTGGGCACACTGGCTCACGCCTGTAATCCTGGAATTTTGGGAGGCCAAGGCAGGTGGATCACCTGAGGTCATGAGTTCGAGACCAACCTGGTCAACATGGTGAAACCCCATCTCTACAAAAAACACAAAAAATCAGCTGGGCATGGTGGCACACACCTATAATCCTAGCTACTCTGGAGGCTGAGGCCGTAGAATCACCTGAACTTGGGAGGTGGAAGTTGCAATGAGCGGAGACCGCGCCACTGCACTCCAGCCTGGGCAACAGAGCAAGACTCTGCCTCAAAAATAATAATAATAATACAAAATTTAGCTGGGCGTGGTGGCACATGCTTATAATCCCAGCTACTTGGGAGGCTGAGGCAGGAGGATCACTTGAACCCAGGAGGTGAGGGTTGCAGTGAGCCAAGATCACGCCATTGCACTCCACCCTGGGCAGCAGAGCAAGACTCCGTCTCTAAAAAAGGAAAAGAAAGCCTTTGCCCATGCTGTTCCCCGTGTCTGGATCAGATCACACGTGCAGGCCAGCTCCACGTCAGAGGCGGCCTTCTTTCTGCAACTCCTGAGGGCCTCTCCACTCTGCCAGCCCCACTCCATTCCACATCCTCAAGGCCAACACAACCCCGCCTGCCTGGACCCTCAGAGCAGTCTCCCAGTAGGCCTCGCTGCCTGGGGATGAGTCCCAGCTCTCAGCCTGGCACTCAGCGGCCTTCCTGATCAGCCGGGATCCAGCCTCACGATTTCCACCCACTGTTCGGCCTGACACAGCTCTTTCAGTTTCTCTAGTTCCTCTAGGTTACCCTGTTCTCTCACTTTAAGACCTTTTTTTTTTTTTAAGACTCAGTCTCACTCTTTTTTTTTTTTTTTTTTTTTTTGGGACGGAGTTTCGCTCTTGTTACCCAGGCTGGAGTGCAATGGCGCGATCTCGGCTCACCGCAACCTCCGCCTCCTGGGTTCAGGCAATTCTCCTGCCTCAGCCTCCTGAGTAGCTGGGATTACAGGCATGCGCCACCACGCCCAGCTAAGTTTTGAATTTTTAATAGAGACGGGGTTTCACCATGTTGGCCAGGCTGGACTCAAACTCCTGACCTCAGGTGATCCGCCTGCCTCAGCCTCCCAAAGTGCTGGGATTACAGGCGTGAGCCACTGCGACTGGCTGAGACCTTCTTAAGTGCCAATTTCCTCTTCCTGGAACACTCTCCCTCCCCTCTTGGCCCACCTTTTACTCATCTGTCAGGAAGCCATGTTGATCCTACCTCCTCCAGGAAGCCTTCTTGGATGTAGGGTCCTTCCCGTTGGCGCCCAGAGGTCCTGTATCCTTTGCATCATCACAATTCCTCCTCCAGATTGAAGCTGGCTGCTTTACCAGTGTCCTGTAGGCTGTGGTCTCCTGGACAGAGCCACACATTGGCCTCTATCTCCCCCAGCTTGATCAGGGCGGGAGGTGCCCAAGAGAGCTCGGCAGGAAGAATCGGGAAATGGCCCCGCACGTGTGTGGAGCTGCTACTCCACAGTGAGCCTTTACCTGCAGCCCAGCAGCCTGCATTGCTAGGCCTCTCTGACGCAGAGTTAGCTCACCCTCCGGTCACGGCCTGCAGCCCCAGGCTCTTCTCTTTTCATCTATATAGCGGGCATAACCCTGGATCTTAATAGCCTTGTGACATGCACGGGAACACTGGGCACTGCAGGCTCATCCCAGTCCCCGGGAGATGATTTTAAGCATTTCCTGTTCCTATTTTCAGTCACTGTTGGGGCTCTGGAGCCAGCCTCTGTGGCTTCAAACCTTGGCTTCTCGTCTCCTGGCTGGGTGACTTTGGGCAAGTTACTTAACCCCTCTGTGCCTCAGTTTCCTCATCTGTAAAATGGCTCCATCATAAGCTCACTCTCTCTGTGTCTCAGGGCCCTGGAGAGGATTATATCAATTGCTGGGCAGGCAGAGTTGGCACCGTGCTGGCGCAGGAAAGGCCGGGCAAATGCTGGCTGTGGTTATTCTCTCAGGGTCACTCTGAGCACCTGATACCAGTGAGGAGACTCTGGTTTCTGGGGAAACTTCCAGAGCTGCAGATCTGAGCCAGCCAGGAGAAACTTCTTGCACCTTGTGAAGACTGAATTCCTTTCCCCTGAAGCTCTTGAAACCATCCCATCCATGTCTGCCGGTTGGTCAGAGTCACCAGGAAGTTCTTCCTTGTATCTATCCTAAGTCTTTCCTGCATTGATTTCTCTGGGTGCCCATCTAGACCGGATGGGAAGATCAGGGAAGGAGCCTTAAAGCTGTTTCGAGCATCCATCCCAGAACTTCCCAGCTCAGCCCAGAAGTCAGCAATGGTGAGCCTCTAGCTCCTGGGGGGCCAAGAGCCGGGAGGGTCTGCCTGGCTCAGTCTCCTTCCAAGGACTCCCAGACCACCTTTGTTCCCCGCATTTCAGGCCGGTGCCTGGGGTGCAGCAGGGGAGGGAGGAGGAGATGTGAGGATTGAAAAATCGAGGGAGGCCTAGAGCAGGAGGGAGGCAGGACGGGGCACCCTGGGCAGCCAGAGAGGGGCAGGGGTGTGGGAAACCGAGGGCGCAGAGCAGGGGCCAGCAGGGCTGGGAACAGCAGCCTCAGGGAGGCCGGCGAGGCGCGGAGAGGGAGGCCTCATACCAGACACTGTCTAGACGCAGCAATTATTGTCAGCTCGGAACACCCAGGCTCTGCCGGTTCAGCTGAAAGGGAGCTTAACAAAGAAGCCAGGAAGGAAGAAAGCGGGAGAAAAGCCGGCTCCTGGCCTGTCGGGTTCTTTCTCTGCCTTGGCCACCCCTGTCTGTGTTCCACCAGCCCTGGGGGGGACCCCAATGTGAAAGCACAGCTCAGAGATGCCTAATGGGGACACAGCTCTTCCTGGGCCCAGGGGGTCTGGCCAGGATCACTGTGTGGGTTTTTGGGAGGGACAGGAGGGTGCTCTGGGCTGCCTCCTGCACGTGTATTTCTTTATATGGAGGCAGTGAGAACAAATTCCCAGGGAGACAGCAGGCCCGAGAGTTTGAATCGCAATTCCCCCACCTTCCTGCTGTATATTTAGCTCTGGGCCGACTAGAAATTTCTCTGAGCCTTGGTCTTCTCATCTGCAAGACGGGAAAAGGAACGCCACCGGGGCCGGGCGCGGTGGCTCACGCCTGTAATCCCAGCACTTTGGGAGGCTGAGAGGCGGATCGCGTGACGTTAGGAGTTCAAGACCAGCCTGGCCAACACAGTGAAACCCTGTCTCGAATAAAAATACAAAAAAGGCCGGGCGCGGTGGCTCAAGCCTGTCATCCCAGCACTTTGGGAGGCCGAGGCGGGTGGATCACGAGGTCGAGAGATCGAGACCATCCTGGTCAACATGGTGAAACCCCGTCTCTACTAAAAAATACAAAAAATTAGCTGGGCATGGTGGCGCGTGCCTGTAATCCCAGCTACTCGGGAGGCTGAGGCAGGAGAATTGCCTGAACCCAGGAGGCGGAGGTTGCGGTGAGCCGAGATCGCGCCATTGCACTCCAGCCTGGGTAACAAGAGCGAAACTCCGTCTCAAAAAAAAACAAAAAAACAAAAAAACAAAAAAAATTAGCTGGGCATGCTGGTATGTGCCTGTAATCCCAGCTACTCAGGAGGTTGAGAGATGAGAATGGTTTGAATCCGTGAGACGGAGGTTGCAGTGAGCTGAGATCGCATCATTGCACTCCAGCCTGGGCAACAGAGCGAGACTCTGTCTTAAGTAAAGAAAGAAAGAAAGAAAGAAAGAAAGAAAGAAAGAAAGAAAGAAAGAAAGAAAGAAATACACTGCCTGGCCCATGGTTAGATCGTGTTAATCGAATTCTCTTCCATCTTGGAGGGCTCATGCTCTTATACTGTTGGGGACATTTCAAGGCCCCAAGGGACCCAGGACAGGCCACTTCCTTAACTAAGGGGCTTCCCTCCATTGTTTCTCTGCCCCTGAGGACAGAGGAACCATTATTATCCCCGATTTGCAGATGGAGAAACTGAGGAAGGCAGAGGCTGGAGACACTCTCCAATCAGGAACGGGTTTGGATTCAGGTTTGTCCCTTAACTGTGACTTCCTGTTGCACTGCTGGGGGGTTGGAATGCCAGCGTCTCCTGTGGTCCAGGAGGCTGCAGGTAGCTCAGAGCCCCCTTCTTCCCTACTCGTGGACTCAGGACTCCGTTTTTGCTTCTTTGCTTCCATCCCAGGGAGAGTCCTTCAAGTGCCGGATGGGACCTTCAAGGCCCTAAGGTTTTGTGGCTGCAGAGTCAGCTCAGCCTCAGCTGGGCCAAACTCAACAGCCCCACAAACTACAGCACGTGGTCCCGGGCTCAGGGCTGCCATGTGGCGTTTCCTCTCTCCTCCTCTCCCTGCTTTTTTTTTTTTTTTTCTGCAGTTTCTGGGACTTTGGGTTCCTCTCTGGCTCCCACTTTCTCCCGGCCTCCCAGGGTCACTGTGACTCTCTAGACCTGCATCCTTCTCCCACAGCCCCGGCCACTGTCGGCCCAAGCCACCGTCTGGAATGGGACCTCGGCCGAGCTACTGGGCCTGGTATGGTGGGCAGCTCTGAGCTCAGCAGCCCCGAGCTCCATCCTGGGAGAGGACAGATCAGGTCCTGAACAGGAAGTGGGTGGGTGACCCTGGATGCTGCCCTCCAGCCACCTGGCTCCTTGGGGAGGGGCTCGGATGCTGCTCCAGGGCTCCAGAGTGACCAGGGCTGGGGGGTTTTCAGAGCAGCCGCGCAGCCCCTCCTCCATCCCTCATGTCCAGGTCTGGCTTGGCTGGGCCGTTCCCTAGTCCTGGAGGGGCTGGAAGTGTCCCGTGGGTTGTGCCTCAAGTGGAGGGCAGGGCACTTAGTGCGAGGGATAATCTCACACTCACACTCTCACACAAACACCTCCACAGTCTCACTTATACACTCACACACACACATATACACTCACACAAACACACTCACACACACATACACACACACACCCACTCATTCACATTCACACAGGCACACACTCATCTGCACACACTCTTGCACTATCATTTTGTTTGTTTTGAGATGGAGTCTCGCTCTTGCAGCCCAGGCTGGCGTGCACTGGCACGATCTCGGCTCACCAAAACCTCCGACTCCCGGGTTCAAGCGATTCTCCCAGCATCAGCCTCCTGAGTAGCAGGAATTACAGGCATGCACCACGCCTGGCCAATTTTTGTATTTTTAGTAGAGACGGGGTTTCTTCATGTTGGCCAGGCTGGTCTTGAACTCTCAGCCTCAGGTGATCCGCCCTCCCTGGCCTCCCGAAGTGCTGGGATTACAGGCCTGAGCCACTGCGCCCCGCCCCTATCATACTCTTACACTCACTCTCTCACACACACTTGCTGTCCCAAAGCTGGGGCCCTGAAGCCTTGCCCCGGTGACACTCCCCCACCCTCAGCGTCGGTCCCCAGCTGGTGGGCCCCCTCACTGTGTCTAGAGCTGGAAGTCCCCTCCCCTCTCCCACTCCTACGTGTCCACTGCCTGCAGATCCAGAGCAGACCCCCCTGCCTGCATCAGAGGCCCACCAGTCCGGAAGACTCCGGCATGTCCCCCGTGCCACATGAACTCTTTGCCTGTCTCTTCTCCGTGCCTTTGCTCAAGCTGTTGCTCCCCCTGCACCCCATTCCTGGCTGGCCCCCCCCCATGTCCTAAAACAAATGCCTGGCCTCCCAGGAACCTGTGCCCATGCTGTCCTCTGCCTCAGGGGACAGCACCAGCGTTCACCCCCTGCAAAGGCAGGGCCCACGGGGCCTCCCCAAGCCCTCCTTGGCCTCCTTCACCCCCCGCCATGCCACACCACGTCCTGTCCTCTGTGCCTCCCCCATGGCCTCAGCCGGCCGCCACCATGTCCCTGGGGTCTCACTGCCACACTCCCAGTCGGCGTCTGTGTCCACTCTTGTCCCTACTATTCTGAGTAAGCTTTGGTGATCTAGTCTTTTCTCTGTAAAACCCTTCCTAAGCTTCCGGCCACCACAAGACAACAGCTGGTCTCAGGACAAATGTCCCCCTCCCAGCCTCTGGCCAGCCCCAGGAGACCGGTGCTCCCTGCCCACTAGCCCTCTGTCATTCTTTAATGGCTTATTCACCACGACGTGTGCAGCCACCATCTCTCCTGCAGGACTGCCCTGTGTGGCCCTGGCTGTGGCTGTCTTGTTTGTCACTGTGTCCCCAGCACCCTCCCAGGGCCCTCTCTGGGTTTGGTTTTCAGCCCGGTTCCACCCAGAAGCAGGAAAAAGGGAACCTGAGTCCCTTCCACCCTCTCCTCCAGGAAGCCCTCCCTGAAGAGACCCAGGGCTTTCAAGGAAGCCCTCCTTGCCCTTCCCCTAGGGCTCCCAAGCCCTAAGTCCCAGTGGTCACCCCAAGGGCAAGGACGTGTTGGTGTGCTGCCCGAGGGCTGGAGAGTCCCCAGGACAGGGCTGCGGCTGCCTCGTGCCTTCCACTCCTCCAAGCCCAGTGCCCCCCACCCGTTTGATGATGCTGGGAGGCTGCTCTCAGCCGGGGCATCAGGAGGCCAGGACGGAGCCCCACAGAGCCCCAGGGGTACGGGAGAGGTGGCAGTGCCCATTCCTCCTCCCCAGGCCCTGCCAGCTGGCTTCCCCAGCTCCAACGGGGCCCTGCCTCTCCCTCTCCCTCCATCCCCCTGCAGCCTGCCCTCCTTCTCCCCTCTGCTCTCCTCTCCTGCTCTCTCCCCCGTTCCCTCCCCTCTCCCCACTCCCCTTCCCGGACCTCCCCCGCCCCCACTTCTCTCCTCTCCTCTCCTCTCTTTTCCTCTCCTCTTTTCTCTGAGTCCTTCTCCCTCGCCTCCTTCCTTTCTTCTTCCTGGGTTAAAAATAATCAACTTTCTGGGAAGCAGCAGCTCCTGCTGAGCCGCCCTCCCCACACTCGGGAGCCCCTGAGAATAGCTTTCTGCGGCTCTCCACTCGAGCCCCTCCCCTCCCCTCGCCGCCTCCCCGCGAGCTGACTAATAAGCCCGGCCGCGCGGTGCCAGCTCGGCTGGAAAGGCGTTAACCACTTCGTGCCCGGGCCGCGCGAACCGGGCGGACGGGTCCCCTGCAGGCCTGCCGGGAGGGGTGGCTGGCGCGGGCGGCTCCGGGGCATGGCTCGGCCGTGTCCAAGCCCGAGTCCCTGAGCGGCCACACGGTATGCCCTCGATTTTACTGGCGGTGGGATCAATGTTGACCTCTGACCGCCAAGCGGGCAGGTCCCGCTGCTGGTACAGCTAGCAGAGCTTGGTGGCATCGGTGGGCGCGCCCGATGCAAAACCCAAGGGATCGGGGCCACATGGAGGGCGAGGCTGGGCCGGTGAGGCTCCCTCCCGGTGACCTGGGGGATTCCTGGGTCCTTGGCTCCGGGCACCGCCTGAGCGGGGCCAGCGCTGGTGCCGTTAAAGTTCAGGCCAAGGCAGGGAAGGGCTGAAAACTGTCCTGGGGTCCAAGGACGTCCACTGCTGGTGGGGTCTTTAGCGATCACCCACTCCCCTTCTTGCAGAAAGGGAAACTGAGGCCCAGAGGATGTGACTGAGGCCGGGACGTCTCCGGGTTCCTGTCCCAGACTAAGGGAGGCCAGCGGCCCTGGAGCCGAGACCTCCAGTTCGGGGGTTTCTGCAGGGGTAAGGTTGGGGGAGGGGTGGGGTACAGCAAGGTCAAAGGTGAGGGGTAGGTGGGGAGAGAAGGAGCGCGGAGCTCTGCGGGGTCCCCGCCAGCCCCGCCCACTCCGCGTGGTCCCGGCATTACCTCATCGCGGCGCGCGCTCATTGGCTAGCTCCCCCCTTGAAGGACGGCCCAATGCGGCGGAGTCCGTTAACCCTTTCCGCTCCGCGGACACTGCCCTGGCCGTGCCACCTGCCTCCGCGGCCCCCAAGCGGCTTTCAGGCGCTGGAGGGTCACATAGACCAGGGAAACATAATGTAGAAGCCGGTTCGAGGCCGGAGAGTACAGTGGTTAGAGCACAGGTCAGAAAACCACGTCTTGAGCCCCTGCCCCGCGGCGGGCTGTGTGACCTTGAGCGACTGGCTTCACCTCGCTGAGCCTCTGCGTGTTTGCTTAGCTGTAAACAGAGGTGAATGATGTAACTCCTGCCCTTCCCAATTTCTTCCCTGCGTACTTGCCAAGTGCCAGGCACACGTGGGCTCTGCGTTCCATTCCACCTTGTCTCCTCCCTGCAAGAGATACAGTTATTACGGGTTTTCCGAAGAGGAAACAGGGCTCAGAGCAGCAAAGCTGCCTCCCAAGGTCACGCACAAGAAAGTCAGAGTCGGGACTTGACCCCGAGCCTGCGGATTCTGAGCTGTACTCCTCCCAGGACAAGATTCTGCTTCTGCTTCTGCTTCTGCTGGGAGGAGCCCTCTGTCTCTCCGGAAGGAGGGACAGGACTCATACCCAGCTGGTCAGCCCATGACACATGCCACTGTGGCAAATAAAACCAGTGACAAGATGGAGAGCCCAGGACCTCCAGGGACAGGGATAGGAAGAAGGGTGAGGGCAGGGAGAGCTGGAGTTGAACCCTCAAACGGGGAGGCAGGAGGACCCTCAGACAAAGGCAGGGGGACTGGATGGAGCCCGGCAGTGGGGCATGGCATGGGAAGCTCTGAAGGAAGCCTGCAGGATCCCCTGGGGGTCATCCTGCTGGTTAAGGGTCAGCACAGGGAGGCGGCTTCTCTCTGGGCAACACCAGGGGTCAGCCTGGGGCCGGAGTGCAAGCCGAGGCCCATATACCTCATGTGTAGGTACTTACAACTTATAAATCAAGCTAATGAACTGCTAAATAAAATATGTTCTGTTGCTGGGTGCGGTGGCTCAAGCCTGTAATCCCAGCACTTTTGGGAGGGCAAGGCAGGGGGATCACCTGAGGTCAGGAGTTCAAGACCAGCCTGACCAACATGGAGAAACCCCGTTGCAACTAAAAAATGCAAAATTAGCCTGACTGCCTGAAATTCCAGCTACTTGGGAGGCTGAGGCAGGACAATCATTTGAACCCAGGAGGCAGAGGTTGCGGTGAGCAGAGATCGCGCCACTGTACTCCAGCCTGAGCAACAAGAGCGAAACTTTGTCTCAAAAAAAAAAAAAAAAAGTTCTGTCCTCTTTCCTTGACAAATACACCTTCATAAGGACAAACACACCTGGAAGGCTAGGTTTGTGTTTAGAATTCTCAGGCTCCTTGGAGCCCGCAGGAGGAGCTGCAGTGGGGACAGCGCCAGCCTCTGGCCTCCAGCTTCGTACTGGCCTCCTCTTTTCTCTTTTTTTTTTTAAACAGAGTTTCGCTCTTGTTACCCAGGCTAGAGTGCAATGGCGCGATCTTGGCTCACCGCAACCTCCGCCTCCTGGGTTCAAGCAATTCTCCTGCCTCAGCCTCCTGAGTAGCTGGGATTACAGGCACGTGCCACCATGCCCAGCTAATTTTTTGTATCTTTAGTAGAGACGGGGTTTCACCATGTTGACCAGGATGGTCTCGATCTCTCGACCTGGTGATCCACCCGCCTCGGCCTCCCAAAGTGCTGGGATTACAGGCTTGAGCCACCGTGCCCGGCCCTTTTTCTTTTTTTTTTTTTTTTTTGAGACGGAGTTTCGCTCTTGTTACCCAGGCTGGAGTGCAATGGCGCGATCTCGGCTCACCGCAACCTCCGCCTCCTGGGTTCAAGCAATTCTCCTGCCTCAGCCTCCTGAGTAGCTGGGATTACAGGCAAGTGCCACCATGCCCAGCTAATGTTTTGTATTTTTAGTAGAGACAGGGTTTCACCATGTTGACCAGGATGGTCTCGATCTCTTGACCTCGTGATCCGCCCGCCTCGGCCTCCCAAAGTGCTGGGATTACAGGCTGAGCCACCGCGCCCGGCCTCCTCTTTTCTTTTTGCCCATGTTTTCTCCTTTCCCCCTTGAGGGGCTATGAGCACTCAGGAGTAGGCACTCCAGGCTGCGTGCATACGTTCTGTCCACACCCCCTGCCGGCAGCCACCTGCTGGTCACTCCTAGGGCTTAGGGGTGCCCAAAAGGGCAGCTCAGACAACCTTCAGGAGAATGCAGCCAGGATACAGGCTGGGGGCCACCGAACAGGGAACTCCAGGGCCCCAGGTGCCAGATCATGGTCAAGGGGCCGATGGCTGCAGCTGGAAATGTCCCCCCCGTCCAGGAGCGCTGCTGTCTAAAGCACAGGGCTCAAGTCTGTGGGCTGAGGGCCCAGGGTGCTGCTGCAGCTGGGGTGGTCAGAGGTGGACAGGGGGTCTTTCCTCCCTCCTTGAGCTTGCTCCTGTCCATCACCTCCAGCCACACACCCCCACCCCAGCCAGATTCCCCACGTCCCAGCCAAATGCCAACCCTGGGGAGCTTCTCACCTCAATGAGTCAGCTCCCTTTACCCTGTCCCCATTGCCCCCCACCCTTATCCCCCTTATCTGGCCGCTCCATCTCCTTCCTGTTCCCTGGGCTCCTAGCCTCCTCCTCTCTGCCTCACCCCCCACCCCAACCTCCTATTTGCCCTCCTCAGGTCAGCCAGCCAGATCTTTCTAAAGATCTGGCTTCCTTCCCTCTCTAACCAGTGCTGGCTTCTGGACTCTACATATCATCCCCAGACTCCAGATGTCTCCCCTTTCCTCCCCTTGGGTTCTGAGCTCCAGCCATGTGGGCCTTCTCTCCAATTCCATTTTGTGTCCTTTCTGCCTCACGGTCTTCACGAACGCTTCCCCCTCTATCTGGAACCATGTTTTCTTTGTCCTTGGCTCCCCAGACCAGCAGAAACCACCTGGTGATAAGCACGTGGAGTTGTCAGTTTCTAGTGTGTTTCCTACCTGGCCTACAAGCAGCAGGAGGGCAGGCTGGGTCAGTGTTGTTCACTGCTCCATCTTCAGTGTCTGGCACAGAGCAGGCGTCACTGAAGTTTCAAGAGTCGGATGCATCCACACCAGGCTTGAAATCAAGACACCATGGCAGCTAGTATCTACTGCAGGCTCACTGTGTCCCAGGCCCTGCTTTTAAGCGTATTACATGTATTAGTTCATTTATTTCTCACAACCATCTTTGAAATATGAACGATTACTATGTCCACTCTACAGAATAGGACACTAAGGCGCAGAGAAAGTCAGAGACTTAGGCTCATAGCTGGCCAGCGACAGAGCCCAATTTGAATGCAGGCAGCGGAATTCCTCCCATCTAGGCCCAGCCGGGCCAAGACCTTCCTGTGGGTCCCTGGGCCAGTGTCTCCATGTCTCTGAGCTGCCGCCTTTCTGGGTGTGCAGTGGGGGGTTGGCCACAGTGGTGACCCCTGAGGTCCCTTTCGTTTCTGACAGCCTGGCAGCTCCTCTGATGATCCATCCTTCAGGGAGCCAAGGACTCCCTGTGGAGGTCCTGCAGGGATGCCCAAGACTTGGGTGGCTGGGAAACAGCTCGGTGTGAGTTAGGCGAGGTGGGCACTGAGCACATCGGTTCTGTCGATAAGACAAAGGCAGAGCACAGCCCGGGGGTGAGAGCGCAGGGCTGGAGCAGCTGCGAGGCCAGGGCCGCAGGACCTCCCCTCCCAGCCTCGGCTTCCTCGTCTGCCATGCCTCATTTGAGCTGCACATGCCTGGTGGGGCTGTCAGGACATCTCACAGGACCTGGCTCACGTGGGGTGGGGGTGATCGGTACTTAGGAACTCTGGTCAATGCGCATTTTCTAACCAGTGAGCCCCAGCAGCCAGGGGGGAGCTCATGGCTCCCCCAACCAAACCAACCACGTGCTTCTGGAACTCATCTCTGTCTGAAACAGTGCTCCTCCGGGAGCTGCAGACCTGAGTACCTGGCCAGGGACCCAATTGTCCCTAGCAGTCTTGTCATTGAGGCCATCCTTCATTGAACAGGAACCTACGCTGGGCTTTGTAAATGAACTGAGCTGAACTGCCAGGTGCTGGGGTTCAGGCAGAGACTGGCGGCTAGAGGTTTGCGGGGGCCGAGTACTGCAGTTGGGTTGGGGGGCAGTCCTTGGGGCAGGGTTGAGCTTGGGTCCTGACACCAAGAGCTTCACAGGCATCTCAGGGACCCTTCAACAACAGCCCTGAGGGCTATGCATCCCTTTTCTATAGGAGGAAGTGACATGGAGGCACCTGTGGCCTGGCCGAGGTCACGCAGCAAGGAGTCTAGATTTTGCTTTTAACCACTCTGCCCCCAGCCTTGGGCAAAGGTGTTCCATGTAGATGGGAAAGTGAACTGACAGAAAAGTTCTGGAAAGGACCGGGCGCGGTGGGTGGCTCACACCTGTAATCCCAGCACTTTGGGAGGACGCGGCAGGCGAATCATGAGGTCAGGAGTTCGAGACCAGCCTGGCCAACATGGTGAAACCCCGTGTCTACTAAAAATACAAAAATTAGCTGGACGTGGTGGTGCGTGCTTGTAATCCCAGCTACTCGGGAGGTGGAGGCAGGAGAATCGCTTGAACCCGGGAGGCGGAGGTTACAGTGAGCCGAGATCGTGCCACTGTACTCCAGCCTGGCGACAGACTGACTCCATGGCAGGGGGCGGGGTGGTGGGAAGTTCTGGAAGAAACTCTGGGACGTGCATGTGGGTCCATGCGTTTATACCCCTGAGCATGGGAACCCCCTGCTCCCCACGCCGGCACCTCTCCTTGCCCTCCTCTGTCTCCCTGCCTTTGTTTACTCGCCTGTGCTCCCTGTGGACTCTGCTAGACCCTGAGCCCGTGAGGGCAGCGGCTGTCTTCCTGCTTCCTGCACACCAGCATGTGACTCCAGCACAGGCAGGAGGGAGGCGGATGGAAACACCCTGTGCCCGATCCCTTCCCTCCTCGGGCCTCTGTTTCTCATCTCTGCATATGGGTAAAGTGCCCCCTCCTTAAGTCCGGGGTCCGGTGAGCCGCTGGGTTCCTGCTGGGGCATGGGAAGGGCCCTAAGACACGAAGGGCAGGGAGGACGAGGGCGGGCAGCTCGGCTGCTCTCCCTCCATCCCGCGTCCTCCCGCCTGCCCTGTCCTCTGATTCTGGTCACCCGCGGGGAGGGGCTCACCACCCTGCTCAGCAAGTTCTCTCCGCAGGCTGGGCAGCCAGGGAGTGCTCTGCTGGACTGGAGGAGCCGATGTGAGCCCAGGCCACCCTTGGAGGCTCCCCCTGAAGAGAGGGAACAGACAACCGCAGTCGCTTGTCAGGAACCCCCACCAAATACCCCACAACCAGGGCTCCGAACTAAGTGCCTCGGGGACCTGATTTGCAGGAAGGGCACCAGGATGCTCACTTGGGTTAGAACACTCATCTGGGGAGGAACTGTCCCTGCCAAGTCTTGGGTTACCCACAAACTCAGCCCACAGAAGCCCGCTGGCTGTGCTAACAGTATCCACCGTGCTGAGATTCTGCAAGGTGCTTTCAGTGTTAGCCCATTTTGCAGAAGAGAAAGTTGATGCTCTGGACAGACGTGAGCTTAAGCCTTTGGCCCAGTTCAAAGTCACCAAATATTTCAGAAGCCAGGGCCTAGGGTGGGGGTGGAGCACCCCAAAGCCCAGGTGAGGGTGACCTGAGTGTGAAGCCTGGGCCTGGAGGGGCAAGAGAGGGAGTGAAGGTGGCTCCTGTCAGAAGCAGGGGAGGGGTGTTTGAGACCTTGAAGGAGGTGGGACTGTAACAGCGGTGACCGTGGGAGGGGTCCAGGTCCAGGCAGTCGCTGGGAGAGACTTGGTGCAGGGCCCTGAGCTGAAATGGAGGAAAACGGAGATGGACAGGTCACTGTCCTCACGGGGAGTGGGGGGTGGAGGGTGGGAGTCAAGGCCGAGGTTGGGGGCTGGACGAGCCCAGAGGTGGGCACCAGGCCCAGACACGAGCCATGTGGTCTGTGTGTGTTTACCGTGTGTCAGAGCATGTGAGGTATGTGTTGAATGTGGGGGTCAGGGCGTAAGTGTATCAGCATATGGAGTGTGTGTGTGTGTGTGCGCGCGCGCGCGCACAGGCATGCTGGAGCATGCACCTTTGTGCCTGTGATCTGTGTCATGCAGTGTGTCTGTGGCTGTGTGGGATGTGGTCCCTGTGATGTGGGGAGTGTGTGCTGGTGTGTGTGTGTGTTGTGGGGTGGTGCTAACTGGGACACTCTCCAGGGGAAGAGCCTGTGGAGGATGGAGGCGGAGGAGTTAACCAGGAAACTGAGAGGGAACGGCACATGCGAAGCCTGGAGGCATGGAGAGGCAGCCTGGAGCACCAGAGGGCTTGAAAGCTTCCAGTGAGGCTGGGGCAGGGAGCGAGAGGCAGGGTGTGGGAGGGACAGGGCAGGCCTTCCTCCACCAGTGTGAGCTCAGAGCTTTGAGGGTGTGTATGGCCTGGAAGGGTAGAGGGGCTGAGAGGAGGCCAAGCCACCACTGACCAGGTGGAGGGGTGGGGGGCAGGCCTGGACAGGGGCAGGTGCTGGGTGGAGGTCGGGGAGTGACAGCCAGAGCTTTCAACTAAGCCTCTGGGAGGCCACAGGGCCTGGGATCCCAACCCAGTACCCAGAGGGTTTTTAGTGTCCCCTCAGTAAATCTGGGCTCAGGACATTCCTGGGGCACTTGCTCGGTGTGACTGGGCACGGGCTGGGCAGGTGTTTCCGGCATGAACACATTTTCCACGGGCTGCAGGAGCCAGAAGCAGGAGCCAGGATTTGAACCCAGGTGGTCTGACTTCAAGAGGGCCCTCTCACCTGACTTCAATAGTGACACACACACACACCCCAAAAAAAAAAAAAAAAAAAAAAAAAAAAAAAAAAAATAGTGACACCAATAGTGACCTTAGTGCCTTCAATAGTGACCCAATAGTGACAATAGTGACTCACCTGCCCCATGGGCTTCAAACTGCAACGGCTGTGTTCTCCTTTGACCCTGTGTTCTGGGGGACACCATAGGTCCTCATACTGTCACTGCACCTTTTTGTTGTTGTTGTTGAGACGGAGTTTCGCTCTTGTTACCCAGGCTGGAGTGCAATGGCGCGATCTCGGCTCACCGCAACCTCCGCCTCCTGGGTTCAGGCAATTCTCCTGCCTCAGCCTCCTGAGTAGCTGGGATTACAGGCACGCACCACCATGCCCAGATAATTTTTTGTATTTTTAGTAGAGACGGGGTTTCACCATGTTGACCAGGATGGTCTCGATCTCTTGACCTCGTGATCCACCCGCCTCGGCCTCCCAAAGTGCTGTGATTACAGGCTTGAGCCACCGCGTCCGGCCTGCACCTTTTTAAAGATATGAAAACTGTGGCCAGAAGTGGAGTGGCCTGACCTGGGCTCCCGCCTAGGGGTCCTGCTGTAGAGCTCCCCCCACCGCTTCAGATGACGTAGGCACAGTTTTCTCAGCACCGGCCAGGAAGCTCTCTTAGGTAACACGTGCATGACAGCGCGGGACCCCGCAGAAAAGACTTGTAACTCCGGGTGGCTGTATGACCTTGGGTGGTCCTTTTCCCGTCTCTGGGCCTCGGTTTACCCAACTGTACAATACACCCGCGAGTCTAGGAAGACTGGCTGAGCTGAGTCTGCCAAGTGGCAGATGAGGAAGCCGAAGTTCACAGAGTTGAAGGCGCGTGCTCAGCTCAGGCGGCGGCACCGGGGCGGCGCCGGCTTCGAAGCCGGATTCCGAGGACCTGCGGGCCCTGGGCCCCAAGCGGCTTCGTCCCGCCCCCAGGGGGCCGCGGCGCGGGGCTGTTCCAGGCGCTGCCAGCCTGACGTCAGGCCCGGGCCGCGGGGCCTCGTTCTGCACAAACAGACGCCGCGGGCCAGCGCCGGGGCCGGGGGCGGCGATGACTCAGGGTCCCAAGACGGGCCGGGAAGCGGAAAGTTGTGTGCAGATGACATCAGCCGGCCGCGAGGGCGGGAGGGGGCCGGCTCCGGGAAACGGCGGCCTGGCGGGCGGCCCGGCTCGAGGCAGGGCGCGGAGGGGCCGCCGCGGGGGGCGGGGGGCGGGGACGCTCGGGACGCCGAAAAGGGTGTCTCCCCACCCCGACAGCCCCAGGCCCCAGGCCCCAGGCCCCGGAGCCCGGCCCCGCTTTTCGCCTGCGAGGAGCGGACTCCACCCGCCTGCAAAGACGCCGCGCTCCCCCGCGCTCCGGAGGCAGCCGCATCCATCCTGCTGCGTCCCTGCATTTTAATTACCGCCGCATTAATATTCATGAGCCGGGACTCGAGGGGGACCGCGGGCTGTCATTTCCCTTGCCCGCCCTCCCCCCACCGCACCCCTCTTCCCGGGCTGAGTCGTGGGCTTTTTTTCCTCCCGTTCTCAACCCCGCCCGCACCAACCGTTGGTGCTCAGCAGATTTTGGGGCGAGGGAGTGTGAGTGTGAGCATGAGTGTGAGCGATCGTGAGCGGCTGGGAGGGCGCAGGGTGGGGGCCGAAAGTGAGTCTGTGCCGTTGTGTACGTGCCTGTGTGTGCCTGTGTCTGTCGGCAGTCCCAGGGGCTGTGTGCACGTCTCTGATGTCTCTGTGGGACTTGGAGAAGGGCCAAGGCTTGTCCAAGTTAGGAGGGCCTGGCTGCACAAATGGGGAAACTGAGGCCTGGAGTGAGACTGGGCCTTGTCCGAAGCCACCCTATAGGTCAGTAGCACAGGGGAGCCCGAGCCCGAGGTCCGGCTCTGCTCCCCACTCTCCCGTGCTGTTGTTTATAACAATGGCAGACAGGATGTGCTGAGCTGGCACCTCTCACATGGCCGCCCCAGCAAACCTGTGCAGCACGTGGTGCCATCCGTCCCCTGTGCATACGGGAAAACTGAGGCAACTGGTCCCACCATTGAGGGGGGGACTGGAGCCCAGAAATGTCTGAATCCCAAGACCGTGGCTTTATCGGCCCCACTGTGGTGCCTCCTGGGGAACCGCGGGGGGTCTGCACTGGGGTGATCGGGAGTACCTGGAGGTTCCTGGGTGCCAGGCATCAGAGGGGGTGTTTTCCCCAGAAACACAGCTCCCCTTCTGTTTCCCTCCCAAGCCAGAAGAGGCTGCCGTCCGGTGACTTTCCCAATACCCTTTCTGTCCCCTCCCTATCCCTGAAGACTGCCAGGAGCCACCCTGCACACCAGGCCTTGCTGCCTGGGCCTGAGATCAGGCATTCATTCATTCATTCATTCTTCATCCAACAAATGCTTCAGTGCCCTCCGTGTGCCAGTCACTGTGCTCAGCACTGGGATTCTGTGCCCTCTACTCTGGGCATCTCCACCTGGCCCAGGCGCCTCCAGGCCCTCCAGGGGCTGTTCACCTGTGTGTGAATGGTCACTAGGGGTAAGGGACTAGGGGCACCTGTGCACAAAGGACAGCCCCCCCCCCGCCCCAGCCTTGCCACAGAGGACTGGGGTGAACACATTCAGTGACCAGAAAGGGGCTGCGATCACCTTAGGGCTGATGGGCGGTGGCCACACTAGACAGCCTGAATCTTTGGTTCTCCTGGAACGTGTCCTCCTCTGGCCTCCTTGCCAAATAACCCCAAGGGCTGGTCAGCCTGCCTTGCCCGGGGTTGAGCCAAGGCCATCTTCTCTCTCACGTCCATCCTAGAATAGGCAGACTGTTCCCTCCTCTGCCCACGCAGGGCTGGGTGGGACCTCATGTCCCCGGAGCCTTTCCCCCCTCCCTGTGGGAGCTCCACAGGAACACAGGAAAGAGGAGAGAGGTGCAGCCAGAGGACTCTGGAGAGGAAGTGATAATTTCATTGGGCTTCACGGGGTAAATAGGAGCTTGCCTAGGAGAGGCAGCCCAAGGAAGGGGCACTAGCTCAGAGGGACACCCGCCTGCAGCCCCCATTCTGTAACAGGAGCCAGAGCAGGCCACAGGCAAGAGAGCTGGGGAGACTGTGAGGATGGATTTTCTCCTAAAGGGCCTGAGGCAGTACAGCCTAGTGGTCCTGTCCGCACTCCTGGGTGAGGATTCCGCTCCCTCCTCACTGTGAGGGCCTCTATTTCCCGATCTGCAGAACTGGGAGAATAACTTTTTTTTTTTCAGGATTATATTCAGACCAAGAGACACTTGCCCGTACTAGCACGGTGGCTGGGGATCTTTGATGGGGTGATCTGTCCTCAAGGATGTAGGGAGGCCTCTGGAATCACTGTCCCCATTTGGCCCAGAATGGGATTTAAGGATTGGTCTGTGTCCCACAGTCTCCATGGGGAGGAGTTTGTTGGGGACCGACTGCTGAAAGGAGAGAGAACAGGCTGAAATTGTCATGGGTCAGGGAAGGCCCAGGCTCTAGGTAACAAAGGAGTCTCAGAGGCCCCATGGCCCTGCCTGCTGGGCTCCCTGTAGACCTGCCAGATGGCCCATCACCCAAACAGCCAGGGCCGCAGGGAGAGGGGCAGCCTGGCTCAACAGCTCCCGGCTCCCTCCTGCTGTCTCTTTGCGTCCTGGCTCCCCTCTGTCTTTTGAAAATTTCCTCCCTTCTTTTGTTAGTCATACCTGTACATGGCAAGTGCACACACACACACACCACACACACACACACACACCATCTTTTTTTTTTAAAGAAAGAACTGTAGTTCATGCACTACATCCTGACGCTGTCATTCTAGATTTCGTGTACATTTCCAGGACATTTCTCTGCATACAGAGCTGTCTTTCTAAAGCGTCCATAAGATGACGTCCACCTCGGCTCAAAGGCCTTCCATGGCTCCCCAGTTTTATAAAGCGAGGCAGCTTCCTGGGGCCTTCCGAGCCTGGGCCAGGCTTGGGAACACCATACCCTCTCCTCTCCCCATTACCCTCCCTGTCGCTGGGCTGCGGCCCTTCCTCAGAATGTGGCCTCCTCTCCTGCCACCGTGCCTTTGCCTTTGCTGTGCTCACCTCTGGGAATGGCCCCGTGTCCTCCACTGAGATTTATCCTCATTGCTCAAGACCAGCCTTTGTTGTCCCCCTGCCACCACCGAGCCTCCTCTTCAGCTCTCCTCCCTCCCCATCCGCTGCACCAAAGCCCCCCTCTCTGACGGTGCCCTCAGCACGGCTGGACATGGTTAGGGTGCTGCTTTTCACATCTAACTCTCAGGAGCGCCTCCTCTGAGTCTTGTGTCCCCACTCAGCTATGAGCATCTCAAAGGCTGGGCCCCTGGCATCTTCACTTCTATTCTTCATCTACCTTGATGCCCTGCACACAGTAGGCACTTAAAAATGTTATATTTTAAAAATTCAAGTTGCTTCTTTTTCTTTTCTCTCTCTCTCTCTTTTTTTTTTTTGACAGGTTCTCATTCCGTTGCCCAGGCTGAGGCTGTATGGAGCACAGGGGCGCAATCGCGATTCACTGCAGCCTTGACCTCCCCAGGCTCAGATGATCCTCCCACCTCAGGCTCCCGAGTAGCTGAGACTACTGGCGTGCTCCACCATGCCCGGATAATTTTCGTATTTTCGTAGAGATGAGGTTTCACCACATTGTCCATGCTGGTCTCAAACTCTTGGGCTCCAGTGAGCCTCCAGCCTCCACCTACCGAAGTGCTGGGATTACAGGCATGAGCCACTACACCCTGCCTGCTTTTTCTTTAGGGATGCAGACTCTAAGCCAGCAGATGAGGGTTTGAATCACGACTCTTATCATTTTCTAGCTGTGTGTTCTTGAGAAAGTGAATCAACCTCTCTGAGCCTCAGTTACCTCATCTGGAAAAGAAAGTTAATAATAAAATCTCCCTCCATGGGTAACAGTGATAACAGGGCATGTAAAACATCTGGCACTGGCCCGGGGCAGAGAGTAGCCAGTAAGCTCTAATCTGTTACTCAGTCTTGTCTTAGTCTCATTCAGACATGTCCCAAGTCATCTGTCCAGGTTGGGACAGTGCTGGGACGCTCCCCCTGTCTCTTCCCCCTCCAATGTTACTTTCTTCTAGTGAGAGGATCCCAGGCCATTGTCTGTTTTGCAGAGGAGAACCAGGTTCAGAGAGCCGGGCTGCTCACCGAGGGTCACACAGCCCTCAGAACAAAGCAAGGGTCTGCCAGTTTGCTAAGTTCCCTGTGAGTGCTTCAGGTGGCTCACAATAGGGACAGCCTCAAAGAGACCCACCATCCTGACAGAGGGGTTCATACTCCTCCTGTGGCCAAGAACTGACAAGGTGGGCCCCTCAGGGGGGGCTGGGGAGCCCCCACAAATGGAACATGAGGAATCGGGAGAGACGGCTGGACATCACTGTCAGACAGCCTGCATTTCTGGGGTGCGTTTGGGGCACAGTCTCCTTCCATCCACACAGCAACCCTGTTACCCGGCATTCCAAAGGTGGGTGCTCACTCCGATCCCGGGAGGGGGCGAAAGGAGGGGTGGCGCCAGCACCCGAAGCCCCATCTCACGGCTGCCCTGAGCCTCTGTGGATCATCGAGGACAAAGGCCTTTGCCTTTGCAGAGTTGGGTGTGCTGCTTGGAACTCATAGAACATCTGGGGTTCCTCCCCAGCCCTGGACCCACAGAGCTGACCCAGCTGCGTCTCTGAGCCGCACCCAAAACCTTCCCAGCTTTGCCAGGGAGACTGGAAATTTCTGCTCAGCAGCTTCGTCTAGGATGATTTCGACACTTGGCTCGGTGGGGACCGGGAGGAGGAGCCAGGCCGCTCAGCCGCTCCACATTCTGGAACTCCCCTTGGGGCACCGGGAGGGGGGCTTTGCTAGGCCTAGGCGAGCCCCTCCGAAAGGATTAAATCAAACCACAGCGACCAAGTGCCGGGGCTTGCCGTGTGCGGGGCCCGGTGGCAAGTGACGACTTGCATGCAGCCTCACGGAGCCTGCGCCCGGGCCAGGCCAGCACTGTCACCAAGCTTCTCGCGGGCCGCCACTAACTGGGGTCTCTATTAGCATCCAGGAGGCTCCTCCTCGGATACTCTGAGGCCCCCCACCCACCCCGAGACCCCAGGCTCCGGATTCTCTCTGCGGGGCGCTTACATGCCCAGCTCTGGCGAACCCATCCTTCCAGACAGTTCCACCCACGCCCGGCGCTGGGGCTGGGGGCGTCGGGCAGAGCGCCCGTGAAATTCTGCCAGCGGCCGAAGCGCCTACTGTGCTCCTGGCTTTTCGAGGGTCGGGGTCTGTCACCAGGCCCAAAATCGCAGGGAGGAGGGGCGTGAATGACGACTGTCAGATCAGGGCCACGGGATCGGAGAGGGGGTTAGACACCCGGGCAGGTGGCAGAGGCCTGCCCGGCTGAGCGACCCCCGGCAGCCACGGCCCTCGGGGGTCTCTCGGGCTCCGTGCCCCTTCACCGGGTGTCACTCCCTTCCCTCCCGGGGAGCCGAGCTCCTGGGCAGGAGCGCCTGGGGCCGCTCCCCGCTCCCCCGCCCTGGGCCGCATCACCGAGCGCCAGGCGAGCAGGGCGCGGCGCGGGCCGGGGCGCCCAGTTCAGCGGAAAGGAATGCCTGCTCCGCGGGGGAGGCCGCGGCCCCGAGGCCGTGTCCGCACCCACCCGCCCCGGGCCTCATTTACGGCTGCTCTGAAGCCCGACCCGTTCCGCCCGCCAGGCCCCGCGGGGTGACGCCCCTCACGATCGTGGCCCCCGCCCCCGCCCGGCCGCCGCCGGCGGACCCCAAAGTCGGGGCGCGTCTCCAAACCGGGGAGCCCGCCCCGCCCCCACGCCGCGGCGGCGCCCTCCCTTCCCCTCCCCCTCCGCTCCTCCCGCGCCTCCCCCTTCTCCTCCCCCTCCCCCTCCATAACTCAAAAGCCTGTCAAGCTGGTTCCAGACTCCTGGCGCCGGGCTCGGCTCCAGGAAAGAAAAAAAGGAAAAAGAAAAAGGGAAAAACCCGGCGCGAGGGAGCGAGAGAGGCCCGCGGAGCGAAACCGTGGGCCCCGGCACGCACAGCCCCGCGGCCCCGAAGCCCCGCGCCCCTAACCCTAACGGGGAGCCCCGTCCTGGGGACACCGGGCGCGCGCGCGACCCTGATCAGTTAATTATGGGCGAATCAATTGTAGCCGCCGGGGGCGGGGGCGGGGGAGGCCGGGGGGTGGGGGCCGTGCGACGCGGAGGCCACCCGGCCGCGGTGGCGGCTCTCCCGCCGGGCCTCGGGGTCGGGAGGCGTCCCCACGCCGGCCGGGTGGGTCCCGTGGTGAGAAAGCTGCCTCGGGGTGGGCTCGGGGAGGAGCGGGGGGAACGTGAGGAAGCGGGAGAGACGGCTCGGAGACCGCCCAATTAGACTGGGAGGGGAGATGGGGGCGGGCGGCCGGGCTGGAAAAGCGCGCCGCGGAGACGGGGGCGTGGGAAGAGCCTGGCCTAGGCGTTTCTTCCCTTCCTGCCTTCCTTCATCCCCATCCTGACTGCGAGCCCGCTGCGTGCCAGTGCGCCCACAGCAGAGGGCGGTATTAGGGAGGGGTTAGGAGCAGGAAAGACTGACCAGGTAGAGCTGGGTCCAAATCCGGGTTTGTATCCTACACTCCCCTGCTGTGTGGCCTTAGGCAAAGCCTTGCCCTCTCGGATCCTCCACTTCTTTATCTGCTTGTGGTCTTCAGGAGGTGGGAGATGGCGGCTTAAGCAGAGAGCGTGTGGGGGCGGGGTGGGGGGGGCCTGTCCTTGGGAAACTTTACACCGAGGGGAGCATGCCCAGGCCCTCAATATTCCCCTCCTCCAAGCCTCGATATTGGGTCCCGTATAATCTGCTTCTCCCTCGGGGCTCACACAGTCGAAGATAATTATTAAAACCGGGCCAAGCTCAAGGCCGCTGCTCAGGGCCCTCACCCCTGGCTGCTCACCAGCCCGGCCCTTTGGAGGGTCGCGTATGGCAGCCGGAGGGGCGCAGACTCGTCCTTCGACGCCCACCTCCCCGACGCCCTAACCCTGCCATTCGCATCCCCATCTCCTCTGTTCTCCTTCCAACTTGCGTCTAGTCTGCGCTGGGGAGATTGGAGCCCTGAGGCCATGAGGGCTACGGGGCAGTCAGAACGGGGATGGGGGCTCAGCTGGCCTCCCCTAGACAAATGTCCCCCTTGTCCAGGGTGCCAGGTTGTTCTCTTTCCAAGATGCAGAAGCAGACTGAGGCTTCCATTTGCCACCCAGGATTGCCTAAGGCTTTGCCTGTCTTCTTACACCAAAACTTGCAATCGCTGTTAGGTGAATGGGGCAGACCCAGGTTTTATGAGGCCTGAAGATTTTACATCTTGGGGACCCACATTAAGAAGAATAGTGTGAAGTTATGAGGTGACGAATAGGTGGTTAAGCCCAGGGCCTTGGTAAATGACAGTCCCAGGAGCTAAAGCTTCATTAGCCTCTTGGTAACTCACCAGTGTAGATGGACTGTCATCCCTCTGCAGAGGCGGAAACAAAGCTTAGGCAGGGGAAGCCGCAGGCCGGAGGTCACACAGGTAGAAAGGACATGCTGGAAGCAAATTCAGGTCCTACCCCACAGGCAGCACCCTGAACTGACAGCCTCAGTACGAATGCCACCCTCTATGCCAGGCATCCCCAAACTACGACCCATTGGCCGCATGCGGCCCCCTGAGGCCATTTATCCGGCCCCCCGATGCGCTTCAGGAAGGGGCACCTCTTTCATTGGTGGTCAGTGAGAGGAGCACAGTATGTGGTGGCCCTCCAACGGTCTGAGGGACAGTGAACTGGCCCCCTGTGTAAAAAGTTTGGGGACGCCTGCTCTATGCCATCTACCCCCGGCCACACTGCACCTGTCCCCACCAGTGCCCAGCCCAGGTGAGGTCAGTCAGCACAGCCTTTGCTCCCAGAGCAGTCTGTGACCCTCCCTCTTGAGGCCTCCATGGCCCAAGGCTCAAGCCTGGGAGACTGTCTTGTGACAACACACTCAGCTCCAGGAAGTAGGTCTCTTCTAAGCTCTTGATTCCAGCAGTGGTAACCTGTTCACTCCAGAACTCCGGCTCCTCCGCCCACCTGGAGGGAGGGCGCCCCTATTCCCCTGTGGGTGCCCTGGCAGTAGGGGCTAGATTTGTTTTCTTTGGCTCAGTATTCCCAGCTCTGGACTGTGGCAGTAACATCTATTCCCAGCATTGTGGAACAGGATGTTGGTAAAGTGCAGATTCCCGGGCCTCCCCAGATTCTACTGAATCGGACTCTCTGTGCACAGGGCCTGGGACTCAGCATTTTACAAGCTCTCTTGGGTGCATCTCAAGCATCATGAAGTTTGAGGCCACAGACCTGGGGCCAGAAAGGACCAAATGGTGGTGTCGAGAGCAAGGCCCTCTCACTAGGGGGAGTTATCTTCCCTAAATCTGACTGATTTCACCAGTTCTCCAAGCGCTTCCAGCTGAGATCAAATTATTTCCCTTATCAGGCGGGGCGTGGTGGCTCACGCCTGTCATCCCAGCACTTTGGGAGGCTGAGCCAGGCAGATCACTTGAGGTCAGAAGTTCGAGACCACCTAGCCAACATGGTAAAACCCGTCTCTACTAAAAACAAAAAAATGAGCTGGGTATGGGGGCAGGCACCTGGAATCCCAGCTACTTGGGAGACTGAGGGATGAGAACGGCTTGAACCTGGGAGGTGGAGGTTGTGGTGAGCCGAGATTGCGCCACTGCACTCCAGCCGGAGCGACAGAGCAAGACTCAAAAACAAAGCCTAGTGTGGGGGCTCACACCTGTAATCCCGGCACTGTGGGAGGCCGAGGTGGGTGGATCATGAGGTCAGGAGTTGGAGACCAGCGTGGCCAACATGATGAAACCCTGTCTCTCCTAAAAATACACAAATTACCTGGGCGTGGTGGTGGACATCTGTAATCCCAGCTGCTCGGGAGGCTGAGGCAGGAGAATCGTTTGAACCCAGGAGACCGAGGTTGCAGTAAGCTGAGATCATGCCTTTTGCACTCCGGCCTGGGAGACAGAGCGAGACTTCATCTCAAAAAAAAAAAAAAAATTATTTCACTTATCAAAGACTTATCAAAGATCTACTGCGTGACCAGGACCGAATCTGAAGCACTGGAGAGTCGACCTCATAAGAAACTCGCAAAAGCCCTAAGTAGGGACGATTATTGTCCCCGTTTCATAGATGGGAATCTGAGGCCTGGAGAAGCAAAGTGACTTGCGGAAGGGACACGGTCGTGGGGAATAAGGCTGGGACAGGAACTGAGCTCACACCCTTAACTCCTTCCTTTCACTGCCCACAAGCCCACTGACCCGGGGGCTGAAACTCGCAAGGGTCCCTCAGTAACATCCGGAGATGAGAGTTTACACACCAGCCTGTGAGCGGCTTTGAGAAATCCAACACCCTGCAGAGTCACTACAGGGACCTCACGCCAAGACGGGCAACAAAATAAGGCGACAGGCCCCAAAGAAATCTAATCCAGTCGGCCTCTTCTCCTCGGTATCTTTGGAGTCGGTGTTCAGGGGAATGTGTGTTTGCGGAAGGATTTGATGTATTTGCTCCAGGCAAATCTCTGCCTCCTTCTCTGCCTCAGTTCTATGCTAGGCAGCAAGAAAGCCCCACAGCTGGTGGCTGGTGCTGCAGCGTGCGGTCCCTGAGCTGCTCGGGAGGGCTGTGTTACCGCCATTCCCCAGGGCCAGTGCTCTGTGCAGACAGAACCCAACTCCAGGATGCGCAAGGCGCAGGGGAGGTCTCAGGTGGAGAGAAATTGATTTCGTGGCCACTGCTTCTGAGGCCGGAGGACCCGCCTGAGGCAGAGGGTGTGGAGGACCCGGGAGGCGGAAGCACAGAAGGTTAGCCAGAGGGGTGGGTTTTGCCTCACCAGATAACTATCCGCTAGTCAGGGCAGCCTCGGAGGCGGTGAGGGCCCCGCCTGGGGCCTGGGGAGGCGGCCACCGACAGGCAGGGCTGGAGAACGGAGCCTCGGGAGAAGCAGCTGAAGGCGCTTCGGTCTTTCGAACTCTGGGAATGTCTGTTCCCAATATTACTGACCAGCCCAAGGGGGACTGAGGGGCTGAATTAACAGAAAGGGAAGGGGCAGGTTACCATGGCCAGACTGGGAGCCGCTGACCCCCGGACGCCGAAGCAGGCTCCTAGCCCCGGTCTTCCAACAAAACCGCTGCTTCTCTTTCCTCCCTCCCTCTCTCCCTCCCTCCCTCCTTCCTTCCATTCTTTCTTCCTTTCCTTTTCTAATTCTTTCTCTCCCTCCCTCTCCTTTTTCTTTCTTTTCTTTCTTTCATCTCTCTCTCCATCCTTCCTTCCTCCCTCCTCCTCCCTTCCTTCCCTCCCTTCCCTCCCTTCCCCTCTCTCCCCTCCCCTCCCTTCCCTCCCTACCCTCCCCTCCCCCACTTCCTCTCCCCCTCCCCTCTCCTCCCCTCCCCTCCCTCCCCTCCCTTCCCCTCCCCTCCCTCCCCCTCCCTTCCCCCACTTCCTCTCCCCCTCCCCTCCCCTCCCTCCCCTCCCTTCCCCTCTCTCCCCTCCCCTCCCTCCCCTCCCTCCCCTCCCTCCCCCTCCCCTCCCCTCCCATCCCCTCCCTTCCCCTCTGTCCCCTCCCCTCCCTCCCCTCCCTCCCCCTCCCCTCCCTCCCCTCCCTCCCCCTCCCCTCCCCTCCCTCCCCCTCCCTCCCCTCCCTCCCCCTCCCCTCCCTCCCCTCCCTCCCCCTCCCCTCCCCTCCCTCCCCCTCCCCTCCCCTCCCTCCCCCTCCCCTCCCCTCCCTCCCCCTCCCCTCCCCTCCCATCCCCTCCCTTCCCCTCTGTCCCCTCCCTCCCCCTCCCCTCCCTCCCCTCCCTCCCCCTCCCCTCCCCTCCCATCCCCTCCCTTCCCCTCTGTCCCCTCCCTCCCCCTCCCCTCCCTCCCCCTCCCCTCCCCTCCCTCCCCCTCCCCTCCCCTCCCTCCCCCTCCCCTCCCCTCCCCTCCCCTCCCCTCCCCTCCCTCCCCCTCCCCTCCCCTCCCCTCCCTTCCCCTCTCTCCCCTCCCCTCCCTCCCCTCCCTTCCCTCCCTACCCCTCCCACCCCCTCCCCTCCCCTCCCCTCCCTCCCCCTCCCCTCCCCTCCCTCCCCTCCCTCCCCCTCCCTCCCCCTCCCTTCCCCCACTTCCTCTCCCCCTCCCCCTCCCTTCCCCCTTCTCCCCTTCCTTTCCCTTCTCCCTCCTTCTCCCTTCCCTCCCCCTCCCTCCCTTCTCCTCCCCCTCTCCCTCCCTTCCCTCTCCCCTCTCCTCCCCTTTCCTTTTTTTCTCTTCCTTCAGCAGGGTCTTGCCGTGTCACCCAGGCTGAGTGCAGTTGTGTGGTCACAGCTCCCTGCAGCCTCAGCCTCCCAGGCTCAAGTCATCCTCCCGAGTAGCTGTAGTGAGACCACAAGTGCACTCCACCATGACTGGCTAATTTTTGTATTTTTTGTTTTGCCATGTTGCCCAGGCTGGTCTCGAACTTCTGGTCTCAAGTGATCCTTCCACTTTGGCCTCCCAAAGTGCCAGGATTACAGGTGTGAGCCACCCCACATGGCTTTACTCTCATGATACCTCATGAGATCTTGTCATGTTCCCCAGGCTGGTTTCAAACTCCTGAACTGAACACAAGCGATCCTCCCAACTCGGCCTCCCTAAGTGTTGGAATTGCAGGCCTAAGCCACTGTGCCCAGCGCACTGCTGTTTCTTGAAATTCAACTATGCAAGCCGGGTGCGGTGGCTCAAGCCTGTAATCCCAGCACTTTGGGAGGCTGAGGCGGGTGGATCACGAGGTCAAGAGATCGAGACCATCCTGGTCAACATGGTGAAACCCCGTCTCTACTAAAAATACAAAAAATTAGCTGGGCATGGTGGCGCATGCCTGTAATCCCAGCTACTCAGGAGGCTGAGGCAGGAGAATTGCCTGAACCCAGGAGGCGGAGGTTGCGGTGAGCCGAGATCGCGCCATTGCACTCCAGCCTGGGTAACAAGAGCGAAACTCCATCTCAAAAAAAAAAAAAAAAAAGATAGAATGAAATTCAACTATGCTCCTTTTGCAGTGATTTGCAAATGTTTGGTAACCTTTCATAATGTTATTAATAATAATATTTCTAATAACTGGCAATCAATAACTGTACTCCCCGTAGCATTAACTGTATGCTTACTGAGAAAGGATGCATTCTAGGCCGGGTGTGGCAGCTCACGCCTGTAATCCCAGCACTTTGGGAGGCCGAGATGGGTGGATCACTTGAGGTCAGGAGTTCAAGACCAGCCTGGCCAACATGGTGAAATCCCATCTCTACTAAAAACACAAAAGTTAGCCAGGTGCAGTGGCACACGCCTGTAATCCCAGCTACTCCGGAGGCTGAGGCAGGAGAATCACTTGATCTCCAGAGGCAGTGGAGGTTTCAGTGAGCTGAGATCCTGCCACTGCATTCCAGCCTGGGTGCGACAGAGCGAGACCCTATCTCAAAAACAAACAAACGAAAGAAAGAAAGAAAGGAGAGGACAGGGAGCGGAGAAGGGAAAGAAAGGCTGCCTTCTGTGTGCTTTGTATATATAAATTTGTGTAATGGACATGGCCGTCCTATGAGACGGGTGTTTTTTGTGCTGTCACTTCCATTCTAGAGATGAGGATACTGAGTCTCAGAGGGTCAACAGGCCAAGCCCAGGGCAAAGGAAGGCGGCCTCTGCTTCCACCCCACATCCCCCAGCGCCGCTGGAAATCGCAGCCTGGGGAGGTAGGGCCTGCGGTCGCTCACCACCTGTCTCTACAGCTCATCCCTCCGCGAAGACTGAGAGTCCGTGACGCTGTCCTCATCCTCCTGCTCAGCCTCATCTCAGAGGCAGGCTCAGGAAGGGAGCTGGGAGATGCTGGCAGAGCCCGAGAGCTACAGGGCCACTTCTGACTTGGATGGTCAGGTATCCTGGCCCCTCCCAACCCCAGGGACACAAAACAGAAGAACCCAGAATGGGAATGGAGAGAGAGGACCATTTTGTCCAACTTCCTCATTCTCTATCAGGAAAGCGGGCATCAGAGGAGGGAAAAGACGTCTCAAGATCAATGCCGGGTCCAGCCCCTGCTGCTTTCCGGAGCCCTCCACGTGGACTTCTCTTTTCGCGTTCCCACATCTCATTCCTCAAATCTTTTAAAAATTATTAGTAGTAGCGCCGGGCGCGGTGGCTTACGCCTGTAATCCCAGCACTTTGGGAGGCCGAGGCGGGTGGATCACAAGGTCAAGAGATTGAGACCATCCCGGTCAACATGGTGAAACCCCGTCTCTACTAAAAATACAAAACATTAGCTGGGCATGGTGGCACGTGCCTGTAATCCCAGCTACTCAGGAGGCTGAGGCAGGAGAATTGCCCGAACCCAGGAGGCGGAGGTTGCGGTGAGCCGAGATCGCGCCATTGCACTCCAGCCTGGGTAACAAGAGTGAAACTACGTATTAAAAAAAAAAAAATTAGTAGTAGTAGCATAATAGTAAGAAAGCATTATTCAAACGAACAAGACCCACCATGTATGGAGCGGCCACTGTGCATCAGGCAATGGGACCCGCGGTCTTCCCTCCTGTAAGACAGTGATGAGAACATGGCCTCCCCTGCTGACTCATGGGAAGGGGTTAAGATCAAAGGTGACGGTGGACATGAATCAGGATTTTATAAGGTACAAAGCATTGTCACCATGACTATCTTTAGTTTTTATTATTTAATTTTAATTTTTTAAAAATTATTTATTTATTTATTTCGAGACAGAATCTTGCTCTGTCACCCAGGCTGGAGTGCAGTGGTGCGATCTCAGCTCACTGCAACCTCCACCTCTTGGGCAGCAAGAGGTAAACTCCATCTCAGAAAAAAAAAAAAAAAAAAAAAAGACGGGTCTCAACTATGTTGTCCGGGCTGGTCTTGAACTCCTGGGCTTAAGCCATCTGCCTTGGCCTCCCAAAGTGCTAGGATTACAGGCTTGAGCCACCTTGCCCAGCCCTGTGGTTATCTTTGAATCCTGGGCATAGAAACTAGAAGTAAGCTCCTACCAGGAAACCAAATGGTATTTAGGGCTCAGAAACAATCAGTTCTTCAGGGTTAGAGCCTCCCTGGGAAAGCACGTGGGGCTGCTTACTCGTTCATCGTCCACCTGAAAATCCTGCATACAGCAGATTCTATGTGCAGCGGCTCAGCCCTGCAGCTCTGAGTGCAGGTTCTGGACCGAGCCCTCTCAGGCTTGGGTTCAAGTCTTGGCTTTATCACTTCCCAGCTAACCATAGTGCTCCCTCTCAGAGATTTGCGGTTTGGGTTAGGATGCTGACCCAGCTGCTGTAGCAGAACCTGAGTAACAATGGCTACGGGAGAGAGGAGCTGATTGCTCCCATTTCAGAAGATTTCCTCTTTTCAGTCCAGGGGATGGGAGGCTGCCCTGGGAGCAGCTCCAGGGCCCAGACTCCTTCTGTCTCTCTCATCCCTGGATGATTGCTTCTGTCTACAAACTTGAAGATGGCTGTCTTTCCCCTCCCCGTTTTCTCTGTGTGTGTTTGGGGACCGAGGAGGTAGAAGCCACCAATCTCTTTTTACTGCCCAGCAGGAAGGTGCGTGTCTCATTGCTTGTGTTTCATTGGCCAGATCTGATCACATGACCACACCTAGCTGCAAGGGAGGCTGGGAAAGGTAGTACTTAGCCTGGCAGCCACGTGCCTCATTACAACCTGGAAGAGGGCCATTCTGTTACCAAAGGGGAGGTGGCAAAATGGGTACTAGGCAGCAGCCAGCAGCACAGCGTGTGTCCCACGGGACTCGTGGGGATCTTTTGGGAAGCACTTAGCGGAGGCCAGGTGTGTGGAGGGTGCTTGAGGAAAGGGAGCTGGTGTTGGTGTTACAGGCGAGTGCCTATGCTTTCCCAAGGGAAGCTGCAAGCTGGGTCCTGGGACTGCTCTGGCTGCTTTGTGGGGGTCTTCACCCTGCACCCTGCATCCTCTAGGTGATGAGGAGAAGCATGGAGAAAGAGCAGCTCCCAGCCCGGACCCCTCAGGGCCTCACAGCCCCGTCTAGGGAAGACCTCAGACCTCTGCCCTCCTTTCAAAGAAAGAACAGGAAAGCAGCCTTGTCTTCAGGACGTGGGGCCCAGGAGAGAGTGACACTGGGGGCCTTACAGCCCCACCCCACAGCTGCCTCCAGGGACCATGGCAACTGCCGCCTCCTGTGGGGAGCAGTGGGGTTCTGCCTGGAGGCTCAGGCAGGTGTCTGTGTTCCACCCCCTCCTCAGGCAATGCCAGCCAATTTGGGCTGAAAAATGTCCCCTCTCTACATTTTCCCCTCTGCCCCTGAAGCTCCCCCAGCCCAAAGAGAACTGGTGGGCAACAGGAAGGAGGGGCATGACCTCCAGCACACACCGTGTACCAGCAGAGCCGGCTCACCCAGGAGCTGAGAGGGAGGGTCTCTCTGCGCTGTAGACGCTGGGTTCAATAAGGAGCTGAGAACCCAGATCAGATAGACCTCGACCCTGACTCTTTCTCTCAGCAGCTGTGTGCACGCCTGTAATCCTAGCACTTTGGGAAGCTGAGGTGGGCAGATCGCAAGGTCAGGAGTTTGAGACCTGTCTGGCCAGCACAGCGAAACCCCATCTCTACTAAAAATACAAAAAAATTAGCTGGGTGTGGTGGTGTGCACCAGTAATCCCAGCTACTCGGGAGGCTGAGGCAGGAGAATCACGTGAACCCAGGAGGTGAAGGTTGCAGTGAGCCGAGATCGCGACGTTCCACTCAAGCCCAGGCAAGACTGCGAAGATTCCATCTCAAAAAGAAAAAAAAAAAAAAAAAAAAGGAAAAATAAATAAATAAATAAATAAATAACCCGCGTAAAGTGCTTGTGGGGAGAAACGGCTCACAGGACGGTGCCTGCTGAAATCACAATATGACTATTGTTTTTCCTTTTTTTGAGACAGAGTCTCACTCCATCACCAGGCGCCAGGCTGGAGTGCAGTGGCATGACCTCGGCTCACTGCAACCTCCGCCTGCCGGGTTTAAGCGATTCTCCTGCCTCAGCCTCCCAAGTAGCTGGGACTCCAGGCGCGCGCCACCATGCCCAACTAATTTTTTTGTATTTTTAGTAGAGACGGGGTTGGGTTTTTTTTTCTTTTTTTTAAGACGGGGTTTCACAATGTTGGTCAGGCTGGTCTTGAACTCCTGACCTCAGGTGATCCACCCACCTTGACCTCCAAAGTGCTTGGATTACAGGCGTGAGCCACCACACCCGGCTGAGACAGGGTTTCACCACATTGATCAGGATGGTCTCGATCTCTTAACCATCATGATCCACCCACCTCGGCCTCCCAAAGTGCTAGGATGACAGGCTTGAGCCACCGCGCCCAGCCTATGGCTATTGTTTTTCTAATCACACCAAAGACCTTGATGGTCTGCCTCCTGCGCACACCTCCCAGCCGGCCATGCCCTCCTGCCCTGCAGTTTGCACCCTAGGCTTTTTCTGAGCCCCTGAGACTGGGTGGGTCCCCAGCACGCCCTGGGCTTGCTTCTTCCCAGCACTTTCCAGAATCATGATGAATTCATTATTTGGGTGGAGTGCTGCCCTCCAGGTGAGGAATTCTGTGACAACAGGGACTGCGATTATTTCATTTATTGCCAAAGAACTCAGCGGCCCAGTGAAGGGTGTGGCGTGGTGAGGATTCATGGGCAATGCTGTCATTCATTCACCTAGCCATTCATTCATTTACGCAGGGCTAGATGAATCAGACGCTCCACCTCCATCATTGACTTTTCTGGGTGACCTAGAGCAGCATCCTTCTTCTCTTAGCCTCAGTTGCCTCATCTGTAAAATGGGGCTAGCACTGCCCTCTTAGAGTATGGGAAAGAGTCATTGAGATAATGGGCCTATGACACAGATGTTTTGAGCACCAATTGTTCAGCAGCCACTGGCTGTAATAAGAGTCTTATTTGGGCACTTGTTACTGCTAATATTCTCCCTGAAACTACAACAGGAGTTTGCGCTGCCCTTTCGGGTCAAAATCCACTGACTGACCCACACTCCCTGACTACTGGAAAGGTCAGGAATGGCTGATGAAAGTTCTCTCTCGGCCGGGCACAGTGGCTCACGCCTGTAATCCCAGCACTTTGGGAGGCCGAGACGGGTGGATCACGAGGTCAAGAGATCGAGACCATCCTGGTCAACATGGTGAAACGCCATCTCTACTAAAAATACAAAAAGTTAGCTGGGCATGGTGGCACGTGCCTGTAGTCCCAGCTACTCAGGAGGCTGAGGCAGGAGAATTGCCTAAACCCAGGAGACGACGGAGGTTGTGGTGAGCCGAGATCGTGCCGTTGCACTCCAGCCTGGGTAACAAGAGCAAAGCTGTCTCAAAAAAAAAAAAAAAAAAAAAAAAAAGTTCTCTCTCTTCCCTTCCTCTCTCTCTTTCTTTCTCTTTCTGTCTCTATCCCTCCCTCCCTCCCTCCCTCCCTTTCTTCCTTCCTTCCTTCTTTTTGATGGATTTTTGCTCTGTCACTCAGGCTGGAGTGCAATGGTGTGATCTTGGCTCACTGCAACTTCTGCCTCTCAGGTTCAAGCAATTCTCCTGCCTCAGCCTCCCGAGTAGCTGGGACTACAGGCATGTGCCACCACACCTGGCTAATTTTTTGTATTTAGTAGAGATGGGGTTTCGCCATGTTGGTCAGGCTGGTCTCGAACTCCTGACCTCAGGTGATCTGCCCACCTTGGCCTCCCAAAATGCTGGGATTGCAGGTGTGAGCCACTGTGCCCAGCCAAGCTAATGTTTTTTAAAAATGTTTTGTAGAGGCAGGGGTCTTGCATGTTGCCCAGGCTGGCCTTGAAATCCTGGCCTCAGGCAATCCTCCCAAAGTGCTGGGATTTGGTGGGAGACACCGAATTGTTCATTCATTCATGCACACAATGAATCCACAAATATTTTCCGAGTGTCCCCCGGGGGCGGGGCCCAGGACAAGGTGCTGGTGGTTGGAGGCAGAAAGGAGGGTTCCGGACTGTGGGGAAGACATCAGCTTAGCCTCTGTGCCGAGGAAGTGGCTGAGCCCTCTGCCACATCCTGTCACCTCCACCCCCGCACTGGCTGGTCCATCTGTGTCCTTTTCCTGAACCTCTTTCATCCTGGCCTGGGCAGGGGGCTGAGCACCCCCGCCCCAGCCTGCCGCCATTTCCTGCCCTCTGTCATCTGCTTCCTTTGATCCTTTTGTCAGAAGACTCTTGGAAGCCTCTGAGCCACTGGCAACCCCAGCTGCTGGGCTGGGGCTGGAGACCCCACAGGGGCTGGAACCAAAGTGGGCTTCTCTTGGGATCCTGCTCTGGGAGGCAGATGGATTCCGGCCACATGTGTTCATTCGCTCATTCATTTATTCATTCACAGGTTGCACGCTCTGTGCTGGCTGGGGGCCACAAAGTCAGCAAGACAGCCATGGTGCCTGCCCTCATGAAGCTCCAGACCAAGGGACAGCAGCTCACCCCACGCCAAGGGGCTCCTCTGTCTCTTTCTTTTTAAAGACTCAGTCTCACTCTTGTCTGCCCAGGCTGGGGTGCAGTGGCACAATCTCGGTTCACTGCAACCTCTGCCTCCTGGGTTCAAGAGATTCTCCTGCCTCAGCTTCCTGAGGAGCTGGGATTACAGGCGCCTACCACCATACCTGGCTAAGTCTTGTATTCTCAGCAGAGATGGGGTTTCACCATGTTGGCCAGGCTAGTTTTGAACTCCTGACCTCAGGTGATCCACCCGTCTCAGTCTCCCAAAGTGCTGGGATTACAAGCATGAGCCACCACGCCCAGCCAGGGCGCCTCTCAAAATTCCCACAGCAGTGGCCAGGCACAGCGGCTCCCACCTGTAATCCCAGCACTTTAGGAGGCCGAGACAGGTGGACTATGAGGTCAGAAGATCAAGACCATCCTGGCCAACATGGTGAAATCCCATCTCTACTAAAGATACAAAAATTAGCTTAGTGGTGGTTCGTGCCTGTAATCCTAGCTACTCAGGAGGCTGAGGCGGGAGAATCGCTTGAACCTGGGAGTTGGAGGTTGCAGTGAGCCAAGATTGTGGCACTGCACTCCAGCTTGGCGAGAGTGAGACTCCGTCTCAAAAAAAAAAAAAAAAAAAAAAAAAAAAAAAAAAAATTCCCACAGCAGTATCTATCTAAGGCCTTGGACACAGGGCATTGGACTTGAGGTCCCAGCCTCTGGCGAGTGTCGCTACTCCTGAGCCCCAGTTCCACGGGTGGGCACTTACAGAGGGGCTGGACTCCACATTCCTTAAGGCCTTCCAACCTCAGAGACGTAAGAAGATGCGGCATGGCCAGGACATTGCTAGAATGACGTTCTTGGATGCAAGAAGGGAGCCCTGGGCCCAGCAGAGAGGCAGGGTGAGGAGGCCAGAGGTATAGCGGTTCCCGTGTGATGAGAGATGGAATCCACATTGTTATTTTAATATTTTTCTTTTATATTTAATACTGTTGATGCAACAGCACACATTGTTGATCAGATAGTGAATAGAGCCTTGGCCGGCGGCAGCTCACGCCTGTAATCCCAGCACTTTGGGAGGCCGAGGCGGGTGGATCATGAGGTCAAGAGATTGAGACCATCCTGGCCAACATGGTGAAACCCCATCTCTACTAAAAATGCAAAAATTAGCTGGGTGTCATGGCACATGCCTGTAGTCCCAGCTACTCGGGAGACTGAGGCAGGAGAATTGCTTGAACCCGGGAGGCAGAGGTTACAGTGAGCCGAGATTGTGCCACTGCACTCCAGTCTGGGTGACACAGCAAGACTCCGTCTCGAAAAAAATAAAAAAAGAAAAAGAAAGTAAGGAAGAGAATAGAATGCCCTTAGCCACAAATACAACAAGACTCTTCTCTTTATCTTGTATGGGGCCTCCGAAGTCGGCTCAGGACAGGAGTTCAGTCAGTGCTGGGAAGGGGCTAGCATTTACTGAGCACTTACTATGCACCAGGCATGCTGAGCTGAGCTCTTTCTATCAGACGCGAATCCATGGCACCCTCACTCTGGTCCTATGAAGCAGGTACAATCCTTCTTCCCATTTTACAGATGAGACCAGGGAGGCATGGAGAGATGAAGATTGCCCACGGTCCCACAGCCTGCAGATGGCACAGCTGGGTTTTGAACCCTGTTTGCCTGGCTTCAGCCCCTACACTGTTCTCTCACCTGGTGATGGAATGGGGGGAACTCCAGGCATCAGGACGCTGGGATACACAAGGTAGCGGACCTGCCCTTTCTGGGGTCTGCCTCAGTAGTTCCAGCCGGGTGACTGGGTGGTTCAACCTCTTCCCCCCAGAGGGTGGGAAACAGTCAGAGAAGGGAGCAGGAGGCCCACCTACCATAGAGGGTCCTCAGAGGGCAGCAGCAGGGACTCCTAGAGCAGCCTCCCCACCCACCCTCCGGGGCTCCCTGAGTCCCAGCATGGCTGGCACCAGCTCCCTCAAGCCCTTTTAGGAATTTCCAGTGGCTGAGCATCTCTTAGTTCTCAGTGTGATGGGCTCCTACAGAGCACCCAGCTCAGGTGCCCCTCAGCCTCCCTAGGAGGACTCCATCCCTCCTCTCTCCAGCTGCCCCCCTCTGCCTCTGATACCCTGTCCTAGCCCACACTGTGACTCGTGCTGTGGAAACCTGCAAACGTGTGCTCGTTGTTGACAGTACAGCAGCACCAGCCTCTTCCATCCAGCATCTTTCTGTGCCAGGCAGGCCCCATGCCATGTGCACGACAGCCCTCACCAGCCCCTGCAACTGTTCTTATCCCCACTTTACAGATAAGCAAGTTAAGGCACAAAAACACTTAAGCGTCTTATCCAGTGACCCAGGAAAGCCAGACACGGTGGCTTGCACCTGTAATCCCAGCGCTTTGGGAGGTGGACAAGGGTGGTTTGCTTTCGCCTAGGGGTTCAAGACCAGCCTGGGCAATATGGCGAAACCCAGTCTTTATGAAAAATGCAAAAATTAGCTGGGCGTGGTGGCACATACCTGTAGTCCCAGCTACTCGGGAGGCTGAGGCAGGAGGATCACCTGAGCCTGAGAAGGTCAAGGCTGTCGTGAACTGTGATTGCGTCACTGTACTCCAGCCTGGGTGACAGAACCCCATCTCCACAAAACAAAACAAAATACGAAATCGTGACCCCAGGAGCACCCGCAGGGCGTGCGTGTCCTGCCCACGCTTGAATTTCCAGTCCCGACCTGAGTGTCTACCTCCTGACCTCCTGGGCTTCACTGCCTCACCACAGGCCCCTTAGGAACGATTGGTTTTGTGTTTGTTTTTTGAGACGGAGTCTCACTCTTGTCACCCAGGCTGGAGTGCAATGGCGTGACCTCGCCTCACTGCAACCTCTGCCTCCTGGGTTCAGGTAATTCTCCTGCCTCAGCCTCCGGAGTAGCTGGGACTACAGGTGTGCACCACCGTGCCCGGCTAATTTTTGTACTTTTTTTAGAGACGGGGTTTCACTGTGTTCGCCAGGCTGGTCTCGAGCTCCTGACCTTCAGTGAGCCTCCTGCCTCGGCCTCCCAATGAATCATTGTTGAATGAATACATGAATGAAGAGTCCATCTTCTCCAAGGTGCTGGTCACTGCCTTGTCCCGCCCCAGACCGTGCCGCTCCATTGCTTCTCTCTCCCCGAACATCTCCCCACGGATTTGGGTCCCACTGCAGGGCAGAGACCAGAAGGCCTGCCTCGCCTGAGCCTAGACTCGCTGTGTGACACTGGTCAGAGGGAGCAACATCGCTGGGTGTCTTTCCTTCTTCTGCACAGGAGTCCCTCCTGAACTACGTCACCCCTCTCTTGTGATGCTCAGACCAAGGAGCAGGCCATGGGGTGTGAGGACCTCCGGGTCCTGGGAGGAGCAGGGGGCGCCGGCACACGTGCTGCTGTGAGGCCGAGACCCGGTTTTCGGGGAAGAGGTGGCTCCGGACCTCATGACCTCACACCCAGCCTGCAGGTACCGAGCTCTGCATCCCTGCGCGGGTGCAGCTTGTGTTGGAAAAGGGTCCCTACCATCCAGCAGCCCCAGATCACCGCCCACCCTCCTCTGGTGGCAGACCCTTCCTGCATCTTTGGCAGCCTCACCATCTCTGGACACAGCAGGAGCAACCCCCAGTGCCTAGGGATGAAGCACCTACTGTGTGTCAGGCCTGCCCGGCCTTCCTGGAGCCCCGGCTCACTGACCCCAACAGTGATCTGGGGCAGCTCTGTTTTTATCCCCATGTGGTGAATGGGAAAGCAGGCTCAGAGGGGCCAGGTCACTAAGTGTCACAGCTCCCAGGAGCATGTCACAATTGCATAGGAAAGGGGAGGGGTAGCTAAATGCCCATTCTTGGCATACCTGGGCCCCTCCCCGCTGGCAGAATTAGCCTCTGGGCTGGCTGGGAAGCTGCAGGCTTCATCAGGTGCATTGCTCATGGGAGTTGCATGTAACCTGTGGTCCATGGAGGCTCAGAGAAGAAAGGGCCGGGACCAGGGTCCCACAGCAGGGAAGGACCGACAGCCAGTGACTCTGTCCCCATGCCAGGATGTGTCCCCCCGGCTTCCTCCTCCTTACCCACGGGGAGGGCCCATGGCAGCACTCAGGCCGTCTAGACAGGTGTGCACGTCACACACTAGACAGTATCACGCCGGCACATAGTACTGTCTCCACGTGCACACACGGGCACACTGGTACACAGTTGCACACTGCCCGTACATGATACATGCATGCTTGCACACACACGCACTCCCCTCCTGCACACATGCACACACACACGTGCCACGGTGCTTCATTCTGTGACCACCCACTGGCTGCAGTCAGAGCCTTCTCCAGCCCTAAGGCAGCGGCCGCCAATTCATGCGCTCCTTCACTCAGGCACCTGGCAATGACACGCACAGGCGAGCAGGACAGGCCAGCACCTGCCCTCAGGGAGCTTCCTGAAGGGCAGCCCCAGCTAGTTCAGGTTTCAGAAGGCTTATGAAGGCTGCAACGATGCGGGGAAGGCAGAGCATGTGGCCCGAGCCAGGGTGTTCCTGTGACATCCAAGCTGAGACCTGAAGGTAGGGACAGCCCTGGGAAGAGCTGGGGACAGGGGTACCCAGGTGGCAGGATCAGCAGGTGCAAGGCTGGAGGAGAGGAAGGGGTGGATCTGTGGGAAATCGAAGGAGGCCAGGGGTCTCGGGGAGGGCACGTCAGTGCTGGGGGATGAGCTTGTGCGGCCTTGGTGAGGAAGGTGTCTGGGCACACAGGGCCTGACGCAAGCCTGGTGGCATCTTTAAAGGGTCACGGGTCTTCCCTAGGCTGCACTGAGGAGGGGGAGCAAGGATGGAGGCAGGAGGCCCAGGGAGGCCGGCGTCCTGGGAGAGCTGGTCCGGCTGTACTTGGGGGAGGCTGTGGGGAAGCGGGGATGGCTTTGGTGGCAGAGGCAGCAGGGCTCGATTCTGACCAGTGGGGCACAGTCATGGAGGCCCCCACGTCTCGAGTGTTTCACTTTTCAGCACTTGGAACCAAGGAGCAGGGGAGGGGAGGGGGGCGGGGGGTTGGGGGAGGAACCAGCCAGAGGCTGGGCGCCCCCAGGACTGCGGTTCCGCTTCTCATCGGCAGACTCCCCTGGGGCCCCTGGGCTCTGACCGCTGCCACCCGCCATGCCCTCGTTCTCCTGTGACCAATCAAGGCCTCGGGCAGTGTTTGCTCAGCTGCCAGGCCCTCTGAGGTGGGTCACCCAGTCTACCCATCTGCGTCTGCCCATCTCAGAGACAAGGAAACCTAAGGAACCAGAATGGAGGTCGAGGCAGAGAGAGAAACCCGCCCCCCCCCCGGCCCGGGGCCGGGCCCTCCTCCTCTGCGGAGCTTGGGATGCCTCATCCGGGAAGTGGGAAGTCCAGGCATCCATCCTCTGCTGGCTGCAGGCAGGGACCCCCGCCCTGGACTTGGTCCCAGGACTACCGGCTGTCTACCCACGAGACCTCTGCCTGTCGTAGCCCCATAGATTTCCACCCAATACAGCCCCCCGTGCAGCCTAAGAAGGGCAGTTCTAGGGACAGAACTGGGCCGAGGCAGCCAGGAGAGCTGTGGGGGTGGGGATCCAGGGCACGGAGGGTCCCCCACCCACTTCTTGTCCGTGGGCTGACTCAGAGATGGCCCCACCATCCAGCCCATGGCCCGCCCTCTTTGGCCCTCACCCCCTTGTCCTGTCAGGTCTACACTCTATATCTTCTGTTTTTTTTTTGTTTTGTTTTTTGTTTTGAGACGGAGTTTCGCTCTTGTTACCCAGGCTGGAGTGCAATGGTGCGATCTCGGCTCACCGCAACCTCCGCCTCCTGGGTTCAAGCAATTCTCCTGCCTCAGCCTCCTGAGTAGCTGGGATTACAGGCATGTGCCACCATGCCCAGCTAATTTTTTGTATTTTTAGTAGAGACGGGGTCTCACTATGTTGACTGGGATGGTCTCGATCTCTTGACCTCGTGATCCACCCGCCTCGGCCTCCCAAAGTGCTGGGATTACAGGCTTGAGCCACCGCGCCCGGCCCCATCTTCTGTTTTTGAGACAGGGTCTTGCTCTGCCACCCAGGCTGGAGTGAGTGCAGAGGCATCATCACTGGTCCCTACAGCTTTAACCTCCTGGCCTCAAGCGATCCTCCCATCCCAGCCTCCCAGGTAGCTGGGACTACAGGGGCACACCACCACACCTGGCTAATTTTTGTATTTTTTGTAGAGACGGAATTTGGCTATGTTGCCCTGGCTGGTCTTGAACTCCTAGGCTCAAGCAATCCTCCCGCCTCAGCCTCCCAAAGTGCTGGGATTACAGGTGTGAGCCACCGCGCCCCGACTATATCTCTTTAATCGCTTCCCTTCCCCACCTTTTGCTGCCCTGGTCCAGACCCCCGTTATCACTCGGATGGCTGCAGCAGCCACCCCGGTGGTCTCCCCGCTTCTCTGCTCTGCGCTTGGCCATTCTTCCTCCTGAGGACAGCCAGAGCAGTCTTTCTGGAAGGCGCTTCTGAATGTGTCACTTCCTGCCTAAAACTTTCCATAGCTCCCCATGACTACCTCCAACTGCGGGATATTGAAACTAACCTGCCTGCCAGCCCTGTTCCCATGAGTCCTGTTCTCGCCCCAGGCCTTTGCAAACACCGTGCGCCCCTCGCCAGAGCGGACCGCGCTCTCAGCCTGGCTGACTCCTGTTCAAGCTTTGGCTCTCAGGTTAGACCTGCTCTTCTGGAAGCCTTCTCCTGTGACCACAGGCGAGGTCAGGGGCTGCCTTCAGTCTCCCATAGTCCCTGGTGCCTCTATTACAGCCCTGACCACACCGGGCCTGTCTTCTCCTCCGGCACCTCTCCATGCCTGGGACACAGTAGCTGCTCAGAAAGGAGCTGTGGCTATCGGAGAAGCCTCCAGGGAAGGGAGAGGGGAATTACTGAAAAACAAGCCTGCTTAGACCTCCTGGCTCCACGTGCAGCGCAGAGAGGGAGGGACCCCTGGAGCTCACACCGGAGACCCGCCTCCCGCGTGGGCACGACCTACATTCTCAGACTCAGGAAGCCATTGAATAATCATCATCATAGCAAATGGAACTCCTCATCTATATGTTCCCAACACAGGTCCATGAGAGATCTTGATCCATCACCACCAAGGGAGGAGGCGCCCAGAGGGCACCGCCCATAGATGCCCAGCACCCTGTGCTGAGAGCTGCACCTGCTCAAGCTCATTCTGTGCCCTTATCATCCCCACTTTACAGAGGAGAAGACCGAGGCTCTGCGGGTGAGCCGCCTGCCCCCCACCACTGAGTCACAGCGCTGCTGGGATGGCACCACACACCACTGGCCACCGCCTGGCTGGCTTTGGGCACTCCACCTAGAAGCTCTGGCCTCAGTTGTTACTCTGTAAAATGGACATCTTCACGATGAGATGTGTGACAGCCACTCAAAAGTGCCTGGCAGGTTAGTGCGATGCCAGGCAGTTTTCAGAAGAGGGGGTTAGAGGGGGGCAGCGGGATGGCCATGTCCACGGAGCATGGGCATTTGGGTCAGCCTCTGCAGGAGTGGAATTCGCAGAGATCTCCGTTCAGCTTCTCTCTGAAATCACGAGCATGGAGCTGGCCGAGTAGGGGGGCCGGCTCAGCCATGTCATGGGAGAGAGTCCAAGAGGCTCAGTGGTGTCAGGGCTGTGGCTTCAGTGGGAGGGGAGGGCGCATGGCCCCTCTGCTGGGGAAGGGAGTTTGGAAGGGGACCATGAGGACCCAAGCCACTCCAAGGCCAGAGCCCTCCTTCTTGGCTAACGCTGCCTGATCTCAGCCTAGCGCTTTATCCTCCTCCCCCGGCACAAATCTGGGAGTGCTGGTGTGAGCCTCGGCGGCTGCGGAAAGGAATTCTGAGCGCCTGTGCCTGGCCCAGCCCTGTGAGATGGGCACTCTGCTGCACGTCCACGGCGGGTTCTGGGCTGGCCCTGCTGTGTCACCTGATCCAGTCATGCTCCTCTCTGGCAGGGGGTGGGAGCTGGCCAAACCCCTCCTGACCTGGTCCCCGTGGGAATCTTAGTTCAACTCCATCCCACTTGCTGGCTCTGCTGGCGGATGGCGTTGTCTCTAAGGCAATAAGGGCAGGTGGTTTGGGGGGCTTCAAAGAATCACCTCCTCTTCAAGGCTTCATTCTCTCCCCTAATTTTTTTTTTTTTTTTTTTTGAGATGGAGTCTTGCTCTACTGTCCAGGCTGGAGTGCAGTGGCATGATCTCTGCTCTCTGCAACTTCCACCTCCTGGGTTCAGGCGATTCTCCTGCCTCAGCATCCCAAGTAGCTGGGATTACAGGCACGCGCCACCACACCCGGCTAATTTTTTTTTTTTTTTTTTTTTTAATAGAAATAGGGCTTCATCATGTTGGCCAGGCTAGTTTCAAACTCCTGACCTCAGGTGATCTGCCCACCTCAGCCTCCCAAAGTGCTGAGATTACAGGCGTGAGCCACCACGCCTGACCAAGGCTTCATTCTCAAATAAGCAAAGGGCGAAACCTGGCTGGTCAAAGTTGTTCATAATTACAGCTCAGAAAACCAGGACAGTGAACTCTGTGGAAGCAGGGGCTTTGTTTCTGCTGCACAGGGGACTCCATCCACCTCCTGAGACAGTTCTTCGGCCCCTGGACTGTGCCTCTGTGCCAAGTGCAGAGGCTCAGAGAGGAGAGGCTGCAGGCCCTGCCCCCAGCAGCCCACAGTCCGGCTGGGAAAGCCACCCAGAGGCTGAGAATTACAACCCGGTGTGACAGACGCAAGGGAGCTGGGCACAACTCAGACCGCCAAGGAGGGAGCTCCAGTCGGGTCTCGCTGGGGTCATTACCCCCATATGCCAGTCGGGGACTCTGAGGCTTACAGGAAGTAGGTGGCGGTGAAGAGGGAAGCTGGGATTTCCAGCAACACAGAACCAGCTCCTCAGCCTCCTCCAAGCCACATTCAGGGGCTTGGCACCCCACAAGTTCTCACACTCCCCCCTGAGCAGGGCTCACAAGAGGCTGCAGGGGAGGGCCAGTCTGTGCCCTGAATGCTGCCCCACTTCAGCCACGAAGGCCCTTCCTGTGGATCCGGGAATGCGCTGTCGTCTGCCAGCCACAGGCCATTTGCACAGGGCTGGACCGCTCTTCCCATGTCATAATGGCCAGGGTTTGTGTCTGTCGCCCCAGCCAGCCCACGAGGATGGAGTTAGGGCTTGCTCCCCCCTTATTTGCCCAGGGAGTGACCAGGCCTGGCACGGAGCAGGGGCTCCCCTTGTGGTTCGAGGCCATAGAGTGGCAGCCCAGCTGAAGAGCCTGCTCTTCTCTGCCCTGTGTCAGGTACCCGTGATTTGCCCGGAATGGAGCTGAGCCATCTACCAACACTGTGTAATTGAATTCTCAGAACCAACCCAGGAGGCTGGTACCATCCTTCTTCCATTGTCCCGAGTGAGAAACGAGGTCACCCACCCAACATCAATGTGTTAAGAGCAGGAATTCACTTTTTCAGCGTGTTGAGGCATAATGGACACCGAATAACTGCCCATCTTGAGATCGCACAGCTTGATGAGTGTTGGTGGCGGTCTCGCACACACCATCACTACCAGCAAGACAGTGATCACATCCACCCCACCCCACCCCACTGCTGCCTGTCCCAGCAAGGGTTTCCTCATGCTGGCTGGGCACAGTGGCTCACACCTGTGATCTCAGTGCTTTGGGAGGCTGAGGCAGGAGGATCACCTGAGGCCAGGAGTGTGAGACCAGCCTGGGCGACAGAGGGACACCTGTCTCTATGATAAATAAATAAATAAGTACAAAAATTAGGTCTGGCTCAGTGGCTCACGCTTGTAATCCCAGCACTTTGGAAGGCCGAGGAGGGTGGATCACAAGGTCAGGAGTTCAAGACCAGCCTGTCCAATATGGTGAAATCCCGTTTCTACTAAAAAATACAAAAATTAGCTGGGCGTGATGTGCACATCTTTATCCCAGCTACTTGGGAGGCTGAGGCAGAACTGCTTGAATCCAGGAGGTGGAGGTTGCAGTGAGCCAAGATCGTGCCATTGCACCTGGGTGACAAGAGCGAGACTCCTCCAAAAAAAAAAAAAAAAAAATTAGTCAAATATGATGGCATGTGTCTGTGGTCCCAGCTACTTGGGAGGCTGAGACTCGAAGTCGGGAGATGGAGGTTGCACAGTGAGCTACGACAGCGCCACTGCACTCCAGCATGGGTGACAGTGAGATCCTGTCTCTAACAAAAAAAAAAAAAAGAAAGAAAAGAAAGAAAAAGTTTCCTGGTGCCAATCTGTAGTCCTTCCAGGACCCCAGCAGCCCCACGCACCCACGAAGCTGCTCACTGTCACTACTGTGCGTCTTCAGGGACTTTGCACCCACAGAAGCCCCCAGTCTGTGCTGGTGGCCACCAGCTCCTCTCCCGTTCATGGTGCTGTGTGCATGGTCGTTCCTGTCTCCTGTTGCTGAGTCGCCCTCCATGATACGGATGAGCCACAACCTGCTGCCCCCTTTGCCTGCGGGCTCCCCAGTTTCCGCCTTTTGTAGATAAAGCTGCTGCAAACAATCAAGGTCAAGTCTTTGTGCAGACGTGAGTTTCATTGTTTTCTTTTTCTTTCTTTTGAAACGGAGTTTTGCTATTGTTGCCCAGGCCGAAGTACAATGGCACGATCCTGGCTCACCGCAACCTCCGCTTCCCTAGTTCAAGTGATTCTCCTGCCTCAGCCTCCCGAGTAGCTGGGATTACAGGCATGCACCACCATGCCTGGCTAATTCTGTGTTTTTAGTAGAGACAGGGTGTCTCCATGTTGATCAAGCTGGTCTCACACTCCCCACCTCAGGTTATCTGCCTGCCTTGGCCTCCCAAAGTGCTGGGATTACAGGCCTGAGCCACCAGGCCCGGCCCCGGCCCCTCCACTATTTTTCTAAGACAGGGTCTCACTCTGTCTCCTAGGCTGGAGTGCAGTGGCACCCTTATGGCTCACTGCAACCTCAACCTCCCTAGCTCAAGCAATTCTCTCACCTCGGCCTCCTGAGTAGCTAGGACTACAGGCGTGCACCACCATGCCTGGCTAATTCTTTTTTTTTTTTTTTCTTTTCTTAAATTGAGATGGAATTTTGCTCTTGTTGCCCAGGCTGGAGTGCAGTGGCATGATCTCAGCTCACTGCAAACTCCACCTCCCCAGTTCAAGCGATTCTCCTGTCTTAGCCTCCCGAGCAGTCGGGCTTAGAGGCATGGACCACCGTGCCCAGCTAATTTTTGTATTTTTCGTAGAGCCAGGGTTTCACCATGTTGGCCAGGCTGGTCTCGAACTCTTGATCCCAGGTGCTTTGCCTGCCTCGGCCTCCCAAAGTGCTGAGAGCCATGCGTCACTGCGCCCTGCTTAATTCTTCAAATATTTTGTAAAGACAGGGTCTCACTATCTCGGCTGGTCTTGGACTCCTGGATTCGAGGTATCCGCCTGCCTCAGCCTCCCAAAATGCTGGGATTACAGGCGTGAGCCTCCGCACTGGCCGGACTTTCATTTCTTGGAGATAAATGCCTTGGTGTGCAATGGCCAGATCTGTGGAAAGTGTATGTTCAACTTTTTTAAAAGGTGCCAAATGTTTTCCAAAAGTGGTGGAGCCACTTCTCATTCCTATCGGCGGTGGAGGTGGGTCCCCCTGGGGTGCGGGATTGGAGCCCAGGCCCAGCCCACTCCAGAACCTGTGTGTCTCTGCCGCGCTTCAGGGAGCCACAGCCAGCGGACAGCAAGCAGGGGGCTGGGATGCAGAAGGCTTCCCTGCATCGGCCGGGGCCCTCCCTGCAGCCGGGTCTGGCTTCCTCTTGGAACAGTGCTGCCTTCCCCGGGGCCCAGGGGCTCCTGGAGGGCAGGGGTGGGCACACCGTGGGCACCAGACCCACGAGGGGCTCCAGACCCTCCGCGGACCCTTATCCCTGGCTGGGCTGAAGATGCCTGGGGACTCCCACAGGCTTGCGGGGGTGGGGAAGGGTGCGGGGGGGGGAAAGGGCTCGACCCCTGAGCTCGGACAGGCAGGGAGAAGGAAGGAAGCCACCAGAACGCGAGCGGCGGCGGGGGAGCGGGGGCGGGGAGCCAGAGAGTTTAGCAGCCAAAGCGGGGAGGGGCGACCCTCTCCTTCCAGACCCCAGGGAGGTGGGCAGAAGGCGGGAGGGGCGCGAGAAGGGAGCAGGGACTCTTCATTAAAACTGAGCCCCCGGAGCCGGGCCCGCGGCGGCCGAGCAGCCGGGCTGCAGGCGGCCTCCCTCTCGCGGCGCGCAGAGGCCCGCGCCGGCTCCAGCCGCCCGCGGCCGACCTCGCGCGTCCTCAAAGCCAGCCTGTCCCACTTCCCCCGCCGGTTGCTACAGCAACTGAGCTCTGAGTAATCAGCTGCACGGTGACCTTTCTTCCCCCGGAGAGCGGGAGGGAGGGAGCGGGAGGGCGGGGGGGAGGAAGGGAGGGGAGGAGAGAGGGGGAGCAGGAGGGAGGAGGAGAATGGAGGGGGGAGATGGAGAGGAGGAGGGAGGGAAGCTGGAGGGGGCAGATGCGGGCGGGGGAGGGGGGAGGAGCAGGGGGAGGCTGAGCTGCTGGTCAAAGCTGTAAAATCCCCCTAGCTGGGGTCTGGGGGCTTTGCGGGGAGGAGCTGGCAGTCAGAAGGCGGGAGAGAGGAGGGGGCGGCCGGCAGCGCCGTGGTGGGGGGAGGGAGAAGCCGCGGACCCCGGGGAGGGGAAGCCAGGGAACCGACCTGGACCGATTCCCGCCCGGGCACTCCTGGCGCCGTCCACACAGCCCCTGCCGGGATGCTCCCCCGAGTCCTCCCTCGTGGAGAGGTGGGGGGACTGGGAGAGACTGGCAGGTCCCCAGTGCTCTCCGGCTGCCAGGACAGCCCTCCTCCCTCCGCAGCCGCCTGGATTCCGCCATTCCCCAGATGGGAAAACCGAGGCTGGGAGGCCGGTTTACAGGGTCAGGGCCCCGAGCTTGGCCCCTGGGACAGCCCTCCCCCTCCAACCGCCACTAGCAGGCGACCCGGTGGAGGCAAGTCCTGGTCCAGGCCCAGCCTCCCTGACCTCTGGCGTCAGTTTCCCTGGTTGTAAAGCAAGGACCCCCAGGTCATGGTGCACCCTGCAGTGTGGTGGGGGGGGGCACGGAGCCTCTCACACCCCAGTGTTGATTTAAGATTCTCTAAGCAGAGCGGAAGCCGGTGGGGCAGATGTGAGAGGGCCCAGACTGGAGATGGTGGGGATGGGGTGGGCACAGTTAGGAGAAGGGGTCCCTCAGGACCCAGAACCGCCAGATAGCTGGGGCATTACCCGGGCCCCCTCAGGTGCGGAAACCTTTCTGCTACCTGGTATCCCCCCTGCCTACCTCCCCAGCTCAGCCGCCCCGTGGACCCTCTGGCTCCAGCCCTTGGCTGGGCCTCCGTGCCAGCACAAGCCCTATCACCCGCTGGCCCTGGGGACCCGCCAGCCGCCTGTTTACGAGGCCAGCCAGCCCCCTGTCGCAGCCGTGCCCACGGGGTGGGGGAGGGACGACAGATGGTGGAGGTGCCATTTTCACCAGAGTCTGCCGCCGTTGGGGAAGGAGAGGAAGTAGCCCAGGGCTGGAGGGAGCTGGGACCTTCTGTTGTCGCTGCCTCTGGGGCCCCTTCATCCTACCCCCTCTGCATGGGCATCTCTCCCGAGCTCAGGTCTGAGGGGCACAGAGCCAAGGACCTCGTCACTGGGTGCCCCTTGGATCAGTGAAGCGTCAGTGGTCCCCGGGGTCAGGGGCTCTAGGGGCAATCTCTTAAGGCTCCACGGTGAAGAGGCCCCCTGACTTCTCCCAGCCCACAGCAAGGACACCGGCCCCCCAACAGCTGACTATGAAATGCAGGCTGCAGGGAGTCCCAGCAGGAGGGCCTGTGGGCAGACAAGGCTGCAGAGCTCAGTCTGCCTCGAGGCTCCAGCAGGGCACCTCAGGACGGCTTGGGAGCAAAGTCTGGGAGAGGGAGAGGGGCTCCCCGCAGGCGTTCTGTGCTTTCAGCCCAGCTCAGCGCCCACATCAGCCTCAGAACCTCCGCAGGCCTCCACATTCGCAGCTCCAGCTGCAGGGGGTGCAGGGGGGAGCAAGGGGTGGGGGATGGGGAAGAGGTTTTGGGGAGTGTGCGGTGGAGCCAGATAGTGATAATGGAAACAAACTGGACAGCTGGTCAGTAAGGGTAACTCTCAGGCCTGTTTGTTTCATAGGTGAGGATATCAAGACTCAGGTGAAGCCACTGGTCCAGGGTCACCCAGCTGGCCGTGGGTGCGCCAGCCACTGATGGTCCAGGTTGAGCACGTGATGCCCTCAGGCCACAGAACGACCGCAGTGGAGATGGCTGCCACGGCTGAGTCTGCCTGTTCCCCAGGCTTCCTAACTCTCTAAAAGCTTCCCCGTGTGGGAAACCTGTGTGTACCCACGCTTTCGGACAAGGAACACTCATTTTTACAAGAAGGAGTGGTTTGGAGGCCGGGCGCGGTGGCTCAAGCCTGTAATCCCAGCACTTTGGGAGGCCGAGGCGGGTGGATCACGAGGTCAAGAGATCGAGACCATCCTGGTCAACATGGCGAAACCCCGTCTCTACTAAAAATACAAAAAAGTAGCTGGGCATGGTGGTGCGTGCCTGTAATCCCAGCTACTCAGGAGGCTGAGGCAGGAGAATTGCCTGAACCCAGGAGGCGGAGGTTGCGGTGAGCCGAGATCGCGCCATTGCACTCCAGCCTGGGTAACAAGAGCGAAACTCCATCTCAAAAAAAAAAAAAAAAAAGGAGTGGTTTGGATCAAGGGGTAGAGGTGATAGCAAGAGCCACTCTGCCTCCCTGGGCACCTGCAGCGCCCAGCCGGGGCCTCACATATGTGGTTTTTGTTTTGCTTTGCTTTGTTTTGAAACAGGATCTGGCTCTGTCACCCAGGTTGGAGTGCAGTGGGGCCATCACGGCTTACTGCAGCCTCAGCTGCCCAGGTTTATGCAACCCGCCACCTCCGCCTCCCGAGTAGCCGAGACTTTTTTTTTTTTTAATTTTTTTGTAGAGATGGGGTCTCCCTATGTTGTCCAGGCTGGTCTCAAACTCCTGGGTTCAAGATCCTCCTGCTTTGGCCTCCCAAAGTATTGGGACTATAGGTGTGAGCCACCGCGCCGGACCCACAGGCATTTTATCATGGGGCTTCTTAGCTGTCCCGGAAGGTGAATGCTGCTGTTATCCCTG